>NC_134458.1:79604431-84529431 GCF_047948215.1 Lycorma delicatula | reverse complement strand
AATCAAACCTGGGAAAGTTTCCTTGAAGAAAACATCTGGTTCATGGCAATAAGCATAACGTCAATGATAAGACAAAAATATATTGAACGAGAAACACTGCAGTAGAGATCTGTAAATCCATGACAAAAATTCAGAAAGATTGAACTTATATCCAAGAGTAATATATACTTTAAACGGTAAAAACAGGTATCCATTTTTAATTTTACAAAAAAGTTAGTATTCAAATAAACTATAAAATAATTTGTTAATAAAAAATAATTATATGCATTAATTGGAAAATAAATAAATAATATTTATGTTGCAAAAAAATTCAGGTATCACCTGCTATCAATCTTCAATCCAGGTTCTTAAAATCTAGCACTTAATCAATCACATGTAGTGAGTATCAAGTAATACTGATTAAAAATGTTTAGCATTGGTCACAGAGAAAGAAATATCTAATACGTACTAATATTTTGCATTAAACCAGTAAATGCAGTATGAATTTGGTTCGTATTGAAAAGTTATGAAGCTATTTGAAAGGATAATGCTGTGTGGAAAATTTCATAATGATCAGATGAGCCATTCAGGAATTACAGTATATATTAACAGTCAGAAAAATGTACCAATTCTACAGTGCAATCACTTTCTGATTACACAAAAAAACTTGCATAATAACTGAAAACACATGATGACTAACACATAAGATAAAATTAGAAACACACTTACAAATAAAAGGAAATAATTTTTCAGTTTTTAAAGATGTTACAGTAATTATTTAGGATACAAGTCACCAAACAACTCATATTATTTGAAAATGTCTAATTATTACATATGCATACACCTGCATCACTAGTATTCCACAGTAATACCTCTTTAAAAGAAAATAGCTTATTTATTTTAACTTCACTTAAAAAAATGAGATGGTAAGTAATTTTTCTAATTTTTTTTTATTTGAGAATGTGAAATCAAGAGTACTGTGATCTTTTTAGGTAGATTTCATAAGAAAGCTACCTGTTGTAATGGGTAAAATGATTTGACTTCGGGAAAATTTTGACATATCTTCACGTTTCACATCCCCCAGACCCCAAAACCACCAATAACCCAAAAGTTTATATATACATTTATATATATAAATATTTCACTTTCTTGTTGACACAATAACTACTGTAATTTTAGGTCATCACTACCAAATATTTCCTTAAAAATAACTTGTCCCAAAATCACAGTCGAGTTCATTAACAACAAAAATCAGACCATGGGAGTAAAATGGGGGGGGCTTTTTTCAAAAAAACAAAATATTACTATAACTTTCTTATTCAGTAAAATATCGAATTTGATTAAAGTTCCTACTATTCTTTGGATAAGAGCCTAAAACTTATATAGGTAAAGTTTTTTGATATAACCAACCATTGGCCCTGGGGGTGGAAAAAATGAGGTTTTGAAGACAAAAAGAAATCATACCTTCCTTAATAGGCACAGTATCAAATCAGTTTAAAGTGGTTGTTAGTCCTCTAAACATTACCTAAAACTTTTGTCTGAAACAATTTTTGATATGACCAACCCTTACAGCAAGGGATGACCAAAATATTGCTGTAATTGTAAGAAGATGGGGCTTGTTGTATGCTAAACATGTTTAACTTTATTCACATGCAACCACTGTCATATTGAGTAAATTTGAAGTTATTCTTAACTTTAAGGTGGAAATCTTTTTTAACCCCTACTTAGCACCAGTGAAATGTACCTCTTCGCTTTCCAGCATGCCAAAAGGGATTTTTTACATTAAAATTTGAAAATATGAATATTTAATTGAAGTTTTCATTTCCAAAAGAGATACATTAAACCAATATCACTTAATAAGTGGATCAAGATACTGTACAAAATTTTAAAATGGATTTACCAGAGAACTTTACTAAAATTATTGAATAAGAAATCTGAATATTTATGAGTTTTGGAAAAATGTTAATTTTGAATACTAGTAACTCATTTAGAAAATTGACACCATTTGAAAAGTAATCAAATTTATAAAAAAATAGGCAAAAAAATCCTACCATATTATACAATAATCAAAATACAGAAAACTACACCAAATTTACACCAGAGATTTTACAAGTATAACGGTATATATTGATACAAATAAGTAAGTACAATATAAGTAAATGGTTAGATGAAAATACAAATTTTGCCAGCCACAAAGTATTATTTACTGACAGAGATTGTACCACTAGTTTCTAGGGTGGGTGAACAAACAGCCACTCACTAACCAACCTCTTATGCAAAAACTCATCATCAGTCCTGGTGGTGCCAAACAGAAAGATTGCTCAATTATCTTTAGTAATAACATGACAGAAACTTCCTAAAAAAAATGTGCTGAGAAATTTGTGCAATATTAATTAAAAAAAGGTTAATTAATTAGAAAAATTAAAAAAAAAGAGAGAGAGATCCCAATTTAAATCCTGGAACAGCTGCATAATGCAGTCTAAGTGATATGCTTTGGTTGTAATCACATGATAAAGTGTGTTTGTATATATTTTAACTAATGTGTGAAACCTCAAGCCAATAAAGCCATTAGGTAATATGCTATTCCCAAAAACAATCTGCTCATAAATTTTGGTGTAAAAATTTAGAGCAACATGCTAACAAAGATTTTGTGTGAAAATCAACAAAACAGCTCCTGAGATGAAATTATTAAAATGGTATATGGTGTGGATATTTAAAAAAAGTTAATATCTTTGATATTCAAAATGGGTGAGAAGATATCTACAATGACTCTGGAAGTGGGTAGCCAAAAACAAAAATTACACACAAATATGTAGAAGAGTGAGAAATTTAGCATAGTCTGACATACAATTAAGTGTGAAATTCATGGTCGATTAGATGATTAATGGTACTGAAAAGAGAAAATTCTGTTCACAGGAAAGGGCTGAACTGTGACGTTAATAACAAGACCATCACAACTATTCACCAAGTCACACTGTATTCACTGTGAAAGAGCTTTTGGCCAAATATCAATTACCAAATTAGATCATCCAGCTTATTCACCTGACATAAGTCCCCAATGATTTCTGCCTAACAAAAAATAAATAAATAAAATAAAGGATTCACCAATCCTATGAAGAATATTGATAAATAAAAAAGATATTAAAATAATTTTTAATCAATTGCAGTACATACTTAATGAAATAATGATTTAAAAACTACACAGAATATAATAAAATAAACCACACAAAAATTAACTAGTTAAAAAAAAACAAAAATATCAACATTCACCAAAGCAAATATTTTTTATTATAAAAGAGAGAAATATATACTAAAAATGTTTAATAAAATGATAACTCTTTTAGAAGTAACAGCATGCAATTCAAGGAAAAACAACCTTAACCAAAACAAAAAAAAGCCAGACCAATTATGTTCTTAAATTCATACATAACAATAACGTTTTTTGGGTTTTTTTATTCTAATACTTTTTAGGTAAAAAGAAAGTTCTATTTCTAACAGAAATTTTATTTAAAAAAAATCATTTAAACTTGAATTAAAATTTCTAATAAAAATGTTTCTTGAATCTATTAAGTTGAAAGTTAAAATTTTTATATCCATGACATAAATATACTTAAGATTTTTTTAAGTACATTATACTACACTTTATTTTATAGTAATGTTATAAAAGTTTTACCTGTGTCTGAACTAGTTTGAACTCTAAAATAAGCTGTGGAGACTGCTGCTGGGGGCAATCTATATATTATAAAAATTTATACAATGTAAATGATGTGTTAATATATATCTTTAAAATTTTATCTTCTATTGATCACCTGACTGCTAAAGTGGTCAAGAAGTTTACTGAAATATACTTTCCTATTCCAAGCTAATTTAATTTAAACATTTTCATTCAAATAAATATTTCAGTTCTTTCAGGTTATAAAACAAAATGATTATGTTTAAAAAAACTCAAATTAAAACAATTATTAACATTTTTAAGATTTCCAGTCGACCTCCTGGATAGAACTATTAATGTCATTGATACAAGATTAGGCCAATTAATAAACTGCTATTTAATTATCATGTGATATAGCACTTCTACACGACCAAGCATAACATAAAAGTAACATTTTGCAAGCTTATGCTAATAATACATGGACTACAATGTAATAAATTACAATAACTTTATGTGATAGTGTCAACATTCACAATTTATAAGTAAGTAAATATTTTTTACAAAACTAAAATGTTAAGCTTATGAAACCTAATGAACAAAAACCTGTTATATAAACTGTTCATTAACAGTTTACTTAAAATGAGCGAACAATTATTTACATCAGTGAAAGATACTTATAAGCGAAAGGTATTATATATTCTTGGTTCTAAAAAATACGCAGATCTATCATTAAAATTTAAAAAATAATCACATACAAAATAACATTAGATTAATAAAAAATAAAGATGCTTACATAAAACTGACTGAAAAATTAAAGTAATTTAAAAAATAATATAGTACATTACAGATTTATGTAAAGGAAAGAACATCATATTTCAAACAATTTTATTAAATATGTTTTCATGAGCTGATTAACAAAATTAACAAAACAAACCATCAAAACCAGTAAAACATAAAAAAACATTAATTTCTTTCTCCCTCCCATATGTTCAGTATAATAATTACTTCCTTTAACTTTAAAAATAAATTACCTTTGATTATTATTGTTTGTTTAAATCAATCATTTTATTATCTTATCAATAAGTTTAATTTTCTAATTGACTACATCTAATTAAAATATGAAAATTATAATTCAATAATTTTATCACATTTACCATCACAATTCAAATCCAAAAATATCAACAATTAAAAAGATCTATATTAAAACTATTTCAGTAACAGCCAAGTTAGAAACATGGATACTGAAAAATTAATAGAACATTATAGAAAAAAAGATTAACTGAATTGTGTGTGTGTGTGTGTGTGTGTGTGTGTGTGTGTGTGTGTGTGTGTGTGTGTGTGTGTGTGTGTGTGTGTGTGTGTGTGTGTGTGTGTGTGTGTGTATGTGTGTATGTGTGTATGTGTGTATGTGTGTATGTGTGTATGTGTGTATGTGTGTATGTGTGTATGTGTGTATGTGTGTATGTGTGTATGTGTGTATGTGTGTATGTGTGTATGTGTGTATGTGTGTATGTGTGTATGTGTGTATGTGTGTATGTGTGTATGTGTGTATGTATGTATGTGTGTGTGTGTGTGTGTGTGTGTGTGTGTGTGTGTGTGTGTGTGTGTGTGTGTGTGTGTGTGTGTGTGTGTGTGTGTGTGTGTGTGTGTGTGTGTGTGCGCGTACATGTCTGTATAAATATAACATTATTGAAATTAATCTTTCTAAGATTAATATTATTCCTCTGTACTGTTAAATTAAATTTAAATTCTATTAAATAAACCACCTAGTACAGAATATTGAGATAAGACATATCTTACTTTAATTTTTCATGAAAGTACTTTTGCAAAATCCACAACCTCAGACATGATTGAAATACTTGTGTTATTACAAGTACATAATAATAAATACTAAAATAATGATAATTGTATATTAATTTTTATGTATATGAATACTAATATCTATTGCAGTTTTTACAAGACTGTACCCTCAAATGCCGTCTGATGGTTTATCAGATTGAAATTTTGTTTGTATTTATATATATAATATTTTAATTTTATGTCATAATCATTAATTTTGAATATTTCTAATTATTTGAAATAGAATGTTTATTGTTTATTAGATTGTCTGCCATATTAGGTAAACCTAATGTATTATTTTTGTAATTTCTACATCAAGGAATCTAGTTTTAAAGGATCTATTTGTTTTGCTATATAAATAGCTATCACAATCATTAAATTTAATTTTATAAATTACACAGTTTTTTTTATTTAAAAAAAATAATTGTAATTAAACTTCATAATAAAATAAACTGTATAAAATAAAATAATTAGAAAAAACTGTATATAAATGACAGCTTCGTGTAGTTGTTCTTGTACAACTTAAGTGTGCAACACTGTTATAGTAAGGTACATCCATAACTATGGCAGCATCAGGAGATTGAGAATAAGATTGAAGTTATTTTATGAGATTTAGGATATTTGAATTGTCTATCAAAACAATATATCAAATCCATAAACTATTCAAAAAAAATACTTAAAACATGATGATTCAAATATCTCACTTCCTTTAAAATAGCCTTCCATTTTCATTTACCTCTCTGATATACTCTCATAGCTCTGATATACGTATTACAGTATGTGTTAAGGTAAGTGAGAAAATATGATACGATCATAAAGACTCAAAATAAAGTGGATTCAACAAGAGCCAAAACATGAATTTTGTATTGATATCTTATCATTAAAGCTGATAAAAAACTGTACAGTATATACTAGAGTAAATGCTTGAAGCAAAAAGGAACAATGTAAATACATTAAAAATAATCCCAGTTTTGATGGTTTCTTACATAAATTAAAATATTGATGAAAATATACTTTTTTTGAAGTATCTTTAATTAAACAAAAAAAAAACTTACTATCCTCTATCATAAAATCAACACTTTGTTTAATTAAAATAAATATTGATGTGAACTTTTATTCCTTTAACAACTGTAATTCATACATAGCACACAAAAGAAAACTAAGAAAAGATAAGTCTAATAAACATATGTATTCAGCCTCATAATGGAAACCTATATATGAATACACAATTTTTCCTCAAAGTAGAAGTAGATCAGATGAGAAGCATTCCCAGCTAGTAGTTGGGAACATAAGTTAACAAACATTTCACAATTCATTGATTCCACCCTCCTGAAAACCGTTTTATCGAAATAAGATTGCATACTTATAAATACAGTTATAACACACTATTCCAAAACAGTATCTTAATGTTTTGGGCTACTATATGCATTGGAAAAAAATAAAATGCTATAATTCTGTTTGCCTAACACATCTATGAATATACACTAAATTTTATATTACTGATATTACACCATTTTATACACTAACAACTTTTACACACAGTTATTTCTGAGAGTTCTGACTTTTCATTGAAAAGATCTTTTATATGAATTGAAAATTAGAAAAAAATTTCAATTCATTTTTTTATGAGAGCACATCAGTATTTCAACACTGTACAATTAATTATACATTACCATTTTAGGTAAATAAACTATATTTTACAAATACCTAAGAATATTTAATTACATTAGATTGGCAACGCAAATTAATATAATCATTTTAAAAAATCCACAACCAACTTCCCACTAATTATCTTATGAAAAATAGGCCATAACTTTGAACAGTAGCCAGCACACTTACAAAAAAAAGAAAGAAGAAATATGTTAAATAATCTGAAAATTATAACAAAAGCAAACATTAATAATCCACTTACAAAGCATCAAAAAATTTCAGCCTGTAAAACCCAACAACAATTTCTTTTTTAATACTAATTGCATATTTAGAAAGGGTCTTTTACAGTTCAAAAAAACGTATTCTGATACAGAAGAATGAAAATGAAAATTTCTAAATTAATAAAGCAAGTATACTACAACAGAAATGCCACACTATTCACAGAAAAATGTTGTATATAAGCATGGGCAGAAATGCTTGCTATCGGCATATGAACAGTTAACTTTTTTTACTAAAAAAGCTTGATTACTGCCCATACATTTTAAAATAACTAAAAACAGACATAAACTGTAACACACTTTTTTCATATTTTTATTGTCTCGAGTGATCTTAATTTCAGATATTTAACAATTTTAAGATGGATTCTAAAATTACAATACAATAACAATAAGGAAAGGTTCTATTACCATTCATAGTCGCCTTTTTGATAGCAGAAATCAATGAAAAAAGTAATGTCTAATAATTTATAAGAAATGAAAACTAAATTGCATCAAATAAAAATGTCAATAGAACTTGCAGAGTATTCTGTGGAAATAACACATTAATTTTATAACTGTATAAATGCAATATTATTGGTGAATAGGCACCAATAAACACTGATAATATTTGTGTTGATAAAGATCATTTCAATTTTCGGGGAGCACCCTGAACCCGACACCAAATAAAAATTTGCACAATGTTTATAAAGAAAACAAATCAAATTTACTTTTCACACACTCTTTTAAGACTGCTTACTCCCTAAGCCTATCTGTATACTGTCAGTTTAAAATAACTGATCACATTTTGTTTCTCTAAAGTATTTGAATATGAGTAGTACATTTATTTTATGCATAGCAATTGAACATGTTTAACAATGTTACTCCAGTGAGTTCTGAAAAATGTTTGGTGATACCCAAAACAAAAATACTTTCAGGCTCTAAGGGGGGTTATATAAATTAAAGTGTATAAAAATTTTCAAAATGGCCTAACTCAGTTGAGAGTGATCAGCACACCAGTAGGCAATCAAGCTGAAACCCAAATATCATTAACAGGCAGTTTGATAATAGAAAACTATTGGCTAACTAAACAAGAAATTGCAGATGATATTAGGATAACAATGGTTCTATAAACATGATTTTAATGAATGATTTGGGAAGGCAATGAGTAGCTAGAAAATTTGTGCCAAAGCCACTTTTGCTTGAACAGAAAGAGGTTTGTCTTGATGTGGCACAGGACTTGCTGGACTGCATTAGTGGTGATCATAATTTCTTCAATATCATGGTAACTGGTGATGAATTGGTAATAAAGAGTATAACCCACAAACCAAGGCTCAGTCATCACAGTGGAAGTCAACATCATCCCCTGAAGCTAAAGAAAACAAGACAAGCGAGGAGCAAAGATAATTTGATACCAACTTTACTTTCGTTTTCAATGAATAGATACCAGAAGACAAAACTGTCAACAGTACCATCTTGAGGTTCGGTGCTGTCTTTGTGATTCAGTTCAGCAAAAGAGACCAAAACCATGGGGGGGAATCACACAAGTTCAATTTGCATTTGGTCAAGTTCCATTTATCAGGTCTAACTCAGAATTTTTTGGTCAAGCATGGAATTTTTCAGGTTTGCCAGACTCCTTACACACCAGACAAGCCTCCTTGTGATTTCAGGTCGTTCAACCAAGCTGAAGATGCCAATGACAGATATGACAACTGATATGGCAGTTGAGAGGACATAATTGTAAATATGACAACAGAGCTGGTAGCCATTCTAAAAAAGGACTAGGAAAAATGTTTCCAGCAATGGAGGGATTGCTGCATTACGTGTACAAATAATGAAATAAATAAGATGTAACTTACTTATTAAAATCAATTTAAAGGACTGAAATCTTTTAAAGAATTTGATAAAAACCATGTGGTCTCATCAGCAGGTTGTTGTAAGACACTACAAAAGAAACTCAGGATTAACATACCAACAATTTCACTGTCAAGAAAAGGCAGCCTGATAATTTGTATGATAAAAAAAATTTGTTCATTCTGCATGAATTCCCAAGTAGTGATTTGACATTTGGTTTTAGGTTGCCTTTTTGCTAGAAAAATAAAATTCTTTTAGTTAAATACAGGGAAATGTTTTGGTTGTTTTATAATTAACTTTGTGAAGTCTCTCTCAACTAATAGAATGAAATCTAAGGTTTTAATACAACATTTCTCTAATAAATTTCTTCTTAACTTTACAGGGCAATAGCTCATTATCAGTCTCTTTTTAATTTTTTCTGATGATGTTTCTCAGTATTTTCAATTTTTTTTTCTATTTAATGTATGCTAATGACCAAAAAAATTTTAAAACTATCAAAAGTAAACCCAGCAATACTTTACTATAATGAGGTTTAAATGATTTGTTAAGGTATGATTATTAATAAGTACAAAATATTACTTATAAACTAAACTTAAAATATAAAAAGTGAATATAACAGAGAATCAAATCATCTTCGTGTTAGCTTAAGTTATAATAAGGGAGTAATGGTTCAAAAAGTGTTTGTTTTAGGGACCAAGAAATGTTACATGATACTAGATTTAAGTACATCAGTTACAATAATCACAACTTATTAAAAACATATTTTCATCTGGGACTAATCAAAAGGAACTGCAGATTCTTTGAGAGGATAGATCCCAAATTAAATTATCTGGTCTAAATCCCAAATTAAATTATCTATTATTGGTCTAGATTGAAGTATGTTTCAGTAGTTCAGGTTCAATTTTATGAACAATATATAAATACATAATATTTGCTGAGGTTTTTATTCTTCCACAATTTCAATTACTGTAATCCATTAGCTCTTCATGGTTACCTATCAGTACATTTGGCTTCATACCTTATCTAGAATGCCATCAGTAAGGGATCTACTTAAATAACTTAATAGATTATCTTCTTTCTTTTTTATTTTTTCCTGTTTGGCCTCTAGTAATTACCTTTCAGACTTCAGAGGATGATATGTATGAGTGCAAATGAAGTGTAGTCTTGTACAGTCTCAGTTCGACCATTCCTGAGATGTGTGGTTAATTGAAACCCAACCACCAAAGAACACCGGTATCCACAATCTAGTATTCAAATTAAAAATAACTGATTTTACTAGGACTTGAACACTAGAACTCTCGACTTCCAAATCAGCTGATTTCGGAAGACGTGTTCACCACTAGACCAACCCGGTGGGTTTAATAGATTATCTTGTTGAAGTAGAAGTTAACTGTTCACTGAAAATCAATTTAAACTTTTTGTCCAGCCACTAATAATAAAACAATGATTTATTTTATCTTCTGACAACCAGATCATACATCAAGTAGCTTAAATTGAATTTCAATTTATGAAAGTAACCTGATTCATCGTTAATTAAGAGTAAATATAAAATTATTTCTACAGTGTGATAAAAAAGTATTTCTACAGTCTGATTAATTTAGGTGACAATCCTTCTGTATTATCTGAAATTTTATTTTAACCCTTTTTTTCTCTTTTTATCTTTCCACTATCATTTTTCTTATCTAATATTATAACTGCATGAATGGATGGATATTCAGATATGTATAACTGTGAACATATGAGTTAATATTATGACTGAATTATACAACTACTGCTGTATTATAGTTATGATTAGTAAATTTATATTATTGTTTATGCAGTTATATTTTTGGCATACAACATTATGTAATAAACTACAATTGTGATATATCTTATAATCAAGATTATTAGAATTGGCCTTTATCTACTAGGATCCTTAAAATTATACTAACAAATAAATATCCCATTATTTATGAAAATTACAATATCTGAGAAAACTGGCAAAACACAAAACCAAATAATTATTCAAAGAAATATATAAACATTAGAGAGTGGTATCTTCAAAATATAAATATTAAGACTGGTTATGAATGCCTTTTCACAAATTCAATTTACTAACTTCTCTGGCACAGTGGTAGTGTCACTGTGAAACTACCAATCCCCACAGGTCTGACATTTTTCAATGCTACAAAATTTCCTTTGCATATTCTAATGCAATGAATTAATTGTAAGAAAAACTTTCAAACCTATTTAATTTCTTCTGTAAAAACAATCCTTAACTGTTTTTTTTTTATGAAAAAATATGAGAGCCATTTTCACATTTAGTAAGAAGAAAGCAATAAATATTATAAAAACTTAACATGTTAATTTTTATTATGAAAACTAATTTAACAGACAAATTTTTCTAGGGGTTATTAGTTATGGACTGAATACACATGAAAACACAAATAAAATAATAACAGTTGCCAAAGGATAAAAATTATTTAATATTTACCGATAAGAAAAATTACTAAACAAAATGGAAGAAATGAAATACTAAAAGAGATTTACAAAGAAAAGAAAAAATGAAGAAATTAAACGGTTAACTCAAAGCATCCTCCAGTTGTTTACGTTATTATAAACATGTAATATATGTATTATATATATATATATATATATATATATATGTCATTCTACATTATAATAATAATAGTATATAAAAAATACAAACATATTAATAAAAAAACAATTTAATTAACAAATACAAAAAAAACACATTATATTTCTAAATGAGAGCTTTAAAAATGTAATAGAAATATTTCCAGTAAATGAAAAAAGTTATAAAACAATAATAAAATAAATACTGAAAAATTATAAAGATGCAGGCCTGTTTAAATTTACAATGAATAACATTATCTAAAAATAAAAAAGAGGAAATAACTAAAAATTAACATACATACAAATTAATATAATACATCTTCCAAAACTCTAAACACAAAAGCATATATTAGCAATTTAAATACAAACAATTAACAAATAAGAAAGAGTATACACAAAATACAAATAACAAAATGTTAAGTTTACATTTGGATCCTCGAAGAGGGTTGCGAGCTAATGAGGTAGCGGAAGTAGTGGTCCCGTTGGGAGTGGTAGGGCTAGTGGGAGCAGAGGTAGCCGTAGGGGGGGGAGCCCTGGTCCCACCACCCCCGGGGGTGGAAGCAGCCCCCACCTCTTTGGTGCCTGCAACATATACACGCTGCACACAAAGCCATATAACCATATTTATTTTGAGTTGCACACAACCGCATGCTGCATTGCTGAGTATTAGAAACAGATTAAAACCAGGGCTGTAACAGTGTGTAATATTATTAACCTTATAAAGTATAATTAAATAATAAAAAACTAGCAATAAATTAATAAATGTTTAAAAAGACCTCTGTCAAATAGAATCAAATCATACAGTGCAACAACCATTCTTAGCTCTTAAAATATTTCATGCTACATTATAACGCTCTTATTCTAATACCGATAACTTTTACCATTCAGGTTACAACACACAAATTAAAGACATAAATTTTTTTTCTAAATTAATTAATAAAAACCATCATAGTAAATGTTCCCATAAGAGCACATTTACTATGTTAATCTTCTCTTATGATTTTTAAATTCAAATTTTTTAACAATTAGAAATGAAAACCTGCACAATCATTTACAATTACAGAAACAGAAAAATGTTTTATTACAGAAACAAAACAAAAAAAGAAAAATTTCATCAACAAAACATATAAACATTCAATTGTTTAAACATACTTTCAATTTACATATAGCAAAAATTAATTATTTTGAGTAATAGAACACGAAAACATTTCTACTTAATTACTTTATACTAAATGAATTTAATCAGAAGTTCCACTGCTTTATAAATAAATTTAAAAAACATCAGAAATTAAAATGTAACTAAATGAAGTAAATAAAACATTAATTTAAGAAAAACAAAATTTTAAAAACATAAGTATGAGTTACATTCAAAAACTAACCACTTATAAGAATATAACAAGAAAAGATTTCTGCGAGAGGAGCTGATGAGCAGTAACTGTCATGATCTGTCACAAACTGTTTTGATTCTATTTCACTCTATCATTATATATGAACAATTTATTTGACGGAGTACAATTGGAGTGACAATATGCCAAGCCAATTCCACCTATAAGACCATAAAGTCACAGCAACAGGCACTTCCTTGGTGAAGCTCGGTGGGGCAGTAGCTCTGCTGTGGGCCAGCCAGTCCAGGAATTTTAATCCTACAGGAATGGCACAAATGGTAAAACTATTGACCAAGAAGCCTGTCAGGTACAGCCGGCCCTTATAGTCCTCCTATAATCTAGTATGGTTACATGTATCTTAAATAAAGATGATAAGAATTATTTGAATCAAAATACGACAAAAACTCACTAACTTCATCATTAACAAATAATCTATAGTGATAACTTAATGAAAAACAAACACATTTTTATCCTACCTGCTATATGTACACCCTGATTAGTAAAAAGCACAGAAAAAACTTAGCAGTAATTACTAATGGCAGGAAAAGCCTGCACATTAAACCACTGTGAATTAAAAAAGCTCAGTATCGAACTTATCTCACGGTATTACACCACTAAAAATTATACAGCTAAACTTTAAGTGCAGAAACTGGATTAATTCCATAATTAAAAATCATTATCGTAGTTAAGAAAAGATCAAACAGATTTACAAAGTAGTATTCAGAGCTAATTAAATGAACTGCTGACCAAAAAATATTGAGTTAACTAACTAGTATTTACAAAGTACAAAAAGTATATTAATTTAATCGGTAAAGCATTTTTAAGCAAGGCAATGTGTAAGCTGAAAACCTTCATAACTGAACAACCTGAACCTTTCCGAAGACATTAACAGAGAATATAAGTGTGAAACAGAAACTCCTTAACATGAAAACAGAACCTGTATTTTATTTTCATAACTGATCATGACCAACATAGAAAAGATTTCTGAGATTCGTGGATAAGAAAACAGATTGCATTAAAAATGGAAAAATCCAAATTTAATAGCTGGTTCCAGTAGATCAATAAAGTTACACTGCAGCAATCAATTAACTCCATGCTACTGTTTATGATCAGAATTTGATTTTTCAATTTTTTTCAGATGATATGAACTTTTTTAGTTGACCTTTAAAGCAGAACATTTTAAAATTATATACAGGGGAGTAAATATACAACTTCCATGAATATCAGTCGCATGAAACATGCTCTGTAGTAATTTTTTTTAAATACTTTATATATTAAAATAGTAATACTGTACTGTAATATCTAATTCATTAATTTGTGACCAGATACAAATTCGGGACATTTATGATTGAAATTCAAAAAGGGTAAAACAAACAATTTTAAAATATAAATTAAAATATATTAAATCATATTAATAAAAATATGAAAGCAGCTTCTGCAGTATTAATACTATATATAATATGCCCAATAATATACCTATATAAACAATGTTATTATTGTTATGTCTGTATGTGTGTATGTTCGTGTTAAGTCTACATTAATTATGGTAAGTATCAAAACTATTTACTTTATACTAAAATTATAGAACTATAAGTAAATTCATGTAAACCCGATCCACAAACACTATCCTTGCCTCACTGACACGACTAAGATTGATATCCTACAATGTAAAACCCAGCTGAAACCAAAAATCTTAATTTTAATTTTTTTTTTTCCCCACCAAAAATATAAAACCTTTATTCAGGTAAAACTTCTGACCATGCATATTTTGTTTCTCAACTATTTAAAAATACCTTTGCAGAATAACTCTATAGAAACACTTTTCTGTATTAAATCCTTATGATCGCAAATATTAGTAATATAAAATTTAATAAGCATTTTAATCAAATATCTTTCTGTGTCTCACTAAAAATATCAAAATAGAACAAATATCACTACTATGGACTTCAGGTTAAGAATGGTTTTTGTATTATAGTTCGAGCAGGAATTTCAACTTTTATCTTTATTTATATTACTAATTATGTATTAATGATAAATTCTAGTCCTATTTTAGATGTCTGTTTTACACCTCATTAACTTGAGCCAAAATACCTGAAAAGCTGATAGTAAAAAAAAAACATGATAGTCAGTTACATCAACCAATTTTCATTAAAATTTATCAATGTCATTTCAAATCTGATAAGACAGTATAATCATTAGGTAATCCATGGTAAATACCATTTATATCTTAAGTCTAATAAAAGCCTAGTTTGTTATCAAAAGCTCCACAAAGCTGTTACATAATCTAGAAATATGACAGTAATTCAGATGTGTCAATTAAATTTCATTTTTCTTTAAGGAGCTTCTATAATGTTATTTATTAGTTCAAGCTTTGTATTTCTCAATGAAAGTGTAAAAAAGTTAACGGTACTGAAGATTAATCTTAAATTTCAGAACAGTTAAAATGAGAAAAACTAATCAACTGATAGAGAATTGAATCTTCAAAACAAAACTTCCGTGTTTTAATCTAACTGCAAACAGACTACTAAAGGAGATTTATGATAATTACTCTGGATGAAATTGAAGTTTTTAATAATTTTCAATAACTTGGATATGAAAAGTATCCAACTGCATAAGAATTCAGAATTTGACGGGTGTTCCTTCTACATCACTATTCAAAACAAAAAAAAAAATCATCCTGTAAAGACAAAAGAAACCTTGAAATCAGATTTGAAAAACCAACTAAACAATGCTACATCAAATTAGCATTAGAAAAACATTTTTCATCACTGCTTTTTCTCAAAATTAATTGTGTGCTTTGTTATTTTTATGACAATTAACAGAAATACAGTGATCTGATCTAACAAAGACATGAGATACAAAACTAAAATGATACTGTGTAAACAGAACACATTTTGCTTAATTCTAAACACATGGTAACTCTTATAACATTTTAAATAAATTCACATTCACATAGCCTGAATGTTTTTAAGATGATAAGCATTTTTAAAACAGTATCCATCAAAATGAAGAAAAATAGATGATTTTACGAAATGCTGTAAGGATGTAACAAACCTCAACTAAAAACTAAAATTTTTTCTTAAAAATTTTAGCAAAAATGTTTAATACCTGTTTCTACAGATACAAATGTAACAATCATAAAATATAAATATGTAATTCCGTTTGAGAAATTTGGAATTTATCTTTCTGAAAAAGTGATAAAGTATAACGCTTACATATCTCCTGATCCAAATAATATTTTGCACTCTCTGTTACTAAACACCATCAATCAGTCTAGTTTTATGGATTTTATTCAGAAGTTAAAATAATAACACATCATAAACAAATATGGACAGACTGTAAATCAGTTGAAACACCTTTCATTAGATACAAAAATAGTCAAAATGAATACACTAATCAGGCTATTATTAAAAATGCCAGAGTGAAATTTATTATATCTATTTTACTATCCGTGTCTACAGTACAGAGAAATACCAGGCAGTAATTTTAATTTTTCAAAATTATGAATTTTTAAAAATATTACATTTAAGTTTTGGTATAAATTATAGTGCACTATAGATAACATTAAGGGATTCTGTTACCAATTTTTATTACACTAAAAAAGCTAAATTTTTCAAAATTATTTTTCCTTCACATCTACATATTACTTGTACGTGAGTGTAGATGGAAGCTTTACTACCTGATATGAATAAATGAAAGTATCAGTGGAAGCGAAATACCAAATTCAGTTAAAGCTTAATGGAGTAAAATAATATTAAACTGTCAAAAATTTTATGACCACAACATTTTTTTTTCAGTCAGTACAGATGTGTGGGCACATTAACACATTATAAAAAAACTAAAATTATGATTTATCCTTTACCAAGTGAAGAGACTTCTTACAAAACTAGGCCGCCTCGAAATTTGGTTTATTGGTATATGTACAAGTCTGACAGTAGCCTTCAAACAGCCAAACAGGTTACAATAAATCTTTGCATGTCTTTTCCTTAAATCTTTTACAAAAGTAAACCAATTGAGAAAAAATAACTGACCACCATATCAAAAAATACAGTTGTACATTAGCAAATAAATATATATATCATAAATATACACATTAAAAACGCATCAAAGATATTTTTTAAATAAATAACCAATAATAGAAGAGCTGACAAATAACCACAATAACTAATATTCACATATTACTAATTATAAAAATTATTTTTATAGCAAAACATTGAAAACGTCTTCGATTAAAAATAACAGAATGTTAAAGTGCAAAATTTAAATCCTTCAACACGTACATAAAATAAATGCAGAATTTAATTTACAGAGATACTAATTGACTCTGAATGAATTTAAAAAAATTAATAAACAACATATTTTATTCAACAATGAGAAAGTACAATAATATCTCAATGTTAATGGTTTTAGTTTTGTTGGACTACTATTTACATCAAATTTACAAAATTTCTCCAGGTACGGTATAATATGTAAACACAGAATTAAACTGATAAGACAGAATTTTGAGAATTTTATAATTGACTCACAATATTCTTACTATTCAACTGACAGTGGTGGAATTTATATAACAATTCAAATATATGTCATATCCAAGCACACAAATGTTACTGAAATGCAGCAGTTAACTGTCAATACAGAATTTCAATGCTGTTTAACAGATATCAATGTGGATAATTTCATCTTGGACACCACCACAATTTAGACTACTCAAACAGTTCTAGAAGTATTCATAAATAAATTTATTTTACTAAAAGACTACTGATAAATAAATGTAAATATGTGCTCATAACTGAGGATATAAATATAAATATTTTGGAGGAATCAAATGCTAGAATAAAACTTTAGAACACTGAGTAATTTTTACACTGTGAACATTGTTAGGTAAAAACTAGATCTATGAAAGAGGCAAGCGCAATTGTTGATAATTTTATAAGTAACATACTATTGAATAAAACAATAATAACAGCGAGTTGTGGCTGAATTTTCTGTCTATGAAGTACAGTTGTTATTAGTACTAGGGATTGGCAAAACCGTTGATTATGACATTCCTCGTGTACCTTTTTGTTAGATTTGTTAATTTCATAAGTATGTTAAAATCAGTATCTTCAGAAGATATTTTCAATGCTTTTGTTGAAAAGAATATATAAAGAAAATAAACAAATACTTCATAGTACATTAAGATCTATTTTAACTCTTGTATTCTGGTATGCAGAAAAAACAAAGTAATAAAAGGAAGAGCTGTGTAATAGATGGCCAGAGAAACAGAAATTGTTGATGTGGGCAAGCCAGCAGGAGAATATAAAATGAAAAAATTGAAATTGCACGTAAAATAATAAATGTTTCTATCAAAGCCTCAACACAGCTAAAGAAAAACATTAAGAGTTTATACAAAATAATTGTTGAATATATTTAAATCTTGATAAAAATTATAATTGCAAAACTAGTAACTAAAATGTTATAAGGATAAAATTACACCAATTAATAGCTCCAAAGTTCTTGTTGAGATATTAGATATTTCTGCATAATTTAATCAATTTTTTACAAAAAAAAAACAACATAATGCAAAAATTGCAATGTACTGAAAAACCACTTTAGATTTACTGATTATTCAGACAGTACTACCTTCTTTAATAAAGCTCAACACAGAATTAAAAGAGGAAAATCAGTAATCAGTATCACTTTCGAGTCTATCATCACAGACCTAATTGATAAGGTGAAACTCATTAGGAATACTTGTAGATTTTAGTAAGGCTTTGGACTGGTTATCCTATAAACATTCACATGATTTATTATAATAACTGGTAATCCAATATTTTTTGATACTGTGGGCCATGCCTAAGATAATAACACAGAGAGGGTACAGAGTCTGTCTGTATACTTATGTTAGTGCTGTGATCTCTGAAAATGCAGTAATGAGGTGAAGTGTCCTCATTCATTAATTTAACATTTTTAAACCAGTTTTAAAAAACTGGATTCAGTAGTCAACCAACTTCATCTATTTCTTGAAGACAGAAAAATTTAATTAACATCTACTTGCTTACATCAGAGTAGGCCAGAACAAGTTCTACCACCAAATTTTTGGGGGTACATTATCTATGAGAATTTTAAATTGGGACATTCTTAATAAGGAAATCAGTAGAGATCCAAATGTCTGTAGTCAAAATGCTTTTGTTTGCCTTTAGTCAAATATCTAACACTTGGTCGTTATATGTACTATGTACTCAAACTTATACGCTTTGGATATATCCATTCCCATATTAGGTTTGGGATTTCAGAGACTCTACAGGCAAAAATTTATTAGATTCTATTGCTTCAGGAATGTGCAAAAATTTATTAGATTCTATTGCTTCAGGAATGTATCATAAACAAATGTTAAAGGCAGAAGTCTTAAAAGATAAGTAATTTTAAAGTTAAGTTGAAATACTATTTTATATCTGCAATTTTTTTTGTTTGCTGAAAAGGTTCTTGGAAAAATGTGTGTATGCGCGCACACGCATATTTGTCATAATTCATTTGTATAATATTAGCAAGTGTGCATAAAAATGATGCAAATGAGTTTTTAGCACTCTGGCATGATATGAAAATGACGAACTGGAGATCACAATCTCCCCCTTTGTATAGCAATATACAAAGGCATTTGAATTTGTCCTTCATCACATGAAAATGCATAAAGACATCAGTATGAATAAGATTCCAAATATTATTTTTGAGTTCTAATATCAGTTAGTTCTAGGTAAAGCTATCAGTAAGATCAGGTATATCTATATTAAATAAAATTATAATTGTTATATTGGTAGTAATTTTTTATTAGACTCAGGTAAGTTTCATTGTTAAGTTACTTTATGTTAGTAATTTGAAACATTTCTTAATGAATCTGACTGACTACAACATAGTCAAAACACGGCGAAGGAATATCATTTTTATAATGCATAATGCAACTGACACATATGTATATATATATATATATATGTTTATAATATAAATATATGTATGGCAGTTGCAGCACTCACTAATTTTATCAACTGTGACATTTATTTTCAAATGTATAATTACAAACAATGTAAACCTAGTTACAATAAAATTTTGCGAATCCTTATCACACTTAACTATTTTGCAATTTCTATTAATTTGCGCTGCTTGATAGTGTTTGATCAGATCACCTATTCCAAGGCATGTTTACTCTGTATAGCAGCTGAAAGAAGTCAAACCACCCCTCATGTCATCAATAAAAAATAAAAAATATTAAATTATACATTATTCTATTTTATCTAGTAGTAGGCTTTTAGCCTCATACATAACCTAAGATGTGTTTATCAATTCAGCTTTTGAACACTGTTGTTTTTAAAAACACATTAAACCAGTGAGGTATTACTGATTCTTAATGAAACCCACCAATACATTCTCTAAAGAAATATTTTAAATAAAATTAAATTCAAAAGTTAGAAAATTCTGCTATAGATAATTTACTACCTTAAAGAAATTGCGAATAAGTTTTTATATAAGTTCTTTGTAGTTACAAAAAAAAAAAAATACATTAAACATTTTAAAATAAAGATAGTACTTTTAAATGTCAATAAAAAATGGAAAATATACATACAAAAAGAATCAACACACAAAAATGTTTCAATAATTTACTCATTCTTCAGTTACATTATTATTTACTTGCTTTTATCACTGTAAGAAATAATGAAGAAAGACATTAAAGAAACCTTGTTCAAAAATGCAGCATAAATAATTAAAACACTGCCACACATGCCCGATATTCTACAGCCCGTTAAAAAAATATATAAGCACCAGAGCGTAAAACAAATACAAGACCCAGTTTCTGAAATAAACAAAAAAAACAACCAAATAATGAACAGAAGTAAACAGGTAGACCATTGACAAAGTTAAACAAAAAGGAAGCTTTACAGACACAATTACAAATTGTTTATATATATATATATATATAATATTATTATTATTATTATTCTGTATAAAACACCAATTAACTTTAAACAAATGAAGGCTCAATGCAAAATGAGTTGAGAAAAACTTTATGACCAGAATGCAAAATTATATATACATATGTTTGGCAATTGCAGCACTCACTAATTTTATCAATTGTGACATTTATTTTTAAGTGTATAATTACAAACAAAACACTTCCAATAACAACAATTAACATCAGCAAAATTAATAAATAATGTAAACCTAGTCACAATAATATTTTGTGACTAGTAGTACTTTACTAAATCACACTTCACTATTTCGCTATTTGTATTAATTTGCACTGCTTACTGAGAAAACATTTTTATATGAGTATTTCATTCAGAAGCTAAAAATAGGCAGAAATTGAAAAATAAAATACAGTTACTATAATAATTAATTATAAAACATAACAAATTGTTAAACAATGTACACTTGTATTATTCAATGTCTAGATACAGTCTAAAAACTTAAACTCATGAAAATTATCCTACACAATTCATAATACTGAAGAAATAGTATCTGTACATTGATTTTTACCTAATATACTAGTAAGTAAATGAACATTCCAAATCTAAAACTTCAACAAAAAAAAAAAATGTGAAGAGAAATTAGGATAAAATGTTACACAATACTATGCAAAAAGCATCAAATTCTTTGTTCCAATTTCTGAAAATTACAATTAAAAATGTAAATGTTAACAAACTTAAAAAAAAAAAATAAATAATAAAAATTGTTTTTAGTAATAAATAATTTTAAAATGAATAATAAAAATGTTCTTTTTAAGTAATTATTACATTTTAAATCATTAAGCATGGATATATTATCAGGTTATGTTTTTATTATAAAAGAAAACAAAATCCAAAAATCTGAATCATGCCTCATACAAAATGTATAAATAAATCCTTAAAAAAATTTGCTGCTGTATTTAGCTTAAATTAGAACAGCAGCTAATTAAACTTAGTGCTCTTCCTTTCAATCTATTTTATAATGAATTACGCCTACAATGCAATTTATTTATTATTATCAATAAACTTAATTATGTTTTTAAAATACTCTTCAATTTTTGGATTTTTTTTTCTTCTATTACTGTATCTTCTAAAGATAATTGTGTATGGCATTTTTTAATAAGATTTAACTGTATTTCTTACTGTACCATAAGTTTCCATAAAACCTAAACCTAAACTGCTCCATAAACCCTCTAATACATTGGGAAATCAGCTGATGTAAATATAACTAAACCCATATAATTTGAAGTCAATGAAAAATAATTATTTTCTTGAGATACTGACATTTTAATTCAGTAAGGTAACTGTACAATGACACGCATGGTTCCATAGACCTAATTTGTAATGAGATGAGCTTGTATAGTATAACGTGTACACAATGTTTTGTGTGCTAAATCATTAGAGTATTGTTATTTCTACACTAGCCATTGTGTAGCAATAAGAATAGTCATGTAATAGAAATAGAGAATATATATAAAATACAATAACATAGAAAAGACACAAAAAATATGCAAGATAAAATTAAGTTATTAATAGAAACAAACAAACTGCATCGGAAAAGAATTTAAATGAACTGAACTATGCACAGTAATTTAACTATTGCAATATACATATGTTATAAACAGGAAAACAAGGAGACAGATGTACATGTTGAAAACTGTAAATTGTAAGAAACTCTCACTGAAAAACACTTGAGAAACAGGAGGAAATGAGTCAAATTATTACGGACATAAATCCAGTTTCTTCTTTTTCAGCTTCTTCAAAAAAGCAAGCCAAACCTTTTTGTACCTTGTGTACAAATCACACCATTCCATCAAACAATAAAAAGATTCACAGTAAGCAATAAACAATTTCCAAAGTTATTAAACATTTCCTTGCTACATTATATATCTCGGATAGTTTGCCAATCTGACTTTTTTCCTTTTATTTTAATAAACAAAATAAAAATGAATAACCTAGCTTTAAAAGTTATAAGGTTTAACTACAATATCCACCACATGATTGCATGATTAGTGACACAATATGACTAATAGAAGTACTTTATTTTCAAACATATCTACTGCTCTTTTTCTGCAGATTATTTTTCATAACTCACGCGCATGGCATATACAAGTGCCACTATTATATAAAGAGATGTAGTTCAAGCTGTAGGGCATAGATAACAGATACTGTAAAAGTAAAATGATTCTTAATGAATGATAATGAAGCCATGAAGCCAATAAATAAATAGAATTCAATATTTTCTTTCTGCATAAAACATTAATTAAATTACATAATCTTTATTAGCAATTAGATTATATTTCAGGATCTATGAATACTGACCCTGAATAAAATTCTTCACTATGTATACAATAAATGGTATTAAGGGACAGTTAACAAAAAAAAGATAAAACCACTGTTTTAGTCCATATGATATATTACAACATTTAAACCTTTCTGTATAAAAAAATATTGGAAAAGTTATTAGTAACCCTTAAAATAATAGGAGTAAAAATGCAATGAAGAAATTCATATCTTGAAAACTATTTTTCTTAAGAAATTGGTTTTTATGTTATCCTATGATTTGCCATTTTAAGCTTTTTATTTTGTAAATCAAAAATCTTCAAAAAATTTTAAAAACCTTAATAAGCATCTTAATTCAATATCCTTTTTGGGTTTTTATTGCTTAAAAACATTCAGGCCAGATATTTCTAAATTATCATGCCACATGAATTAGCTTCATTATTTTATTTTTTGCAAAAAAAAGAAATGACCATGATAACTGTTATACAACCGAAGTTATATGTTTCTTGTGCATAGGTGAGACAAAAGATTAATTTATAATAAACATAAAAATAGAATAATAATAAGAATAATTTAATTTACCAAAGTAAGTAATTCTTGTAATTCATTAGCCACATATGTTTTGAACTTTTTTTTCTCCTTTTTAAGTTTTATAAACCGAATTTCATTCTTCTTTCCTGGAATATTGCAAATTTTTTTCTAATATTTTTTTCCTTTCTTTTACTATTCCTACATCTTAACAACACACTTTTATGTCAAGGTGACAAAGTAACCCTTTTCATTCTCATAGTATTTGATGTCACCAAAATTGTATTCTCCTACAGCTTTAGCTGACAAATTCAATCAATTTTTTGGAGGCACATTTTACTTTATCACAGTGTCTCCAGATACAACTGTGAAAGCTCTTGTCATTTTGCATTTTATATTAGCCCTCAAGCACACCACCACCTCTGAATAAATCTGGAATGCTCAACTTTTGGTAAACCAGAGCTGTGTTTAAGAACTAACAGATTAATTGGAGTATACATTTTTCTTGTAGGAGCCAGTTATTTTATTGTGAGCTTTTGAAAACTTTTATGTTTGGGATAGCTAAAATGCTCTCTAGGTCTTCATTTATCAATTCACAACAACTAAGGGTTACAATAACAACCCATCTTATACAAGTTATATCTTTATTAACATTTGCAGTTATTGCATTCTGGTAACATTTCATTAGTTTTTCTATCAAACTCACAATTACTTCCTTTCTGAAGTAATGTTCTGAGAGCAACATGTCTTTACTGCTGCAGTAATTGTCCTTTGCACTGCACAAAGGACACTCCTAATCTTAAGTCTTTCCTTAATACAATACGGTCTCCATAGATATTTTTTTATTGTATTTTTGTATCAAATTGCTAACTCTAAAAATTGTAAATCAGTTCCACACATATTAGCAGCTATAGTTTTACCATATATAGTTAGCTATAGGTCAGTTTTTCTTACACACTAGCACATGACCCTAGAACCAAAATTAGAACTCAGTATTAACTTCACTCAGGTTGAGTTGGTACGAGGTTGTCAGATTCTAACAGGTGTTGATGCAAACGCCAAATCACCTCTTTGGAACAGTGGGATCACAGATGAAGGCGGTGAATTGGTCAAAGGTTTCATCGCACAGCAAAATTTGGAGGTATTCAATATAGCAGGTGAGTTGGCTACCTACGCCAGCACGATTAATGGACTTCCATGGGTCTTCCATGATACCAACATTGATGTTACCATTGGCATGGATATCCCTGGTAGAATTCAGAATTGGTCTGTAGTTGATGATTGCATGACCGATCATTGGCTAATAGTTTTTGACTTAGTGAGAGGGCTGTGCAATGTCTGTACGGAGCGAACTGATCTAAATTTTCTAATCTTCTTGCGGTCAAGCTTTGGATATTTACTCAGAGCTTGGACGAGCTCCCGTTAGAGGACTTGGCAGAGGGTCTTTCTTCAATGGTTATTGAAGCTGCTGACCAATCTATTCCCCAAGGAACAGATCGAGAGAGAGTAGCTGTTTGGTGGACTCAGGACTTGACAGCAATGAAGCAGACTGTGGGCCAGCTCAAGAGAGCTGAGAGATCGAGAGAGAGTAGCTGTTTGGTGGACTCAGGACTTGACAGCAATGAAGCAGACTGTGGGCCAGCTCAAGAGAGCTGCACAATGTGAGGACAACCCTGAACGGCATGCATCTCTGCTTTTGGACTATCGCCAAACAAAGACCGGGTACTTTCATAAGATTAGGTCTTCTAAGCGAGATTCCTGGCACTCTTTTGTGAAAGAGTAGGGAAATAAGGACCCATGGGGTACAGTTTATAGAGTTCTCAGGCATAAGAAGAAAAAGGACGTTCTTCTATCGACTCTTTCGACACAGGCGGCATTGTAATAGATAAGGATCATGTTCTCAGTCTTCTGATGAACGAACTACTTCCAGACGATACTGAGTTTGGTGAACCTCGTATTATTGCTGAGTCCAAAGGGAAGTCACAAGTTTTGGTTCTGAGATACAGTCTTCTGAGATCACCTAGGTAGAGGTTCATCAGGTAATCTGCAGTCTAGCTAGAAATAAAGCCCTTGGATATGATTGTATCCAAGGGCTTGATGGTGGAGCTCCTTGTTCGCACATTGTCCATAATCATTGGTCCCCTTACTAGGGTTTTCAATAGAATGCTCTTCACCAGATATTTTCCAGTTTGCTGGAAACATGGTGTATTGAAATTACTTTTCAAAGGTGGTGGCAAGGATCACACCGTAAACTCATCTTACCGGCCTCTGACACTGTTGCCTGTAATAGGTAACGTCTTTGAAAAGGTCTTGTATCTCTGATAAATAGTAGGTTAACTTCCGATCATTTGTTAATGGATGACCGGTATGGTTTTCGCCCGGGCAAGGGCACAGAGGACGCAATTCTCAAGGTATTAGACATAGCACCATCAAGTATTTTTAAATATGTTATTGGTGTCTTCTTGGATATATCTGGAGCCTTCAATAATCTGTGATGGCCCTCTGCATTGTTTCAATTGCAGAGGCGTGGTTGCACTCAAAATAAGATAGAAACTCTCTCGAGCTACTTCAGCAATCGAACCGTCGTTCTTTGTGATGACAGTTCGAAAGTTGGAAAGACCCTGTCAAAAGGATGTCCACAGGGCAGTATTTTAGGCCCCCTCGTCTGGATTGTCAAATTCGACTCTCTGATGCGGTTGAGATTGCCCAGTGGCTGCCGCATTATCGCTTATGCCAATGATGAGTTGCTACTGGTCGAAGAAAACCTGAGGAATGAGATAGAATGCCAAGCAACACAGGCATGCAAGGTACTAAGGTCATGGAGCCTTCAGCATAAGATCATCTTTAGCCTAGAAAAGATCACTATGATGATTCTGAAAGGTCGCCAAGCCACGATTCGTCATCCATGAGTCATAATGGGCAGCCTTTCCATAAGGTATGTCACCATTCAGAAATATCTGGGTGTAATCCTTGATGAGAAACTTCAATTCAAGGAGCACCTGCAGTATGTCGCAAGGAAGGCAATAGATGCTTTCTTTGGTGTTCATAAGGTAATCCACCCTGATTGGGGGTTGAATTTCCGTACCATACGGAATCTCTTTATAAAGGTGTCTGTGAGGCCATAATGTTGTATGCAATGCCCGTCTGGGCTCACCCTATGCAATTTCAGTGTTACAGGGATATTTTATTGCGAGCCCAGCATCTTCTATTGCTAGCTGTTGTCGGGAGCTACAGAACTGTCTCGCGAGAGGCATCAATCAATCACGAGAATCTCTGTAATTGCAGGCAATAAACTCACAGATATTCTGGCTATGGAACATAGCAAGAGGTATCTGTTGAAGAAGGACGATTCTACTCCCAGGGCGTATGCAAGAAATTGAAGACCAAGGTTTTGACTCTTGACAAGTTAGGTGGAATGAATACACTGGTCAATGAATATACTGGTCAATATACACGTGGTATATTTCCGGATGTTAGAGAATTGAGAGCGGTTAAGTGGGTTTCCCCCAATCAGAACATAACACAATTTCTATCGGGACAAGGCGCATTTAGGGATAGTTTGCTTAGGTTTGGTTTGGTCGATTCGGGCCTTTGCCCGGATTGTGGAGTTGATGACAATGCGGACCATGTCTATTATGTTTGTCCCCGGTACAAGGCTGAACGTACCAGAGTCGCTAGGGAACTCGAGAGAGTAAATTCCTTTTTGAATCTACGGGTCAATTGGAAGACCCGTAGAGAATGGACAATAGTGGCTGGCTTCCTGAAGTATCTCACACTGAGCAGATCAGCTGAGGGGGTATGAGTAGAGTAGTACCCTGGGTGGCTAGGGTGCCACCTGGACAGTTAGATTGGTCACACGTAGGCGCATTGGCATCACACCTCGGTAAGTTGTATAAGAAATTATGCATTATAGTTATAATTATTACATTATTATTATAATTATTATTAAGTTGTACAAGAAGTATATTGGAAATTATGTAAAGAATACGCTGTTGGTAGGACAGTGACTGCACTGCCGAGGGCATGGTTAGCCATGCAGCCATGAGGTGTAGCATAGTCTCAACGATGGTTGTTTTAGGTGATGAAGTAAATGTCACATAGGATTCTGCGATGGAGCTGAGTGGGAGTCAGTGGTCTGCCCACCTCTACCTGGTAGACCAGACCAGATTAGTTGTAATCTAATTGAAGGCTTAGATCAGAAAGAAATGAAAACACTAAAGGAAATAGGAATAAATTCTGTTGTTATGATCAACATTGCTGGTGGTATACATTATATATACCAAATAGACTCGTACGATATGAGACATTTACAATCACAAGTAGCTTATTTAAATGTAGAACTAGGCGCGGGGTTTGTGCTTCCATGAACTCGGTTAGCTAGTTCAGAGGGCAACGATGTAGGACAGTCAAGATGTCCAGAAGAGGCCTGCAGCGAAGGCAAAAGCTGAGTTAAAAATCACTGATATAAATGTCTACTGAGGCATTTACATCAGTAGCATCCCAACTGAGGCCTGGCTTATTACTGTGAGGTCTAATCAATTAGAGGGTCTGAAGACGACTCCTGTTAAAGCCCATCAGAGCTATGAACTGTGGGGGTGGTGAAGACGACACAAGGTGGGTGTCTTCCCCTACGGAGCTGGATATATTACCTTCACTCAGTTACCTTGCAGTGACAGAACATGGTCTACAGTATTTTGTCAAAATACAATAGACTAAGCTATATACATCCTACCCTAGAATTCAATACGTGGCCGTGTTTGAGCCATGGATCTTAAATGACACTGCTAAATCGATTATGAGTATGTTGTTGTCAGATGAACACGAATAAGATCTCGTACAATGTTGGTAGACCCTTTCATAAGCTTTATTCAGAACTTCAGTACCAAACATTTTCATCACTTTGGACAGTCTCTTCGATTACTGATTAAAACTTTCTTACTCAGTGCATGCTTATTCATATTTAAACCTATTTGTTCTAATGCAAATTTCCCTTTGCCCATTAAAATTACTGTTTCTAAAAGTATTATTGCAATTCAACAGTAAAAGATTTCAACATAACATTGTAAATCGACTACTGATCATAAACAATTCGCAACAAATGCTAAGCCCTGCTGATTTTTTATCTAGTTTACAATGCTGCCACTTCATAAAATATTATAGCAGGAGTTTTAAACTTTCAATAAAAAAACATTATACTTTTATCTCTTTTCTAAGCTAAAATATTCTAAATTAAAAAAAAAAAAAACATTCTAAATAAAAAGAACATAACTTTTTATGTAATATATGATAATATTTAAATTGCTAAATTTGTTAACACATAATAAATATAATTATATTCTTTTCCCAACATTTTAATAACATGAAAAAAATACTTTTTTGCCTGTTTTTTAGGTTAACTACCCCTTTAACAATAGAATTTTTAGATAAGAATTAAACATTTATAATAAAATAAGAAACAAAAAATTGTAGAAAAAAATAATAATGAATTTATGACAATTTAAAGAAAATACTAACTTTTCTGCCACCTATTACATGAAGCTTATGTAGGCCACATATACCATGTCAATGTGTTGTCTTAAAATATCTATATCTGAAAGAATTTGAGCTTTAGTTTTTCAATAGCCTAGTGTAAATTTTTCATCATTAAACAACAAATCTATTTGAAATGTAATGAGATAGACCATCGACCATCAAATGAACCTGCTATTAACAACCACAGAAAAAGTTAAAATCCTTAATGTTAAGTACCTAATTGACACATGAATCGTTTCAAAATATCAAACAATAGTTTTAGAAGAAGCAACACAATAAAACATGTATGTATTCAAATTCTACTGGTATTTACTTTAATCCTACCAAATATTGTAGCTTCTTTGCTACTGTAAATTTGTCTCTTATCCATCATCTGTCATACAGCCTTATGTCAATTTATAGTAAAACCTTCAATAATGGACACCTCTATTTTATGAATCCCTATATTAAACAGACAATTCCCTGGCACCAAACTTCATTACATTCAAAACTAAACTAAAATCCCCCCAAAAACAAACAATTTGTTTATATGTACAATTTCAATATTATTTCTAAATCTATTGCAAAAAAAGTTTTTAAAATCTATGTTAAACTTACTGCAGTACATTAAAATACATATTAACTAAAGTACAATATAGAGCAGGTATTTTGTTGTAAATTTTGCAAAGTACAAAACTTAATACATTGAGTCATCAGTCCATGCTTGTTTACTGTAACTAGTTTTTGTATTATGACTTCCATACAACAAATCAAAAACATGATTGTGAATCGTTTATGCAAAGTAAACCTTTTAAGGAGAATGTGACTTCTATTAACAAAAAAATATATACTAAAGATAAATTTAATGACCTAATGCTATAATAATCTATAGATAACATACACACTTCTTTAAAAATTCATTGTCTCATTATTTTAGATAAAATACTAGAATTAAAAATCTTTTTAACGTTAAAAATAAATACAAAAAATTAAAAATTACTCCTGGAACAACAAAGTTCCAGGAATAATTTAACATTAACTGAAAATTAACATTAACTTAACTAAATTACTTCTGGAACAACAAAGTTCCAGGAGTAATTTAAGTTAAGTTAAGTTATATTTTAAGTTAAGTTCATTCTCAGCCGTTACCAGTTTACACTAGAAATAATAACCTCAATTCACCCCTCCAAAACAAACCGACTTCAACCATGCTCCCAAGGTTTATAGGTTCAATTACATTTAATATATAGTAATTTTTATTATTTTACAAATTAATGAAACACTTAAAATATTATATCAAAACAATTAAAGAAAGCATACGATACACTCCCCCTTTTGTTTGGTTTCGTTTCAGTCTGTTTTAATTTATAACAAAAAGAAGAAAATTTATAAAAATTAACTTAATAGAAATTATTACACAACCTTAACTTAGTTACTTTAACACAATTTTACTTACTAATAACCTTAACATAAGACAACAATACTTTACAAAATGAAATTTGTAAGAAGAAATTTATAATCTCAATATCGACTGACCTGATAATATTTTAGTAACAGTAGGGTACAATAATTGACTGGATAAAAAATTGTAAATAATTTATGAAAACACCAGACTTAAAGAATGGTATAACTTCAAGGAAAAAAGAAGTTTCTTTTTTCATGAAATGGCACAGCTATAAAAAGTAAACACAAAGAAAATAAAAACTGAATGGTAACTAAATTAATCATGCCAATTTAATGTTAAATTGTAATTTACAACAAATTTTTTTCAGCAATTTTATAATGAAAAACTAAATCTTCAAACTAACTCATTTTATCAATTTAATGTCAGCATCCCCGGTGATTTATTTTTGTCCATGAAATCACTTTCCTGACCACCCATTTGATTTGGAATACAAAATTACTTAGTCACAGTTTGGCTTTTGCAAATATAATTTTTTTAATTTATGGGATAAGCTAAAAACAAAATTATCAATTTCTTGAGCACTGATTAATTTTCATGAAGGAATGTACAAACAATAAATAACATAGCCTCTTATACATAATTGCTCATAAGATAAAAATATCAGAGTACACGCCAAACAAGAACAATGTAAGGAGGCAGACATCTTTAATAACTCGAACAGTAAGTGTTCATGTCAGCTCACCGATAGTGAATATTACATTGTAAGGTGATGATCAAATTAAATGTTCGGTGAGAAGAAGAACCTAAATAGTGAGAAAATAACACACTCCACTATTTAATTTATGAGGCTAACAAGTGATTTCATGATACAATCTACTAATCTAAACAGGATTTCCTTATCTTTGAAATATTTAACAGAAGTAGAAATTTATTATAAGACCAAACAAACTATAGCGAATATGTTGCAAGTAATTTAATTTTTAAAAAATTTATAGTAAAACTTATTTATCCTGAATTAAAATATTGTAATTATTTAACTAACTATAAGTACCATACATTTTATTTGATGTTTGCGCATATACATAAATATAACCCCATAATGTACATACACATAATACTCAATTTAAAAAAAACCTGACGACAATCTCATGCTAAACAAAATAAGCTATAATCAAAATAATTTTGCATTAACTTACCTATTAAGCAGAATATGACCAGGTTGACACAATATGAACCTAATAAACAACTGATAGCACCATTTAAATTCAGACAGCACTGTATATACTAGTTTAATGTTCAATCTATCTTTCTTCTTTTTAATTATATGATTTTTAAAATATTACTTGGCTTACAATAAATAAATAAGTTTTTAAATATATATATATATATATTTTTTATTATTCATGCCATGAATAAATATATAAAACATGATAAATAAGATTACCAATACAAAAAAGCAAGAGTTGAAATAAAATATAAAAATCTTATCTAATAATAAAATTTTAACAAATGCCAAAATATATTTAATGAAAAAGTAAAAAATATATTTAAAATAATACAAAAGTAGGTGCACAATAATAAAAGTAATATAATTTTCAAAAATAAGTCAAAAGAACTGAAATAGGTGTTAATGTTCATTAAACAATTATTAAAAGATAAAATTTTGCTTTCATAACAGAATTCAGTATTCAACTTCAGTACTTATATAAGGAAAAAAACATTTTTTTGTTTAAAGTACTCAAAAATGGCTATAACAAGGAAAACTTACTGTTATAAAAACCATAAAATACTTTAGTAAAAATAAATAAACGATTCCAATTAGGGCTGTACAAAATAATTCCATAACCTTTTCATGAGAATTTCTATGGTGTCCATCAACTCTCTATATCAATAAATCCTTGACTCAAACTGATCAAAGCAAGTTAAATTTAATTTTTAACATTTTGTGGAAAAATAACAAAATAAATACTTATCTTGTGAGGGCTAAATGAATTATTTAATAATTAAAAACTTGTGTTTTAGTACATTGTAACAAGTAATCAGAGAGTGATAATGCATTTTCTGAGAATGACTCAATATTTCTCCTAAAATATTTCACTGATATACTTGAGGTCAGATTAATCTAGAGTTAAAATAAACCACTCTTAAATATTTGACAATTTAAACTACATTTGAGATAAAACTTGAGATTTTTTAAAATAATAAAATAAAGAAACCAATGCTATTAAATATTTAACTACTGTCCACCATAAAAAATAACTGTTAAAGTTAACTCAGTGAATCTGGACTTTAAAGACCCAAACTGAGTGTATTTTTCATAAGATAATAAAAGTTTCAAACCAACAGGAATAATAATAAATAATACCTGCAGTGAAATTATTCAGTGGATGTTAAAGCCATAAAGAATAATAATAAAGTTTGTTAATAAAAAAAATTAATTAATTTAAAAAAACAATAACTCTATTTTTATATTAAAAGGAATGCTTACGTATATTTACATATTTAGGAACAATTTGAAGCTTGGTTTTAATAAAAATAGCTGATAAAATAACAATAACCATAAGCCAAGTAACTTTTAAAAACTAAAATAAGAGCTTTACTACATTGTCTTAACTGATTAGGTTTTAAATACTGCAAAAGAAAGGTAGTTGAAAAGTGATGCAACTTAAATATTACTACATACAAAATATATCATAAATTGTCAAAATGTATACATGTATATCAGTAAACTTTCTTCAGTAGAAAGTACAGAACCTTTTTTGTTAAATTTAAAAATGTTAGCAATCTTAACAATTGTTTAAAGTTTTTAATATATGCGACAGAGATATTTATTAACACTTACGACATGTGACCTCAGCCAAATAACTTGTACCACAATAAAGCGTTTTCCATAAGAGATAAGAAAATATGTTTAATACATTCAATGTAACAACTATTTTACGATTCGAGCACAAGTAAATCTAAACACATTCAGATTTGTTTAACAAATGCTAATAATACTTAAATATAGTTTCAAAGTAATATTTTTTACAGATGTTTTGTTTTATAAAAAGAGGTATAGGAAAAACTAGATGCGGCATGATTTAAAATTTATTACAGTAATAATCCACAAATAACTATAATTATACCAATTTTTAATTGGACATTAAAATCTGAAATTAAATCCAACTGTTTTAGCTAAGTTTTACTCATATGAGTGCACAGATTTGACGTATATTTATTATTAAAAAGGTTTAACAAAAACCACTATTTTAAGCAAGGAAATGCATATCACATTAATGGGAAACAGTTAATATATCGTTTGTGATAAGCATACCTAACTTGATGACTATTCTGTAAATATAAATGACAAGATTACTCTACAAATACAACAAAAAAAGGCATTTTTTTCAGTAAAATAAACATTAATATTCTGTTGAATCATAACATGTCACATTCAACAGCTTTGTAATCATTTGTTTAAATAAATGAATAAAATTTTTTCCCTCAGTGACACTGCATCTAGCATATTTTGAAAAAAAAACTTAAAAAAATAACTTAACAGGGATAGGTGAACAAAATAAAGACTGATGCATCAATAACTATTTTAGCTACAAAATTACTATCGGACAAACAGAGAAAAATCTTAATACATATAAAGCGAGCAAATAGGGCAATATTGAACAGCACACACTAATATTTGCCACTGTATTATCTTATATCGGCATTCTCATATTGTAAGGGTTAATAACTGGTTCAAGATAAGGACAATACTTCTACAGGTTAAGATGAAATTCTATTGAAATCAGAAGATATCAGTTAATAATAATCATCAATTTGAATTGGTATACACATTCACACATGGCAGCAAGTCACCAACATTGTGGCAGTTATAAACTGAATACAATCAGAATGTTCATCAGAAAACATAAGAACTACAGAAAAATAAATTAAAACCATCATTTTACAAAATAAAGTAAAAATAAATCACAAAAAGAACAAGGTACCTCAGATAAGCAGTAATGGATTTCAAGATTTAATTTCTTTAAAAAATAGATTAAATTCATAATTTAGTTATAAGAGATACTTTAACAGACATCTTTAGGACTGTGGGCAATACTGGATCCTTCTTAGTCTAATGCTTCACTATAACAGACAGACCTTAGGGAAAAATCTGAATACAAAAAATTCAGGCAAAACATCAAATACCTATGTCATGTAAGTGGAAAATGTTGAGAACAGTTTTTCTTCAAATAAGCGACTATGACAATCGCACAGTATGTACATCGTCAATAATGGGGAAAACCAGCTGATAAAAACTCATATTAAAAATAACAACACAAAAATCAAAATTTAATTGATCATCAGATTTATTACTTTAAAAGGGACAACTGTTTCTGTAATAATTCACAAAAATTTGATTTAATTCATTCATTTAAATCAGTAACACATAATCAAATAGAGTACAACAGTATCTTTCTCAAAGATATAGAAACTGTTCAAATTCAATCCGGCACAGATCAGCAATCACATTCAGGGATACGATCATGACCGACGCAACATAAAAATTATGCTACTAATTTATCATAAAAACCAAACTTACAATTTAATAGTCTCCTTCGGCAGAAGAAAACATTCTGGTTATCTATAATTAATTTATCAAAAACAAAATTGCAAAACTTTTCACCACCTTTCATAAAATAATTTATACAATTATAATTTTAAAAAATAATGCTACCAAGATAAAAATTACAACAAACTTTCAGTAGTAACAATGAAATAATCACAAAACTACTGAGAATAAATCATTAGTTTACAATAAAATAATCCGACAAGTAATACTGACAGAAGAAAAAAATAAAGAATAATGAAAGACATCATTCAGAGATTTCAAATATAAAAACAAATTAACCTCCTATACTTTCATACCTTTAATTAAAACAAATTACCTAATAAGTTTAAATTTTATTAATAATAATAATAATAAGCTACTAGTGCTGATGTATATGTTTCAATACATTAGTTCTTAACAGAGATAAAAAAGAGGATAAAGAATGGATATGGTTAAAATAAATTTGTGATAAGGTATAATGATTGAAATGATGCACGAGAAGCATCTTTATATATGATATGAAGATGACATACCCTGGGAGTTAGACATGAAGAGGTTCAAGAGGGAAGTGGTCCGGCGGGACTGTTTAGACGTAGCAGCAGTCCAGACACTGCCATTACCTTCACGTTTCAAAGGCTTCACAACCGATTCTCCGTTTGCACTGGGGTTCGTTGTAGAACTACTAGCTTTATTATCACCTGATGTATCAGTAACAGTACCTTGTCCTGAAGTAGCAGAAACAGTAAATTCTTCAAATTCCATAACACCTGTAATAAAATCACCAAAGGACATTACAGTCAAAAATATTTATTCTTATAAATGTTATGATCATTACACTAAACCTTTAACTTTAGTTTTACAGATTACAGTATCCCAGAAAGCAATGACATTCTTTAGTAAAAATGTTTTTCTACTGTACCAAGCTTTAATAAAGGTTAGATTATGCAAAAATGTGAAACAGTTGGTAAGACTCAAAAGTAAAAATGCTATGGTAATGAAAGAAATTAAATAGTAATTTAATCACCCACATAAAGATAATCAAAATTCTGTTAGAAATGAACAATATATTGCTAAGCGATCAATATGGCAGAAGTACAAATAAGAACCAGAAACCGATACACAGTAATACAAATTTTTACCATCACACATGAACTGAAAATCTGAAAAGCACAAGTTACATGACCAAACATACATCTGCCTGACTGATGAACTCACACCACATAACCATCTGCAAAAGCAGATCTACTACCACACAGTACTGACTTTCCTTTCTAGGCTGAAACTGATTTCTGAGAAAAAATAAGTTCTGACACTTTTTGAACAAAAATTTGTAATATTTGATATTTTTCCAAGCAATCTACTTTATTTATTTTTTAAAATTGATAAAATAAATATTACTAGAATATGTAATATTGATAAATATTAATTATAATTAATAAATAATATTAAAATTAAATAATAAATATAATAAAACTTAAATAAAATATTATAAATCAATATAATACTTAATATTAAATAATAATAATTTTAATTTACTTATTTTATTTATTTAGTACAGCAGAACAGCTACTAACGTCTTTGTATATTGTACATTCAACACAAAACACTTATGTACACATAATGTTAACAACATATACACCAAATAATAACAAGTTAACATATACACAAGTTATAATAAACATAAATAACATGAGTCTGTGCATAACATAATAATAATAATCCAAGACATAACAAATAATTTTTTTTCATATTAAGTAAATCATAACGAGATATTAAACAATTTCTGACTATAATTTGAAAAAAAAACAAATTCAACCATTAATTAAATGTATTCTTCCAGAAAAAAACAGAGCACAAACAATGATACCAAAATAAATAACTTTTATTATGTCATACCACATGATGACTATTTAACATCAAAAATGTAATTAATGCATTGAAATTAAGCAAAATATTTTATATTTTTAATATTTATTTTATATATATATTTTTTAATAAAAAAGAGAAAAATAAAAAATATATATATTAATCATTAGGTTCTTATGAGAAATAACAAACAATAAAATGGATATTAAAATTGCTTTTAAAAAAATAAAATAAATATTTATATAAATCTACTACAATTTCACAAGCACTTTATAAATTAATTACAGTCTATGTGCATAAATAATGTAAATTACATTTTCAACATGAAATGTGACAGCGAGATTCTTTTTCAGTACACTGTAATTGCCCATAAAACTGCCACAATTGCAGGTATTATTTTAATAGTTAAAAAACTATCTGTCTCAATCTCCCACACGTTTTTATAAAGAGAGTTAAATTTTTTTTTTTAATTAAATTATTATTATCTTTTTAATTTTAATAATCATTTAAAAGAGGAATAATAATAATTTACTTATTTATTTTATTTTGTTTTGTGCAACAGAACAACTATACATACACCTAGGGATACTACACAAATAATACAGATATTACAAAACGTACATAAAAGTTACACATAATTCAAAATGCACATGAGTAATATGAATAAATGTAGAAGATAACAATCTACTCATAACATAATAATGATATTATAAAATTATAATAACTTTAAGAACTGTATTAATAATAATAATAACAGTTTTTAATTACAATAATTATTATTCTAATAGTAATAATAATACAAATGATGTAATTAAGAGGTTTAAAATATAGCAATATTTAATATTAACTAACAGTTTAATACTAGACATAATAACGGTTTTTAATATTAAAAATAATAATAATAGTTTCTAATTACTATAATTACTATTTTAATAATAGTAATAATGATTTAACAGGTTTATTAATAATTTGCATAATAATAACAATGAATTTGATTATAGTAACAGTTTTGAATATTAAAGGTAATAATAATAAACAAAAAATAGAAATTAACAAAAAACTGAAAAATTTAACTAAGGACAAGCAGAAGGTGTTTTTTCAGTTTTATAGCAAACCCATCTAAGGATGGATTTTATTTAAGTGTTTCAACATATCATTAACAAAATTCTTCCTTGGTTGAAAAAAATCTCTTCTGTTGAAATTGTCTACTGCACTAATAGTACTTCTCTCTGATGGTGAAACGGATTATATATTGTAATTAAAAGGGCAAAAGTTTCTAATATTGCATCTGGGAATACATAGCTGTACCTCTTTTTGCGCAGGATTATATCAACTTAATACTTTATGAAAAAATAGTAAACCAAAGTACTCTCTGTAACATACAAGAGAAATTAAATTATAAATTGGCTTTAGGTGTTGATTGTCAAGATGTTGAAAATGAAATTTGTGAGAAAGCCAAAACAAAATGTTATCTTGATAGATTCAATGTTTTGCGAAGTATACCCTCTCAGATAATTTCAAGTGGAGGTAGAATATTCAAACTCATTATGAGCAAGAGACTTGAAGAGTAACATGCAAGTGCGAGGACCAACAAAAGGTCTCGCAATAAATTTCAAGAGACAAAGCTTTTGCTTTACTCTGCTCACAATCCTGTCTGCATGTTAAGAAAAGTACAGCTTACAGTCAAGAAGTATGCCTATATCAGTGACAGAATCTACAGTAGTAATCGGAAGAGAATTTATTTTGTATTTAAAGTAAGAAATATTAGTCTTACGGAAGAATAGAATATGTTTTATCTTTGAAAAATTTAAAGGCATATGATTTCTTACAGCCCAGTTATAAACAGAGTTAATTAATATTATGTTGCAAAAGGTGATCATTTCAGTTTTGGATACAAAGAAAAATGTTAAAATCATCAGCATAAATACTCAGTCCAACCAAGAAGGATTCAGCAACGTAGTTGAAAAAAGTAAAAACTGGCACCGAATGGCTTTGACAGCACATAATTCATAACCTTGCAGTGGCCCTGAAATGGGCCGTTTTTTAGCGTTAGCTCTGAGAAGAGCTGTTGTTTCCAGAAGCTGGTCTCCGGCGAAGTCGGGGAGTTGTGGTTCGTCCATTGAAGTCCAACCGAGCTTTCCCTCAGCGGCAGTTAGAACCCCACTACAGTGTGGCAGTGGTGACCCCTAGAGCCCCGCAGTGTCAGGTCGGCGTCGGTCGTCTTTTGCCGGCGCGGCCGAGGTGGTTCTCCCCAAGCGATCCCACGCTGGGCCAGTTGTTGCTGCTGAGCCTGGCGAGCTGGAGCTGGAGAGGGGATGTAGCGTCCGTGTCCAGTGGCTCCCTCGGCGGGCCAGCCAGGCCTGCTGCTCCAACGGGGATGTTAACATCCGCCGGAAGGTCCCACGTTGAGCTAGCCAGGAGACTTCTTCTTCAGGTGGTGGTCGACAATGAATTGCAATTCACTCTCTTGCATGCTCAACCTGAGAGTGGTTCCTTGCATAGGAACCTGAGAGTGGTGGGGCTGCAGCGCCGCTATGGTGGGAGACGTGCGCGGTCATCAGCACGGTGGGATTGATGCTTGTATTCACGCGTCTGTACACTGTCCCCCCTCTCACATCGTTGCTACCATTATCGCCCGCTGATATTAAATTAGGCATATATGTGGTAACAAAGCACACCAAAGGGCCAACCCTGTGGAACTCCAGATGTTGTGGAGAATTCAAAATGGGAAATATTTCCAGCATATCTAACAACAAAAGTTTTATTACTCAGGTATGAAGAAATCCACTTAACAAGATGCTCACCTAAATCCAAATCTGGCCCAACGTCCTTAAGAGCAAATAATGCAGCATTTTATCAAATGCTTTTTGAAAGTCGAAATATATGGCATCTACCTGGCCTTGAGATTTAACAGTCAGACCATTTTGATCTAGGAAAAAATTAAGTTTTGGATAGTGGAATGATTCTGCATTAAGCCAAGTTGAAAAACAGTGATCTTATATTGGATATTATGAAACATATGAGATGATAGAATTGTTTCAAAAATTTTAGAAAAAGAGGAATGGATGGAAATAGGGTGGAAATTATTAATACAGGGAACACTAGACTTGGGAATGGGAATAACAATCACCTTTTCCATAGGTTGGGAAGGTACCTGATTTCAAGCTCCAGTTACATAATGAGGCCAGGATGGGTGCAATTACGATGCTGATGCTTCTAATGATGAAAGGTGTATGCCATCCGGTCCAGAGGCTGCCATATACTTTACTTCATTGAAGGTAGTCAATACCAAATCAACACTAACATGAGGTATATCAAAGTCAGCACACTTCATCAGATCTTTGGACATTGAAGAGGCATCAGGATGTATATCTTCTGGAAAAGACTGAAACACAAATTGAAAGTGTTCACCAATACAAGTATATAGCTCTTGCTTGAGGATCAGTAACTAGTACACTGTCGACCAGAGGAGCAACGATGCTATCTGCGTTAGATCTACGTTCAGAACCATACTTCTAAACCTTGAAGGCTTAACCATTATATCGTTTTAACGAACCTAGCATTGCAGAACTTATCCCTAGAAAGCAACAGTTTAACATTCTTCCATAGCTCTGAAAAAGGTGTGGTAGTCAGAAGCAAGTCTCATTCTCTTAAATCTTCAATGTACTAATTTTTTTGTTTTTAACCAATTCAATAAGCTTCACTGAAAACCACGACAGAAACTTAGATTTATGGCAAATGATGGAAATATTCTTGGCGATAGCCTTGCTGATCACATGCTGAAAACTCATCACAGCCTCATCGTCAGGGCACAGAACATTGGCCCAACCAGCATTGGTCACATCTGTAAAGAGAGTTTTAAAGTCTCTCTTTCTAAAATTATATACAGGACAATTTATAACATCATGAATAAACAAAAAATCATTTATGGTTATCAAGAACGCAGGATGCAGTTCATCAGGGTGCACAACACCATCCGAAGAACAAGTACAAACAGCTACATTAGTCATAACAAGATCTGGGTTCATCCCCTGTACAGGATTTGGTTGTAAAATCCCAGGTTCAAAAAGTCAACAAGATTGAGTATATGCTTCACTTGACATTTAGAATAGTAATTACAACCAGAAACAAAAATATGATCATCCCAGACCACACAAGGGGCACTGAAATCACCAGGTAAAATTATATCACACTTCAAAGAATGTATTAATAAAATTAAAGAATTAACATATTGCTCCAAAACAGATGGATGTACTAACTGAGGAAAGTAATGAATATCAATTAATAGGCTTTTGGATGCAGTTCTTGGTACCTCGATCCAAACAGACTCAACAGTCAACTCCAGATGGAGTTGACTGTTGAGTCAACTCCAGATCACTCAACTCCAGATCCTTAAGTTGAACACAATTGATGTTACCTTTAACAGCAATTAAAGAACATCCACCACAGTCAAGAACTGAAGATTCATAGTCTCTGTCAGATCAAAATACATTATATGACTCTGGGAAGATGTCTACATTACTGTGGACTTCAGACAGCCACGTCTCAGTCAATACAATAAAATCATAATTAGAATCAATAAAAGTTACATAAACCTCAGCAACCTTAGTACGAAGGATATGAACATTCTGATATAATAGCAAGAACTTAGCCGTTAGTTCAAATATTACCATCTTCCGTTGGTGAATTTGTGGATGTATCAGTTTTCAAGGCCCCAAAATAAGGGGAAATTAGAATACCTCCTGGCCAAATATCAGTATTACTTATTTTATTAATGTCCCAGCTGTACACCTCAATATGGAAAGAATTGTAAGAAGAGTATAGAGTTCTCAATTTGATGCATTTAATATGTTTGAGGTTCAGATTGCTGCACAATTCCTCCACTTAACCGATGGTAACGGTAGTATTACATCTTGTTACACATAAGCCTTTTTTCTTCCGAGTATGAGAAAAGACCAAATTACAAGGGCAGTCAAGAAAGTAACTTATATTTGTGCCTAGCATGGAGATGGGTGGGGATAGAACTGCCATCTTGGCATCAAAACGTTTCTACATTCAGTGCGCATCAAACTCTCATAACATGTAGACTGTGATTTTTCTACTTTGTTCATTGTGAATTATTGAAATGTGCACTTTTAACAGAAAATCCCGGAAGCTGTGAGGTGCATTCAGTGATTAGGTTTTCACTGGCAAAAAACCTCAAACCAATTGAAATTCATCTGCAACTTTGTGAAGTAAAATAATGAATGAAGGTGGAGTGAGGCAGTGGTGCATTCAGTTTAAAAATGGCTGCACCAATGTTCATGATGAGGACCACAGTGACTAAGCCTAACCTTGTGACTGATGAACTGACGATGAAAATCAACAATAAAATTCATGAAAATCGCTGCATTATGATTACGGAATTCTCGCTTCATTTCCCCCAAATTTCACAGTTTACGGCATGAAATTGTATCGGGGAAGCTTGCTTATCACAAGTTTTGAGCAACATGGGTGCCAAAAATCTAAGGTGGCAGATTTCTACAGAGAAGGAATTGGAAAGCTTGCGCAAAATTATAAGCACCGCAATTTAAATGACAACTACATGGAAAAATAGTTTGATTGTCCCTTTCAAATGTATATAATAAAATTTATTTTTTTTTATTTGGTTGATTTTTTATTTCAAAACGAAAGTTACTTTCTGGACACCCCTCACAGTTTTGGTTTTCAAACTGCCAGACTTAATTGAATTATTATTATTTTTCTTAGAAATACCAACTGAAGAATCAACCAACTTGGAATAACCAGCACTACTGGCAGAAAAAACTTTCCTTTCTTCCAACAGTCATCCAGGGCAGATTAACTGATTCGTTATTCAGTTTTTCAAGAATTCATTATCAATAATTTAATTATTATTTTTGTTAAGAGATAGTGGAACCTTGATTCCGGTGCTCCTCCCCCTACTAACACTTGCATTACAATGTAATTAAAAAATTGAGACCAAAGAATTTCCGTCTATGTCCAAAATCAAGCTTGAGCTTGCTTCACCAGAACCATTCTCACTAGACGTCACCCTCTTATATCCAGAATTTCTCTTACATCCCTTGTTTGTTCTGACTCCCTCAGTCAAAGGAATTACAGATTCTGGTAGGTGTAAAGCAGATGACCGAAAAACATTCTCATACAGTGATCAAATCATATTTTTAAGCTCTTGATTTTCAGATCTAAGTTGCTTATCTTCATCATTAACAGAAGAGATTTCTTTCTTAGAAACTTTTAGATATCAATAAGTCCATTCTGAAGAAGACAACTGGGGAACACATGATAAAGAATCTAAATAAGACTAAAGTTCTGCATTATCACTACCAGATAGGTCTTTCTCTGATTGTAAAAGATTTTCTCCTTTGCTACCTTGTTGTCAATACTGTTTCATCCAAATAATAATAAATAGTAATACCAATTTAATATTGGTAGATTTATGGATTAGAGATACAAAGGCAAAATGAGTACAAAAGATTAGCAGAAATCTTGTCTCTAGTAAGGTTTCTTTTTTAGTCAACTTAATTAATACATCTTCATTTCACTGCTTTCATTTTATACTTTCAATTGTCTTAATGAGCATGACTTTTCCTTTTTTTATGTTGATAGTAAAAAAATTATTTCTCACATTTAATTCTTTAAAAACATTTATAAATTTATGCATTTTTTTACAGAAAAGAGCAAAATGATACCCTCCATTTTCAGAGCATATCTTCAGTTTCTTTTTATATACTTTCTGCATAGATTTCAAAATTTCAGTGTTAGGCCTTAAACACTGTTTTACTAATTGCAGTAAATCATCAATTGTTTAGACATTTCAATGATATTTTTAAAACAGTCTCCTCTAAAAGAAAAAATCCCTTTCGGCCCACCGAAAGGCGGAAGTAGATTTCACCGGTGCTAAGTAGGGAATAAAGTTCTAGTGCTGAATGCGTCTTTGTAAATCAGCTGATTTCAAGGTCGAGAGTTCTAAGGTTCAAATCCTAGAAAAGGCAGTTACTTTTATATGGATATGAGTACTCGATCATGGATACCAGTGTTCTTTGATGGCTGGGTTTCAATTAACCATACATCTCAGAAATGGTCAACCTGAAACTGTATCAAAAAACTTCACTTATATAAGTTTTAGACCCTTATCCAAAGAATAGTAGGAACTTTAAACGAATTTGATATTTTACTTAATAAGAAAGTTATCGTCACACTTTGTTTTTTCGAAAGTCCCCCATGCTCCGATTTTGCCCATTAATGAACTCGACCGAAATTTTGGGTCATTATATTTTATGTATCAATTTGAAGTGATTGGCACAAAATTACGACAGTTATCGTATCCGCAAGCAAGTGAAACATATATATATATATGTGTGTGTGTGTGTGTGTGTATGTGTAGGTGTGTATATACATATATATACTTTTGAACAGATGGTGGTTTTGGGATGTGGGGGATGTGAAACGCAAAGATATGTCGAAATTTTCCGGAAGTCGAATCATGGTACCCATTACAGTAGGTATCTTTCTTATGAATCTACCTAAAAGTCAAGGGAAGTTAACTCTGAAGAGTGTAGTGCCAATGTACTGAACTGTATGTCCCTCCCACCTGATCGTCACCAAATTCTTCATTCAACTATTTCTTTACACAACAAACACTCATTCAACTTGATAATTGGTTATTAGCTCATTTGCATCAATTAACTGCTCTAGAACTGGTCATAACTCTTTTTCAAGCAAATACTTCTTCTCTACAAAAAGAGTCTCTTCAATAAAAATAGGCCTATGACAACATTCCAGATAGTGCACTAAGTATTTTGTTTTTCAATATGTTAATGATCATTTTTAATTACGTTCAAAAAATTATCATGGCTACAGCAAAATATCAAATTCAAATCATTTGTCTGTGTTTGTTACAAGTAGACTCATCAGACAATATTAATCTTGTCAAATATCTGGTCTTTCAAGCTGCCTCAGGGCTTACCTACAAAACTAACCAGTGGATCTACTGGGTGAACCCTGGCCTTACATGGAAGCATTTTTTCCTCTTGTAATCTGTGAAGTAATTTTTTTTAAATCTTTCCTTAATAGAATACTACTGACAAGATAATCTTAACATACACATCCATACTTATAAGACTCATTTTTTTAACTTTTAATAGTAAAACACATTTCAACTGTACCAATTTTCTTTCTTTTAATTAATCCCCTTTTGAATGCTTTTAAAAAAGCAATCATCCACATTTTTCATGAATCAACATGATAGCTGTGGTCTATCAACATAGATTTCATTAAAATAAATTAGCAGCCCTCCAGTAACTTCCTTCATTGCAAAACCATAAAACCAACTATTTTTCTACATATTCTTCAGTAAAATAAGAGGGTCATTTTTTTCACTATTAGTAAATAATTGTTGAAATTGTTTCAAACACTACATACTTATTATAATATTATATCTTTAAAACATTACTTATTTATTTTTCAACAGAAACTCACCATAGAAACAAAACAATAAACATATTTTCTTTTAAATATGAAATATGACATTTTTTTACTACAAAGATAAAAAATTAAGTTCAATATTTAAAATAAAATTATAAAATGAAGGAAATAAAACCAAGATGTACATATTAAATCAACTGAAACCTTATTGAAAACAAAAGCAATAGAACACTGCTAAATCAATCAACCAAATTATTTATCCTACATAAAAATGATGACTTTTAAATGTGTTATTAAAATAACAAATTTCAACTTCTCTAATTTACATCTACCTTTTTTTATTTAGAAAAATTGTACTTAATGTGTTTTTTTTTGTATTATTACAATATAGTGAAATTTGAATGTAAATGGTGATTACAAATAATTCATCGGATTTTAAAAATCTGTATTTAAAAAAATAAAACACATAAAATTATGAATGATACATGAAAATAAACAGAAACTGTCCAAGTTTCAGTCACACCTCATAAAAGTTTGATATAGCCTCCATTTGTCACATGACACATTTCTATACGGTAGTCCACTTCAGCCTACACATGCATTAACATATCCCTATTGATGGTCATAAATGCATCTGTAATGCATTCCTGTAGCTCAACCAGAGTTACTGGGTGTGATGGCATATAAACACAGTCTTTAACATACCCCTAAAGGAAAAAATCACAAACCATAAGATCAGGAGATGTAGTAGGCCATTTTAAGCACACTAAGTCATCATCTGCACATCGTCTGATCCAGCAGTGCAGGGGTTCTTCTTTCAGGAAGCCTCGTACTTCAGTATGCCAGTAAGGTGAAGTCCTATCTTGTTGGACTATAAAGTTATTGGAGTCATCTTTCAACTGAGGAAACAACAACTGCCTCATATCAGGTATGAAATAGCCCTCATGGTATTCTCCAAGAAGAAAAACAGTCCGTACACCTTTTTTAGAAATTGCGCCAAAAACATTAAGTTTTGGGGAATTACATTAACATTCTACAGAATTAGGTCGTTCAGTACCCCATATCCTGACATTATAGTGATTCATCTTTCCATTCAAGTGAAATGTCGCTTCGTCATTAAACACCAGATGGTTAGAAAAATTGTCATTCTCCATAGCTTCCTGCATGTCATTACAAAATTTGTATTGTTTGTTGAGATCATTAGATTGTAACTTTTGTAATAACTCTATACGATACGGTTCCAGTCATAATCTAGTTCGCAAAATCTTCCAGACAGTTGGCTGTGGAATATCAAGTTCACTACTAGCGTGTTGAGCTGACCCTTTGGGCTATGAATAAAACTCGCCCTGACTGTCTCCACTGTTTCATCCGAAACGCTTGGGCATCTGGTGCTTTTACCTTTACACAAAACACCAGTGTCAATATCATCTTAGAATGCTTGCAATGGAAACAGATTACATCCTCATTTAACTTCATTTGAATTAAAATCTTTCTTTGTCTTCAACTCTTACAACCAGTTGTACTTGATTCTTGTACAAATTGTAAGTACCTATTTTTCTCAGTACTTTGATTTGAATTTCCTTAAAATTTTAAACACCTTAAACATTATATACACTAAAAAAAAATTCACCCAAATATATAATTTAAAAAATTAGAAAGCATATGTTTTCATTATTCTTAACATTAAATTAATAAATAATTTGATTGGTCACTGGTGAAAATAAAAATTTAATACCAGGACAATTTTTTTAAACTGCCTCCACAGCCAACTGCCAATAATAATTTAGCTGGTTGTGCAATTATTTAATTGAAAATAAAAAATTACTAATTTTAACAAACAAAACAATAATAAACAAATACAATAATATTACTATTATTTTCTTTTATAAATTTTTAACTAATATGCACTAAGATGTTAACATAAAAAAAAATATTTTGTAGAAATAAAGCTTCACAAAATAAAGAAAAATCATACTTTTCTAAATGATACATCACCTTTTGCAAAAGATCCTCTAGAAAATGTTTGATAAGTAAAGTTACACCATCAATTACATTATATATTTATTCATTTATCTATTCACTTTATGGTCATACTTGTATACCCCGTTACAGAGATCATTACTTTTTTCTGATGATGATGAAATAAAAAAAAAAATGGCAGACCCTTGCTAAGAATTGAACCCAAAATGAATTAAATGAGGATATATTTGAACAGTAAACTTTGTTTAATTACAGTAATATGTCCCAGTAAAATATAATTACCAAAATTATATTCTTATACAGGTGATTTTGGCTAGTTTTAATATTAAATATAAGTATCTGCAACAAATTTAGTTAATTTTTCATAAACACACATGTTTGTTTTATGATAATTTGGATGACTCAAATATTGTCTTGTTCATTAGAGTATCAGTCCACAAGTGTTATGTTACATCAATCTCAGATAAGTGACTAGCAATTTTTTGAAAAATAATCTATAAATATAAATATTTCCTTGTGGGCAATTTGAATTACCTATAACACAAAAATTTTAATGAAACTGTCAGCCGAATTACTTGAATATCTTACATACTAGCTGCAAAAGATTCCTAGACTGATTTAATTTATTAGTCCTAAATTGACAATTCATCCACTGGTGATGAAGTTGAGCACAAACCTTTTTTTTGTACTCATTTAACTTTGTTCTCTTTCGGTCAGAATTCTAGTTGTTTTAGATAATCTAACACAAAATAATAGTCACAAGTCACTCCAAAAAGCAGAATAGTCATTCTCAAGAATTAGCATTTCTCACCGGACAAACCAGGAAATTTTCCTGGTATTGCCTTCATTAAATCAAATACAATGTTGCATACTGCCATTCCAAGACAAACTGTAGTACATCACATCACCAAGCCCATGAAGTTGCAGGTGTATTCACTCCCTACAAGTTACACCATCATTACAGGGACTTACTCTACGGAAAACATCATTTCTCTGTCTGATAGAGCAACTTTGAATGGTTTGCTCAACATCTCAGGAACTTTATTCATGTAAAAATTTCTTAACATTTAGCTTAATTGTGATACTCCAGCAAACCAAAATATTGATAGTCACAAATAGTTCAACATTTACTGATTAGATGACCAAGAACATTATACTTTATAGTAATAATTCAAACACAATGCAGATAAAATGTGGATACTTGTAGCTTATAACAACAGTATCTAATTTATTCTCCATTTCTTTTCTATACAATCCCTAATTCAATTTCTTAAAACCAACACTTCTATTTCTCATTAAATTTATAGCACATTATTTATATTAAAATTAACAAATTAATTTGTTTTTTTTTTATTTTGAGTCATTTTGCATAAGCCATTACATGCTTCAATCAGTTTGATGAATAAAAAAAAGTTTGTCTGATTCAGAAGTAATTGGTTACTGAGTTGTGAGAAATTTTGAATTATTTTAAATAAGATACAGTTGGGAGATAATTTATTGTTTTATTTGCTACAAGTGTAACAAAGCCATCAGTAGAGTAAGCATTGGCCTCCAAAAAAATTGCAATTCATACAAAATAAGAAAATTAATTATTCCGAAATTCGAAATTAGAGAATTATTTTACTGAAATTAATCTTTTTATGATCGATATTATTCCTCTGTACTGTTAAATTATATTTTAAATTCTATTAATATAAAGTAAATATTTAAAACATTTATATAAAGTATTTATACACTAATAATATCAATGAAAACATCACTAAACTTTACAATAAAAAAATATTTAGACCAGCATACAAACCTAATAACCACATAATAAATTAAAAAAATATATAAATAAATAATAATAAAATAAACAATCTGTATGGAATTTATAAAATTAAATGTAATGATTGTGATGGTAATTTTAATAAGAAAAACAGATAAATCTTTTAAAACTACATTTCATGAACATTAGAGAAAATACAAAAAAGAATAGATTAGGTTTATTTAACATGGCAGATCAACTAATAAACGATAAACATTCTATTGCTGATATTAACATAAATTTACAAACATTCAAAATGAATAAATATGACAAAATTAAAATATTACATATATAAATACAAAAAAATTTCAATCTGATAACCTATCAGACAGCATTTGAGGTACAGTCTTGTAAAAACTGCAAAGGAAAGTAACACTCATATAATAAATTAATACACAAATTTCATTACTTTAGTATTTCTAATGTGCAGTTTAATTAAATATTTCAATCATGACTGAGGATGTGGGATCCCGTGAAAAGTACTTTCATGGTAAAATTAAGATAAGATACGTGTTATCTCAATAATCTGTATTAGGTGGTTTATATTAATAGAATTTAAAATATGATTAGAGAATTATAACACTCTCACATAAAAACTTGAGTACTACTGTAAGGGAATGTCAGGCAACACATTTACAATTACCAAATACTGGAAATAAGTTACCGTCATATAAATTTAAAGAAAAAACTGTTTACAATATTAATAACACCTAGAATATGTCAAGAAATAGCATCCTGAAAACTGAAGTAAAGATAGAATGGCAATGCTCAAAGCTACACTTTTTAACAATATTATGTTAATTAACTCCCACAGATCACCTAAGTTAAGTAATGCTACTAGTAGTTTATTCATATCCTGCTGACTAAAAATAATAGCAGTCAACAAAACCTAAAAAATAATACAAAACATGATTTTAATGATTCATCATTTTGTACAAGAAAGAACAAAAGCAAAAATAAATAAAATTCAAAATTTTCATAAAAATGTGCAAGATAATATCATATTGCAAAGAAAACTTTCTCGGATACTGCATCACTGATTCAATCTAATAATAGCAATATTAATGATCTAATGAATAATATTATTAATGATCAATACATTTTGTGTAATTGACTAACCTGGTTTCTCCAACCCAGTATATTTACTCAGTACAAATTGTTCAAGTAGTTTTTCAACCGTCAATTCCATACACTGTCGCTTAAATTCAATATGTACCTGAAAAAATCAAAATAAATTTAAAAAACATATCATACGTAATTTATACACACTTCCTATTTGGTATCAAGTTTGTGGTAGACAAACTGACAAGATGACCTGATCACTCCCAAAAATGAAATGATCATTTTAAAAAATTTCAAGCACCGTGTACCAGTTTAATGCAGAAACTGAAGAAAGAATTTAATTTCCTCACTACCTTTTTCACTGATCAACACATTGATACACCAAACCCGTTAAATAAAGTTGCTACTCAACCCTATAACTAGCATCTTCACTTTTGTTCCCAGCAGACTGGCCTGCTTGGTTAACATAATTACCTTCAGAAAAAATAACTATGATTAGTCTCTCTTGAACCTCAGGTGCTTTATAAGCAACAAAGTAGTAATAAAGACTAGAAAAGATAATGTGTATTAACAAATTAATAATTAATTACCCTTTCTGTGAGAAATAATCATATACACTACCTTTATTTAACAGACTAACAATCTATTTACACAAAACTGAAAAACCTTTCTTACATACTCGCTTACTATACCTCTGCAATTGCTCAAGCTAAAACCATAAGATTTGATAAGAATATTTTTAAAGTCTTAGATAACCACTAAGAAAGTTTTCAGTAATTCATTGTAACGGTAAAAACCTACCATTTTTTTTGTTTTTCGTCGGAGGAGAAATAATCTGTAACCAGATGCCCAGCAGCCCATACTGCTGGGTGTGTGGGGTTTCAGGCTGAGACAGGGACCCACTAAAAACCCTCCCCATCACACAACACGGTGATAGAACCACCCATGTCCATGAGCTCACCTGACATTAACAACGGCTTCCAGCATCCCCCGGGAGCCCCCATCCACAAAGGCTGGCCTCCAACTCTCTGCCCAAACACCACCCAATTGTATCGCCTCTTCTACAAGCTTCCAGAAGAGTACATCTTTAAACCATACACCACAGATGTCTCATTTATCACGCTAGGTCAACATGTGTTCCATGACATCCTCCAGGGAGACTACTCCTTCAACAATCGCTCTGTAGCCTATCTTGGACACACTAAAAATGCATGTTCCAAATCCTCTATCATGGCAGTATACACCAATCGATCTCTCCCATCTCTGTCTGGCATGAAGGCAAACCCAGTGCCAACGTCAAGCAACGGCTTCCAGTGTCCTCCGGGGGCACCCAGCAGCGGCAATCCTGTTGGACCCCCACTTCCACCCCCAAAGGCTGGCCTTCCACAGTCACTCTCCATACAAAAACCACCCAACTACCTCTTCTCTTCTGAAAGCTTCCTAGAGAGTACATCTTTAAACCATGCCACACAAATGTTCAATTTTTCATGCAAAGCCAACATATATTTCATGACCTCCTCTGCAGAGACCACTCCATCAAACGGTCATGCTGTAGTCCATCTTGGACACATTAAAAATGCGTGTTCTACATCATCTCTTTTATGGCAGTACACACATGTCGGTGTCTCCCATCTCCCTCTAGCATGGAGGTAGACATTGAACGACCCATGACCTGTAAGCCATTGGGTCGTCCAAAAATCCAACTCTCCATGTCTCCTGTTAAGCAAGGTCCTGACACACAGTATTAGCCGATGCGTCCACCTGCCAGTGGTGGCCGCATCCCACCTCTCCTGCCATCGATCAAACATCCTGCTCCTGGCATCTGAGACCTCCATACCCTGGTATCTGTCTGCCCAATCCTCCGCCAGTATATTAATCAGAGCCATACCAGATATCACAAGGATGGTCTCAAGTAACAACGATTGGTATGCCATGGCTATACAGAGGGCAAGTCTTGTATAGGTGCTGTGTATCTTAGTACAGTTACGCTTAACCTTCAGATCTTGAAACCATACCAGAGCTGCGTATAAGATGACTGAGGCCACTGTGGATGCTATCAGTCTTCTCCTGGAAGCATGGGGGCCACCAACATTCCTCATCAACCTAGAGACTGCCAATGAAACCTTCTCTGCTTTCACTTCTTTACCTTCCAATCCAACAGAGATCCTTGAGATCCTCCTTCTTCCCGTCATCTGGATCATTTTAGCCAGTCCACCACCACCACCAGGGCTCAGTCGGCCCGGAGCTTAACCTTACTAGCATTCCTTCCCGTGACCATAATGGCAAGGTCATCCACATAGGCAAGTAACTGCACCCCTGCTGAGACCTTAATGCCCAGGAGGCCATCATATGCCATAATAGGGGGCCCAGAATTGACCGCTGGGACATCCCTTTCTCCATGGTCATGATGACCTCTTCTCCCTCTTCGGAGGTGTCAGCATCTCCCTACCCGTCAGGTACTCTTGAATCATTCTAATCAGGTTGGGAGAAACCTTCCTGTCCACCAGTGAGTCCAAAGTAGCATTCCCACCAATAGTATTGAAAGCATTTTCAATATCTACCATAATCAACTATGTCTAGTTCCCGATGCAGCCACCTTAGCAATCTCCAAAACTCTTCCTATTGCACCCACAGTGGACTGCCCCTTCCTGAAACCATACTGTCTCTCGGACAGTCCACTGTGCCACTCCAATTCCAGGCCAAGTCTCCTAGCCAGGAGAGCCTCAAAGACCTTTCCAACATAATTAATCAGGGATATAGGTCAACAACCATCTTCCACCTTAAGCACCATGATCAGCCTGGCATTTACCAGCTACTCAGCATGACCTCACAAGATAAGACCTGATTGAATGCCTTAAGAAATGACAAAGGGGACGCCTCACCAATAATTTTAAACACCTCCGCCGTAACCCCATCCGGTCCAGGACTCTTGTAGGATATAAGCTTGTTAACAGCATATTCCAACTCCTCCACCATGAATCTCAGGATCTCTCCGGCCATGATTTCTCATCTGTTCTATTTCTCCTCCTAAGGAAAAAGCTTTTGCAGAGCCTACGTCAGCTGATCCACTGGCAGTCTGGGCAACGCCCTCCCAAACCTACCCATGACCAGTCTGTACGTGTCACCAAACAGATTTTCACCCAATTCCACACATAACTCACACCATTTTTCCTTCTTAGAATCTGCAATGGCCTTTTTAACCTCCCTCCTGGACTGTCATAACCTTACGGGTGCGTCCTCATTCGCAGCATCACCCCTTCTCCTTCCTCAGGTAAATACTATTCTTAACCTGTTACATTTCCTTCTCAGCTCTTCTATTATAGAGTTCCACCAATATACTCAACGACGACCTGTCCAAACCCCATGCTTAGTCAGGGTCTCTGTACAGGCTTCATGTATAGCCTCGTGCAGCCTCTCGGGTTCATTCATATCCAGACCCAACACTTTCTCTAAGAAGCTCTTCCTAAGTGCCGATACCTGGGACTCTGTCATCAGCCAAGGTTGAAATCTCAGAGGGTGCCTGCTTGGTTGTCCCTCCACATCAGTACGACCACTCAGAGTGCCCAACAACCAACTCTATACAGCTATGATTGCTGAGCATCTCCCTGTCTAATACCCGCCATTGCACACTGCCAGCATAATTCTCCCCAACAAATGTCAGGTCCAGTGTGGTCCCTTGCCAACCCCCCTCCCTCTATGGAATGCGAGTGCAACTAACTCATTCACACACACCATTCCAAGGGAGGCCATTGTCTCGGCCAACAATCTACTCCTTTTATCAGCCGCCAAGCTGTCCAACTTGTGACTCTTAGCATTGAAATTGGAACCAATGATAGTCGGACCCCATGTACTCCTAATCTCCAAGGCTAATCCCTCTATCACCTCGGAAAATTCACTCAGGGGTATGTTACCGGAGACAAAGCAACTATAACATGTAAACCCCGCCACAGACATCCATACAAATCCCTTACCTCTTCCCCAGCTAATGATGGCCAGTCGACTGGTTACCATAGTGACCGCACAAATGTCATCTAGATCCTTGTACTATCTATTGTCTGCAACAGCCTGACAACTAGGCTAGAGACTAGGAGCAAATCGGCTCCCATGTCCCCAGCCATAACTCACAACAGGTCATGTGACTGGCAGCAGCGATTCGTGTTCAGTTGCAGAATTTTCATGACTTGCATTGAGGGCTGCCAAATCGGTAGCCCTCCGCACCACACTTCTTGCAGGTCAAGGGTTCTCTGCATTCTGAATTAAAGAGTCCCTCCTTGGCGCAATTGAAGCAGCATCAAGACCTATCGGGGTGTCCTGGCATTTAGCAGCTATATGCCCCACGTCCCAACATTTATAGTACCTTTCCTCATCAATGCTAAGGGACACCCTGCAGGAGCCCAATCCACCAGTATCCTGCCCTTCTTCAATAATATATCTGCCTGAGTGTTCGGCACTATCAAGGTCCCTGAGTACCAGAGTAAGCAGGTCGCATTTTTAAGTACTTATTGTGATCTTCTAATGCAATGAGTTCCGCAACAGCATTTACAACCTCCTCCTCCGAGGTTAATGCTGTCATATCCCTTACACAGACCCTCCTCAGTCTCTCCTTCTTTCTCTAAGCAACTTGTACCTCCTGCATACCACCTTGGATTCTCTGGAATAAATTATCAACCTTCTGTCCCTCGTCCCTTATTTGAAGTAGGACCTTCAACTTCGTGAGGTCAAGGATAACTGCCATATCACCATCGCGTTCACAAAAACAGCTCTTCTTCTTCTCGATCATATGAATATAAATCCTTTCAACCATCACATTATAATTAATTCATCTAGATCATTGTTGTGCACTCCATCCTCCAGTAGTTGCAACACCTTACTCTGATTAATCTCCCCATCAGTTTGAGTGGCACAATCCGCCCGTGACAGCTTCTCCTTCTGAATGCTACAAAGTCTCCAACCAAATTGGCCAACTCTTTCTGTACTCATTTGAGTGTCTTACTGGTGTTTTTTTCTAGCCCATTCTCAAATTCCTTAGACACCATCTGGAGTCAGGCAACAAGGTTAGGGATGTCTAGAGCCTTCACTCTAACTACTAAAAAAAAAAAAGAAAAAATCGATATAATTACAATTTATATCACCAACAATAATAGCTTTACTCGCAAGCTATATAATAGCTTATATATATAAGCTAAATAATAGTCTCTGTTATCAAGAACATAACCTACCTTCTTGTTTGCCACTAAAATTAAAATTAATCTACCTCTACAAATGTCTCAATGATATCAACGTTGATAGCATCTTATTGCCTACTGGCAATAAAGCTTTAAAACACAAAAATCACAAGGTCGTCCATTATCCAAAATCTTCAGATATATAAAAAAACACATCTATTTAATTAACCACCACACTTGCCAATGCACAATCCAGTAAAAAACCAATCAAAAACTACCTGGAATTATTATTAGTGTACGTTGTACGTATAAAACAAACAGCTAGCTTCTTCTTCCAACCCAGCACTTCCCTATTCTACATCAAGTTCTAGAAGGATATTTTACCTGTTTAAATAGGAATAAATACAGGAAGAAGACAAAAGCACAGATCAGTTAGTCAACAGATAAAGAATATATAACTTGCATACATCATTCTTTGTTTCATGTTCATCACTATGTATTACAATACTGTTATTCTTATTACCATTTTTTAATATCCATTTTTTTTCTCATTTCTATTCTCACTCATTTATCATTATTACCGTTTATTTCACTTCCTTTCAGAATTAAAATCCCTTTACAAGTTATTTTGAGTTTACTTTTTAAATCTTATTCTTATTTTACTGCTAGTTTATCCTTAACATTTCTTTAATCATCAATACTTTCTTTACTTTAAGAACTAAACAAGAACCTTCTTATAAACAAAAAATGAAAGAAAAATAATATGGATAAGATACCTATCATTTTATCCACATGATTCCTGATGATACTAATTGTCTATGCCCTGTCTCACTCATGTACACAGTAGACATAATAGAACAGTTGGATTACGCTCTAACTGAGGAACATGTTAGCCAGAATTGAAATCACTTCCATAAATATTTAGGCAACTATAACAGTAGTAATGAATGCCACTATATTGAAGTATAGCAATGAAAACTTCAGATATAGAAACTATGGTACCACATATCAAATGGTGACAGCCATTGAACTGTTCCTGTTCGAGTTTCAAAGAGTTCCCTAATGGAATGTTATTGGCAAGTTTTGGCAATGTTGGCTGACCCGCTGAAGGCTCCAATCACTATTGATCTATCTGGTGGACTATTTGATCATTGATCAAAATCAGACCATTGATCTGTCTCCCATAACAGAACCGCTAATAAATTGCAATGTACCTAATGTAAAATAAAAAAAATAATTTCTTACTTTTGTGTACCATCTTCCTGGTTTCCTTATTAAAACTTGGGTAAAAACGTTTTTCTACCTCAAAAAGACAATTTTTATAAATTTTTTATCTTTTTTTAATGAGAATTGAAAATAAATTTAATTGCCAATGTTAATTATATAATTATTATTTCTAAGAATGAAAAATTATATTGATATCTAAGATTTAAACTGCACAGAAGACTTGTTCAAAGAACAAGTAATGCAACCAGTCAAGTTAAAAAGTTTAAATTAAAAACAAGAGTAGGAAGTTAAATAGGGAAGTTAAAGTTTTAAAAGACAGGTCCTGGAGGTGATAGTAACTCTCATATAAAATGATTTTAGGTAGACCCTCCCTTTCCTTATCCTTCATCTCTTCTTCCTCAATCAGGAATTACATTGGTTACCGATCAGGCCCCACCTTTGAAGCAATAATGAAACTTCTAGAAGCCAGCAGAACAGTAATTTCTCAATTGGGGTTAAGGGGAATGGTCTTGATTGAGGACTCTGTACCTTATCATAAGTATTACAGATGAAGCTACACAGACAGGTCTGAGACCTCTGAGACAGACCTCTTACTCACACAAAGATCTACACAAGTTAAAAAGCACAGCCTACAATAATTACACAAAAACCTAAAAAAAAGTTATAAATGAGAACATCTACTGATACTTTTTAAAAATAAGAATACTCATCACATGATTTTTCTTTTAATTTATATTATATATACACAAGTCCAAAGGACCGAAAACTTGCTTTAAGGTGATAAATTAGAACACAGTCTTCCACAAAAAAATATTTAATTAAAATAACACTCACTTCACCAATAAGATCATGATTGCTCTCAACTAAATCAGCATATGTACTCAAGAATTCCTTCATATGTTTTAAATGGTCCTCTTCAACTTCTTGAAAATGCTACAAAAACATAAAAAAAAGAAAATTATTTATTTTTATTCAAGGACTAAAATAATTAACCCATTAAGGAATAACACACACACACACACACACACACACATGCATGTAGTACAGAAAAGTGACCTATTTTGAACAGAAAAGAAGTACTGCTTAATTCCTGGGGAGTAACAGGAGGTTATGTTCAGGTCATAACCTCCTCGTTATGACCTTCTCACTTTGTAAGAATGGATAAATACAATTGCATTTTTCTATCATTGGCAACCATCATAAGAAGAAATTTAGATTTATTTCTGTGAATTCCATTTTTAAGTCAGTCTTTTCCCCAATCATGTGCAGTGCATGTTTGAAAATATTTAATATCATATACTCACTTCAGATCAATTAAATTTTATCATAATTTTCAGTACTTTATCTGATTTCTAAGCTTTAACTTTTTACGCTATTAAACAATTCTGATTTCATTTTTTTATCATTTTTCCTTTATAAATGAGCTAGTAGTATGGTTTGTATACTACTTTTTCTAAAACAATCTGTATTTCAATTTTTTTAATTTTTTTGTTCTTTCTTTTAATTTAGATATGTTTTTTACGACTAATTTATCTATAAGCTTAAAGCATCAGCTTATACAATTGTAGAACATTGAGAATTGTAGAACTGAATGTTGATGAGCACAAATTATTAAATCAATGGAAACTACCAAATAATTAGATACCTTATTATACACTAACAGGATTGATAGTGAAAAAAATTAATAGTTCCATCTGTTATGAAAACTGTAAACTGATCCCTACTTCACATTATGACAAGGTGACACCACAGAAAAACACTCTTGACTTATCTCCTGATATAATTTCAAAAAGTAATAAAATTCAGAACTAATTACTTTGCTTATCAGCTATCCAAAACTTATTTTGTACTGTGCATATGAAGTTATGTAATAAACAGATGAGGGGCTGTTGTGCTGCAGCAACTTTTACTTTTCAAATCATAACGATTACATAATATAATCGTTATCTAAAATTACTTGTTTCATCTAGTATACTATGTCACTGATCAAGTGCAAAAAGTAAACTTTTACCGATATTAATAAAAAGTCTTAAATTATTTTTTAAATATATTATCTAGCTTATAATAAATACCTTGCAAGCTAAAGACATTTTCTTTTCAAAATCTTCTTTAACAGCACTGTATTTTTCAACAAGTAATTTATAATCTTCTTGAGCTTTCTTAAGTTTAACTTCAGCTTTTTCTAAATCTCTAGGTGATGCATTTTCTTTTTTAAGTTTGTCTAATTCCATACCCTTTTGGGTGTAGTTATCTTTAGCTTTTTGAAGTATAAGTGATGTTGACTTTATGGCCTCTACAACTTCCAGTGTACCTCCTTCCTCTTCCTTAACCTGTTTACATAAAAGAGTGCATGAACACAAATTTTAAAAAAATATCACAATAAAAATTTCTGAACACAAGTGTGAAACAAAATTAATAACCTTACAGACATCAGGTTTATACTTGATATTATTATCAGACTGACTCTGGCTTGTATGGGGTTTGGAAAAAGAAAACAAAAAAAACGAGAAGTATTAATCAAATTATACTTAAGAGAAAAAGCATGTCAGTCAGTAAAAAACAGAGTTAATAGTCAACAAAAAGAAAATCATAGTAAAAAGAAAAAACTAATGTCAATAAAATCCTCATATCCAGAATTCAGATTGATTTGTACAATAAACCCAATCAAGTGAAAGATGTAGCCTGGCTACAAAACTGTATAGCTGAACAGAAAAAAAGAAAAAATTCATAAAAAGTTTATACATATATTGTTCTTTTCAGAATTTATTCACATAAAGTGATTTTTAAAAATTATTTTTTTTGGACTTGTGGCTGTCAGTAAAAAGAAAATATTATCTGATCTTTAGTTTATTTTCACACAGTTTTAAAGAGCACGCAGCAGTTGCTATTGCAAATAAAAAAATTTACTCTTAGAAGGAGAAATTCTAATATATTTTTTAATATCCTACAAATTTTCATGAACTGCAAGTTTAGACATAATTATAACTGCATACATTTAGATGTATTTTAGTTGTTACAACTAAAAACGGTCATGTTTGAGTAAAATTCCAGCAAATCAATAGTTTAATAAAATAATTGAATAATAAAAAGCAGGTGTTAAAAAGTGATGACAATTATAATTAAATCATGTTTACACAGTACAGATTTTGATAGCGTAAGTTATGAATGGAGTTGAAAAACAATCTAGAATTCTCCCGGACAGCTAATGAAACTTAATTTGATCAGGAATTGAGTTAACAAGTTAACACATTAAATAAGTTAATACTTAAACAGTTACAATTAGTTATTAATTTGTATATAGTTAACATAAAAATTTAACTGTTATCATTAGTAGTCAATCTGTCAACCTTCTAAAAGACAAATGCAAGTTGTTAACCATTGCACTACCATGACAAAATCTGCAAACTCATATCAGCTAAAAACTTAAAGATCAAAACAATTACTAAAACATAATTGACAAACTACAAAAATATTTCATTTTGTTAATTGTATACTTACAGTTTTATGTTTTTTATGAAGTTCATCGGCATATTTTGTTACTTCTTTTACTAAGTCTGAAACTTTTTGTACCATCTGCAGATGGAGAGTCGCAAGTTTCTCTGCAGTTGTGCGTAATACATGCCAAAGAGGTGCAAATGTCCCTTGAACACATCCTCCTCCAGCTTGTTTTGCAAGCTTTCCCAATAACTTTGAGTTATTCTCTTCAATATTGGATCTGAAATTAATAGAAAGCAGCAATGAAAACCAAATTTCTCAACTGTGCTCAATACATCTACAATTCTAATACAAAATAAAAATCACCTAATTCAACAATTCCTTATTTTCAGATTTAATATGTACATTTATCTTTTGCTCTATAAAAATAAAATTTACATGAAACAGGAAACTACTTCACCTATCACTTTTTTATTATGCCTAGCATAGATGCATACAGTTTGTGTTATAACATGTTAATCAATTTGCTACTGTCAAGTTAACATTATGCATTAGTTAAGAGACTGTATGTCACTGTTTTACTAGACTTCAAAAGCAAAAATAAACATTTATTAAGATGACTTCTTGGAATTAACCTCAGAATCCAAATACATATAATTTTACAGCAAAACAAATTAAGTTTAAATAATATAATACTGTAATGCCAAATTTCACAATTGACAGTAAGCAATTTATTTAACAGTATGATAGCCGTTTTCCACCAAGGGGAAATGTTCTATTAGAAAATTGCATGTGTCTTATAGTGTCAAAGGTGGTCTATTAAAAAAGGACTACGACTCTCTTTTATTAGTAGCTGTTAAGATCCTAGTAACTTTTATATTGTATTGAAATACTCATCAAAATTTAGAAATCATAAACACACAGATGCGCAGCAGTTCTACATAGAGTATCTGAAGTAGTGTTGAAACTAGCAATACAGTGGAGGGAATAATGTACTGCCAACAAGATATCATAAGTAGCAAGCGGCCAGTCACCAGTTTAGAGATCTATCCCCACCCTGTATGTCGACTGAGCTTCCTATACTTTAATGAGTAAAACATGAATAGATCAAGAAAATAATAGTTTAATAAAAAAAAATTTAGAATTTTGATAATTTTCACTAATGAGCTAAGCAGTTGTAAAGAGTTCTTTCATTGTACAGAATATAACAAAAATTACAAAGTAATTCAAATAACCTAAATAAGTAAGCATGTTTATTTGTGTAAATACACCAGTTCCAATTTGAACATTGAAGTCAAGTAATAATAGGTATAACATTTTAGTTGACCAACTTTTTTACATCATATATTATCGCTATACTCTAGCAAGCTGGCATCATATTGTATACCCAGGTATAAAAACAACACTAATTACTTAAGTCTAAACCCAACTGTTAATAAAAAAGAAATATCAATTGTATAAACTAAGCGTTAATAACAAAGAAAGTAGCATAAGAAATGCAACTGGGACTGTTTAGTTTAAATATAAGGGGGAAAATAAGAGCAGTAGATACTAATTAATAAAGATTGGCTTCATACAACATTCAATAAACACTACCCACTAAACAGTGGATAACCCTCCTACCAAAATATCTCAGTGTTTTTCTCATTGTTACAGTAACATAATAGAATACAAGGTCATTTGGTACAATCAATTTCTCCATATATACAAAACACATAACACACAAAAACAAGATGCATACAAATGAAGACACATATTAATTGCCATGTAAACATATAAATGTGAGTACAAATATATATCATTTGCACAGTTGCGTGCAGATTAATCAGAACAAAGATGTTGTTTAATAAAAAGTAACTTTATTTAGAAAAAACGTCATACCTGTACAATTTGTAAATATCATAATTAATATTGTCCTCTCTTATTCTTAATCACTTCACATACATTATTTGGCATAAAATCGACAAGTGTACTAAAATTTTTTTTTGATTTCTTCATCATGAAACTATACTGATATTGCTTTAATGAGGTCAATTTTTGTGGTACAATTGATTGTTTGACTATTGTCCAAAGATTTTAAGAGTTTAAGTCTGAGGAGTTACCCAGCCAAAGGAGAGGACTTTAATGTTTCATTTTTCAAAAAGTTTTTCCACTTTTTTGACAGTGAGGCATGGCACCAAATCTTGTTGGAAAACTCCATTAAACCTATTTGTCATTGTGTCATACTGGTTTGCTCAGAAAGAGAAACAATTTTCAAATGCTTTCTTGGAGTTATGTCCATTATACTCAAGAGACAGAACAAAACATACTGAAAAATTATTTTGTAATAAAAAATGAAATAAACTTTCACAAAACTCAATTTATAACATGAAAATTGCAAAATAATCAACAAACAATAACTTCACATTACACAGCCAACTTAAAGAATGGGTGTGGTGAAGCAGTGTAGCCACAACATAGAAATAAACAAAAATATTCCTGTGTTCAAATTAATTTGCATCGTACTGTACGAACACAAAGTTGCAGATATTTTGTTTATTATTCACTATAATTGTGAATTCCTTATTTTTTTTGTATATAGTTATTTTAAGCAGCCAATATCATGAATATTAAAGCACCAGATAACTTTTATTCAAAGCATAACTTAATATACATACACACTTGTATACAACTTATGTATACAAGTGCATGAATACAAATATTCATACACAAATAAACATAAAAGAATGCATGTGCACAACTACAAATTACACACATACAGAAATAACAGCATTATTAGGATAATGAATTAATTTGTAACAGTTTATAATTATTTAATAAATCTTTTTTTTTTCTACAGCTAATTTTCAAGCCATATTTAAGAAATTTATTTCTTATAAATGGCTTAAACATTTAGTATTTTGGATAACTAAAATAGAACATACATCAATTTAAACCTTTTTTTAAATTAGGCAAATAATGGAGATAAAATAGATTATATTTTTAAGAAATACCAAAAATTTTAAGAATCAACTGGAATTTCTCCAAGCATCAATCTTATCTCCTTACCATATCTCCTGACTTTTTTTTAAATACATATATACTCAATAAGTAAACCTTAATAATTCTTATATGATGGGGGAAGGAACCCGATTTGAAATTTCAAAAATGTTTTCACCAAAATGGAAGTAAGTTTAATCTTTTGTCATTATGTTTTTTAATAAAGCAGCATCCAAAGTAAGTAAATCCAAAAATCCATTGTTCATTGAGATGCTTCACTGGTAAATATTCATGTGAAAATGTAATACATATAAATACGATTTTAATCATATAAATTGCTATATGTTATTAAAACAAGATCATTCAGCAAGTTTTCATAAAATTAGTTTAATGTGTAATCCAGTAATCCTGTACACAAAGCAAAGTAGTCACAAATAAAAATAATGGACTTTACTTGTTTTTATGAAATGTAAACACGAATAACTTCATTCTTAGCAATTAATAAACATAAATTCACGAATTCTTTAATAGGATAATGAATAAAAAGTAGCAAATATAATTTAATTCATTAAAACATAACTTAAATTATATACACATGATATAGACAGCACTCACTATGAATAACATTGCCTAACAATGAAAATGTTTCAGGCTTAAAAATAGCTTATTCTTATGTATTTCTATCTGCTGAATTCAAAAATCACCATAAAAATGACCGATTAGCTTTTGGTTTGGAGATACAATGACATGTAATTTTTAACCCAATCTACATTTTTAGTTTGAAGGTAATTTTGTTTCTGGAGTTGTCACACCTGTTGATGAATGACAAAACACAATGTTCTCCAGCTGTTTGTAGGTTACAAACAATATTACTGTTGCTGTAACTATGAGTATCATACAGTTTGTCTTGTAATTAGTGCAGAATTTCTGGTTTTCAAGTGCTTTTGAAGTGAAAAATTTATTAAATGAAAATGCTATGAAAATGTGTAAATTCAGTGAATAATTTTGATGATATTTGGTATATGATAACTACCCACCTTGCAGTGGCCAAAAAATATTTTTATATTTAAAAAAAAATTTTCCTTAGTAATAAACTGTTTTCTAACTCGCCAACAGGTAGAATCAGCCATTTTCATCACTTTTTCCATGAGCTGTAGCATTCTTATTTTACAGTGTACAAAGAGTAAAAAGTGCTTTTTTGAAACAGTAAAGATGGAACTTCATCTTGTGTACAAAATTCATTTTGTTACAAAACCAAATCTTGTAATGTTTACTGAAGTTACATTTACAAATTGTTGTTTTTCAAATTTTGGGCCCAAAATAAATAATGAAGGGCTTAGGGTAAACAGGCCTTTTACCTCTTAAGTTACCTTTTAACTCTTAGGTAATAGTAGTATGTATAAAAAAAAATTGGACTGTTACCAAGTGTCTTTCATTAAAAAAAAAGGTCGCCAAATCGTAAAATGATTGAAAATGTCTCGTAAAATTGAAAATGTCTCATTTTTGGGGCCCAAAAACCCTATGTGGGACAGGTGGCAAAAATCTAAAATTTTTACAGCAATAAGTACTTTTTATGTACTTTAAAACCATGTAAGATTTGTTTTGTTACTCAAAGGGGTAAGAGGTTGACGAGTAACAAATCCAACAAAACCGCTAAAAACACCATTCCGTAACCATAAACAATGTATCCAAAAATACTCATGTTATGTATTTTTTCAGATTATAAAAATTACAACTAAACTCATTAGTATGAATAAATTGATAATTAATAAATAGTCAATTGCAGAATTATAAATGATAATTCAAATACATTAACAAGTTGTTCAATTCACTTTTACCTTATTTTACTCCTGCTAATAAAAGTTAAGAATAAATCTTGTACTTTTAGATAACAAACTTAACTAGAATAACTTGGTGCTCCTGCCATTTTTTTATTGAGTAGAACAGATAAGTCCTCATCCATCTTTGGTCCTCTTCCAGTTCATGTTGTGTTCCAGTAGTTGATAAAAAAGGTTCTGAAGGCGTGAGAATCTTTAAAATATTTTTCAGTTGAACCCATGTTTGATTATCCCTCAATGATTTCTTGAATGAAGTACCAGGAACCTGCGGATGGAAAAAGTGTTCTGATATTCCTCTTCATTTTCATGTATTTTGACTTCAATGACTTCGCCTAACCACCACTTGCCATCGTATATGCAGCAGACATAATTTTTAAATTTTGGCTTTGGTAAACCTATAATGCAATCAGAAACACTAATCTCCTTGTGTACCAATACTAACATAAATTTTTCTGATTCAGAGGTCGCCTGGACATTCAGAATACATTTCTGACTTGTTGGAACATAACTGTAAAAGATTCTTATTTCTGGGACTTTGTGATTACCTGTTAACGAGAACTGACGTATTCTTCAGTCTCTTGAATATCTTTATTAGAGCGGAAAATAAATGTTATATTTTTAATATTGTCTTAGCAATAATTGTACATTTCAGAAGCTGTAACAATTTGATTGCCGACTGTCCTTTGAAGGCTTGCTTTAGTCACAGTCCTTTTTACAGTTCCAGCATGGTCCTTTTCCATGATATGAGGCAAAAAAATGCCATTCAGCTGCAATTTCAAAATCTTCTTGATGACAGCACAAATTTATGAAATTTTTTTTGTTTTTATACCGGGCTGAGCCATAAGAAAAATTTTTAAAAATTGTTTAACTTGTGATAACAGTATTTTTATTTATTGTATTGTACTTCAGTACTCACGCAGTAGCTTTGACTTTGTAATTTTCTTTCTTTTTTAAAATATAAGATAAATGAATATACTGTGGCATAAGTGTTTGACCAGTGATATTACTGGACTTCATCCTATATCACAAACAGTGACATGACTGGACTTCAACCTATATCACAAAAGGAAAATTTTGAGAGAAGTCTTCCATTACAATACATTCACCCTCTAACAAGTTATCCTTTTTAATGTTGAGGAAATTAGTTTGTTTCCTTGCAACAAAATGATGCCTCTTTAGATTATTTAAATTTTCAGTAATTTTATCTTGAAATGGAAGCATTCAGTAGTTAGTTCACAATAGTCAACAGAAACCCACTGTTTGAAGATAATTTCAGAATCAAAATCATCCCAGCTCTCTTGCAGTAATCTGAGCATTTCATTAGTCATTAGTCAGTTAATTTTTTCACTGTGACAGCATGCACGTTTCATTTTCTATATCACATACCATGGTTGAAAGGAGAATTTTATAATCAAATTTCATTTGTAGAGCAGATAACATAAGTTTTACATTTTGGTGGGTGACACACACACAAACAATGAGTACCTGACCCATCAGCCAAAACACAAAATTTAGGTCTTGAATCAACATATTTTGAAAAACCAATTTTTAAATTATGTTTTTCTTTGAAGGCTGTGCACAATTCTTAAGTTACATAAGATAAGCCTTTTTTTAATATTAATTTTATTCCTGTCAGTTTGTCTTACAGAGACAATATCCTTCTTGCCTGGCATCATTCGGCTGTGCTTATCATTCTGGTAAAAATCATGGACACATTTAATAACATTTTCATCAATTACGTGACTGGATTTCTTTTTGCCAATTTGTGGCAAAATTCCACTTGTTTTAACTAATTGTTTGGGTTGACGGGCTAAATAGTGACAAACACTAAAACTCATTTTGAATTTTTTGAATGCTCCAGCTGCTTGGTAATAAACTTAAAATATTAATTTTTTCCTGGGTTGATGTAACTGTTTTCATTTTATACTTTAATTTAATAATTCATTCTTCATATTTCAAACCTAAATCACCATAATTTTGTGGTACTAAACTGGTTTCTTCTGAAGAAATATTTAAATCAAAGGAACCGTTTAATTTACTGGTAACTTACTCAGCTATTTTTGTAAATTTATTTTTTTAAATTGGTTCCTTTGGGCTGCTGGATAATTTTTGACCTTAACAGGGGGAAATGCCAAGTGCTGAACAAGCTTTATTCACTGACTCGACTATCAACACATTGAGGCTCAAATATATCTTTATATTCCGGTTCACTTTTTATGTCATCTTGTGGTTTTTATATTTTGTTTAAGCATTTTGACACAGTCCTCTGCCTGGCATTAATTTTAAGTTTGAACTGCTTTTTAAAAGTGTCAAAAATATTTCTCGAACCCATTTTTTAACTGGTTTAGTGTGACAGCTAAATGGGTCAGAGCAACTTTTCCCATTAATATGAAAATATTTATCTAAATATTTAATTTTATAAAAAGTACAGATACTTTTTGTTTCAGTACATCCACTTCTTAAACATATCAATGTTATTTGCTGTTCAGTAAACTTTAAATATCATGCAATACTGAAGATCTATTGTAAGTCAATTTGTTACATACTGTTTCAGTGTGAAAGCCAATTGAACTCCATAATCTGTTTTTATAAAATGCAACAGTTCTTACAATAACAATACAGTTAGTATAAATTATAAAACGATCAACTTCACCTCACTTTGTCATATCTCAGTTTCTCAACAGCTAAAATAAAAATTTCTCTAATTAATAAAATAAAAGATACTGCATAAAAGAGAAGTTCACTGCTAATAAAATTACTTTATAAACAAGTGTACATTACCTAACCACAGTATTAACACTAACACAATATGACATTGAAATTAAAGCAGTAACTGACCCCTCTACAATGTTTACATTCCGGATTACACAAACATTCGAGTCCATGTATGTCTATTCACTTTTGTGTTTAAACATGAGTTTGTGTGTATGAGTCATACTTTAAGTAACAAACAATCTAGAATATAAGCTATCTCATTATAGGCATATCAAAATAATTTATATATAGGCCTACATTATTATCTGAAAAAATACATGCTGTAAATTTTTTGGATACACTGTTTATGGTTAGAAGGAACAGTGTTTTTAGCGGTTTTGATGGCATCATTATTCGTCAACCCCTTACTCCTTTGAGTAACAAAATAAATTTTATATGGTTCTAAAGTACATAAAAAGTACTTAGTGCTATAAAAATTTCAGATTTTTGCCACCTGTCCCACATGTGGTTTTTGGACCCCAAAAATGAGACATTTTCAGAATCATATTTGGCGGCCAATTTTTTTTATTGCAAGACACTCGGTAACAGTCCATTTTTTTTTATAAGCACTACTAGTACCTAAGAGTTAAAAGGTAAAAAATAGGCCTGTTACTCTTAGCCTTCATTATTTATTTTGGGTCCAAAATTTGAAAAAACAACAATTTGTAAATGTAACTTCAGTAAACATTACAAGATTTGGTAATGTAACAAAATTAATTTTGAGTACATTAAGATGAAGTTCCATCTTCACTGTTTCCAAAAAGCCCTTTTTGACTCTCTGTACAATGTAAAATAAGAATGCCACAGCTCATGGAAAAAGTGATGTAAATGGCTGTTTTTACCAGTTGGCAAGTTAGAAAATAGTCTATTACTCAAGAAAAAGATTTTTTTAAATATAAAAAAATATTTTTTAGTCATTACAAGGTAGGTAGTTATCATATACCAAATAACAAAATCAAAAATAGTGATGTGCTGATCATTTTATGTGGGTGGATGGTGGGTGGTTAGTAGGAGAAGGGTGGGAGTATTTTTGGTGGAGGGTATGTGGAAGACGTGAACAAATTTAAGATATTCATTCTACGCATTATTGGTAATGAGAATAAAATATGTGATCAATCACATGAAATAGTTGATAATGTACACGATTTTATGAAGAAAAATCTGATAAAGTTAGCAAAATTATAAGATGACAAATATTTAATATCCATTCAAAAATGTGAAGAAAGAACTGCTGAAGCTGCAGCTTGTGGGATTTCAAAATCGCATATTCAAAAACTTTGAAAAGAAAAGCAGGATCTTTTAAAATCTAAATCACAGTTGTGATCATTCAGCAAACCAAAAAATAATAAACAACGTTCAAAACCAGTTAGTGAATAAGACAGTTATGATCAAGTCATTGTATAAGCTGAACAGTTAACGAGTTATACGCAGAAATAATGAATTGCCTACATTAAATAAATTACGCAATGAACTTCAAAAAAGTGTTGTTTAAAGGTTCTAGAACTACACTAGCAGCTATTCTGAAAGAGTTGGGCTTTGTGGTATAAAACTGATAATAACAGAAAACTTTGGACTGAGAAAGAAGACATCTGGTGAAAGAGGATGGAATATTCTTAAAAAATGACAGATTACTGAAAAGAAAATTCTTTGTTTATTTGAACAAACTGTATATTTTAACATCATATTCGACTACAAAATCATGGTCTGATGATAGTGGTGGAGGAGCAAATGTGCCGATTAAAGGTGATCGGTTAATCATAATTCATGCTGGGGAATAAATGGGGTTCACTCCGAATTAGTTCAAATGTGAGTTCACATATTAAGTTATAGATTTAATACCTTACCCATTAGCTAATTTGTCAAATTTACCTATCAAGAGACTGCTAGAAAATTGCTTTTTTCTTAACTACAGGTATCTCCAAATAATGCTTACTCAAGTTCACACTCTCACTTTTTATTGAAATAAAAATTAAAGGTTATGTTATTGAAGGAAATAATATAAACAATTTTAAAAATATAATTAAAATTTTAACATAAAATTATATATAAAATTACATTAATTATTTAATCTAATGCCATAAAAATTATGACTAAATTCAAATTGTACACACATGACCAATGAATTAATTAAATTAGTTCATATTATTTTAATCACAAAAATGTATTTATTAAAGTAAAAAACTAAAGCAGTAGTATGCAACAAATGTATATATATATATATATATATATATATATATATGTATATTTTTTATTTATATATTGTAACAAGAACGGTATACCGGGCCTGAGTAACGGATTCCTACCAATTACTATGAAAGTAGTAGCAAATATAATAAATTGGAGAAATCCAGAAAGGGAAAAAAAGGAGAACTCTTTTTGTAAAGAATAGGTCCGTTTTCTAATTGTCTTTTGTTACACTGCCCACTGTCACACAATGAACACCTGTTGTACGGTGAGAAGAGACCAGGTTTGGAATTCATGGGAGCAAAAGCCTCGGGTAACTGTTCTCGTGCTTCGACTTGGGTCTGGTTTGACAGATAAATAAGCTAGCAGTATAAATAGCTCTGGAAGACCAGCTAAAAATCAGTTCTGTTCTGCAAGACGTTACTACATCAGTCCAGCAAGAAGAGTTTTGAATCCAGTTTGATACTTGTATTCCAGTAAACCAGAAATACTATTGGTGAGTTACAGTAAAACTATAAGTGTATAAGTTAAATAAATAATGCAATATACTACTTCATTCATAAACTGTTACAGTAGACAGCAAAGGTATTTGCAAGTGAACATTATATGATTGTTTGTTAATACAAGACTAGTGGTTAAAAAGGGTTAAGATTAACAGTTTCTCTTGTTAATGGGTCTAGTTTTCTATTTATCAATCTGGAATAAATTCCGAACAATTATTTATTTTGAACTCTGCCTTGTGTATAGTCTGTATTTATTATTTAATAATTACATTTATCACAATTTGATGTGTAATATTTTGATTGTTATTCTTTGCTGATTACACTCTGTTTTTATGTCATGCTTACTGTTTTGATTATGTATTATGTCATGTACTTTGTTATGTATTAATTATTTGATTTGTTGTTAGTGTCATGTAATATTTTTATCGTTTACTATTATTATCCTGATTATTATTGTGATTCTAATTATTATATTAATATTTGTGTTCATTAATTGTTTTATTATTATCACTTATTATTATTATTAACATTATTGCATTTATTACCATTGTTATTATTATTAATTTGTCTGGTTGTAATTATGAACATTTTAAACCAATAACATTTAATTATATAAACATTCTAAATTGCCAACCTATCAATATCCTGATCGAGCCGCAGAACATGCAACAATATATATATATATATATATATATATATATTATTCAATAACTGACATAGGTTATATTGTATAAATTAATTTATATTAAAATTAAAGTGAATTTATTTCTAAATTTCTTAATTACCATTATTTTATTTAAAAATATGAGTATTATCTATTCATAAAATATACCTTAATGTAAATTAATTAAAGTAATAAATAATTTTTCTATCTCTTTGTTTCTCAGTATTTCCAAACCATAGGTACTTCGTTTCTGATCAACCCTCATTTTCTTGAGCTACAAGTTGATATCTGCTACTATTAAGTTGTGACAAGAGTTTATATCTGCACCTGGGCAAGCTTTTACATTTTTCATACAGTTCTTATATCTTTGTTGTATGAGCATGTAATCAATTTGATACTTCCCTCCATCCAATCTCGATACCCATGCATATCTCCTTCTTTTATAATTTGCAAACATTGTTTCGCACTACCATATCATTTTCCATACAAACTCAATTAATCTATCTCCTCTTTTGTTTCTATTACCTAAACCATATTTTCCTACTATTTTGGCTTCTTGTCCTTCACCAACCACAGCATTCCAGTCTCCCATCATCAATACACATGCCTTTTTCCTTTCAATCTCTAGTATCTTTTCCAGCTTTCCATAATACTCCTCAACTTCTTCTTTAGTATATTGTGGTGTTGGCATTTATACTTGAATTATTATAAGATCTTTATCTCTACCTTCTATCCTTATCATCATCAGGTGATTATCAACATATTCCACCTTTAATTACTTTTCCTACTAGTTTCTTTTTTATTAATACACCAACTCCATTCCTACCACTTCTTTTACCATCTGAGTAGTACAAGTGGAAGTCGCCAATCTACATTTTTCCATTTCCTCGCCATCTCAGTTCACTCATTCCAAGTATGTATAATTTATTTCTAATCATTTCCTGTTTTGCGTTTTCAAGCGTACCCTTTTGCATTAGTGTCAGTACATTCAATGTTCCTATTCTTATCATATTTCCTGTTTTCTTTTTGATTTTTCCAGCCCTCCTGGCACAATTACCCTTTTTGTGTCCATACTTTATTCTTACTTCTTCATAAGCATGAAACCTTGTTGTATTCCCCTACTGGAGATCCAAATAAGGGGAAGCTATACATCTGAAATTTTTTACAAAAAGGTCCATCCCACGCCATGATCGACTAAGGATATCCTTAAGTATCTTTAATGCAGTGGTTTGACATAGCCTTCTGCATGCCAATGCTGTTGATCTGGTGATTCATCTGCCTGAGTTAACATAAACATTTCCAAAAAACTAATCTAATACTTTTTATCATATACCAGGAGCTACTTCACCAAATCCTCTTTTACCCAGTGGGTGTTGAGGAACAAAGAGCTTCTGTCTATAACTCGCCAGCTGATTTACTTATTAAAATGTCCACCTCTTTTTTTTTTTTTTTTTTTTTTTTTTTTTTTTATTTAACCTCCGGATCCACCATTATGCATTCTACAGAGGATGAAGCTGAATGATTTGTAGCGTGTGTGAAAATGCCATGCCTGACCGGGATTCGAACCCGGGACCTCCGGATGAAAGGCCGAGACGCTACCACTCGTGCCACGGAGACCGGCACCTCTTGCTTGAATCAATGTGTGCGCCCCATCCCTCCATGAATTCCCTGATCTTCCTCTGGGTCTCCATCCATCAGTCCTGGTCCCACACCTGCTTAGGCAATCTATCGTCCTCCATTCTTAGTAAATGTTTGAGCCACCTAAGTTGTAGCAATTCCACACTCCCGACTGTGGGCATCACATTCAACACATTCCTTATAAAGTTATTCTGCGGTCTGTCCTTTCTTGTCTTTGCCAGGATCCTTCTCAAAAACTTTATTTCTCTTTGCCTGGATTCTGCTTTTGTGCTTCTCAGACAAGCCCTACGACTCACAACTACATATAACAGTCAGCAGAAAAGTTGATTTATAAACTGCCACCTTAGTATCTTGTTGGATTTCCTTCTTACCAATAAAACCTCCATTCAAAGCTTAATAAAGCCTGCCACTCTGCTATTAATCTCTTCATCAATGTACTTTTAATCTCTTCATCACTACTAATCACCGAACTAAAGTATGTAAAAGTTTTAACCTCCTTCAATGGTTTACCCCCAATCTCCACCACTTTAACCACTTCTTCCTTGGATATCACCATTGCTTTTGTTTTCTGTGCATTAACCTCCATGTTCTTCTTCCTCAACTCCTCCACCCATATGCTAACATTCATCTGCAATCCTGTTTCAGATCAAGACAAAAGCACCAAATCATCAGTAAATACAAGTTCAGGTGCATAAATAGACTTCAATCTCAAATTTCCAAAAAAAAATATTTCTTTGTTCTTTGCATATAGCTTTTCATCACATCATCTAAAAGTATGACAAATAGCAAAGGCAATAAAATATCTTCCTACTGAACTCCTGCTATAGTAATAAATTCCTCTAGCTATACATTTGCTGTCCTTACATAATTCCTGCAGTTTGTATGGAAACTCTGCACGACCTGAATAAATTTCTCATCAACACTTCAAACTCTAAATACTTACCAGAGTTCCTCCCATTGAACTCTATCAAAAGTTTTAATTAAATCAATGAAACAGAGGTAAACACTTTCGTCATACTCAATTCCCTTCTCACAAATCTGTCTGAGTGTAAAGATGAATTCTGTGTTCTCCTGTTAGGCCACAAAGCACTTTGCGTTTCCTCAAGTAAGGGTTCCATGTGCCTTCGAAGTCTTGTTTCAAGTACTCTAGAATAAACCTTTCCAACTACACTCAGCAGAGATATACCTCTATAATTCTGGCATTCCCAATTATCATCTTTTATTTAAAATAGGGACTATAATTGAAACATCCCAATCTTTTGGTATCTTTTTGTTACACCGGACTAATTGTATCACTCTGACTAATAATTTTTTTCCTAAAGTTCCCATGAACTTCAACATTTCAGGATTGATGCCATCATATTCTGCTGCCTTCCCCAGTTTCATTCGCTTTAGGACCACACAGACCTCTTTCTCCTTAACGTCATTCTCAGTGACCAATACATTCACTGCTCCTTCAATGTGAGGCACAATTAAGTTCTCTTGAGGGTCATCTCCTTAAGGAGCTCAGAGAAGTACTCTTTCCTTCTATCCACATATTTTTCCTTTGTAAGTGAACACCCTGTTTGGATTTTACAAAGTTCAGTGGACACTCTTTACCCATCCTCATGATTTAAAAATTTTGTAGAATAACTTCTGATTTTCCTTGCTATTCTCTATCATAAACCTTCTGAAATCTTTCCAACATTTTCTTCTGGATGCCTGCACCATCTCTCTGACCAGTTTTCTTTGTTTCTTATAGATGTTATAATCTTCCGCCACCTTTGAAGCTAAGTACTTGTGCCACAGTAATTTCTTCTTCTTTCCAGTAATTTCTTCAGTAATTTTCTTCTGGATGCCTGCACCATCTCTCTGACCAGTTTTCTTTGTTTCTTATAGATGTTATAATCTTCTGCCACCTTTGAAGCTAAGTACTTGTGCCACAGTAATTGCCTTTTTTTAACCTCTGCTCAATTTCCATGGTCCACCAAGCTGTTCTCTTCTCTGGTGTTCCTATTTTAGCTCTTCCACAGGCCCTCTCAGCAGCTTTCAATACTCAAATTTTAAATTTTGACCATGTTTCCTTTAGTGATTCTAAATTCCAAACACCTGGCACTGCACTTATTTCCTTCTCCAATTCTTCGCTGAAAAGGTCCCAAACCTCCAGGTTCTTCAGTTCACAGTTTTTGATTTTGTACACAGCTTTTCTCTCAGCTTTTTTAACTTTATGAAAAAGCTTACTCCTAAAATCTCTGATCATTACCAGAAGATGATGATCACCATCAGTGTTTGAGCCTCCCTTCACTCTCACATCTTGGACCTCCGCATAGACTCTTATTTCTAAACTTATACAATCAATAATAGATTTTTCATTCCTAGATGGCACCACTTGAGTAAAGTGATCAATATCTTTATGCACAAACCTAGTATTTGTAATGACAATGTCATTAGGAATCCAAAATCTCAGCAGCCTTTCACCACTATCATTTAACTCACTCTCTCCATTTGGTTCAATAGTGGATCATTACTCACACAAGATTTAAGTAGCCCAATATCATAACTTCTTCTTCATCTTATTAACTGTTTTCTGGAGACTTTCATGGAAGATATCCTTGTTAGTAACCCTTTAACCTGATCCTTTCATCACACAGAGCATATGCAATTATCATAGATATAAGAGTTTCTGCAACCATTATATCCACAACCATGATACGCTCATTTACAAACTTTCATCACTTTATATTTTCTTTTTCCTTATTACGAATAATACATATTACTTCAACTCCACCCCACAATAGATCAATGTATATCCATCCCACAAAAGTTCACAACCTTGACCCTTCTTCTTTGTTTTCATCAGAGCTAAGTATTTAACCTTGGTAAGTTTCAGTTCATCCACCAGTTCCTGCTCCTTCCCATGTATACCATGTACATTCCATGTCCCAAAAACCTTTAAATTTTCTTTTATTCATTTCCATATTTGCACCTGAACTCCAGTCCAATTCACTCTTTATTTTTGCTTTTAATAATGATAATTTAAAGTTTGTAGGTTATCAGTCTACAGCATCCAATTATGATGCTGTAGACTGATAACTACACTGCTAAATAAAACTAAATAAAACACTGCTTCAGTAGTCAGATCTGCGACTTCTCACCTACTTCCTGACATGAGAATTGACAATCTGCTAGCAGTATTACACTGAGGAAGAATTCCTCAACCCCCAGCATATATTTATTCACTGACTCACCTTACTGCTGGGGGCAGATACCCAAACCTTCTGGTAAGTTGCTCAGCTTAACATGGGCACCACGTGTAGGTCACTTGTTGGAGTGGGAGTGAGAGATATTATGAGAAGTTACTTTTGTCTCAATTCTTATATTGCACATCATCACTCCCGTTCACTGGAACTGGAGACCTTTCCAGGTAAGCTGTTGGGACATAAGAACTAAACCTGCTGGATAGTATTTTTTTCTTTTTACTTTTTCTGAAGGTGGAGCTCATTTGGAAAAAGAACTGTTCAAATGTAGTATTTTAATTTTTGTTAACTGAAAGGGATAAGGGGCCCTTGCGATCAAGGTAACCTAAATCACTTGGATAGCAATCGGTTTTTTGATTTTTTCACAAGGTAGATACAACGTTTTGAAAAATAATTAAATATTGCATTATTTTGGGTCTTTTCAAATATATATCGGGGGATCTGAACAATATGAATGTTCAAAATCATTTCGACTTCAGGTGTTGATATGCTTCTGTACTGGAAAAATTAGACTCTAGAATATAATGGATGTGAAAGTTTTCTTGGAATCAAACTTTTTTTTTTTAAAGTTGAATTATTAATCATATTACTATGGAGTAGTATCATAATGGGGAAAATATGACTGTAAAAGTACATAATATATACAGTTGAAGATATCTAGGAAGGAATAAGCTTTAAATCTAATGTCCATATAATGTCCATATCATATCAGATGTTAGCAAGGTGTCTATAATGGTGTGAAATTATACACACTACATCTACTTTAAAATTAAACTGACACTGACAAAAATAGCCATCAAATGTTACACAAAGATCAGACAACACCATAAAAGTATTGTTGCGTGTTCGCGGCTCGATCAGGATATTGAAAGATTGACAATTGAAAATGTTTATAGAATAACAATTTATTGGTTTAAGTACATAAGTAAAACACAGACAAATCAATAATAATGACAATAATAATAATAAACAACTCACAATAATAATTAGAATAATGACTAATAAATAAACAAATAATGATCATAGTAATCACAAACACAACAACAACAATAATAAGACATAATGTCAATAATAACAGTAATTACATACAAAACAGAATTTAAAGTAATTGTCAGGGTTTATTCACAGGTACATAAATAATGACAACCAGAATTCAGTCCCATTGACAAAAGACATAAACATGTTTGCTAGTCTTAACACTTTTAACCACCAGTCTTGTATTAACAAGCAATAGTAAAATAGATAAGAGAAGTATAACATTATTTCACTGCAAATACCTTTGTTGTTCACAAATAAAACTATCCTAACAATTTATGAATTAAATTTAGTACATTATCTCTTTCACTTATAGTCTTACAGTAACTCACTACACCATTTCTTGTTTTCGTGTACTGGAATTACTTACAACGTCACCACAATTGCATCAAACCTAAACTAGAAGTCTCCTTCACTGACCTCCTCACAGAATACTCTCACTGACTGACATCTCGCAGACCTGACCTTGTAGACTCACATCTTGCAGATTGACATCATAACATCTCGCTTAGACTGGTTCATAGAACTCATTTTTAACTGTTCATCCCTAGAGTATTTACATTCCCACCCTCTTTACCTGCCAGACCGAACCCAACTTGAAGCGTGAGAATGATCATCCGCCTTCATATTTTCCCGTGAGATTCCAAAGGTCCGTAACTCTTCTCATGGAACTAACATCTGTTCAGGTTTAAGTAGGCAGTATTACAAAGAACCATTGTTAAACGGACCTGTTACTGTTACTAAAAGGGTTTCTTTTAGTCCCTTTCTGGATTCCTCTCATTATTATATTTTCTTCTACTTTCTTCTTAAGTGGCAGAAATCTGTCAGTCAGGTACACTACACCAGTCTTGTTACAGTATATAATAATTCCCACTAGTGTATAGTTCACTTAGCAAGGTACATTACAAATTACGAAGAAATTCATGGTCAGAGAATTCATGGGTGAATTTGTAACACACTGATTTACTTATTACTATAAGTGTACCTTGGAGTTACACATACTACCATACTAATTATCAGAGTATTTACATAAAAATATTAATTTTGTGCAAAATTTTACATATATATTCCTGATGATGGCAAAAATGCTGAAAATGGTCAAGTTTTTATAATGTGTAGGTAAGAAGTCACCTTTATTATAATTATTATTATTATTATTATTATTACTATTATAATAATTATTATTACTTTTTTTTAAATAATTACACATCGATCTAAAACTATTTATTTAAAGTACATATATTAATTTTGTCAGACATACTTTTGTGAAAAGGAACTAATCACTATTATTCTTCATAATTTTCTCACCGGTACTGTCTACATGACTCTGGATAACTGCTCATAGCATCAACAGAATTATAAACAGTTATCAGGCAAACATACTATTCAGTGCGATCATTTTATTGCACACACATCATTTGTCTTCAGCACACTGACATCATTTGTCTTCAGCACACTGACACTGAGTAACCACTTTTTAGCAATTTTTGAAAGTTATATTAAGCAGTTACATCAATAGTCAGAACAACAGATACTGGTCAACACAAAATCCACACATCTTACATAAATTGCCGCTGCACTCACAGAAGGTGATTTGTGCAATTTTTCGACGACTAATAGTGGACTCTATTTTTATTTTTTATGAAACCCTTGACAGTCCAGCACACCAAGACATAATTATGCAATTTGTAGCTCTTCTCCAGCCTCATGAACACTATTGTTACCTGCAAAAAGATGGGGCAACATACATCCAAAAACACCATGGAATTTTTGGAAGAAATGCTTGGTGACTACATGATCTCAAAAGGTCTGTGATCCTCCTCATTCCCCTAACTTATTGTCACCAGACTTTTTCTCTGGGGTGTTTTGAAAGGACATATATATCAAGCAAACCCACAAACTCTACAAGACCTGGAGCAAGCCATTACTGCAGAGATGAATTCCATTAGCCCTGATCTCCAACGAAGAGTGTCAAAAAATATGGTGCCAAGGGTTCGGACCTGCCGTCAGAAAAATGGTGGACACTTCCAACACTTGCTGTAAGGCATTACCAGTAGTGCATAACTACATTCTATGAGTCAAATCAAATGTATCTCTATATTATAGTCCATAGTGAAATTATAATGTATAAAATTATGATGTGCATGATAAAATAATTGCACTGTATAAGTACAAATCACAAGAAAAATTGTAAAACTGGTCAAAACAAAAGGGCAGACAAGATCAGGTTAAAAGAAAACTCAGCCATAAGACAAAGTGAGAATAAATAAGTACACAGAGTATATAGAAAATAATCAAAGTTCATAATGAGCAGTATAAACAACTTACACTACCAGTGGTGTAACAGTTCAAAGAAATAATACATAATTATTTGATATAAGCTTGTATTAACTATACTAGTTAATATAATTAGTTTATATTAGTTACATATACTTAGTTTTCTTCTATCTATGCACTACAATACAATAAAAATAAAAAATAACAGACCAATCTAAAACAAATTTGAATAGTTATAAGAGCTAGTAGCCACACTGTGTTGCATTTTTGGGTGTATTTAGATGTACCTTCAACGATTTAATTTTCGAAAATAAAAGGAATAAAATAATAAAAAATTAAAATTACATTTTTTCTCTTAGTTTTGCACTATAACTTTGAAACTAATTGAAAATTACTGTGAAAAGGAAAAAAATAATCTTTCATAATTTATTGTTTTTCTGAATACTGCCAAAGCTTCTGACATCAAAAGAAATTTAATATGGACCTTTTTTCAGCATAAAGAGTTTCTTTTTCACTTAAAATAGAGCAATAAAAAACTTACATAAGAACACACCTATAATAAGGCATACTACTAAAGAAGTGAAAAAGCTGTTTTAATTAATCAGGCTGTGTGCAAGGTTGTCCGACACTGCCCTCCTAAAGTTTTGCTAGCTCAATCTTTTTCATAGAAAAAAGTATTAAATAAAATTTTTTACAGAAGTTTGCATAAAATTTTGAAAATATAGAGCAAGAATTAATGTTTCAGTTTATATTTTTATATATTACTGTCCAGACATATTTCTGCAAAGTTTACATCAAGTTTTACTTAGAAATACAATAGTTTGCTTACTTTTTATTAAATCATTAGATTTTTTTGTCTAAGGGGACCAACATATGGTTGTACAACTAAATAAATATAAAATTAATTAAAATAAAACTAACCTCTCTCTGAGGAAATCTGCCAACTCTTTACTGGCAACCAACCCATATTTCATATTGTGGTACAGTACATCAAATCCATTGTTTTTATCACCCTGAAAAAAACAGATATACTTATCAATTGTACAATAATTTATTTTTAAAATAACACTAATATAAGTTACTATTCAAAAAAGAAAACAGTAATAAACAAAATAGATATTTATAGCTATCAAACAGAAATTATTAACTAATTACAATTAATTTATTACATTTGTTGTTCAACCTTGAGTTTTTTTAAAGAAGCTGAAAGTTAAACATAATTAATACTGAGAAGCAACCTAAAATTACACAACAGAGATCAGATGAAAATAAGTCTCAAACATAAACTTAAAAAGAAATCAAAAACTTTTCAAGCAAGTGTCCAAAATAATTTATACCTCTACTGGCAATTTTCAGGTAATTGCTTGTCAATTCTGAGACATTCTACAATTGCTAATACCACACAATTTAGCACTGTTTTGAATTTAATTTTTTTTCTTTTTCAGTATATACCATTTAATTACATTCCTCGTAAAATAAATGTCATGTAAAGTATATAAATGGTCATCAAACTGCTTTTTTGTGTTATTTCTCCTAATTAATTTCCCTTCATACCAGTTCTCCAGACATTTGGGAATAAAAACAATGATTATAAAATATATAGAAAAAATAAAATAAAGTATATAGAAAAATAAAATAAAATAACGCTGACTAGAGAATTTGTCAACAGAACACTGACATATTTCTTAATTATACATATTATTTTCTACTTAAATATATACTGCTTCGACAAACCTCGTTAATATCAAGTAAAATCCAATAACTATTCCTCCCAGGTCTCACACATTTGTTCGGTTAGCATATGCCTTCCCATTTTGAAAACAAGTAATTTGAGATGGGGCTAGGTCAGATATATTTTATTACTAACAGTCCTCAATACAGACACTGTCCCCATCACCATCTTTGTCAAGTACAATACCAATAAATCCTGGCTGCAATCCAGAAATGTAATAAGCTATGGGTATAGCCACTATACAAACAAGGATGACACTACTGTTTTCAGGTACTAAATCAATACAGCTAAAGAAGATAACTAACTGGAAACCTCTGGAACAGCATATCAATCAGTCGATCAGGTCTCTATCCATCTACATCCACGACCCATGACAATACCATTTGCTGATAAACAGCACAGTTTATTAGATCATTAAAAACCAAAAAATACAAATATAGACTGAAGAGTAGCAATATTTTTGTGGACTTGAGTCCATGTTGCAACAGCATTACAGAATGATTGCCTGCAGTAACAACTGATCATTGATAATCTTATCGACACAGTTTTAACATTTTTTCGGTCTCCAAATCTCTATAGGGGCCATGACAAGACAAATCTAGGTAACCTGCATGAGGTACAACTCATTCCCGAAAAAATGCTAAACCTATTCTCTGAAAAACAAATTCTTATGCAAAGCTTACTTGAGAAAGTAAGAAATGGAATGGTTTTCCATTGCTGTTATGAAGCTGAATACTAGTTGCAAATCACCAATCTAAGCTCATCTTAAAGGTGAAATTCATCCTACAAAAATATCTTCACTCAGTAGGGATTTGTCCATACAGACTGGCCATCTATACAACCGGTCTATCATCAAGCAGCCTGGCTGTAGTTTATACACTAGTAATAATGCTCTACAAAGAGCATCATTCCCCTCAGAGAAAGCAACTCTGGCCAGTGGTTCACACATTAGCAATGTTACATACATCACAACCAACAAATATCAACATCACAACAACATAGAAACATAATGTAAAGCTACAAATAATTTACCCCTTTTTATCATGATTCAATGCATTATTTGCATTTCTACTAAGTAACGAAATCTCCACTAACTACACTAACTGTATAAAACAAATAATCTTTCTATTATTTATTTATTATCTTATTGCAATAATTTTTACTGCAGAAATATTATAGGCTAATTTTAACAAAATAAAAATTATAATTTTCAAAATTATTTTATTAAAAAACTCATCTAAATGAGAAATGTGTCTTTTTACTTTCCTGGCATCATACTTCTAGCAATATGCTGCAACAAGGAAAGTATGGTAATCAGTCAAAAACTAGGGTATGGGTTTTTTGCATTTCATGACCACGGGACCCCAAAAAAAAAAAATTGAAGGTAATGTTCTTATGTACGTACCTGTGTCGGCATATTTGAAGCTTAAAATGAATTTTAATGTAATTTTGTACAGAGATTTGTGTAAATGTGACAGTGTTGGTAAAACTTCGAGGTCAGTATCTCCAGGGGGTAAAATGTTTTTTGGGTCAATTTTTTCAAAATTTTGAAAACATAACCACACTTTATATTAAGCTTTGGTATGTGCATGCATGCTTATCTCACTTTTATTTTTTTTTTATTTTTCCAAAAATTCCCCCTTCCACAAAGATTGAAAAAAGTTGTGTGTTTATTTATTGCATATTTAACTAATTTTTTTTAATATCCTAGGCATGGTAGTGGTGCAACTGACCCCAAAAAAAATACTTTTGAGGGCAATATTGGGGATAACAGAACCGATCAAAGTTTAAAATATTGTTTTTTTTTAATTTTTATAACATTTTTTTTTTTTAACTTTTAGTAATAATATTACAATAAATTTTCATCATAATTCACCTCCCCACCCGCAACTTTTTATTGGTTGTATATTTTTCATAGGAATTTTTTTTGTTTCTTCCACTTAACATAGTGAACATAGAAAAAAAAATCTCTTGGAAGGTGATTTTGGAGGTGGGGAGCAGAAACATTTTTTAAAAATACAATCTTTTGAATTTTTTTTTTAACTTTTTTTGGTTTATTTAAACATACAATAATCTTTTTACAATAAAACTTCATCATAAATTACATCCCGTTCAAAAAAGAAATCTTAGGAACCTTTTTTCATGTATCATTATTTTTCAACTATAATAAATAGAAAAAGAAAAAAAACATAGAAAAAAAAAATAGAAAAGAAAAAAACAATTTTATGCTTTTCTTTTGGTATAATTACTTGATTTACTATCTCCAAAAATTCACGATAAGCAATTCCAAATACTTTTATGTAAATTCATTAAAGCACAGATTGTTATCTATACCCTTGTCATTTCATCCACTATTGCACTTGTGGCATGTGTGTTACTCCATTGTAACGTATTGTGCTGAAATACTTTTTTCAAAGTATCTGCAATCATCCATAAAACTAAATAGCGTTAGATCTTGATATGTATGATATTCCCAAAGTCTTTGAATATCTTGTGGAGCATTGTTAAATCAGGGTGCACAAGAAGCTGCATCCATAGTTTATTTAGCAAGAGTAGCTGTTGCTTGTTACATATCCAGATCACCAAGCCAAAATGAGCTGTCAATTAGAACTGAACAATAAAGTGGTAGCTACAAAATACACTGTGAAACTAGTGAAACTATAGTAGTTATATACTGCTGTGGAACTGCAATAGAATATTATTTTTCTGACTTAAACTGCTAACCTTTCGCACAGAAAGACAAATTCTTGTGAATAAATGGGCAGCTCTGTACATCCTATCTTGCATAATTTTAATAAATAAATCAACAGCAGCTGATCTTCAAACAATTCTAAGTTAAAAGACTTCTCCAAATGAAACATAATTATGTATCACAAAGTGAACATGTATTAAAGATTAAAACATGTTTTTGTTTTTAAACCTTTAGTTCTCCAGTAAAGGTGCAATCACTAACAGGTATTTTAGGTACAGATATGTCTGACCTCAAAATTAATACTTGTAACCTACTCTATACTGTTTGTAATTGTGTTGTTAAAAAATAAGTTCACAGTTAATATTTTTTTCTTTAATTTCACATAACCTTATGGAAAAGTGGTACTAATGAAAAAATTCTCTTAAAGAAAGCACCGGTTGGAAAAAGTTTGAAATCAATTTTCTAAGCAATCACAGATATGAAGCGATGTACACATTGTGCTCAATTGGGAAGCTCAACCAACACCTCAATATAAAAGATATTAATTAACTAAGACAAATAAAAAAACAGGAACTAAAAGATAATATTTTCAACACAATTCCTAAAAAAAATTACCTGAAATAATGTATCTTTAAAACTACTACTAAGTATCCCAATATGTACAAAGGTAAAATTAAATTAATTTTCACTTATGAAGGAGCAAATGTGCAAATTTAAATTAGCTAAACATACAATTAATATTAACAAAAAATACTAAAGATTTTTCTTTTCGTTTTTAAGCTATATACGAAGAGTAATTGGAAAGTTTTAAGGCAGGTGCCACAACAGCTCAACAGGAGGGATAGGTTTGTCTGCAAGTGTGAAATGGGAAGCTTTTTGTCCTGAAAAGATCAATCTGATATCTTTGTTCAGTAAACTGGCATGCTGGTGAGTGAGGATTATTGATTTCAATAATAAATTATAATTATGATTATGATTTCAAAAAACTGCGAACTATTGATTTCACGAAATGGATGAAATTATAAAACAATTTTGCATCAAATTTTGTTTGAAAACCGGGAAATCAGCTTCAGAGACTTATGAACTCTTAAAAACAGCTTTCAAGGATAAATATCTGAGACGGTCAAATGTTTTTATCCGGTTCAACATATTCAAAAATTGCGGCGAATCAGTCGATGACGACTCCCTATCCGGCCGGCCTTCAACTTCAAAAACCAACGAAAACATTGTGAAAGTTCGCGGAGTAGTGCGCTCTGACAGTAGACTAATAATTAGGGAAATGACTGATGAGCTGAATGTTAGTTTCTACGCAGTTCAGTCAATTTTAACTGAAGATTTGGACATGCGTCAAATGTCTGCGAAATTCATTCCGACATTGTTTCAGTCCAGCAGAAACTACACAGACTTGAAGTCTCAAAAAACTGATTGATCGCGCCAAAACTGACCCAGATTTGTTAAATAAGGTAATTACACGCGGAAAATCGTGAGTCTATGGGTATGAATCAAAATTAAAGGCACTATCATCGCAGTGGAAGAGTCCGAGTTCGCCACGACTGAAAAAATCGCAACAAAGTCGATCCAATGTGAAGACAATGTTGGTGGTTTTCTTCCGATTCTACGGATAACGAACATCCCGAATTTGTCCCTAAGAGACAAACGGTCAACCAGAAATACTATAAATGTGTCCTTCAGCGTTTGCGCGAAAATGTCCAGAAGAAAAGGCCTAACTGTGGCGAGTAAGAATTGGGTCCTCCACCACGATAACGCACCGACTCATCAAGCGCTCTCGATCACGGAATATTTGGCCAAATTCCTGTGCTTCTGTAACCCCCCTAATCGTGATTTAGCTTCTGCCAACTTCTACCATGTTTCCTAAATTAAAATTTTCGCTGAAAGAAAACAGATTTGACTCAACTGAAGACATCCAGGCAAATAAGAAGAGGGTTCTTAACATCCTAAGGAAGATTTCCAGGCATGCTAGCAAAAGTGGAAATATCGTTGGAGTCTGTGTGTTTAGTAACAAGGAGAATACTTTGAAGGAGATCCATCACAATAATCTGTAAGTACTGCTATTTTAAAATTACAAGCCCAGTCTTAAAACTTTCTAATTACACCTAGTAAAATAACTGTGATTATAATAAAATGCAATCTTTTTTTTAAATGCAAAAAAAATTCTATACTAAACTAATCCTATAATAAATTTCTTTACTAAACAAAAAAACCACTTCGTTTGCATAAGAAACACAGCTTCAGGTACTTAATTTTGTTTAGAAGTTTTTCACAACGTTACAGTTATTTAAATCGAAACAGAAATACATCTGTTATAGACAGTTTTACTGCACAATCATTTTTTTATAAATTTGAGCTAAACAACAGGAGAAAAAATTCAGTTGTTTCCTATTAATAGAAATCCATTACTTTATTAAATATTTCAAATCTAGTGGAAAAAGCACAAGATTACAATAGATAGTGAACAATTAAAACAGTTTAATAAAAAAAATAAAAATAAAAACATTATGGCATTTACCTAAAATTGAAAATGTTTTCTCCAATAATGTTAATGTTTTTTATAACTTTTTCGAACAAGTACAAAATTTAATAACGTAAAGAACATTTTTGTTAACAGAGATACGGTTGCTGCAGGAAACATGTAAACAAGATACCGAAAAGGTTATCCAAAAAAACCTTGTCAAATAGAAAAAAAAACATACATAAATAACTACATATTGATACATAATAGGTAAATTAAAATCAATGTTTCAGTTTACTGCATCCATCTCAAGATTCAAAATAATCGATCGCTGTCATCAAATGATGGCAGTGCTTGTATTACAATATGATGGCAAGTATTACATATTGAAGTTTTTAATAACAAAGTTAAATTTTACCCCTACATGAACTGTAAGTTTACATATCACAGAATCCGATTACGATTCAGCAAATTTTAAAAGAATAAAACCAGTTACCTGTCTAGCAATAATCTTTTCTCTATTACGACAGGGTAATGCATTTATTATGTTGTACTCTATACACGGAGCCCGTTAAAAGAGTAAGTAAATACTATTAGGCTATAAAAAATAAATCAACTTGTTTTTTTATGCATTTTTGTCGCACAGCCATACCTTAAACTGTTTTTGTACACAGCTCCACAATTACAGGGCAAATCATTATAAGATACCTACTTTTGTATTCCTTAAGACCACCAACTTTTTAAATGACAAACCTAACTGAATCTATTAAGAATAGAGTTTGTAAAACTCACCTTATAATACTTTCAGTAGCTCTTGCTATTGTAACAGCAAAGATATTTTTTTTAAAAGTTAGTATTTAATAAATATGCTTCAGTTTTTCACTTAAAAAAAACTGTTAGTTGTCAACAGCATTTACAAAAGAAATCATCGTTCATTGAAAACAATTTGCACACCTCGTGCTCATCATTGAATCGCTCTATCGATAGGGTTTTGCTCGAGTCCACCACACAAATAACGGTACATTTAAGGCTGTTTTTAATATTTTTTAAAAATACTGATTACCGATCCTATTTCACAGTCGACGGGCTACTGATTGACTTCCAACATTTTAATCATACAAAACGAGAGGAAAATGTGATTTGGTATCCCCATAACGTCATTAGTGATCAGATATAACATAAGTTGTTTGCGCATGCGCAAAACGATGACCGCATTGCTAAGCGAACACATTTGTCCTTTCCTTATTTAATTTCCGAATACTTTTCGTATGTACGAGTACATTCTTTACTCTTGCCCGAACAAAACACTTGATTATGAAAATAAAATAAAAGCGTCAAAACACACACTCACTTGAGATAGAAATCGGAACAAAACTATTTTTTTTTTTTAGCTTCACAGAAATAGAATTCGTATATTCTTCGTCAAACGTAAAAATAGTTAAAAATTAAACGGGTTACTTATAAAAAAATAATATAGATGTAACAGTAAAAGGTACAAATAGGAAAATCCACGATGGATTTACCTTTTTCTAATAAAGATTAGTATTTACAAGGTATAATTGAAATCTATAAAGTGGGATAAATAGGGGCTAGGTTGAGTAAATACTAAAAAAAATCCTGAAGGAAACCAAAAAAATTACGCATAAAACGTTAGAGAATTTTCGCCTGTTTTCCCAATAGTGAAACTTAAACTGCCTGATAACTACACTTAATTAAAAAATTTATTTTATTCTAATTAATTTAAAACCAATGTTCATGAAACGTCGATTGCGGTAAGAAATAGACTAAAAATAAGTTTACAAACACATCACCTGATTTTAGTTTAACTAACTTTTTTTAAAACTGAAAATGTTTAATTCGTTTTAAGAGATAACGATTAGATTGCTTATTACATAATTTATTTATACATTCGACCATTAAATTATTCATCAGAAAGGAAAATACCGCCCACCGATCGTGTACTTTTACAATATTTTAATTTGGTTCTGAACACAAACAAAAAAAAATAAAATGTTTTCCTCGGTTTGGATTCTTTTGCATTTTGTAGTTAAAGAATTTGAATCTCCATCTTTATGTTTCTTTTTTTTAATTTTAATAGATACGACTGTTTTTGATTTGCTTGGCATTTCTCCCGCCACCACCACCCCTTCGGTCGCCCTAAAGCGTAAGACCGAATGCCTGTGCCAGAAACGGCCACTGAGCCTCGAACAGTTTTGCGACCAGTATCCTAATATCGCTCCTTCAGCTTACCTAACAGCGTGAGCGGACTAAGCGTGGTGCCATACATCATCGGCTTTCGTTTCCCAACCACTCATTTGTCATATACTTGCTAAAATGGGTAGGCGCACCCCATACACTACTAAAAATATATATGATATCCATAATAAAATTTATTTCGTCTAGACAGAAATTCGCTGCCACGCCTACGTCGCTGAATGCCAGCAAGTACCTGTCCACCATTTTATAGCGTTTGGAGCCATAATAATTGGCTGGTCATCAGCCATACTGAGTTAGCTTCCCACGGCAATGCGGTAAGAGCCTTTCCCTTAAGCAAACTACGGATGCCGGTTGAACAAAGCAACCGCATCTAGGAACTCCCACACGGACCAACAATGTGGCTCTCACCACACTGACTTGCCACTTGTGAGTGGCCAATTTTCCCCTTGACCACTAAGTTCCATAAGTTCCAGGGTGGCTCGGTCTCTGCTCCTCCACCCCAAGAGCAGGACAGTCAAACAGCAGGTATTCATTTGACTGGACCTCCCGACAGACGCACAGGAGCCAGGCGGAACCGAAACAGATATTGGTTCAAGTTAGCATGATTGATGGCACCCGCGCGCCCGTTGCCCTTAAAAACAAGCTCGAGGCATACCATCCCCCCAAATCCTGTATAAACTTATACAAGGATCTTCTTTTAGTCATGGTGTCCCATTCCAGCTGCCATGCTTCCATCGCGAGGCTCTGCAGCCTCTTCCGCACCCGGGAGATGGGAAATTGAACGAAATTTAGATCCGGTGCATTGTGATCACCGTTCCGCTCCGGTACTGGCCCGGCTAGAAACCGCATCCCAAATACCTCGGCCTCCCGGCCTCTTCGCAATCTCCACACGGCTGCCCGAACTTTCACCACTAAATCGAATGGGAATACCTTTCGCAATACAGATAGATACGACTGTTAATCTATTTTTTTTTTTGCAGTTTTTAGTAATTTTTTATTTGGATTTTGATGTTACTGATTTTTCTCATAGTTTTTTTGATGAGCATATCAGCCTGAACATTTCAAAATTAAATTTTTCTTTTTGTACTCTATGTTTTTTATATCAGCTTCAAATAATGGGCAGGCAGGAGTAGGTTTCGTAATGAACAAGTAGAGAAGAGAGTAGAGTATTTCAAAATGGATAACGATAGAATCATTGTAATAAGAATAAAATCGAAACCTAAACCGACAACGATTGTTAACGTCTATATGCCTACAAGCGCCCATGATGATGGTGATGATGATGATGAGGTATAGTGTGTATACGAAAAAATTGACGAAGCAATTAAACACAGAAAAGGAGATGAAAATTTAATAATAGTTAGAGATTGGAATACAAGCATTGGAAAAGGCAACGAAGAAAAAAATATAGTGGGTGAATACGGGCTGGGCAAAAGGAATGAAAGAGGGGACAGACTTATAGAGTTTTGCACGAAGTAAAAATTAGTCATTTCCAACACCCAGTTTCAAAATCATAAAGAAGAATATACACATGGAAAAAGCCAGGTGATACTGCAAGTATCAGATAGATTATATCATGGTTAAGAAAAGATTTAGAAATCAACTCTTCGACTGCAAAGCTTACCCTGGAGCAGACATTGATAGACAATAATTTAGTGATAATGAAATGTAGATTGTGGTTTAAAAACCTGAAGAAAAGGTGTCAGATGAATCGGTGGAATTTAGAGAAGCTTGAGGAAGAGGAGGTAAAGAAGATTTTTGAGGAGGACATCGCAAGAGGTCTAAGTAAAAAAGATAAGGTAGAAAATGTAGAAGAATGGGAGAATATTAAAAAAGTTCTTAAATCAGCAGAAGCGAACTTAGGTGGAACAAAGAGAACTGGTAGAAAACCTTGGATTTCAGATGACATATTGCAGCTGATGGATGAATGCAGAAAATATAACAATGCTAGTGATGAGAAAATAAAAGGAACTATCGACAATTAAGAAATACTATAAACAGGAAGTACAAACTAGCGAAAGAAGAGTGGATTAAAGAAGTGTTCAGAAGTGGAAAGAGAAATGAACATTGGTAATATAGATGGAGCATACAGGAAAGTTAAGGGAAATTTTCGGGTACATAAATTAAAATCTAACATTGTGTTAAACAAAGATGGTACACCAATTTATAATATGAAAGGCTAAGTCGATAGGTGGGTGGAATATATTGAAGAGTTATACGTAGGAAATGAATTAGAAAATAGTGTTACAGAGAAAGAAGAGGATGAAAAGGGAGAAACAATATTGAGATCTGAATTTATGAGAGTATTAAAAGATTTGAATGGCAGTAAGGCTCCTGGAATAGACGGAATACCAGTAGAATTACTGCGCAGTGCAAGTGAGGAAGCGATTGATAGATTATAAAAACCGGTGTGTAATATTTATAAAAAGGGGAAGTTCCGTCAGACTTCAAAAAGAGTGTTATAGTTATGATACCAAAGAAAGCAGGAGCAGATATATGTGAAGAACTCAGAACAATTAGTTTAACTAGCCATGCATCAAAAATCTTAACTAGAATTCCGTGTAAATTCTGAAGAATTGAGAGGAGAATAGAAGAAGTGTTAAGAGAAGACAAATTTGGTTTCAGAAAAAAAATAGGGACAAGGGAAGCAATTTTGGCGCTAAGATTAATAGTAGAAGGAAAATTAAAGAAAAACAAACGAACATATTTGGCATTTATAGACCTAGAAAAGGCTTTCGATAACGTAGACTGGAAAAAAATGTTCAGCATTTTAAAAAATTTAGGGTTCAAGAAGAACAATTGCTATCATTTACAGGTACCAAACAGCAACAATAATAATTGAAGAACATAAGAAAGAAGCAGCAATAAAAAAGAGTGTCTGACAAGGATATTCTCTATCCCCGTTACTTTTTAATCTTTACATAGAACTAGCAGTTAATGATGCTAAAGAACAATTTAGATCCGGAGTAACAGTACAAAGTGAAAAGATAAAGATGCTACGATTTGCTGATGATATAGTAATTCCAACCGAGAGTAAAAAAGGTTTAGAAGGAACAATGAACGGCATGGATGGAGTCCAAAGCAAGAACTACCGCATGAAACCAAACTACCGCCAAGAACAAAACGAAAGTAATGAAATGTAGTAGAAATAACGAAGATGGACCACTGAATGTAATAGGAAGAAAAAACATTATGGAGGTAGAAGAATTTTGTTATTTGGGAAGTAGAATTACTGAAGATGGACGAACAGGAGCAATATAAAATGCCGAATAGTACAGGCGAAACGAGCCTTCAATCAGAAATATAATTTGTTTACATCAAAAATTAATTTAAACGTCAGGAAAAGATTTTTGAGAGTATATGATTGGAGCGTAGCTTTATATAGAAGTGTAACTTGGACGATCGGAGTACCTGAGAAGAAAAGATTAGAAGCTTTTGAAATGTGGTGCTGTAGGAGAATGTTAAAAATCAGATGGGTGGATAAAGTGACAAGTGAAGAGGTGTTGCAGCAAATAGATGAAAAAGCATTAGTAAAAATATAGTTAAAAGAAAAGACAGACTTATAGGCCACATATTAAACCATCCTGGAATAGTCGCTTTAATATTGGAGGGACAGGTAGAAGGAAAAAATTGTGCCCGCAGGCAACGTCTGGAGTATGTAAAACAAACTGTTAGGGATGTAGGATGTAGGGAGTATACCGAAATGAAACGACTAGCACTAGATAGGAAATCTTGGAGAGCTACATCAAACCAGTCAAATGACTGAAGACAAAAAAAATCTTTTTTATCGAACTTTTTTTTCATTATAGATTAATTTGGTTGTTTTATTTCTTTCAAATACTATTTAATACTGATGATTTAGTGCATAAGTAGATACTTTTTCATAGAAATACGTAATGGATTTTCCCTCTCAATAAATCGATATAGTCCTGATCAACTTGAAATTAAAAACCTGAAACCGGTTACTATTAATGTCCTTAAAACACTAAATAACGTTAACCATCTTGTCAAGTAATAGTTTAAAGAACAGAGAATGCAGTTTTTGCAATCCAAACTGGAGCACAAAAAAACAAAACTGTAAGCGGAGCGAACAGTTTTTGAAATTAAAGATCGATTCTTTGAACTGAAAATCGCCGGGTTATTGAAATTTACGACAAAATTAGTCCCAGGTTTATACGACTGTCTTGTAACAGCATACAATTGTAAACGAACAACTCGCTCTCTACGACGTGAATTTTAAGTAGATATAGATGGATGGTTCCGGCACAACCTTGACTTTCACCCCATGGGGCTATCCAAAATTCAAGATCACCGATCTCATACTAATCGCTTGTTCATCACAGTCTTTTGCCTGTTAACTATAAAGTTATTTAAATCAGTCCGAAGTTTGAAGTTAAACTGAATACCGAATAAATATATTCCAATGAACTTACAAACATCGCAATTTTTACAATAGTTTAACAATGTTATGTCAATAATATTATTAACGATATTATGCCTATTGCAAATTTTTATCACAAACACAGGTCACAGTGAGTCAGCCATTTCAGCGCGCCTCTAAAAGATGTATTTGGACAAACCAGGGCCAGGTGGGCGACCGTTTGCTCTTCAGCTCCGCATCGGTCGCATCGTGGGTTTTTTGCAGCTCCCCGTTGGGTCAGACTTTCTTATTGCAAATACCATGATTTGTGCGAATCCTGTTGATGCTACACCACTGTCTTCTGGGAAGAGTAAATCCTGATACCCAGAGTTTAATCTGTCACAAGGCTGGAGTTAGTGATATTCTGACCTTGTCATAGTGATGTCCAGTGATCCTTTGTGTTGAGGTCGTTGACCCGATTGGCGGCTGCTACAGGTGGATGTTTGGACTTCAGTCTCCGGTGCTGTTTGAGAGAATCTATATCGGCATGAATAGGTAGAGATATGTGGGCATTATATTTTTCCAACTGTGATTTGAGGGCTGCCAGTCGTCTAGTTTGGGGAGGGGATGCGATATTACTCAGCAATGCAATGGCAGCCACTGGAGCGGAGTTGTTCTAATGGTTCCAGTAATGGTTCGCGTAGCCTGGTTCAGATGTGTCGACGAGCTTGATGTGGCAGCTATTAATAAAAACAGGAGCACAATATTCTGCGGTTAGTGCACTGATCGTTAGAGTTTCGGCCGTAGCTCCCCAAGACGAATTGGCCAGCTTCTTCTGAAGGAGTCTGCGACTCTTTCATAGCTAACTGCAAGAGTTCGTTGAGCTTCCTTGTTGTTAATATGGAACGCCATGACTTCAGTTTTATTTGAATTTGGCTGCAGTCCCCATTTTTTAAAATATTTACTGATTGTACCAAGGTCTTCTGTCAGTACAGCTCAGTTTGAGCAAAGTTCGAGCTTTGGGTAGCGATGGCAATATCATCTGCATACATGAATTTTCGAGATGTAGTCGATGGTATATCTGAGATATAAATATTACACAAGAGGTGCCAGTACGGATCCTTGTTGTAGGCCATTCTGTAGGCTGTATAAAATACTTGGCTTTCCGTTGAACTGTACTTGGAAAAGTCTATCACTCAGCATCTCATTCAGTAAATTATGGAAAGATTTGCAAGGAACAAGCTGATACACTTTGAGCAGTAGTCCTACTTTCCAGACTGTATCAAAGGCTGAACTTAAATCGATAAACGCAGCAGATGTTTTAAGCCTTTGTTGAAATCCTTTTCTCTATATAGGTTGTAGGCGAAAGGACCTGATCGCAGCAACTTCTTCCAGATTTAAAACTAGCCTGCTCCATTGGTATATCATTACTGACAATGGATGTTAGACGCACAAGTAGTATTTTTCTAAGATCTTGAAACATACATTTAAAAGTGCTACTGGTCTATAGCTTTCGGGTTGATCGATGTCCTTCCCAAGCTTAGAAATAGCGATTAGTTTACTTTTCTTGAAAACTTTTGAATATTATTATAAAGATTTAAAAGCTATCGTTTCGTGTTTGGACCGATGTGTTTAATAAACTTATGATATATGTTGCCTAATCCAGCTGCTTTTCTACATTTTGTTAAACTGATTACATCATTGAATTCTTTCATTGCGATATGGCCCGTAATGGGGAGAAGCTGTTGATGACTTTTACGAATTTCACAAATTGCATACTTCACTTCTCATTTGTGTCTTATCAATAATGATCTTCGATAGGTTCTTAATTCTTTTGGCTATGGCTTCTGGCCTAGGGGTGTTAGTAGTAGCGACGGGTGTTTTTTGTCCGGTTTCAAGCTTGCGCAATAAATTCCATGCTGTCCTGCTGCTATGCTTAAAGTTGAGGCTCTCCAGCGTTTCATTCCATCTAACTGTTCTAGCGTTGTTTGGGGCTTCTAGTAATTGCTCGCCTTTTGCCTGATCTCTTATGCATTCGTAAGCATTGTACAGTTATTGGCACTCTTCATTCCAACAGGGAACATAGGATTTTATTATTCCTCGGAGGATATACTTTTTGGCGCAGCTGACTATTAGAGCAGCAAATCTTTCATAGTTCTCTATTTTTGATGGGATCCACTAGTTGCTTGCTAAAATCATCCCAATTGGCTTTCCTAAAATTCCATCTAGGTAAGGAAAGAGAACAATTGATGGGAATTGTTGTGCCTAAAGTAGTGACTATCGGTCTGTGTGGAGAATTTGGAAAGTTATCAAGTACTTCTCTAACAGCGTGGCGTAATTGTGCGCCCCCGTGGTTATAAATATTAGGTCAGGTTGTAGCCCTTTCTCCATCTTGCAGATAAAAATGTGAGTTGCTGCTTAGCATCAAAGAGTAGTTTATGGTTGCTTCTCTCTGCCCAGTCTACTAGGTGTACGCCTTGCGTATTGTTGTCATTATATCCCCAACTTTGATGGTGTAAGTCAAAATCTCCTGTATATATATATATATATATATATATATATAGAAGAATGATTAAAAACGAGGATTACACTGTTGAGCGACTGTGCATTTGGAGGTTTATAACTACTAAAGATTGTCGTTTCTTCGACCTTTAGAGCTAATATAAAACAATCTTGTGAGGAAAATGAGTGGGTTATCGAAACATTATCAATGTTTCTAACATATGTAGCAATTCCACATTTTGGATGATTTATTGCACACACATTTACTTACACGTCTGTTTTGATATCAATAATTTAATCGCATTTTAGTTTTTTCATTATTAGATAGAGAAGGGTGAGGGGTGTATGGGAGAGGGGGTGTATTGGAGAGGGGGTGGTATGGGCGAGGGGAGGGAATAAATATTATTGGTGAGGAGGTTGGGGGAGAGGGAGAGGAATAAGTGAGTGATGGATAGAGGGTATGAGATGAGATGGAGATGGGGGTGAGAGAGAAAGAGAGAGGGGGGTTTAGAGAATCGCTTCCATACCCCATTAAAAAGAGCTAAGTTGGATGTCTGGGATATAATTTCTTAGGTTAATTTATAGAAAGCTTTCTACACGATTATAACATATTAAAAAACATCGATAATGAAAATAAGGCATTTTGTTTATTTAAACGACAGCATTAGCAAGCTACTCTGCATAAAAAAATCCACCACTACTCTATAAAATTTAATATTTTGTTAGAATATAATCTGAAAAAGTATAAAGTGCATTATAAGAAAAAAATATACAGAAAAGAAGAGGATACAAATAAGCCTTTCAAAATAAAACAACTTATATCGTACACGACAGTCTTGACACTAGACTAAGCGTTTAAAAAACTGATCGATGAAGAAACTAAACTTCGAAAAGTAAAGATCAGTCGGTCTTTTGTAAACGTAGACGGATTACTAATCACAAAAATAAATTTAAACCGTTCCATGGGTCGTCTTATATAAATTTACCACATGAAATAAAAAATAAAATGAAGGTTATTAAAGAAAACTGATAAATACCGTCCGGCTACATTATCTAAACATGTAACCGGTCCTGACCCGCAACGATTCGATAAAAGCTATCACGTTCTATTGGAAAAAATGGACTTTATCATGTTAAGCTTTAAGTATTAATTATACATTAAAAAATGTTAACAAGCCAACTTATTTTCAGACGTTTAAACGTACGGGTTTATGGCTGAATACGAAATAAACTTTTATTTTAAAAAAAACCTATTTAAAAAAGAAAACAAAAATTAGATTCTTGCACATCTAATTCTTTACAATTAGTATGATCTCGGTTAACAAACCACCAAAATGAAATAGAAATATGCGGCATTGTTTTCACCCTGTACAAAGAAACGAACGAAAATAAAATGAAGGCATAATAAACGACCCAGTACATGTAAAAATGCCTGAAGACGACGTACTGAAATTTAAAAATAATTAAAATAAATAAAAGGTTCACTCTTCTGGAAGTGGCGTATGCAGATATGAATGCGAATCAGAACCCTACCTTACCGCTCTACGTATACATCATTATTTACGTACGCGATAAAAAACTCATAAGCCCGTAGATTTGTCGGCCGTACTTTTTCAGTACGATTAATTGAAACGTAAGGTATCACAAGAACCTATAATTTACAGAGATAAAGATGCTTCTGAAAATTTTATAAACATACTGTCTTACATAGATAAGGGGTTGAGGTGGTCGATTCAATTATTGGAAACACATGAATGACGGAACACGACACAAACCCACAAAAAAGCAACCTTGGTCGATTATGACGATGAAAGGTTTAGCAGTGAACACTATAAACACGATCGTCGAGAATCACCGCGACACACAGGTATACATGAAACGTTATTATGAAACGCTGTTAAATTAGTACTCGTACGTTGAAATATTGCAAAAATTAAATCGCTTAAATAAAACTTTGTTAATAAACGGGAGTTGAAGTTCCTCAGGGTTGAATTTAAAAGAATACATTTTATTTAAAAATTTAGACTTTTTTCAACATTTTAGTTCAGTTATTAAGAAGCATTAATTTTTTTTAAAATGCTAATAAAGATGTAAAAATGTTCAAGTCCGTTTTTCTGTTTTTGATTGTTTTCTTTCTTCAAGAAAATAGTTATCAGCAAGATTATTATCGTGCAGTTATCTAGGGCGTCAAAGTTATCTTAGCGTAAACACAACGATCCGCAGTAGAAAATTTGTGTATTTGTGGAGGGGGAAGGCGACCATCGGTAGCATTCCTGTCTGCTAGTAGTAGTCGTCGTAGTCGTAACACACCAGTTTGGTGTAATGGTGAACGCATCTTCGCAAATCAGCTGATTTGGAAGTCAATAGTTCCAACATTCAAATCCTAGTAAAGGCAGTTACTTTTATGCGGATTTGAATACTAGATCGTGGATAACGGTGTTCTTCGGTGGTTGGGTTTCAATTAACCACACACCTCAGCAAAGGTCGACCTGAGACTGCACAAGACTACACTTCACTTACATTCATACATTTCATCCTCTGAAGTAATACTCGACGGTGATTCCCGGAGGCTAAACAGAAAAAAAGTAGCAGTAGCAGTAGTAGTAGTAATGCTGTCTAGTGCTTCGCTTGGTTGTAATAAAATACTATTGCCTTTTGTTAAAACGGTATTTATCAATACTCCTTTCACAGTGTAAAATATAGTATTTTCAATACTACTTCCTCAGTTGGTGTATTTTCAGTTAGACTTATAATGTACAGAATTACGGTGTGTAATACCTGAACCAAGATCTAATTGTAGATTAGGACGGAGAGTGGCTATAAGAAGTCAGACTAACTATATTATAATGAACGTCTAAAAAAAAAATTCAGAAGAAAATCCCGATATGTTACGTTAAAAAACACAATCTCCCGTTGCTAGATTTATGTGGCATATCGGTTCAGATGGTGCGAAAAATTGTAAATGAAAAAAAATAAAAGTTTCACTACACCAGGATAATCTCGAAAAAGAACAAAGAGAAAAGTTGGTATCGATGATTTTCAAAGATGTGTATTAAGGAACATCGTGTATAATTTTCATAAACGCCATAAAAAAATGACCATTGTTAAATAACTTGTCAGCGGTTCTGAAAACAGAACATAGAATTGATTTCGAATTTAAGCGTGAAACGTTAAAAAAATTTTACGGAATTTTACGTGGAAAAAGACTGCTGATAACAAAAAGTTGTTAGTGAAAAAACGTGACATTCGTTTAAAACGCGTAAATTATTTGCAAAATTTACAGAGGTATAGAAACGATGGCCGAGTAATTTTTTTTCTGTGGAGTCGGACATTTATTCAACAAGCACAAAAAGTTTTGGTTGGACTGATCACTCTGTTCACGGTTACAAGAACAAGAAACCTATATCGAAAGGACAGAGATTGATAATGGTGCACGCCGGAGGTGAAACTGGAGAAGTCCCTAATATTCTTTTAATATTCAAATCGGGTCAGAAACAAGATGATCACCATGACGACATGAATGCCGATAACTATAAAAAATGGCTGAAACAAAATTGATTCCAAATCTTCCACCTCGTTCAATTTTAGTTTTCGACAATGCATCTTACCACAAAAGATTACACCAGGTTCCGAGCTCAAATTGTTGAAAGCAAATGCTATCAGAATGGTTGCAAACTAGAAATATTCCACACTCATTGCAGATGTTAAAAGTCCAACTTTATCAATTAGTGAAGTTAAATAAAATGCGCAACGAACAATTCTATCGCGTGTTCGTAGCTCGATCAGAATACTGAGAGACTGACAATTGAAAATGTTTATATAATTGTTTATTAGTTTAAGAACATAAATAAAATAAGACTAATCAAAAATAGCAATGATAATAAGAACAATGAACGACAATAATAAACAACTCATAATAATAATCAGAATAATGACAACAAACAATAATAATAACAGTAAATGTCAATAATAAACAAATAATCATAGTAATCACAACCACAATAAAAATAGTATTAATAATAACAGACAGTGATTACATACAAAACAGAATTTAAAGTAATCGTCAGCATTTATTCACAGGCAATTAAATAACGAAAACCAGAATTAAGTCCCACTGACAAAAGACATTAGCATGACCACTAATCTTAACACTTTTCACAACTAGTCTTGTATTAACAATAGTAAAATAGATAAGACAAGTATAGTCCTTTCAGTGCAACTACCTAGGCTTTTCACAAATAAAACTACCCTAAAGTTTATGAATGAAATTTAGTACATTATCTCTTTCACTTAGTCTAACAGTAATTCACCGATATCATGTACTGGAATTACTTGTGATGTCACCTTAATCGCGTCGAACAAACGTGTACGCACTGACCTCCTCGCAGAATAGTCTCGCTTCAAACTCGCATAATAACTCCTCGCTTAGAACTCTATCGTAACACTCTCTTGCAGACTCTCCTCGCAGGCTTCATCTCGCAGAACTGGTCTTCACCAGAGTATTTATACATCTATCCTCTTTACCTGCAGGATCGGATCCAACTCGAAGCGTGAGAATGATCGTCCGCCCTCACATATTCCCATGAAATTCCTACCCTGGTCCGGTAACTCTTCGCACGGAAAAACATTTGTTTAGGAGTGTCAGTGGGCAGTATTGCACAGCACGATTGTTAAACGGACCCGTTACCTGTACAAAAATGGTTTCTTTTTGCCCCTTTCTGAATTCCTCCCATTATTATATTTTCTATTACTTTCTTCTTAACTGGTAGGAATCCGTTACTCAGGTCCGTTAAACAGGTATTGATACAGTAATTTGACAAAATACTGGAATATTACAGTCACAATGTTTTAAGACTGCCATCCTGAACTTAACCCGATCGAGCTGATTTGGGTAAGAGTAACGAATCAGTTAGCTGAAGAGAATGTTTTACCTCGGCAAAATATTAGTGAAGTTAAGCAAACGGCAGGACAAAAATTTTCTGAATTAACGGCTGAAGAATGGAAATTATGTTGCGATCATGTTTTAAAATTTTAAAAAGCGTATTCAGAGACAGATGCGGATATGCAAACTGAAAAGTTTGTTATAGTGACTAATGATAGCGATGGTATGTACTGCACTAAACCACTTGACTGACTAAAATAAAACATAGTTTATTAAAAAACAAAATAATACAGTACCATCATTTATAATCTACCCAATCAACACTATCTTATTTTTCCTTTGTGAAAAATAAAATTTAGAATTTAAAAAAAAAAATTAAATAAAAGAATATATAAAATAAGCAAAAAGAAAATTTCGTGAGAAATAACAAACAGCGCGCCTAGTTGCCATTCATCACCTTTTCTTTTTCCTGTTTAGCCTCCGGTAACTACCGTTTAGATAATTCTTCGGAGGATGAATGAGGATATTATGTATGAGTGTAAATGAAGTGTAGTCTTGTATATTCTCAGTTCGACCATTCCTGAGATGTGTGGTTAATTGAAACCCAACCACCAAAGAACACCGGTATCCACGATCTAGTATTCAAATCCGTGTAAAAATAACTGGCTTTACTAGGACTTGAACGCTGGAACTCTCGACTTCCAAATCAGCTGATTTGGGAAGACGCGTTAACCACTAGACCAACCCGGTGGGTTTGCCATTCATCACCTATGTGTATTGGAGTGTACTGATGGAATGCGTACTCGCGTGCAGGCGTAGGCGTTCGTATGTAACACCAGACCCAATCTTACTCCCACCCTAGCTAGCATGCTATGGTCTAGCATTCCATGACCATACTGCGCGGCGGTTTCACAAAGATAACTTTGTTCTATAAAAATAGTAAATTTTTTTCTTTGTGCCAATCATAATTTAATTTATTTCTCGTGAAAAAAACAAGACAAAATCAAGAGGATCTAGTAAAAGACGAAAGTTTTGTGAGAATCAACATGAATGCACAAAAAATAAAACTATAATAAAACTGAAACGAACTCATCAGTGCAAATGATCTACCCAAGAAAAGTCCACTAACTCGGCGAAAAAAACTATGATACTCAAGTAATGACTGTAATGAATTTTATCACGTTTACAGCAATAATGCGGTTTATAGAGTACGTAGCGGGGCTGTTATTCGTTAGGAAGTTTTGGCTCTCAGAAAGCGTACTGCTTGCTAATTTGATTATAAAATAATGAATGCGATTCTAAAACTAACATTTGTAACAGAGAAGGGAATAATTAATTTCTTCAAAATAAACTTATTTTGCGACTTGGTGAATTTTCTAAAGCCAAATTTGCCATTGCAAAGAATTAGTTTAAGATTTGCAAACCATCGCATTGTATGACTTATAAACGAGTTGTCGATGAATTTCAAAATCATCCCTCCCCCAAAAAGTGCTCCAGGAAAAAGTCGAGTGGGTACTCAAATTGTGCGAAACTGAGCCCAGAACCAGAATTCAAGACCCTTTTTGGGATATAATATGCCTGACGGCTAGGGATGGACGAAAGCCCTTTTAAGATGTCCAATAGACTAGAGAGGTCACCAGTTAGAAGTAGTCCATCAGAACATGGCTCAACATTATCGTTGCGAAGGAAGCCGAAGACCCAGGTGCAACTGCTGCATCGTCGACCTCAGGAAGATCCATACAAGTGGCAAAACTTGCCCGAGTTGCATCGTCAGACGAAGAAGGAGCTATCAACTTGCTTACGCATGTTGTTAAACTAGAGGTGCTTTCCAGTGATTTAAGTAGCTACATAGAAAGGAGTACTAAGCGTGAAATAAAACTTCTGGATAAGGAACTTGCTTTACTGGCACACGATTTTCTGTCATTGTGCGAGCAAACGCCTCCGCAGAGACATACACAGAAGAACCTTATACCGGTCACTCAATCGACGCACACAGACCCACGGAAGACATAAGAAATTGATGAGATTGTTAGGAGCGAGTTATTAGATACCGACCTACTGGACCAGCTCCCGCGAAGATGGCCGCCGGAGTTCATAAATAGTTAGAGAGGTGAAACGCTTTCTGTTGAAAATGGGGACACATTTAATTTTAGACATTATTCGCACCTGAGGAAGAGGAACAGAATAGCCGGCTGTCATGAGCTATAAACCGGGTGATGTCCAGAGGAATCCTGTCTCTCATGGGGGAAGAAGCCGAATATCAACAGAGATGCAGATGTAGCATATATTACGAATCAACAGGTGGTAATCGAGAAACTGCAGCAGTTATATTGAAGGCAGTGAGGCGAGTGCTGGGGATGTCGGCATCTTTATATTTATCCTCCCAGGAGGCCTGGTTGGAACAGCAGTCAAAAAGATTCTAACTTACCTCTTCAGGAAGAATGCCGTGCCGGTATCAAAGGTTCTCCCAAAACCTGAACGCTCTAAATCGAGGTCGTCTTCAGTTAAGAAGTCGACCCCTCCAGTCAAAAGCAGCCGCACTACTACTACTGTAGTAGTGCGTGCCTAGGGTAAGACATTGCTGCGCAGACTTGCTGCGTACGATGAAGACGTCGGTCACTACAGAAGAGGTGGGTGAAGTCCTCTGTATAAGGCGGAGCAGAGGAGATGAATTACAAGTTAAAATTAAAGGCAAACAAATAAAGTGTGGAAAAATTTACCGCTGCACTTAGGGACCGAGCAGCGAGCTTATAAGTCGACATGAGAAAACAAGGTGATTAGCGGGCTGTAATCCATATATAAAAGACATCGATGCCAATACTACGGAAAAGGAGGTGTGCGATGTGATGGTTGATGTTATAGGCAAGAACGAAGAATTCAGAATATCATCGGTTAGGCCAGCGTATGGTGATACACGCAACGTTACAGTTATAACTTCGCATCGGGCGGCGCTCAAACTGGTTAATGAACGCATCAGAATTGGGTGGGTCCATTGTCGGACCTGCATTAAAGAAACAGGCAGATTTTATAGATGTTGGGACTCTGGCCAAGAAGCGTTCAGTGTCCAGGGGCCCAACAGGACAGAATTATGTTATAATTGCGGAGGACCCAAGGGACCGAGGACAATCGAAGACAAGGGATAATAGCTGTGGAGTTGGCGGAAGCCGTCGTAATAGGGGCGTATATTAGCCCAAACTGTGATGTGTATATGTTTATGAGCGATAGATAAAACGTTTACAAGATGTAATCAATAAAACAAGAAAAACGATCATACACGGTGATCGAAACTGCAAGGCGGTTGCGGCAGGCAGCTCATATACAAATCGGCGAGGAGACGTAATTGCGAACGTGATGCAGACAACCGGGCTGTACTGCCTGAACGACTCAACCCCGACCTTCGAAGCAAGGAGCCATTTATCTGTATTGGACCTGACAATATTGGACAACAGATGGAACTGCAATCAATGTAACTGGAGGATCCTAGAAAGTGAGACAGCCAGCAATTACCGTGCCACGCCCCTCGAGATAAACGATCCCTCCTTTCGGTCAATCGATCGAAGAAACAAACGATTAGAGACTACGGTTAGATTTCGACCGTAGAGACAAACGTGTCAAGGAGGTTACGGGACGGGAGACAGCTGACACCTTAAGTCCTGCAAGACCTCATCATACAAGAAATAGCGCAAATACCAATTGGTGACAGGAGGTTTCAGCCTGCACATTGGTGGTCGGAAATAATCGCGCGCATGAGGCAAGGACTTCAGCATTCCAGGCGACGAATGCAACGACTCAGAAGAAGAGACGGTGATGCCTATGATGCTGCGGCTCGCGAGTACGTTACAAACAAAAGATCATTAAATTAATAAATAAACCGAGCTAAGGAAATAAGTGGCAAGATTTGTGTAAAGTTGGATCAGTACCCGTGAGGACGGGCCTATCATATTGCAAAAAAAAAACGATTTACCCGTCCTCACGGGTGACCAGGCAAGGGAGCAGATTGCCAGGCTATTCCCAAGAGAAGATGTGGGAGATGATTTAGTACTTGAATGAGAGAGGAAACGCTTCTCTACAGAAGGAGTTGTCACGGCGATTCTTAATCTAAAGGATCGAAAGAATCCAAGACCAGATGGTATTCCCGCATGCTGAAGGGATTGGTCAAACTGGTGCCTTGGGATATGACTGATATTGCAAATTACGGTCTAGAGAACAAGGTCTTCCCAAGGTGCTGGAAAGACGCACGTCTTGTCTTTCTGCCAAAACAGAAGATTGAAAGAGATTACCCACTGAATACTACCCCCTAAGCTTGATGAACAACATGGGAAAGACGGTCCGGCTACTGGAGGAGTGAAGAGCGGGCGTCGGCATCCACGCAAATCAGTTCGGAATTTGGCGCGGACGGTCGGCAGTTCAAGCCATTGCCAAAGTGGGAAACTGGGCAGCAGAAGTGCGCCAGGGCACATGGAGAACGAGATCTATGCCAATGTTTACATTATTGGATGTCAAGAACCCGTTCGGATCCTTAACCCAGAATTCAATAAAGACGGCCCTTACGACGAAAGGAATAAGCGACTATCTACGTGGGCAGATTGGGGAATACTTGAAGGACCGTTGGACAACGCAAGTTCACAATGTTAACCGGCAGAAGAAAGATAGGTCGCATTGATCTAAGAGTGGGAGACCAGCCGCTCCAGAACAAAGCAAGTGTAAAATAACTAGGGGTAAAGATTGATAGAGCGTGCAAATTTAGCCAGCATATGGTTGAATGCTGTGAGAAGACAGATAGAACCACTAAGGCCCCAAATACTGATGACGTCGCATATAGCTCCTCGCGCTTCTAAACGAAGACTAATAATGTCGACGGTAACGTATGCGATGCTGTATGCCTCCCCGGTTTGGGGCTCTGCCGTGAGAGTGAACCCAATCTAAATAAAATAAAGAGTATCCACAGACGCACCCTGTTGGGCATAATTGCAGGTTACAGGACTGTCTCTTATGAATCAGCATGCGTGCTGGCTGCAGTTTCTCCGACAGATTTACAGATTGAGGAGAGGATTAATAGGTACGGAGGCATGGATAGATCAGATGCAGAACGTAGAACGCTAATATTTGGAGTGAAAGATGGGCAACAGGTGACAGATCGTTGTTGAATCAATGTGTCCTATCAGATCTAGAGGCATGGATCAAACGTGGCCATGGTGAGGTGAATTATCAACTATCCCAGATGTTTACAGGCCACGATGCCTTGGAATATTATTTACAGAGTGGGCAGGCGAGATTCTCCCTGCTGCACGTATTGCAGCAGAGATCATACGGCAGAACATACCATCTTTGAATATAATGAGTGGGAAGAGTTATAGAGGGCCTAAGACCACCTGAACTGGTGCCACATATCTTATTATCTGTAAATAATTGGAGGGCTTTTGACGAATTTGCGACGTTAGTTCTGCGCACAAAGGACGAAGAGGCTCGCAGACGTGATTTATAGTGTTAGATTAGGGAAGGGCGGACAGCCCCAATCGCAAGGGCCGGCATGCCGGTTCCAATGAACGGCTGGGGACTCCTGGAGCCTTAGATTGGTGAATTAAAAAATAAAATAAAATAAAAAAAAGACCAAGTCCCGGCCACAGAATGGGGATCCAGGGGGCGACATACTTAAGCCCGACTCTCCCGTCCCCTGTGTTTAGAGGCAAAAGGCACAAATAAAAATAAAAACAGAAGATTCAACCGGGAGGCTGATCTGCCATGCCGGACTTATTACCAGTAGGTGGGGAGGCCCCCTTAGAGGTAAAGGACGCTCCCCTGGGCTGAGCTTTACTTAATTGTATGTCCTGCCCAGGGGAGTAGGGGGAAAAAGGCAAGTATTACAACAGAGAGAAACAATAAAGAGGCAAGAACTTTGAAAAGATTTGATGTGCTATTTAAAAGAAATATGGACAAACCGGATAATTAAAAAATTATATGAAATATCAGCTCAATTCAATATCTTCAATGACTTAATCCACACTCGAAAAGATTTAACAAATATTCAAAAATGACTTACATTCGTCGCTAAGAGACAAAGCCTTAGCCATTGTTGAAAATCTTAAAATAACAAATGAAAATTATAAAATCGCATTAGATTTATTGATAAAACGATTTGATAATAAATTCATGAATGCATATTTTAATGCAGATCGCATTTTTAAAAATAAATTGTTTGAAAAGAGAATCATTAGATCTTCTATCTAAATTCATTAATGATATTTCTTCATTTGTCAACTCACTTGAAGCAATGCAACTGCAGGTTAACATATTCGAACTCATTGTAATTCAATTTCTAACCTCAAGGCTAGATTATAATACTTCCAGACTATGGAACCAAAGATTATCAAATAAGAGCTGTCCAAATTTTCAAGAGTTGCTAGAATTTCTTGAGACCAGACGAAACATCCTGGAAAATCTTAGTTTAAGTACTACAACCTCACAATTCAGTATTGGAAATGTTAAACGACAACATTACAACAATGCATTTAAATCTCATCGCAAACATCCTACTTCAAACGTTAACAAGAATGAAAAACAACATAATGTTAGTTATTATTCTACATCTAACTTCAAACATTGTTCATATTGTAAGCTCAGTCATCAGTTACGAAAATGCTATACATTTTTTAATTTACCCAATGATGAACGAAGAGACTTTTTAGAACATAATAACTGTTGTCTCGTATGTTTTCACAAAGGTCATAGTAACAATCAATGTTACTCAAATAACTTACGTGATTTATGTCAACAGACACAACACACTCGTTCATACTGATAAAATAAATGATTCTAAATTACGTAATGACTATTGTTCATAATTAAACAAAAATGTAATTTTGTCTACTGCTGTATGTAATGTAGATGATGTTTTTGGTCATTCTCATTTCTGTAGAGGAAGGTGTTTAACTAACTCGGACAGTCATTTTGCACGTATAAGTTTGCTCGCAAATTGGGACTTCAACTCAGTAAAGAATTGCTTATTTCAGGAATAAATAATGCATTAGTCAAATCTGATTACAGTGTAGTACTTACATTGCATTCACGATACAAAAACTTTTCATTCAAGAGGCATTGTGCTGTTTTGCCGGATTATTAACTAATAACCTTCCGTTATATACATTTGAAACTTCTCATATTGATTTAACTCAAAATCTATTCTTCGCAAATCCTAAATTTAATACATCAAATAATATTGATATTTTAATCGGAGCCCAATTTTTATTTAGATCTTATTTTACCTCGTAAACTTATTCGAAATTCAAGATATCCTATCATTCAAGAGACTAAGCTAGGATATATTTTTAGTGGTTGTCTTCCTACTAAATTTAAACATAAGAATACTGTTACATCCCTTTTTACAAGTAACAATAACTCAAATCACTCAACTATAGCTGAAAATCTTTGGGAAATTCATGAAACTGATTCTGATGCTTCAGTTAATGACACTTCTACATGTGAAACAAACTTCCAACTTAATACCACTAGGAACAACCAAGGCAGATTTATCGTCTCATTACCACGTAAATCTGATAAACTCTGGCTAGGTGATTCTTTCATTAACGTTAAAAATAGGTTCTTATATCTAGAACAAAGATTATGCAACAATTTTAATCTTAAAAGGGAATACCACCTTTATGCAAGAATACTTCAGATTAGGTGATATGTCATTACTTAATTCTGACGATTTATTAACTAATCGGATATATATTACTTACCTCACCACCCAATATTTAAGCCCACAAGTCTAACTACTAAAATGCGAGTTGTCTTCGATGGCTCAGCAAAAACCTCAAATAGTTTATCTATTAATGATACACTATTAGTTGAGCCTGTTGTCCAACAGGATTTACTCTCAATAATACTTAGATTTAGAATTCATACCTATGTCATTACATCTGACATAGCAAAAATATATTGTCAAATACTAGCTAAACCTTATGACACTAATTTACAACACATTTTGTGGCGTGAATCTCCAGATCAACAACTAAATTTTGCACTTAGAACTATACCATATAGAACCGCTTCTGCTCTATACTTAGCCACTAGATGTCTAATCCAAACATCAAATGAAAACCACAGAGATTTCCAATTAGCATGTAATGCTATTAGAAATGATTTTTATGTTGATTTTATTTCGGGTTCTAACCATCTAGATGAAGCTATCCAACTAAAAACTGATGTTTCTAATTTACTCCAACGTTATGGTTTTCCATTTCATGAATGGCTCTCTAACAATCATAATATTGCTACTCCTGACCATAATTCTTCTATTCCTTTAGCCCAGGAACATGAGTTACGTACCTTAGGCATTTTATGGAACAATTCTACAGACACATTATCATTTCAAATTGCTCAATCTATTGATAATAAAATTCATACTAAAAGAATTGTTCTCTCTATTACTGCAGGGATATTTGACCCATTAAGTCTTACTGGTGCTATTGCTTTCTATCATAAATGTTTTATGCAATCTTTATGGCAAAAGGGTTAAAGGGTTACGGCTGTTGTATCTATATTCGAACTTCATTTGCTAAGCAAACAATTTCATGTAATTTACTTTGTTCCAAATCAAAACTTGGTCCTTTAAAGAAAATAACACTACCAAGGCTTGAATTATCTGGTTGTTTACTACTCTCACTTTAGTGAAGGAAATAAATGCTCTGAATATACATACTGATGAAATAATTTGTATTCATAGTCGAAAATAGCATTTGCCTGGATTCATGGACATGCGTCTGCTTAGAAGGTGTTGATTAGTAATAAAATTACTGAAATTCAAAAAGATGCCTCAAATGCTAAATGGCACTACATAAGTCTTTGGAAAATCATGGTCGTGGTCCTCCTTGGCTCTTACAATTTTTATCTCATTGGCCAAATACTCATATTAACTTTAATAATTATAATAAGGATCCGGAATTTCTTATAGAAAAATGTAAAAATATATCATCTTTAGTACATACTGTTTTAGTTGACTATACACAGCAGTTTTCATCTTTATATCTTTTGTTTACAATTTATTAAATCGTTCCGAACGAATCAATGGTCATTTAACTACAAGGGAATAAAACCAGACCCTCACCTTTTTCATAAAACAGTCTCAACATGTACATTTTAGTGATGAATTAAATAAACTTAAGAACAATCAAATTATTTCTAACCAAAGTAAAATCATTTCACTTGACTCATTTCTGGATGACTAAGGACTACTACGAGTGCGAGGTAAATTACAACACTCTTTATTATATTAACAAGCTAAACATGCTATTATCCTAGACTCAAAGGCAAATATAACTAAATTAATTATTACTTCCAAGCAAGTATGTCTTTTAGATTCTGGTATACAACTGACGCATCATTCATTATGCCAGAAATACTGGATCTTAAATGCTAAAACAACTATTTGATCGGTCAATAACAAATGTCTGAATTGTTTTCGTTTTAATGCAAAAACTCAAGTGCAACAACTAGGACAGTTTCCACCTTTCAGAGTAGTACCTTATCGTCCATTTTCTGTCTGTGCAATAGACTGTGAAGGTCCAATTACGATTCGTCATGGCGGGCAGCGGTCCAAAGCCGTAAGTAAATCTTATGTCGCACTTTTTATATGCCTCAATACTAAGGAAATTCATTTAGAATTAGTCTCTGATTTGACTAAAAAGTCATTCATAGCAACACTCAAAAGATTTATTTCACGAAGAGGTATTCCTACCCAAATCTTTTCCGATAATGGTTCCAACTTCCGTTCTGCCAAGAATATTTTATATGACCTATTTAAATTCTTAAATTCGGAAAATCTAAAATCAAACATTGAAGTCTTTTCATCCAAAAACAACATATCATGGTTATGGATTGCTCGAAAGATTATGGGCTGTCAGGCCGTCATCTGTACATGGTGTACCGAGGTTCTTCGAAAGTATGACCTCTTACGCGTCGTCCGTTTGGGCGCATAGGTTGGAAAGAAATCGAGCACTTATTCAAAATTTAAGGAATGCCCAACGCAGAGTCTTAATTGCATGCATTGGTGTTTTTAAAACAACCTCCTCCGAGGCTACCACTGTACTGGGAAAGGCTCTCCCAATCGATTTAGTGATGAAAGTTCAAGCGGCCATGTGGAAACTGCGAAGAGGCAGGGTAGTCGAGGTATTTGGGATGCGGTTTCGAGCCGGGCCTGTACCGGAGCGAAAGGTGATCTCAATGCACCGATTCTAAATTTCGAACAGCTCCCCATCTCCCACCTACGGAGGAGGCTTTAAAGCCTCGCGATGGAAGCATGGCAGCAAGAATGGCACGCCACGACTAAGGGAAGAAGATAGATTTATACAGGATCTGGAGGGATGGTATGCCTCTCATTCGTTTTTAAGGGCAACGAGAGCCCGAGTGCTCTCCAACCATGTAAATTTAAACCAATATTAGTTTCGGTTCCACCTGGCAGCTGATGAGCTGTGCGTCTGCGGGGAAATCCAACGAACACAAGATGTTCGATTGCCCAGCTCTTGAGGGGGTGGGGGGCAGAACTCAGACCACCCTGGAACTTAGAGGCCAAGGGGAAAATTGGCCATTCGCAAGCGGCGAGTCAATGTGGCGATAGCCGCATTGTCGGACCATGTGGGAGTTCCTTTTTTTCAACCGATATCAGTAGTTTACCTCCGGGAAAAGACTCCTACCGCGCTGCTGTAGGAAGCTAACCGAGAGATATGTCTGGCTACCAGCCAGATTAAGGCTCCAAGCGCTTTAATGGTGGACAGGTACTTGCTGGCATTCAGCGGCCTAGGCGTGGCAGCGAATTGCTGTCTTTGACGAGATAAATTTAGTTATTGATAGTCATATATGTTTTAGAAGTTGACGGGGTGCGCCTACCCATTTTAGTGATATATGACAAGTGGACGGTGGGACACGCAAGCGAATGGTGTATGGTACCACGCTTATTCCGCTCACGCTTTTAGGTTAGTTCTAGGAGCTAGTTAGGACACTGATCGCTATACTTTTTCGAGGCTCAGTAGCCGTTTTTGGCACAGACATTCGATCTTATGCTTTAGGACGACCGAATGGGGTAGTGACGGGAGAAATGCCAAGCAAAAAATAAAAATATCATGGTTATTTATACCACCCTCTTCGCCCCATTTTGGTGGCTTACGGGAAAACCGAATTAAAAGCATAAAATATCATCTCCGTCGTGCAGTAGGACAATCTTGAACTTTGAAGAATTGTATACTGTTTTAACACATGGGACGAGAATTAATACAGGTTTCAACCTGTCTTAATTCTCGTCCCATTTTTACTGTTTTTACAAATCATAAGGACCAGAACCACTATCACCTGGACATTTTCTTATCGCTTGTCCACTTGTATGTTTACCTGAACCCGATTACAAAGAAATTAAATGAATCTGAACAACTATATTTAGTTCCACATTATATAATTTTTTAGAGTGTATATATTTTTGTTTAAACGTTCCAATAATGACACCTGTTATATGCCTTTCATGCCTTGTAATTTTATAATCGAACGTAACCGTTAGCCATTATATATAATTTAGCTGCAAGTACAACGAATATTTAAGATGAGTTTGGCTGAAGTAAATTATTAACAAATTAAACTTAACTTTTGGTACAGTATTTTTATACCACCGGAATTTCGACCGTGGCTATTTCATCTGAAAAACATGAACACAAAAAGGATATAGTAAAAAATGTAACACGAAGAATGTACCACAAGAATAATTATCCGCTATTTCGTCTGGATATCCGATCATCAATTTCAATTATATACAGAGCGTCACGGGAACCTGACGATTTTTAAAGCAAAATAAATTAGCTGACGTGTAGGCAGGAACCGAAACGGTCGACCATGCATAACAAATGCAATTTCAGTAATAATGGAGCAGTGGACTGATGTACTCCATGCGTTCATAGTGGATGGAAACTTATTTTAAAAACAGCGATTTAGTTGTGACAACTCACCGATTATTCCATCGATATTTCAATATCCCGGGTCATGGTGTCGTTTCTAGCCGCAATCCGATAGCTGTGTATAAAAAATTTCCGAATTACTACTTCTCCAACGAAATTCAAACCACCCGGTATTATGCAGTCCCTGAGAACTCCCCCAACATTAACAGTCAGGCAGGCGATGATGAGCGCTCAACACTGAACGCTGCAGCCCTTCGTTATCCCACAACAGTGTCAGAAAAATTCTACACAAGGATTTCAACTTTCATCTATATAAAGTGATGGTGAAGCAAGATCTATGCGAGCACGACAAAGTAAATCGGGAGACATTTTATGCAAACTTTATCAACTTGTTTATCCATGAAATTGTCCTGCCAATGAATAATAATGCGCATTTTTATTTATATGGTACAATGAACAAATTTTTCGGTCCGATATAAATCCTAAGCAGCTTCAGATGCTTCCTATTCACAGTCCACGTGTAACCGACTAGTGTGCTCTGTCAAATTTCGGAATCATAGGGTCTTATTCCTTTGAAGAGGAAGGGCACAAGGGCGCGTGGTGACAGTCAATTCTGACAGGTACACAACGATGTTAAATTTCCTTGCTCCTAAACCACTTCGTCGTCGGATCAACTTGAAAAAAAATACCGCTCCCGTGGACCGTTTCAATGAAATGACAGAAACTTAAATCCGGGTTAAATTTATGGAACGTATTAGCTAAGAGTGGTGGGTATGCTATCTAAACTTAAGAGACAACGATACGATACAAAACACAACGAAGATAAGATCGAAAGTTGTAAGCAAAAACAAAAAAACATAGTTCTGTAAGGTTTACACGCAAGACAGCCGATAAATTTAAAGTTTGTGATCACGTCCGTGTAAGTAAATTAAAAAACAAGTTGAAAAGAACTCAACAACAACGGTCCATTTGCCGAACGGTAAATGAAATCTTCAAAATATACGCACCTCATAATGAAACCAGTCCCACCACGAACTACACATGAGTGGTGATAAAAAGGAAATTTTTACCGACATTAACTACGTAAAGCAAAATACAATGACATACGTTATCGAAAAAGTATCGAAACAAAAGGGTAGTACAGTGTATATAAAGTGGCTGGGTTTGGACAACACGTATGTACAATCTGTGGATAGATATGAAAGATGTGTAACGCAATTATTAGATTGAAGAATATTTATGTAATACGAATATTACACCAAGTTATAATTTTTTAAATACAAGAGATGATGCAGGTTATACAAGAAAAAAGGAATATAACTAGACGCATCTAGGAGGATGTCGGCCAAGTCAAACATTGACACGGTCCTTCATTACCAAATACGATTAGATGTTTAATTTGCGATAGTTCCAAGGATTAAATTTTTCGATTGGTTTTCGGTCCAAACGTAATGAGTTTCAAAAATTTGTATAAATTTTCCAAATCCTTATATAAACCGAAAAATAAATATGTTTAAAATAGATTGTGAAATTAATACTGGAAATTGGTTTTTAGAATAATCTGAAAACGATCCGATCCATCGGAGGAGGCACGACCCCATTCAATTGTAATATTTAATGATGTGGCGGAGAAAAAACAACAAAACATTAGTAAATATTTTACCCGATGGCGAAATAATAATAATAAACAATTATTCAGACTGCGTCTACTTAAGGCAGTCATACGATACTTTAAGTTCAACAATACTCTGTCCGATTTATACCTACCTTCACTAGTTTTATCAGTTTTGTTTCACTATTTCAATATTTTTAATCGTTAAGAAATTTAGTTAATTTTTCTTTATTTTAAGTTCGCTTACTTCGGATACCTACAGTCTCGTTAAAGAAATAGATAAAATAGTCATCGTCAAATCCTCCAATATTTCAAACAGACCAGCGCTGTTATTAAATTACAATTTTATTTTTCGTTTATCGGCAAAAACTTTTTGCGTACCTCATAAAATCAAGATAAACATTAAAAAATAATTCAAAATTTCAACTCTCTTGAGAAAGTTTAATTTTCAAGTTAGTATCAATAAAACACTTCCGTAAAGGTCTTCTGGAAGTATAATTCCAACTCTTTTGAAAGAACATATTATCTTCATTCATATTATTTATTTAATGTCAGATGTTAAATATTCTAAATACTATATTTTTCTTAGTAGTGTGATATTTTTGACTGCGAATGCCGCTAAAAGTATGTAATACGATTCATCGTTAAAAGTAGATTTTATAAAAGTTCTAAACAGTGAAGGATGTAAGTACGGTGTTATGGTATTGAAAAACTTGTTCGTGATCGGCGGAAAAAGCTAGTCGTTTGAAAACGTCTCGTTCAAAGGCATTCGATTAAGCAAAGCATTTTTGTCCGAATCACTGAACCATATAAAAAATGGATACGTTTATGGAAACGATCGCGAGGTAACATTGTTACACTACATGATGTTCATTTATAACCGCTAAAACAGCGCGCGCGCGCGTGTGTGTATTTTATAGAATAAATAAAATTATTAGTAAAAATCAACTATAAACACACAAAAATAGCAAGCTCAATACGAACTTTCAAATTTACATAATAAGCTTTTCAAATTCAAATTTCATCAGTTATAAAATACCACATCGGATAGTAATGCATTACCGTTGTTTCATGTAAAAACCGATAGTTATCACGATCAAATGAATCAAACAACTATCAGTTCGATGACAAATATCAGTTTTTGCATGAAATAACGGTAATGTAAACTACCCGATGTAATATTTTATAACCGACGATGAATCCAAGGGTTCAAAAACGTTTATGTATATAACGTTTGTAATATAAACGTTTACAATATATAATATATATATATATATATATATATATATATAACGTTTAGCGTAACGTATAATAGATAACGTTTACAATAAGTTTATACTAGCCTTACTGGTGTATTATTAAGTGATTTTTGTTAATAATTATGAATTTACACTACTCTCAATAGCAGTAATAGGTGAATTACAATTTCAAAAATGAATCACTGTAAATAGTCTAAAAATTTACTTAAAAACATAAACATCAAACTACACTAGTGTTTAAAAACAGATTATTTATCGATCGCTTACAATAATCGACAGTTAATTAGTAATTGATAAATTAATAAACCCGTTGACTTCATTCAGTAATAATACAGATGAAATTCATTAATAACTATATTTGTTAAAAATAATTAAATTTCGTATTTTTTTACGGTATCAGTCAGAGGAAATAAATCCGTTATCAACAGCGCAACCCACTCGTCCGTTATCAGTCAGACCGTTACAAAACAACGGGAATGTTTTAATAACATTTTAACGAATATAATTCATCACAATCTTTTTATTTTCACTAATACTTTCATAAAAATTTTTAAAAACCAAAATTAAAATTTCCAAGCTCGATATGTGACACCTAGTATTCGATTAATTAAAGAAAACAAAAATAAAAAGCGAACACTTGAATTTTTTATTTCTTACTGGCGGTCCCTTGCTGCGCTGCAGCGGTATTATTACATAGTAACGTTATATATTTTGAAAATCGGCTAAAACCTATTCCATTTACAATACGTCTCAACCCCGAACCCTTTGTTTTTCATTTTTTTCCTACCTATTTCAAAACCTATTGCCATTCCGTTCACACGTTTCACTAGACGGATCCGGCTGATTATTATTATTAATATTATTCTGCTTAGAACGCCTCGCAGATATGTTATCAAGCATCGAAAGATCTTCGAAGTGATTTTCCTGCGAGTAATAACCTCGAAAAGTTCCTCACTTTAGTAATAAATAATAATATTTTGAAGGATTCTCAGAGGAGACTCAAGTTTGGGGTCCGATGACGCTCGATGACAAATCTGTGGATCATTCTGAGAAAAATTAAAAAAACATCAGCCCGACCGTCCAGTAGAACGCCCAGACGGACTGGAAATAGGGTTTCAGCCCGTTTGTTTTAACGCATAAAATATGTAATAAAAACAGGGTATACGTACAAAATACCATAAAGGTTACAACAACAGAGACTGGGCGACTATTTTCGCCAGTAAATAAGCAAACATCTCAACTCTAGCCCGGTGGTGGAAGAGAGGAGGAATCCGATAGCGATGCCCAGAGTAAACCGAGCGATTGTAAAACGCTTCTCCCGTGCCGCCGGGAAATTAGCGCGGGAGAGCATAACGAATCCTTCGAAAAACACCGATGGGATATAGTCGGTTTGTTTGAAGTCAATAGAAAATGAAAAAAACAGTCTACCCTATCCGATATTCTACCGGATAGCCCAAACCGGTTCTATTTTAAACAAGATAAAGAGAAATAGAATACACAGGAATATCTGAAAAAGTAGCAGGCATTATTCCAGGGATAAATATTCTGGGTGTAGATTAAGGACCGCACAAATACACGTACCGACTTCCGATTGCAAAGTCGGAAGTCGATAATTTTTATGAAGAAATATCACACGAGTGAATCAAAGAGAAAGCAAAACTACACCGTTGTGACAGGTGACTTTAAGGTCGAATCGTGGAAGAGGGTCGGCAACAGTAACGAAAGCGAGAAAATTCGGCTTTGGAGAGAGAAATGATAGAGCGAAGAAAACCGGTGAAACTTATAAAAAGGAACATTAAAAACTGCAAACAATTTTTTTTTATAAAAAGGAAAAGTAGATTAGAGAAAGGAATTATCTTAATGTATTTAAGCAGAAATCGACTTCATTTCTTCGAGTGGTAAAAATGTAGTATTTAAGAAACCGTATTAAATCAGACGAGTTTATGAGGAGATCGTAGGTCGGTGAAAGCAAGAGGATGGTAAGTAAGCAACGGGAAACAAAAGAGGATTTTAAAAAAAGGATGGTGTTGACAAAGAAATACTGAAAAATAGAAAATTACATTAAGATTCTGGGTTTATTGAATGCGAAAAATGTATTATTCGGTCACGGAAGGGAAGTCGCAAAAGGTATAAATCTGTAGCGAAGAAAGCTCACAAAGGAGACAGATTTTATAGAAGTCGAGAAGGATTAAGAAAGGTGAAAAAGGAAGGTGGAATTTACAGAACTTAATACGATATGGAAATAAATCGCATACTTAAGGAAAAATATGCAAAATAAATAAGCGGGTAAGAAAAATTAAAATATCTAAAATACGAGCATAAAAGAAATGAACAAAATTCACAAGGTATCAGCGGGATTTAATAATCGGTAAAAAAGAAGTACGGACGTTACTAGACTGAAAAGGAAATGAGATATAATAAAAATAGGAACTAACTCTTAATTGAAAGCTTCATCAGAATACGGGAAAAGAAGATGATAATGTAAACCTAATAGATTACAGGTCAACAGAAAATAAGGATACTCCATCGGTTGAAAAATAGTAAGTAAAAGAGGATCGAATGACATTAAAAATAGCAAGGCGCAGAGGAAAGTTAATAAAACTGCGGAAACGTTCGAGGAAAAAGGCGAGGAGTTTATACCGATATTAAAAAACTTGTTCGATTCGTGTGGCGAGAAAAGAAAAATTCAAAATTCACGGAACACCACAGCGACAGCGTCGTACAAGAAAGAAAAACCTTCCAGGAATGACAAGACATCGATTAATTACAAGTTAATAATTTCTTTATTCTAATAATTTTTACAAAGATTAATGAAAGATCAGATAAGGTGCGGGTTAAAATTCTTTTTTAATATTTTTAAGGCTGACGGTATAAAATTTTTAAGCGGGGACAAAAAATTTACATTTTTGTTCCAGAATGCTGAGGTTTTCTTTCCTTGCTAAGAAAGCCTGTTCTTGGGTGGCTTTAGATCCGGAAGAATACAGAGTATAAGCGAGACATATCTGAGCGGTCTCATTTATCTGAATCTCATACGCGCCGGATAAATGCGTTCTGGATATAAAGTTGCGATAATCTTCCAAAAACTACGGACAGGATAAACATTCAGTCTTAATCCCTTTCGCTATCCTTTATCGATAATGTTCGCGGGTATCGGCTAGAAACCGACCGCATCTGAGCAAAGGATGTGGGAATGTACAGAGTTAGCAATGTATGTGTGCGGTTTAGCTTACGGACTTCTCCAGGGACTCTTGTTTACATAGATACGATAAGTTCATTTTCAAATACTACATCTGGATTTAAAATAAGTTTAGGCGCTATTAAACACCCACCGACTGTAATAAAAATCAGAATTACAATTTGATGTACCGCTTTAATATTTTTTCGAAGAATTCAAATTATTATCAATAACCAACCGTTTGGTAAAATAAAACTCGATAATTTACTACTTTGAAAACAATTAACTAACGATATAAAAATAACTCTTAATAATTACTTTAAGTAAAACGTCTACAGTAACACGATTTCTTTTCAATCTCTTAAACTGAACATCGCTATGCAATTTAAATATATTTATTAAAAATAATTCACATATTATATTAGATAACATAAATGTTTAATGTAATTATTCAGATAAGATTTTTTATATTTATTAGGCATTTTGTCTACATAAATAAGAAACATATTGTTGCGATATTTATTCACCACATATTACACCGACTATAAAACGCATCTTACATCTTAATGTTAATAAAGTAGAAACGATGACACTGATAAGCATAATTTTGGTTTCTTAACATGCGATACATGATTTCAATCTGTTTTTTGATGCTCAAAACGAATATGAACTCAGAATCTTTCTCTATCACCCACTATTTTTGAAAAGGTTTTAAATTTTAAAGGATTTTTTAACTTACAGTTAGCACTTTAAGCTCCTATATTGTATTTTGTCAGCTCATTTTTTATGGTTTAACTTTGTTAACATAATTTGTAAGTTATAAATAAACAATACTGGACAAAGAATTAAATCATACCATAGTCACATATTATGACATCATATCTAATACTGAAGAGTGAGCCTTCATGAACAAGATTAATCATGACGTGCAGGTCAAAACAAGTAGCTGAAAGCACAGCTGTATTGTTAATTAAGCACTGGATTTAGGAATGAATTAATTTTGTTGTCTTAAGTTTGTTAACAGTGCAGTGTCATAATTCCTCGAAATTGTGTAAATGACGCGGATGCCTTTTGTTATGTATGCAGTAAGTTTACTGTGAAATCAAATAGAAAAAACATTACACCTTTAATTAAAAAAGCATATCATTTGTACTTTCAGTGTAAAATTGGTGATCAGGATAAAAAGTGGGCTCCTCATGTAGTATGCACTAATTGTTCTGTATATTTAACAGGATGGCTGAAAGGTACACGGAAGGCTTTGCCATTTGTATGGTTTGGCGTAAACCAAGGGATCGTGTAACTGATTGTTACTTTTGTTTCACAAGTGTGTCTGGAATTTCTAAAAAAATCTAAACATACTCTTAAATATCCTTCATTGCAATCTGCAATCAGGCCTGTACCTCGCAGTGAAATTATTCCAGTTTTTGAGCCACCTGTGAATGTATTTTTACAAAGCGGCGATGAAGAATCAGGCAGTAGTGAAGAAGACAACAATGATTTTGATTTTGAATTATCTTCCAGTAAGCCACATCTTACATTATAATGTGAATTAAATGACTCGGTTAGGGATTTAAATTTATCAGAAAATCAAGCTGAACTGTAAGGATTAAGACTGTAAGGTTGGAATTTACTTTTAAAAAATACTAAAATTTCGGACTTTCGAAGCCGACAAAAAGAACTTTATTGATGAAAATAATTTGGATTATAGCACAAATATTGATGAGCGTATGTTGTACTTAGGACAAGTTCATAAACATGAGGACTGTCGCCTTTTCATAGATTCGTCCAAGTACAGTTTAAAAGTGGTTCTACTACACAACGGTAACAAGTATCCTTCGATATCAATGGCTTATAGTATTAATTTGAAAGAAACAAACGATGAAAGACGTTCTTGAAAAAATAAATTATAAAAAATATAGCTGGAACATATGTGGTGATTTGAAAGTTATAGCTACTTTGTTAGGCATGCAGTTAGGCTATACTAAGTACGTGTGTTTTCTTTGCGAATGGGACAGCCGAGCTAGGGATAAACATTATGTTACCAAACAGTGGAAAAAACGAGCAAACTCAACTCCAAATGGGAAAAATATTATTCAGGACCCATTAGTTGAACCCAAAAAAATATTTTTACCCCCTCTCCATACCAAGCTAGGACTGAAAATTTTTGTAAAAGCAATGAAGAAGGACAGTCCCGGATTTTTGTACATAGGCAGAAATTTCCGAATGTAAGTGAGGGAAAAATTAAAGAAGGAATATTTGTCGGTCCTCAAATAAGAGTTGGTCAAAGATGATGTATTTATTTAACTCAATGTTAATGTAGAAAGTGCAGCTTGGGCCTCATTTAAAGATGTTTGCAAAAAGTTTTCTCGGCAAACAAAAATCCGACAATTACCATGATATTATTTAATCAACTTCTTACTTCATACAGAGCTATGGGATGTAATATGTCTTTGAAAATACATTTCCTCCACTCACATCTGGATTTTTTCCCGGACAACCTCGCAAACGTACGTGACGAACACGGTGAACGTTTCCACCAAGACATTTCGGTGATGGAAAGCCGCTATAAAGGGAAATGGAATACTAAGATGCTAGCCGATTACTGTTGGATATCAATTCGGGATGTGCCTGAGGCTACTTATAAAAGAAAAGCATTAGAGAAATCATTCTAACACAGGTATTGCCATGCAAAATTATAAATTTGACAGATATTAATTATATTTTCCCTTTTTTTTTGAAGTTTTTTAAAGCCAAAGGCGATATAAAAACTGTATTTACAGATCTGTAAAGTACGCAAAAAAGCAATTCCAGAAATGATATCACACTTAGACAAATATTAAAAAACATTTTTTTCTCTATCAGTCTTATTAAATCGGTAGTAAAACCTTTTAATCGAAAACAACAATTATTCGATGTTTCAATACGATTTTCCCTACAAAGCAGAATTTTTGAAAAGCAAGTAACTGAAAATGAAAACGATTACCTTAAATATGCCGCTTCAATAAATACAGCTTGCTTCGATTAATAATGAACGAAGCAAAGAAAAGAGTTTACAACATAAACAAGAATGATTTTCGAAAAAATGCATCGATCAAACTTTATCATCAAAGCCGTAGATGCTAGAGGAGGAATTGCGATCGTTGATAAAAAAAAACCTTTACTTTCTAAGGATAAAATTGAAAAACCTGTTCTTATACCGATCTCTTCGTCGGCTTTTCTCTATTTCCTTTCCAGTTGACTTATACGTATAAACTATTAGAGGTAAACACGAGTCATATTTATTCTCCATTAAATACACTAATAAAAACATGAGTTTTTGATAATGTAGGTATTCACAGAACTTAGACGGCCGGTAATCTTAATTTATCAATAAAGCTAATTTTAAGCTATGCGTTCGACCGGGACTGAGACTTAACTTATAACTTGTTTGTACTTTTTTCTTTTATCTATAAATTCTGTTAGAACCTGTCACTTCTAACTAGTGTTTAGTAAATATTTTTTAAACCTTTATTTTTATTATTTCTCCATTGTTTACTTTTTTAATTATTCTTTAACGGTTTAACGGGCAGTATCGTTTTCTCAGTATCTACTGATGATGATCGTTGTACAATCGAAATAATAATCTAATTTTAGAATTTAGGTAAAAACCTTTTGTAAATGGTTTTGAAGTGTTTTATATTTTTCCGATTTACCAAAACTAAATCGGTAAAAGAGCAAAAGAAATACAATGCTGTAAATACATAATTACATCATTAACTATACGTAAACATACAACAATATTCCAAATCGTAAAATAATAATTAGCATCGGCTCATTTTGATAGTAAAAATAAGAAAGTTAAATATGCAGTATTTGTTTTCCTGAAGTAATACCTGACAGGTATTACTTCAGAGTATATGTGTGAGTGTAAATGAAATGTAGTCTTGTAGTCTCAGATCGACCACTTCTGAGATGTGTGGTTAATTGAAACCCAACCACCAAAGAAGACCGGTATCCACGATCTAGTATTCAAATCCGTATAAAAGTAACTGCCTTTACTAGGATTTGAACGTTGGAACTCTCGACTTCGAAATCAGCTGATTTGTAAAGACGCGTTCACCATTAGACTAACCCAGTGGGTTACATATGCAATATTTAGAAAGCAGTTACAACACGCTTCAGTCTACTGCAGACTGACATGTAACGAAACAAATCGATTGCGGCCATTAATAAAGTAGGATTTAAAAAATACTTGCACACTCGCAGCAGATCATTTAAGTTGTAAAGAAACAAGAAACCTGGCCGTTCTACTTAAACAGAATTAAGAGAACATTACATAATTAAAAAATTTGAATAGTCTGGAGACGACAGACGGCAACGAAAATACGGATAAACACTGTACAGACTGAGATTAGATCGATCTAATGACATTCTATTAAGTGTTATTTCTAAAATTTCAAATAATTAAGATAAATAAACTCTTTTGAAAGATAGGTTTATTTATATAAAGATAAAAAGTAATACCGTTATACTGAATCACAATTGAATTTTGTTTTTTTTTTTTTTTTAATTTCTGCCAAAAGCAAAAAATACCCCTTTACAATAAGAATAAATAAAATTTTGATAATGACGTTTATGTAATAACATTAGCAAAGTTTAATTCCTAAATTGTTTCTCTTTACTGCTCTAATTTCACCCCCCCTCCCCCCTTTATAATAACAACTAAACACTAAAGCAATAGTTTCACTAGATCTTCGGTAAAAGCAGATTCCCGAACGACAATTTTCACTCGTTGCTTGCATTTGTTAATTTCTTTCTTCCGGCCAGGCCTGCTGCTCCGGCGGGGATGTTGGCATCCGCCGCGAGGTCCCACGTGGAGCCGCCAGAGAACTTCTTCCATCTTCTTCTTGGTCTTCTCCAGGTGGTGGTTGACGATGAATTGCGTTCAATCTCGTGGTGAACGCTCTTTTATCGGTGCCTGAGAGTGGTGGGGTTGCAGCGCCGCTATGGTGGGAGAACTGCGCGGTCATCTGCGCAGTAGGAGTGATCCTTGTATCCGCGCGTCCGTATCCTGTGCGCCCCTCTCACATCGTTGCTACCGTTATCGCCCGCCGATGTTAATTTAAGCATATATGCGGTAACAAAAATAGAGCATGAACATAACACAATACGGACTTTATAAACCTAAGAACATCACTAAATACATCTGAGAAAGTGCATAAAAATAATTTGTCGGTAAAGAGAGAAACAGCAAACTGAACACACACTCTCTTTTTATCTAGTTATTTATTACGCAATATATCTGCAGTTTTACATTAAACACTCCCAACTGTAGACTAGAATTTAAACTACAGAACAATGCATTACTTTACAACAGGCACTAACTTCGAATAGTTTCATTTACGATTAAGAATATATTAAAACCGGGAGGCGGCAATAAAAAATTTAAAAGCGCCCTTATCTTAATACAAATTTTACTTTAACAAGTTTTGTTACACGCTTCCTGATTATGAAGATTAGTAACATACCTTTTTTACAGTCTAAATTAATCTACTGTACTGCAGATTTAGAATATTAAAAAAATTAATTAAAAAGAAATGAATTACAATATCAGAAAAACAAGCAGTACAAATTTCAGAAATGTATATAAATTTATGAGAAGAAAATTGAATATTAGATCATCATCGCCAACCTTATAGTTGCAGGAAACGAGGCAGAACCCTTGTATTATGTTCATCTCCATTCTCCTCCTTCCATTACTAGCTAAACTTCTATGATCCTGATAGCTATCGTTTCCTATTACCCGATCTACAACTTTTACTCTTTTCTGCCTCCTTTTTTTCATCCTCTACAAACTATCCTCCTCTCATGATACATCCCAGCCGATTAGCTTTCCCAATCTGAATTGTTCTGATAAAGCTTCTATTTTTATGGAATCTCCTCATTACTTACTTTTTTCTGTCTGTTTAATCTTCTCCATATATAAGTAGGTCGATAAAACTCCCTGCCCTATGAATTGATAACTGAGCTGTGGGCGACAGGGCATCTATCTCCTGGTCTACAGATAGAGAAAAAACATAAGTATTATGGTAAGCTGCAAATAAGCAGTTGCTGACAGGCAGTGATGGTATCTGAACGCAGTGGAGTATTGTATACAAGACAGGACACCTAAAAAATTCCAAAAACCTGATGGAGTTATTATGCCATACAGTTGAGTTTCAAAGCACCAGCAAATAAGCTAACGTATTCTTCACACAGAAACTTGTACGTCTGAAAAACAGACAGCCAGACTACAGATGCTCCTGTATAGGGTGGGTATCTGCGAAGAGAACAGATAAAGGAATTATTTATTCATGAAAAGGGACAACAGCCCCTTAAGTATTTGTAAGGGTGTAAACTGAAGGATGGCAGATATGGCCTGAACAACAGACCTGAGTAACACTTTTTAATTATTGTGAAGCAGAAAGCAATGTGAAACTACAACTGTGTTTTCCATGGATGTTTTTCCTCATTCTTTTTTACTTTTATTTTGGTCATCCCTTTCCTGATCCTTTTTTTAAATGACTGTCTTCTCAGGCAAAATATTCTGGAGTCAGAGAAGTCCCCTGATCAGATTTCTGATCACGCAGTAATCAAGAGTAGGTTAATAATTAGTATAAAAGCAAAGCAGAATTCTTTGTGTCACCATGTGAACATTTAATGATTAAATGAATAAGCGACAGGTTGGATATTTTAAATTAGAAATGAAGAGTTTAGAGCCATATAAATTAGAAAATTACAAATGAATTAAGCTCAGTGAAAATGAGCAAACATTTTGGTCAGAGAATTGTAGAATAATCAACAAAAAAGTGGAAATGCAAAATCAGTAAACATAATGAATAAGAATACAGGAAAAAGTATACAAAGTGACAAGAGTTAATTTTGTCAGAGTAGATTTTAAGCCTGTGCCTAGAACAATAGTGAAAATTTATACACAGACCTTTTCAGCAGAAGATGAAGAGATAGAAAAAACACATGAAGAAATAGATAAATGATTTAATCAAGCATGTAAAAGGATATGACAACTTGATTGTAATGGGAGAATAGATATACCGTACTAGGAGAAAGAAAAGAAGGGAAAATAATTGGTAGAATATGGAATAGGATAAAGAAATGAGATAAAAAGAAATTTTTCACCAAGCAATGACTGCGAACACCCTTTAAAAAATCATAAAAGATGACGACACATGTGGGGTGACAGCAGAATATACAAGAAGGATAAAACAGGTTGACTATACTTATTACGGTGATTTATGGAGTTTTGCCCCACCCTGAACATGAATTCCTGAAAGTAATTTGAAAGTTTATATAAATATAAGTTTGGAAATGATTTGTTTTTAAGTTTTTACAAAACAATTTTGTTCTAACTTATACCCCACAGATAAAATAATGTAATACTAAAATTCTTGGGACATTAATTATGTAGGATACTTAGCGATCTAATATTTTTTTGACCTGAAAAGTGTTAAAAAAGAGTCCAGGATTCCTTCAATGATTCACTAGAAAAGCTCAAAATGTTAAGTTCAAAAATATACTTTTTGAATTTGATATATTAACTTACTTAATTCCCAATAAATAAATAATGCTTTACAACAAAATTAGTGGATAATTTAATTTTAACAAAATATATGTAAATTAACTCTATAAAAACAATCCTATGAAAAAATAAAAATTTTTAATATGCCTCAAATTTATTTTTATAATTTTTAACATTTGTATGTAAATTGATCTGTTTAAACTCATATCACTTTTCCAATCCAGTTTGTGTGGTTTTTTTCTATAAAGTTGAACTTCTCAAATTTTCGCTTCATTTAAATAAACGTTATTTACATCAATTTTCACATAATTAAATTCATGTTTTACTCCATTTCTCTTAAAACCTAAGTGAGATAGTGGTCTGGGACCACTTTAATCAATTTCTTAGATCAAAAACCAAATTAACCCCTCGACTTTACACCAAGAATTTTAGTAGAGTTTAATTTCACAGAGGGAACAGAAAACTGGGCTAAATGTTTCACAAGGCTAACAAACCCTTTTCTGATCTATGTTTATAAAAACTATTTTTCTTACTTTTGGCTATAGAATCATCTCCTGAGATTGCTGTACAATTTGGAGTCACCTGTATATAGCATAGAGAAAACTAACAGAAAACTTTGGGGAGATGAAGCCAAAATTTATTAGCATCAAAAGATCCAGATGGAAAGGCATTGTTTGGGGAGAGAAAAAAGTACTAAATAGCAGAAGTACATAAAGGAGGGAAAATTAACCGATGAAGTTTTGAAGAAAGAAAAAATTTTAGGATCTGAGTATGATACAGCTCTTAAAGATTTAAAAAAAAAAAATAAGTCAGTATGGATGGATAATATACCATTAGAATGATTGTCTTGTTTAGAAGAACTGAAGAGATTATACAGATTAATATGCAGAATTCATGAGTCTAGATAACTAATTTACTCACAAGTTTTAATTAACATACTAGAGAAAACAGGAGAAGGCAAGGGCAAAAATACTGCACTATCAGTCTTATGCATAATAGAAAAAGATCTTATGCATAATAAAAAAGTAGTTTACAGAATAATGTGTAGTTAAATGAGTACTGGATGAATTATCATCTAGTACTAATTCAACTAAGTATAGTTGGATGAAATTTATGGTAAAATCTTGTAAAGTTAAAAAACTAAATTGGTAGCCTGCGTGTAAAGATATCCAATAAGTTTAGTTAATTTGGTAATCCAAGGATACATATATGCTATATATATATAGAATTCTGTAGAGTAAAACAAATATTAGAATACATAAAATTAGTAAATGAGGATCTAGTAAATATGTTGAGGTTAAAAAATTAAAACCAAACAAGATTAAAGAAAGGTACCAAGCTATTAAAGGACTGAAGAAATGATAAAATTTTAAGATAAAGAGGTTGTAAGATTTGGGAAAAAAATAAGTTAGTGGTAATTTCTAACCAGAAGTAGTTTTGCAAGTTATAAATTACGTAGCTAAAAGTAGTTAGGTTATTATTAGAATGTACTGTAGAACATTAAAATTGGAAGGGAATAATTAAAGATATTGAATGTAATGTTATAATTAACATAATTTTAACACAATACAGAACAGAATGGACAAATATATTAAACTAGTCAAAAAACTAGTGACAAAAACAATATTCAAAAAATTATGAATTTCTTACCTAGAAAATAGTATTAGCACTTATGTAGCTTTGTAAAATCAATAAATAAATATATCCCAAAATGAAAAGTTCAATAAAATAACAATATCAAGAATCTCATGTACAACTCACAATTAAACTTTTAAGAAAATATATAACATAAAAGTGGCATCGAAATGATATCCTCTACCTCAGAACATTTCAAGAACTCTAAACTTAATTTTTCCAATCTTTAAGTTTAAAATCAAACACCACCTTCTCATTTTACTTGAATAATTTAATTGCAAAACTGCACCATATCTTATGTTTTTAGGTTAGGTGTAAAACATTTATTTTATTTTTTTTTAATTGTTATTCCTAAAACAAAAAATTATTTTATAACCTGAAATGTCCAATAATCAATACTCGCACATCAGTTTACTTCCTTTGATTGTTCAAAATAAAAATATATATCTTGTATAACATCCAGCATTAAATAAAAGTTAATAAAAACACAGTTAATTAACCAACGAACTGTAACTACAATATACTGCAGACGAATAAGTTCATTATTCAAATTTTTGAAGTAAAATGCGCCGGTATATTCATAATGTAAACTAGTAGACAAATTAATTAAATGTTAAAGGTAATAAAAAATGCTTTAGAGCAGCGTAAACTATTTAAAACTTAAATGAAAAACATTAAAATATAAATTTAATTAAAGAAAGAAACATAATTAAAAACGTATAGTAAACCTTAGCTAAACGTAACGCCTCTTTCATTTTTTGTTCATCTTAATGTAAACCACACAATCAAATAACAGATTAAAATCAAAAGAATACTAACAAAAAAAATTAAATTAAAGTTCCAAAAAAAGACAAACCCAATTTTTTTTAATTTGGCCATTTATATATATATATATATACGCCAAAGAAACAAAGAGCTGTCAAATCTGAGCATACAGAGGGTTAGGCACAGGTCAATTAAATTAAAAACTTTCCTTACCCAAAAATAATCATTAAAGTCGACTGTCATGATGAATGCTTTTGCTCCATAACCTGATAATACGCATAAAATTCTGTTAAACACAAATTAGATAAAGTTACGATTAATCACTGTAAAAGTCAACAATACATCACTACACAATCATGATGAACTTACAACTGAGAACATGGCGACACCCAGTGCACTTTCTTATGTGTCTTCAAGGCTACCATCTGTGCCATCAAGTTTGACTTCATAACAAAGATGGCAGCACTATCGTAGTTTTTTGCGTAGTAGCGCCCGCGTGCTGTCATAATATAATCAATGATACATTAAATTAATCAGAGAGTTATTGTAAATGTTACAAGTTATTCACAGCTTGTAACATTAATAATGTAAAGATTGTGTACGTAAATACAAAGAACACCATTTGTAATTATGATGATAATAACAATGCTAGTGAAGGATTCATGCATGTCAGCTCTTATCTATATCTGCAGTAAAAATACCGCTTATGTAAGCATTTTATTATGTGATTTCAAATTAACGTTAATGCCTTACTATCAGTATAATCCATATTTTAGGCAATACAGGATCGTCTGGTGTGGAGAATTTCTAAAGATCTTTACCTAAAGAAAAAAATGGTCAAAATCTGATAGTGCTACCTACAGGGCCAAACACAAAAACAGTCATTCCTAACTGAAAGTAATACACTACGTAAATTTTTGCTTGAAATAGAAAGTTCCACGTAAAACTGGCTAATTATTAAACATGAACACAATCAATAACAATTTGAGGAATTTATAATTTTTCTTTGATTTCAACGAATCTGCAGTTGAAATTGACCAATATTCTTTATGATTTGATTAAACCACTTTTTTCTAAAATTCACTAGAATGGAAATAAATAATCAATGATATTTAGGAATAATACACAACAATTATGATATATCTGAAATGTTTATTTAATTTTTATCTGCTACGTGTATAGTATCATTTACTGAAAGCAGTATACTATATCCTAAGAATTCTTGCTACAACACTAAAGGTTTTTCTCTTAATGTACTATTTTTTCTTTTTACTATTATGTTTTTTTTTAATTTCTCATTTGCGAAAATACCAAATCTCAAAACTGGATTTACAAGGGATTTCTAATGTTACCTTGGAATGACATTTGGAAGAAAGACAAGATATGATTTTGGGTTTCCCTTCACCAAGACCAGACTATCCTGCTATGATAAATTTATTTTTTACCTTAATGTAATTGGATCAAAATCAAGATACGTCAGTATAAAACAAAAAAAAAAACAATGGTTTAAAAAATTAGTTCTAAGTGCTTTAAAAAATAAAGAATTCATGATTAATTAGTATCCAAAGTAATTTTTTTTTAATAGCGGTATCAGTTAAGTAAGGATTTTACAAATACACACCAAGGAATGGTTGGTAGTTCTAAAGATTATAAATTTCATAATTTATAGAAGAAAGCAAGCAGAAATTTTATTACCATTAAAAATTTGAAATTAGATTGTTTTTAATGAAGCCTTAATATGATTATTACAGAAATTAAAAATATACAATATACGGAATTTTTTTTTGCTATCAATTCATATTTTTTACACAAATTTTAGCCCTGATAATTCAATGTAGGTACATCTTAATGAAAAATTACTCCCAAATCAAAATACTTTTTTTCAGTTAATCTCTAACAATATAGTATTTGAAATACAATTTCAGATCTGCACCTTCCCAGTTGCCTGATAGTTCTATTTAATTATTATCAAATAATCACAATGGAGTAAAATCTATTATAGTAAAACATTCTCCAGTTATTAATTTCTACAATACTGACATAGTAAAATAAACTTGTCTCAAAAAAAACAAAAAAAAATTAACATACAAGATGTTCCAATATATAAAATGGAATCCCTGTAATGAAAAAAATAGAACCTTTTAAAATAGCTTTAAATATTTCTCTTAGTAAAATTGGGAAAGTTTATTGAATCTAAAATAAAAATGAACTGCCATTTGCTTCGACTATGTTTACAACTGGAAATGAGTTAATGAATTATATTTTTATTTAGAGAATGTACAACAGAACAATGTTATGTACAAAGACTTTATAGTTTTAGCAAGTTGAAAACTGCTTTAATAACCTTTGCTCACATGACACTGGATAAAAAACAAACAATCTCAAATTCTGGAGGCACATATTAAATAGCTCTGTGATAAATAAATTTAAATGATACTTAAAAATTAATTTTAATTCATCTTTTTCTTTATGAGTTAGTTAACTGTTTTGCATTCCTTTTCTTCTGTCCTAATCTTTAACCTCAGCTTACGTGTCAATTGTGTTTGGTCGATACATATATTAAAGACTATATGTAAAAGTCATTATGTATAAAGACTTCAACTATGAAGTGTTTTTACGTAACACTGTTCTGTTGTACATTCTCTAAATATAAAACATAATTCATTACGTCATTTCCAGTCGATACATAGCCTCAATTATCTTTTTCATTTATTTTATTATAGTTTTTGTCTTTTTCTATAGTTTTTACCTTCTACATGTATCTCCATCACCAAATTAACTAAATCTAGATGTCTTAATACTGACTGTGGAGTATGCCATAATGATGTATCTGGAAGTTACTTTGTGAGCCGGAGTACACTAATGTGGTGTAAGTGTTCTTTCCTAGCATGGGCTTGCAAACCTTTCACCACTTAAAATATCCATTATAAGTATGTATGTCCACTCTAGGAAGAGGTTCAGTTAGTGTGTTGTGTTCGTTATTCCAGGATTGGACCTTTTTTTATATTAAATTTATTATGCTTACATATATTCCCATATAAAGTTTAATGTCATCTCTTGGGGATCCCTCAAAAAAGTCTGAATGGACTTTTATAGATATAAAATAGGCTATCGATCATTGTTTGGTGTCCATAAGTATGAATCATGTACACTGATATCTAAAAAACTACAAGTTAACTAATTGTGTTCATAATTATGAATGTGCAATCTTTGCTGAAAAGAATAGTCACCTATTCTTAAAAAAATAATCTACTATCAAAGACAACAGAAGTGTTTTCGTATAGCTCAGCACAAATACTTTGGCTAATGAGAAAGGCTTATTACACTTATATTGCCATTTTCAATAAATTACCTGGTCATACATAAATCTTTCCACCAGTTTTTTACAATTTTTTTTACAGAAACAATATTACTTTGTAGATGAATTTTTAAGTTATACTAATTAAACAATTTTAAAAGCCCTGAATTTTCTGTATCCTGTTCTATGTGTAAGTGAATATGTACTCAAAATAATTTTTAATAATGCCCTCTGAACTGTGAATTATTTGTAGTTACGTTTTACATTAAATATTTTCATTTATTCAGTGTGATTTCCTTCAAACTATATCATGTTTTTTTTTTTAATTTAAATAATTAATATGGACTTTAATCAAATCTATTTTCTATCTTATGTAATGTAATCTGTATATTACTATGTACCAATCAGAATAAAATATTTATTTATTATCATTTTTATGTCAATATTGCCTAGGTTACCAGGACTTGTCTAAATCACTGTTTTAGGATATAACATGAGTATTATTACAAAAATATAATTATATACTATTAATTTTCATTAGTTATTATTTTATGGTTAAGTACAGTATTATTTTTTAAATAATAAATTTGGATGATTGCTAGAAACATTCAAAATATTGAAAAGAATGTTAAAATAATTATTTTTAATTTTAAAATAGTATACTGTTTCTTTATTAAATAAAAGTATACAAAATAAATTATATTACTTTAATTGACTTGTATTATAATTTAATTTTTTTTATTGTTATTTGTGTGAAACTTATCGATTTTAGTTCTGAATTGGTTCTGTTGTTTAAAAAAAAAATAAATAAATTTCATTTCACTTCTTTAGCTCAGTAAGCCTATATTTATAAAATAAGTAACTAGTCCAGTCAATAGTTTTTTTTTGCCAAAAGATTAGTAGAGTTTAGCAAAATACATGGGATTGTAGATTAGGGTAAGTATAACTTTATATACGACTGGAATAAATGGCGGCCGTTCGAAGGTGGTGAAAATCGATTTTTCAATTTTGTAGGCCAAGGTAAACTTCCTAGGCGAAAAAGTTCTGAATAAATGAGGGCATTTACAGTACCTACAATTTAAGCCCTTAAACATTGAATTTCGTTAATAATTTACTGCAAAAATAAAGTTTTACTATGTTGATCATATTAAAAGTTGTTTTGGAATTCCGAATTCAATGAATGGTTACACAAGAAAATTGTTTACTCGTCGCTGTATATTATATTGCAATTTGCTATTAAAAAAATTCTTCAGGCAACTGTAATTATTTTGGCTTTTAAGAACTTTTCCGTATCCATTTCAAACGCAATCTATTCTTCAAAACTTGTACTTTTAAATAATGAAACGTTTTAGACCAAAAATTAATGTAAAAGTTGTTTAAACTTCTTCAAAAAATAGAGCGTGCTCGGCGGTAATCGTGGAGGGGGAAACGTTCGCGGTAGTCGCGCGCAAATAGAGCAGAATTTGTGACTTCAAATCGGCGGAGTGCGAAAAAATCGCTGTATCTCCGTGAATTTTGGACTATAGGTATTTTTGGATTATAGGTACTGCAAGTACCTGTAATTTAAGCCCTTAAACATTGAATTTCGTTAAAAATTTACTGTAAAACAAGCCGAAAAACCGTTATAAATGCCCGTTTTTTTGCAAAGCCAATATTTATTGCAAAAATAACTTTTTATTATGTTGATCATATTAAAAGTTATATCTTGGAATTCTGAATTCAATGAGAACACAAGAAAATTGGTTTACTTGATTGCTGAGATATTGCGATTCGTTTATTAAAAAAAAATTTATTTTTATGCCATGTTGTGGGCATTTGCAATGCCCACAACATTTATTCAGAACTTTTTCGCCTAGGAAGTTTACCTTGGCCTACAAAATTGATGAAAAACCGATTTTCACCACCTTTGAACGGCCGCTATTTATTCCAGTCGCATATAAACAAGTTACACTTACCCTAATCTACATGTACTTCTCTAAACTCAACTAATTGTTTTCAAAAATCGACCTTTTTCCCCCCTATTAATTGAACTAAACCTATAACTTTTTTTTTGTATAAGTACTTTTCTTCTTTATTAGAATTATTTTTTATCCAACTATTACAAAGATTATTACACAAAATTTGCGTACTATTGATGAGTTTTCAATTTGTTTTGATAGAAAATAAATAAATTTTGTTTCAGTAGGCCTATATTCATAAGATATGTGGCTTATAAAATTATGTTAATATTAATTATTTTAAAGTAAAGGTATTTTCAAAAAATTTATTGTTCTCTTATGTTAAAAACTTATGTATAAAAGTACATAAACAAATATTAAAATAATTTTACCATTTGCACAATTTTGATTTTATCTTTTGTAAAAAGAAAGTTTTCTAACAGGATTTATTGTTCTGTTGCCATAATATAAAACAATTGCAAATATTATTAATAGATATTTGGTTATTCTATATTTATATAACTTTTAAAGAAAAATAATGATGGTCAATGAAGAGTGTAATTTGGGTGTAACATCTACTACTGTGGCCTGCTTCACAAACATGTATAGTCAAATCATTTCCAGAGGCAGAATACACCAGTCTTTTTATTAATAGGTTAAAAAAAATCCACCTCTGGATTGAATTTTGTGACTTGGCCAACAGTCAAAGTGTTAATGTATGGCCAACCAGCCTATTTTATTTCTTTACCCAATTCTGTACACTTCGTTTCATCTTAAGACTTGTTCATTTTAAATTTTATTGATCCACCTGTAACACCACATTTCAAAAGCCTCTATTCTTTTCCTTCTTACTTTCTGAACAGTTTTTTGGCTCTTTATGCAGTTAAGTACAATCATCGCATAATAATATATAATTAATGCAATACTTAGCATAGTTATAAAATTTCAAGTATAACTGTAAATAATAACCAGAGCCATATGTATAGTTTCCTGTGAGTTTAATGTAAGATTTCTATATAATTCTTTATTCCAGAAGAAAATTTTGAGATTAAAAATCTTTACTTGAATTTTAGGTATTAAAAAGCATCTTGATTCCAATTATTGGAGCATGGTAGTAGTTTGATAAGTATGATTACAAATGTTTGATTTTGTCATGAGTTGAATCAAGGAATAAGGATGTTTATTACAATCAGAAACTCTGGAGTATCATTAACTATCTAAACATCAAAATAGCATTAACTATATGTCTATTTTGTGATATACACAACCTTAACATGTTACATAGGATTGAATAGTTGATGCTCTAAAAATATAACCTAGCTTAAAGTTAATATTTTTTATATAAATTTTTAATTTTTTCAATTAATCTGATGCGGGTCACATAGAATGGAGACTGGATGACGATTCAATACTCCAGCAGGGTATGTTGTCCATGTTTCACTACCATAAAAATCTACTCTCTATAGAAAATGTCTTTCAAATTCTTAGTTATTTTTTATACAACCAGATTTCTTTTCTGCATGAAAGCTCTCCTTGTGTCAATCATCTTTTGAAGTCTGTATTATTTTATCCATATTTCAATTATGAGAATAAAATAAAATAATTCTAGTTATAAATTCCACTAGACAGACTGTTATGTCCATTTTTTCACAAAAGTACTTGTCATAAAATTTTTTTAATAACAAAATTCTGTTTAATTCTTCAATATTCAAACAATTTTTTCCATTAATGTTTGATAACTAATTTTAAATTTTAGGAGAATTTTATTCTTCATTTTCAGGGTATTTACCAAAACAAATATACATCGTAAGTCTTCATGTTTGTTCTGTATGAAATTTAATATCAAACTCGGGTCTATATAAAGTTGTTGATTTAATGGGAAATTTTAAGGAACATTTAACAGATGTTCTTTAAATCACCATCCATTACATAAAAATGGTCAAGAAATCTGCTACTTAGACCTTTTAGATACTAATAAACATTATATGATTTTTTTTTTAACTCATTCAAGAATAATTTTTAGAATATTCTTTTGAATTGAGCTCCAGAATTTAACAGAGAATTTCCCCACACTTACAGGAATTTATTTTAAGTAGTCTAGATTTATTAAGTCTCAAAGTGATTGACACACATCCATGCACACACAAATTTATGTCTTTCAAAATTTTTGGTGTCATGGAAACTCAGAATATTGAAAAATACAACTTGCGGTCAATAGTAATACATTCCATTTGTTATAACGATCAGGAAAGTAATGATTAAATTAAAAAATATGACAAGAGGCAGGCTTATTAAGTGATGAATAATGTAATTTCAGGAAATGGATGAGAACAAGAAAGGCAATTCTAGCCTTGGATTAATTTTTGAATGTAGGTTAAAAACAAAATTCCTACATTATATTTGCCGATCTTTAAAAGTATTTCTCAATCTAGAGTAGAATAGTATTTAATACTTTAAGAAAAGTGCAATAAAGGAAATAAAAGAGAATTTTAGAGTTAATTAATATTCCAGGGATAAAAAATAAAAATGTTAAGATCTGCTGAATGATATGGATTCACTGCAGGGAAAGAGCAATTTTAAAGTAAATAAGATTAAAATACAACAAATGAAATGTAATAGGAACCTGGAGTAATATTAAGATAGGACAACACATATACTTCTCAAACCAAAAATTGTATAATACTTTTATTTTAGTAATAAAATTATCAAGCATGGACAAAGTAAAGAATATATTAAAAGCAAACTGCTGGTATTTAACATAAAATTAGAAAGAAATTCTTGAAGTTGTTGTATAGACTACAGTACTTCATAGCAGCATGACAGAAAACCCCAAAAACAAAGATACAACCTTTTAAAATATAATTTTACAGGGGACTATAAAAAATATGGAGTGCTGATAAAGTACAAAGTGAAGAGTTTAAGTTGAATTGGTGAAAAGAGAAGTTTGTGGTAAAATCTTGTAAAAAAAAAACAAAGTTGGTAGACCGTATATTAATGTATCCAAGGTCAGTGAACTGGACACTAGAAAGAAATGCATATGGTAAAATGAAGATAAAGATTAGATGCATAAAAAAGACAATTAAAGAAGTATGAGGTATATTGAGACTAAGAGAGCAGCACAAAATAGAAAGTAACAAAGAAATGCTTTAAACTGGTCAAATGATTGATGACATAAAAGACTTGTATGGTACTTGATTCACTAGTTTTCATACAATGAAAGCATTATCATCAAGAAATCTTTCATGCATTCTTTAACAAAATTTTTCTTTGAATTCAGAAATAAAAAATATATATATTATCCTTTGCATTTAGCAAGTCACAGTTAAACCAGATGATACTATCTTATTTTTAGTGTAAGACAGTGCCAAAGCAATCAGGATTCATATTCCAACAACATGTATTATTCCATCTATTGGATAACTACTTGTATTGTTAACTCTAGTTATTTGATTGATATATAAAAATATGGTTTTTGCTGTTATAATTTTACCCTTACGTCAATTCCTTTTGTATTCAGAATACTACTGGAGATGTATGCTAGGTACACTGGAATCATCAGACTGCTTGGGAATGCAGCTGGCAAGACCGTGACTGATTTTGGTCTCGCTACGCAAGATATTTATGCCTTTTTCACTTTATAGTTAATCCTTGTATTTTCATGATGTTTCAGGCTAAATATCTTTATACACACAAAATTGACAGAAGTGTTATCGCATAAGTTTGTTTACTATAACTCTCACATCAGAAAGCTTAAATTTCAATTACATAAGTGATTTAAGCTGCTAAAACATGATTTCATGACAAAATAAACTCGAATAAAAACATTAAAAAAATGCAATATAGGAATATAAACAAACGAAAAATAAAACTGAATAAAACAACAAGGTATTACTCAGAATGTATTATCATTGTAATTACAAAACTTATGAATACACTAAATACCTCTTTATAATGTATTAATATTTTACAGAAGTTGTGCGAGCTGTTTAATCCAAAATTCAATAAATTACAAACTTAAAACCTATTAAGTGACCAGAAAATTTATATCATAAGACATTTTTTTAAAAATTGAGAATCTAGAGAAATGAATTAGGCCTGATTTCTTATAAACAATAAATATTTCAAAATCTACTTCTGTCAACAAAATTACCACAGACCTTAAAGCATTGATAAAATTAAAAAACAAAAATAAATATAATTTACAACAGCTAAAACAAATCTCAGTTATAAAAACCTAAAAACAAACATATTTTTATGTATTATAAATTTAAAAAAAAATAATAATAATTTATCAATATAGTAATACAATAGAAATAGATTTATCACTTAATAGTGTAACAAAACATAACCCAACAACTGAAAGATTCTTTTGGTTGTTTGAATCACAATAAATTACAACTTCAAAATTTAATATAGTTAAAATTATTAGGCTAATAATAATTAATGTAAATCGAAAGAAAAGAAAAAACTTGCATCTGATCATATGTATAAATTACAAGGTTTCTTTTAAGACAGGAGGCCAGTACTTATTTATTATTTAGGATCTCCTTTTCTCATTAAGAACACCATGATGAAAAGTTATTACAATTTCAAATTATAACTGACTTGCTTTAATATTAGATGGAAATTTTTTTCCTGAGGACCTTTCAGAAGCAGTACAGTAGATCATTAAAACCAGCAGTAATTCCAGTGAAGAGAGGAACACAATTAGCTCCAAAAGGTCCTCTGAAAGAACAATTATAATGCAATTTATTTATTCACTTGGTAAATTTGTCTCACATTTATTTTATTTTCATAAATATTCATATTGAGTCTTTTTTCTTTTACAGAGAAATATCTTTTACAAATATAATGGAAAAATTATTTATGTATTCTTTTTATAAGATTAAAAAAATTGCAAATAACAATAAAAACGTGAATGAATACCATACAGGGTTTTATAGAGGGTATTCTATAATATTTTCAACTTGCATAACATAACACATCCAGGCTTGATTGAAAATATCAAATAATAAAGTTTTGGGCTGTAGGCTTGTAATAAATTGTTAAAAAATTAAAAAATCTACATAAAAATATTCAGCCTCATGTCTGGTGAAAAGGGTTGTTTACTTTTTTACTAAAAGAGGTGTTAGGCAAGGATGTCTTCTTTTTTGCTTTATTTATAGATGATACACTTGATGTCGAAGTGTGGATAGAAGAGCTTAGAGTGTTACTATATGCAGATGATCTTGTTCTGTTGGCTACTGAACCTAGAATATTCCAAATAATGGCAATAAATCTCAAATCATATTATATGACAGATGGTATTTAATAATGAATTCACTTAAGTCTTAGGTAATGGTTATTAGATGAGGTGGAAAGCGGAAAATACTGAAAGTGGTTCTGTGACAGAGCTGAATAACTTTAAATATTTAGAAGTGAAGTTAACTACAATCATCTATAAATAAACAAAGAACACAATCTACAACAAAAATTGCTTTTAATAATCTACAGTAAAGATTTTATCGCAAAAGACAGTGTACCATACTCCACTAGGCAGCAGGGTCTGTTGTACGGCATGTAGGATGGTGGCTAAATATGAACTGAGGTATGGAGTTATGTAAAAGATGATGAATTCGAAAATTTATAAAGGCTGTTTAGAAAAGAATATTAGGCGTTCCAAAAAGTACACTAAGTTATATTCTATACTTGGAAACTGAGACAGACTGTATGTTTCTGCTTACTGTTTAAGTAAGTGTAAAGTTTTAATTTATAAAAAAAGAATAACCTAATAATTTGGAGAAAAAAAGTAGTAAAACAAATCAGTTAGTATAATGTCTGGAAAAAACTGTTTGGAACATATAATATAAATTTATACTTCAACTTTGGTAATAGAAAGGGATAGCAATGCAGAGCAGAATAGAAAGGATGAATGTACAGGGCTAACAGATCAGAGATTCACAACACAAATAGAGATTTTAATTTTAAGAGAGGAAAATGTATGTAAAATATAAAAATAATAATCTTTTTTTAATAGATGGCCTCCTCTTACCCCTATTAGCCATCCCTTGTTTCCATGAAGATACCTAACCTACAAACAGGAAAGTGTGGGAAGACCTAACTAAGTGTAAGAAGTGAACCCACCGGATTGGTCTAGTGGTTAAGGTGTCTTCCCAAATCAGCTGATTAGAAAGAAGTCAAGAGTTCCAGCATTCAAGTTCTAGTAAATGCAGTTACTTTAATATGGATTTGAATACTAGATCATGGATATCAGTGTTCTTTGGTGGTTGGGTTTCAATTAACCACACATCTCAGGAATGGTCGAATTGAGACTGTACAAGACTACACTTCATTTACACTCATACACATCATCCTGAATTAATACCTGAATATTAATATCCTGAAGTAATACCTGAATAGTAATTCTTAAAGGCTAAACAGAAAAAAGTGCAGCAGAACAGTAAATGGAAAAGCTTAGTGTGCTGCATTTTGAGAGTTTAAGAAATGAAAAGTAACTGACCAATATAATCAATACAACATAAATATTGATTTAAAAACAAATCGGCCGTACACAAATTGCAGGCAGTCAAATCAAACAGTTCAAGGAAATGTAACTAGTCTAATTTATTTCTAAAATAACTAATAATTTCTACTTCTAGCTTATGTAACAGGATCCCATGATGAACGATGTCAAAAGCCTGCCTAAAATCACAGTAGGTGGCATTTTCAACTTCGGGCACAATGGTAAATAAATTTCATTTAGGTTTGCAGCCATAGATCTGCCACTAAACAGTGCTACCATTATCAATATATTTAATCAATGAAATTGTAGTGATGAGCAAGAACAACTTTTTCAAAGATTGAAACTCATCATAAGCAGGTAACTGGTTCTCTTGAAGTTTCAGGGTACCACTTTCTTATGCTTAAGACACTTAATGAGATCTCTAGATAACCAACCAGGAAAGGAATTTGGCCTTGTTCTCCTCCTCACAATAATATTTGCACTTGGTAGATAGAGTTTCACAAAAGAAGTAAGTAGCATCACTAATGGACAACACTCCAATCTCTCTTTTACAGCATTATGCAAAGTGAGGTAGTCAAAATGCTTGTCTCACAGATTTAATAACAATCATCTTCTCTAACTTGACATTCACTGCAAGGGTATCATGAGGATATCAGGATGAACAAGACATCAATTTCTATATCCATACTTATATTAATATTAAAAAAGGTCCATGACTGAATTATGACCCTCTAGCAGATGAAAATTATATTAATGCAGTCGAGTATCATCAATAAACTAAAAGCAGGTCTTCTTCCTTATAAGATACTGAATTCCAGGCTTGAGGGAGTGATCACACCAATTAACTCCTGATGCATCAAAATCATCCATCACAATGATATACTGCTCCCATCTAATTTGCTGCATAGCTCTCAGATGAGTGTCAGGGCTGAAATAATAGTTATAAACTAGGTTATTACAATCTTTCATCCATACCTAAACCTTAACTCACTCCGTAGTAAGTTTTAGCTCATTCTTCCTGAAAGATTGAACTTTCTTATCAACCACAATGAGAAAACTCCCTCCACAAGTTTTACTCAGTTCTGTGCAGTTTCTATCAGCCCTAAAAACTACCCAACTATCAGGAAAGTAATGTCAAAAAAGTCTTTGTAACAGTTATATGTTATACTGCACCTCTCAAAGCAAAATATTCAACTACTTAGTGTTAAGGCCCCTAATGTTGTGAAGTAAAATGCCAAGTTCAGTACAACCCATTATTGATGTTAGTTTACACCCTCTTTCAGGGTTATCTTATGATTTTTAGACATTTTATACATCTGGTCCTTTCAGTGCTCCATAAAATTGTAAGACAAAATTTACCTCAGGTTAGACTTCTGGGGCAAAATCCTTCTCATACCTACTTTCTAACTAACCTAATTTAAAAACTTTGTATGCCATTAGAAGATTGTATATATGTTTAATAAAAAAATATAGAAAAATAATATTAAACTCAACCTTTGGCCTAAGGTGAGTGAGAAAGGAATCGCTTCCATGGCCTGCAACAGACCAGAAAAGGTTTGACCACATGACCTACCTATTGGAATCAGATTTTAATGACAGAAAACAATGGGACAGATGAAATTATCCAGAAAAAGTAAAGGGATGAACAGATCACACCTTATGAAATAGTTCTTTTAGCAGTACTACAGAAAAACCAAATAGACTACTCTCACTAGCAAAACCATAACACAATGTCGGGCCCCAGACCAGTCGGAAAATAGCCATGTCCACACCATCTAAGTCTTTAAGGTAGGACATAGACTGACAGACGTTAAATGGTCTTAAGGGCTGAATATGTCTAAATGACAAGGTGGAAATTAATGAAACCTAAGCAGTTAAAACAACCTAACTATCCTAAAAGAAGTTATTATTATTACTTAATATAATTATTATTATAAATACTTCTCAAACTAACTTTTGGGAACAACTCAGAAAGAGACAGTCTGTGCCTGGGGCCAGAGGCTGAGAAGTGATGTATAGTAGTAGAAAATTTTATCTTGAATAGAGGAGGTTGGGAATTTTCTGATGGGGAAAACCGAAACGGGCTTAGTTATGTACATTCAGAAGATTACTAAGTATAGAAGAGCATTAATAGAGTAATTTAATTATTAAATTTTAATGCAAACCTGAGTTAGATTGGAGTTACATTTTATGTCTAAATTAGTTTTTTTAGTGAATTCTTTGTTAATAAGAATAGTCACTTATTCTTCAAAAGTAACAATATCCACCTCAACCAAATCAAATAGAACTGTTTTCATGTAGTAACTCAACATAATATTTTAGCTTAAGAGAAATGATCTTATTATGCTTCTATTACAATTTTTAATAATTACTGAAACATTTAAAAAGTCTTTTACCAATTTATTTATAATACAAATAAAAGATTTTCTTTTACAGAAACAATATTACTTCATCATTAAGTTTTGAATAAATAGTAATTAAAAAAACCCTAAATTTTCTGCATTCTTTTAGCAGGTATATGAAGATGTTCAAATAATTTTCATTAAACCTTCCAAATTGTGATTTATTTTGTTATTATTTCTTACATATACGATATGCACTTCAATATTACTTCTGTTTTTATATTTTAAATAATAATATGGACCCTGAACATTTTTTTTATTTGATAATTAATTGTATATTTTGTGCTGCTGTTCTGATCAAGGTTTTACCATAGTTTCCCTTGATCCATTCAGGCAAATGCTGGGAGAGTTGCATTTTTTATCTGTAGAGAAACGTTTATCAATTTCTGACATATCAGAATAAAAAATTCACATTTTTTTTTTTTTTATTTGGTTTGATAAATACTGTACTGTACTGCATTTTGAAGAATATTCTATATTGTAATCTACACGGGTTTTTTTTTAATTTACACATTCATAATTTTATATATATATATATATCTAAACTATTTTATAAATAGAAATCTTTAAGAACAAAATTAAAAATTTTACAGATGGAATACATAGCAATCAGCATTCTAAACAAAAAAAAAAACAAAACAGATGAGCGAGTTTAAGATAAAAAAAAAAAAATTGTGAGCTCTTAAAATAATTTAACACTGTAAAATGTATTAAAATGATAAAAATTATACATTATCACCTTTCAAATTAGTGTAACTGTTCTACCAAAGACCTTTTGTAGCTAACTATCTTTCCTGTGAAACAATAAAAAAAAGGATAATTAACTCTAAAAGGCCTTTGGAAGAATAGTTTTATTTCAGTCATTTACACTTTCTCATAACTTTATTTCATGAAGTTACTAACGAAAATAGTGGCTGCAACTATTTTTATCCTGTTTAGCATTAAAACATCAGCAAGTCTGATTACAGAGAAAGAAACAAAAAACTGTTATCATATAATAATTGCTGTCATATTCTATGTTTCATGTAACATAATAATGATAATATTAACTTTCTTAATATAAAAAATATTGAAACAAATATTTCTTTTAACAATTATAAGAGATACTAGTAAATCCTCATAAAAATTCTTAACAATTTAGAAATATTTAATGGTTTCATCCAAATTATTTTTCGTGTATCAGTTAATTTATTTTAATGTCTCATTAATTTTTATATTCTTAACTTGCTTTAGCTTTATAAACTTTTGTTTTGATTTTATGTTATAAAATCAAGATATTTACTTCCTCATAAATTTAAGAGAAAAACTTTTATATCGTGCAGTACTTTCTCCTTCAGTTTTACATATTAAAAGTAAGGCTTAAGTTTAGCGCGAGTGTCTTAATAACAGAGGCTGTAAGCCCCATAACAGGTTCAGGTCCAGTCCTGATACAGCATCACTAATTAAACCTAAAGTTTATGATTACAAAGGCATTTAAATATAAATGCCTATTATTGGATTGAAACCTGGGTCTGCATCATGTAAAATCTATTCAGTAATTGGACTAACCATTCATCCAAGGGGATGTAAAGGTTCTATATTATTCCTTTTCAACCAGTGAGCATCAGGATAATATTTATCTTCTTATGAAGGAGGTTGACAGTTCCACGGTCCAGTTGTATTTTAATTTCATCGTTCCTTGATACCAATTCCTGGCCACCAATATATTGTTTGTGAGGGATAAAATGACCTAAAGATACTCTCACAACATGATTAAGGAACAAGGGCTCTACTTATGGGCCCAACTATAACAAGACTGCACAAAAATAGAAAATTATATAAATCAACTGGTATATATGAAATTCGGAGTTTTTCTACTTTATCCTATAATAAAAAAAAATCCAGAGAAACATGTTTTTCATAAGCTGTATCATTAAACCTGTACATTTAAACAATAAAATCATATTCTTCATAGATTCACCACTTCAAATGGAAACTGCACCTAAGTGTTATATAATTATAATACCTGGTAATAAATTTACAAAATGTAGCTTTGAACATCAACAAACTTTACTTTTTCAGTATTTTTATTTACAAAATGTTACTTCTAAAAACATTTTGTATATTGAAAACAATCAGCTTGAAAAATGCAGTGTACAGTTCACTTGGGAACTAGAATCAATTAAGTATTCTATTTTGATCATTTTCACGCCATATAATCTAAATATTATGAAAATGTAAAAACAAAAATTATTTTTTAAATGTATATTAGAATCTTGGCAAGACAAATGCTATTACCATATAGCTGGATGGTTGTAGAATAACTGAACATCTGAGGGTGATTATTTTCAGAATAAAAAAATGTGAAGTAAGGGTTATGCGATTTAATTAAGACTACATAGATAACCACCTTATTTATTGGCTTTTAGATCAGCTGGTATCGAGTTCAATTATTAGTATTTTTTCATCAACCATTACCCAATTCCATATTTCTATTAAAATAAATGTGAAACCATGTCCGAGGTGAAAGATAAAATGAAACGGAAGTTAAATAACATCAGATGCAATTGCTACTTTACCGGGTAACTGCACATTCTTGTCATATTTTAGCCTAAGCAAAATATAACATATATTGATGGCCGACTGTTTACTTTTTACAAAACCATTCTTTCAATAATGTTTTGTATTAATATACCTTGTATTAGTATACCTATAGGTTGTGGTTATTCTAAATTTTTACCTTACTAGATTTTTTTATTATTTAAGACATAAACTGACAAAATTGATAGTAACGGGAGACTGGAGTGCCACTGTGATGGATGAGGAGGGAAAATAGGCCGGGAATGTCGGCTGGATAAAAGGAATGAAAGAAAAACCAGGCTTTCAGAATTTTGTACTAAGTGAAACCTAACAATTGCCAACATCTATTTATTTAAAAATCAGATGAGGGCAGATGATACAGGAATGTATCAGTTAAAACTATATAATAGTCGGGCAGAAATATTAAAACCAAATTTATGAACTTAAAAATGCATTAGGCAACAAAGACATTGATTATGATACAATTTAGTAATATTAAATTAAGTTGAAATTTTAAGAGATTAAAGAAAAGTGAAAACAAATAAATGGGATACAAACAATTTGAATAAAACAGGTTCAGGCCTAGAAATTATTACTGATGTAGATCAAGCAGAATACTTAATCTACACAGATAAACTTGAAAAGGAAATAATTAACGCAGGAAAGGAGATTAAACAGAAACCAATAATCTATAAAGCCTTGGATGACTAAAGATATACCAGCAAGAAGTAAGATGTACTGCCATCACTACGCAATTGTTATTATGAAAAGTTAAAAGTTTATTGTATCTAATATGTAGATACACTGTTTCTCTAATTTTTTGTATTATCGTCTACTGAAAAGGCTGTGTAATAGTAGTAGGTAATTTAAAAATTAATTTTAAGGATTACGTGATAGAAAACAATTTTTTTAGAGATAAAAGAATTTGGTTAATTTTTTAATGAATTGAATAGTTATTCGACCATTTTAAAATTCATAATTGGGGATGCTGGATTATTTTTTAATTTTCTATTGTTATTTTATTCTTATCCACTATATTTAGGTTCAGAAACCTAGTCTTTTGTCAAGGCAAAACTACAGTAGGAAGACTGTATAGTAAAAGGGAAGTAAAAAATAGTGTGCATTCAGATTATTTATAGTAAAGTTTTTATTACTATTCCTTGGATTAACAACTTTTTGGTTTATAAAATAAAAAGAGATGTATAAAAAATAAGGGCAATAACAATGTAATTTAAACATACAGAAATGCTGCTAGCTACAAAGTAGGCTTCACTATGATTTAAGATATACAAAAGATAATTATTATTATTAGTCAATCTTAGTTAAAAAAACAAAACTTCAGTGAGATGGCATTAATAACTTAATAGGTAATACTTGTTGGCAGAATTAATAAAATTGTAGAACTACTGACAAAGTATCTGACATCAAAAAATAAGAGCTTTCAATGAATATTTTTAGGAACAGCTGAAAAACACCATCAGGAGCAAAGGGATATGAATAATATAAACATAGGGTCAGTATATTTTAGCAATAATGTTAAAAATTTTTTTTATCTTCTGATAAAAATGAAAACTGTAAGTAATTTTGTTATTATATAAATATAAAAATGAATGTTTGTTTGTCCCATATGCATTCCTATACCATTCATACGATTGCAATGAAACTTTGGTGAGTTGTTGTGTGCACGCCCGCAAAGGTTTCTGAATTAGTTTGGACCCGCTAGGTGGCGCTGGGGTCGAGGTATTTCAAAAAATTTTATTTACGGTCAGATACGGCTCATATTCAGAATATGTGTAACTTACATGGAAAGAAATATTTCTGTAAAAATGGACCTGCTAGATGGTGCTGGGGTTGAGATATTTGGAAAAATTGCTTTTATGGTCCGATTTGCCTCATATTCAGAATATATATTAGTTATGTGAAAAGAAATTCAAGGTTTGGTTGAATTTGATGGCTCAAGCAGTTAAATTTTAAGAGATTGCCATGGTCAGTGATATATTAAGCTTCTTTTTTATTTTATTTGAAAATGGATTACTTCCACTAGTATGGAAACAAGCAGTTGGGTTACAAACCTCAAAAGAAGGTGATGCTAATCCTATTCCAAATTACACAGCAATTACTCTCATCTCCATCAAAAGTAATTTAATTAAGTTCGACTCAAATCATGTTCTTGGTAGAGAAAGTAATTTTTCCATAGACTTAATACACATAAAGCTACAATTGAATGACTATCATTAGCGCATAATATTACCAATATATAATGAAAAAGTAGCAGGCCTTTCACTAATGGAAAAGGCATTAAATATGGTCACCCTTATTTACTACTATAAAAAAATATATAGAATAACAGTAAGAGCAGTTGAGAAATGGTTCAAATTTTTTTGAAACATAGAAATCAGAGTTAGAGTAGCAAAAGTTTTAAGTGAACCGGTTTAAAAAGAGTACAGCATTTCACAACAATCTTTGCTTCATTCTGTTTCTTGTGCGAGCAACTATTTGTATGATGGAAATCTCCAGGAAAAGGTAGTTATTTTTATGGGTAATATGGCTTTAATTTATCAGGCAAGTGATAACCAGTAGTTAACAATCATAAATAAGTGTCTTAGACAAATAAGTTTATCAGTCTTTGGGCTGAATTAGTCAAGTATCTTGGAGTAATATCATAATCAAACTAATAAAATGAAAAATCATAATGCAAATTAGCAAACATATTAGAAAAGTTTATTTTTGAATAATATGTACAGACAGAATATTGTACTTAGCTGTAAATATATATATATTTTTTTGATTGGAAACTTGGTGTTATTAAGAAATGATGAATGAATGCAGAAAGAATAAAAACACAAAGGTGGTAGAAGCAGGAAACTATACTAACTATAAAGATTAATAGGAAATACAAGTAGTGATGGAAAGGAAAAACAGATCTAATTATAGAAACATAAGCGTATGTTTTGGGAAAATAAATACAAAATATAATATCTGAGATCCAAATGGAAAACTGATGTCAGCGAGAGCTAAAAGGTGGTAGGAATACAAAGATGAAAGGGTAAATTATCTGCTTAAGTACTAAAGATGTAAAGGAAATTCATGATTGTAGAGAAAACTATAGTTCAATTTGAATTTGACAGAATTTTGAAAGATTTAAACATGAATGTAGTAGTAGGAACTAATAACACATTATATGAGAATTACAATATCTGAAAGTAGAAGTGAACAAGTTGAACACAATAGTTAAATTAATGAGATTAGTTAAATATCTTTATACTTCAATAAAATCATTACCTTTTTTACATAAAAAAAGTAGGAGCAAATAAATGAGAACTACTGCATTATATGGTAAATATCTCATGCTTACAAATTATTAAGGTAATTTTAAAAGAAAAAAATTGGAAGTGGAATGTCTACTTGAAGAAAATCAAAGATTTTTGAAGAAGCCTGGCAACACTAGAAGCAGTTTTAGTCCTCAGAATAATTTTAAGAGGCAAGTTGAAAAAAAAAAACATGGGAATTATAGATCTCGAAAAAGCATTTGATGATGTGGAATGGAATATGATGTTTAAAATTTAAAGGTTGGTAATTTTCATAAAAATAAGGTAGAAAATGTAATGGAAGCTACAGTACAGAAAGGAATGAGATAAAAATCTAGCCAGTTTAATTTGTGTTTGGCAGAAGCTGTAAAAAAGAATTAAAATACATTTTTAAGTGACGTAAAAATTCAGGAATAAAGAATAAAAATGTCTTCACTGATAATATTAATTTTGGCTGAAATATGAATTCCTTAAAAGTAATGAATGGTATAAATTGCATTCAATTTCTGTTAAAAACTTTAGCAAAAAAAGTAATTCAATACAATGAAAAGGATAGTATTTTATTAACGTAGTAAAAAGATGGTAAACAAAGTTAAGAAGAAATTAACAAGACTGACACAAGCCATGAAACCTTTTATGCAGAAAAAATCGACTGGTGTCATAAAACTGAATTAAAAAATTAAATCTAATCATTTGCATGTAATATAGCACTTTATGGCAATAGTGAAGTATGATAAACATAAAATAGAGACTTGTGGTAATGTAGGAAAATGTTAACAAACAGGTGGGTTGAAGGACTATAAAATATAGAGGTTTTAAGGTGATATGAAGTTTGTGAAAGAATCTTGTAAAAAGATGTACAAGGATGGTTAACTACATTCAAATCGGCCAGAGTTATTGTATTCTGTACTAAAAGAAAACAGTACATGGTTAAAAAACAATAGAAAAATAATTAAGATTAGATCATATGAAACTGATAATTAAAGATTTAGAGGGGTACATTAAGAAGAATTTATTAGAAGTGTATATTAATGCCAGGATATTAGCACAGAATAAAAATACATAGAGGTTCATAAAAACAATTCAAATGACTAAATTCCAAAAAAAAAGTATAAATAAATAATTTTATTTAAAAAACACTTCTTTTTTAGAGTAAGACACTTTTCAAGCCTAGCTGCCTCCTTGTTTTTTTCTTTTGTTTCATATACTTCAAATTCAAGAAAAAAATTACTATCCTTATATAATTATTTAACATTTTCATTTTCCGATTGTGTGTTTTAGTTTTTTGAAAATTAACATTTTAGAAACCAAAAAGTAGTTTTCATAATTATGGTTTATATTCTTTTTTTTGTTAAAACAGATGATTTTTTAAAAAAAGGCAATACATATCTATTTTTTCAGAAAAGATTGTTTTTAAATTTCACATGAATAAAATTTACATAGATTATATAAAGGTGTGTGGTGTGGGAATGCTACAACTAATTTCCTGCTGAGGTGGATCATCATTCATATGTGAATGGTCCACCTTCAGAATAAAAAGAATGTATGCCCTCCTATTGCACATACAGAATATTAATGGAAAAACAACTGAAAAGGAATGAAGTTGGTAAAAAAATTTCTTTTGGTAATATTTTTAGTCAGTAAGTCATAACAGGAAAAAGTAAATGCAAGTTTACAACAGTAAGAGGTACGGTTATGGTAAGGCTTTATAGGCAAATAATATGATTGAAACAAATACAATACTGTGTATATACATATGTATAAGATTTATTTTAGATTTACATATGTTCAATGTTATAATAGAAAATAAAGATTTTTCAGTGGTGTCTGTATAATAAATAAGTATATTAATTTACAAACAGATCCTATCCGTTGGTTTAATTCAACAAACCACAGAAATGAAATGATTTGAATACAATAAAATCATATATAACATTTATTGTCGCTAAAATCACAAATGTCTGACTTCATCTACATGTCCTCAGACAACTGTGATATTTTTATGAGAAAAACAATAAAAATTAATTTATAAACGTAAAAAACTAGATTTATTTACTGGCTGGTACATTTAATATAAAAATTTTATGAGATGTTTCTGTAAAAAAGATTGTCTTTAATGGAAATTTTCATAACTAAAAATATTATCTAAACTGGATCACTAATAACAATTCATTTAATAAAAAGTTGACCAATTCATATTATAAATAATTACAAAAAAATTATCTTATACCAAATAAAAAACAAAAAACAGTCCAACAGTTTCAGAATATAACTTATGCAAAACTTCAATTATCCATAATTTATTTTACTGTCAAAGTAATATGACAAAAACATAGGGAAAGAACAAAAATATTCACTGCTTTTTTCTATTGGTGAAATCATCTCTTAAGACAGTGAGAATATTGTTATTAGAAAATTTGTACTGGAATCAAATTATTTTTCTATATAAAAATAATCTGAGAATTAAATTTCAGATGTTGCACTACTTACAGTAAAAATTACAATGTTGTTGAACTAGAAATGTTCCATCTAAAAGCTAAATCTGGTATAAACAAGAGCCAATACATTCAAAGGACATGGAAGAAAATTTCAAAAAATTACTACTAAAAATTTAATACTAATTTTCCAGTTATAGAATATTCACGATTTGAAAAGATTGAAATCTATCTCTGAACAGCTGTTTTAAGTAAAAATCTCCCTCTATCAATCATGAGACCTTGCCATTGATGAGGGGGCTTGAGTGCTAAGTGAAACAGAGTAGCTGGACCGAAGGTGCAACCATACCGGAGAGGTATCTGTTGAGAGCGAGACTAAGGAATGATTCCTGAAAGAGGGCAGCAGCTCTTTCAGTAGTTGTTAAGGGTGTAGGTAAGGACGACTTAAAACAGCCATATCAATATCACTCAATCCTCTGAGTACTATGCAGCTGAAAGCAATGGAAAACTACAACTGATTTTTTTCCAAGAAATGTAGCTCTCTGCATTTTCATATAAAAAAGATGGAGGCACCTTCCTACGTAAAATATTGTGGAGGTAAACTAGTCCCCCGTTTGGATCTCTGGGTGGGGACTACTATGGAAGGGGGTCACCAGAAAATTAAAAAATAACATTAGAGTCGGAGCATGGAATGTTAGAAGTCTAAAAAAGATTGGTAGGTTAGAAAATTTAGTGGGAAATGGATATGATAATTGTAGATGTAGTAGGAATTAGCAAGGTTCGGTGGGAAGAGTAAAACAACTTTTGGACCTGTGATTTTAGAATAATTAACTCAGCTTTAAATAATGGGCAGGCAGGAGTAGGTTTCGTAATGATCAAGAAGATAAGGAAGAGAGTTGAGTAATTCAAAATGCATAGCGATAGAATCATTGTAATAAGGGTAAAATCAAAACCTAAACCGACAAAAATTGTTAACGTCTATATGCCTACAAGCGCCCATGATGATGATGAGGTATAGTGTGTATACGAAGAAATTGACGAAGCAATTAAACACAGAAAAGGAGATGAAAATTTAATAATATTTAGAGATTGGAATACAAGCATTGGAAAAGGCAACGAAGAAAAAATATAGTGGGTGAATACGGGCTGGGCAAAAGGAATGAAAGAGGGGACAGACTTATAGTTATGCACGAAGTAGAAATTAGTAATTTCCAACACCCAGTTTCAAAATCATAATAGAAGAATATACACATGGAAAAAGCCAGGTGATACTGCAGCAAGGTATCAGATAGATTATATCATGGTTAAGAAAAGATTTAGAAATCAACTCGTCGACTACAAAGCTTACCCTGGAGCAAACATTGATAGACCATAATTTAGTGATAATGAAATGTAGATTGTGGTTTAAAAACCTGAAGAAAAGGTGTCAGATGAATCGGTGGAATTTAGAGAGCTTGAGGAAGAGGAGGTAAAGAAGATTTTTAAGGAGGACATCGCAAGAGGTCTGAGTAATAAAGATAAGGTAGAAAATGTAGAAGAATGGGCGAATATTAAAAAAGTTCTTAAATCAGCAGAAGCGAACTTAGGTGGAACAAAGAGAACTGGTAGAAAACCTTGGATTTCAGATGACATATTGCAGCTGATGGATGAATGCAGAAAATATAACAATGCTAGTGATGAGAAAGTAAAAGGAACTATCGACAATTAAGAAATACTATAAACAGGAAGTGCAAATTAGCGAAAGAAGAGTGGATTAAAGAAGTGTTCAGAAGTGGAAAGAGAAATGAACATTGGTAATATAGATGGAGCATACAGAAAGTTAAGGGAAATTTTCGGGTACAAAATCTATCGATAAGTCGATAGGTGGGTGGAATATATTGAAGAGTTATACAGAGGAAATGAATTAGAAAATAGTGTTACAGAGGAAGAGGATGAAAAGGGAGAAACAATACTGAAATCTGAATTTATGAGAGTATTAAAAGATGTGAATGGCAGAAAGGCTCCTGGAATAGACAGAATACCTGTAATTACTGGGCAGTGCAGGTGAGAAAGCGATTGATAGTTTATACAAACCGGTGTGTAATATTTATGAAAAGGTGGAAGTTCTGTCAGACTTTAAAGCGTGTTGTAGTCATGATACCAAAGAAAGCAGGAGCAGATAAATGTGAAGAATACAGAACAATTAGCTTACTAGCCATGCATCAAAAGTTTTAACTAGAATTCTGTACAGAACAATTGAGAGGAGAGTGGAAAAAGTGTTAAAAGACCTATTTCGTTTCAGGAAAAGTATAGGGACAAGGGAAGCAATTTTGGCGCTAAGATTAATAGTAGAAGGAAGATTAAAGAAAAACAAACCAACATACTTGGCATTTATAGAACTAGAAAAGGCATTCGATAACGTAGACTGGAATAAAATGTTCAGCATTTACAGGAACCAAACAACAACAGTAATAATTGAAGAACATAAGAAAGAAGCTGTAATAAAAAGGGGAGTCTGACAACAATATTCCCTATTCCCATTACTTTTTAATCTTTACATGGAACTAGCAGTTAATGAAGTTAAAGAACAATTTAGATCCGGAATAACAGTACAAGGTGAAAAAATAAAGATGCTACGATTTGCTGATGATATAGTAATTCTTGTTGAGAGTAAAAAAGGTTTAGAAGGAACAATGAACAGCATGGATGAAGTCCTATGCAAGAACTACTGCATGAAAATAAACAAGAACAAAACAAAAGTAATGAAATGTAGTAGAAATAATGAAGATGGACCAATGAAGATGGTAAAAAGTGGAAGAGAAAAGATTACAGAAGTAGAATTACTAAAGATGGATGTAGTAGGAGTAATATAAAATTCCAAATAGCACAGGCAAAATGAGCCTTCAGTCAGAAATATAATTTGCTTACATGAAAAATTAATTTAAACTTCAGGAAAAAATTTTTGAAAGTATATGTTTGGAGTGTAGCTTTATATGGAAGTGTAACTTGGACGATTGGAGTACCAGAGAAGAAAAGATTAGAAATTTTTGAAATGCGGTGCTATAGGAGAATGTTAAAAATCAGGTAGGAGGATAAAGTGACAAATGAAGAGGTGTTGCGGTAAATTGATGAAGAAAGATGCATTTGGGAAAATATAATTAAAGGAAGAGACAAACTTACAGGCCACGCATTAAGGCATCCTGGAATAGTCGTTTTAATATTGGAGGGACAGGTAGAAGGAAAAAATTGTGCAGGCAGGCAATGTTTGGATTATGTAAAACAAATTGCTAGGGATGTAGGATGTAGGGGGTATACTGAAATGAAACAACTAGCACTAGATAGGGAATCTTGGAGAGGTGCATCAAACCAGTCAAATGAGTGAAGACAAAAAAAATGTAAAAGTAAACCAGAAATTTTCAGAAAATATTCACAAAAATATCTGCATTTATTATTATAAGGTATAAACAAATTTTGCATTTTTAATAGACTAAATAATAGGTTTATTTTTTAGATTATTCTTAATTGCTTTTACAACTGAAGCTTTTTTACTTTTCTACAGTCACAAGAAGAGTTGAAGTTTAACACAACTGATGAAGCAGCTCAAAGGTAAAAGAAGGGAGACTTCTACAAAAAAAAAAACCTCAGAACAGATACCAAGAAAAGAGTTCTGATGCAACAAATCAACTGGTTACAGTGAAAGTGATATTATACTGTTGAAGAACATAATGTGATCAGGAATTCAAGAAAACATACAAAACCTGCAAACATACTGGAAGATGATATGGCACTTTTTGAAAAAAAAAAAAAAAACAAAAAACAAGCTATGTGGATGTGAAAAAAATGAATTCTTATACAAGGATGATGAAATAAATTCCTTCCTGTGAGGAAGTCACAAGTATGATTTTAACTCGGGTCATTTATACTTTACTTCTGATGTTCTTTATTCTAGTTATATTCCAAGTGGATAATTAAAGCTCAACTGTACATTTAAAATTAATATGAATACATAAAAATAATGCAAACTTTTTATTATTTTTAAAATAAAATTTTTTTATAACAAAATCTTCACTTTTCTAAAAGTTCATAAGTTAATTAAAACAGGGTTTTCATAATATAATGGTTGGCTTCGATTCCTTCAGTATCATAATTAGTGCTATTTTAAAGTACACTGACAGCATTTCATTACATTATTTAACTCTTTCAGTACTGATATTACAATGGTATAACAAAACAACCTGTCTTGCACTGAAAAAACTGAATTAGTACACTATATTTTACTGATTTTTTTCTTTTACTCCTTACAACTTTATGATAATTAGAAATTTTTAACTTTCTTTTAAATTAACAGAATTTTTTGTCATTTGCCATTTTTAGGTGTTATGTCTTGCTGGTCAAATAACTATATGATAATTGAAATAAAAAAAAGTTATAAAACCATTTTTAGTTATGTGTAATTTCTATTGGTAAAGTACTTCAGCAACTGATTTTTTCAACTAAACATTGGTAATTAATTTCAAGTTCTGATTCAAGTTACTGCAAAAATTGTTTAAAAAATGGATTATTTTTTAGATAATGATATGCTATTCAGTAAAAATAGCAATGCCATTTAAAATATATGGCAATATATAAAATATATGTCATATATAAAATATATGTCATATTATATATGACAATATATAAAATTATATATTTGATCAAGATTAATAATTTTTATTATTACGCTAAATAATAGAGATAATTATTTGGCTTAGTACAAGAAAGGCAATTCTTATATTATGTAACACAACTAATATGTTTTATAATTCATACTTCAATCACTTCTATAAAGAAAACTGTGACATAAAAAATGTATGGACTCATGGTATCATTCCTGGTCATTAGCTTTTTTTATTTGGCTTAGTAATATATTTAAAAAAATTAACAAAAAATGTTTTTACTTTTCCTGAAGGCGTTGGACAACAGGAACAAATGTAAATTCACAATCGCCTGCCATTTTAGTGTTAAACAGGCTTTGGTAATAACCATCACCCTTTTAAAATTAATACAATAGGACCAGTTGACAAACCAGAACTGTTACCTGCTAGTAGCTAAGACAAGCAATATATATATATAGAAGAGTACATCATGAAGCTGAATAATATGGTACATGAATCTGTCATTTCAAGTTTTACAACTTTTACAGCAGTAATCACATTGCTTATTTGTTGTTCCTTTGACTTTATATGAAATATCTGAAAATGAATTATTACCTCAGGGCACGCATTATGATTGTAGTACCAATAAATATGTAATTTTATCAGCCTTTCCTAACGCTATTACACAATTAATTGGAATAAAATTATAAAATATAGTCCATACAGTTTTAAATGAAAATTTCCAAACAGGAGGAAAACACGTAGAAACGCACGATAACACAATCCTGAAGCCTTCATCATTTAAAAAGTTTTGTATGATTTTACACAAGTTTTTAGTTCTTTAACAAGATGCATTAATTTAATCACTTTGAAGGAAATTAATAACAACAGTTATTATAAATTTGATTTACTATTTGGTTAAAGCAGATAATTAATATTTTTATGCAGTTAATAGTTAAAAACCAGAGTTCAAAAACTTTATTAAAACAAATGCTAAATACACATAACATCCAAAATACTCATATATTATTTTATGATAACCCTATAAAAAAAGAAAAGAAAAAAAAACACAATAAATTAAAATAACTTGTAATATATTTGCACACACTAATTATAATCTTAAATCATAATTAACAATTTTTAAAAATATATATTAAGATTTATAATTAAAATATTAAAATAGTGCTATATTTTGTAAAAACATTATAAATTAAGATATATATTTCTTAATTTTAACCTTACTATGTGGTACCGCATTACTCAACTATCATATGATAGAACTTATATCATACAAATGACACAACTCTTAAAAGATGTCCTCCCATTTAGTTTTGTAACACACTTTTTAAAAATAATATAATGTAATGAGCTAAAAATAATTTCTAAATTTGAATAAATTATATCTTAATATAAAGATTCAGAAATGTGGAACACAAAAAAAAATATTTATATATATATAAATCTGTTTCACATAACAATAATACTTCTTAATTCAAGAATACATACTAAAAGATAAAATGTATCTAATTCAAATTTACATCAGCAATTATACACAAACATATAGTTCTCAAAATATAATTATAACACGCAATACTTGTATAATGAAATATACACAATAAATTACTTTATACATTCATTAGCAACAAAATAAATAGAAACAGATCATCAATGAAAACAATACACAATTAAATGTACATATTTATGTTTGTATATCTGAATTGATGTAATGTAGCAATCAAATTTACATAATACAGACGGAGTATAATATGCATTTTTTATTTTATAAATTTTTTTTAAAGAATACACTTTTTTCAGTACAGTAAACACTTAATTGAAAAAAAAAAACAAATTAAAATCACTTAAATATTTTATTAAAAATAATCATGGAAGATCTAAGATAAACATATGTAACTGTAAAACAAAGCTTAGGTTGTTACTAAAGAATTGAAATTCCATTGGATAACATAAGCCTGATTGAAAATTTAATTTTTGAAATATATTTACATTTTGAAATACATCCAATATACAAAACTTGTTTAAAGGAAAATAATAAAACTGCTGTACTATTAGTGTTTTGTTTTAAACAAAGATATGTAATTTAACTTTTGGAAGTCTATAATAAAAATATATAATTATTTTAATGGAGCATAACAATTTTTTTCCACTTAATATTCAAGATAAGATTCTCCACTAAGCAGATGATCTTATATCATGAAATAGAATACCATATTTCATTTTTTCAGGCCTGTGCTTGAGTAACCAATTACCAACTAAGTCTACAGATATATTATTTAAAATTTTAAATATTGATTGATTAACAGAAAAGCATTAAAGAGCATACAAGCAGTAACTATGAAATAAAACTTGTTGGCTTTTTAATATTAATTGTTCTATCATAACACAAAATATATTATTAGAGAATATATCTATTTTTCAAGGGCGATTTGGGCTGATTACATATTAGCTTCTTTCTATTATGATTAATCATGGCTCTAAAATGAGATCAGAGATTTGGTTTTTAATTGTTGGATCATGAGCTGTGCTATTATGTAATAATTTCTAGTTATTTTTTCCACGGTCTGTATGTATATATATATGCATTTTTCTTGTAATGCCAATCCAACCACCTTCTTAATATAATATAGTCCATAAGACTGGATAAATCAGCAAAGGAAAAAATAAATAAAATTTTATCTTTAGTGGCATAAATTACCAATATTCTATACAGAAAAAAATTACTAATTTGAATAACAAGTATAAATATTCTAAATTGCATTTCTTTAGAGAATAATTTCAAGTAAGACAAAAAAATAAATATTGTTTTACTAGGTTTTGGAAGGTCTGAAGTTAAAAAACAAGAAAATTGAGGAAATCAATTGAAAGTGTGACAGAAAGCAACAATTAAACCTCTTCTTAAAAGTTCATCGTATGGGATATAGGTTTATATGTAAGTTTTGTACAAAAACAAGAGAACAACAGTAATCACAACACTCCTCTTCTACTCGTACACATTTGACTATATGCTTACATGTCTTCTAAATAAAAAAATCATTTAATAAAAGTATGCTGAAGTTTATTTCCTATAACTGTGCTACTGATATAAAAATTTCATCTTAAAAACTATAATTCTGAACATATTATCGAATATTCTGATTATTTAACAGTTTCTATTATATCCAGTAAAGGATACTGGATGGAGATAGGATGTACAAAATATTGTTCTATTCAAACAATTTTAACTCGATGGGCAATTAATACTGAAACCAGTTTAGCAGGGATCAGAAATCCACTATGTTCCATCTTGTTCTGAAAATTTGGAAAAAATGAGGGTTACATTGACATTAACTCAACTACTAACCCCTTCAGGTTAATAAGCAAAAACCTGGAGAATATTTTGTAGAATGCTAATTACTAATGTTTATTTGTTTATAATACTAATACTAATGTTTATAATATGTTCAGAATTATAGTTTTTAAGATGAAATTTTTATATCAGTAGCACAGTTATAGGAAATAAACTTCAGCATACTTTTATTAAATGATTTTTTTATTTAGAAGACATGTAAGCATATAGTCAAATGTGTACGAGTAGAAGAGGAGTGTTGTGATTACTGTTGTTCTCTTGTTTTTGTACAAAACTTACATATAAACCTATATCCCATACGATGAACTTTTAAGTTCATATATACAGACTTAAATTTAAATTAACTAATGTTTACATAGAACCTTATTAGGCCCTAGTCCCACCAAATCACTGCTTTATGACAAAAAAAATCTTTTGAATAAAAAAAAATACTTGGTAAATATGATCTACCTCATTTAAGGTATAATATACATACTTACATGACTTATCTATTGTAAAATTCTGACACACACATAATGTGCATAAACGAAGAAAAATATTACAGCTAATTATGCTGAAATTTTGATACTCTTTTTTGACTTTACATCATATAATAACTGCTTGCAAGGCTACACTAGTTTAAGCATACCTGAAGTGTGGTACAACGTGTAAAACAAGAAAGCATCACACAAGGGCATTGGCATCTACACTACAACCATATAGAATGCGTGAGGGGGTGATCTAAAAAATGGAAGAAAATAAAATCAGAGGGATGGAAAATTGATATCCAGCAATCACATTCTTAAAGATATTGAGATTAATATATAAATAGATTATACATCTTATAACAGCCAAACAAATAAAACTTGAGCAGGCTAGGAATATTTTTCAAATAACATATTTCCAAGAAACAAAATTTTGTTAATCAGTCATGTATAATATGTAGTAATCATTTAAGTGCTGCAATATACACTTTTTCCTTTTAAATGGAAACTACAACAATTTAAAATTAAGTGTTTACTGTAATATGTTAACATATGTTTATAATAAAAAATAAAATTCTATATATATGTATACTATTTACAATACATAAAACTATTAAAAACAATGTAATATGTATCTATTTGCAACCACGTGCAAAAAAAACCGCTAACACAGGCAAAGAATTATTACCTCAATCAAGACATTCTTTTACAAAATATGACGATAAAAACCTTTTAAATGTACTGAAAATTATTTAAAATTATATTGGTTTAACAAAAAATGTAATCCTTTTAAAATTTAAGTCGTGCAACTAATTTATCTCATTTTCTTACTTATTTAAATACATATGCAGAAAAATCATTGTAAATAAAATCAATGTTTTTGTAACATCAGGAAGACTTAAATCAAATGTTAAAACTTCATAAATAATATTAACAAATACTGATAGCAACAATAGAAAAGAATCTTACATACACTTATAATTCAGAGTTCACACTAGTCTTTAAATCTTATGTATAGACAGGAGGAATAAGCTAAGAAAAAAATGTCTTGATGACTATAATTTTAACAAAACTCTTCTGGCAAATGATAAACAAATGAGTGAAGAGAAATGTACAGCAAAATAACACAGTACCCACAAAGTGAATAAAGAAAATAGGTTTCAAATGAGCATAAAAAAAACAAACTTGAAGAAGCGATTCACATAGAATAGTTTAATATAAAACAATGTTACAAACTGATAATTACAATTTGAACAAAGAAATAAAAATATTAATATATCTGATCAGATAACAACAAATACAGACCAATTTTTAAAATATTAACTGTAAGTAATAATATAATTTTTGATGCACAGTTGTAACAGAAGAAATTTTTTCTTAAAATAAAATTAAATCAATAAACAGAACAAATTATAAATTAAATTTCATTTCATGTATTATTAAAAAATTCATAACTTAATTTCACCTTCTGGAAATTATACACAATAATCAGGAAATGTTTTACATTTAATAAATAAAAGAGATGGGTTTAATATTAATAAATACACCTTGAATGCTGTCTAAATGAAACGATAATTTACTCATAAAAAAAAAAAAAAACAATTTAAATTGTTAAACAATATTCTTTATAACTTTAAAAAACTGACTGTCAGCTGGTTTCACAATATGAAAGAAGCACCATCAAAAATTGATACTCAAAGTCAAGTAACAAGGATGTACACTTACAAGAATGAATTAAACTTATTTGATTTGTGTTTTTTTAAAACATAAATCTCTTACTTTTGGTTTAAAAGACAAGAAGACAAATTCAAAGCCAACGGGACACTCGAGGTATGGATAATAAAATGTTCAGCAACTGTGGTCCAAAGTCGGAAGAAGGAGCCAGCAATTGACCTGAATAGTGGCATATAGGTGATCTTTGTAACTAAAACAATATCAACTTAAAATGGATTGTTTAAAAAACATTTTGAACAATTTTTTCAAGACACCACGGTTAAGCTGGAGACTTCTGTATTTACACAGCATATAAAACATATTTGTTACTTCAATGAAAAGTAAAAAATAATTTTATATCATAAATATACTTTTTAATTATAAATCTAATATGAATATTTCCAATATTTACAAAAAAAGACGAATGACAAATTTTTGAAGTGGTACATATCTTTCTAATTTTAAAGGAAACCAGCATTCAATACCAAAACTAATACAAATATTTTTGAAGAAAGAGTGATGAAGATGTTACAAATGAAAAGATAAATAACAGGGAAGTAAAATATGCTACTTGTAATTAAATTATAACAAATTACTACAGTTTTTTCACTTCTTACATTTTAGGTAAATAACTTGGCTATTGAGGAATAACTAACAAAAACTGAGTAGTAATTTCTATACAAGCCAATAAATTTTATGCTACAATTATACAAGAACAGAAATTAAAAATGTTCCTTAGTACAATCATTAATTTAAAATAACAATTACAGCAAAATAAACTTTGTATTCATTTCTTAATTGCTAAGTTAAATGAAATGTTAGTTTTTTTTTTTTTAAATAAAAAATTTGATATTTTATAACTCTTTTCCTCTAAATACAGAAATTAACCCTATATCTTTAAAAAGTCAGTCATTAAACAAATTCAGTCAAGAGTATCATAAATATTCTTTAATGACCTGGATTACAGGCTCGCACACAAGTTTTATAATAGACTAAAATAATTTTATGTATATTATGTAAAATTTAAGACATAAGGTAATCTGCAATATATTAATCTAATTAACTGAAATTTATCATTAATCACAAAAAAATAAACAGAAAACGGTAGGATCAGCTAGACCTGATATTAAAATCTTTTTAACATGTAACAGTCTTAGTCAAAACATTTTCATTCAAAAGCATAAACACAGGATATTTCCCAAATCGTACAATCGTTTTCCAATGTCGGCAAGTCAATTATCAACTACACCATATAAGTCACTTTAATTTTAACAAAAAATATTTATAATTAAGGTTATGGCAGAGGGGTTCTCTCTATTCTTTTCTTATCATGGCACTTGACAAATCTATACCATTCTTCAATAATGGAAGTTTCCAGCTCGTATTTACCTGACATATATTAAATAACTCATGTATATTATTTATATAATAGTACTAGCAGTAATACAAGTCGCATCATAAATAAGTTTGTTAACGAATATCTTGTATGTGAACACATTCGCGATATGGTGTAACAATAAACAGAAACAGTTGCTTTCCCCTCTGCCTTAAAAAGGAATGAAATTAGTTTTCTTCAGTTTTAAACCTCTTGGAAGAGATATTACTAGAAGAACCTTCTCTTTTAACTGGTTTTGTAACTCCGCTCGGTGAAGCTACTACATCTGCAACATAAAACAAGTTACCTTTTCTATAATACATATTAATATGATTATCAGGTAAAATACAAATAACTCATTAAAAAAATAATTAGCTCAGCACAATCCCTCACAGTTCAGTTCATTCACTGAAACAAAAATACAAATTTTCATTCTTACTTTGGATTAAACAGAATCATTTGATGACTTTTAAACAGAAATTTCCAGTGGAATAGATTAACAAAAATATTCCTGTATCATACCATACCATAGTTTCCACCTATCCAGAAAGTTTGCTACAGAGCAATAACATATGCATTAGTTAAAGCTATTGAGCTATTTAAAGAAGTATTTATTTATTCTGAAAAGCTGTTGGAAAAAGGATAGTCAATATTGGCATGGGGGAAAAGGAAAGATGGAAGAAAATTTAAGGCATCAATTAACAGCCCAACCCACAAATAACTCAGGGCTAGAAAATAATGCAGTGGATGTTTAGTCAAACACTATTCTGATCTCTAGCAGAATCGTAGTATATCTGCCTTTAAATTTTGGTAAGGTTTAGCATTTTTAAGTTAAAAAAACATTCTCAATAGAAAAGTTCCCAAGTTAAGTCAGTCAACATTACACTCTTATCAGATTTGTGTATTTAATTTTATTACAGATATTTATTTTTTTATTGAAATTACAGGTAAAATGTGTCTTAACATTTACATAAAATGAACATTTGAAATGTGCGAGGTGCAAACATACAACAAAAAAATTAACTGGTTAGAAATCGGTTTCTAACTGGTTAGAAGTTAAAAATTAACTGGGTGTAATCGTAGATCAATCTGTTCCACTTGTCTATAGATATTTGCCTTTCATGTCTTTAAATCTACCTGAATTTTTCAAAGATGAGTAACAGTTTTTAATATTAAAAAACAAGTTATTTTCATACTTGTACAATTCCAAAAGAAAATTTTTGTTTCACAAAAAAAGTGTTGAAAACACTGAATAAACAAATTTTTTTAAAAATTACTTTTATAAATAGCCTCACGCACATTCCGAATTAATGTCCAACAGTAATCGGCTAGCATGTTAGTATTCCATTCCCCTTTACAGTGGCTTTCCATCACCGAAATTTCTTGGTGGAAACCTTCACCGTGTTATGTCTCTGCGGTTGTCTGGGAAAAAATCCAGATGTGAGTGGAGGAAATGTATTTTCAGAGACATATTGCATCCCATAGCTCTGTATGAAGTAAGAAGTTGATTAACAATATCATGGTAATTGTTGGAATTTTGTTTGCCAAGAAACTTTTTGCAAACATCTTTAAATGAAGCCCAAGCTGCACTTTCTACATTATTAAACATCGAGTAAAATATATCATCTTTGACCAACTCTTATCTGAGGACCGACAAATATTCCTTCTTTAATTTTTCCTTCACTTACATTCGGAAATTTCTGCCTGATGTATAAAAATCCAAGACTATCCTTCTTCATTGCTTTTACAAAATTTTTCATTAGTCCTAGCATGATATGGAGAGGGGGTAAAAATTTTTTTTTGGTTTAACTAAGGGCTCAGGAATAATATTTTCCCCATTTGGAATTAAGTTGTCTTGTTTTTTCCACTGTTTGGTAACATAATGTTTATCCCTAGCTCGGCTGTCACATTCGCAAAGAAAACACATGTACTTAGTATAGCCTAACTGCATGCCTAACAAAATAGTTATAACTTTCAAATCACCACATATGTTATTTATAATTTATTTTTTCAAGAAAATCTTTCATCACATCGTATGTCTCTTTCAAATTAATAACATAAGCGATTTATATCGAAGGATATCTGTTAACGTGTAGTAGAACCACTTTTAAGGTATAGTTGGACGAATCTGTGAAAAGGTGCCAGTCCTCAGGTTTATGAACTTGTCTAAGCGCAACATAAGCTCATCAGTATTTGTGCAATAAACCAAATTATTTTCATCAATAAAGTACTGAGAAAGTTCTTTTTGTCAGCTTCGAAAGTCCGAAACTTTTGTATTTTTTTAAAAGTAAATTCCAACCTTGCAGTCTTGATCCTAACAGTTAAATTGATTTTCAGTCAGTTGATTTTCTGATAAATTTAAATCCCTAACAGAGTCATTTAACTCACCTTGCAATATAAGATGTGGCTTATTGAAAGATAAATCAAAATCATTGCTGTCTTCTTCAGTACTGTCCGATTCTTCATCGCTGCTTTTGAAACATACATTACAGGTGGCTCAAGAACTGGAATAATTTTACTGCGAGATACAGGCCTGATTGCAAATTGCAATGAAGGATATTTTACAGTAAGTTTAGATTTTATAGTAATTCCAGATGATACACTTGTTAAACAAAAGTAACAATTCGTTACATGATCCTTTGGTTCACGCCAAACAATAGGTACACAAATGGCAAGGCAAAGCCTTCCGTGTACCTTTCAGCCATCCTCTTAAATATACAGAACAATTAGTACATACTATATGAGAAACCCACGGTGTCTTATCCTGATCACCAATTTCACACTAAAAGTACTAATGATATGCTTTTTTAATTAAAGGTATAACACAAAAAATTTTCAAAAATGGTGGGTGATAGAAAGATTCTGAGTGAATATTTGTTTTCAGCATAAAAAAAAGAAAGTGATTAAAATCATGTATTGCATGTTAGGAAACAAAAATTATGTTTATCTGTGAAATTAATGATATGACCCACAGGTCTGACTATTATAAGAAAAACAAAATTTAGATTACACTAAAATTTTATTAATTAAAAGAGACTGTACTATGTAATTTTATTATGGTTTGACTGTGATTCTATATGCAATAACAAAAGTTTTATTCATTTTATAATAATTTAGTTTGCTTACTAGTGTTAAAATTCATATTTTCAAATGTAATCTTTATTTATATAAATTTGTACCAACAATATTACTACCACCAATTCACACGTAGGAAATGTTTTTAGCTTAAATGTATAAAAATAAATCCTTTTTGATCTGTGATAATCTCTTTTAACCTCAACATATTTATCATATCCTAAGTTATTTGTTTTATATGTTCCAATTATCAATTTTGTCTGTAAATGTTACTTTCTATACATCCCTTTAGTACCGATTAATTAGAACTATACATCTTAATATAAGGCTTGCTATCCTAGTTCTTCTCTTTAGAAGATTCTATTATACATTTCTCTCTTTTCCCATTTGTCTATGACCTCTTCATCTTGAATTAATATAAAATCCTGTGTGTAATACCACATTCCAATGGTCTCTTTTCTTTATTTGTTCTACTGTTCGTGTTTCACTACCATAAAGCACTACATTCCACAAAAATATTTTAAAGAATTTCTTTCTAATTCTTTGGCTTGTATATGATACTAGCAGACTTCTTTTTTAGCATGAAAGTTTTCCTTGCTTGTGCCCGTCTGCATTATTTCATTCTTTGTAATTCTGCTACCTCGGTTACAAAATTTCAAAACTTCCTTATATTACTCCTTCCCATAACATCTGATGTTTAGTATTCTTCATTCTGTTACACCTATAATCTTTGTTTTACTCCTATTTATTTTTGAACAAAACTTATCTCCTGCCAATAAAACCATGTCAATTTAGAATTTATTGTAACTCACTTTTTAGTATCTTTCGAAAGAACAATGTCATCAGCAAATCTTAACATTTTTGTTGTTACTCCTTGGAGTTACTGTATTCCCAAAATTGTCTTTTAATAATAAATTTTATATTGCTTCTACATACAGATTAAAAAGCAAACAGAAGACACTATATCCTAGTCTCCCTACTTTCTTTACCATCTAATAATAGTTGATGAACTGCTATTTGATTTGTGGAGAGTTCTTTCCCTATATTTAAGTGAGAATAAGTTTAAATGATTTTACTCATTTTACATTATCAAATTCTTTCTCTAGATCTAGAAATTCCATGAAGGCAGTTTTATTCTTCTTAAACTGGCCTTTTAAAATTAGTCAGGCCAGAATGGCTCATTCGTACCATGTTTTCTGAAACTAAAACTAGTCTACATAATATACATTCTACTACATGTTCCATTTGCCTGTAAATTCTCCTAGAATATTTTCTATGCACCAGGCATTAAACTAATAGTGAGAGTTGACACATTTATCTGTTCCTGCTTTCTATATGTTAAGCAATTATTTTTTTGTCATAAATGTATACTGTGTAAAAACATCCTAGAAGAGTAATGAAGATGGTCAATTCCTAGACTTTCTGTTTTAGTCTTTTATCAAATTCAGATCAGATACCTCTAAAATATTTATCAATTGTTTCCCTCCTCTATAAATTCAATAATATACATTTTTTCTTCTATGTAATCCTTGTTACTAAACTAATGAAGTAGATTTTAGATCTTTTGTCACTCTTAACAAAAGTTCCATCAATACCTCTGATACTAATCATACTTTTGACTCTACTGTTCTCCAAATTTAAAAAAAATGTTTCTATACATTTTGCAGTCCATACCACAAAATAACTTTTGAAATTTTTGCTGTGTTACGTAAGCAGTGTTTGTATCTTCTAGTCTATATCTTCTTTTACACTTTTAAAAAGGGTGCTCATAATCACTACTTTGCACTATATGCAAAATTCTTTAAGTCTAGTTCTTTTTTCATTTCTTTGATCTACTTCATAACCTGCAACTACCTTTCTTCTCAACTTTCTTTTAATATAGCATTCCAATCTCCTAAATTTCACAATCAAATTGTCATATTTTCATATTTTTTTTTACTAGATCACATATTTTTTCATGTACATTTTTTATCTCTTCTCTACTACACAGGTCGGCAAATAAATGTCCATTATTTTTTAGCTTCAGCTTTGACTTCCAACAAAATTATTTCAGTTACCTGAAACAACATACCCTTTATTCTATACATTTATTCATTATTAACTCTGTATTCAATTTTTTACTTTCCCATCTAGATAGCGTTACAGCTCTAGAAGTATTGTAATCGGTCCAATTTGGGCACATGTGGTTTTCACCAGTACTTGACATTTTCATACCTGAGAAACCCTCCCCAAAAAAAACTGGACCTCACTATCTCGAGATTTCAACTAAGGTCATATTGTTCTTAGACACATTTATTAACAATTAAAAGTAACTCGGTCTGGCTGGTTCTCGAACACGTTTGCCTGGTTGACTCGGTACCAGGAGTGATAAGCCTTGTTGCTACACAAATCTGCCGATCACACAAGAGAAAAATGTTCTATATAAGTTGGAAAATTACACTATAACTAAACTAGTGTTGACACTAACTAGTGTCAACCATTGCCGCTAGTATTGCCACATCCATGCAAATGAGCGTGAACACTTTAGTTAGAATCATTGAATTAAATATAAGCAAAATAATACAGAGTTATCATAAAGGATAAAGACAAAGCAAAGTGTGTTTTATTGATGGCTGAATTAAAATCCGTAATTTTAGTTCAACGTGCGTTTCAATGTGAATTTGGAAGAGATCCACCAGACAAAAATAACATAACACGTTGGTTCAAACAATTTGAAGAAACTAAATCAGTTAAGAAACAGAAATCAACCGGCAGACCAAGTATACCAGACGAAACGGAACTAATTAGACAATCGGCAATTAGAAGTCCTGGGAAGTCCATCCCCCATCGAATTAGGTATTCCAAAATCAACAGTTCACAAAGTTTTACATAAAAAAACTGAAATTACACACTTATAAAATCCAGATACTGCAGGAATTGAAACCTGATGATGGTGTAAAACGTTACAATTTCGCTATTGAAATGTTCGACAGAATAAGTGAAAACGAATCATTTTTAGATGATATAATTTTTACAGACGAAGCTACATTCCACGTGAATGGATGTGTTAACAGACACAATTCACGAATATGGGGCTCTGAAAACCCACATGCAATTATTGAGAAACAACGCGATTCGCCTAAAGTTAATGTTTGGTGTGGTGTGATGAAAAATCGTGTAATAGGGCCTTTCTTCTTTGCTGAAAAAACAATTAATAGAGTTGTGTATCTTGACAAGTTAACCAATTATTGCTTTCCTCAGCCGGATGAACTTGAAAACATTCATCGACTTCATTTCCAACAAGATGGTGCTCCCCTGCACTTCAATGCATTGGTCACGGACGCTTTGAACGAAAAATCTGGAGATCGATGGATAGGCCGGCAAGGACCCGTACTTTAGCCTCCAAGGAGTCCAGACCTGACACCTTGCGATTTTTTCTTGTGGGGGTACATCAAAAGCGTTGTTTATACACAAAAAATTCACGACCTAAACCACTTAAAAAACAGGATTAATGACAATGACAACCATTAACGAAGAAATGTTAACTAATGTTTGGAGAGAAGTTGAGTATCGTTTGGACATTTGTCGAGCGACTAAGGGCGCACATATTGAAATTTATTAATTATGTAAAAAAATGTTTGAGACGACAAATTTGAAAAATAAAAAACATAAACTGTAAGTAATTCTGTTTTAATTTAAACCATGTTCAAAACCGCACCATCCTTTTATGATAAACCTGTATTATATTTAAATAAAATGAAAAATATTTTAAATAAGTTTGTGTAAGCCATACACCAGAAGCAACTGCATTATCAGCTTTTTGAATTTGCATTAATTATCCAATAATTCCCTTGGTCATATTTCCATTTCACCTACCTAAAACCTATTATATCTAGTTTTAACCTACCCCATTTCTTGTCTTAGGTTACCTAGTCGATTACTTTTGTTTTAACTTGATAATCAAATGCTCCGACTTGAAGTGTGGCATGAATATATTTGTGTGTATACATACATACATATAAGATCAGATCCTTACTTCCTGTACTGTTAAAAGCACTTATTTATGGTAGATCAACAGATAATAATTATTAACAAAAGATTTTAAATGAAGAGATTATGATTAATTAATGAAAACAGGACTTACCTTGTAACCACCTGACTTGTGTTGCAGGCCCATAACCTTTGTCATTCTTTGCCGCTATTCGAAAAATAATGGCAGGTTTTGTTGTGACATCTATATGAGCTGCAGCAAGAGATGAGTTCGGCACTACTGCTTGGTTAACTGGCCCACAATATACTCGCACAAATGCCAGTTGTGTAGGCGTGCTTGAAACAGTCTTTGTATCACCCTTTGAAAGTAAACAAGAAAAAAACCAGTTTTGTTTAGTTTTAAACTAAGCAAATGCAGTTTGTACCACAAATAAAACAATTTTTTTTATATCACTGCGTCAATGAACATCGCCTATATACTAAAAGCAAAGCTCTGAAGTTCAGCCACACCTACATCAATAAGCATAAATGGAAGCAGAAGTACAATAAAATAAACTTAACATATTACGAGTACATGGGATACAAAATTAGCAAAACTACATAATTCATTCATAGTTTTAATGATTAAGTCTTTAACAACTGATCTCAATAGATTAATGTTACAATGGGAATAAGGGCACTCAGGAATCAGAGAAGATCTACGGAGTAATATCAGTAGAAAGAAAATCTGTGATGAAGGAGGCAGGGGTCTATGCAGCTAACACTTGCTCAAGTAAAGAAAGCTTATTTACTGAATTTTTAATAATATCCTCAGGCATACTTTATGATTCTCCTTTATGTTTAGAGGAAAAAAGATTTAATTTTTTATTTCTTCAAAACAAGATGTAAAACTGATTAAAAAAAATATTTAAAAATAAAAAAGACTAATTTTTCATAACTTTAAGAACTCGTACAAAAAAGCTACATTAAAAAATGACTGAAGGTGCAAACTGATAAATATCTAAGCATGATTAATGCATTCAGTATTGTTTTAAATGTAAGATAATAATACTATTGCTTCAATATTGAAGTAACAGTATGTTATAATAATAGTTAAAACCACTGATGCTGGAGAATTATATTTCTAATAAAATTTCTCCAACTTAATTGGTACTCCAATATACAGATGTGGTTTATGAATTATTGTAAATATTGATTTTAATTTTACAATGTGAAGAAATCTACACTTTATTAAATAAAATACATGGGTCAATGAATAATCAATATTTTAAATGATTTATATACCAGAAAACTAAAAAATGTTTTAGAAATAAACATAATTTTATAATTAAGAATGCTTACTGATCTATCAATTTAAAAACACAATAAACATGAAGTTTATTTAACTTTAAATATTAAACAAAGCATAAAAATAATGTGATAGAAACATTCCTATTAATTTGATAACTGATTCAATATTATTTTAGAAGTTCTCTACTTTTAGTGAAAAAAAAAGAAAAGTTCTTTAGTTCTAAAATAAATTTTCCTACAACAAAAGCCTGCAACAAAATTTGGGATGTGGAATGTTTTTTAACTTTTGGTAAGCGATTCCTATGTAATTTTTAGTGCTGAATCTGAACATAATCTTCATTTTTTTCAACAAGTCAGTATTTTTCGCAAGTTTCAAAATCTGTAAAAATGTTGAAAAATTAAGATACTATAAAACAGACATAAAACATTTTTTTAATAATAAATTAATATAATACATTCACTTTTCTGGCTTATACTATCCATTTTTATAGCTAAACAGTTGAGTGGTCTAAAGAGAAGGGCATGTGGGGAGGGGGGGGGGTTTGGGTTGAAGATGATGAGATGGTCGGAGAGCTTGGCTGACAGATTGTGACAATACTTAACATGATGTAACATGTTTATTGAATTTTTTTATTAAAATGAATTTAATTTCTTTTTATTTGTAAAGAATAGTAATATTTTTACTACTCATACAATCTAGAAAAAATTATTTGATGAACCAAAATTTTACCAAAGCATTTCATTAGAAAAAAAATCAAAAACAGTAAAGGTGAGATAATGAAAATTAACTTTTTCTTCTTTTAGAATGCATCTTTACAAAAAAATTAATTATCAATTATGCAATTTTATATATTAAATTATTGACTTATGTATTACTGACCTGGGAATGAGTTGTAGCACTTCGGACAGCAAGGCATACAGAATATTCAATAATTTTTCCTGAGGAACTTGGAGGTGGTTCCCAAGAAAGATGAGCTCCATCTGCCGATTTTGATATTTTTATTGCTGAAGGAGCACCAGGGAAACCGGGTAAACATGTTTTAAAAGCAGATACCTAAAATAAGCATTTTCTATTACATTAATTTTAAAAGTCAACATGAATATTTCACATATCTACACAAAAGAAAAGAAAAGTAACAAATACAACATAACTGTTCTAATTTTGTAATAATGTACACTGGTAGTTTATAATCCTGCCACAATGGCACTGCTTTTTAATACGAGTGTATTTAAGTAGCAGAAAAAAATTGAAGGTAAACTTACTGAAAATTAATTCTGTAACAGTAGGCAATATTTTTTTAATAAAACAAGATTAACTCTTGGGACCTAAGTAAGACTCAACTGCACCCCTCACAACCAGATGATTCTAGATGACCTTCTACACCTCACCTCAGGCAACAGGATCCTAGAAAACTGAAGGATATGCAATATGAATGCATGCAGGCAAAAGCAGGTTTAAGGTACTAATTTCTTCACATCATAGCACTCTTAAGTATCCAAAATTTTTATTAGCTTATCTATAAAAAATAAAATACAGAATTCATTTTATTTTATTAAAAAACTATACAAGATATAAATAATTATTATAATTTAAATTTTCAATTGGAAAAATAATTTCTTTTTAGCGCATCCTAAATAATTTTTTTTTGGAAAACAAAATTTAGATTTATAATGTTATTATCATAGTATTTAATTTTTTTATGTTTAAAATATTTATTTAACTATCTCCATTGTTTATTAGTAATAAACCATAGCTCAGTAGAATTAAAAATATCTAGTAACAAAAGCTTTTGAAAAACAGCAACATATGGTTCTGTAAAAAAGAAAGATTATATATATATATATATATAAACAGAGGTGTATCATTAAGTTCTGCAATTTTCATAACCTATTCTACTTGTGAAAATGACGGAAGGAGTTCATATAACTATATGCCCTAAAATATTTAGTTTCCAAGTTATGGCTAGTGAAAGATTTCGCTCAGATTTCAGCTACCCCGGTGAATTGAGGTCATATAACCGAACTGATCCAATATTGTCCTGAAATTTTTAGGATGTTAATTAAGGGCAGAATTATTGATTTCTTATGATTCTTCAAAACTTAAATAAAATACGTCCCAGAACTGTATCTGCAGTAGTTTGTGTAAAATCTGGAGTAAAAACCAATAAATTAGGGTAGAAAAAATGTTTTTTTTTTATGTTTGATGTACAAAAACTTTGTTAAATGGGTAATAAATACATAAAACTTTTTTAACAAAACTTATAAAAAATTTGATTCTGAACAAAATTGTGTAAGATAAGTAGAATAATATAAATAAAAGTTAGACATTTTTAACACATTTCTTGGCACGCTTCTGTACTGCTTTTTATTACTTTACGGCTGTCTATAAGTTGTTTAGCTGCATCCATAATGCGGACAAGTAATCCCTCAAGAGAATGTATTTTTGTTTTGTAAGCAGTATTTTTCATCCATCCCCAGATATAGAAATCTTAAGGTGTAAGATCAGGTGATCTTGGTTGTCAGAAATGTGGACCTCCATGACCGATTCATTTCTTAGGGAAATGATGATTTAAGTGAGATGAAATGGCACAAGTGGGGAGGCGCTCCAGTGTGCTGGAAGTATACTTTGCATCAAAGTGCTAGAGGAACATCTTCAAGCAGCTGTGGCAATTCTTCTTGAGGAAACTGCAAGTAGTTATCAGCATTTAAGTGGCCAGGTAATATGAATGGTCCAAACAGCTGATTGTGAGGAAGGTTGCACCATACATTGACACTAAATCGATGTTGAAAACTGCCTTCCACAGTTTCATGAGGATTTACTTCTGCCCATAGCATACGTTGTTGACCCAATCTCGGGTAAAATTTTCCTTGTCAGTAAACAAAACATACTTTTAGAGTTTTTGATTTGTATTCCTTCAGTTGCAGAACTCCCAAGTGAAGCAGACCATTTCCTGGGTGTAGATGTTGAATTTGCAGTTTATAATAAGAATAAAATTTTTGTTTAAGTGTCTTCCAGACTAATGAATGCGCAACTCCAATCTGCTTAGAAAGATGACTGATGCCTAGACTGCAACTATAATAATTTCATCAATAACAGCGTTGTGTTGGACAGATTATTTGTAGTTGGTACGAATACTAGGTCGAGAAGCTTTTTCCGAAGACTGAATAATCGTGCTAATTGTTTTGGGATCTGAAATCCTGTGATTCAGAAATGTATTTCATATTCTACTGTAGCACTACCATTACACACTTCTAAAATAAATACCCTATCAGTATATAACTGTTGTACATAAGTACCGCATTCCTTCAATGGAAAACCAATAACGTAAAACAAAAATTCACAGAAAACCTTCGCTAATGTTAGCACAGTTCACAGCACCTGCGATATACTTAATGTACCTACAGAATAATGTAAACACTAATACAATATTGCGCATTGTTGATCAACTGTTATTTTATTGCCAAGTTTAAAATAATAATTTTACAAACAATTTATTGCATTTCTGTCATTAATATCCAAGTAATTTTTATTTTACAATTGTTAAATCCAGATTTTATTTTTAAATTTTTAACAGTAAATTTAGATTTTACAAATTTTTCAATCACTAAAAAAGAATTTGCTTTTTGTTTACATTAAATAAGTACTTTTCTGACGAATGGAGTAATGTAATGTTTCTAAATATAATTCAATTTAAAATTTTTTTTTTTTTATTGAACTTATCTTACACCAATTTGTTCAGAATTAAATTTTCTACAAATTTTATATGCTTATCATAGTATCCGTTTAACAATATTATTGTACGTCAAACATAAAAAAACAAGGTTTTGTACCTTAATTTATTGGTTTTCACACCAGATTTATCAAAAACTACTGCAGATACGGTTCTGGGACCTATTTTATTTGATTTGTCAGCTCAAAAATCATTAATTCTACCTCTTAATTAATATCCTAAAAACTTCAGTACGACCTTATTTCACCGGGCCAACTGACATCCAACGGAAATCTTTCACTAGCTGTAACTCACAAAAGAAGCATTTTAGAACGTATGTTTATATGAACTTTTTGCATCATTTTCATGAGCAGAACAGGTTATGAAATTCCTGGGAGAACTTCATGATACTCCTGTGTTTTTTTTTTGTACATTTATATATATATATATAGTAACCTGGTTTACTGGGATCTCAAGGTACATATCATCTTTTCCCTCTTAAAGAGGTTTTCCAAACAGCCAGGTTTAAAATAAGTTTCCATTTACAGAGGACCCGACTAAGAGAGGTCAAAATGAACCTTTTTTTCATTTATAAAGGTAAAAATGCATATTTTATATATGTAATGCAAATGTAGTCTTTTTATTCTTCTTATGGATTTAAACAATACAAAACTTACAGTCTGAAAAAATCTGTTAATTTAGTTTGTATTTTAGTGCTACTTGCCATAAGGTGTTTTTCAATATTATAAATCTGATGCCTAGATTATCAACATTTGACACTTCAAAATAACTGGTGTTTTTTTTTTTTTTTTAGTGATAGAACTTTTGATAGAGATAGCTGTCATTTGCTTTGTTTTGTGATTTCAAATTAGTGAGTATTGGCAAATGATCATGGAAAAACTGACGCCGCAACATTTACAAATTGTGGAAATATATTTACAAAATCAATGTTCTGTTCGCCAAACGTAAAGAGCACTTGGTAATTTTTATGGTGTACATAATCGTCCAACAGAGCAACTTATTTGTCGAACTATTGATAAATTTTGTAAAAAATTACTCTACTCAATGAAAAACCAACAAGACAAAGTCTGTATGTACAGACGAAAATATCAGTGCGTCAGTGACAGTGTGAAGAAGATCCGAATGTGTCTATTCATCGCCGTTCTCAACAACTTGGACTTTGTCCATCCACTACATGAAAAATTCTACGTAAAGATCTTGGTCTACACCCGTACAAGAACTGAAGCTGCAAGGCCATAATAAGTGTCGTTTGATTGGTGAATCAATTGAAAACTGATCCACATTTTTATCGAAAAATATTGTTCAGTGACAAAGCTCATTTCTGGTTAAAAAGTTGTCAAGAAGCACAATTACTGTATATGGAGTAAGATCAATCATCAGGAAATTTACGAGTCTCCATTGCATCCTGAAAAATTCACTATATGGTGTGGGTTACCAGCTGGAGGCATCAGTCCTTATCTTTTTAAAAATGAGGTCGGAGTGCATGTTACTGTCAATGGTGATCTTTACAGATCAATGATCAGTGATTATTTGTTTCCAAATTTACATGACATCGATCTGCAACAGTTTTGGTTTTAACAGGATGGTGCCACATCTCACTACTACTGAAACAATCGATTTAACAACAAAATTATTTCACAAAATGGTCCCGTGAATTGGCATCAGAGATCATGTGACCTAACGCCAGTGGATTATTTTCTTTGTGAATATGTGAAGTCTCTGGTTTATGCTGATAAACCAGCAACAATTGACTGCTTTGGAAGCAAACATAACTCGTGTTATTAACGAAATACATCCCAACTTACTTGAAAACGTGGTTCAAAATTGGACTGATCAAATCCAGTTCATCAAAGCTAGTCATGGTGGACATATGCTGGAAATTATTTTCAAAAATTAAATGTCAGAATATTATCTTTCAGATAAAAACAAAACTGGCTTCAAACTTACCTTTTCATGTCTTTTATTTCAATTCAAAGTTCTATCACTCTAAAAAAAACATCCATTACTTATGTAAAGTCTCTAATGTTTTTTCTGCATCATGCTTTGACACTTTCTGTACACTCCTCTTCTTCAATTTCCAAAGTGGAAGAGCATGCAGAAACAATGTCAACTTCAGTTAGCTCATCCGAAACTAATAATTTGTCATTGATATGCACAAAATCCTCAAAAATTGGCGGCTAGTCTTTTTCGTTGCTACTAATAATCTGGTCCCATTCTTCGGAAGTGTCATTCCACAGTTCTCTTCCTCCTCTTGTAAGCCTTCATGTTCAAAAGTTTCTGTCACCTTGTATCCCGATTTTTTAAAGCAATTTTTAATGGTGGATTTGCTCACAGAAAACCAAGCTTTTTTCGAAAATCTAATCACCTGGAGGATATTGACTTCAGAGCTATAATTCTCTTCCTATAGATTTTAAAACAAACTGTACGATTTGTTTTCTATAGTAAAATTTGAAGTTATTGATATACCTTGATCCATTGGCTACAATTTACTTGTATTAGCAGGTAAATACAATAACTTAACGTGGTCTAAATCAGGCACATTATTGTGGGCTGTGCAATTCTTGACAAATAAAACAATACTTTCATTTCTGCACCTTCATTTCAGTATTCATTCTTTTTAACCAATCTGCGAAGATATCCGAAGTCATCCATGCCTTTTTATTATTTTGATAATTAACAGGTAAAGTTCTGATACCTTTGAAGCATCTTGGATTTTTAGATTTCCCAATTAAAAGAAGTGGCAGTTTTTCAGTTTCTGACATACTGGCACACAAAAGTGCATGATCTGACCTCTGCTAAGTTTCCCACTATGACAAGGCTGACCTCTATATGTAAAAGTTTTATCCGGAAGACACTTAAAGAATAAACCCGCTTCATCAACACTAAAAACATTATCAGGGGAATAATCATGCAACAGTTAGAACGTGTTCAACCCATCAATTACATATGCTGCTGTCCACGTCATTGCTTACTTCATAAATATTTTTGAAAACTATATCGTTCCTTCTCTTAAAGTCCTCCAACCTGCTGTTACTGCCGCAAAAATTATCAATGTGGAACATAATAGCAAATACTTAGCCTTCTCTTTAATCATTGGATTGTTTATTGAAATGTTTTTAAAACATTTCTTTTCTTTTCCCTGTTTAGCCTCCGGTAACTACAGTTTAGATAATTCTTCAGAGGATGAATAAGGATGATATGTATGAGTGTAAATGAAGTGTAGTCTTGTACATTCTCAGTTCGACCATTCCTGAGATGTGTGGTTAATTGAAACCCAACCACCAAAGAACACCGGTATCCATGTTCTAGTATTCAAATCCATGTAAGAATAACTGACTTTACTAGGACTTGAACGCTGTAACTCTCGACTTCCAAATCAGCTGATTTGGGAAGACGTGTTAACAACTAGACCAACCCGGTGGGTTTTTAAAACATTCCTGCTTTATCCATGTTGACAGACATTTTTCAAGTTCAGGATATTCGGCTGATCGCGTTGGTTTTAGTTTTCCTTTCCCTTCAGCACACTGAGAACGAATTTTCTCCTTCTTTTAAATTATTCTGTAGAGGGTAGACTTTGGTATATTAAACTCCATACCAGTTTGTCATGCAACTTTCCACTATCATAAACAGAAAATAGCTTTAGTTTATCAGCGGCTGTCAATAATTTATACTTTCGTTTCAACATTTTGAGCACTTATTTATCGTACAAAAACCATAGAGCAATGTAAAACTAAATGTGGAAGAAATTTGAATAAGTTTGTAAACAAACCTGTTAAGACCAATATTCAAAATGACAATTAGTAACTGTCTTACTTACAGGCTGTTAAGCTAAACAATCCCAGTTACAGAGGTAAAAATCTAAAAAAAAACTCAGATAAACGGGTTTAATTATTTAAAATTACTAAATATGCCAAACTAAGAATCCTAAGTAAAGGAGTAAACAGAATTTCTAAAAACCAAATGCATAATATTTTATTTCTAACAATCTAATTTACATAAGTCTATGCGTAAAGAAACATTTACATTAACAAAAAATCTAGCCCTAAAATATACTACCCCCATGATAAAATTAAACTGATAAAAACATTAACGATTTTTTTTACCTTGAACACATATGCTGAAAGTTCAAACACGAAAACTAGAAATAAAATATCCAAATTGCACTACTTGAAATCGTTGAACCTTGTCTAATAAACTCTGAAATAGTAAACTGTTTCTGTCACAACCTCATTTTTATACTGTTAACATGATCAGCAGTAATAGTCACTGTGCAAAATTATTCAAAGTGAAAAATTAATTAATTAATTTACAATACCAGAATTATCAATAAATAAAATCAATTAATATTTAATCGAATTGAATGTAAAGTGGACGTGAAAACAGACACAAAATTACAAGATTTTCTGCCATAACTTCGACTACTTAACAGACTTAAAAAAAATAAAATGTCATTTTGTTCAAAATAAAAGGCTTAATATTTTAATAAATAACATACATTTTCATAAAACTAATATTTATGATGATATAACGGAGTGAAAAATAAACATGGCCGCCATTTTGTAATTTTTGAAGGTATTTAAGTCCTGATTTTTTTGCTAATATTAAAACTTTATTACAAAGACGCCTACAAATATTAATGTGATTCGTCTATCCGAACTTGAGATATAAATTTTTATATAAAAATAACAAAATGGTGGACAGGGGGAACGAAGGAGAAATTGCCATTTTTCTTAATAATACTTTTTGTTTAGTTTTACAAGTAGAATCTGAAAAAGTATAGCCAGTCCACCGTTTTAGAAACACCCCGTATAATGGGTTATTAATTTTTGACACTATTCGTTTTTCAAGTTATGGCTGTTTTAAAAGTATTATATAAAATAATTGTCGAGCAAGTGGTCAATAATACTGTATATCATATCAACAGAATAATTTAATGATAAAAATATAATTTGGTCAAAAGTTTTTACTAAGAATTTTTTTTTATGCATAATTTTAAAGTTAAAAATGTTATTTGATCAAGGGGATAACATTTATTATTTCTGGTACTTATGTTTTTCAGTTTTGGCTGTTATTAAAAATGTTGTTAAGAGGTAACTGTTAAGCAAGGGCGTCAGTCAAGTGGAACAAAACATTTTTCCTCTTACACTCTAAATTCAGTATTCAGTTATCTTAAATTCAGTATCTTAGTAAATTCAGTTAAGGTAACATTATTTGATCAAGGGAATCCCATTTTTTCAAAATTGAAAATTTATATCTTTTTAGCAGTTGTGGTTAAAATATTCCATAATTAAGTCACTTATATTTAAAACCGTATGGTGTATTTGAAATAAAAATCTGTCAAGTCCAAAGTCAGGAAATCTATGCAACCTTTGCCAGCTTTTTTTTGTTCTTGAAAGCAAAAAATTAATATAATTCACATCAAATACTAGACACCTGATAAAAAAAAATCAGGTGCTTCTGGGATGAAATATTAAAAAAAAACAAACTTATTCAAAATACAATAAAATTTCAGAATGTGGTTGATGAATTGTAATGATGTTTAGTTTAATATCTGCTAGCAACATCTTTATCAAGTTGGATAATTTTTATATGTGCTTTATTACAAAAATAATTTTTCATGAGTTTTAGTTCCATTTGTTGTGGCAGGACCATAAAACATCAGTACCAGTAAATGTTTGCAATTAACTTACCTTTGAAAAAAGTGACAACCATTCTACTATACAACTGAATGAAAATCAATATATTTCAGATATTTTGATTGTAATTCAAAATTAAGTCACTGAGGTGATTAAATAACTACCACCTATTATTTTATTTTCACTTTAAACAGACTACTAATTCATTAGGCAAAAATTAACAGCTAATAAATGGGACAAGGCCCATACCAACAAAAAAGTAGGATTAGAGGAAAGATAATACAATCAAGCTCAATATGATGACAGAACATTTTGAAACAATGATATAATTCTTCAAAATATAAAACTAACCTCATGTACAAAAATGTCTGCACTTCAACTACCAATTATAGTTTCTTCAAAAGCAGTAATTTAATACCAAAGTGTTCTGAAGTTAACTGTTAACAGAATTTAGCAGCATTAATATAATTTTGGTGATTCTACAACGTAACAAATTTACAGACTCATAAGGCATCATTCTGAGATGTACTCATGAATTCGGAGGTGGTGGACACAATGACAATTCACCTTTGTTCAATAAACTCAGGATTAAATGCCAGTAGATAAAATTATATTCCTTATTTAAAAAAAATTAAAACAGCAGTAATATTAAAACTATGTAAGATGTTTTAAGACAAAGTTGAGTCCTGGGCAAAATGGTTAACTACTCTGATCGTACTCTTCTGTAGTTCATGATCCCATTCTTATACAATCCACTGTTCCTTATCCTTCAACACTTCTGTTTCTGGTAAGTGCATGGGAATTGTTAGCCATTTTTCTGCCTCAAATTGTAGGAACACTCGATCTTTATAATCACTAGTGCAGCATTAGGATCCTTATTGGAACTTAGTGGAATGCAAACTTTACCTGTAATATGGTCAAAGGACTGTTTTCTACCAATGAGTTCACACAAAAGGGAAAATTAGTGGCTGAAAAGCCTACTGAGGTTGGTAACCAGGCCTACTCCTCCAATCCTAAGATAATATTAAGATGTTTTTATAGACAAAAAAGAAATCAAATTAAACTTCAGGCAAAATCAACAGGGATGGGCAGAAATTTGCAGATAAACCGATTCAATTACACTAGAATACAAATGACAGACAGACACTCATTTACATTTCAAACCACTTCACCTCACATAAACTATCCACTTTCAGAAGTATAACCTACAGATTTGACATACCAGAACACAATACTAAAATACCTAGTACACATTTGGCAACAAAACACTAATATACTCTTATACAAAATAAAGAAAAATAACATCAAAAATAAACATCACTGAAGATGACAACAAGAACTACTGCTGGACATATTTTGAATAAGATATTAAAAATGTAGTATTTATAAGTTTTCAGGTTTATTATTTCTGAAGTTTATAGTTTTAAGGAAATTTCTGATACCAAATAATTAAATGTTATTTTCAATTTACATTTAATCCTGATAAACTGCAATAGATGATTTGATTTTTAGCTGATCTGGAATGTTTTTTTCTTTTAAAAATTATTTTACTTGGAGATGAAAAAACAGGCTTTGCAGTGGTATTTAACATGTACTGTTCAAAGTAAATTTTTTTAATTTCAGATGATAGAAATTTCATAAGCCCTTATTTATGAGCAGACAAAAAACCTGCAATTCTTTGTTCTACAATAGTTTAATGTTTTAAAACATGAAAGAGTAAAATTAATAAATAAGAATTTATTCAAATACCCTCAGCCAACTGCTAACTACAGTGTACCAATGTAGTCTCTATTTCATCACTTCCTAATGATGAAAAAAATTCTATGCAACTATTTTCTATCCCTGCTAGCTATTTATTGTAAAATTTTAGTTCCTTGTACATCAATTCTATTTATTTTTAGTCTAACTCCAAATTTTGAGACATATACACAGAAAATAAAAGAAAAGAAATACCTTGAAATTACATTTTTTTTATTGGAACATTTAAAAAAAAATGTAATTAAAAATGCATTTGTCACTATTGGTTAATTTTTTTCTTTAAATTACCAACCAACAGATACATGCATCAACAAAAACAAATTTTTGATTTGGTTAAAAAAACAAAGTTTTAAGTAAAAAAAGATTTTAAAACAAAAGCTATCTGCTAAAGAAATGACAAAATAAAAGATAACATTTACATTATAAAGCAGAATTGTTTTATGTTTTCATAACTATTTAATTACATTAAAAAAAAAAAAAAAACCCCGCAATGAATGCATAACTTTCATGGCTATGCCAATCAAGTTATGTAATTCATTTTTGAAAAATGTATTCTGTAATAAAAAAAGGAGAAAGTTAATGGAAGAGACAAAAAAAAGAATATATTTAGATTGTCTTAAAACAGCTAATGGTTTAAAATATCACGGCGGGTTTCATGAAACTGAATTAAAAGTTGCGATTAGATATATAATAGTGAACCTAAATATTGAGGAGAAATTAGTAAATAGAACATGTGGACATTAAAACATATTCAAACTGAAGAAATAATGAACAGCCTTGTAACTTACCGTTTGAATTAAAGGATAATTAGATGCCAATTTCCTGTAATAACAGCTGAAGAAACTGCTACTCATAAAAGTAAAGTATCAATATGTAAATAAAATATGTGTTGATTTTGGTGGAAGATTTATCAAGCTATGCTACATGTTGCTTTAAGCACTATTACAAGCCTAAACAGTTTCTATCTTTTGTGAGGTATCAGAAAAAAGAGTTTCAAATGAAATGTGGAATTAAAAACAAAATTTATTATTGAAAAGTAAGAAAAAGTTGTATTTGAATTTTCAATATGAAAAAAGTAATAATGAACTGAAAATTACTTAAATATAAATTTGTTTATGAAGCCAAATATTCATGTTTGGACGATTATTTAAATTCTGATACTGTATTTTAATTCTGACTCAAACATTATTTTATGTATCAAAATATGTAAAAATTAAAACAAAATGGTTGAAAAATCTATAAAAGTCTGAGGGATTTTATGTTTAGCAGCACCAGGCCTCAAAAAAACTGTTACAGTTAAAAAAAAATAATAAATTAAGTACATATTATAAGTCACATTTTGAACTTCTTTTGATCAAAAGAAATGGTTTATATACTATAACTGGATAAAATACACCTGGGTTTCCTATACAATTGAAGAAATTCCTATTGGACAGATTTCAAAACATTTTATTGATGGGAATTTCAATACTGATGTGTTGTTGGGAAACATACATTTTTTAGTTATCTTGACATCACTTAAGGTTTCCGTTCAACTTAGCAATGAAATTACAATAACAAAACATGGCTTACAATTTGACATTATATTTTAAAATTTTAATCTAAGAAAAACTGAAGTATATGAAATATATTTCTCAGATCATCAAACTATATCTGCACATGTAGGAGTAATACAATCGTAAAAAAAATTAACAATAAGTATAACTCCAAAAAATCAAAGACAATCCATTATCATTTAATGATATAAATCTAAATTCAAATAATTTTTCAGATGAAGATTTCTTATAGGAAATAAATGATAATGAAAATAATCTGAAAAATAATATACGGAATTGGAAATGTCGCTGTCAAATGAGATAAAAATTGTTGAGATTTATTATGAAAATAATAAACCAGATGACAGATTTATTTGCATTTAACAACGTAATAAACTTAAATGAAACGGTAGCTGAATATGGTTTGGAAAATTTTCTACAATGAACAATAGAACACACAGTGTTTGAAGAAACATAAAGATTAGCAAAAATTTTGAATCAAAATTTTTATGCTAATTGTACTGTTATATCAATTAGAAAGGTTTACAAAATTTGAAAGAGAAATGTATTTTATCCAGTTTCCTTTAAAAATGTCAAAATTGTATTATAATTTGATAGCATAAAGGACATAGAAAACCATTTACCGCAGCATTGGATAAGAACATATGATTGTGAAATGCTTCATATATATAGCAATTTGAATCAGTTTTGCCTTAAGAAAGTGGATTTAAAATATTTATCTTTATTGTATTATAGAAATATGAAAAAATTTCACAAAGTTCAAAGGCAAACCAATGCTTATGACTGTGGATTATTTACTATAACGCTTATGACAGCTATGTTTTGGAAAAAACTGGAAGAGAAAAGTTATGATGAATCAAAAATACAACATACATAAAAAATATGCTTTATGAATATCCAAAAAGCTCAAAAATGTAAAATTCAATAGCTAGGAGAAAAGAAAATACAATGTAGGATTATGAAACAAAATATTAACCAAAAAAGTTCAATTTAGCTTATTTCTTCAATGATGTAAAAAAAAAAAACATGTATCCTAATAAATTTTAATGTTATCAATTAACAATTTTTTTTATTAATCGTAAAATTACTTGTTTAATTATATTTATTTTTACTTTTTTGAAGCCAAGATGCTCAATAAAATAAAGCAATAACCAACATTTTTAATACTAGTATATTAGCATCAAAATTTCAAAAAATATGTTTTAGATTTTTTTTAAATTTGGGGATCATGCATTAGGTTTTTTAATGATTAAAATATTTGTTAAAATTGAATATTCATTTTTAAATTTAAAAACTTTTTTTTTAATTCTGGGGTCCCCATTACAAGAAGAGTATTAGCCATTTTAGTGACTATTGTTTAACAAAATGATTAAGCATTAAAGAATTGAAATTAAATTTCTTTTTACATTTTGGGGCTCCCATGCTCAAGGGAAAGCACATTTGGGCAAAACTAATTTTTAAGAAAATAATCCTTAAGTGGTGATAACAAATTTAAAAATTGCTTTAATTATAAATTTAAAAAACATAACTGCTAAAAATTTAAAAAAAATAAATGAATTGAACTAAAAGAAAACAAGGTATGGAAAATAAAGAACATCGTTATGAGGTATTTAATTAAATAAAATAATGGGTGACCAATCAACTTTCAGACAGTTTTAATTTGTTTAAATACATTTTTCATGTTGTAGAAATAGCCACATCTAATTAATTGTAGAAATATCTACAATAATCATATATCATAATTGTCGAAATAGCCTATTTAATTAATTAGGCCAATCAAAATGTCGAAAATACTTAATTTTTTTGCCAAAATTAACTTCTGTTACATAAGACTTGATCTTACATTGAAGATAATTTTGTCTTTCAATGAAAATATTTAAATGCAATTGGGGCTCTATATTAAAGATCTCTGAATAGTAATTATTCTATATTAAAGAGCCCCATGACTACAATTAAATATTTACATTGGATAAAGTTTTTTTATCAATGTAAATTCTGGTGAGAGCTTAATCATTTAAGCCAATCAAATTAGATTTTTACGTGCCAGAATTAACTTCCGTTATGCAAGACATGTAAAAAATAGGAAATATTCAGTAGAATTGAGAATCAAGAGAGAAAATTTCATAAAAATACTCACTTCACTCCACGGGCCACGACCACAAGTGTTTATAGCCGCAACACGAAACTTGTAAGCAGTTCCTGGTTCCAACTCAATTTTCAAACAATTGGTGTAATCTGGAAGCTCATTTAATGTCAATTCAGTATGTTCTGGATCAGAGACAGAGCCAGGTTCGTAGAACTTCATTACAGTTGCATTTGTGGCTTTTATAATGCCAACATCACACCACACTGAAGAGGCGACCTGGTTTGGCAAGTTACAGCTATTTATGCTATCCTATATGACTGGAATATTAATGAACTGAATCCATTCTTTTTTATGGATTATAGATCAACATATGATAATCATCAGTTTTCATAGTTTTAAAATAAGGTATGTCTACCGGTAATAAGACATTAAAAATTCAATATGTTTTAATTTATAATTTTAAAATTTGAACTTTACAGAATATGTACAATTAATTTTTCATTATACACAAAAGTAATTTCAATTCAAAATCTTTACTATGAGAAAATTTCTTTTTAAAAATATCATGTATAAAATAGTCTCTTGAAATAATTCACGGAACTATGACAAAATGATGAAATCGTAAAACCAGCCATAAGAAATAACATGTAACTATGTTTAATGATGAACAAGATAATTATGATATAAATATTTACCTGCTAACTTCTCATTGCTTATTACTTTCTCAGTGAGAGTCATGAAGAATAATTTTAAAAAATTAATCAAGGAGCACAATTTAAGGGAAACTGTATAGTTACAAAATGAATTTTTTAAACGATCTTTAAATATTTAATAAAAAGAAATAGAAATAAATTTGGGAGAAAATACTAGAATATGATGAAACAATTTATTAAATGAAAAAACTAAAAAAAAGGATGTTTGAAAAAAAATCAATCTTAGCACTTGAAAATTATTTTAGCTTTTTAAAAGAGTATTAAGGAAAATTGTCTTTAGATGTCAAGAAGGTAACATATATCTTATTCACTTAGCTGCTACCATGGTTTTAATACTTCTAATAACTTCATCATTTTATGTAAATTTCTTCCCAGCAAGCCCACCTTCATATTTGGAAATAAACAATAGTTTGAAGGTACTAATCTGACGAGTAGGAGTGGAGGCAGAGGAATTTTGTATTATAATTTGAACAATCTTGATGTTGCTATCACAGAAGAGAGAGCCGGTCTTTGTTAACTTTCCTTTTTCATCAAATGTGGTCATTTTTTCTTTATTTTCTCATCTAAACAATCTGGCAAAGATGCATAATATTCCCTGGACACTGTTTTACTATTCTTCAGAAAATTGATAAAGATTATATATATATATATCACAAACATCCCACAAGGCAGTGGTCACCTTTCCTGCTGATAGAATTGTTTTCACCTTCTTAGTTGATTTTACAAATGTAACCCATTGTGTTTTGACTGTTCCTTAGTTTAAAGTCAGTAGCTTTATAAACGATTTATAAATTCTTTCATGAACTGTAATGAAACAGCATACAAATTCCTCTCAATTATATGAAAACAGCCCCAAATTATGATTAGAAATCTTTACTTGTTTATACTTTTGATTGCTGGATGCTCAAACGATCACAGATTGCTTCAGATCAGACAATCCTGTAAATACAGATCTTGTGAACAGTTTTTGCATGTGTAAATAAATAATTGTGTAAAATATGATGTACCCATTAATTTGAGATGCCTATTGTCTTAGAGACCTCACATGCTTTCAAACAGCCATCCTGAAAGTTCAGCTGATGGAGCAGTCTCATCATAATATTCAACTGACTTGCATACTTAACAAGAGTGTGTTTCTACACGAGATGCAGGAAAATTAAGAATAACTTTAAAATTACAGTACTAGCATCTTAACTTTGAATAGACTTCAAACATTTCTTTTATACCTTTAAGAAATGACTGCTTCAACTGGTATATAATTTTTTTTTCTTTTAATTTCTTAATATCATTTTATTATTTTACATCTTTATCACCGACAATTTCTAAGCACTTTATGATAATTAATGGTTGAAGCTAGAGCTGTAATTAGTTACGTTTTATCTTTAAATAAAGACGTCAGTCTTTTATTTTAACTTAAAAACACAAAAATGAACTTACTTAAGGTTATACTGCTACGACTTAGAGATTGAACTAACTCATAAAATCCAATCTTTTTAGTGATATAGTTTTTGGCAAGATATAAATATTTCACATAGTATCACTTAAAAAAAACAAAACAAGGATTTAACAACAAAATCTAACAGAATCAGTTATAAAAGTTCCTGTTTCTGAAGCAAAGCTTCTACTATTTTCCAAAACAAAAAGTAAAATATCAACTGTACAATATTAATGAGAGATCAATGTGATAAATTTGTGAAGTACTAAAATGGAGAACACAAACTATCACTGAGAAAGAATGTGTAATTAAAAAAATCGGTGCAAGAATAAAATAACCAAGGAAAAGTTAGAATACTTACTTCTTTCATGCCTCATCACTAGAAAGTAGGTTTTGACTCACAGATAATAAAAATAAAATAAACCCACATCAATGTAAATGCTTTTAATAAATAACGTACTGCATGGCTATGGGATCAGATTGTTATTATTACATACTTCATTTTTTTATGAGCCTGACTGTAATGAAAAGCTAATTCATCTAATTAACAGAATGCATTACGGAAATCCAATAGACAATTTTATATACTTATATACACTTATACCTTAGTATATAAATACTAAAAATTTAAGGCAAATTGTGAATTCCCCAGGGACTTCACAAATTCCCTGAAAGTTTAGACCATTTATGATTTCCCTAGGGAATTCACATATTCTCCGATTTCACAATTTTCCGGTAATATATATATATATATATATATGTGTGTGTGTGTGGGTTTATTTTAAGGCTTATAAATTAAGACAGGCTTACCTCTGATCTGAATTTCTCTGAAAACTAAAAAGTATATATATTAAGAAACAATAAAATGAAAATATATCCCACCTCACGTTTAATACCATTTGTTGCTGCTTGATCACAACTCAACGCAGCAGACGCCAACGTAGCAAGGGCATCAGCTTCTAGATTCATTCCTCCAGATGATACCTGGAAATGTTTTTCCAATTATACAAATGCCATTTTCTATGAGTACATCTATCTAATGAAAGGAAATATAACCAACTTGCAGTAGTTGTAAATAAGTGTTGATACACTTAATATGTAAAAAAAAGAAGATAAACTGATCTTAGAAGTGCTTCAATATAACAAAAACAAAAAAAAATAACACATAATCCTAGATTCAGAAATGCTTAGCTTCTGGTTTTTAAACAGAAGTTCATATCTAAATAGATCTGTATTTAGATAATATGGGTTTACATTACTTCAAAATTGGTAAACAAAATCTTGTTTCTACGTACAATAGGTGTTAAAACTATATGCTAAAGTTTAATTTTCTTAAGACATGAAGTTTCATTTCAAAGTGGCTTCCTAGAAATGAAGTTGAGTTATCCTAACGTTGACATTTTATAATGTCAACGGCTAAAGTCACATTTAATAAATTGGAATCATTGAAGAAAAGTGATAAAGACAGTTTCACTGCATACCTTGAACATTTAGTAATGATAAAAACCATAGTGGTCAAAACTTAATAACTAACTAAAAATAAATGATTTGTTCATCAAGGAAAACACAATTGTCTCTCAGACTGAACTATTTTTCTGAAGAAAAAAAAAAATACTTCTACAACTTCATCACTTAAAAATGTATCCAAACCAATACTTCACAAATAAAACAATATTCTCTAAGATATGCAAGAACTAACATGGCTGTGTTTAAAAAAATTCAAAGCAAATTTATTTTGATAAGAATGAAAGTTTTTATACCATATAAAACAAATTTTTTCAAAATAATTTTTATACAAAATTCTAAAATAAGACAAAACACCTTAGACTTTTGGATCTAAGATGATAAGAACATTTTTTCTTGCTATACATGAAGAACTCGCTACCAAGTACTGTATGGGATAACCTTTTTACATAGATATATCTTTGATGAATAATATTAATACATGAACCCTCAAAGTAGCTCATCAACAAATGACTTTAAATCTTGTATTCAAAGAATAAGTGAAAATTAAAAAAACAATTACTCAGTTACAACTAGTTAAACTGTTCAAAATGACCTCTTGTCACTATTTAGAATATTCTCTGGAAATTATCATCTGTATTCTATCATGGATATTTCATAACACAAAAGTGCTATAATTCTTCTCTTCTTTTGTATTAACTTTCTATCCATATACTTAAATTTTCATACAAGCCAGATGTAGTAATCCAGTGGCATTTGGTCAGGTGACCATACAGATCAATTAATAGGTCTGTTATACCAATCCAGTTCCCTGAATTAAGTTTCATTAAAGTAATTCCAGGCTTCTCCACAAAAATGTGGAGGTGCCTCATCATGTTGAAAAATCATTTTTTGACTTGCTAGTAGACAACATATTAAAAAGATATGGAAGTTATTTTGCAAGGAATTTAGATATATGTTGTCTCTGGGTGATCATGTTAAATGAATTGTCCAATGATTTTGTCAATGATAACACTACACCATATGTTAACATGAAACTCATTTTGGAAATTAGTTTTTCTGATCCATGAGGATTTTCAGAATTCCAGTGACTTATTTCTTGAAAAGAATTGCATCAGTAATCAATTTAATTTAAGATGGCTTTCTTAAAGCCCATGATAGAATATTTCACATATTAAATTTTGATCAGGGTATGATATTAATTTATTCCCTGAACAAATCTCTCCTGGCTTGTGCAAGTCAATTTTTTAATATTCTGTTTATCTTAATCTGCCTTATGTAATCTTCAAATTGAACCTCATTATTCTTCATCCAGTTAATTTTATTAACTTCAATTTTTATACTCTTGTTTATTTTGAATTGAATTTTTTTCCTTGCTATGTATTCATACCATTTATTTCTTAAACTAAAAGTCATATCATCAATAAATGTTGACAGTTTCTGTTTACTATCTCTGGACTCTTCAATCTCAAATTGTTCTATTAGTTTCTTTATTGTGGCTTCTATACGTAAAGTTAAAAAGAAACAAAACAAAATATATCACATTACTTTCTATAATGCAGCATGCCTTTCTCAATATTTTACTCTGATTATAGCTACCAGATTCTTATACCAATGAATAACTTGTCTTTCTCTCCATTTCAATAATATATTTTTAAATATCTTGTATAATCTTTCTGCTCGTCAGATGGTTTTTAAGACTAACAACAAATGCCATGCAGGTAGCTTAGCTTTATCATAAACCTGTCTTCTGAAATTTATCTGAGGGCCAAAGGTGCTTCTTGTGTTCCCATGCTTTAACTGAAATCCTTGAAATTCATCTAAAATTACTAGTACACATTCAACCTACCTCTCATTATAGTATTCAAAATTATTCTAGTTAGTAGTTAGGAATATTAAACTAACTCATTCCTTTAGTTTGTATGATAGTTATCACATTTAATACTAGTTATTTTAGTTATCGCTTTTCTTGATACAGTTATGATTTCACTTTTTGTTCATCTTGGGTTTTGGTATGTATTTCAGTATTACCTCTCTAGAATACTTCTCTTATCCTATATGTATAAAATCTTTTATTTCCAATAGTTTTTCCAGCATCACTAAAACAGAATTCCACCTGGTAGAGACATCCTGTTGCAGTTTTAATACAGGTTTCCCCATTGTCATTTGTTATCCCTTACTTTGTTAGTTGCTGTAACACAATGTTTAAAATGTGAAACAAGATACCTGCAGTTTTTCAATAAATCTGAGAACTCTTTGTTCATTTTAATACCATCTTGTACAGATAAATTAAGGGTGTGAGCCACACACGGATGGTAATGCAAATTTAATGTTCATTAATTGCATTTTTTACATTACATCCATTGTCTGCAACTACTACTGTCACTATTTTGTTGGTGATATTCCATTCTTCGAAAATTGTTGTTAAAATAGAGCCAATTGCCATTCCCGTATGAGAAACTAATATTTCACAAGTAAAATTGAATGCAGTTTGTTACTGTGTATAAAATGACTAGTCACTAACAAACAATTTATTGTCATTGGCTAACCAAATATCAGTAATTACTGAAATATGTTTTATTGAATTTAACATATTTTTAATTTTTTCCGATACATCAGAATAAATTTGTGATAGCATTGTACATGATAATTGTTTCCTACTAGGTGGCATATACAGTGGTTGTAATTTCCTTGTATATACTAAAAAACCAGGATTTTCAAGCAATGATAAAGGTTGGAAATCAATAGCTAAAATTTTAATGATGGATCTATCAATCACAGTTTTTTCTACTACAGATAATGCTTTGTCATGACGTCCAAATTAATGTAGTTGTTTTTTAGGTGGAGCTATATTTACTTTATTAAATGAAATTTTACTAACTGTTTCGGCTGATGATGTGGAAGGAACAGGATCTGCTAATACTGGTACCATGTGTTGGTGAGGTTGATTAATCAATGAAGTAAAGCATCAGAAGTATTCTTCTTTTGTTATTATTATTACATAATTCTTCATTTAACTGCAAAGGATGTTTCCGTTTTAAGTGCTCTTTTATGTTTGTAGTGTTGCCGAAAAACTTTAAATGTTTTTTGCAAATTTTACAAGACACTTTTTTGTCTTCATTTTTTTGTAAAAAAATGTCCAAACAATTGATAATTTCCTCCCTAGTTTCATAATTCTACTCTGTAACTACAACTAAATATGAAAGTTTCTAAATGGCTAAATTATAGACAAAAAATAATGAAACTCAATAAAATCAAAGTTTAAAGAAACAGTCTCTAAATGAGTAAATTCTATTAAGTAATAACTCTTATAATACTAAAACAAACTAAAAATTCTGTAGACTGAATCAAAAAACTAAAGAAACAAAACTCAAAAATGCTATTAACACAGACTGAAATGGTAACAAATAACACCATATGAATTAATGCAAGATTTATAAACAAAAAACAAGGATATCAAAATATTAGCGACTAACTGAGAATGAGATAATAATTCAAATAAAACCACTGCATTTGCAGAAAATAATTTTTAGGGAGGATTAATTGCGGCGCCAGTAACCAGTACAGTCAAAACTTATGAAATGATCTGTCAGTAACAGCAATTAAAGTACATTAGTCAAACTAATAATATTATTCTATGTTTGTACTTGTGAAAAATATTAGTAATATTCATATTTAGAATGTATCATTCGATTATTTATATCATTCTATTACTAATATCTTGATTATTAAAAATCACTCGATTCTGCCCATCACTAACACAGACTATTAAGTTAATGGTCTGAATCAGCAAATCAGTTGATGAATATATCAAATGAAAGCAAATGAATGAAAAAGTAAGACATTCAATATTATTGTTAATCAGACTTAAAAGTCATAAACTTAAGACAATGTAAGTAGTCTTCTGTTTGTTTTCATATTATTTAGGCATTAGTAGCAATGGTGACTGTTTTTTGATAAACTATATTGGTGTTGACATTTTATTTGAAAAAATACTTTTCTTATCACAGGTCTCTACAGAATACATATATTGAGAATATGTTATAGGGATGTTGACATGAAGAACCTGAACACAAATCCACGAATTCAAATATGAAGTTACCTATGAAACAGTGACAAAGACTAAAATTAATGTAAAAATAGTTGCTTCAAACACTATAAAGTTGTTGGGAGAATTTTGTAATTTCAAAAGAAATCAAAGATTGTTGTACATCCAGGAGACAAGCAAGGTGACTTTCCTCTTGCCTAGAGGCAAGAGGCATACTGTTTGTATATCTGGTGACAACAGTGTACACAAGAGAAGTCACATGTTTTCTGGAGAAAATGACAATGTATTTAAAATGGCTTCATGTTAAGCAATATTAATGCATATATGGCCTTAACAAAAATCCTTTTATCAAACATTTTTTTAATCTCAAGTAATTAGCTGATGATAAGGTGAGACAATAAAAAGCTTTTCTTCTATGTATAAATTATGCACATGAGTTACACCTTGGTCAGCGAGGTGACCAAATAAAAAAATGCGTCCATGGGCTCAAGTCTAACTGCAATATCATAAAAAATATATATATAAAAAAATAAAAGAAAATTTATCAATCATTACAAACAAGTGCAGGTAACCAAACGTAACTTGATTTCCTGCAGCATTCTAATGATTTAAGATACATTTTTAGTTTTTTTTTCAAAGCAGATAAAAAGTAAATAAAAATGTAAAAAAAGGACAAAAGGCAGTTATAAATGGACATTATTAAAATATCTCATAATAAAAGCAAATCAATATACACATTAACAGGGAATGAAATAATAAAGCTAGAGATAATCTTGTGTGACAGTGTTATGAGAAATTTATGAGTAAATAAAATGATGTTAGCAATGAATTTACCAAATATTTTACTTGTGACAAAAAAATAGCCTATTATAAATACTGCAATAAAGTTTAACAGTGGCATCATCGATTCCATATTATTACATTTCACTGATCCTCTCAAATCCATTATACCTGTAAAGGAAACCCATTTATTCTGATAGGATACTGAACATTCTTCTGCAATACTGTATTCCATTTCTAGCAATATGTTAGTGGAATGAATAAATAAGCAAATGATTCAGCAATTTATCCAAAAAATATTGAAAGCTGCTATTAAAGAAAGGCGAGTTAAGAAAGATAAAAAAAATAATGACCTATGGGTTACGTTCATGTATAGTAAGGTGTTAGAAGCTGTCGTTCTTTTAAGTCCATTCCTCTTACAAGCCTTCAGTTTGGGTTTTGACAGGGAAAATTTATCCAGCATTGGAAGCTTACAATGTTGCAGTAAACAGTCTTACTTGCGATTAAGAGCAATAGAATGAAGGACAATACTGTATTTTCTCAGATAATTTGCAGGCCTTCAATACAATAAATTTTTAACATTGTCCTAAATTGAATGTACACTTGTGGAGTGAGAGGGATTGCTTTCTGATGGATCCAATCCTACCTCATGGATGATTAGTGCCAGATCCAGCCTTGATCATTTGCTGTGTACCTCAGGCTCTGTTAGCCCTCACTCTTGATCCTGATCTTCAGAATATGATCAAACACTGCTTTTTCATTCTGTATGGTGAGACACACAACACTAGTTTTTTTCAAAAAGATTACCTGAAGGTTTTAATAAATTAAAAGTTAGCTGTCATACCAAGGGTAAAAACTATTTAAAAAAATACTTATGTAAATTTAATTAAAACAAATGCAGTACAATTTAACTAGTATAATATAAATATAAAATACAAGTTCAGTTCCAGAGAAATGTATATAAGAAATAAAAACTGTTAAACATGTATAGAAGGAACAAGATTTCTCAGTTTGACCGTTGACCAGAAATTATCATGTAATGTGAATATAGATTTAACGTGATAAAATTTTGTTGGGATATACTAGCTTCAGAGAATAAACAAAAATATTAATGAAGAAATTATGGTTATATCATGATCTAATACGTTTTTATTAATTAGGATGTAATTCTGTGTGGAGCGCATTATCCGAGTATGTCGTCAAAGATATTATACAAAAAAAACTTTCAGTTTGATTAAAAGATACGACTCCTAGGGATTCAAGTTTTTTTAAAAAATATTACCACAATATGCAGGTATTTAAAGAAAGTGATCACATATGGTTGCTACAAGACAGACTTAAAATGAAAAGATTTATAAGCTTGTTGTTCTACAAGAATATAAATAAACATGCAGTTAATATTTTTTCTTCTACTTTCTGAGAGACTTCCCTACAATGTCAGTATAATTTTATAATAGATCACACCCTAAGTATAAAAGCCATTAAGAGGAACGAGGCGGCTATTCTCATGTAACCCCCATTAATATTTTTTCTATTTTACAATGAATTTATGGGAAATGATCAATGACGAGAGTTTAATCTACACATTTATACATTTCAATGAGGGTGTTTTGGTTCTGTGTTTTGGTTATGTGGTATAAATGCATATTTTTATTTCTGGATTTTGTTTTTATCTACATGATGATAAGAACCTTAAAAAGGAAACAACTGCCAAATGCTTTCTAGCAAACGATCTTGTGCATCAGCCCAAGGTGATTAATTATGGGTTGTTAATTATTTTCCATTGTTTTAACGTAAGATTTCTGTCTCCAATTAAAATTATTTATATACTTATATAATGTAATAGATTAGATTAACATTAATATTATTGTACGATATGCTAATGTGTATTGCAATTGTTAATGAAGTACACATACATTTTCTGGAAAATAAATTATTTACCTCTTGTTTTATACTTTTCTGGTCATTAAATACTTTTTTATCTTCTGTTGAAAGCGCAGGTGCTGGTGCTGGGGTAGGGGCATTTGTGCTGGGCGTAGATGATGCATCAGGTACCGATTCACTCTCCCTGGTCCCATTCGTCCCTCTTTCTAATTCTGATAAATAATCATCAATAAGTGAAGGAGCAGTACTACTTTGTTTTGTTGAAGGTTCTTCACTAGTGCTCGTTGGTTCCACTTCTGTGTTACTACTTGATTCTAAACATAAGAAATAACATAAATACAAATCTTTAAAAAAAATATGATTGATCAATATTTCTATTTAAATGTACCTATACATTTAAATTATTACATTATGGACTAGGTTGAAGGAACGAGAGACGAGAAAGGTTCATAGAATTTTGCACGAAATACAAAAAAAAAAAACAATTTCAAACACACTATTTAAGCACCATCCAAGGTGGAGATGTACATGGAAAGCTCCTGGGGATGTAAAGAGAGCTTGAATAGATTACATTTTAATGCAGGAAAGATACAGAAATCAAGTGAAGAACAGCAGAAGTTATCCTGGAGCAGATGCAAATAGTGACCATAATTTAGTCATAATGTGCTTTGTGTTAAAATTCAAAAGATGAAGCAGTTCATTAATATGTACATGGCAGAAATGGAGAAAGTCACTGAAGCCTTAGAAATAAGAGAAAAACAGAAATATAACAGAATAAAAAAGGCTACAAATACAACAGAAAAACACATGAAAAGAGGAAGGAATGGATAAGTGAAGATGTTGAGCTGATCAATGAAAGAAGAAAGAACAAAAATATGGTAGATGAGGTAGAGAAGAGAAATTAACAAGGAATTAAGGAATAAGATAAATAGGAAAGAAGACAGGAGAAAGCAAATTCCTAAAAAAAGGAATATGAAAACATAAACAAGTGTATGAAAGTGGGACAGATTGATAATCATATGGAGATATTATAAAATTCTTCAGTGTAAGGAAGGTAAAAACTATGAGTATAATGGATAAAGAGGGAAAAATGATATGTGATGAAGAAAAATTGCAGAATGGTGGAAAGAGTATTTGGAATGGTTATATAGAGGTGACAACCAGATTTTAACAATAGAAGAGGAATCAAAAGAACTACCAGAGGAACTGGGGAAATTGATAATGGAGGAAGAGAGTCTGCAAGGCAATACATGAATTGAGGGATGGAAAGGTCCCAGAAATGGACAACATACAAGCAGAACTGGTGACAGAATGAAAAGAATGGTATAAGTTGGTCTGTAACATTTATGAAACCGGATAATTACCTTGTGATTTTACAAAATACATTATAGTACCAAAGAAAACAAAATCATGTGAGCAAAACAGAACATTGAGCCAAGTATGCATGCATCACAGATAACAATTAAAATGATCCAAAAGAGCATAGAAAAGAAATTAGAAGGGCTGCTAACAGAAGCCCAATTTGGATTTAGAAAGGGGATAGGAACAAGAGAAACAATTTTAGCACTAAGCCAAGTAGTAGAGAAACAACTGAAGAAAGGTAAAACTACTTTCATATCGTTTGTAGAACTGGAAAAAGCATTCGATAGTGTAAATTGGAACATCTTGTTCCATTTATTGAATCGAATAGGTATTACTTATAGGGAACAAAGGATTATTTACAGTATTTATCAGAATGAAATGGGAAACAAAAAAGAAGCAAACATTTAAAAAGGGGTGCGACATGGCAGTACATTGTCTCCCTATTTGTTTAACTTATATTCACAAGAGGCCATTGATAGAGAGGAAGTGAGTGAGGTGTAAAGATCCAGGGAGAAAGAGTTGACATGTTAAGATTTGCAGACAATATAGCTGTAATTGCAGAAAGCAAAGAGGACCTGCAACAAATTTTAATTGTTATGGATAGGTACTGAAAGAAAAATTTCACATATGTATTAATAGTCATAAAACCAAAATACTAGTACATCCTAAGAACAGGACGAATGGAACAATAAAACTGAGAGGTGAGACAATTCAGGACGTAGAAGAGTTTAAATATTTAGGATGTAATGTAACAGGTGATGGAAGAAGCAACAAAGACATAGTGAATGAGTAGAATACACCAGGCAAAGAACACATTTAACATAAAGAAAAAACTTTTTTTACAGCAAATAATATAAGCCTTGAAGTTGAGAAAACAATTACTGGGAACATTTGTGTGGAATACTGCATTGTACGGAAGCGAGTCATGGACAATTTGTGGAGAGGGAAAGAAGAGACTTTTGGCTTTTGAAGTATGGCTGAAGATAAGTTGGATGGAAAAAGTGTCAAAGTATTTAAGAGTTAATAAAGCAACTTAATAAAAGAAATGATTAAAAAAAAAGAGCTCAGCTAATAGGACACATTCTTAGGCACCAAGGTCTGGTTAAGAGGAAGACAGGACAGATGAAAGGCAGAAATTGTAGGAGAAGGCCTCGGTTAGTTCATAAAATGGATAATGGATGGATGATATGAACTGTGATTCTTACTGGGAGCCAAAAATAAAGGCTGATAAGTAAGACGAGTGGAGAGCTGCTGCCAACCAGTGTAAGGACTGTTAACCAAAGAAGTACCTCTACACTTTGACCACAATATTATAAATATAAAAATATGTATAAGATTAGAACAATTTTCCTAATTTTCAAAATTTTTCACTCACTGTAATAAAACATAGATTCAATGGAAAATCGTAGTTTTTATAAAATGAACATATAGTCTAGTGTTTGACGGTGAAAATAGAGTATTACCTCAGAATTCTTTCAAATAACATCGATTTTCATGAACATTTGTAATTAAGCTTATCTAACCCTCTGCTTCAAAAGTTATATGTTCCTGAGTATGCTTTTTGTTTTTTGGGTGTGAAAACTACACCTTGTTAAAAAAAATTCCAAAACCATACATTTAAACTTTTCATAGATTGAAATCATGTTTAAACATGTAGAATAAACATGCTTTTATGTTGCAGAATATAATTTATGATGTTTTACTGCATTTGAACCCTTAGAACCACCCCTTATGATGAAATTAAAAAAAAAAGTAGTTTTCAACCACTTGAAATGTTTTAATGGTGCAATTATAATGAATTAAAGTAAAATCTCTTTACTGTTTATAATATAATTTATGATCTATTGCAACGTTTCAACCCTTAATAACCCCACCCCTTATGAAAAAAATTATTAAAATTATAGATGTAAGTGTTTTGTAACTCAATATCATTTAAATATATACAATAACCCTTGTTCCATATTCTGAAACATAATTTATGTTGTGTTACAATGTTGTAACCCACAGAATCCACCCTAATGACAAAAAAAACTTAAGTTTTCACAGCTTAAAATGTTTTAATGATGTTTTTATAATTAATTATAAACTTTTTATAGTTGTTAATGTAGTTTATAATTTATTGCAACGTCCCAACCCATGCATTCATAAATGCACTGAAAATGTTGAGCTCTGAAAAAATGCAATTGTGTTTTCAACGATAACTTCTTTAATTTTTAAGCTAGCTAAATCCTAAAAAAAAAAAACATTTTGTAAGGAATTTCAAGGGCTGCAAGGCATGCTAAGTTCAGATTCCTTGAGCCCTTCATTTTTTGAGTTTAAAGGGTGGTCCTCGCAATCAAATGCAAACTTCTAACGGTGACATCTCAATCAATTTTAATTCTATAGAAATAAAAAATAAACCAAAATTTTCAGTAAAAAACAAAATAAACTTTCGTACTGTAGCATTTTTTACGTATATTCTTCAATTTTTTAATTATTGTGAAAAAAAAATAAAATTTTTTAAGAAATTTCAAAAAAATTTCAAATTTGAATCAACCTTTTTTTCAAATGTAGGCATTCCAAACCAGTGAAAAACTTCAAGAACATATTGATAGTACTTAAAGTAAATTGTAAAAGGATTATGTTCAATTCCAATTCTTGCGGAAAAGTCATTTGTTTTATTGCTGATTTTTTCTCTGAAAAAGGAAGACAACCTTTTATTTTCATCAGATCTCCTGTTACTTTTCATGCTAATGACTTTTACCAAAGCTAATTTTAAAGGTCTTTTCAAGTACTTTGAAAAATATCCTATAAGTTTTTCTCAACAATTTTTCCGTTATTTAACGTTGAAAGGTTCGACTTCATTTTTCAGTGAACAAAAAGTTATCTTCAATGAGGCATAACTTGGTTCATATTGCATCTATAGAAATAAAAAGAACCCAATCTCTTCATTATTTTATAAACTTCATTTTTGCTAATAATTTTTTCCATAAAACATAAAACGGTTTTTGAGTTATTCGTGAAAAACTGTTCACTGGTTGTAAATTAGAATTCACAATTAGAGAAGGGGTGGCATCCATCCCCAGGGTAAAAACACACATTGGCACTATATAACTTTTGTTCCTTGAGCTATTCCCAATTACTGTCAAAATTTCACATCAATCTGTTTTGTCCGAAAGAATTCTGAGCAAAAAAAAACCTCAACACTGTACTAATATTTTTTCATAAAACAATAAAAGTTTCAATGTACCAAGTTAGAATAAAGTAAACATCTTTTGATTAAAAAAAAATTACTTGTACTGGATAAAAATCAATATAAAAACACAATTTCTACTTATTCCGTGTACAGAAATATCTTCTAAGTTATTTTTAAATATTACAAAAATTTTTAAAAACTTGCTTTATATTTTTTAGTCATACTTTAATCAAATTACTACCATACATTTCATGAGTTTAATTAGTAGGTTAATTTAGATGTCAAAAGATTTTTTACACCCACGCTATTAATTTCCACCCTCAATTTACCCCCGTAGAGGGGAGATGTTTACAAACGTAATGGTGGAATATTGTATTGTCACCCGACCTTAGTAACTGTGCAAAATTTCACCAATAGGCAATGTCAGGAAGTATGTTAAATTAAGGATACAAGATCTGAGGACAAACATGAAAAAAAATTTCAAGTTAAAATAAAGCAACTAAAAACATTCAATTCTATCAATTTCTTTAATCTCTGTAATGTTCTCTTAAAAATAAAAGTAAGAGGAGTGACTTACCTTCATATACAAACTTATACCTTTTCTATTGTACAATAAATGACAAAAATAAAAAAAAATTATTTATACTTTTAACTGTTCAATTATTTAGTAGGAATATTAAACAATAATGCTAATATTTCTGTGACTAGCTTGTGACAAAAAGTAATGCATTTTGTTGCTTTACACTTCTGTCCTGGTCTCTCTCATAGTTGTGACATATGTAAATCAACCAAGGTACACGAAACACCAGCCAAAGTCACTTGGTCACTGAGAGTATGGAGGTTTATTTTACCACAGTCCCTGTGTGAAAAAGAACAAAATGTTAACTGTAGGACTGAATATTACCAGAAATTCAGTGGAATGCTTAGCACACTAATATGCAACAGTAGCAAACTTAGTGCAATGCAATTTAACCGTTTAGCTTAAAGCAATGTGACAAAATATTTCATCCTTACTTTTCCTAATAAGTCTTTTCTTTTTCCTGTTTAGCCTCCAGTAATTACCGTTCAGATAATACTTCAGAGGATGAATGAGGATGATATGTATGAGTGTAAATGAAGTGTAGTCTTGTACAGTCTCAGTTCGACCATTCCCGAGATGTGTGGTTAATTGGAACCCAACCACAAAAGAACACCGATATCCACGATCTAGTATTGAAATCCGTGTAAAAATAACTGACTTTACTAGAATTTAAACACTGGAATTCTCGACTTCCAAATCAACTGATTTGGGAAGACGTGTCCTTCACTAGATTAACCCGGTGGGTTTTCCTACTAAGCCTCTCTCTCTTTTTCCTGTTTAGCCTCCGGTAACTACAGTTTTTAGATAATACTTCAGAGGATGAATGAGAATGATGTGTATGAGTGTAAACGAAGTGTAGTCTTGTACATTCTCAGTACGACTATTCCTGAGATGTGTGATTAATTGAAACCCAGCCACCAAAGAACACCGGCACCCATGATCTAGTATTCAAATCCGTGTAAAAATAACTGGCTTTACTAGGACTTGAACGCTGGAACTCTCGGCTTCCAAATCAGCTGATTTGGGAAGACGCGTTCACCACTAGACCAACCCTAGTTTCCTAGTTTCCAACCCCGTTTCCTAGTAAGCCTGGAACAAATATTTATTACTCTTCAGATGCCTATGCTGTTTTTTGAGGCAAATTGTGATGTATAGGGTCACTTATGACCTAACATTACAAAGTAACTTACTTTACTATAAGTACAAAACAACTATGTTTCACAAATTACTTTACACAAAGAAAATAGAAATTAATCCATCTTTTCATACCTGGTTCTTCCATTTGTTCTGACGATGAAGTCGGCTGCTGGTGTCGAGTAGTTTCTTGATCAACAGAATCAGCAGGGGCTTGATTAGCTGACAATTCTTGCACGGCTTCCTGGCCATTACGTTCTCCACCGGCTGCAGGTTCACTTAATGTTCCATCATCTGGATTGGTCGGTGCAGTAGGTGGAGGTTGTTGCTGATCATCATCAGCATTCTCTTCTGTTGTAGGAGGAGGTTCTTGACTTTCTTCCTCTTCTTCCTCCTCCTCCTCCTCTTCCTCATCATCATCCTGTGGTTCTTCAGTTTCTTCATCATCAGGTGGTTCATCTGCTGGAGCATTGTTTCCACTTCCTTCCCCTAAAAAATGTATTTCTTTTTTGTAGATATACTGCAGTAATTGCTAATTGAGATTGAAACGTGACTTTACTTTGAAAATAGATATACATTTACAAATAAGATATTAGAAGTACTAGCAAATTTTTATTAACATTTAACACTAAAATATAAAATAAATCCTATAAAACTAAGATGTAAGTACTGAAGTACAAATGACTTTCAAACAATTCTGTTAATGATATCACATCAGTTTTTCATAGGACTTTTCAATTTAAAAATACCATGAACAGATTAATTAAAATGTGTACAAATGTTGATGTTTTGATTAAGCCTGCATTTTATACTCCTCTTAATCCTCTGGGCCTATATAATAATGGGATAATTAGATGCATAGCAGAGGAAAGAAAGTAAAAGTGAATATAAGCAAAAACTTCAATAAGTACAATGCTGTACGTCTCAATGTAAGTGATCTTTCTGATCTTCAATTTAATTATAAAAGAAATAATAATAGTCAGACTTTTCAGAATAAGATATAAATTAGTTATTTCATATAGATTTTACAGAACCTAATAAAAAACCAGCTTAAAAAAATTAATACTGAAATACTAGCACTGTTTCAATTATTTAACAAGACACTATCTTAATCAATTTGAAGTGGTGGATTAAATTTTCTTGAATACACTCAACTCTTGATTATCTGCAACAATAACCAGGAATAGGATCGCATATAATCCAATACCATAGCAAAATCTTGGTTGATCCAAGATTAGAATGATCTAACTGTACTGTAGTGCAGTACAGTATTTACATGCAATATTATATTAAGATATAATGGTAAATAATAAAATAAAATACAGTACACTATACTATTACACACCTAGTAAAAAAAAATTAATCTATTGTGCATTTTACTTTCAGATTTTTTATTTTTAAATGTGCAACTGAATGTTGTTTTAGTGTCTGAAAACACTTTATTTTAATTGAAATTCGTATTTTGCATAGTATAATATCACCCATTGAACTACTGTCCTATCATATCCACATTGAACTAAATTACAGCATCACCATATTCAAAAGCACACATTCAAGTAGCAAATGAATGAAGGAGAAAAAACTATCACAGAACAATGAAATACTTAAAATGTTTAGCTACTTTGTAAGTTTTTTTTACACCATTTTTTTCTGAAAGGCATCACGGTTAAGCCACAATGCGGTTAAATCACTCATGGATAATTGAGAGTTGACTGTATAACGTAAAGTTTAACGAGATCTTAAATATGTTTAATAATCTTCTAAAACCATAAAAATATGAGGCTAATACATACAGCTAGGCCATTTATGCCAATAAAGATATTTATTTTATAGTGCAAAATTACAAATATATATACTACAATTTACTTTATAGGTAGAGATATTGTGACTGAACAGCAAGAAGTCTAATTCTACTCGCGTTTGAGACAAATGTATAAAAACTAAAGTTTTTAAAATAAATTTTGCCCACTAACCTCCAGGATTAGGAGGAGCACTACTCTCACCACTGGCATCACCTACATCTCCAGGCGTACTACTGGATGCACCATCGCCAACACTTCCACCCGAGTTTTCTTCAACGCCTCCACTAGCTCCAGTACTACTAGCATCACCTTGTCCTTGATGGCCAACTTCACTGCTACTGGCAGAGGAGGGTTCTCCTTCACCGGTATCACCTCCAACTAATTCTAACAAGCCAGCTTCTGCTGCTAAAGCTGCCAGAGCTGCATCTCCAGAACTGTCTGCTGAAATAACAAAAATCACATAGTTTTTTTTTATTTTCAGAGAATTTCCATTAGAAAATATACTTTAATAAGCTCCATTCGGCGAGTAAATAAGTAAACTTTGACTTTAAATGTAAACAGAAAATAATTAATCTTAGAACTTACAGAAAAAGGATTGCAGACATTTATAGAAGCCAATCTGAAAGTATATACTCCACAAACGCTAAAAAGATGCAGTTTTAATTCTTAACTTTTAAGCTTATTCTTGTGCCGTTACCAATTTAATGAGGCAGGATGTTAAAAATAATTCACAATATAATTACAGATAATAATGATGAGGAGTTTCTACGCTATCCAGGTACACAGTCACTCAGTGCGGGTGTTGAGCCTTGGCATCCCGTTCCATCTTTCCTTTTTTTTTTTATACGATCCTTTCTTCCTTCCTTTCCACAGTCTCAGCCGTCAAACTTTTTTTCATTTCACAGACCAATTGCAATATTAACAGTAAAATTTCATTTTTCAGACTATTTTTATTATATTATATATATATATATACACACACAGAGTATTTAAAAAGATGTACAGTATGCTTTATAATTATGTGATGCATTGTGTTCTTTCAGCATTAGATTGGTTGCCTGTGGATTCACTGGGTGTTGCTCAGTAATAAACCAAGACATCAGTTGTTGAGTTGTGAGTGAATGTTCTTTGTTTCATTTAGTTTATTGAAATCAATAGTAGTAAGAAATGTAGCGGTCCTTTCAGTAGAGGAATTAATTTTTTTCACTGAACACTTTTCTTGAAGATGACAATTATACTGACTTAGTTAAATTTTCTGAAAAGTTTCCAAATACTTCTGTTCCTCACCGCAACGCAGTTCAAACTCTTACTGAAAAACTTCAGGCAACAGGCTCTGTTAAACATGCTGAAGTGGAAGATAGATAGGAAAGTCTCAAAGTTTCGGGCAACAGGCTCTGTTAAAGATGCTGAAATGGAAAATAGATACAGAAGTCTATTAAAGTCAATCGGTAAGTTAGCATAGCAGCAAGATATCAAACTTGCTACCGCACATAAAGCTGTAAGAAAAGAACTGAAAATTTTCCCTACAAAGTAATGTGGAGTTCAAGAACTGAAACCTACAGATCATGCGAAAACACTAAATTATTGTCAATGGTTTAAATGTATTATTGACCAAAATTCTGTAGATAACCTGGACATTACATTTTTTATAATGTTTTTTTTTTTTACAATATGGTTTCATGGAAGATATATTTTTTAAGGACATTTTTTTAAAAATATGATAGAATTATCTAAAATTTAAATTACATCAGAATTCTTTAGAAACTCAATTTGAATGACACACATACACATCTCTCTCTCTCTCTCTTTGTGTGCATTTTATTTAACTACACAAAACTGGCGAAGTCAATTTTTTTCTTTTCTGTAGTTCACTATATTAATTACAATTGTTTTTCAATTTTACTGCCAATCTTGGAGGCCTTTTTGGAGATACTAATAAAATTTAAAAAATAAAGCTCTGTGAATCTGTTTATTATAATTTTATACAAATAGTTTTTAATATGACTTTTTTTTTAACTTGCAGGGTTATGCAGTTGAATCTAAAATAGCAATATATAATTTTTAATATACATATATTTTTTCTTATAATATTGTGTACTGTACAAAATGGTCTGATTGTAAGTACTATCCACTTCAGTTAGGAAGGTAGATTTCCAGCAGTCTGTAGCATTTTCATAATTCTTAATATCATAGAGAATTAAAATTTAATATTCCACTGTCGTCATATACTGTATATAATTTACTGGCTTATTTTTATTTATTTAATGTTTCAATTCTAAACAGAATGGTATTACTTGTATTTTAGCATAAAGCAGGTCCACTCCAAATCTTGGTGAAAACAAACATACATATTTAATATGGTCCAAGCAACATATTTCTTACAAAATTGGTCAGTGGAAAATTATTGTTAATAATTTTATTATTTAAGGCAAAATCTCTCTCTCTCTCTCTCTCTGTATATATATATGTATATATATATATATACAGAGAGAGATTTATTAATTATATATATATATATATATATATAAATAAAATTAATTTATTTAAATTAAATGCTTTGTAGTTTATGTCTATACATATTTACATAAAAAAATTATATATAAACACATGTTCATAAAGTGAATATTGACAGAATATATATATTTTTTTATTATCAATTTTTCTTTTAAATAAATACATTTCTATAATGATGAAAAACTTTGAGATGCCCTAATTAAATTAAGATATCAAAATTAATCTTATTTACTTACTCTCACTCTCTCACACACACACTATATATATATATATATATATATATATATATACACACACACACACACATGAATTTTTATTTATTAAATCATTTGTTTTATAGAATTTGAAAATTTTCCTAATATAAACTCTAAGATATATTTTACTTTAAAAATATATGAATTAAAATTATTGTAGTGATTTAAATACCATTACATTAAAAGATAAATAATTTTATTATAAAATGTAGTAGCTCATCAAAGTAGTATCAATCCTCATTTTTTTTTTAATGTTTTTTGGCCTCAACAAACCTGTATATGCCTCTCATCATAGATCTCTGGTCTTGTGAATTTGTACACTATAAAATGGAAACCACTATCTGAATATTTTGTTGGCCGAACAAAGATTTTCTGAAATTATCAACATAGAGTAGACATTTCATGACTTCTTCAATCATCTGTTGCATCATTTAAATTATAATTGAGTGTAGTGTTTTTCTACAGCATTAACAAACAATTCCTCTGTAGAATGCTACAAATTTAAACCAATAAATTTATACAACTCTATTGAACTTTAAACTGAAAAACGATTAAAAATAAAGTAAGTATTTAACATAAATCACAGGCTGTAATAAAACACAGGTGAGTTAAAGATACTGGTTTTTTTCTTTCTTTAATTGACTGATAATATAATTCTCAATCAATCTTGAATAAACACATTAAAAACTCAGTATAACATTTTCCTTAAAAAATAATTTTTAAACTATATGTCGTTTTCAAATATAACAAAAAATTAATTAATGTTAATGGAATTTAACTATAACAAATAACTTTTTTACTTTACCTTTTTATTAAAAAAAAAAAAAAAGGGTGCTTGTAATGACAGTTTCTGCTTGTACACTGTAATAACAATACAATTAATGTTTAGGGATTGGTGGCAGCAGCAGTAGAATTAAAATATTCTAGAATATTTATTAACCCAGCAAATATATTTACATAAAAAGATTAATACCATAAATTATTTTACCTATTTACTTTGCAAACAGCATCTGTAAGGATTAGAAAATGTTCTGAAATATATATGTACAGTTATAACAGTTATGAAATATCTACTAACCGAGGGCAGTGGCAGCTTGTCGGACATGTCCTTGTGGCAGCATAACAACTTTGGCTGTATTGTTGTCTGTGTTAGTCGGAGAGTTCACTCCTTTACCTAATGGAATAATGTTTGAATTCTGGGTAGTGCTGACTGAACTCACAGTATTTTGAGGCATAAGTGTGACTGTCTTCTGACTTCCAACCATTTGAACAGTTACTGGTTTACCACCAATTGTAATTGCTTGCTGCAAGAAATAAAAGAGGCACTTAAAATATTTTAACAAATTCAGTGAAAAAATAAATAGGATTTTATCAGTTTCAGAGTACTTCAACTTTCTCAGAAAATATACCTTCACACTTTGTATTCTTCACAAAGGTGTATATTCTATACAAAGTACATTATATTACACAAAACAGATGAGGTAAGTAAATGCAGCTGTTTAGTATTAAACAATAAAACATCTATATAACAATCTGTGTAATGTATAAACAACTTACTACACTAATAACAAAAAGGCAACTTTACCTTGAAAATAAGTCACCTTTTTACATTTTGATGGAACTCATTTTTTTAAACCAATTGTTATTAGATTAAAATACAATGTATATTTATTAATAGATGTTTCTTTTCAGTCACTTTTACTAAAACTAACTTAAATCAATTAATTTTTATTGTAACTGTTGTGGACAATTATAGTACTAACAAAAACTGACATTTTGATTAAAATGGCTGCTATTGTATTGCTAATAAAAAAACATTTATTGAACTGAATTACTTTTAGTATGATAATAGCTCTGAAGCAAGTAGATTCACCAAAGTTGAAGTACAGAAAGTGAATTGGCAACTCGATTAAGTTACAGTTTCATTTTTATTGTTATTAATTCAACTAAGTTTCTAATCAAAACATCATTACTTTACATAACAATAAATGTTGTATAACGTTTTAGACAAAAAATAGAAAGGAAAAATAGCTTTCAATTATAACTTTCAACTGATACATGAAATTTGGCTTTTTCATCAGAAACAGCAGCTAATCAGTTGCAATACACAGGGCATTCTGCTGATTTTTACAATGAAACTTACTTTTATTAGCAGAAATCAAAATGCAAACACTATACAGTTAAAAGTCAACAAATATTATTAATGTTGGTTAACTACGTAAACGACTATTATAACAGACTTAAGAAATAATCGTGTCTTTTTACTTGAGTTGATCCTTGTGGAAGTATTTGTGAGCCAGCAGGTAAGCTTGCAGTCTTTCCAGTAATAGTTACTGTCTTTGGCATTCCTCCAGAACCAGCTCCAGGAACAGTAATTGTAATCGGTTTCCCAATGGAAGAAGCTGGACCACCAGCAGATGAAACCATCACCATGCGCATACCAGCTCCTGTACCAGTTGTCTGAACAGTTCCTGGAAGCATTGATACTGTTGATGTTTGTGTAACTGTAAAACATAAAAATAAAACAATATGTTAAAAGCTCTTCTTTGGCTTAATGATTTGCAAATTAAATAATAGATTCTACTAGTGGCCGAGTATAATTATGGTAATTATTAAATCAGTTTTTAAAAAATACAGAATTAGACAATGTTTTTATTATTACTTCTTTTAACAACTAATGTAAAAAAATAAGATTAACTGTTTATAAACAGCAATATTAGTACTTTACTACACACCATTCTACTTTATTATCAATAGAACCACATCTATAGAAAACTGTTGACATTAGTTGCAAATTCCTTAATTGAGATCTAATTTACAACAACAAAATTACTATAGAGTCTGATAAACAAATAATGTACCTTGACCGGCTTGTGAAGTAGAAAGAGCCTGGACTGTTCTAAGTCCAGATGCAGTAGTTACAACGATAATCTGTTGAGCAGCCTGTCGCCCGACCCCTGGTTTTGTAATAACAATTGTCTGTTGTTTACCAGAAGGTGAACCACTTACAACTGATTTATTTACAGTTACAACATTAGATGGTATACTCTTCATAGACGTGGTCATTATTTTCTGTCCAGCTACAATAAAAAAGACAAAATGTAAATACTGACAAAAGAAAATTACAATTTTTATTTTTCAAACTGCAAATATTATTAATTTCTTTTTTACCTAAAGATACTACTAACTATATTATACTACTAACTACTAACAATGATCTATAATATGAGGGCTGTTTTTTTTTACCTTCGATGGGCTGTAAAAAAAAAAAGACATCGACATAAAATGATTTTATTACTAAAAGTTGAGTAGTATCTAACTTATTTTTCTACATAATTGCCAAAACGATTGAGGCGTTTGTCATATCATGACACCAACTTTCCGATGCCCTTTTCAAAGAAGTTTGCCGCCAGTTAAGGTAAGGTACATCTTAACTGTCTGCTGAAGTTCTTTGTTGGTGGCAAAGTGTAGTTTGCCCAATCATGCCTTCAATTCTCAAAAGAGGTGAAAATCACTATGTGCTAAGTCTGGACAACACGGTGGATGGTCGAAAACATCCTCCTTGAATTGGTTGAGGTCTTGCATCACGGCACGGTGCAGTTGTGGATCAAACCAACACCGGATGAGAGCATACCTCTTTGTTCTAAAACACTCTGCAGAGGCGACATAAATATTCACAATAACCTTCCTCTGTTACAGTTGTCCTCTGCTCCATCAAGTCCACCAAGAAGACACCTTTATGGTCCCAAACACCTGTAGCCATTGTTTTCCTGTTGATCAGTGTCTGTTTGAACCTTTTTGGGTTGTTTGGAGAAGTGTGCATCCACTGCTTAGACTGTTCTTTAGTTTCTGGATTGTCAAAGTCTCATCACCAGTAACGACAGACTTTAAAAAATCTTCCCCCTCATTATCACACCAGATGAAAAACATTAAAGCTGATGCCACTCACTACATTTTGAGATTGTCACTCAACATTTTTGGGACCTAACATGCACACAGTTTCTGGGATCCTAGATCTTTAGTCACAATTAAGTGAAGGCCTTGAAATTTCTGGGATTCCTGCACAGAGTTCACTTATCATAAAATTCTGTCTTACACAGACAAATCATCAACACGCTAAATCATGCGTACTGTAGCAACAGACTTGCGTCCTTGCCCACATTCATCATGGTTGTTTGTTCACTCTTCTTTAAATTTCCTACACCATTCCTGTACACTATCATCACTCGTAAAGTTTTCACCATACACTAAGCTCATTCTGCAATGAATTTCATCCGCCCTAAACCCTTCTGTTTACAGAAAACTTAAAATATTTCACAACTCACATTTGGTGGGAGCATCGACTGTAGCAGCCATGTTCAGCTGCCCGTAGCTCAGCTCAGACTGATGCAATGGCAGAGGTTGTGATGGGGGGGGGGGCACAATTGCACGATGCGTAGACCTGGTTCCCGCCTACCTCTTGTTTACTTAGATGAATGATTAGAGGTTGAAACAAAAACAGCACTCTAATATTTGAGTGCTGAGAGGGAAAAGAGAATATCATAAATATCCATGAACTAAAATGAAAAAAAATTACCTTGTCCACCTTGTGCGCTAACTAGTTTCACAATTGTAGCACCTTGGGGGATACCTTTGGATCCTGCTTGTATGTTGGATCCTGGTTTCCCTTGTATTAAACTTACTTTTGGAACCTAAAAAGAAATATTAAAAAATTCAGTTAACTATTAAAAATAATTCCATATAAGATTTAACAAAAACCAATAAAAGAGTTCTCGTAAAATATATCAACTTTATAAAGTTGGTTATGTTGTAAAAGCCAACATAACTACTTCTGTATATATTCCACAGCTTATGAGCACTAACTAACTGGCCAGATTACCTATATAAAATCATTTATATGTGATATGATCGATCAAAACTTACTGCTTGTAGTTCTGCATCATATTACGGTTACGCTCCTTTACATTGAGCACTCTGATACATTTTTTTTTTATAAGTTCCATTGTTAATAAACTTCACTGAACAAATTTTATCAAAAAAATAATAATTCCATGATAATTGATTACTTCACAAGATTCAGATTTGCTTAGTAACCAATGCATAATAGTTACATTACTGTTAAAATGATCATAGTCAAATTGTAATACATCTTCTGGAATGATAATTAACCTAATTGAAATTGTGCACGTGTATGTGTATGAACGAGGGCTTTCCAGAAAGTAACTTACGTTTTGAAATAAAAAACCAACCAAAAAAAAAAAACAAGAAATTTAATATAGACATTTGAAAGGGACAATTTTAAACTATTTTTCTACATAATTGCCATTTAAATTGAGACATTTATTATAACGATGCACAAGCTTTGAAATTCCTTCTCTGTAGAAATATGCCGCCTTAGATTTTTGGCACCCATCTTGTACAGAACTTGTGATAACCAAGCTTCCCCGATACAATAAACTTTGTGAAATTTGGGGGAAATAAGTAAGAGTACCGTAATTGTAATGTGGTGATTTTCACAAATTTCATAGTTGATTTTCATTGTCAGTTCATCAGTCACAAGGCTAGGCCGATCACTTCAGTCCTCATCATGAACATTGGCTTGGCCACTTTTAAACTGAATGCACCACGGTCTTACTCCATCTTCACTCATTATTCCACCTCACAAAGATGCCAGTGAATTTCAATTGGTTTGAGGTTTTTTGCCAGTAAAAACCAAGTCACTGAACGCACCTCACAACTCGCAGGATTTTCTGTTTAAGCGCGCATTTCAATAATTCACAACGAACAAAGTAGAAAATCACAGTTCACACAATATGACAGCTTGAAGCATACTGAATGTAGAAAAGTTTTGATGCCAAGATGGCGGCTCTATTCCCACTCATCTCTAAGCTAGGCACAATTGTAAGTTACTTTCTGGATCGCCTTTGTGTGTGTATGTTTCTATATATATATATATAAAGTCATAATTTACAAACTCCTGGCTGCAGTTTAAAACCATTTTACTAAATCATAACAGCACAAAAAAGAAGTGTTAGTAGATTCAACAGGTATTGAGGTTCTATATTCAAAAGAATAGGTCAGAACAATTTATACGGTTTGTTACAGAAAAAATAAAATCTTTTATTTAAAAAATACACTTGTATAAATGTTTACAAATTATTACATACATTGAGGTGAGGGACAACTATTTACTGCGTTCTTTGAATACTAGATAGGGCAGACGTCAGCTGACTTCAGAATCATTTCTTTCCTCGGCATTAACAATTTTAAAACTTCATCACTTTTCAATTTTCATTAATTGAAACAAATGATGTATAGGAATTACAGAAAGTTATCCTTTAAAACTGAATTCTTGAAAGTCATTTTTTTCCAAGTCATTCTTACAACAAATTTTATGGTGTAATAACTACAAACACATTTAAATATATATCACAAATAGCAACAGTTTTTGTTATTTGATTATCTAGTAGTCCTGAAGAGAAGAATCTAACTGTCTTATCACTGATTCAATTACTCAATCAAGTGTACATTATTTTATAATTTTTTTATTTGATGTAACTGCATTCAGTAATGACTAATGAGTTCTTTAGTTCTGACATTTTTTAAACACTACCAACATGGAAATGAAAGCAATTCTAAAAACAATAACATGTTTGGACTCTGTTACCATGAAGCTTTGTGAATGAAGGTAGAACAATAATAATTTAACTATCACTACCTATTTGTGAGATAACAATGAGTAGTTTATAAAAATCTTTTCTTTGTTTCTGAATAAATTTATAAAAAGACAGCAACATGTACTTTTTTATTAAATGTACTAAGTACCAAGAGTGTGGTTTGTACTACAAATTTGGTCTGGAATTAGCACAGGCAGGCAAGCAAGCAAAAATAAATATTCAATTTTACAAAGATATTAGCTAGTAACAGAATCCTACAATATGAAAGAAATAAAATCAATATAACATTTTTTTTGTCTAATTCAATGTATACGAACTTACTGTAGCAACAGTCATGCCTTGGCTGGTTTTAACTAGTGTTACAATTTGTGGTGAACCTGCTACTCCTCCGGGTTTCTGTACAATAATCTGTTGTTGTTTTCCTGTCTGAGGATTTGAAGCTTTCAATACAGTTGCACCGGGTGTTGCTAATCTAACACTTTGAGCTCCACCTCAACAAATCAAAGATAAATATGACAGGCACTATATAAAAACACATGATCCGTTAATAAAGATCACTACTTTTTTTAAACTAACTTTATGATAAATTACTTAACGGTACTTTCATATGAATAATTATTTGTTAATTTGTTCATGATGAATTTAAATATTTCAAATAAGGGACAAAATTTCCACCAAAAAAAATCTCCAGCTGACACATGGTTCTAAAAATTTAGTCTGATCCAACCAATTTAACAAATTGCCATACATTTTCTTCTTGTAAAATTGTATTGTTTTTTTTTTTTACATTTAGGAATATCAAAATAAGATTCAGTAGTATTCTCAGTACTCAGTAGTAGTAGTATAGTATTCAGTAGTATTCTCTCCTTGAATTAAGAACTGGGTTATATATACTGTATTCTTTGAAGTTCTGGGGATTAATTTTAATAGCTAGTGTATTCCCAGTGGTGTGGTAGAGGAGAGGCTATCTGCTGACTGTTTCTTAACTGACAACTATATAATTCTAACTGCACAGTTGTCTATTGCGTGAAACCCAAAACCTTAAAGCCAAGACGTCCTACAATACAAATATTATGCATTTTCAATATTAGAGCATATTTCAGCAGGTAACTAGAAATTTATGATTCTTAGGTCCTAATGAGTCACTAAATTTGTCTTCAATCTTAGGCTGAATCAAAATTAAGTTCAAACTTAAAAATCTAACACTATATTAAAAGAAACCAAAAATTATCTTACTGCTACTACAACAGAAATTACATAAGAGGAGATAAAATATACAGAATATGTAATATGATAAATTATAAATAATTAAAAAAGATCTACCAATTTACAAAACTTAATGAAATTAAAACTTTTAAGTAATGAAGCAAATAAAATAGCTGGATCTTATAATGGAATGCAGACACTGAATAAATGTTAAATTTAGATGAAAATAAAGTGTTAGTACAAAGAAAGTTAATTTAAAAACAGGTGAGCAGATATCTTACATTAATCAAATAAATAAAATGCATTTTATAAGTTGATCCAAGAACAGTCCTTTTACATTGAGTAATGAAAACTGATAATGGCTGTTACGTGACGTGAAAAACTAACAGACAAAAATAGTACAAATGGGAACGATGACATCTTTTAACATGCAGAAATTTTTTTGTAAATTTGAAAAATGAGGTAGGTTGAATAAAATTTAAATATTACAACATTTTTAATGAAGGAGCTTATGGAATCTGGGAATCACACTGCTTCAATAGTTTTTACCGATTTTCAAGAAACAGAACTTAAAAGGAAGAGATTGAATAATCCAAACTTTCAGTTTTGAATTAGTCAGCCAGAAGCTCTTGGAAAGCAAGGAGGATTAAACCTTTTAGTTGCTTTTTTAATTTTTTCAGTGAACAAATTTTTAAAAGAACTGCTAAGAGACATGAAACTCTTCTACTTGATTTTTGTTTTATTAAGATATTACTCATTTTGAGAAAGAATGGTTCAAATAACAATAATTAATACTTATTTACAATGAGTTTAGAACCTCTTTGACATTGTTTTGTGTAATCTGAGGTTTAACTTAAGTGACTAAGCAAAGCAAGAAGGGATGAACCTCTTTCTTGAAATGTTTCAATGACCTCTCTTTCTATATAGTTTGTTTATGGTAGAAAGCAATTTGCAAAAAGATTTTGAATAGTACAGTATTTTATAAATCCTCAGTTATAAAATTAATTGCAGAAGACAATCATATATAACATTTTGCACTGGGAAGGGAGATAAAAAAGAAATGCTAAGAAAGTTACAAACATTATAACTTTGTTATTTTCTTATCAAAGTAAAAAAATAAAAAACATTGAAGGGAATCTTATAAACTTTAAAGCAGCTCTGAAAATAGTAAAATCAATAGTTTTTGAGATACTTTCAATGAAATTCCTTTTACCCTCTTTCTACAATCTTATCACCCCAGAGTAATCTATTTGCTAGGTCTCTAGAATCTTGAAGAGTAACTATTCAGAAGAATAAAACTACATACGTGACAAATATGCAACTGAGCTCTCATCATTTCTTAATTCAATGTCTATTTTTTATTATAATGTTGGCTCAGCTACAGATAAGATGTTTAATGAAACCAGTTTGACAAAAGAAAAATTAATAATCTCTTATTATACATGCTTCTCTATGTTGCGATAAAAAATCCTGAGCTTATTTCAATGCAACACAAACAGAATAAAATAATTATAGGTACAAACACGGGAGGAAAATAACGATGTACTTTATAAAAATGTGCTGAAGACATAAATAACAAAAATTGCCTGATATAAAAAAATTCTAGTATTAGGTTTTCAAATTTCTCTGTCATTACAGTTCTTCCTTAACAAAAAAAGTTCATAAAAATCTAACAATTTGTTTAAATTGGACTGTAAGGCTAAAAGGTGAAAGCTGTCCATAATGAGCACTAATCATTAAATCACTCATGAAAGAACCTGGATGACACGATAAATAACTACATTAATTTAAAACTACTCGTCATTTTGAATTATGATATTAATTCTACTAAAAAAATATTAAATAAGACTCAAATGTCTATTATAAATATTTTTCAATTAACTAAAATTACTCTTAGTAAAATTCAAATGGATTTTTGACAAAATTACTCAAGATAAGACTCCTATGAAAATCATGAAAGTACTTCAAGTAATTTATACATAATTAAAAAAAGTGATATTACACCACAATGAGTGATGTTACAATAATGAGAAATATCAAATCAGAAAAAAGCCTGCCATCTGTGAGTTTGTTTAAAATTAAATGTATAAAGTAAAACGTAACCAAATCAATACTAAAAATATTATTTATAGTAAATAGAAGTTCATCATAAACATAAAACATATTTCATGTATATATAACAAATTAATGTTATATGTACGTCAAAATAAAAATAATATACTTTAACAATAGTGTATACAAAAATGAGGAAACATATGGCTATGTTTCCTCACTTTCATATGCATACATTTAATAAATAATAACATAAACTACATTAATTAAAATAGATATTAAGCTGAAAACAAAGATTTAGATTAAACAAAGTTTCTTGGCATCTTCAGGATTTTTTTTCCAACTATAAATATTAATAACTAGGCTGAAACATAAATAAGAACAGATAAAAATATGTCCTATTCAAATAGAATGATTGATAAGACCTTGTATTAAACAATATTTAAAAAATTTTTCATTGCTTCTTATTTGTGCAATTATTATTTAAACTAAAAAATAAACTCCACAGTGATGCTATGTTAACTGTACTATATTAAAAAAACCCATATAAATACTAGATGATATATAGTCATGTTACACTTAGGACTCAAAATAACATCACATAATGATGAATCAAAACTTTTAAGATTAATTTCACAAGTAACAATCTGTTTCCACTCATATATTGTATATATTGTATCTCAAACATATATTGTGTCTCAACATATATTGTATCCTATTTTTCAAATAAACCATTACAAATAATATGAGTAACCAATGAACCAGCATAAAAATAAGTCTTCATATAACAAGGATGCTAATGACAATATAAATGCCACCAGAACGTATCAGTTTGAAGACAAGGAAATGAAGAATGCAATGATAAACAGCTTTAACTAATATCTCTTTAAAAATCATTAGATTAGATACTTAAATTTAATGTTCCTGATTCTATTAGTTTTCAAAAATTTATAAAAATTACTTATTATTTGAAAAACATTCTTAATAACTGTATATCAATATTTGCTGAAAATAAATAATGGGATAAAGAATCATTCATCAATGGGCATGAAGATGAAAGGTCATCAGATAGGGCCGATAGTAACAGTATTAATCCAATAAGGTAAATTTTAGCATATTAATGATCTAAAATAATCCAGCAGAGATAATTTTATACCAGCATTTTAACAAATCAGATAGATGATCACTTGTTTTTAATTTCTCTTTTTTACAATCAGCTGATAATTTAGTATATGTAATGTGCAGTTTGTATAAGCGGTGGTGAAAATTAACAAATTTAACTTTGGTTTTATTTTTGAACCTGCACAAAAATTTATTATGGTAACCAGCTTTTAACACAAGTCAATAACTCATAATTTTTGTAGTATTCTACATCACAAATAATATATTTATTAATGCAGTTCTATTACAAAACCACTTCCTGTATACAACTTATACTTGTGAGAGAATTCAGAAAAGCTTTCACTCACACACACCTATCCACCCAATGTAACTATTCTAAGGCTACAACAAAAGAACACAACACTGAAAATAAACAAGCACAACTCTTTTAACAAAACAACAATCACAGAATTTAATGTCTAAGAAAGTTCTTTTTTGCAGAACAGGCTCAGGTGTTGATGTCATGAGCTGAGGAGTTTTATTTAATATATTAAAAAACAAAAAAAAAAATGTTAGCATTAATACTTTCCAATTTCACTTAAAAGCACAGTAAAATAAATTAAAAAATGTTTTAAGGCTATAAATAAATGATGAACCCAGCTCTTCAATGTTATCATATGAAGTGCATCAGTACACAAACTCTTCTTTCTTGAGGCCCCAGCAAAAAATAATTTCAAGTGTAATAGTATACTTTGAAAATTTCATTTAAAAAAAAGTTCCAACTTCAAAATTATGATCAGTTACCTTCATTTTATTCGGGATATTTATACAAGAACTCCATGGTTTTAAAAATTAATTCTACAGGCCATTCAAAAAAGTATACATACTCTAATTTGACAATAAAAAAATGATTTTAAATAAATCATAAAATTGTAGCTCATATATTTTTAAGCATATCTGAAATATGGTGTTGGAGTTAGGATGAAATGTTAAGTTTTTAAACCAGCTTGGCACCTACTGCTACTTTCATCTCTTATTTTCAATAAACTATTCAGGTAAATTAGTTGCAAATTCATATAACACAACCTAATCTACTTAGTTTACTTTCTTTAATTTTCAAATCGAACATAAGAAAGAAATACTAAAAGTTTGTAGTTATATATAATATGGAATGGATCTATTAGTGTACGAGACATTGAATATCCAATGAAAAAAAATATATATATATATATATGGAGAAATAAAAAACAACAGAAGCAAGTGATAATAGATCCCAGATGTTATATATACTGTAAATGGTTATGAAAAACCTACTTATTTAGGCAGGGGCTATCCAGAAGCATAAATATTTTTGTGAGGTTACTAATCATTCCTTAAATGTACATTTAAAATCACCATCAAGTTAAACTTCAATCAGTAGCAGTTTAACAGTTGTTGAAACCATTTAAATTAAAAGTAACTGCAACAAAGGTTAGAAAACTGAATATCATGTAAAAACGAATAACAAGGATTGTGTAATGAAAATTATGAGGTTATGTTATGGACGATTTTATATAACCTGTAGAATGAAACCAAGCTAACCCTACAAGACAGTTTACTACCAATTCTGATGTATAATAAAACACAAAGGCGACGTAATTATTGATAACCGATACAAAAAGATTCTTTTTAAATCTAACAAAACGAATTCACGCGGTAGTGAATAAAATGTATTTACCGAAACTAATGACAGAATCTTATATTGAGAACTAAATTAAAGGGCCTGTAATAACAATAAACTATCAGATTAACTGAATGAAAATTAAACTTTTCAGTCCTGACATACTTTTAATTTACCGGTAAAACTTAAAAAAAAAAACAACAGTAACCAAGCACAAAATGGCCACTTCCATGGACAATAAACCACTCAAGTTCCTTACACAAACATCAATATATATTACACAGCATATTTCAACATAACTGCACAGCGCGAGATGGAATGGCAAAAAGCGCGAAGGTAATTCACATTACTAAACTTACGAATCAACACACTCCCAACCTCAAAGACACACGATTCGTCAAGCTAGGACGCAAACATTTAACTACTACAATGCTACCTACATCGCAACAGCTTTCGTTTCTTTTTTTTCTTTTTTTTTAATGTAGTCTTTTTAATCAAATGAAACACGAACAACAAATCTTTTTAAAAAATAAACTAAAAAAGAATAAATATATAAAACAGCGGAAACTACGAAAGTTGGGAATAAAGGTTCTGAACAATAAAGAAAATTATTTCTCTTAACGTTATCCAAAATGGCTGCCGACACAAAAGCGCGGCAACTACAGAATTCAGTACAGTGTTCCTAGTCAGTGAAATACGTATTTTCCCAACAAAATTGGTTAAAAATACTTCCGATTCATTTTTTTAACAATTAATGTCAAACGGCATAAAATATAAATACATCGATCGCGAACAAATTCAATCATTAAATACTAGTTTACATACTCACTGGTTCTTTTTCATCTGTGTATTAACCCAAATATATATATTTTTTTTGTGTTTTAACCCACATAAGAATACTAGTTATCAATATTTAAATATTACTTGGGAATATAAAACAATTAAAAACACGACCACGCGTAGTGCACACGAGAGAAGAAAAGGCATTGAATTTAAACCGTCCGAGCTGAACGCTCACTTGGGCGTGATTGAGTGTATTCGTTAATTTCTTACTTATTCATGTTGGTAATTTTACGTTAACTAATTTTCTAGTCTTTTAATTAGATAAATGACTTCATCTGACTTTTTTATATCCTGAAAATTAATTTTTATGTAAATTCTTCTGAACAATTTAGAATACATCTAACAAACAAGTACAGAATGCTATTCATCTTTTAAATATGTATTGAAAATATAATAAATTGTATATTTTAATGTTTTTATTTAAAAGAATAATGATAGAATTAAAAATATTTATGTAACGTGCACTTTATTGTACAGGATATAAATAATTGCCAAAAACTATTTAAAATGAAAATATTAGTTTCAATATATAATTATAAAATAAATCATAATTATCTAATTAATACTTACTAAAATGCAAATAATTCATAAAATAAATTTTTCCTCTTTCAAAAGTAATGAAGATTCAAAGCAAATTCAAAATTCAACAAACAAAAACCTGGTTCAATGTAACTATGAACATACTGCACAGTAACACAATACAAACATTTCTGATGCGTTAACATATGATGCCAAGTCAACAGTGCTGACCTCTACCACTAAAGATAGAAAATCTGCTGTACAACCAAATGTATGAGTGTGGTCAGCAGGCTGCATATATGCATTGATCAAGCCCCTGCAAGAGTTCAGTACTGAATATGCTAATGAAAACAAGCAAATATAGAGGCAATTATGCTACCATTAATTCATATCTCATTTTTCAAGCTTAAAAATATATTTACTATGGAAAGAATTGAGATGTATATGGGTGGCATCAGAACATGGAGGCATGGGGGGTTGTAAAAAGCTTGAAAAATGATACACGTGAAAGGATAAATGTGTCAGTGGTCAAAATGGAGAAATAGGAAAGATATTATGAGAAATTACTGAAAGAGAACTGTGAAGTGTAGTAACAAAAAAAAGTAAATTATAGGGCACTGAGACACATAAAAAATGAGAAATCACCAGATTGTGGAAACATCTAAATAGAATTCATTAAGAATAATCTGGAGTGTGTTATTGAAATATTGCAGAGTATTTTTAATGGATGAATTATTGAGGAGTAGGAAATGCCAAAGGAATGGGAACTGGCATACATTATTTCAATATATAAGAATGAAGCTGGAACAAACTACAGGAACTATAGAGGAATAAGTGTCAAGTCGTTTATTGGGAAGTTGTATGGATGCATTGTTAAAATAAGAATAGGGCGATAGTGATCTGAAAGGAGCAGGCTGGTTTTACAGCAGGAAGGTCATGTGTGAATAATATTTCCATTCCGAGACAACTTTTGAGTGAAACGGTAGTTAGAAATTTGGAAACCCACATGATTTTTGTAGACCTGGTAAAAGCTTATGACACGGTGCCAGTGAAGAAATTGTTCAAAGTTGTTAGTAATAATTGTGACCTAACATAAAAGCAATTTATCCAATGAACTTTAAAGCAATTTATGACTTTCATAAGAATCAAGTAAATGCTGCTAAGGTGGGGAAAAAAATGGTGCTACAGCAGCACTCCCGGAGTTGAAAGGTGATGTTTGGTGATCTTTTGAATTTTGTGGTACAGTTTATCTTATAGATGAAGTGTTTTTTAACAGTTACAGAAGTTTGGAAAATTTTCTGTATGATTGTTTTTTTAAATATAGTGTTTTTTCTTAGAAGTCAGTATAGGTTAATAAGGTCCGCCAGAATAGTTGGCTAGCTGGTTGGCTGGAGTTTACAAACAGCTGTTTGGTTTCCCGCGTATTAGCTGGTGGCTAAGTTAATCCAAACAATAATTTTTGGTAAGAAAATATTTTTCTAAGTCCGGTAGTATTTATAAGGGGGAAAATCCCCTTACAGAGGAATATTCTTATTCGTAAGACCAAAAATAAGGACATAAGCAGACGGGGATTGCTCCCACCCATGGAACAGAGAAACACAGTGATGGTGCATGGGGACTCTGGATCCCCCTGAGCTTGAAGGCACCTCCCGGGGCTGCAGAGTGCTTAATTGGAGGGCTGGTCCCAGGAGGGAGACTGGTGGGGTGGCTACGTTTAGTCGGTAGGGCGCAGGTATACATACACTACTAACATCTAGCGGAACCTGTCGCAAGTTTGACACTGCCCTTTTGGGAGCGTATGTAAATGGTATTCCCCACCTCAAAAAAAAAGAAGTTGTCTTTTATATATATATATATATATTGTTGTTTGCAGATGATCACAGCATCAGATCCGTTTGAAGACAAAGTATCTAGTAGCTGGGGCAAAAGGAGATGACTTGACTATAAATGGTAATGTTCATTGAGGCATTTGAGGTCTTTAATTTCCTAGGCTTTATATTATCACAGGAAGGAAATTAAGAAAAAAATATAAATCATCGTATAGCTTTGGGGTCGATAGTTATACATAAGTGCAATTCTTTATAGTGGTCTGAACAAATATGAAGAGAAACTATACAAGAGGGTTGTTGAGAGCATTTTACTGTATGGGTCAGAAGCTTGGGAAATTAGAAAAAGAGATGAGGTAAGGTTGTTGGCTGTGGAGATGGATGTGTTACACAGGAGGTTTCTAGAATGCAGTGCGTGAGAAATGAGATCAGAAGAAGAATTGGGGCAACTGGTACAATGACTGATGTTTTGGAGGAAAAAAACTACAATGGTATGGGCATTTTTGGAGAATAGAGGAGCATAGATGGCCTAGAAAGATGATGGAATGGACTCCAGGAGAGACAAGGAAATGTGAACAACCTCCAAGGAAGTGGATGTCTGGAATGATGGAAGTGATGGAAGAAGGAATTTGGAGGCAGAAAGTTAGCAGGATAGAAGAGTTTGATGGTTGGGATGTGAGAGACTGTAAACACTCACCTAGAAGAAGAATTTTTGAATTCTGGGCATTTTAATGTAAAATATTTTATCTGCAAAACATCCTATTCCTTCTATCTAATAATTAAAGATAGTAAGAGGTTTTAGACCAGTTTTCAAATTGTTGTGTGCCATAGCAAGAAAGATCGTAAGTGACCTGACATAAGAAACAAAATGTCACTGACAGACCATTCTCAAGATAACAAGCATCTCATGACAGATTTTCTAAGGAGCAGGAGGTAGTGGTTTTTCACTCCCTTAACTGGGGCAAAGATACTACAACATGTCAGCATATATGTCATTTAAATGCAATGTTCCACTTTACTAATTTCCTTCATTGTATTTACCATAGTGGACTAGTTGTATAATCTACATCCTTAACCTTACAGAAAGCAAGCCCAACTAATGTCTCTTGTACCTAAGGTGCCTTACATGCATTACACTATATGACTGAGACAAATAAGTTAAAACATTTCAAAACAAATTTATATACCCCATGTCAAGAATACAAATATTCACATGCACATTCATATATATATAAAATTATCTACGAGATTATTGGTTCTTAAACAAATTGTGTCAAATGTCTTTTCAATAAACTATCTACTCCATAGTAGCAACTTCAGGAAACAGTACAAAATAATTAAACTAAGTTTATTTTTACAAATTATCACATGAGACATACAACACCTCACAAATTATTTTTTTTTTTACAATTCTTAAAAACAGTAATGGTTAATGAAATGGTAGTAGTGCATTTCTTACTGAACTGTAACTTATCATGTGTAAAAAATATGAAACTCTTTGTCATACCTACATAATAATTAAGTTATCTAATTTATTCAAATCTTAAAATACTTCAATTCACATCTTTGCTCAATCAGTAAGACACAAAAAGCTAAAATTAAGATTACATTTAGCTTTTAAATTCTTAGTTGATCATTTGCAAGTAAAACTATGAAACAAAACATGAAAATGTCAACAGTCCAAGAATCTATTACTGTTACTATTTATATAAATTATGCTTTCTAAATAATTCATTAATAAAAAGATATCAAATCTAACAGAAAAACAATCAGTTGACTAATACAACAACAAAAAGATGAAACAGTTTTTTTAAATTTAGAATCACATATCTAAGTTCTTTCTCTGCAACACAACATTACATGAGGCATGGTTCAAAAGTAAGGGCCGATCGGCAACAAAATGAGAAGTGTTGAAAAAATGAAAAACTTATTAATACTTACATATTTACTTTATTTTTTTACGTAATCACCATTTCGTTCTAAACACTTTTCACACAAACAAGCTTTAAGAACAAGTGCATATTTTGTTCTAAACAAGCTTCTTCAAGCCCACTGCATAAAATTTCACTGCCAGGGATTGTAGCCACTTTTGCACCAAGATTTTCAACTCTAATTTCTTCGAATCGTTGAGACGAGATCAGTTTTTGAGGTGTAGGAAGAGATGTCAACAAAAGATGCTCTGTAAGCATGTCAACAAAACACATGTGCAATATTTTGCACATGTGTTTTGAACAAGCTGCACATGTGCTTGAACTAGCTGTTCATTAAATGGGTGCCGGATCTGCTCATGCCCAACCAAAAACAGTGCCAAAAAAACTTTTCAAATGATTGTCTTAAGCTTTTTTGGCAGAATCCAGAGAAATTTTTATGTTGATTTTGACCGCTGATGAGACTGATCTGGCTCCCAGCAACTATAACTTGTTTCCTAACCTAAAAAAATGGCTTGGAGAGAAGAGATCTTGGCTAATAATAAAATAAATGGTCTGATTATTGCTGCCATAGATGGTTATTTAAAGGAGTTCGATAAATCTATGTACTAAACTGGCATAAGCGCTCTTGCAGAATGCTGGGCTGAGTGTATAAACTTTAATGGTGACTATGTTGAAAAATAAATCAAAATGTACCCATAAAAATGTTGTTTTCTTATCCAGGCCTGAAACCTTTCACCCCACCCTTGTATGTGTGTGTATACTCGTTTATAGAACAATTTATCACTTTTTACTAAAGAAAAACTTGTTTTTAAGTTATGTTTTAAAACCCACATTATACAAAAAATTTAGTTTTATAACATAATAAAACTTGTTCTTTCCTCTTTTCATGAGCTGCAATTCATTTAAGGGAAAAACTATAAAAATTACAGGACATTATGTGTAAAAGCTTCTGTCTTTTTTCCTATTTTCCTGGTAATGCAATTTCATTTGAATATGTATTCAAAATGATTATTAAAAAAAAGTGCTAGTCTGGCTCTCAGGCAAGAGAAGTTTTTTCACTGGAATACATGTTTTAACATTATTTCATTACCTACATAATTTCAATAAATAACAGGATGGGAAAAGGGTTGTGGAAGAGAGAATTTCCATTAAAAAGGGTGTGAATGAACACTTATCTTTTAGAAAACAGTATAGCCACTTCATGCAAGTATGCTAACATTCTACTTGTCTGTTCTACTGTGAAGCAATGTTGCATTATTCTTTTCAACACACAGCCCGCCAAGACTTTCAGCAGTTTCGGTGGAAATTCTTTCCATCCTCCTGTTTTTTTCCCATCCTATTGGCTATTGAAATCATGAAACTATGTTTGTACCATAATAATGTTATTAAAGGACGTAGTTCAGGGCAAAAACAAATTCCTATCTTTACTGAGCACTTAAAGAGCAACTTTTTTCAGAATTAGTCATCACTCTGGAAAATTACCAATCTTCCTGACCATCAGAAAAAAACTTTAAAAATACTAACAGATATCCGTTTTTATTTAATATAATAATGAAATTACAGCAAGTTGTCATATCATGAAAACAGGAGCTTTTTATGTGTAATATGCCAAATTACACAGGTTTTCTTTAAATGAACTGAAAATTTAATCTGAAGAGTAATGAAGATAATAACAAGGTTTAATATGTACAAAACTCAATGTTTTTCTATCAAGAAGCTTATAAGATATTTATAAAGAATTTTTTTGAGAAATTTGTTAACTCCTAAAAAAACAAGCTCTTTCTTCTTAACGCATGCTACAATCATGAACTGACGATGGACCGTGACATCTGAAAGTGCTCATTTTAAGGAAAAATCATCTCGATCAGAAATAACTGTGTAGGTGATCATAAAATGAAATATTTTCATATTATATTAATTCAAACACTGAACAGTAAATTTAAAATTAATTATCTTCCCAATAATACAATTATGCACAGATAGAACAGTCCTAATTTTAAAAAAACCCACTTTCTAAAATTATCTCCTACTGATCCCAGTTTCTGAACTATTATCACTGAAACACTGCACATTCCTAAAACTGTAATTATACGTCAGTCTGCATTCAACACAGTTTTGTATCAGACTGAATGAAGAAACCTGAATATTATAATATTGGTAATCTGAATTATTTGCTCTGTTAAGATAGTACGGATATCTAAAATTAAAGTGAAATGAATTAGATATGATTTTTAAATACAACAGTAATAAATTTATAAAAAGGCACACTTCCTAATAGTTAGTAGTAGTACTAGTAAATGACAATGCCAAACTTAAATAAATAAGGGACACAATGTAGATTAATTATTGAACACAGATGAAATAAATAATCCATACAAGCATACATATACATATAATAACATGTAAAAAGAAAGCAAACGTAATTAAAGTCATGCGACCATCTTGTGTATGCATACACTTAGGAAAAGGAGATAGAAGCCCCTTGGCTTTACCCGACGGGCACCGCAAATACTACATTAGCTGCCAGTAACGATGTCACTTGAATGTGAACTATTATATCTTTAACATTTTACATAAATGGTATAAATCAAACAATCTTTGGAAACTGCAATTACTTCTGTGCAAAACACATTATTTTTTTGTTTATAATCTTCAGTTTATTTATTAGTGTTGTGGAAAGAAAAAACTACTTTTAGTAGCTCCTTTATTTTTTTGAAAATGGAGAGTATAAACTTTTATCAAATAAAAACTGGTAAAGATGAAAAGAAAAAAGGTACAGGCTAAATAATTGTCATGTTTTCTGCAGTTGTAATAAATTTATAAACATTTTTAAGCATACAGAGAATTTTAAATGAAAACATTGAATTGGTTTACAATCATAAAAAAAAAACTTTCTAAACCTACCCCTTCTACCTACAACCTTAAGTATTTTAAAAATTGTTATCTTTACAGAAAGATTAGCGTAAGCTAAAACTGTTTGCATTATGAGGTACTGTCATTTAAATGATTGTAAAAATTGATTTATATGCTGCATTAATTGTACATGAGCACAAGCTAGTCCACCAGGCTAACTTCTTATAGGTTTGCTGTGGCAATTACAGCTGCTCTATAATCTCTTTTATATGTTTTCTACATATTAAATTTGAGGAGTTATGTATAACTAAACAAGAGATATATAATTATCATTATTTCTTAAATTTCATCTATTTTAATGATTTAATAAACTATTTTACAAACAAATTATTTGTAAATAATTGTAATATTTTAGGACAGTCGGCATTAGCTATAAACTAAGAATGAATCTTTAGGAAAAATAAAATAAAAACTGTAATTAAATAAAATAGTTTCATAATTTTGATATTTTTATCAATTTCAAGAAAACAGAAACAACAATTTTTCTTCTAACACTGCAGCAGAATCTATAAATATGTTTTTCTTTTACCTGCTGGACAAGTTTTAAAATTAATAATTCCACAAATTTCAAAAATTCTAGTATAAGCCAAAGAAAAACCTCAACATTGTGAAGATTTTTATGTGTTAGTATTTTGGAACTAATATAAAAAAATATTACAAATAATAGGTAATATTTACACTATATGTCTGCTTCAGTAAGAGAAAATTTTTATTTTAAACTCCATTAAAATAAACAACTGTTTGAGAACAAATTTTTAATAAATGGCTAAGTTTTGAGAAGGATATGTTATGCAGATATGCATATCTGCAGCAGTCAAATCAGAAATTCTAGAATAAACTGGTACAGAACCTACTGCCTTTTTTAAATATAATTTTTGTTTCAAAAAAAAAAACTAGGCTGTTATCAGAAATAAATTGTGTAGGAGAGATTAAAGAAACTCTGAAGAATAAAACAAAACTGTAGAAAGAGATGATCATTTTAGAGTAAAATTAAAATGTTTCATAAAGCAACAGGCAAATTAAGGAAAGAATGGACTGAACCATGAAAAAGGAAGAACAGTAATGAGTGATAATACAGAATTGATGGGAAATATTTAGAGGAAGTTTAAAAGTGGAGCAGGATCAAGGAAATGGAAAATGAAGAGGAGAATGTTTGCTGGTCCTTTAATAAAATAGATACTGCCAAAAAAAGGATGTAATGATAATGTGGAGGAAACAAAATTATAAATGGTGGACTGAGGCTGGTGCTCCAAATCTGATAAGACAATATAGTGGTGGTCTGATAGGTTAAGATTTAGAATAAGAAAATGTCAGATTCTTGCAATGATGGAATGGAGTGATTAGTTTAATTCATAAAAGTGGAAATAAATTGGCGTAAGAACACTCCAGGGGAATTAACTTACTAAGTATCAGTTGTATCATGTTCTTGAGCATTATTATATTATTATACTTGTAGCACATGTTTCTTGGGTTTTATTCTAAATTATATATTAATGTTGTGATCTAGGCTTACTTCCTGTTGTACAACTAATAATAATAGAATCATTCATGAATCATACAAGGTTAATGTGCTATTTATAAATTGTTGTAAACACAACATACAATTCTAAGAATTTCATTTACTTATTTTTAATCTACTCTAATCATTGCGCTGTGAAGAATCATATGTCACACATCAATTGAAATAATGTTCTAGAAGTGGTTATTATAGAAACATTTATTGTAGTGTATATTTTACTCAATGAAGTGAATAGCTGTCAGTAATTTATTTTTACTATTTGTTATGTTGTTTTCATTTAAGGCTATGTCATAAATTCAGTCATGTAAATTTCTACGATTTCAATACAGTTATTTTCTTTTAAAATGCCCAAATTAGGAGGAAAAGGTGCAGTAGTTCATAGTCAAGCGAGGGAAATCATATTCAATGTTTACAATTTCTTTTTATAAAACAATGCCAGAACTGGAAGTGAGGAAAACTGAAGTGCTAAATATGGTTGTTCAAGTGACAAAAGTATCAAAACGAACAGTCGAAAGAATTATAGCAGAAGGAGAATTAAATGAAACTGAGAAGCCATGCATGTTCGTTTCACCAAGAAAACATGTAAATTGCTCCAGTGCTGTATGCAATTTAGATTCGTTTGACATGATTGCCTTGAGGCGTTTAATAAATAAATTTTATGTAACCAAAAAATGCATTCCTACTGTGAAGAGAATTATGCAAAACGCTTGCAAAAGAGAAATTTATTTCAAAGGAAATGAAAGACCTTTAAGGAGAATATTATGTAAAGTGGGGTTTAGATGGAAAAACAAAGACAACCGGAAAATACTGATAGAATGGCATGACATTAAAATGTAAATAATGAAATTTCTATGACAAATCTCCTTGTTTTGCAAAGAAAGAAGACCGATTGTTTACACAGATGAAACCTACATTCACAGTAGTCATGCGATACCAAAATCAAGGATAGACACAACAAACCTTTGTGAAGGACTGAAAACACCAATATCCAAGGGCTCACTATTAATAATTGTTCATGCCAGCTGTAATAAAGGATTCATTAACAATGCTTTACTTATGTATGAGTCAAATAAGAAAGGAGATTATCACAAATTGATGGATTCCGAAAGGTACACAAAATGGCCAGGAGAAGTGTATTCTCAATTTGCCACTTCGATCGGTCATTGTACTAGATAACGCATCACATCACAAAATTCTGCTAAAGCAGCTAAATTCTAACTCTTTAAAAAGTTATGATAAAATGGTTAGCCAAACAATGAATTAACTGTTCTCCTGCTATGACAAAGACTGAATTATATATTATAAAATTACATAAAGAAAATCAAAAGAAATTTCTAATAGATGACATCTTTGAAAATTATGGTCACACAGTTCTACGGTTGCCAAGTTATCACCCTGACTTAAATGCCATTGAAATGATTTGGGGTCAAGTGAAAGGGCAAGTAGCTAAAAGAAATACAACTTTTAATATGTCGGACGTTCTTAAGTTAGCTGAAGAGGAATTTCATAAAGTGTCTGAAGTTTAGTGGAGCAATGTCCGCGAGCATATTGTTAACGCAAAAAAAAAACATTGAAAATGAACATTAATAGGATGTGTACATCAATAATTTTGTGATAAATGTGAATTCAGAATCAAACATGAGCTCTTTAGAATCTACTGATGACAGTGACTTCAGAATTTGCAAGCTACAGCAATAATGTGAGTAGAAAAAATTACTATTTAAAGTACTTTAAAATAATATTAAATGGGATACTAAACTAGTTTTAATTAAATAGCGTTGTATGTATTTTTGGTTATAAATATCATCTACATTAAACTGATAATGTTTACAGTCAGTCTAGTACCGTGCCAAATGTTTGCTAAATGCTAGTAGAGTTATTTGTGCCAAGTTACATGTCAATAGTTCTACACAAGATGAATGGAGTAACAGCAACAGAATTATTTCAATGTTGGAATGACATGAAGATATAAGTCTGTCTTCTGTATTATTTACTACAGCTAGGCACAGTGCTATCAAAGAGGAAACTTGTTTAATTAATAAAGCTAATCAAATCAACATACGCAGATGATATTGTAATTGTTTTAAAGGACACAGGCCTTACTAAAGAATTTCTTTAGGGTATTTGAAGGAAGCTGGAAAACACCAGACTAGCAATAAATTTTGAGTAAACCAAATTCACATGGATGAAAATAAAAGATGGAAGTAATAAGAAAGAAAATGTAGTAACTCATAAATGAAAGCTTACAGTATTGTAAAATGTAGCAGTACTGCATAAAAGGAATAAGATGAATGAAGCGAAAGGTAGAGATAGGAAAAAGGATATTTTATGTTAATTTAGGTCAACTTGAGAGTAGATTTTTCATGAGGATAGCAAAACTGAAGATGAATATGACTGGTTTGTCCTATGGTGGACATGATTCACAGATATGGGTGGTGACTGATCTGATTCAGAGGAAAATATATCAACAGATCAAGGAAAAGTGAAGAATTAGAAGTTAACTGCTAACAAAAATATAATGGGATTTAAAAAAAACTCAAAGAATTAAAAGCTGGCACACAGAAAGGAGGGAGCAATTGGAAATACCAAAACAAACGTTTACAAAAGAAACAGCGAAAGAAATTATTTGGGAGAAAAAAGGGAAGGAGAGGACAGTGACGAACATGCATGGAAAAAACTAGTACTGGAGACCAGAGCTCACAATTGGCTGTAGCGACTGACAAAGAAAAATTAAAATATGTGCTATGGATTTAAAAATCTCTCAACACTACTGAAACTACACAAAGTCATAAAGGATGTTTTTCATTAACAAGTGCATAAAATTAAAAAAAAAACTTTCATTAGTTTTTGTTTTTTAGATGTTTAAGACTTAACAAAAAACTTAAACAATGATTGTATTCTTTTCACAACAGTAATAATTAAATGAAAGATGATAAATAAAGGCAACTTTATTTGTTTTATGCAGAATTTTATTTATTTTTTTAAGCAAAGTTCTTAACAAGTGCACCACTTTAGACGAGATATAATAAGCAACAACTGGAGAGGAAATGGAAGTTCTTGAATATATCTGCCTGGTGGAAAAATTTCTCCACCTTGAAAGTATGGTATTATTTAATGAATAGATAAAGGATAAAAACCAGGACAACTGATCTATAAAGGAATCATGATACAACACAAACCCTGGAACAGTTTTATAAGGGAATCTTAGAGTAGACTAAACATTAAAAGTGTCTTTCTTAAGCGAGGAAATGGTCATCCTTCTCAAGCCCATTAAAGCAAGATGTACATGTTTAGAGCCCAAAGCTGGACATCATGTGAAATGATTTTTGCAAAATACAGCCATTACATATACATTAACATAAGTTGTACCTTCAGAAATACAACCACAAGCAAAAGAAGTAACTACAGCTTCTGTTATTCCCTTAGTGACAGATGACACATTATCTCCACTATGATGGTGTGTGAAATATTCTGATTGAAGTATTCAACAGCCACAAACCCTGTGTAGGGTAGGCTAAGCACACAAAAAATCTTCATATAGATTTGTGATCTTGTAGAATAACAATAATATACTCATAATGCTTCATTTAAGTTTAACTGTGTGCTGAGACAGATGAGATTGCTTTTTCTTAGGAGTGATAATAACACAAGTAATGCTAGATTACATAAAAACAATGTGTTGAACTGTAAAAAATCTTTGTCTTTAAAATAACTAATATTTGTGCATGTTAAATCAAAAATTGATTAATTAATTTCAAAGGATAAATCAGAAATAGGTCTACATTTTTATATTCAATGAAAAAATAGAACATTCAAAAAAAAATCAAGTCTTAAGTTAAAATTACTGTAAATCAAGCATTAAAAAAAACCATTAATTGTTTTAAAGTATTACAAAAACGTTAGCACAATTTAGGGACATAATTCAGGAAAAATAGAATTTGGTATTGTTGTTATGGCTAATTATTATTATTTTTTATCACTTCCAAGTCTCTTTGATGGGACTGTTTGAGCCTTGCGGTCCTCCAATGTCTGTGGCCTTTCTAGTGTTCAAAATGTTCATGTTGTGAGTTTTTTCCTGTGAATGTGAAGCGAGTGTTTTTGTTATTGATTTTCTTGTTTAATTTTATCTTATCTATGGTGTCTACTGGTGTAAGGACAAGTTCCTTCAAATCCTCTCTTATTTTTCTGATCCATCTGCATCCTGTCTTGGTGTTTTTGGAGTTGAGATTGTACTGTTCCAGCTGTTTCAGAAGTCTTGAATTTTGCATCCTCATGATATGTCCCAAGAATCCTAGTCTTCTCTTACACATGGTATCACTGATGGGTTCTAACCTTTTGTACATGACTTTGTTGGGCACAATCTACCACAGCCCGTCTTTCTGTTACTTTTTACTGATGCAGGTTCTTCCAATTCTTCTTTCGATTTTCTGGAATCTGTCTGTCTCTGATTGTTCATTCAGGTGGAAGAGTGTTTCTGCTGCATAAGTGGCTTTTGGTTTTATAACTATGCTGAAGTGTCTTATTTCTGTGTCTTTTTATAGACATTTTTTATTGTATGTGTACCAGGTTAATTTTTGAGCTTTAGCTAGTTTGTTTCTTCTTATTTGGATCAAAGATTTTCATTTAGGCTGTTTGTTATTATTTCTCCAAGGTATTTAAATTGGGTTACTATTTTGATTTTATTATTGTTTATATTTACTCCTTTTAATCGTATTGGTTTTGGGGGCATAATTTCTGTCTTTTCGAATGATATTTTGAGGCTAATTTTATTTGCAATCTTTACAAGTTCTAATATCTGTGATTTAGCATCGTTGATGTCGTTTGCTAACAGTGCAAGTCGTCAGTGAAACCAAGGCAGCTTGCTTTGATTTTTCGGCCTATTTTTACTTTTAGGGGCATTTTTTGGGCTATTCCCTCATTACCATTTCTAAAGTGCAGTTGAATAATAGCACTGAGAGACCATTGACTTGGCGCAGTATTGTTTTGATCTCAAACGGTTCCGAGAGCTCGCATCTGAATTTTACCTTTGACTTAGTATTTGTGAGGGTTAGTTTTTTATGTTTATTAATTTGGTATGTAGTCTGAGGTGTCTTAGAATTTTTAGAAGAGATTCTCTGTAGATAGTCATAACCTTTCTTGAAATCTACAAATGTTATCATCATGTCTTTGTTTCTTTTCCTGTTGTAATCCATTATTAGCTTGAGACTCACCATCTGGTCTGGACAGCTCCTCCAGGGTCTGAAACCTCCCTGGTATTCTAGTTCTTTCTAGAGTTGTGGACTGATTCTGTTGAGGATGATTCTTGAAACAATTTTGTATCTTGTGTCTAGGAGTGAGATTCCCCTGTAAGCGTTAGGGTCTGTTTTGCCCTTTTTTGTTTAGTGGATTCAACATTATCTGAGCTGTGCTACGTGTATCTACGAAAAATGGTAGATGGACCAATTTTTACTACTTTTCTATTCAAGACTTATAAAAAATATTTTTTGTATATCATAATGTTTTATGTGAAATGTGCTCTAAAACACTGACATTAGATCAGTTCACTACCTACTTAACAAATTAAATATTTCCTGTAGTACATGTAATTTTCACTGTTTCTAAATAATCTTTTGTCACAATATTTTTTTCAGATTAATTATTTACTGATATATATATATATATATACATAAAAATAAATAACTAAACAGGATCAAGAATATTGGTCTTGCCGTCAGAGTAACAATTTCCAAATGTTCAACGTAAAAAAAAAACACAAAAATCTAAGTTTAACTACGAGGTAATATGGAAGCACATTATGTAAGCTAAATTGTAGTGTTATAATTAATTAAGAGCCCTTTAATTAAAAGAAAACTGAAGTATTCTGTAGTTCTCTAAATTATCTCTAAAAATTAAAAATCACAATCTTGAAAAAAGCTGATAAATTATTTTGCATTTCACTGTTAATGTGTCCACAAGCAAGGATGAATGACCATCGAAGTAGAAAACTAGACCAATATTTTCCAATGTTATGGACATAGCTCAGCTTGAGTCCTTCGATAGACAACTACCCTAATCCGAGTCCTGATGTTTGATAGTCTCCTATTTCTACCCTCCCTTTTCCCATTCTTCATCCACTATTCTATGGATAAGTAACACAGTGTTGTCTGTCTAAAGAACAGTAATTTCATTTTCCGTTGCCAACCTGGCAACACCCGTGGTACCTTCAAATAGCCAGGAGGTCAAAAACTTCTTTATCAATGTTAAGTGGTGATTTCTCTGAGCATCAATAGGTCTGTCTATGAATTCCAATTCTGATCAGGGGATGACAAAAAAGTTAAAGTAGAAGCTGAGATATCTGCTGGATAAAGCTAGAAATTTCAATTTTCTCTTAAAATCTGAACCATCCATAGTAGCTGAGAATTTTTTTATACATAAAAAGTTTCCCCACGACATACTGTGTCATAGAAGGAGATTTTTTTATCCAGTCTTGCATAAATTGTACTAAGACTTTTAAAATTATATTATTTATGCTATATATTGATTTAAAAAAAGAAAGAAGAGAAGCTAGAGTTGATCAATTTGTCTTCAGGTTTTTAGTCATAACATTTATTAATCAGCTACAAAATGTTAATTTACGTTTATCAGTTTCATCAGTTCTGTATGTAAACAAATACTGCAGGTACCTCAAATCAACCAACCATATATAAAATTAAGCATGAGATTGAGTGATGAAAAAAATATTCACTACAATTGAGAAAATATGCTTGATATTAGTCTTCAGATGTGGTACTTGTGATTTTGTAAAAGAATTAGTCGAAAATGAAGAAATATATCATTGTTACCTGCAAATAAATCTATAAATTACCTATAAATTGTTAGCTTAGTAAACATTTGTAAGCAGCTTTTTCAAAACATTAGAACACTTCAAACTAATTATAAAAAATCTTCACGGTTTACTAACAACTCTGACCAAAAAATAATGTAGAGGTAAATACATCAGAATTAGGTTACTTATTTTGTTTAATAAGAACATTTCATTTTTTCAACTAGAATATATTAACTTTTCTACTAAAAGTTTTATATAAAAAAATTTAAAATAAAATATACAAAATTTATATTATAAACTATATTGTAGTAAATGTTTATATAAGTAAATAAAATTTAACAGTAAATAACTGAATTAACAAACTGGAAGAAAATGTGTTTATTAGTGAAAACTAACATTTTTCACATCAACTTAAAGAAATGGAGACATTTGTTTTTTAAATTCAACTTTTTTCAAACATTAGATTATTTTCATAGAAAACTTTTGGTATTGTTCAGAGAAATGTGTGAAACTAATTTTAATGTAACTTAACTCTAATAGTAGACTGAAACAAACTGAGAAAAATACTACTAAGAAAACTGCTCTGTAACCAAAAACAGGTAAATAAAATATCAAGCACAACTGTGCCAAAATGATTTTGGTCTAAAAAATCATTTAACACTTCACCATAATCTTTTTTGAAACTAAAATTATATATATATATATCTACATAATAAAGAATGGATTTTAAAACAACTGTGTAAACATTTTCAAGAAATAGTATATATATATATATATATATAAAACATTATATAGAGAGAGAAAGGCTGAGACATAAGTAGGTTTTATTTAACAGAAATATAGAGCCACCAGGTACCATCAAATAAGGTAAAATTTAAAATTAGAGCTAAAAGTTTCTTCTTTCTCCATTAAAAAAAAGAAAAAATACTGAATTTTTTATAACTTTTACAGTTTTAGTAATTTTACAAAATGTTATAAAGAAATCAATTTTATAAAAAAAAATTGATTTCTTTTTTTAGTTGTATAAAGAAAAAAAGAAAATATTAAGAACAACTAACTTTTTTAAACCTAATTACAGCAAAGACACTGCCAATCCATAAATATTTAATTAATCTGTGTGTTATTTTCTTCCTTTCCTAACACTGTTACTAACATCCATAGTTGATGTGTTTATAGAGTACCTCTGTTCTTAAAACTACTTTCAGAACTCAGTTTTGAGGGTGGAGGTGCTCCAAAACACATCAGCTACAAATTTTAGACTGATAATTCTAGGAAAGAGAGAAAACAACACTAAAATCAATTATGATAATCCTAGCAGAAATATAAAATACTGGGAAAATCATAGATGTTTAGATAAAAAAAGAAATAATCTGACAAAAATATACAACTATTAATTAATCATTCTATAGTCATTTTATAAATGATGTGACACTTACATCGATTAATATAATAAATAAGTTTAATGAACTAACAATAAACTTATTCATCAATAAAAGATTAATAAGCTAATATTAATAGACATATTATCATATAATCGTATATTACAAGATTAATCTATTGATAAATTAATAGGTTGGATATCAACTACACAATTTATAAACAAGAATGTTTTCAAAGACTGGAATAAAATATTAACATAAATACAGTTTTCAGCCTTATTAATTACTCAGCTAATATGTAAATTATACTACCATATTAACATATGAAAATTCCTATATAAAATTAAAACCAAAATGTAAATTAACACAAGAAATGCGGAGTATTACAATAATCAGCAAATTATGCAGACAAAAATTAAAATAATTTGTTTTTAAACATTAATTTCTATATGTTAAATAAATTTAACACTGCAGTATAAGATAACAAATAAACTTAATATGTCTATTCTGTACTTTCCTAATCATTCAAAACAAAAAAGTACATTGATGCCATCAAGATTTCTTGGGTACAAAATACACCCAACAATTCTAAGATAGTGTATTTGTACATATATGACTGTTTGTATTATTATTATCTTTTATGATTGCGTAGGATCACTTTAGTAAGTCCATTATCCAAGTCTCTCTGCTGGGACTGTTTGGGCCTTGCGGTCCTCCCAGTACTTTTTCATACGTTCTGATCTTCTTGCTCTTTCTACTTTTGAAAATGTTTGAGTTGTGAGTTTTTTCTTGAAGCGAGTTTTTTTGTTCTTGATTTTCTTGTTTAATTTTATTTTATCTTTGGTGTCTGCTGGTGTAAAGCCAATTTCCTTCAGATCCTCTCTTATTTCTCTGGTCCATCTGCATCCTGTCTTGGTGTTTTTCGAGTTGAGATTTTACTGTACCAGCTGTTCAGAAGTCTTGAATCTTGCATCGTCATGATATTTCTAAAGAATCCTAGTCTCCTCTTACGCATCGTATCAGTGATAGGTTCTAACTCTGTACATGACTTTGTTGGGCACAATCCATATCACAGGCCGTCTTTCTGGTACTTATTATTGATGCAGGTTCTTCCAATTCTTCTTTGACTTTCTGGAGTCTGTCTGTCTTTGATTGTTTGTTCAGGTGGAGGAGTGTTTCTGCTGCATAAGTTGCTTCTGGTTTTATAACTGTGTTGTAGTGTCTTATTTTTGCATTTATTGATAGGCATTTTTTATTGTAAGTGTACCAGGTTAATTTTTGAGCTTTAGCTAGTTTGTTTTTTTTATCTGGATTGAGGTTTTTTCGTTTGGATTGTTTGTTATTATTTCTCCGAGATATTCAAATCGGGTTACTATTTTGATTTTATTACTATTTATGTTTACTTCTTTTAATTGTGTTGGTTTTTGGGACATAATTTCTATCTTTTCGAATATTTTGAAGCCAATTATATTTGCAATATTTTGAAATTCTAATATCTGTGATTTAGTTTCGTTGATGTCATTTGCTAGCAGTGCCAAATCATCTAGTGCCAAGACAGCTTGTTTTGATTTTTTGACCTATTTTTACTTTTGGGGCCTTTTTTGAGCCATTCCCTCATTAGTATTTCTGGAGCGTAGTTGAATAATAGAAGTGAGAGCCCACCACCTTGGCACAGTTCTGTTTTGATCTCAAATGGTTCAAAGAGCTTGCCTTTGAATTTTACCTTCAACTTAGTGTTTGTGCATGTCAGTTTTATCATGTTTATTAATTTGGTATGTAGTCCGAGGTGTCTTGTAGGGATTCTCTGTGGATGCAGTCCTAAGCTTTCTTGAAATCTACAAACGTTATCACCATGTCTCTGTTATTATATAAATAAATGTGAAACTCTTTTTTTAATTGGCTGTTAAGCATTTTTGATGTTTTATTTCTTACTTTACCTTTGAAACAGGGAATGCAAATAAAACCTGTCATCCCCCTCACAAAGCCAGGTAAAGTAAGGAACACTAATTAGAATTAAAAATACAAAATATCTGTACTTTTATTATACAATAAAATTATACAATGATGAAATAGCGTAAGGAAAACAAAATTATTTTACTCAGCAATGCTGAGCTAATATGAGAAACCAAAAAATAATACAAAATTTAATGTTTTGATTATTAGGATAAATATACACAAGTACACTTGGATAACTTAAAGCTGATGGATGTCCAGTTAAGATAGGAATGATGCAAAATATTTTAATTTAGCAATCTGTAACTTATCAATTCAAATGACCTCAAATGCAATGGTTTCATGGTTTACAAATATAGCTCATTTAAGACACTAAAACCAGATAATTATAAATTTCCATTTTTATTCTATTCTAACCATTCCTATTATATGGGTGGAAATCATTACGGTCCTCATTACGGTGTGAAATCATTATTTGAAATAAATCATTTGATTACATGGATAAGGTTTACACTATTAAGTGTATAATATTTTTAAAGGAAATAAAATGTTGGATCTCTTCCATTAACAGGCATAACTATAAGGAGTGCTTTTACTTAGAATTCTTAGCATTTCGCTAATATAAAGTTTAACAATGCAATTGCCTGCTCGAGTCATAAATTTATTGATTTATAGGACCAACATAACTAGTTGATATATTATTTACATGTATAATTTACATTAGATAATAAAAATTTTGTATTTACAAACTAAATAATTGACTATATACTGTGATACATAAACTCAGTAAGGAGGCGTGAATTATACAATTAGCTTATCAAAAAGAAAAAAATTATTACAAAACATTGATTCAAGCAGGTCAGAATGAGATTAATTATATATGCTATCTTATTATATTGGACTACATATGACCTTATTTAAAAAAAAAGAAGAATTTATATGAGAATATAAGTAGAAGTGAGGCAAAGCTATGTGCTGGCAATTAAGTAAATGAACAAATGTACAAACTTTTTATGTAGTTTTAGAAATGTTGCCTGTTAATGAAAAGATCACAACTATTCCTTCAAAACATATTTATCTCAAGTCAGAATGTTGACGTATTGATTACTTACTTCTTTGATAGAGAATGAATGGAATTCTATCCTTATTTAATGCTTACTGACAGATATATACCTAAAAATAAATTAGTTTTATTAATATATTATCATCATCATCATTAACATGATAATTCTACAGCTACATAGAAGTATATGTGATATGTTTAGTTACGACTGATAAATCTATATAATAATGACAATCAACACAACAGTGGCTATGCACATAATTAATTTATTTTTTACATGTTGGAATGCTTTTGCAGAACGGTAATCTTCATCTTCAATTCAGTTACATAAATACATGGCACAAATTGACCAAAAGGAATATATTCATTAAATTAACAGAACATGATTACTGCACACAAATTAAATTAATTGGAACTTGACAAATGTTTATATTGAAAACTGCATGAAATGATCATGAGCAATATTTTATAATCTTTTAAAGCATTAACAGTATCATAAGAACCTATAACAACCTCATGCTAATTAATAAAGCTAGTACCAAGAACGCTTGCAATTTAATAACAATAAATAAATACATTAACACTTATTGTAATAATAACTGCTGACTTTAATAACTAATAAGGTAAGTTTTATTAACAGTTAAATAAGTATAATAATAAATACCTCCAACAACATTGACAGGAGCAGGTTCTCTCGGTTGTGACTGAATTATTCTAATGGGCTGAGCAGGAGTAACCTTTGGTGCAACAATCCTGACTTGAGAAGATGTGGACATTTTTAATTTCTGTGTTGCAGACGCAGCTGCAGCAAGAGCATGTATACCAGTCATTTGTTGAGAAGCAGTTGCCCTCACTGCTACAGGGCTTGAAGTAGTAGCTGCAGTAGTCATCACCGATTTATTAACATCAGGTTCATTCTCTGGTAAGATGAATAAATAAATTAAACAATTGTTTTATTTGAAGAAATAAAGTTGTAAGAAATTTTACAATTTCTTCAAAATTTCACAATTTTGAAGAAATAAAGTAACCTCCAAAATTAATAATTTATGATGTTAATCACATATTCTGATACTTAACTTAGAAATAACACAGTAACATCAATACTGTATGGCATACAATTAAATTTGAACTCTTATTTTATTTTAATTCTATCTGTAAGTGTGAAATGTTGCCATCTTTTTGAAAGATAAGAAAACTTTTAATTTTTTTTTTAATAGAAATATTTTAGAAGCAGACTTCTTAGCAGAGGATAATTTCATATAAATGAAAAATTATCTTCCAATAAATTTTAAATGACTTTCCCTCTAACTGTCAAATCCCTCAATGAAATATAAAACTAAGAAAAGTTTTTTTGCTCAGTGAGTAAAATTAATCACTAATTTTACATTTCACTCTTATATGTCTATTACAATTTTATTTATTAATTTTGTATTACAAAATTTAACTAGTGTGAACCAACTGGTTAGTTGTGACTAACTAGGTCTAGTTGATTAGAAGTATAAAATGAAGAACTCCTCATAATGGAGAAATAAATTTCTGTGACAAATTCAAATTGATGATTTGATTAAGCAAAAAACATCATGAATATAAGGGAAAAATATCAAAAGAAAAAACTGGTCACATTATTATTACTATCTATTAAACAAGAGATAAACTCGGTTAATGAAAGATTTATGGTTGGTGTGTATAACAAATGTGTGAGGAGAAAACAACGAAGGGGGTTGAATGTTACAAACAACTTGAAAAAGAACAATATGACTTCCTTTTCAATTTTTTACCAGCAATGATAATTGAGTGCACTATAACCCAGGTAAAAGAAAGAAAGATGAAATATCTACATAAATCATCTCCTTGAACAAAAAATTGAAATTGTAGCCTTTAACTAGATATTTTTAGGGGGGGGGGGAGGATGCAAAATATGTCCACCTGACCATTTTTCTGAAGATGGGAACAACGTAAATTTTACAGGACACACAAAGACCTTGAAGCAACTTAAACAATGTGTGTGTGTCAGAGAAATCAAGTTTGCAAAATAATGCTACCTGCACACCACATGAATAAAATTACATATTCATTAAAAACTGAAATTTGATATGTTCCATATCCACCATACTTTTCAACTTGGTACCCAGTGATTTCTTCATATGAGGCATATTCATTAAGTATGGGCCATTTGGTCATTAAAAAAAAATTAACTTGTGAGAAAATTTTACTTACAGTTTTAGTTTACTACATATCTATTTCATTGTTCCACATAATCACCATTCAGTTCTAAGCACTTTTCATAATGCTGCACCATTTCTTTAACCCTTCTGCACAGAAGTTCGCTGCCTGAGAATTGAATCAGTTGACAACAGCAGTCTCGAGTTCCTCGTTGTTTTCAAACTGTTGTTCACCAAGCCACTTTTTCAAATGCAAGAAGAGGAAGTAGTCACTAGGTGCAAGGTCAAGACTGTAAGCAGGGTGGTCAAAAAGTTCCCAACATAAATCTTAAATCTTCAATCAACATTCAAATCTTGAATCTTTTGGTTAAGGCGCTACCTTAACCAAGAAGAAGATTCAAGTGTCGTGGAGGATTACACTGAACGACAGTTTCCTTGCATCGTTGATTTTGGATTGCATGTCTCAGTTTGGTGAGTGTTTTGCAGTACTTGTCAGCTGTAATTGTTGATCCACGTTGCACGAGATTAACTAAAATGATGCCCTTTTTGTCTCAAAAAAAATGGTAGCCAACATTTTTTGACTTCAGTACAAAGATTACTTAAGCTTTTTCGGTTTTGGGGAACTTGAATGGTGCCACTGCATTAACTGTTGTTTTGATTCTGTGTTGGTATAGGATATACACGACTCGTCTGCAACAATGTGGGAAAACAAATCATCTCCTTCTTGTTGATAACAGTCCAAAAACAGTAGTCCAATGTACATTCTTTGCTCTTTGTGTTGGTCAGTGAGCATTTTTGGCACCCACACTGCTCACAAATGATATCAAAGCTTTTCTGAGACAATCGTGTAGATAGAGGTGCATCCAACATGCGGAAATGTATCAGTCAGAGTACTAATCATCAATCACCAATCATATCACAGTTTTTGGTTCACTTGTTCAATGATTTAGTTGGTCTGAATAATAGGCCTGCCACTCTGCTCTTCATCACGCACGCACATTTGTGCAGCCATTTTTAAAGTCTCTACACCATTGTCCCTTTCTTTCTACCAACCTTTCTTTCATTCATTACTGTAGGTCCATACACTAGGCACAACTCCCGATGAATTTCAGCAGCTGAAGATCCTTTTACACAAAAAAATCGAACACAGCACGCACTTCAAAACTGGTGGGAGAAATGATTGTTACAGATATTGTGATCTGCATTCACCGGTAAGCAAATGACTACTGAATCAAAACAACTGCATTGGCTTTGTAAATAGCCGATAGATGACCCTGCATGTGTGAAACTGTGTTCAGACCCACTAATATTCAAATATAAGCCAACGGCCCTTACTTTATGAATATACCTTGTATTTCCTAATCCTCTCTAACATCTAGGAGACTAATTTTACTATACATGATAGAAGTGAGGCAAGCATTTATAATAAAAAGTTACTTGATTTTTTTTTCATTGGTAGCAAGAAAAAACTTACTGCATGTTAAGAAAAATATATCCCTTTAAATTGGATATATCAAAAATAAGTACGTGGATTTATAATTAATAAAATGCTGTTTTTTCTCTCTTAAATTTATCCAAGAAACAAAGAGTGGGAATTACTTTTTTATCCAAATATTTTCCAAAGCTACTTTAAAAAAATAAAAAACTAAATTTATAATGATACTGTTTAAAATTACCTTGTGGAACAACAGGTGACTGCTGTGATTGTAGAGTTGATGTTGTCATTTGCCGAACAATTGACTTCGTTGAAGAGGTAAGAGTTGTTGGAGGTGTAATACTAGTGGTTGCAGGTGGTACAACAACCAATGAAGGAGCAGTGACAGCTGTTGTTGGTGTAATGACTGGTGTTGTAACAAGTGTACTAATGGCAGGCGTTGGTGTTGTTGTAGTCATTTGACTCTGAGACTGACTGGATGTAACTTGTGATGTAACTACAGGTGCAGATGTTACTGGTGGTACTGTCGATGCAGCTGAGGTAGGCAACAATGGAGATATGTTCATAGATGGAGGCACATCATATTTTTGTATCTGGAGTATATACGATTCTGCAGTTGGAACACCTGCCCAACACACCTCAAGCGAGTTTGTCGAAGCACGAACCAACTGGACTCGTCCTGTCACACCTGGTTTCTCTACCTCTAAATACCATAAATCCTTACAGCAAACCTAAATTAAAAAAAAATATCTTCGCTGAGTTTGATCAAGTTTTAACAGATGTATTAATAATATATAACACTTCACAAAAAATATATTTCTATTGCATAAATAATCTAACATAAATAGGTACTCACAGGAGGAAAATTGTTTTTGTAAGTACTATATTGTATGAAATAACAATATAATTTACTATCCAATTTAATATAACACTGAACAAAAAAACCAGTAATCATGACAATCTGTCATAAAATGTATTTATGTCTGAAGAGAAGCATGGTCATTCAGTCAAAAGAATAATGAGATTAGATATTAGTAATTAAATTATAAAAGAAAGAAATTGTAATTTTTTTAGTTTTAATAAGTATAAAATTGATTTTAGTTAATTTCATATTGCAATAAGAAAATAAAATAAATTAATCGCTGATTTATTGTGCTGATGTATTAAGAAACAATGAAATATCATCTAACTTCAATTCAAATCTCATAATACATGCATTGCTTCTGATTAAGAATAGTAAACTATGTCAATACATCTCCTAACATTAACCTATAGATTAATAACTAACCGAAAAAAGGGGAGAAAGAGTAATAATAAACCTTTATAAAATTATTTTACAAAATAAATATCAGGAAGGAGTAGAACAATTAAAGGAATAACGAGTGACTAAAAACAACATAAGTCTAAAACAAGAAACTTTTATGTGTTTTCATAACAGATGAAACTTTATTATCACATATTATGTACTGCATCATAATTCAATAATAAATAAAATGCTAATAATTAAGTAAACTAAAGCACAATAAGTCAATTAGAGAAACATAAATCAATGGATATATTAGATCTGAGAATAACTTACAGTGATCAACAGGCGATAACACATGGTTTAAAAATCACAAAATGTTAACGGCTAGCTAATTTAGAACTGATTATTTTGTAAGCATTCCCACAGCAACATGAAAGTATTGTATAAAAAACTAATTACATGTTTGCTGTTAGTAGTAAATCAAGTCAGAGTTTGTATCATTATTATAAACAACAAATTAACCACCCAATACAGTAAATAATTAAAATTATAACCCAACAATTTGCACAGAAAAACCTAAAAAACTAATACCAATTAAATGGCAACAGCATTTAATTCCTAAGAAGTCACCATCCAAGTACTAATTGCATCCAACGTTGCTTAACTTCAGTGATGGGATGAGAACCAGTGTGTTCAACATGGTATGGCCATTGGCTTACTGGCACAGTGGTCAGTATGTTGATGAATTATTTGAATTTCCAGAAAACTTTATTTCATATATATTACAAAATATATATACTTTATATATTTATCTGTATTATCTGTATAATACAGATAAACACCATTTATCTGTAATAAGAGCAAGAAGAGTAATGTTCACATAAGATTTTGTTGCACTCACTGAAAGATGTAGATTTATTCAGTGATAGTAAAAGTCATCACTGTTTGGAGGAAATTCTTAAATGAGCTCCTGAAGATGACCTCCAGTAAAGCCCATAAGGGCTAGGTACGGAGGGGGGTGGCCTGGCGACCAAAACCATCACGTGGAGGGTGTCTTCCCCTATGGCGTCAGGATGTACAAATACACAGTAGATGACATGGTGAAGGTTATGGTCTATGGTGTTGCAGCTACTGCTGTAAAATTGTCACTTTAACCCTATAGTACTAGCATGGGCTGAAATAAAATAATACATGACAAATAATAATAATTAGATAATTTAAAGTCTATTGAATTTCTACAAAATGAGGCAATGGAAACATGTATGTCTGATAAGTGAGGAAAATACTGTCAATTACATAAGAAAATGTTAGAGGCATAAGAAAAAGGAGCATAGACTTATTTGTGGAATGGAATTACAGAGTTAGTGATTCAACTGATGAAGAAATTTCATCACAGCACAACTTTGCAATTCAACATTTATGATACTTTTAAAATGGAAGTATAATACAAGTCTCATTTAAAAAGTAGAAAATATGAATAGAAATCATATTAAGTAAAATGTGAGTTTTAATTCCTTTTGCAATAACCTACAGACTATCTTCAATTTGCATCTAAAATTGACAGTAAATTTATAAGATCACCCATAACTTTTATAAGTATTAAATGATGGTTTTTAGAGTACCTCCATTCAACATAACATTCCAACAGAACTAATGAAAAAGGTTTCTAAAAGGAAGATCTCTTGTCCTAAGTTCTTTCATAATGCCAATTCAAGAATAAAATCAAAAAGTATGGAGAAAAAAATTGTTTTTTGTACAAAAAAATATTTAATTACAATATTTTCATTCGTTTACAATAAAGTACGAATATTTTCATACATTAATTAGTTAGATCTGTAAACATTTTCTTTAAATTAATATTTCTACAATTCTCAGAAAAAATTTATTATAGAATAAGAAATTAAAGGAACTGCAGCCCAATATATTTGATAATGGGTTTTATTTTTAAATATAACAAGTATATCTACTAAACAAACAATACTAACCCAAAATGTATTTCTTGCTTTTAATGACTTGTTTTTTCAATATAAAATGACTTGTTTTTTAATATAAAATTTTTAAATAAGCAAGTTTAATTTTCATATTTTTCAGTGTCGTACAATCATTTGAAGAAGTTACCCATCCTTAGTAAATAAAAATCAACTCAAATGAAATGAATTTGCAACTAGTTAGACATTAAGCTACATTTCAGTTATTTTATTTTTTTATTATAGAAATTTATAACAAGAAGTTAAAATTATTTTATTTCAATTCTTGCTTAAAAAATGTGAATAATCTAAAAATTTCTCTCAGTGGATGTTACATAAGAATATTTTTTTATATCGTCTCCTTCCACAGACAAGGTATGAAGTATGATTTTAGTTAACTTCACTTCATACTTGCATAATTAGATTGACTTCTGCATTATCTCTCATTCAATACAGATATACATTTAATTCATTACAATATTTTTGTAAACTTCTTTAGACCATTTTCCAAACTGGTTAACATTCAAGTTATAGATTGTTTATAATGACAAGATTAATAAGTTAATATTGAAATTTCTTAAGGATAAAAATAAATAAGATTTGACTGATTATAACTCGCTTGAATGAAAATAAACCAGTGCCACTAATTTGTAATGATAAACATTGGTATAGTTTAATAATGCATACATTACTCAAATTTCTCTATCATAAACAAAGATAACAATGTTACTTATTGTTTAGTTGAGCGTTACATCATCACCTGCCACATGTCCACAAGTACATGAACTGGCAGTTATTAGAGTTAGAACCTTCTACTAAACTATTCTCAGCTAAAGGAATAGGCGGATGCAAACAGCAAGATATATTTAAAATAAAATGTTTTTACATTTTATTAAATTCATTTTATTCAATAAGCTTTAACTATATCATTAAGTCCATTATATTTTGTGAGGGTTTAAAAGACATTCTTACTGGTATTTTCTCTGTAGTAACAAAAAATATAGAAAAACTTAAGGAAATTTTAGTAGAAAGTGGACAATGCCAACAACCATGATAACTTAACAGCAAGGTCATTCTACTATCTAGACATATGAAAATCTTAAGTGAGACTATTTGATTACAAAACTGATTAAAATATAATATCAAAGAAATCCTTTTTTTTAGCTAATTTAAAAAAAAAAAAGTTGGATTCTGAACCAATATTTAAACTACATCAACAAATTTCTTAAGAAAATTAAAAGCTTCAATTGTAAATTTGAACTCAAAAGATTTTATAATGCATTAAGGAATAAACAAAAATTTGTTACCATCAAATGAGTTTCGAAGAATGTGCAGAGGAGCATTATCAGATTTGTTTGCTTCTAACATAAAAAATAAAATCAAAGTAAATTCACAGAGATCTGGAGTCAAAACCTGCATTCATTATAATTCTGGGAAGATATGAACCTATGAATTCCTTAAAAAAAAAACTATTTAAAGTACTTTATATCACGAAACAGTGTTTTTGCTTATTAAGTATTACAGGAACGATGAAAATTAATTAAGGTTAAAGAATGAGATTATCAACATTACAATGCATGTAATGACATAACAAAGAATAGTCATCACATTCATAGGAATTCACAATTTAACCAGTTGAAATTCTAATACAGCAATACTCTGGCTAATTATCAGAGAATGGTAAAGGATGCACAGAATTTTGACAGTGAAAATAGGTGAAAACTGTGAAATGGTTTTCATTTAATTTTACAACATAAACAGTACCATTTTACCATTCACAAATAGCTGAAGAATTAAGTTAAAAAAAGGAGTCAATTTCAAATAAAGTAAGTAAATCCAATACAAGTTTCTAGCAAATAGTCATATATGTGCACACATTTTGGCCAAGAAATAAGTTAAAAGATTTTTTTAATCAATTCAAAAGATTTTGAAAGCTAGATTTGAATATTCACTCAGTAACATTAAATGGAAGCAGTGTAAGAAAACAACTTTGGCTGAAATGAGATAAAATCCCACTAAATGTAAAGTGATTGTTTGTTTTTGTATTATTAACAGTTTTCAGAGTCGTATCACTGACATTAGCAAGAGTAGATGAAGATACAAATTATCATATGCGCAATGCACATATGTAAAATTATAATTTAAAGATAAATGAGATAAAGAGGAAAATGAAGAGAAGCATGAACACATACCATTAAAACCATACCAATGTTTTTTAAAAACAAACTAAAATATTTGTCTTTTATTGATTTTGAAAGAGATAAAAGTAATACTTAATGTAAGGAATAGGATACTAAACACTAAATTACTTTTCTTTTAACCTGGTTGTTCCATGCCTTCCGATATCCATCCCGCCCTGACCAAACATAGACTCTGCAGTGTACACCCACTGCACAGTGTCCGGCCCTGGCCCGAGGTATATTTTCTTCGGCTGTTTCCATCGATAACTCTTCCCACCTCATCGATTCTATGTAACAAAGATTTGCAGATAAATATCCATAAGATGGTAGCTGAAGGATACAAGGAGCAGGATTCAGGGAGCAACAGGAAATTAACATCCTTGGGCCTTGGTGCAATAACTTATGTCAATAATTGTTATTTAGAAAGAAAATTATCTTGACAACAATTTGAATTTATAGAATTCCTCAACAAATATTGCAGATAACAGAGTCTAAATTCCCGTAATAGAACTGCTTCAATCCAAATGTTCTGTTAAATATTCTCATTTGGTAAATACTCCAGTTCATTAGCATTGTTAAATAAATGCCAAAAATAATAATGCACAGATAAGAACAATTAGGAATATTTGGTTTCAATTCACTTACGATTGCTTTTATCTGCTACAACAATAATACTATAGATATTGTGAGCTGCTACATTAACTAATAACATAATATTTAAATTTAATCCTCTTTCCACACCAAAATATGTTTTTAATTGACAATTTCAGTGAAGTCATCATTTTCTTAGTTTACAGACATGACAACTTATAATTCTTATCATCACATTCTTGAAGACTGTTTAGTTTATTATAATTATTATTCCTTCATTAGACCTTTTGAAATCTTTTGAGAAAGTAAAATTATCTGAGATGGCAACTCTCTATGTTGCTGGAATCTGTTAATTGTTCATACCACGAAACAAGTAGGCGTTTTCATCATTCAGTGAATCAAAGAGAATTTCAAATTGAAAAATTAGAACTCTGATTTCATTAAAAGTGATCTGATCTTACTTAACAAGACAAGAAAAGGTTATTTATAATACTTTGATCACATAGGACGATGTGATATTTTCTTTGTAGTAACAAAAAATGTAGAAAAACTAAAAGAAATTTTAGCAGAAAGTGGATAATGCCAACAACCATGATAACTGAACAACAAGGTCATTCTATTATCTAGGCATCTGAAAATCTTAAGTGAGACTATTTGATTACAAAACCTGATTAAAATATAATATCAAAGAAATCCTTTTTTTAAAGCCAATTTAAAAAAACGTTGGATTCTGAACCATCTCTCTTGAAACTTCTGAGTTTGAAGTTAAAAATTAAAATATGAACAGACTGCTGCTGTAACATTCATTCACCATAGTGTGATCATAATGCCACTGGTTACTGCATTATCTTTTTTATAAAATGTCACAACCAAGGTTAGGGGTGATAAAGATGTCTGCTAATCCAGTAACATTTGGCTATTAGTTTAAAAAGTATCATCAATCCAACAAGTAATAACTAAGTTATGATTCATTCCATTATTGTAACGAATACCCCCATAGTACCACTGATTTTTTTAAAGACTGAAATTTCCTGTTTAACCCATCAATAGTGCAACTAACCATTCAAATGTTCTTGTAGAAATAGATTGTACTTCTTTCCTACTTTATCAGTTCACTTTGATATTCTAGTTATTTTCAAATTAACGTACTTTAATATCCTGCTAAGGGATCAACGTAACAATATATTTTTAATTTCAGATGCATATCTATTTGATTCTAAGCAATTATAGCACAATTTATTAATAAACTTCAGTAATGATATGTTTCTGAACATTTTTTTTTTTTTAAATAAAATAATGCAATAGTACGAAAACTAAGTAAAAATTATAATAAAAGCCTAAAAATAAAATCCAACTACATGACTGACCTAAATTTAAGCAGGCTAGTTGATTTGTACACTTCCACTCTTTCTCATGAGTAGCTACTTTAACATCATCCATCACTAAAGGCACCCATCCTCCAAAAACATACATTCTATTGCTTATCATGGTAGCTGTATGTAGTGATCTTGGAAGGGGAGCATTTCCATAAACAGTGGGTTTGTTCCATGTCATACACTCTGTGAAAAAAAAAACAAAAAAACCAAAAACATATATAGAAACACCACATTTTTTCAATAATCTAATATAATAATAATGATGATTGATCGATGATGATGATAATAACAATCTAATTCTGAAGTAATTGTTGCCTAACTGTATTTTATGAATGTAAATGGTAAATAATGAAGTTTTACTTCAATGAAACGATGACTAAAAAAGATTTAGTCAAAACCAGAATAAAAAGAAATAAGTGGAGATTTCAATATAGTGTCTGTACCTAGAATTTGGATAGAAATCGAGGGGGGGGGGGATTTTTAACTGATTTTAGTTATACAGAAGTCAACCTTAATAATTCCACAGTAGTCTACAATTTAAGAAAAAAATTTTCAACCTCAAAAAAATAAATTGTTTTATCTTCAACAAACCAAACTAGACATTTTTTTTTAATGCAAGTAAAGATTAAGAGGTCACCATAATTCAGTTAACCAGGCAATGATAACGCAAAAGTGCTTTTCACCCACAAAAAATAAAAATCGGTGAAGTATTTTAATCATAATTTATCTGGTTTTTTTTTTATTGCATCATTCTACAAAAGGAAGAAATTTTTTACTGAAAAACATAGAATGACCCTGCCTAAGGGAGTACAGGGCCTTAATGCTGTTGGTGGGTTCATGCACTCCAACTCTATTTTGTTTTATCTAAAAGATTACAAAAACAGAATATAAACACAAACCATCCTTTTCAAATACACAAGAAGCAAAAATAAAATGAAAGCCTAAGCCAGTTGAATCTTAACCAGGCATAAAAATGTCCATAGACTGATCTGTTTAATTTATTTGGTGCAAATATCAACAGACTTCTTTTTCTCTCTTTATATATACAAAATTTCTCACATTTTCTCTCATTCAATTTTGAATAAAATGTATTTGACAATTTAAAAGAAATGTTGTTTCCAAATACAGCTTATATGAGCCACAAAGAAAAACATTCAGAAGATTATTCGATTATAAAGTGGTGATTTAATTCACTGGTTTAGTTGATACATGAATCAAAATTAGGTTAGATTGTGCTACTTTGCTTCTTGTCTAAAGCTGAATAAAATACTTATTTGGCTGTGATTCTACGTTTAATCTGGGGGGGGGGGAAATTGGATCAGTTTATTGCAACTAAATCTGGTTTAGTTATTGCAGAAATGTTTAATCATTAATGATTATTCAAACATAATATTAATTTTATTAATCCATAACTAAAACTAACTAATTATACATACATGGGATTTAATAATTTTCTGGTTTTTTTTTCAATATTGTAATAAGAGGTCCACCATAAATGAGAGCTTAAATACTGCCCTGCTTAAATATTTTCAACTCTACTGAAAACAAACCGAAGTGCATAACATAATTTAAAATACTTGTAATAAATTTCAGAATTAATTTAATAGAATTTTTAAACATACTTTTGTAGCAGTATATGTGTAAAATTATTAACATCTAATAAATGAATTTTTTAAGATAATAATATGAGATGAAATAAACAATTTGAAAGTTAAAATTTTTAAACATTAAAAGCTATATAAATTACCAAGAAGCTTTAAAACGGCCAGTGCTTTACAACAGTTTTACAATACGTGCATTTTTATTGAAATTTTCAAATGGATACAAAAATGTCAAAACAGCAACAAAGATTGTGGATGATGCACCATGAATCAGTTTGGTACTGTTTACAGTGCCCACATTAAAGGAACTTAAGAATTAATGACTCATGGGAAACAGTGTAACAAACGTAACTTTAACAATTGCCATTTTATCACACCCTTTCTGTTTCTACAGAGTTACTCCTTGAGATGTTTCATAAGTTATAAAACTATGATGTCAGCAGGACAACTTCAACGTTTTGTAGTATAAACAATAAAAATATTTTACAAATACTATTTAGAAACATTCAGTAGTTAACTTCATTAGAAAAAGATAGGAAATGAATACACAAAGAAAACTGTAACATTTTTAATTAATTAAAATGAACATGTAGAGATAAAAAAGTAAGAAAAGCCACATACCAATATCAAGAATCCATAAATCTCCTAATCTGCAACCACTCATACCTCCATATACAATGAGTTTTGACCTGCCTTCTTTATCTGTGTAAGCGCAAGCCGTATGTGACTCTCTAGGAGGTGGTGAAGTTCCATAAGTTTGTGGGATTTCCCATGCAGTTGAATTATTTGCTCTCAATTCTAAAGTGTATAAATCATTCAGGTACCTAGAAAATAAAAAATTACTTCACTGAGGTTACACCAAAATTAAATACAGTAAAAATAATTAACTATATCAGTATCAAGCATGCATAGTAAGTACTACAGTTTAAGAATATAATTTCTTTCTAATAAGTTAAGGCAAATTTAACATATAATTTATTTAAAAAGATATTAACTGATAGTTACTGAAAACTTCCATATAAAATAATGTTTGCACTCAAGGTATATTACTTTAATATTAAGAGTAAATGATAAGTACTGCAAAGTAACAAAAAAATAAAATAAATAAAAGTGAAAAACTTACATTGAACAAACAGTACTAATAATAATGCTTAAATGAATAAAAATAACTGGATTACCAGTACATTGCTACTCAGAACTGTTGTTTCTATAAAAAATTTCTATGAAGAAACTTCAACACAAAGTACCTATTTATGCTTAGAATTGTTTTACATCTTGATGTTTAACAATTTATTATCTTGTGTACTAGGCAAATAACTATGTTGTAAAAAATACATAAGAAAAACTGAAATTTTTTGTTAACACGTGACACATTGAAAGTTATTGCCTTTCAAGAAGAATACTAAGCTTATCTAGATTAAAATACTGCCATGAGCTTACTTTCTCTATTATTATCTCAAATTTCTTTTGGTTTTGTTTATTTGTGTTCAAAATTTACCTCGGTTTGTTTTTTTTCAATACCAAATAATGGTATCAAATATGATATCAGAGCATAATAAAAGAACCTATTTTTAAAAAAAAAATGACAGCCAATCTGCAACATAGACTAGAGATGAACTGACCAACCAATTCATAAAGAAACTAATATGTGACATTTGAGTATTTCAAGAAAATGTACTACAAAATTGGCAATTTTTCTAGTTGCTAAAAATAGATGAAAAAGAACTTTAAAAAAATATGAGAAAATAAATATAATTACAATGTAAGTAAATAAGAATAGAGGAATTCTTAAGATGTTTGTAAAGAACATAAGAATCCTAATTTTATTTACTTTAATAGAAATACTTCAAGTTTTAAGCAACCTGAATGAAATTAACTTTTATTTTTAAAAGATCCTGTCATATATGCCTAAAAAAATAAAAAACTGTACAAGTAGATAAAGACTGGTATCAAGGTATCTTGTGAGAGTGTGGTTTAAGGACAGTTGTTTCAATTATTGATTTCAAGCTCATAAGAAGTTAGAAGAAAATATTCCTGATTTTTAAAATAATTTCAAACCATTAACTTTGAAGTTAGTTTTTTGAACAAAAAAAACTATAGACTTAATTACTTTAGGGCATGGCTGCGCTAAAAATAAAAAAAAAGGCCAAAAGGAATAGTCATCCAGTAGTAACAGCCACATTGTGTAGCACCAAAAAAGTGATTAATTTTTGTCATTGCCCCTAAGTGTACTGCAATGTGAGGAAAAGAGTACACAATTACTTTTTTGTAGTTGTCTTTAGTTTGTTTAATGAATCCTTTGGATTTTTAACTATTTCCCTCTACTTGACAGTGATATTAAACAAGAGGAGACCAATAAGGTGATACAGCAGATGGATCAAACATCTATTCATTCTTTATAAGAAAGTTATAGGAAAACCTTTGAATTGAACAGAAATAGCAGACTGGCCTATAAAACATAAAAGCCCTGCTGATCTAAATTTTGTAGAAATATTACAATAGGTAGAAAATGTTAAGGTCTTCAACTTCTGTTCTTGTAATTTTTTCAATTGAATTCAGAGTTAAGGAGAAAATGTCTCGAAAACAATGTTTTACTGAAAGATGTAAAAAGCCAGGTAATAAATTAAAACCAATATATTTTTTACAAAAAGAAGTTAAAATGTTTTTTAACAAAATTAAAGCTAACAAAAAAATAAAAAATTCTAAAAGTAGCTGAAATTACATTAATAGTAGTAAGTACAATAACTTAAATTATAAAAAAAAGATTAAATATTCAATACACAGACAAATTTTTTAATAGATTAACCAATTCGAGAAAGTTTTAGTGCATATGTCATATACACATTAAATAGAGACAGTTCTCTCTTATTTAAAAATAATTTTCAACCAAAACTTATTATGAAGTCAGATAACTACAGTTGATATAATGTATCTCCATAGACATAATTAATTCACAATCTCTTATACGAATAATAAAATACCAGATACTTTTAAGGTACAGAAAGTCAGTTGCTATAAAATTGTAAAAGTAATAGACAAATGTGAATGAATCAATAAATTATTAAAAGAGGAAATAAACATATTAAAAATTCAACTGCTAACAATGATCTTATTGTTTTCAAATTCCAATGAATTATTACATGTCATTTCATTATTAATTTTCATTAACATTAAGAATTCACATACATATACATATAGGTGTACAGATGCACATACCTAGAATATATTACAACATAATGAAAAACAATTTAAAAAATTAACAATGGAAGACATTTTAGAAATTTTATCCGATGAATTCAAAACATAACGAAAAAATCTCAGTATTTAAGGAAAGCATGGTAACAAATAATTAATTCAAAGTAAATTGTTATATATTAAAATCTAGATATGGTGGACTGACTCCTGTCAACTACAAAAATTTTGGGTAGTCCTGTGAATCTCACTAAAACTTTAATATTAATTTCCCTGAAATTCAATAAGTTAACTGAAACTACCAGATTCAGAAATAGAAAGTAAATTTTAAGAATTAATAAAAAATTTTGTCATGTGCATTATTACCCAAAGATTATTGATTTTTAATGTCTGTAAAGTGCTGCAAAGGAATTGTTTTAGTGTTCCATTTACTCAAAATATATATTAAATTGCTCAGACAATAAAAAAAATCAATTAAATTATAAAATATAATTAAAGAACCTTTAATTACCCATTTATTTTCCACTTAAGGCCCATTAATTAGAATCTTTTCTCATCTAGTTTTGATTAAAATGGTTTTGACTTGATAAAAAATAGCAAACAATTAGTATTAAAATTGGCAAGGTAGTAACAGAAGAAATACTTACAATTTCCATGATTTTGACAAAAATAAAAATAAACTATATAAAATTGTTCTGTATACGGTGTGAATGACATTTAACATACCCACTACATGACAGACTGTATAACAAGGCCAAAATAATGGCATAGATGGAAGCAAATATGATGTTTAAAAACATAACAGTGATGCTACAACAGTATGAAAACAGAATACAACAATTCAGCATTATCCAGCACTTTAAATCTATGGAACTTTCTCAGTCAAAAAACAATTCAAAAATGTTTAATATCGATTTTGAATTATATAAACTCTACTTTTTCAGTTACGCAAAGATAACAGTAAAACAGTTACATTTTTCCCATAACTTTGTTACTAAGTATTCATAAATACTGTAATTAGTAGTAATTTTTTTTTTATCTCAAAGTTAAAAACAAACTGAATAACCCAGTGTTCCTCTGGGAACCATTTTTTTCTGGAAGGAAAGAAAATTGTCCTACTACGGCAGTCATTTGTCATTATTAGTTTTGCTTTAAGTGTTAAAAACCTTATTCAATCTGTAATTATGTAGATGAAATGTTAATTCTGTTTAAGAAGACAATGCTGATTTCATGCGTAAACGAATGCTGATTTTCGTATGCATGAATAAATTAATCAATATTTATTCCCTCAAAATAATACAATTTCTAGTGGTACTACATAAAGTATACATATCAATTGCTTTATATACTGGTTATGTAATTAAAATACATTCAATTAGGGATCACTAGCAGAAGAGAACTTGAGGGCTGGTAATGGTGTTATCAATGAAGATAATTAAATTATTTAACGGTTACCACTCACTGTAAAACAATTATACATTAAACATAATATCAATATACAATTTTGGCTTCAATTTAAATCAACAATAAAATCAACCAAAATCATGAGTTCAAAATAGATATAAACTGAATAACTGCAACATTATCAAGACTAACTTATAAAATTTATTTTGAAATAGATATCCATTTCACTATTTTCCTAAGTACGGAGGAGTTACTCAAGCTTGAAAATATAAATTCAATGGGTATCTGGTTTACCAGTTTGTGACATGTATAATGAAACTGTCTCCTGCAATACCCATGAAAAGCTGTTGGAATATTGAAACACACTTCATGTCGTAAATGATATGTAATTTATATTGTAAAAGTCTTTTTTGTTTAGATAAGTATACTTAATTACATTTTTTGCAAACATTTGTCTTATTGTTAGGATACCAATTTCCTTAAAAATTTGTTTGCTAGAATACAGGCGACACTTACCCAAACTTCTCTAAGAATATGTTTTTGTACAATAAAAGGTTTATTCAAATAAATCTTTTACTATAGATTATAAATCAAATGCCCCCCTCACCTAATCTCTACGCAATAATTTAGTAAAGAATAAGCATATGCATAGTATATAAATTTAATCATACGAAAAGAATTTATTAATTTTTCAAAACTGATATATTAAGTATCTTTATCAGTCAATTAAAAATTTGACATGAGATTGCCATTTGAGATTCTGATCTATCACAACACCCAGATATTTTACTGTCATAGCTTTTGTTATTAATTCACAACCAGAATTAATTATAAATACCATGAACCACCTCACAAGATGCAATCTGAATTCTGATCTAATGGTTGTCTGTGGGCTGGCCAGCAGCATTTGGAGAAAACTTATACATTTGGTTTTATCTAGGTTTAAAGTTAGTACATTGTGCTCTAACCAACTTCCAATTTTTAAAAGCATACCCTTGGACGTGTGGAAAATTTCATCCCAAGACTTTCCTGAGAATAAAATAGCAGTGTTGTTGGCAAAAGATATAACAAACATATTACATAAGCCTGTGTTGGTTGTGTTTTTTAGTTTTTGATAATTGATTCTTACGTATTTTTTAGTGGTGAGTCCAAAAATAACCTTCATTTCTTTCCATCACGTCAGTATTTTTTGTAAATTGCAAATTTCAAAATTTATAAAAACTTGAAAAATGTGAACAATAAAATAGATATAAAATGTTTTATAACAAATGAATATAATATAATCACTTTTTTGGCTTTTATTATGTATTCTTATAGCTAAACAGTTGAGTGGCCTGAAGAGAAGAGGATGACAGGGGAAATAAGCCTAATTTCTATTATACTGAATTTTTAAATTATTTATTTTTATTAATTAATTTTTATGAGGCTTAATTTTTACGTCATGCCTGTGGAAACCACTTCCGTCTTCACCAATACTTAATGATGAGGCATGTAAAATACCCCATCAAATTTTCAGGAAAATAGTCCACACGTGAATTTAGGAAGTGAACTTTCAAGCTCATGAAACAGCCTAAATTTTTGTATTTCTGCAGCAGGTTCTCAACTATTGATTTGATGGTTGGATCCTTCTTACTGACCAGAAACTTGATTACTACGTCTTTAAAGGCTCCCCAGGCTTCTTTTTCTGTAACGTCCGTTTGTTTCTCAAAATTACCACCTTTGAGAAGTTTTCTAATGTCAGGACCAGTAAAGACAACCTCCTTTAGTCTGACAGTTGATAAGACTAGAAATTTGTCACACATGTATTTAAAACATTTACCTTCTTTTGGTAAGGCTCTGATAAACTGCTTCATCAGCCTAACTTGATATGCAGTGGTGGAAAGAGAACTTTATTCAGATCTATGAGAGCTTTCAAAGCACATTTTTGGGTCCAGGTTCTAACGAATTTTATTTTTATTTTACTTATACTTTATGTTTCTTTTTGTTTAGTCGAACCATGTTATTGGCAACAGTGATTAAATTGTGTTTCAATATGATTAAGCTGATAATGTAATTGTTTATATTTGAATAAATTCATTATTTCATTAATGAAGCTCTTTTTGGCCAATCTTTCCTTATTCAATGATTTTCTCTGTCTCTGCTATCCCATTCACACAAAAACCAAGGAAACTTTGTGTATCCTCCTTGCTGTGCTAGGAGCAAGAGTTCAACACGCAACTCGAACTAGAGTGGTTGAGTTTGTATAGGTGCTGAAAATTTATTTATAATTCTTTACTTTGTTTGTTTTTAAAAAAGTATCTTTACAGGATACATTAGCAAGAAATTGGGTTTTGTTTTTGTATAGTTTTTAAGTGATTGGTGAATACATGTTTTTAATTGTAACTTTTTGGTTGTGTGGGTAGCCTTTATGGTTATCTAGGCCACTTGTATAAGTAGTAATTTGTTTGACCCTTTTCTGACTGGGCCGACTTGGACAGTTTAATATTAATTTGTATCTAAGTTATATTAAAATTATAAATATTTAGTTCAATTCAAATTATTATTTATTTTGGTATTTATTACAAGTTGTTGTTTATTAGTAACCACTTGGCAACCATTTTATTTATGTTGTTTCTTAATGGTTGCGTTCTTTGTTTACTTGTGTATCTACTGGTAGTTATTTTGTTATGGTGTTTCACCATTGGCTGTAGTTTATTTACGACATCAGTGTGTTTTGTGTTTAGGATACTGTTTTTGTTGCGTTTGTGAGTTTAGAAATGTCTGAAACTGAAGGAAAATAGGGTAAGTCCAAACAGACTAAACCTCGCGAGAAGATTACGGTAACGATTGGGATTAGGCTCGACTCTTCATCCTCTTCTGGGGATGAGAAATCGCAGCAAGTGTTTCTGGTTCTTTGCGGGTTGGAAATAATAAAGATCAATTAATGATTGAGAAATCATCTTAAGATAATGTGAGAGCTGGAGGTTCAGTTCTATTAGTATGAGTGTTTGAAGAGAAGTACGACTTCTTAATTCAATTTTTGGAAAGCCAAAGAAGTACTAAGGCTAACATGCAAGATAAGATTCTCTTTAAGATCAGGAAACTCAAACCCATTGTTGAGGCCTTGGTTCAAGGCTATGAAAAATTAACTATTAAGCCTGAAGTGAGAGAGGTTGTGCAGGAGATAGTTTCTGCCCCTCCCATGGTTATCAGCAGGGCTTGCCTCAGCATAAACAGTACGAAGAGGTGCTGAAAGAGAGGCGGGAGGCTAGTCTGTCTTGTACGCAGCTAGAGGTTGTGTTCGTCAACCTAAAGGAGGGGGCAACTACTAAAACAACTAAGAAGATGAAGGACGAGTTTCAGGTCGTCCTTTGACAAAGGAGGCAGAACCTGAGAATTCATAATAGATAAAAATGGGTTGGTCATATTGCTGACAACAAAGAAACTGTGCGGGTCATCTCTGACTCGTTTAAAGTCAGAAAGTCCACCCTAAAGTGATTGTTTATGAAATAGATCAATGGCTGTCCGAGGAAGAATTAATGGCTCTCATTAGGGAGCAAAATACTCTAATGAGGCTACATTCAAGTCTAAGTGCTGATTATTATTTAATTGCGTAGGCGAAGCAAATCACTACCATGAGATATGTTACAAATGAGACTTGTTACAAACAAAAGCTTGTTTGTAGACTTCTCTTCATGCAAGTTCAAGGAGTATTTAAATGTCCAGTGCTGTTTTAAGTGCTGCAGGTTTGGTCAACAGCTAAATTCTATGAATATCCTGCAGTCTGCTCATTGTGGTGATGAAGGACACATGCATGAGAAGTGTCCAAGGAAGTCGGAGGGTCCGACATGTGTTAATTGCAAATGTCTTTGAAAGGACTCTGTGAACAGTAAATAATATTGTGTGTGTTATCAGCGAGCTCTCGATATATACTATAATTCTATTTCATTAAATGATTAGACTTGGTCAGTTAAATGCACAGGATGCTTACATTGCTGACTGCGTTTGGAAAGATTGCATTACATAGAGGATTGGATGTTGTTTTGTTGGAGCATCCATATATTGTGTTCAGTGGTCTGCCAGGTTTTTCTCATTGGAAGAGGTTCTATTGTGGTTCTGAAAGTATGTTTGCTTTTTTGTGTAGAAGGGAACTTGACTATGATTTTATTTGATAGCTCTCGAATAATCATCATGTCACTGTCCATGTGGATGTTCAGAACTTGCATCTGTATGTTGCTAGTTCATATTTCCAATATAGAGATCCTGCTGATCATCATCTTGAAGTCTGGGATAAAATCCTACAATTCTCTGGCAATGGTCCAATCCTTACAGGCGCGGATGTGAATTGCTGAGCCACTCTTGTGGCACAGTGGTTTCACTGATCATTATCATTATCAGTGAATTAATTGAGGGCTTTTTTTAGCCTAGCATGATCTACAGGTATATAACATACCTGGTGAGTCGCCCACTTTCATAGGTATGGTAGATGAGTGTTGATTGTTTGGTGGAATGAACATCAATGTTATAGTTGGTAAGTTTATCCCTTCCATTGTTTGTAATTGGAAGTTGATGATTGTTCAAGTGATCGAATGATTGCCTATGAGATTATTGGTGGCTTGAGTGAGGGCTATCAATGTAACGTTCCACTTCAGCAGGGTCGTTTCCTGCACAGGCATGTGGACTGGAAAAACTTTGTTAATTTCTATCATCCAGGTTTCGAGTTTTGGATTGGAGTCTGGATATCTTGGATTTGGAAGATCTGGTAGTTAGCTTGTTGGCGGCTCTTACTGATGCCACTGAGTGTTCAATTCTCCAAACTTCCGGTAAAGAGAGAATTGTATCATGGTGGAACAGGGAACTGTAAAACATGAAGAGGGCTGTTTGTCATTTGCAGAGAGCTTCTCAATGTGAGGGTAATCTGGAACAATGGGCAATCCTTGCTGCTGAATACAGAAATCTGAGATCTCATTACTTTCATAAAGTCTGAACTGTGAAAAGGGACTCCTGGTGTTGCTTTGTTCATGAGAGGGGAAACAGCAAATCCTGAGGCGCAGTGTATACAGTCTTGGGACACAAACAGCGTTCTTCTGTCTGCTCTCTCAACCAGGATTGGTGTAATATTGGGTACGTTGAAATTTTCTACAAATTGCTAGATGATAGTGAAGACACGATTTACTCCCTGATGATAGTGAAGCTGGAGAGACTGTATACCATCTACAGGTGTGACAAGAGGTCGCCCAGTTCCATTGGCGTGGAGGGGGTTGCAGTGTTCTTAGAGATTACCGTGGCCCTGCGTGCCTGTGAGTGGAGGGTGTGGGAAGGCCTGTCTAGAATTGACCACCAGCCTATTGTAACTAATCTTGGAGGAGGGAAACAGTGGGGATGGCCTTCCCATATTTGTTAAGTGGAGCACTCGGGACCTAGACCCGGCTGCCTTTGTAAAGGTAATTGACTTAAGTGAAGTCTGCACCCCTGGCTCAGCAGAAGAAAAGATCACCAGACTAGTGGCTTCACTAGAGATGGCCTGCGGCGGACTCCCTAAGAGATATATTAGACGACCTACTGTCTATTGGTAGTCGTCGAAGATTTCCAACAAGAGATGGGTATATCTAGCGGCCAGAAAGAAAATGACTAGGGCTCATTTCCCTGTCCTGAGGGATATATGCATGACCCAACACAAGAAGGACCTTGCATCATGCATTGGAGAGGTGAAACAGAAAGCAAGGAATGAACTAATTGCGGAGGTAGAAACAGATCCTTGGGGCATGCCGTACACAATATTGGTGAAAAGGAGGATGAGACCCAGGGTCCCTGCTATGCAGGTACTCAAGAAGTACGGGGCATAATCAATGGCCTTATTCCGGACGAACAAGAGGTAATGACTGACGACAGGGACGATGGAGTTTACCCCCTTTTGCACAAGGAGTTATTGGGTGCAATGCTACGCATGCCCCCAAGTAAGACGATGGGCCTGGACTCGTTGCCAAATTTGGTGATAAGGGTGGCGGTCTGTGCTGCTACAGATGTGTTTCTTGAGGTATATAATGCTTGCCTCACAGAGAAGGTATTCCCCCCACAGCCTTGTTTTCTGCCTGAATGATGGAACAACAATTGAGCATAATCTATACACAGTACCCCACAGGTCCTGGTTCTAGGACTGACTCTCTGGGTGTTGTCCATGTCCCCCTTCTGCCGGGGGTGACCCTAGTAGGTTATGCGGATGACCTCGCTTTGGCAGTGGAGGTTGACACAGTTAGTGAGGCTACCATTAACATATGTGATGCTTATCAAGCCATCAAAGAGCGGATGGCGGGAGTAAGCTTCTCAATTGCCCCTGATAAAACAGATGCTGGCAATTTCTTTCGCCAAGAGACGCCCAAAAACTGAGACTCACCTTGGAAGACAGATTGAAGCCAGACCTGCGATTAAATAGCTCAGGGTCAGGGTCAATGCGAGGCTCCGGTTTGCAAAACAGGTCATCGAGGCAGCTGCTAAAATGGAGAAGACTATGAGGTTGGCTGCCAGTCTCCTACCCAACTGTTTGTGATACATTAAACATCTCTCATTTTATGTCACTAAATTCTTTGGAGATTAGGTTCAATATTTCTTCCTTGTTTATTTGCCCAACTTTGTCGCCTTTGATCCAAACATGATTTACTACCTTTACATTCATCACACATCCAACTGACTTCTTGTCTTCAATTTTTTAAGGCTTCCCGTAGACTTAATTGATGTACATTTTGCAAGATATTCTTTCACATAGTTTTTATTAGTGCACTTTATAAAGTCCTTTGATTCAGTCAAGAGGGGTTATTAGTATATATACATACTTAAGCTTCCCTAATGGACTTCTCTTAATACCAGTCACTTTTAGATTCCCCGACAGTTTTACAGTGGTATTAATGGATAATGTATCTTCTTAATAATGGACATGGATAATAAATTTACCTATAAAAAGTGTTCAATTAGTTCTAAAAAACATACAGGAGGAATAAAATTTGTAATTTTTCTTGTTTTAATTTATACTCAGTGCGACTAATTTGTTTATCTGTTGTGAACTGCATCACTTTCTGCCTACATGCTGATGTTATGATTTCAATCAATTCATCATTCAGCATGTTTCATCATCAGTTATGTGCAAGTGTATACCGTACATTGAACACATGTAATATTTTTGTTATGGTATAGTACCGTATTTTTCATTGTAGAAAATTTTCTTTACATATGTTTACTATACATTCAATTTTGTGTATCACATAAAAATTGTTACAACCATCATTACCACAACTTAAAATGTTTCAAAAACGTAAACGTTTGACATTAAAAGAAATAGTAGTAGTTATAATTATATGAAAAATAAAAACTCAAGGGTGAGTGATATCGCAGAATGCTTTGGTGCTGGAAAAATCAAACAAGCAATATCTTAAAAAGCAAACCTGATATCCTACAGTCATGGACTGAAAATGATAATCAGTTAAGCAAATGTGCATTTCATAAAACGCAAAGCCTAGTGGTTGACAATTTGGCTTATGAGTGGTTTTGCAGGGCTTGTGCTAATAACATTCCAACCTCTGGAACTTTGATACATGAGAAAACCCTAAAAATTTCTTAAGAACTTGGTTACGATGAGTTTAAAGCAACACGGAGTTGGTTCAATAAATTCCAAATTAGATATAATGTTTCATTTAAAAGTGTTTGTGGTGAAATGTCTGGGGCTGTAAATGAGAATTTGGTGTCTGGGTGGAAGGAAAAGTTAAATGACATGTGTGAGTTATAATGAAGAAACATTTTTAATTGTGATGAAACTGAGTTTTGTTGACTTGTGGTTATCCAGGCTTTGCCCGTAGAACAATGTGCTGAAAGAGAAAATATGTACACGGGGGGGAAAGAAATCAAAAGAAAGACTGACTGTTATGTTAGCTATGAATATGAGGTATTAGTGTCAGGTGAATATGAAATAAACATTAATAATCAACAAAGCTGCAATGCCACGATGTTTTAAGGGCGTAAACATAAATTCATTAGAAACTGAATGGTATTGAAATAAAAAACTTTGCATGACTAGAAACAAAATGATGGACTGGTTTTTAAGTTTTGATTGTAAGATGGAGAAAAAAATAGGAAAGTCATACCATTCTTGGACAATGCAAAATCCCACCCTAACATTAGCTTAGAAAATGTAAACTTGATAATTCTTTCCCCCAAATACTACTGAAGTATGTCAACTGCTTGATCAGGGGATCATTCGGAACTTTAAAATCCAGTACAAAAAAAAGGTGGTATGGTACTTGCTGTCAACAATAATTAACGTTAACACTTTTGCCATAGGTTACTACAACAGTGGGAAATTAGTTTACAATTCTAACATTGAAGATCTTACAGAACCAAATGAAAATTCTATAGAGAAGAGGGAACTACAAGAACTTACTGAATCATCTAGAAATTACAAAGAGTACCCGAATAATAACGACGCACTTAACAAAGAGGACATATCGACTGACATCTGTGATCTAGTTTCTGCCTCAACTTGATTACTTCCAAAGCAAATAATGATGAACCCAGATTTACCATCACAAGTAAGGAATCAATAGAAGAACTTAGAAAATTAAAATGATCTTTCTTAAAAAAAAAACGATTACCAGAAGACATTATTTTAATATCAAGTGCAGTCGTTTATTGAAAAAAAAAGTATCAGGACTTAATTCAAACTAAAATAGACAGACAGAGATATTAAACCATCTATGTATAACTAAATGGTACATACCTGTATTTGATTTTTTATTTTGATTTTTACACTACTTTTTGTACATGTGTTTTGATTAATATTCTTGTATATTGTAACTTCTTTGATTAATATTTTTGTAGTATACATTGTTTTTTATTCCATTTTAGTACAGTATAGTAATTTTATTCTTTAACTTATTGGTCAATTACAGTAGTATAGTATTATTATTTTTTTTTATTAAAGTATGAACACAAAGGACAGTTTTATTTTCAGAAAAAAAACTAAAAAAAACTTGAATTTTTAACAGTCATTTTAATCAGTAACTTCTTTTTTTTTAAATTTTAGTTTACATTAAATAAATTCACAATACTGTCTCTAAATAACGATGTGGATCTCTCTAAATAACAGACAGATTGTTGCTTCTGAGCATTGTCCGATAATTGGGAAGTTTTTCTAATATATATATATATATATATATATATGTAGAATTTAAGAACATGTGTCTAACCAGTGCTCAAAATTATTACATGTATAAATGTTAAATAATTTAAAGAGGAATGGAATAGCGATATAGTTATATAAGGTCATTAGAAATAACAAATCAAAGGTAATTAAGTAAACTCAAGCAGTCTGTAACCTGGTTAACAGTGCTCACTGTCTGATCAAATATCAGCTGACAATAGCTTTTCATCCACTGAACTAATGAAGGAATTATGGAATAAAAAAAAATTCAAGCTGGCACTGCTTGAAAAATTAAAGATAGTAAATTAATTCCACTCAACAAGAACAGAAAGACAGATCTATTTTAAATAGGTTTATAGAAAATTTTACTTTCTTATTTTATGTTCCAAAAGGAAAAGATGTTGTTTTGATATCATTATTTCATCATTCAAACTGTACAGATTCTAAAAATAACAAACCAGTGATCTGGTGTAAGACAACCACTACTTATTCTTCTGATAAAGAAGAAGGTGGCCCTCTGACAGTATTTTATATGATGACACTAAGCTGTTTAAATGTAGATTTAAAAAAAAAAATTGAGATTTGATTTTACATATGAACTAGCATACAAACTGATTCAGAAGCATATGAAAAGGCAACTAACATCTTTAACTTACCAAATGATATGAAATAAAAAATACTGAAGTACTGAGGATTGTACAAGAAAATGTAATTAAAATACTGAAAGGTTTGGTAAATTAGAGAAATGTTAACATGAGTCTATTGTTTCTACAAAATGAAAACTCCCTATAAATGTATTTAATGTGAAAAGCCTAATTGCTTGAAATAATGAAAAAATATTTGTCATAGATGATATTACAATATATAATATTGTATAATATTTTTTTAATAATAGTAATACTAGTCATAATAAAAAGGCTCCATATGTAAAACCTAAATAGTATAAAACAAGCCTGTCTATAAGATGGGTTTTACCACTAGTGTAAAAAAAAAAAATTATAGGCCGAGAGCAAAACAATGTAATATTTGAACTGACTTTCCTTCAATTCTCTAATAAATTTACAGTAAAAAAACATCAAGTATATTATTTGCATGAGTTCTAACATCTAACAGCAGCATTTGAAATGACACTACATTTATCCACACAAGATAAATGCGACTGCAAGTCGGGTTCAACAGTATAGTTGAAGGGCTATGCCAGTGACTAAAACCTAATGAAGTATCCAATGGACTCATTAACACAAATTATGTAAATTGATTATGTGAAATATCACTAATATTTTTTCTTGAAGATATTAAATATTTTCACTGTTATAATATCTTTTAGTGCAAAAATAAAATTTAATGCAGTGAAACTTTATATGAATTTTTTTCATTTCATAATTGTACATAGAATTCAAAATTCAATAAAGTTGTTATTGACTAATACACAATGGTTAGAAATTTTAAATCACTTTATAAAGCAATGTTGATAAGAGGTCAATGAAAATTTTTCAAAATGAATTATGTGGACAGAAAACTAAATAAACAAGCACTGAACACAATGAATACCTTATGTAAGAAACATAAGCTGAAATGGCATTTCAAAAAAGATAAAGCTTCTTGTAACATCTAAGATATTCAGAATCTTAAAGACCCACTGCATTGGCATCTTTGAAAGTCAGAAAAATCATAACATTAAATATGATTTGTTCCAATGACCTAGATAATCAAATTTTATAATGACTTTTAATAACTTATCGACTGATGCCATAAGGTTTTACCCATATTAGTATTATGAGTTCAGCAAATATGGAACTTCATCCAATTATATTAGGTATTTAAATTTATCACCAGTGGGTGTATAATAAGGGCACTTTAAGCAGACCTAACTAACAAAGTGAAATAATAGTAAATATAATTATTTAATAGGGTACGTTGTATGATGTAGATAATTTAAAGAAAGAAAGATATTGAAACAATAAAAATGATAGAATTTATTGATATTCACTGAGACTATAACCTGTAAGTCAATCAATACTGTATCACTAGATGTAATACATAGGTTATACCATACTTTTCTTTTCCTGTTTAGCCTCTGGTAACTACCGTTCAGATAATACTTCAGAGGATGAATGAGGATGATATGTATGAGTGTAAATGAAGAGTAGTCTTGTACAGTCTCAGTTCGACCATTTCTGAGATGTGTGGTTAATTGAAACCCAACCACCAAAGAACACTGGTATCCACGATCTAGTATTCAAGTCCGTGTAAAAATAACTGGCTTTACTAGGACTTTAACACTGGAACTCTCGACTTCCAAATCAGCTGATTTGGGAAGACGCGTTCACCACTAGACCAACCCGGTGGCTTAAGTTATACCATACTTGCTTAAATACATGTCAACTCCCCATTTTTGAATTTAATTTTCAGGAAGAGTTTAGACATTTTTTCCCCTCCAAATAAAATTTTACCAACAATAAAAAATGAATTTTGAAATTTATTATTGAAATACAAATTATTGAAATTTATTATACAAAATTAGATAATATTATACAAACCTTTTATTATTTTATAATATTATACAATACATACTTCCTTAAATTGTATATCTAAACAGCATCATACAAAAAAAAATAAAAAATTGTGTAAAAGATTTTAAGTAAGAAAAACTTTAAAAGAAGTTATAATGATGATTGCAATTTTAACATTTTTATTTAAATTGTTTTCCTACATTTCGAGAAAAAAATTGCCTTAAAAAATTCACTCTCAACAAATGAACACTTGAATTGATGCTATAATCATTACTAGTGCCATCTAAAAATAATATACTATTTTCATTATTTCTTTCTTCCTCCAATAGAATTATCATCTTCAGCTCCATCTAATGTATTGCTAATGCAACATTCTTTAAATCCTTGTCTAATGTTATCTGGTGTTATCGAATTTCATGACTTAATAATCCACTCACATAATAAGCTCACAGAAGGTTTTTTATTCTTCCACTAGGAATTAGCTGATGACTGTTGCACTGCATCCAATAATTGTAATATTTTTTTAAGATTATCTCTAAAAGGCTTGTTCACAACTACATACAAACCCTGTAACTGTGAAGTCACACCACAAGGGAATAAATCTGTGTTAAGTTTTTTTACTTCTGATTTTAGATTTTCGGTCAATCACCTCTACATGCATCTAATATTAATATGGATTGCTGTCTTCTACTAAGTTTCTGGACCAGACAGTTTCAAGTCAATCTTTGACCAAAGACTAATTCATCCATCCTTTTCCACTTTCTCATACAATAATAATGTTTTATGGTAGTGTTTATTTTGATAACTATTTCTCTTTAAAATAACAAATGGTGGCAATTTTGATCTATCAGTGAGCACATGTGCACGTGCTCACACGCACACACCATAACTGTTATCCATGCTTTTTCATTTCTACCTGTTCTAATCAACACAGATTTTCTACCTTTTGCATTGACTGCTGTGTTTGTAGGTACGTCAAAAAACAGGAGTTTGATCAGCATTACCAATTCCATCTAGTGGATAATTGGGTTTTTCTTAAATTAATGTTTTTGGAAATCAATAAGTTTTCCCTTGTAATCCACAGATAATCGTTAGGCTAATGTTGTACGATGCTTTAAAGCTACTCCTTTTCTTTTCATCATCCACCTACACCAACCTAAACCCTTTAAAATTTTACACAGCTTTTTCTTCAGTAATTTCTCAGCCTTTAATCATGATTGTGTCTCTTGTAATATAAAAACCTTTACTATTACTTTCTTTAATTGGATTTGACAACTCATCTTTCAAATCAGCTATTAACAGCCTACCTGTGGCCCTCTGAAAGATTTTTGCAAAGATATTGTGGTCAGTAAGGAGTCTTTCTGCTTTCTCCAACAATGTATGTATTTTTTGTTGACACTGTATTTTCTTGTTGCAAGATATTGTATATTTTTTGTCTTCACTTATTACTAGTAATTTATTTTTTGCATCAAAATTTTGGTGAAAGCCTTTTACATTTTCACTCATTTCTGGGGGGAAAAAATTACAGTAAATAATTTTTTTTAAATGGGATTATACCTTCAAGCCAAACAGACAGCTTTAAACTGAGAGCTGAGAACAAAAACAAAGTTTATATACAAACAAAACAATAGAAAAGGTGTTATGGATTGTAGTAAAACTTGTTAAAGTACACCTCTCACTTAAATGGCAATTTCAAAGTTCCCAGAACCAAAGTATAGAATTTTAATGCAACAACCTTTAAATAAAGAACACCAGAGTCTATCTTGACGTTCTAATAGTAAATGTTCACAACCCTGTACATGCAGGTAGATAAGTCAGAGGAATAATCCTTATATTAAACCATTATATCAATATAGAAAAGAAATTATCTAATACTCACCAACAATAAATATATAACTACCTATTATTTGAAGAAAAAATTTAACGAAATAAAGAAACATGGTTTTATGGAAATGGGAAAATTAAAAAAAAATCACTGCTCATTTAATCATCCCTTTTCTTTAAAAGTTTGAAAATGAAATTCTATGTTTTAAATTTACCTATATTCTAATTTAAAAAGTCAATATCTTTTGAAAATAAAAAATTCTTAATTAGGTACTTTTATTAATAATAATAACTGAAGTAAGTTATTAATATAAATATGAACCGTAATAAGTCCTCAATCACAAATATAGAAATGAAAATTAACTATGAAACAACTTAGAAGCCCAGTCAAATACAAATGTAAGTCGTCCCCCATACAGGTTGCATCATCCATTTTATGGGAGAAAATGTAGGAAAAACCCTAGGCCCATATTCGGGCTAATATGTTAATAACAAATAGTTATAAACAACAGATATTGAACTTTTCTTCAAATAATAGGTGGTTATACATTTTTGTTGTTTCATTGAACCAAAAAAATGTTCAAATAGATGAAAAAATCCACAACAATTAAACAAGCAGTGAAAATTAGAAAATAAGTGCTCTCAAAATGAAAGCATAAGCATTATCACAACTATGTTAATGAAGATAAAGGAAATTATTTAAGTCACTAGATTGTGAATAAGTTGACTGACTAAATCCAATAATTTGAAGAGTCGTTGAAAGTGAAACATGTTAAGTGCAAATGTTCGAAACAATATTTGTAGATACTTGTCTGTGCAATAATTTTACATTACAGTAACAAGGCATTCCATTATAGAATAAAAATTTTATTTTAGACTTACAAGTGTTCCATGTTTATCGATTCAATAATCGTTTGAAACTGACATCATTTTATAGAGATCCCTAGAGGGACACTTTGCTGATGACCAGCCGAGGCCTAGGGTTAGCACAAATATTGGTTTCGGCATTTACTTCTTTGAAAAGTGGCAGAAAACCAATTTCAAAACAGGCAGCCTGTGATTTAAATTCTGTAGCTCCAGAGTACTAGACCAATGTGTTTGTATGTCACTTAGGTCGGCAATTGGTAAATTACAGATATTTAATAATTGCTATATTTATGGAATGACTGTTTAAATAATCTCTTCCATAAATAAATAGAAGCAATGTAATCTTAGTCAATATTAAGTATTTAATATACTTTTTTTTAAATTGCGGCACCTAGAAGCAAAAGGGTATATGTAACAAATTTTGAAAATTTGAGGTAATTAATGCAAACAACAGAGGAAGTCCAAACTATTGTGTGGCAAAAAGATTAAGTGATAGCTTTGACAAGAGCTGCTGCTATCTAGTGTAATTTATAAAACTTACTAAGTGAAAAGTACATTTTGTTTGCCAATAGAGAGGGGCCAGTAACTTATATCTTTTTGCTTATAAACAGTGTGGTTTTTTTATTCCAACCGAGTGAATACTTGTACTGTTTGGAAAGTTTATGAATATTTTGAGTGGATTTGCACAATAATTTTTGTAATATTTAAATAATGGAAGAAAATAAGGACTACCCTCTCAAAAATGAAAGTTTAGGTAAAACTACATACTACTATTTTTTATGCTTTACAATCATTGGCATTGTAGAATTATCAATATTTGAAAGAACTTTTTTAAAGCAGTTTTTGACTAATAAGAGCTCAAATAATTTTTTTCGCATCTTCCTCAACAGCAAATAAACTGCTGAAGAAGAATTAGGTGTGGATATGGAAAATAACAGAATCTGTGATTCAGATTAAAAAATAAATCAGAAACAAAAAAAACTTTCTTTCTTTATCAATAAAAATCGAATAATTAGCATAATTTTTTTTTATGTGATTAGATTAAATAAACTATGCGGTTTTTAATACATTTTTTATTAGATGTATATTGTAACAAAACATCAGTTTCCTTAGTTGAAAAGGAGTAAAAGTAACTTAGTTGGAAGCATAAAAGTGTAACTGCAGGTAAGCTATTACAAAAAAAATTCCTATGCCAAAGTTAATTTTTTGAAATACCCATACTTCATTTTACAAAGTAAAAAATATGTACAGCCCTGTTATAATAAAAAAAACGTATAAATTGCCTCTATAATTTTCAGTATGATCTGAACTTTATACTTGTTTTCCCAAGATTTTTACTTTTGTCACTTACACCCTTTTGGTTCTAGGTGTCACAATTGCAATGTAATTAGCAAAATATATTGTACAATACAAAGCACACACATACAGTTATATAAATAACAAATACTTTACTTTATAAATCTTTAGGTAACACAGCCATTTACACAAAAAAATACAAACTTTTTTTTGTGTTTATTTTTGTATAATAATATAAAATGGTTGTTATCTCGTTATAAAATAAAATATTTGTTATCAATTACACAAACAACCAAGATGTTTCTTTTATGATTATATGTGTACACGCACGCGCGCACACACACACACATATTAACTATAAAAATTTAAAGGTACTTTATTTTCTGTAATACAAATAAATTATCTAAATACAGTCCAGTAGAGTTTGTAGTATTGAATAAACAGAATAATTTGTATCTTATTGAAAATACACTCTTGTGTGCGCTGTTTGAGTGTGAATGTGCATAGGCATGCGTGTACTTAAATTAGCCTGCAAGTTTAGAAAAGTCTTGTTTCAGTGTGATTAATCAAATATTAGAGTTTTTATCAATAATTTCTACAAATAGACTATGTAATCTTTCATATGCCCCTTAGTAGAAAAATTATTTTTTTAAAGATTTAGATCTTTCTAAAAAAATATATATCTTACTAAATTATCTATTCATCTACAATTTTTAACTTACAATCTGCAACTTTTACAAAAGTTTAAAATATATTTTTATTCGAAGAAAAGTAACAATTTTGAAATGGATCAACTTTTTTTTAATAACTGATCAGCTACTACAATCGCTAAAAATTGGTTCAGCTTTTAACAAATCCTGAAATTGACTTTAAAACAGTGTATTTCTAAAATTAGTATCACCTAATATACAACTGTATGTTTTAGTGAATGAAGCACTAAATAATCCACTTTTATTGTTTACTCAACTGACAGTATTTCTTGTAGTTGCTCTAATGAGAAATAAATTATATTTAATGAAGATTCTGTATTACTTACACCCTCAGTATGATATTATTAATTTTTTATTTACTAAGGGTAAATTCCCTAAAACTAATTTTTAAAGAAAGTCGTTAAAAATTAAAACATTTTATTAGAAGCACTCTCTTTTTTTCTGTTAACCCTTCTTCTGGAACCACCGTAAGGTATTATGTCAAGAGGATTGATATGTATGAATGTAAATTAACTGTAGTTTTGTACAGTCTCAGGTCGATCATTACTGAGATGTGTGGTTAATTGAAACCCAACCATCAAAGAACATCAGCATCCATGGTCTAGTATTCAATTCAGTATAAAAGTAGTTACTTAATAACACGCAAACATTATAAAAAAAAAGTAATAAGTAATATAAGATAAGACAAAACAATAACTAAATAGACAACCTTTAAAAAAAATGAATGCCACACTAAAAAATGAAATATGAGCTGTTTTGCTCACAATAAACATGTACAGACCAAGTTTCAATGCAATAAAAAACTGTGCTGAAAAACACATATGCATTAATAAAAAGTTCTAACATTATCCTAACTTATTAACATTACATACCTTGGAATATTGTTTTTTGGATCATCACTATCATTAGCTAATCCTCCAAAAAGATATACTTTGTGTCCTATTAATGTAAAACTGTGTCCTAATCTGGGACAAGGTGGGGGCCCATGACGAGGTGGCCTTGGTCTCAACCTTTTCCATTCCCAGCGACTTGCCTGTAATAAGATAAAGAAAAAAAATCATTAATCTCGACAAAAAAAAGTTTAATGTTTTAATTTAAGAAAATTACAATTATAACAGAAATGCACTGCACAAAGTGAAAGCATTTTAAATAAATTCTTAATCAACTTGACAACAGAAAAATGAAAACAAAAAACTTTCACTAAAAGAAATATTATGACAACTATAAGATGACTGAACTTCATTCAACAGCATTTATAAAAAGATTGAAAACATACACATTTCATTATATTAGATTATTCTTTTGAGCTAAATGTCAAAACCTAGATTTTTGGGAATATTTTAATATTGTGTTGTTAAAGGTATCTGAAAGGATCTTAATGCATCATTTTATAGTTGTCTTTTGAGCTCAATGCAAGATAAGTGATCTCTAACATTTAAATTATCAGAGTGCAAAAAGTGAGTGACACTATATGCAGAACTAAGATCTACGTTAATACACACCAATTCAATCAGTAGAAAGACATATAGAGGTTGTCAGTAATTTTTAGGAATGATGTGCACTTGTAAAAGAACTGAAATCAAAAGGAACAGAGATTGTTTTTTCTGAACACCTTCAAAGTAATGGGTGTTTTTTTTTTTTTAGAGTGATAGAACTTTGAATTGAAATAAAACACAAAAAGGTAAATTTGAAGCCAATTTTGTTTTTATCTCAAAGATAACTTTGACATTACATTTTTTTAAATAACTTCTGGCATATGTCCACCACGACTAGCTCTGATGAACTAGATTCAATCACTTACATAATAATTTACAGAAGATGCCGAAAATTATGTCCATCAACTTCTACACACTTTTCCATGATCAACAACAACTGTCTTGTTAGCTGTACCCCGTCTTACTTCCTGGATGACATTGGTAATAGATCAGATGCCAACTGGCACATACAACAACTTTGAAGTTGTTATCTTCAATTCCTGCAGGGTGTAGGGATTGCTCCTATATGCAATTTCTTTAAGTAACCCCACAGAAAGAAGTATGGACTAGTCAATTATGGATTAGATGATCTTGGTGACCACAATTCTTTAGAAATGATTCTTTCACTGAAAAAATCCTGTAACATCTTCATAGTAGAGCGAGCTGTATGCCAAGTGGTGACCACATACCATATACCCATCTTTTGTGGGTGTAAGGGAGATTCAAAGAAAATGTGTGGGTTTTTAGTATCCCAGGTCTGGTAGTTCTGACTGTTAACATATCCAACAAAGTGAAACCACACTCAATCTGTGAAAAACACTTGATCTAAAATGCCAATGTTGTCTCAGATGAAGTTCTCAAGCAATTAACAGCAGTGAACTCTTTTAGCATAATCAGCATTAGTTAGCTCATGGAAAACCTGCATTTGACACAGATAACATTTCAGCATTCTGCTCACTGCAGTGTGGGCTGAACCTAGTGAAATATCTTTTCACGGTTTAGTCTCCGTGAAGAATTAAGAGGTCTTGTAACTGCCACCTTAATGTCCTGCATGACCTGCACCGTTAAAACTGACCTGTGCCAGGTATGTTTCTGGTCTAACATTGAATCTGTTTCACTAACTAATCAATTTGTAATTTAATAAGTAATTTTTTAACAAACTTCTGAATAACACTTTTTATTGCTTCCTTTTCAAATCTTTCCCTGAACTTTCACAGACACACAACATGAGATTTTGTCTAAATAAATTTCCATCACAAGTATACATTCTTCAACAGTTAACCACATTTTAACAAACAACACATGATTACACAACCTTGTTCTAAAGCCAATGCTCAACAGACTGGCAATACTCAAATGTGCAGGCAATAATCAGTCCTCACCACACTAGCTCGGATTGTACCAACATCTTCCAGATTAATTTACCCATCTCACACCAATATATGCATTTAGTATAAACTACAGAGTGTTGGGGCCTCTTTTAACATGAACGTATTTGAACGAGGGCTGAAGAACCCTTCTGCCTTTTAAGCAAGTACCTCATCAGTGAGCAGTCAAAAATTTATTTACAGGCTCTTCTAAAGCATGTTTATCTCTTAATTTTAATTAATTTGAAATATCTACAATTAAAACAATCAGGCTCCTTTGAAGTAATTAATAAAAAAAAAGTACTAATTTTTAGTGCATACTTTTTACATTTTAATATTTAAAAGTGAACCAATTTTAGCTTTGCGAAACTAAAAATATAATAACTATGATAATAAAATAAATATATAAAAATAAACTGCAAATAATATAATGTCTGTAGAATATCTAACAACAACTTATTTATTTTTAATGCCCACCAGGCTAATGCACAGGATATCTACCAAAAGGAAGGAAAATACTAAAAACATATCTTTTTTAAAACAGGGTAACTTATTACAGAAATGAAAATATCACTTTAAAATCAGAGAAAAATGCTTCATACAGGAGGTTAGTTAAAAATGAAAATATGACCTCATAAGCAAGAGCAACAACACAGTAGATAACAAATGTAAAAGATGGAAGGACCAGTATACTCTAAATATAATAAACATCAATTTTAGAATTTATATAAACATATGATGAATACATTTTTAAAATGTACTTATTTTTCCAGCTTAATACTTAATTTTTAGTAATTATACACATAATTTCTAATGTAAAATAATAACAACAAATATGTACTTGTAATTCATATAATTCATTTGAGTATTTTCCATATTCTACCATGCCACCAAATACTAATATTCTAGTGTTATCAACCACAAAGCCATAAGCTGCACATCCTGGCGGGATGTCTCCTTTTACAGTAGGGATGAACCACTGATTTGTCGCTGTAAAAAAAAAAAATAAAATATTAGGAACATAATATTTTAAGTTAATTACTTTCTACTCTATTATCAAAATTGAAGGTATCATGAAACAAATACGATATCTATATTTCGGAATCTTTTAAAAAGACTTAAAAATACAACAGTTTTCTTCTATATTTCTCATGTTGTCATTTCTACCTTTCACCCAAAATGCTTTAGGTTCAAATTCCAGTCAAGCTTGGAATCTACTTACACACTATAAACTTCATACCCCAAGATACAAACCTTTAGAATTTTGGTGGTGGTCAATTAAGAGGAGAAATTAAGTAAACTGTTACAAAACATTCACTTAGTTATAATATTACAGGTTTTTTTTAACCCACCGGGTTGGTCTAGTGGTGAACGTGTCTTCCCAAATCAGCTGATTGGAAGTCGAGAGTTCCAGCGTTCAAGTCCTAGTAAAGTCAGTTATTTTTACACAGATTTGAATACTAGATAGTGGATACCGGTGTTCTTTGTTGGTTGGGTTTCATTAACCACACATCTCAGGAATGGTCAAACTGAGATTGCACAAGACTACACTTCATTTACACTCATACATATCAACCTTATTCATCCTGTGAAGTATTATCTGAAAGGTAATTACTGGAGGCTTAACAGGAAAAAGAAAAAAAGTTTTAATATTACACAAAGGTAAGGCATTTTCAATATAAAATGGAATCCATTAATCCTTAGTAATTCTCATGTTTAATTTTGTTAAAAATTCATTTTAGAGAAAAAAAAACTGCAGTATTTTACAGAATCCAAAATAATAAATATGAACAAAATTTTTAGGCTATATATACAAAGATGAAATAGGTGGATGCTGAAAGATACAAGTGACAAAAGGATTCAAAAAAGAATGATGAAATTCAGCCCAGATTATATTTATGATATAAAACACTTTGTGTTGCCTTTTTTGATTTTCTGGTAGTTTATCACGCAATGCTTGAGTCAAATCGATCATTTGTTGTCGGTAGCATTCAGTATTAATGGTTTCGCCATGTTTTTAGCAGCTCATAATAATCACACTCTGTGATTATTATGATGATCCCCCCAAACACAGAGCATTCATTGTCTTCTTTGCATAGCGATATGGCCTTGAAATTGATGTTGATGGTTTGCCTGGAGTTACCCATGATCTTTTATGCTTAGGATTCTTGAAATATATCCACTTTTCATCACTGTCACAATTTGATGGAGATGACTTTCTTTTGTACATGGTGAGCAGCATTTCACAAGTGGTTTTTCGATTTTTTTGTCTTTCATTCAGTTCATGTAGAGCCCATTTTTCCATTTTCTGGATCTTTACCATGGCTTTCAAACGTATGAAGACAGCTTTTCGTGTTACATTTAATTGATCCGTGAGTTGTTGTTGCAACTGAACGTCATCCTCATCCAACAATGCTTGCAATTCGCTGTCTTCAAACTTTATCAGTGGTCTTCCACATTCTTTGTTTCTCACATCAAAATCACCACTTTTGAATTTTTTAAACCACAAAATTGTGGTTTCAAAGTGCTGGGATTTACCAAGAGAATGCTCACTGTAAGCTTCGACGAGCACTCGATGCGATTCTGCAGCAGTTTTCTTTAAATGGTATAAATGGTAACAGAAAATCAATGCTGTCCGCAAATCATAGTTTATAAGTTCAAAAACTCGACATGTTCAACGCTAATTTAAAACTATGCTGTTGTATGAAACTTGCATTATTGTAAATTGAAAATCTTTGTCAGCAGTCAAAGAAAAAAAATGACACCAATGATGTGGTTTGACAGTAACTAAATTGGCAGTTACGGCCATCTATGGACAAATTCCAATTTCATATTTACATACTGGAAGTTTTGTAATAAACTAAAAAGAACTAATAGAAATCTTAGTTTATATTTGCAAAATAAGGCCAAAATGATTTTCTTTAAAACAAAGCGGCTCCAATCAGCAAACGATGCCTGCTTGAAGTAGTTCCTGACAATCTGTTAGTCAAAATTGAATTACTTCCTTTGCAAGAAAACTCTGTTAATATTATCTTCTGAATGGTTTAAAATATTTGGAATTGAAAAAACATTCTTTATTTTTCATATTCAGATATAGGACAAACAAAAAAATACTGAATTCAGAATAACACTAAAGGTATTCCACAAGAGCTTTCAAGTTCTATAAAATAAAGAGAACGGACTTGAATGTGGATAGGTGGAAATTAAAGACTGTTTATTTATTAGTCATCAACAATTTTATAACAATTTGATCCTATACTCCAATCTTCTGTTAAAAACTAAACTTTTGACCTAACGTGTGCAATAGAACAATACTGCCTGGCAGGCAATCGCTTGAATCTCCTTACAGTTTTCATACACCCCAACAACCTCAATTTTTTAATAAAACAAAATTAAAAGAATTCCACTATGGTAGTATTACATTAATATCCCATGAACATTTCATCAGCGGGTCAAATATGCTCTCTAATATTTTCCCCTTTTTCTTAACCTTTATTCCTTCTTCAAAAGATTTTACTATGGGATTTAACACCAGCTCTTGACTTGTTCATTGGATTCACTGCCCATGCTTTCAGTACAGTGGCTGACAAAATCTGGCAGCCGACAGAATAGTAAGTCTGTCCTTGGCCTTCCCCAGAGACTTTGCATCAAATTTATTTAATAATTAAAATTTTCATTTAATAATTTTTTAAAAAGGTTTAGGAGACCTGGTTTTTCTTGGGCATTTAAGCAATTAGCCTAACAAGATCACAATTAACCACCAGACAAGAAACAAGTCTTTGGGTTGATCCACCAGCAGCCATACACCAGATGACACAAAGTACGTACTAGCTCTTCAAATCATGACATCCTCAGTATTCATTTAGCAAGATCAGAACTACAACTACGCAACTGAAAATGGAGAAGGATCATGGATGAAGATTCTGGTGATAACAGCAAGAAAATGTAGTAAACCTTCAGAAGAACAGCAATAAGAGAAAACAATCCCATTCAAGAGAAAAATTCAAGGTCCTCTCCGAGCAGCAACAACTCATCCTAATCTCAATATTTCAGGATCTCTGTGGATTTCATGGGAGCAATTCATAATTCAACGATATTTTTTGTCAACCACCTTAAATATACAACACAATAAAAAAAAATTACTTGAATAAAAATGACACCCCAGAACAAGTGCAGGATGTCCAATGGCATGCATAACTTTGTCCATCCCCTAATTTTATATGCCATATCTACGTACGAGGATCATTCAAATATAAACTGGAATTTTGCTGCAAAGACTGAGGAAAAGCAGTGAATGTGGTGGGGTGCTGTGGGTAGTTAATTGGATATGTGTGGAGAGGAGCAACTGCCAGCTACACCCATAGGCCACATATAAAAAAGTAGGTTATTTTTTCATGAAAGACGCTTTCTTATTATACTTCTTTGATATGAAAAAGTTGAAGTTCTATTTATATGATCACAAATCACATAGTAATATATAAGCTTCTATAAACAAGAACTCCTTAAAGATGTGGTGTGGACTTCAGTAAAACTAGTTTCAGTACTAATCTACTTCACATTACTTCAGTAAAAACTAGTTTTCTTTATTTAACATATTTTATATCAATAAAATTACTATAAATAGTTCATATTATGATGAGATGACATTATTACACATGCAACAGAACAAATTTATAGTCCTTATGATTAATCATTGCCATTACCAATACTTTTTTGCCAGCACAAATCATGTTGGCGGTTAACTGTAGGTCTCGACCAGTAGTAGAATATGCAAGCAGGAGGTATCATCCTCTGTTATGCAACAAATCATAATCAGATTTCTCACCAATAAAGGTGTCATATCCTCTGAAATTTTGACTAGATTTCAGCCACAGTTCAGAAATGCTACCGTATCAAAAACTCAAGTGTTTGATTGGGCCAAAAATTTTGAAGTGGTCATGATGCAGTGGAGAATGAAAGTCATGAACATTGTCTGTGGACCACCATCAATGATCACAACATTCAGGCTGTTCATGACCTTGTGGAATGTGACTACTGCAGACTGAAATTGCATCAGAGATGGGCATAAATACTGGAAGTGTGAATACAACAATGTCAGACACTCTTGCATACAATAAAGTGTTAGTGAGGTGGATGGGTTCCACTTCTTCTACAACAATGTCAGACACTCTTACATACAATAAAGTGTTAGTGAGGTGGATGGGTTCCACTTCTCACAGAGGCACAGAGAAATGTCCGGAAAGACATCTGTCAGCAGCTTCTGAATCGCTTTGAGGTAGGAGAGGCATTTTGTGGACCAAATTGTGACCTATGACGAAACATGGGTCCACCATTACACCCCGGAGTAAGAGAAAAAGTATGTAGTGGTGGAAAAGTGGCGAAGGGGCAGTGATTCAAGACCAAGAAACACTTGTCAACTAGAAAAGTTCTCGCAACTGTTTTGGGACTAAAAACTGTGCTACTGATTGATTTTATGCATGAACAAAGGATGGTAAATTCAGCATACTACTGCCAGTTGTTGGTTGATGACATGGCTGCTTATTGCAACAATCACCGCCAGCAACTGATTTGCAATCTCTTCCTTCTCCACGACAGTGTGCAGCCACATACAGCAGCTCAGATTTGCTAAAATTCATTGGACACCTCTTGAACACCCACCGTAAAGTCCAGCTACCAATCCGGTGGAGAAAATATATCTCTGTTAAGGAAACTATTTACAAAAACAAGGTAATTTATTTGTAATTTTATCTAACATCAACAAAGCTATATAAACAAATTCTGGTTTATAATTGAACAACCTATGCACTGACTGAACACTACTTCGTGTCCTATCCGGGGATTGAACAAAAAACCTAATTAATGTGATTGCGATGCCTATTGGTAGAACCAATAGGCATCCCTAATTAGTCTGTATAGTATTGATTATCATACTTAACTCAGTGGTCTCAAAAACACTTTCCTTAAAAGCACTTCAAATTCACCATTTCGTCAGCATTTCAATATTTACTAGGAAAAAATCTCTAAATATTTTCAGTAAGATTTACAAGATTAAAAAAAGAAATGGTAATGATTTTACATGAAGAGTAACCAACAATACTGATATGGGACAGTAGTCCTAAAAGCACTTTCTTTGAAATAAGATCATCCTTGGTTTTATTAGTTCATTGATGGTGATTATTATATTTCTTTAAAAATAAATATTAAGTAATTAAATTAAGGACAACCATAATAAAGATTAATGCTATTAATTTATATATACTTTTCAATAATCAATACTTTTTTTATAATTTAATATAACATATGTAAAATATTAATTTAGCATAATAATAATATTAAACAATACTATGTTATGACTGCTAGTTCATTATCAGTGGATTTGTTTAATAAATTCTTAGTGCTAGAATTTATCAGCATTCATATGCTCAGTATTTGATACCAACATATATTTCAACACAATGTGCATCTGATTAGTTATAACCCAAGTAATTATCAGATTAAATATCATACAGGAGCAATTAATCAGCAAAGGAAATTAAGTTTAAATATCACAGTTAATAAAAACATTTACTGACTACATCATCAGTGAAAATAAGAATATTTACATTAATCTACAAACAAAATTTCCAAGCATTATACAAATAAAAAGCCATGTGCTTTAGACAGTAAGCATTTATACTCCTCTCAAACACTTTTCTTTAAAGAAATGAATATGAAATAATTAATTATACATCATTAAAATAATAGAAACTGTTATTACAAAAATGAATCATATTATAGATTTCAATATATAAGTTGTAATTCCATATGAACTGTTAAATCATAGATAACTACATTAAAGTATCAAAAAAGCTGATATAATTAATTATTATTGATAGTTTTGACATTTAGTTTTTAATTATTAATAAATTCTATAAATACTTTTCTATTCTAGACATGCAAAATTTATTACTGCATTGAGAAAAATGTGTACATTTTCAATTAATTTTTCTCTGAACCAAAATGAGCCAAGAACTTGTTATAAATTCCCCCCCCCCAAAAAAAAAAATGCACAATTTTTTTTATCAGTAATCACAAGCATACTTAACAACTCTTAACATGTGCTGTAGACATATTAATTCTATAGTACCTTTGTTAACTTCAAATGTTAATTCATTACATGGAATATGTTATTTGAATACGAAAGGAACTCTAGGTGCTATAGATTATTTATTCTTCCTCAACCACTGTCGCCTAGCATTTGTACAAGGCATATTCATAAACTAAGGACTGTGAACTTATATTTAAATATTAGTGGGTCTGAACACAGTTTCATGCATGCAAGGCCATCTATCAGCTATTTACAAAGCCACTGCAGTTGCACTGATACAGTATTTGTTTGCTTGCTGGTGAATGCGAATTGCAATATCTATGACAATTGTTTCTCCCACCAGTTGTGAAATCTGTGCTGTGATTTGATTTTTGTGCGCGAAAGAATCTTCAGCTGTTGAAATTCATCAGGAGTTGTGCCTAGTGTATGGACCTACAGTAATGAGTGAAGAAAGGTTAGGAAATGGTGTCAAGACTTTAAAAATGCCCACACAAATGTGCATGATGAAGAGCAGAACGCCAGGCCTATTACTCAGACTGATGAAATTATTGAACAGTTTTCAGAACTGAAAACTGCGATATGATCGGCGATTGACGATTAGTGCTCTGGATAATGAGTTTCCACATGTTGGATACACCTCTATCTACACCATTGTCACATAAAAGCTCGGATATCATAAAGTGTGTGCAAGGTGGGTACTGAAAATGCTCACTGACCAATAAAAAGGGCAAAGAATGTGCAGTGGAGGAGCGTTTTTGGACCACTAACGACAAGATGGAGTTGATTTGTTTTCCCACATTGTTACAGGTGACGAGACATGGATATCCTACACCAACGCAGAATCGAAACTACAATCAATCCACTGGCGCCATTCAAGTTTCCCAAAACCAACAAAATTTAAGCAAAATGTTGGCTACCATTTTTTGGGACAAAAAGGGCATTATTTTGACCACACTCCACATAGTCCCAACCTTGCACCTAGCGACTACTTCCTCTTCTTGCACTTGAAAAAGTGGCTTGGAGGACAATGGTTGGAAAACAATGAGGAACTCAAGACTTCCGTGGTCAACTGGTTCAATTCCCAGACGGTAAACTTCTATGCAGAGGGGTTAAAGAAACTAGTGCAGCATTACAAAAAGTGCTTAGAACTGAATGCTGATTGTATGGAAAAGTGAAGTAGATATGTAGTAAACTAAAACTGTAAGTAAAAACCTTTGCTCATGAGTTAATTTTTTTTTAACAACCAAACGGCCCTTACTTTATAAATGTGCCTCGTATAATATATATATATAAGTAAATCCAGCTTTTACTTATATATATATATATAAGTATTGGATTTTTAACTAATAATAAGGATTTTAAACGAATATATAATATAAGAACACACTGTACTACATTGTCCTGGCCCAGTGTTTCCTTAGTCATACCTTTGTAGAAAATGTACAAAAATTATATTCCACTTTCCATAAAATTGCCAAAATTTATTTACAATAGTTTTTTTTGTATATTAAAATGTTTTTTTAAAATTTATATTTCAATAGTTTACTTTATTTTTATTATATATAAATGCTTCTGGGTCAATAATGATTAATAACCCACAGCATAAACAGTGAACAATTTTATATTATTAAATACACAGTAATTACAATTTTATACTGTAAAACTCATAGTAATTGGATAAGAAAATTCTAAATAATATTTAACTTTGTTCTTACAAAAGGGTAAAAACTAGCCTGCTACTTCATTAATCTTGGCTGAGTACACCCATGAAGTGCTATAAGGCTTTATGTAATGACTGAAGGTTAACACTGTTAAAATTTCAAACCAGCTTAGCAAACCAAGGCAGATAGCAATGAATAAAATAATAATGAAAGATACTAAAATTAAATGACTAAAGAAAATCTTTTACAGTATTAATCCTTTTAAAAATAAAATACTACTTAATTAAACAATTACCAAATTCAATAATCATTAAATGATTTAATAGTGTTAAATAAAGAAAGAAAAAGAAAGTGAGAAAAAAAATTTAATAATGTCAATCTAGAGTAACAAATAACATGGGAAAACTTAAGTTAAAAGCTTTAACATACAAACACTATATACTAAAAGTAGGAATATAATTTTCATTCTCATGTTGTTTTGGGATAAGTTAATAAAATCAAACCATTTAATTACATCAACTTCCAATCCCTTATTACAATTTAAAAATATTACAACTTGGGCACAGAATATTATCCAAGAGGCTAATCGCTTTTAACAATCAGATATAATTTAAAATAATAATTTTATAGTACATCAAACAAAAATAACAAGAGAAAAAGTTACCTTTAGAAATCAAGCAGTTTAATGAAAAGTATACACAATTATGAATTTCACAGAATATAAAAAGACCGATATTTAAAAAATTTCATTAGCAATTTTCTCTTTAAAATGTATAATATCTATAATAATCACTAAACTGTGCACTCAGAAATCACAAACTTATATTTTGCTAAAATCAATACAATAAAATTATATTTTAACATTCTGACTAAGATTTTTGGTTAGTATATATTCTTATTACAGATTAATTTTTATAACTGAATATTATAGTTCAAATTTATGTACTTCAAAATAAAAAGATGCAAGTCACAAAAGTTGAAAGTGGCCAAAGGTTTAAACTGCTCAAAAAAGAGGAAGGTGCAAATTTTCCAAGATATTTATAAAAACAGGCAAAGAATAAAAGTAAACTTAACACATCATAACACTAGCATCTCCACTTTATTATATCTAGAAACTCACTTTTTTTCATCTTATTATCATATTAATATTTATATCATACATTAATGAACTTAACATGATATTAAAAATAAAAATATATAGAAGTAACTGCAAATGAATGCAGTAAAATAAAGATGAGAATAAAATCAGTGTACAGGAAAGCTATAATTCTTACATAAAAAGTTCACTCAGGAAGAAAATAAAACTGTGGTTTAATTTATAAGGATACATGATTTGAATAAATGGGAAAATAAACAGAATGCCATTTCTTAAAGGGTAAACTACTTGTTTAAGCCAATTTAAGAAATTCATTTGGGTACAGTCTCGGTGAAAAAAAAGCTCGAGAATATGAGTGCAAGAACTTCATTATTTTGTAAAGGCCTTTACTACTATATAATTACTGTACAGTAGAGTGACTAGCCTCCAATTTAATTCAGTTGATTTTTAACTAAAATTAATTGTATTAATGATACTACTTATTTATGAACAAATAAATTATTTTTAATGCCAAAATAAAAAAAGGTGATAAAGTTTACAAGAATTTGATTAACAAATCCATGTAAATTAATACCTACGATCAAATCTAACTCACTCAAACAAAGACTGATGTTGACTGAAGTTACAATTAAAAGAACAAACTCTTGTAGTTAACTAATGTTAGCAACGTGCCACTGCATACTGTTGACATTATTAATGGTTACTGATCATAGAAAAAAACAAGGTATGCACTCTGTATCCAATAGAAAATTGTTACCTAACATAATATAAAAAGCAAATTTGACAAAAGAAAAAGAATAACAAAGGAATAATAGAAAATTGGATAACTTTAAAAATTAGCAAGTAAACCAATAAAATGACAGACCACCTGCTTCTTATCCACTCTCTTAAAAATGTGTGGGATGAAGCGGGTTAAATACATTATGATAAACATGATGTGTCACTTTAAATAAATTACTAACTTACAGTAGTGTTAACTTCATTTTATTTACTAAAATGAAAGATAGACTTAAGAAGAAAACTGAAAAAACAAAACTAGCTCTTAAAAAAATGCAACACTACCAAAAAAACAGCCAACAAATTTTAAAATAAAATACACTGCATTCATTAATATGTTTGAGCATCAAGATAACTTTATACTCAAACTTGATAAGAAATTTTGTGAATAAATTATAAATGCCACTGAAACTATATGAGGTAAAAAGAACTGAAATAACTTTTTCACTAATAATAAAAATTTCACAATTTGCATTTTATAATCTCTATAAAAAATTATGATTAGAATTATAAAATTTAATTTACTTTGTTAGTACTGTAGAAAATGATTTAATTTAATTTTATATTTGAGATAAAATCGGCAACAATAAAATGCTACCATCAAGTTCTTTACAATCATGTTCATATATTCTGTTAATGAGGTTTTTAAATAACCTCACAAGAAAAAAGGAAAATTATTATGCATCCTTGTTTAATTTTTTTTCTTTTCAATTAATATGGGCTCTTAACATTTTTCTCATACTTAATAATTCTTTATGTCACATCTCTCTGATCATGATTTTCCCATGATCATTTAGGATAAATGCTGGCAGCTCTTTCTGTTATTAGTGAACTAGCAAATCTCTTTTAACATGATCTACATAATGTATAATGTGAAATCAGAATAAAATATTTATTTACATACAAATATAGAGAGGCAGACAAACTTTAACAATCAATTTTTACTTCAGCACCAACATTAAAAAAAAAAAGTTTTATAAAATACATCTGAAGTAATAATAAACGTAAGAAACAATAAAGTATTAAAAAATGTAATTAATTTAAAATTAATTAACGAGTTAGTCATTTATCATCATAAAATGACAGTTATCAATTGATAAATATTATCACAATTACATTTTAAAGTAAAAACATTTTAAGAGACTTAAATCACCCACAAAAATCATTACCATCAAAAATTACAAAGCTTAAACTACATATTTTGGGTTAACAAATTTCTATTATCAAGTTAAATTCAGCATTTGCCTGAATGAAAGAAAGGATAACAATTCATACAGCAAAAATGATTTCAATAATATATACTATTACAAAATATAACATCCAATGTTTAAAATGGTCCACCAGATAATCATCGTCAATCTTATACTGTAAACTCATAATCCATATTCTGACTATACATCTAAAAAATAAAAAAGCTGCAGCAGGTCTATACCACCTCAGAAACCAAATATGATAAAAACAAAAATTTAATGAATTCATGATTTTATCAGACATTAATTGGCATTAAATAGCAAGGATAATTTACCTTTTCACATAAACCTGAATAAATGATTAAATCTAAAACTACAGTTGTGTACCAGTGTTCTGTGTACAGTAAAACTACAGTTGGTGGATCAGTAGAAAGAATACTCTGAAAATAATATATTCAAGTTACACTACAAACCGGTAACATATAATCCAGTTGTAAATCAAAGATACCTGTAAATACAATATGATTCACTTTTATTTTAAAACAGTCCGTTTAAATAAATAACCACCAACCTATCATTGGGTATTTGGTACATTATGTTGGCAGTTAACTGATATCTACTGCCCATCATTTTTGCCTAATATCCTCAGATCATACTCCAGACTAATCTGAAATTGGTACACTATAAATAATGTAGTTGAAGTACATCAGTTATGTACTAATGATAACTGGTACATCAGTTCTGTTACACAATCTTTATTGCCATCTGGATCAATAAACATCTGGTAGAACATATTCCTAAACAGGAGAGAACCGGTCATATAACCTATAACCCTAAATCCAGTACAGAGCCAGTGCTCACTTAAAACTTTGGATAACAGATGATTGTAGAAGTACTGAGGCTCAAATTAACTGATAACTTACGCTGCCATTTTAAAATAAATTATTAATTGTTTATTAATGCATTTCTAATTTTCTTTTTGCTTTTAATTTAAATATTAAACTTTGGGGGAAAAATAATTTCTTATAGCTTTTGTGTACAGTCTAAAAAAATGTTGAATGACAATGCATTTTTAGTGGAAGAAAATGAAGTAACCATTAACCTATATTTTCAGAACAGACATCTCTCTAGTGAAGTAGATACTACACTATTCTAGTAAATGATACTACTGATGGTAGCATTTATGGTCAAAGTAGTATTTGACCAAAGACTTGTTTATATAAAATATATCTTCTCCAGAAATATTAATGGAATTTGATATAATTTCTTTACTTATTAAAACAACTATTAAATACGTTTTACTGTGTCTTATGTTACATTTCATTATATAACACTTATCTATAAATGCAGTGCTTAGAATTTTACATTTTTAGTAAATACATTCCAACTTAAAATTTTACACAAGCCAATGAATTAAAGATATCAAAGTAAACAAAAAGATAAATTCTGATAAATAAACCATTGACATTAGATACGCTGAGAAAATTAAGTTAAGTAAAGTAAAGTAAGTTAAGTAATTAAGTTAAGTTCCAATAGGATGTAGTATATGTAATTATAGGGTAGATTAAGCAATTCCTTCTAGACCAAATAATACATACCTTAAGGAGATTGATGCTGGAGCCAGGTAAAATAAGTAAGAAAGAATTAATTAATTGCCACAATATAGGCCTACTGGCAATTACTAGTCAATATGGTTAAACAAGTTCCGATACAGTAGCAAAATAATTAACCAAGTATCTCCTATTAAGTATTATATTATATGGAATGTTTTACATAAAATAAACCAATAATATAAAATAAACCATAAAATAACCATGTGAATGTATGTATATTACAACAGCTTTAGGGAGGGTGATGTATCAATGCAAATATGCAACACAGAGTACAGTAAGTACAATTCTGAACAGTGAAATTGTGCCAAAAAAAAACTAGCTTATTCAGAACAACGCAAGAAATATATATGTAGATAAATTCCAGTTTGTAAATTAAAAATAAACACAAAATGACCCACACATAACAATAAAACTTGCAAAATAAGAATGTATAAAAAATAAAAATGTAATTTAATTTGTAATACACAAGCTTGAACTTTTTAAATATTACACTGAATACTTACAAGAAAAAAATTAAGATGGAAATATTAAAAAATTTAAAAGGTATAAGGCTAAAATGAAAACTTTTCACAAACCTGATCTTTCCACAACACATAGAACTTAGGAAGTACCAACCTAGAAATTGATGTTTATGTCAAGAACAAAACACAGAATGAAGACATGTTAAATAAACTTCTATACATCATCAAAACTGAACAATTTCAGAAAAGTTTTGTGTATACTGTTGACATTTAACATTGGCTAATGAACGTAACAGTTGACTACACCTAAAAACCGTTACTTAGGTAATTAAATTCTGTAAAAATATTCTAATGTGAATAAATTATGACATTTAGGATAAATGATATACATAAATATTTCAGAATTATAGTGATGGTACATTTAAATCAACGATATCTTTGACAGCAATAAAATCAAGCTGAACAAAACATAAAACAGTAACAAAACACTAATCAGTACTCTAAATAAAACTGCACAAAGTAAGCATAATACAAAACAAAAACTGAAGACCATCATTTAAAGTAAAATACATAAATCTTGAGATAACCAAAACTGTCAACTCTCAAACTATCTTGGGAGGTTATTTCTAAAATGGGAAATAGATTATGAGATAATGCAAGAACATTCAGGAAAAACTGAACTATCTTCTTGAGATTGAAAGAAATACTATAATTTTCCCTGGTATGACAGGCGAATTTTTTTCTAAGGTTGAATTTTTAAAGGACTAGACATTTAGCATTCACTTTTTTGTAAACTTACTGACTAATCAATTCAGAGTGATTAATCTTCATCCATGATTAAAAACAAATAAGGTTATGTTCCTTAACCAAAAACTGTACACAACAACGATAAATAAAATTTAACCTAAAACATTTTATCTAACAAAAATATGGATCATGTTTCTCTATAGGAGGCCGCCATGTTGATTAAACACAATAACCGCGAAATCAAGTACAACAAATATTAATGATGACAACAGGCTTGAGAAGCATATTCTACAAGTAAATTATTAAGCACATCCCTAACTTCATTTTTTGCCTGTCTATCAAAATTGAAAGCCTAATTTAGCATTTTTAATACAAAAATGACACAGTAAAACACCGCCATTTCGTGAGAAGCCACTGCAAAGAGCGAGTTTTGATTGTTTACCTGTATTGTATACATGTAATTCATCCACAATTCCTTCGTTTCCGCCACCAAACACAACCATTAAGTCTTTAATCGAAACTGCCCGATGTCCATGTCTGGGTCTAGGTTGCGGTCCTGAAGGATTTGTAACTCTTTTCCACTTCAGTATGGGAGCCGCCATCTTATAGTAAACATTTCCACCACTGAGTGTCTGTTCAGAGTCTTTACCCACAAGGCATTCGCTGACGTTGACGGAACTATTACTTCGACAAAGAGATACAATACTGGATACGCAATTTTTTCAAATACTGGGAAGGCGTAATAGTCGTTTATTAAATCAGAAATTTTAAAATTATTATGATAGATTTTCTTTATTATTAGTAAAAAAAACAACAAAAAAACATGACTACCACGTATGAAATATGTTTCTACATTTTTAAGAGTAATTTCAGATCTTTATTTAGCATTGTACATATAATAAAACAATATTTGTTATAGATGAAAAAGAAATACTCAAAATTATAATATATCAAATAATATATTACTAAAATATCTAACATACTTTGCAACTCACAAAATATGTTCGATAGATAAATAATCATGGAAGAGCATATATTTATATCCTACTTTAATGTCATTTATCGGTAAATATGCGGATGTACTTCCATAACGTTCATATATTAGTTTTAAAATCATTCGGAAAACACACTTTTGTTCTGAAATTTTGAAAACTAGCTCAATATGACTCGGAAATAACTTCAGATTTCAGGATTACAAGATTTATTGTTATATTCATACGTTTCAACGGGAAATTTTTATATTTCTTACATCAATAATACCCTACAATAATCGTATAGGCACTTCTAAAGTCTGTACGTAAAGGACTGTTCTTTAGCTGAACTAACAATTTTTAAAAACTTGAGGAATAATGATCAACCATTTGAAGCAAAATACTAAGTGCCAGATAATTTCAAGTTACTGGGATACCAAATCCCGCTCCGCATTCAGATTAAACAATGATTTATTGGTATTCAGCGAATTCCATGAAATTTACCATTTGTTTTAACTAGGAAAAATGGCAATGCATTATAAAAAGTTCAAGAAATAACAAGGTGATGTAGATTTAGGCGTGAAGCGATTCGAAAGATTGCAAAATCAATTCACTTTACATACTTTTATAATATCTCTAAACCGTAGCGCTGAACCCAAATGTTTTGAAAGTTACCGTGAGAAAGTAATATTCCGTAATTATTTATAAACTGATTTAACTGTAAAATTTATTTTTTGATAGATAAAAAAGATTACTTAATACTGCTTTTGATACGTTTATAGAAGAATTTCTTCTAACTCACGTATAATTTAACTCACATTAATTTCTTTTTAACTCAATTCTGTTTACACTCAAATTTTAGTTTATTCGAAGGTTTAGCGGGAAAGGTAATCTTTAATGTTCATTGTAAAAGTAATTATATAACGTAGAGCATAACCAAAGACGCTAATGTTTTCACTGTATATCAGTTTGATATATTTTTCCATTAACCTATATGATAATTACAATGATTTTATAATTTTATATGAAACTACTTATACATAACCACTGGAAAGGTGGAAATCCACCTTTCAATCGTATCCACTTTGTAATTTGTACAATATTTTTCATCACGAAATTTATTTCGTGGTTACCAATTACTTTGTGAACGCTCCCGCTTGTATAGAAGATAATTAAGCTGCGAGTTATTAGTTCAGCAAGTCTACCACAGTAAACGCTACTGTAGTTAACTTAAAATACAAAAATAATCTCCTTGTACTTCAGAATGTTACCGCGGTTAATTCCAAAGTTCATAAACGTGACGATTTTAGAACTGAATTGTTTCTACGATTAGTTTCAGAAATGTGTATGTATTTTGTTCTTATTTTAAGTTTAAGATGATAAATTATATACCTGCTTTCTTGTTACTATTTTAATATCTTTCAGTTTACTTCTTACAATATCTATCCTGCTTAACTTCCATTCTGATATAAAGTATATCAAACTACTTCTATAGTTGCAATTTTATTATTACACCATGTAAATAATTATTTATAACTACAGCATGGATACAATGTATTATTTAAAATGTTTATTAAATAGAAACACAAATATATATTTTATATTTACTAATCAGTGTGACAAAATTATCTAAGTTTAAAAAAAAATCATGCACAATCATGCACAATTGTGGTTCCAGAAGATATTTTTATAGATAGTGTGACTACTCTACCAACAATATTTCAGGTGGTGCTGTTACATATTTGTATATGTTATTATCTGGTCTGCTTTGTGTTTAATATATATATATATTTTTTTTTTATCAAATTAACTGTATTTGTAAATTTTGAAATTGTTAATCATTTTTAGACAGTGGCTTTTATTTGCTGTGCATAATTTACAAGTTCTTTTACATGTAGTGTGCCCTATTTCTGTTAGGCCAGTTATGTTGTACATATTGCTTGTACGTGTTCTTTGGTATCTGTTGATGAAGTTAATAGTATTTCATTAAGTTGTTGCAGTTAAATTCGTAGATTCCTGGATTATTGTATTCACCAATGTGTATTTTGCTAGTTTGTAGTATGATCTTGTGATTTCATTTTTTGTTTTGAAAATGATGCAGTAATCTTCTTTTCTGAAAATGTATGATAATTAAATTTTTAAAACCAGTTTTTGTAACTAGCATTATTCCATTTCTTACAGACATTACAATATTGTTTGTGATAAAATTAATTTGGATAGAATAATGTCAACATAACCATTGAGTAAAGTAATAATTAACATTAATAATGATATGTATGTAAAAATGTTTTTCCACTCTACATTTCAACTTAATGTAAATGATATTTGTTAATAAAAATATCAATATAAAATTCTGCAAATAGATTTAATAACATATTTAATTATTTTATGTTTTATTACAAATTTCATAATAACATGAATAATTATCATTTGTAAAGTAAAATATCAAACATGTAACTTCATATCTACAAATTTCTTTACTACTAGTCTATTTATAAAATACTGTTTAAATCATACATTTGTTGACTGTATTTTTAAAAATATATATATTAATTAAAAACATCATACTGTACACATTACGCTGTACCTGCGTACAGCGTAATTAAATATCTAATAGTTGAGAACTTATAATGAAACCAGTAACAATGATATTTTGTTTGCTAAAAAGAATAAATATTATTGAAATTAGTACTTTTAAAATAATTAATTTTATTCTGTAAAAGGAAATCAATAACTCCAATTACATTATTATAAAAAAAATTATTAATTTATTATAAAAAACTACTATCTTTGAAAAGCATCAGAAATGTATTAATTTAAAAAATTTTAAATGACTCTTTCAAAGTAGTGGAACTTTTTCTTCTAAAGGACCTTACAAAGCTATGAAAATTAGCAGAATATTCTTAATAGAGTAAGAAATGAGTGTTGTTTCAAAAGGAGTAGTTTTACTTTTAAAAGTATATATCAGTAACTCCACTAAAACATTTGTTACTAATTAACTCTGAAAAGTCATTTGGAAGAAAAAGTTTTGCTTTTGAAATTTTGAAAGAAAGTCATTTCAAATTTAATAATTTTAAAATGTAATGCATTTCATGATGCTGTACAATGAACAGTAGTTTTCTTTTATAATAGGATGAACTTACTGTTATGGAATACCTATTACAGATAAAAATATGGGGAATCCATAATTAAAAGTATGTTTCATTATAAAAAATACAACTAAGGACATAATTATTACTGGTTTTCTTAATGTTTTCAGATTTTAGACATTTAGATAAACTATTGTTTTTTAAAACTTGTTATTATTATTGATAATTCTTCTAAACTTATATGAAAGTTTATAATCCTTGGCTCTATGTAGCGATTAGTTACCTGAAATTTTTATTGTTTTAGATCAATGTATTGCAAACTTTCAATGTACATATAATTATCAACCCAATTTAAGCTTTATGTCTTCCAATTCCTAAATTCAGATTGTTAGTAGCCAATTCATTAAGACAAGATTAGAACTTCCTTCTTTCCTCTGTAACATACTGCAGTAATGAAGTAATTGTTTGTCACTATTCTATCTGTCATAGTAATGATAGGAAATTTCAATCCCTAGAGAAATTCTTAAAAGCATTATGTTTAGGTAAAGTGTTCTTATTCCTCTTATACTGTATCCAATAGTATACTATACTCCTCTGATAGTATATCTGATGTTTAGTAATGTTTATCAATATACATACATATATATATATATATATATATATATATATATATATGATACACTTTCTTATTGTTGTTCTTTATATGAAAAAGTCAAAGTTCTATTTATTTGATCACAAATTACATAGTAATATATAAGCTTTAATAAACAAGAACTATAAGATATGGAGTGGACTGTGATGACTTCTTCAGTAAAAACTAGTTTACTGTATTAAACATTTTTTGTATTAATAAAATTACTATAAATATTTCATATTATGATGAGATGACATTATTATATATGCAGCAGAACAAATTTGTAGTCCTTGGAGTACTCATTATCATTAATTTGGGGGAAGTATTAGCTTTCCAGGTATAATTAAAATGAAATCATGAACATCAGTTTTTGAAAAATTATTAGGAACATTATATATTTTAATAACTTTTTGAAAATTCAAATAATTCAACATATTGACCCCTGTACTGATTAACTACAAAAAACAACAACTTAACCATCAAACACAGTAATGTAACACAATAGTATGCTTAGATTATTAATGCTATACTATAAAACATTTGTTCACAGTTTCAGTTTTGTCAAATATTTTCGTTTCATGTGGTTAAAGCAGCATGTTAGATTAATACAATAATAATCATAAAAGTATATTTCATGAAATATTATGATACTAGAACTGGCATGAGACAGATAACTTTCTTTTTCGTGTTTTAGCCTCTGATAATTACCTTTCAGATAATACTTCAGAGGATATATGTATGAGTGTAAATGAAGTGTAGTCTTGAACAGTCTCAGTTCAACCATTCCTGAGATGTGTGGTAATTGAAACCCAATTACCAAAGAAGAACACCGATATACACGATCTAGTATTCAAATCCATGTAAAAATAACTGACTTTACTAGGACTTGAATGCTGGAACTCTTGACTTCCAAATCAGCTGATTTGGGAAAACGCGTTCACCACTAGGCCAACCCGGTGGGTAGAAGACAGATAACTGTCTGTAATAATTGTACACAACTGCAACCACATTAATATGTCTGAACTGATGTGTAAAACCATGTTTACTTTTACAAGAGACCAAGCAGTGTTAAATTCCATTATTCAGCATTTTGTGTAGTGTACGAGTTTAAATTATTGAATTCATACAAGAAACTATAAGTTGTAGATTTAAAAATGTCATTTATATATTTATTTGTTGCTAGTTCTCAGAAAAGAAAATATAGATAAGAAATGCATTACTTGCACATTGAATTTAGTTGATTTGCAGAACATTAAAAAATGTGAAACATAAGTATATGCAGCATAATATATGGGACTAGATGTAACTGTGTTCATAATTTATCTGAAATTTTGTCTGAATACAACAGAATGAAAGTAGCATATAGTGTGTCCTCAATGGAAATTGTTCTTCTATGAGCTCTGGTGACAGCTAATTCAGAACAAGTTAAAGGTGCTAGAAAATTAATTATTACATAGGAACTAAACCCTCTTTCTTTGTTAATCTTTGGTACTTATAATACAGTGCATTCAAAAGAATAAATAGTGAAGGAAATAGAATACAACTTATTAATTATATTTTTAATAATTTCTTGAGTGGTGATATGAATGTTCTCAAACATTTTGTGTATGACTACAGTTATCTACTCTTTTGAAATTTTATTATAATGCTCCAATGATTCTACAATATATGGGAAATCACAATTTTTTTAAAGGGTCAAATTTTGTGCATAAATCACATTTGAATCTTTCCAAAAAGTGACTTGTATGAAAGCTGTCAGCTGGTATCATTACAATAAAGGTACTGTCTGCTGTATTTATACTACTACATTATCAATTGCAGATGTCAAGCCAAACAGTTCATATCTCAGGCTGTGGTAGAGTCAAGGACTGTATGTTTTTATTGTATTTTTATTTTTAATACAAAACCAACCAGTAACATGTTGAATATAATTTATTACAATAATTACAGTTTTCTGCATAGTTCATAATGACTAACAGCTTTAAAACTTTTCAGCTAATAACTTTGAAATGACTAATTTCTTATAACTGACAAGAAAGAAAAACATCCTTGAAGTATAATATACAGCTTACTTAATATTTCATCTCATTGGGCTGCAGCTATTTTAAATTCCCCACAGATTTATGTTTTGTTATAAGCACATTCTGAAAGGAAAACTCATACGGTCACAATAATAAAGTCGTTAGTTATTATTTATATGCAATATTTCACATTGAATTCATTTTGTTGGAAGATACGGTTAACGAGAAAGAGTCGAACTATAGGGCTTATTCTGAAAACCACTTCTATTTAAACTGGGTTTCATATGTAGGAAACGTGTTTATTAAACTAATTCTATTTGATAATATTTATGCGGATTATTGATTTCATATAATATTTCACAATTGTATAAATTAACAAAACTATATAGATATAATTTTATATCACAACATAGAATACCGCTGTTGGTGTTTAAAACACTGATCAGCTGATGTTAGCTACTAATAGTCTTGGCGTGGAAAATGAGCTTTTAAGTACTGGGATTTACATTTGACTTAAGGTTGTTAGATACGACAAAGCATTTATTAAAAAAAAAAAACACGCGTGGCTGCAAATTATCTGTTGTATGGATGATGATTTACATTGTATATTTTTAATATTTAATCCTGTTGTCATTAGCTTTAAAGACACTGGTATAAACATAACCTACAATATGTGCAAGAATTTAAGAAATCTTTTTTTATTAGAGGTTAATACTTTTTCATGAAACGTATTAAAATTAAACACCATTATAACTTCTTGTTTTATTTAAGTGTACTTTGAAATGATAAATGGATGACTGTGTCTCATAATTTATTTCTTAGCATAACCTACTTTTCATTAACTGAAGTGCATTTTTAATGCACGTGTCAAGGAAAATTGTCTTACCTTTTGGGCTGTCGTTGTGAGCACGTAAGTGAAGAGCATTACGATATCAGAAATGAAGTTTATATGCGCTTTAATTAGATTGTTAATTACAAGTAACGTGATTTATTATTTGTTTTGGCCAGGGTTTTATGATTACTTCTATCCTTTAAATTTATTATTTTTTATTATAAGATATCCTAGAAAGTAAAGTCATTAAAATTTTCAATTTTTATTGCAGTGTAAATAAAAAAATTGGTTGTGGGCTATAGAATATATCTTTATCTTCAGATTGATTAGCATGACAAAATGTATAACTCTTTAAGGTTATTCTGAGCAATTACTTGATCAACTTCAGTTTTTTCATATTTAATATACCATAGATATGGTTAGGATCAGGAAAACACAAGATGTAGATGTCAGAAAGCAGGGTTGGATAGCGGTGACCTGTGCAAGGTTAAAATTAGCCCTGCATTGTCAGTAGTCTAGTAAGTTAGCAATCAGTTTTGTTTATTATGGTGACCTGTGAAGATGCTAATTTGTTCTGTGATTAAGGTTAGATTTTTGTGGAGAAAGGGTAGAGATAAATTACCAAAGTATTGGCAGTAACTACACCATCTTGTAGGACACTTGGCCGAATTTATGCATAAATGGAAATATAGTCGCTACAGAGAGACGCTACATTACATGTACTGGTGCTATTACTTATGTGTTTGATGGTTAATCACTTTATGAAGAGCTCCGGCAGTCACCTTCAATGGCTGACTCCAATTCTTATGATTATTAAGGTTAGTTTATGGTTTATTCTTCTCCCTACAAAATGATAACCTTCCAACTTTAATTTTAACTCTAACCTTAATCATAACTCTAAACCTCTCTCCACAGAACAGATTAACTTCTGAACAGGTCATCATAACTCACAAAACTGATTGCTAATTGACTAGAGTATGTAGTGTGGACTTTGACCTTGCATGGGTTACCTGCTTTTCAACATTTAGATCTTGTGTTTTTGTGATCCTTGTATCTACTGTGATTTAAGTATGAAAAGAATTGAAGTTGATTTAGTAATTCTGCAGAATTAACCTCTCTAATATTAAATAATTAACTTTCAAAACCTGGAAACTTTCTTCCAAAGAACCTTTTAGAGTTAATCAGCAGTGTATTCAGTGGAATTAGTAGTAATACTGTTTTTAATGGTGCCCTTGTGGGTGTGAGGTCAGTGTCTGTTGATAGTGGTGTCTGAATGTGTGTGAGGGTGTATACCCTCAGTAATACATACCAGCTGTACCAGGAAGGGTGGGTAGCCAGGAGTGGAGGTTTAATCGGTAGTGTGCAGGAATACATAGCATTTAATAACATCTTGTGGAACCTCTTAATGAGTCCAACACTGCCTAGGGCTCTGTAAATGGGGTTCCTCCACCTAAAAAATATGTTGAGATGGTTTTTTATACAGTGGATAGAATTTACATAATTTAGTTTATGTCTTTGTATGTACGGCTTGTTTCTATGAGTTGATTTGGAAAATTTGATTCTATTGTGTGTAGAACCTGGTGTTCTTAATGGTGTTCTTATGTCTATAGGTAAATGTGCATCCAGTGTATCCAATGTAGTGCTTATTGCAAATACTGTAGTTTTTATTTGTATACTCACTGGTTGCTGCATTTCTCAGTGTTTTGTTAGTATTGTGTATGATATTGTTTTGGAAGAGACATGGTAACCTTTTTTCCTGAAAATGTTGTAATTTTATATGACTGTTTGATATATGTTATTGTTTTGTATTTTAAGTCACTCTGCATTTGAATCAATGTGGGCGGGTAGTCAGTAATTTGTTGTTGGTATTATTATATTGACATCACTGTGTTAATGAACAAAGATAATAAAAGATGTCACAAGTTCCCTCATCCAGTAACAATTACACCCTAATTTATCACTCTTAGTGCCATTTGTATCAATCTGATACATTTTTAGCAATGTCAAAACGGCCCCGTGTATAATTTTGATTCACACGTAATGGTCTTAATAAATAAATAAAAAATGTCTGGCCTGGGGTGAAGTTTTACCGATTTAGGCGTGGTGCTAAATACTAGATCGTGGATACCAGTGTTCTTTGGTGGTTGGGTTTCAATTAACCACACATCTCAGGAGTGGTCGAACTGAGAATGTACAGGACTACACTTCATTTACACTCATACATATCATCCTCATTCATCCTCTGAAGAATTATCTAAACGGTAGTTACCGGAGGCTAAACAGGAAAAAGAAAGGAAGAAAGGTGTGGCGCTAAGAATGGTAGTTACCGGAGGCTAAACAGGAAAAAGAAAGGAAGGTGTGGTGCTAAGAGTGTTAAATTTCACTGCAGAATATAGATACAAGTCCCTCAATTTTCTTGATCTTGCTGTATTCAAAATAGATAACAAACATAACATTTAACAGAAAATCTTTAAAATTAACAAAACCCTACTTTAACAGACAAATTTATTCTCAACACATCTAACCACCCCTCATGCCTCATGGCACAAACATGTAAAGTATCATCAGTACAGTAAAGTATCTAGTATATGTTAATAGCAACTCACCCACACTTATAAACAACATGCTACATAAAATACAAGATCATAAACAGTACTGTTGATAAAAAATACATAGCAGTAATGCACATCAACCATCAGCAGTTGTACAAAATTACCAACATTTTCAGGAAAAATTGCTATTGTGTTACCTTCAAAAACAACATACAAATATAGAAGATCATATAGTGAACCCCAATAGGAGTATATAAATTAAAATTACACTAATCACACTAAATAATACATTGGATAGACTGAATCCACATTCATCTACAGGTACTAGTAACATATACAGGGACTATGTGCAATAGAATCAAAATGTTCAAATCATCTTGTAGAAACAGGACACACATACTAACATATTAATTGAAACATGTAAAATTTATACACAACACAATAAATTCAAAATCTCAACACAAATGGGACAATATGAAATTTACATACAGGTAAAGTTTGACAAAAACCAGCATACTAATGAAAAAATACAACAGATACAAACCTGTTATTTGATTTCTTAACCCTTTTAAGATGGTTACCATTAACAACAGCACTACTAGACTGTTCTAAAAAAGTTGCTGCTAATAAGTTCTGAAAGTTCCAATAGTTTGAAAGTCATTTCTTAATTAATAATCCTCAAATTAAAGAACTTGAAAAATTAAACATTTTATTAGTGTTATACATTTTTTCTTATAAATGTTGACATTTACACCATAAGAAAAATTCTTCTATACAGTGTATATGAAATTTTTTAGTGTAAAAAGTAAAGTATCATATACTCATGGTAAACAGTCATGAAGAGTATTGGAATTAAAATAAGTTTGAAGTTTATTTATGCATCTAGTGTATTCAATATAATTTATAAATTAAATTTCATAAAAATGACAATGATATACTTTCTGTGGTGGGTTTTAGTTGCTTTCATAGTACAACCTGTTGATTTGGTGAAGGTTGTGGGTGCAACTATATATTGGTCTTAGCTTTTTCTAAATTATCATCCATTTATAGATTATTATCTACAAAAAGCAGGAGTTTATGTAGAAACTTTCTTTTAGAAAGAAGTTTGTTGATATTAGGCCATGAATAATATGCCTAAAAATGCCAGTTTAAAGTTACGTACAATGTTAAACTTGTTTATATACCCTGAAGTATTTGATAGTCAGTGTCATACGAGTTATATCATTGGAAATAGAACTAAAGAAAAAAAATGTGCTATCATATGCTAAAATTCTTAAAAATATTTACAGCTATTAAGATAGCACTATGATTAAGTTCCTTTCCATGTGGAAGCTTACTCAATTGAGGTTTAGCAGAAATTATTACTGTTACTTTCTATTTGTGGCCTAGATTGTAGTATGAAACTGATTTTTATCTGTGAAAAATAGATGCAGCTTTCAATGGTTGTTGGCTAAATAAAGCTGTATATCTTGTACATAGACAAGATACTGTTCCTATTGGCAAGCATCATATTTGACCCTCATTTGAGTTTTTCTGATCACATTGACAATTTAATGAGCAGAATCAATCACTCTTTAGGTTCATATTGAGGATCTGCTAAAATTTTCACACATGGAATGTGTTATTATGTTTATATAAAGGATTACTTGTCTGATGGAATGTGCCGATTCAGTTTAGAACCTTTTTTACTTTAACAATTGCATTATTAGGGCATGAGTGCAGAATACGTTTCTGTATTCCATTTACTATTAAAAGCTTTTACCTTGGCTTGTGGACTTTTCTAATTTTTTGAGAACCTTATTTAATGTTTCATCCTTAAGGCTAGGCATATCTCTTTTTTCTACAATTTATTTAATGCCTTAACTGACCTCATCTCTTGAGATGAGGTCAGTTAAGATCATCTTGGTTTTGATGTTTAATAGAAGGAAATAATTCCTTACTTCTAGATTAGTTATGTTCAGTCTGTACTATTCTGGGAAACCATGACTTCAGAATAATTTTCTTAGAAGTTATTAAATTATTTTATAACTTTTGTTAATTTTATAAAATATTTTTTAAATTTATATTGATCTTATAAAATATTTTTTTCCATGCTAATTGCTTTAATTTTAAAAGTAAATATTTATCTGTAATTTCAAATTAATGTAGATTTTTTTTAAGTTGGTGCATAATCAGATAGTGTATTTATTCACTAAGTTAGTAATTATGGTTGTTATTCTTTGCTGAAATTTCTGATGTTACTAGCTTAGTTCTTTCTTTAATCTTTTAAAACTTTAATCTTTTCATATTTAATTTTTTTACTTATAATTTTAATTTATATTCCTTTTTTAATTTTATATTTATAAAATTATTGATCAGTAATTATCTTGATAAATACTGATTTTTTAATGGATTGTCTTAATTTTTTTGTTGTTCAGAAAGCAAGCTGTGAAAAGCCCAAATCTTTTCAATGTGCGATGCATATAAATAAATAAATAAAAAATATTAAGAAAAATGTATTAAGTTGTCTATACATGGTATGCTTATATATTTATGTATAAAAATTTGTCATCTGTTTTCATGATATCTGGAAATAATTATATTTGTAATAGATTATACACAGTTAGCAACAATTTTTTAAACATATATTTATTTTATTTATATTTTATTTTATAATTGACTGTTAAGCATTTAGAACTGTCAATACATGTAACAATTCATTTTATAAAAAATAGATGTACAAGTCATATAACAAGAATAGTATTCATTGAGATTGTGAGACAGTAATATAACCATTTCTCTGCAAATTGTTGAGTAATCATAAAATAGATTACAATTTTTGAAAATGAATTAACATGTGAACAATTTCTATTAAAAATATTTTTAATTTACCTTTAAAAACATTATAATATGTAAAACATATTCATATATTAGCAAAATAACTTGATACTTATAGTGCATAAATAAAAAAAAATCAATCTTCTCTTTTTTCATCTCTGTTTCTTTGTTTAAATAATCTCTTGTGAATGTTTTGTTTACCTGATGTTATATAAATCATTTTTTTTGTGATCAGCTCTGGTGTGATGTATGATTGTGTTGAAATTATTGTCTCATTTATTTAACGTAGTCGTCTATTTTCACTGATAAATAATGTTATGTTGTTTATTTTTTTTAGGTATCCTCTGTAATGAAATTTAAAATAAAAGATTTTCTTCTAAAATAAAATTATATTTATTAATGAATATATGAAGTAAAAGTATGGCTGTTCTACACAGAGCATTATTTACTTGGTTTGTTCTTTTAGTGTTTCTAATATTAATTGTGCTTCGTTTGGATTCCCGAACAAACTGGAATTGGTTTATTGTGTTTATTCCTTTATGGGTTTATGATAGTATATTATTAATATATGTTTTCTTTAACATGATGTCACATTGGAAAAATGGACATGATAGACTTTCTAATTCTGTCCAAAGAAAAATATGGTATTTATTTGCAATTATTTTAAAACTAGCATCACAAATTATGCTTTGTTTAAAATTACAAAATCCATCGATACATGTTTCAACATACTATGTTTTGACTCCGCTTTGGATACTTCTTCCACTTCTTATTATTGATGTGTTTTTTACATTAGTTAGGGGGAACAATAACAGGTATTCCTAATATTTTATTGTGATTTATAATTATTAATTATTTTTAGCGATTACATTATACAATATATACAAATTTTTATTTATATACTAACACTGTTTGTTTACAGTTAATTTATTGTTTTTCTGGTTGATTTTGAAAGAATTTTTATGACATTTATAGCATGAGATTTTTTAGGGTTATGTGCATTTGTAAATGAAGATTAGCTAAATCACTGTAGTGTGCGATGATGTTAAATTTATTATTTCAATTTTTGTTTAGATTATTTTTTAATTACTTTATTTTATTAGTCATATTATTAGCGTGTATTATTAATTGTTACTGTATTTGTTTTAAATGTTGTTGTAATAATATTAGGATGAGTGTATTAATTAAATGTTAGCATTTAGTAAGATTTTGTAGACATCCTAGTTATAAGTTTATTGTTCATTTAGATTGTTTCATCTTAAAGTGTATATTCTTTGTTAACAATTGTTCCGTATAAAGTTAAATTTGTCAGCACAAGATTTGATCATTATTTCATAATTATGTTTATAGGATTCAAATTATCCATTGCAAATAAATATATGAAATAATTAACCCTCATTGCATTTTACACTCACTTTTCAAGGAAGTGTTCTTTTGGAAGGTATTTGACTGTGACAGTTCTTGTAATGAAAAATATAACTTTTAAGTCATATAAATATCAGTGATGTAGTAGTACAATCGTTTTGTATACATAAGGAAATTTAACTATCTATTTTAGTTGTTTTTTCTTTTCTATCTAGTTTTGTACTTTTTACATCAATAAATTAATGAAATCGATTGAATTTGTCAGAGAACTTGTATTTCTGATTAAGAGTTGATGTTATACTAAATCGATTGTATGAATGGGTATAGGAGTACTTATAAACTTTCAGTCATTGACATTATTTTTGTAAAAAAGCACTGTTTAAATAAATTTTTCTTGGAGTGTATATATCATTAAAAAACTGATATAGGTTTTAACTTTTGTGTAGGGCAGTTAAACGAGTTATAAGATTAATATTTTAGTGGCACTTATGTGCTTAAAATCTGTTTAAAATAATTAAGATTGTATTTAGCGCTCACAATTTTTAATTATATTACCTCATAATAGACTTTTAACATATACAAATCCATCTGATATCACCTGGTTTTGCTGTCTTTTTTTAATTTTATCCACTTCTTTCCTGTTGTAGTTTAATTATTCACATTAGTTTTTGCTTTCTCTTGTATAAATGTTACATGTAATTAATTATTTCATTCTTGATGTTTGCTTTCATAATAAGAATGATTATAACAGTTGTAATAATTTAATAAAGATCAAACCTGCATCCACAAAAAAAACCTATTTCTGAGGTTTTTACATTTTAATAATATTATAAATATATATTCATCTTTGTATACCAACAATTCAGCAAACATAAGTGAGTATATGTATTGCCAACATAGTACTTCTTTGACATGAAAAGACTAAATTATTGATATAAAACTATTAAAAAAAGTCTTAGTATACAAAGGATGTTCTGAAAGATCAGTAAATTTTTTTAAATATTTCAGAGAACTGAAGTAATTTGAAAATTGATGTTTTCCCCTCATTAGTGAACATCATATGTAAAGATAACTTAATTTATGAGTAAGTTTACTCTAGATGACTAATAATGAAAAGTATATGTTCTAAAAGATGCATGTCAAGCTCAAAAAAACAGGTGGAAGTAACAAATGTAAACAAAAATTGCATACATTTTATTTACTGTTATACAGTTATAACAAATTGATAGTAAGGATATATTAATTCAGAATTAACTTGTTTGTATTTTAATGTACATAAATTGTACCTTATTACATGATAGACAGACGTTAAAAACAGCTATTCTATACAAACAAAAACAATATAAGTTACTTCAATTGTAACGTCAGAAATGTAATAAAATCTAATATTGGGTAGCTTAAAAAAATTCCTGGAATGCATTTATTTTATGAAATCATGATTCATTAAAAAGTTTACATTTATTTCCAAGTTGATTTTTTCAGTGGCTGTACTTTTCATTAACTTGAAACACTCCTGGAAGCCATTCTTGGGAATGTCATTCAGCTGCTTTGTTATATTGATAGTGATGTCATTGGTGTCCTACTGCTTTCGTTTCTGAGTTGATCATTCATACGAAGATAAACATAAAATTCAACCAGTGCCAAATCAAGAGAGTTCGGTTGATGCTCCTAAGACATCGCATTATGCTATTGACAAACACAATGTGTTTGCATATTTTGTGAATACTCTGGCAGCTGCACACTGATATTCCCACTTCTGATACTATTTACTCAACAGATTTTGTTGAACCACTTTAAACACACATGATTTTTTCATCATCATGGAAGATTGGATCTAAGATGAACTCTTTATTATTATTATTATTATTATTATTATTATTATAATCATCAGTATATGTACTCTCCTAATGGAAATACTTGCCATTCATAAACCTGTTTTTTTCACTTCACCATATGTTTTCTGAAGAGATATTTCTCTGAAAGTAATTTTTGAAGCACATTGCAAAATTTATCATATTTTATTGCTGTTTAGTATTGGACTTTTAAACTGCAGTTGTGTTACATGCAAATTAAACAAACAGTAATTATTGTTATTGTTGGAGAGAAACAAGAAAATTATGCTAACCGTATTTTGATATTTTGAATAGTGTCAATTAATTAAATAATGATTTCTCTGTAATTAGTACTACTTTGATCATAAGACATTCGTTCATATAATCTTTTGAATTTATCTTGTATTATTAAAACAACATTAAAATGTATGAAGTAACACAGTGTGTAATTTGCATATGTATTTAATAAATATAATTATAGATTTAGTTATAGGAAAATTGCATAAAATAATTTTACAATAAGTGAATGGTACTTATTTAGAAGATGGGTTCAATAGAATTTATTTCTTAATAACGTATAAGCAATTCTTTCAAATTGGTTAAATTTGGTTTTATAAAATCAGATTAAATCAAAGTTATTATGACAAAATTTTTATTTAAAAAAAGTTTTAGTTACTCGACTAAGCTGGAAGTTTATTTTCTAGTAATGTATGAATTGACATGTGTTTTGCTATATATTATATTGGGCTTATTTTTATGAAATAAAATATCATTTCTGCATTATCTGTTTGCTGGCAGCCTTTTTTCTACTGTCTTTCTTCTAAAATTTCTGTTGTTTAATTCAGAATTTGGTGAATTATAAGAATTTATCACACAGAAAGTGTTTTAATATGTAGATACTTTGATAAATAGTTTGTAGATACGTGAACAAATTCTTATTAACTATTTTAGTATGAGTTAACCTAATACTTTTAGGTTAGGGCTTAGTGCAGTGGTGCTGAAACACCTATTTGATAATGTCTGTCAGGTTGCTGTAAATTGTTCGTCTTATTCCTGGAATCAGTAATTTAATCTTGTAAAGCCTCATGACATTTATGTTATGGCCTGGAGTTAAATTACAGTTATATGGTTATTAAAAGAGCTTATATTTCTTAGAAAAAAATTGTGTACTATCTGTCTTCCGATTGAGCACTGAATATATGAATAGGATTAATATGATTACCATCACAGAACTGCTTGAAAAAACAGTATTTAATATAACATGAATATATTGTACAACTATTTATAATCGCCTACAGTGTTGTTAACTTGTATAAAAATAGTTTTACATATCACATATTATGTATTACTGTGTGATTTTAGGTTAGTAGATAAATTAGTGTACCTTATTATGTATTAAAATCATTATCATCTGTTCAAATCAATTATAATATATTAAAAAAAGAACAATAATAAAAGAGTTGAAAAGAAGGTGAAGTCAGAAATATTTAACCTTTCAACTATAGATTGCGCTTCGTAAGACTGAATCATATGTATTGATGAATCATACGTTTTTCTTAATGATTAAGATCAGATAAAAACTTGTGTATGCTTTCTTAAGAGTCTGATCTACTCTCATAACAGTATTACTTTAGTCTAAGTTAAATTTCTTTAGATCACATCCTTTTCAAATTATGCTGTCAAACTTGTTCAACTACACATTTTGTTTTACAATTTTATTCAACAATTCATTATTAAAATATTTTATTCTGTATCATTTCATTTAAAAACTAAATGTTATTATTAAATCTTTTTTTGTTAGTTGTGTTTTCAACTTGATTTTAAGTCTAAATTTAGTATTTGAATAGTAATATTTTTTAGTTTTTAGTGTATTTTTTGAAGTCAATTTTATATTTTAAAAAGTTAGTTTTGTAAGACTGAAAATGAATTTTTTCAATAAATGGATTGTTTCCTGTAAGTACTATATCTGTTAGTTTTGGTTTTAACTACATCTGTCATTCCATGAATTTTTTACTGGATTTCCTTAACCCATTTTTTGTTTACATTTTATCGTCTGAGGTAAATGTAATTAATTAATTAATTAATTAAATAAATACATTTAATGGATTACTTCAAATGGTTAGATGACTACAGTTCAATTGTACAGTTTGCTACAATCACACATTCAGTTGATTTAAAGTTGTGTTTAAACAGACCAGACATATTTCATGTTTGAATAGAATTTAGTTGTAAGTTACAGTAAAATTTTCAACAGATTAAAAAAAAATGTTATTTATGAATATCTTGATATATTTTATTTTATGTTTATTTTTAGATACACATACGTAATATTTAATTAAGTAACAGCTCTTATAATTATGTAATGATAAGTTATTGTTACTGGTTAAGAAATACTGGACTATTTCTTGACTGAAATTTTTTAAATTTTGGTGTGATTTTCTATTTATGATAATTTAATACTTTTAATATAATTTTAAATTTATGTAATGCAGGTAATTTATTTAGTCTTTTCTTTCCTTATTATTTCCACTTAGAATTTTTTCTATTCTAGCTGACCGGCAAACTCTAATGATGTACGGCTGGTTGTGCATCTTTTTTTAAAATAAAAAATTCATCAAGATTACTAATATTTTTCTCTTTTCTGTCACAGTTAAGGAAAAACAAAATATTTAAGATACTTTATGGTATTTTTATAAGTCTCATCATTGAACTGTTTCAACAGTAGTCTGTCATACATAAGCCACCCTCATACGTTCCTTAAAATATAATGAGAAGTTGAAATAGTTAAAAAAAAAACAAAATAAAAATCAGCAGGTAGTATTGTAAAATAAAAAGTAAGTAAAGTGAGTTTTTATAATAAAAAATAAAGTAAATAATAAATCATATTTTACCAATCGTAATCTAATTTGTTTAAAAAACAAAGTCTTCAAAACAAAATGAGCAATATCAAAAGAACGTGTAACGAATGATTGTTTTTTACTACATGAGTGCTTTATAAAAAAGAGAAAAAATTTAGGTTTGTCATTTTAACTTGTGACAGATGGTTACAAAGAGCTATTATACTATTACTCTTTTCTTTTTTTTTTATTTAACCAGGTTGTCTAAGTTTTATGTTTTAATTTATGATAATGTTTAGTTAACGTTTTAAAATAGTCTATTAAATTAATCAGTGCATGTTTATTCACCTATTTGTACTGTCAAAACGAATGATTTGGATAGAATCTGTGTGATAGTATTTTAAAACTATTTCACCTATCTATGAAGCAAAAATAACATCATTCAATATGTAATTAAAGTAAAAATAGTCATTTTTACCTATTCCAAGGTATGTCTTAATAAGTGCTAGAAATATCTGCTGTCTGTTTCTATGCTTGCTCCATCATTTTATTGAAGTCCAATAAAAGTGTAGCCTAGAAATGTTTCTGTTATATTCAGTAATTGCTGAATTTCCTGGAAAGTGTGGATGTTTTTCTATACTGACAGATATAGCTCTTGATTATAAAGTCCTGAAAGTAACTGTCCTATGGTGAGAAGTCAGCATAGAGAGAAATGTACAGCAAAAGAGATTCATGTTTATAAGGTGGTCAATTCCTTTACATGAATCTGTCTCCCCAACGACTTTTTGCACCAGTCCCTTACAGAGATTAATTGCATGCAATTAATCTCTGTAATGCAATTGCACGGTTCTAGCTGTGCCTTGTACAAATTTGAATTATACAGGGTCATCGAAAAAGGTTGCAGCAATTTAAAAAAATTGTGTCTTAGAAACTACTAGAGATAGTCAAATGAATATTTTTTTAAAAAATTCACCACCTCTAAAGGTTTTTTTACATACCTTAGAATGTTACAATATGAGCTTCATTGGTTGCTCTGGAAACATCTAGCCGGTATTCGGACTTATGCCCAGGTTCGCTGGATCATTCCAGGCATAACTATGGCAGTAGGAGCAGTGATCTGTTGTTTTAAATGTTTTTGCATAATTATAGGATATGGGAATCTCAGCAACCCAATGAAATTATTGAGTTCAAAGATTCCCTAAAAATAAACGTGTGGTGCGGTTTAATGTCTGATCGTTTGATTGGCCCATTCTTTTTTCATGTGCCTACTATATAGGGAGTCTTTATTTAAACATGCTACAATTGTATGTTTTCCTGCAAGTTGACTAAATTGAACAAGAAAGTAATGTTGCTGTAATTTTTCATTAAGATGGTGCACCCCCACACTTAAGCCTAGGAGTTCAATGTGATCTCAATGAATGATCCCTAATTGTTGGATTGGTAGGGCCAGTCCTAGGCTTTGGCCTGTGAAAAGCCCAGTTTTGACATCCCTAGACTTTTTCTATGGGGTATGTTAAAAACATTTGTCTACAGTGGAAAAATCAGGGATGTACAACATTTAAGACAATGGATCACTGCTGCTATTGTCACAGGTACACCAGTGATTTATCCAGCAGACCTGAGAAGTTGATTATTAGCTGGATGTTTGCAGAGTGGACAACGGAGCTCATATTATTAAATCCTAAGGTATGTAAAAAAACCTTTTGAGTTGGTGAATTTTAAAAAAAATACTTGTTTGATTATCTCTAGTAGTTTCTGGATATAATTTTTTTAAATTGCTGCAACCTTTTTCAATGACCTGTGTAATATTTCTGCAAACATTGAAGATTTTATGATACCTTCAGTTTTATAACTGTACTACTGTGATTTAAGAATACTACTTTGTACTGTAATTTTTCTGAGTATCAATAGCAAAAAGTGCGCAGAGTTGTGGATCAGTAGGTTTTAATGTTAGGGAAAATTAAATGATGAAGACTTGTACACAGCCTTGTATCATTGGTGAATTTGTATTTTATTTTTTATAGTTCTCAATGCTAAGTAATTTTTTTATTCTGTGCCAAAGTCATGCTGCATAAAATAATGAATAACAAGTAATATTTGCAAGTACACCCATTTTATTTATCTTTCTAATATTATCATTAATTTATATGCACTTATTATTATTAAATCATGTTTTTTAGAGTGTATGTTTGCATGTGCATCTTTGTGCAAGTGTATTTGTTGTATGTATGTATGTATGTATGAGGTGCAGCAATAAAGTAATGAGACCGATTTTTTGAGCAAAATGTGGCAACCCTGCAGCCTTCATAGACAGTTCATCTTTGACCTTTCTGCCGCTAATAGTCCAAGCGGCACATCTGTACAACCTGTCAGTCTTGAGTAGTGGTGTAATAAGAGAAGACGTGTTTTGGTCTCGTCATGGAAATGGAATCACAAAATATTGTGCAATGGTATGCCATTTCTTTTTGTTACTCAGTGAGAATGTGATGACAACCTACAGTAAGGTTCAGAAGGCTTTTGGAAGTAAGGTTATGTCAAGACTCAAGTTTTTTGTTGGCATAAAATGTTTTGTGAAGGCAGAATGAATTTTGAAGACAAAGATCACAGTGATGACCATCAATCTCATGGACAGATGTGAACACAGCTAGGGTGCATGAAATTGTACGGTCCCCCGAGTGACTTGTGTTTATTCCCAAGAATCAAATTGGTGGTCAAGAGACACAATTTTCATACAACAGATATCCAAACTGATGTGACAAGGGTCTTAGACAACATCCCAGAAGAAGAAATCCAGAAATGTTACCAGCAGTGGCAGAAGCATTGGAGTAAGTGGGTACAAGCAGAAGGGAACTACTTTGAAGGAGATTACACTACAGCTGACTAAAAATGTAAGTAAAATATTTTATCACATCAGTCTCATTACTTTATTGTTGCACCCCACACACATATATATAATATAATCTCATGAATGAAGGTGCTTCTTAAAATGAGGAATAAAATAATTGAAAAAATATTGTTAAAATGAGATTCACCACAGACAGACAAGGATGGACAAATTTTGGTACAACATTTGAAATTCTTTTTGATGTTTGAAATAGGTATGTGAGTAATGATGTAATGTTCTCAGTGTGTTAGACAAACTGTCCTTAGAAATATATTTTAGATCATGCTTTGATGTAAATTGTGCCTTAAATTGCTACAGTTTAAAAGTTTATAATCTTATTCTGTATCTAATTTTATGAGAAGGAAATTAAATAAAAATTATATTTTCTAAAAAAAAGAAGTTTTTTGATCTTTAAACATGGTATATTAACATATTTTTATGCAACAACATATACAGAATATAATTTCTGTGATATATAGTGGTCCAAGTTACAGGTGTTTTGATCTATATTGCAAAAGTTTATTAGAATTTGTTTAATTGAGTTTGATATGCATAAGGAAATATGATTAAAATTGAAAAAAAGAAATTTAGTGTTTATTGGTGAATCATATACATATTTCCTAGAGTTGACTGTTGGTGAAGTTGTTGATAAGCACATTTCCAGAGTACATTATATAGAACATCCATCCAACTGATGCTTACCTATAACATATCTTAAATATCACAGCATAAATTTGCAGCATTTTCACTAATAAAACAGGATTATCCATTTTTAAATGCCAGTGTGAATCAAATGTTCAGCAAGTCTATGTTTTAAGTTGAAAGTGTATATTACACAATGCACAGCAGTTAATTTTTCTTGCCTCTGAGTATGTATTGGTGTTGATACGCAGTGTAATGGGAGTGTATAGGATGGGGAGGGGAGTAAATTATTATGTGGTATAAAGCAATATCTCTTGGAATCAGAAAATTTACATTCTCTGCTGCCTGCAGAAAGACACACATTCACATACTCAGGTGAGTGCATGTATGTGTTTTACCCTGCTCTGGTGCTGCAACATTGTAGTTCCATCACCCTTGTCTAAAGTATCCCTTCTAATCTGCACAAAAACTACATTTACAAAACTTAAATTTACTGTACTTAAAATAGTTTTTTTTTTTTAATATTTTTAATTTCTGTTAGATCTATCTCTCAGTGACACCATTGCTACATTTTGGCATTTTGGTTTCAGAGGTTACTGTTAGCAGTTGTATTAATTTAGGAAGTTATTTCTTTACTATATGGTTGAAAAATATATTAGATTTAAATTATACATAGAAAGAGAGTCAGGTTATGAATGAATGAATAAACCTTTACTTCCCTTGAATAAAGTATGATATATAAAAGAATTACAATATATAATTTGGAAACATAATACCTGCAAAGGATAACCTGTTTGTAGGTATGAACTACTTTATCTGTCATGTAGTAACTAAAAGTTCCTGCATAAGTAAATAAAAGTTCTTACAAACAAAAACTTAATTGTTAAAAATTGAGATCAATTAAAATTTAAACTTATCGTAGAAAGATGATGAAAGAATGAAAAAAATTTGAACATAGTAATACTATAACATATGAACACTTGCATCCATGCATTAAAATTCAAGATTCTAGGTTTAATTATATCAAGAGGATACAAGAATATGAAAATGATGTTATGTTATACGATGATGAAAATAATATTTATATTGTTGTACACTTTCATGCTTAGTATATTGTATAAACTGGAGTAAAATGAGTATTGTTATATCTTTTTTGTTGTTAATTATTTTTTTTTAACAATATAAAAATACAAAATAATGCTAAATAATATTAGTATTAAAATTATGACTATAACTATAAATTTACAATAGGATGGCAAAAATGTGTGTAGAATAGTGGTTCATACACATTATTTGTCATTCCACTCATCTATTTCTTTAAGGGTTTTTTTTTCACTCTGCTATATATAAATTTAGCAGGAGTAAGATTTATTACTTTAGCAGAAATATACATGAAATATCTTCTGCAGACTGATAGATCATTTCAGGGCGTTATAAAGGTGATACTAGATGATCTCAGATTGTGTGATGAATCACTGGTATTAAAGAGGTTTATATTTTTGTTAATATATAAAACAATGATTTGATGAATATTGATATGCATATTGATTTGCATGAATTATGTTGAGTTTACTTAAATATTTTGTCACTTGTGATTTGAAAATTTTTTCCATAACTTTAGATAGACCATTTAACAAGCTTATTGAACTGTAATTTGTGGGAATACAACGATCTCCTGACTTGAAGAGTGGGATAATATTAGCAATTTGAAATTTATTTGGTAAACACCCTATGGCAAAACATTTATTTATTAATTATTTAATAGGATATTAAGTGTGTTTTTAAAACTATCAATACCAGTAGCTGAATTATTTTTGAGAAGAGTAATTATATTAATAATTTGTTTTCATTTGTTGGATACAGAAAAAAAAACTGTGAGTTGTCATATCCACATCTAGTTGATGATTGTCATGCATAACAGACATATTTGCATTTAACAACTTTTCCGCATATTCCTTATCTACTTGAACAAAATGGACACTTAAAATTTCAGGATCTATTTCTGAAATAATTTTTTTTTAATATTTAATTGCTCTTTTATATAGTCCTACATCTTTTCACAGTTTCCCTTAGATTGTAAAATTTTACTTTTATAATAGTTGTGTTTACATTTTTTAATGAGTTCACCTAAAAGATATCTTTATTTTTTATATTTACATTCTAAATTGGCATTGAAAGGTTCTTTGAGGAAAGTTTTGTATAATTTATCACGATTTCTTACAGACGTGACTAAGCCCCAATAGTTATTCAGCTTTTTTAAGGTCTATATTTGTATGCTACATGTTTTTTATGTGTTAAATTTTTTATGTGATCGGTCAGTTTATTCAAAAAAAGAATTTAGCATATCATCATCATCATCGTCTATGCATGACCCAACAACATCTCCTATTTTTCTATTTTAAGATTTTGCTAACATATCATAATCTCTCTCTTCATTAAATGACTGCTCTTTAGTACTGTTATTTACCTTATTTTCCATTCTGAGGTGGAGGGCAGTGCAAAAATGATCAGAGATCTTAGTTTTAAGAATTGATCTGATAATATTTTCAGAATAAAAATTAGTATTCTTTAGGATTACTATACCAAAATATTCATAAACTTCATTCATATTTCCATTTAAGTGGATGTTATATCTCCAATTAAGACAATATTATCACAGTCCCTAAACCTATGTAAACACTCACCGAAACTGTTAAGGAATGTATCCACAACTGCAGATGGTGATCTATAAACAGCAATGAGAGTAATCTTGTGGATTCTCAGTACTCAAAATTATTGAATTTACTTCGAGTAATTCAAAATTGATTCTTTTAACCTTCAGTTTTTCATTGAAAAACACACAAATACCATTTCATTTGTTATAGATACCAGGCTCATCATACACCAAGTATCTGTTTAGATTATAGTTAAGTTGGTCATGATCAGTTACCCAAGTTTCTGTTAAAATTATTTTATTGCAGTTTCGAAGTACATAAGCAAATTCATCAGATTCATCTGCTGCATATGTTCATTTGCAATATATTAAAGAATTTTCCAACATTATTAGAATAATTTTTCAGAGTAAAGCTAAAGATATCATCGACCTCAATTGCATCATAAATTCATAAGAAATTTAATTATCAAAATTTTTTATAAGAACCATAATAATAAAAGTAAAGAGAAAGAAAGAAAAATCAAAATAAAATAATCTAGTATATGAAATCAAGAAACAACCACGCAGATGTCTCTGTCTTGTTCATGAAGCACGTATCATTATTATAGTAAAAAAAAATATTGCATTAATAATAACAAAGATTAAAACTGTTACACCATTACTACTATCACTATATATTCTACTTCATAATTTTAAGTAACTCTGATAAAGAATTAGCTAACCTAATGGTTCAGATAAGGAGTATATTAGTTATTACTGAAATCACTGAAACTAGCCAGTCTAAACAATTATGACTAATGGTAATAATACAAAAAACACTACACACAATCCATCACTTACGCAACCAACAAAAACCTGCAAATCTTCTTTTCTCAGGAGCTGATGCTGACTGTCTAATTAACATCTTCCCATCTCGCACCCAGACGAATGCCAGTCTATTCTTCACCTTGAGATCCCTTGCTGCTCCTAAGGCAGTTTTGTAATAAGGAGATAGATGTTCGTAAATGTGAATGATATTATCCTTCAGTCCTGGGCTGATTTCCATTGTTTTTACCCCATTTTTCTTCTTCGTGGCCAAGGTCCATGAATTTGTAACTTTTCTAGAGATAAAAGTTGACGATAAGAGAACTTGAATCCTTAGCATTTGGCTTCCTGTGCAGAGCAGACACTTCTTCATTTTTCAACTCTATTTGAATGGTATGAGCAACAGATTCCAAGATTTTGTGTAAGTCCTTGCCCTTGGTCTCTGGAATGCCAGATATTTCGATGTTATTTATTCTCATTTGTTGCTGTAGGTAATGTAATTCTTGTTGCAATTGTGACAAGTCTTGAGTTAATTTTGTATTCTTTTCTTCCAATTCATTATATTTTTAGCAACATCATTATTTTCAATGGATAATTTTTTTTACTTGCATTTTGTTTGTTTCTTCAGAGATTTTGTTCAGTGTTTTGATTTGGGCAGAGATATCTTCGAGTTTTCTGTTGAATAAAGAAGTAAGCTCATGCAAATTGGAAAGCGAAATCAAAATTTTAATAAAACCTAAATCCTGATTATTGAAATGACGTTCAGATACAATAAGACACTCACACTTCCACACCGATTTATTTTTGGCATTCTTCCTTTTGAATTTTTCCATAGTTTCAAGTCTTGTACAAGAAGCTTGGAATGAATTCTTTCATTCATTATACTTAGCTTCATTTTTGTTGTGAAATACCACTTTACATTTAACACACGACATATTTAGGTGGCAAAGATATCAATGACAATTACAAAATAAATAACAGTAAATTTTTTTAGCATGTATGTTTGTAGTTAAGAGACACACAAGTACTACCAGAACATAACAGGAGAGTCATGCACTAGAACAAGCAAACAAAACACATGCCGTCTCCATTGACTGCTTATCAGTGACAGTTATGCTTTAAACAAACAAGATCAACATTTTTTGAATAATGCCCTAAATAACATTTTTCTGACTACAAATGATTAGTTTAGCCAGTACTACATGGGAAAACTACACTGCTAGTGAGTGAGTGTCAGGTGTGAGGAAGTCACAAGAAAAATTGAACATTTTAAAAAAAATTGTTCTCTTAATCTTCCTCACTGCTGATCATAGATAACAACATTACACAATTTTTTACACATGTTACTCATCTAATACATACTAAAGTTAGTGATACTATAATGAAGAACTCAACTCATTTAAACATCTAACACTGTTAGTGTGCTAAAATTCAATGTAGCGATTCAACAAATTATTTATAGAATAAATTGTAACTATTTAACTTTAAATGTGGATAAAACTGTTGTAATATTTTTCTTAGGTAGACTGTTAGTTTTAATGATAATATTTCTATTACCTCTAGTGCAAAATTTGTGGGTGTTTATTTGGATGAAAACTCTCATGGATGATCAAACTGATTTCATTTGGAACAAAATTAAACAATATTGTTTTGCTTTGAAGTGTTTTAATAAAATGCTAAGATTGTCATTATTATTAAACATTTATTATGCCTAAATTTATTCCCACAGTTTGATATATCATTTCTTGGGCCTTCCTTGTATCTTGAAATTTTCAAAATACAAAACTGGCTATTATTTTTTGGTCATAAATATGAATTATGTAGAACAGTATTTATCAAATATTAATCTTTTGTTATTTATTGTGCATCTTATTCATTCATATATTTAGTTTACTGTTACTTCATGGATTTATATTTAATTTCAGTGTATGAATATGCAACCTTTACAAAAAAAAAAAAAAAAAAAAAAAAAAAAAAAAAAAAAAAAAAAAAACCAATAGTCACTTATACTTAAATAATAACAATATTCACCTCTATCAGATCAGTGTAATCATTTTCATGTACTCAATATGATACTTCTTTGGCTTACAAGAAGGGTCTTGTTATGTTTTTGTAGCCATTTCTAATAATACATTTTGAATATCTTAAAGATATTCAAATCAATTCGTTTGAAATAAAATAAAAAAGATTTTCTTTTACAAAAGCAGTAAAACTCTTTTGAATTGCAGGTTCTGGTTTTTTTATCTATGTAGTAGCATACATACATAATTATTTCTGATGTAATCATATATTATGTACCAGTCAGATATTTTATTCTGTGACTGCACTCTTAAAGTATAGCAATTAGCAATGTGTATTAAAATATAGAAGGAAAAGAAAAAACTTATGTATGTAAAGAAAATACAATAGTCATTTCAAAAGTTGTCCACTAGATAAAGAAACAGATATTTCAGATAGTTTTTTTATGTATTTTTCAATATAATCACCTTGGAATTCAGTACATTAAGATCAATGACCTTCAGACTTTTTAATATCTTCAGCATAATGCGATTTGTAAAATAAGTTTTGCAAAAAAAGTTGTTGTCTCTAGGCTTGACCTCATAATTTGAAGTGATTCTTTGTCCTGAGCCATTTCTTCAGTTTTGGGAAGAGGAAGTAATTACTGGGAGCAAAATACAGTGAATACAGTGCATGGGGAAGCAATTCGAAGTGTTTTTTTATCAATACTCATAAAAAGATTTAATTCTTTTCCTCAACATAAATATTTCTTTTTTTAGACTACCGATCAGTAAATTCCTATGACCATAAAAAATAATGAATCATCTTTTTGTTTAATTGTGATATTCATTTTTGTTTTGCTATCTTACTGGAACAATAAGTAATACTAACAGAAGATAATGTAAGATACATAATAAAAGATTCTGTCAAAAAGTTTTAAATCAAAATAAGTTCATTCAGGCTGATAACTAATAGCCCACCAGACTGGTCTAGCGGTTAACTCGTCATTGCAAATCAGCTGATTTTGAAGTTGAGATTTTTAATGTTCAAATCCTAGTAAAGGCAGTTACTTTTATACGGATTTGAATACTAGATCGTGAATACTGGTGTTCTTTGGTGGTTGGGTTTCAATTAACCACACATCTCAGGAATGGTCGACCTGAGACTGTACAAGACTACACTTCATTTACATTTACATATACTTCATTTACATATCATCCACATTCATCCTATGAAGTAATACCATATGGTGGTTCTGGAGGCTAAACAGAAAAACAGAGGCTGGTAACTAATAGAAAGTGATAACATGGGATGAAAAATGGGGGGATTTAAGTAGATTGTAAATTCTGATTCTGGTTAATTTTTATTACTATTTAAAATGATGCTATCTAGCAGTGGGTTTAATCTAGTCCAGATGTCTGGTTTGATATATATCACTGTTGGTGAATAATTTTAGTGTGCATGCTGTGTCGGTAGAGTTGATAAAGTAACACTGTATGTAATTGTACATTTGTGTAATTTACTGTGTAGTACGTAATGTTTTTTACTGTTAATATTTTTTAATTGTATGAGAATGTATAAAGATTTTACAATTTATTCTGTTGCAATCATAATTATACAAGTAATTTTGCAATTTTTTTATTATAAAATTGTATAAAAAATAGAGTATTTATATTCGATGTATAAATTACTTTTTAATCGATTCATATTATTAATTATTATACGTAATTTTCAATAACAATATTCACTCATAAATCTTTTTTTGGTAATCTGTTCTCAGATTACCAAAATTCCATTTGATTTCCTCAAGTGCTTGTGGCTATTCTGCCATCTTTAGGAGGAATTTATAATTAAAATATATAAAAAATGTAAAATTCACATAATAAAATTAAATACATATCAGATCATAACAATTGTGATACTCTTATAGAATGGATGTAGTTACTGTAACGTATGACTTCAACATTACAAAATGATGATCAACTGTTATGTATTTAATTTTATTATTTGAATTTTACATTTTTTATATATTTTAATTATAAATTCCTCCTGAAGATGGAAGAATAGTTGAAAGTGCTTGAGGAAATCAAATGGAATTTTGGTAAGCTGTTCTTAAAATTGTGTATAATAGTTATTTTACCTAACTGTGCCATGTTCGAAAAACTTATATTATTAAATTGTTTTAAATACCTCATATACTTGTTAAATAAAAAATTATTTCAAACACAACTTAATGTTTAGTTTCTCTTGTCCTGTTGTTATTGATCAATGATAGTTTAGTTTACACGTACTCTTTAATAAGATTAATTTGGTTTTTAATATCTAATTTTAACAAAAAATCATTAGCAATTGGTTTTCATACAATTTAGTGAACTGGTTAAATAGTGTGAAAGGGTGGGTGTTACATTTTGCTGAATTTTGTTGGTGATTTAAATTACCAGAAGCTGCTGTTATAGTAAAGTTTATGTAGTGATAACCTTGTATCTGTGCATGTTTCAGCGTTTATATGAAACTTTGATACGGTTCTTTGATGATAGAATTATAGCTCATGTATTTTGCTTACAGCTCTTTATTTTTTAATTGTAAAAAGTTGTATGGCTTAATTGTTACTGGTGTTTGTATAAATATAAATTTATAATATGTAGAGAGCTTTTTGATTTTCATAAAATTATAGATCTTTAGAATAACCTCATTTATATCATTTTAGAATATTTATTTTCTGAAACATCACTAAGAAGTCTTTATTATTATAAATAATAATAAGAAAGAAATGAGGAATTTCTTTCTACAGTTGTTGCAGCCATTTCTGGTCTCTGTGGTCTTCCTTTCCTTCTATTAGATTGCTATGTTCCCAAATTTGATCATCTTTCTCTAGACTGTTTTGAAAATGTGACGCCATTCTGCAAAAGTTGTTTTGTAAAGATATATTTTTCACCGACAAAGATGCAACCCTAATGGTATTCTTGACCCTTCTCCTGCTCATTCTATTTAGCAATGTCAGCCAGCAGCATCTTCATCAAAACATTGTTTCTGTAGTCATCAGTTTCTGTTTTCATCTGCTATTAAACACCCAATTTTTGACCCACTTTCTGCTAAAGTTTTTAAAATATGATGTTTATCCATGTTAAAAATTTTGTTATTTCACAGGGATGAATGTAACTTTTTTTGTAGTGCATGACTGCTTTTATTTTTATTCATAAGGTCCACTTCATCTCTCCTATCAGATGTTAAAGTCAGTCTCAAGTATTTAAATCCATCATTACGCTTAATAGTTCTCTGTGAGGTTTCCAAATCTCTTCTGCTTTCCTCTGCAACAAATACTGTGTCTTATCCATGTTGATTTTCAGTCTTCATTTCTTATACGCTACTATAAAGCTCTAAGTTATAAATTGTTCATCTTTGAATAACAATTGAAAAATAAATTTGTCTTTGATTAAAACTTTTATTCAACTACACTTATAGGATCTACTTATTGAGAGCTTTCCATAAATGAATTTTAAACTACGTCAGGAACACACAACAACCTAGTCTGGAACCTTTTTTTTCCACCCTCCACCCCTGGGCTGGACGTACAATTAAGTAAAGCTCAGCTCAAGGAAGTGTCCTTTTACTCTAAGGGAGTCTTCCCACCCACCGGCAGTAAAAACGGCAAGGCAGTTCAGCCCCTCTGGTCGGTCTTTTTATCTTTATCCTGCCTGCCTTATCTAGCCTGCCTCTAATCCCAGGGAGGGGGAACCAGGCCCGACTATGTCGTTACCCCCCCGTTTGGTACCGGCACACCTAAGCATACCAGCCCTCACGGATGGGGCTGTCCAACCTTCTCTACGCTTAAGTCCACGGCGTCTCCCTTCAGCGTCCTTAGCGCGTAACACCTTCATAGCGTACGTGTCGAAGGCCCCCCGGTTCTCTTCTGAGGACAGCATGAAGGGCACCGGGTTTTCGGGTATTAATCTGTCGATGTCTGCTTGAGTCCGACAAAGGTGCCATTGTGCACACATAAATTTGGTGTGCTCCGCTGTGTCCTCTCTGTCGCAAAACATGCAACACGGAGAGTCCCGTCTGCCAAAACGATTGAGGTAATGTTAAAACGTTCCATGACCGGAGAGCATTTGTGAAGTATAAAAATTTATATCACCATTTTTCCTTTTCGTCCACATGTCTAAGTCTGTGATTAATCTCCTTGTCCAGGCTTCATCATTTTCAGTCATCCATCTTTCACGTCATGTCTCCATTACATTAGCCTCGGGCTCACTCTTCCCCATACCATCGTAGCAAAGCTCTCGCATTCTAACTTGCAGGTGAATTGGCAAAGCTGACGCCAACACGCACACCGCACTGTATGACGTAGTTATATAACCCGCCGTAACACCCATCAACGTACGCCTCTGTAGACGCGCCCGGTTCATCATGACCCTCATTGCTCCACCACAAACCGAGGCGGCGTATAACAACACTAAAGTTAATCATTGTCACGATTAATCGGCGTTTGGAAGCCCTTGGAGCCAACTGAGTAGTGATCAACGCATTCCGTGATTTCAAGGTTTTATCGGTCCTTGAACAACTGTCTACTACGTGTTGACTAAATTTACATAATTTGTCGATCTGTACCCATAGGTACTTTATCGTGTCTCTCTTTTGTAGTGACTGTCCGCCTGACATGAGGTTTATTCTACTCATCGTTCTTCTGCCCGTTAGTGTAATGTATGCACATTTCTGTGGGGACAGCTCCAGTCCGTGTCCCCGCATCCAATCCCCGATCGCATTTAAGGCCGTGTCTCCCCTTTCTTCCAGTTCAGCCTCAGACCTGCAACTGACCAGAACGGCCAGGTCATCAGTGTACGCCACTGTTTCAGTTGCAGCTGGCAAAGGAAGCCGCAGGACGCCATCATAGACCAGGAGCCAAAGCAACGACCAGGACAGACCCCTGCGGCACGCCCCCGAAGATCTGAAATCGCAGCCTTCCGTTCTAAGTGTTAGCATCAACCCATCTGTCGGACAGACACTCAGAAATTTGTCTCCGGACGTACTGATCTCTTTCGTAGCCAGCGCTGCCATAATCGATTCCCATGTTATTGAACCAAATGCATTTTGTAAGTCCAACAGGATTAGCATCGGCATTCTTCTTATGCGCAAGGTGCCCTGTTCTCTAGAGCAGCCCAGTCTACTACCTTTCGTATAACTAGCCCCTTTAGCACTGCGGCTGGTATGCCGTCTGGGCCGGACTTTTTTTGTCCTTCAGCTTGAGGATGACCGCCGTCACCTCATCTTGCGTTAAGGGCTTTCTGTCTCACTCGTTGTATTCAGCAGTACCGTTATCTTCGCAAGGAAACAATCTAATCACTTGGCGTCTCCCTGTCTCCTCCGTGAGGATGGGGAGCCGCCTACCAAATCGGTTCACAGTTATCTGATAGGTCCGCCTCCACGGATCTGAATCGAACTCTCCGCAGAATGCTCTCCATTTATTTTTCTTAGACTGCTTGATTTCATAAATTAGTAAGCGTCGTGCATCTACATATCTTTGCGCAGCCTCTTCGTATGCATCCCCTCCTGCAACCCTTAACTTCTGTTTTCGGCGTCGTAGACTTTGAAGTTCACTTTGCATATGCGCTATTTGCTCAGTCCACAATATATCGGGTGAAACCTATTGCTACTCTTAGGAATCTTTGAAATCTCATGGATTATCAAATCGTGGAGAGACGACGGCGACAAATTTCTACCATCTCTGATCTGTCTGGCAACATTTTCGACGACAGTTGCAACTTCGTGTCAGTCTTGGAGGTTTCTGACTGGTTATCAAACGAAACGGCGGGTCTTAGATTTCTAACAGTGTGGCCAAGTGATGACTTGCCGTATCGTCCTGCAGGACTCTCCAGTTACACCTGGAGCGGTCCCATCGTCCATCCATTATGGTTAAATCCAGAATCAAGGTATGTCCCCTCGCCGTATAGGTAGGTGTGTGGTCATTTAAGCAGTAAAGACCATTCACTGTCATGATGTCTGAAAGAACCTCGCCGCGACGGTTTGTGCAAGAACTACCGGTGACAACAGCCTTACAATTCAAGTCGCCCATCAGGATGATCTTCCTGGGCGATCTGACAATGATATCATTGAGTCTATCCATAAATGCCTCAAACTCATGAAATTCGCATTTGTAGCTGACATAGGCTCCAATCAACAGTGAATCAGGTATTCCACTGCTATCAGACCTTCTTCTCTGTGGAATGGCTGCCCGCCCCACCGTCCACTAATATTCAGGATAGCGACGTCACCCGCAGCATCTGCACCATTCTCTTCTGGCAACTGTATATTGTTTAGGTTCGGTTGTTATGAGGCTGTCCACGCCAATACCCTTCACCAGTTCTCCCATAAGTCGTGAGAGAGAATACTTCTATTGGCATAGAGGGTCAACCTAATCATTTCTGGTTGAGCCGCACATCACGCTTCCGGTGCGGTGATCAACGCTATTGCAGTCAAAACATCTTTTTCCTTCTCGGTATTCCCTAATCTGGTGGCCTTTGCCACCACAGTTGTAGCACAGCTCCGTTCTGTTGGGAACCCGAGACTCAGCGCTCCTGTGCCCGGACCCCCAACATCTGTAACAGCGATTGGATTCTTCTCTAATATAAGCTCGGCAGTGAACCCACCCTACTGCTATCCTCTTCTCTATGAGTTTATTTGTTGCCCTGTGTGTCATGATGACCGTCACGTTCTGTGTATCGTCGTACCTCTCCTTATTCACGATATTTTGACTCCCAACAACGCCAGCAATTGCCTCGTTTATCTCCTGCTCTGATGTGTTCAGTTCTACGTCTCTGACATGGACAACCGCTCTCCTGTCGCCTCTAGTGCGCATGTCCACCTGCAGCACCGCCGCTTTATCTCGGAGAGCTGCAGTAAACTTTTCCGTATTCTGCGAACCCTTGATCCTGATTTGGAGCTCTTCATTGCATCCCTTCCTTAAGGAAAGGACTTCCCCAGCCTCTTCCTTGGTTACGGATGTTTTCATCGTTTTTAATAGGTCCGCGTAGGACTTGCCTGATCTCTTACTACGACTACCCTGCTGTTTTCAGGCGGAGGGGTCTACCTTCGAGCCGAGGCTGACCTTGATCTTGAATGGCCGGATGTCTCAGCTGATCTTGAAATCACCACCGTCGCTGGTTCATCACTGTTCTTAGATAAATGCACTAACATCTTTCTAATAGCCGTACCAATGGTTCTCCGGGCAGAACAAACACCGGTAATACTGATCTCTTCATACATGTTTTAATGACCCCAGAATGGTGGTCGACGTCTCGCGGTCACCGCCTCCAGTACTGTAGTAGATTCTGAACTTGCTGTGGCGAGCTGACTCCGCATCTTCCCCTATGCAAGAGGAAACATCTCTGACAATGTCGCTGCTTTAAATCTTCGCGCCCTCGGGTTGTTAACGTCCACCCTCTGCTTGTTTACCAATTCAATAAAATGACACGAATCGCTGTCTTCGTCATCAAGAGATTTATTCTTTCTTACTCTGTTTAGTATCTCAGACGGCCACCTGCGTGGAAGTAAGTCAAGAAGTTCTTCATCGGTCACGTCTCGTCTCAAAATTTCCTTAACATCTGATTCTTTTTGCGGGTCCGTCTGGTTGGCTTGTGTGATCACGGTTAGTAGCGGGGACACCTCCGATAGTTGTTTTAGTCTGTTGTATGTTGCAGTCAACTCCTTCTCATGACTGGAAATATATTTCGCCAGTCCTGAACCATGATGCTGCTTCAAAGTCAAAGCAGCTAATCCCAATCGAGTCGTTAGCTTCTTCAAGCCCTTCACTGGCTCCTCCTCTTCGGAAGACACCTGCTGGATGCGTTTCTTTCCTTTAACGTCTGTAACCTTCCGTTGCGGGGCTTCACAAACTCGGGAATTACTTTGGTCGGTTTCTTCCTCCGTGGGAAGTGACTTGCGCCGCATCTTATATTTTTATCTCCTTTTGTGTCAAATTTCTCGTATTTTGACACCCCACAAGCCTAGGTTTGGGAGGTCAAAAACGGCGGGGTCGGGTTTTTTTTTGTAGGTGGGTAGGTAAAATGTATCTGCTTGAAATTTAGTTCAAACATTTTTGGGGAGGTCGAAAATGTATCCCCCAAAAAAGGATTCAAAAAATTTGAGTGGAAGGGGTTGAGGCGGTCCGGAAGGACCCGGGATGCAAAAATCCCGGGGGTTTTTGTGATCTGAAGGATAGAGGTGGAGAAATAGTGGAAAAGGTTGTTCCCCTTATAAAGCATGCGAGGACTAAGAATAATTCTCGCTTACCTCAGTGAAAATTGTTGAAAAATTTTCAAAGTCCTTATTTACTGCTATTATTAGTGATGTCACTGACTTGTAATTCCCTGTCTATTTGACTTAGAATATTTGTTTTCTAATCTCAATAACTTATACACTGGTTATGTGTGAACAACTAATGCAGTCACAAAAATCAAAATTATGGTACAATCCGTAATCCAAAAATCATGAAACTTCTTCCATAACCTTATCTCAATAAACGACACTATGTTTCCAGTTTAAAAACCACAAAAAACCAACCAATTAAGCCACTAGAGCGCAGAGCACAGACAAATACAACCTTTCGGTATGAGCTTCCTTACTTGACTCTAGTCTGGAACCCTTAGTAACAATAAAATCACCAGTTAGTGGCTTGTTTTTCCATCTTTAATCCTACTCTTGGAGCGTGGTACAAATTTTTTATAGGATTATATGAATATCCTCTATTCCACAATCTTCCATCGCTTCCCTAAAATGTTTAATCAGTATACTAACATATATGGCTTTTTAAATATCATATAGAGCCTCTATTATAAGCTAAGGTAATATCTACATGGTAATGACTAGGCCTAAAACTATATTATCCTGCAAGTCCCACATTCTGATCTTCAGTGTGTTATTTCAAGATACCTGCCCAGTCTTTCCGCTGAACATATGCTTATTACTTTGTAATCTGTGCTTAATTTCTGCAATCTGTGTTATCTTCCTTTTTCTAAATAGTACTTGTACTTACTTCCTTCCATTCCTATTGGACTTCCTTTTTCCCCAGTATTTGAAGTAAACAAACCTGGTCCTGGAAATACTTCCAGGACCAGATGACCTATTGTTTTTTAAACCCTTTGAAGCAGTGTAAACGAAATGCTGTATTTTGGTGGCAAGAGTATTTCAGGTATAACATGAATTTTTTTGAACATGTACCTTTGTTTATAAAATTTCACATTCCTAATGAATTTCCATACCTAACTGAAAATTTGACCTTACTATAGGTATGGCAACTATGCAAACTGTCTTTCTGTTATTAACTATGTGGTTGCTACTGATTAATTTATTTATAAACAAAATGTCTGTATCGATAAACTTTAAATGTACTGTTGAAAAATTATCTGTTATGATTCCAATTAAAAATTATCATCTTAATTATGTATAAAACCTGTCAGAATTGGTAAAGCTTTATGTTTAAAAAATTGTTCAGTGCTAACAGTCCAATCTAGAATCTTGTTGGACAGTTACAGAAACAGCGGATGGAATTAAAAAAAATATTACAGGGATTTAATAATGCTTTATCTACTTGGTTATTATGATTTGGAAAATGTCTAAAAGTTAGACAATTTGCAGTATGATCTCATGGCCTTGATTGACATAAATGATAACATCCCTTTGGTTTTTCTTTAGAGAAAGGATAAAGCATTACAATTAAATTTTCCAAAGATAGAAAGCTGGTATCTGGTGAACTTTGATGTTAGTAAGGGGTTTAGTCTAGAGTTTTGTGTATCCCTGACATTTTACATTTTATTTATGGAGGAAACAATTTTTTTGGGACAATTGAACAAATTTTTTTTTGGAAAAAGGATAAGAAAATTTCCGAAGCTTGAGTATTATTATAACTGTTCCAGTTTCTACTGAGCTGATACTGTGAATTGAATCTGGAATTTACTGCTCATTAGCCTGTAATTTTAATAATTTGAGTGTTTTAGATATCTTTGATAACTAACAAAAAATTCAGTTGTTTTAGTTTTTTGACCTTTTTTTAGTCTAGTTGTAACTGTTATATATTGATGGTGAAAAGTGAATTATTACATATAGTAATTAATGTATTCCATTTTTAGTTCATTGAGAGAAGTAACTGAATCATTGTTGGTAGATTATATTTACACTGTATGAAGAAAAGGGTACCTGACTTAACTCGACAGAGAGCTCAACTGTTATTTGGGATCCTTGTGGAAATTCCAAAAAAGGAAAAAGTCCTTAGATAAACTTACAAGTAGAGTAGGTATTCTTGCTAATAAAGCAGTTGCTTCACTAGCTATAGAGTGATACAATTTGTGGGTACACTGGAGTAGCTGACTTGATTCTCATGATGACTATCTGAAGATGTTGCCTCAAGGGTAAAGGTAATTGAGGATGTGAAGTGAGGGGGATGATCAACTCACACATGGACTGTTAGTCTCTTGGGATATTGTATTAGTTTACTGTTGTTATATTAAGAGAATGAACTCTGATTAAAAATGATATTTCTGAAAGAAGAAATTGAGTAATAAATTAATTATTCAGCCAGTCAGTCAAAGGGTTTTATAACTAATGCTACACTGCAAGTTCAGATGCGGACATGATTTATCATGAGAAATAGTATAAAGAATAGAGTTTTTCTGGGAGGCAGGAGACCTAAACAGACTGTTTCAAATGTATGTGATTGCTATTACTTTTAAATTTATATTCTTTTTATTGATTTTAATATTAAGTAATACAAAGTCTAAAAATAGATCAAGTTATATCATAACATACTTGTACATGCATATAACATAAGCATTACACTTTACTATATTGTAGCAAAGAAAAAATAAGTAACAACTAACAAAATTTAGATTAATGTTTTTTTTCTGTATTTCAGATGAAGAGCTATTGAATAAAAAAAGAAGTGACATTAAATAAAAGAAGACATGAACAGTTTTAAAAATGAAGATAAATATGAAGTGAGAAGTTTTATGAATTGTTAGTGTAAAAAATTGCTTAATAGTACAAATTATTGAATTGTTCTCTTAACCTTTTAACATCACAATGATCCGCGGTTGATTAGCGCTGCGCGAAAATATGTTGGTATCTGATTTCCTCCCTTCATAGTCTTATGCTACCTTCTTGTGAAAAAAAATTTCCACAAATTACAGTATGTTAAACAGATTTAACAGATTCTGACCAAAAAAAAACTGTTACGATTGGATAGTTTTTATGCCTGTAACAAAAAAAAAATTGAAACAGTACAAAAATTACGTTAATTTAATTGCAGAATTTTTTTCCGCATTTCTACCGCGTTTTTTATTAGCGGAATTTTTTTTTGTTTTGTGTTTATGAAACATAGTTTGCTGATTTTAAAAATAATATTTTCAAGCAAATTGGTTGAAAATTGGGCAAAATATGATGAAAAACCCGTGTCATAAATCACAGATTAGTAACATATGTTATATTAGTAACATATGAAATATTCTGGGTATGTCTTCTTTGACCAAAGAAAACTGTAAAAGTCCTAAGTAAAACTGTAGTCAGAAAAGTTTAAATGGATTGAAGATATGCAAAGAGAATAAATATTAAAGAAATGACTGATAAGTGTTGCTGAATTTTTAAAACAGTTTTCCTACATTTGCAAAGGGCTAATTTATTTTCTTATGTAAAGAAAAATGAAAAATATTCTAACTCAACTAAATTAGATTTACTGGAAAAATTATGTTCAAAAATTATTTATAAAATTTAAACTTAAATGGCCATTTCCATTATTAAACAATCATCATTAGACATTGAAGAAAAATTATGGTTAAGAAAATAAATAAATTAGAAAAGAAGATAAAATAATAATAATAGACAAATAAGTAGTACCTTCAAAATAGTATAAAACTATGGTACTACAAACTGATGTTTCATGCAATCTCAGCAGTGTAGATTTATTAAAAAAAACATATAAAACATTTAAACTTACAATTTAGACTACTCATCTTAATAAATTTCTTATATAGGTTGAGTAAATAAAATTTATCTCAAGAAAGATTAAAGACAGCATGGATGTTAAACTAAAAGAAGCAAATATCCCTGCCCATGGGATAACCGTTTAATGTTAGGATTGAGAAATTTTACAAAAGGTTTTTAATGAATTCAAAATTGAAAAAATCTGTTAGCTACTGGTCTGCTACTGTTGTTTAACCATAAAGTTTCTGTTTCACTAATAGTAAAGTTAGTTTCCCAATTATACGATCCCTGCTTATGTATCTATAACGAATAAATTAATTTTGTGACTAGTTTTAAGGCAATGCTGGATTATAACCTTTTTCTGGTCTTCTGTTTTAATATGAGCCACTTGCTCTTTTATTCTTATTTAAACCTTTTTTTTTATTTCTCACACATATCCTGAAGTACAATTATTGTGTTTATAAATCAATTTAATTGTAAATTATAATTTAAAATAAATGCCCATTCTTTCAAAGGGTTTGTTTTTATCTTTAGCACTTCTGAGAATACAGTACAGTTTGCTAGATGTAGCCATGATAATGTTAACCCACCAGGTTGGTCTAGTGGTGAACGTGTCTTCGCAAATCAGCTGATTTTGAAGTTGAGAGTTCCAACGTTCAAATTCTAGTAAAGGTAGCTACTTTTATATGGATTTGAATACTAGATCATGGATACCGCTGTTCTTTGGTGGTTGGGTTTCAATTAACCACACATCTCAGGAATGGTTGAACTGAGACTGTACAAGACTACACTTCATTTACACTCATACATATCCTCTAAAGTAATACCTGACAGTGATTTCTGGAAGCTAAAAAGCCATGATAATGTTGAAGTTATTTATTTAGAATTATTTTTAACTTTGTTGCTTGCTGTATGAAAAATACATTGTTATTAAACAATGGGACTTTATGGAAATTTTACTTGTATTAATCAGACAAAATTCACAGTCCTTATCAAAAGCTTTGGTGTAATAAACTGTAGTTGTTGAAAATAAAAAATCAAGAGTTCTAGTTTTTAAACAGTTCAATAAACTTTTTTATTTCCAAAATGAAGTTTTCAACTTGATTTTTTTTCTAAATAGCCCATAACAGAAAAATAGTTGCAACATTTCTCATAGAGGTAGTAGGAAAAATATTAAAATGTCTTTGAAATTAATCTTTTGTTCAAATAGTTCAAAATACTATCATTTGGGATGTTTTTAAATAGTTTTTTTAATTTGTTTAGACAGAATACCTTTTTATAGGACTAAATTTGTTCTTATTTTACTACTTTTTACTGATTTAAAAATTAGTAGAAATATTGTTTTTGGTAAAATAAATAAAATAAGGTTGTAAGGTAAAATAAAAGGTAAGGTTGTAAATATACTGTTTAACTTTATTGCTGGGTGGTTAGGTTTTAAGCTGTATGGAAATAAAGTTCAGCAACACCATTATCAGTTTATGTAATAACCTAAAAGAATGTTAGTGAAGTTTTCATGAGAAAATTGCATGAAAGTGAATAAAGTGTATTAATCTTCATTATAGTAAATTTTTTTCCCTTCAAGGTATAGCAACGTCCCTATATCTCCTCATCTTTGATCTGATTTTAAAAATTAGTAGAATCAGTCCCTCTTATACACAAGCTATTGTAAGAAACTCCATGATGATTAAATCATCCCTGAGGTATAAAACCAAATAAATTTCAACATGCCAGGTGTGTAAATATGAAACCAGAATTTGCCCATAGCTGGTCCTAGCTGTCAATGTTGTTACCATCAAACTGCATCATTGGAACCATTTTCTTTCTTTGACAGCGACAAAGATTTTTAACTCACAACAATACAACTTTCATACAAGAGCATAGTTTTATATTAGTGTTGAACATGTTGAGTTTTGTACCTACAAACTATGATTGGCAGACAGCATTGATTTTCTGTTACTATTTAAAGAAAACTGCTGCAGAATCGCATCGAGTGCTTGTCGAAGCTTACGGTGAGCATGCTCTTGGCAAATCACAGTGCTTTGAAACCACAATTTTGTAGTTCAAAAAATTCAAAAGGGGTGATTTTGATGTGAGAGACAAAGAATGTGGAAGACCACCGAAAAAGTTTGAAGAGAGTGAATTGCAAGCATTGTTGGATGAGGATGACGCTCAATTGCTACAACTTAGAGATCAATTAAATTTAACATGAGAAGCTGTCTGCATACGTTTGAAAGCCATGGTAAAAATCCAGAAGATGGGAAAATGGGTTCCACATGAACTGAATGAAAGACAGCAAGAAAACCAAAAAACCACTTGTGAAATGCTGCTCGCCAGGTACAAAAGAAAGTAATTTCTCCATTGAATTGTGACAGGTGATGAAAAGTGGATATATTTCAAGAATCCTAAGCATAAAAGGTAACTCCAGGTGAAACATCGACATCAATTTCAAGGCCAAATCGCTATGGAAAGAAGACAATGCTCTGTGTTTGGTGGGATCAGAAGGATGTAATCTATTATGAGCTGCTAAAACCTGTCAAAACCATTAATACTGAATGCTACCGATAACAAATGATCGATTTGAATCAAGCATTGCATGAAAAACGACCAGAATATCAAAAAAGGTAACACAAAGTGATTTTGCTTCATGATTATGCACCACTCATACACAGCAAAACCGGTCAAGGAAATGATTGAGGTGCACAGTTGGGAATACTTTCGTATGCAGCTTACTCACCAGACTTGGCACCATGTGACTACTATTTATTTGCATCGATGGGACACGCATTTACTGAGCAGCGCTTCACTTCTTATGAAAATGGCTTGATAACTAGTTTGTCTCAAAAGAGCAACAGTTTTTTTGGTGTGGCATTCATAAATTGTCAGAGAAATAGGAAAAATGTATAGCTAGCGATGGACAATATTTCGAATAAAATATTTTTTATATTTTTCATACAATAAACATGTTTATTTTCTATACAAAAATTCCAGTTTCGTATTTACACACCTGGTACATACATACACTCAATAATTTTTTTAATCAGGATTTAAATAATTTTAAACTGGTACTTTAAAATATTGAGAAATACAAAAGTAATGAGGAGCCAAAACTAATACTTTATATTCTATTATATTTGGCAAAAAGTAATTAATTAAAAAGTACTTCTTTGTTGAACACACTGTTATAAAAAGACTGTTAAAAAAAATAATAATGTGTTACAGTCTTCTGTGCCCTATGAAAACATGTTTCTATAATAGAATGTTGATATCAGTAAATAAATAATTAGAATTATTTTTTAATCATTATTTTATGAATCTGAAATCATGATTTTAGCTTATACTTCTGATAACAAAACGTGTAACCAAGCGGTACATGAGTGTTTTTTATGTGAATAGTGATCGTTGTTCTCAACAGCACACTTAAAAATGAAAAAGTTTTGATTCAAATCCCTATCACCATAAAAACACAATAAAAATTAGAAATAAAATTACAATAAAATTTTGAAACGCTTTACAGTCACTGTTTTGTGATAAAAATGTGATTGTTTGATAAAAGTAACAATGTGCATAATCTTTTACTCAGGTGGTAAATTTCAAACTAAATACATTTAATGTATAATACTGCTGCTGTAAATATTATAACCATTCAATCAGATCCATTAGTTTTGCAATGAAAACTTTTGAATTTGAACACAGGCTTTTCTCATATAGCACATTCCTGTAAGACTTTGGTCAGAAAATGGCTCTATGGCTATAAAGTACCTCTATGGCTTTTAATATCTCTGTGCTTCCAGAGAATGGACTAAAGTGAAAATGTGGTGGGAAGAACCACTGTGAGAAAAATCCTTACAAAATACAAAAAAAATATTTTACTATCAGTTACAACTGGAACATTATTTTTCATTCTGTCATTTATTAGGACTGCCACCCATCAGTTGATTAGAATGACGCATCAGCAAGGATAAAAATCCAGGCTCCATGGTATACAATGGTCTAACGTATCTTTCAACATCTTTATGTTCTTTCCATTCTGAAAACTTTTGAAAATCCAAATTTACAGATTTTACATTACAATTGAAAAGTATTTCAATTATCTGTTTTAATTTTTAGTATGATTGAAAAATAACTATTATAAATAACAAGAAAAGTAATATTGTGGAGAGCATACAGAAAGTGAAAAGTTCAGCTGAAAAGGGGAATATGCAGATTGTTTAACATAAAGCACATCATGTAGTGAAATAAATGGGTTAGTTTTGAAAAAAATACACAGTGTTTACCATCTTCTTTAGGAATTTTTAAAACTACAAAACAAAAATACAAAATCATTCACATTCTAACAAAATGTACTCTGATAAACCCAGTAACATAAGAGTACTTATAGGTAAATTGTATTAACTACATCAAATATTATATCGGATAGACTGGATGCATATTCAGCCAAAGTTATAAAATAGACATGCAGACATTTCATATGACAGAATTTCTGTTTGAAAATTACCTTTCAGAAACAGAATATGGTAGAGATGAGGAAATGGAGAAGGAGATATTAAAACATCAAAACTGTACTGCATCTAGTGGACTTAACATCCAAAACTTGGAGGATTCTTTATTAACTTAACATTAAATGTGTGTCATTATATAAAATAACATTAAAAACAATACTGCTGACAAAGGAGCTGAATAAAACATCATAAAATATATTCTAGAACCATATTTCTGTATACTTGGAAAGATAGCTGTTTTATAAAATAAAACAGTATTACAATTAAATTTACAATATCATTTATAAATAAAAATATTTGTAACTTTTTAATAAAGAAGCAAACACCTGTTAAGAATGATGACTTGATATTTTCTGTTAAATTTGACCAGTAAGTGAAATTATATTTCCATTAATAATACAACTTCATTGGAAAAAACTTAATTGGTGAAGTACAAGATGCTGATTATAATTCCACACAATTAAGATGAATAAGAGTAAAGATGTGTGCTAGATGTATGAATGTATAAACCTGTTATTTCACCATGTTCATTTATCTGCATTGCTTAACCTAGTTCTCTTTTTTTTCATACACAAATAAAATCATTAGAAGAAAACATAATGGAAGTTATCTAGTAAAACAAAAATTTTATTCAATGTTATTTAACAACAGTTATCAAAGAATTGATTTACTAAACATGGCTTAGACCACCAGACTGTTGTCCTTTATATTATTTATTTTGTGTTACTTTTATGCCTGCATGGAAGCATAGATCCCACATTGTGGAACTTGAATATTATAAGTAAATAGGCTAAAAATTTAGGTTGAAATTGAAGTTTTTTAATAGTTTTCTTATGTTTTAAAAATAAAATATAAATTAAAAAAAAAACTCTCTTGGAATAGAACAATAAAAGAAATATTATGAAAACAAACTGATCAGGGTATTTCTATTTTGGAAAGGATTAGGAGGTCTGGTTTTACCTGACAGGCACTTAAGCCATTAGCCTTATTATAGGTTCCCTACCAGATAACCCCTCCTCTATGAATCATGAGACCTTGCCGTTGGTGAGGGGGCTTGAGTGCTCAATGATACAGAGTAGCTGGACCGAATGTGCAACCATATCGGAGAGGTATCTGTTGAGAGCCAGACTAAGGAATGCTTCCTGAAAGAGGGCAGCAGCTCTTTCAGTAGTTGTTAGGGACGTGAGTCAGGATGACTTAAATGGCCATATCAACATCACTCAGTCCTCTGAGTACTGCGCAGCTGAAAGCAATGGAAAACTACAGCTGCTTTTTTCCAAGAAAATGTGGCTCTCTGCATTTTCATATAGCAATGATGGAGGCGCCTTCCTTGGTAAAATATTCCGGAGGTAAACTAGTCCCCCGTTCGGATCTCCGGGTGGGGACTACTAAGGAAGGGGTCACCAGAAAATTAAAAAATAACATTCTACGAGTCGGAGCGTGGAATGTTAGAAGTTTAAAAAAGGTTGGTAGGCTAGAAAATTTAAAAAGGGAAATGGATAGGACAAATGTAGATGTAGTAGGAATTAGTGAGGTTCGGTGGGAAGAGGAAGGCGACTTTTGGTCAGGTGATTTTAGAATAATTAACTCAGCTTCAAATAATGGACAGGCAGGAGTAGGTTTCATAATGAACAAGAAGATAGGGAAGAGAGTAGAGTATTTCAAAACGCATAGCGATAGAATCATTGTAATAAGGATAAAATCAAAACCTAAACCGACAACGATTGTTAACGTCTATATGCCTACAAGCTCCCATGATGATGATGAGGTAGAGTGTGCATACGAAGAGATTGATGAAGCAATTAAACACGTAAAAGGAGATGAAAATTTAATAATAGTTGGAGATTGGAATGCAAGCATTGGAAAAGGCAAGGAAGAAAATATAGTGGGTGAATACGGGCTGGGCAAAAGGAACCAAAGAGGGGACTGACTTATAGAGTTTTGAACGAAGTATAATTTAGTAATTGCCAACACCCAATTTAAAAATCATAATAGAAGAATATACACTTGGAAAAAGCCAGGCGATACTGCAAGGTATCAGATAGATTATATCATGGTTAAGCAAAGATTTAGGAATCAACTCGTTGACTGCAAAACTTAAATTGGAGCAGACATTGATAGCGACCATAATTTCGTGATAATGAAATGTAGATTGGGTTTTAAAAACCTGAAGAAAAGGTGTCAGATGAATCGGTGGAATTTAGAGAAGCTTGAGGAAGAGGAGGTAAAGAAGATTTTTGAGGAGGACATCGCAAGAGGTCTGAGTAAAAAAGATAAGGTAGAAAATGTAGAAGAAGAATGGGAGAATGTTAAAAAGGAAATTCTTAAATCAGCAGAAGCAAACTTAGGCGGAATAAAGAGAACTGGTAGAAAACCTTGGGTTTTAGATGATATATTGCAGCTGATGGATAAACGTAGAAAATATAAGAATGCTAGTGATGAAGAAAGTAAAAGGAACTATTGACAATTAAGAAATGCTATAAACAGGAAGTGCAAACTAGCGAAAGAAGAGTGGATTAAAGAAAAGTGTTCAGAAGTGGAAAGAGAAATGAACATTGGTAAAATAGACGTAGCATACAGGAAAGTTAAGGAAAATTTTGGGGTACATAAATTAAAATCTAATAATGTGTTAAACAAAGATGGTACACCAATATATAATACGAAAGGTAAAGTCGATAGGTGGAAGTTATGTTTTTATTTCATGTTATGAATGTACTATGTGTATTAATAACTAATTGTTATTCAGATGTACAAAATGATTGATTAATACAATTCTAACATACAAAATTAAAAATATCACACAAAAAAACCCACATCAAAATTTATATTAATCACTAAAATTTACAGATAACAGAGTAATTTTAGAATAATAGACAATAGATATTTTGGAAATGTTTATAAAATTAGTAGGTAACATAAAAAAAAAATAGTAAATGAATCTTAATTTGTATTGAATTTCGTTAATGAAATGAATTGACATTGATACAGATTAATTAGAACAGAAGATAAATAAATTACCAGAAGATAGGGAGCATTAATATTTCAATAAATGATAAAGAAAAGAAAAGGATACAAAACGGATAAGGATACAAAGGAAATAAAAAAAAGGTAAAAATATAAATAAAAGGGTACAAAGGGATAAAAAGGAAAAGATACAAAGGTACAATAGAAGTTAATTTATACAGTAATAATTTATTACTTGTTTGAAAGAAAAAATATTTTCCTTTCATCAGATCATACAATCTTATGTAGGTGGCATACATAAGGGAACAGAAAACTAGTTTATTTTTCTATTTCTTGGTAATAATTAATTGTTCATTGTGAAATCTTCAACATAACAGTGTGGCATGCCCACGTTTGTGTACATAAATAAAGTGTACTGTGAATGTATGGTACATTATAAAATAACATACGATTAATAATAACACATGCAATTATGAAATATGTTTATAATATTAGATGATAAATTCTAGAATTTTCTTTGTTTCATAGTTTGTTTCTTACTTGTGTCACCTCTGAATTACTGAGTGAAGATACAAAGGACAAGGTAGAATGGTAAATAGCATGTTAGAAAACGTATATTACTAGTTCCAAACCAACAGTCTGATGTTTTAAGTTGATAAATCAAAATTTCTTAATTTCAATCTAAATAGAGTTATTTCTAATTTAGGAGTAAGTTATTTATTAAACTTTTTTTTTCAGAGTAGTTTCACAAAATTATTAGTTGTAGATATCGATGCAAATCTACAAGTTATTTTCAGCTCATTTTGCCTTACAAATTCTACCTCAAAAAGAGTTCTAGCAGCATATACCAACTGCTTATTATGTTTCTGTACATCTAAACCTTTAATGTGACATAATTTTTTGTAGTTCAGTTAATGCTAAACAAGTTTTTCTAATGTAAAAAAGGGATTGTAGTAATTACTGATTCATGATTTAATCTCCTGTACAAGGATCTATTTAAGGAATTATGACATCTTGATCTTACAATCACTTTATATAAAAGAATTCTTATTTTTGGAAATTAATTATAATGATTTTAATGACTACAGATATCAACATCCTAATAACTACCTCTAAATAGATATATTTTGTTGTTTCCTCAGCATAATTGACACTTTTTCAACAGAATACTTGTTATATTGATAAACAAGTTATAAGGGTTACTAGAAATATTTAAAAAAATAAGTAAATAGTACCCAGTATTGATGGACAATGCAGTTTACACAATTAATGAATAATTAGCATCCTGAGTTAATATTATGATCTATATGTGTATAAATATCTTTAGTGTATATATAAAACATTATATACTGTTTGTCCCACAAAGAGGATTCACTTTTGATTTAGTATCACTTGCCCATTCCCTCACCAGTTCTATTGAAACAGACCATTTAACAAAGGTTCTAAAAATGTTCTATGAACATTTCAACCTTCTAGGATTTATAGAAACAAAGTGGTGGTTTTCAATTAAAAACATAAATTTCAGATAAATCACATTTTTTATTCATTGTAAAATAGCTGGTAAGAATGGTTAAAAACAGATGATAATTAGAACAAGAATAATTAAAAACAGTTAGATAACTAGTCATAGTTATGACTAATTAATAGCTTGTTTCATTCAATTTGAACAGCTGTTTAACAATACATCTGCTTTTAATCATTTTAAAATATAAATATTATATTTATTACATATATATGAATCTTAGACATATTTCAACTACTATCACTTTGTCCTTTCACTTCTACTACTGAAGTTCAGTCATTCATAACAGTAAAGCACTTCATAAGAACCTTTTTGTGAATTACAAGCCTACTGCTCTTGCTATTCTATTGAATCTGCATTGTACAGCTTCAGTAAACCTTATCATGGACATTCATAAAAAAGGAGTTTGTCAAATTTTTCCTAAAACTGAGTAATGAAAAATTTCAACTTTAGTTTACAGTTGTATTGTATCTGACAATATATTCGTCATAAATTCTGGTCAATGTAGTCATTTATTTTGAGTAATTAGAGCACTCAAAAAATTTCTCTTAAGCAAAAATACTCCCAAAAACAATTTGACTTAATTATGCCCTACACAATGTGTAATTAACTAAAGCAACTTATTACAATATGTCTATATTTAAAAGAAAGTTATTCTGTTCATCATTGTTTTCTTTTTTCCCCAGCTGAATCTAATGCAGCTAACTAATGTACAGGATTACATTACCAATGCTGTGCATATTTATAATAAAATATAATGTTAAAACCATAACAAATATTTATAGTCAAGTTTTTAACACAAAATATTTAAATAAATTTTAAGCACCTTAGAAAGACTATTGTGAAATAAATCACTTTTGTTTGGCGTAAAGAATCCTCACAATGTTGGCTATTGTTTTAGAAATATTAACCAGATAGACATCTTAGCAAAGTACTGTTAAGTTTTTATTACTATAATCAGTTTAAAAATATATCTTACAAACTTGTCAAAAAGAAATGCTAAACTAATATATTTACACACATATGCGCATACGCAACACAAACATAAGAATAATTCAAAAGAATATTAAAAATAGACTGTGCTTCATCTGAAACAATAATTTTTAGATTGAGCATTTTAAAGAAATTTCAATTTTGTTTTGTACCAAAATTATCAGATATGCATCTTATTTATTCACAATGATTTTACCTGAAAATGAACATAAAATAGTATTCTGAAGTTCTAAACAAGGTTTCAAGTTTTGACAGAACAAAGAACTGATACTACTCGGTTATCTTTGTAGAGAACAAATTAGAAATATACATTTACCTACCAGAGTAGAACAAAAATTTTTGTTGTAGAACAGAGAGAATACAACAACAAAACTACACTGTGATTTACTACTTACTTTGTTGTACCCACAGTATTATAGAAAATGTGAAAAAAGTCACAACCTGGAATTAATAATAATTGAATATAGTTAATAAAATTGACTGATGAAAATGAAAAGATGATAAATTCTAATGAATAAAATCTTTGTGATTAACAAACCAAAATAATTAGTAGTGACACACTAAAATCAATAGCCTTAATTATGTTAGAATTCAAGTTCATATACCAACACCAAAGATAAGTAACATAGATAACTAGATAAGTACATTGTAAAGAAATAAATGTAAATCCATCACACCCTCTTATACTCTGAAATGCCTATCTGGCATCCTTTAGTAGACTGTTATAAGAAAAACTAACCAGCTGTAAAAATGACTACTCCCATGAAAGTGGGGGGAAATGAACTCTTTAAGTAAAAAAAGAATTACATACCTAGTAACTGTAAAAGAACAAAAAAAAAATTATTTCAATTAACACAAATTCATAACATTTACTTTATGGTTTATTGGATATATACTTAGTTAATGAAGCAAACTTCCCCAGTGTGTTCGTAACCTTTCAAAAAAATTCAAGATTATCCCAATTTTGCTGTACATTCAGTGCTTGAAAATTGTGTTTAGTATTATTATAATGTTTCTTAATGATTGTAACTAAGATTACAATCTTCAAAAATCTTAGTTACAATTATAATGTTTCTTAATGATTGTAACTAAGATTTTTTTTGCAAAGACTGTAATGAAATTAATAAGTGTTGAATAAAACCTAGTGGAGGAAATATAATGAAGTAGGTTGTTAATAGCTGTCATTCTTTTTCTATGTTTTTATTAAAAATTTAGAATACAGTCTAATTAGACTGTGATTCAATGTAGAATGAAGTGTCTATTTAAACCAGGTTATGGTGGGGTCAATTTTTAGCTTTCTAGGGTATGTATGTATGTCCTTTCTAAGACAGTAACTGTAGAGAAATTGGCCTATAGTTGTATGTACTGAGTAAATTTATTATAGAAAAATCTACGTACAATAGGACTTATATAACATGAAGGACTTGCATTGCTGAGTACTTGTATTCAACAATGTAAAAATTGCATTGTGGTTAACTTTCTAGGTTTATAGGGAAAAAAACTTTTTTTAACACACTGCTGAACTTAATTTCTTCATCGTAACTGTAGTTATAAATAGAATGATAACTAAAGAATAAAAGGATTAAAAGATAAAGCATTATGATATTAAATACTTTTCTCAACCTTATTTACTCTGATTATATCTTTAATGGAAGTCTATCTGAACAGCTATAATCCAGTTGTATTTTTCCACACATCACAATTTCCAGGGATGGGATAGGTGGGGTTGTTCCTTTGGGAATCTTGAACTCATTCTAGAGTGACTAATTTCTAGAAGAAATACAATTTCTGTTACAGCATATCTTTAAGCTGCTCAATGCAGAACCATAGATTAGAAACGTGTTACTTCCTGTTAGGTAAAAATGTCCCAAGATATTGCAGGAAAAATAGAGCCTGGAGGGTGTACTGAGCTCCCTCAGGGCAAGACTGCACATATTTTATTCCATTCCTTTTTTGGGTAGACTATTTATCCTCATCATCCAGTCTTGGTCTTTACTTGTCTTTTGTCTTTACTTGTCTTTGGTCACATCCTCCATTTTGGTTTCTTTAGTAGATAGGTCAGACCCACTGGATTTTTATTAAAGATGGTAGAACCTATAGAGCCAGTGAATCTATTGGGTGATCTGGTTTTTTTTTTTGTCTTCAGTCATTTGACTGGTTTGATACAGCTCTCCAAGATTCCCTATCTAGTGCTAGTCGTTTCATTTCAGTATACCCTCTACATCCTACATCCCTAACAATTTGTTTTACATATTCCAAACGTGGCCTGCCTACACAATTTTTTCCTTCTACCTGTCCTTCCAATATTAAAGCGGCTATTCCAGGATGCCTTAGTATGTGGCCTATAAGTCTGTCTCTTCTTTTAATTATATTTTTCCAAATGCTTCTTTCTACATCTATTTGCCGCAATACCACTTCATTTGTCACTTTATCCACCCATCTGATTTTTAACATTCTGCTGTAGCACCACATTTCAAAAGCTTCTAATCTTTTTTTCTCAGATACTCCGATTGTCCAAGCTTCACTTCCATATAAAGCGACACTCCAAACATATACTTTCAAAAATTTTTTCCTGACATTTAAATTAATTTTTGATCTAAACAAATTATATTTCTGACTGAAGGCTCGTTTCGCTTGTGCTATTCGGCATCTTATATCGCTCCTGCTTCGTCCATCTTTAGTAATTCTACTTCCCAAATAACAAAATTCTTCTACCTCCATAATCTTTTCTTCTCCTATTTTCACATTCAGTGGTCCATCTTTGTTATTTCTACTACATTTCATTACTTTTGTTTTGTTCTTGTTTATTTTCATGCGATAGTTCTTGCGTAGGACTTCATCTATGCCATTCATTGTTTCTTCTAAATCCTTTTTACTCTTGGCTAGAATTACTATATCATCAGCAAATCGTAGCATCTTTATCTTTTCACCTTGTACTGTTACTGCAAATCTAAATTGTTCTTTAACATCATTAACTGCTAGTTCCATGTAAAGATTAAAAAGTAACGGAGATAGGGAACATCCTTGTCAGACTCCCTTTCTTATTACGGCTTCTTTCTTATGTTCTTCAATTATTACTGTTGCTGTTTGGTTCCTGTACATGTTAGCAATTGTTCTTCTATCTCTGTATTTGAACCCTAATTCTTTTTAAATGCTGAAAATTTTATTCCAGTCTACGTTATCGAATGCCTTCTCTAGGTCTATAAACGCCAAGTATGTTGATTTGTTTTTCTTTAATCTTCCTTCTACTATTAATCTGAGGTCTAAAATTGCTTCCCTTGTCCCTATACTTTTCCTGAAACCAAATTGGTCTTCTCCTAACACTTCTTCCACTCTCCTCTCAATTCTTCTGTATAGAATTCTAGTTAAGATTTTTGATGCATGACTAGTTAAACTAATTGTTCTGTATTCTTCACATTTATCTGCCCCTGCTTTCTTTGGTATCATGAGTATAACACTTTTTTTGAAGTCTGACGTAACTTCCCCTTTTTCATAAATATTACACACCAGTTTGTATAATCTATCAATCGCTTCCTCACCTGCACTGCGCAGTAATTCTACAGGTATTCTGTCTATTCCAGGAGCCTTTCTGCCATTTAAATCTTTTAATGCTCTCTTAAATTCAGATCTCAGTATTGTTTCTCCCATTTCATCCTCCTCAACTTCCTCTTCTTCCTCTATAACACCATTTTCTAATTCATTTCCTCCGTATAACTCTTCAATATATTCCACCCATCGAGAAGAGCTGTTGGGTCCGGAAGATGGACTTCGGCGAAGTCGGGGAGTTGCGGCTCGTCCATTGAAGTCCGACCGGGCTTTCCCTCAGCGGCAGTTGGGTTCCCACTACAGCGTGGCAGTGGTAGCCCCCAGAGCCCCGAAGTGTCGGGTCGGCGTCGGTCGTCCTTCGCCGGCGCGGCCGAGGCGGTTCTCCCCGAGCGTTCTCACGCTGGGCCGGCTCCTTCTGCTGAGTCCGCCGCGGCCAGGGCGATTGAAGCCCGGCGAGCTGGAGCGGGAAGGTAACGTCCGTGTCCAGCGGCAGGGAGCCGCTGGACACGGACGCTAATAACTTATATATTTAGCAAAAACCCTTCACCACAGAAGAAGTGCCTTATACAGGAATGTTATCTAAACATGACCTCGGTAGAACCGCCTCACTACGATAGATACTTTAAAGTAGCTATAGATCGTTTAACATGTACGAACCCTCATTGACGGAGTCATTATTAAATTTTCTATAAAACGCGTGATTAAAAAAAATTTAATACAGTTCGGGAGATTTTTATAAAAATGGCTGCGCTTAGGGGTTTCTTCGTATCATTTTTTAAGTTTCCGGCTATTTAAATGCTAATTTTCCTTATTTATAGTTTGTAAGTGTGAGTTTTGCTATTCGGCCGTTCAAATGTCCTTTATATATCTACATCTTACACGTCGTTTTTAGACGATCCGTAAATCGTAATTTATGTTTTACAAGTCGGTGCGCGAGTTTTATTTAAAAATGTCTTTTTATTTAAAAATGGATCATGAACCTTTTATGTCGCACAAATACTTATTTAAGTACACTTCGACTACTTCTCCAGAGATTACTAAACTGTAAGTTAAATAACTGAATATGTACTAAGCAGATTATTAATATTAAAGTATTTACGTAAAGGTGTAAACCTTTTTTTGAGTAAAGGGCGTCGATACATCACTCCCGACTTAGAGTTTTATTACGCGTAAAAAGAAATATGTTTATGTAACTTTTAATAGTTGACACTGAAGACGGGTGTTAGAAGCGCAAAGTCGTTCTCGGACTCGGAGTCAGAGAACGACTTTGTTAAATTTTATTTATCGCATTCATGAAACCGATAAATATATTTTTTATCGGGTGTAGTAAAATTAAGTTCTTATTTTCTGTAGTGCAATTATTAAAGATCTTGCAAATTTTTTCCGTACTACCGGCTAAATTTACTTACCTAAATCGAAAGAGGAAAGTGACGATGAAATTTATTTAACGTTTTTACTGATCTTCGGATGAAATATTTCACATTTTGAATATTTTTACTATCGGTATGCATAAGTCGACGGCTTTTAAAATTCGTATAAGAATGTCAATCTAGGTTGTCATGTCGGAATAACGAATTTGTCTGTCGAGTTAAACGATAAATAATGAATTATTTATGTAAGACGCAGGTGTTTATTTTATTATACTCGTACGATCGGCAGAGGCTTTTAAGAAACCGAGACCGGAATTTCGGTATAGGTCGCAGGAAGCGTTACACTCTACAGATTTGCTTTATTTAGAGAGAAACGAAAGTCGGACTCAATAAGATTCAGTAAATTAAGGACAACGGTACAATTTTAATGAAATTATTAATTTTAGGGGATTTTTTGAACGCTTAGAAACAGGAAGAGGATTCACTACTAATAGTTATACCGCAAAAAGGTATCGCAAAAGAGATGCAACTAATGTCGCTTAACTTAAATTTAATAATCGATCCTTATCATTTAAATAGAAATATTATTTTTTATTTTGTATCGAGCATTAAAAACCGGATGGATTTTTAAAATATGAGGATTATTAATAGAATACAAGTCGGAAGAAGTGAAACCCTTACTTTTGCGTAACGTAACAGAGTGAACGGATGAATTTTATATTTAGCTTTTTTGTCGCATTCAGTCAACGTGTAATTAATTATACTTACATTTGAACGGTGTATTTTTAGAATTGTAAATCTTTCGTACGCTTTAAAAAAACTAGGTTTGGGGGGAAAGATCTACGTTTGAAAGGAGACATACATCAGATAGTTTTTCGTACATCCGAATCGGAACCGGACTAATAAATTTTTACTCATTTTATTTATATTTTGTGAAATCATAGTAAATCAGTTTTAATTTTACTGATTTTTCTAATAACGGTCTGAAATAATTTAATTTTCCTTTTTATCTTAAATCGATTGAAAAATAGCAGATTACGGCATATGTACTTTAAGCCGTAACAGTCGAGAGCGGGATGTGATACGAATCGCAGACCGTTTCAAAAAATGACAGGCGTTGACGAGAATAAGATCAACAGCATCCCGTGTCAGACTTTCTAGGAAAAATTAAGGAGCGAAACGGTTTTCTGTCGCCTTCTTCACCGAGCCCGAATATGCGGTAAAATTTCGGCACGCCGAGGCCACCGAAATTATAATAACCAGCCAACAAGTAACACTTTTGCTCCCTTTATGGTAGGAACTGGCAGTTTATAAAACATTACTACTCTAAGAGAAAGTAACTCTTCTATCTCGGGTGCTTTATACGAATCACAGTCGTAAGAAAGTTCGGAACAGATATTGAGGAGCAAAGAATTAACGTCCCCCCTCCATTTTTATTGTGAAACTATGCGCTGTACGCGCCACTTTTACTCGGATGAGAATAAAAAACTGAGAGCATTTTTACTATTAAAAACTTAAAAAAACTATATCAGAAACATTGTAACCTGTCCTTTAGAGTTATTCCCGATTGTGCAATCGAATGCGGGGAGACAACGTTATAACTTCTTAAAAAGTTATTACAGCGATCGCCTCACTTTCTTCCATACTAAATTTACACGTTTAAAGGACCGAAGACGAGTTAAAATTCTGGTAATACTTCTATAAGATAGGCGCGAACACTATGAAGACTTTGAAGATTTTCAAAGTTGAATTTATGAAAAACTACCTCATGATTTTTGTGTAACTTCAGTACGTTTATACTTGTACGATACTGTATTTATACATTTGCACCGGCATTCAGTTTTTCTTATAGTTATTTTTCTTCTCTTCTTTAACATGCTGAATCTCAAAAAAATGTTTGATTTTAATATTAAATTTTTACACATATTTTTAGCAGTTTCGGGAAATTTTAAAAAGTTATTAAAAAATATATTTCACTTTACAGTTCTTAATATTAATAGCCGTGATTTTGAAATGATATCGAGAGGGACCTAAAAATATATATCTCCACGTTTTGAGGTTCTTAAGTCAAGCCCGCAGCACTGAAATCATGATTAAAAACTTTCGTATGTATTTATCTACAGTCGGCCGATGATTAGAAGGGATTTCCTTCGCCCTTACGGTCTGCTGAGACGCTGATTTCATTTCGATCTGAAAACATTTACCCTAACGACACGTCTTCCACAAAATTTTTTGTGTTCTAACAGATTTATTCATATACGTCGTTTTTATACAAATATAAAATATTATTACTATTATTATAGGTTATTATAACCTAGACTAATATTATTGCTATTATTATGCGTACAAGAAAAGTTGCTTCTTCATCACTCAAGAAGCGGGTCGATTGTTTAATTTAAATTGTCTTTACGTTTGCCGCATGCTGGCGCTGTAAATTATTAAAAGTAATATTAATAACCGGTAAAGAAGTTAATTAATTTCTTTCGTTTGTAGTACTGTCGTTATTGCTGTAGTGAAACATATTTTTATTTGTTTGTTATCGTATTTATCGGTGTACTGTTTTAGTTGTATTTTGTAAAACGGTTCCACGATTAAATAATGGAAAATACGAGTACACCAAAGGGGAAGATTGTTTGCAGTAAGGAGAGGTAAATTATTTAAAACTTTGTAATATTGTAATGTTGCAGACAAAATGTCGAAGACAAGGAGCTTACTGTTCTACTCATAAAAGCAACGGAGAGAGCGGTGTAAATATACGAATGTAAGGAAAAACGTTATTGTGAATATTTTAACAAAAAAAATCATTAAAATTGAAGATCGTCAGAGGTAGATGACATTAACTTCGAAAAATGAATTTAAAATATAGCTTTATCAAAACTTTCCCGACATCTGACGTCATCACGGACGATACCCAGTATTATCGTATGCGAGTTGATAAACCACCGATAAAATATTCCACCAAAAATGTACGGTATCGCGATATTTAGAAAAAAAAATACAGTATGGCCTCATGAGAAAACAAATTCCTTTTTCGTTTATCGAGTCAAAAAACCCGGTCTGGAAACAAAACAGGATCTATTCGGTGTCGGAGGCTCGCGGTCGATCTGTATTAAGACTCCTCCCGTATAAGTACGAGTTAAAATCGATCGAGTCGGCTCGTGCAAAAATGAAGCGCATCTGACAGGATAATACGGTCGGTCTACGTTGTTCACAAGGCTGACACTATTTAAAGCAGGATGCCGATAAGGTTATTTCTGCTAGATATCGGGAAGGATACAGGAAAAATAGCTATAGAAAAAGACGAAAGGAATTACCGGGGAGAAGGTATATCAGTGGAGGAAGTCGTAGACAAACGATCATAAATTTGAGTGATGAGGAGCCTATGACGGCGAGAGTGCATGAATCGACCGACGGTGATCCCGATGATCATGACGATTCAGAAGTATTGATCATGCCGATGTACGAGTTACTGTCCGATCACGTTTAACAACATATAAACTAACAGAGCTCTACAACGATTCAAAAACGCGTTCATGGTAGCGTTTAAAATAATGAATTAAATGTAAATTTTATTCAATATCCATGAAGCATTTGGCAGATATTTTTTTTTTTTTTTGATGACATCAAATAATTTAAATGATTAAATTTTATTTCTCGAGTACAGTCCTTTTTTTTAAAATCACTTAATATTTTCTCCTAAGCGTTATAAATATTATCCTTTGGTAATAATCGTACCAAACCGTTAAATTACTTTTAAAGGTAAATCGATCATTACGTATTTTTACGGTTAGGGTCGCCTTACGTATTTGAAAATTTACTAAACACATGTTTTTATGAACATTGATTTTTTTTTATCTACGACTAAATTTTTGGAAGTTTTTAGTTTACAGCCGATCGATGTGAAACCATATTTATTTGTTTCTAGATGAGGCGTTGACAAAATCTGAACCGTTTTAAACTTTTTTACAGTAGATAAAATTAAAATTATTTTCCAAAAATAATTTTTCGTTTAAAATATTTTCATTTTAGGTGTTTTAAGAAGACGACTTATTTCGTTTCACTCGGTCAGATATTTACGGGTTTGTTTTATACACAGTGATGTAGTCTTTGGAGGATCTATAATACCGTAAAAATTAAGAAAAAAATGCGTGTAGGTAAAAAAATTCAAAATGTATGTGAAATATAAAATAGTAAAATATATTAAAAATTATTCTATATTTTTATAAACAAAGTTATTCCGGTATAATAGGGGATGGAAAATTGAAATTTAAACCTCGTTTCCGGGCGGCTTTCATAAAAGTACCGAATTTATTTCGGAAAGTTATCGGGGTAGTACGTTTAAAGAAAGGAGACCAAAATTCTTAACTCTACGACGTTGTCCTGCGGCTTCAGCGAACCGGCTCTGCTATACCCGTATCATTAAGAGTACGGTTTTGGGCGCTTACCGAAATAAAATGTAGGAAACTGAAATCTGATGTACCCAGGTTCCGCCTGGCAGCTGATGAGCTGTGCGTCAGCGGGGAGGTCCAGGCGAACGAACATATGAAGTTGGACTGCCCAGTTGTTGGGAGGGCCAGAACTCAGGCCACCCTGTAACTTAGAGGTCAAGGGGAAAATTGGCCATTCATAAGCGGCGAGTCAATGTGGCGTGAGCCGCATTGTCGGACCGTGTGGGTGTTCCTTGATGCCGTTGCTTTGTTCGATCGGCATCAGTAGTTTATTTAAAGGAAAGACTCCTACCTCACTGCTGTGGGAAGCTACCCGAGAGTTATGGCTGGTCATCAGCCAATTAAAGCTCCAAGCGCTTTAATATTGGTGGTCAGGTACTTGCGGCATTCAGCGACCTAGGCGTGGCAGCGAATTGCTGTATTGACGTGATAAATTTAATTTATTGAATGTCATATATATTTTAGTAGTTGACGGGGTGCGCCTACCCATTTTAGAATATATGACAAATGAGCGGTGGGACACGAAGCAAGTAGTGTATGGCACCGTGCTTAGTTCGCTCACGCAATTAGGTTAGCTCTAGGAGCTATTTAGGACACTGGTCGCTAAATTGATTCGAGGCTCAATAGCCGTTTGTGGCACAGACATTCGGTCTTATGCTTTAGGGCGACCGAAGGGGGTGGTGGTGGGAGAAATGCCATGCAATCAATCTGAAATACCCGTCTAAATTTTACGTCCTGATATATCCGATGTTTTAATGCGGTATTTTCTGATTTGTAACAGGCGAAACGATTTTAAAAAATGTGTTACTTTCGAGCTCTTCCGTATGCGTTTTATTTCGAATCACTGTGGTCGTTTCTTACGCAGCTATTTACTTCGAGAACGAACCGTCTTTTATTTCAGAACCGATATCAGCGTTTGAAATCGTAAAAAAGATTCAGAAATCGATTATGTAAATCGGTTACATGTACCGCATCGGTTGTTGTTTTAATGAAAAACAAAATGTAGATGATGTAACATAATGACGTAATAGAAGAGTGCATGTAGTTGTGGAATTCATTTTTAATGCGAACAGAATTTGTATGATGAAATTGCAGTATATTATGTTATCATGTTTCACCGGTCACTGCTTTACATGCGTGTATATATATATATATTTGAACCGACAAACTGACATCGTATTAACGTCGAAAGAAAAAAATCCGGAATAATTATCATAATAGCGCGGAGGGAAGGTCGTGATATAGAACTAGAGTGACAAAGACGGATCGAGGGGGAGGTGAGAGAATAACTAGACCGTAGTACGGTGAGGTAGACGAAGGAGAGTAGAACGAGAGTGAAGCTGTTAACCTGATTGACAAGGCTACATACACGTAGCTTCCGACGGGTTGCGACCACCGGAGCGCGTCGTGTTATATACACGTCATAACATTTGATTAGCGGTTCACGCGATCCGCATCATCAGCCGCCGATTTCTGGGAAGTCCGACTGCAGAGTATATATTAACGCGTTCCGAGAACCGCTTCCCGATAAACAACGACAGATCGATTTAGCGATTTATAATTTTTTTACTATTGTTATCGAACTATTCTGTCCCAGCTTATTTTTTCGGTACGCCGGTTTTATAACATGTTTTATCATTTAACGAACAAAGAACTGACGATGATGATTTCTTTTTCTTTCTCGTATCACACGTCGTTACGACTGCAGCTAAAGTATTTTTTCGGGGTAAAAGAGGATATCGGCGGAGCCATCATTAGTTTTTCAAAATCTGTTTTTTTTGGATTTGCTTCAAAGCCGATATCTTATAAAAAGAAACCGATTTATAGAAATTAACTTACGCGATATCAGATCGACGTAGCCTTCTCCTAGTTTACTTTAAGCGTAGATTTTATAAAGATTTTTCATTTAATTTTAGTCTAAAGTTAGCTATGTATTTAAAGATATTAATCGTGTAAATTAAGTTATTAAACGGAACGTACACAAACGAATCGCATCACGGTTAAATACAAACGCGCAATCGTTGTCACCATCGAGTTCACCTATAGTTCATAAAACGATTCTCGTCATATTAAATACCACGAACTTTGTTATAAAAGGTGACCCGCAGAGAAGGTTACGGTTACGCAGAGGCGTATACAGTTGTATAGCGTTAGTTTTAACGCTTTTATTTTTTTATATTTTTATTTAGTAAAATCAGGTTAATTTTCATTTTACTGTATAGAGGATTTAAAAGAGGATCACACCGACCGGTTTGAAGGAACGATTATAAGACTAATGTTTTCAGGTAAATTATCGAGTCCCCTTAAAATCCCTTTAATCTTTCTCTTCTATTTTACGCTCGTTTTTTTCAGTTTTCCTGAGCTGGATTTTAGGGCAGAAGGATTTTACAGAAGCGCGTTATGTAAATCGGCGGGCATCCGTCTGCTGATCCGCGATGTTTTTTGACTTCCTCGTTTATATGAGAACCGGTGTTAATGCGACTAAAATCGCTAAAATAAATTTAACGTAAATACTTTTACAGATCCTTTAGAAATTGCGACATGTTTGCGCGAGGGAGGAAAAATATCAGAACAACCGAAACCGGTGGCGAGGGAGCACGGTTCGATGATATGTTTTTCGTGCTTTCATAGTCGACGAATGAGTTAAAGAGATCTTTTTTAATTTTATTTAAAATAAAATTACAAGAATCTCTTTTACAGAAACAATGTTATACTTCTGTCTATGAATTTTTAAATAATAGTAATTGAAAAAATAAAAAATGAATAACCTTTTTATTTTCTGCATCTACGTGTACGATTCGTTCAATTATATGCATTCGAATAATTTTTATTAACGCCTTCTGAATTATAATTTATTTTGTTGTTATTTTATTAATTTAGTCACTTCATGCGTTTAAATAATTAATATGGACTTAATATTTTTTGTTTTATAATTATTCGAGCGTTTTGCAATGCTTCTCTGATCAAAGTTTTACCGCGGTTTCCCCCTTTCTATCCGCGCAGGCAGAAAAGGAATTGTGTATCGGTTCCTTTTTTACCGTGGAGCAGTATATCGATATACTCCTAATACGATCTATACGGTGTACTATTATATACTGATTGGAATAAAATAACATATATTTTTATGATTACATTTAACGACGCAATAAAACATAGGTTTTTGTTTTCGCTCGATTCTTTACGTTTTCATTGTTATATTTTAATCGAAGGCGTAAAATATTGAAAATTTGTATTACGTTTGTTGTCGCTGATGTAACATGATGGTTGTAGGAGAAACGCAGACGCGCAGACGAGCAAGGCTCGCAAACGAAGTAACCGTTCCCAGAGAAAATAACGAGCACTGTAAGCAAGGCTTACGGGGGAAAGTGAGATTTGAATCGGTTACTCGTGGTCTTCTTCACAGACTCGAATATGCTGTCTCGTATCAGCATACCGAACCGTCCAAAATGCGGGTGAAAGATACTTACATTAATGATTCGAACCGCCGGGTACGGTTTTATCGCATGCGTTATCAAAAATTAACGAGTAAAACTTAATCCTAACGCAAATATATCTATCTGAGCGTACTGTGGCTCGATTCGCCGATTCGCTTTTACCGGGCGTCTATTTTGAGAACGAGGCCCTAGTTATCATTCACGCGAAAGACAAAATGCATCCGGCTTTTGATACCATACGTTTTTCTACATATAATTTGGAAAAAATAATACAATTTTTTAATAACATTTACATACTTCTAATTAATGAGAATAAATTCTCTTTAATATCGATCGTATTTACAATCGTTATCTTTGATGTTACCGGAGGTAATATCAGAGATAATTAGGGATTATAAGGTAAACTTTAACGATTAAAAAATTAAACGATAATGATTAGGCTAATTACTAAATGGATGGACTAACCGCAATAGATAAAAGTATTCCTAGAATATGCTGTATAAGGGGGGAAACTATGTCTAACTAGCAGAATGTTCATATTCAAAAAATAAACGGTTAAATTTCAAATTCTTTTAATTTGAAGTCATTTAACTTCACCCTAAGGACAAATAGATCATAAAAATGAATAAAAAAAAAAAACAAACACCTGCTGCACTGTTCTGATGCAAGAGTACTGACCTCTTGTGCGACGTTGCCATACTTTTGTCTAACGAGAAAAGTGTGAAGGACACGTGATAAAACACTCTTTAGGGCAAATAAAATACACTTAAAATAACGCATCACGAATTTTTTTGGTAAAAGGCTAGGAGGCACTTATAGCGGCTCGATAGTAGCGAAACGAGCGAATTCCCGGAGTCTTTACCGTCGGTCTCCCCACCAGCGACTTTGCATTACATATTGTGAATAAATAAGCTGTTTACTATTATTTGAAAATTACCGCTTACCACCAAAATTAGTTATTTTGTAGAAGCGTAACGTTTAAATACAACAAAAATAAGTGGGTTTCCAGAAGACGTGATGTACAAAAAAGATCTTAAAAGAACTACAAAAAGAACTTAAAAAATCCCTGTTAAAAATGAAAAACTTATTTTACACGATGAAAAACACACCGATATTATACCAACAATATTGTGGTCGAAAATATTTTACATTTTCCGATATCGCTTCAAATAAGTCGACGCTTAGGGTTTCGTTTCGACAGCGCCACGAGTATTCGCATAGATTGAATCTAACGGTTAACGGTTAGTTCCACACTCTTTTCTGATCCGAAGCTTTTTAGCCGCCCGAATTGATTCCATCTTCAGGAGTGTGCACCCATTTTTGAAATTACAAAGCTATCCGAGCAGTTTCATACCAAATAATCGGGAAATGCCGTCGTACGACTGCTACATATCGAAAATAGTATTTGTGACCGGCTCGATCATCTCAAGAATAACCCCTAAAAGGGTTTCTGCTATACGGTCGAGAATGGATATAATGAAATAATAATTGTTCTTTCGTTATATACCTCCAAAGATCCGTCGACAGGGGTGTACTCCACCGGTACTATATTTATATCACGGGAAATGAATATCCATATTTACAGATAAATTAGGTTTGCTAATTTCCCTTTGAATTTTCAAAAGAGATGCGGCAAAAATCTCACGCGGATAATTCTTCCGATCTGATACCGTATTTTCACTCATTCCTAACTTGCCCAAGCAACATTTTTAATTCTAGTACCATTTCGACCAAGATTAAACGAATAGAATCATCGTTTATAAAGGAATGTGGCTATTTTGAATCAGTTTCTTCGTTGTTAAACCGATCTTGGATCTACAACTCCTTATACGTAGTTGCCGATGATTATTTTTAACCGACAGATGTAAAGCCACTTCATGCTCTTTTTGTTATACAAACGAACATCATGTAAAATTCTTTTCGGGAGGAGGAATTCGATTCGACTGCTTTTCCTTTAGAATCGATTTCGAGTGCTGAAGGGAACAGCGACAATGTGAATTAAAGACAAATCGAATGTTGAGTGGAAGTTGTATTCGCTGCGGTCTACAAAGTTCAAGTCGTGTTGAAACATGTCGCTAGCTAATGATAAATAATATTACAGCCAAAAGCATGCAAAGCCGTAAATGATATTGAAACAAGATAAGACAGCAATCATGTTCGACTGACTGTACATCTGTGTCGTAGCGATGTCGTTGTAATGTATAATAAATTACGGTTAATATTACGAAACATAAACTGTAAATGGATCGTAAATTAATGCATTCCGGTAATTATTTTTAACAGACAAACTTAAAAACATCTTTTAGCTGTCCCATTAACCGATAATAGTGACGGGGGACTGATGCAAAAGATCCGATTTTAGGTTCTTAATTTTTCCATTAATCGTAACAGAAGCTGATTATGAATTCCAATAACAAATTATGTGGACTTTTTTCAAAACGGTTATTTTAATTCCAGCTATGTACATTAAGTTTTTTGAAAACAACAATGCTGAAATTTGTTGCAGGTGTATTAATTTCCATTGTTAATTATTCTTGTCACATTTAAAATTGAAGACAATTGTGTACGTACCGAATGCATTAATTAATAAAACAAATATATTCAAATTCAAATGTATACATATAACACTTAAATTCATGCATCGTCAATTAATTGCTATTAACAAGTCTCATTAGTCCCTAACATGGTTATGCCGTAGTTTTACCGAAGTTATGTAGTTTTTCTGCTACAGTCTGTGTATAAAAAATTATTTTTGGTCACCAGTATTCCTAAAAATTATATTCGATTAAGCGCTTTAAGCTGAAAAATGTGGCTAAAATTTTGTTGAATTTTCCAGCATTAACTTTTGAATCTTACTTATTTTTTATCTATTAAATCATTTACTAAGTAATGAAAAATGATTTTAAAAAATTAAAATGAACGGTTAAATAAGTAAATAGAGTAAACAAGTTAAAATTATTCCCTTCAATTTCCTGGCTCAAAAGGGGTCTGGATCCTTTCGGCTCCTATGCACCTATTTAAAATGTCCTTTACTTAACGAATTCTATTTAAAATATCAAAAAACCTTTTAAACCCGGAAAATTTAATTGCTTTTTATTTTATCGGTATGGGGTGAATATAAGAGAAATATCTTTAAAAATTTTAATTAAGTTTTCACAAAATCGTACGCTGATGAAGTTAGTAATGAGTTCCAAAGGGATCACCAAACCTGTTATCTAATTTTGTATTAGTCTTGGTGAGAGGGGTAGGGAAATTATAAAAAACTACTTTTACCATCAGCAGCAGCAGCATTTCAGAGAATTACTTTTCAAAAGTTACAAGGTGAAGTTTAAGATGCATTTCGATGAAGCCTTCTTAAAAATGCACCTTCGAGATATGAATTGTACTTTAAAGGGAAGCTAACTTACAATTAAAAAAAAAAGATTAGTTTAATAGCATCAATTCCCATACCCACGAATCACCTAACCAAGTTTCATGATTGTACATAAAACGCTCATAAGTCTCACAGACACACACTTTTTTCATACAGTTAGAATTTTGCCTAGCATTTTTCAAACAGACTCAGAAACCCTCAAAACATTGAGAATAAAAAAAAAAACTGGTACTCCTTTTACCCACTTTATTAATGCAGTAGCCGGAAAAATAAAGCTTTTTCTCATAAAAATAGATATAGAGATTGTGTATTACAATAATAAACCGATTAAAATGTTATCAAATTGTAAAAAGCATTTTTTAAGGTATTAAATTATAAAGTTATATTGTTTCATTACGTTCAAACATTTAAACGTTTGATTATAAAGTTATTAATCTATAAAGGTTAATTATGGCCAACTCATTCTCTGGAGTTAAGCCCACCGGATGTTTACTTCTGGAGTTAAGTAAAAAGTAATGTTTATCTAGGAAACCCCCACAGCCTACAGGAACTTTAAACTGCTATTAGTGATTTCACCGAGAAGATTCCACACGAAAAACTTGCGAGAGTCTTTGAGAACAAGAAGAAACGTGTGCAGTTATGTCTGGGTATTCAAGGGGATGATTTCCAACATCAACTGTAAGTTAAGTCGACATTATATATCGTTGTATTAGTGCAGGACAGCTGTACAGTTAGTTACTTTTCGAAGGCGCTATATATTTAAGGATTTTAACTCTGAATAATTTTTTTGTTGTTGTACATATAAGCGTAGAAAAACTGGGTGGACGTAAAGTATAAAAATTGTCGATGCTGGAAAAAATGATGAACGGCTACTACAAGTGCTTTCGCAAACCGAAGGTGATTCCCAGGTAGTAAATCGACTTTGTTCTGAATTAATTAAAGGATTTTAGTAATAGACTGTATTCGTTAAATTAATTAGTATAGTAAATTAATTAATATTGATTTTTAAACATCAATTAATAATTAATTCGATGAGTTTTTTGCTATCTGGATCATATTCGGGAATGTTTAGGAAATTAACATTTATTATTCATTCGATGATGTAATCGTACCGACTGGTAATTTTCAAAATGAGCAGTTTGAAGAATGAATTTCGTGGAAAATATTACAAAATGTTTACCACGAACAGGTATCCTAGTAACGAACGAAATGGCTGCCGAATAATCAGAATTACCGCGTACTAACTCTACTTCCTAAATTGTTACGTAGAGTAAATTCATTCGCGATAACACTTTTATCTCGCACCTTTATTTTAAATGAAAGTTTGCTATCGTTCAAATAAATAAAAAAATAAGTAATAATAGTCATAGTCATGTCGTGGGTTTTAATAAGCCCGCGACATGACTTTCATGTAAATTAGATCAATAAAATGAAATTAAATACTTTTGCCCAATATTTTCTGCGAATTTCAATTGTTGCTTAAAATAATTCTTAATTAAATATTAATAATAATTAAAAACAATAAATATTAAAAATTATATAAATAATATAAATAAAAACCATCATCATGCAAAAACCTATTTGTTGTTTCAAGGCGTATTTGTTTTTACCTCCGTAAAATATAATCTAATAAATTACCGTTTGTTAGTGAATATTGTTTTATTTGAATAAACACCAATTTTTAATACCGCTTCTTTGAAATTTCTGTAACGAACTGTGTATGAAATTTTCTATTCCGTAAAATAAATTGTGAAAATAAGGATATACGTCATCGTAATAGATGAGGATACGTACGGTTACCACCCGACATCGACCGAATAAGAATAGGGATGGAAAAAATTACTACAAAATAATTCACAAACAGAAGGAGTTAGTAAAGTAATTTGAACATAAGTACACGTTAAAAGAAGTGCAAAAATTCAGTTGTTTTTAAATTTTAATTAGAGTTTTTTTAAATTCATCCACAGAGTAGTTAGTATTGTTTCTATAAAAGAAAATCTTTTTATAATACTTTTAATAAATTTTGTGAAGAATTTTTATACGATATGATAATTTATTAAAATGTTAATGGAAACATAATAAGGCCCGTTATTGGAAGACGAAGTGATTATATTGATTTATACGAAGGCAGCTGTTTTATCTGCTTTGGTAAAAGTAGGATACTGTTATTTTTTAAGAATAAGTGACTATTCTTTTTAGCAAAGATTGCACGTTCATTAATATAAACACAAGGATAAGTTAATGTATTTAATTTTCTTAATATAGGTATACACGATTCATACTTATGAACGTCAAACGATGATGTGATAACCCGTTTTTATAATATACGACTCTTCGAGGGAGCTTCACAAGATACTTAACACGAGAATATAAGTAAGAATGAAAATATTTAATAATGATAATAAGCTTAGCATTTATAAAGGCAATTAAAAAGTAAACAAATGTAATAAGGTTCCTGTTAAAAAAGTACTACCCTGTTTTTCAAAGTCAACTAATGCCGTAATAAACGTTTTTATTTATATTATAAGAAAAGTGTTTGAAGTAGATCTACTATTAAAATATAAATGTAACAAATAGAAAGAAAAAAGCCCAATTGTCAGAAAATATCAATCGAATAAAAAATTAATAGGAAAAACGCAATAAATCTAGAAATGAACTGCACTCTAACATAGAAAACTTACACTAGATTGTTGAATTACTTGCAAAGCACAGAAAAACTATTCCTCCTGCAGATGTGCGCGCATAGCAGCAAAACTGTTTTAAACGATCGTCATCGATAAACACAATAGAACAGGTAAAGGTAAATTAAAAAAAAGTAAAAATAATAAATAAATAAAAGAAATATAAACGATTATTTGTAACAATTTAAGTACAGCACTGCAAAAATAAAAAAAATAAAAAAAACATATTTCGAAAGCGTAGTTTTTTATTCGTTTATCATTAATTCTTACTTTTTTTAATATTAATTTTGTTTGGATATTAAAATGTAGGAGAACCCGGTATCAGTATCTTTCGTACCCGGTATCTTTCGTAGAAGCGGTAAATATTGTTTTTATAAAAACTTTATTACCCCAACGGATGCTAAGTACAATTTTTGTTGGATGAGGGACTGACCCTCTATAATAAATAATTCATGTTAAAAGAAACGAATACTTCATACTGTAACAAGACCGGTATAGAGGGCCTGAGTAACTGATTCCTACCGATTATTATGAAAGTAATAATTAATATAATAATTGGAGGAATCTAGAAAAGGACAACCCTTTTTGTAAAGAATAGGTCCGTTTTAAAATCGTAATTTGTTAGACTGCATGCTAACATACAATGAACACCTGCTGTACGATGAGAAGAGACAGGTTTGGAATTCACGGGAGCAAAAGTCTCGGTCAACTGTTCTCACGCTTCGATTTGGTCTGACAGGTAAAGAGGCTAGCAGTATAAATAGCCCAGTAAGATCTGCTAAAAAAGAGTTCTATTAGAACCAGTCTGCGAGGCGTTACGGCGTCGGTCCCGCAAGGGCAGTTCTGCGAGGAGAGGCTGCGAGTTGTATGGGTTCGGCGGACTTGTGCGAACCAGGCCAGCGAGACGTACGACGACGATCCAGCGAGGAGAGTCACGGGTGTGAGTCTGCGAGACGTCAGTCCGGCGAGGAGAGTCTTGAATCCAGTTCGATACGAGTAAGATGACGAGTAATTCCAGTAAACAAGAAATACTATCGGTGAGTTACAGTAAAACTATAAGTGTATAAATGAAAGAAATAATGCGATAAACTTCATTCGTAAACTGTTAGGGTAGATAACAAAGGTATTTGCAAGTTTGCACTATAAGATTGTTTGTTAATATAAGACTGGCGGTTTCTTTTGGTAATGCCTAGTTTATTATTTATCTGTCAGGAATAAATTCCGAACGATTATTTATTTTGAACTCTGTCTTGTATGTAATCTGTATTTATTATTTACTAATGACATTTATCACTGTTTGATGTGTAGTATTTTGATTGTCATTCTTTGTTGATTACGCCCTGGTTTTATGTCATGCTTACTGTTTTGATTATGTATTATGTCATGTGCATTGTTATGTATTAATGGTTGATTTGTTGTTACTGACATGTAATACTATTATCGTTTACTATTATTATCCTGATTATTATTGTGGTTGTAATTACTATTTTAATATTTGTGTTCATTAATTGTTTTATTATTGTCAATTATTATTATTATCATTATTGTATTTATCACCGTTGTTATTATTATTGATTTGTCTGGTTGTAATTATGAACATTTTAAACCAATAAACTGTAATTGTATAAACATTCTGAATTGTCAACCTCTCAATATCCTGATCCAGCCACGAAACACGCGACAATATACTTCATTCATAAACAGGAACAGGATAGTTCCTGTTTTTCATATACTTCATTCATGGTTATTATTAACGTCTCGTACATTTTTTTATTAAAACTGGAACCGTTGTTTTTTATATATATATATATAAATTAAAAATATTATTATTTTTATGCTAATTATGAGGCCCATCAGATTTCCATAATAGTAGGATACTGTGGGGAAGGGATACAAAGACGATCCATAAATGACAAACACAATTGAGTTTCTGTTCGCTCTAGGAATCAAAGATAATTAGAATAACAAAATATTATTTACCCGTATTCTCATAATACGAAGGCGAAAAATAATTAATTGAAAGCTTCGGTCAGTAAGGAGATCGTTATCCCTCTTTGACATCATTCAATTTTTCATATATCCTTGAAGAATGATGCGAGTTGAAAATAAATATTAAATATCACAAATATTTGATTTTTTTGTTGTTTGTTAATGAAGGAAGTAAATAAAAGTAACTTAACAGTGTGCGTCTAGTACTTTCAATATCGTAAAGTTTTTACTGATCCCGAGAAACATAACTCTTAAAAACGAGGAAATCGAATATGCTAATGTTTCTGTTTTGTCTTAAAGGGAGCTAAAACCCCTTGACGGGAGAGGAGGATAGAATCTATTGGGAAAACTTATGCTCTTAAAATTTTTCAGAAGATAGAGCACATCTTTAAAAAGAACTGTTCGAACATCACTAAATTTTTGTAACTTGAGGGGGCGTGAAAAGGGCTTGAGGGAAGAGTAAGAATATTCAAACCTTTTAGAAACCATTTCAAAAAAAAATATAAAACTATCTGAAATTTATTTTAAGTTTATTTAATCCTCATAGCAAGAAAGCTTGAATATCTTCTTTTCCTATACGATATTCAATTTTTTAACGGTAGAACACATTTTAAAAAAAGGGCTTTACCGATTAATTTAATTAAATGAGACTTTATTTTTTACCTATATGTTATTAATTACAGAGTAGCGCACGAAATGATCCAACATTTGGTTTTGCTAAAAAATATTTTTTTGAATCACAATACAGAAAAGTAATACACAACGTGTTTACTGTGTACCTGGAGATTACGTTCTACTTGCCACATGTTCAATATGACCACCATCGCGTCTAGCAACTTCTTCAACACGAACTCTTATGTTGTTAATAACTCGACGACACATATCCTCGGTTATCTCGTTACATGCCTTAATGACCCAAAGGATCTTTTTTCACACGAAAGGACATGATGATTGAAGAATTGTACAATTAGGGAAAGTAGTCGAGGAAAGTAGATGTAACAAAAGAAGTGTCCTACTTCACCAAGGAATGAGCTCGACCAGCTTAAAAGGCGAAGGAGATTGAGGCAAAATTGCAGAATGAACTTGCAGCTAAAAGTCAGACTGAAAAAATCCCAACTTCGGGAGCTGCGAAACAAGAAATCTTAGTTTTGGAAAAGGAAGATATAGAAAAAACTACAATGGAGCCTCTGAAATCACAGAGGCCTTTAGCTGAGAGACTGGACACTCGGCCGCCCCGCACGTTCTTGCAGTGAGTAGTGCATCCCGTCTCGACTGTAATGTACTTCTGACTGCGCCAATGGAGCCGGTGTCATCTGATGCCGGCAGCAGGAGATCCTCCGAGATTTCTACCGGAGGAAGTGAAGGATCGATCTCGGATGTATCAGAGACCGCAGAATTTGGCATCGAGGCCTACAGAAAAATGGAAAAGTGGAACAAAAAAGAATGGCCTAAAGGGAAAACAAGGCGATAGATTTGAATAAGAGAAAGGTCAGATATCTCAATCAACTCAATCAAGAAAATTATAATTAAATGTATTTTTAATTTTGTTATTGATATGTATTTTTTGAGGTTTTAATGTTCGTTAGTGTAAAAAGTTAAATGACAAGGGCCTTTTACATTCATGTCATACGTTGTTTAATAGATTTTTTAATGTGCGTTTTAATTTTCACCACAGACAAGATTTTTTTTGTTTTGAGAGTTTTGACTAAATTTAGTAAGAAATGGCAAGTGAGATTTTAAAATAACAAGGGCCTTTACACCTTTGTTATGTTGTGTTTTCGGGGTATCAATAACCATTACCCAATCTTTTTTAGATGCTCTTTATGACAAGACTAGTCCTTGACTATGTCACTTGTGTTCTGTTTTCTGGGGAGGATAAGATATTTTTGTTCCTTTTTTCTTTTTTGATGTGAAAGGGGCTAATGGCTATAGCAGTCGATGCCTCTAAAACTTAAAAAAAAAAATAATAATAATAATGCCCTGAGGTAGATAATCCTCACGATTGGAACATAACATCTACTTTCCTAGTCCAGGGCGGCAACAGTTGTACATACATACAATATATACAGCTGGTTAACGTGGCTCCGAGTATTTTCCTCGAAATTTGATCTTTTTTTTACCTGGCTTCCACCTTAAGGTCGCTGTTTGCGATTGGATTTTCTTGGCTACCTGCAGATCATGTACACTGAAAATGATTTGGTAATAGACTTACACCACATTTAGAGCTGGCGATGTGGCTGCCAGCGTCGATGTTATTGCAGGTGTAATGAAGACCCTTCCGTTGTTCACATGCCCCCTGCGATCGCAAACATGTAGCGAAGGTGCCCGTATATGTCGGTGCATGGGAGCTCTGAAAGCTTCGATGAGTAGGGGCCTGGAGCCGGTGCAGAGATTGCGCATCCGCTCTCTGCTAGGACATATGCCGGTTCCACCGGAGTACCGGTTCGGATCTCCAAGATTAGTAACCCTGGAGTGCAGGTGTACCCCGGGGGCTAGCCTTGCTACAGAAGGGATCAAACATAAAGCAACAACTTGAACAACTCAACGTGGCAGAAGGTGCATGTAAACACCCTCGTTTAGAAACAGCCGATTCGCCACAAGCGAAGAGAAAGTAGTAAAGAGACAGAGGGAATTAGAAAATATGCTGACAAAATCAGTAGAGATTTGAGGAAAACTTTGTTTAGCAACAATGGGTCCAAACCAAGACATTTAGTTATTACGAGGGGGAATAGGAACGTCCAGAAAGTCAGCCCTTTCTTAATCGGCAGAGAGATTATAAATTGTGCTGGTGGTCCTGTCAAGGATATTCGTAAGACTTTTAATAGATTGTACATCGAAACAGTAAACGATAGTCAAAGCCAAGAAGTTTAGTCTCTAAAGAGGATCGGTGAGTTCGCGGTGTCTGTACAACCTCACAGTACGCTTAACTCATCGAAAGGAGTTGCTGTTTGTCGCGTTCTTCTTAATTTCACCGATGAAGAAATAGCGGACGAAATGTCGAGTCGAGGAGTGATTCGATGCCATAGGTTAACCAAAGGAGAAACGGTGAGGTTATTCCTTCAGCGTCGCATGTGTTGACCTTTAATAGACCTAATTTGTCTGAGAAAGTGCTTGCTGGCATACATTGTCTGGACGTGCGCGCTTTCATCCCGCAACCTAAGCGATTTTTTTAAGGGCCAACGTTTCAGACATACTGCGATCAGATGTGAAAGGCAAGAAATCTGTGTATGCAAAATGGAAACTCATGAGAGCGATCCACGTAAAGACGACTCTCCAGTGTGCATTAACTGCAAAGGGCAACACAACTGCCGATCAAGAAACTGTCCAGTGTACAAATTGGAAACGGCCATTCAGGAGGTTAAAACGCTGCAAAAGGTAAATATCCTGAAGCGAAGAAAATCGTTAGCAATAGAACACCTCGACCGACAACGACTGATGCAGAAGCAGCTGCTGCTCCTTCGTCATCCAAATTTAACATAGACCAGTTGCTCTCTACGCTTGCACCGTCTTGCGACTATGATAGAGAAAATCATTGACACTAAGATTGAATCTAGTCAGCGGAAGGAATCAATTAAACCCGTGAAGACTCAAACACAGATGGACTCTAGGCTTGAATCTTATCAACGAAAAGAAGCAGTAAATCCGCGATAATGACACCACCGATTGATACTGTACGTCAAGATAAGGAAACGTCTGATAAAGACAAAAACATCACTCCTTCGACCAGTCATAAGAAGAAGGAGGGTATGGCAAGGATACAGAAAAAGTCTGAGAGTACTGCAATGGAGGTGCAAGTAAAAATAGAGAAAGCACCAGATATAGACTTTCTTGAACCCGCATCTACGGAACCTCCAAAAGCCCAGAGGACACTTAAGGAGAGGGTGAGTACTTCGGCTGCCCCAAGTATGTTTGGAGATTGAATCGAGTACTTCAGCCGTCGAGAGTATACCATTAGAGATCGAATCAAGTTTAGATTCATTAACAACCATGATAACCGCACCGTCTAAGTTGTCATCACCTGACGTCAGTCGCAGAACATCTCTGATATCTGAAAAGAAGGAAGCATCCATTTCAGACACTTTTTCATCAGAAGTACAGGCCGTAAGAGAATAGAAAAAAGATTCAAGAAAGGATGACCGAAAGGAAAGCTGATATGTTTAAGGAAAAGACTTTTAGTGATTGTGTTTCACTATTTAAGTTTAAAATAGAGAATGAATTAACAGTTTTTCAGTTTGAGTGAAGTGTAAGTAACTTAAGTGTTATTTTTCTTTTTTTTTTCTTTTTGAAGTGGAAGGGGCTAATGACCAAAATAGTTGATGCCCCTAAAACATAAAAAAAAAAAAAACAACAAAAAATTATAACGAACAGAAAACCCATAAAAATATCTACCTTTAAATCAACAGAAGTATCTTGTATGAATAATCTAATTTCAATTTAAAAAAACAACAGGAAAGGTATTTTTAACGAATTTGATTTGACTATTCCTGATAAATTTATAATGTAGTTATAACCTTTATAACCTCATTTTAACTTTGCCGATGAATTTGAAGCTTTATAATTCGCTTCATAATAACGTTAAAAATGGAGTGAACTACAGGTCATTCATCAATTATTCTTTTTTTAACCGATATCAAATAACATTTGATTGTTGGAAATTTTCTTTAATTCGATTCTAAGTCTGAGTGAAACGCGATGAATTGCAAATAAGTCGGTACCGGAAGAGAACTTCATTGTGTAATATCTGTTCTTCAAAACTTCTTAATAAATTTTATAATATTATATTTATTTAACTGATTTTCTTCGTTGAAGAAGGGTTCTTTAAAGTCGAATAAGTTATAAACGTAGACTTTAAAATGTAAATAAATATTTTATTCCAAATAGTTCGTAATCGAAATCTTCTCGTCAGGAAACAATTAAAGCACTGCACTGTTACTTAAATAACTGATCTGGTATTCGCCCAAAGAAATCGAGTCAAATGGAAGAAAACCTTGAAATCGAAGAAGTGTTAAAAAATAAGTAATTTAATAACAATAAATGAATAAAAACACTTTTATATAATATTCGATTTAATATATTATTCGTTTTCAATATTTAAAATATTTTCAATTTCAATTTTTCAAGTCAGATTTCATATAAAACCGCTAGATGACTCCTTAATTTGGGTCCCAACGATTACAGTCTGGGTTAATTTTACCGAAGGCGCATAAATTAGGACAAAATCTTTCACCAGCTAACGTTCGCTAACGAAGCGTTTCTGCCTATGTTTAAATGAGCTTTCTTTACCTTCACTGGTAGAACATGTTCTAGAAGTCTATTACATTCTTTGTGAATCATTCTGTATATGGAGATTAAAATTCGGTCAGATCGGGAAAAAAACAGAAAATTACATTAAAATATGACATAAAAAAAGTAATAATATATTTTTTTCAAAAAACCAAGTAAATAAGACGAATAAAGACAGTGGAAAATTTAGATATCACACGGCAGAATGAAGTAAACGAAAGGGAAATTACTGTACTATGTATGTAAGAACGTTAAATCTCTTTTTTGGACCTAAATTAGGAATAGTTTCAAAAAGTAACACTTTTTGTAACGGTGGTAATCCGTAATCGATTGGTATGGGCGTTTTTACAAATCGATAACGGGCAGGACCGCTTTTGTCATAGAGTAACTTCTCTATTGACGACGATTAGCTGAATGGGAGCCGAGTACAAATCTTTTCAAACGAAGCAGAACGTACCGTCCGCTTACATTTTAAAATACCATTAATTCCGTTAAGTTTTTTTTATAAAATGATATGAAATATTTCCGCCAAACAAATAAAAACATTATTAAAAGATGTTTTTGGATATCATGTTTCTGGTTGTACGTTTACACGCGACAGACTCGCACAACGATTTATTAACATTTTTCGAGTTAATTATCCATTTCATGTTGTAAAAGAAGTAGCAAAAACCTATGAAATGAAAACGTATGCGGCGGTTATTTGAGAATCTGAAGAAGAATGAGGTATATCATTTTAAGCCCGAATGGAGAAGGGAATTTCAGTTTTCCTCCAAAAATATTAATTTTAACTCAGAAGAAATTTATAGAGCAAAGCACAGGCAGATTTTGAAGTAGTTATCGATAAACATGAAGGTTCCACGATTCGAGTTCGGGCTTACCGAGCTTAAGTATCGTCGTGCCTTTATGTAAGTATACATTTTAATAACGTACAATTTCTTTTATGTTTCCAGTACGGATAAAATTAGTAACTTATATATAAACGGTATAGACTGCATTATTGTCCGAGAATAATTATTTCTGAAAGATTTAATAAAAATAATGCAAAAAGTTATATTTTTAATAACATTAAGTGATTTTTATTAAGAGAATCTGATATGACATTTTGTTATAGATTACCTGTTAATCTGAAACAACATGCCAGTTTTATTCGCTATTACCCTTATTTTAGCCATATTGTATTTTAGTCTGTTTACCATAAGATAATAATAGTAATAATAAATAGATAAAATCGAAGCGGACTGCTACTATTTTTATCTCTGGTACTCTATTCAGTTATCTAATTAACTAGTACATTTTACGGGTTAACTCGACATAGTTTAGCTTCCGTTTCAGTGTTATAGAAATAAAATAAAACATTCAACGTTAAAAAAAATAAAATAATAAAGTGAAAACTGTAATAATAGATAAATAGTAATAAAACCAAAATAAATAGAATTACCGACTTTCTATTTATGTCCCCCTTTACACCGTTACAAATTTACTTTCATCTTTGCCGTTACCTTTAATCAACTACTCGAAGTACCCATTCGTCGAGCGATTAAACACAGTTTTTTGGAAGCTTAGGAATTATCTTTTTAATTTCGTAACTTATCAAACCATTTGTTAATCGAAATATTTTTTCCTACTTTTCCTAAAGACCTGTTTAAGATACGCCAAATTTCATCTATCTAGCTCTTCCCGATGTATATTAGTGATAAATGACTCGGAGAGGGCTTTTCTGTTTATTTTGCATAGTTTCCAAGCGATTATAATATAAGAGCACACAGAGTTAATTCGTTTGTATGTTTTTTGGTTAGTCCGGGGTACTCTCAAGAGCTACTGATCCTATGTGAAACATTCTTGCTGTATATTAAACCTGATCTTGAGTATCATAATCCGCATATTAATTACGTCACCCTACCGTATACATTTAATTTTGCCTTCTTCGGTAATCCTTTGTGATAATATGACTAATAGTAAATAGATCTAGATAAGACTGTAAGCAAGCACTTCATCACACATTCAAGCAGTTCATTGCACATCCTGGGATCTTAGAATCTGGTTCTTTCGGTACAGAATAGTACCATCACCTAGATTTGAACGACTTCGTACTTCCGAACCCTTTTTAGACCCTGCCCCAAATTATATCGGGAAAAACTTAAATATTACATTATCTGAATAGTACGTCACTCCCGCACTCCAGCTTTCCTCAAATAACGAAAATTGAGATATTAAAACCGTGTTTCCTTTTCAAATATTTTCCATCTTTAGAAAAAATCAGTGATAACCAAGAGTTTGAGATCCTCACTAAAGCACTCAATGTATGAAACGTAGAGCTATGTAAAAAACGGTAAATGTAGAGAAGCAGGTTTAACATTGCGTTCTGGTCCATTCTTTTAGCAGAAGCGGGTGGTAGAGAAAATAGTTGAAAGAGATGGAATACATATTTCGAAAAACTTCTATATTTTTCTATAAATAGGCAACTTGTGCAAGATAGTAAATGTACAAGCTAGTAATGTACGGATAGTAAATCCTGCGTTTTATTTTTAGAAGGGATAGGGAGGTTCGGCTGGTCGTGCGGCCACCGTGAAAAGAAGTAACAGTGCAGCCGTGAAAAGAAGTTCCTGAGCCGGTTCACAGATGTCCCCTATAGAAAAATTCTGAAATTGAGAATTCACTTTCTCAATCGTCCAGGTTCCAGAATCCTGAGAGTAAGGAAGATCTAGCGGGGTTAGACTCTCGCCTACAGAACCGATAGGAAAAAAATTTCGAGACTAAGGCATCTGGGTGGGCGATAAGGAAGGACGATCCACCATTCAGACTAATTTACTGACTAGCCCGCCGAAAAATTATTTATTTTACGTTCATAAAACGATAGATCAATTCGAAATATATTCCAGATATCCAGAAAAGATTTAGAAATCACGGCCTATAGGCGGCCGTGTCTATTATTCGTGTTGTGACTGTAGAGATAGCTTATTACATGACTAGATCTTAATGTCAGGATGTGTCGTTAATTAGAACATAGCGATATAACGATGGCTAGAACCGAGAGCGCTAAAATATAAATCATACTATAAACCTTCCGTGCGGGAAAGCGAATGCCAACCCTTTGAACCGTCCCGACGCACACAAAGAGGTGTTGTACCGGGAATTCAGTGGAAACTTCCGCGAGAAAAACGAGTGTTCCGTAGCGCGAGTTCCAGACAGATCGTTTACCACAATTTCAAACGCGACGTGATTGGGAGTCAAAGGCGCTCGCAGTTCAGAGTGGTTTGTGATTCAAAACCCACGACATTGAGTACTGAAAGTGTAGGCGATTCAAGACGTTTGACTGAAGAGATGGACGTTGAGAAGAGGGCTGAGAAGGGGCAGAAACGTTCGAGATAGGTATCATCTGAGGAGGAAGAACTTCTCCCAGAGGCAGTAGAGACATTAACCTCACCATTGGGTGAATGTATTATTGCACTGCAATAGAATCTAGGCAGAGATATGGAAATGTATATTATAGACATCAAAAAATGCGAGATTTCGGACCCGATAACTGTCATTAGCCAAGCCAGTCAGACTGATGAGTTGAGAGTTGATGCTCAAATCGCCGGGGATTTGATAGATGTGGACTTGTTAGATCAACTGTCGTTGAGATGGTCATCGCCTTTTCTTAACGAGGTTAGAAAGGTGAAGAATATTGCTGAAGATAATAGTGATACGTGCTTATTTGTGGACCTTGCCCGGGCTGGGAGAAATGAGGAAGATAAATCCCGTAACGCTACATTCAAGCCAGGAGATGTCGTGTGTGAAGTGTCGTCACTTATGAGTGAAGATGTCGAGCTAATTCAGAGTAGCAAATACAGCATTTATTATAACTCTTCTGAAGGGGACCGAGGGGCGTCAGAATTAATCCTGAGGTCTATTAGGCGAGTGTTAGTAAAGTCTCCAGCTCCGGTGTTTGTGTTGCCAAGTGGCTCTATTGTGGTAATAAGAAAGATCTTAGTATTTTTATTTAAGAAGAGCGAGAAACCGGTGATCGTGGCTTTTCATAGCACTACCAAGAGATCAAGATCGAAATCGTTATCTGTAAGGAGATCGACTTCTCCCGCTGAGGACACCAGGGTGGTCATAGTCAAGGCACAAGGTAGATCCTACGTCGACCTACTTAAAACCATGAAGTCTTCTGTTACTGAGGAAGAAGCTGGTGAGGTTCTTCCACTTCGGAAGGGCAACAAGGACGAGTTACAAGTCAGAGTCAAAGGCTCTGAAAAGGCTGCTCAATTTACAGCTACACTCCGCGATAAGGCCGCGGATTTATAAGTGGACCTCCGATCTCGAGGCGGCAGACGCACTGTGGTGCATATAAGAGATATCGAAGATGATGACACAGAACAGGAGGTTAGAGAGGCCATTGAGAATGCTATTGGCAAGACAAAGGAGTTCCGCGTGACGTCATTTCGCCGGGCGTACGGGGATACGCGCAACGCGAAAATCGTGACGACATATCATTCGGCCTGTAATCCGGTGAGCAAACGCATCAAGATAGGCTGCGTCCATTGTCGCGCTTATATAAGCGAAGAAAGCGAACGATGTTTCCGATGCTCAAGCACCGCTCATAGGAGTACGGACTGTCATGGATCCAATTGGGCCGATCTCTGTTACAATTGTGGTGGCCGGAGTCACAAGATTCGAGAGTGTAGGGAAGGAATGAAATGTCTGGATTGTAGTAGTATTGATAATCGCACCGGAGGCTTGGCGTGCGCTTTACGGAAGCATGATTAGGGTTATTTTATCAAATGCAAATAGGAGTATTCTCTTCCACAATCTAGTGGGGGAACTGGCTAGTGGTCTGGGAGCTGATTTCTTGACCACGATGGAGCCTAATCGGTTTACTGCAGGCTATTCAGAAAGTGGTTAGCTGAACTGTTACGGAAAGAAGGTGCACCTGGAGGACCAGGAAAATACCCACGATCATTATGCTGGATGTACGCAATGCATTCGAGTCTGTTACTTGGGATTCAATAATGACAGCGCTTACGAGGAAGGGAATCGGTCCGTATCTAAGAAGACAAATAGGAGAGTACTTGACTGAGAGGTGGATTGAGGCCGACACATTGGGAGGTAAATTAAGATTCCAAGTCTTTGGCGGGGTGCCACAGGGGCCAGTCCTGGGCCCCCTATTATGGCTATTGGTGTACGATGGGGTTCTTAACCGTCCCACGCTGATAGATACCAAATTAGTGGCGTATGCCGACGATCTCATAGTCCTGTTGAGTGACAGGACGGAAGCAGATTAGAGGAACGTGGCAATATGGCGTTAACTAGTATTAGTAACTGGATGGTTAATCAAGGGCTGGAGCTTGCTCAACAAAAATTTATGTTCACCACCCTAAGGGGGAGAAGACCTATTGGCGGAATTGACCAGAGACTGGGTGACCAATCGTTGAAATTCAGTGAAAACATTAAATATTTGGGTGTCAGAATTGATAAATCCTGTAAGTTTGCGCGACACATTCTTGACTCTTGCGCGAGATCTGAGAAGACTTTAAGTCGTTGAACATGGTGCTTTCTACTCAATCTGCTCCGAGCATCCAAGAGAAGATTAACAGTGTCTACAGTTATGTCTTCTGTTCTGTATGCTGCACCGGTTTGGTGCGCCGCCGTAGTTGTTAGAAAGAAATTTAGCTCGTCTTCAAAGTTTACATCGCCTTACGTTGTTGGCCGTGATATGTAGATATCGGACTGTTTCATATGACGCAGCCTGTTTGCTAGCTTCAGTCCCGCCAATTGAGCTGCAAGTGAAAGAACGAATGAAGCGATATGAAGGTATGGGGAAACGTGATGCGATGGAGGCTAAGAGAAATTCCTGGAAAATGAAATGAACGACAAGTGGAGGTTCTAATTCAATCAGGCGGATAATTACAGACATAGATCTTTGGCTAAATAGGGGTCATAGCGAAATGAATTTCTTCATGACACAAATGTCAACAGATCATGGGACTTTCGAGTATTATCTGCATAGGTTCGGCAGACGTAGTTCCCCCTGCTGCATGTATTGTAGTAGGGTGGATACTGCGGAACATACAATCTTCGAGTGTGATGAATGGCGCGTTTTACGTAGGCAGGCTGGCCTGGATGAGCTCCAGCCAGAAACTTTAGTACGTTATATTTTGACATCAGATGAAAATTGGAGGGCTTTTAATTCGTTTTCCACTAAAGTGCTACGCAATAAAGTCGAGGAGTGGCGCCGGTGAGGATTTTAGAGTTAGTGAAGGGCGGATATCCCCGGTCGTGAGGCCCGACATGTCGAGGTGTGTCGGTGTCCGGGGTCCTTAGGCTGGAATGAGGCAAAATAAAAGATCCAGACCCGGCTGCCGAGTTGGGCGGCCGGGAGCGATTTGGTTATGTCCGGTTCTCCCTGCTCAGCGGTTAGAGACGTGAGGCATTAAAAGGTATAGACCGAGACCTGGTCTTTGGGGAGGGGCTCGGGAAAGGCATAGTCGGGTCCGGTACACCTCTTCTCGGAGATTAGAGACAGGCGATAAAACGATCCACCGGGGGGGGGGGGGGGCTGAACTGCCATGCCGAACGTACTGCCGGTAGGTAGGGAGGTCTTCTAAGAGTTGAAGGACGCTCTCCTGGGCTGAGCTTTACTCGATTGTATATCCAGCCTAGGAAAGTAAGGGATAATGAAAAAAATAATTAATAAAAAAAATATTGGTATTTCAAGCAGGTATTTTTGATAACGAAACCAAAACCCCTGGAATTTCATAATTTTTACGGAAATTTAAGATTTCATTTCGTCGATTCTCACAAGGACGTCGACACCTGAACGATCGCAACTATAAGTTGTACTCAAGCGACGATATACCTTGGAAAACTCATCAGAAATAGCTCTCCGTACCTAATTCGTACCTCAACGACAAGACCTGTTTGTTGCGTATTATAGATAATAACAGAGCTCTGGCAGTCGATTGATAAAACATTACCTAAAAATAAGCGGTCTACTAAACCTTAATCTTATTTTATATATACATGAAGTACAAAAAAATAGAGTTTTTAATAAAATGTTTTTATATGCAATACGCCACGCGAATAAATACCGTGGATATCGAACGCGAATAATTATTTATTAAAAATTAACCGTTATAGAAATAGTAATAAAAATTAGTAAAAGTAATTAGCTTTTTTTTTCATATAATTTGTGTTACTATCAGTTCAACGTGTAAAGAATTTGGATAGATGGTTATCGTTAACAGAAAGTGTTTATGGAATTTTTATAGACCAACACATTAATATAATAGCAATGGAATTTAACCTACATGAGTTTAGAATACGGTACGGTTTTAACAACGAGGGATGATGCAAGTTTCGTGCGTGTTGGTGTATTAGAGTCACGCACAATTAGATTATTATAGCTTGTCAAGTAAGAGTACAATAGAGAAAAAAAGAACTTGTTTGATTTGCGACTTTACAGTCAAGAATTTCTTCGAAAATATATCCATTGATCATTCTGCGTAAATTTCATTAAGAAAACATGTAAAAGGAGAGAAGTTTATACAATGATTAAAAAATTATAAAGAATACGTTCTTGATGTACACCGCTTTTTATTTATTTTTCTTGACTCATTATTTGAGTAAATAACCGTTTTACACGAAGCTTAAATTATGCCCGTATTCGCTGTGTAAATGAATGCGAGAGAATAATAATAATAACAATAATAAATTAAAAATAATTTTCACTTTTCGCGCAATATGTTCGAAAATATGAAAAATAATGCTGCAGTCATTCAATACTTTTTTACCGTATTTTCTTCTTTTTTTTTTGAGAAAACGTTAGTGCAGTCGAAATTTAATTTCCAAGATAAAACTATTATTACATAAAATAAAAAGAACTACGTTATGTTAAAACTCCTCACTTTATTTTGCCTTATCGATCTTTTTACGGTTTGGTCACAAACCGTAAACGTACGGTTTGTGACCAAACCGTGTACGTTTCTTACGGAAACGCGTAAGAAATACTATATAATGAAATAAATTCGAAGACTAGATAAATAGAAAAGAAGATATGAAGCGAAGTTATAAAAGTGAAATTTTTGAGATTAATGAAGGTCATCTCTTATGAAGTAAATAATGAATATCAGTTGACAAAGTAGCCTATGTCTGCGGCGGTTATCAGATTAATGAGGCAAAATGTAAAACAAGGAATTTTTAAATTATATATATATTGTAACAGAACCAGTACTTCGGAACAGGGTAACGAATTTCTTCCAGTTAAGAAGAAATAAAGAGAAAATAATAATGAAAAGCAGAATCCAGAAGGAACTAAAAGGGATTCTTTTAGTTAGAATAACGGGTCCGTTTAACAATCTGTTTTTGTAATACAGACAATGGCATCTCCAAAAGCTGTTGTTCAACCAGAAGGGTTGCCTGACCGGAATAAGAATTTATGGGAAAACGTAAGGGCTTGGACGATGAAAATTATTACGCTTTACCAATTTAAGGAACGAAGCGGATACTGGATCTGCAGTCAGGTGATATAAATACTTACAGGGACCAGCTTAGAGAGTCAGTAGTTCTGCGAGGCCGTGTTCGGTGTACTCGTGATAACAAGCGATAACAGAGTAGTTTCGCAAGCCCGAGTTCGATGCGGTTGCGGTGATGGCGGTATCAGTCACCGTATGGTATAAAGTGAAGTGTACGTCACGAGTATTCCAGTGTGGACAGTAGGTGAATACAAGAAATTGTTCCGTGAGTTATTTGTAATCATTAGTTGAAGTGACAGTATTCTACTCGCTCATAAAGTATATGGTAGTTCTATTGTAAACAGTAAAAGTAATAATATTTGCAGAAAATTGAATCGTATGAACTCTAAACTTTTCTAGTGTTAATGCAATATCAGGTTCTAGCGGTTATTATAAAGTTTTTAGTAAATTAGACTGTATTCTGATTTTTATGATTTACTACCTTTAAACAGAACTTGTCTTTTTTATTTAAATTACTGTTGTATATGCTGTTTTATATATACGTATTGTCATTATTATTATTTTTTTTTTGCTTTGTTTATATGGCTTTAAGATAATAAATTGGATTTGTTACAAATTTTTATGTTTGTTAGTGACTCAATACCTTGTCAAACCGTGAATACGCGACAATATAAGAAAAAATAAGCCAAAAATAAGAAAAAAAATCATATAAACATAGGTCAGTAAACGGTTCGTTAGCGAGTTTCGGCTCGCGAAATATTTAGCCTTGCTTTCTGCTTCCTCTGTGAACGTTAAACCGTACTAAAATTCTTGGGATAAAATCGAGGTAAATTTGGTGTTTCCTTATTTTCATTGATCTAAGAAATTGAATAAACGTGGTTTCAGATCTCTATCTTACTTAGATTTTAAGAAAAACGGGGTAAAACAAGAAAACGTTTTGTCGAAAAATACACTTTTTTAGGTTTGGAATAAAATAACTTTGTTAATTTACCAATAAACAAATAAAAATTTCTAATTAACTTTGTAGATAATTTAATTATGAGAAAACTGATGTAAATAAAGTCTATTAAAATTAAACATAAATTTGGAAGTTCAGTTTTAATTAGAAACAAAACGCACAAACTGAATCGGAATGATAAGTTTTTAAATAGAGCAATTTACATACAAATGTTAAAAATTATAAAAATAAATTTGAAAGAGATCCTTCTAAAACATATTAAATTTTTTTATTTTTCATACGTTGACAATAATAGCTGATTAACAATTAAGTTTAGTGCCTAGCATTTGAATATTCATTTGAGCGGTGTTTGTGCTGTTATTGTTCGATCAGTCAATCACAATGGATGATACCACAAATTTGTTTTCATTTTGAGAGTTGACGGACATGTTGTTAATTTATGGTAAAATAGATAAAAACGGATTGGTTGCTGTGCTTGAATACCGGAAAATTATCCAGATTGTAGAATACTGGATCGTAAAACATTTGAAGCTTTGGAGAGGCGAGTTCGAGAAATAAGTACGCTTAAACACGAAATTTAGATGCTGGTCGTGAATGATTTATGAGAAATGCTAACATTGAAAAAACAATGTTGAATACGCTACAAGTATCTCCCACCTCAAGCACCAGAATGTTGTCACATCGCTTTCTTATTTCGCAATCAAAAAATGAAATTCTGTCGATGGTTAATTAGAAAATATGAACATCATCCCGATTTCCTAATTAATATTTTAATTACTGATGAATCCTGTTCTACAAGAAATAACATTGTAAATTATCGAAACACTCGCACTTGGACAGAAGAAAATCCCCATGAAGCTCTCTCTCTTTTTCTGTATAGCCTCTGTAATCACCGTTAGGTATTACTTCAGAGGATGATATGTACGAATGTAAATGAAGTACAGTCTCTGAAGTACAGTAAATGAAGTCTTGTACAGTCTCAGGTCGACCATTCTTGAGATAGGGTGGTTAATTGAAACCCTCTCCATAAGGCTGCTACAAGTGATTGTCACGTACTTTTTCGTTTAATTTGTGGTGTGGTCTTCTTGGTGATAATCTCATAGGATGTTTTTTCTTACCGCTAAGGCGCAATGAAAAATTAAATGAAATTTTGCACATTACTAAGGTAGGGTGACAATACAATATTTCACCATTACTTTTGCAAACATATCCCCGTACCGGGGGTAAATTAAGGGTGGAAATTAGGAGTGCGGGTGTAAAGAATCTTTTAAAATCCAAATTAACCTATTAATTAAACTCATGCAATGTATGATAATAATTTGATTAAAGTATAAGTAAAAAGTATAAAGCAAGTTTTAAAATTTTTTAAAAATCTTGTAATATGATTAAAAATTCATTTTCATGTTTTGAATGATCATCTTTTGTAGAAAATGTATATCTATCGGGTTATTTAATCAAAATTCTTCTGATAAAACCATAAATTGATCCTCATCCATTCGGTCTACGTTTTCTGTCATCCTATGACCCTCGGATTTCTTCACGTTTTAAATTCTGTTATCTAGCACCTGTGGCGACGACCTGTTTTTCCCCTTTTCGGGTGTGGCAGAAGTATTAGCCGAAGATTTTCAAGAATCACTTAAACGAAGAAGTTATACAATTAACTTATTATTCTTTCAATTTTTTCCAATAGCAACATTCAAGTCAAATCGACAACCAATTGTTATATTAGAATTAATTATTTCACTAATGTTTAAAATATATATTGAGATGATAAAAAACTATATTTCTATTATAGTTTTTACTTCTAGGGGAACAAATCATTCGATTTTCCCATACAAATGACAACTGTAAATGCGGTCTAAAAATATGTAAAATCAAACGGTATTATTACAATTTCAATGAATAAAATGATAACTTCAAAACTAATAACATGACCGAAGGAACAAGTAAATTAATAAACTAAAAACAATATATTTTCTTTGTCTTGCAACATTTATCGATTGTAGAAACTGAAATAACCTTGACTTTGAAATCTATTTTTTAAACCAGTACGATACTTTACACTGACATATGGAAGAAAAATGTCAACACGAACAATTCATTGTCACTAACAAATTTTACATTATTTTTTGCCATTACCAATTAGTAAAAAAAGGTAATTATATCAAGTAAAAGGTATCATATCACTAACAGATATTAATAGAATGATTCCCTGAACGCAAATAAAACAAATATTTATTCCTATTTATTTTCCTTAAAAAAAATAAAAAATAAAATAAATTTACACCCTTCATTCGATCAAATCAGGATTGCCGGTCCCGTGTCATTTTTACATATAGAACTTATTGCTATGTACTGTCAGTAACGGCGGTCAAAATATAATTATTTCGTGTGATATCGCATTCACAATTATGTAAATAAAAAGTTTTCGAAAAGTAAAAATTTGCCGACACTTTTTGAAAAAGTGAAAACTTTTAGTAATCTTTTGAAATAAGTTTACTATGGAAGTGTGCTGAATATCTGTTCTTTGACACCAAATTTAAAATACCTGTTTCAATTCAAATACGATTTTCTGACTGAAAATTAGACGGAAAATGATATTTTTTTTAAGTCTTGGATTCTTTGAAACGGTTTTGGCGAAATTTTTCTGGACAGACAGACATGGTAACAAAGACACGAGTGCCCCAAAAAGGATTCCCGCAAACACTAAAAATAATAGTTAAAATAACCTCAAAACACGATGCGAATAATCACTTGATCTGTTGTATTTTTATGTCGCTGTCAGATTCCGATATGTGTGAAGCAGTTGATCGTCTCTCAGTTCGCCGGCAACTAAGACCGTCTTCGATTGCAGGACAACACTGTACCAAACTAATATAAATGAAAGGGGGAGTTAACACATTTGATTCAGGATCGAAAAATTCTTATAATGTTAGAAGTGAATATATATAGAGTGTTTCATTTTAATCGCCCAAACGATTTTCTCGTAAAATACGCACAATACAAAAAAATTACGTAAACAAAAGTTACTCAGAATGGAAGGGGACATCTCATGGTAATTTTGAACTTAACCTAGACTTTATTTCAAAGTTAACACGATTTTTTTTCAAATAAAATTACCTATTTTTGACCCCACCAATGAAAAGAGCAGGCAATTTTAAATTGGAATATATAGTCACACATATGACCTTGGACCTTTACTGAAGGTCATACGGCTAACCATCAGAGATAGTGTTATACGATAGTGTAGTCATTTTCTCCCATAGTTTACGAGATAAATGGCCTGGAATATAAATATTTTAGGAATATTGTATGACCTTCAAAAACGTGTAACTCGTATAACACTCTCCGTACAGTACTATCATCCGTATAACACTATCTCTGATGGTTAGCCGTATGGCCTTCAAAAAAAAAGTCCAACGACTTATGTGTGACTTCATATTCCAATGTAAAATTTTCTGCTCTTTTCATTCGTGGGGGTCAAAAATAGGTCATTCCATTTGAAAAAAACGTGTTTACCTTAAAATAACGGTCAAGATTAAACTCAAGGTCACCATGAGATATTCCCCTCCAATCTGAATAACTTTTGTTTAGGTAATTGTTTGCATTTTGCGTAATTTACGAGAAAATCGCCTGGGGCGATTAAAATGAAACACTGAAAAAATACCCAAGGTGATATTGTGACCTCATATTTCAATGAGAAAATTACGTGGGGCGATTATACTGAAACACTCTACATATAGTTCGGGAGGAAGTAAAAGGACTTCTTTACCAGATAATCACCTCGGCTGCAGACTGTACAATTCGTTAGGCTATCGGATAAGAAGCAGGAACCCAGGATTAGATCGGTTTAAATATATCCTAAAAGAGAATTTATTATCTTTCAGATACTAAAAAGCTATTGGAGTAAACTCCACCCGCGCTCGGAGTTGCCCGATTTGTAGATTATCCAAACGAACTGTGTAGACCGTTCAGTCAGACCCCCATCGAAAGCTCGATTTTATTTATTTGATAACTCGAATTAATTTTAAAAAAAGTTCTACTCAGGACAATAATGTTAATAGATTATTCAAGATAGTCTGAATTTGTTTTAATCTGCAGGCTAGCTGTTTTACTAGGATCGACATCTATTAATGGTTCTGTTAATGCCTTTCTGTGACGCTTACCCAGAGTTCAGATCCCGTTTAGTTGGTATAGTTACTTATTAATTGTATTTCGGTCGTAAAATTTTTATTCATAATATAACATCTAAAATAAATAAAAATAAGCGATTGCGATAAATATAACTGAATAAAGAAAGTGAGTTGACGGGTAAGTGAGTTCTGCACTTCTTGTGTAGCGTGATACTCGTACAATAAAACATGCGGTGTCAGTTCGGGTTTACTTGATCCGCTATGCGTCGTTTACATTCTTTATAAAACTTTCATTATCGTTTTTTTACGCATCTATATGTTGCTAGTGTACATCTACCGATTCACCGCAACGACCCGGGTGTCCTTTGTAACGTTAAGATATTTAATTAAGCGCTCGTTTTATAGATCTTAATGGCGGAAGGAGTAGGGAGAGATCTTCTTGTAATCGTTTCTTTCAATGTTCTCTATAATCTTACATTTCACGGGATTTAAAATATAACGAATGCGTAATAAAAATACGCACTTATGTACGTAGTAAATTTTGTGGATACTTCGAGTAATCATTCGGGTTATTCGGATATTTAATGTTTTCTTGTCGATGGAACAGCAAACATGAGATTACGTTCTTTTCTAAATTTAGAGGCAATGAAACTTCAAGAAATATTGTTCATAACGAAATTTACTGTTTTATTTTTATCTGAAAAACTGACCGAATTGTTAACGAGAAAGTGAACGTTATTTCCCTTCCTATCTGTGAGATCGTCGGCTGAAAAGAGTTTTCAAGAATTAATGATATAAATTGATAGATATATGGAGTTATAAAAAAAAACAAAAAAAGAAACTGATCACTCAAACGTTTTAAAATTTACGGCAGGTTCTGAACGAACGATATGTCTGTTCGTACATGTTAAACATTTAATTACGTACTTAGAGAAGGGAGCCCTTAACGCGCAATTTCAGTTACATTCAAAATGTGCGACAAACAGATTTTCATTTTTAACTGTACTTTAACGTTAGAAAATTTTCAAAACGTAACAAATCGGTCGAATTTTTTGAAAACATAATTATTTTAAAACGGGATATTTTTCCGGTATTCTCAGAAAATAATTGTACGGGCTCGACGAATCAAAATATTAATTGGAGTTTTAACAACGCTTTACTCCAGTCAGACGGACGAAAGTAATGAAGCTACGAAGGTGACGCCGTTTGAATATGTTTGAACAAGTTTTCTAACGAGTCTAAAATAATTACTAGTTTTTACAGGACTACTATTACGAAATAATATAAATACACAATAATAATTTATAATAATCTATATATTGCGTTAATTCGCTTATACCGACGTAACTCGAATAGAAATGTTACATACCTTTATTTATTTTTAAATAGCCGAAGAGGCTCTACGACCAAAACTTAAAGGGAAAGATTGTCTAAGAGTTTACTATAATTTTCAATAAACTTATCGTTTTCTTACGCGAACCGACAGAACATATTAGGAAAATTCCACACTTAACACGAGTTAATGGAAAGTAATGAAAGAGCCGGATATCTAACTTAGATTATGGATTAAGTTTTATTCTTGGAATTTATGAAAGTTTTTTTTTCAATTAAAGGAATTAAAAAAAACAAATTACTGCGTCGAAGTGAAACTCATTATTAAACATTGTAGCGTACAATGTAATTACTTATAAAGGTATATAACTTGGGATTGCATCTTGTATAAAACCGTTTGATTATAAGATTAAATCGACTTATACATTTAATACTTTCTTGACCGGTCATATATACGTCATGAATTAAAACACGTATACACTTTTTTTTAAATACATTCCATGAAGGCTGAAATGAAACATTTTATTTGTATAAGGTATATTTATTTATTTTTAATCGATTTTCAGAATTATATGTGATTAATTAGAATGCGATTTTAATTATTAATGAAAAAATAACAATAATTATTACTAGAAACAAATGAGGGTAGATGCTTATAAAACTTTTTGCGTGCGTGCGTGTGTGTGTGTTCACACGCGCTCACGCGTGTGTGCACACATTCAAGGCTGTATTTAAGCTACCGTATTGGAATAAATATGATGTATGTGAAATTACATCATTTCTTATTGAATGTTTAAATTAAAATTATTATTACCTGGAATTAATTTTTATTTAAAGTTACACGATTTACTTTTTTACGGTAATTGTTATAGAATTACATTAATTTATAACCACATTACATTGATAAACTTAATGCGATTACCTATAGCTAATAGAAACGTTGCATTTTAATTAGAAAGTTAACATTTTATTTAGAGACTGGCAAAATATACGGATTTAGTTTGCTTATTACGTTGCAAAGCATAATAAAAACCAAATAAAAAACTTAGGCTTCTAGTATCGTCCAGTTCTTTTGTGTTCTGACTCCGAGGTAACGTTCTTTACGCGGGTACATTATTAGGAGGTTTGATAAATAAAGAATTTTGAAGGAGGTATTCCGTTTGTGCCACTCGATCGTCGATTAACACTGATGATACGCTCGTACTTACTAGACATATCTTTGCTTTAATCGGCTCAAAAATTAGTCTGGTGTCGGTCAAACGAATACTTCGACTCCTATAAAACAGCGTCAGAGTTCGACCTTCGATGGAGATCTAGCCGAACGGTTGTATTGGGGGCAGAAATTTCTACACGTCACATAATTCCTCAGACGATAGAGGTATTTCCTTCAGGAAACCTGTTTTAGCGGTTCTTTAATTCCTAGGGAAAAACAATTTCTGGCAGCATATATTTAAGCCGGTTAACCCGAAATCGTTATTGGTAATATTCTGCTCCATACCGGGTAAAAAATCCCGATCTTCAGAGGGATTGTGGACTATGTGATCGGTAACTATCCGAAGCGGGCATTTGGTTATTCTACGGGCGTGATAGCCTCGAGCTAAGGTTCGTTGGCTAACAGAACATCCTCTCGCACCGTTCGCCTCTTATCGATGCATTTCCACCAGATTTGACAACTGTGTGTGCCGGTCAAAAGACCTTGCCGGGTCTGCGCCGACGATAACCAAACTTTTAGAGCCGATACATCCTTGCTGTAATCCGGTCGAGGTTGTTCAACAAGGACTCTTTTTTGCCGACCGATGACCGCACGATAAGTCTTAAGTATTCGCATCGGGTACAGACGAACCTCCTGATTAATTTAAAAATACCATCAGTAATATGAGTTCTAAAGGGTGGAGCAGAGGAAACGCATGTTTTTAAACCGCTAGTACTCAGCGGTGAGTGAGGGTATTGACCTTCGGCGACCTCTGGCGAACAGCTCACTCTACGCAGTTTCAGTCGCTATGGAGCGTTGAAACTTAGAACATCCTATGTTTGCTGTCGAGCAGTTTTCTAGAAACAATGATTTTGTGATCATGGTTCAACGTCTTTTCCGCAGAAATTTTAATGTCGAACGTCGAGGTGCAGTTCCAGATCGCAACACCAAACTCCGATGGGATGAGGCGTTTAGAAGTACTGGATCTATGACGAACCACCTGGCCTTCCCAGTTCCATCCGAACTTCGGAAAACGTAGACAAAGTGAGAAGGGCAGTTCTTGCCAGTCTGAAACGATCCGCTAGGCGACAGGCTGTAGTGCTGGGAATGTGACACCGTTCGCTTTACCGTATCTTGCACGGTTATCTAAAATTTCACCCGTACAAAATAATGATCGTCCAGCAGCTAACTGAAAGGGATTTTGTGCAACGCAAAGGATTTTGTGGTATAATGAACGCCGTTCTTACGGAAGATGCAAACGGAACTACACTAAAAATCTCTCCACAGATCAAAAGTAACAGTATGGTGCGGTGCTCCAAGATAGAGATTTTTGGTCCTTACTTTTTTGAAGAGAGGAACCGCAGTTACAATGACATCAGCGAGTTACATCGATATGTTAAACAACTTCCTGCGTCCAGAACTGGAAAGGCATCGGGTGAACATGAGAAAAATGTGGTTTCAACAAGATGGTGGCACAACTCACAAGGCGAGAGCATCGATTGAAATGGTTCGACAATGTTTCCTGGACATATGTCATCTCACGATTCGGCGATGTTTCTTGGTCTCACGTTCTCCCGATCTATTGATTTGTGATTCCTTTTTGTGGGGTTACCTGAAATGAAGAGTGTATGTAAACAAGCCACACACAATCGAAGACCTGAAAATTTCCATCTGTCAAAAAACTGAAACTATATCGAATGAAATTGGAGAAAGCCGTGCAGAGCTTGGAAGAGAGGCTCTGAATATGCGTCCCACACGAAGGACGTCATCTTACTGACATTATTTTCCGAACCTGATTAAGGTATGTTGATTTCAAAAATGCAATGAAAAATGTATTATTTAATGTAAAACTTTGTTTTCTATAATTAAAACAACCTAAGTTATTCAGTAAAGAAAAACAAGTGTTTCCTCTGCTCCATCCTTTATATCGAGTAGACTTCATCACTGCCTCTATAATTTTTAAAAAAATCTTGATACACTTCGCTTTACTAAAGAAAGTGCGGCGCATCGGCAGAAAACCGCTGTTGGAAAGTTAGGTGGTACAAATATAGGATTTACAATTAAAGAGAGCTCGAAGAATAAGTCTGATCATCGGTGAACACGCCGTACATAAACAGAAGTCATTTGAGAGGAGGCAGTGAAATAACACACAGGTAGGAGCTGTATCATGTGATTATAGCAACTACATGTATATATATTTATATATATACATACTCTATATATATATATATACATACTCTGAATGAGTAAATGCCTAAAAGGTCTTAAATTTAAGTATTTTAAGTTAGATACGGTTTGAATAACGATCAAATTTACGATTAATTCATCCCACAAATAATAATTAAATCACAAGTTTCTCTTAACCGGAAAAAATCGAAACGGATAATTCGCTTCAATGTTTCATAAAATGCAAGGATATTGCTCAATAAAGCGAAGACATTCGAATGAAAATAGTATATTCCGGACAATATACAGGAAAAACTTAGGCCTCAAATTTATTCAGAAAAGTCTTTTAAGATGCACAGTACACTAAAATTACCGTTTATAACATACGCTCATCTAGAATCGTCTTTAGTCCAATTGTTCCGTGTTAAAAAACCGCACAAGAAAATACCAATTATACGATTCGATATTCACACCGCATCCCGTCCGGGTTCTGTTATGCAATAATCTACCGACAAGAAGTCACATGACTTATCATACCTCGAAAACTGCTGAACCGATTTAAAAAAAACCCATATATGTTTTTATCGAGGGTGTCAAGCCGAGCACAGTTTTTCTGGAGATTTTTTCGGACATCTAGGTCAACAGTCCTCGATGCACCGAATAATGACCGCGGAAAACCAGGATGACCTTGGACTATGTTCCGATGACGTCACGGAGTCAAAGATGATGGTCGAGTGGCCACGCGATCAAGAGATAAAAAGATTACGGTTCTGCTTGAACCGTACATTTTGTAATACTTGTATTAATCGGCACCTCTTACTATCTTTACCGACGATTATAATTAGGCAAGCGTCCCGACGGGGCGCTGAGCTCATATCGGTTTAACTCTGAATCGGAACGGGAATGCTACTTGATTTCGCTTAATTTTTCGACCTGCAATAAAGTACAATCGCATTATGTGTTCGGAGACCAGTCTGTGCATCCTTTATATATATATAAGTAAAGTTGATTCAGGAACTTTCTTTAAATTTTCTTCAATCTTCTGAAGAAAAATTTGATTTATTTATAGGAATGAGATCGCATAGATTAAAGGAACGGTGATTAGCGAAGCAGTGGAGAATAAAATAAGATTATTCTTCATTTTTTACCATTAGTACGAAGCGTGTTATTATAATTCAAACTCGTGGGAAAAGATATAATACAACCGGTTAGGCTTTTCTTTTGTATGTTATTAGGACGATAAAGCCATAGTAAAATTCACTTACGTATTATATTAATACATTACGTAGACTTAAAATTTATATTTTTTAATCTCGATGCGCTTTTCTTGTTCGCGTAGAAATTGTTACGTCATAAAAAAAGACTATTTTATCTTCTGTTAAAAAAAAACCTTTTAAAAGAATCTGCTGCAAGGTCACTCTTACAACACAAAGACATACACGTCCACTTTCGCTCGCACACACTGAATATAAAGAGATAATTATTTATGAATAAACACGAACCAGACAGACGTTTGTGGACACGATCTAGAAATTCCAGTTAGTTTCATTTCGTCGAAGTTAATCAGCCGATTATACTTTTATTTAGATAAATAAAAAATGCGTACAGAAGTTACCTACTTAATCGGGCCAAGCGAATAAAAAGGTTTAAATTCTGCTCTTTGCAAAGATATAAAAAAAATGTGGGTATGACGAATATCGTTTTTACAGATATGCTTTCAAATAATCTAAAAATGTGTTCGATATTATATCGATTATTCTTTTGAAATATAAAATAATAGAAACAATTATAAAAATAAAAAACACGACTGCCAAAAAATAAAAAAATAAACTGAACTAAAAAAAGACAATAAATCGAACTAAAAAAAATAAAACAAGGTATAGAAATAAAGGACTAAACGTTGTTATGCTGTATTTAATTAAATAAAATAACGGGTGACCGATCAACTTTCAGACAGTTTTAATTTCTTTAAATATATTTTTCATGTTGTAGAAATAGCAGGCATTCAAGATTATCTAATGATTAATTTTTCTCCAGGTCTTACATCGAAAAAAAAATTTTGTCCTTCAACCAAAATATTTATATGCAGTTGGGGGGCTCTGAATATTAACTGTCCTATATTAAAGAGTTCTGATTAGTAATTATCCTATACTAAAGAGCCCCCCGACTGAATTTAAAACTTTTCGTTGAAGGAAAAAATTTTCTCATCGATGTAAGACCTGGTGAGAACTTAATCATTAGACAACCTTAAATGCCTGCTATTTCTACATGACAAATACATTTTTTTTGACCAAGATTAATACTTTCCCTCTGATATATTTTATACCTACCGGAAAAATAAAGGCCAAAGATGTTAAAAAATAATTCGATGCAAGGAACTTGACCGGATATGATCCTATACGAAATGAAATCATTTACGATTTAAATTAGCGAACTCTCATTATTGGCTACGATTAGTTCATAGGATATTTAAAATTAATAAAAACAAATCGTATTTTTATTTTTCAAAAAACCAAGTGGATATTTCTTAAAACGATTCGTTGGATTCATAGAAACCTTAAAAAAAAAGAGGTCGATCTTTAACTGTCGGGATCAAACGTTGACTAAGTCCGGTCATTGTTTATACCCTCACAGCTATCGACTTAAAGTAACATCGATTAAAAGTGACTTTTACGGTAATATGCTACACATTATTGCACACGCTATGTCGCCCTGCATAAAATAGTTTTAAGGCCAAATCGCATCGACATTAGCAACTTCGTTGTATTCGACTGGCCCGTTCATATCGTAGCTGCTCGTTTTTACATTATGTATACAAGTATTATATGCTAGCCGCTCGTCGTATTTATAAGTTGATGTCGATCAAAATTTTACAATCCAGTGTCTATTTCAGACATTAATCGTCAGGGCTAAAATATTATCGAGAATAGGAAATAGGAAAGTATGTGATGTAATAACTGAGAATCTATCAAATAAAAAAAAAAAAAAATTGTCAAAAACTAACAGCGGCTTCTTCGAGGTTTTAGAGGGAACTCGAGTTTAAAGATCGAAAAGAACAAATCAAAAGTTTAAGAATGTCTGTACCCACGTTTGAAAAGTTTCTCGAGCCGATTTCACCCGTTATAAAGAAGAATGACACTGGGATGAGGACCGCATAAACGAAACAAAACATCGGGTTTCTCTCCGATACCCGGCAAGCGGTGATAATTATAATTCCCTCTGGTATTTGTTTTGCGTACCGTACTATAATATTTCTAATTTTTCTTTTGTAAATCTGAAATCGGATCAGAATTTTTTGAGGAACCGGCCAGATAATGACGGCTTCTGCCTGAAAATATTTCTAATTCTTGTAAATAGATTTTAAGTCCTAAGCGAAACGCAAAACAGGGCTTTTCGTGTCAGAATCTGAACTCTTGAGAAAGGACGCTCAAAAATTGATCACCGTATACATTTTTATCATTCTGAATTCCTGGAATGAATAGAGTCTTTTCTCGAAAAGACTCATAATTTTTAAGCGATTCTTGAACATTCAACATCTAGTTAGGAAATGGAAGTTAGTTCATCGTTTAACATTTGCAAAATATTTACCACCACCGCTCTGTCTTAAAACAAGTCACTGCTCGAATATAGCCGATAAAGTAGAATCCTGTGATTTAAGTCCGTGAAGTTAGGTTGAAAGAAATTAAAATTTACAGTAATATTCTTCGCACTTTGTTTAAAACTATTAAATCTATATTATTAACTGAATGAACTGCGAGTTAAAATTGAGAATTTTAATGAAAAGATAAGCGCTTTTTAAATAATCTTTTTAAAATAAGTGAGGCCGACAGACAGATATAAGAAGGTAACATATTAGGAGGTCTTAAGTCCGTTTAGGTCTCTTTTACTCGTAAACTACCGAGAGCGTTTAATGTTCTATAGTTATAATCTCGGTCTGTAGTAGAAGATTAATTACTTAACTCAAAAACAAGTGGTTTATTTTTAAGGAAACTTGCAAGTAGCTTTATTTTAATCAAGATTCAACTTTCATAAAATGTAGATTATCGTCTTTATTCGACCTTATTCGGAGAATTCAATTCCCCTATCGATGCAATTAAAAAAATAAATAACTTCTAACCAGGAAAATACTGTTAAGTATTTTGACTAATTTCTGTCTTGTGGTGGGTGAATCTTAAAAAGATATTACAACAACAAACGTTAAAGCCGTAAAATTTGCCACGAGATTTCTCTAAAACTATCGTGAAATGTTGATGGAGAGTTTTACATCATCGATCCTTCTGGCGGATTTTATACCCCTTTAAAAAACTGATGCATTTAAACAAGTTACTAAGCGTTGTTAGAAAATAAATCCTATTGTAATACGACGACTAAGATATGATAAATTTATAATGTAAATGTTTAGCATTAATTTACGATAGTAAAATATTCACCAGAATTTGTTAAAATAATCTGATATTTTGACTGGATGTCTCCGTTCATCTGTCATTCGTATTCTTTAAAAAATATTTTGCTTAGGACGAGATTTATTAAAAACCCAACAAAAAATCAGATTCATAAAAATTTCTTTGTGTTTTCTCTGGGTTATATTATAAAATGTAAAAACGAAATTTTTAAGGGACTTATGACGATAGAATATTTAGTTCTTACTACTACTATTTATAGAAGATAAAATATTATCCAGCTGGCTCAAACACACAGAGACTCATGTATAATAGTCGAAGAAGGTGTCGGATGACTGGAAGTTAACAATTAAGATAAGTTAATTAACAATATGGAGATAATTTTTTGAGATTCCAAGATTAAAAAGCTTTCCTAATGGTATTCCGTTAATATTATAAATCGGTCAAAATAATTACTTTCAAAGAATAAATAATTCATTCACAAGGAAACATGCGTTGGCTGTAACTCAGAAAGTTTCGTATCATAGGAAACAAATTTTTTAAAAAGGTTTTTAGAAAATATTTACATTTTTTGTAATTAAAAAAGGTTATGACGTAAGTCTCATACCATTAGAATATAATATCTTCAAGAAATACATCTGAAGTATTATTACATAAAATTTCAAAGCTGAAATTCTCAAAAACGGTTTGAACGATTTTGACAATATTTTTAATTGATGAAATTGATACCCGCCGTCATTTTAATAATATTAATAGGAAAAAATTAATATGGATGCGATTTTTAGATTTAAAACAAAAATCCGCTAAAAACAATCAAATTCGATCCAAAAGAATTTCTATGGGAGCGGAAAAAATAAGCCTTCTGCACGGGTTGTCTACTTCTAAAAAAATTAAGTAACACAAGATAATTATACATTTTTTCACCGTTTGACGATTTACCCTTTTCGTAAGATTTTCCTAAGTAATAGTTTCTGAGTACAATTTTTAAGTACGAGTTCGAATCGGATATACATAATGACACCGTTATTAACTATCTTGTAGTATACTAACGATCGAAAAAAACGAATGTATATTATTTTTAATTTCGGTGTACAAAATGTGGGAGTTAAACTTCTGAAAGAGTGAAAAGTTTTAGCGGATTCGAATGAAAACGGATGATGAAAGACATAAATTTTACGGGACTCAGTTGAAGGATTTATAATATTTTTAATTAGTTTTAACGGAGTGAGATATTCTCGGAATTAATAACAACAATAATAGCCGTAACAGAGATAAATCAGCGTCTTTATTGTCTCGTTACGTACAGCAATAACGGCGGTTATGAATTAGCTGTAGACAATATTCTGCCTACTCTAGCTTCACTCCACCCACATCGGTCAACATGTCGCTACCGGCGCGCTACGACCGCACAGGAGGGAGGCTTCGCGCTCTTTCACTGTTCACCGTTATTAATTTGTGTTCGACAACGGATAACCTGCCACCGATGTTCGCGCGTAGGAGAGCACCCTGCGCAAACGAACGGCCCCGTTATATTCACGCGATGTCGCGACGATCGAGGGGCGGCTTCGTGGGACGAGGGAACTTCATTTATCCGCGTCGTCGATATATTGTTTGAAGAGAGTAAGTCGACACATTAAGGGATTACAAGTTACGTCACGCTCGTCGTGGTCGTTTAACCGTAACCCACGCTACGGTCGGTTCTTAGAAACGCATCGCTTTCCATTGACCGATCCCTCCCCGCTCTTATACAAACACACCCCTCATTCTAAAGCGTATATGAATGGCAAAGTCCATTCATAACACACCCTCTCCTGTATTCTCCTCGTCCGTGTAGTCACGGCATTGTACCGTAGAACTCGAGTCGAATCGATCGGGCGACTTTCATTAATGACATCAACCCGATGGTTCTGTTCTCTATGACCCGGTTGTTAGGTCTTGCACCATTTGCACTAATCCCCATCGTGTTAAATCGTCCGTCGTTATTATTATTAATAATGAAATAAGCTAAATAGGCCCGTGGATATACGATCAGAATAAATTATAAAAACGCTATTAATGTTATAAATCATCGATTATTATGAAGGTGAAATAATGTAAAATATATACGAACCGTTTATTAATTTTATACGAAACGACTATGCTATATGCCGAATACAACCGCTAAAAGATTAAAAATAAAAGTACAAGTAGTATAAATAAAAACGAATGCATATATATATAACCAAAATCGGGCATGTTCACTACATTATTAATAATTCATAACTGAAATATCTTGATCGCCCACCAAGAAATATTATTACCTTATAATATTTTAAACTGGATCGTGTGATTTACTCTAGTTTATTATACCCTCTCATCAACGGAAGCTCTCAACAAAGGAGTGATTCGATAACCTCTGGTTTTTCGGTTACAAAACGTGTCGGTAGTGGAAAGCTTTTTAGAAGAACATGATATACGAATACTGTTAACGTTTTTACGGTATACGAACACCGTGTGTTTTAGCTATCGATATTAGTCGGCGGTTAATAATAAAAATATAGAGTACTATGTAAGTAAACTAACATTTTTATTTCAGACTTAATTATACAGCCGCCTAATTTTTTTATAAGTGTGCAATACACAAAGGTGGGTCAAGGCACAATGAAGTCTTATTTCAACCCAAATCGCTCACAAAATTTACAGGTAAGAAAATTCCATATCACTGTCTGGTAAGGTACAGAGTTACCTTTTTAGTAACATGTTAGATGTTGTTATCAGGCACATTTCCTCAAAAACGTGTATAGAATATGAAATTAGATGTAAACGCTTAAGTAATATATAATTACAGGCCTAATTATACATATGTACTCGATGAATAGAAGAGCACACACACGCGCTCGCTCGCGCGCATACAGTACTTTTGATTGTTTGTCTATAAAGAATGGTTACGATTCTTCTAAATTAATTTTCTAGTATGCTGATTTGTTGTAAATTCAGCGGTCTATTTTTCACTTGCACAGTAATAATAATAACTTGAACAGGATAAATCTATTGAAGTTTAATTTTTCTAAGTGTCAGTAACTCAGTTGATTCTCGTTCGTGAAAAATAATCAACCGACGCAACGGCCTCGATATTCAAATATGTCGTAGTCAAGTCGCTTGGTTTTAGGATAGTAATCGATTTCTTAAATATTGTGAAATAAGTTTTGTTTAGGACAGAATATATTCGATACTAACGGTAAATTAGTGATCGGCACCATCGCCACTGAGCTGTTCTATGACGCTGCAAGATCCGGGTTTAAATCTCCCAAAAAACTAAAGTTACTTTTAATTGGATCGGAGATACGCATTTTTCTGTTTTCTTTGGAGAAAAGAAAACTTAATAAAATATTTCTAAAAATAATACAATTCTCAACTTATACATATTCGAGTATATTTAATGTTAGACGATACAACTTAAAAAAAAAAAAACTGAAATTAATTGAATTTAAAAAATAACAATTTAAATGCATAAATTAAATTCTTCGCCTGATAAATGGTGGTTTTTTTTTCAGAACGAAAAAGTAAAATCTTTCGTAACTTTCAAAACGCTTCTACTTCAAATACAGTCATTGTGAAAAAACAATAAAGAAAAATGAAAGATAAATTCATCGACTTTAAAAGAGAGCTTAACTTTTTTCGTTAAATTTATTGGTTTACGAGGTAGAGTAAAAAAATTGAAAAAGTAGTTGGTTTTTAAAACTTTTTATTTTTTTTGTAATATATTTAATTTGGTAATTAAATATATTTTGTTGTAATTACAGAACGTTGATTTTTTTTTATTCACCTCTATACTTAAAAATTACTATAAATACAGTATAATTTTGATAACTGGACACGACATGTCTCATTTTGTAAGATATTACCTTTGAAATTTATGGATCGTAGTTAACTAAGTTTAAAAATTAAAGGTAATTACTTAAAAGAAGATCTTTGTTAGCGCATTCTTTTTTATTTTATTAAAAATTCTTTTTTCGTCCAAAAAAAAATAAGTACCTAAAATTTTCCTTAACTGTGTGAAAAAGATCAGGTTTATTATTTTATTATTGGATGCATTTTTAACCACTTAAAGCAACTTCAGTTTTTCAAACATCAGCATTATTTAAGTACAATGTATTATTTTTGTGCGAATCGTGAAAAACAAGCGTAAAAATAAATACCTACCAAAATATGAAAATCAGTCAAAACTTGATAACATTTTATCAAAGTTAATTTTTATAGTGTTGGAACGAAAAGATTTTTACAAGTTTTAAAAGTACTGTTATGATTTTCAATTAATATTTTTCGACTTCTACGCAGAAAACCTCATTTTGGGTCAATTTCTCGCATTCGCTTTGTTCTCGTTTCAATGGTTCTTTATATTTTATTTATATTTTAATTTTATATCAAAATGAATAACAACCATATTAATGCAGATATTAGTGCAGAAAATCCAGATTTATCTGATTAATGTTATTTAAAAATCCGTAAAAGAATAAAATATCGTTACTGTAAAAGATACATTTTTGAATTTATTTTAAAGTAACTCGATAAGAAGGTATTTTAGACGGTATTTTGACGTAAAGGCATAACATCATCACCACCCGTCATAGGCACACTTCTCATTCACACCAGTGTTTACATAACGCATTCAGACACTATTTACACTCAATATTTATAACATATGCAGCTCAGAATTTACACTATAGCTATGCCGGCCTCAGACAACAGGAACGCGTCCCGCGGGAGCCATTGATGACGACAATGCCGAGGCACCTTCCGCCACCCGCCCCTGAAGGCTGGCGCCCATCGCTGTTCTCAACCGACATCTCCGCCTCGCAGTCCTCCTCCATTAGCTTCTGTTGTAGCACCCTTTTAAACCACCAGACACAAGCAGTTCATCCCTCACAGAAAGAGAGTATCAACCGCATGACTCCCTCCGGCGAGATCAAATCGCCACGTGGTATCTCCTGCCTCCATCTGAGTCACACAAAGAAGGTGTGCTCCTCCGTATCCACGTCATCGCAATACTGGTACAGTTCTGTGCGCCTCTTTCCGATCCTACAGAGGTAGACCCCGAACGACCCATGACCCGACAACCACTGAGCCGTCCAGAAGTCCACCTCTCCATGCAGTCTACTGACCCAGGCTGCCACCTCCGGGATCAAGGTGTAGGTCCAGTGCCCCTCCTTCGCACTCCACCACATCTCCTGCCAGTCAGCCAGCACGCGGCCCCTCGCCTCCTCACTACCATCTGCGGCTCTATTTCTTCTCTCTTTGGCCAGCAGGTCCAACGGCAGCATACCAACCACCCCCGGTGAGGCATCCAATGATACCGTCCGGTAGAGCTGCGCCACCCTTATTGCCAGCCTCCTAAATATGCCATTCCATCTCCGGGAATTTCTCCCCACTGCAAAGGCCTCCCACCATACCGGTGCCGCATACAATATCATCGAAACCACCGTGGTGTCGAGCGCGGAATGCTGGCGTCTACCGTAGACGCCATCATTCTGCGCTTGAATGTCCCAGAACCCCCGGCATTGGCCATAAGCCTCAGCAATGCCAGGGACATCCTTTCCACCTTCATGGTTATTTGCTGCGAAGTGAGAAGCCTTTTGACCTATGAAGCCAGACTCCCAAGTATTTTGCCGCTTCCTTCGGGGCGATCATTTATTTCTCCATCGACTTGGACAGCAAAAGGGGGTATTCGCCGCTTCCTCCAATATCAGTTTTCTTAGGTGACAGTTGCAGCCCCTGCATCTGAAGCCATGACTTGATCTTTTCAATGGTCCTCGTAGCTATCCTTACCACCTTCTCCAGCTCTTTCGCCGCCACTATTACTGCCAAATCATCGGCGTATGCCACTAATTGTACTTCCGGCGGCCACTCCTGCCGAAGGAAGTCTTCGTACACCACATTCCACAAGATGGGCCCCAAGATTGACCTCTGCAACACCCCACGCTGCATGGGCACGACGAATCCTCCCCCTCCTCAGACGCGATACTCAAGTTTCTTCCACTGAGATACAACTGGATCATCCTCAACAAGTAAGGTGAAATACCTCGCTCCTCCAACTGCCGCTATATGACCTCCCTCCTTACCGCATTGAATGCGTTAGCGACATCCATGAAAACGACCAGGGGAATCTTCCTCACGTTCCTGGACTCCCTGGCCGCATATTATACGACTTGAGTTGTTATTAAAGACATTTAACGTAGCTTGCGGCAGAGTACTTTGACAAAAGTTTAATTAGTGCCGATTTTCATTGCAATATTCTGGTATAACGAATCGATGTTAAACTTTTTTTTAAAATTATTTTTCATTAATTGGAAAATAAATAAGGCCAGAAGAGTAATAATTAATTTCAACTGTATCGACTAAAGAGAATTAAATCTCTAACTATATGTAAATGGGGAAGCTTAATATCAGCGTTGCCAGCATTTTTTTGTTTTTAAAACTTCTGATTTCTTACTTTTATTCTAATCGATTTATAAATAATTTATAAAACTTTTTATTTAATGCTGAAGGCTATTAGATATAGCAGCTTTAATCGTTAAAATGCATTTGGAAATATGTTTCGTTGAAGGTAAGCTGTAAATTTACAGCTAAAAATGCTTAATCGTTACGGATAGTATCTTATTCAAAAAAAAAAAAAAAAAAAAAATACAAGAGATAATCCGATGTAATAATATTAACATTTTCTGCGCGCGCCGGCAGGCACACGGATCGACGCAACGAAATTAATTACAGAACCGATTGTTTATTACGACTCACCGGTTATCTTGTCGCGTGACCTTGTAACCGTTACGGATATCGCCATGAATTTTAAAATTTATTAAATAATGGAAGTCTTCTCGTTCATTTAAAAGTTTTTCCCATCATATTTTTTGTTTATATGTGTATATCTTTCATATATGCAGATTTATGAATCTCTGACGTTCTAAAATACTATTCTGAAAATAAACAACGGAGTCCTCAAAAAATCTTACCGCTTAGAATTCGTGTGTTTGTCCTGCGTTTTGACTGGTTTTTCACTATTTTTTTTTATTTTTATGATGTTATTTGTAAAGGATAGACGTTTCTGTTGTTTATCTATTATGTAATTTTTTAATGATTAAGATGAAGCTTGTTCTTCGAAATCAATTTTAACGATTAAAACTTCTTGAAATGTGTGTAGACTTCCCGAGTAAATAAATACTTATATAATTTATCAATTACTGAAGAAATTCTCGACAAGTGTTTTTATTCGTTTGCGACTACCTTTTATTAAAAAAGTAAAAAACTGTTACTGATACTTCTATAAGTTAATTTGCAACGTAATTATGATTTTTGCTTTTAACCGACCTAAAAAATTGTACTCGCAAGTAATTTTTAACTTTAAACGGAACCCGCTATCGACGTGAAGCTTAATTTAATTAAATACTCCTGGCAAGTCTTACACACCCATTAGAAGCGGTGGACGATCAGGAACGGTATGCAGGAAACAACAAGGTTCGCAACAAGGTATGTATGCGAAGGACAAAACAGTGTTTGTATAATCTTCGGGGAGGCCGTACAATGATCCGGCTGTAAAAGACTTCTGAACCGGCGAAGGATATAACTATGTACCTAGTTCTCCGACGATGAAGCGGTGAGATTATATCGATGTAAATTTGATTCTTTGTTCATTTGTTCAGCAGCGTACATAAAGTCTAACGATAGCAAATAACTTGAGAATAGCAATGAATATTATTCATAATTACTTCTATACTGAATCTGATCTTACAGAGCATGGCTAACGTTTTCAACAAGGATGATAAAAAGCAAAATTTTCACTATTTTTCGATTCTATTTCATCGGTATTTTTGGACTCCATTACTAATATATGGACGTCATCGTTAGAACCTACAGGGAACCGATATCGGTACTCGATCCAGATAAACCGACAGTTACTCTATTTAATTATCCGATTTTTATCTACACTTAAGTATTTAAACACAATCTAAATAACTTGTCTGTTTAATGGACGATTTTCACGAAATTTAAAGTGAAACTTTACTAATAAAATAATATAGCCAAATACTAAAAATAAAGAAATGAAGAATTATAATACAATATTCCCTAAATTGTTTTTGGCTAATGTTTCTGAACTAAAATGAAATTTCTATCGCCTTTCTTTTCAGTTTGTTCTACGACCGTTAATTCAAATGCAACGAATTTAAAACTTTCCCTATTATCGGTACCGAATAGCGGTAGTTAAGTTTTAATTCGGCTAAAACGTGCAAAAATCGATCGAGAAGATTTTACCTACGTGAAAAATAGATTAAACTATCGGGTACGTTACGAAGCCGGACTTTATCTTTCGTTGTGCGCATACTGTCCATCTTTTATTTACGAAGTGAGGTATAACTTTTTTGGCGATAATTTTTATATCGAAGATATTAAAATTATCAGAATTTCAAGGATTTATACGGTCTTTGTTGTTGTGTCACCGACGCATTTCGGTGTACGATATACTTCCGGTAATACATTCTATATATTACGCTATAAAGTATATTTTTAATAAATTAAAATACTTTGAAAACTTATATTGAAAAAATATCAAAAGATTTATATTTTACCTTTAATTTTCCGATGTTTAAAAGGAAATTAAAAAGTAAGATTATTTAAGCTTTTAATGAAAATTGCGTTCAATAATAATTGTCGGTACGATTAAGCCAGTGTATTTTATTAAAAATAAATAAAATCGTTTTAGTAAACGTATCACAACCGATTTTAAAAATTAATATATCAGATTATTTTAGCAATAAATATAACATTTACCAGTTCGCGTTTCGACAAGGATATTGAGAAATAACACTCGTAAAAATTCGAACAAATACAATTTATTACTCTTAAATAACCTATAATGTACAAAATAGGTCGATTATAAATAGTAAAATGCAATTCTGATTTGCTATACACCTTGCAATAGCCGATACAAATTAATACTAAATTAATTAGAGGTTATAACAAAGATAACAATCACAAAATCAACGATTTAATTTATAGAAGAATTATTTAGTTTCGATGTTTAAAAAAAGAAACTAGATTATACCTTTATAACTGAATAATGTCACTTTGTCACCTGTTCGCAACGAACTCGCCGAACAGCTTTTCTTAGTTAACCGCTGTCCAAAACTGGAATACTCATGACGCACTCTTCGCACGTTCGTTTTCGCACGCTCACTCTGAATGTTCCCGCACATTGTCCTCGAATTTATCGCACCTAGAACGGAAAATAATACTGAAGTTCGGTCCTCGGCAATATTTATACTCTCGGCCTAGAGCTTGAACTGCAGTAGCCGACCTCCTTTTTGGTCTTTCAAGTGTAATGACTTCTATTGTCCGTACCTTCTACGATTTTCTATAAATTCTTTCTAGAAAGAATTTTTTTGATGTTTCTTCTGAATGTTTCGTTAATTTTCTCTCTTTTGCTAATTATGGAAGTTTCTCTACCCGTTATGATACATTAATGGCAGCATATACGTTACGTAATTTATCGATATGTAAAACGCATTAGCATGCTTCACGTATTTCCATACGATAAACCGGATATTATTAGAATAGATTCACGCATTACTCGATATTTATTTATATGCATAACATCGTTCTTCTATTTATTATTCTTTATTTAACATAATATTCAGATTATTTTCAATCCGTCTCGCTCGTGGCGCCGAACATAATTTTTCATATAATTCTCAAAAAGTTAAAAGTTTGGAGTTACAAATCGGATTTAAACTCATAGTAAATTTCAAATACGATGCGGCATAAATTTTAAAACATTCTTTCTAAACATTTGGATGTATTTATCATTAAAATCCGTTTTCAAAATGCTGAACACGAATTTTCAAAAATATTTGAGCTTTTTTTTGCTTATTTGATGGAAAACCTATAATAATAGACTAAAAATTACTATCATCGAAACCAAATGTACCAATATTCTGACGTTGGGCACTCATTCACACATTGTTTTACCACCTTCCATATTTTTATTTACTTTATATATATATACTCGTATATAGATGCGTGCTCTCTCTCTCTCACACACACACACACACACATACACACACACACACACACACACACACACATACATACACACACACACACACACACACACATGCACATACAAACAAAATAACTTACACAGACTGATTGATCACCAATTCCATATAAAATCCTTCCAAAATTAACGACACAAAGTATTTCTAGGTTTTCGAATAAAAAGAAGTCGGATTCTTAAGATTGTCTTTAAAAAAATATAGCAATCTCTAAAGTAGGAAAATACTATTTAACCATAAATTAGAGAAATTTGGCGCCTACTTCAAAAAGTAAAAATTAAAAGGTATTACGTTTCATTTTTTAGTGCGTTCTTTTGAAGTCTGCTTTATTATATCTTTTAAAGTTTACGGATGGATTCTAAAAACGACTAACGACTCGCCGTTTCGTTTCTACTAAGTCCATCTGTTCAAATTAAATCGCAGTAAAATTTCTTACGGGTTTTCTTTACCACCTTTTTAATATAAGAATAACAGTGCACCTGTGTCTCGGGAAAGGGATAAATCTGAACAATGAGATATTAATTTGGGTTTGGCTAATTTCGCGGTCCCTTTGAGGGTATATCATTCCTTTATCATCATTTTTTTCTTTGTATTTGATATTTTTTTCTCTGATGGTTTCTGTAAGCTTTGGCGGATGCCCATCGTTTACGCGTTGAGGGTACGGACACTTATTTGAATTTCTGAATTCTTGTTATTTTTGCGGTTTGATAGAGGCGGGTTTGTCTGGCTCGTACTGTACAAGGACTTTGTTACCTATACGAAATGGCTGTACAAAACGTCCGATCTGAGATCTGGACGGTTAAAAGGCAAAAGCGGGCTTTTTTTAAGTCTTCCTAGTTTTATACAAATATGATAGGTCGGCGTGGTTAGAGCTCTTTTTAATAACTGGAAGTAAACCATAATGATAATGTGATCTTTAGCACACATTTGTTTGGAAAAAGACACTGGAAGACCGTGATAAATATTTCTTTAAAACGACGGTAAATATAAAGAAATTCAGTAGAACAAACGGCTGAAGGGGATTATAAGAGTCTGCTTTCCAAAAGAGGATGACAAATAACATTTTGAGAAACTGAAACTCTGAAAGGATTTTACGGTCATCAAAAACAAATCAACGTGTTACAAAATAAACTTTTTGATGGATGCTTTTTGATATCTATATTAAGTCTCTGGATTCGTGCACGTTACCGGTTCTTAAATGTAGTATATTAAATGCTACTCCATTAATCCGGTGACGGCAAACTACATCGATTCAACGTTTAATGTTTGAAAAATGTAGTTTTATATGCGAAATAAAAAAGATTTATTAATTATCTACTACTTTTATTTTTAATACGGTTGTGATGCACGAAAATCGAAAACAAAAGCGAAATTACAATAGCTTAGTTAATTAATCTAGTAATATTATAGATCCTCTGCCTGAACTCCGTTCACCAATTCTTCCGATGAAGAGAATAAGTTGTCATTTGTTAAGGCCAAACGTCATTTAAAAGCGACGTGTATTCAAAACGAGGAAGAAGGCCATGGGGAAACATTCATTTTTTACTTTCCTCAGAATCCTGATACTGAATGCCCCGGTTATTCTTGAAAGTTGTTACGTTGTTTTTTGGAATGACTCGTGAATTGTTTCAAATCGCCCACAAACGTTACAGTTATGGAAAAAACGAACGAAAAACTTTCTCATTAGCGTTAAGAAAGAAAAATCTCTTCAAAATTTTTGTATTTTTAATATGTAAAAATGTAAGTGTAGACATACAAATGTCAAAATGTTTGCATATTAATGTATAAATTTTTTTTGCAGTTTCACTGTATAGTAATTTTATCCAAACATTAATATTTTTAAAACTTACAAAGACCGTAGAGTACGAGGTAATCGAGTTTTGATTTACAATTGACATACAGCAAATGTTTTTAAACCGATATCAAGTACTACATTAAACATTTTAGGATTTGCATCTGCATTTAGTGTTCCCACTAAAAACGAGAGCGTTTAGTAAATTATTATAAAAAATTATATAATAGTCAATTGTACAATTTATATATTGTAACTTTAAAATAGTAATTTTTAACTCATTTATCTATCGATTTAATTTAATTCTGAACTATTTTTTTTTAAACAGAGATCGCAATTTTTTTCAACAAAATAAAGAACCAATTTATCGGAAGGATATAAATTAAATATTTAAAAATCTTATTTCAAAATAAATATAGGATATACACCTCTGACAGCTGGATATGTTAGTCTTGCCGAAAAAAAGTGTTTATTTCTTAAAGTTAAGATTGAGTTCTAAATTTCTCGAAAAAGTTTTCCTACGATTATCATAATTTTAATAAAAAGACTAATTTTGAAAATACTTTTAGAACCTACAAACAATTTTCATAAGATTATTGCATTAAAGAATTATTTATTTCCAGGGAAAATAGCAAAACAAATGTTTAAGAACCATTTTATAAAAGTTGAACCTCTAACTAGATGCACCATTTCGACTGTTCATCCATTAGAGGATGTTTGAATAAGGATCCTCGGTGAATATTAAAATAGATACATGTATATATACAAAAGAAACTAAAGATAAATTAATAAATTAAGAGAAAATAACAAAAAATTAAAACACACACACCACGAAGCACTGCAGAAATGTTTTTCTGTATTCATAATTAAAAAAAAAGTTAAAAATATTTTTACAAAAATAACAACCAATTACAGACGGTACAAATCCACTGAAAGAAAAAAGCCACGCTAAAAATACAGACAATACTGATTTAGCTCTTCCTTACCCTTTTTTTTGTATTTCATTATTTTAATGTCTCAAAATTACAATATTTAAAAAGTTTTTTTGTAAAGATTTATTTATTTATTGTATCGTGTAATATAATTTTTAGAAACATGTTTAGTATCAGAAGAGAATTTCCAAGAAATATTACTAAAATTCACGGTTTTTCAGTTAGCACTCTAGCAGAAGTATTCTAGTTGGTTTTATCCACACTTTTTTTTTATCTACTACCAATTTAGGTATCGGTTGGAAGGATTTCATATCCATGCGATTGCATGAAGACGAAACTTCATTCGCTTCTAATTGCGGGAGTCCAAAAATAGATTAATAAAATCGATCTAAGGACTTTTACGCCGAGGAAGTTTCCAATCAGCCGAAACTACTTCTAAACTTTTTATTATTCTGCCGTTTTTAAGATAGTTTCATTTTTGATGATTCGTTGAGTTTAAGCCGCTCCTCATTTTTTTTCTTCTAAAAGTCGGAGTTTCATAAGAAAGAATGATCCTGAAGCGAAATTTATTTGGATTCTAATCTATACTTCAATGAACATAAGAGGAAAGGTGAAGATAAAGAAAAAAGCAAGTTGTTTTGATCAGAATAAATTTTTCTTAAAATTATGGATTAAACAGAAAATTTACTTTCTCTACTTTAATTTACACAATTAGATCAAAATTACATACCGAAATATTAAATATACGGGTTTTTTATATACGGATTTGAATACTAGATCGTGGATACCGGTGTCCTTTGGTGATTAGGTTTCAATTAACCACGTATCTCAGGAATGGTCGAACAGAGACTGTACAAGACTACAGTTCATTTATACATATCCTCATTCATCCTCTGAGGTAATACCTGAACGGCAATTCCCGAAGGCGAAACAGGAAAATAGAAGAAAGGAAGAAGATTAAGTGAAATAGAATTTATTTCATAGGTTTTTTTAGAAAATCCTATCCGACCGCTCATCTATTTTAATTACGATTAAATTTATGTAAAGTATAAATATACTTATAATAGGGTGGAACCCTATAATAGGGTGGAAAATACACATATTCGCCCTATCGGTAAAAATAAAAATATATTAACATTTACGTCCTTTCTCTACCCATACGCGCCGTGCCACCCGCCAAACGCAATCTGTGTGTCATTATTATTTTTTCGATGTCCGGTAATAAGTGGTTACCGCGTATATTCGGATATAAAATTTGTATAACTTTTTTTCTATTTGTTATAAGACCAAATGTTTTACGGAATTCTTCAGGTATATTATGTAAAACTGATTATTTAAAATAATATGAATAATGCATACATCAATGGAATAATTAATAATGCTTTTTATAATATTTTTTTTTGTCTTCAGTCGTTTGACTGGTTTGATGCAGCTCTCAAGATTTCCTATCTAGTGCTAGTCGTTTCATTTCGGTATACCCCCTACATCCTACATCCCTAACAACTTGTTTTACTTTATAAAAAAATCTTTTATGCATAAGTTATAATATTAATAAAAAATATAAAAAAAACAAATTCCATGATATATTTTACCCAAACTTAGGTAAAATTTTTAAATCGCAGCTAGAACAAATCCCATAAATTCTGGCAGAAACTGAAAATATGTCTAGAATTAAAATAATAGGGTCGACTCATTCGCAGGATTAAAACAAACTTTTAAATTTGTCTACGTCATTTGATAAAAATACGAATTGTAATATAAATTACCATTTTATTAAAAATAAAAGTGAAAAACATGAATAGTTTTTCAGCCGTAATTTTATACGGTTTTTATCAGTATTGTTACTGATTACTAAAAAATTGTTTTCTCGTTAATATTATTTCATATTATTCTCTGATTCGGTGTACAAATACTCATATCACATTTTGAACAAGGCAATTTACTTTTTCGGCAGTTATATTATGTACTGTAATAAGGAAAAAGAATGGTAATCGTGCCAAAAAATCATTTTCCCACTTTTTCGGTTTTCTGGGCTAAGAAAGTTATGAAACATCAAAAAGTGAAAAAGGGAATATATTCTGCTCGCGGATGTTTGTACGCATGTTTGTGATAGTAATGATTCTAGAGCTGATCGAGAAAAAATCTTAAAATTTAGTATTGTGACTTCCATATATTGATAACTGATGTTATTAAAGTTTGGAGTCACCGTCTCAAAGGGATAAGAATACAAAGGAGTAAGATTTATAATAACGGCCGTGGTTGGGTTAAATGGAAATTTTACTCCTCCGAGATTTGAGCTCTTTGTAAAAAATGAAGATTTTGTCTTTTAACGTTCTCCCTGAAATTTTCAATTTCATCCGGATTTGATGTTTTCTGATCTAAATCGTAATATATGCAAAAGTTATGTCGCTGCTATAATTTTAAACGCAAATAATTTTCCGGGAAAGTTAAGTAACATCGTTGTCGATTTTCTTTAAATTGCATTCATTTATCTATCGATCAGCAAGTCTAATACCAACAAGTACTATACCGTACTTGAGTTTCGCTTCAATGTCGTTTCAAAAATCTACAGCTTTTATTTTAAACGAAGAAAATTAATTCATACGTTTTACAACACTTATCGTTAAACAGATAAGATAAAAACTACATAAGCAAAATATATTTAAAAAAAATTTTAAATAGCTGTCTCGGATCATAAAAGCCTGATATATTCCACATCTCGAAGGAACGTGAACGAAGGCGACCTTGAAACTATCCTTGATAATGATATTTGTAAAATCCATCGAAATAAACAAGCCTCTGTTATTCTAGTATAGGCCGGGCTTAACGATTATGTTGTTATATTCACTCCTAGGAATATATAACATATATATGTAGTAGTATAATAAAAATAAAATATTATTAAATCAATACTACCAAAGAGTTAAAATGTGTAGGATTAGACAACTTTTGGAATCGGCGAAAGACGAAGTACAAATACAAGACATGAAGTAGGTCAATTATCTAATTAATATTTTCACCTACCCTGTTAAGAGTGTTTTAAATTAACTGGCTCATCTTATATTTATCTATACTAATAAATCGGCGATGAGTAATTTATCGAAAGCACTTCGAAGAAGTTGTTAAATGGTGCTCTGTCTTTTGTGGGTTTTCTGTAATAATAATAATAATATATTGTGTGTGTGTGTGTGTGTGTGTGTGGGGGGGGGGGGAGCAAATGTTTATTACACATTTATTAAAATTATATGCATTTAGTTTAAATGCAAGCAGATTACAGTGTAATAAAAAGTAAATATTTATGAATTGGAAAGGTTACTCTGATTACTTTAATCTGATTTAATAAAATATATGCAAGAATGTGTAAAAGAATTTACTAGAAATATTTTTATAAAGAAATTAAAGAGAATATTAAAAAAATATTCTTTTAGGTACACGCATAAGATTTATTTCAATTTTTGTGTGTATTACAGGTATACACTACTCCAGTACGCATGAAAAAACGCTCTAATTTGTATTTTATTAAACTAAAAATACTTTATTATAAAATACAAATAAATAAAATATACAAGTGATCTTATCCCTTCACTTCGTTATTTGTGTAAAATCTTCTTATATTATACAAGGGGAAAGGTACAGTAGAGATGTAATATTTTTTAGTGGTACTCTTAGCTACTAGCAAACGAAAATCTAATTTTGGAAACGCATCGATTAAGGGTTAACTTCAACGATCTAGCGATACGATATCAAAGCGAATTTTACCTGACAATACGTAAAAAGGATTTAAATATTCAATAACCCACTTATGTGCACGTATGCTGTAAAAAGTTATTTTCATAACTTGTATCGACAAAATAACTTTAAAAACTGGATTAATATAAACTATGTACCAACACGCCGAGACTTTTTGTTGTTTAATTATTGACATAAAATGGGGGTACGGGATGCTGACGTCGCAACCTATCGGTTGATAATTTACAGTCGACTTATTTACTCTTTCTGTAGGTGTGTCGACGTAATCTAGTAAACATCGAAGGCAAATGTGAATTTATTCCGGGACGGATTTTTACTTAACATAAACATCCATGCTTGTCATCGATTACGTCGACCGATAATCCCGCATAAAAAATACAATCTTAAAGAGCTTTACAAACAAGAACAACTTTTTCCTTCTTTAATTCTGAAATTTAACGGAAAATATGCTAGTTATAAGTATCGCTTTATAACCACTACTTTAAAACTCAAGTTGTCGTAATATATAATCTCACAAACGAAGCTTCTTTACACGATTGCCCAAAAAGGAGTCTGTATAAGTTTATGTCTGTCTGTTCCACAGTAGCAACTCAACGGCCGAACCGATTTAGATGTATGGCCCCGCGTTGGAATCCTTACATTACCGAGTGTTCCATGGGCTATATAAATATGTATATATGTTTTTACATAAATATATACGTAGTAGTGAAGATTTGGCGGTTGAAGAACAAACTTAAATGAATTGATTTAATGAACTGTGAACTGTGAGCCTCATCACTGTGGTGAGCTGGGTTTAAAACTGAATGATTTATATAAATGGAATGAATAATATTACAAAAATAATAGAATTAAATTTACGTTAAATAAAATAAACCAATATTAAATAAATTAAAAAAAATTCTGCTTAATAAAGATTTCTATTTAATAATAATGGGTTTGCCAAGAGGTACTGAGGGTGAGGCTAGAGCGGTGAGGTGATGGAAACACCTTGTGCGAGGCTAGACTAATCATCACTATCAATTGGTAACAAACGGGCTGCTCCTGGAGCGCTGTTTAAGGAGGTGCAATGGGGTCTCTTATAATATCTCTGCAAACAGTGGTCCGATTTTCAAAATTCAAACGGGGTATTTGTTAGTAGGTTGAAGGCTAAGTTATAATTTATAAGTTTATTTAGTTACAGTTATAATCTGCTCAAAATACGATACAAAAAAGACAAGTATACTTAATGAAAAAATTAAATAAAAAATTGACTGATTTTACACGACCTTTTTCCTAAAATAATTTTCCTAGTCTTTTTCCAAGTGCAAAATATACAAAGAAACATATTCCCGCCCAAATAGCCTGATCTGCCACATAAGGATCACAAAGGTAAATAAACGTAACATAGTTGGTAATATCCTCACTTTAGCGACTATAATCTCATGGTGTTATTAAATCCTACCGGTTACTTCAACCCTTCTAGTGTACATCACCAGCATTATAGTAACCTCTGCCAATCGGGTCTATTAAAAAGTGTCTCCACCTAACTATTACCCTCCGAATACCTAGATGGTACCGACTGTATTTTAAACGAAAAAAATTTAATTACAAATTACATTTTTTTAAATAACAATAAATAAATAACGTTAGTAATTCATAAACAGGGAAATAAATAATTTAATAACAAGTATCGAATAAATATTACAATTATAAAATTTGATGTATATACATTATTTTGACCGGCAATATCTCTTCGATTAAATATTGCGTCCTTACGTTTCTGATGCGTATCATTTCAAAACGAGTTCATTTGTTTACAGTCATTTTCCCTTTCACAATTTTTGCTTTTTATCAGAAGTGTTTCTCTTCTTTCTCTCTCGCGTATTTCGACAAAGTTGTAACTTCATAATTTTTATAGTCATATCCTTCCAATCGTCTGTTTAACGCACTCTTAGACTGACGTATTTGCTCTTGCGATCTTTACACGGTTTACCTTACAGTGTGTTTGAACGAATGATTTTTCTACAGGAGCTTTTAGTTTAGAAACAAAAAAATTTAGTTTATTGTAATTCCAGTGAGTGACGATAAAATTGTTTTTGATGACTAGAAATATTTACTTATGATACTAATGCATTCTATAAAGTGGAATAAATTTTCTTTTTTCGTTTTGTTTGTTGGTAGGTTTACATTTGATTTACATAATTGGATAATCATTTTTCAGTAGAATCTCTTTTATTACCGATCTTGAGCTTATTGTTTGTTCATGTAATATTAATGTTATTTTTGGACAATCGGGCAAAGAGAGAACTTAGATACTCGCGGATGTCGATTTTTTATAAACCATTTAGTATAAAACTATTAATTCAGTTGTGAGAATCGAAAATATATATGTATATATATATATATATATATATTAAATAGAATAAAAGAGAACCTTTTCTCGAGAAGTGTAAAATATTTTTTATGAACTGAGACATGAAACAAAATTTTTAAAATATATTTAATTTAATTTAACTGTTTTTTATTCAGGTATCACCATAATCATCATGATCATTAAAAAAAAAAATAATTTGTTTTTACTGAAAATTTTACCTGTAATCAAATACTTCATTCTGAGTTTGCCGCTCTGGTATTAGAATTTTACAACAAAAAGTTTAATGAGAATTTTAAGCAACGGTTTACGGAATCAGACGGTTTATCCGACCGTCCAGCCAATTGCATCTTCATTTCTGAATGGCTCATCCGATGGTTATGAAATTATCCTCACAAAATCCTGATCGATTCTTTATTTTTCTGGTTATCAAACTTAAAATGAGCCGAGTTAACTCTCAAATTAATGAATTTCAGCGAGCTCTATTTTGATTTTCGAAATAATTTTATGTAAATATCGATCAGATTATGGGTTTCGTAGAACGGATTTTTTTCGGTTAAAATAAGGTAACAAGTATTGTATACTGTTTGATAGAGAATTACGCAGGCTAAAAATTGGCGCTAAATTCTAAAATTATAAACAATACCATTAAAATTTCTTCCGTATCACGCTTTTACGAGAAGATAAATAACCAGTTTAATTTTAACTTTGTTCGAGTAATAAATTTTTCAGCAAAAATTTGGCACATCTCGTTTATTGCGTTAAAATATCTTTGCTACCTTTATTCAAATATTGGTTCATTAAATGGTGGAAGTCCAATATCGATTATTGAAGTGCAAGTAACGAGTAACGAACGAATATTTGTTACCTGCCGTCGAAGTAATATCTTGATAACTAATTTCCCTTTATGATTTGTAAGGAAAAAAGTTGTTTTCACGGAGGAGATAAAAATCACGTTTTCTTAATAAATAAATAGTTTATTTAGACCAGAAAAAGTTTATATGTTCATTATATAGCTATCGTCAAGAACAGTAGGCAGGCTCTTACGTGGGAAAATAAGGGAACGCCTCCAGCATTTATCTGAAAGGATGAAGGAAAACATCCTTCTATCGAAACAGAATCACAAAATTAATAAACGAAGCTAATAATATAGTCGCTACATCAGGTTTATACCCCGAAAAAAAAAGAAAATTATAAATTTATAAAATCATTCTAGAATAAAGTAACGATTTCGAAGGCATTAAAAATGATTTAAGTAGCCGTTAAACGAGGACGTAGAAACTAAGAAAACTATAGAAATTTTTTTAATTAACGAGTCGAAATAGCTTAAATAATCCACTGTTTCATATATAAAACGCTTAATATGCAAGAGGCATCAGGCAGAGTCCTTTCTCTTAGAGTAATAACGTTCATTATGTAGCAGATCGTATCCGGTGAACGGAATGAAGAATGTCACTGGTAGGACCGCAACAAAATTAACGACCGTATTTCAATAGCGTTCGTGTACTGCATTTTGGCGAGCTCAGCATGCCAATACGCAGGAGTATGTTGGTACAGTGAAAAAGACGTCCGGAAAAAAGCACTTCGCTAGTAATTTTCCAAAGTAAGTCCGGCATCTATACTTAAAAAAGACTATGCTGTTTTCACAAGCGGACTCGTGTCACCTGCAACGTTTATAGTTATAACGTGTAACAAAAATATAAATTTAAAACGTGTTAAATAAAATAATTTTTTTAAATATTTAATTATTTGCAACGACTTTACTTAAGAGAGAATCAATATTTACTGTCTTCGAACGATGCAGCAGAACCGTAAATATTGTAAGGAGTAAGGGTAAATTTCATAGGTACAATAGCACTGTACACCTACGATTTTACTGTAGCGCAAAACGTTCAGAATTTTACAAAATATTCCCTTTCTGCAACACTAACGTTTTATTATACTTAAGAATGACATAGAAAATAAATGGATATAAGGTGAAGATATAACGTATTTCTTAAGGAAATATTGAATAGAACCTGTACACCACGATTTATTAACCACTGTTGACAATCAAACGTGGGAAGGAACTTTAAAAGTTTTATAAGGGTTCTACTATGTCTAAAAAAAGTATTCTCTGAAACTGCACTTTAAATAGGTTGTTATATGTATTAAAAGTAAAAAAAATCATATTACAAACTTACATCGCCAATATAATGTAATGATCGAGCTTTTTAACGTAAAATTAATGTTACCGAGCACGATGGATACTGAAATACAGTTATATAATAGATATGTTTGAGTTAATAAAAAGTAAAACACCAGTACGGATATTTTTATTAATTGAAAAATTAAATTCTATTTAACGAAAAGCACTGTTTGCACCGCTATCCTGCATTCAGTGTGCACGAACGAGCTCGCACAAAACTGCAAGAGACGGTGAGATGGTGAGAAAGAAAGAGAAAAGCTCACGTTATACGTTTATATAAGTACAATTCCGAAATGCTCCGAGATTTTATTTTATGCTAATTTAAAACACCGCTGTACGTTTTTATGACTATATACACACACACACACACACACACACACACACACACACACACACACACACACACACACATATATATATATATATATATATATATATACCCTTATGTGCGTGCATAGGTGCGGTTCTTATTTATTAATACGTAATTACTTTTAAATTGATAGACGGATGGATTTCACGGGAAAAATGATTAAGAATATTAAAAACGTAATAAAGGAAGGAAAATTTTTTTCATAAATACGCGCATATATTAGTCGTTATTTCAAATCGCAATAAGTAAATACAGTTCAGTAAATGTTTTAATCAGGAAAATACAGAGTTGTTTTAAGAAATACTTTATCATTATAAGTTATATAACAATATTATCGAGTTTTATTACTGTTGTAATGTTTATAATGTTATATATCATAATAATATGAATTTACTTATTATCGCTCTTAATTCCTGGGAAATTTATTTAAGTATCAGTATTTAAACGCCCTATTTATTTCTATGACAAAAAGGTTCTCAGTAGAAACCCATTCCATCGAACCGGTTAAAAAAGAACCTTTCTTCATCGAACGAATCACAAATCGGTTCGTCGGTTGTCGTTAACTCTGAGGGAAGAACTATTCGTCAGAAAAATAAAAACTGTTATTGGATTAGAATTCCAGTCTTTCGGTGTACTTCAGCCGTCATAGCTAAATTAGTAATTACGATTCGATACCTATCGACTCGATTTACGAAAAGGCCAATTAAACTACGACTAGACTAAACAAAACCGTTACGAGAGAGAATAATCTTAAACTAAACGAATCGATACGATAAATTTATCGCTCTTAGAGCCTCGAAGCACTTCGAACAGGATCGTTCAACTCGATTTCCGGTTCTTTACGGATAAACTATTCCTTTCCACAATTCAACGGGATCTCTTTCTCGGTTTTTTCTAGACAACCACCGGATAGGAGCTAAGATTTTATGTGCGTGCTTCTAAGTTACTGCGTTCATGATATTCATGCGGTTAAGCGGGAAAGAGGCTTTGGCCGTAGAGCTATTATTATCCGAGTACTCCGTTTCCTAACAACGGCTGTTGTAAAAAAACCGACCTGAGGCCTAAGACGCTTACCTGATAAAATAGGGCCTTCTAATCCCTCCAAATACACATATACGTATGTAAATATATAGAAATAATAGTAATTATTATCGGAATTTTTTTTATTTATCGATCAAAGAATTGCATCAGTCACATTATAAACTGCATTGTTCGACACTCGTAACAACAGTACTGAGTTCGGGTGAATAATACAAACAACGAAATTAAACATAATTTGGTAGCGTTAAGTATGAATTCAACGTGCAATTTATATAATTTTTATAATAACGTATTATTAATATCGCTACTGAGAAACGTAAAGAGTTTGTAACAAGATGAATCATTCTGAGATATCGTTTAGAAAATTTATTCCTTGTAGTGCTATACTTAAAATAATAGCTTAATATTAGAAAATTAGACGGAATTAGCGTACGTTGAGAACGAGCAATAAATTTACATTTAAGTTACTTTATAGATAAATAACAGGTCTCTTATGTACTATTTTTCTGTGTACGTTTTTCAGCCGATATAAAAAAACGAATCGATGATTTCGTGAAACAAATAATTGAGAAAATGTATTCTTTAAGTTTAAATTCGTGAAAAAACAGATAGACAATGATGAAACACTTAAAAAAATAAATTAACGAGTTCAACCCTAAAATAAGTTCCATCGAGGTCGGGCTAAACGGTTTATTGTTTAATTCGATATTTCCAGAGGCTTTAATTAGGGGGATGTTTTCTGAAAACTTGAGAAAGGTAAATAAATAAATTTTTCAAAGATAAATAAATTACAGCAAAAATAAAGAACGGAATAATTTAATGTTACAGTACCGGCTTTATTATACAAAAATTACGAATTCGAATCCAGCCTCACCGATTTAAAAACATAGCTGGTCGTAAGCAAAAGGTGACTTCCCAGCCCGTGAAGGCATTATGTAAAATCATTTTTTTTTTATTTGAAAAAATTGAATAAAGTACAGTTTATATATCTTCAAACACCATTTATATCTTACAATAAATAAATACTCTTTTATCGGATGAAACCGATTATTTGTAATCGGTTATGAAACCTATATTTTTTTATAAATTATCGTTTATCATCTCAGAATCCGACAGAAAGAACATAACTTTAGTTATGATAGCTACATGTTTTATGTGTTACAAATATAATCGAGTAGTTTAATTTTAATATAAAAAGAGATCGTAATAATAAAACACGAGTTCTTAAATACCTCGTAAAAGTGGAGAAATTAAAATTTAATCGCCAGAACTAAACTTTTCATCAGAATAAAACTCAAAACTTTTTTTAAATTTAAGAAAAATGTTCATTATAAATTAGCTGGAAAGTATTTCAAACAGTTTTATTTTGAGAAAATTTATCTCTGTTCGACAGATTAATACTTCGAATTATAAACGTAACAAGAACTTAATATTTTATTTTATTCTTTTTCAGAAATAATCATAAAAGATTTTTATATAAAAGGATTTAAAGGAAAAGTATAGTGTAAGTGTAGTAGTGTATAGTGTAAGAACGGAATGGGACAAGGTAGTACACCTAGCAACTAGAATCCTAAAAACTAAAGCGAGAGAAGCTAGAGAATGGGATAGTGCCTGATTCAGGACCCAGATCAGTAAGAGGACTGAAGATCACCAGCAAGAAATCAGCGTTCCATACACAAGACCTGAGACTCAGGCGAAGGAAGTGATCTGAGGGTGAAGGGGCGAAGGACAGCCCCCTGTGGAGCCGTCGTGCGTTTGCACTTGTGCGGATGGGCGACGGTGATGAAGCACGGGGACTCTGGACCCTAAAGGCACCTCCTGGGCCCACGCAATGCTTAAACTGCAGGACCGATCCCGGAGGAGGAGAAAAGGTGAGATATGAGTTTTAGTCGGTAGGGTGCGGGTACACATAGGCTCTTAATAACATCTAGCCGAACCCGTGCGAGTCCTACACTCCCCGATTTATGGGGGGGTCCATAAATGGCATTTCTCTGACTCATCTATAACAGGAAAAAAAAATTGTGTAAGTTACATCGCTTGCTTTTTAATAAATAACAATACAGCCGTTGTGTTGCTAGTGTGAGGAGGTATAATCAGAGGGGTAACTTACAATATGTATAGTTTTCTATATATGTGGAGAATAATTTTTGAATTTTATACTATTTGGTGAAGGAAGAGTGTTAAAAGTACTTTTAAGGGGTCAACGCTTTGTATTCACCGAGAAAATTACGAAAAAATCAAAGTGTTTTGATGTATGTGTGACGATAGTCAAGTAGGCGATTTCTATTAATGATTTCTTTTAAGGAAAAACTACTTATCCGTCTCCTATTACGAAAATATCAATTTTGATAGAAACAAAAAACTTTACTATTCTGAAAATCTTCATTTCGTGCTACGTTTTACTAGGTACTACGTTCAAACCTTTCCTTTATAAAATCCCCTATTAAAGCGTTCGACATATTCTTTTATCTAAATTTTTATAGATTTAATTAGAATATTTCTGTTCTTCGTTTAATTTCGGTTCTAAAAATTTCATAACCTTTATTTTCTAAACTTACAGAAATTAATGCCCATTTATTTTCCATGTAAATTTTTAAACTTAATAGTTTATCGTTTCCATCTGTTAAAATTCTTTTTTGTATGGTAGTTTAAACACAATTTTTTTATATTTGTCTAAACTTACGTATTGTTCTAATTTTTCTCGGCGATTTATAACAATTTCTTGAAAGTCTACACCATCTATTATTTCTTGCAACTCTCATTTTTTATGCAGTACTTTAAAGCCATAAAAAGAAAATTCTACATTACGGTCTATTCTACCTATCTTTAGTCGACAAAGTGAAAGCCTTGCCTTTTGGATACTCCGGTATTAATTGCGGTATCACTGCTAAACCTACTTCTTGTAAATATATTTCAACATTTTTTAAATCCGTAAATTTAGCTTTTTTTAAATATGCTTGACATTTTTTAACATAACATGTCTGTTAGTAATTTAAACATAATGACTTTTCTGGATCTTCAAACATTTTTATAAAAAAGACCGGTTTTTCATTTAATCTAAATGCTTTTGTAAAATATTCTGTTTTTTTCGGTTTCAGGCGTATCCGATATTATCGGAAAACTTAATTCTGTAATTTTATTTGTTAAAAAATGACACCGATATTCAATAGATATATTGTCCTCTTGTACAAGTATGCAATTAAATTGTACAGTAAAATATAATTTCTCGCTTTGTATCAAAACACTAACAGAAAATACGGGTGATTTGATCCTTCTCTTTTCGTAATAGATTTCTCCAAAAATATATTGTTTTCTACCGCATCAACTACAGGATAACAGGATAACTAAAGGAAATTCCTTGTTTCAAAAATTGGATCTTGGATAGTTAAATAATAAAAATTTATTCTATAACTCGTATAACTAAACAAGGTAATTTATGATGTCATAATCCAAGTACTTTTTACCTGTTTTACTGGGAAATGTTTCTTTAAAATTTTTTCACGACGATCAATAAAGTCTAAAATGTTATGCTTTAGATTAGATCTAACTCCTGCAAATGTTAATCGGTAAATATATTTACTGCAAAGTTTAAATCTTAAACTTTTATGACACTAAGTTAAACAATTTTTTCCAAAATATTTATAATTTTCTATTATAGGGTTTTCAAACGGTTTGCCTTTAATATTAAATTTAAACTTATCCATATATGCATAAAAATATTCGCAACTTCTGTTTTTTTTTCAAAACTTTCTACAACGACCTCTGTAATGATTTAATTAAAATATAAAAAATATCTGACTTTTGCGTATTTTCACTTTTTGCTTTTAAAAGTTCAACTATTTTTTCAAAATTTACATCAGAAAGTCTTACTTTATAACAAACTTCCCCGAATTAAGAACTCTATTTTCTTTCTAAGTATTGTGTTTTATCTCTTGAAATGCTTATTATCACTTCCTTTTTACAAGAATTTGTAATCTTTAAAAATTTACTCTGTTTTAGTCGTTTAATTCCTTGACTTTCCGAAGTGTTTTAGGTATTTTAAATTTTCCTCTATATAATATGTTCTTTTCATTTTCGCCATCGCCGTTTAATACGAGTGGTGTTTGTCCGGAAACAGGTATACCTTTTCCAAATTCTTTAAAATGTCCTCTTAAATATGAATTATAACTATACTAAATCTTTCCATTTGTAACAATGCTTTTCTCAGTGTTTCTTTGACACAAAATAAGGGGAAACTCTTACAAAAAAAGGAATTATCGCAAAACACAACCGAAAGCGGTGAATTTAAAACGATTTCTAAATGTGGCTCGCCTTTGAAATAGTAATATCTACATTATCTGTTAAAAGTGTGTTATTAAATGTATTAGAACAGAAAAATCGTTTTCTAAATTTTTTTGGCAAAAAGCATTTGTTATTCAGAATATTAATCAAATCCAAACTTCCAGAACATTCTGGATACAATTCGTCTAATTTTTTAACAGTTTATTTTTTCAAAACCTTTACGCAGCTCTCAAAAGAAATCTGCTTTTTTCTTTGCCACTTTTCATTCCAGCTACTTTTAGTTTTGACTCCATTTTATCACAAGGAAAAAGAATAAGAAAAAACAATTACCATAAAGATTTCATTTATTTCAGATGCTTCTCTCTACTTAAAATCTCTACCAAAAATATTTTTGTATATTCTACATCGCTAATGAAAATTTCTCGCTGAGAAAAAATTCTATCTGCAAATATTTTTAATTGTAAATCAATGCCAACAAAAAAAAATTCCTACGAATGCTTTACAACTCCGATATCATCATGATTGCAAATTCCAAAATCTACAAACTACTTTTGTACCGTATCAATCAGTAGCTGAAGCAACACAAGGATATTTTTCGCCCCCTTTGAGAGACCTACAGCTATAAACGCTAACGTATGGTCCCGCGCGAGTGTTAACAAGTGAGCGAGTGATCGATGGGTATAGCAATATGGACTGATGCAAAAAGTTGAGAAATCAAAACCCGTTCGCGTCTTTCCTTTTGTAATTTTTTCCTAGATAATAAAAGAACGAATTTAATTAAAAATATATTAATGTTACAAATAACTTCATGGTGCTTGTTCGAGGTGTTAAAATCAGTAATTAAATTTACTTTTCAAAATGATAAAATTGTTTTTGATATAGAGAGATAGATCGAGTTATTTAATGTAGAATCAATTAATACATAACTTATAAGCGATTTAAATTTCAGTATTAATAAACACTCTTCAATTACCTTTAAATGAACTAAAGCTCATTAAAAATGCCAAAAGAATTTCTTTTTTTATATGTGATAATATTAATTATATCTACCAGGCGCGGGCTTCCCAGCGTCTGAAAAAGTTTAAATACTAAAACTTTTATAATAAGTGGAGAGGTAAGATTGCCAAATGAAAAATAACTAAATTTTGAATTCCAGGCGCGAGCTTCCAAAAACAAAAGAGTTTAAATAGCTGAATTTTTTATTTTAATTTGAATTTTATTAACAGATTAGTTTTGCTTGTATTCCAGGTCGATGTATGAAAAATTTATATCATATTAAGGTTCATTTTGAAAAGATGTTCAGTTTTGTAAGATGTTAAGGTAGATTTTTAAAATATTTAACAAAAAAGATTGTCAGGTCATTTGAAAATAGCATTCTCATTTTATTCACACTAACACACACGCAGGCTGAACGCGCGCGCACACGTCGATTCTGCTTGTAGTTTTAGTGTGTGATCTATGTACCCAATTGTTTAGAAACTATTGAAAATTGAAGAATATTTCAAATCAAATCCGTATTAATATTAATATGAATTCCATCAGTCTAATATTTCTGAAATTACAGCCGATAATTGAAGCGCTTTGAACTAAAATGTGTTTTTCAATAATTTTGTAAAAACTTCTTGCAGATTTTAACGGTTCGGTAAACCACATAACGGTAAACTTAATTATTGAGTTTATTAAAATCTTATGAACCTTTTCTGATAAATTCTGCTTAAAAATGTTTTCAGCCATAATTAAAAAATAATTTTTGCAGACAAAACTATTATTTTACGGTATGAGACGCGCGTTATATTTTAACAGTAAAAATTAAACTTTTCTTTAAAATATATTTTTTTAAAATGTTGTTTGACATAGAAATTAAATTTTATAAAAATTAACTTCTGTAATGTAAAATTTGTTGTATAGGCCGCTGGTCTCCTCCCATCATAGAAATTAATTTTTCTATTCGGTTAAGGTTGGTTTCTTTTGCTGAAAATACAAGTCACCTTTATTAGTTTCCAATAATATACTCGATGAAAATAATAATTCCAGTCCGAATTAATGCAAAGTGTATTAAAATTAAAGTGCGTTTATAAACAGAATTAATATCGGTGCCAGGTAAAATACCGTAGACCTATCCTATTTAAAAGAATGGTTAACAGATTTTAAAAGATAAAATCCATAAGCAAAGTTTAAATCAAAGCCGTTCCTGGAAAACTTAAAAGGAGGAAGCGGCTAATAACACATCTATTTGTTTAACTATGACGCAATATAATTAGTAAGAGGTTATCATGCCAGATACAACTAGCTTTTGCCGGGGTCTTAAAGTTTTGTGAAGTGTGTAATTGAGAAAATCACCATATTTTTAATAATCATTGACTGTACAATAATTAGAAAAGGTACAGTAAACGAGTATAATAAGTCATATAATGTTGTTGTTATTATTATTGTTATTATATTGCTGTAAATTAACATTAATGACCCGTTCGAAAATTTTGTTTAAACAGTAGCACGTCCCTGAGGTACTAACTCGACAGTTATCGGCCGCCCACGCCGGCGGGTGATTGTTACCTGCCGCGTGCCGTTCGACCTCACCGACGTATATTCATTATTTCATCGATCGTTCCCGCTACAGAATGAGTTCTTGGAGCCGGAGGAACTACTACTTCCGGCAACAGATCTCTTTAACAAGAGCAAGCCACGCCTCCCGGCCAATAGTAAAGCCGATCGACGGTCTTAGCGCGGGTTTCCCTGGTCGCACGCGATGCATTCGCATATAAAAGTATCGTACGGCACTCGAACGGACCACATGGCACGATGATGCTGCCGGAGGTGGTCGTGAAGTAGTGCATTGCTATGGGATTGTGTATACAGCTGTCGTTCTCGCTGCTGTTGCTTGCCTCTGCAACGACTGCCTCCTCGGGTTCTGACCTCCAGCTGACGCAGTTGCGCGAATACGTTCTACAAGGTTTAAATCTCTCCAGGATACCGGACGTTTCCAAGGTATGTCCACGTATTTCTTACAGATTGTTATGCAACAGTTGTAAAAATTAACTATCACACGATCTTGATTTAAATTTTAAATGTAAGGGAGACATGTAGCTTTACTCTTTTTTTTTTCTTAATGATAAAAAAAACACAGTTGTCAACAAATTTATAGAATTTAACGAGATAATAATACATATTATTCTTAAAAATAAAGATTTTTATTTTCATCTATTTCTTCTAAATTACATTTCTATAAAACTCAATAAATACAATTAAGTTTTAAAAGTATAAAATATATATATATATCCAGTCTCTGAATAAGATTTGCATTATAATAAACTGTAAAAAAAAAAAAACTATAAAATTATTGGATTTAGTAAAATAGTTAATTACCTATCATGTAAAGTTTTGTTATATCTCCCAGAAATAGAAGATTAAATTAACCGTTTAAAGTCAAGAAATTATAATTTTAATTTAAATTATTTGAATAATTAATTTAAATTAATTATAATTTTGTAATATATGTATATTACATTGTCGCGAGATATATATATAAAACAAATAACGGCAATTGATCGAATACGAATTTTTAAGTACCTCCCAAACACACACACATTTATTGTTTGTATGACATTATCTTGTTACTTTCTTCCAGTTGTCTTTTTTTTTTTAATTTCAATATCTACTAATAAATAAATGTCATTAGTACATATATATGAAAAGTTAGTTATAATAAAACCATAAATTAATTCTAGCGTACATAAAATATTATTGAACAATTATTTAGCACTACACTTTAAATGTATTTATATATATTAAAAAGAATTTTGTATTCAAATAACTTTTTTGTACGTGAAGACTTAAAAAATAAAAATAATAAAATGATTTTGTATGTAAGTAAAGTAACTATACAAAGTACTTACATACTTGTTGACCCAATTACCTATTTTTTGGTTTACTTTATTTATTTATATTTTTTTTAGACAATATTTTAAATTATATTTTTCTAATATAAATTTCTATTATTATTATACATTAATATTTTTTAATCACAATATAAAGGTCAACTGATAAGGCACATGGTTTTTGTTTTTATAATGAAATAAGAAAGAAGTAATAAGTTCGTATGAAGAACTAGAAGTAATAAGTTTTTATGAAGAATAAGTTTTTATAGTGAAATAAGAACTCCCAAGTGATTGATAATAATTTATTAATACCAAAATATATTAAAAAAAAAAATTATAATTAAAAGTATCGTAATTAATTTTAATGTTTAAAAAAATCTGCGTAAGACATGAATTAAGACAAAAAACACATAAACAAAAACATAAAACAATAATCGACTTCCAGTGAAAATTGCAGCGTTGAAATAAACAAAGGCCTGCTCAGTTGTTTGCACCAAGACAAAGTTATGTATCCCTAGAGAGATTATCAGCAGTTGTATACTACAGAGTATTAAAGCTCAGCTTATTAAAACTTATTTTTTCAAACTGAAATTCTATTAATAAATTTATTCAAGACGATAATTGTTCGTAAATTAACGATAAATAAATCTGATTGTTCGATACAATTTTTAATAGACGTTCTGTTCGTACCCGCTTTCTATATTTGAAAGCTGCCTATTAACACCATGTTCTGGCCGTCGAATAACATTAATTGTAGAATTAAATGGTTAAAAGACTTTTTTTAAAGGAAATATTCCTAATATTGTATTCTTACAATTTTTTCTTTTTTTAAGCTATGTGTTCTAGTCGAGAATAAAATGGTTACTATAAACTTAATTTTTCCCGTTATTACCATGATATTTTATGACATATTTCCGTATTTTAATTACGTTACCATCGACCAAGTTTTGAATGGTCGGTTGAAATAAAACATACGAGAAATAAAACCGACGTAACTGAACAGAAGTGTCTATTTCTAGAGCTGGGAGATAGGTGTCAAGATCCTTCCTTTCCTTTTAAATGTTTTATTACTATTTTAATTATATATTAAACAAATGATGGAATAATTTTTCTCTCTTTTTTTTTCTTCAATTTAAACCGCATATTTATTTAATTATTTATTTTTTTGTAATTTTAAAACTTAATTATTCATAAGATTGTTTTTCATTTGAATCGAATATTGTTCAAGGAAGACACAAAAAATGATTTAAATTTATTTGGTGTTTCAAAAGATTAATATTTATTTATATACTCGCATATTTACCTTTTAAAACTAAGCAAGGATTAGTATCTTATAAAAACGTATGCGATAGTAGAGGAAAAATGGAGATGTAAAAAATAAAACTTAAAATTTTTAAATTGATTAAAAAATACATAACAGCTTATTTTCATGTTAATTAAATCGTCTATCTTATTTTATTTTTTTACTTTTGACTGTTTTGAAAAACATAAAAAAAATATTTCGTGTTCCAGACATTATTATTTTACTTAAAGAGTTTATTTTCCCCTCTTAAAACGAGTTACATGAAATAAAATGAAAATCAATTTAAAAACGTAATGAAACATACAGTTTTTCGTGTAAACAAAATCTTTAAATTTCTTCCTTTTTTATAGTTTTGAAAACAAAATACATCTGGAATTTTAAGATTTTCGTGATTAATTTCCCTAATTTCTTTTTTATCATTTAATTGAGCTTTTTTTTTGATAAACGTCAGTCCTTATTTACGTCGAATTGAAAGCCCTATAGTCATAATTAAATTTTTTTTAAATTATTTACCCGTTGATTTTAAGTACTAAGGAAAACATTAGTAAATTTAATAAAGATTAATCGGGTCAGTACATGAGGGTGCGCTTGTCGGGAATATACGTCACACGCTGATATGCACGTGCATTTGTAATTTTATTTATAAACATATCACCACCGCAAAGTTTTTGCACAATCTTATGAAATTTGAAGTCGATGTTCTGTTTATAGTGAAATGTTCTACATTTCTGTTTGATTAGCTACGTGTTATATATATATATATATATATATATATATATATATATATATATAGGAATGTAACACGAAAGTTTTTTTATCGTGAAGTGATCGATAGATCGTACGAGCGGGGGTTTACCTACTTTACACCTATAGTACGATGACGTTCGCTGTTTATACATTCTTATGTAATACCTTAGGTAGATTCATGTTGTGAATTACAAGATGACAAATCATATTATAATTCAAGTGACTAATAAATAATAAATCAAAGAATTACCTTAGAACTTTAAATAAACAAATATTTTACGTTAACTGCTCGTAATATATTTAACTTTACGATGCGTTATAAACACGATAAGTTAACTATACTATAAATAAAAATATACGTATCATCGGTAATATGAATTTAATCTTTAAATAAATATAAATAAAAATCAAACTTTCTAATTTTAGTTATAAAATAAATACGATAACCTGATAACAAGGAAATCAATCATCTTAACCCGTTGTCGTAAATAATATTACTCGTAATACAAACGTTCTTCGCGTGTTAAACCGAAGATACTCGGATGAAAATTAAAGAACGATATTTTTTTTAAATAACCGATAAATTGTTACTGTTTTACATATTTTTAATAATTAATCGTTTTGCCACATTTAAAAAAAGGAGATTTTTATAACCAATTTGATTATCGCAACATTTTTGTAATGTAATAAACTTAGAAACAAATAAAATAATCAGTCTTATACAGTATAATTAATTTATGTACTTAATAAATATCCCCGAAGAAAAAGACGGACGTATCAGTTTTCTTTCGTTGGAACGTAAAATATATTTTCTCAAACGTTTTTTCGAGAGATCGCCGTCTTTCTTGAGCAGATTTTTATTTTAAAATTTTAAGCGGTAGCTTAAAATGTTACTCGGTAAAAAATTTTATTTATTTGCAAAACTCGATTTTCATTTTATAAATCAATTTTTTTTTTTTTAGAGGCTCATTATTCAAAGTAAAAGCTACTGAAACAAACTATTGTAAATATAATACTTAGAACTAATATAAAAATGATGTTGACTTTAAAAAAAAAACAAGGACTTTTGCCTTCTTCACGCCGTCAAAAACGACTTAAATGTATTTTTAATTAATTTATAAAAGAAGGTATTAAATCCTTCAAGGTAATTTAAGATTTTTGCTGTACAGATTTAAATTTTGTTATCGATTCATTTCCCCGAGTGATTAAAATGGTAAAGGAAATTTTATTTTTGAGTTATAAAAAAGAGATAATAAAAAAATATTAACCGTAAAAATATTATAAATAAAACTGCGGATTAAAAATGTACGGAAACGTTTACCGGCATTCTTTAGCAAACAAATTGTTGTAATGTTGGAAAACATGCGCTGACAAAAACGACCGGTAGTTATTGCTACAAGTAGTAACGAATAAATAAACAAATTTTAAAAATAACCGGCCGATGACTGTAGAACGATCTCGATATAGTATTTATTAAACGATTCATTCATGTACGTGTACATCATTATTAATATTCTTTCTCACGTGGCATGTCTATACTGTTATATAAAAAGGACGGTTTTTTTTTGTTCGGGATAAAAAAACACTTGATGTATCGCTAAAAAAATATTTTACACATGTTTCTTGGAATAACTGAGAAGGTTTTTGGATATATCTCACCCCGAAAAAAAAAAGTAAGTAGTAGTAAAGATTTGGCGGTTGAAGCACAAACTTTATGAATTGAATTACTGAACTGTGGACTGTGAGTGTCTTATCACTGCGTGAACTGGGCTTGAACTGATTGATTATGAACATCTAAAAACCAATTTCTAGATTTTTTGAGTTTCATTCCGAGTTTCAAAAATTAAAATTGATTTTTTTTTAAACTGTTATTTTTTAAATTTTTTGTAATAAATGAACAAATCAACCTGATTTTTGGTGAGTGTAACCCTCATGTCAATAAACCAATATCTAGATTTTTGATATTCAACCTTGAGATGGGGTGAAGAAAGGTAAAAAAAAATGTTGAACAATGATTGTAAATTTTACCAATCCCGATTATAGTAAACGAAACGTTCACTCGATTGGGGCTTGCAAATGCTCTTCAGATAAATATTTAAAAACTGTTTTCGGATTTTTTATAATTCTGATTTTTTTAAGGGGTGTGAAGGTATGTTATAATGTGTATGGGTATAAATCGCATGCAATTTTAAAGTCGCTTAACGGATGCGACTGACGACCGGCTGTTATGAATTCACAACGGAAAAATAATTTACATATGTCGGTTACTAACGTTATCGGTTCGAAGGGCGATTTAATTATTTATAAGTATAACCCTTTTACAATCATCTATCGTCATAAAAGTTTATACGGTACCGTTTGAGGCGTACTAAGCAGGGAGGTACGGGGCGAACCACTGATTCCTTTCTACCTTGTGAAACCCGACTGTATTACGAACGGTACGGTGACCGGCGATCGTGTGTAGGCCTATTACAAAATTTACGTAACATGTATTTTCCCTCGTCTAAGTATAATTCCGATAATATGCATGTCGTAGAATGTATTCTTGCCAGCCTCCGTTACGCGAGTGATAGCGTTTTGGCTTTTCATCCGGAGGTACCGGGTTCGAATTTCAGTCAGGCATGGCATTTTCACACACGCTACGAATCATTCATCTCATCCTCTGAAGCAATACCTAACGGTGGTCCTGGAGGTAAAAAAAATTCTTAATTTAGTTAAAATTTATTTTTAAGGAAATCCATAAGTCGAAATCATTAAATGACTAGGAAAACACTATTTTGATGATCGAAGGTTAAACAAATATTTAAGGAACGCGGAATCATCAAATATCGATGATAGTGGAACGGGTTTTTGAGAAATTACCTGACATAAGTTGCGTAATAATTACGTTTAATAATTTGAACTGTCGCTTCAAAATATAAGTATAAATTTGTTTTATGAATTTTTAGGTAAGTGAAGAATTTAAATAATACGCGCCGAACCGTAAAACTATGAAAAGGTAAAACGTGTTTCTATATTCGTGACTATTGTTTCTAAATTTAATTCTACGTGAATTCAATGTTTAAGTATTAATTAAAATATATTTAATAATACTTTTTAATTTTTATGAGATTTTATTTCGACCTCATAACAAATACCTATTGCGTTGTATTATAAAAAAATTATTATTATTATTACGGCTAAATTTCCCAAAGTCTATTAGATTATCGACTTTTAACTATTGTTATGAAATCGCTTTACCTGAAAAAAGATAATTTTATAGTTTTTTTTTTTTTTAATCGGACCAAACGGTTAATAAATTAAAGTTTTCTTATGCGCAACAGAATTGTGAAATGAACCAAAAAGTGCAGTATTTTAACAAATATTAGGTACATTCAAGTTTCTCTAATACAAAAAGTTTATACGCGACATAAGGCGCGCCCCAAACATCTCTAACGACAACAGACGATTCCCGCTTAGCAAAAGGGTTGCGTTCTGGAACCTTTGGGTAACTTAAATTTGGCCTACGTAGAATGCAAAATACAGTTTACGTAAAATTCAATAAGCTAAAATGACACTGAAATTCAGTTTTCTCAATATTTCTGTGAAATTGGAGTTAGAAATCTAAAATTTTGTGATCGGTTTTATACGTTAATAATAATTTAAGAACGGAGCATGAACACTAATCAAAATAAAGTACAGGGCATTATGATGACTAAATTTCTAGCTTTAAATTTCCAAAATTAAATTTTATTGTAAAATGATAAAAACAAATTAACGTACGTGTATAAAAACTTTTTAAAAATACAAAAACATAACGTCGGTAGCAATTTGGCATAGATTAAAAAGCCAAATCCGTGTTCAAAAGAAAGAACACGGAAAAAATACGATCTATATAATAAAGGTTTTAGTTTAGTTCAGTAAGTTTTTGTGAAATTATTAAATTTCAAAATTATTTATTAATAACTAGCACAAACGTGCCCAAATTATTTATGAAAAATAGAACATTAAGAATATGATCTTTTCCGAAATACAGTAAGCGGTATCATCACATAGAGAACAAAAATAAATAGGAAACATACGAGTAAGTTAATATGAGTTTGTATCAAGCTCCACTCTTCATTTGAGAATAGATTTATTGACAACGTTAGAAAAAATGAGTCGATCTTTGAAGATTTACTCTTTTGTTTCAATAAGTCTCTTTTTATAAAGATGTTTTGTGCACGCCGAGCGACTCCGAACAAAGCTTAACCGTAAAAGAGTAGAACACAATGAACAATATTTAAAACCTAACATAAAGATCATTTAATCGATAATAAAATTAGAAATCGGTATTTTGTTTCGGACAGCCAACTGGAGTACAGGTAATACTGCAGGAGTCTGTCGATTTAGAGAATCAAAACAATTATTAAAATATTGTACTTTTAATACGATATAAAAACTGCATAGCTAGAAATACATCTTGTCTCACTACTTTTTTCCTCTCTGAATTTACATAACTGGGATACGACATGAATTAAAAGCTCAAGGACGGTGAATTTGGCACCGATAAGATTTATTTTGTTTCGTGCTCGTCTTAACATATGGTACTTTAAAAATTAACCTTAGATTTCAATACTTAGAAAAAGTTAAGCGCTCCAATATATCCTTTCTTTAAATCATTCATATTATCGGCCCGCAAAATGATAACTATCTAAACTGCTAAATAACTATGCTAACTCTAACTATAACTGCTAAACGATAAGCTATAATATAGCTTGAAATCCAGAAAAAGCAACGAAAGAGCCTTATTACAAAAAAATAAAATAAATAATAGTAAATCAAACAATTATGTTAATTAAGCAGGACTATACTTAGAAATATCACTACAATTAAACATACTTATTATTAGAAGTCGAAAACATGAATTATGAACAAACTATGAATGAGATTAAATATACACATAGTCTAATTTATTACAACTTTAAATTCATATGTGCAACTGTCTGCAATGAAGCCTGAAGCGCGTTGTTAACACACGGTATAGATACACACACACACCCACACACACACAAACACACACACACACACACACACACACACATCTACGATACTATGACTAAACATAAAAAGAATCATAGGGAATGACATTTCTGACAAATTATGCTTGACATTTTTAATGACACGTACAATCCACTACACATCATAAGTTTCCCTCTAAAAAACGGTACATCAAATCTGCAAATCACTCTCTTGCGAACAAAGGTACAATACATATAGCATACTAACTAAACCATCCAGCATTCCTCCGAATACCAAGAATTATTTATTATCCGCAGTAAAAAAAGGAAATATTATTCAAAATTCGTTTTAAATTTTATTTGCTTCAGTTCATGTGCGTCTACGATCTTTAAAAATATTCACCTATAGCGTACAAAATGCAGAAAAAAACTTTCCCGCCGAACGGGCGAAGAAGTCCTCGCTTGAAATATCTGAAATCCTTTACATAAGTTATATACCATTCTGTTCGTCTTAATTGATACCGCTTGAAATATTTTGCTAAAATACGTCTGACGTGTAAATTAAACAAACCTTTACCGAAAGGTAAAATAAATTTTATGCTATTACTTCTAGTTTTTATAAAGCGTGTATCCTTAGCGAGCAGATGCCAAAAATCTATGTTTTCGTGAAGAGGGTGCGGCTCACAGACGAATATTTCGAGTGAAGAAGTAGTAGAAAATGCTAAGAATTTAATCGTGTATAAAATTACGTCCAGATGAAATAAGTTTAGTCGTCAAGTTTCGTTAAAACAGGTCATGTCATTTATTTGTACGCAGAAGCAATCGGTCGTGAGAGAGCCCTGTACAAGCAAACAAACAAGCAGAGATCTATTTAACGGGGAAAAATTAAAACAAAAAAGACATTGAAGCGAAAGTCGTGTTATTTTAGTTTTGTATAGAACGCAAAAATAACACGAAAATAAAACTCATCTTAGCTGTTATTTATAAACGTAAAATTAATTACAAAAATGCACCACACAGACGATTGGAACTATGAAAACTCATATCGCTCTTCTACCTACGAAAATTGTGGTGTAATAAAATTTTCTATTAAATATGTATTCGAGATATCTCGAGAATAGTTAAATAGATGTTAACGAGTAAAATTCAGTCTTATTCGTAAATGTCAACTATAAAGGAACTATAAAGCTATCTCTTATAGAAAACGATTTTTTCACGAGACTAAAAATAATAATAAACACGCTGTAAATAGAACACGCTATCTGTTTAAACTTACTACTGCTACTATTCAAAACTTACTACTAACTTAGTAGTAAGTGACTACTACTCACTTACTACTATTCAATAGTAGTTATCTAAATAAATTAAAGCCTAAAATTGGGCTCAAAGTTTAATAAATACATCGGTAGAAGAATCATTTTGATTGCCGTTGTTGAATTTCAAGTGGACATCGATAAAAACACACGCATGAAAACATACATATGGAAATTTGGATTTATATACATGTATTAAGATGATGTTTAGCTTTGCATCATTATATCCCCCGCGTTCTGTCCAGTATACTGTTTGTACCCACTACGATAACAGAATCGAATTCACCAACCCTAGATGTCCTTATACATGGTCACCTGCTTGTCCTTTTCACAAGAATTTACCGAAAACTACATTCTTCTCCGATTCCTCTTAAAACTTCTTCCATTTTTAGTCCACTAATCGTTCTTATTTTCAATATTCTCCGATAATAATCTTTACTTAACTGACTTCCCGATTTCTGTTTCGTTTTCATAAAGCGCTGCAATCGGTACAAACATTTTAAAGATATTCTGTCTAATTCTTAACATATATCGGATATCAGCAGATTTTTTCATTAATAAAAGCCGCTTTCGATGTCTTCCTTTCTCTGTACGTCCTTTATAATTTTATTATCTAGGTAATATTTGTATAACTACTGATATATTTTATTCTGCTGGCTTAATATTTAATACCTCGTTATTTCTTTATGAATATATCGATTCGTATCATGGGATCCCAGCAACGAACACACACACACACACACACACACACACACACACACACACACACACTTTTTTTTGTTTACAAAAATTGGTACGCAGACGGAGAAATACAAAAGGGAGGTTACGGATTACCCGAAACTAGTTTTTTGATTGGAAATAGCGTATAAAAAAATTCAATTTTTGATGATCGTAAGATAATAAAGCAGTTTTCTTACGTACGATTCTATTTTGTATGGCCTAAATATTCGTTTTCACTTATCACGTAACATTTGAAAGTAAGTCATACGCTTCCGGTGTTTTTTATTATTATTAAAAACGCAAAATTAAGTTTTCTATTTTTATAATTACTTAAATGACTATTAAACAGTATCAAAACGAAGTTAATTTTTATATTTACTTTTTTATTCGCTAACTGTTGTCATCAGATTTGTATCGTTGTAGGCTTTTATTTATTTATTTATTTTTTTAAAATCTGATTGTGAATGAACTTTAAAAGAATAACGAAATAAATCAATCGTGAATTACGAGAGAACAGAAACAGAACGAGAAAATATATGTAGTATAGTATTTATGATTTCGTTCTTACATTAATGTAAAAGTAAGAAATTCTGAACATCAGTAAAAGGAAGAAGTAAATAAGATGTTATTTACAAGCGAAACAGTGAGGAAAAATGAACAGAAATAAGTAATTATAAGACGGAAACGTGCGTATTTTTCGGGTCAAGAATGTATTACATGTGTTTACGAGTATGTGTATTCTACTCGCACGCGTGTCGGTGTCTGAATAATGCTGCTGCTATATAGCGCGAGGGTGGAAGCCAGGGCCAGACAGGCTAAATTTTAAAGAAGTTGTTGCCTCCAGCTGTTACACTTAAACATAGGATATAGGAAATACATATATATCTTTTATTATTTTTTTTTAGAGTCCTTTTGTTTTCGTTCTTTAATAACTTTTAGTTCGGTTTTACTACTGTAGAAAGCTCTCAAAAACACGATTAGAACTAAAAATGACCGCGAACTCATTTTTTGGCAACGATTCAATTTTAAAGTCGCACTGATATATAAATATATATTAAAGGAATACGGCCCGAGTTATGTACATCATGAAATATCCGAGTTTTCTTTTGCGTGTAAACACGGTCCAAAGATTTTTTTTTAATACTTAATTTATCATGCTATTTATTCTCCGCTCCGGATCGACAAATTATGTACGTGTCATTATATGCACATTATATGCAATGTCTACTGTCCTATCTACCGTTTAACAAATAAAAACCGAAACTTTCTTAACTTTTATGATCAGGAGGTCGAGTAAATGATTGTATTTTTGAGCTAAAATTTCTTCTTAAGAAATAATCTAAATAATCGATATGAACGTCAAAACATTATTTAGACTTACGAAAACATCGGATCGTTCTAAAAAAAAATTGATAAATAAAGGACGAAGTAACATACATGTTTCTGTGACCTCTTTTTAGAGAAGAAAGTCGCTTTGCAAAATTAATAATGACAAATTTTAAAATAAAAATGGTTTAAAATTTAAATTAACTTTTTGTCATTTTCATTGTTCGGGCCGATTTCATGCTCCTGTGTTTTCTACAGGAAGTTCCTCTGGGGGTTCAGTAGTAAGTTTTTTCACACTATTGAAGTGAACGATTTTTTAAACGAAAAACTGCGTTTCGATATTTATAATCGTTTTTTCATATCTAAAACTTATGCGATTACGCTACTGCGTAAGCTGCAAACGCGCGGGGGGGGGGGGGGTTTAATGAATAGCAACAATAATGAAACCTTTAATGGAATGTATTTATATACATATATGTATATAATTTTTATAGAATAGTTTTAATGTTAAATGTACACCGAAGGAACGTCCTTGAATGAAGATTATCTCGAATATTTTCTACGAATATTATCATATGTTTCGGAATACTAAGTGATAATATAGAATTAATCATATAAAAAAATTAATAAAGGCGGATCCTTTGATAAACCGCCGGCTTCGATATAAGGAATTAATAATTACTTTGAAATTTTAAAACGGGATCCTGTTTTAATAAGAAACTGTTTTAATAAGATTCATTCTGAACGTGTAAATCACACAAAACACTCCAATCAAGACCCTTTCTCGGCGTGCGTGTCTTTTTTAGAGCTTATGATAAAATTTAATGTTGTTTCCTTAAATTTTTTGCCACTTTTAATGACTGATTTTTAGTTTTTTAACTCTCAGCGAGTAAGTACAAAAAACAAATCCTCATAGAGAAAGAAAAGGGCTCTTATTTAATATTTTAAGTCGTTATGGCAAAAACTTTAGTCAAGATTCAGATAAATAAGTTCACCAGTAAGTTTTGTTAAAAATAACTTCGGCCGTTATTGCTTGACGCCTAGATAAAATAATTAAGAAAATATCCACACCGGAATAATTACCTGTTTTTCTTTAATTTTATATTAAACGCAAAAATATCACAAAAATAGTGGTACTACGAACGGTATGTTATATACGTTATATAAGGATTCAACCTAAAACGTGGATCGACAGGATAAATATTCCTAGAAAGTTGTTTTAAAAGAATTAGAATTTTAGAAAAGTAAGAACTTTTAGAAACAGTATGTAATGTATAAAAGTCAACATTTTAAAAGCGGTAAATTTGTTGACGGTTTTAATGATGATTTAAGTAAAATAAAGTAAAAACAATATTTTGCTTCTGTTATAAAATGTATTCCTGTTTCTAAAAACGACTGAAGGAACGGAATTAGCGTAAAGAACATGTTTAATTTCCGGTGAATGGAGTGCTTTTTAAAAGGATTTTGTGATGATAATAATAATTACAACATTAATAAATATAATTCTTTTACGCTTGTAAAAGACGTCTTTACTACAAAGAGAGTAGGTATAAACCGATTCGTTTATTTTTTACAGTAAGTCTACGTTTTCAAAAATCTGGTAAAAACCGATATTAACATTGTCGGTAACTATTGTTATTTTATTAAAATATAAATCTCTGGCCGACTGATGTGTGTGGTCTTTTAATCGTTTCAGAATATTTATCAACTTTTTTATTTACCACTAGATTATAAACAGAGCGCAGGTACTCAAATAAAATAAGTATAAAAATGATAATATAAATAAAATATTACAGATATTAATTTCATTTATTGAAATAAAATGAGATAAAATAAAACAAACACAACACGATACACGGTTTCAAGCTGCAGTCGAAAAAAGTCACATACTAGAAGGTTAATCGGGTAAACCGAAGGACAGACTCAATTAGAATTTAAAATTAAAGATATTAAATATATTTAAAAACGAGAAGATATAAGGAAAAACCGCGGTATCCTTGGCCGATAACTGTATCGATATGTATTATAAATGTAATTAATATAAGAATAAATATAATAGGCAAGAAAAACCTGTCAAACAGAAAAAGGTCATTCGATACACAAAAATTACAAATCCACGCCCGTTTAAAAATCGACCCGAACGAAGCATCATATATGAAAAAACCATCTAGCGACTATTTCGAGACCTATGCAAACTATTAGAATTTTTTACTTCTATAGAAAATCTTTTATACGAAAAAGGGCTGAGGAAAACGAAACGCCTTAATAACAACGCGTTCTCAGCTCCGAGAACATTAAACTCCGATTTACTCTCTGTACTGAAACCTATTACTGTAGGCGGCAGATTCGTGCTACGTACATATTCCCGCTATAGATGTAGTTTTGATTTTTATTACAACAAGTAAGTGAGGTAAAATATCAGTATACCGATAGATGCGTAGATATACATTTTTTTAATAAGTCAACTTTTTATTAAAAATTCCTTAATAATATTAATATCTTAACAAAGCCACTTATAATTCTACGAGAAAATAATATAATAAAAGAATAAATACGTCGTACTGGAAGGTATACAAGCTACAAGTTATGCTTATCTGTATCTGTGCGCGCACGTGCGTATGTAATTCGTTCTTAAAATTACGAGCTCATAAAACGTTATGTTATGCTTAATAAATAACACGTACCAGCAGGCTGCCGGCTAAATATATGCATACGTAGTCGTCTTACATAAATCACGTACTTTCACTTTTATTTAACGCAAATGAATATAAGTAGTAATTATTCGGCCGCACACGTTCGTAAACATATATAAATATATATAATACGTCGCATGTATTCATGTATTAAATTAAGTACAATGACTAAATACATACTGTCTAAGTATATGATGGTCTAAATTAGTAATTCTGTGGTATAAATTACAAAATTATTTATCTTTTTTCATGTGTATGCAGAATATTAATGATTTTATTAATGTAGGGAATCTTTATTTATTTCTATGGGTTTCACTTATATTTTTTGAAGCTGCGTCCCGTTTTTCCATTATAGAATATTGTTCAGACGTAGCAGTACAGTTTATGTATTTTAGTAACATGGTGATTCTATTATTATTATTATTGTTGTTTCCACTATTATACTGAGCGATTCGGTGTGAATATTTTTAAATCTGATATAAATTGGACACGAGCAAGAGAAGAAACTAATAATACTGAAATCACCAAAAACGGAAACTTGTTGAAAGTAAAACGTAGTCAAAATAAACTTGTTTTGAACGATCCGGAATCTGTCTTGAGTATTACTGTATTACTGTCTCCGTATGATCATCAGCGTGTTTCGAGTGACTGTACGTAATGTTATAATCGTGCACTGATTTTTTCTATATCGATTGTAATTTTTTAAACGCATGTGTCGTAATGAAAAATCTATATGAAGGTTCTGTAAACAATATTCCCAAACGGCAGCCGATTATGGGAAGAACTCTAAATGTTTTTCTTATTAAATTTATGCAAATTCAAATGAAAAATTCAATATTCTGAACAATATAATAATTAAAATAGTTATAGATATAAATAGTTATCTTTCCATATTTTGCGAAAATATAGAATTAATTATATCATTCTACACTACAAAAAACGTATAAATATTTTATAAAAAGAAATATTTCAGAGTTATTTTATAATGAAATTTATAAAAAAAAACGGTGGTACGTGTGATGCAAAAGTATTTTTTCCATTCTGTTTATGTTGTTTACCTCATTTAGGGAACCCGACGCCCGGTTCAGGTTCGTTTGCGGTTCTTATTCTGCGCAGTTCATTTTAACGTGTCTCCAATTCGTATAGCTGATGATCGCATAACCCGATTTGTATAGCCCGATGTATGAACGTAAACATTAAAAATAATCTAACATAAAGTATCGGTCTTTTACTAAAGCACATACATATTAAAAATTAAAATTTTATTAAAAATTGGTTAGCCATTTATACACAAACCGGTCGGCTGTGTACGCAAATAATTTTATGATTATTTGTAAAAATAAAAAATCAATACTCCAATAAATAAAATACATGTATGTTAAATACGTTAAACGGCATATTAAATACCTTAAAGCGTTTAAGATTTAGAAAAAAGAAAATGAAATAAATATAATGGAAGAAATTAATTTTATTTTGCATTTCAATTTCTGTAGCCGACATCGTAATTAAAAAAAAACGGCTTTTTGTTGGTGATGATAAATGCAAACTCCTTATTCAGTACATATGTACGGCATGTGTAACACGATAAATAAGATCAGTGATAGCGAGATTAATATTTTATTATATTACTCGTAAAAGCCGGCGAATCAGATCTTCTAATACACTACAGCCCACTAAAGTCTTGTTTAAAGCATTTAAATAGCGATCGCTTGCCGACAACATGACAATAAACACCTTTCCCACCATAACATTGCTTAATCAATTTACAATCAAATACACTTTGTGTGTATGTGTGTATATATATACATATATATAAATTTAGTACATAAGATATGATAACAATCTGATCGATCGTTGATTTTTTAATATAATTCAAAAAAAGGATTTTATCGATTCGCCTCATATTTTATGAATGCTCATACCTTACTCATCACCAAACAAAACGAATTCGGTGATGATTCTTTTGAGAAGTTCCTCCGACTGTTCCGGAGTAGTCTTCTTTTACATAACGTCAGCGGAAGATTTTTAAACGAAAAATTACGCGGTCACATACATTTAGATGAACTGTTCGGCTACAGGGCGAACAAATAAGTCACTATTTCATAGCATATGTCCTTTAATTAAAAGTCATATTAATTACAAGGAGTATGAAGCTTTATTTCTAACCGACACCGGTTTTACGAGTCGATCTCAGTATCAACTATCAGCAATCACTGTTAATTTTTTTCTCGTAACTTCCAGCAGGATGTTAAACGGTTTATCTTTTTCGGTCTGAATCGGTATTTATCTTATTTTTAATTAATGTATTTAACGAACGAATACCTTTAACGGGTAAAAGAAGATGCGATTATAATTCAGTTATCGATCGCTGCATTATAATTAAATGTTTATTTAGTTTTTAAATCTATTTTTAGTAGGTTTTTTGTTATGTAGCTATATAAAAGTAAAGCCGTACAAGGATCTTATCCTGCGCCAGTTCAATACCGATCAGGTTTCACAGATCGGTTTACGATTAACTGCATCATAAGTATGTGTACGGTGCGCGTATATGTGTGCTTGCGGATAAACGTAAGCACGAACCGACTTGAAAAATTAATTTTTAGATAAGTTCATTATCGTCTACATGTTATAAGAGTGTTTCATACTTATAATGTTTGAATCATAAAAAATGGATTTTTCTTGAAAACGGTTTCATTAAAACAAAATAAGTAAATAAAAAATGTATTTGTTAATCTTGTTAATCGCATCACCATTTCGGTATACCGAATTATTATTTTTATGTGTTAATATGGATTAGAACCGCTTCTCTTTATTATTCATAATTTTGAAGAACTCGTAACAGAACTCCGGTCGAAATTTAATATCCCTTTGTGCGAATACCAAAGCAGCTTCTTTTTTATTATTTACGAAAAAGAGTACCTACTTCGGGATGCTATCCATATTTCGCGCGATTGTGTTACGATCCCAGTAAAGAATTGGTTTAATACAGTACGGAGTGTCCATCTGTAAAATATAATACGATAAAGTGTGTATTATACACTGAAAAATAACAGATTAATATGTATAAGAATAAAATATGGAAATATATCGTAGAAAATGTTGGTATTATATTATAACGTTATCGATTAATTTGGGCTGTGGCCAGTTCCTTTACTTAACTTTGAGATCCGTTACTGTCAATATTATTTTAAGTTGCCGAATTATAATTCCGATCTATATTACCTAATAAGTAAACGTAGCGATTATATCGCAAACAATTATGAGGAACGGTAATTCATAGAATAAAGCTGGTCAAATTTTATCAAGAGATTTAATAAGGTAATAAAATCAAATTACATTATTAAAGAATTTTAATGGTGTGCATTATAATATATTTACTTATCCGGACCTCACGATTTAATAAGGCCCTACTTTACAATTAAATTAGACTGAACAAAATTTGCCTATTAATAGAACCTGTAAAATTATAATTTAATTTAGAGTAAAGGTCAATGTATGTATGTGTGTGTGTGTGTGAGTGTGTGTGTGTGTGTGTGTGTGTGTGTGTGTGTGTGTGTGTGTGTACATATATATTTATGTATAAAACAGTATTCGTAGTAGTGATAGTGATGGTTGTTTCGTAAATGTTAATAGTTTTGAGACAAATAATAATGACATTCACATCCGTCTAAGAGTTAACCTACCTATTAACAATGGGAAAAAAGAAAGGAGGAAAAAGTGAAATATTTCCTGTTCTAATAGGACAAGCCTCTCGTAATTTTTTAAAACTATTTTTAAATTTATACTTCACTGCAAACCAAATATCGATTTAATGACGTAATGCGTATTATGTAATGTAATACTATTAATATGATACGCGGGTAATAATGTTTTTGACATCCATAAAAAGCGTAAATAAAGGTATTTTCCGATGACAATTTAACGAGTGTCATCATTTTTTTTTAAGTCTTTATTTAAATTTGTCGTCATATCTGATCGCTTATGAGAAACAATTATCCCAGGAACGCGGGAATCCCCGTATGTTGCACAATGTATACCGTAAATTAACTGACAGATTATAATATTTCCACCGATTTTGATCAATTTGTCCACTATATTTTATAGGTTATTTTTTTTGTTTATAATTCTTAATATAATAACCATTACCCCTTGAAGAATTTCCATCATAAAGGAAATAATTTTTTACATTTTTTATACCAAAAGAATCTGCGATATATTAAATAATTTATGCTGTAGTCTGTAATTTGTTATTAAATATTAAGCGATCTTATTAGTAGAAATTTCAATACCTAAACGGATGCAGTTTTTACTGATAGAAATGATAAAAAAAGGTAACCATTTTTTTATCGACAATGCATAAATCATATTTTATATGGGTAGCGTTAAATAAATACTTTATTTAAATCGTAACGTCCTCGTACGGGTAGGTCGTATAATCATAAGAATTGTATTATTTCTGTAAATGTGATATGTATTATTCGTTGTGTAATAAATGAAATCGGGCTAAAATTAAGAGTTTTGTAACAAATTTTTTTTTTTTTTGTTTTACTGTATAGAACGCTTAAACGTTGTTTATTATTGTATATCTACTGTCTATTATATATATTTAACATGTATTTTTTTTAAAGAAAATTCTAAATTAATAACAGATTTTGATAATAGAAATGTAGTGTCTTACTTTTTTTGATATCAGTATCGTTTTGTTAAAAACTGTTTTATTTATATTATAGAAATTTTTATTTTTTGAGCGAAAGAAATTATATTTGCGAGACTCTTACCGGACGGTTAAAATTTCATTGTAATTTTTTTTTAATATCACTGCGTTTTGTTAGATTATTCTTAATTTTTTTTTTATGAATTACTGATTGCTATCTTTTGGATTTATGATTAAAATCTATTGCGTTTCTACAAGAAACAAATTGAATTTTACGGCCAATTTTTTTTTTTTGTTGATAGTCATATCATTCACTTCATACCACATTTTTCCCTTTTTAATAAAACCAGTATGACCTTTACGAATCAAAGATCCGTGATGTAATATTACACTTATTACTTTGTAAGTGTAACCCCCGAGTTTTATCGTTAAATTCGATTTTACCAATCGAATTTTGTTCTGTTTTATTTATTCATTTTTTAAATAAAACTAGTATAATCTCTTGTGAAAACTAATACTTTTATTTTTTTAAAGAAGTGATGGGAATTAAAAAAATTGTTTCATCTTCGGTACTTTCATTTACATAACAGCATTTACCAAACAAGCTGTAGTATATTTTCTTTTAAATTTTATTATTTCAAGTACATTATCAAGTTTTTGTACGCTGTCTATTACTATCAATCACTGCTATCTAGCGGCGCGATTCGTAAAGGTACATAATAAAATGACATATTCGAGTTCCGCGGTTCATCAAATGTAAAAAAAAACTTTTCTAACAATATTCGAGGTATTTTTTTAAACTAATCTTTATTACAAATCTAATTGAACTGAAATATAATATTTTTACGCTTTTTTTAATTATTTTTTCCCATTTTCATTTCACGGTTAGGTTTGGTCATGTTTAGATTTGTAAACGTAGTTCGTTGACTTCGTCGCCTCTTACCGACGAAGTTCTAACGAACTCCGTAATCAGGAAAGGAAGGTGGTGTATTCGACTTCTTCCGTGTCATTTTTCCGCGAATATCAAAAAGGAACTAATCCGGGATTCGTCCAGAAGGTTCAAGGAAGACGGTGAAAAATCGTCGATAGGAAAAACCTATCTAAATTTTTCAATTTATAAGAAATAAAAATTGACAAAAAGACATTCGGTTATTGTCTACATAAATATACAAGACTGATTACTTGTGTTTATTGTGGCGAAGGCAGCCTTTAAAGAAAAGGGTTTAATCGATAAATTTCTTAAATAACATAAATTTGAAAATTGTTTGAGCCGGAATAAAGTAAAAATTATTCGATCGACATCGCGAGTGAACTTTAATTTCCATTAATTTTTCAGACATTTGTTTTGTTTTATAAACCGAAGTAGAATTTTTTTCTTGCGCTTCGGAAGTGTCGGATTTTCATTATTACTATTTTTAATTCTTTTTTACTGATTGTTTTTCACCTAGTCTAGTTATATATTTCGGTATTTTGTCAAGTTCTTGAGAATTTCTATTTGTTTTATTTGAAAGAAACGTTTAGAACTGGTCTATTGTGTTTGTGTATGTGTGTTTATTGTTTTACAGTAAGTATGTTTTCAGCAACTGCAAGCGATTATCACGAAATTAGAGGAAAAATCTTCTTTTTTTTATAAAAGGCTTTACGTTATCGGTTGTCATTCTATAAGTGTTCGCGGATGTACTTCTTATCGGTTCGATGTTTTTACTGAAACAATCTGTTAAAAAATAAAATAATCAGAATCAGTTTGAAGAATCGTTTCATAAACGGATAAGTACTCTTAAATCAATGGACGAACGAAAAGACTCTCTGCAGAGTATTCCTCCATCCACCGTAAACTATTTTTGATTTTGAGAATTTATAATATTTGAAGAAATTCTGTTTTCATTTTATACAAGTGAGTATCTATAACTGTTACGCGAGCGATAACGGGTGTTATCACCAGATTCCGCCGGTAGTCCAATAAACCGTTTCTTTGAAATAATTTTATGAATAAATTTACCCGATTTTTTAGTACAATTTGGTCGATTTGTTTATGCTTTAAGTAAACCTCTCGGATATCGAATAAAACTAAAATTCAATCAGGATCGGATAGCCGGGTCACAAGTCAGAAGTATACTTTGGCACGGGAAGGTCGATGTATCGTTAATCGAGCTACGGTGGCCGGGGGAGAGAAACGAGGCGGCGTTAACGTTAAACCGTAACCGGCTCGGCTAGGTTTTGATCCGATGACCTTCCACTTCGTAAGGCGAGCGCTTTAAAGTCGCGTTATCACGACCTTTAATTTTTAATCGGCTAAATTGTACATTTAAAGAAGAAGAAGTTTTGTGTCCGTGACTTCTTATGTAATGTAGAAGAAGCTCATTGAGATGATATTATCGCGGGCGAAAATCAAGAGATCTACTTATGATGAGTTGAAGAAGAAGAAAATGATGATGATGATGACGATGATGATACGATGATGACGACCATGAAAAAAAAACAAGAAAGAAAATTGACTGGATCCCTCACATAGTTTATCGATACAAATTTTGATTGTCAACGGACATATAAGTATACACCAACACGTTTAAAACGTCCGTATACATTGTTAACAAGTCGATAATAATATTATTTCTTCATCTTCTTGTTAATGATATCAACAAGCATAAAGTACGATCGGAACAAATTATTTTGTTAGAAGAAAGTGTCTTTCTTTATAACACTCAAGAGTCACTCGAGAAATCAAACTAACCTTAGCCACTAGAATCTTGTTCGATCCAGATTATGAAGAGCAGGGGCAACATTGCAGTATCACGTATAAACATCGTTATCCTTTTAACTGCGATTTATTAATCGTTATAGTTTTTTAATCTACTACTTCAAATTCATTTTTTTTACTACTGGAACAAATATTTTTTTAAAATATTTCTTACGGTGTTTATTTTTGTTTACTTTAATTTTTTTTAATTTATAAAAAATAAAATTTAATATATAAAAAACTTAAAAAACCTAAAATAAGATTAAGACTCGAACCCAGATCCGTACATTAAAAAAAATAATATAAAACTAATATATTATAGTAAAAAATAGAATCGTCTAGAAATTAAATGAATCGAATCAATTTAGCCGGTCAGTCTGACAATGAAAACGCGCACGTAGCCTATTTGTGGCGAGTGGGTTCCTTTTAAAGTGCGAGTGTGTGTTTTATGAATTAAAGAAAGACATTAATTACGGCCGATTGTATTTTGATGATTTGTCACATCAGGTGGTAAATTATCACGCTTTTCTTACGATGTGTGTACTCTACTTTCTCCTGGCTAAAAATCACAGAATTTGCAAAAAAAATTATTTAAAGTATATTTTCCGTCTCCTTAAAATATCAATTATTTAATTTCGATTCTAACATCGATTGTTATTATTATTATTGTGAAAAAATCACTTTGATACGATATCGAGAGACGTAAAAGATGTGTCTGATTTTATTTTATTTTAAGTGCCTTCTTTTGCTAAAATAATAGTCGAAGCGCATTATTTCATTAAAAGCACAATAAACTCGGTAAGTGTAGAAAACATTTATGTTTTATTAAAATAGGTCCGCTACTTGACAGAACTGTGCTTTTAATCTTATACATTATAAGGGCATAGAAATCTTGTTTTTCTAACAATGAGTAAATGAGGCCTCCATATTAATTGATTTTTTATTAAAGTAACGCGGAAAATTACAAGCTGTAATTTCTGTTCGATACAACTTTTTACAAAAATTTAAAAAAGATTGTGTCGGCTCATACTTTGGTTTTTCTTTCGGTAGCCGAAACGTAGACAGAAATCATGCGAATAAAATACATTTCTTTTTAACATTTAAAAGGAAGATTTTAATAAAAATCGTAAACAAATAAAGAAAACGTTTTTAAGATTTTTAAGTCCGACCGCAAAAAGATATTCGGTGATTATAAAGTAGGAGGGTTGTAATGATGCAGATATAAGACGACTCGTTTCTTAAACCAGCGGTACGCAAACGAGTTGTTATGTCTAGTTACACGTGTAACCGCCATTAACTCTTCTCCCATCAATTATGGTGATTTACGAACTGACACTGCACTACGATTAGGGAGTCATCATTTACAAATTCTAACTGGTCTGATCAGGATTTGCACGTGGAACCCGTAAATTAGAAAATCGGCTCTCAATCGCTAGCGACGTATTCCCATACTCGAGTTAAACTTCGAGCGATTCGTCTTCAATTTAGTAAATTTTTAGTCTGTAAATAAAAAGAGAAATTTAAGATGAATTGAAGGTCAGTTTAATAATATGAAAATTGGACGTAATCTATTTATTATTTTCACACGGGAATTCGATTCGGATTTCCAAACTATAATAAATTTAGATAAACGTTAATGAATATTAAAAAAGTCTTAAAAAAAAAATAAAAAAGTTAATTTCTTTAAAAAAATCGTTTGTTTAAAATCTATCCATTTTATATATTAATTTTTTAATATAAAAAAATTGTCGTTCTACATTTCCGTTCCTGGCTTTCCCACTATTATGTTTCAATATATGTTCAAATCTAGTATCGAACAGCGTGAAAATATCACCGGTATGGTCGAAAATTTCCTACGTTCGGTGAACTGTGCCTGCTGATACACAACAGTATATTCGGCTCTGTAAAGTAGGCAACAGGAAACCGCTTAATTCCTCGTTTCCTAGCAAGGCTACCACGGGGTACTTGTTATTCTCGAGGACGGCTGTGCCGTTCTCAGGGTCGATCGTTCAGATATCAGCCGGGTCTCGTATACTACAACCGTTCGGTTACGACCCTTGATGGACTATTAAAAATTAAAAATAAAGTATAAAAAACCTAATTCAAAGATTAAAATTACGGAACGGTAAATAATTTTACAAAAACATATAGTCAGGTCGATGAAGCAAGCGCATAACCACAAACCGATCCTAAACTAGAAGGGGGAGCTTAATACAAAACCGCATCGTAACAAAACAACCTAAATTCATGTTTGAGCCCGGAGAAAAAACGGCTTAATTTCTGTTTTTGAGAATTTTGTAAGTGAGAAAACTTTCGACGAAAAGTCCGCATTTGTGTCGGTGATATGTTATGTATCCACTCGTAAAACGATTATTTTTTACCGATGTTATATCAGGATGAAATATAACTTCAATCTATATTTCTAAAATATCAACAGGTAAAGAGTTTACAACCGAAAAATGTGACATATTTTTGTTAATTTGTAAAAATTATTTATAGGTGTTATAAATTTACGCGTGCGTTTATTTTGCCGCTTGGCAATAAAGATATTAGCATTTAATTGGGACTGATTTAATCGGTTTTTTTTTCTAAATAAGTTCAATTTTGAAATTTATATTTTAAAAGAGACATACAGAAGCAATTATTTTTCAATAATTTCATGAAAATATATCGTAATTCCAATAAACTAATACTAAATATAGTATGCGGCTGTACAATCAATATTACAGTTTAATAAATATCGTACACACCATTTTCAGAAGTGGGTTTAAAATATTGCTGTTTCAAATATTAATTAATCTCTTAATATTTCAGTAAAAATTAAGAGATGAGTACTTTTTAAAGACTGCTTTGTTTAATAATGCAAAATATTTTACTATTTTACTGAAAATGGTGCTTAAAATGCAAAATAGTATAGCTTTTACGTTTGGCATAAAGCGGATTGTTTTTAATTACTAATTTACGATTTAAAAATAATTATATAAAAATAGACAAGGATTTAATATATATATATATATATATATATATATATATATATATATATATATATATATATATATATATGTATATATGTATATATATGTATATATATATATATATATATATATATATATATATATATATATATATATATATATATATATATATATATATGACGGAAGTCTAGATAGAAACACCCGTCATTAAGTAGCTATTTAAAAATATCTATTTATCTTTGATAGCATAACATTTATAAAAAAAGACATAAAGAACAAAACGGATAAAAAACGGAAACGATATCGAAACGAAGGCCGTCGTAATAAAATGGTAATACCCAGAAGGAACAATAACCTCTTGTCAGGGTTTTCCATATTCTCTCTAATTATACACCATATAATAATAATAATAATAATAATAATATTATTATTATTGTTATTATAAACGTACTCCTAATACTACTGCACTGTCACTTCTTTTGGAATGCATTTACACACCTTCCATTCCCAGAACTGGATTTATAACAATATCTTACATTTAATTGTGGGAATTTATGTTCCACTTTATCTTAAAAAAAAAAATAATTAAAAAATAATAATAAATAATATCCTTAGAGAATATTGTTGAGGTTATAGAGTAAACAATCAAAAGTTGTTTGTTTATCTTTTTATTTTACACCATTTACCTATTTAATAATATAATTAACATGTTTGGAAAAAATTATAACGATCGGATCATTCGGATTCGGGATAGGGCTAATAATCTAATAGAGTTAAAGACTGGATAGGCGGTAGTAGTGCGCTCTACAATATACAATATTGCAAGTATTATAATAACGAAAAGGAAGAATTAAATATTTTCATCGGCTTATTTATTTCTTCACAAGCTTTGTTTTACATCACGACTAAAATGTTTTACAGTTTTAATAAATTTTTACTCCATCGGTCGGATGAATATCTGAATTCTTTTCTACAGTAATCTTTTTCATCTCAAAACGTTTTTGCATTCTACTCGTATATAATATAGGGCGTATCCTGGCTAACGAAGACGATACGGCGTTCGCAACGATTAACGATCTACAGTCTCACCTCTCGGTAGATTACAGGCTATTTTCCGGCTACTTTACGTTATCGTGAGCCCAGGAACGAGATTTAACGCCTCGTTCATTCAACGTCATTTTCGACTGAATATACAGTATGCGTTCTGCAGGCTCGCCCGATCGGCACGTCTATCAGCTCTACCGGCAGTATGATTTATAAGATTCAGAGATGCTAATCGAGAGCAACGGAGGCTTTTTGTCGGCGCGTCTCTGATCCCAGCCCCATCATAGGTTTCACACGCGTTGAACCTCAGTCTGGTGTTATCCTACCTGTTACTCGATTTCATCGTTTCATTTTGATTCCGAACCGAATTAACGTTCTTCTAATTTTTCAGACGACACTAGCCTTCGCATTAAGAATGTTCACCTTCCTTTTATAAAACTTCCCCGCTTAAAAAACCGGTCGATCGGTATGATTACGGTAATGATTTGAAAACGGATAAGATTTTTTACAATAAATAGAATCACAATTTTTTTTTATATCGTTCGGTAATTTCACAATCGTTTAAACTTGAATTTAACAAGAATCCGCGCCTTTTCCCTTTACGCCGATAAAAATTAAACGTAGAACGCTAACAGATTTTATTTTATATTTTTGTTCAAAACTCGTCTTGTAGTCGAGTAATTTTAACAATATAATTAAATTTCTTGTATGAATTCTTTTTTAAATGGTACTGTAAAACACCGAATTCAGCTGCCGAATTCATCACCATTCTTTCGTTTCACCTAATTTTAAACGCTCTTGTATTCTGCCTTTCTATCTTTTTGTCGCCCATAAACCGACGTCTGAACGCTGAAAACACGAAGTTAATGTAATTTCTTTTTGACAACGAATTAAAATTTGTATATCATGGTTTTCTTATAGTGATTCGCATTTGTACTGTACAACAAACTAACAATCCATCTTTTACCTACGGATTACATAGTACTAATACGTTTAGCATGAGTATGGGTGTCAAGATTACGTGCCGAAGTGATTTTTAGAGATTTCTCTTACTTTCCAAGCTTTCTGAGTTTAACACACCTTAAGTAAATGAATATGTCTGCTTCATTTCTTTACTGCAATCTTTTCTCAATTTCCTAATTCAAATTTCGGGTCAGGGTATATTTTGACAATCACTATAATTATGTAAAATTGTAGTAAAATTATAATTATGTAAATTATTATTTATTTATATGTAGACATAGACACACTTCTCCGGTTTAGTGTGATGTATTGCATCGTGCCTGAAATTCGGCAACAGTGTATTTCATATAGGCCTATTTAACTCTGGAAGATGAGATGTATATAATATGTTGGAACAAACAAGTTTTTTCGTTGACTGGCTCAAATTAGTCTCAGCGCGCATCACACACAGAGACACATCCACACACACACACACACACACACACACACACATACACACACACACACACGTGGGGTAGTCGATATATTGAATACTCAATTACTTCTCTAGGTTCTATGGTTCGTTTTTTTATATAACAGTTATGATTTTTTTTAATAGAAACCAGTGTCATATTTCTCTGTTTTTTCTCATTCGAGAACTCTCTAATATTCTACTACTTACTACTACATAATAAAGCCTCATCGCAACATTATTTAGAATTTTGACCTCGAGATGTCGCTGAGAACACATCTCTTCGAGATTGAAATATTCGGTTGCAGCTTTTCGCGTCACTGGAGTCTGGAACCGGAGCCACCGTCATTCTTAGTCAAGGACATGATTCCCTTAATTAATTTCTTCGTATATAGTCGGATCTTTCTCACGCGATTAACGGTTAAATGCATCCGTCAGCCCTAAATATTATTTTTAGTTTGATACTTTCTTCGTACGATAATATCTACAGGAAGTCGGTCGGTTTCCTTCGCTTTACAAAGGAAGCGATACCCGTGTTTATGAGATAGGATGAATATCTTACGACATGCTTTAATGATCGTGAAACAGGCTTTATCTTTGTTATACGTAAAAGTAAACAAAGTTCTTCATTTTTTACGTTAATAAATAATCGAAAAGAGATAAACCTCATTTAAGACCGGTATCAGATCGATCGAACGAGATCTTTTTTGGGCAGGAGATGTCATTTACAAAAATGAATGTTGATGTAAATACTTATATACAGTTTAATATTACGCACGGGTCAACCTTAGATGAATCGGTTTTTACCAATAAATTACTAAAATTACGATTTGGTACAAGTTTTTGTAGATAATAGATTCAAAGAATTCCTTTCAAAATTTTACATCTCGTAAGTTTAATTTTTATTTTAAAGAAATAAGGATATGTTTTTACTTTTTAATATTACATTTTGTTTGCTGATTACCTGAAACTATATATTCAACAAATAATAAGCGTTTATTTCAATTTGTATTTTTCGTAATTCCGTAAATAAGGTATGAAGTACAAGTATGTGTCTTTTAATATTAGTTATTAGTATTAAACATTTTTTTTTTTAATTATGTGATGTAATGTCTAAACATTAACAAGAAATTTCAGCCGATTTAAAATGATTAAGAAAAAATACTAAAACGTTTAAAAAGTACTACAAAAAAAAAACAAAAAAAAAAAAAACTATAAAAATATAAATGTTTCATTACATTAAAAAAAAATGTATATCAAGTTTAAAATGCATAAATGCAAACATATTGCGATAAAATGCCATTAAGTAAAGAGAAACTGGTAAAAGTTAAAACTAATAAACGGTGTAATATTTTACCTTATTTTTTAAGATTATCTATTTATAATAAGTAAACCGCTCGTTTCAACAATATATCCGGTGCTTTTTTCCACTATTAAGTAAGATATTTTAACTTTCTGAACGATTTATAAACTGAACTAAGATGATTCACAGTTTAACAAGCAGGAGTTACTAACTAAGAAATAAAATCCGATAGCAAAAACAACCCCACCCCAGTCGATCTTTACTAAATTATATCAACATGTCTACCTAAGCAGTAAATAAACAATACCTAAGAAAAAACAGTACGATCGACAGGTCGTATTCACCATTTTGTTTTTAACAAAAATATTTACATTTTAAATAAATAATAGGAAAAAATATTACAGCTATATAGTAAGTCATTAGCCCTTGCCCGAAAATTAAAACATTCTCACGATACCCGAAAATAGCGACCAAGTCAGAAGAATAGTATAATATTATTATTACCAAGTACATAAAATTAAGCTTTTTTAATTATTATTTTTTTACAACGTTTTTTAACATGCTGTTTATAATTTATTTTTTACTTACTAAAAAAAAAAAAATACCGCGTGTTGCTTGAATAATAAACGATGATAACAAAATTTTAGATTACTTTATTTTATTTTTATTACAGCGGTGTGACTGACGGTGGACTATGATGTTGCAGATGAACGTTAGTCAAGAAGAATTCGGGAGGATGTTCGGAGTGTACATGGAAAGACAGTCCGGTGTTAACTTGCACACAATTACGCCAACAGGTAAAAACATGTTTATTTAATAAAATAACTTTTTTTATTAGGTACAGTACTCGACATAATAAATTTTATCTGTTTAAAAATCAACAGGTTTAATTCAATTTTAAGGATTACTCTATTTTGGAAACCTGAAAAATTTTCCGGGCTTCTGTAAGTACTTTTTGACTTAATGTTATTCGTTGAAAAATCAACTGCATTCAGTGAACCGTTGTGGTGAACTACTGTCTAATATTTCTCTATTCATGTTAAATATTTCTCTATTCTCTATCGGTTTACCTTTTTATTTATTTACTTATTAGATAGATGTATTTTAATAGAAATAAAATACATGTAGAACTAATTTATTATGACAACGTTCCTGTTTGGAAAACGAAAAGGAAGCTGGATTGTCATATACGTTCCTTATATCGCTCGATCCAGACGTTTAGGCCAGGTTGTCTTCTGAGAAATTGATTTTTTCAGTGTACTGAACGACTCGGGAAGCAACGTACTGGAAAATGTAAGGTAGAGATTGAGGATAAATATGAAAAGTTGATCCTACTTTTAAAAAGAGAAAAGATTCGATTTATAAACAAAATTAAATAAAAGGTACATACAGTTAGAGTTTGCCATTGAACGACCCTGATACAACAAACGACGACATTGATACATCCAAAAATTATATAAAAAAGAAGGAAATAACATTATCTCGGTTACTTAATTAAATTGCAATCTTATTAACCCATTTTTTTAACTTTATAAAAATTTCGGATTAATTCTTATTTGTATAGTTGGTTGGGAGAATTGTTGTTTCGCAAGAAAAATCGATTCTTAAGAAGTGTCTAATGAGCTTCAGGCGATACACCCCATGAGACAGATGGGTAGAACTGATACCTCCATTTGTACGGTAAATGAAGTAATATAATGACCCCACTCAATAAGAAAAAAATTTTGTACTATAGGCAGTGACAAAAAACCAGCAACGGCTAAGTTGGGAATAAGCGTCTTATTAATGTTTGAGGCGGTTCATATTTATATGTAAATTGTATAAATATTCTTATTTTAGGTATTAACCTCCTCGATGGCTCAGTCAGAAGCGTCACTGACTGAATAAAGTCTCTGGTTCGATTTCCGCCTAGGGTCTGGATTTCCACGGCAAGAGAGAACTACCTTAAAAAATTAATATTAACCGCAGTTTCACCTTTCACTAAATATAAATAATTGTTAATATTATTATTATTCGAACCCTCACATAAAGTAAAACTCCCTGTTAATATAATACAAGGCGAAATACCTTTTTGTTTTACATTCGTAGTCGCTCTTTAATTGTAGTAAAAAAAAAAGTTACTATCCTAAAACACAAAAATAAAATTTCCACAAATGTTTATTTTGGCATTAAATACTGAATTTTGACGAATATGTTTTGCATGCGGTGGCAATTTTGTAATAATCATTGCGAAGAATTCACTTCCCTCAATTAAAAGTACTTCAAATTATCTGTCGCAAAAATATTAAAACATTTGTCGGAAGGAGTTCATAATGCGATGTCGAGCTGTTACTGGAGCGATCCGTTCTGTATAAAAATCCATCAAAATCGGTAGAAAGGAATCTATAAACAAAATTAAATAAAAAATTAATAAACCAATTCAAAGACATACTCATTCAAACGAACTTCCTGTAGCGTAACCGAAGAAGGTGTGAGATCACCTGCTTTTATTTTTTTCAGTGACTGTTTTAAAAAATTGTATTTTTTTGCGATGATCCTTTGATCATAGTATGATAAAACGTGTACCGTTTATTCAGACGATGAAACAGCACTTCCGTTTACATTATGCCGAAAGATAGAATCTTACAGAGTGGTACAGTCGCTTTTATTGTATCTATACGATTCGGTTGGCCATTAATTAAGATTAATGGCCGATCTCATCAGAGAATACCAAAATAATGTTAATAGACGATATTTTTATTCGTAACTCGAGGTGTTTATTATCACATTTAAGAGGTATACTGATGTATTATTTTAATTCGATAGAATCGATGTTTAATAAATCGTGACGTCTCGTAATTACGAACCTACAAAAGTTGACGTTAATGCATTTAATAACGATTTTAAATGGATACAGTAACTTTAAACAACGTATACGTTAAAAAAGTTAACTTTATGCGATATACGTAATGCGTAGTGTTTCTGAGTGTTGTAAATAATAATAAATATTGCGAAATACATAATTAAAACATAAGTTACGTAATATAATTGAAAGATATCACGCACAACAAATTCTGCAGTCGTCTATTCGTCACGAGAAAATGTTACGTCCCAGATTCATATAAATAAGTTCAGTTCACCGAACGGCCTGTGGCTGGTCGGCTTTGCGATCCGGTACAAAGGACTCCTCGTGTTGTACTTATTTTTTAACATAGGTATTTTTATGACGTATCTAGATAATAAATTCCTTTAAAATTCCTCGGCACCACCCGCTAAACAGTAAGTACAGGAATAAAGTTTATGCGTCCTTCTGTCTACGTGTTAGTTTGAAAAGGGTAGCCTACAACAAAGCTGATAATAATGCCACACTTTACGCCTTTCCCAAAAAAGTAAAATCTGAAACTATTACGTATTATTTTTCTTTGAAGAATGAAATAAGTTTGGAAATTCAGTAAAATAAAAACCAATCGCACAACGGATTGAGAAAATTTAGTGTAAATTTAGTTTTCAAACCGATTACCTGTAAACCGGTTATTTAAATTTAACAAACCGATTATTTAAATTTTTTAAAAGCTGAAAAATCCCTAAAGTCACACACTGTACATACGCCTACGTACATATACGATTAATTTTTTTGAGTAGAAATAGTGATGAATGACTAACGTCACAAAAAAAATTTAATCTTGGTCTAAATAAAGTTTTAATTTCAATAATAAAACTTTCGATTAAGAGTCAAATTTCCTGTTATAGTTGGCTTTAGTTATATTTAGTTTTGAGACGGCTAATATTAGACACACGTTTTCTACACCTACCTACACTAGTTCACTGTTAAATTTATATACGAGACTAATGTAAACTAAAAATTAAACATAATGTTCGACAAATGCGTATTAAAAATTATTACGTGTGATTTTCAAAGTTTGGCGATGTATGCAATTTAAGGAAAACATAAAATTAGTACATGTATTTTAATATAAAATAATATATTTAATAAAATTAAAACAATTTTTGAACGAAGGTCATTTCTAGATTTATTAAATTTAAATATGATATATACGCGTAGCATGTACGACGTGATCATAGTTAAATGCTTTTTTAATTTCATATTTTAATATTGAAATTTCAGAAAAAAAATCACAGATAGAAAAGTAAGCTGTATCAAGAGGATTACAGTTCAAAATAATATTTTGGAAATTAGGAAAAATTGTGTAACAAATTTCTGAAAACAATTTCACTAAACTTACATACGATCTGAACTTTCCTGCCTTCTTCGACTACCAGTTATTGTCGATTTTCATAAGGAACCGTCGATAAAAATTCCATAAAATGTTTTCTTCAACATTTTTTTTCAAATTTTAATAATTTCTTCTTACCTAAAATCTGTCCCGAAAGAGTAAATCGAACAATTTTAATTTATTTCAGTTGAAATAAAAATCGTTTATGTTTCTTTTATTTTCATTTTATAAAAATGTTCGTTAAACTTAATCCAGCCAATAAATCAATAGCTAGTCGTTATTCTTTAACCGGTGACCGTAATCGGGGTAGTAATTTTCTCCTTGTACCGATGGAAATTTCCCGACGATCGTAATGTAAAGTATCGAATCTTAGATAGAAGCTAAATGTCATTTAAGGAGCCTGGAAGTCGGTTGGCCTTGAAATTTAGGATTTTCCGTGTACTTTACTTTTTAAAATTTATAATTTATTAAAAAAATAGTAAAACTCTCTTATATTTTTAATAATAATTTATATTAAAAAAACTTCCTGTTTTAAAAATTCCGGTTTTGACCACTCTTAGGGGAAAAAAGCAGATGGTTTTAAATTCGAAGGTAAAACCTTAAAATTACCTTTTTTTTAATGAAATGATCATTAAATCGGCTTTCTTATAAAATTTCCGTAGGTAACATTTCGGAAAAACAGCAAAAAACGGAATTCCTACCATTTTACATGAAACTTGGTCAAACAAACGGTTTGAGGAGAACGTTTATTTTTCTGCCACTCTAAAATCGGGATCTGTAACTACCCCTCCATCTCATAGTTTCATGCTTATTATAGAATTACAATGATATGCTATTACAGTATTTATTAACATCGATATGAATTATAGCAGAACGGTCGGCAAGTAATTTTATCTATTTATTAAATATCCTACCGTAAAACTTTACTTTCATCGAAAGAAAAGTTCCCTTTATCTTGTATGCGTGTCGATAATTTCGGAAAAAATAAACTTATTTTGATTTTCTTAGATTTCAAAATATTAACAGTTTCCGGTGAGACTAAATAAACGGGTTTACAATCCCGTAAATAAACAGTGAAATGATTGCTTATCGAGCGTATTATACCGCTAACGCTCCCATGACTCAGCGCGTGGAATTATTTTTAGTACCGGTGTGTATTTTTATTAAATCGGCTCATATCGATACGAGTTATCCAAAGACCGTCTAAGACGTAACAGATAAGAGCTGAACCGAGTGCCGATTAAAAAACAAATTTCTTTCTTTTTTTATCGGTAATATTTTATAATTTTATTTTTCTTTAAAAAGAAAACAGGTAACAAATTCTGATTATTATAAATAGAAGGACTTACCAGAACGAACGCGCATGTACATACAAATATACATTTTTCAGTTTAGTACGTTAATAAAATAAAATTTGTTCGTTATGGAGTCAATTTAAAGAGTAAAACCGCTCTATAATTAGAACAGAACGTGATCGGATCGGGCACGGTAAGATCGACTTGAATATACTTTTTTCTAAAAATGCTTATTTATTATTATCGCTAGCTTATCTTCATACTATTTCTAGTATTATAAAGTCATTTTAACTTCTGTTTTAACTTCTTTCTTTTTACATCTAGTTCTTTATAAAAATAAAACAAAAGTAAACAAAATTATACAAAAAATATAAATTTTCTAGACCGACTTACACGCACACGCGCATCCTGTAAAACGTCCAAGTAAATTATTATATTTAAAAAATCTAAAAATTCCTATAAGTGCCATAAAATTTATCTTGATGCGTTCGATTTAAATCCGCTGTTATTAATACATAGAAAAAAAGAAAATACTTATTATTACGTGTATTAGAAACCAAATTTTTCTTTTCGACAGACGACACTATACGCAACTAAATAATTAACGACTCCATGGCAATATAAACAAGCTTTCGGTAATATATCCTAACATACTATATCGAACTTACTTCTCTTTGTCGTTTTACACTTTTTAGATAATATTTTACAGAGATAAGAATACATTAATATCGCAGTGCATTAAGTATTAACATATTTGCGTAATAGATTTTACAAGATATAAAATGAATAAATAAAATATTAAAAAATAACAAATAAACTTTTACATCGTTATAAAATTACAATGTGAAAGCTAAATTTCAAAGTCGAGCTTTTTATAGACGATTAAAATTAAAGTTTTTTTCGATTAAAATTCAATATTTCTTTAACGTTTTTTAAAAATCGAATTTATCAAATATATTTGCCTGTTACTGCGAAGTTTTACTTGACGAATTAATAAAAGGAACTTTTTCAGAATAAATTTCTTTATACGTTATCGACTAAAATTTTAGAAAATAGTGAAAACAATCATTTTTGGAAAAATAGGATTTTTATGATTTGCTAGCCGAGGATACAATTTAAATAGCAAATTTTAAGTGATGAAAAGATGAAAATTAAAGCGAATTAAAGTTTCAATTACTTGAATAGAATATTTTTGAAATTTCAAATGGGAGCTGTCATCCACGGAAATAGTTTTTAGGATTTACTTGCTGGGGCTGCATTTTGGTAAAATATTTAAATGTAAGGAATTAAACTTGGTATTTCGAAAAAATGTTTATGTAAAATATTTTTTAAATTGGATACCCTTCCGAGAAATAGATAAGAAATAGTATTTAAAGTAATAACTCATTTTGCGCGCGTGCGCGTGTGTGTGTGTGTAAAACGCTCTTCGTCATTTAACGTTATAATAAGAAATGATACAATTATACAATTATCATACAATTATAAAAATTAAAAAACACGAGGGCAAAAAAAAAAGTAAATCGAACTAAAAAAAAGAAATCAAGGTACGGGAATACAGGATAAACATCGTTATGCAGTATTTTATTAAATAAAATAGCGGGCGACCGATCAGCTTTCAGACAATTTTAATTTGTTTAAATATATTTTTCATGTTGTAGAAATAGCAGGCATTTAATGTCGTCTAGTTTCCCCAGGTCTTACATCGATAAGAAAATTTTGTCCCTCAACAAAAATCTTTTAATGCAGTCGATGGTTCTTTAATATAGGATAATTACTATTCAGAAATATGCTAAGATTATTTTTATTTATATTTTATATTTGTATTTTTTTTACTTATTTATTAATTAATCTTATCTTTCTTAATTAATCTGTATTTATTTATTAATCTTATTTATTTTATTTTATTAACAAAAGAAAGGGATTATTAGTTAATATTTAGCAATAAAGAATGCTTACATGATCGAACATACTGCCTGTCAAAAAAGTATATGATTTTTTGTTAAATGTTTATAAATAATAAATTACAACAGCAATAATAATTATAAAATAAAATAATAAATTTTACTACCGTAATTAATTAATTCAATATCGTAGCAGATCTCAAAACACAACTATTTTCGATACAAATAATCGATACTGAAAACACTATTGATTATCCATTTAGAATCGTATATAAATTTTTTTGGCCTTGTAGTTACAATTAAACATACATATAAACATATTTATATAGCCTACGACACTCCCCGTTGTTCAGTTTCATGTCCTCCTTATTAATGATAAATAAACTATTTAACTCCTTTCTTCTTAATTACGTAAAGCATATAAATTTGTTTATCTAGTTGAGTTGAAAAGCTATTTTATATTATATATTTCGTCTTCTTAATAGTATTGTTAGTGTAAATCAAACGGTAAAATATGTAACTTAAAATGTGAAACTAAATATTAATACATTAATATTCTTTAAACGTAAATATTGTATATATACACCATTTTTAAATTCGATAATATAATATTTAAATAAGTGAGATTGTATCTAGGACTTTATTAAAAGACATTAACGATCCAGCGGCATAAGTTCTGAATAATTTTGAAGGTGCACTTAGGCAGAGTTATTCGAACTACCCGTAACGTACGGATTCTAATGCGGGGTCATATATCTAAATCGGTTTGGCCGTTGAAATGCTGTGATGGAACAAATATACCTACATATACACATTCATACATACACCCTAAAAACATTACACTCCTTTTTGGGCAGTCGTGTAAAAAAACTGTTTTGTCAACAAAACGAATAAGTTTGTATGACATTAACCCCTCTTCCCTTCTTAACGGTCAATTTTCTATCCAATCCACGTTATGCCACGCTTCTTTTTAGCCTTTTGAACAATTACTATCTACTGCATGTACATAGATTTTTTAATCTAATAATTATTATCTTATATTAAGTTTGCATTCTAAATTTATATTTTGTTATTTTGCTATGTATTTTAAGCGAATAAAAAAAGTAAAAGAAATTTTCTTCTAATAAATAATTTTATTACTGAAATGCATGATTTTAATTTTATCGGTCTTTATATTTGATGTGCTTTACCTTTGCCGATGAATTTGAAATGCAGTAACTCGGTTCATAATAAAGTAAAATGTTTTTACTTTCGGATATATTATCTTAAGTAATATAACTCTTACGGAACGCATAATAAAATTAAAAACAGGGAGCCGATTAACTGCGTAATAATAATTAACGTTTTCTTATTGTCATTGTGAAATTTGGCCTTTTTGTACAAAGGTTTTTGGGTTATCGTAAATTTTTCAATTAATAGCAAATTCAGTCAGTCATAATTCACGTTTAAACATTTTTTAAACGTATTATTTTTTAAGCGACTAATAAATGGAAAACTGTTTCAGTATTTCAAAAAACCTCAAAAAAATGGGAGAAGACAATGAAAAAATATACGCTATTAGATGATTAATTAAGAATATTTTTACAATCATTTCTGAGAGATTTTGTTAGGTTAAAAAGCGGTTAAAAAAAGCTATTTTTTCCATAGGTCTTTTTTTTATTTACTTTTTAATAATAATCGTTGTAATCAAATAGATAAACCGAAAAGTAGGCGGGATTGACTTTTATCTTTATTATGAAGCTAATTATTATATGCTTCGAACCGATCGAAAAAGGTATACCGCGCAAGTTATAGTAAATATTTCCGAATTCCTGGGCATCATTCTTTTTCTTTTATTCAGGCCGACATAAATTTGTGCTACGTGAGTTTATAACGGGATTTGACTATAGGGCGTTGATAAACGTTCACATCAAAATATTCACAAGTCTTTACCGTTAAACTATAGCAAGCGGATGGTTTACGAAGGACTAAAAGACCCGATACGAGTTGGATGAGGTAATAAATGTTTAACGTAGGAAAACATTCGTTATTTCCGATCACCTGAAAAAAATTCAGTAAAAATTGAGAAAGCGCGAGTTTCGTACCTCGATACCGATTAAGTGTAAAATTCTTCACTAACTATTAACAATATACAGTTATTTAACAGTTAAAATTGTTAAGCGAATTCGACCGATCGGCATTAATCAGTCCTTTTGTAAATCTGTAATCAACGGTAACTTAATTAAATATCTATAGATTTTAATATAATCGTACACGTTGAGTCGATGATTATATTCAATAATTTACAGCATTATTATTTTATTTTTTTCGCCCCTATAAATCGACTGAATACGTCTTCTGCCGGCTTCTGATTCGATAAGAAGGGGAAAAATTGATTCGTTTAATTTCCCCCTCCCTATGAAATTATTTCATATTTAAGCAGAAAAATGCCAATATTTCTTAAAATAGCTGAACCGTATCTTTTTAGATAATTTTTGTTATATAAATGTAAATTGTATATACTCGTTAAGCTAATGAAATCGGTATTAACTTAATTTTTATTTTTGTTTTCAGCGGATGAGATGGTGGATCGACGTCTTCGGTTTTCGTTGGAAAAAGTCAAAGATAGTGAGGTGCAACAAGCGACGTTAAGAATTCTAGTCGAAGGAGGTACAAGAATCGGTGTCAGGATATTAGGAAGCACACGGTTCGTACCGTCTTCTTTAATAAGTCGAAAAGTCGGACCGTCAAAATTTCCGAAATGGACAGAGTTGGATTTGACAGACGCTGTGCGTACCCGTTTAACAGAAGGCAGCAATCACATAGGAGTAGAATTAACGTGTCGTAGATGTTTATACCCGAGAGATATCGCATCTTCATCGGGTCCTAATCTTAATATAATAACTCGAGAGAATACCGGTTTAAGAAAGAAACGCTCGTCGCGTACCGACTGTTATAAAGACAATCATAGAAAAAGATGCTGTAGACACACGATGGATGTCGTTTTTAAAGATTTGCCGGGCTTTGAATTTATTATTCAACCGTATAGTTTTGACGCCGGTTATTGTAAAGGTCGATGTCCCGCACGTTACAATCCTGCGCACCATCACGCCCTTCTTCAGAGTCTCATATGGAAACAGGATCGTCAACGGGCTCCAAGACCTTGCTGTGCACCGAGTAAACTAGCGGATTTAGAGATATTACATTTGGACGAAGACGACCCTACCGTTCTTAAGGTATCCACGTGGAAAAATATGAGGGTTCTCGAGTGCGCCTGCTCTTAAAAAATAAACCTTCGGACATTCCTCATAAAATTCCAATCACAATACCAAAGTCTTATCGTATTGAAATTTCATATACTCGTTTATCGTTTACAGTATTTAATATATAGAATAAAATAGTTCTATTGTGTAATATAACAAAACCGACTCAAAATATATATATATATTTTTTTTCTTTTTTTTTGAGTATATACACATTTATATTTCCTCGAGTCCTTTTTAAAGACTCGAGGAAATATAAGCTTAAAGACTCGAGGAAATAAGATTTTTACAAGCAGAAAATTAAAATAAACAACGGAGAAAATGTTTAATAAAGTAGGTGAGGTTGGACGTGAGCTGTCGATCTGGGAAGACCATTAGCAAAAATAAACTTCTCATCGTTTGTTATTATATTCTTTTATATTTTCTTCGGTTACCCACAGCTCAGTCCATCTACACCTAGATACTGATAAATAACTAGAATTTTTCAAAATTAAAACAATCTTAAATTCCGCTATATTTTATTTTAATTTACCATTATTTGCTTTGTATGAAGACTTATAATTTCAGTTTACGAACAAATAAAGATTCCATATGATAACCGACTTATCATACTGTTTAAAACATATACGGGTTATTTATTGTAAAATGCGAGTTCTTATAAAGTTGATGTCGCCTGTACATTATTTTTAGTAAGCGAGCATACAGATTTTTTTTTGCTGATTACTGTGATATATATTTGTAGATTTAAGTATTATTTAGATTTTGTTTTGTCAATTTATTGTTGTTAATGTTACGATTGAAATAATTATAAATATTATTATTGTTGTCGAGAATGTAATTATGTATGAGTTTATATTATAACCGATAAGTTATTAATTAAAATACGAACACTTATGGAATAATATTTACGAGTTAATTTACATCGTTTGTATAACTGAACAGATTGTTTATGACGATTACTTACTTATTTCGTCAGCAAACAAAGTTATGTTTTTTCGTTTTTCAATTCTTTAAGGACTACTAAATATAAGTGGGTGTTATCATGATGCGTGTTAGGTGTACCGAGATTATTAAATTCTTCGGGCGTAATTTAAACGATTCAGTTATCCCGCATGTGTACATATTCATTTTCGTAGATCATTTTCTATTTAGGGTCGTTTACAAATAATGCGATTTAGTCTGGATCCGTTTCTTCGGGCGATATGCAGTGAAATATTTCCTTCACCCTATCTACTTATGTAACATTAAAATTTACGGAATTTAAATAGCGAATAAATAGCTTAATTTATTTCTTACGGCTTAGTTTATTTAACCTATTTAATCTAATTAAATAAATTTTTAATTTGATTCGTAATCGCATCGATTTTTTTTTTTGTACTGAGAAAATTATTTTTGAGGTTTTATCAGTGGTATTCCTTTCCTAAGTTGGGCGTACGCTTTTTATATTTAATCTCTTTAAATTGAATATCACGCGACGTACTTATAAATACATCAGTGCGTCTTAAAAGTATATTTTAAAAACATCTTAATAAATTGAAACAAAAATAAAACCTGATAAATTATTTATTTTAATTCTAATTAAAAACCCGTTTGTAAAACGCCAGAGAGCGTTTAAACTTGTCCGTTTAATAATTATTATTTTCATTAATATAACAAGAGACGTTTCCAATCGTAATGTATTAATATATAATATAATTCAAAATGTCGTTATATAAAATAATAATATGTTTGTGGACATAATTTTAACACCTGTAAGAAATCTTCACGGAAATATTAAACGATAATTTTTTATTAAGTATTAAGTTTCTGAAAAACAGATCGTACGATTTTTATAAAATTTTGAACCCAAGAGTACAACGCACGCGCCTCTTGTAATTAAAAAAAAAATTAACTTATTTTATTTTTAAAATGTAGATAAAGTTTCAACAGAAGGGTGCCTAAGCACCTCAACGAACCTAAAAACTTTGTACTAAATTTTGCAGTCAACATTCGGTATTGCGGTCTACAAATACCGATAACGCTCGAGACCGAACGAACCGGTCGTTTCTAGTAAAACAGTAAAAGAATAGCCTCTCCATTTATTTCCCTTCACATCGTAGAAACTGTGGACTTTGTTTTAACAGCATGTCTGATTTCAGATTTGCTTTCGCAACCAATTTTTTCATCTCCTTTTCAAAACTCGATTATTGAAATGAATTGATTTAACGAATACCGATAGTCCAGAACTCGAAGTGGCAGTTTGGAATCGATCGTGACCCAGGAATTCGCTTTATGAATATTTTCGTCCTCGAGACACTCCCTGACATTTCATTTTTACTAGCTGAGAATTTGACTATTTTAGTCCGATGTACAATTAATACTCCTACATCGCTAAAAAAGGTCATGATAATGCGTATTTCCCACTCGTTACTACATTATTGTACCAAAGATTTTGTAAATATGCGGTTTAATAAATATATATGTATGTATAAAATCATCTTTTATCGATGTAAATGACACAGTAATTTCAATGAAATATTGTATGTAATATTATATAATATTATAGTTACTTGTAAAATAATTAATTTATTGGTATTTTATATGTGCTATATGTATACATATAAATATATTTATTAAAAAAAAATTAGCATCGGTATGTATAAAAATATGTATTTATTCTTAAATAGAAAATTATTCTACTACGACATTCATGTTCTACTATTATAATATTACAATTTAAAACTATCAAAAGTTTAAAAGAAATATATTTCTAAATAAATAAAATGTTACAAATGTATTGGCTATTATTATAAGAAAGGTTAAACATAGAAAGTTAATTTGAACTAAAATACGTTCTTGGAATAAAATAAAAATAAATAAAATCCAAAATAATATTAAATTTAAACGAAAATATAAATAAACATAGTTTAACTCGATTATTTAACGGTTGACGTAAATTTAAAAAAAAATAAATTTTTTTTTAATAAAGTGATAAACTAAACAAATAAAATATATTTTAGTAGTGTTTGAGCGCACGCGCAAATCTTGTAATGCATACAAACCGGATTATATCAAATTATATTCTACTTACTTTAAAAAAAAAAAAAAAACATTAAGTCAAATGCAATTTTTTTGATGGAGTTATTTTTGTGGAGTATTACCTAATTAAATCGATTCATTAAAATAAATCAAATAGCATTACAATACTATAAAAAAATTAAATCTGTATTTAGAAGTTGAAATGATTAAATAAATGATTTAAAAATATATTCATAGGTATAAAAGCAGTGTCCGGGTAAAAGAAAAATTTCAAACAGTCGATCGTTTAACCGTGTAAAACAACTAAAAGAAGTTCGCTAATACTTGTAATTTCTTCTATCTTTGAAAAAAAATAAACGTATAATACACTTGATTTAATTAAACGAAATGAATTTATTTATATTTTTAAGAACTCTTTTTTAACCGATACAAAACAAAATAGCATTCCTGTTACATGTCACCTTGGCAGTTTTTTTAAAAAGGTAAATTTAGTAGACCAAAAAAATCGAATATTTTACATCATTGATATAAAAAAATATTGTGAATTTTTTTCCTTTTCTTTATAGTCATTTACATTTGAATTAGCATTTAATTTTTAAAATCTTTTTTACGTTTCTAAATACATAAATAAAAACACGCGGCGAGCAAGCTTATTCGGTGAAAAGGTTTGAAGGGGTGCGTAGCACACGAGGTCGGTAGAAAGCTACGGACTTGGAGCGCAGGATAATAGATATACTTTTTCAATCGATTTATAAATATTTGCTGATACCTAATTTTTAACTTAAATTACAAATATTACAAAATAAAACAATTTTTTACAAGATTTATTTAATTCGATATTTTAGCATCTCCCCGATGAAAATTGTTGAAATTATTTTATATTGCGTAGTTAACTTTCTGATTTTATTATAAATGTTAAATAAATAATTAATCGATTGAGTTATACGATTAGTATAGTTAAATGAGGTATAATAATAGCCTAACAAATTATGTAACATATTTGGTGAATATCCTAAAAAATAATTAGTAAGTAAATTTTTTCGAGATAATTTTGATGTTTAAACGTTATTAGTTAGATATGTGTGTCATTTAATGAACTGTATGATACTATTTCTTTATATAAATACACACTGAATTATATATATATATATATATATATATATATATATATATATATATATATATATATATGACTGAATTTACCGACGTTTTAATTGAACGTAGTAGTTTAATTGAAATTTTGTTTGTGATACACGGCTTATTTGTTTAAAAGTTACAAGAAAACACTGTACAAAAGTATTGCTACATAAAACGTAATGTCGTAACAACACATACAAGTATTTACAAACAGAACAGAAATATTAAAAACAGTTGTGTGAATGTCTGTTTATTCGTAGTATCATTTGATATCTTCGTACGAGTTAGATTTACTTTTAATTACTACAGTACAAATATATTTATATTTTTACGTTCTGACTTTATAATTTTTAGGCGGAAAATATTACAGTTCCTAGTGTATTTTATTGTATTTAGTTACTTTATACTATGTAAATTTATTTTATTATTGTATTATAGTATTTTATATTTATAAATATATGTATTTATTTTATATATGTAATTTTGTTTTGTTGTTCCGTGCCTGTTATTAATGTTATCGACTATTGAATGTATGAGAAAAATTATTTATGATGTTAAATATTTTACATTAATATATTTTTTTAAATGTATTACTATTTTTTATTTAATTTTTTAAATAAATATAAACCGTAATTCATATAAGTTTCACTTAATATGTATGTATTTTAACGCATCGATAGGTTTTTTGTTTTGTATTATGATCAACATTTTAGATTCATTTTTGTATTGTATAGAAAAAAAAATTAAGGATGATGACTTTTAAGCACTTAAAAAATTTTTTTGTGAAATTTTTCATTAATTTCTTCCAAACATTTTATACTAAAAATTTCAGTATAATACCTATAAAAATTGCCTAACGAATATAAAAATTAAATATCTTTAAAAAATGTAATATCTAGATAAAGAATAAATAAAATTTATACACATCGCAATTTTTTTTCATAATACCTCCATCCGTATCTTTTTAGTATTTATAGCTAATTTATGAACAAGACCGTTTCTCGGAGAGACATAGAGGTGAGACAGCTATATAAATTCGCAATCGAGAATATACAAAGGAGTGTCGAGGTCAGTAGTACATCTGAGCGCTTTAAAATTCTTTCCTCAGTAACATGTTGTCAACGACCATATTTACTTGCATCGAAATTATTTTTAATACACAAAAACGCATAATAACCGGTAAACCTTCACGGTTACACGGTTCCACGGTTTGGTGTATTTTACAATTGTTTCATGCAGTGGAATTTTTACGAGCGAAATCCTCAGAGTACAAAGTGCAGGAGTATCCGACACTTCGCATAACATCTGTGTTTATACGTTTACGTCGAAACGCTGTCGTTTAGACGACGCTCAAAGTCGCGTAACCAAAATATAGGACACCGATTTAACCTACTGTATTCGTCGTATAAGTACTTAATAAAGTAAAATATATCCTAGAGGTATAAGATTATCTTCCGCGGTGGGGGTCTAAAACTTTCATCTAGAAGTTCCCGGATCGGCTTTGTTGATTTACATTCCACAGTATTTCTATTCTGTACTCCCACGAGAATCTTCTGGCGTATACGGTTAATCGATCGTATATAAACGAAACGAAAACTGGAGATATTAAAAAAAAGTGAACATTTTTATATATACAATGTTATCGGACAAGTGTCGATCTCAAACAATGGTGTTTATAAATTATAATTTGAATTTAAGCGACGTGAAAAATTTTCCCTACGTAAACAAGATGGTAATTAAATAAAGTAATTTGATAACAGCGTTGGAGGTAGAGTGCATCAGAATTATTTTGAGAAAAAATGGATAGCGTTACAAAAACGAATACATTAATGTACGAAAAAATTTATAAAAGAAATCGAACGCGCATGGAAATTAATTTGAATACTACGAAATTAACAATATTATATATAGTTTTGTCTTAAAATTTATGCAAAGAATATGATATTTCTTTTAAACTTCGTTTAAATGTTTTTTTAAAGTCTAAAATCGGATGAAAAACTACCAGGAATTACTGATGCTTGCAGTTCGCTGTATACAATTCACTTTCAGTTATCATAATAAATACTTGAGATGAATCGTACAAAAACGTCGATCTTTTTCCATAATCTAATGCATCTTAAACAAATTCATCGAGTTCAAGTACTAAATACTTTGCCATCCATCGATATTCTGCACTCAGTATGTTTTGAAGAAGGGATTTTATTTTCCACAGTAACTTTTCTTAGAAATAAGTAACGTGCCGTTCTGAACAAGACGATAAACTGAACGAACTCCTTGCGACCTGCTATTCCGGAGACGGGCGAGGATTTTCCTTAAGGAAGCCAGAGCCGGTTTCTAGTGACATTTTAGTACTTTAAAGAAAAGCAATCGTTTCAACATATACTTGAGCCGCTGTAAGTTAAACTTTTCGTTGTAAATGAGTTCTTCCCGATCTAGGTAAAAATATTTCGATTTCCTGAGCAATTATGAGCGGGATTTTTACCTGCTCCGGAGAGATTCTTGAATCGTACTCCACTCTTGATTCGATGGGGATAGCTCTGCTACCTATCCGAATACTTTGTTTCCAATACAATGACTGCAGAAAAAGCCAGACATATCTATGTCTACAGGGTAAAGTCAGGCACCCTCAGCTCGCAAATACGCACAAAAAACCTTACGGTTTCACATCGCTTCGAACGTCTCAAAAAATAAAATATGTAACCGGTAAAGATGCCAAGGTTACAAAGAAAACCAATTTCGAATCGATTTCTATCCGGTTGCGTCATAGCGTACTACAGCCGTTATCAGTTAATGACTTCAAAATTCGATTCCTTTACAAAAACCGTGTCGTTATTGTTAGGTCATATACATAAAAGAAGAAAAATTAACCTAATATGCAAGACTAAAATTATAAAAGAATTGGGTTTTCACAAATATCTTTTTTCCAGAAAAAAATTTATCTTTTTGCAAACAGATATAGTAATTTATTGTTTTCCCAGTCTTATCAGAATGAGGCGGTGTGAAATATAATTTAGTTACGAAAGTTAACATCTTCCCTAAAATCTTATTTTCCATTATTTTTAAAATAAAAATATCGAAAAATAATTAGACTTTTACTTTTTTTTCTGCGTATAATTTTCATTGTGAAACGATAGTTTTATTAAGTTAGTGTTTTGTATGATGTGAAGCCAAAAATGATCTCTGCCAATGAAATTTATATATAAATGTTATGATGTAAACTAGGTCGACCGTCCGCCTTGCATTCTTCATAATTATTATTATTACTATAGTATGATTAACTGGATTAGGAAAACTCAGTTAATTAAAAATTTTCTTCCCTAAAAAAATTAATAAATATATTTGGAAAGAATTCAGGGTTATTACAGGAGAGATTCACACTACATTTCAAGTAGAACTATATTGTTCTTTAATCGAACCGTTAAAAATATTGTTTTCTCCTATCTGTGTAGCAATATCAATGACATCGTAATTGCAGAAAATGAAAAGTAGTATGCCTTGTCTTTCCTTTAACGATTACACTTGCGCTAAACGAGTGGAACGTGAATTACCTGATTTTGTTTTTTTAGTAACTCTATGTTTATGCTGAGACGTATTTTATTTTAAACGTTTTTAATTACACTCATACTCTACTCTAGCACAACTGTCGCAATAATTACACAGCGAGAATACGCAAATCGATCGAAATATTATAATACAACCGATCAAATTATCTATCAATTAATTTATTCCAGACCGTTGATGTCCATATTCGAAAAGTAGGGATTGAAAAAAGTAGTTCGTGGTTTCAACCTCGATACGTACTCGTTCCTCCTGTTTTTAATGTTTACTAAATTGTATTTTTGCTTTCGCGTAGAATAAAATTTGAAGTGGTGTCCAAATAACGAACGAGTAATAAAACATATTTATTTATGTCATTGAAAACATTTTGCGGTCGTTGAAAATTTTTCAACGGCCGAGAGAAAATTTATTTTTTTGGGCATTTATCTACATACTTATAAGTAGCATTGAGTGTTTCATAACAATAATCTTTTAAGCCCGCAAAAATTATAATGTAATCTTAAAAAAAGAAAGTTGAAATCGCATCTACTCGGACTGTTCTGAATGATGTAAGTATTTAAACGTAGTTATTTAGGGATATATTTATAAAAACAAAGAGGATCTGAACCGACCATATTTCGATTCTTTGCACGCTTATTACTTTTTTTACTGTAATGAATAGATACACCGGTTAAATTTTAAGCGTAACGCAGATTTAAAAAAAAAAGTTGAAAATACAATAGCGGAAACGTTGACGTAACATATCAAATTTCCACAAGTAACGTCAAAGTATTTACCGCCTGTAAGGATTTGGTCCCGACGAATTTTACTTCGGTCGGAAACTTCATCGTGATACACTTTTCTGGAAAAGTGTGAGTTCTTTTTGTACTCTTGTAACCGTTCTCCGGTGGCTCTTTAATTTTGGAGGGAAAGAAGTTTTGTTGTGATATATATATAAATATATATATATATATTTAAGTCGATCGACATTAGTACTCAATCGACGTTAGTATTCGGTCGATAATATACTGCTTCTATTTGTTTATTATCCCAAAACAATGACAATAGACATTATATGTAACGATACGACCAAAATATCATTAGTTTGTAATATTGATCGTTACTTGTTTAATTATATTTTATTTATCGACTTACTGGTAACATTACATTATTGTTTTGCACAATATTAGTTTAAACTTTGGAATATTTGGCCGTCTAAATTTAGTTTGTGTGTGTGTGTGTGAGAGAGTGAGAGAGAGAGAGAGTTCAGTTTTTATTAGCCAGCGTACGATGTTCCTTAAGAATAAGGAACATCGTACGTGCTTACAGTGTAAACAAAATTATAATCTTGCTTCGAAAAACGCAGCAGTAAAGTAAAATGCGGTTTTTTAATCAAACGGAAAACGAAATAACTTATTCAAAAATGAAATTTATAAATATTAAGTAAAAGTTCTTGATACAAAGATAATATTTGTTGTTTTTTTATGTAAAACTTTGTATCTTAAAGAATATTTTAGTAAATGGCGCCATAAAGGACTACTAGTGCTTGTGTGTAACGTGTATTATTATATGTAATACGGATCTGAAATATACACAATTCGCTCATATAATCCAGAGTACAAAAATAATTCCGAAAAAATTAATAGTAATGAGTATACATATTGTAGTAAAAATATCGCTTAATAGTTGTCACGATAGTAACCTGAATTCCACTACTAATAAACATAATTACTTTAATAATAAGCTAATACTAACGGTGCCCAATAATAAGGCTAAACTAGATTATACTATGAATCAGAAGATAAAATTACACTAAATTAACGTTTTACAAAATTTTTTTACTTAAAATCTAAACCTCAATGAGCATTTCGACTGTTAAACGATCATCATCAGTACATATTGCAGCAAAAACAAATAAAATAACAACAATAATATTAAAGAAGGAAATAAATCGATGAGAAAATAAGAAATAATCATAAAATCTATTACTAATCAAAGTTTATAAAACGTAAACAAATAGACGTTTAGTAATTCTACCTGAGGTAGTGTCGGCACTGCTAATAGTACAATGAAAGGAATAGTTTACCGCGACAAGATAGTTTACCGCGGTAGCTAGCAAAAAGCCAGTTGCCGGTCCAGCAGCCGCTTATCACACCTTGAGCTGTCTAAACTTTGACGAGTAATATTTGCTTGGAACACTACAAAATTACTGTTGTCATTCGGGCGCTCGCCATAAAAAACTCGGCTTGAAAATATCTATCTAAATTATTTAAACCTGCGACACAGAGTGCCCACTACGACTTAATGTAAACCTCGTTTATACGTTAAGCAGATAAAAACTTACTTTAAGAGAGAATGAACCTATCTCCGTCCGTGAACAAAATTTATGGGAGGAGGTTACCGTTAATGTTATAGGTGAAAATTTTCAGAAAAGTATATTTTTTATTTTAGAAGTCGGTCCACTATCATTATTCAATAAAAAATGTCTGCATCTTTATCGACGAAATAAAAATAAAAGCTACATAATTGTTTAATTCCTATTTATCACGTACATTTTTTTTAAATTTATTGTTTCTACATTTTGATACAGCTTTCTAAAATATTAGAATGCTCATTAAAGAAATCGATTTCAAGTCACCAGGTTTTACTTTAGAGTCAACTTTATTAACGGGGATAATTTTATTGGTGTTGAACTTAGCGGGATAAATGCCCTTTTCTAAACTTAAATTAAATATATGTTTTAATGAAAACGATACGTTATCTTAAAAAAAATCTACGCGTTATTTCATCTAAGCCCGGAACAGATTCGGAATTCAAAGATTAATTAACGATTTCTTTAATATTTTAATTATAATTAACTTTCATCCACGAATCGGGGTGAAAAAATAGATTCCTGGCCAGGTAAAATTCGACAATCCATCGGGTCACGGGCGGTACGGTGGCGAGTAGTGCATCCGTCTGGAAAAAAGCACCTCAAAAGATAACGGACCCTACTTATCTCGTGCAGGAGGGGTTGAGCTGCGATTCTTCCTTGGGCAAAGCGTTCCTTACTATCACTTTTCTCCGTTCTGGATTCTGCAGTCGTACTTGGTTCCCTAGAAGATCGACGCTCAGGATGCCGGGGTCTACAAAGTCGATGAAGGTGCATCCTAGGAGCGATACGGTGGAATTCTGTTTCCCATTCGACGATTACAAACCTAAAGACTGAATAGCCTATCGGCTAAAGCATGAACAGCTCATCGCTTCTAAAATATAATATTATAATATTAATTACCGTTTACGGGTGATAATAAAATCAAACTAAAAAAATTTATTTGCGCTGTTCTACAACAAAATTTAAATCATTTTCTTCGATATTAGTATATTATTAGTTTCTATTAGACACGAGTCATTTACGAAAACGGTATCACCAAAAATGATCATTATCTTACCTCAAACTTATTCGCAAAAGTAATACCGAACCAAATACACCGTACATCATTGTTATGTCATCGAAATGCAGGTGATAATCAGCAGTACAAGCGTTCTGTACAATAATTTCTTACCACTTTATAACTTTATGTTAAGTCCTGTATAGCCATAGGTTTAAAACATTGTCCAGGAATAATATATATATATATTTATATAAAATGTCATGCTCAGAATCCACCCTTATGGTTTATTCTACATTCTAAATCAATTTTATCCTATAAGGATCTAATTCTGGTTCGAAAGTTTCATTTTCACTAATCCGGTCAGATGTCAATGAATCAGGTCTTTTACACTGCATGTTCGTGTTGTTTATCGTTTACAAATGCGTGATTTACTAAATTCTGCGTTTGCAACTGAAAATAATTTTTCGAATAATACTTTTTCGTTTTTATTTTATATTTAGATTTCGATACCGACGAGTGGGTTTCCTTAGCGACAGAATTTATCTTAAATTTCTTAAAATAATAATGATATTAAAATCAATCGTTATAAATATTACATACGCGTTCTTTTTTTTAATTTATCATCAAGGGCGTTTAGATTTTGTTTTAATTTTGACTTTATTAAGTATATACATAATTAAATCTTGTATTACAAAATAAAGCGGTGGAAAGTATTTTCAAAACAGGAAAATACTTGGCAACACCATGATATTTACATTTGTATCGCAGTGAATTTACGGGCTGGAGCAATGTAGCAACATCGATGTATTATACGACCTAACTTTACACCGCTAGACGTAATCTTAATGGTAACAGAATGATTTTATACTACTTTTATAAATTTATTTTTATAACTGACCTGTAATTTTAATCTTACTCTTTTTTCATTAAAATTCATAAAATGTTTTAGATTAATCATTTTAATATAAAGTTCATGTAAATTAACGAACGATTTTGTTAAACGAGAAATAAAGGTTAAAAAATTATTAACTGTAATGAACTGACGCGATCGTTTTTCTGTAAAATAGAAAAAAACACCGTAAAACCTTAATCTCGAAAGTGACCTTACAATAGCTAAAAATGAAGTTAACATATCAGTCATATGATTATCATATCAGTCAGTCATATCATTAAAACATTCACTTTATTATTATTACACTGATATTAAGAAAAAAATAAGATAAAAAAATAGAAACGTGTAATGTTACTCTACGTGTAACATCCATCTCTACATAAAAGTTTTGTGCCGATTGTAGTTCCATAATTATAAATTTTCAACCGCTCCCAATTAAAAAGAAATAAAGCATTAAAATTGTTTTCATACTAAAGATAGGAAACGGTTTCATGTACTGACATTAAAACTTCCTAGTCCATGCTTTTGCAGTTTGTCTCAGGTACATCCCGAATTAATGTACAGCAGTAATTTGTTAGTACATTTGACTCCGTTTACATTCCTGAAGCGGTTTTCTATCACCGTTCATCGTGTTCAATCTTAATGCTACGAAGTTTAAAGGAAAAGATCCGGATGAGAGGCCGAAATGAATTTTTGGAGACGAATTGCATATCGTTGCGCAATATTAATTAATAGGTTTATCTACATCGTTCTGATAATTCTGTGATCCACTGACACGTAGAAAATGTTTGCATGTGTCTTTAAATACCATCAGAGCATTAAGTTCTACATCACTCGGGATTCGTCTTCGGCGAATCACCTTGTTTGGGGATGGATGAATATCCCTGCTTTAATTTTTCTTTCGCTTACATTTGGAAGTTTTTCCTAATGTACAGGAAATTACGACCTTTTTTCACTGGTGTTACAAAAAATTAATTAATCCCAATTTGATGGGAAGGAATTACAAAAATATATTTTTTTTCAGATTTAACTAGGAGCTTGTGAGAATGGTTTTCTTTTTCACCGCAATTAAATTATATCGTTTGTTCATGACATAACATAAATCCCGATCTTGACTGTCCTATTCACAAATAAAACACAATAGGTGTTTCCTAACTAAATTTCTAATTAAAGCGCTTCTAACTCATCCGCACTTTCCATCTATACTACCCATTATTTATTTTTTTCAATAACTTATTTCATAACATCGTATATCCTTTTCGTATCGATATCATAACCGACCGATATCTTTACACCGTATGTGAGTTCCATACGTAGTAGGACCGCTTTATACTGTACTTGGACTTAAACAGGCGTCACACCTCAGATTTACGAGCTCGCCTTGATTGAACACGAGATTTTCAGTATCGATATAAAAGATATAATTATTTTCTTCGGCGAAGTACTAAGTAATATCGCTAAGATTTTCTACATCATTAAGTAAAATCCGATATTGAAATCCGGATCGTAACAGTTCAGCTTTTTTTTTAAAGTTTAACCTTACCGATACGTTAAGCTCATCTCGTGAAAAAAAACGGTACGTCGGATTTTATTGCAATGTTTGTATCGTTTTCGTATTTTTCATAATCTCCACTTTCACATCGATATTTTAAATGAAAATATTTCTTCTGTAATCTCGGGAACAGGCAAGGCTTTGCTGTGAAGTAAAAGTCTGATCACCTTTGAGAATCAGGGATACGATACCGTTCGCTTAGATTTCTGAGAAATTCCTGTCGAATAGGTAACCAAAAATAGCGATCGGTAAGGAATTTTTTGGTTCAAACAGATTTTCTTTATCCTTAATGTATGTTTTCAAAACCTTGCATAAACATCGCGCGAGATACATGCTAAACTTTTTACTCCTACGACCAAGTAGTCGGTCCACAGAAGAGGATTGTTAAGAGATATTATACTGAAAAAAAAGTACAATTGCCGGCAAAAACTCAAATTGAAAGAAAAAAACAGCTTTAAAGTAGGAAAAAGTATTACGCGTGAACGTTATCCTTCGGCTTATCCAGAAAGTCCTTCGACGATCTTTGTTAATTCGAATGAAAAGGTAAAAAGTAATAAAAACAGTTATCGTGTCTTCCGACTAATCAAATGTAAAGCTTTGATTATGTATCAAGCGGTCTAGAAGATTTTTAGGAATTACGTCCTGAAATTAGAAAAAAGTAATACTTTACGGGCGAATTAAATTTAAGTTAATATTCTTCCGTCAAAAATCGGTTTCAAAATCTCTAGGTTATACTAAAAATTAAACGTAAATACATAAAATGAGTAGATATCTCAGAGTTTTATTTTTTGAAATAAACTAGTTTAATAGCGATTAGTTGAAAAATATATAAAAATATTTATAGAGTATTAAAAGGAATACGAACTTTTGAAAACAGATTTAAAAAAACAGTAATTACGCGAAATAAAAAACTTTCATTAGTTTTCACTTTCCAGCAACAACTTTCCGTACTATTACTAAAAGATTTTCTAATCAAAATATTTATTATTAAACATATTAACATTCGCTTCACATATGTACCTTTAACCGCACATACGCTATAAAACGTAGTTTCATGCGATCGAGAACCTTAGCATGAAGGCTGCATAACTTGACGCCTGAGTTCGGTACATTAGTTCAACATTAAAAATACTTTTTTTAAATATAATCAAATTTTTTAAGAGGTAAGTAATTTTACAAGTAAAAATTATAAAATATCATCTACTTATCGTTCTTGGCTTTTTTTTTCGGTAACGGTGTACGTGAAGATTTAAAAAAAAAATGAGTCCACAAAACGATAAATTGGTCGACAAATAACTGTAATTTTAGACAGTTTTTAACGACCGCAGTTTATAATTATCAAAACACTACTTTTCATATGCTGAAGGGGGTTTTTAAACGCCAATATAGAATTACTAAACGTAATATTAATTAAACGTATTATTAAACGCAATAATATCGTTTAATGTGATTAATTACGAGTACGTACGTTAGGGAGGTCGTAATTCCTTAAATAATAATAGTTACAGTCTGTGTTGTCGATACCCCATTACATCATGAAGTGTAATTTAAAGTCTTAAATTTTAATCGCCATTTTTTGCATAAATATTGAATATCGTTTAAACCGGTACTAAAGCTTGTATCGGAAGAACGTTCTCTGTTACTTCTAATCTATGAATTTTAATAATCCCTTTTATTTTATTTTTTTCACCTTTAACGTTCATTCTTTTTCGTATTACGTATTCATTTACGATTTAATCACAGTTATTTATGAGTACGAATAAGAATCAATAGTTCCACAGTGACATAATACCTTTTAACGCCTACGTTTTAACGTAGGTCGATCCGGTATTAAAAGGGTCGAAATTATGCGATAAAGCTTTTTTTATTTTTACCGTAATGCGGATTTATAAGGAATCTTTTCATTGTTTTCAGCTGCAATTCTATAAAGATGAATACGAATTTCATATTTAAAGTCTATTATTATCGATACTAATTTTTAAATAGAACGACATGATGTTTCACTTTTTTACAGTAAAGAAAATTTAAAAATTATCAAGTTTTAATTCAGAGTAAAATAAAGTAAAAAATGACTTCGTGTTTTTTATGCCTTTGGGCGAACTATTCTTATTTTGATACTAATGCTTTTATTCTTTTACGGCATAAATTTATCTGCAGATATCAAATATAAATCGGTTTCGGTGTATTAGCTTTTTGGTCTCGATACGTAAAACGTATTTTACGTACACACTTAATATTTTGTTGTTCGTGGTTTTGCGCTTCACTACATTTCTAAAGAACGCAATCGGTAACGTAAAACTATGAGACTGGGCGAATGTAATTTAATTCCCACATACTTCTCGGTAGCGGTTTATATTTGTAAATTATTTATTAAAACCTTCCCTAATTTTTTTCTTAAGCAGTTCGGAGAATACTGCTTAGCTTGTAAGTACAAAAATCGTATAGAGAAAAAAATAATCGGATATGAATCGTTAATCGGAACTAGAAGCGTCATGTTCTGTTCCGATAAAGATTTTGTAATCAGTATTAAAGTATCGATTATAAAATTCATTGTATTTCGAAAATTTACTGGTACGTAGATAGATCGTTCTTATAACGCACACAGACAAGAGAGAGCCGTCCCGGCCCGGGAGGCAAACGTCGCGATAGGTACGTTTTTCTACATACATAATAGGCCCTGTCACTCGTTACCTACCATTAAACAACATCCGCTAGAATACTGTAAATTTTCGAATTTTTATAGAAGTGACTATTTTTAATATATTTTTCGCGAGTCATTTCTTTTCGATGATTATCTGTAGGTCACAAATACAGCTATTGCCGCTACCCTTAAGGACAGTAAATAAATCTCGAGTACGATATGCAACAATAACGATATTTTGTAGTATATACTATTTATTTATAACAGTCAGGTTTTATCTTTACCGAAGAGTCGGAAGCCTAATAATTCTCTTAATAATAGTGAAAAAAGAGGGCGCTTTATATACTTCTAATCACTTTTTTGTTAATTTATTTCATTATTAAAATTTTTATTTAAAAAATTGAGTGAAAATTAAAGAAAAGTATCCTTTTTTACTACTTCTTAACCTTACTTGAATTTACTTCCGTGTAAAACGCGCAGAGACATTAATTAATTTGATATTAATTATGTATCGCAAATATTTATCGGTCCCCGGTGAATCGCTGTGTGAACGCACCATCGTAATTCGAAACGGCGTCAACAATTTAATCAAATTATCTGTTATTTGTTTGTTATTTATTCAAATAACAGTCGTTCGACAACACAAATTATTCTTTTAAAACTAAGTTTTGATGACCGCACGTCTTAAAATAAATTGCAATAATTTGATTTAAATGCGATAAACGAATTTTTATTAAATTTACATCTTGATAAAAAATCAATTTTTAATGATCCTGCTCATTAGAACAAAAAAAAACGACTAAAGCAATTTTAAACTTAAATCTATTTTATCGACCAGAAAATCGGTGCGGGGGAGAAGATGTAATTCAACTTCTTCAGATATGAAACAGATTATTTCTTCGACGGACCCTGGTGAGTCATAAAGACGCATGAACCTAATTTGAAATGGTTACAATAATTTATAATTTACTCGAATAACAGAGTCGCGCGACAACACAGCCTATTTTTATATCAAGCTTTGACGACTGCATCGCTTGAAACAAATTTATGCGTTTATTTTATTATATAAGATAATTCTTCCATTAACTATCTCTTCTCAGTAACGTTTTTAATTTCAGTTTTTGTCGTAACGTAATGATTTTGAAATTAGTACGATAGTGTCGTAAATTTCCACGAGCTGAAGGCGTTAAAAGTTTTACTTTATCGGTTTTTAAATACGATCGACCGTAATACGCTGAAAAATGACGTATTTATTAATAACCGGAAACAGAATTTTTATTTCTCTAAGAAAAACTCTTACTCACGACCGCTACACGGTCGGGTTAAATTAAACAGACTATACGATGAATGACTCACCGTAATTTGTATCTATTACCTACTTACACCGGTCAGAAAAACAACACGTCACTTTCCCCCTTTGACCTCGTGCATTATCTAAAGAAATATTCCGGATTATGGTTTTTAACACTGTATAAAACACCCAACACTTAGTAACATATCGCAAAATAACAGAAGAGGGCCCGATCTAAATGACCGTATTTCATTCTGTAAATACTTTTAAGTTAGCCGTTATTTAGAAGTTAATTAGACGTTATTTTATATAAATAAAAATATTTAGAATATTTTCTTTTAACAAAAAAATTTATAGAACGAACTAAATTATTTTTTAAAACGAAATACTTTTTCAGATAAATACGAGTGAGTATAGCTTTATTTCCTAAAACATATTTTATTTTAATTTACTTCTAAAACCGTATTATACATACCTCGATTCTAAATTCTTTCTTATATCGCTCTCATAAACGGTTTATTTATTTAATTATTTAATTTTTTACTTTCTCAGCCGTTATAATCTATAAAAGAGAAAACATAATTTTACCGGTCATCGAATATGATGTTTTAGTATTTCTGTTTTTTCGGCGTTTTCCCGAAGTTCAAAAATGTTAAAATGTTAAAATCTAGGTTGCAAAATTACATATGCAAGCTACCACGAGTATCGGCCTCTAATAAACTTTAATCTTGCAAACGGTTTAGTCTACGGTCCGCTTACAAGTAAATCGGTTCGATAGCTTGTATATTAAGGCTACTGTTCGTATTAATTCATTGAAAAATTCGGATGAGGGGGTAGGAAGATTGGGGTTTATAAAGAAAATCGGATGGGGCTGTGTCGGGGCGCACGGCCGTTGGTTTAACGCGAAACGTTACAGACCTTGGATGAAGTTCCTCGAGCTACAGACCAACCAAGTTATCTGTAGAGTTAAATAGGAGTCCCAGCATCGTATTTAAAAAAAAAAAAACTGAAAGTCTCCAATGGAAAATTTTAGTTCCTTCATTTGGCCGACTCTACAGATAAATTGGTCGGTCTGTATGTCAGCGAGTCACTTTTACTTTATTGGATTGAAATAAAGACGAGATATTTACTGCGTACTAAATTTAATTTTAACATAAAACAGACACTAAATGGTACATGATATTTATTTCGACTAATATTCGACAATTTTGTTCAACATCGGTCTGTGATCTGAGAAGAGATATAAGGCATAATAAGTAGAGGTGTTCGGGCCGTCGGTGTCGTTCATTGAGCGTGCCAGTTTTGCGACGCTCTCGAAACAGCCTCTCTCGCTCGGCACTGGACATTAGGATACCTGTGCGTGGCCCATAACTTCCCCTTTCCAACGATATGTGTAATTTATATTACCGGCTGGCTGTTGCACGAGCTGAGGCTGTATATTGAATTTTTATACTTTTTTACATGTTTACTTTAATTTTTTACACATAAATATTGTCTAAAATACACTTATTATTACTTAAATCGAACTATCTCTACAAACTCTAAACACAAACATACGAATCACCGCGTTATCACATCTAAGTCGTGAGCTACACTGAATGGAAATGAGCGAGAGCGCCAGTTTTGGCCGATCTACACTATGCCCTCTCCCGCTAACCCGCTCGCCAGTGACGCAAACTCAGTCGTAACGGCGAGCTGACCATGTAAGTTATAAAATGACACCGCCTTTACGTTTCTGACACTAATATTTAGGGTGTTATTAAGGAAAGACGACATAGACCTTTTCGTTAACGCTACAAATTTCTGTTTTGGAACCCGTTTGTTTCGGTGCGATTTTAAAGACGTTTCACGTCAAAATATTACTCGTGCGTAAAGTTTAGCTTATAATATCCGTCGGAGAAACACCATCAGAAATAAAGAAGCAGAACGTATATTGAAAAAACTTTTCTTCAAAAACGTATGAAAACCTCACCCCAAAAAATACGATTTATAAAATTTTTTTACAGTTCGACCAGTCGACAAGAAAGCCTTATAATTTTTCCCTGTAAAGGAAGCGTTATAAAAGTGGAAGTAATTTTCGGTTTATGTCGACTTTTTATTACGTCTTACTTGTCGGCTATATATGTTTTATTTATTTATAAGTCTTCTCCTACAGTTTCTATCTCTCTTGTATGCCAATTAGTCGATTTAATGTAAACGTCAGCGGCTTAATATATATATCACAGGATCACCAGTGGTGATCGGGTTGAACAATTTTATCACAGGATTACAAATCGTGCGATATTACTCCTTAATAACGGTGATACCGTCAGTTGATCATTTTTGTTTACTTCAAAACCGATTTCTATCATTACAATTAGGTTTATTTGAAAAGATTTTATAACGCGTTTCCTAGAACTCTATAAAACTTTCATTTATCTACAACAACACCTTTTCTAATTATCTTTTATTTGGAAAACTTAGTATGCTCGAAATCACTTACTTTTACCGGCTCGATAAAACTTACTCTCTTACACACTAAACTTCTGACTTATTTTCGAAAGAAAGTTTTAACCTGTTGCGCAGGTAGATCTCGAGCACATCATGTAAGCGTGAAATTTATTTATTTATTCGTTCTTCTGATTACGTCGCAGTGTTAAGTTTACTTAACGCTAACGTGAACCAAGGTTTGGGCACAGGCATGTGTTCGGTAAAAAGTAACAACTTAGATGATTAACCCTAATCGTAAACCGATCCGACCACGAAAATGCGATCGGTTTATCGTGTAATCCCTAATAAAATTGTACGGTTGTGCTCGAGACGTAATCAGCCGGTACAGTATCTTACCGCGGTATTAAGTCGGCACTAATTTAATCACCAGTTTCACGAATCACTTTAGAACTTATTTTGCATATTTTTTGCAAGGAAAAGGAAATAAAGAAAAAAATGAACAAGCTCGTAAGCGTAAAAATAATTTTAGTCTTATTAGTCTTTAGACAAAGGGTAATACTTTAAACTCTAAGCGAATACCAAGAAAATTTAGTGACTACATTGCCCCATTTTTTTCTGTAAAGCAGACCCTAGAGTTCATACAAGGATAGGAAGAGTAAAAGAAAACCTTCGAACAAAAAATGTGGTGATTATGTTATTACCTGAATATAACGTTTTTTAATAACCGATCAAATAGTGAGAGGAAACCATTTAAATCGACTGGATCGAGTGGTATTAGATTTTTTTTTTTAAATCATGCGAATTAAGTATTAATTATTTTTACTGTATTAAAAATATTACCTCGAGGAATTTATCCGCATACACGATGAGTTCTATCAAAATTCCCTTTAAATTATACCGTTAGAAATGAATCTGATACTTATTCTTCGCATTAGGATTGTAAACGTTTTACATTTTTTTACGATTAAAGTAAAAAGCGGTAGTAAAACGACTCCCTATTTTAATTAATTAATAACTTTTTTATATACGTCGATCGATTAAAATGAAACAAGCTCGTATTCGGAGAACGGTACCAGAAGCTATCTTTCTTTCTTTTTCCTGTTTAGCCTCCGGTAACTACCGTTTAGATAATACTTCAGAGGATGAATGAGGATGATATTTATGAGTGTAAATGAAGTGTAGTCTTGTACACTGACAGTTCGACCATTCCTGAGATATGTGGTTAATTAAAACACAACCACCAAAGAACACCGGTATCCACGATCTAGTATTCAAATCCGTGTAACATTAGCCTGTAAAAATACTAGGACTCGAACGCTGGAACTCTCGACTTCCAAATCAGCTGATTTGGGAAGACGCGTTCACCACTAGACCAACCCGATGGGTTACCAGAAGTTATCTGCTGCATTAAAATTTAACATTAGCGCCAGCGTTATTTACAGGCTTGTCAAATTTTGGGAGTTTCTGCAACGATTTCGGGGACCGAGGTCAGAGGTTGGAGCATATCGTCTATAGAGACTTCGATGATCCGGTCGAAAACACTTTTTTGACTGATTACACGTTTCCTTAGCGTTCCGATTTTTTAAAATATTTTTTTATTACGACTTCGTTCAAGCTTCTAACGCATTTTAATAAGAAAGATGAGGCGGAAAAAGGATGAGAAGATTCCACATCTTTGCCGGGAGTCGAACCCGAGATCGACCGATCCTGAAACCGGAAAGCTAACCTTTTTGTGAACCGGCAAGTCGAACCGAGGACCACTATCCGATGCGATTCTTGTACTAAACGTCTTCTCGCTGCTATTCTTGAGGCGATTAGGATCCGCCTTCGCACGAGATTAGCCGAACTCGTACCGCTGACCCTACGCTTAATCGTTGTACAGCCGTTCTCTAATGTGATATGAAGTAGAATGTTCTGGCGTAATTTCTTACGATTATTATAAACCGTAAGAAACGATATAAATTCTGTTTCTATAAAATCGATATAACAGTTAGTAGCGATTTACTTTAGGTACTTACTCTATTATCGTTTTGTTTTTACTGTGTATGTGTATATATATATATATATATATGTAAACGACAACATGTAAACGATGGAAAATCGAATGAGTTTGAGTTAGGAATTTCCTAAACGTGAGGAAGAACTTTTATGAAGAATTAAATAGGAATAATTTAGAAATAACATTTTCTAACGAAACTTCGGATTATGCTTATTCATAAACGCCTGCAAAACGTAATAATAAACTAAAAAAAATCTTTGTTTTATTAACATCACATTACGGAGAGGCATAACTTCTCATACTAGGCAGCTCGCAAAGTCATGTTAGAGGCCAAAGCCAATGCATGTGCTGTGTTCGATGCTTGTTTGGTGGTCGTGACCACACTTTAACATCTATGGTGACTTACCAGGCTTTCCGGATAGTCTGTTTCCTGATGCTCCGGAGGGTGAAGCAGAAGTCGGCGTTAGGGCGGGTGAGACACCATTCCCTGGCGCACGGGCTGTGGAACCCGTAGATATAGACCGAGTGATTTCTCGAATGGCACTGAGAAAGGCAGCTGGGATTGACCAACTTGACCCGGATATTTTGTATCATCTGCTGCCTGTCATAAGAGAGCCGCTTGGCAGACTGTTCTCGGGGTGCCTAAACTGGGGTTGCTTTCCGACTTGTTGGCGAGTGGCTTTGGTGAGGGTGTTCTTAAAATCAGGAAAGGATCCCAGTGAGGTCAGCAGTTATCGATCCATCAGCCTCTTGCCGGTAATCGGCAAGTTGCTTGAAAGGCTGGTTGTGGAACGGCTCTGGGAAAGCATCGATATAAACTTATTTCTAATTCGAGGCCAGTATGTCTTCATGAAAGGGGTTGGCACCGAGGATTCCATCTTAAATGCTCTTGCCGAGTTGGAAAGCGCCGACTGTAAATATGTTTTGGCAATTTTTATTGACATAGAGGCAGCATTTCCTTCCTTGTGTTGGAGTTCTGTCCTCTATGAGTTGCAACGCCGCAAGTTCCCGTAGCCCTGCAGACTGTAGTACGTGAATACTTGTCGGATCCCACGGCTCTGTTTAAGGATGTGCACCTAATTGTGGAAAATCCGTCACCAGGGGAAACCCGCAGCCGCAGGCCTCCGTTCTCGGTCCCTTGCTGTGGAATCTGGTATTCGACGGATTTTTGGGACTGACATCCCGGAAGGGGTCACGGCCCAGGCTTTCGCCGATAACTCTCTCCTGTTAGTTAGTGGTAATTCACGACCGCAGGTAGAAGACTGAGCGCAAGCGGCTTTGTCAACCGCAGAGGGCTGGATGGTCATTCAAAATTTAAGGATTTCTGTGCCCAAGACGAAGTTTATGCTTCTCAAGGGTGCACATAAATTATCATACAGTCGTAATCCCCGTATTAAGTATAAAGGCTGGGTAATCAGTCGAGTTCGAGTTCATAAGTACCTAGGGGTTTTGTTTGATGAGATGTTGTTGTTTAGTAACCACATTAAGCAAGTAGCGGCGGACGCTGTCTCAGTGATGAACAAACTTAGAAGGATTGCTCGGAAAGACTATGGGTTGTCGGGCTGTCAAATGTTCCCAGAGCCGTTCCACAAACAACCTTTCAAGCAACTTACCGATAATCGGCAAGAGGCTAATGGGTCGATAACTACTGACCTCACTAGGATCCTTTTCTGATTTTAAGAGCATCCTCACCAAAGCCATCTTCCAGCAAGCCGGAAAACAGCCCCAACTTAGGCACCCCGAGAACAGTCTGCCAAGCGGCTCTCTTATGATAGGCAGCAGATAATAAAATATATACGGGTCAAGCTGGTTAATCCCTGGTGCCTTCGTCTGTGCCATTCGAGAAACCACTCGCTCTATATCTACGGGATTCGCAGTCCGCACGCCAGGGAATGGTGTATCACCCGCCCTGACGCCGATCTCCGCTACACCCTCCAGAGCATCAGGAAACAGAGTATCCAGGAACGCCTGGTAAGTCGCTGCAGATGTTAAAGTTTGGTCTCGACCACCAAACCCAGAACAACCAGCACTCTGGTGTCCGGGAGACCGTCCAGAATCCTATCCAACTTCACCAGCAAGTCGTCGATACTCCCTCCAAGCTGGAAGTATCCCGACTCCAGTACGACATTCAGCGTACCCCTCGTGATTCGCACGACGGTGAATTGCTCATCGGACCAATGGGGCATCCAGAAAACACCCAACGCGTCTGAGCCAACCACAATCGCCGAGACTAGCCGTCCCCCACAAGAATGAATAACATCCACCCCGCGGAAGCCGACCACCCTATCCGCAACCGCGTACGGCTCCTGGACCAATAGGACCTCGAGGTCGTACTCCTCGAGGAGCCTCATGGCTTCGCTAGTGGCCGCCCAGGAGTGATGCAGATTTAACTGCCCCAGACGCAAGCGTTCTACATGGTGGAGATTGTCCTGAAAGGCTTCCCCCAATTCAGGCATCGCCAAAGGCTGTATTTTTTACAGCTGTCGTCCGAGAAATTTCGTACGCCTTGCACTGCCTACCCCCGACCCGGTGTCCAGCATCACTACCTTTCACCAGAATACAGGCGGCACACTTGGCAGGTGCAGACTTGGCAGGACAATTGGCTGCCTTGTGTCCCGAAAGAGCACAGTGCCCACACATCTCCGACTGCGCTCTGCAGCGGAGAGAGGTGTACCAAAAACCCTGACATTTGAAGCATTGGGCGACCTCTATATGTAGGGGCGACCCCTACATGCGGTCCACCCGAGAAAACCTTCCATCGGCCACCAAGACCTGCCGGATGTTTGGCGAGGTCTCCAACACCCAGTGACTCTTCGGTGAATTTTTACTCCCCAGCAGGCGAACCACCTTTGTTTGCTGAAGGAAATCTTCGACGGCCATATCCAGCAATGGAGTTTGACCGTGCAGCGCCTTGAGGATTTCGGGCTCCTCTACCCTAGTTCCTCTTGACATATCATATACCAATATATGCGGCTTCCGCTCGGCCAGCAGCTGAGCCTTCAGCCCGATCTTCACCAGAACGTCGGCCTCCAGCAGCTGCTTTGCCTGTCGTTCACTTACGACCTCCAAAATGACGCCATGGTCCCTTGTTTTGGTGACCCAGGAGACCTGGATCCTTTCTCTTGTCGGGTCCAGAACCTTTTCTAGGGTTAGCTCCATCTCTACTGATGAAGAACTCGGACCAGGTTTCAGTGGGACCACCTTAACAGTCACCCGCTTAATTTTGTTTTCCGGCGCCTGGGCTGTGCGTGGGCGGTGGACCTACCCGCTTAGGTGTAGGCGCGGCAGCTACCGCGGCGAAGGAGACAGGCTTCTTCACTTTCTCCTCCACCCGTTTAATCGATTTGTGGAGTTCGCCAAGCGCTTCACCCGTCACCGGTTTGAAGTCCCTAACTCCCTCTACAACCTGGTTGACCTTGCCGGACAGCCGTGTCACGACCGAGTCCAAGGCAAGGTTGGCGCCCTGGAGGCCTTCACATTTAAGTGCCAGACCCGAAACCAGCATAGCACATTCGCTCAAATAGGAGTCGACCAACTGCCGAAGCTCCAGAACAACCCTTGACTCCTTTTTAGAGGAGATTTTGGACCACTCGGCCCGCATCTCCTCGATATAAATTACAGATATGCAATTTAAAGGGAATTGAGATTTTTACAGCAACAGTAGAAATGAGAGAAGCTAGTGGTATCCTTGTAGTTGACAACTCATTCCACATGAAAATAGCAGCACCACCACTCTTTCTACTGTCTACAAGACAATCGTATCTTTCACAGACATAGCCTCTAACTGTTACTGAATCTTGTAATAGATGCGTTTCTTGGAAGCACATTCTTAATGGTTCATGTGCGCGCATCAACACTCATACATCTTCAATGAGGGACCGAAGACCTCTAACGTTCCAGTGAATAATGGTCGTGAATAAAGTTAGTTGGATACAGAATTACAGATAAATATATGACAAAATTAGTTATATATGATCCGGTTCTTCTTTTTCGAATTTTTTGTTTTAAGAAACTCCGATGCCCTGGGATCGGGCGGTTCCTCTACCTTATCCTTCAGTAGATGTGGCATGAAATAAAATCTGAACAAGCTTTTTCAGCTCACTGCAAGATCTGCACTGTTGGTTGCCTTCATTTACAGGAGCTTTACTTGATGTCGCAGCGGCGAAAGTGACATCTGGTTTAACGAGGTTTCGGGAGCTATTTGTTTTTTATGTTCTCTTTGGGCAGCTAGGAAAGAAAGCTTTTGCTCGATACAGATTTTTAGGATTGCCTTCTCATCTTTAAAATTTGGGCAATCTCGAGATCGAGCTGAATGTGTTCCCCCACAGTTTGCATAATTTTCTTCCTCCTGACAGTTAGTGTCCTTGTGGCCTTCTTTTACACATCTAGCACATATTACAGTGTTTGGGCAATAAGTTGTGGTATGGCCATATCTTTGACATTGGAAACAACGCCGTGGATAAGGGATGAATGATCGTACGGTAACCAGTAGGTATCCTTCTTTAATTTTCTTCGGGTGGTGTGCGAAGATGAAGGTTAAAGTAAGAGAGGGAGTAGGTTCTTTCATCCCACTCTGATGTTTTATTACTCTCTTCACCTTTGTTACCTTCTTGAACCCTTACTCTGAAACCCTTCCCATTTAAATAATAAGACGAATATTTAAAATGGCGGCCATTGTGTTATGCCCCAAAGGTGGACCCTCATACCTAATTTACGTTGGTTGTATCCAAATGTTTCATTTTCTTTACAACTTCTGAAATAATAGGCTGAACTGCGACTTTTGGACCACCCTTTCTTATACCGCCCATATTCGTCAGACGTAGGAGCGATCTATTTTGCTCATCACCGAAAGTTAATATTGATCCGCGTCTCAGTTTTCTTATGTTCTCAGGGCTTGAACCAGTTACTACCTTATTGATCAGGAGAAGAGACCTTATGAAGGAAATAATCAGGAAGCTACCTTCCTGGTTATTTCGGAGAACAACGAATCAAATATTTTTATATTTTAATTCTGATTCTTTGCAATTCTCTTCTGCAGGGTTTTATCCTCGTCAGACAAAGCTGACCGAGGCCTTTTCACTAGACAAAGATTGGTGGTTTTTTCAGATAGATCACCAACCATCATAGAATATAACGCGATATAACGGAGCACTCCAGCAGAGTGCACGCATACTGGAGCTAGAGCTAGATACAGCTGGGTTTGGCCAGGTGCCCAGAGGACATCGTTCGAGACTTACTACGTAGAGCCATTCACCCATCGGCACGATAGTTTCCACCTTGGGTTACGGTTGAGTTTCGTAAGGTGTCGCAACGTCACCGAGTGTAAGTGAAAGAGGAAATAGTGTAGAATGTTGTTGTGCAGTAGTGTAAGGGTGTATTTGTAATTTATGTATTATTCTTGGTCTAGTGTATATGTATAGTGTAAAGTGTTCTGCAGCTCTGGGTGTAATAGGAAGAAAGGCTGCAGACGCAACCCCGAAAGTCTTAAAGAATAAGACTCCCCGTTGGGGGAAAAGAAATCTTAGGTAAATTTTTCTTGATTTACTTTTTTCAGTGGAACCTTTTTTAGTTTCTTCCATTTAACTTAGTAAACGTAGAAGAATCAAACGATTTTTTGGTGATTTTGGAGGTGCGGACAAAAAGCTACCAATTTTTTGAACTTTTAAAATTATTTTTTGTTTATTTAAACATATGATGATAATTTTACAACAAAAGTTAATCATAAACTACTCCCACCCCAAAAAAAAATAAATTTTAGGTAACTTTTTTCATTTATAATAATTTTTCCACTTTATAAGAATAAATAACCGATGCCAGCAATGTATTACAACTTTGTTGTCAGGTTTTTAAATATAGAAAAGAAATGAACGATTCCAACCGGTATGTTGTCGAGATCGAAATCAATATTCCCGGTTTTTATCTCGATTTTTTAAACGGAATATTAACATTTTATAACCGAAATGAAATCAGCGTTTTTAAACACAGACTCATCAAATATAATTAAAAACCAACAATTTCAAACATTGTTTCTACAATTTAAATAATATTTTAAATAATATTTCCTTCAGTCTCAAGCAACTCATTAATTATTCCATTTTCCAATATTAATGATGAATTATGATCGATTTTGGAGTCAATCGATAAAACAAATTATATGAGATAAACAACTGAAACCGATAAAAGTCAAGACGGCTCGGTTTTCCCTTCGTTTGGTTTTCGATCCTGAAATGCGCAAATGAAATAAATCATTATCTTTTAGACATGTAGTAATCGGCAGAATAGAATAAAAGTGCTTTCCCGTAAATCTTTTTCGATCGTTTACGTCGGATATGAAATAAATTTTTCTTAAAGGTTTCTAGGTTCCTTTATTTCAGTTTAACTGTTAATATTAATAATACGTTATTAAAAATACGATAAGATATGCAAACAGCTTTAAACAGTTGTCAACGAATAAGGTTTTAAGGAAGTATACAACAAATTCCAATCGTCCTGTCATGCATATTAGTGGAACCCTGAAATAGAACAGCTGAGAAAAACGGCCAAGGCCTCCAGGCGAAGCTACCAGAGGGCAGTTAGACGAATCCCACAGCTGCAGCTAACAGCTGCACGTATTAGATTCAAAACAGCTAGCATGGCTTACAAAGTGGCCAAAAAGATCGCAAAGAACGCTTGCTGGAGGGAACTCGGCGAAGAAGTGGACCGAGACCCATGGAGGAAAGGTTACCGCATTGTGTCCAGGAAGTTCGGAAGGAGAGCCTCCTTCCTAACGACGCAGCAAGTTCAGGAGGCAGTTGAGATACTATTTTCGCAGCGAAACGACTGCGTCAGGGAGAAGATTGTAATAGGGGAAAAAGAATTGTTCAGCATGAAAGAACTTAAGACAGCAGGGAGAAATCTGAAACCTAAGACGAGTCCCGTCCGGATGGGATACCAGTGGAAGTAGTGCGAGTTTTAGTTGAGAAAACACCGGCGGAACTCCTTCACATATTTAACACCATGCTAACGGAAGATTATATACCATCAGAGTGGAAGGAGTTGGGACTTGTACTACTTCCGAAACCAGGAGCTCCAGCTAATGCTTACCGCCCAATATATCTAACAAACACATTGTGCAAGCTACTGGAAAAGATGATAGACGTCAGGCTGAAACAGGAGATAGAGAACAGTGGAGGCTTCTCAAAAAGCCAATACGGCTTTAGGAAAAGGAGATCTGCCCCAGACGCTGTAAACAAAGTCTTCAGCCTGGCATCAGAGGCAGCAGCTGGAACCAGGCGCACAAGGAAAATTCCAGTGGTCGTACTATTGGATGTGAAGAATGCATTCAACTCGCTGCGCTGGGAGGCCGTATTCTAGACTCTTAAGGATAGGGGTATCGATAATGACATTAGACGGCTCATACAAAGATACCTGGAGGATAGGTACCTGTTGTATGACACCGTTGACCAGAGGCTTCGCATTCCCATCACATGCGGGGTGCCACAAGGCTCGGTCTTAGGACTGGAAGCCGTCTTCGACGATGTCCTCCGCCTTCAACTACCTGAGCGAATAACTCCAGTAGCTTTCGCAGATGATCTCGCTCTTGTGGTCTCGGAGAGAACAGTTGACGACGGCTAACGATACCATAAGACGAGTACAGATGCGGTTGTTGGACAAGGGTCTAGCTCTCTCTGGGGCTAAAACGACTTTCGTCTGCTTGGCTGGAAGACGGCTACTACCGGCCATACCGATAAGAATTGATGACGCCTTAATTACCCAGGTCCACAGACGGGACCTGGGAAGGACCACAGAAGGTCGGTTTCGTCACATGTGAAGTAGTGTCAGGCAAAGCTGGAGAGACAGTGCGAGCTCTCAGCAGACTTCTAGGAAAAGTTACAGGTCCCAGAACGAGCAAAAAGAAGCTCTGCGGCCACGTCGTAAACTCCATACTACTCTATGGGGTGTCAGTATGGGGGAAGGCCTTAGATATAAGTAAGCATAGGTGTGTACTAGAAGGAGTGCAACGACGGATCGCTCTACCAGTAATCTCCGCGTGCTCCTCAGTTTCGTCTGAGGCTACACTAGTTTTGGCGGCATGCCTCCTCTTCAATAGATGGCGCATATGAGGAAGAATGTGGAAGAAGGAATGGACAAGACTGAGGCACTGAGACGAATGTTGTAGGAGTGGCAAGGAAGATGGGACCAGTCTTCAACAGGGCGATGGACTCATCGCCTTATAACGCAGATTGACCCGTCGGTCAACCCGAAGTTCGGAGAATTGAACTACTGGTTGATCCAACTACTGACAGGACATGGTGTGTTCAGGGCGTACCTATAAGGAAGAAGAAGGGCAGAAAATGACCTCTTCCGCTACTGTGGAGAAACAGACACCCCTGAACATGTCATGTTCGACTGTCAACGGTGGGAAGACAAGCGTCGTTGGTGCACTCAAATAACCGGACCTTTCACAGCTGATACTTTAATTGAAACCATGTTGAACAACGAGGAGAATTTTAAAGCCATTGCATTGCTTACTACATAAATCCTGCAGCAGAAGGCCAGGGAGGACGAAATGGCGAGGGGTGAGGGATAGCCCTGCAGACAATAACACACGCTGTTGAAGAAGGGCGATTCCAAACCCCTTGCAGGAAAGAAAAGACCCAGACCCACCACATCGTGGTGAGGTACGTGGTACGTGGTAGAGGCATGAGGCATAAAGACCGAGACCCGGCCTTTGGGGTGTGGCCCAGAAACGATATAGTCGGGCTTGGCCACCTCATTTCAAAGGTTAGATGGAGGCAAAAATAAAAGATACAAAGCGGCGAGCTGACCTGTCGTGCCGGACATACTGCCGGCGGACGGGAAGGGCCGTTTGAGTTAAAAGGACAACCTCCTGAGCTGTCCTAAGCTTAATCCTGTAGTATCCAGCTCAGGAGGTAGGAGAAAAAAAGAAGGTTTTAAGGAAACTTTATTAAGCTTTTAACAGCGGTAGGAGATAAACGATTCCAGCTATACGGCAGTCGTGGTCGAGCGGCTTTCCGGATTTGTCTTCAGCTTCTGTATTCTTAGACGTCCTTATTATTATTATTATTATTATTCGGCGTTCATTCTTCTTTTAATTTGATACCGAAGCCTCCATTTTCTAAATAAGTATACTCAATATACGGAAAGAGTGTGTTCGGGCACAGTATTAAAGAGTTCCATATTTATAACTTTTTAATAATCAATTTCTCTTTTCATTAAATTTTTGGCCTTAGAGTAGGTCAAGACTCGATGAAAAATCGTAAGAGGTCTTCTTAGAAGGTCGGTCTGAGCTATCGGTAAAAGAATAAAGATCTTTTATAATCGTTTATTAATGAGATCGATAATGAATGCTGATGATGATTCATCCTTCGGGAATAATCGACGACATTATCGATCCTAAACTTATTTCACCGGTAACTTTACTCGATCTCGCATAAATAATATGCAGAGTTATCATAAATTCTCGACGGGAATTTTAACAGTTCACAGCAAAGAATTAGGAACATTTTGAGTAATTATCTTTAAGATTTCGGTGGGTTTGCAGGAATTTTACGGGCCGCCTCTTCTACAAATAGAATGTCGGTACCGGACAGACTTAGAGGTCACCCGCACTTATACAAATCACGGCCGACATTATTCGATATATTTATTTACGCACAGTCGAATCCCTAACATCAGTATTTTCATTGTGTGTTTAAAAATTGTTTTGAATTTAAAATAAATCTATGGCACTGTAAATATTCTTACGTGATACGATTGTAATTGGTTGCAAAAAATTGTTGGTTAATTTTTCACTCGGGTTATGTAAATCTAATAAAATGTTTATGTAACGAAGTTTTATTGCGTTTAGGTAAACGTAACTTAAGAAAGTTGTAATATGTGAATAAATTAGCGATCACTACGTGTAGTAAAAATATTAATCTTTTTGTTCTGTACATATTTTAAAAATATTCACACATATTAAACGGTAAATATTGTTTCGGAAAAACAACATCGTACGGCGGCGTAGTAGAAATATACAATGCCGGTGTATAGTACGCCGGTGTACTAGCAGTAGTAGTAAAAAAATAATAATAATTTAATTTACTATAAAAAAAAAGAAAAAGTAAATGTACCATATCACACAATGCGTTGACAACGTGGGAAATTGGGAATTTCCACAGAAAAAGAAATAAATTTTTTTTATAAAAAGGTTTTTTTAAATATTAGATGTTCCAGTACATGCCGTTAGGAAATTCCACCTTTATGAAATTTGTTTATATGCTTTTGTGTTTCCTCATGCGTAGAAATTGTTTAGTAGTGACAGACGTAGAGTTTTTATTTTAAAATATTACGTATTATTATAATATCTTACAAGAATTAATTACCATAAATTTTCTTTTGTGTAAAAATTATTATTCATCAGGTCGACTACGACGAACTTAGGTTTATTTCTTTTTCTTTTCCAAGCGAATTTATAAATAATTATCGTATTGGGAATTTAAAAAAAAAATTTAATTATTAATATAATGTAATGAACTACTGAAAGCGATGAAAATTATAACAATAGTTTTAATAGTTTTTAAAGGAGTTGATTTACACGTTCCTCTTCTTTCATAATTATACATTAAAGCGGCCTCTCGAGTAAAATATTCGAACGTTATGAATACTCAAAACGATATGATAACGAAGCACTAAACCTTGCCTTCGTGTCGGAATATGAAATATCGGAAGTTTTGATGAGAGTAGCAGGCTAATTAATTTAATGCAAAGCATTGATAGGTTAATGCTGAATGTAGCTGGAGTCGATGCGATAAGATGAAAAGAGAAAATTTCATTTAGGACTTATAGGATAATTAACAAAAAATTAAATAACAGAAGTGTAGAGATAATTCTGAATATTTTATAAGAATACGGGGTTTAAACGTTATTATGAGAAAAGCAATGAGAGAATTAATTTGGTCAGGATAAAAACAAAAACCGAGTCGACATCGATAGTGCAGATTTATATGCGGACTCTTCAGCAAAAAATTAACCGGATTAAATATGTAGAACAGGATGAAAGTTAGATGAAATGCGAGACGGGAGTGCCATTCTAGGAGAATGACGAGAAGGAAATATATTTACAGGTGACAGGCTAGGTAAAGAAACGAAAAAGGAACTAAACTAGGAATTTTGCACCGAGTATAAAAATATATTCAGAGAATATACTACACCGGTAATAATATTAGTGATTGTGAATATTCTTTTTAAGAAATATCAAACAAGAAGCTAAATAGAAATGAGGCCAGAAGATACGTAACAGATAGACTACATAATGGTTTGGCACAGATTTCAAAACAAAGATATGGATTGTAAAATCTACAAAGAAGGTTACGCGGATAGAGATCGATCGACAATCTATTTGTGAAGGTTGATATAGGTTGTTTATAGGTCGAGGTTTAAGAAGCTGAAAAAAGCTTGTAGCAATAAGATATGAAGTGAAGAAATTATATTTTATTTAATAAATGTTTAACTTTCATTTCATAAAGTGGGGAGGAACCATAGTAAAACTACTAAAGGGGACTGCAAATCAGATACTGTAGAAGAACGGATAACTTTTTGAAAAGGGACTATTTATGGCGTGAAAGAGTCATCAGAATTGAAAGGAAACCCACGGATTATATTAAAATTAATGAATGAACGTAAGAATGTAAAAACGCAGAAAGGACGAAGGTGGGAAATCTAGAAGAAAAACTTATATATACAAAACGCAGAGCAGCGGAGAAAGATCAATCAAATAACAGATCTATTGAAGCCGAATCTGAGATAATTATTGCAAAGCCGGTGAAATAGGTCATATAAAATTAATAAAAACAAAATTTTATCAGAATGAAGCCAAAGCATATTAGTATCAGAAGTTGAACGTACTTATATCATTCTAAAAGTTTCAGTTCGCTGAACTTTTTCAACGTTTATCTTAGAGAACCATCGAAGAAACATCAACGATCGTTGAATGATCATATAAAAATGTGATTTCATGTAAAAATAAAACAAAACTAGAAAGCTGCGCGCCTTGGCCGCTTCGCGAACAGAATTTCAGTGTTTTTCTTATCATTCTATAATATAGGGAGAACCGATATACGCTCATATCGATTCAGAACTGAGGAAACATTTTGCGTGTGACCTCATTAAGTGTGACTTGATGCTTCGAGTTTTTTTAAGTCACTGCCCGTCCCACTAGATCAATTAGGTCTCGAGTTATTGCAATTTTCTTGTTTTCAACAATTTCACAAGCAAACCATAAGGACAAAAAGTGAACTGTAGTCAACGGTAATTGCGGTTCTATGAAATATAGAATTGTTTTTATTCTGAGGCAATCTGAGGGTTCTATCTACGAAAAATCGGTGCGAAAATTTTAGCGCTTACCGAACTACCAAAATAATCAGATCTATTTCGATGTAATTTTTCACTGGCATGAGGTCTCTTAATTGCGAACACGCTCACCTCGGCCCAGAATCATTAAACCCCATCTAAACGATTCTAGGAAAGAAAAAATTATTTTTTGGAAGAGCCTTCAGTATTCATCATTCTCAAGATAAGGTTTGTTCTTAGTGGAATGTAAAATATTATCATAAAATTTTGTGGACTTTTTGTAATAACCGGATCTAAATTTTAGTAATCCCTATTAAAAAAATCGGTATTTAGAAAGATCAAATCTTAGATATTTTGGTGTACGGATATTTTTATATAAATAATAAAGGTGTACACGATAATTTTAAGGGTTTTCCCCGCACGGTTTCATCTACGAATAATTATTCTCAAAATAAACTAAACCTCCCGTTACCGTTTCTCTAATTCCATCCTTCTTTTAAGAGAAAATAGAAATAACGTAAAGTAAAATAATAACCGGTACATCCGATTACCTATTTATTCTTGGTAAACTTACTCTAATTTAACTTGCTAGCCGGCAACCGAGTAAAAATGTCTTCAACCGCTTCCACACTAGGTCGATTAAGAAGTTTTTAATCTCGACTTTCTGAAAACATTGTAAGCCAGATATTTCAATAATTCACTCAATATTATACACTGCTTAGCATTATTTATAATAACCAAAAAATTTGTAATAATTTTTTATTTTTTGCGTAAACAACTGTTTAAAATTAATTTTTTATAATGGCATTATTTGATTTTATTATGTTGTACGATACTGTTAGGATTTAAAAAGAACGAATATAAATTATTATATTTTTATATGATAAAAATTGTTTTCAGAAGTTTTAAAAAATAATTATAAGTTCATAATAAATAAGTCTTATTTACGATCGAGAAGTTTGTTGAATCTTTTGTATGAATTAAATCGAATCGTTTATACTCCTAATAATTTATTATAACCTTTCGATTCGCAGTATCGATTTATACTAAATTTTCATTCGATATTATTAAATAAAATAAATATATATAATAAAACAAGACGAATTAGTAAATAATTTTTTTCGTGTTAGAAACAAAGTCTATTCGGTAATTCCAGTTTTACTACTATTATTGCACATCGTTATTCTTTATAGTTCTCGTCATTCATCGACTCGCATAAAACAAATAGCTAATTGTTCATTTTTGTTCAGTAGTTTTGTTCATCTGGCTTTCAATATCATAGCCGTCTCCTTTTTATTAATATAAATTTATATATATAGTTGGTCTACAGTTCATACATTAATTTATTTCCGATAAAGAAGCTATGGAAAAACTCTTACCAACCGCCCAAAAACTGCCGAGACAAATATTAGTCTGATTAGTAGTATCTCTCCAATTCTTTTTATTAGTAGTCGGACAGAGATTAGTTCGAATAATTCTATTTAAGTTCGCAATACACAAAAAAACCAACACAAACAAACAAAAAACAACACTGCATTCAAAATTTTTATTTTAATCCGGTCTAGCCAGAATGATATTCACCTTTCTAAAAAAACGTAGGTGTTTTCTATTAGCATTCTGGTCTACATATAGCTTACATGTAAACAAGTAAAAGGAAAGAGAGTCCTTGAATCGGAAACTTCGATCAAATTTTATCTTTCATTTAAAACAAATATAACCCGATGAATATTTTGGCGCAAATATTCTACTTTTATACATAATTCTTGTTTAACGCTTTACCTCAATAAAAAGAATGATTTTAATGTAAATGAAACTGTTTTAAACAATTTATGAGACATTTCTTACGAAACTTTCTGAAGATTTATAATCTATATTTTAAACTATATATTTGATAAACGAAAGTAAATGTTACAGATTTCAATTTGTTTACCTAGTAACTCTTATAATGTATGTGTATGTGAGGTTTTAAATTATAAAATTCTGTTGTTAGTGAATTTTTGTTTAACTTGGAATATTTCTGCAGTTATGATAGAATGAATTGAAATTACAGCATAATCTATGAACAAAAAAAAATATCATTGAACACACTGAATGCAAAAGATTACATGACTTAAAGATTGTAAAATAGACCAATATTTTGTGAAATTTTATACATTTGTTTTTAAAATAAAGTTGTAATTTTGCATTATTTTTAGAACCGGTGTGGAATTTTTAATAAACTTTAGAAAATAATCATTTTACATATTATTTTTTTTTAAACAGCAGGCATAAGATGAAAAACTCGATTTCAAAATTGAGTTTATCAAAAGTAGTAGTACAGAAAGACCGGTTTCGCGTCACTAGCCAATTGAATTGCCGTATTTTGGTCACGTGACGTCATATATCTTGGATTTTCCTCTCTACTCCGACATGAGCTAACAGGATTGCAGCAATTTAACTCAACTCCTCTCCTATCCTCCCCGATAGCTCCGCAATTCCTCAGTCGTTGATACTGGAAACCAATAGGACCGCAGCAATTCGGATAAGTGAAACTCGTCTTCTTTGATCTGCCATTTTGGAATTTCCCTTTTTTCAGCGGGAAATTCCCTTTTTTTAAATCGCTTTATGAACCGAAATACAAAATTTACAAGAAGTGTTATCACACTTTATCATTGAAGGTATTAATTATTATCCTTTGGATAACAATGAACAGATTTTTCCTCCCGAAGAAACGGAGCCAAATTCGGTAATGCTTTTTGATGATATTTTTTGTAAAAATCAAAACAATATTACGAATTAATTCACTATGGAACATCGTAATAATACCGACATATTCTATTTGTCAGTTGTACAGAAAAATTGCAAAACAGCTCGTACGAGTCAATACAAACTACCTTTTGGTATTACGGCAAGACGAGCGTAATATAAGTCATGTTTGTTATGGTCACATGGCCCGGACATGACATTAGACGAATTTAAACACTTATATGATTATGCGTGGAATCGAAACAAAAATAGCGTCTTAGTCATTGAAAAAGAAAGCGCAAAGACAGAAATCCGCTACTACTTTTATATCGACGTGTAAGTTACAGAATTTTTTACGGTTTAAAAGAGCCCGCAGCTAGCCTGCACGCTTTAAAAAGCGTGTGCGTTAGTCTGCACGCTAGCCTGTACGCTTCCGTTAGCGAACCAACTTACGTTTCCGCTATCGCTGGATGGTCCGCTGACGGATCCGCTTATGTTTCCGCTAGCTGGTCCAATTCCGCTGTTTGATTTTATCGCATATATATATATATGCGAGATATATTCTTGTATATATCATAACGTTTCGTAATTTACACGACGGAGGATCATGAGCGAATTGTTGAAGTGATAGTAGAAATTCGAAACAACATAAAGAGAAAACATGCGGCCCTGCAGCACGATTTGAGTGAAAGAGACCAGATGAATGCAAAGAAGTTTAAAAATATTTTCAAACCGAACAAAAACTGGTTGAGAAAATATCGACCGGTGAAATAATTGAACTGGGTAAGCCTAAACATGAAGCCGAATCTGCAATTCCGTTAGACAATCCACATCATGCGATGAAAGATAACGAAAGGTATTATGAACATTATGATGATGTACGCTTGGACGATTATTGAGCTAGAATGAAGAGATTAAAAAGAAAAGAAATGATTGATTCTGCTGAAGAGATTGAAAAAAACATGTATAATCCGAATTAACGAACAGATCCAAAGTTTGCATCACTTGCTGATTTACTGGAGGTGGCGATGCCGTAGCAAAGGATGGTTGGGCTTACACCTAAAAGGCTTATGTACTCACCGAAAAAGTATATTCCATCTCTTATAGTAGAAGAGACGCTCGAGACAATGACAGCAAAGCTGTAAGCCGTGGCATGGGTTAAGAATCAATTCGAAGGCGAACTAGCTAGGAAGCACAGGCTCGATTCCGTTAGCGACGTAAAAAGTTAGACCTATAATGTTTACGGTGATGATTTGAAAATCGGAAAATCTGTTCATCTCGATCAAAACAATGGAATTTTTGTAGCCGACATATTTCAAGGCAGACACAAATTACACGAGTTTCTTTTTAAGAAAAAACACGAGTCCGTACATGCCAGCGAAGACCTCAGAGAGCAACGAGATTCTTATGGATATTAATGCTCATAGAAAACAGAACTAGAGATACGGTATTATAAAATCGAATGTCGGTTCAAGATAATAAGGAAGTATTTCCGGAACAGATAAAACTGGTAGAGGGATAAGGACGCCGATGGATTTTGATGAGACCGAAAAACCTGATTATATCTAGAATTGCGGACCAGGAACCAAACTTCAAGAGAGGTTGAAAAGAGGTGACTTCAGAGTCAGTGAATGTTATTAAAAATTTATTTAAGAAGGAATTTAAGATTTAAAGGTCTTTCTATCAGTTCATACTCGGCTCCTGACTATTCAGCGGCTCCGTACACACTATATAAGTCGGCTCCGCACTACATTCAGGCAGTCTTCCAGCCTTCTTATATCAATCTTCACGGACTCAACGTACAAACTTAAAAATATAATTTTTTTTTCTTCAGTCATTTAGTTCACATAGTTTGATGCACCTCTCCAAGATTCCCTATCTAGTGCTAGTCGTTTCATTTCGGTATATCCCCTACATCCCTAACAATTTGTTTTACATATTCCAAACGTTGCTTGCCTACACAATTTTTTCCTTCTACCTGTCCCTCCAATATTAAAGCGACTATTCCAGGATGCCTTAATATGCATCCTGGAATAGTCGGCATCCAATAGGCAGGAAGAAGGGTGGAGGTAAATTACTGCAATGTTATTGGCTACTGACCGAGGTGGGAAATCCAAGATGATCGACATCACGTGACCATAATACTGCAATCTTATTGCTTCGTGACGCGAAACCGGCATTTCTGTAATACTTAAAGTGTTACTTATTTTCGTGAGGAATACTAGATTCTGCGCTTACATTTTTAGCATTTTCACAAAATTATTGAATAAAAATTCACTTTTAAAAAAATAGGATATAATTTATATTAATTATTGGTTATCATTTTATAGTACCGGCATGAAATTTGACGTTTCTTATTAATACATTTTACTGAAACAAAGATCACCAAAAATCCACCTATATGAACTGCAGCTCGGATGAATACACATATTAAAATACATGGACAGCAGACATGCAGACACTCAGTAGAGGAAGAGTATTCAGAGTCATCCAAAACTACTAAAATTTTTTAAAACTGACTAATTTTCAAGAACGGATAAACATTTTTAGTAATTCAAATCTTAAAAGTTAATCTCGAAGTTATATTTAAAAATTGTAAATAAATACCTTATTCAAATCCCAACGTAATTATAAATGATATCAATCGCTTCAGGAATAGTCGTTTGTGATTCTCAATGGATAATAAAATTGAATTATTCCATTGCTTGCCTGGAAGGATCATGGAAATGCGCAGTTTACAGTTTGTATTTAAACCGTAATTTACATATTTTTTGTAGAAATTAAAAAACCTTACCTTCGCTATGTGCAAAAAACTTAAATTTTGAGAATATGTTTACAACGAAAAATTATATTCCACATCCTCCTACCTAAGACGGGAAAGAAATAGAATATTTCATTAAATCTATACTACGTTATGAAAGAATATAAGATTCTTGTACATGAGGATTGAAATAATATTTATCTTCTAAATTCCACCCTCAGGGACCAGGTATGCGATTTAGTCATCGACTAAAAATATTACTACCTAGAAAATGTAACTATAAAATACTACGCTCATCAACTTTTGCAATTTAGAGTGAACTAAATAAATCGCTCGTAAAACTTTTTCAAAGTACAACAAATCAAAATACGTGTATTTAAGTCGATCTAACGAGCCAATTTTAATTTATAAAATTGGCTCGTTAAAGTTTGGAATAAAGTTTGGAAATTAGGAATTTCAAGCGTGAAGGGGGATTTTTTACAATACGAATAACGATGATAAGTTTAAAAATTTAACAAAAATATTATTTCTGTAATGTTTTGAACGATAAAATTAATCAGAATTAAAAATTAATTATCGTATACGTAATCTCAAAACATAACCGTTATCCGAATTATTTTCTCGTTAGGGTTAAATTAGTAACTACGAGCAAATGCATTATTTAAAAAAAAAAAATAGATCGACCTGGGTCCGGATAATACACTCATATTTCATATATCGAAATCGAATTCATATCCTAATTATCTATTAAAATAATTTCAAATTTCACTAGAAAAAATTAAAACGGAAAATAAGAAATTCATATTTCTTATTAATTAAACATGAGTTCTTAAATTTTAATTTATTATTATTTATTTTTCTTTTAAAGAAACACGTTTGACATCAGTAGTGCAATCAATACGAAAATCCCAAAAAGGTTAAAATGTACAGTTGTCATCCATAATTGGAACCTATTCCATTTTATACAAGATTAGATCTTCCTTGAAAAGTAGACTATAAAGGCGTACTTCATACACACATGCATACGTACATATATATATATATATATATATATATATATATATACATCACACAAAACAAATTCCACATTCTATGCAAATGAGACAAGCAAGTTCGGTTTACGTGGACATTATGTTCCAATGCCGATGACAATAATGCAGTTCATTTAACACAGATTTAAAATACTTTAGAAGATAAAAGAAGTTATTTATATATAGCCCTAGTTATACAATAATTTTAAAAAAAATAGTGTAATTATGAATTTCAGTATGGTTTTCTATTTTTAAATTCCTTCATTATTATAATGTCAATACGCTATTAAAAAAAAATCTGCCTTTATTTTTTCGCTTAGTTATCCTCTTTGCATTTTAATGCTTCTTCATATTATTAGTTGATAAATAACAATAAATTTGACAACTTCTATCTCTAAGTTTTCATTAAATTTTTTAATTTTTAGATGTTATTTTTCGTGTGTTATATGCTATATTTTCAATTCAAAAAGTGAAATCACTAAACTTTGAGCAATTATTACATAAATTAAATTGTAAAAATTATTATTTTGTAAAGGTCGTATTTTCGTTTATATATATATTCGGTCAGTTTGTTATTATAAAATTATTTAAATAGAAAGGTATTATGAACTAAATTTATTTTTACAAGAAAACCATGCCTCTTGCGTGTTACAATTGTATGCCCTATTTTCAAGCTTCATGATTCGGATAAAAATATTTTGTAAATATAAAATTAAAACAGTTTAAAATGCACTCCTTCAACTTTTCATCAAATTTTAAGTCGTTTTAGCGATAATTATGACATTGGTAATTTTTTACGCTTTTCTTTTAGAAAAAGTTGATACCTCTGTCCTCAGAAAACGCATTTAGCTTGGAAATCGCATGTACAGAAATAACGGACAGGAACATTTTTTAATAATTTTTCTAAAACAAAAACGGCCCTACCGTTTAAATGAGTTAATAGTATAAAAGTACATATTTAATTCGGTTAATATTACGAATTTTTAATAGGGTTTGTTACTTACGTATATAATAACTCGCTCTTCTGTTTTTATAAGAAATATAGGAAAACAAGAATTAATAAGAAATTTAATTTGATCGGTAACTACACATAATTTATTAGAAGACTGAACATTTGAGTACGGCCGTGAGAAAAAGCATACGATAGAGAAAATGTTTTAAATCTGACTTGATTTCACGAATCGAGTGTGAAAACGGTGGGCGATATTAAATGTACGTGATCGATCTGTAACCGGCCTACATAAATTTACATTTCAAAAAAAATAAAGAAATTTAGGTTTTCGAAGCAAAAAGATTACTAACATCATACTGAGACTGGATGCACAGGAGGTGGTTGGGGAACGGCCCCCATGGTGGGTGTCCCTTTGGTTGTAGATCTGTTAAACATATTTTAAACATATCTTCAAGATCTATTACACCGTTAAATATTTTTAAAATTACAACACACAAGATTATATAATTCAGTCACAACTATATTAATTAACTCACTACAACGCCGGAGAAACGTCATGAAATAGAAAGATGAAAACGTCGATGTAAATATATGAACATTTTAATAAAAGTATATGTCTATAATATTAAAAATATAAATAATAAAAAGAAGTGTTGTGAAATAAAATAATCCTGTGACCGTCGGTTAAACGAAACCGGTTAGTTCCAACAAAATATTAAGTAGAAAAAAAACTCTAGAAAATATAAAAATTTAAATTAATTTGAATTTTGAAAGATTTAAAATAAATAAACAATTAGAAGTTAAATTTAATTTTTCTTCATCCAGTCTGAATAAATTCTTTAAATCGATCATAACCTGCACGGATTATTTAACTGTAAGTAACCGATCAAAACGCCGGTCTGACCCGCAACAACAAACTGTTACTCAGACTAGGCCTATGCCTAAAAACATAAAAAAACCATTAAAAAAATATGTAATAAATGAAAAGATAGCTTTTTTCGATTTTTGGGGAAAGGGGGAATTTGGGGAAATTTTTTTTACATGGTAAGATAAGCATGCACGCGTGTACTGAGCTTAATATAAAATGGGGTTACGTTTGGAAAATTTTGAGAAAATTGACCCCTAAAAACTACCTGCCCCATCCCCTGCAGATATTGAACCCCAACATTTTATCAACAAATTGCCCTGTATAGACACGAGTCTCTCTCGCTCTCTCTGTAAAAAATTTCATCAAAATCGGTTCATCCAATCAAATTTATTGAGTTTCACACATGCCAACACACGTACATACGTATGTACGAGCTTCACCCCCCCCCACTTTATGTTTTTTGGGGTCCCGGGGTCATGAAACGTCGAGAAATGCAAAAAAATCCATATCCAATTTTTTATTGATTCCCATACCTACCTTCTTGCAACATGGCTCTAGATCTATGATGCCAGAAAAGTAGAAATGATACCTTTTTCATTCGTTTCATCCTTACCGTGATCGTTTAGTTTACTCGTAATCGGGCAGGACAACCAGGAGTGCCTTATAATCGTGAAATCACCAATAATAAAATATTTTTAAATACGATAACTTTTTATGATAAAAGAAAAATGTATTCTTGGGTGTAATAGTACAGGGTGATACAGTAATTGTATTTTGGGGTACTTTAGTATCGCATAAAGAGTACAAAATGTGCATGAATGTAACAGATTCGTGCAAAAACTATTTTAAAGATTATTTTAAACAAATTTCTGTATTAACTCTTTGATGTTTTACACTTTTTAACTGCAGCCAAACCATCTTTAAACTGTTATAATTATAATGAATTATCAAGAATTATAATTATGTGAAACTTGTCCGAAAAATGTAAAAATATACGTAAAAATGTAGTGTTTTTCATACAAAAATAAAAGCACTAAATCATTAAGGAAATCTTGTCAACCGTTTTAGAGAAATTCAACTTTTTACGAAAAATAAATAGATAAATATTTTTCAATAATTTCAGAAAAATTACTAGTAGGTGCTAAAATTTTGCAATAAATATAATATTTTACATAAAAATCAACATATCCAATTTTTTTGAAAATTCTACGCAACTTTGTTGAAAAATTCGGTTCAGATATTTTTCGAAGTAGTGATTAATATTACGAAAAACGTAATATTAATCACTATCAGCACTACCACTATTACTTGACAACATTATACTGATGCTTTTCAGCATCAGTATAATGTTGTCAAGCGATACATAATTACTTAAGAACATAATTCTAATTATGAAAAGAAACACTTTAAAATCAATTACCCTTACAAAAATAGTAATAAAACAGAATTTAAAAAAATCCTTTTCGGACCGCCGGAAGGTGGAGCTAGATTTCACCGGTGATAAGTAGGGGATAAAAAAGATTTTCACCTTGAATTTAAGAAAAACTTCAAATTTACTGAATACGACAACGGTTGCATGCAAAAAAGGTTTCACATGTTTAGCATACGACAAGCCTCATCTAACAATTCCAACAACATTTTGGTCATCCCATGCCGTAAGGGTTGGTCATATCAAACGTTGTTTCAGACAAGAGTTTTAGGTAATGTTTAGAGGACTAACGACCAATTTAAATCGATTCGATACTGTGCCTATTAAGGGAAGTATGATATTTTTGGTCTTCGAAACCCCATTTTTTCCACTCCCTGGGTCAATGGTTGGCGATATCAAAAAACTTTACTTATGTTAGTTTTAGGCCCTTATCCATAGAATAGTAGGAACTTTAAACGAATTCGATATTTTACTTAATAGGAATGTTATACTGATATTTATTTTCGAAAAAGCCCTCCATTTCCACTCCCATAGTCCGATTTTTTCATTAACGAACTCGACCGAGATTTTGAGTTGTTATATTTTATATATAAATTTGAGTGATTGGCGAAAAATTACGGCAGTTATCGTGTCCACAAGAGTGAAATATAAATATATATAAACTTTTAAATTGACGGTGGTTTTGGGGTCTGGGGGATGTGAAACGCGATATGTCGAAATTTTTCGGAAATCGAATCATGGTACCCATTACAATAAGTAGCTTTCTTATGAAGTCTACCTAATAACTGCACAAGAGGTAGATAACTGCATATCTGCATAGGTGCATAACTGCATATTCTTAATTTCTTTAAATTTTGTTTGATATAAATCAAAACCAAATTAAAAACGATTAAAAATATATAAACTATAATTTTATTCCCGGCTTCACGAAGTCAAAATTAAAAAAAATAATTAAACAAATTTTCTTTGTTCCCATGCGGTTTTTTAAAATTTGCTTTTTTTTAAATATTCTGTATTTCATTTTTAATGTAACTTTAAATTAAAACATGGGTATTCCTCTGAAAAAATCGTTTACTAAAAATCTGGCTCTTGATGAAAATAAGAAAAATCATTCTCTCTCATCTTTTGAAATGAAGTAAAGATTAACTATGTACAAATATTATTTTCCTCAGACGATCACGTTATTAAAATTAAAGTGATTACGATATTATTATCACGCTATGATAAAACAACACAGTGAAAGTATGCGAACGTTTCATCTTCATCTGTTCATAAAATAATTCATATAGTTCAATACCCTCTAAGGCAGTAACGTTCTCGCATTGTAACACACTTTTAAAATACCTCTGCGGGGATTGTTGTACGGCGACGTACAGTCCCAGCGACAGATCAACGACATATGTTGACGTGAAGTAACTTTTGTAAAAGATCGGTCATATAAGGAATCGCTTATAGGCGTCTCTGCACCAGCCGTTCTTATCTTGAATTTTCTTTAACTTGATCGATTTAATATTTTGCAAGTTACAATAACTTAAAATAACTTTTAGAAACGAATTTACTTAGCTTCAAACAGCGGTGATGGAAATGGTATGAATTTTTAGACCTATACGGTCGCTAAAATTCTCAACGACTTGCAGTAGGTATAATTATTCATAATAACTTACTTATTTCGATACACCAGACGGTTGACGGCTATTGACTACGCAAACCCGGTTTTATTTCTATCGGTCGAAATAAAATGCGCCTTAGGGTTAACAACGGTAGTAGTAAAACATTGATCTATTTGAATCGGGCGATTCCAACACATCGCTTTGACTCGACCGTTATGTACGACGCCCTAAATGATTACTGGATAACAATATTTAAGTCGGAGGAATAAAGACGTGTTGAAACAAGCGAAAATTATTTTATACCTTAAAATTGTAATATTTGCAGGTAAAATAATATTTGAAAGGCTTTTTAACGATAAACGGTAATGAAAGGGAATGGTAATAAACTCAACGCAAGTAGAACGAATCTGTAAAGGAAGAAGTTATGTTAAGCTGTCGGTTATACATAATAGAATAGCTAATAAAATATAATATTCGTCAAATAAATTAGTAAATAAATTTTATATTTTACAGTCAACTATGTATTCCGACTTCATATCTTGAAGAGACTGTAAATCACAAAACAAATTTAGTTAAATAAGTTTTAGGTTTTAGATTTTAGAGTTTTAAATACTATACCGGAAAGAAAGACTGTAGACAATTCGATGAACGATAAAGTAACTTTCATTCCGAACAAGACGTTACGTTTGAAAAACGACGTTAAACAAAGTTTAATTTACACTCTACATGTACTGTATGTTATATACGTAAATTGTTGTATTTATCGGTAAATATACAGACAAATCTTGTAACAACCAGTAAGATTATTCAAGTATAAAAAACTCATACGCACAAACACATAATTTTACCACATTAAAATATGACTTAACCTCTACAACGATGATTTATGCTAGTAACGGCCTCTGACGTCAAATTTCAGAATTATTTAAATTACAATCAACTGTTATTTTAAAATTCTATATTACATCAATCTATACAAAAATGTCATAGGCGACCTCTGTTTAACGATTTCAGATGATTTTAAACGAATTAACTGTTTACATAACAGTTTATATTATAATATAAAAACACATATTTTGTTCGTTTGTCTGGGATAATATTTTTAATTGTACGAACACATACGAAAAATTCCTTCACGGTTAAAAAGGGGACTTCTTCACGAATTACGTACACTGTAAGTAATCACTTCAATTTCCACTGTGTTTCCTCTCTAATTTTGCTCCTTTTTATTCCCATCAGTGGTAAAATATAAACAGTATATAAATATACGTAAAATATGGTCTGATTGTAAGTACATCATTTGTCATCTACCCGTGAAATTTTTGACTGACTTTTCGGGTCCAGAAGTAGATCTCAAAAGATACGGGTTAGCCGGTTCCGGTTAACCCCCCCTCCCCACCAGGGAAAGAAGTACATAAATTGAAATAATACGATACTTATACTATTGATTTTCAAAACACGTTCTACGCTCAGAGACAAATACAACTTTAATAGCGCCTAAGAGGTTCAGGCTCCCTACACCATCTCAATTTAAAAAAAGGAATTTTTTCCTTTTTTTAAAGGATAGTTTGGAAGTCCAAACAGTAATTTAAAAAAAACTGTTTGATGCTGGGGAAAGTAAGAAACTCAAGTCATAAGAGCTCGAGCTGCTTACATCCTAAGTACCCTTAATCCTCCTGATCCCCTTGATTTAAAAAAACTGAAATGCTACTCTTGCTAATCTAAAGATACAATGTTATGCACATTTGGGGTAATAAATATTTCCAAATCGCATTCCCTTTGTATAAATTACGTACAATCTAATACGGTATTTCATTACGGTTCGTCTACTTTTATTACGATGTTTCCCACTAGTATAGATTTTTTGTTGGCAATCATTATCGTGTTATAATGTGTTCTGATGCAGCTGTTTGCTTAAATATTATAAAGGTAAGTAATACATTTTTCCTAGCGTTATTTATTTCTAAGGAAGATTTCCGTACGATTTTAAAACGAGTAAACTTATATAATTAATCTCCTTTTAATTTTACTTCTAGTTTTTACCACTGTAAAATATCCAAAAGTCTTACGTCTTACGTCAATTATTCGAAATTCTCACAGATAGAGTTCATCGACTTCTGATCTAAGTGCTTCAGTAAACAGAAATTACAAAGTAAAGTTTAATTTTATTACACTTCCATAATTCCAGTGTACAGCAAACTTTCTGAACGTACTGTATTATATTATTCTGGCATTTAATCTATTCCGTTGTTTCTTACGTATACACATGTAAAGAACCCGAGCGTATGTCAATTAACAGTTGTATTTTCTGAGAGTAATTTTTTACTATACAGATCAGCAGCGATCAGAATGTGAGATCGGTTATCGTCTGAACTTTGATGGGCTTCGCACGCCGATAAGCAGCAGTGAAGGCGACGGGAAACCGATTCACCGATCGCTTTCCTTAGACTGGTACGGAATACCGATTATTGTCGTGACGGATTGTGCTAGTTTCGAGACACCCTCAGTCGTTATTGTTTTTTGATATTCCAGTCTATTTATTCTCCAGCTGTTAACGGATACACGACCTGTGATCCTGCGATGTCTATCTATACACGATAATGTACACTATATTTATACACTATATCGATCTATATACCTATCATGTACTATCATACACGACCTAGAAAACCTTTCATGTACTATCATACACGACCTTTACAAAATTATGCCGCAAATCTTTCTTTTCCCCGATAAATCATAAAACTCCTTCATTTAGAAGCTTATTGGCCCGCACGATTTCCGACGTACTCCACTCTTTGTATTTCCCGATTCAGGTATTGTACACGTTTCGCCGCAAAAATGTACTACACTTAAAGCAAATATGTTTTAAGAATATCTTTCTAATTTATAGACCACTATTCGGTAATAACAGTTTTATTTCGAGCGAAAGTTATCCGTGCTCTCACCAGTCTAATTTCGTTGTTTTCCTAATCTGTGCTTCCTTTATTATACACAAAATTCTGTAAATTTCGGTGTGTTATTTTCTCCGATCTTCGTATTTTATCCTCTCATCTGTTAGTTACTTTTTATTATGTTTCATCTTTCACGTAATGCCTTTGTTTTACCCTAATGCGTCGGCAAACTATTCTCTCGAATACTAAACGGAAAAACCGTTTACTACTTCAAACTTGAATTCGGATTCCTTAAATTTAAATAGAACAATTCTGTTAGATTTGTCCTCCGATTCCTTTATCGCTTCTTCTGTATACGAATTTTAAAAAGCGACTAGAGTAGACTGTGTCCTTGTCTTATTTCTTTCTGAAGCAGAGTTTTTTCTTTCCCTAATTTTATTTCAGTCACTCGTTTATTTTACATCTGGTAAATTTTGTTATAAACGATATTGATAATTTAAAAAAAAATAAATTCAGCATGTATAATTTTTAAAAAAATGTAATAATTCATGTAATAATTTTATTATTTTCTTGCTCGTTATAATTACATCGACCTTCACCGTAAGATGAACGAACAGGTTTTCGATGACTAAAATGAAAATTCCCGTGACCGTGTTTTAGGGTGAACAGTAATATTTGTTTCGGCTACTAAAAATATGTTGATTTTGTTATTTATTAATCATTCGGTTCACTGATGATCATCAAATAACCGAATTAAATAACTCTATACTTCGAAAGAGAACCGTTTAACTCGTAACATTTCTACTACACTCCGTCAGTGCCGCCTAAGTTCCTTTTTATTTATAACAATCGTTAGTGTGATCGGAGAGATAAAAACCGGCCTTCAGATTCGTACAAACTCTTTACACCGACACGAGCTTTTATTATTTCCGAGTAGAATCCAAACTGTCATACAACTTACCATTGTTAGTTCACGCTTCGCATTTGATTGTCCTCGCTACGGATAGCACTGTCAATGAAAAATATGTCGTTCGAGTCCATAAATAATGTATTCTTGCAATTTATGAAGGATTTGTGTTTATATCTAGCTGTAAGCTCGATACGAGATCAACATCGGATCTTTTTTTTTTTGCGAATAGTTTGAAATAAACATATACCCGCAGATAAAAATGTATCGGAAAACGTAAGTTTCGATGTGAAACATGAGTAATCGATTAAATCGATGTAAAAAAATTATTTATATTTAACAAACTTAAATAATTACGTCTAAATGGATTTTAAAAGGTGTGGTCGTAAGTATTCCAGACTGAAATCGTTCGGTTTGCTTCATTCATTATACCTTTCGACTAGTTTTATTTCTTTCACCGTATGTCATACATGTGCGTGTCATTCTCACATTCTACTACCGTTACATTGGTCGCGTTATATTTTTTCTGATGAGTATCAAGCTCAAAACTTGCTTCGTAATAACGGAAAAAATCATCACAGAAATTTCTCTTCAAAGGCCTTCGAAAATTAAGAAATAATATCCTTTTTGACTTTTACAATTTTACGCCCTTGGGAACTCCCAATAAAAATTCTACAAACATTTTCAACAGGCCGATAATTAATCGTTTATCACGTTCCTAATTGAATTCAATTGTTTTTGGACCGACTATTTTCCGGTTATTGGTCTTTTCCTATTATCTTGGCGCTGAAAATTTTTGGACGTACGGTTACGCTTTTCTAACTGTTAACGATTGGTTTTTACACACTTCCTGCTTTGTTTGGGTCTCAGCCCATTGATACCCGGTAATTTCGGACTCCCGAATTTAGCAATCCTGGTAGAAAACGGGGATATAAACAATTTAGAGAATAAAGCCAATAGAGCCTTGATCCAGATTGACGAATGGCTAAAGGACAATCAGCTGCAGATATCTACGGCAAAATCCCAATGCATTCTGTTCTCGGGCCGGAGAAGAATTAGGAATGTAAATGTGGAAATAAGAGGGGCGAGCATACAAGAAGTTAATAACACGAAATACTTGGGGGTTGTGTTGGACAAGAGCCTCAGGTTTAGTGCACATGTAGAAATGATTTGCAAAAGGATTGCTCCCACCACCAGAGCACTGAGGGGATTGTTCAATAATAATAACGCACCCAAAACGTCGATTAGGAGGTTGATAACCTCTGCGGTAATGTCATCGATGCTGTACGCTGCCCCAATTTGGGGAGAGACAATAAATGTACAGAGGAACATGCGAAAACTGAGGAGCATACACCGTCTAGCACTAATAAGAACAGTAGCAGGATATCGAACAATTTCATATGGTGCGTTGTGTGTTCTGGCGGAGGTGCCACCCATAGAATTATTAATAAAAAAGCGAAGATTGAGAACAGCAGGAATGCTAAATAGTGAGGTGGAAAACATTATTGTGAGTGAATGGCAGAATGAACGGGATGGATTGCAGATTGGGACATGGACTAGACAATTGATACCTAATTTAGATAACTGGCTAAACAAGGAAAAAGGAAACATGAATTTTTACATGACGCAGATAATGACCGGTCACGGGTCCTTCGGCCAGTATCTATACAGATTTGATAAGCGTACAAGCCCTCAATGTATCTATTGCCAAGAGGTAGATACCGTAGAACACACGGTTTTCACGTGCCGGAGATGGGAGAAATTAAGACAAGAAATAATAATAAACAACTTAAATGTGGAAAATCTAGTGAGTTGGCTAACTAGTAACAATAATAACTGAGATTGGTTTGCAAACTTCGCTGCAGTGGTTCTCCGGACGAAAGAGGAAGACGCGAAGCGTCAAGGACTTTAAGCACTGTGTAGGGTAGGGAGGACAGTCCATCCTCGCAGGGCCTGTATGCTAAGGTTTACGGGTTCCAATGAAGGGGATGGAACTCCTGGGGATACTGTGAGTGGGGAAGGAAAAAGAAAAGACCGAGTCCCGGCCGGCGGTGTTGGTACCGGGGCTCTTCGGAGATTCTGGGGCCGGCATCGTCGGTTAGAGGCAGGCATAATGACCGAGTCCCGGTTCCCCGTGGAGGGGGTGGGGGACGGCATAGCCGGACCTCGCCTTCGAAACGGGGAATTAGAGGCAGGCACTGAAAAGAAAAAAGAAAAAAAAAGATCCGAGACCGGGGAGGCTAACCTGCCGTGCCGGGCGCACAACCGGCGGGCGGGGGACGCCTCCTTAGAGTGTATGGACACTCTCCCCAACTGAGTATACTTAATTGGATATCCGGTTGGGGAGAGAAGGGGAAAAAACTGTTAACGATAAAAGGCCAAAAGGCTATCGGAAGGGGTTGACGTAAGAAGGCATAAAAAAAGAAGGCCTTGAAGAATACAGTTGAACGGTGTAAATAAAGACATAATCAAAAAGGTCTATTTAAAGATAATCGCTAATTCCTTTGCAATGAAAGATGAAAAGTGAAATCTTCACGATTTAAATCCGAATACTAAAAATATTTTAAAAATTGGAGTACTCTTCCTCCCGGTCAACCGAGTCGGTCTTACCGAGTCGGTCTTTCTCTATGAAGAGCGGCCTAAGAGTATCTAATAGAGGAGTTTTATTTATTCTGAACAGATAAGTACCCGCATCGTCCGTCCCTCGATCGTGAAGTAAAAGCGTTACGCGGTTGTGTTTTACCGTACCCAGTATCGTTACGGTAAGAGGAAGTATCGTAAATCGGCTGCTCGACAACAAACGCAGGGGGGAATAAAATTTATTCTCAAATATGATGAACCGTCAGAATTAATATTTAGGGGAGCACGTTCCTCTTGCCTTATGAACTCTTTTAAACTAGGTCTTACGTAATCGTAACGGCTGTAAAAGCCGAACCGTAATAATTTTCACCGATCCCAGAACGGCGGATCGGGTAAGAAGATATATTACAAACATTTTATGGAACATTTTTTTTAGTTAAAAAAAAATCATTTGGAAAGCGGATGACATACCTTGCCCGATAAACGATCGGCTTTAACCACAAGGCTATTTGTTACACCGCAGTAATAGTATACTTTGGTGTTATTGACTATATATTAAATTATGAACAAAAAATTATCTCACGAGTCATCAGAAATAAAAAAAAAAAAAACAAACTACCCGCTGAACATAAGTGTTATTTACATACGCGAATGTCCGTGTGTGTTAAAATACGGTATACTATTAATAGTGCTTTATTCTATTTGACATCTACTCATACTATTTTTATAAATGAAATAAATTAAAAACAAAACGATATTGTTTACGGATTTCCTTCGTTTCTAAATTGTACGGCAGCAAATTTGTTTTAAACAGGTTTGTCCGAACACCAAACGGCTGGCGCACGCGCGTCCTCGCGTTCGATACACGGCATAACAGCATTATATGCTACATCGTATAAAAAGAACTGATCCTTCGGTTTTCCCCGTAAACCGGTTTAATATTAATTTTTTAACGACAGTAATTGTCGATAAGAATTATTATATTCTTAAATAATGTCTTAAGTGGATACGCGCGATAGCATGTTACGTTATCGGTTAAAATTATATTTAATAACAGTGGCTACTTCCTTCGATCGGTCCTAATATACTAGAAAATACACAGTCTAATCTGTATTTATGTTATAAATTAATTTTTCGGCACCTATCACGGTTAGAAACTTAGAAACAGATTAATAACGTATCCGCACGCGTCAAAACATCGTTCGTTAATGTTTTCACATAGGTAATTATGTATTCATATACCAAGCCGATAGACCAACAATCAGTGATCCTAGCGACTACACCGGTTCCTTGTCCGGATATAAACTTTCAACGATCTTTTTTTAACATAAAATTATGACTGTCCTCGAACGAATTGACGATAAATATGCTTTAAAATAAGTTCACAAATCAGACATAAAAATACTTTTCAAATATTTTTTTAAAATTTTAACTTCAAAAAGTTGGCGCTTAGTTAAAAATGACTGCCGATAGACTGACAATTCGGTAAAAAATTAGAAATTAAAAAAAACTTAAAATTATTATTTTATGGATTACAATGCATATTTAACATATACATTATATATTAACGCACACACACACACACACACACACACACACACACACACACACACACACACACACACACACACACACACATATATATATATATATATATATATATATTTATTACATATTTAACATAGGTTTCATTATTATCATTTAGATTTATTTTATTCTCTTTTTTTAGTCGTAATTTTATTTAAAATGTAAGTGAATTAACGCGGGTGGTATGACAGACACTGTTTACAAGAAGTGCAAAGACGAGAAAAAGTGTAGAGTCACGAACTAAATACTTGATCTTATGTTGTTTTTCGATAAAAGTTTTTTATCGTTTATCCTCGGACACATTATTTTTTTTTTTTAAATAAAAACTACAAAAAACACTCCGGAATATAAAAATGGACGTAATTTTTCAGAAGTCATCTATCTAAAATCCGATCTAAATATCTGTTACCCCAAAAACGATATTTTTAATACAGCAAGTTTATTTTTGGCACTGGTAACTAAATATTTTGCAACCGGTTACGATTTTCTCATTAATTAAATTTTAACTTCATTAATTAATTTTGTTGTAAAGCTCAGTTTGTTAAGTTCAGGACAAATCGTGTGAGGTCTCTCATTCACCGAACTAATACTTTATTTAAAGCTTTTGGTGTAATTTCTGTTTTTTATTCTTAAATTTTTCGAGGGAGTAACTTACAAAAACCTAGAAGCAGCGGCTTAAGCCGAATTCGAAACGGTTAATTATGAATACTATTAACAACCGCTATTTCACAAAAGAAGTTAAATTTCTCAGAAACCATTCGCATGTTCGTTATAAAATGTTAATATGTTTTCTATTTACGGAATACTAAATCTTTAGATATATTTTTTCTTTAGATATATGTTTAGAAATTAGAGTTAATACTGTTTCAGAAGTAGAAGGAATGATTCCTATCTATGCGATAAACTCCTACAGAATCCACTTAGAAGAGGAATTAGATTTAGTCGAGAGGTTTGCTAAAAGAGTGTACAGTTTACACGCACCCACATGCACGTGCATGTGCACGCACGCAAAACCAAAACGACTTGTCTCTTTGAATAATAAGATTAACCCTTTTCAGGAGGTTCTTGAATATGTGTATTTCTTTGTTGTTTAATATTAAAAATTGGCACAAAGAAATTTGTTAATTTATTTAATTTACATAAAATAACAATTATCGTGGGAAAGAAAAATATCGAAAGAAGTAGCAGTTTTTATCATACATATTTTAACCGACTTCATATAAATGAGGAGGTTCTGAGTTCGACCACCGTTGTTTTAAATGATTTTCACCACCAAATGCACTGATTTTAGTAATTCTTGTTTTATTTTGAAAGGAAATTCCTTCGGTCGGTCACGTTCAAAGATATTAGGTACCTCTAACGGAGGTTATTTAAAAGAAAAATTACTTCTACGTCGACGATCGTGTTCCGAGGAGTTAAAATCAGGACTCCCACATCTTTTAAAGCTACTCCGTGACTGGGATCGGTTGTCTAATGCTGTATTTCCTTCAGGGTAGATTGTAGTGTTCTACATCAACCTCTTTTCCTTATTCTTAAAGGCACTTTGCTCACCGCTCTGGGTTCTGTGGGAGTAGGTTAGGACCCGGTAGTCCATGCGAGGATACAGATACCTAAGAACCCGGTGCGTCCAGGAACCGGATCGTGGAAGTTTCCGACTTAACTGTATTCTGTTATCAAAAAATGAAAATGAGCTTCTGAAAATGAGCTTCGGACTGAACCGAGGTAGGTTATTCGAAACAAAGAATTATCTCCGACTGTCCTTAACTACTTAACGCTTCCGATTGTTTTATTACCTTCTGCAATTTAATTCAATTTTACGAGTTAGCATTGACATTTAGAATGACAATAGCCGAAACGGCAGTACGTAAAAAGTAGCAGCTAGTTCTGATGTCAATCGCATATATTTGTCGGGTTTTCGACAAATGTATTGGTATCAGAGCGAGGAAAAATTAAAACTTTTATAATTGTTATGTATTTATAATCGTATTTTAATAAGGAATTGTAGACTCGGCTTTGCACCATTGGGACTTGAGCCGTTAGGGTTATTATGTAGCCGCCATACTAAAATAGAATTTACGGAAGTACACAGGCAACTTCTCATCGAGTCATAGAGACGACGTACCATCGCTACGGATTCCTTCTTCCTGAACATCACCCGAGCACAGACCTTGGACTAAGCTTACAGATCCTAAACCAGGAAAAAGGAATCAAAAATAAAGATGTCGGTAGGACGATTAGAAGAACACCGTCAAAAGGAGGAACCGCAGCGCAATATAAACTACCTCAACTACTGTGCTGTTTAAGCAACCGGCGCTTAATCTACCCGTAACCCCTCGGAAATTGGTCATTTTTTATTGAGGTCAGGGAATCATAACGTTATAACTCAAAGATTTCGCGTTGTTTGAATTAAATAGCCTTCAACGAGTTTGATTTTCCTCTAGAAACTATAATGATACACGCTACTTTAGAGATTAGAATGCTAACAGGGTCAGGATTACTGAAGGAAAACCCATGCCGAATCCCTAGATTTTGCGATTTTGTCGAAGTATCAAGCCGAACTAAAAACTAAAGATTTTACTACGGGTAAAATAAACCGTTCTAAATCTGTTTAAACCGCATGACCGGAGAATTTTTTTTCGGATTCGTTCAAACATTTAAGCGTAATCAAGTACAAACAGTTTTAATTTCGGTTTTCTGCTAATTACCGGGATTAATAATTGACGATTTGTTAGTTCGAAACCTGTTATACAAGTCGAGGTTCCTATATAATAATGCTCACAAAATAGTAATTAGGTTCCGTTCCACCATTTCAGTTCCGTTCAGAACAATAATTGTTCTGAAAGAAATAATAAAATTATTTATTGTCTTTAGATGATTTAATTGCGCTTAACGGATTAATTATAGAAGTTTTTAGAAGAAGAATAAGATACGTCAAATTAAATCTAGGAGCAGTGGCGGCTCGCATATAGGCACTGTGGAACCGCAACACTCCCTATTTCCACTTGATATTATGGATAAATTTAATATAATGAGTTCTTTTTTCTTTAATTCTTTCTTTATACTTGTACAATATATAAAGCTTAATGTCAGCAGCCATCCCCCAATTTATAAAAAAGATACAAAAATCTTTGTACGAAACTGTGCGCTTCACAGTTCCAGCGGCGTGGTGTTTGGCTGTTGTGCAGATGCGCACATAGGAAGCTGCACGCGAGGCTGCGAGGGAGAGACAGCACTGTGCCGACCCTGGCGTGCTGGTGGAAGGTAGTTTTTTTTTACTCCGTGTGTGTATGGAACGTTCCTTGTTCGTTTCCTTTTCTAGTTTAGTCGGTGGAAGAAACATGAAAGCGGTTTAGTTGTTTTTTCAATAGTGATCAGAAGATGGCGGAAAGCAAGGGCTCTTTGATTGCCAAATCTGTCCAAAAACACGCTGGAAGGGCAAAGGAGAAGGTAATTAGTAAAAACTAATTATGTATTTGTTTCTGTGTACATAGAGATTTAAATTAAGCACCGTTGGACTATATAGTTTTTAAGCGGACATTTTATTAAGTTATTATCTAATAATACTTAAAAATATTATCCGTATTGACATTTTATTACTTATTCGATTAAACTGAATACGGTTTTTAATATAATATAATATCATATAATGTGCTTAAACCCTTGTACCATATTCTTGAATGTGATAAAATGTAGAATTATATTATTGTCCTGCTTCCAGCTAATCTATTTGATTCATTTTTATCCGGTTCTCTTATTTTACAGAAAATATTAACCATGGGCTTGAAAAGGCCCAGAAAATAATTTTCTGGAGCAGTACCCCCATTAATTTTAACTACGAGCTCCCACTGCTGCGGAGTTCGGTAGTACAAGTACATAACATTTTTGGTAGAAAGAAAACATTCTTGTTTGTAAAACAGGGAGAGTGACTCATACCGTTATTGAATTCGTTTAATTTTTTACGATAGGGAAATACATCTCGGTAACTGCCGACTGTAAATTACATTTAATTAAACTAATATTTATGGCAAAAAACTCCATCTTCTTTCTTACAGCTGTAAGGCCTTGGCCGGTTATAAATTATAAGTTACATAATAAAATCACTTCAAAAATGTTACATTATCGCTTTTGTTTTTTCAGTGAATCGATAAGAACGTCTAGAATAGGTATCTTACGTTCATTAATCTTACTGTTAGCTAACGTTTGTTTCGTTATATTTTATGTTCGTATTAGAATGAAGATATATAATTCATTCAAGAAAACACGGAACATAGTTGAATCAGAAATGTTCCGACGTTTATACTTTCGAAACTACAGACGATTAAATATTATAAAAACTGTATTCGTTCTGGTCGCCAGCGGATGGAGCGATTCGAACATAAATTAACTTTAAACGAGATATGTACGTACAAATTTCTTGGATTTTCCAATCGGCATATCAGAAACGAAATTTACGGATATCGTACGGTATTTTAGCGATCAAAACAATTAAACTGTATCTAATTTTTATTGTAGATCTAAATTATACGGGAAAACCAGTAATAAGTTTTAAAAAGGGCGTATATCACCCGGTACGATTCAGAACAAGTTAAGCCTGCAAATTATTAGTAACTATTTGTTATTTTATATTTAACTTCATTATTTATTATGAATTTTACCGGAGTATAAACATTTACGTTGCGAGTTATATTTTTTTTAAATAGCTTATCATTTTTTATTTATTGTAACATATTTTGTAAAAATAATGAATACTTTTATTTCGATACCTACAACAGCAGTTGTACATTCTATTCTATAAAGAAAACGCTAAAGAACCGTTGAAAAAGTAATAATGTAGAACTAGATGCGCATTTCAGTAGTTAAATAATAATCATCAGTAGTTATAATAGAACTATTCAGAATAAATACGAATACAAAACGTAAAAAAAATTATCTGTGCAACAAATTAATTAAATTTTTTACTATTGTCTTTTATATAAAACAAAAGTTTGAAAAATAAAAATATAATTCATTTCACGATGAGCAGTCCAAAAGGAACGCTAAAGTGTTGCTTATAGTACAACCTACACTACCTGAACTCTCCACCACATCCTATTCTTCAATTTCCCCTTATATAAATTATTAAAAATTTCATTTATAATAATTGATGAAGATCATTTAACAATATAAATGTTTACGTTTTCAATGTTTTTAATGGTTTTGAGCGTTATCTTTGTTATTTTATTCCATTATCCGTTTAGGATAGTAGAATCCGCAATCAGTAACTGCTTAAAACCCAGGTTAATAAGGTCTTTTAAAATAAATACGTGTCAAATACAACCATCGTCGTATGTTTTATATTATATCAATTCGATAAGATAATGCGAATTTCAGATTGTGTATACGCAATTTCATATATATATATATATATATATATATATATATATATATATATATATAGCAGCGGGAATTTGACTCCCATTGAGAACCCCAAAGAAATATTTTATTTTTGTTAATTTCTTCTCTTATTTTAAGAGAAAATTTCTTTTCTTATTTTCTTCCCTAAAATTGCTTCCGTTGTCCCTATACTTTTTCTGAAACAAATTGGTCTTCTCCTAACACTTCTTCTACTCTCCTCTCAATTCTTGTGTAGAATTCTGGTTAAGATTTTTGAAGCATGGCTAGTTAAGCTAATGTTCTGTATTCTTCACATTTATCTGCTCCTGCTTTCTTTGGTATCATGACTATAACTCTCTTTTTGAAGTCTGATGAAACTTCCCCTTTTTCATAAATATTACACACCAGTTTAAATAATCTAGCAATCGCTTCCTCACCTGCACTGCGTAGTAATTCTACAGGTATTCCGTCTATTCCAGGAGCCTTTCTGCCATGTAAATCGTTTAATGCTCTCTTAAATTCAGATCTCAGTATTGTTTCATCCTCTTCTACTTCCTCTTCTTCCTCTATAACACATTTTCTAATTCATTTCCTCCGTATAACTTTTCAATATATTCCACCCACCTATCGACATTGTCAGTTGTATTACATATCAGTGTACCATCTTTATTTAACACATGATTAGACTTTAATTTAAGTATCCCAAAATTTTCCTTATCTTTCCTTTTTGCTCCATCTATTTTACCAATGCTCATTTCTCTTTCCACTTCTGAACACTTTTCTTTAATCCACTCTTCTTTCGCTAGTTTGCACTTCCTGTTTATAGTATTTATTATATTTCGATAGTTCCTTTTACTTTCTTCATCACTAGCATTCTTATATTTTCTACGTTCATCTATCGCTGCAATATATCGTCTGAAATCCAAGGTTTTCTACCAGTTCTCTTTGTTCCGTCTAAGTTCACTTCTGTTGATTTAAGATATTTCCTTTTTAACATTCTCCCATTCCTCTTTTACATTTTCTACCTTATCTTTTTTACTCAGACCTCTCGCGATGTCCTCCTCAAAAATCCTCTTTACCTCCTCTTCCACAAGCTTCTCTAAATTCCACCGATTCATCTGACACCTTTTCTTTAGGTTTTTAAATCCCAATCTACATTTCATTGACATTAAATTATGTCGCTATCAATGTCTGCTCCAGGGTAAGCTTTGCAGTCGATAGGTTGATTTCTAATCACACACGCTACAAATCATTCATCTCATCCTCTGAAGTAATGCTTAACTGTGGACTCGTAGGTTAAACAAAAAAAAAAAAAAGGTTGATTTCTAAATCTTTGCTTAACCATGATATAATCTATCTTATACCTTGCAGTATCACCTGGCTTTTTCCATGTGTATATTATTCTATTATAATTTTTAAACTGGGTGTTGGCAATTACTAAATTATACTTCGTGCAAAACTCTATAAGTCGGTCCCCTCTTTCATTCCTTTTGCCCAGCCGTATTCACTCACTATATTTCCTTCCTTGCCTTTTCCAATGCTTGCATTCCAGTCTCCAGCTACTATTAAATTTATTCGTATAATACATAGATTAATAAAAAAATTGTATTGATTGAGCCTTTTAAAAATGATTACTTTATGAAAATTCTGCAATGGCACAGAACAATACAATTAGTCATAACTTCTGGATAATGCAATTTAAAATGAGTCAGAAAATGGCTTTCTTACAGACTTAGTTATCATTGTTTGTCAAAGTGATCTCACAAGTAACATCTGTTTTGATTATGTCTGAATTACTGGTACAAGCCGTAGCCAGTCTGTGTTCTGTGTTCACTCTGCTGACATCTGTACATCTTTCATGTGTATGTGCTGATATAATATAGTTCAGTGAAAACTTTTCTCAATTACGGCGTATTCTAAATTTATATTTCATCTTTTGAATTCAAGACGTGTGAATTCAACACTACAAAAAATATTTTTGTAATGTTTTTATATTGTGTGATTTTGCAAAATGCCTAGAAATTGTGTAACCCTCCCGGACAGCTTTTGCTACGTTTGTGCTGAGGTAACATTTAAATTTTAAACACATAGTTTTACTCCTCTCATCAAAACGTTTTATGAACTTTATTTTGGCTACAAAGTTGGTGACCAAGACAAACACTGGACCCCTCATATTTGTTGTGCTACTTGTGTCATATTCCTTACAAGCGGCTCAAAGGGTTCTCGGAGCATGACTTTGCTGTTCCAATGATTTGGTGGGAACCAAAAGATCATACCACCGATTGTTACTTATGTCTGACTAATGTTGCAAGCATTAGTTCAAAATCAAAGTCACTATTTCATACCCTAATTTACCATCTGCTATGAGGCCTGTGGCTCACATTGAAGAACTGCCTGTGCATAAACCACCAGACAATATCATACTTAGCGATGATCAACAACACAAAGATTTGCCAGAGGATAATGATGATGTAAGGGTTGATCTAAATTATTAAGCTTCGTGTTCGTCTGGTGAAACACATTTACTGACACAAAGGGACCTCAATGACCTTATACGAGATCTGTATTTATGAAAAAAGGAGGCAGAACTTTTATGTTCATGATTAAAAGGTTGGAACCTCCTCCACCACGAAACAAAAGTAAGTGTTTTTAGAAATAGGCACAGTGACTTCAAGAATTTCTTGTATTTGAAGATGGACTTGTTTTTGTAATAATGTTTTGTCTGTAATGGAATCGTCTGGCCATGAGTACAAAACAGAGGAGTAGCGCTTGTTTATTGATTCGTCTGAAGCTAGTTTGAAAGTCGTGCTTCTGTACATCGGGAATAAGTTTCCATTAGCAGCACTAGCTTACGCTACGGATCTGAAAAAAACTTACGTGAACATGAAACTTTTGCTAGATAAAATAAAGTATGAAGGATTTCAGTGGAACATCTGTGATGACTTGAAAGTAATTACTCTCTTACTAGATCTTCAACTTGGTTTCACAAAATACTGTTGTTTTCTTTGCGATTGTACAGCAGGGATAGAAAAAATCATTACGTACAGAAAGAATGGCCAAACCGAACAGCATTAACGCCAGGAAAGAATAATGTAGTTAATGCACCACTTGTTGATTCAAAGAGATTGGATTTACCTCCACTCCATATAAAGCTGGGGCTTATGAAAAACTTCGCGAAAGCAATGAATCGAAGTGGGCTTGGATTCGCTTACTTAAAAAATAAGTTTCCAAAGATCAGTGAAGCAAAAGTCTAAGAAGGAATCTTTGTAGGACCTCAAATTAGAGATTTATTTAAAGATGACAACTTCGATAGTAAAATGTGGTTAAATGAGGTGGAGAAAGCTGCATGGAAGTCTTTTAAGAGCATTAGCTAGAACTTCTAAGGAAACCATAAATCCGAAAATTACAAAGAAATAGTGGACGATTTAATAAAATCATGGGATGTAACATGTCATTGAAGATTCACTTCGTGGACTCGCACTAGGATTTCTTACCATAAAATCTAGAAGCGGCCAGCTTCTAGAATAATGTTACTGCAATATAAATAATTGAAGTAATTTCTGTTAGAAAAACTAGTTATCGGAAAATAATTTCTGGCAAAAATCAGTCGTACTGAAGCGAAATATTAGATTGCGTTTTTATTTACAAATTTTTCTTCGAATATAAGATTTTTCACATTTCAAATGGGCTTAGGGTCGATTCGGGTTAAAAATTTGTAAAAGCAAGGTACTTTCTCCTACTTTACTTTGATTGTTTAAGCCATATCTTTGTAAAAAAATGAAATCATAGTTAAAAACAAAAAAATTGACTGAGGGGGCAAAATAAGACTACTCCTAACTTTTAATCGTTATTATGCAGCGAGTTAATTAGATTCAAACACCACGAGATAATGTAGTAACTAGACCCGTATGATACAGTTATTATGTCGTTAGATGCGCACCCGTTAATCGTTTATAAAAAATATTATTGAGACAGAAAAAAAACTAAAATAAAGCCGATGACCCAATTAAGATGAAGTATCGTAAAATATACAAAGGAGTAAAAATAATTGTAGATGTTTGTTAAAAAGATTACAAAGCTATTTATGCCGAACAAAATCGATCGTGATCTCGGACACGTGCGCAATCAGTGCAGTAATATTTTATCGCTTACTCTTATATTTTATGTAATAAATTACAAATTAAGATCGAGGGTTTACACGAGAAGAAAAACAGAATTGTCCGATTGTTATTGTTTTTGTTGTCGGAACGGATTCAGAGGCAGAAATATAAACTGAAAAGGGGAAACCCTTAGTTAGCTGCCGGCACGATAGGTGTATAGAGGTGGTTCTGTCTTTAGTAGGCGTTATTAACATTCCGATGACGCTAATACGGTGAGAATCCTGTAGCTAAAAATATATCCTAGAATGCTACTTCTGGACACGGCAAATCCAAAAATACCGAATTCCTTGCTAATTTCAGCTTTTGAGTAAGAAATATAACATTATAATAGTACTGAGTGATCGTTTCTGGACAGCTTTTAACACGTCATTTGATGGTATTCGCAATAAAATACACATTCACTCGTACACGTACACACAACACACCACATCACTTTGTTTACGTTTTGCATCAAGCGTTCCAAAAGCTCTTTTTTAAGAGTCAGTAAAAATTAACAATTAATTAACCGAAAGGTTTACAAGAATTTTTATATCATATATATATATATATATATATATATATATATAGGCGCGTGTGTGTGTACGTTTATAAAATATGAGTATATTCCCTGTAGCACAAATAACATAAGTTAATTTAGCCTACTGATGATCAAAGAAATGTTTTAGAAATTTAAAAAAATATATAAATAAATACAAATCTACGTCACTTTAAATTAATTTTGAAATTGAATTATAACTGTAAATATTTACATAGTTCGAATTAACGTAAAAATTTTTTTCTCTTTATTTACACTACTGAACTATATTGTTTAGGACTTAATGATCTTACAAAAGAAAAGAATAACTCGAGTCAAGTCCAATTATTTCAGTTTATAACCGCAATTGGGGAGACCCAATGAGGAAAGCGAGGATACTTTCTTTTACTAAGCGTTCAAAGTAATGTAGTCGCTATCTTGTATTAATCACTAAACGGCATAACATCAAGTGGAAATATATATATACACACAAATACACATATACAAAACAACCGTTAATAATGACTAAATAAACGACACAAAATGAATGATTCAAACGAACTATAAACATAAAAATAAAACCGTTGAAAAGAAATAGAACTATTCTCGAACACAGATTTGTAAATATTTATGTAAACATATACATAGTGATATTAAATATTTACGAAGGCTATAATATGAAAACGTCGATCTTTTGGGTCGATCGGTTACATCGCTCACTCTATTCTGTTTCCTCTATTTGAAAAGGAACCATTGACGTCATTCGCCCACTAATTCATCTGCGTTCCACGGTTAGAAGTAACAGAAATATAAAATATATACGTTTAATCACCTTATAAAGGCTCACATGAATAGCCGTTTATGTATACATACGTTAAATACAATCGGTGGAAAGAGAAACGTAACAATAAATATAAACGAATATTATGTATGATACGCTTCTTTAATAGTTTTTTCCTTTATAATAATAATAATTATTATTTGTTTTTTTCGGGGAAGGTGGAAATGCATTTACGCACGGAGTGTCGGCGTAAACTGAAGGTATTATAACAATCACTATCAGCAGACTACCGAATAAAACCACCCCCATTTCTACTAGGACTCGACCCGGAACCGTTTAACACATTACTTCCGCCCGAGTCCTCCTATACCAGCCTGAAAAGGTCGCTACCTAATTTTTAGGACTATCTAGGTCCCCTTTCTTGGTTCTGAGAATGCTGCCGACGAATCGGGCCACACTCTCCCAGCTGCTCAGGTTACGGAGCTTCATCTCAACCACTTTGTGAGGTCTCAGTGTCCCAAGATCCGCCTCTAGTGTCCCTTGATCTGCCGCCCACCAAACACGTTTGAAAAAGAAGTGCTCAACGTCGTCCCGTACACCGTGGCAATAGAGGCAGTCGGGGGACGGCGCCTTCCCTATGACATGAAGGTAAGCGCGGAAGTACCCGTGACCTATTAAAAACTGGGTCATGTAGTTCTCCACCTCTCCATGCCGCCGCTCCGTTCACGGTTTTACCAGAGGGATAAGCCTTGCGGTCCATCGCCCTCTGGCGTCGTGGTCCCAGGTCTCATGTCATGCGAGAAACGTGCGAGTGTGTTCCTCGTTGGCGATAGTCTCCCGGTCTTCGCCTCTTGTAGAATGCTTGGCGCTCCCTTGCCAAAAAAGAAATAGGTATGACGCCGGCGACCACCACTACTGCAAGCTCGGAAACCGTCCGATACGCGAAAGCGACTCGCAAGGCCGCAGTGCGTTGCACCTGCGTGAGCTGATTCCAGTTTCTTTCGACTCTTAATGCCCGGGCCCACATTTCCGCCCCGTATAACAGAATGGAATGCACCGTGAACATCAGCAGTCGCCATCTGCTGACCTTCGGTCCGCCGACATTCGCCATGAGTCGGCTGAGAGCATTTATGGCTCTCCCCGCTTTGTCGGCGGTTCAGCAAAGCTGAGTTCCCGGTCAATCATCATACCGAGGTACTTTGAGGCCGACTTGGTCTCAACGATCTCGACTCCAACCCGCAGGGAAAGCGATATGCTTCTACGTTAGAACCACGATCTCCGTTTTGGTGAGGACTAGAGACAACCCATGGTCGTCCAGCCAGGCACTGACACTGTGCATGGCTCGGCTGAGCCTCATTTGAGCGCGCTCCACGTCGCGGTCTGCGACAAGAAGCGCAACGTCTTCAGCGTCCCCAATCAAGACCGATTAAAGCGTTGATATAGCCTCAGTAGTATTTCTTTGCATCGATACAATCAATGCATTGTATAAAACAATAGTACAATCGAAGCTCGACTACGGCTGTATTGTATATTCATCCGCTGGAAAGTCGCATTTACGAAAGTTAGTCGGAATAAGAATTTACATAACAGCGGTATAAGATATGTCATAGGCGCTTTCCGTACAAGTCCGGCGACTAGTCTAATGGTGGAAGCCGGAATAATGCCACTACATTACAGAAGAGAGATCCTATTGCTAAGATATGCAGCAAATATATGGGCCTTCCCTACCCATATAAATAATAACACTTTCAACAATCATCCTTTGTCTTATCAACCGTCAGTGGTTACGAAGAATACATTTAAATTTATATTAGCGGTTGGATTAATTGTGTTGGATGCTCCATATATGTAAATGGAAAAGCCCATTTTTGGAAACCGCCAGATATGACCAGTGTTTATACGGCAGAACTTATTGCCATACAGCAAGGTCTTCACTACTCGGAACACTACTGAGAAGAAAGAGTGCTAATATGTTCCGACTCACTAAGTGCCCTTACTGCAATTCGGAACAAGAACATTAAGGATGTCCTTATTGCAAACATCCTGTTTATTTTGTACGTTTTATATCAACGAGGACAGCGATGTATATTTTTTTGGACTCCAGGGCATATTGGTATTGCAGGGAATAAAAATGCAGACGAAGCTGCCAGAAAGGCGACAGTCTGTGATAAGCTGGATACAATTCCTGTACGCGTGGCAGATGTTAAGAATTGTCTAACCAATACAATAAGAAACCGGTGGACTAATGATTCAAGAAGATTAGATACCAAACTAAACTCAGTTAAAACTTCTCCATATAAATGGAAGAGCGACGTGAAGCTGACTCGCCAAGAACAAGTGGCGGTGACCACAAAATGGAAATGAAGAAAAAATAGTTGCGTATCTGTACGCCAGTGGACTATTAACAAATCTATAAGGAAATTAAAGCCGTTTTAAGGAATCTCTAAGGGATGTAGTGGAATCTTGAAGGGTGACACGTATAGGGCAAAGAGCCCTCTTACCTGGGGCGCCCGGGCTCGATTGTATGCAAGCAATCGGGCCAGCAAATTGGGGAGTCGGGGCGTATCCGATGATGGCATGGGGGACCTTCGAGGGTTGACGGAGGGCGCAAGGCATGCCTGGAGCAAGGCACTTCAGGACCGGGAAGGACCGCCTCCGGCCGAGGGGTTCTTTGGCCATCCTGAACAGGTGGTCGAATTGCTCCTATGTCACGGGGGGACCCCGATGGGTTAAGTCCTACAGGACAATTTATAGGGGGTAGTCAACTGTCACGGCATCCTGCGGGAACTGATGTAATGCTTAATAGCGTTTTTGGTTGCTCCGGGGGTACTTAAAAATAACATAGGGGAGGAAAAGGAAAATTTTGGTATTGTGTGGCCGCTCTTGTTCATTTATAATTCTGTATTCAATTTGTATTTCGATTTTTAATGTCAGGGCCCTTTACACCCTGTAAGTGTTCTTAGTGTTAATATATGTGTGTGCCTAAATGTTTTGTGTTTCTTTTTAGTGTTTTTTAATAAAATGTAAGGGCCCTTTACACCCTTACATATGACGAATCTGATGATGATTTGAACCCCTTTTAAAGAATGTGACGAGGGTTAATGATCTTAGAAGTCGATGCTCATATAACACAAAAAAAAAATAACGATGACGAACGCAACCGAATTTGTTTGTCCCGACACACATCGGTGCAACATTCAGCGGTTGTACAAAGCCTACGCAGCGTTCCTGAAGTATACTACGTCTAGAATTGTGGCTTGAAACGACAAACAACGACTGCGTTCTCTACGTCATTTAGAAATTTAAGCAGATAGATAAGGAACGATTTAATATCTGGAAAATTATAAGTTCTTTGGACAAAATTATTTTGAGAAAGAGAAAGCTAGGAAATAACATACGGAGAACTTCTTTTTGAAATCATGTGTTATTTACGTCACCCTTTTTTATGATACCGTTCTCGTGATTATTTATTAATGTTTCTTAAAATATTTACGCCTCATATGTTAAATGTTAATTGTTCCTTTACATTTCTGAATATTCCTAAACTTCCAAAGCTGAATTTTTCAAATCTGGTTCGTATGATTTTAATAAAGACACCTAAGTTAAAACACTCACGTCATCGGTCACCAATTTAGAACCGTTTATTACAGGGGACTTCAAATCAATTACATAACATTCCAACTACAATAAAAAAATAAGAAAAAAAAATCGCCTAAGTAGGTCTAAAAAACCGGTCCGATACATAAATTACACAGATATGAATTCTCTTTATTGTACCAAGAAGGGTACAGGTATAAAACAAAATTGACAACTAACAAAAAAGGAAAACTGATGGTTTTTTTTTTATTTAACAGTGATTCCTATCATTATGTATAATTTTTTTTTTTCTACTCTACTCCCCTGGGCCGGTCCGACTGGTTAGTATTGCGCCACCCACGGAAGTGTCTGGTAAACTCTAACGAGCCTCCCCACCTACCGGCTGAACGTCCGGCATGGCAGGTCGGCTCGCCGGTGTCAGCTCTTTTGAGTGATTTTCTGTTTGCCCATTTGGTAACCACGACATACCTCGAATAGCCGTAACGTGGCACCGGATCTTTTCTTACTCTTCTTCTTCATCAGAACCTATCTAAACCCTTGGAGTCCTCAGTGGATCATTGAGAACGACACACCTCAGCGTGCCGTCTCTCGCCACTGAGGCTGTCCACCCTACCATATTCTACACTAGTAACCTAGTCGCCTTTCATCTATATCCTTCTCTGTTAATACTGCTACTATAAATTCCGTAACCTTCTTCCAGTTTATTTCGCTCCTCAACATGTACTCTAGGACCGCTGCTGGGCTCATACCTATTATGCCATAGTTCCTCCTTTTAATTGCCCACTTCTCGCAGCAGAAAAATGTGTGTTCTGCATTGTCAATTCTCTCACAGTACATACATTCTGGACCTGGCCTTCTTCCAACACGATGGAGGTACTCATTGAAATTGCCATGACCTGTAAAAAACTGCGTGATATGATAATTTAACTCACCGTGTTTCCTGTCTAACCATATTGCCAGATCTGGAATCAGCTCCTTCGTTCGTCTGGCTGGTCCATCCTCCTGCCATCTATTTTGCCATCTATGTCTAAGTCTATCTTTTGCTTCATTTGCTTCGAGGCCTTGCGCCCTCTCGACTCTATTTAGGGCCATTAAGTCTATTGGTGGCACCCCAGACAACACGCACAACGCCTCATAGAAGACCGTCCTGTAAGCTGAAACAACCCCCAGCAACAGCCTCCTATGAGTACTAACCAGTCTGTTCAAATTTCTTTAAACCCTGACTGAGTGCCACCACACTGGTACTGCATATAACATCATGGATGTCACTGTGGACGCTATCGCCCTTCGCTTAGAGGGTCTTGGAGCTCTCTGCGAAGACATTATTATATTCAAATTCTTAGTCATCTGTTCACCTTTGGCACATATGTCTATTATATGCTGGGTGAACCGGCAATTCCTCTCATAAGTCACACCCAGGTATTTAATCTTTTCGACCTCTGTTATATGTTGGTTTCCAATTTGGATGGCCGGACGGTCTAAAATCCTCTTCTCTGTGAACATAATATATTTACATTTCTCTATTGCCAGCTGGAGTCCCCTCTCTTTCAACTAATTATCTATCGTCCGTAACGTGTTGTTAGCACTCTCTTGTACATCGACAGTTGTTTTACACTTGATGAGTATCGCCAGGTCATCGGCATAGGAAATTACTTGTACCCTATCCTGATAGTCTAGTCTTAATATCCCATCGAAGGCCAGTATCCAGAGTAAGGGTCCCAGTACAGAGCCCTGTGGCACACCGCCATAAATATTGAAACGTAGGCACTCACTCTGCGTGTCCACCAAGCATTCTCTATTTGAGAGGTATTCCCCTATCTGCCTTCTTAAATAAGGACTGATACCTTTTTCCACTAATGCCCTATTTATTGATTCCCACTTGATAGAACCGAATGCATTTTTTACATCTAAAGCTATGAATAGGGGAATACGCCTCGTTCTCCATGTGCCGCTCCTAGTATCCTTAGCCCAGTCGATCACATTTGTCGCCACCTGTATCGTCGAACGACCCTTCATGAATCCAAACTGATTTCCACTAATGCCTATTCCTTCCTCAAGTTCCTTAATGATTCGGCCAGCGAGCATCTTCTCCACTACCTTCGCCATGGTATTTAAAAGACTCAATGGTCTGTATAAAGGTTCTCCATTGTCATTTGCGACTTTTGGGAGGAACCCCACCCTAGATTCCTTCCAGATTCCTGGAAATGTCTTGTTTTCTAATCCATGGCTGGCAACATCAAGCATTTCATAAGGAATTCTCTTTATCAGCCCTTTAAGGAGTGCCGCTGGAATTCCGTCTGGACCCAGGCTCTTCCTGTTACCCAGTTGTGCTACAGCCAAGTGCTGTTCAGAGAACGTGAAGCGTCTGGGTTCGCAATCTATAACATTTCCTGCAGTTTCTACTCTACCGGGGAATAGCTCATTAATTTGTTGTTCTACCTGCTCATTATTTAATACGGGCAGACGTCTTCCAAATTGCTTAGTGATTATTTTGTATGCCTCTCCCCAGGGGTCTCCGTCTAACTCCTCGCAGAGTCTGTGCCATTGTTTTTTCTTAGACATACGAATAGCTTTGATTAAGGCCCGTCTGGTCTCTTTATAAGCCAGAGATGCCTCCTCGTACTCCTGTCCGCATTCTGAGTCTCTGCTTCCTTCTTCTGCGCGATTGTAGGAGCCCTCTCAGTGTTTCAATCTCCATATTCCACCAATACACTGAGTGTCTATTAGCTCTTCTGTGAGCTACTCTGCCCATTTCTTGTCTTATAACGTTAGTCAGGGCAACTGGTATCAGATTCTCTATGTTGATAATCCTTTCGGCCGTTCTATCGATTATGATCTCGATCTGTTCCGTTGTAAAACTACTATAGGGCATTTTCTCTCTAGTCACATAGTCTGAGCCTTTTATGGTAATCATAGTGGCATGATGGTCACTCGCTACATCATGTGGTAACACTCGCCAGTCCCAGTGTTCCCTACTCCATCTATCGTCTATGATTGTTAAGTCCAAGACTGACGAGTGTTCTCTCGCCTCATATGTAGGGATGCCATCATTTACACAATGGCATCTAACTGCCCCCATCATATCCGTAAGGATCTCACCTCTGCTTGGTGTATGCGCTCCCTGCTGCAATCGCTTTACTATTGAAATCACCTAGAATAATGACTTTCTTCCTGGCGTTATTTACTATTCCTTGTATTATGTCTAGTCTTCTAGTAAATTCATGTATGTCACAGTTTGGAGACACATAGGCACCAATCGCTAGTGTTGAATCCGACTCCACCGCCAACATGCCTCCAGATCTGGACGTCAATCTCCATGCTATCCTGCCACTTACATCCATAATTGCCACGACACCATTTGTATCCACCATCCAGCCTGATCTAGCAACAACGTACTTGTTCAGCTCCGTGATTATCAATAAGTCAGCCCTTTGCTCTATGACCAGTTCACTAACCAAATCATGAGACATGGTGCTTCTGTTTGCGTTAACCATTATCACCCTAAGGATTTAAGTGTTTTGAGCACCCCCAGCCTCCGGTGCGGTGTTCTTGGCTCCCACAATCCAGGCAGCTACTATGCTCCCGGCATTCAGCAATCTTGTGGTCTCTGCCTCCACAATTGAAGCAGAGATCCATTCTGTCAGGGCCCTTGCACTCATGTTTACGATGTCCAGTACTCCAGCATCTGAAGCACTTTTCCTCTGATTCCCTACAGACAATTTACCCAGCCAATCCTCAACCTTTGTTCCACCAGCTTACAGGCAGCCCTATACGAGGTGATAACTGTAACATTTTGGGTCTCGGCGTACCCTTTTCTAATTGACGATATCTTGATGTCCTCATCAGTACCTACTCTTGCAGTAATAGCAGCAAAAGTTTCTGTCTCAGTGGTGTCATATTCTACATCCCTGATGTGAACTATTGTGCGCCTTCCCGCTCTTGTACGCAGGTCAACATTCAGATCTGCCGCCTTATCTCGTAGGTTACTTGTAAACTCTGGAGCTTTCTGCGCTCCCTGAATTCTCACGTGGAGTTCTTCATTCCTGCCCTTACGTAAGGAGATGACCTCTTTTGCATCTTCGCTACTTACTGCAGACTTCATCGTTTTAAGTAAATCAGAATAGAATTTTCCAGCTGCTTTGATAACCACAGTACGACTGTCAACTGCCGGTGGTGTCGACTTTTTAATATGGGCTTGTCCAGGCTTGCCTTGTATAGCTTTACCTTCAACTGGGATCGTAAGCACTTTAACCGCTACTTCCTCGTCTCTCCGCAAATAAGATATTCATTTCTTCATATAGTTTCCAATATTATTATTGGGGGACGACAAAAACTAAATTACCAGCCTGCTCTTCTCAGTAGCATCACCATAATAGTAGCTTTTGTATTTACTTTTCTTAATGTCGTCACAGTCTCCAAGAATTGATTGTTCATCTTTACGAATGTCGTCTACTTTGTATTTGGTACTAATACCTTCTTTTTCATCCCCTTGACTTGATTTATTTAAATCACTAACAGTATAATATGTATAATATTAATATTGAAATTATTCACGTTATTGTTACTGATGTTTGATTTGACTCTTAAAGTAAAAGTGGAACGAGTTTTCTAAAATGTGGCCTTTTTACAAAGTTTACAATTTAATCCCTCCTTCCCGACAAAGTAAAAAATTGATATAACCGTTATCGAAAATATTTTCATTATTTTAACACCCCTTTATTGAACAACTTCCAATAATTAAATATATAATAATATAAAAAAATCTTAAATGTAAAACTGTATTTTCATAAATTTAAATAATGTCATTTAATTTGTTTTTAACGTATATTTCGTATATTGAATAAAGTTATATCGTGTAAAATTTATGTAGTTTTTAATGAAATTATATTAAAATCAATTAAACATTGTTTATGAACTCTTTAATTTAAAATTACGTCAATATATTGATTCACAAATGTTCTTTAATAGTAATTAAAAAAAAAAGCAAACAGTAACTAGAAAACTAAAAACCAGGAAATCTGAATATTTTAATAAGAAACTAGACATACAAGTTGAAATTTTAATTTTAGAATGTTTTTGTTTTCTGTTTACTTTTTTATCTTTCTTTTAATCGGGATTTCGTTTCATTTCTGTTTTAATACAATGTGTAGTTGTTTTACCTTTTCTTCTAATTACAAAAATACGCGACTTACCTTAACGTAATTAATTATCTTTCCTTTGCGTCAATCGGGTCTTCCACTGCATTCGTAATATTTCTAGATCCTCACTAAGACAAAATTAAATTGTGATGGCTTAGTCCAAAAAGCCTTCGGAACATCTCATCGGTTTACAAATGAGTATCGATCGATGTCGCGCAATGTGATTTTTAAAAAGTTCACTCGACTTTGTTCTTAATGAAATCAATTTTACTGCTTCTGCATCTTCTTTTTCTTTGTCGACCGCATAACGCTACTGGTGTATCTAACTCCATTTTCCAGTAAACACACAGAATTACTTTGCACTGAGTACACTGCCGGAGCTCAGGGCAGATTAGCAATAACAGACAGGTAGCGTTGAGGCCTAGCAGTTTTAGCAAAATACGAGTAGCTTAACCGCAGTCAGTCGTTACTGCCCTACGCTACTGCCAATCTTCGTGACGGGCAGATTCAGTGAAATAGTCACATAAGGAATGAAAACATTTCCCGCCTTCATAACGACCGCTTTAGAGAAACAAATCACTCGTTCGTATTCGTTCATCAGATTAAATAAATTCAAGCCGATCGGTTAAAGAGTAAAGTTTTATAAAAATGAAAATTTTCTCTATTTTTCTTCATAAAAATCTTTTCGACGGTATTTTCTAAAAACGTTCATCAATTAAACTGAGATAAACTCGTGTTAGAGACCGCCTGGAGTCGGCCCACCTCTTCACCCGACTTTGCAAAAAATTTAATAGGCTCGATCTGTTTAGCTCTCAAGATTTTCCGCCGATCGAGTTTTGTGCATTACATCTTTCCGGTTCAAATATTGTTCGACGTATATATTTTTCAATACGTTTAAAATATTCCGGATGACGTAAAAAGAAATATCGCCAATTATTTTTAAAATTGAAAATATCTTTTATCCTCTATACGATAAAACGTTCAAAATGCTGTATACCGCACAGAACACAAAGCGTAGCTGATACCTCGATACGCTTTAGAAAAGCTCCCGGACCTCGGTAAAAATTCAAAACCTAGAATATGAAGATAATCGTATAATTCAATTATATTTCTTAATTTGAGTTAAAACGGATTTTTTTACACCTTAGAAATAATAATTCGTAGGAATAAAAATACCTATAACGGTCCTTCGGAGCTTTTTAAATTTAACAACAGCAGAAATTTTAATAAACTACGACTACCAAGCGGTAATGCGGTATAACCATGTGGTTAGTAGCTCGTTTTAGACTTATTTATTTGGATAGAGCTGAAAAATCTGTACGAATATATATATATATATTTTTTTTTTAATTCACCGATCTTAAAAGTTATCGGCGAGTATGAGATCATCTAAAATCCAGTCCAGTATCGGTGGTTTTTTTGAAGCTTATAATTTACTTATCTTTTATGAGCGTTTTACACTTACAGAAATGCGATCTGAAGAACTGCATCTTCTACTAAATCCTGTTGAGATTTATTTTAGATGTCGAGAAAATCGAGCGATAAAACCGAAAATTAGTTTTATTCTTATGAATTTACAAATTTTCTTATTTATTCCCTTATTTTTAATGTAAAGAAAGTTTATTAAAAAGTTTTGATTCGGAAAACATAATTACGTTCAAGAATTTTACTAAAAATCTCAGCTTAGTTATACGATTAAGCAATCCCGATAATGGGATTGTCTAAAACAAGAGCTATTTGTATTTTTATTCTTAGTATAAAAAAATTGTTAAAAGTAGTTTTTATCAGCGTTTCTTAAATACAACTTGTTTGTCAATTAATGTATTTTATTATACTATTAGTGTTTTTTTTAAATTTATTTATTTATTTAGTAATCTGTGTAAATTGCGGAAAATGTATCTTTTATATAGACATTTTCCTTGGGATCTATCGATGATGATCGTTTAACAATTTAAATGGCCATCTAGATTTAAATTTTAGGGAAAATAAAATTTAACAGTTTATGTGTGTAGTTTTCCCCACTTTATTAAACGCTAGTGCATCGATCATTTTAGGTTATAATATTTGTTAACTTTCAAAAAATCGGTTATTTTTTTTGGGGTATTTTTATGAGCGATTTAGTTCATAAATGTAAGTCGCAGTAAATGTAAATCGCATTAATTTATTCTGATAAATAGTTTTAATTATTCCAATGTTTTATAATATGTCATAATTTTATATATTATTGTACGACCATAATTTGTCAAATATTCACAAATTAATAAATTTATCGTTACCCGATAGTAAAATAAGTTTCAACGAAAAATCTTGAAGTCATTTTACTACAGACGACAATTATTTCCCTTCGTTATAGATTATAACAGCCGGGAATTACAAGTATATTCAGATAATATTAAATTAAATATTTTTTAGGACAGCGTCTAATCAACGGGCTCTGTAATATGTAAAATTAATTTACGGATCATAAAATAAACCTACTGAAATCGTAAGATATCTCGACACGGAATATAAACAATTGGCGTAATAAAAATAATTAAACGACATATAAAAATAAAATTGTTGAATAGATTTTTTTTTCTGAAAATTCTATTATCGATAAAATGGTATTACAAAAAATAAAGGAACGATTTCAAACCTACAATATTCCGACTAAAACTAACATAATATTTAATTATATTTTTAAAAACTCATAAAAATCATATTAAATTTGATTAAATAAAATTTAAATCGTTAAAAAATAAGAACAACGTTTACAAACATTCGATGAAATGATACCCGTCGAAAAAGGAATCGATAGGTATCATTAAATTGACGTTAGGAATGCGTATTGAAAAAAAAACATAACAGTAATAAATAAACCCGTAAAACCGATAGGCGCAGATGTAATTATATAACTATAAAGCTAGTCGAACCGAATATTAAAAACTTAAGTTATTTTAACAATATTTTTCTTATAGAATAAAGTAATCTAATTTTAAATGTTCCTTTACGCATCTCTGTATGCGCACATGCGAGCATAAATATGTGCATATGATAAAACCGATTAAAAATAAATCAAAATTGGAATTTTGTGGCTCATAAAATAATTTTATATGGTAGTTTTCCTGTTATCGCTTACAGAAATAACTCCTTAAACTTAACGCCGCTAATTATTTTTTCATTTTATATTAATTTAAAAGAAAAAATCTTCATAACAAGATATTATTTATTAAAAAATGTTACAATTTGATAAGATGTCAACATTTTAAAAAGTAAAAGGAATTTTATAAATTAAATTAAAGCTTGTTTCTATTCACAGCTAAGTGCGAAACTTTTCTTAAAAGAACTGCTGCTAGCTTACTGTACTCCTAAAGTTATTACATTTAATCGAGTTAGAAAGTTGTATATTATAATCAATATTTAGGAAAAGATCCTTTTTTTTATGAGTTACACAAATATAACAAAATTACCGTATCGTTCATTTGAATTTAAATTATCTTTTTAAAAATTATTATTATGATAAATATATATTATTAACTATAGGTATAGATCTAGAACTTTAGCTTTCCCTAATTTTTTTGGAAGAATAAAGCGAAAGTAAAACTTCAGTATTTATTTTATTTATTTTCCTCCGACTTCAAACAAATTCATAATGTAAAAATAAACAAATAAGACGTATTTTACTCGATCAAGTATTACGTACATACACCTCCTAATCACTCTCGGCGTATCTAAAAAAATAAATTTTTTTTTTACATAAAAGAATTCTAAATCGATCGATTTTAACATATTTATATCAGCTTAGTTTGCATTTCTTATGAATTACACAAAGAGAAACATAAGTAATTATATAGTTCTAAAACGTAAAATAAAAAGAAAACTAATGACAATAAAAGTTTAAATGACAGATTAATATAATTTTTATTACAGGATACGTATATGCGATAAAACACAGGATATTTCGAAGAAAGGAAAATAATTACATTTCGTAAAACATTGCGTGTTTATAAGTTGTATCGTTTAAAATACGAGTTTTTTTTTTTTATATGAATTTAATCTTATAATGCTAAGTTTTTAGTTTTTTTTTTAATAAATGACCGTTCAATTACTATAAATTACTATTATTATTATTATCATCATTATGTTAAATATTTCGGAAGTTAAAAATAAGGCAACAAAGAAGACAATACTAAAAGTAATACTTTTATTGTTACTTAATGAACTTAAATGTGGAGTACACAGAGTTATTGAAAATTACACGACAACACTTCGGTAGCTGAGCTAGACCATTTGTATAAACAGAAAGATTCTTATAAACATATTTCCGTAAACGCTTTATTTTCGAGTTACGGCTAGCAAAATATTTCACCTGGATTTCAAGGTAACATGAAGCTGAAGTTAAATCCTTGGGACCAAAACTAACGAAAAAATTTGGTGGTTTTACATGTTTTTTGATCAGAGAAACTGAATAAAACAGGTCCCACAACTTTAACTATTAATTTCCAACAAAACTGTTACAAAGACCAAAAAATTGGAGTCGATAAAACGCTTTTACGGAAAACCTATGCCGTAAATTAAATTCGTTGAAGTGAGAATAAACACTTTTAAATTTCTACCAAAATTTTTAGATAATTTAATTGTGAAAAAGTTGATGTAAAAAGGATCAACAGAAAGTAAATAATTTCACAAATTCGACTCGAATTCAAAATAGAAAAGATAAAAAATTAGTAGAAAAACGTTACAATTTTAAATACAACAAAAATGTTCTTATTGTTACAAATTTGTCGAAACAAGCTTAAAAATTGGTTTTCATGATATATAAAAAATAAACAAAATTAAATAATTCATTTTTATTTTAAAATCACTTATTAACAAAGTAATTATTTATGATTAATAGTATTAAAAAATATTCAAAGTTTGATGTAGTCACCGTTTTTTTTGTTTTTTTTTTTTTGTAGGATTCAGCACGACGAATAATGCGTGCTTCTCGAAAACGTCTAGCGTCAGGACCAATCTCAATAGTTCGGAAAGATTTTATAACGCGTTTCTTAGCTCTTATTGCGTTTCAGTATATGTATAATAAACCGACAACGTCATCCGATCCCGAAGGAAATATTCTGATCGGGACATCGTAGTGGCCATTTTACTACTTCGTTCGACCCTTCCATCGGTTACCGAATGTATTAATTCAGTAATTTCTGACATTACGAGAGAAGCGAATCGATGCACAATCATGCGTAACCATACCTATGCAATGACCATACAATCATTCAATGATTTTAACCATACAATCATGCGTACCAGTACCTAGGTGTATCTTCAGTCTGACTGTATGACTAAAGAAGTGCAGAATTAATCGTCGACAGAATTTTGTCCTTTTAATATGATTTGTCTTCTAAAAGTGTTATGTAGAACGGGTACAATTGATGCTTATCGATGTAAATTAGTATCGTTTAAAAACTCATCATCAAATCTTGTAGTCTATAAAATAGTTTATTTAAAACACCCGTTCAAGCGTAGGGTCCTTTCTTGTAGATCAAAGTATTATTTTGCGTAACACAAAAATAGCGCTTTTGCCCAGTTCGATAGACGTAATATTTTTTATGATATAAATTATTTTTTTCGTAGGTAGCACACGTAAAAATGAATGAAAATACGGGAAAGTGTTAGAAGGTCTTATTTATTAAATATCAATAAGAAGAATAAAACTAACAGCACATTTTTATACCCTGAAAACTTGTTTTGAGATTACAAAGTGGCTCCAATTTGTAATGTTAGACGTGAAGGTGTACGTAGATGTGAGTGTATGCAATAAAGATTGAATAAATGATATGTTTAACGACCGACTACGGTTTTTCATTAAATCACTTAAGCATTTTTACTATAATGCGAATAGAGAAAAAGATATCGAAGAAATAAATCGGTTTAAAGACCGGGCCACTAAATTTTAAACTTGGAGGCTCTAGAACTACATTGCAACCGACATGTTAAAGTAGCTATGTAGCTTCTAGAACAACTAATTCAGACGGTAACTGAACCTTAACTGTACTTTGTAATTAATAAAATGGATTCTAAGGTTTAAGCAAATATACCTACATCTCAGAGACTTTTTTGAAATCATATCAACAACCGAAATTTATCAAGTCAAAGATATGAATGAAAAATATCGATAAGCATAAGATTTTACAGGGTTCTCTCTTAATTCCATCGATTGAGCTATAAATCCTAAATAATAATTATTCTCTCCCAGTTGATTTCAACGATGTGCATCATGAAATGCAGATAAAATTTGGGAAAAAAGCCAAAACGATTCATTCTAAGTCGATCGGGAATCAATGTGCTCTCGGATCTTATATTTCAGTTAAAATAATTATTACAGTATTTATTCTATAATATAATATTAATACGGTTATATGCATACGGGTAGTACATACACACATGTTAGTATGAGTTATGCACTCGTACTAACAGACAACACATTAGATAAAATACTGAACAAAATCAAATACACATCTACATTAGAAACAGAAAATAACGTAAACATATACAGCTTAATCTTCATACAAATTCCCTTAAAATTTTAAGAATTAAGTTTACATTATTGTACAAAGCTACAAACAAGACTGTATGACAAAATAGCAAAACACACGCTAACAAAAACAGTAACGGGACTATACAATTGCAGTTGTTCCACCAAGCTTACTATGTACAGACCAAATGCACTTAATCTCAAATCTTATTCAAATAGGAAAACATGTGATGATTCAAGGGTCTATAACAATCGGAAGCGAACATTTTTCCACAATCTTTTGCTACGGAAAAAATTCCAATTTACTCTTACCAAGATCGGTTAGATCGTACGGTTATTTCAGAAAGGGAGATAAGAATTCAGGGAGAAGGATTCAGAATTCAAAGAATATTAGATTGTTAAATTCAGGTTATTAAATATGCTCTTTTTTATTTCAAGGCGAGTGCAAAAGATAATCGAGGCCATTACTGCTGAGAATTTCGGTAAGGGCAGACGTGTTTTTACTATCGGAAAACGATTGAAAAAAGAGGAGAATATCATCCGGAAAATCATTTAGTTTTTGTAGATTCAGAAAAGGCGTTTGATAGAGTGAATAGGGAAAGGTTGTGGGAAATAATGGAGCAGAAAGTTCATATTATCTGATTCTGATAGTATGGCGTTTAACATAGGCACTCGCATGCAAAGGATGAAGGGAAGGAACTGGATCATAACTAACAAGGAAGCACTACAAGGCTGCTCTTTGTCACCGATTTTAATTAACTTATATTTAAACGCAGTAGGTCCGTAGTGAAAAACAACCAGCTATCTCTGGGCGCATAAGTTTTAATAATTTTATAAAACATACTCCTTAATGCTGACGATCTGATTATTTTGGCATAGAGTGAAGGCGAATTCCAGACGCTTCGTACAAATTTAATAAACTGCCGAAAGAAATTATATTAGATTTCTGTTTCTAAATCGAAGCTGTTTGGCGGCCAGGAGCCGGTCGGATAAAAAATTTTAATTAACGATCAAATCGTGGAGCAAGTTATAGTCTTCAGACGTTTGAGGTCCAGTATTTTTTATAGCATCGAAAAGGACATTAAAAAATAAAATAATTTTCCCGGCATTTATACAGGACCGTAACTCCCTGTTAAGGAAAGAAATCGCGGTCGAATGTCATTATTAACTTATACAGTAACTCTGCAGATGCTCCTATACGGCGGTGAACACTGTACAGCGTCTCTAAAAGAGAGAATCAGATTCAGAAGCGCAGATGCAGTTTTTAAAAAGATTCAAAGAAATTACTGCCACGGTTAGATTCAGGAGTAAAGAAATAAGAAGCGAGTCGAATGTGAAGTCTATCGATAAGATACCACGTTATGGAGCCGAGTGAATGAAGCACCTGTAAAGGACGTTTGATAACCGAGTACTTAAGCCTTTGAACTGTACATCCATAGGAAGACAAAAGATTGGAAAACCGAGTCCGAGATGGAAGAAACACATTGAAGACCTAATCCTTCATGTTAATGATGATACTGATAATGCTATAAACTTAGAGCGATTAAAGAAACAATCTGAAAGATTGTAATAGTTTTAGGAGAATCGTCGTAAAAGACAGAAGGTATATTTACAGAAGATTAAAAAAACATTAACGGTTAACGATCAGTTAAAGAAAGCTAAAAATGGCATAAAATTAACTAAACGAAATTTTAATTAATCTTCTTTACTTAATAAAACAGAAATCTTTTATGGAAAAGTTACAAAAAAACTTCAGTTAATAAAATTATTATTATATAATTTATTATTCGCGTAAAAAAAATTAAAAATTACTATATTAATAATAGAATTTTATATATTTTGTGATAAAAAAAAATAATAATAAAGAAACAACAAAATACGTCACAGTTACAGTATGGAACGGTGTACAAGGGAATTCCCCAGAGGTAAGATGACCTCCAAACTGGTTACTGTATATTTTTACGTCCTTTTTAACTCATCACTCGATCAAGAAAAAGTTACTCGAACGTCCGGTTCAGTTTTATTATTAAATTTATTACGGGGTGATTATAGTAGAGGGGGGAACATGAAGGGCAGAGAACGAAGTGAGGTATCGTGTACAGTATCTAAGAAAGAAACTTAATAACATCAATAACAATATGAAATTTTCACATCGCCTTATCGCTAATACAGTAAAAAAATATATATGAATGTAAATAATAAAAATAAAAATCAAAAGCGCTACAAGAAATTAATGAAGTATCTACCTACAGTTATATGGAAAAATTACTATTTATTCATCATACTCATCGTGTTAAATAATTTCAAGTACAATAAATTAAAAATTTTATATAAAAACAATTTTAAAATAAATCATTTAAAGTAAATATTTAAAAATGGTTCCTTTCGATGCCAAATCGATTTTTATCCTGGAACAGTTTAGAATTTCAGACCGTTTTAATCCGGTTTAGATTTAGATTTTACGATTAGAAGGCCTGTTTGAACCCGATTTTCACCACCAAACAATCCCGCAAGCGATTATTATCATTTCTGACCCCTATAAAGAACCGACTAACCTACCGCTAACAGGAGGGTAGCCGTTTTAGAGGTAGAGTAAGCATGACGGTTTGCACAATTCTCATGGTACTTATCCGAATAAGAAGAGATAAAGAATAAGGAATGCGGGAGGGGAAAGAAAATAAACCCGCAAACTGACTGATTCTAATCGAATTTGTTTAAGATCTTGCCTAGAACTGATGTAGCCGGGTTGTAACCCGGTGAAAAGATGATAAACCTCCCTTACGAGTAAATTTTACATATTACAAAATTTTTAAGGCTTAGTTGTACCATGGTCATGACTTTTCGTAAAGGGATGCTTTATAATAATAAGATAAAAGTTAAATTTCTGATAAAGCGTTTACAAAAATTAAAAATCTAAAACCGATTGTGTGTTTTGACCGTTACACATTTTCATGACAAAAAACTATCAGTAAAAGTATAATTAAATAGAAAAGCAAAACTTAAAAAATAAATAATCGAGAAATATTAGCAACAAATGAAATTGATTCTATGAAACATTATGAAAAGAGTATTTCTATCTGCTTTGGAAAAAATTAAAAATAACTACAAAATGATCAAATATCGTTTTAGGCAGTCCGAGTCAAAAGTGTGTAAGCTTAAATATAGTCTAATCTTTTAAACTTCCATTCAGACTGAATTTTTTTTAAATTAATTTGTTTCATACTCGTATATCTTTATTATTTCTGAAAATTGCCTGTCGATGTTAAAAACGATTTAGTGTTCTACATTAGAATACAAACATTCTAATTTTATCAGTCGTTTTTAGGAAATTCGATTTCTAAATTTAGCATTTTTAAGGGTATAAAGAAATAATTTTTTCTGCAAGTTTGTACGAAGTCTGTTCAGCAAATAACCGAATTTTATTTTTGTAATCTTTATTATTAATTTGATCCTTGTCCCCTTCAAAGTACTCCCCACCACTATTCACACACTTTTCCCAGCGGTGTTTCCACTTCACGAAGCAATCCTGAATAGCTTCATACGAAATGACCTTTAAAGTCCATGATGGATTAGCTTTAATGTCATCAATAGTCTCAAAACGGCGTCCTTTCATCAATTATTTTATTTTCGAAAATAAGAAAAGATCGCAAGGAGCCAGGTCTGGCGAGTAGGAAGGCTGAGGGAGAACAGTCATCTGATTTTTGGCACAAAACTGACGAATTGACAAACCTGAGATAAATACAGCAACAGGAACCATGAGTTGTCTCACCACTACTCTGGTCTCTTTTTGCTTTTAACCTTTCACGTAACCTTTACAAAACGCCTTGCAAATAAGTAAGACGCCTTGATAGTAAGCACAGTTCACTGTTTCACCTTGAGGCAAGAATTCAAAATGTACAATTCCAATCGAAAAAACAGAGAGCATCACTTTGACACTGGATCGAGACTGACATGCTTTCTTGGAGCGTGGAGATTCTTTGTCAATCCATTGTGATGATTAAACTTTTATCTCAATGCCGTAAACGTAAACCCAGCTTTCGTCTCCCGTTATGACCTTATGCATGAATGTTCCATCATCATTGGCTTGTTCAATAAGTTGCCGACAAACGTCCACTCTATGTTCTTTCTGCTGATCGATCATCAAACAAGGAAAAACTTTGCTGCAATTCGATGCACGTTCAATTTTTCAGTCAAAATGTCATGGCATGATCTAATCGAGATGTAACCTCTTCTGCAAGTTCTCTGACAACCAATCTCCGAAAGCTTTTTTCAAAAGTTGAAACATTTCTGTGAAACCTTTTTCCAGTTTAACGCAAAATTTTACGTTGTATCGTCGATTCCGAAAGTCGTTCATTACAGAAATCACAACTAACACTTAAACACTTTGCACTAAAATAAAAAATAACACGAAAACTAAACAAGATACCAACACTCCAAGAACATGTCCTTACAGAGGAGTTTATGCGGAACATAATGCTGCCAACCGTACGTGACTAAAAATCTCCGTTGGTGCGTAATTAAAAATGTTTGGTTATTTTCTGAACAGACCTCGTATATACTGCTTGAAGCGACTAAAGAAAAATTATGTGCATCAAAATCATACGAGAGTCTAGGAATAGAAATTTTGCAAAGTTAATAATAATAATAATAATTTTCAAAAAAACCTGAAAGACTGTCAGATACGAGAAGGAAAAGACGAATTACATTTTACTCCCATTTATTTAGAATGAATAAAAATAGATTGACTAAACTAATTTTTGATTTCTTCCAAAGTAAAAAAAACTAAAGGCAAATGGTTCACACAAGTCCAAGAAGACCTAAAAGAACCGAAGAAATTAAAAGACAAAGAACGATTTTAAAGAGAATATTGAAAGATGAAAATAAAAGATTCTAAGAAGCGCCAAAAAGCAAGAATAACAGAGCTGAACATTTTGAAGAACGAAGGAAAGAGATATCAGAAAGAATAAAGAGGTACTGGCCAGACAGAAAAGCAGAAAAAAAGAGACAACCGCAAATAAATAAATGATCTAACGTGTTCCAAGATGAACTATTCGGAAAAAAATAATAGTAATTAGCAAATAATACGAACCTAAGTAAGATATTAAACTGGATTCCTTATGTTCCAGTGATTCTACTACATCCGGAATATTTTAGGGAGTTGCATCCTAGAAACTGAAGGATGTGAAGGAATGATAAAAATCAGAGGGTAAAGACATTTTAATCGATGCAGTTTTAATGCAAGTTAAAGACATTTATTAGTATGCAATAATTATAGCAATTGGTGAAACATAAAAATATAACTAAAAACTTTTTTATATAATTAATAATTAGAGAGGCAAATTTCTTAAAACCCATCCGTGCATGAAGATTTACAAAATTAGTACTTCCTTTAAAACGGTCAATTTTTATGAAAAAATTTGTTTCGGGTGATTAAGAACTTCCAAAGTGTACTCAACGGGAATTCTGTACGCGCGTCCGCAAGAATAATATATCTCTTGTACGACCATTGTTCAAAAAAAGGTTTAAGAAATAGTTGAAAGCGTTTATTGTAATAAAAACTCTAAAAACGCTTCGATGAGAAGTCCCTCTAACAAAGAAAAGTTGTTTTGTGTTAATGAAAAATATTGAATTTGCTTTCATACCTATTACAAAAAAATAGAAATTTCAATGAGGGTTAGTCGATAAGTAGAGAGGATCGCGTAGTTAAAGAAACAGCTAAATAAGATATACGATAACACATCGTAAACGTAAACTGCATCCTCATCAGCCGATTTAAAACAGCTGATCGATAACAATTTAACTTTACAGAACTATCATCTATCTTTCTATAACAGCAAATCCTCTCGAAGCATGCACTCTGAAATATAAAAACATTCAGCGATAACTTTTCTGGGTGTGTAAAATGTCTGATAATTACTCCCGTACGCTCAAACAATACGGTAATGAATCGTGAATATTTTTGCAAGATTCAAACGATTCAAAAGCCTTCGGCAAGCGACACGAAAGATGACCGTGTTTTGACTTTGGAATTCGGAATCGATGAACTCGTTCGAGGAGTTGTTCGATTACGATCGAACGAAACTCAGACAGTCGAAACGAAAGCATCGGTACTCTTTAATTATTCAAATTGAATCGAACTACCGTAAAAAATTTGCGAGATCGGGATTTCGAGACGGCTTACCGACGATCGTTAAAGAAACCCAAATTTTATGAGTATGGAAACTCAAAAATACTATTCGATCGAAAGAATTGATTCTTAGAAAGAACAATGCCTTGGGGTGAGATCCGGACCCGTTGTTACGAGTCGGAACCTAAGCGGCAGAATAATACGGAGTAAGAAGATTACAGTTCCTCGATCAGGAAAAAATATTCGATTTTGATCATCTGCCGGTAAATTGATGCTAATGATTTTTTGAGACGGTAATGATAAATTTTTTAATAATTTTTTGAAGGGGTATTAGTACTTTTAACTACAGAGGTCTTTTTAAAAATTAAGTGGTAACAAAAAAGATACAGTTTACGGTAATAAGGAGTCATTCTTCAGCGTATTGCTGAGCTACACACTGCAGCGCTTGAAACCGTTGACGAATTAGGCTGAAAACTTTTACTACATCGACATAAACAAACTTCAACTTGTGAGCAAGCCAACCCTCGCCACAACAATGAGCCCCCAATGATGAGAGGGAAGTGTTCGAGCCTCCTCGATGAGTCATCATATGGAATCAAATTTCATAGCAATGAAATATAAAACTAATGTAAACAACCGACTCAGATTCCAAAACGGCAAGGGATTCTTTGTTACAGGTATGTTATCGAGTAATCGTATTTTTTGTTACCGAATAATCTGGCGATAACATAAGTCGATGAGATATAAAATAGGGTTACGAATTTAAAGCTGTTTGAATATATGGTGTACGCATAAAGCCTTAGATCCCTTATTACTCGGTGGTTCTGTGACTACCGGAAAGTCCATAAAACGGCGTTCTGAAGATCAATCGGTTTGAAGTATTGCGATATCAAAAAGCCATCCGATGAACCGGTTCCCGTAGATCATTGAAGTTATGAACGGCGGTTGCAGTTAGCATTGATAGATAGTGGTCGATGACCGTATCAGTCGATATTACTTGAAATATTAACACGTAAGTTTTTTGTCTGCGATATAATTGTTGCTCAAGCTACAAATTGTATGTCCTTTTAAATCTCTCACTCCTTGCGTAAAAACTTACGTTTTGTTAATCATCGCTCGGTTTTACATAACCCTGCAACAATTTTCAGTCTCCAGTAAAAGATGTATATGATTTTCAAGGACTAGTAAATGACCGAGCAAATTTAATGAAGTATTAAGAATCAGAAAATAAATACTATAATTAGATAAACCGGTTTAAAACGCTTGATATAATAAAATTTCAAAACTATACTAATGCGTTATATAAATAAATAGAAAACCGAATAATTTTATCTTCAAGATATGTTTTATTTGACCAGTGAGTATTTCATTTTTTCTTTTATTCTTCTTTTTGCGATTAATTTATTTAAAACTACATCGGGTCCGTCCTGCTATAACTGATAAAACCAATAATTAGTTTATTTAGGATATATAAATGGACCGCCTGTGGATACTGTCGGACCACCTGGTGTATTTATGTGCAATCAAACCGCCTATAAAGTATTCAATTATATATCTGCAAGCAAACTATATATCTTACTGAAACAAAGGTCTTGTTTTACACATTTTCTGCTAAAAATATGTAAAGGCGATGCTATGTTATTATTTTTAAAATAAAGTCGAAGGATATTGAATGAAGTAATAATACCTCAAACGTAAAATAGTGTTCAGGAAACCCTAAAATTTTACTGAACGTTAACAGAAATCCTAATGTGCGCACACATCTGCATACACAGAGAAACACAAACCTACAACACAATAGATTAGTGGAAAAATAAGTTTTTAAGAGTTTTATAAAACTTTTTATGTTATATAGAGTAGTACACTTTTAATTGTTTCAGTCATTTCAAAATTTACTGAAAATAAATATACGTATATTTTTAACTCTAAATTCCAAAATTGAATTTCTCAAAGAAAATTATAAAATTTTTATACAATTTTAATAGGTATATCTATGATGTAGTATACCAAATTTTTAAGATGTTTTTAGCACCTGCTGAAAATTTTCACGAAATTAATGATAATTTTTTCAGTTTAAAGCACTTTAAATTATAAGCTCAATGAACGAAATTCATGAAGTCTATAAAAAAGTACCCTATCTAAAATCAGTCTACAAGAACTACAACACACACACATATATATTATCAACTATTTTACTTTCTTGGCTGTTACAGCATTTATCAGGAACAAAGTATTGTTATCAGACAAAAAAAACCCATGCGAGTTTTTAAACTTCTTTGCGTTTTGATGTGGTGCGAGTCTAAAAATACTGAGATATTTACAGTTAAAAAATTGTCTATTTATTCGTGTGTATCGGCCTCAATTTTTCTTATAGATCAAGATAGTTTAACCAACGATCAAGAATTCAGGTACGGCGACTCGTGTATCAGGTGGATTAACTCTATTAAACATTTAAAAATATGTAAGGAAGAAACAACATATAAAGAAGTTCTATAGGATTTTGGGCGAGAGATCATCTCCGAAGTAGATCGTGCTTTCTCTTAATCATCTAATTCTAAACTTATCCTGCATTCTTTCTTCCCCATTATCGGTTACGCTGATGTATTTTTTAGTTTCTCTATGTTCAGGATACCAGAATATTAACGAAGAGCCGATGCATCCTCAAAATCATCCGAAAAATGGGCTACTGCATATCAACTTAAGTACTCTATTTCCTGCTTGGTGATCCCACAAAAAGCTTTCTAGGCCCCCGATTCGCTCTATCTGAAAAGAGTACTCCATATTGAAGGTAATCGCCTAATTGAAAATTTCGCTTGTAAGCGTTTTTTAATTTTATCAAAAAATAGTATCATCAGAAATACTAGTGGGAATAAGGAATTCTATTATAGTTAACAAACGAAAGTAAAATACATAGAAATATTAAACCTATTAACTTAATATCAATGCTATTTTTTTTTAAATTCAAAATGCAACCTTATTGATAATACATTCCATTTAGCACAAACAAATGAAATTTCTCTTATACTTTAAGCGTGCATATTTAACGGTTATGTGTGCTACTCTACGCATAACAAAAAAGAATTACTCCGGCATTCGCCTAAAAAATCAGTAAAAATTGTGAGCATGTCTTCGCCAAAGTAGCATCACAAAACAATTTGATAAAAATGAAAACTGATTATTTTTATAGTAATACACAAATAAATTAGTATTTATTTGTGAGTCCATTGTTTGACAGTTTTCTCTCAGAATTCTTTCGGACAAAACCGATTGACGTGAAATTTGGACAATAATCAAGGAACAAAAGTTATATAGAACCGATGTGTTCTTTTACCCTGGGGTGGATGCCACCCCTTCTCGAGGTTGGAAATTATTGCATTCAAAATAACCGAATAATATAATTCTAAGCCAAAGATATTGTATAAAAATTTGTTGTAGTCAATACTTTTTGAGATATTCGTGATTGAAAATATTGAACTGTTTTATCCAACCATTGAACGATTTTTTATGAATAACTCAAAAACCTTATGTTTTATCGAAAAAATTATCAGCAAAAATGAAGCTTATAAAATAACAGAGATTGATTTTTTTTTTTTATATTTCTAATGCAATACGAACCGAGTTATGCCTCGTTGAAGGTAACTTTTTGTTCACCGAAAACTGAGGTCGAACCTTTCAACGTTAAATAACGGAAAAATGGAAAGTTTTTCGAGGAAAACTTATACAATAGTTTTCAAAGTAATTAAAAAGACCTTTAAAATTAGTCTGGCAAAATTCATTAGCATGAAAAATTACGGAGTTATGATGAAAATAAAATGGTTGTCTCCTTTTTTTAGGAGAAAATCAGCAATGAAACAAATGACTTTTCTGCAAGAATTGGAACTGAAAGTAATCCTTTTACAATTTACTTTATTTAAGTACTAACAATATGTACTAAAAGTTTAACCGGTTTGGAATGCCCAGATTGGAAAAAAAGGTTGATTCAAATTTGAAAAATATTTTATAATTTCTTGAAAAATTTCTTTTTCACAATAATTCAAAAACTAAAGAAAATACGTAAAAATTGCTACAGTACAAATATGTATTTATTTTTTTTTTTTTTACTGAATTTTTTTTTTTTTTATCTCTGTAGAATAAAAATTTATTGATATATCACCGTCAGAAGTTTGCATTTGAGTGCGAGGACCACCTTCCCCAAGCTCTTTAAAGTCAAAAATTTCAAAAACAAAGGACTCAAGGAATCTGAACTTTACTTGCCTTGTAGGCCTTGAAATTCCCTGAAAAATAGTTTTTGGAGCGATTGGATAGCTTAAAAATTAAGGAAGTTATCGTTGAAAAACCAATCGCATTTTTTCGATGAAATTTTCGGAGCATGAAAATTTTTATATTACCGACTGATTGGGATGGATGAATAATGAAGGCTCTTTACTACCAATTAAAATGCGGAAAATGCCTGCACTGGAAGAACTGCTCCAGATGATATTTTGCAATTGCAAAAGAGAATGCGGTAGTACTTGTGGCTGCAGAAAAGTTGGACTGTTTTGTAACCCTACGTGTGGATAATGCTACGGTGACAATTGTCAAAATTGTCCTCCAATTACTGACCAAGAGGAGGAGGTTGACAGTGATTACAGTTCTTGTGATGATCCATAGAGTTACAATAATAAAACGTAGTATTATAATATACATAAAGTTTTTATTTCTATCCTTTAATAATTTTATAATTTTAGTTTTTAATTTTAAGTAAACACGATTGTTAATTTTAATCACGAGGCCAGTTTGTCAGGTTTGGTACGTTGCAATAAATTATAAATTACATTAACAATTGTAAAAAGTTTATAACTCATTATAAATATACCATTAAAACATTTTAAGCTGTTGAAAACGGTTTTTTCCTCATTATGGTGGATTCTAAGGATTGCAACGTTGTAACACATCAAAAATTATGTTTCAGAATATGGAACAATGTTTATTCAACATATTTAAACGATTTTGAGCTACAAAACAGTTACATCTATAATTTTAACAATTATTTTCATAAGGGGTGGTTATTAAGGGTTAAAACGTTGCAATAGATCATAATTATATTATAAAGAGTAAAGGGATTTTAATTCATTATAAATGCACCATTAAACCATTTCAAACTGTTAAAAAATAATTTTTTTTTTAAATTTCATCATAACAGTTGGTGGTTTCTAAGGTTGAAATGTATAAAACATCATAAATTATATTCCACAACATAAAAGAATGTTTATTCTACATATTTTAACATGATTTCAACCTATGAAACGTTTAAATCTATAGTTTTTGAATTTTGTCTAACAAGGGGTAATTTTCACCCCCAAAAAACAAAACTCATACATCAGGAACATATAACTTTTGAAGCAGAGGGTTAGATAAACTTAATTACAAATTTTCATGAAAAACGATGTTGTCCGAAAGAATTCTGAGGTAATGCTCTATTTTTACCCTCAAACACTGGACTACTACCTGATCGGTAGGTAAAAAATACAGATCACGTGAATATAAGATAAATTGTAAATATAAAAACAAAATAAAATATAGTGTAATTAAAGTCCATATTAATTATTTAAATACAAACACATTAAATAATGTTAAATTAAATATAAACAATTCCCTCAAAGTAAATCACAATTCCAAGCCCGCTATTGAAAATTATTTTGAGCACATACTTATGCTCATGTTGAACGGGATACAGATAAGTCGGTTTTTAAAAATGTTTAATTAGTATTATTTAAAAATTCATCGACAAAATAGTAGTGTTTCCGTAAAAGAAAATGTTTTAATTGTATTTTAAATAAATCTGTGAGAAGATTTTTCAAATGGTTCGACAATTTATTAAAAACCGCAACGGTGTAGCATAATAAGACCATTTTTGAAGTACCGGATTATTCAAAAAGGACTTCACAACTTTTAAAGCTATAAAAATTTATTTAGATAACTTACAGATTCGGTTGAGGTCTCATTTCATAGTGTTTTGATTCGCGTAGTTCATTAGTAACGAATTCAGTTACCGGTGCTGTGACCAGTATAGTTAAAAATGGATACACTTACTGGTGCGGAACGTGCTCACTGTGTGTTTTGGTTTCATGATTTGTAGTCAGTAACTGCAGTTCAGCGTAATTTTCGTAGAGAGTATGGTAGGGACCCTCCTAGTAGGCATTCAGTTTACTCTTGGCATCAAACGCTCGTTGAGACTGGTTGTTCTGTTAAACATGCGATTCACCAGAACGCCCACGCGTGTCTGAAGCTGCTATGAGTCAACTTAAAGAAAACTTTGCACGTAGTCCGAAGAAATCAACTCGACGTGTGTCACGTGAGACTGGCATTCCACAAACGACTGTTTGGCGCACATCATCTAAAGATTGCACTTGAAGCTAAACAAACTAATCGTGGTTCAACACAACACAGATGATGACAAAGTTACCCGGCTGAAGTTTTGTGTGTAAATTATGGTTAGAATTGGAGACAACGATACATTTTTAGACGATGTAATTTTTAGTGATGAGTCAACGTTTCACATCAGTGGCAAGGTGAACACCCATAACTGCCGAATATGGGGTAGCGAAAACCCTCATGCAACTTTGCAGTACATTTGTGATAGCCCTAAGGTCAATTTTTTTTGTCCCCTAAGCAAACAAAGACTACGGCCCGTTCTTCTTCCAAGAGGCAACCGTAAATGACATAGCTTGTATGGACGTGCTTCAAAATTTTCTAAATTCATAGTTTTTTTTTTTTTTTTTTTTTGTTTAGCCTCCGAGTCCACAGTTAAGCATTACTTCAGAGGATGAGATGAATGAGTTGTAGCGTGTGTGAAAATGCCATGACTGACCGGGATTCGATGATGACCAAGATGGACGCCACTACTATCACCAAGACGGGGCATCACCTCACTACCGCCTAGAAGTCCGACATTTTTTTGATATTCCATTCCCAAGTCGGTGAACTGATCGTGAAGGTCACCTCGCTCCCCAGATTTGACCCCGCCAGAATTTTTCTTGTTGGGTTTCATTAAAAATCGGGTTTATTTACCATCTTTGCCTGCTGATCTTATTGAGCTAAGCTTTCATTTAACGACACAGCTGCAGACGTAACGCCCGGAGTTGAATGAAATCGACTTCAGGTGGGGTGTATGTCGCATTACAAATGGAAGCGATATCGAACAAAAGTGATTGTTGTGTGATAAACTTGATGTGTTTTAATGTGAAATGAGACATGACTGAATCTGTACGTTATCTCAATAATTTTTTTTGTATCTTAAAAACTCGTTCTAACTTTTTGAGGGAACTCCAAGAGATAACATTATACTTTATACGAGAATATATGTAGACATAGATATTTAATAACGACAAGCTTAGCATTTTATTAAGGCCTTTCAGAGCAAATCAGTACGGTTTTATTTGTTACAAGCAAAATCAGTTTGATCATCCACGAGAACTTGACATGTATTAAAACACACAGAAATTTCACTTTGTAAGCAACAGAAATACTGTTGCTCACAAAGCGGTAGTTATCATTATTGGGAATTTTATCACGCGATCAAAATAACTATAATAAGAAATAATAGTAATGGAACTGAATCGAGATAACAATTAGTACCGAATAATAAATCAATTCTGAAGGCATCAGTTGAAATATATTGGAGTAAGTTACATATTTTTTTTTTTTTGTCTTCAGTCATTTGACTGGATTGATGCACCTCTCCAAGATTCCCTATCTAGTGCTAGTCGTTTCATTTCAGTATTCCCCCTACATCCTACATCCCTAACAATTTGTTTTACATATTCCAAACGTTGTCTGCATGCACAATTTTTTCCTTCTACCTGTCCCTCCAATATTAAAGTGACTAATCCAGGATGCTTTAATATGTGACAGGCTATAAGCCTGTCTCTTCTTTTAACTATATTTTTCCAAATGCTTCTTTCTTCATCAATTTGCCGCAACACCTCTTCATTTGTCACTTTATCCACCCATCTGACTTTTAACATTCTCCTATAACAACACATTTCAAAAGCTTCTAATCTTCTCTTCTCAGGTACTCCAGTCGTCCAAGTTTCACTTCCACATAAAGCTACGCTCCAAACACATACTTTCAAAAATCTTTTCTTGACGTTTAAAATAATTTTTGATGTAAACAAATTATATTTCTAACTCAAGGCTCGTTTTGACTGTGCTATTCAGCATTTTATATTGCTCCTGCTTCGTCCATCTTTAGTAATTTTATTTCATTTGAAGAAAAAAAAGGACAAATAAAGCCAAAAGTTTTATTCAAATATAACAATGGAAGCTCTTTTATAAAGATGTATCCGACCAGTTAGCATCGTACAATTCAAGTCTAAGATGCTCACAAAAATGGTATTTGAAAATTGCCTTTAGAATTCCTGTTTACTACTTCAGTAGTGAATATGTTATTATTATACACAAAAGTTACTGAAAATAAAATTAGAATCACTAATTTCCAGGAGAGCACAGTGCGACATTGCTATAAATACCATCTACTCAAATTGAAACCCCAATAATTAAGCATTCAGTAGAAAAATGTAACAGAAGCAGATGTGTTTTATGTTACTGCAAAGTAGCTGCTGAAAAAGGACGAAATTATGCAGCTACACATTAGAAAAAGTGTCCACTAAATGTACAGCGTGTAATAAGCATTTGTATACACTGTTTATTTTAAAAACATATCCTGTAAAAGGAAAAGTATTTTTAGAATAAGGCCTTAAAAATTAAGTAGTTTTAATTTTTTTTATTATTACCAAGTTTTATTATTTTGTTAATGTGTTTTATATTTCATAATACTGAGTATATGTCCATTATTTGTATTAATAAACACTATTTAGCAAAATTTGTAAATTTAATATTTATGTAATTGTATTGTGCATTTATCTTATTTTTCTTTAGTTTATTTTAATTTTTGTTTACCAGATGTGTCCCAAATTTGGGACACACTGTTAATTTTGAATATAACAACAAATATTAGCAATAGATGTTTTAAAGTATCTTGTTATGTACTTACTTTCATTAAATAATCTAATCACTGTTATAGTAAAATTGATGAGACTAAATGTTTATAACAAAAGGGAACAAACTGTGACAGTATGGCTCATTTTTGGCCTGTAGGGCAGTCAACCTGTTAAAACAGTTCTTAAAGGATTAGTAGAAGGTGCAAAAGAGAAAGGTTATAAAGATCAGAAATGATAGATGCCCTAAATGAAAACAAGAGTGATCAAGATTGTATATGTTTAGCTGAAAGTGAAGGAAATGGAGATGAGCATCGTGCAAGGGATCTGCCTCAGCTCAGATAAATGTATGATGATAATCATCTGTATCAGTAAAACTTATAACCTTACATTATAACAAATTTTAATATCTAATAATTATATCATGTAGAATTACAGTTATTTCACATACTTACTGCTAACATAAATAAATCACAGTAAAATACTTTTATATACACATATGCAGCCATTTAATTCCTTAAACTGGGCTATTCATTAGTAAGTGAAAATAAATCCAAATTAATAAGGTTTTAAAGTAAAATGGTAAACAAGAAAATGGTTCTCATGTCACAATAGATAAATGAATAATAAATAATGTCATGACATAAGATATCACATGACAGGTATCAAGGATTAATGCTCTTAGGATTAATGGTCAATCATGTGAGCATGTTAGATGCCATAACTGAAATGGTTATAGGCAATCTGACAAGTTAAATACACTATGACCTAATGGTCATAAGATAAGATGTTCAAAAGAACAAAAGACTTTGTGGATATTCTTAAAATGACTGATATTATTAATTCATCCTGATATTAGAAATCAATAACAAGAAATTTGCTACTGGAAAGCTTGCTATAGCAAGAATTCTCAAGCGTCTTACTTAGTAAGACACTGTTACATAAAACAGCAATGAAAATATAATTAATGAGCGAGTAGAATTTTTTCATAATGATTTATTTAGATAAATACCTACATTTAATTTAAATTATTCAAATTTATATTTGAAAATAAATTCACATTGTGGTATCAAAAAACAAGTTTCATTATCTATTGGATGTAGATTGCAACAGCAGCAAATGACTTATTTTAAACCAATGACTGATGTGATAAAAATGCATCTAGATAATTTTAATGTCTTAAAGTATGTTTTTGATGAAATTTTATGAAATAATGTTCTGATGAAGCAGAAATTTCTACTAAAGTAAAAATGAGAATAATAAACAAAGCAGTATTTGCAAAAAAATTAATTATAATAAACATCTTATACAGAGCCAAAACTTATCAATGATATTTATTTTTATATTAAAACCTGTGGTAACACAAATATTTTTCTTAATATGAAAGGTAAATGTTGCTTTTAGCTGAAAAATTATAAACTCGATGGAAGAATCTGTTTTCATTTTCAATATCAGTAGAAGATGAGGATAACATCCAACACCCCACACTCGGTAGTCATATTAAAAAAATGTAAAGAAATTGATATTTGGGAAGACTCTTGATGCCATGAACCAGAAAGAACTGAAAATATAAATTTACAAAAAATGACTATAGTAGATGTATCTTTCAAGTACATGTTACTCCTGTGCTTCTCCTCAGCCAAAAACTTGAGCGACTCATGCTTGTTAGTTAGAATCTGTTGGAGGCAAACTTTTCTTGAAAGGTATATTTGTACCCAGCAAATATCAGCAGTTTTAGTCATTAGTTAGTTGTTACTGTGCACTTCTGAGGGAAAAAATTGACCACTAACCAATTAATTTTACCTTACTATACCCATGCTGCATAGGTTTTTACATGATTAATACATAGATTATTCATTAATAATATGTGAACATTTCTAAAGCACCACCTTCCCAGTAATTATTGGGGTAGTACACTTTTTCAATACTGCTTAGGCTTTGTATAACAATTGATACTAGAATTGGAAAGATCAAATAGCTTACTGGCTGATAACCAAACATTTATTTCTGCAACTTGATTCATAAGAAATATGAACCATTTTGTATGAATAAAAATAAAATTAATAAAAAGCAATATCCATTATGAAGAAGTAGGTAGTAAGTACAAATATCCTCTGTAGTTGAATCATGCATATACAACAGCTGGAAATTTGAATTATTCTGACCAATTCCTAAAAATTAAAATTCAGGTCTTTTTCTCCATAAAGTGGAGGGTGTCTTTGTGGGTAACTGTAAAGGGAGTGATGCATTAATTTTATGTTCAGTATTATTAAATTTTATTGTCTGTGTCCTGTTGTACTACATTCATTATATTATAGTTATCCAACAGCAATTAAGGTTAGGTATTTCTCACTGTCATGTTAGTATGTGAATTTTTTACTCATTTAAAAAGTGTTATATATCTAATGGAACCTCAGTTTTACCTCATGTTAGTATGTGAATTTTTTACTCATTTAAAAAGTGTTATATATCTAATGGAACCTCAGTTTTACCTGTTAAGTACCTCGCCCCAGGCTGGACTTTTTGCATGGCCACCAGATAGGAAATAGAGTCAATAGACTCTTGACACAGAGTCAGTAGACTTTGTGCAGTAGAGTTGTACCGCACAAATATCAAGAATATAATAACTAAAGATCTCCACATCCTTAGCAATGATCCAATAGATGTTTAACCAAAACCCACTGACCATGCTGGAAAAGAAGAACAAAGGATATGAGAAAGGGTGAAAAATTCTATTGACAGAGAAACGGTGAAAAAAAATATATGCATGTCCAGAATGTAATAACTATAGATCTCCACATCCTTAGCAATGATTCAATAGATGTTTGACCAAAACCTACAGATCATGCTGAAGAAGAAAAACGAAGGGTAAGAGAAAGGGAGGTTCTACTGAAAGAGAAACGGTGAAAAAAAAATGTATGTCTATTCAGAAGCATGTTTCAATGTTCCTTTGCAGTAGAGGGTGTTCATTCTGCTCATAGTTCAGCTCCTCAACTCAGGGTGGCTTCACCCAGGATAATAGCAGTGCATTACTGACCTATGATTTTGTATTTACCAGTCTAAAAATATCAAATTACTTTTCTTCACACCCTAAAGCACCATCCAAAAACGAGTTCAGCTTCCCTTGCTTATTGGAGAATTAAAGTACTCAAATAAACGATAAACTATTCACCAGATGACGGAGATGAATAGAGGGGTGAAATTGAACAGAGGAGGAACATACTCAACACTATATTGAGTATTCAAAACATTTTAGGGAGTGATGGTGTAATCTAATTTCAGTGATCATTCGATAATTGTTTTGACACTGAAGTGTATGACCGCTTCTATTCTCACATGTAAGTTTCAAGCCTTGTGGTGAAATCATCAAGCAAAAAAAAAAAAAACAAAACACTTCTGGTGCTGGGAAAAAGTTCTATGAATAGATTCAATATTAATCTAAAAGGACTGGAGCATTGAAAACTGTGTACACTCTAAAGGTGCCATATTAAAGCTAAAGTATTTTGCAAGAAGATACTCAAGCATCATCCATCTTAAATATATGGAGTAGCAGTTTAACAAACACTATTTCTTTTAATGAAAAAATAAAATGTTATTTATAATATAAAAATAAATGGTAGCATACGCAGGTGATGTAAAAAATATGTTGAGATTTAAACTCAGCTCAAAATAAATAAAATTAACAAGTGCACCAATCCAGTCAGATTATTGGCAAAATAAAAATATGAAATTTTTATAAAAAGTTTAGCTTAAACAAGGTGTAAGTACAAAAAAAAATACAGCACAATATTACAAACACATTAATTAAGAAATTATAATTAAAATTATTTAAATCTATAAGTCATATTTTAAAAGTACATTATAGAATAATTAAATAAATTATTCTATCATTAAGGTGTGTAAAGTGAGATTAATTACAAATTCTACGTATTAATATTCTAATAATATTTGATAAATACATGCAAAATTAATTTTGTTCAGATCCTAGTAAGTTATTTATGTAAGTGTTAATGCATATTAATTAAACTTGTTATAAATGACATCTTTAAGTACACTAGTCAAATGTAAACTAATGTTACACAACTAGAATGATTTAATGTTTTTTTGCTGGCAATTTACTGGCTAAATTGCTTAAGTTCACATAGTTTAGCTCATTAATATATATTCTATACATATATATATATATATAAGTTAATGAAAATTTTCTTATTTCAAATCTCACAGATAAATTTAAGCTTCACTGATACAGAAATTATGTGATAATGGTTTTATATATATATAATGGAAGTTTTTGGGAGTCGTCATTCAGTTATTTAAAGCTATATTGTGTTTTTATAACCTTAATTATCGATTTTATAATCTTCGATCTCCTTAATAGATTTTAACTTTAATATCTACTTCTACAATTAAATGAATAAACTCTGGATGCCATAATAAAAACATAATTCAGCCTTAAAGTTATCTCTCCTCCAATTCACCTTGACCTCTTTATTTTGAACTTTATTAACACACTTAAGTCACAAAACTCTGTAGAGAAAGCTTTCTTTGCTTTTTTTTAGAAATTAAGATTTTACTGTCATATAATGATAGCTTATGTGTGTGTGTGTGTGTTGTATGTCGATTTTAATGTTTTAAAAATTTTAATGTTGTATGTCGAGGTGCAATTCCAGATCACAACATCTAACTCCAGTAGGTTGAGGCGATTAGAAGTACTGGATCTGTGATGAACCACTTGGCCTTCCCCGTTCAATCCGAACTCCAGAAAACATAGACACAGTGAGGAGTGCAGTTCTTGCTAGTCTGAAACGATCCGCTAGGCAACAGACTGTATTGCTGGGTATGTCTCGTTGTTCACTTCATCACATCTTACATGATGATCTCAAATTTCATCCATACAAAATAATGATTGTCCAGCAGCTAATTGAAAGGGATTTTGTGCAATGCAAAAAATTTTGTGTCACAATGAACGCCATTCTTACGGAAGATGCAAATGCCCTAATAATAATCATGAGTGACAAAGCCCATTTCCATATGGATGGCTATGTTAACAAACAAAACTGTCTGTACTGGGCAGCAGAAAACTGAATTATACCAAAAACCTCTCCACAGCTGAAAAGTAACAGTATAGTGCAGTGTCTCCAAGATAGGGATTGTTGGTCCTTTTTTTTTTGAAGAGGGGGAACCATAGTTATAATGACATCAGCGCGCTATATCGACATGTTAACTTCCTGCATCCAGAACTGGAAGGGCATTGGGTGAACATTAGAAAAATGTGGTTCCAACAGGATGGTGCCACAGCTCACATGGCAAAAGCATCGATTGAAGTGGTTCGACAAATGTTTCCTGGACATGTCATTTCACAATTTGGCGATGTTTCTTGGCCTCATGCTCTCCTGATCTATTGATTTGTGACTTTTTTTTATGGGCTACCTGAAATGAAGAGTGTACATGAACAAGCCACACATAATCTAAGACCTGAAAATTTCCTTTCAACAAGAAATTGAAGCTGTGTCGAATGAAATGTTGGAGAAAACCATGCAGAGCTTTGAGGAGAGGCTGTGAATTTACATCCGACAAGAAGGACATCATCCTACTAACATTATTAAACCAAACCTAATTAAGGTATGTTGATTCCAAAAATGAAATAAAAATGTTATTATTTAATGTAAAACTTTATTTTCTGTAATTAAAACAACCGAAGTTATTCAGTAGTGAAAAACATGTGTTTCCTCTGGTCCATTCCTTATATTCAAGACACACAGGACAAAAATTACAAAAATATAATTTTGTTATAAAAAATGAAATAAACTTTCACAAAACAATATTTATAACAAGAAAATTGCTAAATAACCAAAGAACAATAACCTCACATTAGACAGACAACTTAATTAACTTATGGAGACTTATGGAGATGTATGTGTGAACCATATGTGATGTTAAGAGTGATATCAACATTTTAAATCAAGTTTACCAAAATCGTTCAAATGTGATTCAATGTTAGAATGAAATGGTTTCATTGATTATGAGTACATCCCACATGGTTATAACTATTTAAGAAAAACAGTTTTACTTGAAGTAATGCAGCAATTGAAGGAAACTGTGAAAAAGAAAAGAAGCATAGGAATGATGTATGGTGGCTGCATCATAACGATCCTCTCTCACTTTCAGTGTACCTTATTCAAGAACTTTTGATAATGCATGTAGCTGTGCATTTTTTGCACAAGAACTTTTTATAATGCAATGTAGCTGTTGTACTTCAACCCCTTGATTTATTCAATTTACTACCTGCTGACTCCAAAGATAAATGTCATCCTGAAAGGACATTGTTTCCAAACAATAGAAGAGTTTAAAGAACATTTTGCTGTGGGCTCAAAATGCAATTCATGAAATAATTACCAAAAGGCATGCCAACATAGAAAAAAATGGTGGGAGTTGTTATTAGTCGTGTAGGATACTACTTTAAGGGAGGATAAATTCAATTAAACAGGTAATTAGATAATTGTAAAGCACATTATTTTGTAATCTGTTGCCAAAAATGCATATAGAGAATCATAATCTATATACCAAATTTCCTTTATTATACAATTTATTCTACCACAAATTTAATTTCATACTTAGTGCTTAATCATATTATTTATTCTCTTTTATAGTTAGCCTACATAGTCATAATATTATTCAGTCCAATTCCGTATCACATGTCTCGATAAATTATTTCATACTTAACAAAAATACAGTAGGCTACTCTACTAATATTAATTTTTTTTGTTTCATTTGCAAAATGACTGAAATTAAGCAATTAATTAAAGAACATGGCCTAATTAAAGCTAAGTTAACAAGGTTAAAAACATATTTTGCTGCTGTATCAAATGTAAATGAGATTACACAATTAAAAGATAGACTCGCTAAGCTTGAAGAGTATTGGTCTGAGTTTGATAAAATTCAACTACAAATAGAATTACAGAATGATTCCAAGAGTCAAATTGAAGAAAGGGAAAATTTCAAGTCCGAATTTTTTTCTCATTAATGGCTGCAGCACAAGACCTTCTTAAATCATATGAAACCCCACTTAGCAGTGAAATCAAACCAACAAAAACTCAATCCGTGTCAGTTAAATTCCAGACATAAAACTTCCCACGTTCAGCGGAAATTGCGATGAATGGGTGTCATTTCATGACACGTTTGTGTCGCTCATTCATTCTAAAGAAATTCATAAATTTCATTACCTCCGATGTTCTTTAAAGGGTGAAACAGCTGAAATTTTATCGTCTTTAGAAAGTTCAACCGAAAATTATGAGGTTGCTTGGAAACTTTTAAAGGTTAGATATGGCAATAAAAGGTTTTTAATTAATAAACACATATTCAACCTCTCTAAAAATGATAAGAGAAAATTCTGTGTCATTACGAAACCTTCTAGACACTGCATTAAAACACATACGTGCTCTAGCAGGATTAGGACAACTAACTCAGCAATGGGGTACCATCTTATTTCATGTAATTATTACCAAATTAGATTCGGCTACCTTACGTGAATGGGAAAATTCTTTAAAAATAAATCAGTTGCCAACAATGTCCGAATTAGAAACATTTCTGCAACATAAATGTCAAGTTATGGAATCAGTTGAAATTAGCAAATCTCATAAATCGCATATGAACAATCAGTAACCAAATAATGTGCAACTATCAAAATCTAAATAATTTTCAGAAAATAATATAATATCCGAAAATCGTCATGTGTCTACAAAAACTTGTTCTTTATATAATCAATCGTAACACCCAATTTATTTTTGTGAAGCTTTCAAAATGTTATCAATTCCTAACCGTGAACTTGAGGTTAAAAAACGCGGTCTGTGCTTCAACTGTTTAAACAGTTAGCATAAAACTGTGGTCTGTTAAGCAGGCTCATGCAAACATTGTGGCAAAAAACATAATAGTTTGCCCCATTACATCAGACCTAATTCTACACAAAATAAGATTTCTGCTCGCGGCGATGAATCGTCCCCAGTAGTAATTCCACAATAAAAATAGTATCCGCATCAAATGTTAGTTCGAAGCAATCTAACCTTTTTGTCATGCTGTGAAAGCCATTGTTTTAGTGTTAAATATATACGGTAATTCTCAATGTTGTCGCGTGTTTCTTGACAGCGGTTCGCAGTCAAATATTATCACTGAGAAAACTGCTAAGATTTTAAGACTACCATCAAAGAAAAACATGTTACAAGTTAATGGTATAGGCAAGGCCGCAACCATTACAACTCATTCTGTGGAATGTGTTATTAAATCAAGAGTAAACGGATTCGCAGCGAATATCGAGTGTGTAGTTTTACCAACCATAACTAACAATTGCCCACAGTTCAAATCAGAAAATCAAGTTTGCAATTACCACAAACCAAGTGACATTGACATACTTCTTGGTGCAGAATTATTTTATGATGCCTTTTGTGAAAGAAACATTAAAGCAAGTGAATCAAATATCGATCTATGGAAGGCAGATACTGTGTGAAGATCCCTTTGAAAGGTGATGTAAACCAACTTAGTGAATCAAGGATTTAAAAAAAAAACCACTTAAAAGAATTAAGCGAAGGCTTCTTTCACTTGAGAAATGTTTGAATGCAAACACTGAATTGAAATTACAATACATAAACTTTATAAGAGAATACAAAAACCTAGGGCACATGACAGAAATATCAGATAAAGAAGTTGCAAGGTCTAAATCAATATTACATTCCAAACCATTGTGTTAAATGAGAAGATTCATCTACAACAAGAGCAAAGTAATTTTTGACACTTCCAGTAAGACAACATCTACCCACCGGGTTGGTCTAGTGGTGAATGCGTCTTCCCAAATCAGCTGATTTGGAAGCCGAGAGTTCCAGCGTTCAAGTCCTAGTAAAGCCAGTTATTTTTACATGGATTTGAATGCTAGATCGTGGATACCGGTGTTCTTTGGTGGTTGGGTTTTAATTAACCACACATCTCAGGATTGGTCGAACTGAGAATGTACAAGACTACACTTCATTTACACTCATACATATCATCCTCATTCATCCTCTAAAGTATTATCTAGATGGTAGTTACTGGAGGCTAAACAGGAAAAAGAAAAAAAGAAAGTAAGACAACATCTGGGAGTTCGCTAAACGACTTATCTATTGTTGGACCTACGGTACAATCAGATTTAATCAACATTATCATCAGATTCAGAACTCATGTATATGCTATGACAGCTGACATAGAAAAGATGTATAGGCAAATTGAAATTCATGCTTCTCAAACAAATCTGCAGTTAATTATATGGTGTGAAAACTTCAAGAAATAAAAAACATATAAGTTTTTAACCATGACGTATGGGACTTCAAGTGCACCGTACATAGTAACAAGAATATTAAAGCAACTAGCTCTAGATGAAAAGGAAACATTTCCTAGAGCTTCTCTTGTAATGATAGACGACTTTTATGTGGATGATCTTATGACAGGTGCATCTTCACTTCATAAGCAAAACAACTTCTAATTGAGATCTAATTGATCTTGCTAGTTGTGGAGGATTTCACCTCAGAAAGTGGTGTGCAAATAATCAAGAACTAGTGTCCAGTATTCCGTGAGAAGATGTACGTCAGATTACAACATCGATCAAGATTCTAGAGTTAAAATTTTAGGACTAATTTGGAATCCTGTGAAGGATGCATTTCAGTTCTTTTTCTGCAAGGAAATCCAAAGTCATAAACCAGCAAAACAAACAATCTTAGCTGCGATCGGACGAATATTTGATCCTTTGGGAATACTTGGGCCTGTCATAGTCATTGCAAAATTTATTATGCAAAATCTATGGTCTTGCCAGGTTAGTTGAGATGATGAGATTCCAAAGGATTTGCTAAACAAATGGAATTCATTTCAAGAATCAATTTAGTCATTGGCCACTCTGGAAATTCCCAGATGCCTCACAAACACAACAAAACCAATTCATCAAGTTGAAATACATGGTTTGTTGGATGCATCTGAATCTGTGTATGGTACATGTATTCATCTGAAATCCATTGATGCATCAAACAAGATCACGGTAAACTTAATTACATCAAAGTCAAGAGTAGCTCTGTTGAAAAAGGTATCATTACCGAAGTTAAAATTATGTGGTGCGTTGCTTTTATCCGAATTAACAAAAATTACCACAAGTCCATTATTACAACATAATGCCTTCTCTAAGGAAATCAGTGATCTCAAATCCTTGAAACGAGTTCAAAACAATAGTCAACAAAAACCATTTAAATACATATCTCGATGATAAGAATATACTAAGAGTCGAAGGTCGTTTACAAAATTCCAGCCTCCATTCTGACCAAAAGAACCCCATCATTTTACCAAAGAATCACATCTTGACTGATCTGATAACCCGACACATCCATGTCAAAAATCTGCATATTAGACCACAATCACTACTGAACGTGATTAGACAAAAATATTGCCTATTGAAGGAATAAACTTAGTTTGTAGAATATTTCATCTATGTGTAAAATGTTTCAAAGCAAATCCTAAGGGGACACCCAGATAATGGGAAACCTACCCAAATCACATGTAAATTCAAGTCTTAGACCATTTGTAAGCACTGGGATTGACTATTGCGAACCATTTTTTGTAAAATTACCCAGGAAATGTGGTGTCATAGCTCAGAAGTGTTAGTATCATTATTTGTTTGTTTCAGTACTAAAGCCATTCATTTAGAGTTGGCTGAAGATTTATTATCAGATTCTTTCATCTCGGTGCTGAACGCTTCATCGCGAGAAGAGGCAAACCTACTGAAATATATTCTGACAACAGAACAAATTTTGTCGGGGCCCAGAGAGAACTGACTCAGTTAGCGAAATTATTCAGAACTGAAAATGCTCAATTAAGTGTTGCAGAAGTTTCATCCATTGATGGTATTCAATCGCACTATCAACCTCCCAGTGCTCCACACATTGGCAGACTCTGGGAATCATCAGTCAAACTTGTTAAGAGTCGCATAAAAAGAGTAATTTGTACTAACAGTCTGATAATAGTAGAGTTCACCACTCTACTGACTCAGATCAAGGCATGTGTAAATTCTCAACCCTTAATTCCAATATCGGACGACCCTTCTAATCTTCTTCCTCTAACACTGGCACATTTCCTAATAGGTAATCTTTAGCAGCCTTCCAGAACCAAATTTACAACCTTTTCCTGTAAATAGACTTAATCACTGGCAACAGATTCAGCAACAAGTGCGGCACTTCTGGTCTCATTGGTCTAATGAGTACCTGAACAATCTTCAGCAACGATCAAAACGGAAAACTCTACTCCAGATCTGTAAGAAAACGATTGTCGTCATCAAACAACCTCCCTCCACTCCAGTGGAAAATGGCTTATCAATAAACATCCTGGAAATGATGGAAAAGTGCGTTTGGTGACACTTAAAACTTCAACCGGAACATTAAAAAGACCAATTTCAAAAATATGTCCATTACCAAAACAATAGGTTTATTGTTATATTATGATTTTCTTGTGTATTATGTGCATAGCTTACTTTTTTATTATGTAGTCTCATGGATTATTGACATTCATGTAATTAATTTTATTTTTTGAAGGTGTTCCTTCAAGGTGGGGGCATGTTGGATATTTTTCTGTGTGTGTGCGTGTCTGTGTGTTTGGTGTGGTGGGGAGTTCTCCCACTCCCTTATTCATGTGTGTTGCTCTCATAGTTGAGTTGAGTTGGGTTCATGAAGTGAAGATAACATCATCAGTTATGAATTAATCACAGATTCTTTAGTGTAATGGTGCACAATAGTGTCAGTCTATATAATAAAGATGTCAATCAGTTGTTTGGTGAATTTCTACACTGTTATGACGTAGGAACTATTTAGTTCTTACTATGGCCGCTTGGTCTCTTCTCTCTCCTCTCGAACGACAATATGTTGCAACAATTGTATATTTTTTATTCTTTTTTATGAACATTATGTATGTATTCAGTTACGTTTAAAATATAATGCTTTCAACACCACATTGTAAAAAATTATTTATCTTCCCAACGAATGAATTATCAAATTACAGTCCACTAGAAATATCAGTGTCAGTTACATTCAAAATGTATCATTTTACTATACAGTCCACTTAACCGATTTATAACCAGCATCCAGAAAGTGTCTCTTAGCATGTCCAAGTACTGCTCAGAATTAAGGGTTCCATCAATGAAGATTGGTCCAACCACACGGGTATCACACACCACACCATAATTTTAACATCTCCAACAACACTGGATGGGTCAATCCAGTGGGGATTTTCATCACACCCTTTTTTTTTTTTTGTCTTCAGTCATTTGACTGGTTTGATGCAGCTCTCCAAGATTCCCTATCTAGTGCTAGTCGTTTCATTTCAGTATACCCTCTACATCCTACATCCCTAACAATTTGTTTTACATATTCCAAACGTGGCCTGCCTACACAATTTTTCCCTTCTACCTGTCCTTCCAATATTAAAGCGACTATTCCAGGATGCCTTAGTATGTGGCCTATAAGTCTGTCTCTTCTTTTAACTAAATTTCCTCACACTTTTCATCACACCCACATCCGTGATTCTGCCAGTTCACCTCACCACTGACATAAAACATTGCCTTGTCACTGAATAGGATAGTCTTTGGGAATGTAGGGTTGTTCTGATATTGACATAATGCCCACGTACACAACTTGACACATCTGTCTGGGTCATCCTCAGAAAGTTTTGCATCATTTGCATCTTAAATGGGTGCCATTTGTTGTTATGAAGAATACACAGAATGGAGGAACACACCAGTTTCACTTGTAAGACGTTGAGTGCTGCGTTGTGGGCTCCTCGCAAAGGCAGCCAAGACCATCGTTGAGGTTGTCTCATCAGTGGAAGATTTGAGACAGCCACTATGTCGCCTGTCGGACACATTTCCAGTTTCCTTGAATTTGGACATCAGACATGCAATAGTATTATGCAAAATTGGTGGTCTCTCTGGGTGGCACCTGTTGAAATCTGCTGCAACGACTCAACTGCTTTGTTCACCAGACATCAGGATCACCTCAGTTTGCTCTTCCTTCATCAAAGCCACATGCAAAAGAATAAGATTTTCAAACTTTTGGATGCCAATAACTCCTACACCATAACAGTTATGTAAAATCTGATTGCAGAAATGAATTCCTGGTAAAATTTCAATCGGTTCTGATACATCACATGTGACCCCCCTTCCCATTTAAATAAATGGACGGTGATTCAAAATGGCGATTTTTAAAATGGCAGTCATTGTTGTGTTATGCCCCAAAGGTGGGCTCTCATACCTGATTTATGTTGGTGTATCCAAATGTTTCATTTTCTTTATAAATTCTGAAATAATTGGCTCTACTGCGACTTTTGGACCACTCTGTACAGTTGTCATGAACAGATCTTTATCAAGTAATGTTTTTGGAGAAGGCAGTGAATAACATAAAGAAACACCCTTTCAATTGTTTCTCTCTCGCACAGAGTGTATTTTATTGAATATTGCTTATTCTCTAGTCTGTGACAGGACCTGGAACTGGTGTTAGCTGCCAAGAAGCAATACCTTTTAACTACTGCCTGCTAAAAGACAGGCATTCTTGTTAAGTTAGAAATTTCATTACAAATTATACTGCATTTCCAAATCTGGCTGTCATTAACGCTTCCAGATATCACAGCTTCAATGCTTGTTATTTTCTTATTCGCATTACACATTGCCTGAGCAATAATACTGGCATAAATCTGTTTATGTAACATCACCAAGTATGCTTGGTTTTTTCTGCAGTCTAAGGTATTAATTACAGTTGGAATTTTGTATCTATTACTCCATTTTTCTTTAGCTTGAGCAATTCTGCTGCATTTCATGGAAAATCAATCTATTCTTCAGCTTCTCAATGACCTTTTCAAGTCGTTTTCAAGAACATAATTGAATGTTTTTGTAACAATACTTCTATATACACTGAAATGGTGTTAGCTCGCCAACACCATTTTAAAATTTCATTTCTGACAAATACCAAAAAAAAAAATGTAAATTTTTTTGTTGTGCACTTAAAGCACCTCCTCTAATTTCATTTGTTTCAGGGAAAAAAAGACTTGTGAAAAACTCAAAAGTTCTTTCTCAAAAGTAAAATTTTCTTGTACCGGTCATCACTGACTATTCTGCGCCCTATAGTTTTTTACATTACAAATGGTAAGAAATTCAGCCATTTTAGAAATCTGTACATATCTTCAGTACAATTACTGCTAACTGATCAATGACCCACTAATTAGTGACAAATTTAAATTAAAAGAACGTTTTTTTTTTTAACTAAATTTCAGTATTTACTTATTAGTTTCATTAAAAGAGTGTAATTTCAATAAATACCGATAGTGATAACTGAAATAGTGATTATCTTTTTATTCACAAATACTGAAAAGTTTAATGAAAAAGGACTAGTAAAGATAATTACTGATTTTTATTGACCTCTCTCAGTGTGATAATTTACATTTTCTCCCATTATTGTTATTCATTTTTATCTCCTATATAAAAATTGACTGCATTGGGATATTCTCAGTCCAATCTCATCCAAGGTATTTCACAGTAAAGATTAGAATGTAAAATTTTGTATTTGTACTTTTTTTTATTGTAGATCATAATGTCTCAGAAATAGTTATTTATTCAAATCACAGTTTATACAATAATCTTGTTTAATTTCAACCTATTCAATCCTAAGGCAGTGTTATTAATTAAAGTAATATGGAAATATAAATAAGTTTACTTGGTAATTAAATTACAGTATAATTATTTTTAAATTACATAACTTTCATTTGGTTTTAAATGAGAGACTCCATCTATTAAAGATAAGTAATAATGGCGAACTCACCAGGTTAACAAACATTTCATTATTTTATAAATCATATAAAACTTGTAAAAATATTTTATTTTTTTAACGTATCAATATTTTTTTAAAATGTAAATTTTTTCATCATTTTTTAATGTTCATAAAAGTCATATTTGGATTACCTTTACTTCCTCTATAGCATAGTGGTAACAGTAACTCTGTTTTTCATCCAGAAGTTTTTTGTACAAGACTACTACATGAGGCGTACTGAGTCTATTTTTGAAACTAGTGATAAAAAAATGTTAAATAACTGCAATGTGGTAAGGTAAAAACCATAATCTGGTAAAAACCTGAAGTTTTTTTTGTGTAGAAATTTTTGTTACACAATGAGCTTTAAAATGATGTTACAACCCTACCCTGTGTTTAAAGTTTTTTAGTTACCCTTTATGGGTGCTTGAGGGATGTGCTGGTCATTCTGAAAAAGTAAGTCATTTGAGGTAGGGACATTTGTAATTTTTTTTGTCTTTTTTGTTGTTTATACACCAATTTTGAAATTAACAATGAAAAAAATTAAATTTGCCCCATTTTGGTTACAGTTGATGTAGCCCAATTATTTTTACGTCAAAAATGTGTTTTTTTCAGTGCCTTTTAGAATGATGCATCACAATGCTTATATCATTTTGCAATATATCATTTTTTTTGCAATGCAATATATCATTTTGAAGTAGAAGCTTCTGTTAAATCTTATTTCTCTGTTTAATGTTAAAAGAAATATTTTAGGGGTTCCCATACTTTATTATTACTTGTTCATTAGTATATTTTTTTGAGTGGTCATAAAGATGACTGAAAATATCTTGAAGTAATTATAAAAATATTTAACTGTAAAGTTTACTAAACAGGTTGTTTAAATATAAAATCATTTCAAACTAGCTGTTTAACAGCTGATTTTTGAAGTTGATGGTTATGAAGCATACTGATGTATGCTTCACTAATCATAGTGAAAGGTAAGTTACTTTTATTCAAATTTGAATATTGAATACCAGTATACTTTGGTAGTCGGGATTCAATTAACCATATATCTCAGGAATGATCGACCTGAATCTATAAGACTATACCACATTACATATCATCCTCATTTCATTGGGCCATGGGGTTGCTTATTGTTCACAAGTTGAACAGATTAATATAACATATACATTAGGAATAAAAAATAAAAAATAATTATAAAGTCTGATAGGTAAAGTTTATGTTTTTAAATAATTTTTATCTATCAGAAGACCAAAAAAAACGTTATACTAAAAAATATATCTTTTTTTGCATATTGTTATTCAATTGGATGGTAAAAAGTTAATAGAAAACATAAAATCTGATTTGAGTTCATCTGTAAATTTTTTTTTAAAACTACCGGTATTCAAAGAATTTTTTTGTCAGTTAATGAATATCTCCAGGATCACCAGCTGGATTATATGACAATATTTTGTAAAGCACATACAAAGTATTATAAAAGAGGAATAGTTATAAGGGTAATTGAAGCTTTTAGAAAAATCAAGGATTTAGATTTTTCATCATTAACCCATTCGTAAATTTTATAAAAAAGATATTTTATTTATTTACAGTGGCATGACCAAGACTAACAATCCATCTTACCTTAACATTGCTAATAAAGTACTACCCACTGTTTAATAAATAAAACATAATAAAACAATACATCATAAATTAAATAGCTACTTTTACAATATATTGAAGAATTAGTTAATAAAGAAGGTAAGAAAATGAAGAAAGTTATTCTGTGTAATTTAATAATCTAATTATGTTATCGTGTATTAACATTGTTCTTCAAGTCAAAGTACGAGGGTCAAAAATTTATATAATTGAGGTAGATTAGACAATTTTAAATGATAAATGTATTGTTTAAAGTTTAATTTATCAAGAAATAATGTGGTGTACTATTATCAGGAAAAATGAACATTATTTTTGTTCAGGAAATTATAGGACAATTAGCACACAAAAAACCTAAAAATATAAACATAGGAACAGGGTAAAAATAAATAAAAAGGCATATGTTATTACAAGCAGCATAGTGAAAGAATTATCACAATCAGGTTAGATGTAAAGCTCAAGTCTGTCACAGTAGTATAGATTTCAATGACAAACTCTTCAACAGAAGACAAAAATGTAGAAAATATACATTAAGAAATAGAGGGTATAAAACATTTAAATAAAGGTGATTCTTTTTTTATAACAACAGGAGACTTGAATGTTATAGGAAAGAACAAAAAGGGAAAATAATTAGGGAATATGGGCTATTCTCAATAAATAGAAGAGAATAAGTTAACATAATTTTATAAAAAAATATAAACTAGTAACATCCAAAAACCCTTATTTAAAAATTATTAAGATGAAATTGATGGGAGAGGTCAGAAAATGTATAAAAGTATCAAATGGTTTATGAATGGTTAGGCAGAGATTTCAAAACCAAATTACAGATTGTAAAATGTACCCAGAAGAACATATAAATTCTGATAACAGTTTAGTAATGATGAAAAGTTCAAGAAACTAAAGAAAAAATTTAGCACAAAGAGATGAAATATGGTCATACTAAAAGAGCATTATGTGAAGTTAAAAGAATTTGAACAAAATGTACATTCAGATCTTGAAGTTTTTATCTCTTAATTATACAATAATAAGAAAAACATTGTACTGAATAAAAAAAGAATTTTGGGGGATTAAACCAAAATATAATAATAATAGAGGTCAAGATGAAGGAATGATGTGAGAGGGAGAGGAAAGAACTAATATGTGACTGAATGAATAGAAAGAACAAGAAAATCTGATAAAATGCAAGAGAGGAAGGGAAAAAATTGATGACTTCAGAGAAGATTCTACAATTTGAGTTCAACAAAGATTAAACAAAAGTAAATCTGTAAGAATTTATGATCTAATACCTAAACCATTGTGTTACCTGGGAGATGTAGGATTGAGTAGGCTGAACACATTGTTATGCAAAATTTATGAGCCTGACTTACTCATAGCCATCAATAAAAAACATTATTTAAACACACAAAAAAAAATTTAATCTGCTGAAAATCCAAATTAGAATAATTTATAGAAGTAGAAGCTGTAAATAAGTGAAAGCAAATTTTGTTTGACAAAAAAACATGGAAACACAAAAAGGAATTTTACCACTCTGATTAATTTTACAAGGTAGGCCAAAAAAAACAAAACTCTTCATAAACGTATTAAAAAGTTTTTCATAATTTTGAACAACATAGAATGTTTTTTGATAGTAAAAAAAGAAGGATTAAAATACACAAAATGAAAAATTATGTATGATTTTTATGAGAATTTGGTAGATGTAAATAAAAAGTGAAAAAACAAAAGGTTATAAAACAGAAAAGATTAAGAACATTATGTACCTTGTTTCCCCCTTTTCTTTTAAATTGATTATAGAAGAAGCAATAAAGAAGCAAAAGAAAACTCCACAGAAAACAGTAAAATGTTTAAAATACACCGATGATGTTACTACTCCATAGAGTAGTAACATCATTATTCATTATTTCTTCTAACTCATAAGTTAGGCTAACTCATAAGTTAGAAGAAATAATGAATTATAGACAGATTGTGTGTACAGAAATTCAAATTTGGAATTAAACTGAGTAAAAAATGGCAACAGAAAAGAGGATTAATCATTAAGAAAGGGGAACAACACATAGAGAAGTTAAGAATTTTGTTATTTAGATAATAAATTTACAAATTGTGCGTAAATTAATGAAGAAAAGAACTTGTACATGGATTTAAGTATTAAAAAGATTTTAAGATATTTGTACATAATGAAAAATATTATGACAGTCAATCAAGTACGATTATGAAAGTCATAAAAACAAATAGTAGAGGTTTTTGAGATTTAATTTAACAAGAAAATGTTTAAAATTTAGATGGTTAGTTAGGGTATGAAATGGAAAGGTTCTGAGATAAATTGTTGAAGTTTGAAGTTAATGGGAGAATTTTTTAAAAAAGGAGAAGATTGGTGGACCACATATTAAGGTATTCAACATCAATGAATTTGGTTATAGAAGATAAAAAGATAAAGTATAGAAGATAAAACAATAAATTAAGAAACGATTTTAATTTATGAAAAATACAATTTCATGATGTTGAAAGAAGAGAGAAGTATTTGACTAATGGACTGATGCAGAATAGAAAAGAACTGCATTAAACCAATCAAGTGACTGAAAACCTCCCAAAAACATTCCATTATCTATAAGATTTTATGGAATGGCGAGCTTTGCGGCCTGGTGTTGTTCTCATGGACCCAGAAAGCTGCAGGAGAACCCTGGAGCTGACCCTGGGGAGTCTTTGGGTCAGCCCTGGAGCTTGCCTGGGCCGCAGGGGTCCAGGCTAGATGGTTAGATGGTTGCCAAACCAGCTAGTACATTATGTAATATGATATTAATTCTCATATATGAATATAGCATGTAAAAAACTGTTCTAATCTTAAGAGAAATGAAACTAGATTTAAACATTTTAAGAAAGATGAAACCAGAAGAACAAATAAAAGTTAAATAGTAGAAAGAAGATGAAGAAAGATGAACTCTGATTTAGATAAAAGTTTACTTTGTTTTCTATTAATTTTCTATTTGTACATAGAAGTGACATTAAGAATTGAAGAGAAAATTTAAAACGGTATTAATTATTAGAAAAGAAAAAATAAATATGTTGAGATTTGTTCATAATAATGTTCGTTTAGCACAGATCAAAAGTGATTGAAAAGAATTACTGAAGGGCATGAATTAACTGCTAGGATAGAAACTCAGTTTGAAAGTAAAAAGATAAAACAGAATAGTAGTGAACAGTTAAGTTCTAAAAAAAACAGTACAAAACATATTGCAAGTTTTTAATATTTTAGTCATAAAATCACAATGGATGGACAAAGTAAGGAAGATGTCAGTAGTAGACTGGTACAAATGCAGAGTGTTCACGCAGAAAAATAAATTTGCTAGTATCGACTGCAGATCTGGGAGTTCTTGAAAATATTTATGTTGATAGTACTTTATAATAGCAAAATATTAACAATAATAAACAGATTATAGTAAAGAATGAAGGCTTTTGAAACATGGTATTGCAGGAGGATGTTGAAAATTATACGAATCTTTAAAATCCTATTGAAAAGGTTTTAAGAAAAAAGGAGTTGTTGAAAATTTGTGGCAAAATCTTTTAAAAGACAAACTAGGTTGATGGGCCATATATTAAAACTTAGAGTGGTCTGATGGTATTGTTGTGCAATTTCATATGCCGATTAATAAAGGTGACTTTAATAGTAATTCATGCTGGAGGAGAAATCACTTTTATTCCTAATGCATTACTAACTTGGAAAGCCAGTTTGAAAAGTGGCGACTACTATGACAACATGAATACAGACAATTTCATGAAATGGGCACGTGAAAAATTGTTTCCAAATCTTCCACCAATGTCAGTAGTAGTTGTTGATAACGTCCCTTATCACAATACAGGTATAAAGTGCCAAATTCTAACTTCAGAAGAAAAGATATGACTGTTTGGCTGCAGAAAACCCATATTCCGTCAATTTAAAAAAATCCTGAAACTACAGTTATATGAATTAGTAAAGTTACATAAAACTAAAATACAAAAATATCACTTGGGTGAACTTTTGAAAAAACATGGCCATCGTGTTCTTAGATTCCCATCGCACCATCCTGATTTGAATCTAATCGAATGGTATGGTCAGCCGTAAAAAGACATGTGGCGAGACATAGCACAATATTTTTTTTCACAAATGTTGAAAAATTAACTACGGTGAAAATTAATTCCATGAATGAAGATGACTGGAAACCCTACTGTGAAAAAGTAAAAAATATTGAAAAAGAGTATGAAAAACTGGAGCCACTGATAGATGAAATGACAGAATGTTATATTATGTGTGTAGACTATGATAGTGAAAGTGAAAATGAAAGTGACACTGATAGTGATTCGTTTAGCATGGATGGTGAACTTGCTAGAAGTTTAAATTAGATGCATGAAGAAATTCAAGTAAGCTTTTGTTTATTATTAAAAATTAATAATTCAGTACAAATAAAGGTTATAAAAGAATTAATTACGTATTATTTATAATTAGTAAATGTAAATATGATAGTTATTACTGCATACAATATGATAATAAGTAATACTTTGATTTGATACGCAGAGTTTATGTTTTCAGGCCAGTTAATACACAGTCTGCTCATGACATCACAAGCTCTTACATTGGCTGGGCCAATTTGATGATGGAGGGACTTAAAAAAAATAAAAACCATAAAGGAAGATAAAGATTGGAATACAGAAAATTGAAGATGTAAGATATAAATAAACCAAGATTAAAAGATTAGCCTAAAATAGAAAGGAATAGAGAATTGCAGTAAACCAGCCAGTAAATGGTCGAATAATTATATGTACATCATACTGCAATAATTTCATGTAAGTATATATTTACATACAGAATTTATTCATAAATTATTTGTATTTATTCAAAAAATAAAAAACACATTTAACTTGTAAGGAGATTAAATAATTAAGACGTAGATTAAAAGGTTGTTTCATATTTATGCGTAGTCTTGTCAGTTTAAAACCGAATAATTTTATAAAAAGTAATTAAGAAAATTACACTGGAATACAAAATTTTATTTATTTTTTGTCCCAGAAGTGAAAATGGGTAAATCTAACAGCATTTTTCATTTTAATTCAAATATGGTTTCAGAATTAGTCTATCACATAAGGATTTTTAGAGTTAATTATTTCAATTGTACATTATATATTTAAAATACATTCTTAGCATAATATAATCTTGCCTAAAAAGTAGTAATGTTTGATTTTCGACAATATTTTGCATCATGAACATCTCTCTTTAGGGTCCAAAAATAGCCAGCTAGCATACGGACCCCAGTTTCTTGTGGTACTGCTTTTCCATATCCAAAATATCCTGATGGAACCATTCACCATTTTCTCATCGCTGACTGCTCCTAGATTTAGTGGGAAGAAATCCAAGTCCAAGAAGTGAATCTTTAATGACATGTTGCATCCCATGATTTCATAAGATTTTAAAAGATCATCCACTATTTCTTTGTAATTTTCAGATTTATGGTTTCCTAAAAAGTTGTGGAAAATGCTCTTAAAAGACTTCCATGCAGCTTTCTCCATCTTAATTAATGTAGTATCAAAGTTGTCATCTTTAACTAAATCTCTAATTTGAGGCCCTACAAGGATTCCTTCTATGATGTTTGCTTCACTGATCTTTGGAAACTTATTTTTTAAGTAAGCTAATCCAAGCCCGCTTCAATCTATTGTTTTCACAAAGTTTTTCATAAGCCCAAGATTTATATGAAGTGGAGGTAAAAAAATATTTTTTTAATCAATAAGTGGTGCATTAACAACGTTATTCTTTCCTGGAGTTAATGCTGTTTGGTTTGGCCACTCTTTCTGTATATAATAATTTTTTCAGTCTCTTCTGCCCTACTTGGAAAGAAAACAGTAGTGTTTGGTGAAACCAAGCTGAAGACCTAGCAACAGAGCAGTTACTTTAAAGTCATCACAGATATTCCATTGAAATTATTCATACTTTATTTTATCTAGAAGTTTCATGTTCACGTAAATTTCTTTCAGATCCATAGTCTAATCTAGTGGCACTGATGGAAACTCATTCATTCCCAATATGCAGAAGCACAGCTTTCAGACTAGCTTTAGACAAATCAATAAACAAATATTATTCCTCTGTTTTGTTCTCATGGCCAAACGATTCCATTACAGACAAAACATTATTACAAAAAACAAGTCCCATCTTCAAATACAAAGAAATTGTTGAGGTCATTATGCCTATTTCTAAAAACACATACTTTTATTTCGTATTGGAAGAGGTTCCTACCTTTTAATTGTGAGCCTAAAAGTTCTGCCTCCTTTTTTGAAACATTCAGATCTCATACAAGTTAACTGAGGTCCCCTTGTGTTAGCAAATGTGGTTCACCAGACAAACACGAAGTTTCATAGTTTGCATCAACCCTTACATCATCATTATCCTCTCGATTCCCCCCCGAGGGGAGAAGATCCCACCTCGTAGCGTGTCCAGTCGCTACACCACCCCCTCCATTCCTAGCCAGCAGTGGCTTTAACGGAGGACATCTTCTCGCCCTCAAACTGATTTTGCCACACAGCTTTCAGTCCAGGCCCCGCAGAGATGCCACCAATGCAGATGCTCCGAAAGACATCTACATCGGTAAAAATTCACCCCGAGATAGATTTACATGTTTATGCCTTCAGAATGAAGACAACGGACACCTGCAGCTACACGTCGCCCTCAGGAACTAAGCTAGAAACCTAACCGCGGAAAGAAGACCCCGCGCCTAGATCAAACTATTAAAGAGCCACTTTCTGAATGTCTCAGATCCGTACTAACAACCTCAACAATAAACTTTCCCACTAAAGTTTGTACATCGAAATTTAGACCTAGTTCCCTTAAGAACCCCGCTTAATACTCAAAATGAGTTTCTATCTGACTCCGTTCCGGTCTGCCCGGGAGAGGAGAATTAACGCCTACTCCCGCACAGCGCCATCACGGAGTCCCGCGTGACATTCACCATCTTTCGCGGACTGCCGCAAAGACTCCCTTGCATACCACCAAAGCAGCACCCAGAGAAGCCCCGCTGACAGTGTTATTAGCTCATTAGTGCCCCCGTCGGAGCGCGACCGCACCCACCGGGCAAGAATAATCCCGCCCGCCGACAACGGCCGCAACTCAGCCGACAGCCTGATTTAATACATACCACCAGTACATCTAACCGAGGCACGCTGCCTAAGCGCCTACCTTCGGCCAGTCAACTGCCCAGGCGGTCCCTAGCCACCCAGGCTCCTATCACCTACTAGATCCCTTCGGCAGCCCTGCTCAGGGCGAGGAAGCGAAGGAAGCCAGCAACTATTGTCCACTCTCTACGATTCCTCCAGTTGACTCGTAGATCCAAAACAGAGTTTACTCTCTCGAGTTCCCTAGTAACTCTGGTACGTTCAGCTTCGTACCGGGGACATATGTAAAGGACATGGTCCACGGTGTCATCGACCCTACAGTCCGGACAGAAGCCGGAATCAACCAATCTAAACTTTGCCAATTTATCCCTAAATGCACCATGTCCTGAGAGGAACTGAGTGGTATGCCGATTGGGGGATACCCAGCTAATCGCTCGCAACTCTCTAACATCGGGAAATATACCATACGTATAACGACCTGTCAAAGAAGTGTTCCACCTATCTTGCCAAGAGTCGAAACCTTGGTCTTCGATCTCACGCATACGCCCAGCAGTAAGAAGGCCACCCTTCTTTGCAACATAATGCTGGCTACGTTCCGTAGCCGAAATATCCACAGGTTTGATGCCTGCGATCACAGTCACTGCCTCTCGCGAGACAGTCCTATAACCACCGACAACCGCTAACAAAAGAAGACGCTGGGCTCGTAAAAGTATGTCCCTATAACATTGGTGCCGCAAACGATGAGCCCAGACGGGCGCAGCGTACAACATAATGGCCTCACAAACGCCTTTATAAAGAACCCGCATGGTACGGAAATTCAACCCCCAATCGGGATGGACCACTCTACGGACGCCGAAGAAAGCATCAACTGCCTTCTTCGCCACATACTGAAGGTGCTCCTTGAAGAGAAGCCTCTCATCAAGGATAACATCCAGATACTTCTGAAGAGTGACATACCTAATTGAACGACCGTCCATCACAACCCGCGGATGGCGAGTTGCAGCTAAACGGCCCTTCAAAAACATCATAGTGGTTTTCTCCGCACTGAAAACCATCTTATGCTGAAGACTCCACAACCGCAAAACCCTACATGCCTGTGCCGCTCTGAGCTCGATCTCAGCACGCGAACTACCCTCAACCAGCAGCAGCCCATCGTCGGCATAAGCCACGACGCGACAGCCACCAGGCAAGCGCAGCCGCATGAGAGAGTCAAACTCGATGGTCCAGACGAGTGGACCTAATACACTGCCCTGCGGACATCCTTTTGACAGGGTCTTTCCTACTTGCGAACTGCCGTCACGAAGGACAACAGTTCTGTCGCTGAAATAACTCGAGAGAGTCCTAATTTCTTCCGGCGTGCAACCACGCTTCTGCAATTGCAACAAGGCAGAGGGCCACCACAAGTTATTAAATGCCCCGGATATGTCCAAAAAGACACCGAGTACATACTTGCACTCACTGCCCGAAGCCAGATTCAGGACCCTAACAATCGCATCCTCTGTACTCTTACCGGGTCTAAAGCCATACTGGTCGTCCATCAGCATGTGATTCAAAGTAAGCCTACTATTAATGCGGAGGTAAAGTGCCTTCTCGAAAAGTTTTCCAACAACTGGTAAGAGCGTCAGAGGACGGTAAGAAGAACTAACGGTGGGGTCCTTGTCGCCACCCTTGAACAACAGCTTCAACATTCCTCGCTTCCAGCAAGCCGGGAAATACCCGGCAAACAAACACCTATTGAACACCCTAGTCAACGGGCCAAGAATTACAGGCAGGGTGCGAACAAGGAGCTCCACCGTAATACCATCATATCCGGGGGCTTTCTTCCTAGCAAGGCTACAGATTACCTGGCGGACTTCCGCCTCAGTAATCTCCAAAGACACAGAGTCCGTATTGAAATTTACAACCGCCGCTCGAACTCTCCGGTGATACGAGGTCTCACCAACCTCAGTATTATCGGGGAGCAGATCGTCCATCAGAAGAGATAGAACACGATCTTTCTCAACAACAACGCCGTCCTGGGTCGAGAGAGCCGACAGAAGATTGTCCTTTTTATGTTTGTGACCAAGCACACGATAAACAACTCCCCAAGGGTCTTTATTCCCTTGCTCTTGGACAAAAGAGCGCCAGGAATCTCGTTTAGAAGTCCTAATTCTATGAAAATACTCGTTCCTTTTCTGACGATACTCCGCAAACAAGGCCTCGCGCCAGTCAGGATCACGCGCACGTTGTGCGGCTCTCCTGAGTCGGCCCACGGCCTGCTTTATCGCAGTCAAGTACCGAGACCACCAACCAGCTACTCTCTCTCGACCCGTACTTCGGGGGATTGAGAGTTCTGCGGCTTCAACCACCGCAGAGGAGAAATTCTCTGCCAGGTTATCTAGAGAGACCTCGTCCAGGGTACGAGTGAACACCCGCATCCTGGCCGCAAGAATGTTTGAAAACTTGGGCCAATCCGCCCGCCTGTGCAAGAAGCGCCCTTGCTGAACAGGGACGTCCGCCCTAAAGACATCGCGCAGCCCACCTAACCACTCAAAAACTATGAGCCGATGGTCGCTTTCGCAATCATCGACTACAGACCAGTTCTGAATCCTACCTGGGATATCCTTGCCTATGGTAACATCAATGTTGGTACCAAGGAAGGTCTTCCGCAATCCCACAGCGCCGGCGAACGTTGCCGACTCGCCGGCAACATTGAACACTTCTAAACGATGCTGCGCGATGAAGCCTTCTAGCAATTCTCCGCCGTCGTCTGTGATCCCACTGTGCCAAAGAAGCTATTTGGCATTCGCATCAACTCCTATAAGAATAGGACGACCCGCTACCAGCCTGATAATTCTATCCCATCTTTCCAAATGTAATTCAGTGGGATCTCTGTACTGAAAGTACGAACTAACCACAACTAGGTCGAAACCATCCACAGCAAGCTTAACAACGACATGATGCGTGTCAGAGGCCTGCCGTATAAAGACACTATCAATAGACTTCCTGCACAGAACGGCGGATTTACTATCACCTACGTGGAACTTATTCCAGCCTGAAAAACCTGGCAGGTCACCCTTGACAACATACGGGTATTGAAGGAGTAAAACATCGAGGCTCCGGTTTTCAACGACGTTACCTAACTCGACTTGGCCCGCATAGGCACCCTGGGCATTGAGTTGACCGAACCTAACCATCGAGCGAGTTGAAGTAGACCTCAACCGCTCTTAAGAAACTACCACACTCCCTACTGTTGATGGAGTGCCTATGATTTCTGCGTAACCGCTTGCAGTTCACGCAGACCGGAGCCTCCTTCTTTTGCGGACAATCTTCACGCTTGTGGCCCTCTTCACCACAATGCGCGCAGACCGACGCATATTTACAGAACTTGGCCCTATGGCCGAACCTACAACATTTGAAGCACCTCTGCACATCAAGGTATTCCTTGACGCGGCAAGAGGCAAAGTCAACGAAGACCCTACCCTCGGACAAAAACTTCTGGTGGAGACCAGCACCTAATTCAAAAACACCGTGATACCGAGGGGCATCACGCTTTCCAGTCTTAAAGACTAACCTACACTGTTCTTTGAACGTGGCCGCATCCAAATCAGTATTCTACTCTCGAATGAGAGACAGAACTTCCTCATCAGAGAGACCCCGCTCGATGTCATATATAATGACTCGGGGCTTCCTCAATCGCTTGGGGTCCACCTTGACCTCAAGCTTCTGCACCGCTGGAGAGTCCTTGATGACTTGGACTGTCTCCTTGTTATCCGCAACGACGACTAAACCCTTGCTGGTCTCCCTTATGTCTCGAATCCTAAGCCGATTCCGGTCGCCACGAAGGGCTTCTCGGAAATCGCGCTTCAATTCCTGACTGGTCTTGGAGCCCTCCGCCTTGTTCACAAAAATTACCTCCGGCTTTTTCACCGCTTTGCTGGCCTCTCGTTTGGTCTTCAGGACTTCAGCGTAGCGCCTGGGCTGCGCTGGGGCCTGAAAAACCACCTTGGGAGCCTTGACCTCTTGGGGCTTGGAGGCCAAGACCTCGAAACCCTCACTTACCGCCACAAAAGCTTCCCTCAGCTTACCTAGCCGGGGGAGAATTGTCTTCCTCACTCTCGAGCTGAATCCGCCGGGAAGTGAAAGAAAATCTACCAAGTAGTCCAGGTCCTCCTGGACTACCTTCAACAGCAGGGCAGAACTACCAGGTCTGCTCTTTCGAATTTTTGAAAGCCTCTACTACAGGGGAGGACCGCACCTGGGTGGGTGCCCCTGTGTCCATCGTTTCGCTGACCTCGTCCTCTGAGGAGCTAGTCGACGGCACCGGCGCTGGTTTCCTCTTCCGCCTGGACTGCTTAACAACTTGAAACTCCGACATGGCCGAAGTTTCCCTAAAATAACTGGACGCTAAAATTCTCGCTGTCTCCTATTAACTAGTTTGGGCAAGCCCACGATGTGACGACTGCCCGCAGCGAGTACGGGCAGCTGGAGACCCTTACGTTCTCCTGTCACTCTTTGTGCCTCTTGGCCGCTGCTGGATCGATTGATCGCAATACTATACGTACGGCGAAAAACCACAGATTACTGCCCTCGCTCTGAAAAGAGCGCAGAAGGACTAAAGGCTCGGCCTGTTCTGTTACGGGGGCTAACGACCAGCAGTCGTTGCCACCTTTCACCCCCGATGAGGCGGACACGCGTCACAGAAAACTTTCTCCTTTCACTCCCGCAACAAAGCGAGAAAAGATGAGTCTTAAATTATACCTTGTGCTAACTGTGATAGCAATCCTCAATCAGCTGACTTGATACCACTGGAAGGTCCACACTCGACCAGCAGTCAAAACACCAAAAGTAGACAAAACCACAGTACTCTGGACGCACTAAAGGAGACCAGAGTATCATCATTATCCTCTGCCAAATCTTTGTATTGTTAATCGTCGCTAAGTATGATATTGTTTGGTGGTTTAGACGCAGACAGTTCTTCACTGTGAGCCACAAGCCTCATGGCAGATGGTAAATTAGAGTACGAAATAGTGTGCTTTGATTTTGAACTAATGCCCACAATACTGGTCAGACAAAAACAGCAATGTAATGGTGGCATGATCTCTTGGTTCTCACCAAATCATTGGAACAGCAAAGTTCATGTGCCAAGAATCCTTTGACCAGATTGTAAGGAATCTGACACAAGTAGCATGTTTCTGAAATTTAAATGTTACCTCACTACAAATGTAGCAAAAGCTGTCTGGTTGAGGAGGTGGGTTGATTATACAATTTCTAGGCATTTTGCAAAATCATACAATATACAAACTACAAAAAATATTCACTGTACATCTTGAATTCAAAAGATGAAATGTAAATTTAGAATAATTGTAACTTAGAAATGTTTACACCAAACTATATTATATCAGCGCATACACATGAAATATACTAAACTGCACTACACTAGTGTAGTTTAGTGTAAGTCTGTAAGAAAATCTCTAAGTGTAGTGTAGTCTTACTCTAAGTTTGTAAGAAAACCATCTTCCAACTCATTTTAGAATTGCATCATCTAGCAGTTATGATTAATTATATTGTGCTATGCCAATGCATACCTTCTTTCATAACAAAATAATAATTTTTAAATGCTTAATCAATACAATCTTTTTATTCATTTATGTATTATAAATGCCTAATATCATAACATAATTTCATAATTTCCATAACGTGTATAACATTTAACAGGGTGTAACTTGAAAACTAAGGGTGATAAATTCTATTAACATTCTTGAATTCAAGGAGAAATACATATACAGAGGGGTCCAAAAAATGTACTCACTGCTTTTAGTTCATATGTCGTGACAAATTTGACTGGACGTGACAATTTTTGCACTGAAATAAGGTTATGGTATGTGTTCAAAATGACCACCAGCATCTTCTATAAAATGCCCATGTCACCAAACTATGGCTGTTAGTGCATCTGGCAGCATATGACTCTACAATTTTTTCATGTAGCTTGTCAATTTTTGCTGTTTTTTGTCGATACATGTCATTCCTGACAGTCCCAAATGAAGTCCAGAGGTGTCAAATCAGGAGATCAAGGTGGGTACTCAACAGCAGCTCTTCAACCCACCCACCATCTGGGTAGAGTTTTATCGAGGTACAACCAGACATCTCGATAGTAGTGAAGTGGGGCTCCATCTTGTTGCATGTAAAATAGTTCTTCACTATAAAGGTTTTGGATGGCAGGCAAAATCCTTGTCTGAGGCATATCAAAATACACCTCATCAGGTACCCTTGAAAAAGAAGAGAAGAGACCAATCAAACCATGCACTGATAGACCACACCACACAGCAACCGCTGGTAGATTCACAGACATTTAAAAAAAATTAAAAAAAAATTTTTTTTAAATATCTCTTTAATAATTATGGGATTCCCATGGGGACTGCATGTGAGGCTAGATTGGTGAGGTGATGCAAGCACCTCCTGTGAGGCTAGACCTATCATCACCATCAACCGGTAATAAACAGAGTGTCTTGGGGTGTTGTTTTAGAAGATGTAATGGGGTGCTCTTATAATATAATAATAATCATCCAATTTTCAAAATTCAAGCGGGGTATTTGCTAGTATAATTCAATAACTATTCTTTCAAGTATGGATATGTTCATCGAGAAAAATATTTTTTGAAAAAATATTTCATAAACCTATTAATACATGCACAAATGTAAAACATCTATTATACAAACTACTGGAAAGCATAAAAATATATGTCACAACATTAATATATTTTGTAATACTTATTCATTAAAGAAAATTATGAGGAATATTTTCACATGTTCTGCTAAAAATTGACCTATCATACCTGAATGTTCCAAAAGTTTGATTTGTTATATACAAGTACAGTAGTTGGCATGTTCTTTTTCTTGATTATTACTATTTAAAGTCTAGAAAGCATGAACATATAAATGTAGTTTTACCTGGCATATATATGTAACATATAAATGTAGCATCGATATGTGTGCTAGTAGTTTAATGGGAGGGGGATGATGTACTATGACAGGACATTGTAGGAAGCAAGAACCCAGTCAACAGTCCAGCAATTCATCCCCAGCCTGCAGTTCAACTGAGCTTTCTAAACTCTGACAGGTAATACAAATGTTAACATAAAAACAAGTTGCTTAATATGAAATAATTTTATGACAATAAGATTGAAATTACTATAAATGCCTGTAACTATGTAATTACTTACATAAAATGAATGTTAATTTGGTTCATATGAATTTAAATTAAATCAAACAATGCTGCTCAGACTAAAATGATTTGGGCACTTACAAAGAACACAAAGTGGAAGATTTGCAAAAGAAATTAAAAAATCTAACTGTAATTTGAAGATCTAGGATACGACCAAGAAACTGATGGTTAGGTTGTGTAAAGGAAGCCATAAAAAAGAACAGAAGTGGAGAAGGTTTTGGAGGAAGGACACACTTGAGCAGGGATTTATGATCTCCAGCCTGACTCAATATTGATTGGACAAAGGAAAGAGTAGAATATGATGAAAATAATAATGTGTTCTAGTATCATGAATTATGTCTTCATTTCAATTGATCAATATGAAAATGAAGTTTCACTTGTGCCATGCACAAGTGAACCTCAATAAACTGGTTTCAGTACCAGACATCTACACTGATATAGTATGCAAAGCAAAATGCTTTAATGAAGGAACATTAGAAGTACATCATGAAAGTTACACCACCACATCACATATCATAACACAAAATACCAAATCAACCAAAATATTGCAATCAAATACAGAGGAAAATTCACGTCCAAGATAGGTGTCATAGGTCTGCAACAGCATTGTTCTACACTAACCATTATGTGAACTTTAAAATAATTTCATCAATACAGAATCAATAATACCGGTCAGATTTTTCACTATATAGAATTTAATATTAATAAAGGTTACTGCTAAATATAAATGTGTAGGCAGTTTCAGGAAAATCTCTCAAATTTTTGAAAGCAAACCAGTATAATTATATTTGAATCGTTTATAGTTATAGTGTCGGTTAAAACACTGAATACATTTATACATTCTGATCTAAAGATCCCTTTAACTACCTCATAAGAGTATTGTTAAAATTAACCATAAAAGCAACTGCAGATAATACTACATAAACCTATTGTGACCAAAGTTTTGAGAGGAACAAATAAAAGTACACTTTTCAATTAACCTAATATTCATTATCGTACAGTTATATGCACTGAGGCAAGCTTCTCCACCATGTTTGTCTCAGCTGTCTTCTATTTCCAATAAACTTTTGAGTTCCTGATAATTTATTTTTATTTCCTTTTGGATCAATTATCATTTTTATTCTTATCTGACCTCTCTTTTCTGCACCTTCTGCTGATTCTTCTGTTTAGCTAACCCTTCTCCTCTCATGATGTTTCCCAACCAACGACTCTCCTATTCTGAAGCTTTCTGGTTAAGTTTTTAGTCTCATTTGCATATTCTCATTCTCATTTTGTTTTCAAATTGGACTACTTGACTATACAAAACGAAATGTTATATTTCGTTTTGCAGGCTTCTGGCAATCAGGATCAACTTTCCGAACAGACAAAAACAATCCAGGTAACTGCTCACCAGTCAACTGAGGGGGGGTGCAGCCGTTTCCGTTCTCAGAAGAAGTCCGCCGTTATAGTGCTGCAATTGCGGATTCAGCAACTGGCACAACATCCAACGCCTTGCTGCGCATTATTGGAGGAAGGAATTTACAGTAGATGAGCTGGCAACAGGCCCATTGTTGTGCGCCAGTCCTGCTTCATGGCCATAAACAAAAGAATAAATTTGTAAGTTTAAAACTGTAACCGAAACAGTATTAGTTGCATATGAGAAGCTAATTATAATATAATGTTAATTTATTCAAGAAACGGTCTAACTTTAAGGCAATCTACTACACCGTGACGGTTACCGTATACATATATACACACAGATTTTACATACTCTTTTGCATATACATTGTAATTCAACGACTGATGCTGTATGAGATTTTGTTAAATAAACCTTCTTTACCAGTCAAGTAGATATTCAGAAATATTTTTTCTGTTGCAAAGGGATTTACAAGTCTTTTGTCAATCAACACCTAATAAAAAAAATCAGCCGACTTCTAACGCTTAAGAGTACCCGTAAGACAAGGTTAATGTAGTGCTTTGTTCTCGATTCTCTTTTATGCCGAGTGCAATGCGCAATAACGACGGTCTGAAACTCGTACGAACACGTATATTTAACAAAGAGGTCGTAACATAATTTTCCTCCTCCAAGAAAAGCGATTACATTAATCGCTGAGAAAGTTAACTACGGATAAGGCTGATTCTGAATCTATGAATGTAGCCGTGTAGGATGTCAAATAGTTATTGAACGAGAAGAAACGCTTATTTGTACAAAATCTTTTTTCCTTGTGAGTATAGCAAATCGACCGATATGGGCCTATTTAGGTGTGTATCTAATAAGAAATATTCTCGATCTATCTAAAGAAGTTTGTCCTTCAAATCGCTCCCAAAAAATTCAGGAGTAATGGAAAATTTGTTTACACTTTTTCCTTAGAATATATCTATCAATATGCATTAAAGTGCATAATACGTGGTAGTGCAGTGCATTAACGCGTACACACGTTCCTAGCCGCTTTGTTATGCCAAAAACTTTAATATATTTTTATCGTGCGACTGACAAAAATAACAGTAGCATTCGTTCAGTGAATATAAAAACAGAGATAACAACAATATTCTTTAATATAGAAATCTTTATTTTAAATTTGGAAATTACTTTTCGATGATTTACTGATTTTCTATACTTTTCAAAGCAGGTTTTTATTATGTCTAAAAAAAAATAATAATAAACTATTTTCTATTTAAAAAGCGGTACTCCTATCGTTACAAGACCTGTATATGTTCAGTCTATTTGACCTGTGTTCTACATTTGGTAACCGACGCGTATTTTGCTTATTACAGCCGGAACACAACTGCCGTTCTTACGTAGATTACGTCAAGAATGTAGGTGTGCTATTCTGCAAATAAAAAAACTTACTCAAACATTTGTCAGAAAAGATGAAAAAACTTTAGAAAAAATCTTAATCAGATCGAAGTGTCGCGAAGTATAAAATGAACAAAATAGAAAATTCGCTATATCATTAATTATAAAATCGTAACAAAATAACAGTTTTGAAGGGAGTAATAAAAAGACATCTGAGAACATATTTAAATGCACGTTAAACGAAGTACGCAAAAAATTTATTTTCATCTAATTAGTATTTAAGAATTCATCCACACCGTAATATCGGTTTTATATAAGAAAATATATGAATAAAACGCAAATAACTCGGTTGAAAGATCTTTTAAATCATTAGGTAATTTAGTAAAAATAACGATGAAAGCGTAATAATGTCGTTCCTTTCGCGTAGGCTTAGTTAGTATTATGCCACATAATGACAAAAAAATAATTCAGTTTCTTAATCGATACGAGTAAATATTGTTATTTATTTTAAGAATAAATACCTATTTGTGGCAAGCGTACCACATTTCCGTCTAAACGGACTCGTTAGAATCTTTTGATTTACAAAAATCGCTCGACTAAGAAACGGTCCGTTTTTTAATTTACAGAGTCGTTCGTTTTATATTTATCGGCACCAAAGGTCTGATAGTTTATTTTTGTATTCCGAGTTTTTGAAGTCGCCCCAACATATTATATTCTAGACGGAGATATACTTACGGAGAGCGAATACTCAACAATATTGACAAACTTAGCGGTCGATCCGGGCTTAAAAGTTAAAAAGATGCGGTATGATTTTGTTTCGACCGAAACTTAATCTTTCCTTAAGAATTTACCGTTTGCAAGACAGTAAAAAATTTCACTCTACAAGCGATATACACGTAAATCCGTTTATTGCCGATCGGGAGTACATCCGATAGATTATCAGCGAGGTGTAGCTCTACGCGTATTAAGCGATACGACGACTGATTTTTTTTAATCCCTAACAGTTCGATCGGTATAAAAAAACCTTCAGTAACCGTTTTACAAAGACGTTAAATTAAAATGCGGTAGATTCAGATTACCAGCAAAATTCTCTAAATCAAAATTATCACATGATAATTCTACTTGATGATCATCGTTTAATGAATGTTAACACTATAACCGTGCCTAACAGTCATAATCGGGAAGTCGATTTGTAAACAAGTATTCATATTAAAGGAATATATTAGACAAATTTATCCGATTCTTCTCCGATGACTTATCTTAAAACTCTCCCGTAAAAATTCCAGATAAAAAATAATCGATGTTTTAATTGTTAACAATACTTTAAACGAACATTATAACCTGAAATATCAGTATACACTGCGAATCAATGTATATAAGAAAATTAGTTAAATAAATAAAATATATATATATAAAATAAATATTATTCGGTAGATGGTAGTAACGACACATTATAAATGAAAAGTATATTTAGCTGGGTTTTCATAAATAAATAATTGGGATAGAAAGAGACGGAGTCCTTCGAAAACCTTTATTATAAACTGAAAATTGTTGCGAACGTCGTACTCGTACATTGAGTAATAGCAGATCCACTTTTATGAAACCGTAGTACCCACATTGCTTTCTCCTGCACGGTAGCCGTTGCTCAACTGACGATCCCCCTGTCCTTAAAGCGCTTGTTCACTAAAGGTCGTATCAGCAATTCTTTGTTCATTTTTTATTAACCCCTTAAAATTTACTAAATAATTTATGTTCTCTTTGTACAATTATGTCCATATAGTTGGTTCCTTTTTCTAGATATTTTTTCTTTACTAGAAAGTTTTTTGCTGAAAAATCTTTTTTTATAAAAAATACACATAACATAAACTTATTTATTAGGTTTCCTTTCATTTTTTTAGAAATTCTCCCAAAGAAAAATAGTAGTTTTGAAAATTTACAGCGGTGCATTACAGTAGGATAACAATACAGCTATTTTATTTTTTTAAATTCTGCGATTTTAGCCTGTCATAGAAAGGTCACATTAATTTTACAAATTAAAAAATTCATATTTAAAAAACTCTTCAAATCAGGATACTTAAATGGTAAATATTTAATTTATTTTATAATTTATTATTACTTTTTGTACCCTAATATAGAAACATTGAAAAGGATATATTCCTATTTTATTCAAAGTAAATGCTATAATAATTATGACGCGCAAAATATAACAAAAGATTTATCAATTTTATTACACTGTAATGATTTTTTTTTTATTTATTATTATTAAACTGATTAATAGATGTATTTCTGAATCTTGAAATAATAGAACCAAAATCGAAAGAAAACGTTTTTTATTTACCACTAGGACGAGTTCATATTTAGTACGAAAATGAAGATTAGATATGTTATAGATTATATAGTAACAAATTTAAATAATAAAACTAGCCCAGTATAGAACTTAAGTGCATTAAACCAGTCAAACGACTGATCGTTTTTTAGTGACATTTTTAAACCGATGAATTAATTCACCACAGAAGCATACAAAGAAGTTTGTGCGTGGCAATATGAAAAATGCCATGCCTGACCGGGATTCGAACCTGGAACCTCCGGATGAAGCGGTAGTGTGGTATCGCTTCTTACAATAAATATTATCACTCATTTATGATTTTTTTCTTAAATTTTTATTTCTGTAAACTTTGTGAAGGATAATGTTTTAAATATGATACAAGCACGCATTTTTTTCTCTGGTAAAAAAATGAAACCTGTGACATTTTATAGAAATATCCGAACTTTCTTAGTTCTATTGCGTGATAGTTGTAGAAATATATTTTAAACTAGTCGTCATTCTTTAGCTGCAGTTTTTCAAAATTAATTTACCATCAAATTTAGTTTATAGCACCCAGTTCTATAAAAGAAATTATATATGTTATATATAATAAATACATTCTATTACGCTACTCTTGGTTTACTGTTTTATTGTAGCTATTACAAATATTCGCTGTAAAATTACGTTTTTATGAATCCTAAAGCAACCGAAAGTAATTTCAAAAAAATTAAATCTGTATTATAATAGTACAATATTAAGGATTCTGTATACAGTATTAAATACGTAAATATTTACGTACCTATATACGTTAATAATTATAACACGCTTACATTTATGCTTAATTGAAGTTAATGATTAATTTACAATCTATTAGTCGTAATTTAGCAGTACTATTAGGCCCGGGACAGACGGACTTTATTTTACGTGCGTTGTAGCGCATGTTGAAGCATTACTATACTTTCAATAGGACTAGTCACACAACAACGGACGTCTGGTTTAGCGTACGTTTCAAACGTACGTACAATCCTGACCGTCCATATCATGCTAGACGCACGTTGAAACTTGTCTACGTGCGTTGCAGCGTTCTGTTTGTACCAATATGAGCAAACGCACGAGTGCGTTTTCAACGGCCAACAATTAATAAAATTCCTATGTTTGTACGAGTAGAAACCTATTTTATTGTAGCGATGATAGAAGAAAGTAGAAATGATAGACTCCGAACTTTTGATTAGTAAAGTAGAAAAACGGGTTATTTTGTGAGATAATTCTTATGAAGATTACTAAGATAAAAATAAAAAAAACGCAGCTTGGATTGCAGTTGCTTCATCTTTATTTGAAACATTCGACAATAAAACAGAGGCCGAAAAAAAATACTAGGTCAGTATTCACATATTTTAACATAGTTTGTAATTCTAGATTCTGTTATGTTCCCAAGGCAATTGTCCAGCCTCACAAAATTATTTGTGAGTGCATCTCGGTAGCGATTAATAGATCTATTTACGTTTATATTATCATCATAATCAAAATCTCCTAATCCCAAGACGGTTAGGATATCGTCAAAATTATAACCATCGCGTTAGCAGATAAAGTTGTGCGATACACAACACTTTACAATGTCAACAGCAAAATCTACATTTACATCAATTAGCCTGTGAAATATACACTTGTTGATAAAAATTCCAAAGGTTCATTCCACATAAAACCTATCCCTTGACAACCTGTAGTTAAAGACTTTTCGGAACTGCTAATTGTTTGCCAGAGTAAGAGCGAAGAAGATTAAGTGATAGCTCAAATTCTTCATTCATCTCCCACAAACGCAAAAGGTAAAGGTATCGTAACACTCGGTACTTGTTTGGGTCTAGGAAGCATTAGTGTGTTAGTCACACTATATCTTTCTATATAAAGAAGAACTTCTAAAAATCGTAGAGTCCGCCACTTTTCCAAAAGATGTAATGTCGACGTAGATAAAATTGTAATTTGAATCGGCTACTGCTAATATTATGATAGAAAAATAAAGTTGGTAGTTCATATATGAAGATCCACTTGCAGTTGGTTTTATAATTCAAACGTGTTTTACATCTACAGCCACCACACGATTGGGAAAATGAGCTCGATTTTTAAACCCCTCCACTACACAGGAATACATTTTGGTTTCATCACATCCCACACTGTTCTGCGCACAGTTCTTACAATTTCACCTGCCGTTGAACGTCCAATCCTGAAGTTGTAGTGCAAATCCTTTAAACTGCATCCACTGCCAAGATACCTGAAAATAAATATAGCCTTTACAATTGAACAGCTCGGATGTTGTTATTATTTTTGCTTACGTTGTTATTATTTGCTCTTACAATTGAACAGCTCAGAAATGTAATTATTTTTTTATAATACAAGATGCAGAGAAGAAATGGAAAAGTATCAGAGATAACTTTGTCCGAAATCGCAAAAATAAAGTAGAAGCCAGTAGGTCGAGCTCTGAAGCAAAAAACATACGAAGTATGTATATGAAGAACAGCTATGTTTATTTAGAAAAGCCCGTGGAATTGCGAGCTACCAACAACAGTATTCTAGAAAATCCAGTACAGGAAAATAATAGTAGTATTGATAAGGAGATTGACAGTTGTGAAAATGATGTTGAGAGAATTGTAGATCAGTAAGTTACTCCAGCAACTTCAAAACAACCTGTGGGAGTAAATACTGCAAAGCGTGCTGGAGAAATTAATTATGTTGAAGATAAGTTGAACAGTTTTATGGATGCTCATCAACCAAAGCAAGATTTATGTGAAGAAGATGAGGATCTATCCTTTTTTTAAATCTGTTCTGCCTTCAGTTCGGAAATTAAATTCTGATCAAAAGTTTACATTTAGAATGCGTACACTGTAACTTGTGTAAAACTTGCTAAAATCTGCAGATACGGCAAATAGTGTAGGAACAAATAATTTAAATGTTTCTTATGCGCAACAACTACTGCCACGCAGGCTAATACAAATAACAATAATACTGTTTTTTCTGACCAATATTTCTCTCGAAATTTATCTAGACCGTCATCAACAGCTAGTTTTTTCAAATGTTTCTCCTACTACTCTGCTGGTGAATCACATGTCGAAGGTGGCTCACTCAGCCCGCATTATTCAAATTTATAATTTATAAATATTGTACTTATTATACCTACGTATTTGCGAGTTATCTTGTAGGCAGTTCATTAGTTCAGGTAGCAAGAATTTCTTCTGGTGGAACTGCGCTCCTCATATTGGTATCTTGCCTTGCTATGTGATTTCTTATAGAATGCAGCAGTTCATCAAAGAAATTTGTAGACATCCGAAAATAATTTTAAAATTTGTCAACTGCTCCAAGACATGTATACAGAGTATGGAAATGACCATACAGATATCTTTTACAATCTATAGGATGCACCCAACACCTTCTTTTTTGACGCTTCTTTTTATTTTTTAGGTAAAGTATCACCAAATACGAAAATTTACACCTCAATAGTGTCCATTATGTCTGAAGTGAATATAATTTCACTAAAAATATACATGTTTAAAGACATAAACTAAATGTTAAAGATACATGTTTGTAAATATACGACGTTCGTGTGACAGCTACTAAACCTGCGCTAAAACGTTCGCTAAAAACTACGTGCGTTACAACGCACGTAAAATAAACGCTCGTCTGTCCCGGGCCTTAAAGTTATTAATCTAATTGTTTTTTTTTTTCATATTTGTTACTTTATTTATATGATGTCAACCTAGTGATTCACTGTACATACTATGCATATTCATACACGTGCATATTGCGCACGTTCATACACGTCCGTATTTAGCCGGTTACAAGTCATCAATTAAACGACATCGTCCGATCTTGGTTTTTCTTTTCGTTGCCTATTTAGTTGAACGCATATAAAAATGATGCTGTTTCGTTTTTCCAGGAACACAGTATTCTACACAATCTGGGTGGAATCTCGACTCCGTGACCTCTAGAGGCACCGGGGATCCAGCCACTGGTTAGACGGTCGGGCGAGCGAAATGAGTTCCAACTGGCTACTACTATATATAATTCATTTAAACGCTATATTTACATGCAATTCTTTAAAAAACAAAAGAAATTCCGTCAGCAAGACATACTTTGGAATGCTTTTTGTACGTTAGAAAAGTTTTAAATTTTCTTTAGCCCAAGAAGCTCAAGAATTTTAGTTACAAAAAAAACCGTTTCTGAAACTATTAATTGAATAGAGTAAAACATGCCTACATTTTTCAGTAAAAAAAATACAGGAAAGTATTTATGGATTTTACGATATTATTCAGATTAGCCCATCGAAGATAAACACAGTGAAAAAAAGGTTCCGCTTTAGATTTTAGGAGATTTCGTAAGAAAGCTACCTATTGTAATGGGTACCATGATTAGGCTTCCGGAAAGTTTCGACATATCTTCGCGTTTCACATCCCCCAGACCCCAAAACCACCGTCAGTTCAAAAGTTTATATATATATATATACTTCACTTTCTTGTGGACAAGAAAGTGTCATTTTGCGCCAATCACTTTCAAATTGATACGTAAAATAAAATGACGCAAAATCTCAATGGAGTTCGTTAATGGGCAAGATCGGACCATGTGAGTGGGAATGGGGGGGGGGGGCTTTTTCGAAAAACAAAGTATCGTTATAACTTTCTTATTAAGTAAAATATCGAACTCGTTTAAAGTTTCTACTATTATTTGGATAAGAGCCTAAAACTTATCTACGTAAAGTCTTTTGATATCACCAACCATCGATAGAATGGTTGGTGATATCACCAACCATCGATAGAATATTTCTATCAGCCCAGCTGATAGAAATAAGGAGTTTTGAAGACAAAAAAAATCTTACTTCCCTTAATAGGCAGAGCATCGAATCGGTTCAAAGTGTTCGTTAGTCCTCTAAACATTACGTAAAACTTTTGTCCGAAACAATTTTTGATACGACCAACCCTTACGGCAAGGGATGACAAAAATGTTGCTGGAATTGCAAGACGATTGGGCTTGATGTATGTTAAACATGTGAAACTTTTTTCACACGCAACCATTGTCGTATTGAGTAAATTTGAAGTTTTTCTTAACTTTAAGGTGGAAATCTTTTTTATCCCCTACTTAGCACGGGTGAAATCTACGTCCGCCATCCGGCGTGCCAAAAGGGATTTTTTTAAAATTATATTTTCCTCTTCATTTGTTTCTTAGAAATTAAATTCTTAAAACTAACATTTGAATGCTTAAAAAAATTATTTTTTCATCCGTAGCCGAGTAATAAATCATACAAACTTAGATATTTAAATTCGATTATTGAAGTTACTCCCTCTACAGATGTAAACTTTATTTCTTGATTGAACACCATATGTTATTTGTGTTTACTTACTCTTAGATAAATAAATTTATATTTTTTTCTTTCTTACTAGGTCAATACATACTAGCATTACTGCAATAAAATTTACGTGCTGAAGCGCATGTAGATGTTAAGGAGTAAATGTTCCAATACGTACAATATTTATTTGAAAAATAATACTTATTTCTCAACGTGTTTAAGAGATTATTTAATTTTAACAAAAAGCGTTAATCATATTTAATAAATATTTTAATCATGACAACATTAAAAAATGTACGATCACTTGAAAATAATCAAATGTACTATATGAAAATGATATATTTTGAGAGTTTAAAATAGTTTTGGGTGATCTAGAATCTCCCTTCGGTAATTTACCAAAAATATATACAACCTATATAGGTATTCTTTTACACTGATTTTGTTAAACTTTTTTTTTTGCTATAGTGACAACTAAATCTCTTGTAAAAAATTCCTATTTGAGGTTTCCATGACATCGAGGAGGTACTGGGTAAATTAACTTAAAAGCATGTTGTTTTCCTGCAAAACTTCATAAACTAAATATTGAAGTTTGAAAAATTTAGTATTTTTTCTTTTCGAATACAGTAGCAGGTTTTTCTCCCGCGGCTGTTGCTGGATCAGCTATCGGATGCCGCCCCAGGCGATAGGATACGTTCGCCAATTATGGTTGGAGGGCACTGGGGAAATAAAACCAAAGGTGAACAAAAACCAATGAAGATGCATAACGGCCCTGAAGGCGGAAGAGAAAGACATTCCCAACGGCGGAGGGAACGGAAGAGGATAGGGGAGATAATCCGAATAAAATTCAGGATAGATAGATCTCTGTAATCCTACTAGGAAAAGGGAACTCTTATAAAAAAAATCCCCTGGTCCTCCAAGTTGGGGGTTAGAGGTAGAGTTAACAACCTGTCCCATAAAAAGAATCTTGGAACGAAACCCAACGAAAATCCTCGGATTGATAGGGCTGTTGGAATAAACACTGGAAATGAACATTGCAAAAGATTTAAGGATACGGACATAAAACTGACTACGGGGAATGTGAAGACGGTGTTAAAAACCCGAAAGATGTATGAAGTCGCCAAGGAAATTACTAAGTTTCCATTGGAGATAGTCGCTTTACAGGAAATAAGATGGTCAGGGTAGGGCAGATTAGACAAGAAGAAGTGTACACTTTTATACAGTGGCTCAGACACAAAAGAGGGGAGAAACGGAGTCCGATTTATGAATGCGCGTGGGCGGAGAGATAGCGTCCTTGGCTGGAATCCAAAAAAGTTGCCGAGTGATTCGAAAATGGGAATTATTTGTCCCATTTATAAAAAAAATGAAACAGATTAAATTGCGATTGCTACAGAGGTATAACGGTATTAAACATTGCGTATAAGATATTCTCCCCAGTTGTTTTGCAAAGCTTGATGGTCTATGACGAAGAAATAATAAGTGAATCACAATGTGGCATCAGGAAAAACAGAGGAAATATGCACCAAATATTTGTGGTGAGACAGTTGATGGTGCTACTAACACAATGCTAACCTGCATTGCATATTAGTTGATTTTCGGTAAGCTTTTGATAGCGTCAGTAGAAAATGCTTGCCTGAGCTAATGCTCAAAAATTGGATAGCAAATAAATTGGTAAAGCTTGTTATGATGACCGTGGAAAAGTCCATGGTTTGCGTAAAGGTTGAAAATAAGTGAACAGATTTTTGAAGTGAACAATGGAGTGAGAAAGGGTGACGCACTGGCTGCAGCAATTTTCAATTTTGCTATCGATAAGGTTTGATAAAAACACTGCAAGCAGGTGGGAATGTTTTCCATAAAGTGAAACAGGTGTGCGTTTAAGCTGATGATGTTGTTCTCATCTCAAGAAATGTTCAGACCGTAATAGAAATGTTTTAAGTTATTGCTGGATGAGGGAAAGACAGTGGGGGCTGGAAATTAATATGGAAAAGACAAAATATTTTAAAATTGCGGCAGAGGAAGGTAGAATACTAGTTAGAGATATCATATGACGATGTGACACTTGAAGCAGTAAAGGAGTTTAAATATTTAGGAATAAACCTGAATAATCAGAATTGGTTACAGGTTGAAGTAGAAAACCGGGTAGCAGCTGGAAATAAAGCGTATTTTGCCAACCTGAAACTCTTCAGATCAAAGTTCGTAACACATAACACAAAACTGAAGCTACGCAGAGTACTTATAAAGCCACTAGTAACATACGAGTCAGAGGCCTGGACGTCAATAAAAGAGATGAGATATCCCTACGGGTTTTTTTAAAGAAAGATCATCGGGAGAAATGCGGGACCTGTAAGAACTGAAGACGGGTAGCGTATAAGGAATAACGAGAAGATATATCGGTGAAGAGGATTTAGTGCGAGACACCAAGACACGCAGGATAAGATGGTCGGGACATATGGCAAGGATTGAGAGTGATAGAATGCCTTACGCCGTCCTGAGAGGGAAAATGTTCGGAACAAGAAGACGAGGAAGGCCTAGGAGAAGGTGCAAGAAGGATGCACAAAGAGATCTGCGAGTCCTGGGTGTCAGACAGTGGAGGATAGACGTGAAAGACAGAGATGTTTGGAAGCGTATCGTACGGAACGGGAGGCCAAGATTCACAATGGTCTGTAGCGCCGGTGAAAGAAGAAAGAAGCAAGTTTTTCTGTTGTTTTTTCAGACTTCCAGTAAAAGGGAATTTTCATATCACAAATTTTAATTTCGGAGAAATATCATTTCTTCAAGTTCTCTTTAGTAGATATCAGATCGGTTTAAATCGAAAAGAATATAAATACCCAGTCTTTTCTTACCCGCAACCAAAAGGCGCTTCTGTAGTCCGTAGGTAGTGTCCGATCCATAGGGTGGGGGTGTTCCAGTTATAAATTTTTATATTTTAATAACAGCGATAACTAAATGAATTTTAGTCTTTTATGAAAATAAAATACTTCCGATGCACATTATAATCATACGATTATGTGTTTATTAAAGAGTCTGATGAACATTCATAAAGAATTTGAAAACATTATTTTGACGAACAACTAAAATAAAATGTAATACTTTGGGAATGCGTTAAGGAAAAACTCATATTATGGGATCATTTTTATTCCGGAATATTTACAAATAAAATAGTTTTATTTAATCAATATATTCTATAAAATCAACGATCCCGTATTTGTATTTACACAAACTGCATTGCTCGGTGTTTCCGGAACACCGTTTTGTCACTACAATAATAATTTTTTATGAAGGTTATTAAAACATTACTCTTTAATTTTTGTCGCCTGAGATCTTTTGGTTTGTTCAAACTCTGTAAGCGAATTAGAAAAAATTAACTTTTTCCGTCGGAAACGGAATGAAAATCCCTCTTCAAAAATATATTTATATATATATATATATATATATATATATTGGAAAAATTGTAAAGTTTTACAGTAATAGTGGTTAGTTTAGGTGTAACGTTTTAGTAAAGGGAAAAATGCCGAGCGTAAATTAGCGCGATTACTGTTAATAAAGTTAGATAATAGGCGAGATGATAATTAAATCCTAAATTAAAAATTGTGAACTTGCCAAACGTTTAATAAACAATAATTTAATTTTCTAGTGAAGTTATAGAGTGGCTTTTCTGCGACAGCCATGTAGGAAGCATAATCACTACAGAATATTTTACCTATGACGAAAAAACAACGCATAATTCACACATAGGCAAGAGATATTTTCAGTCTATAGGTGGTGGTCTTAGTGGGACCAAATTACATATTACAAATAGCACGCGGAGGACGTACCTTGATATCAAAAAAGAAAAAAAATACTTAAAAAGAACATACACAATTCTCATTTAAAGATTTTTTCACTAAAAATTCACGAAAAAAATAATTTTTTTTTGAGTATATAATGAGGTTTCACTGGATTCATGCAAATTCTTCATAAATTAAAAAAAAAAAAGAAAAAAGGACAAAAACAAGAGTTTACAATGAGTAACAATTTTTCTACTTATAATCAATCCTGTATAATAGAAAGATATTTTAAAAGGTCACTAAAAAGTACACCGGATGAAAGAAATCATTTTTATATCCTTTTTTTCAAACGGTGTTACATTATTAAAAGAAACAGGTGCGTGCAAAACATTTACAAGCGATCGACAAATCGTATGTGTTGATATAAGCCGTACGAGTTACATAAATCGGTGTCGATCGACCTCGCAAACGAGTAACAGTCGCAACAAATGTTTCGTATTTGCACACGACTACAAATCGAATGTAGAAATAAAAAAATTGAAAACTTCTTTACGTATTCGACGAACATACGCTAAACATATACGAAATGTTACCGAAGTGTCCCGTAGAGGCTGTATACTGCATAAAACTTGCCTACTGAAATCAGCAAATCGGGTCGGTACAACCGTTAAATCGAGCCGTATTGGTTAAAATCTAATACTATCGATTCAATGAAATTTGTCTCCGGACCGTCGCTCATTTCTAATTAACGTGTGTCGACCCGGTGTATCTAAAATATAAAACTGTTATATTCTCGCCAATACGGACACAGAACGCAGATACCTAACGGCACCTAATAAATAAAGCTGTTATTAGTTCAAATAATCACCTCGAGGAAAATCTTGCGAGTGAAGAAAAGTACTGAAAAAACTTTTAATAAATTAAATAAATGTATTAAAAAATACCGAATTCATAGTTTTAATGAAAATAGTTTTGTAGATGGAACGTCATTAATCGAAATTCAGTAATCAGAACCGTCTTTGTTTTGACCGTAAACATTGTCTTAAATAAAATAAATTGTAAAACTACTTCTTGTTTTGTTTTACTGGTTTATATATCACAGTACAGAAATATTGTTTTTGTAACCGTATTTTGAATTTTAATGTCCTTTAAAATTTAATATCGGTGTTTGCTTATGTTTTATTAAAAGAAACACCCGATTGATGACGTACTTTACAGAATAACATTAAATTATGAATAAATAAAGACTTACTATGTTTCAACAGCGCACCGATTTAATTAAATTTAACGATTTAGATGTAACAATTTTAATTTAAAATATTATTAATGTAATGTAAATATATGCGAGATTATAAACTGTAAATATAAATTAATTCGTATTATATACTTTTCTTTACATGCAGTAAATTTAAAAATATTTACAGCAAACAGAGGATTAAAATAATATATTTTTTTTTTAAATGTATATTATAATTTCTTAATACAGTAAGCAAAAAATTATGTAAAAACATTGGTGAAGAAATTATTATCAGAACGTGCTCAGATCCCCAATTAGTGATCCTTAACAGTGCAGTAAATATGAGTACGAGTATGTATATACATTTTAGCGACTACTAAAACATTATTTTTTTGCCGTTTATTCATCTAAGTGTCATTGCACATTATCTATGAACAATGATCATCGCTCGTATTCTTTACATCTTGTATCGCCATCCAAACAATTAATTTTTCTTCATTTTAATAAACTATCAGGAAAAAAAGACGTCAAATAAAACTCTAAAAGAATTTATTAATCTGTAAAAAAAATAAAACAAATAACATTAAAATTTTATACCGATCCAGAAAATTTATACAATGAAAGTAAAACATTTTTTTGTACAATTGTTTTTATTAATTTTACCATTTCACTTTTTTATAAAATGAATTCTTATCGAAATTTACGAGTACGTTGTTCCTCGAAGTCAATTTGATAAATCTAAATTTAAAAAAATAGTTACGCCGATAAACTGGTGGAATAATTATTAAAATATTAGAAATAATTCGCACAAAATGTTTAAAAATTTATTCGCTTAAATTGTACTTTCTTGATATTTTTTGCTAAAATCTTCCTTAGCTGGTAAATCACAAAAATTTTGTTTTACGGGTTTCGACATCCCTCGGAATCGAGAAGTGTGTCGGAGCCCCTCTCCGAGATTCTACCAATGTTTCCTAAAATTTTAAGGAAGTATTGCTTCTTTTATTTTTACGTTTTATTTATAACGCATTTTAACAGACTACAGTTCGTAAAATTTTATTTCCATAAACGACAGGGACTTTCTTCTCCTGACATTTACTAATTAGATCTTCCCTGAAGGCAGCTTCTGTATCCGCTTCCAGTACACCGAACTTAGCAAATACGGCTAGCTTCTCGTACAAGAAAACTAACAAAATATGTGTTTCCTTAAATAAAAGGAAAATTGTTAACATCTTTTATGATTCTCGGAAATTAATTAAAACGGTAACGAATCTCGAAGCTTTTATAATTACACTTGTAGTAACAAGGAAATATATAATAGGGCACGTATAAATTAAAAAATGTTTAAAATATTCGCGTCCTTTGGAAATCAATGGACACTGTAAATAAAGGTGCCCCATCAAAAATTTATACTTTCATCTTTCAATTCTTTTTGGTTTTTACTAAAGAGTCGCGAGAGGTTTGAATTTCAACGTGGAAATTTTGCGTTTAGGACGCAAACACAGCCCGACTAAGTGGTCACTGGCCTCGATACGTATATACGCATCTCAAACCTGTCCTGATTGTATATCTCAAGACTGCATGTCACAATCTTGTCGGACCCGCGGGTCCGACAGGATTGAGACATACAGTCTTGCTAGCTGATCGGTCGGTAATAACTTAAATATAATAACGTAACTATTTACCTTACTAGAAAAACTTGATTTATAAAATTTTGAAGATTGTTTCGGAATTTCGTTTTCCCAGTAAATGAAAAAGTTTCGATTTATGAATTTGACTTTAAATATGTGTATGTCAAACGGTATTTGGATATTAGTTTACCTTTTTCAGCCACTAATAGGAAATTATAGGAAATAAATATTAAATGTTTATATTTTTTCACGTTAAAAAATTTATGTTAAACAATTTCTACGATTATCGAATTTAATAATCTGCTTATTTTCTTTTACGGTTTCTCTTTTTTAAGGATGTTTATTAGTTCATATTTAGAGCGTGAGAAAAAGCAGGGCCACCAGTTTACAAATATAATAAAATTAACGATAATTTTTTTATTACTGCGGGTCGGTTTGTGAACGCGCGGTTTTAATGTCTTAAATATCAGAAATCTCCTTGAAATCATTTTCCTCTTTGACTGTTAAAAACTGATTGATTTAAATTGAAAATATTGAGGGTAAATGAACATTTTACATGTGATAGCTTGAATCAGTTTCAAAAGTTCAACCGATGTAGTGTTACGCTGACAAATATAAGAGCGTGTGAAACGTTTTTAAAATTTGACTGCAAAGAAAAAGACGAATGTAATAGTTTACAAGACTACGAATATAATACAATTTTCCTTATAAATCCATCGAGAGCGAAAGATAGTCGTTACAATGTACTTTTACAGAAGGGACCGTAATACTTGGAAATATTTATTGTTAAAAATAGCATGTATTCCTAACTTTTTGATGGTGTAAAGTGCTGTCTAGTTCTATTAAGTTCATACTTTTAATGACTCTAATAAATATATTTACGTATTATTTGGATTTTACCGAACAAATGCTAGAATGGAAAAATCCAGATGATCGGAATAAATTTAAATGAATAAAACCTTTGTTCCAAAAAACATTTTAAAATACTGTAACAGGACCATTTAACGGGCCAGTGTAACGGATTCCTTCCAGTTAAGAAGAAATAATAATGATGAAAGGAATCGAGACGGAACTAAAAGGGATCGATCCTTTAATCAGGCTGACAGGTCCTTTTAATAATTTGTTCTTTGTAATACAGACAATGGCGCCTCCAACAGATGTTGTTCGACGAGAAGGGTTACCAGACCGGAATACGAATTTATGGGAAAATTTAAGGGCGCGAACGATGAGAAATTATCACGTTTCAACAGTTAAGGAATGAGGCGGGTACTGGTTCTGCAGGCCAGGAGATATAAATTCTACCTGTACCAGCGGGAAAAGTCAATAGTTAAGCTAGTAATTCTGTGAGGCCGTGTTCGACGCGAACGTGTGACGACGTTATCAATAGGCGTTTACTCTTCACAATGAACGAAGAGTATGTCACAAGCATTCCAGGTCGACCGTGTGGTTGAATGCGAAAGTTGTTCGGTGAGCTGTTGGTGAACAGTAGTGATAGTGAAAGTATTCTACTCATTCATAAAGTGTAGGATAGTTCTATTGTAAAAAGTAATAATATAAGCAAAAGTAATAATATTTTGCAGAAAATTGAATTGTATGAGCTTCAGACTTGTTTAACCTTAACTAGTTATTAATTCAATATTAGGTATTAATATTAGCGGTCATTATAATATTTTTAGTAAATTAGATTGTATTCTGTTTTTTATAGTTTAACTATCTGTAAACAAATCTTGTCCTTATTTGAATTACTATGTTGTATGTCACATATTCACTATTATTATTATTATTATTATTATTATTATTATTATTATTATTATTGTTGTTGGTATTACTATTATCATAATTCTTATTATTACTGTTGTTGTTATTGCTATTCCAATTGTTGTTGTTATTATTATTGCTTTTTATTCTTTTTTTTAAGTTTAGGGGCATCGACTGCTATGGTCATTATCCCTACCATATCAAAAAAAAATCTTTTCCTGCCCTAAAAGAACACACGCGACATAGTCAAGGACTAGTCTTGTCAAAAAGAGTATGTAAAGGTAGACTTGTAAATGGTTATTGAAACCCCAAAAACACAACATAACAAGCGTGTAGAACCCTTGTTATTTTAAAACCTTTCTAACCATTTCTTTCGAAACTTTGTTAAAACTATCTAACAACATTTCACTGTAATAAAAATTAAAACACACATTGAATAAAAGGCTTTAAACACAAGACGACAAGGGTGTAAAGGGTCCTTGCCACTTAGCATCACACAGATCACTTATAATGAAACATCAAAAACACATATCAAAACTATCATAATCAGAAATTAAAAAATACACCCTTTATTATAAAATTCTTCATGGAAACATACAATCAATCACTTCTTCTGTTCTAGCGCCTTGGTTTCCCTTTAGGCCATCTTTTATTACTTCTTTTTTTCATCTTCCTAAAGGCCTCGATGTCGAATTCCAAGGTATTTGAGGCCTCAGAGATGGATTCTTCAGATCCTCCGCATTAAGGTGTTGAGTATCTCCTGTTGCTGGCATCAGGTGACACCGGCTCCCCTGGCGCAGTCAGAAGTACATCACAGTCGAGACTGGATGCGTTCACCGCTAGAACATGTGGAGCGGCCGAAGTTCTCGCCTTCTCGGCTAAAGGCCTCCGTGCTTTCGGAGGCTCCATAATTGGTTGTTTAAAATCTTCCTTTTCCAGTACCTTCATATTTGGTTTCGTGGATCCCTCGATGGAGATTTTTTTCTACCTGCACTTTTACTTTAGATGTAGTTGGCTTAGTCTTCCTCTCAGTTACTGCTGCTTCTTTTGGCTTAACTTGTGTACTAGTTGTAGGCTCAAGGTTTGGCTCTACGGTGTTCTTTTCTTCGGAAACTTCTGCTTTCTTTTGCGTCGGCTTTGGAGTATTTTCTCTTGATGTTCGTCTCTTCATTTTTTGATTAATGATTTTTTCAACAGTATTTGCGAGGACTGGTGCTATTTCCAATATTATGTCCTTTGAAGCCACTGGAGCTGCAGCAACCTGCGAATACGACGCAATCTTTTGGCGTTCTTCCGATCACAAACTTCCAAGCTTCCAAGTAGATAACCTTCAAGTATCGTCTTGACTTCCTGAACAGCTACTTCTTCCTTGTAAACAGGACAATTTTGAGATCTCGCAGAGTGGTGTCCATGACGATTGACACATACAGAGTGGTCCCTGCATGGGTTATCAGAATGCAATGGCTCACCATACACGCAGATTTGTTTCCTGGTATATCTCGCCGCTGTATGTCCAAATCGTTGACATCCAAAGTATCACAGTGGAGTTGCTATAATAGGACGTACATCCAATCTATGAAATCCTGCCTTAATCTTTTCCGGACACTTCGGTTTATTGAAGGTCAGGAACAACTTCCCTGTGGAGAGAACAACTTCTCCGTTTCGTCGTTATTCAGTCGCCGACACGCAACTCCTTGAGCATGTAATTCTTCGACGATTTCCTCTTCGCTGCAATTCAATAAATCTCTACTTACAACACCCTTTGAGATATTTATGCACCATGCGACGCGACCTCAACGTCTAGCACTCCAATTTTCTTCGCTGTAAGTAACCATGATGATTATACGTCATTCACGGTTTCTACAAATAGTTCAACTGCAGTTTTGCCTAGAGCGATCACGAAAGAGCTAGTCTTCGTAAAATCGCCTTCCTTTTTCTCAATAATAAGATATTTCGGAATCGGTCCACTACTCTTCGGTCGAAACTTCGTTCGATCCGTCTTTTTCAAAACAATGAATTCTTCTTTGTCGACAAACTCTATCCATAATCTTATTCTTCGCCAGTCAATATGTCTCAAGGTGCAGGCGGAGAAACGGTTGGGCGTGCCCCGGATCATTGATCCTGCCTGGGTTTCCCCAGTTAGCCGCCTCCACAAATTTTGCCCGGGGAGTCAGGTACTTTCTTTTTCCTGTTAAGCATCCGGGAATTACCGTTCAGGTATTACTTCAGAGGACGAATGAGGATGATATGTATGAGTGTAAATGAAGTGTAGTCTTGTACAGTCTCAGTTCGACCGTTCCTGAGATATGTGGTTAATTGAAACCCAACCGCCAAAGGACACCGGTATCCACAATCTAGTATTAAAATCCGTATAAAAGTAACTGCCTTTACTAGGACTTGAACGCTGGAACTCTCAACTTCCAAATCGGCTGATTTGGGAAGACGCGTTCACCACTAGACCGACCCGGTTGGTTGGAGTCAGATAGTCTGACTCCTGACAGATAGTCTTATACTGTTACGTGGGTTGGCACGTAACAGTAAGAGCTCCAATACTTCACCTATGGAATCCGTAATTAAACCTTGGTCAGAGCAAAATCACAATGTATATGATTAACTGTAGATAAAAGATAGACGCGATTAAAGTCATGATTTTGAATGTAAACGTACGAAATAACGTTAAGAAAAAATTCATGAAGATAATAAATTAAAAAATAACTGCAAAGCAATTCACCATTCAAAAGGCGTTAATAATAAATATTTGAGCGCATATTTATGTTCAAGTTAAACGGAATTCAGAAAATTCAGCATTTTTAAAAATATTTTAATCGGCATTATTAAAAAATCGACAGCAATATTGTTTCCGTAAAAAAGATTTTTTAAATTGTATTTTAAATAAATCGGTGAGAAAATATTTTAAACGATTCGGTAATTCATTAAAAATGGCAATGGAATAAGACGAATGGTAATTCTCTTAAGCCGATTTATCGTACCGATTTATACGAAAACAGTGCGTTGCCGGGTTTAGTGGAGGCCAGTATTTCTATTTTTTTAAGAAAAAGAAACTATTTTTTTCAGCAAAGGTTGTAAATTCATTACTATAAATTCAAGAATAAAATGAAATAAAAGTCGTTAGAATAAACGATTACGAAACTTTGAATCATTAAAAGAAAAAAACAATAATTAACGCGATTAGAGAGAGTCCCTCTTTTAATTTTTCATTCCTTTCTTCAACCCTTTTCTTATCCTTCATCCGGTCTTTGTCGGATAAGTACAATAGAATGGCGTCCGTCACCGACCCGTCTCCCCCTGCAGAACCGCAGGTGCGGTCGCAGGCCGGTCCTCTATCAGGACCGGGCGAGTACCCGTGGGAGTCTCTGGAAATTCTGTTTCCTCTAGGACGACACACAAAATTAAACCGGGACCGATGTACCGTCTGATAAAGCCAAGCCTCCTCTCTTCCTAACACCTAAGCGGCACGATGCAGCTCGAATAGCGTGTTAACCGTATTAAGAAGACGTTAAAAAAAAGATAATTCAGAAAATTAAAAGAAGCTTTATTTAATATTCTGCGTTTGAAAATATTTTGTTTAACGGCAAAACAAATATCGAACATTTTTAAAACCGAACCGAGTCCGATTTAGTCCTACGCAAGACGGTAAACCGCATCTGCTAACAGTCATGTAATTTTTGGATGCTTCAGAGCAGTAGCGTCCCGGAAAATAAAAGAATAGGATGAACTGACAGACGCCCCTTCCCACGGTTCGACAAAGTTCGCGACGTCTGATGCTGTAGCCCTTTGGACGGGCGATCGCGCGCTGTCGACATTCAATATGAATCGACTGAAGAAAAGGCAAGACCGAGGAGCAACGCCCATATTAACTGCTAAACCACTTTTAAATCTAAAAGTAAGAAAACTTTTCGTAAAGTGCTTAATAATTTTAAAAAATGCAGTAGATGAACGAATTAAATCCTCAAGGTGAAATTATAAGCAGAGAAATGCAGGTGTAGCCCAAATGTTTAGATGAATAGCGAAAATTAGACGGATAGTGAGCGACAAGTTGCTGTAGTAAAGTATAAACGACAAAAAATATTATGAAAAAAGTAACGATAAATCGCTTCATTTTGAGTAAATACAATACAACAGCAGAATAGATCGAATTTAACGGTAACCGATAAGATCGTGAAGTTAAGATTGAATTAGATGAATTATTAAAGAAATAAGTCATATTAATAGTGTAATTAATTTTTATAGAAAAGATATATCGGCAGTTTAAAAGTAATGATAATTATAACAAAATAACTTTAAAACAATAAACATGAATAATATCGATAAAAATATATTCGTAATAAATAATGTTTTATTGTTTAAAGAAATAAAAATAAAAAATTAAATAGTACACAAAAGTTACAGGCAATTAATGTGAAATGTCATCATTACGAGTTGAGTATGGAACGATAAAATATGCCACATGAAACATTATTTCTAAATCAAATGCTTGTATACATACATACACAGTAAGTTACCGAGCGTAATCGTTCTAACACCTGTTCATGATAGACTGTTCTTATTTAACCATTATTTCTTTTTATGCGTACCGATAATAAGGTGTATAACGCGATGCTGTTATGAATTGTAAACGAATATAAATTTTCATCCGGTCTTAACGATTGATAATCATCTACAGTATTTATGAAAGTACTAATTACAGATTATAATTATATTTTTATCGAATTAACATATTTTGATAAGTATTGATTACAATAATTAGATACGGGTCATTTCATTTTTTAGGATCTGAAATCTTGACGATAATACACATCAGAAAAGAAGACCAGGTAATTTTTATAAATACTATGTGTATAAAATTTTAAGCTAAAATTTCTGAATATTAATAAAACATAGGTTTTTTTTATTTCTGACACGTACAGACGTGTAAAAACTTAAATATTATAATAGCGATCTCAGTAGTATTCCTGAGTGAAATATATTAACCTGTCTTACCGTAGATCAAACTGTAGACGATAAGATTAAAAATTTTACAACTAATATTTTTTAATCTCATCGCAAAAACAGAAAGCCGATGCGCACATTGACACTGAAAATTCTTTCTTTATACTTGTACGATATATAATCCCTAAGCTTAATGTCAGTAGCCATCACCCAGTTTATGAAAAAGATACAAAAATATTTGTATGAAACTGTGCGCTTCGCAGTTGCAGCGGCGTGGTGTTTGGCTGTTGCGCGCATACTCACGTACGAAGCTACAATAGCTTCGAGGCTGCGAGGGAGAGAGAGCACTGTCACTCACGCAGTGCTGACCCTGGCGTGCTGGTGGAAGGTAGTTTTATTTTTTTACTTCGTGTGTGTATGGAACGTTTTTTTGTTCGTTCCCTTTTCTAGTTTAGTCGGTGAAAGGAATGTGAAAGCGGTTTAGTTGTTTTTTCAGTATTAATAAGAAGATGGCGGAAAACAAGTCCTCTTTGATTGCCAAATCTGTCCAAAACCACACTGGAAGGGCAAAAGAGAAGGTAATTAGTAAAAACTAATATATTTATTTCTGTGTACATAGAAATTTAGATTAAGCACCATTGGACTGTAGTTTTTTTAAGCGGATATTTTATTAAGTTATTATCTAATAATACTAAAAAAATTATCTGTATGGACATTTTATTATTCATTTGGTTAAACCGAATATGGTTTTGAAGCACAATGTGCTTATTTACATAATACAACAATCATCCCATGTTAGGCTTATTAGGGGAGAAAAGAGGAGTGAAGTGGTTTTATTCATTGCCATATTCAATGAGCTAAATATACGATTGAAAATTTGCATGCTGAGCCAAATAGAAGGGACATTCAGCTCTATAGGTGACCTTCATTCTGCTTATCACAGGAACTATTTACAGCATAAATTAAACAAATAATAACAATTTATATCAAAATAGGGGATTCAAATTGATTCAGGTTCAACTTGGTTCAGTTTCTTATTAATATATATTAACTAATAATATATATAATATTATATTAATATATAATAAGTTGGTTCAGTTTCTTTATATATATATTACTTATGTCAACTAGTGCAGACCATTAACTATGCAATATATCAAAACGTGTGAGTTCTTTTAAAATTTCTTCCAGTTGCGAAAACCACTCATTCTCACATCAGGTAACAACTACAAGAAGAACAAGACACAGTAAAATATCTAGCCTGATTAATAACTAAACATGTCATTAATGGCAAATAACATGTTACACAAAATTACAGAACAAAAGCCAACTTGTATTTAACGATAGAGAATACATAGTGCTAATTTATGTACCAAAATTCACACAATGTTGCCAGCATTTTCAGCTACTCTACGCTTGAAACATTTTCATGAAAGAAGGTTACTATTTTAATCTTGAAACTACTTACAAAAACTCAAAATCATAAGATAAACAAGGAAAATGTACATCATCAGTAGTATTAAATGGATAAGTTGCATATTAGCTCTTTTAAATCGTCTGGAAGCAGATTTATTTAGAAAGTGATCTTTTTTAAGCTTTTTTTAATAGTAATTTATAAATGAATAAAATTTAATACAATGGTTAAATTATATGTTCGCCGTTTTATTTATGTAATATACATCATCTTCTCCGTTTTTCCACATTTTGACTGGACTTGGAAAAAAATTCAGCCTCTACCTATGTAAAGCCACATAAAATTTCATGTCCCTCTCTTGGCATCCTACATAAGACTTTCATAATTTACCATGTCCTTTTATAGATATTAACAACTGCGAACATATAAATTTCTTATTAAACCCGATTTATAACTTTTAAATTTTCTTCTGATATAACAGTGATGATGAATTAAACTTTAATATCTAACAATTTTGTTAAATTGGTGTCAATCGTCTTTACAAAGTATGGCGTGTTTGATTGAAAAAAAAAGAAGTTTTTTGCTTGTGCTATAGCATTTGAGATCTTTCAAAGGCAATATTATTATTTTATTTGACCGTCGCAGTAAACTCAAAGAGGAACACAATGTGACTTAACATGACCTCGTTCATGAATCCCTACCTTTTAAAATTAATATGCTGTAACCACCTCATACTGCTATCAGTTACAACAATAAATGTCATAAATATGAGCAGTCAACAGGTATAAGAGGTTGATAAATTGAAAACGAATGGTCTTGTTGTACACTGGTAACTTTTTATAACATGCTATATTTTAACATGGGAAACACTTCATTAAGTAAATAGACGAATTAATAAATTTTAAACAAATATGTTACCATATAAAACAATTCAAGTTATATACATGAATTTCAAAAGAGATTTTTAATATTTAGAATGAGGAAAAAACAGATTTATGTCACATTCTCATAAAACAAAAACCTTTATTCTTATAATGTATTTTGGTGCAGTCAAGATTATTTACCTTGTACATGAAGGGACAAGTAGAGGGTAAACATTATGAATGATTGCAAAGATTAGAGTATATGTAGCAGACACATGGAGACATAGAAAGTAATAAATGTAGAATTAAATGACAGATGAGAACAAAAAGCACAGACAACCATATCAAACAAGTTAAATGACATAGCAGAACAATAAGATAATATATGTATAAAAGAATAAATAATAATATATTTAAAAAAGCAAAAAAGCCACACACATGTGTTTGTGCATGCACACACACACACACACACACACACACACACACACACACACACACACACACACACACACACACACACACACACACACATATATATATATATATATATATACACACACACACACACACACACACACGTAAGAATTAATTAAGATATTAATTAATTCCAACAATTTGGTATTAACAAAATGTTTACATCTTCAAAATTGCTGCAAACTCGGCTAAAACTGCATCACAATGTACATTATTATACTTATAAACATTGTTTCTGTTTATGTGTACACACACAATCATTATTGTGTGAGTGTTTGTGTGTGTGTGTGTGTGTGTGTGTGCGCGCACACACACACACATGTGCATATATTTTAATGAAAACAATAATTTATAAAATAAACAATAATGACACAAATACTTTGCAAGTGAGTATTACATTAAAATTGGACACACATGCGTTGACACATGACTGTTACTGTACTTTTAATAATACTACTACTTCTTTTTACACTTCCCTATTATAATAAAGATTACTGGATGCAGTTTGTGTCATTCTTCCTTGCACCAAGAGGGTACTTCAATGAATGTATATTTCACTCTTTGATTTTTGTGCAGTGGGGGGGACAACTAAAAAATTTCTAATGGCACCAATAATCATTTGATATATCATTTTTAAGAGCTCATTGAGGTGAGAAAAATAACACAATTAAAACTAAATTCTGATCACCCAATCTGAAATGACAGCCAACAATGTGTTTTTTCAGAAATCTTCAACTACAGCCATATTGTCCCCTTTAATTTTTTTGTTATATTTATTATTTGAGGTATCTTGGTTTTGTCTTTAGAAATTTTCTCTGATAAGAGTGTCTAACTCAGTAAGCCCCAATTTAGAGTATTTGTCCTTCAGGGGTGACAGGGGGCAAGGGCAGTTCAAAAATGTTAAATGGGACATATGTTCATATAAATTGTTTTAAAGGTTTTTGCAAGACAAACAAAACAAACATTGCAAATTAAACAAATATATCAAACAAATTAAATTCTGACTATTTAAATCAAAATGGCAACCACAAATATCATTATGTAAATTAAAAATTGAAAAAATTAATTATTAAAATTTTTCAATATATAATATGTATGTTTAATTATACTTTCTAATTATTATAATTTTTTTTTACAAAATAACAAAGATATTAACAAATTTGAACTTGTGGAATTTATAAAATCAAATGTAACAATTATGATCATACATACATAGGTAAAACTACCAGATCCTTTATAAAAAGCACTAAACGATTATAAAAAAGGAAATATTAGATTTTTGAATGTTACTGAAGATCTTTAAAGAATAAACACTAGATTACCAATATTTATAATAATTTAGAAATATTAGAAATAAATAATAATAATAAACAAATCAATGTGCTGGAAAAACATTACATTAATAAATATAAAAATACATATAGACTTATAAATAAGCAAATTGAATAGGATAGTACAATGTTTAAATTGGTAGAACTAAACGATATAATATAAAACACCACTCATGCCATGGTAGCTAATAGAAGTTTTAATCTATTGACATAGTATGTACATACTGATGAAGTTTATTTTAATTGTATAATTTATATTTTTAACTGCTGAAGATGGAGTGACACCCTGAAAGCACTATAGTTAGGTAACTGTTTTTATTTTTTTATTCTGATTGTATCTGGTGGTTATAATATTGTCATGTGTTCATCAGGATATTAAGATATCGACAATTGAACATGTTTATATAATTACAATTTAGTAGTTTAAGAACATAAGTAAAACAAGACAAATCAGTAATAATAATGACACCAAACCGTTTCTTGTTTTCATGTACTGTCCGTATTGGAATTACTTGTGACGTCATCTTAATTGCATCAAATTGCAGTTCACTGGAAATTCGCTTCTTCACTGACCTCCTCGCAGAATACTCTCGCAGAACTCTCCTCACAGACTCACATCATAATGTCTCGCTTAGACTGATTTCGACTGGTCTTCCTCAAAGACCAGTTCCCATGCATTCCTAACCTGGGTCCAATAACTTTTTTCATGGAGCAAATATCTGTTTGGGTGTGTCAGTGGGCGGTATTAAAGAAGACAGTTGTTAAACGGACCTGTTACCTTTACTAAAAGGGTTTGTTTTGTTTTTTTAGCCCCTTTCTGGATTCCTCCCATTATTATATTTTCCATTACTTTCTTCTTAATTGGTAAGAATCTGTTACTCAGATTCATTATACCATCCTTATTACAATATTATAATTGTTTAAATATATATATATACAAATACTGTATTTGTGTGATAAAGAAATTAGGGAAATAGGTAAATTTTTAAAAGTCTTCTATTAATGAAAATCTTACCAATTATATAAAATGGAATTTACCAATCATTTGTTTAAACACACAAATAAAGTCAAACTGACTTCAATAAAATTTACTGAATTCGCTTATTTTAATCCTGACTAGATTTTTATTTCATATTTTAATTAAAAAAATACTTGTAGCACAAAAATTAAAACTAAATTCATTATAGATTTTTGCAATTTACATCATAAAAGTAATTGCGTGTAGTATTCTTCTAATTTTTTGTGGTTTTAGATTTGCATTATTTTATTTTTAAAACATATTTTCAGCAAATCAATGTAAAAAAAATAATAATTTATAGGAGTAAATAAATTTAAAAAATATTTTTATCTTTATGCCTACTCCCAAATGCGTTTGATATATAACAAATTTTAATGGCATAAATCAAATTATGAAATTCCTTTTTAAAAAATTTTGAATAATTACAATCTAATTATTTTTACTTTGTAAATTTTGATATTAGATTTTTTTTTAGTTGCATCAGATACTGATTATGAAATTCTTACATACACTGAAACTGCACCTGACAGTTCTTCAACTGCTCGACCATAGAAGCGATCAGTGGCAGCAGATTTATTAAATGTACCTTTGCCTGTAGGCATTATTCTTACTTCACATCCTTCACTTCCAGATACTACTCCTATCAAATTTCAGGTCATGGAACTATCACATTGTAAAAATGCAGTTTACCATCTTAATAAGAACTCAGTAGAATTTTTATTTTTCATAATTTTTTTTTATAAACCAACAGAACAAAAGTGTTGAGCATTGCCACGTATAAATATAATAATGCTACAATAAATAAATGAAGCAACAAGTACTTATTACTGTGAGGACACTGCTCAAAAGTATTAATTTTTTTTTAAAATGTTTCTATTGAAAGAACAGTTTTTGGTATTTTTTAGTATTGTCTCTTGAACAACATCTATCGTTAAACTAATTAATTTTATTTACAGAAACATGAACTTTCATAAATATATATTTCTTTTTTCCCCTGCAATAAAATATTTATTACAGAATTTCCGAATAAAAGTTTTTATAAGTTTCATTTAAAAAAATGAAGATTTCAGATGTGAATGCGATTAAATAGATATTAGTACAGTTCCTATAAGATAGCAGTGTACTTCTAAATCATAAATACACAATGATTCTACACATAAAGGATTGTGAGGTAAAGCACTGCAGTAAATGTATGTCTTACAAAAATTAGCATCTGTGACAGTAACTGATTGTCTGCTTTTAAACTGTCATTTATATTAGCTGCATATTCTATTTTTTCACGGTCACTAAATGACAATAAATATAAGCTCACTGCACATTGGTGAGCCCCATTTTGGATCATATTTCAGATCATATTTTAGAAACCAATGTATGGTTTCTATATAATAAACAAGAAGGAAGAGATTATACACTAGCCTACATTAAAAATATCCATTCTGATTCCAAAAGTCACAATACTTTTCATGTATATATATCCTAAAAATGCAGTAAACTAGACAGATTAATAATTATCGGGCTTTTTTTTAAATTTATAAACTAATAGATGAGATAAGACCAAATAATTATTTAAGATATTTTTTTAAAAACTATTTAGAACATACAAAACAGAATTGCAAAAGTCCTGGGTATGATGGTAAACTGGAACCCTTACAATCTGATGATTCTGCGATAACTGGAATGTTTCAGGAAATAACATCCTGAAAATTGAGATGTAAGATAAGTAAGGTAATATGCTTACAATCAAACCCGTGTCTAATAAACTGGTTTCCATAAATTATGTTTTTAAACATTAGATGGAATTTCAATGAATCCATCCATTTAAATTTAATAGTGTTAATGACCATAGGAGCCAATGCCTCTCGAAATTTATTAAAACATAAAAGAAGTACACAGTTATAAAAAAATTAATATAAATTAAATTTTATTTTTAGTAAAAATTAAAAGTATTGTGAAAAAACCTATGCATCATTTTCTACTGAAAATTTTAACACAATCCCTCTGAACTGAAAGTACCTAAAACTTCAAATACATCTAAATTTCTTGATCATTCAATTGAATAATAATTAACATGAAAGTCAAAATAAGCAAAATGTAACTTAAAAATCATGTAAAAACAAGAAAAATTATCACATTAATATGGTAGCCACAGAAACTAAGTAATCGCAACAAAAAATAAAAAATCTAGTAGAGTGCTGAACATTTTGATACACTTTGATACATTTTAATACATTTTGATACATAGTATACATAAGGAAAAAAGGAATCACTTTCATTTGAGATTAGTCTGTGAATATTTTCCCACCAACTTTATAAAAGCTTGGGATCATTTTCCACAATGTGATAAATAAAAATAAGATCGTAAAAATAATTATTTTTACATATGCTAATACTGGTATTGTCTAATAGAACACTCAGTTTATCTCCTTCAGGCATTTTTAGTATCACTGAACTATTAGATTACTAATCAATATATGGTTCAGCATAGAACTGGCCATATCTTTGCATGTACTATTGGTTGTGAAATGAGGAAAGTCTATCTGCTTTACCTCTATACCTCTGTTGAATAATATACTGCCTTAGTTCAATACCTTGGTTAGGTTTAATTATTCTAAATATTTTATTATTTGCTGGTTCATTCAAATAAACAAAAATGTTTATTTCGTTTGTAATATACATTATTTTTATTATAATCTTTGAACCTGTAATTCATATATATAAAACATTACTGTACTAATTAATTATACATTCGTAATAAGCCCACTTTGAGTTTTTGAAGGATGGAACAAGACTGATTAACAACAGAGCATTAGACAAATTCATTTAATATGAGTAAAAGAAAGAGTGAAAATTTATAAAGAGTAAGAAAAAAGTGAAAATTCTTATTTTTACAAATAAAAAAGGAGGAAATGAAACTTTTTTTTCTGGTGAGGAGGGGGAATACCAGTTACATACGTTCCATAAGGGGCAGTGTTGGACTCACCATATGATCCACAAGGTGTTAATTAAAGTGCATATGTGTTCCTGCACCCTACTGACTAAACCTAAACCCCTCACCAACTTCCCCTGTCCAGGGCAAGACCGGCATTGAAGCATTACCACAGCCCCGGCAGAAGCCTTCAGACTCAGGGGATTCAGAGTTCCCATGCATCATCACCATCGCTGATCCACGCAAGTGTGGACCAGCGGACAGCTCAGCAGGGAGCTGTCCTTTACCCCTTTATCCTCCGGTCATGCTCTTCTGTCTCTCTCTCAGAGGACTTTTTCCAAAAACTATCATTCCGCTGGCGACACTGTAGAAATCCTACCGAGTACCCAGCTCAGTCAGCCAGTATTCCAGTTCTCTCTTCTATTTCCTTTGTACTGAGAATATTTGCTACCATACTTGATAGTTTCTAGTTTCTTTCAACATAAATTCTACCATATTTTCCGGTGTCAAGCTGGCTAGTTCAAACAAGACCCTAAAAGCATTTCATCTGTCACAAACAAAGAACACATGTTCCACAGTATCTTCCGTTCCGAATGCTGTTTGGTATGCCATTGCTGACGTGATCGTCAGTCTGCGCTGGAATGACTGTAAAAGTCCACACCTCCTCTTAATTTCTCGAACTGATCTCCAGGCTGGGGCTGCATATAACAGTACAGATGTTGCTACTGATAAAATAAGCTCCCTTACACCAGCTCTGGGTCCAGACTTTGTCGGCATCAATTTCCTTAGACCAATTATGGTCCTCTCAGCTTTTGCAACAGCCTCTCAGACATGGGTAGTAAATTTCCTAGATCTCTCCAAGTATACCCCTAAGTTCTTAACTACCCTATCCTCCTTTATCATTTGTCCGTCTACTACAACAGCCATATCCCTCAATTTTCGTCAGCCAACCATCGGCAACACCGCCATCTTATTGGGAGCCAGCTTCATCCCCCTTTCTCTGAGCCAGCCACTGACTCTCCTTATAGATTCGTTGGCTAACTCTTCAACTCAGTCCTCTGTATTTGCAGCCACCAAACAGGGTCAAGCATACGCAACTATCTCGGAGCACCCCAGTAACTCCATGCACAGAAGGCTGTCGTATACCTCATTCCAAAGTATTGGCTTGAGGACCGAATCCTGTGAGAAGCCACCGAACATATAAAGTCTTCTCATCCTTCCTCTGTATCCACCAGTAGAGTTTGTTCGTGCAGATACCAACAAGTATCTGCTCACACCTTTTGCTTGCAGTGCATCCAACACCATACACCACAGAACGCTATTAAATGCATTCCGTATGTCCATGAAAATTAACAGGGGAATTTGTCTCTTCCTCCTTGTTCCAGTGGCCTTGTTTGCAGCTCATTGCATCACGTTGTTAATAGTATCAACAGTAGAGCACCCCTGGATGAAGCCGTACTGATTGTCTGAGAAACTCTAGAGATGAGAGCTCTATCTCCTAGAAGAATCCGTCTAGCAATCATCCGTTCGTACAGTTTTCCTGTTGAATTAATAAGACATATAGGTCTATAAGTCTTATTCTCCTGCATCCAGTTTCCGGATGCAACTCCCCTAGAGAGAACCTGTATACCTCATCACTGAGAATCTCAGTCCACCCCTTTTCCCCAACACAGAAAAGGGATAATATCACCTCTTTGTCTGCTCCCTAGACAAATGGGGAACCATCTTCCCAGCTTCTTAGTTGCTATCTGAAAGCCTCTTCCCTAGGGGTCGGAGTCCAATCAGAAATTAATTTATTCCAAGCATCTGATTTTGCTTTTTTAATTGCAGCGCTTAGTTTCTTCCTAGAGGTTTTATACTCCGCCTCAGCCAATACAATATTAACCAACTGTTTACCCCTCATCCTCTGTAGTATTCTTCTAGCTTAACTCTTATCAGGGATACCACCCTGGAAATTGTAGAATGTAAAATAATGACAGATTCTGCAGCCCACCCAAATCCTTATTTATAAATAGGTTCCCATAGATTACAAATTTAAATGATCCCAGCTGTAGTTTCACTGCAAGCTACTGGTAATTATTACTACCTAAGAAAAATACCGGTCGATGCCAGTTAACTTACAAAAAAATAGACTAAAAAATTATTTAAAATAGCATTCTTCTTCTAACAAGATTTACTTAGCTCACATCTTAAGCACTTCAGGCTGCTTTTGCTTGATGTGAAAATACATTCTTGCCACAGTTTTCAGTTTACATACAAAATATCTGACCATTTACTGAGTTATATGTCTATATAATCATAAATAAATATATAATCAATTTATTATAATCAATTTTTTATTTACTAATAACATTAAATTTCAATATTTCAATACAAATCCAAACAAAAAGTTAAAAATAAACTAACCAGAGGTCACCAGTCAGAAAGAGTAAATTTTTTTCACAAATTAATTCAAATTTCCATTAGATCAATTTATTTCCTCTCTATTGAATGGCCACATCACTTCTCAGCCAGCAACCAATTCAAAACAACCAGTCCCTTCATTACATCAGTCATTTTCTACATATGCAGTGATTCCAAGGAAGTTAAATAGAATTGTAAAAAAAACTCATTAAAAAGGCCTTTCCTTATCTAGATTTGAAACTTCAAATGCAGGATCTGAATGTTTATACACATTATATTTCCACTTACCACATGAATCCAAATCCAGGGAGGGGTGTTCTTTTGTGAAGCCTAAGTCTGTTCACAGGTGGCCATTTAATTTCTGGAAGAAAAAAAATTTTTGTCTGAGTATACTTTTAATTTTAAACAGTTTGTTCAAAATCATTGTAATATAATTTGTTCTTCTCATCTTGGATAAAAATGATCTGATCTCCTAAGAGATTATGTGATGGATGCAAAGTGACCTACTGCAAAGTGGAAAGTTTGAAGCTATTCTCTGGATAGAATTATTCGTCTTGTGTTACAGTTTCTCTCCAGTTAGGTCTTTCTCTCTCATCAACTAACCTTCCTTCTTGTAGTTAGTTCATTCTTCCTTGTTTCAGGTACAGTGGTTGTTAAACCCCAAACACACACTAAATCTCCGCTGAATTTCCCAGGACCTGCAGAGCACATGATCTAGTGCATCCTTTGTGTTATTTGTGGAGGGATTGCCTGTGGCAATATCCAAAGACTCTGTTTCATATTTGGCAGGTGTACAATAAAACCAACAGCTGAAGTACCTTACTGCTAAAGCCGGGGTTCCTGATCCCAGCTAATACAAACACAAGCAACTGCAATATGGAATGTTTAATTTCCATCCAACATAAACTAAATTTAATATGCATTAAGCTGTGGGATGATTTTATGTATTTCTAAAATTTTCAAAGTTAATGAATATCAGCCCTGCAGAAAGTCAATCTGATTAAAGTGAGACCTGCCATGGTATGATTTAAAAGAATCTACAGTAGCGTGCAAATTAATCCTAACACGGATGTTATTTAATAAAAAGTAACTTTATTTAGAAAAAAAATCACACCTGTACAATTTATAAATATCTACTAATTAATATGTCCTATATTCTTAACCACTTCACATACAATATTTGTTCATCATGAAACCATACCAATATTATTGCTTTAAAGAGGTCAATTTTTGTGGTATAATTCATTTTTGAGAGTTGTTTTTTTAATATTGTCCAAAGATTTTCAATTAGGTTTAAGTCTGGGGAGTTGCCTTGCCACGGGACCACTTTGTTTTTTCGTTCGTTTTTATGGCATGCTACCAAATCTTGTTGGAACACTCCTTTGCCTTGTAGGAATTTATTTTGAAGTTGTGTCACAACCCTTTCCTTCAGAATCATGATATAGCTATTACTTTTCAACATACCATCTACTGGACATAATGAACAAGGGCCTTCAAATGTGAAACAACCCCAAAAACCTTTTTTTGAGGATGTTTACTGATTGTTGGATATGAGTCAGTGTAATTTTTACCTGATGCTTTTCTAACGTGTGGAACATTTTGCCCCTAAACATAAAAATGTGATTCATGAGAAAACATAGCAATTTTAGTCGTTGGTCCAGTTAGTATGTGCTTTAGCCTACAAGAGCCTTTTTTTTTTGCACATTTCTGGTGTTGAAAATTGCTTTTTAGCTGACCAAAGAGCTTTTCGTTCAGCTGCAAGAAGTCAGCGTCTGACAGTTGTCATGTGTAAGTCTGTCTCACTGACTGCTAATTCTCAATTTAAGTCCATAGCAGATAATTTAGGATCAAGTTTACTTTTTCTCACTAATAACCAATCCAACCTGTGTTGGAGTAGTTTTACGGTCACACTTGACTTTCCTTTGAGGTGAAAAGGAACCAGTTCCTTTAAATTGTTTTAAAATACCATCACTGTCTGTAGTCCAGTACCACACTCAGAAGCTATTTGTTATGTCACATTGGTATGCTCAAAAAGAGAAACAGTTTTCAAACACTTTCTTGGAGTTACGTCCATTATTATATATTCAAGACAAACCAAATGAAAAATACGTAAATATGATTTTGTAAAAAAATGAAGTAAACTTTCACTAAACACTATTTATAACATTGCTAAATTAGCAAAGAACAATAACCTCACATTACACAGACAACTTTAAGAAAGGGTGTGGTCATACCCCCATTCTTAAATTGAATGTCATTGAATAGCAGTGTAGCTATAACATAAAATAAACAAAAAGTTTCCTGTGTTCAGATTAAGTTGCACGCTACTGTATTTGAAAGTCTGGCCAAAAATTATGTTATTAAATCAAGTTCTAGTTTTGTCAGATTGGCAGTATTGAAAGACTACTATAGAAAAGCAGAAATTTTTTGTACTGAATTTATATAATAATTTCTGTTACAACTAAATATCTAACTGAATATCATAATAATTGTGAGTATCATTGCATAACATAATATAGCTTAATGGTGATTTAAACCATAACAAGCATATGGCTTACCAATAAATAGATTTATTACCTATATTACCTCTTCACCTATTTTAAATAAATACTTCTAACAAAGAATAGGGCTTAAAACACAGTACACTACATCATAAACACCATTATTACTACAACAACCTAATTTAAGAAACTGCAAAACAAAAATAGTGCTGAAATATAACACTGTTACTGTTATAACTTGTTATAATTACCACCTAACATGTGTATTTTTAAATCATTACTCTAATAACGATTAATAAATAATTTCAGAAGCAATGAGGAAAATACGTTTGCCAAAAAAACCACCATCATCGTGGCCAGAAGGAGTAGATATAAAAGATGTCCTTACCAATCTGAATGACATAGACCCAGAAAAACTAAAAGAGTTGGTGAAAATTGTTGAGGGTATGACCAAGGAGGAAATGGAGTCATTCAAAAATTTCATTATGTCAGGTAATGATGATTTTATGTTGAATAATCCTTTTGCACCGGTACCGGTTCCAGGAAGTGGAAGAAATGTAATGTATCTTCTAGCTTGGCTTTTACCGATTCTCCTAATTTTAAGTAAGTGAATTTAAGCTGTGGAATCTTAAATTAGTTATCTTTCTAATTAAAGAATATATATAATACCATATTATTTGATTATAATTTATAATTATTATAACTCATTATTTAACTACACCTAAGTTAAAACAGTTGAATTTGACAGTTTTAATACTATTTAATAAAACATTTTTGAAAATTATTTTAAGATCAAGTAAAAACATAGATTTTAATTAGTTAATTTATTTACCTCTTTAGTATACCAAATGAAAAACGCCCACATAAGGTACAATTACATAAATAATAATTAAACAGCACAAGAATATATGAAGTAAACTGTCTTTAACTGATTTGAACAGAACCAAATCACGATCAGATCTGTATAATCAATTAATGAAATGTTCACATATGAATGTTCAGAATAAAGAAAAATGGTTGTGTAACCTGTCTGTTTATTATTACAGAAATGAATTGTTGATACATAGTTAACTGGCCTCAGCAAAATATACTTTATGAATGAATTATTTATTAATAATTACATCATACAAATTAATACAGGTTGATTACATGACCACTTTTGAGAAATTTGAAAGTTGTATTCTTAAAGAATAATACAATTTTTATAAATCTTTACTATGATTATTATAATACTGATTACTAAATCTTTAACAGACTTCAAAAAAGGAATTTCTCAGTTTAACCCACATACATATTTTACAGCGGTTCTAGAGTTTACACTAAATAAAACAAAAAATTAAATATCTACAAAGATGATTTGATGGTATTTGTAAATTTTTTGAAGAATTATATACAACCTGATGTCAGGCAATATTCAAAATAGTTTCATTCATGTGAAAATACACAAAAATTAATAAAAAAGCTTTGGGTAAAATATGAAATGTACTGTCACATTTGAAAATCTTAAATCATACTCAGTAACAGTCTCTTTATATCCTTTCTTTGCATTCCTTTTTTATTTTTATTAAGACCCAAGTTTCTTGCCCTTGTAGTTTTCTATCGGCTTTTTTCTTACAAATAATGTTTTTGTAGACTTATATAAATCAACCTTTAAAAAAATATTTTAGCATCAGTAGTAAATTTTCAAACAATTTTTCAAAATAAAAAGGTAGAAGTTTTTTTTAATACTTTTATTTTACATTATTGGTGCCCATTTAATAAATACTCGTTGCTAAGACTTCGTAGCATGTAACACTTGAGTTCTTATTATAACAAAAAAGATTCTTTAGGTACAAATCATCAATTCAGAAATTGATAGTTACAAGAATATGTGGTAATCTTGCAAAGTAATCAGGATTAAAATCACTTGAACAAGTAGTACTTTTTTTAAATTTTATTATTAATTTTACTGACAAGAAAGTTTCCTTTTTATGATTCCAAAATTACAAGCCACTTTGCAAACTTTTTTTTTCAAAAAATTGTCTAAGTTGTTAAAACAGAATTTTACACAATCGGATTTCCTGTATAATTTTAATGCTATCTATTTCATGCCAAGGATATTTTGAAGTGGCATTAGTTATAACAGTTGGTATTGTATTTTTATGGTATATTTTTTATGGCATCAACTTTTGCGATCAGTCATTAATGACTGCATATATTGAAAATACACTGAGCATTGTTTACCTTTAGTGATAATGGGAACTGATTAAATTTGCCTTTAATTATTGGAATTCTGACCATGTTTCACATCCCTCAGTTTCCAAGATGCTACTTCCTTAACATTCCAGGTGTTGCACAACCATCATGATGCAAAGAATACAGTTTATCTTATTTAAAACCTATTTAATTTTATCTGTTTTAATTGTTTATCATTATTTTAAATTTTGTTTTTTTTTTAGAGTATTAATTATGAATTAAATTTTTATGATGTGTTACATTTGTGTATTCACATTACTAAAATATCATCAGCGGACTTATATAAAAATTTTATCCTATGTATATTATCAGTTCAATTTACTGTTATATTGTTAAGGTGCTAAATATAATATGCAAATCCTTACTTAAACAAATACATTTTGGAGGAGATGAATTTTTAAGACCTCTTTCTGCCATCCACAGAAATAATTCTAAAGCATTACCTTAAATGATGTGTGATATTATCAGCTGATAAGGGTTGAGCATGCTAAAATTTAATAGTTTTATCTATTTCATTGATATCTGTGACTGTATTTTCCATTCCTGAAGAAGAAAAAAAATTCCAAAAATATTAGCTAAAAAAATAAATAACAGTACTAAAAGTTTAGTATGCATCATAGTATCTCATAACACAAATGGGTATGTCTTATCAATCTGCTTATAAGTAAGTTATTATTTTTCAATGTGATAAATGGGGAACAGATTTTTATCTGCTAAAAAAATTAAAAATATTTATTTTTTGGCCTGAGAAATGGAAAAACATCACTAAAAAAGGCAAAATGTTTTCTTTGTATTATCTTTCAATCAGTGTCATTCATTAAATGTAAACAATCATTGTAACTCATTAATCTAACCTCATAATTTGATGAGAATTTTTTAGCACTGTACCATATAATAACACCACTTCCAAGTTTAAAATAACAATACTTCTTTAGCCACAGACCTTGTTGTTATCACAGTGCCCAGTAATAACAATCACTGGACACTGTTATACATTATGTAACACGTATATTCATTTTTTATCATTTCCAATTTTATTAAAACCATATTTTGGTAATAAATATTTTGGGAATCCTGGTTTAATTGGTGAAATGCATTTGTTCACAACCCATGAAACACCTTGGGAGTACCATCCTGAAGATTGATGAGTGTAAAAAAAAATTAAGAAAGCCAATAACTCTGATTAATAAACCAGTTCCTGTGTATTTAAATGACATCGGATAAAGTTAGTGAGAGGAATTGTCACAATTTTTTATTTATGTAACATTTATTTTTGTGGTCATTATTGGCTAATGACGACAAAAATAAATGTCACCTAAAAAAATGGTTTTGTATACCAACTGAATAGTTGACTTTGAAGTAACTTAAAATTATATAATAAGATCTGCAGGAAATTTACACATTGAAGAACACAGCATGTGTATACTATTTATTAGTTTTATGACATTAATACAGATGGTTCTGACTTCAGTTTTTTCTTAAGTTTCACAGTAGATTGCACTTCTCACTTAGCTAAACAGTTGTAGAACATTATAGGGACAGAAGATTATAGAAAATAAGATTCATTCTTCTTTCATTAATAAAACTCAACTGATGAAGGAATTGTACAACAATTTATCTTTTGTAAATATATTTCCAAAACACCTGTGTTTAGAAAGGGAGTTTAATCTTTTTTGTTTTAATAAAGTTTAAAACAAATTTCATATTCATGAGCAATGAGAAAATTAAAAAGTAAATAATGGGAAACAGATAGAATGTATTTCTTTTTGCATTTACGCAGTATTCAAATACATTTTAAGAAATTTTTGGCATATCTGTTTCAGTATATCTGGCTTTTAAATTGTACAACAGCATAAAACGAAGGCAGATAAAGAAAGCAGATAAAAAAAAGAAGGAAGCTCAAGGTAAAAATACAGGAAAGAAGAAAATTATATAAATTGATGGCTATGTAGTTTTCATATTCTGTTAAGTTTACACAAGTAAAATTGTAATAAAGAAAATTATAAATCATTTTAGTGAGAATAATATTAATTTTTTATTACTTTTTGTAATTTCCTTCATAATTAGAAACAAATAAATATTTTTTAAAGATAAAAATTGTCATCAATAAGTTGATATTTTTCACAAAAATATTGATTTTTAGTAACCGACTTACTTGATGGTTTTTTACTAGACGGTTGTATCCATTAGTATCCATTTCTAGATTACTGTTACCCATTTACTAGATGGTAACTTTAGTAACCATCTTTGTATACATACTTAGTTTGTGCATGCAGTGATGTAATAACATAATTTCCTATACAAAGTTTGAAACTATTGTATCAAGAAATGTTGTCTACTCATAGAAAAGAATAATTATAGTATGACAGTCACATTTAACCTATATTATAATGTTTCTTTACAATTATAATTTTTACTACTTTACTCTTTCCCAGGATGTTTTAAGTAATAGGTATGACAGATTAAAGAAATTAATTAGTTTTAGTAAATAAATAAAAACCATTAAGGGAATGAAATTACTGAACAATAACAAATTTCTATTCACCAGGCTTACTGTTCCCACTGCTTTTTCTTCAGAGAAGGAAAGATTTTTCTTAAATTTTTATCAGTACTCATACTTTGCTTCCTTAATGCACAACTCCTTACCCTTTTATTCTGTGCTTATCTCTTATCTCAATATAACTACTACAACCTAAATCTTAAGTTACCTACTTTATATATCTAATAATCTTTGTTAGAGCTTTTATTCTCTGAAGTGAAATTTACTAGCCTTGGATTCCTTGTTATGCAGTCACCAAACTTTCCTTGGTTTACAAAATTCTGCAAAATGAATTTCTTTTTTCCATTTTGCCATAATACCTCCATGTTATACTTGGTCAAACCACCTAATTTTCAGTATTCATGTATAGAACCACTTTTAACACCCAGTTAAATAAATAAATAACATTCTTTGTTTTTTTAGATTTCCTATGTAGATGTTTTATTAACAAAAAGCAATAAACTCTAAATAAAAATTTTTTAACTGTTTTCTTTATATGTTAATTTTATTATTTTTTGTAGATTAGATGCTATAATTGATTCTTCTTGTGATATTATGATGCAATTTAAACAAAAATGAAGAAATAAATTATATACTCCTTAATTGTTTCTTATAAGAAATATGTTATGCTATTTTTTGTATTCATAACATCACATCTAATGATCATTTATAAAAAATTTAAAACAATTTTAAATTTTATTTTTAAATTAAAATTATTTGCTTTTTAATTTAAACTGTCATGTTATGGTTAACAATGCAACTATAGATCTTATTTTGTTTTGGTTACAAATATGTGTACATAGAGGTATATTATATATAAGGTAATAATGTGGGGTTTTAACAGTGAAATAATTATATTCTGCAGTAAGTATTAGTTAATATATATGTTCAAATGTCTTTGTGCTTATTTCATGAGAATTTACATGTAGTAATTTCAAGCCGTACATGAAAGATGTGGTAGTAGGAAGCAGAAGTGCAGGAGCACCCACAAGACATTAATTAATATACTTGTATTTTTATAAAGTAATATTTATTTGTTTCTGTTATACATTATAGAAAGGCATCCTTTCCTTTCTACAATATTTCAATTTCTATTTTTTATGTTTCCACAGTGTTAGGTATTCTCTATTGATGCAAAATAATAACACCACATTTAAATTTTTATACTGACTTTTACTTTTTACATAGAGATTTACTCTAGAGAAATTTAAATAACTTTCTTACCCTTCTGAAAACTTGAAATCTACATTTTTTGTTATGAATGATTTTTTACCAAACACATTAATGTAATTCATAATTTTGTATGTATTTCTAGAAGGTTATTAATAATTTCTTTTTTGAAATTTTATAAAAACTTCATGTTTTATTTTTGTTGTTTTAATTTACCTTAAAACGAGTAATGAAACTGAAGAGAAAAAATTAAGTAGATTTAAAAATTCATCTATTTTGTGAATAAATATTTTGAAAAAGGACCATCAATTTGTAATTGTTATTTTTTGTACTTAATTTTTATTTAGTATCTCGCTAAATAAATATTTATATGTTTATTATTTTATCCATAAATATTATTTAAACTACTTCAACTTTTGCTTATACATTTTGTATTTTTTATACTGTTCATATTAAAGTTTTCTCCTTAATTTTTCATGATCCCTCCAGACCAGTGCTGGGGAAATTCCTTTTTCGATCCGTGGAGTAGGCACACCTAACCTGTTCCTGACGTGATCTGTACGTGTAATTACACTGGTTGACACAATTTTTATTTCTTAACATGCGATACGTGAAACCGATCTGTTTAATTCTGAAAACGAATGTTAAGAGTCTTTCCATCACCCTACGTACGTGAAAAAATTTCAAAATCTAAATTTTGGTAATTGTTAATATTTTATGATGCATGATTATCACCTACATTTTTTTATTTTATACGATTACTTTACATTTTTAACTACGATAATCAGTGGTTAAACTTAAGTCATAACACAAACATCATATATCATGACATCATTCTGCTCTGTTGAAGCGTACTTGAAGAATAGGCATATGTTTTGTCTATACAATTCAAAACAAGACAAAAGCTTGTCGGTTTTCAGCCTACTGCTTTTAACGGTATAATCTCTTCAGTCAGTGTGATAAATGTATTAAGGTAATGCCTCGTAAGTGAGTAAATAATTCGGACAGTTTTTGTTACGTATGTGGTAAGTTCGCTAAAAAATCGCATAAGAAAAACTACACATTTAATTAAAAAAAACTTATGAATTGTATTTTGACTGCGGTTATGGGTAAGACTTTTATATGTGTTCCTCTTATGATTTATAGTAAACTGTGGGGTCGACTTAAGAGGATGACTAAAAGGCCTTACCGTTCGGTGTCCCTATGGTTTGGTGCTAACCGAAAGATCACTTAACCGATCGTTACTTCTGTTTAACTAATCCGTCTGAAATTTCTAAGAAGTATAAACACACTGAACTCTACCCTTCATTCCGATCTGTACTCAGACCTGCACCTCACAGTAAATCTTATTCCGGTTGCCGATGTTCCTGAAAACTTACTTCGTGTAAACAGTGAGTAAGAAGCGGACATTATGGAAGAAAACAATCGTGAATTAAAATTTTAATTACAATCCAGTGAGCCACATCTTATATCACAAGGTCAGCTAATGACTTGGTAAAAGATTTAATCTTAAAAAAAATGTTAAGCTGAGTTTTTAGACACAAGATTGCAAGTTTGCAAAACTTAAAAAAAAAATTACAAAACTCTCAGGCTATCGAAGCCGACAGAAAGATTTTTCTCAATACTTTGGTGAATAAAATTACTTATTTTGTTGTACAAATATTGACGAGCTTATGTTACAGTTAGGACAAGTTCATGAACCTGAGAAGTGGCGTCTTTTCATTGATTCCTCCAAATATAACTTAAAAGCAGTTCTCCTTCACATTAGTAATAAATGCATAATTCTGTACCGATCTGTAATAGAAGTAATATGATATAAACGTTTGCTGTTATGAAAACTGCTACTGAAAAAATGAAATATAAAAAACATAGTTTTAATAAGCATAGAAATAACACAAAAAAGAATAATTAGAATTATGGATTTCAAAAGCAGTTTCAACCCCTCTTGAAGTTTTCAAAAACTGAATATTTTACCCGTAAATAACCTATAATATACAAAGTATTAAGAGTATCTTTTTTATAATTGTAAAGATCATAACAGAAATAATGTGTACAATACAAGAAGTATAGATGCAGAAAATACACAAATCCCGGTCGGTTTCGCAAATCATTTTTCTAATAGGACCTAACATTTATAACATGTTAGACGATAGTATAAAGCGTATAACTGTTGAAAACATCTTCATTAGAGAGGTGAAGAAATGAGTTGCACAGTATTCAAGACACTAGTGTTTTCTAAATTAGAATGAATAAAATTAGCATAGAACGAATAAAATAAAAATAGTGTTCAAAATTTATAATATGATGAAGGTTTAACACTGCTATTGATGAATCGAACCGCACACCGCCTTATATGTAATGATTAGTAATACGAACTAGACTCGATGTAACAAACTTTAGCTTAATTATTAGGCTATATTTTAAGATCATTTACGTATTTTGATATCATTTACGATCCTGTTGAAGGGTGAGGAAGACTGAAAAGCTATTGATAGAAAAGTTACAGGAAAGCTACATGCAGCTGAGGAGTCCCGTGTAAGAAGGGGTCGTCGGGGGTGCCGGGCCGGATAGGCCTGTGGCTGAGTGCCTAGTGGTCTCCAGAACACGTGGAGGTCGCCTTGGCGCGATGAAGCTGTGAGCACTCCGTTTTGATGCCTGATGGCGTGCTCGTTACTTCGGAGAACGTCAGAACCGTAATTGGTAAGTGCTGTTCTGTGTCCTTTTTGTTGGGTGTGCTTGTCTGTAAGTTGTGCGGTGAGTGTGTGTGTGTGTGTGTGTGTGTGTGTGTGTGTGTGTGTGTGTGTGTGTGTGCTGATCAGCTGTGTCTGCTGCAGGTGTTTATTGTGACTGGTGGTTGCTGTATTGTGTTCTTCTTGATGAGCTGCATTGTATGATGCGTGTGTAATGATGACTATTGCGTGGATTTTGGGCATGTTGGAGCTTATTTTGTTGTGCCTATTTGTGGTCATTGTGCCTTCGGTTGTCTCGTGTGTTGTTGTGATGCGTTGTTCTTTGGATGTGTGCGTGTTTGGTGTTACTTTATTGTTAGTGGTGTCTGATTGTGTGTGTGAGCGTTTACCCCCTCAAGAAGTAATGTCACTTTAGCGGTTTCCAGGAGGGGTGGTTAGCCTGGGATGGAGGTTTAGTCGGTAGTGCGCAGATACACATACGCACTTAATAACATCTGTTAGCGAGCTCGATACTGCCTTGGCGCCCGTAAATGGGGTCCCTCTACCTCGTTAACAAAAAAAAAGTATTCCAGATAATGGAACTTTGTATGTCTATTTGTAAAATTATTATCGGAATAAATTTGAATTTTACTGTAGAGATTTAAAAGTAATAAATGTTTTGATAGGCGTGAAAATGCTATTGTTTATCTGTGAATGGGACAGCCGAGCTACGGATCAACATTACGTCTAAAACAGTGAAAGAAAAGTGAGAACTTACCTCCTGGTGAAAAAAAAAAAACATTATTCAGGAGCCTCTACTTAGACCAGAATATCTTTACTGTCGATTCATTTCAAACCGGAATAAAAAATTTGCAAAAGCTATGAAGGATTCTTATACATAAGGCAGAAATTTCCAGAAGTAAGTGAAGCAAAAATTAAAGAAGGGGTTTTTGTTGGTTCACAAATAAGGGAACTGATCGGAGATGAAATGTTTAACTCTGTGTCGACCGATGTAGAACTCGCTGCTTGGATGGCATTTAAAGACGCTCGCGAAAATTTTCTAATCGTTCATAAACCATAAAATTACCAGGATATTGTAGATAAACTTATAAATTCATACAGCGCTACGGGACGTAAAATGTCGCTAAAAGTCAATTTTCTGCATTCACATCTGGATTTCTTTCCGCCAAACCTCGGAGCAGTAAGTGACGAACACGGTGAACGCTTCCACCGAGGTATTTCAGTGTTAAAAAATCTTACAAAGGCAAACGGAGTGTTAATATCTAGCCGATTACTGTTGGACTTTTAATTTGAGGTGTATCTGAGGCTACCTACAAAAGGAGAGCATCTGCTAAGAAGTTTTAATGTAAGTAAATGAAATCCCGTAACATTAGTTATACTAACTTTTATACTTTTAATGTGCCGTTTCTATTAAACTGAAGGTGACTGAAAGATTTTATTTACAGATCTATAATCTACGCAAAAACACAATGCAGAAAAAGGCATTACGTTTAGAAAAGTATTAAAAAATTTTATTTTGCAATCAGAATTATGTACCTATCTGAATAAAATAGTTTTTTATTTTTTTATAATTTCAGTTAAGGCAACGTTTAGAATTTAGAGCAGAATATGTTTACACGTATGATCTGCTAGCCGTAAAAAACTAGCGTAAAGGTACATTTACAGAAAACGTCCACATCTATTTTTAACACATGACATTGTTTGCCTCGATCTTACTTCATCAGTGTTCACATTTCTACCTGTTTTCTAAATTGTATATTTCAAAAATAGAATCATGGAATTGTTGGAAATAGTCCTATAACACTCTTTTTTATGCATTTACGAGTACTGACGCACGCGCACACACTCTCACGTGCACATATCCTGTAAAGGTGGTAAATCTTTTTCCTGAATTCTTGAAAATTTTTCCATATAAATTCCGTTAAAATTCTTTTCGTATTATACAAAACTTTACCTCTAATTAAAAGTTTTCAAATTAAATTAGTCTTTTCCTTTATTAAAACATCTTTATTCTTGAATTACTAATATTATATATTATGATACAACAGCTTTCTTTTTTCCTGTTTAGCCTCCGGGAATTACCGTCAGGTATTACTTCAGAGGATGAATGAGGATAACATGTATGAGTGTAAGTGAAGTGTAGTCTTGTACAGTCTCAGGTAGACAATTTCTTATATCTGTGGTTAATTAAAACCCAACCACCAAAGAACACCGGTATACACGATCTAGTATTCAAATCCATGAAAAAATAACTGCCTTTATTAGAACTTGAACGCTGGAACTCTTGACTACCAAATCAGCTGATTTGCGAAGACGCGTTCACAACTAGATTAACCTGGTGGGTTAGGTACAAAATCTTTTCTTTTTTTCTCCTAAGACCATTGAAAATGGTCCAGCAGTTACGCATTGCGCATCCTCAGTGGTTGCCTGGCATCTAACCTCCCGGGGCCCCACAGGATCCGGCGATGCCATGCTCTGCGGAGGTCGCTCACCCAGCAAGCCAGAACTCGATCTTTTCTTTGTGCCATGCCTCAAACCAGTTCCCCTCCAAGGAGGGGATCAAGCCGGGTCACCGGTCTTTTCAATTTTCCCCGAACTCAAGGGATCCCCGGTCAATCATCGAGAACGACCCACCTCACCGAGCCACCCTCTCATGAGCAGGGCTGCCCTTGTATTTCACTACCTCCAGTATCTGCTCCATCCTACTCCCTAGCGTCTCTCTCCTTGATTTGTATTATTCCGGTTATCCCATTCATGTTTTCCTTTTAGCATGTACTGCAGCGTGTTTTCCGGATGCAATTAACTTATCCCAAATGAGTGCCTAATCTCGTCCCATCTATTAAATCTGTATATCGAGTGCTCTACCGAGTCAATTTCGTTACAGTACCGTTATTTCGTTACAGGTGCAACTTCTAAAAACAGTGAATATCTCTCCTTAGGGGAGAAGTGATATCTTGTCTATAATATGTCGATAAAAATAAATTTGTAAATAAATGGAAAAATGAAATCATATCATTTAAAACAAAGCATAGTATATACATTAAATATGTTATATCTCATAAATAAAAATATAATTTCTATTTTCTAAGACATAAATTTTTATACGAGGGATATTAGTTAATAATAAATTTTAAACTTGAAAAAGTAATTTTTCTTCTGTTTGTAATTTATAACTCTTACATTAAATACTATTTGTTATAATCGTCTATTTGTGATTAATTTTACGTACCGTTCGATAATAAAATTAGTTTTGAAAAAGCAAATTTATATAGCAATCTAAGAAATTATTTAATACACAGTTTACTTAGAAAATATAAAAGCGATTAAAAAAAAATCCTTTCGGCACGCCAGAAGGCGGAGGTAGATCTCACCGGTGCTAATAGGGCAATAATAAAAATTTATGGAGTGGTGGTGAAAAGGGGAAGAAGCCTCAGTGAAAGTCAAGACTCGACTGTCAGCTGGCAAGGTTCTTTCAACCGTTTTTTTTTCGACCGGCAAGGCATTTTTCTCATTGATTTTTTGCATGAGCGACGCACAATCAATGCTGCTTACTACTGCGAGCTGTTGAACTAGGTGAGGGCTGCATATCGCCGCAAAAGACGAGACCAACCTTCGAGAGGCCATCCTTCTCTGCCACAACGCCAGGCCCGATACTGCAGCTCTAACGGTCTCAAAACTAGAAGAAATACACTGGACTCAACTTGATCATTCTCCCTACAGCCTGGACCTATCGCCCTGTGATTTTCATTTGTTTGGGCCGCTTAAAAAGCTCTAGGAAGGCAACGATTTGAAGATGACGAGGGCGTGGAGGGATTCGTGCGAAATTGACTCCTGACGCAACCAGCTTCATTCTACGATGAAAACGTTCCTTCTCGCAGGAAAAATAGTATTTCTGAAAAAGGAAACTGTCTAGAAAAATAAATTATAGTTGCTTTTTATTATTTTTCAATAAATAATTTTTTTTAAGAATAAAATCCCCTTTGTACTTGATTTACCCTCGTACCACTGAATAAATCAAGGCAATATCATTTGCAAAGTTCTCCGATTCACCATTAAACTGTACATCACAAATACTGTTAAACATATATTGAAACGACAGAGTCTGTGGAACCCTAAATTTAATTAGCCTGTATGGCTTTTTATATTATTTATCTTTACACATTGTTGTCTGTTACGCCAATAACTGTTAAACCAACTATTAGCAATCCCTCTAACTCCTATTTTATTTAATTTTTCAATCAAAATCTCATACTCAACCGAGTCGAATGCTTTAGAAACATCTATAAAAAGGACAGTTAAAAAGATTTATTATTTAAACCACTATAAATATAATTTACATAATGCAATAAAGCAGATTCAGTACTCATTTTATCCAAGCAACCTTACTGACTTTTGTTAAAAAACTATACTTGTACAAAAAATTTAAAAGTCTATCCTTGATCAACTTTTCCAGTATCTTACAAAAGACAGAAAACAAAGTTATAGGTCTATAGTTTGCCATATTAAACGAGCTACCTCCTTTTGAGATCGCCAAACAATTCCTGTTTTTATATTTGTAGGAAAATTTTAGTAGAAAAATTAAGATTAGGTAAAAATGAAAGAACATCAACTATGTTCGGAATTATAGATTTAACGATATTATTAAGCAAATGATAAAAACCACAAGAATCGTTTGCTTTTAAACCATTAATAGTGTTAAGAATTTCAATATCTTCAACCGATATAAACAAAGGAATTATTAATAGCATTTTCAGAAACTTTTTCTTATAACTCGGCAACATCACCAAAAGAATCAATAGACTTTTTCACTTTAATGACACTATCCAAAAAGTTTTCATTCAACGCATAAGCTGTATCAACAGAAGATTTGAAAATTTTACCATCGCTTTCAATTCTTTTGACTTCAACCTTGCCGTTTGACTTCTGACCACTAATTTCATTTATCAATCATTGTTTCTGAAATCCATTAATCAAATCTAAAAACCATCAGAAGGACAATTACAACCGTAAATATTAAACCGATCACAAACTTTCAAATTACTCTTTAACATTTCAAATATAATTTTATCGGTTCAAGCAGACTTTAAATCTTCATCTTTATAAAGAAAAATTTAGTTGGATCATAATATACGGTAGATCTACATCGTTCAGTGTCAATATTTGATTATAGAAGGTTGTGTAGAGGCTGAAACATCTTGATGAAACAAAACATTAAAATATATAAACAGATAATTAATGTAAGATGTAATAAATATATACATATATTTTTTTTAAATTAGAAGAGTAGCACAAAAAATAAAGGATTGAAGAATAACATCGACCGGGAAATGATGAAGAAACAGTACAACTGGAACATCAACATACGGGTAGTCAAAGGCGATGGACGTCGAGGGGGTTCTTAAATTGTTCGGGTGCCTCGCATTACGATTTATAACACCTCGATCGATGTTTACATCCGCATAGTGTGCAAGTTGCAGGATGAATGAACCGGATGGCGGAATAGTACGAAGATTTCTGAACAACGGTCGATAAAATTAACTAGAGTTTATATCAGCGAATGACTTGATAGCTCTTTTTATCTACGAAAACTCGATGAAAATTAGTTCTTATCGCAACACAACAGAATACAATACCGTACGATAAAATTTACTGAAGCGCCTAAAGTAAAGGAGTTTTAATCCGACCGAATAAAAATAAAATCTTAAAAAGCAAGTTATAAAAACGGGTCGATCAAATCTTAGCATCGTTTGTTCGCAATGTGCTCTTCTGGAATCGTCAAATTATTTTTCAAATTTAAGCGTGTTGATTTCATCGAAAGGTAACGAAAAAGTAATCGTAATTCGATTTTTTTAACAAAATTAATTTTTTAAATCGTTTTTGTTTTAATTAATTTTTGAAGCGCCTCTGTCAATAAGATTTTTAAGTAACTTTGTTGCTCCTTTCGAGAGTTCCACGATAATTAATTCCACGATTTTATTATAGATTAAAAACAAATTAGAATTCAGCGTCTTGTTTTAAATTAAAACAAGGGTGTAGTTGAGCGGCGTAATAAAATGCATACGTAAAACTGTACCTGCCTTTAGGCCTCTTTTTCACCATAACTCTGTTATTATCATAATGCAAGGAAAAATTTGAAAACTACAAAATTTTCAAAAACCTTTTACAGAAAAAAATATCTATTAAATTTACACCCGTAAATCTACGTATATATAAAATAAAAGTATATTAAAAATTAAAATGAGAACACCGTTTATTGTAGTCATTCTATGTCACTTACAAATTAACGACATTTTTTCTTAAAAAAAAAATATATTTCTGGTTTTTTTCGTTATTATCTCATTAGCATTATAGCGGTATGAAATTACCTCACAAGTCTAAGCCACGCATATTAAGTTATGTATACTATTTATATTACTTTTTCACGAAATAACTTATGTTTCTTTTTTTAGCGTATTTAATAAAATGTTACTTTCCTAAATACCAATTATTTCACATTTACCGAATTTTCTTTCGTGAAAAAGGAGTTAGAAAAGGAAAAAACTGTGGCAAAAGAGGAAGAATGATGGAAATAATATAAAAGGAATTTTATATGTAATCTCATTTAAAAGACTGAAGAAGCTTCCATTACCGTAATTAATTACTCATTAAAAGAAACTCTGCCATCTGCTAAACGAATAAGAATTGTGTGTTATTCTTTATTGCAAGTTACTCGAACGATTAGATTCGCAAATCGACTTGACATACTCGTAAATATCGTGTTTTTTAATCTGGAATTTAAACCGACAGTTTTTTAACCGCTCTTCCATTTTATATATAAATTAATGTAGAACATCATCTGATGTAGATCATCTGCTGCTATGTTCACAAGAAATTAACGAATGATCCCGTATAATACTAGAATAATTAATTAAAGTTGTATGCTAATTTGAAATAGTTTTTTACCAGCAAGTTAAATTACATCAAAAATTTACTCTCTATTAACTTGTTTATTCTTCAGTTATTAATATTAAATACTATGATACAGTACTGCAAAAACTATGAATGAAGAGTCGAGAATGTTTAGAAAAAAGCTGAAGAAGTTATACGAGCGCAAACTACATTCGATAAACGGCATAAGTCATCCGGTATCACCTCTTGCAACAGGAATCGTGTTGTATAGAGTGATATTGTGAACGGTTTGTGTCTAAAATAGGCCGATAAAAATCATTTATAAATAACTGTTAAATAAAAGCATCTTTATAAACAGGGGACGATAAGAAGGTTATTATTTAAAAATGAAATGCAAGGTAGAAGTATGATTATTTATTAATCTAATTTTCATGAATTATTATACTTTTTTATGTTTATTCTCCAAGGAATTAATTTACGTAATCAAGGTAAGAAAATAACTATTTCATTTAATTTAAAAGATCGAGTTAAGAATACAAATAAATAATCTTTTTTTCAAGCCTGTATCAAATTAATTTGTCTTGCTATTCGAGTATTAGGAAACTGCTAAGTAATTTATCTGCTAACTTCTAATGATCATAGCGGCAGATAATTTTTTCAACTTCGATTTATTATCGTGCAGTATGTAAGAGTAGTTAATAAACAAATGCAAGGATAAATTACGGATTAAACCGGAGAATTTCCAGATAGGTCAAATCTATATGAACCTTTAATATCCTCAGTTTTTTAAGAGATCATTTGCTACACTAACCGCAGTATAACTTGGCGGTTGACTGCGAGATACCGTGTCGTTAAAAAATCGTTGAAAAAATTTAATTACACCATTAAATTCATCAATTTTTTCTGCTTTTTTTTTGTCTTCAGTCATTTGACTGGTTTGATGCCGCTCTCCAAGATTCCCTATCTAGTGCTAGTCGTTTCATTTCAGTATACCCCTCTACATCCTACACCCTAACAATTTGTTTTACATATTCCAAACGTGGCCTGCCTACACAATTTTTTCCTTCTACCTGTCCTTCCAATATTAAAGCGACTATTCCAGGATGCCTTAGTATGTGGCCTATAAGTCTGTCTCTCTTTTAACTATATTTTTCCAAATGTTTCTTTCTTCGTCTATTTGCCGCAATACCTCTTCATTTGTCACTTTATCCACCCATCTGATTTTTAACATTCTCCTATAGCACCACATTTCAAAAGCTTCTAATCTTTTCTTCTCAGATACTCTGATTGTCCAAGTTTCACTTCCATATAAAGCGACACTCCAAACATATACTTTCAAAAATCTTTTCCTGACATTTAAATTAATTTTTGATGTTAACAAATTATATTTCTGACTGAAGACTCGTTTCGCTTGTGCTATTCGTCATTTTATATCGCTCCTGCTTCGTCCATCTTTAGTAATTCTACTTCCCAAATAACAAAATTCTTCTACCTCCATAATCTTTTCTCCTCCTATTTTCACATTCAGTGGTCCATCTTTGTTATTTCTACTACATTTCATTACTTTTGTTTTGTTCTTGTTTATTTTCATGCGATAGTTCTTGCGTAGGACTTCATCTATGCCGTTCATTGTTTCTTCTAAATCCTTTGTACTCTCGGCTAGAATTACTATATCATCAGCAAATCGTAGCATCTTTATCTTTTCACCTTGTACTGTTACTCCGAATCTAAATTGTTCTTTAACATCATTAACTGCTAGTTCCATGTAAAGATTAAAAAGTAACGGAGATAGGGACCATCCTTATCGGACTCCCTTTCTTATTACGGCTTCTTTCTTATGTTCTTCAATTATTACTGTTGCTGTTTGGTTCCTGTACATGTTAGCAATTGTTCTTCTATCTCTGTATTTGAGCCCTAATTTTTTTAAAATGCTGAACATTTTATTCCAGTCTACGTTATCGAATGCCTTTTCTATGTCTATAAACGCTATGTTGGTTTGTTTTTCTTTAACCTCCCTTCTACTATTAATCTGAGGCTTAAAATTGCTTCCCTTGTCCCTATACTTTTCCTGAAACCAAATTGGTCTTCTCCTAACACTTCTTCCACTCGCCTCTCAATTCTTCTGTATAGAATTCTAGTTAAGATTTTTTATGCATGACTAGTTAAACTAATTGTTCTGTATTCTTCACATTTATCTGCCCCAGCTTTCTATGGTATCATGACTATAACACTTTTTTTGAAGTCAAACGGAAATTCCCCTTTTTCATAAATATTACACACCAGTTTGTATAATATATCAATCGCTTCCTCACCTGCACTGAGCAGTAATTCTACAGGTATTCCGTCTATTCCAGGAGCCTTTCTGCCATTTAAATATTTTAATGCTCTCTTAAATTCAGATCTCAGTATTGTTTCTCCTATTTCATCCTCCTCAACTTCCTCTTCTTCCTCTATAACACCATTTTCTAATTCATTTCCTCCGTATAACTCTTCAATATATTCCACCTATCTATCGACTTTACCTTTCGTATTATATATTGGTGTACCATCTTTGTTTAACACATTATTAGATTTTAATTTATGTACCCCAAAATTTTCCTTAACTTTCCTGTATGCTCCGTTTATTTTACCAATGTTCATTTCTCTTTCCACTTCTGAACACTTTTCTTTAATCCACTCTTCTTTCGCCAGTTTGCACTTCCTGTTTATAGCATTTCTTAATTTCCGATAGTTCCTTTTACTTTCTTCATCACTAGCATTCTTATATTTTTTACGTTCATCCATCAGCTGCAATATATCGTCTGAAACCCAAGGTTTTCTACCAGTTCTCTTTATTCAGCCTAAGTTTGCTTCTGCTGATTTAAGAATTTCCTTTTTAACATTCTCCCATTCTACTTCTACATTTTCTACCTTATCTTTTTTATTCAGACCTCTTGCGATGTCCTCCTCAAAAATCTTCTTTACCTCCTCTTCCTCAAACTTCTCTAAATTCCACCGATTCATCTGACACCTTTTCTTCAGGTTTTTAAACCCCAATCTACATTTCATTATCACCAAATTATGGTCGCTATCAATGTCTGCTCCAGGGTAAGTTTTGCAGTCAACGAGTTGATTTCTAAATCTTTGCTTAACCATGATATAATCTATCTGATACCTTGCAGTATCGCCTGGCTTTTTCCAAGTGTATATTCTTCTATTATGATTTTTAAATTGGATGTTGGCAATTACTAAATTATACTTCGTGCAAAACTCTATAAGTCGGTCCCCTCTTTCATTCCTTTTGCCCAGCCTGTAATCACCCACTATATTTCCTTCCTTGCCTTTTCCAATGCTTGCATTCCAATCTCCAACTATTATTAAATTTTCATCTCCTTTTACGTGTTTAATTGCTTCATCAATCTCTTCGTATGCACACTCTACCTCATCATCATCATGGGCGCTTGTAGGCATATAGACGTTAACAATCGTTGTCGGTTTAGGTTTTGATTTTATCCTTATTACAATGATTCTATCGCTATGCGTCTTGAAATACTCCACTCTCCTCCCTATCTTCTTGTTCACCACGAAACCTACTCCTGCCTGCCCAATATTTGACGCTGAGTTAATTACTCTAAAGTCACCTGTCCAAAAGTCGCCTTCCTCTTTCCACCGAACCTCACCAATTCCTACTATATCCACCATTACCCTATCCATTTCCCTTTTTAAATTTTCTAGCCTACCAACCTTTTTTAAACTTCTAACATTCCACGCCCCGAATCGTAGAATGTTATTTTTTAATTTTCTGGTGACACCTTCCTTAGTAGTCCCCACCCGGAGATCCGAACGGGGGACTAGTTTACCTCCGGAATATTTTACCAAGGAAGGCGCCTCCATCATTGCTATATGAAAATGCAGAGAGCCACATTTTCTTGGAAAAAAAGCAGCTGTAGTTTTCCATTGCTTTCAGCTGCGCAGTACTCAGAGGACTGAGTGATGTTGATATGGCCGTTTAAATCATTTAGACTCACGCCCCTAACAACTACTGAAAGAGCTGCTGCCCTCTTTCACGAATCATTCCGTAGTCTTGCTCTCAACAGATACCTCTCCGATATGGTTGCACCTTCGTTCCACCTACTCTGTATCCCTGAGCACTCAAGCCCCCTCACCAACGGCAAGGTCTCATGATTCATAGAGGAGGTTTTTCTGCTAAAAAACTTATAAAAGAAAACTTGCGTTTCGTTTTCCGTTTTATTTTTTTGGAATGAAAAAAACTCGGTTTTTAGGAGAATTTCGGAAAAGTAGACTTTATTCAGCTATAATTCATGAAATAACAAAAGCGATTAAAATTTAATATTCCAAAATTTCGTTAATGTAACCCTTATTTATAACTCTGCCGATTACCTGTTCGATTAAGCGATTTTTAAAATGCCCGGGATGGTTTTTTACAAAAGAACAGCATTCTGGAATTTGACGGGCGTTTGGCGATAGATTAGGTATCTTTGGTATCATTTTGCGCAACACTATTTCGACCGTAACAATTTGAAATCGAAATAAAATGATGGTCTATTGCACGGATATATCGATGGACGAAATAGCATAATGGATGTAGATTTTAAACCACTTTATAGATTAGAAATGTTCCCGGGACTACAGTTATTTCGCTCAAGTACAGTCTGATTGCAACGCGTTATGTAGCTGCAATTAACTCGTTTATATATTTGTCACGACATTATATTATCGTTCGGTTGACTGTGTGCATTTGAAAGAAAGAACTGCCGTTCCACTAAGCCATTTTAACTCGTAAAATATTTTCAAATCTACGTACATTGCGCATCTACATCATTTTATTTCGATTTAAAATTGTCAACAGAATATTATTATTGTTTATTAGAAGATGTTAGGTTGTTTTTGTTCTTTTTCGATCTATAAATGAAAGGTAATTTTTTTTTCGTAAAAAGATGAATTCGATAAAAAAAATTTTCTCGGTAAAACCACGAATAAAAGCGGGAAGTAATTTTTTCTTAATTATATGACGATTGAACGACATCTATATGGTTGGCCTAAAGAGCACGAAAAGATCCATATTATGTATGCATAGGTGAATTTACTGGAATTGTCGACGTTTCGCTGAATGGCGATGACTTGGATCTCTATCTTGTATCTTCAGCTAATTGTAGCGAATATGCGATTATTGTAAACAGCGGAAATTCTGCACACGTTGATATCTGTGACAATTTCGAACACATCGAATTGAGCGTAGACAGTTTTGAGAAAGGTTTCAGATAAAAACCATGTAAATATAATAAAAAAGTAATATTTTTATGAAAATAAAAATTACGTAAAAACAAAGAAAATAAAAAGCTCCGTAAGTAGAAATGACAAAATGAATCCTATAAATACTGTAAAGGAACGCTCGCTATGACTACTAGACGATTGCGCCGTGCGGTTCGTCACGATTCGGTTATCTACCTTCTTCCGGTTGATAGCTACTAGAGTCGTTGTTATGTATTACTTTTTTTTATAATTCTTAAATTTGTAAGAATACAAACTTATAGATTTGTATTCTTACCGCACAATTATCTTCTAAAGTGATTCAAATGTATACAAACAAGATTAGAACAATATAGCTGACCGTACATTTTTAAAACACACTATTCCTGCGTTTGCAGAAAAGAAAATTGTGTACAGTTGGCCTGCAAGACAAACAAAACGAGTTATACAGAGCTGCCTGCATGACGCTACAACAATTTATCGACTGATCTTTTATACAAATACGCATATCCGATTAATTTTTCTGCCATTTTTTATGTACCTGCTACGGAAATTATTCGATAAGAATATATTATACATCAATAAGTTCGTTTTTTTCTATTCCGTTAGATAGGGCATGGGATATTTTAAGTTGTACAGGATGAACCATCCTGTACAATAATTATTAGGAACAGTTCAGCGGACTTTATAGTTAAAAAAGTAAAATCATTAAAATTAGTCAGTTTCTTTCCGTATCTATTTGGTTTGATTATTACTATATTCTTTGGATACATTGTGAAATAGTTATCGACGGTTAAATTTTTCCCCCCGTTTAATTTTTTAACAAGCTTTACTCTTCTTTGTGTATAGTTTTTAATAGAATTCAAAATAAGGGAATAAATGTGGCTCCTTTGCTTTTCATTTTACAATAGAACAGCAAACGAGCTCCCGGGTCAAGACTTAGACAAAAATTGTTGTAAATTTTACGCATTAAAATTTATTTTATCAGTGTTTTTACAATTTCAAAATAATTAAAAATGTGGAAGGAAAACATTCTTCGCTAAGAGACGGACGAAGTTCCTGCCTGACATCTCAAAAATAATGTTTATGTAACAGTTTTAAAAATTATGTACGCTTTAAATTATTATTATTTTTTGACGGTATGAAAAATAAATGAGAAAACTGATTTCGAAAATATGTAGGTTCCGTTCCCAGCTGCCACTTTTTTGATCAAATATTATGCGGAGTAGCAAATTTTTTTGATAATCAAGCTTTCAAGACGTAAATGTTTCATTTAATTGAATTTAAAGTTCTTAAATTGCACATTAACAAATTCACAGGAAAAACTTTTAAAAACTTTTGAAAAATGATTTCCTATCGCAGAAATTACGTTTGTAGGCTAACCTGCTTAAACTGGATAGCAGTCCTCAAAAATAACAAATATTACATTCCAGGCTTACTCGGGAAATTGAGGAGTGAAATAATTTCACTATGTCTTTAGTAAGCCGGTTTACTAAAGTCGCACGATAGTTACTGATATTCGGTTCTAAAAGTGATACTTCAGTCTAAACTATTACTCTCAGAGAAAACGACTGGAGTAAGTAGCGTAAAGGAAGAAATGATAAAAAAGATGATATAATCTACGTTTAAAAAAAGGAACTTTAAAACCAAAATTTTGCACCCTTAGACGAGACATACTTTGAAATTTTACATACTAAGATATATGTATTTATATATAATTAACAGAAATAAATAATAATACTATAATGAGAGAAGAACTAAGTGCAGGAAAAAGACCGTCAATAAAATTTCATTTTTGTTTTTTTGTTTTTGCTGCAGATAGATTTCTTAGAAGATTTAAGGTTCAGATGTGCAATTTTCCTCAACACTCGGCATAATTATTCCAGTAACTTGTAAACCTAACTGCATAATGTTAGAAAATTAATATATAGAAGGTAAGATTACAATGACGACGGTGATGAAAAAAATTATTAAATAAATAAAACGTTTAATTGAGAAAAAAAGAAATCTTACATAAAAGATAAAGTATAAAAGATCTTTTATTCTTCATTTCTTTTATACTACATTTATATATATATATATATATATATAAATTGTTTTTTAAAATAAAAATTGATTTTTTTCTCAGGCTTTATTAATAAGTTTTTTCAGAATTAAATTCTCTGTAAGTTTCATTACAAAATGTAAGCATTTATTAGTCAGTTAAAAAGGTTATTGCACTTGTAACCTAAAAAAACGTGTTTTTCGTTACCGAATTTTTCTCTTTCGGATATCATGAAAACTACGGGAGATCCAGTTTTGGGACCTGTTTTATTCGATTTTTCAGGTCAAGAAACATAAGAAAACATCAATTTTACCCCTTACACTACGCTTTAAAAATTTCTGTATGACCCATTTCACCGGGGAACTGAAATCCCGTCGAAAGTGTTTTCACTAGCCGTATCTCGATAACAAAACGTTTTCGGATATATGTTTGTAAGAACTTTTTTCGTTATTTAAAAGCACTAGGATCAGTTCCTAAGTTATTTCCCTTAACTTCTGAATCATTCTGTTTATATATATATATATATATATATATATATATATATATATATATATATATGAATCATTCTGTTTATATATATATATATATATTACGGAGCGAGTTACTAATCGTTATATTCCTCCAGAAATATACAGTATAACACGACTAACATGGTTCGATCGTTTTTTATACTTTAAGGAAATTTCCAATTTATTATAAATTTTTAAGTTTTAAAATACTATGTAAGTTTATAATAACCGTATGAAAAAATTATATACTGTATACAGTAATTAAAAGTATACAATTAATATATATATATATATATATATATATATTTTTTTTTTTTTAATTTTATGAAACTTATTAGAGAAAAAACACACATTTATTATAAATTTACATAGTATTTTAAAACTTAAAAATTTATAATAAATTGGAAATTTCCTTAAAGTATGAAAGACGATCGAACCATATTAGTCGTGTTATACTGTATATTTCTGGAGGAATATAAAGATTAGTAACTCGCTCCGTAATAATAGTAAAAGTTGATGTCATTTTATTCTCCGATAATTTTTCTGGTTAACTTACATAAAATTTCATTTCATTAATGAAATTTGTCTTCAAAAAAACTACTGAAATAAGTAAAAAGATTTATTCATAGAGATAAAAAATAATCATAATAATTTCAAGGGAAGAACGGGTACCGGTACCCGTATAAGGTATCGGTATGAACGATATACTGCGATGAAATTTTTTATTCGGTCGAATAAAAAATCTATACGATTACAATTATGATGCGTGAAACATTTAAATCATTATATTTGTACAGTTTACATGAATAATGTATACAGAGTCTTTGTGCGATTTAAATTATAAATGAAGGTCGAACACACGCAAATAAAAAACACAATCGAATAATATTCATCAAAGACAACTAAAAATTACGTTCACCACAAAGTAATGCGGTAAACAATCCGTGGGTTTTATTAATTTTATTTTTGAAAATTTTACTTTAAGTCTAACATATCTTGCTTCCGGATTACCGACTGAAATAATTTTTAGAAGAATAGAACAAGAAAGTAGAAGGGTATTATACTAGATGAAGACCGATTCGTTTTCAGAGAAAACAGAGGAACATAAAAACCAAATTTAGCTTTAAAATTAATTTTAACGATACAGCTAACTACCTCGTACACGACATTTGTATACGTTGAAAAAATATTTATTTTGTGATATACAAGCGATATTTCTACTTTCCCGTATATACCTTTATTAGCCCGCCCGTCTCGCTAGAACCTGGACCTTCAGAACCCAGGGCGGCCTAGGCGAACCCCGAAGTCAACTCAGGGGCTCCTCGGGGCCTACTCCAGTGCCACATAGCTCGCCATTCCCGCGTTGTCAGGGGGACCGGCGCGCTGGACACCCGCACAGCTCGCTCGGTCGCCATTCCCATCTACCCAGAGGGCTACACTCCCTGGATCCCCGCACTGTTCGTTATCCTCATTGTTGTGAGAATAATACTGCTAAATAATAATTATAGTATTCAGACTTTATAGAAACCTGAAAAAGAAACAAAATTGCAAAAGACAGAATAATAGTAGCTGTAAGTACACAGACCTTTCACGATGAAAAATTTGTAACTTTTTTTTTGCTGTGGTGGCAAATGTAATAATGAAGTAAATGGATCAATCTCTTTTTTTCTTTAACGAATATCTTTAATTCACAACTTTACCCTCCAAGGGGGTGAAGAAATAATGAATATTTTTAATATCTTAACCTTTAAGGAAGCTAGGGCCTCATTCTATAGCTTCCCTGGGATAACATGAATGTATCCTGCAAATTTGAAAGCAATCGATGCTCGCACATCTCACCACTCTAACCTCACACGCAGTCCCCACGGGAAGCCTATTATTGTTAAATAGAATTTTTTAAATCTATTTAATATTATTTTATTTAACGTAAATTTAATTATATTATTTTTGTAATGTTATTCATTCGATTGATTCGAATTATTCAGTTGAAACCCAACTCATACAGTGATAGAGACTCTCAGTTCACTAATTCAATTCATTAAAGTTTGCGCTTCAACCGGCAAATCTCCACTGCTACCTATTATATAAATATATATATATATATTATAGATGAAATATACCTAAAACCTCAGTTATGGCAAGAAACGAAACATGGGTAAAAATTTGGTTGCGATAGATCGAGTAGTTTTTTGTTTATCCCGATAAAACAAAAACCCTCTTCCTCTTTATATAATAGTATAAATTGCTGCAACAGCATAGCTATAAAGAGAAAGAATTGCGGGCAGCCAAAATTTTGGGTACCGGGGTTATTATAAATATAGACATTTCAAGACCTCTTAATCAAAAAAACACAAAAACGTTATTACAAATTTCCGGAAAATCTATAAGTACGTGTGTTGACACGTACGAGTATTTTGATTGATATTTTCAGATTGGATCAACAGAAACTCTTCGAAAGAAGCTCAAAAAATTTTATAGATGGGACATTGATGGCATTAAATTTTGGACAGAGTAAGAAAAGGGGAGAGGGGTAGTTTCATCTTTTGAATTTCTGAATTTTTATGTAATGATAGAAAATTACGGTTTAGCATGATGAAAGTACTTATTATGTTATTTAAAATTCTTAAGTATTAAATGAACTGGATTTAGGGATGAAGGGATATTCAACATTAATTCTAAAGAGTTTTTGCCTCACATCTCGAACACCCGTGAACGAAAAAAGTTGAAATCTAGCTCACATATTTTCCTACATATATATATACTCGTGTACACTTATATCCCAGCTTTGGACAGATTTTTGACCGCATCAGACAAGGGCTCATTACGGTATCAATATATTTTTTTTTATTAAACTATTTTTTTTAGCCTTCTTAAATAATATTGCGCCACTTATTGAAATAAATAATTACTCTAATAAATAAACTTTGAAGTCTCACAAAAACAAGGGGGCCGTTGAGACTCGTATTTGAAACATCAATTTCTTTTACTTTAATTTTCCAGACTGAAAATATAATTATATCAAGAATTAGTGTACTCTTCGAAAAATTGTTTGTCGAGGAAGGGGGTCAAATAGGAAAAAGAAATACTTTCTTTTACAATATCTACACATTTTAGCATTTATTCACTAAATATAATTTCGATGATAAAAAAATTATTTGGTCAAGGAGGTTAGCTGGGACGCAAAAGTTTTTACTAAGGATTTTCATTTTTTCTCAATTATACTTTAAATATTTCATAATTTTTTTAAGATTAAATTGTCATTTGATCAAGAAGGTCAAAATTCAATTTCTTAAAATTGATTTTTTTTTTACTATTTCACAATTGTACTTTAAATACTGCATAATTAAATAACTAATATTTTTAAATCCCCGGCGTATTTTAAATAAAAATCTGTCAAAAGTAATAAACCTGGAAAGTTACGCAACCCTTTGCCGAAATTTTGAAATTAAATTTAAACTAATTTTTAAATGTGGAAATATATAATACGCAAAATGTCCTATTTTAAGATTTTGAAGAAAGAAAATTTTTTATTTCAGTCGGAGGATGGATATTAATCTGATATTTTTCATTAAAAAATAAGCATGGATCACGAAATCTTAAATTAGGATTGAATTTTCTAAAAATAAACATGATTTTCGTTTGCTTAAAGAATAAATGTTCCCGACTATAAAACAATTTGTCAGTGCATAATCTACATGAAACTTAAAAAAAAATATTACAAAATTATTAAACATGTTACTGGCAGTTTATTGAATACAATTTAAAATGAAAATTTTAATTCATCATTATTAGTCACCAAGATTCTATTGACTTGTTTCTTTTTTTAAAAACACTCTACTTTTGTATTTGCGCATAAATAAATATCAACACAAAAAATTGTACGTCGTTATAAAAATTATTTTTTTTGAATGGTTTTAAGGTACTTAAAAATACACCTATCCTAAAATAGAACTGGTGTTAACTTCTGCCCGATTATCGTGATTTTACTCATGTTTTTATTATATTATACATAAATTTATACATTATACGTAAATATAAATTATGTTAACTCTGCGAATACAAACCCCTCGCCTAGGAACGGGTAGGGTAAAATGCATCATACGGTATGCGTACGCCACATCCAGCGAGCTACTGATTCGAATATTGAATGCCGCGTTCGCAAGGGATTGTGGGTAATGTGGACGGCTGTACGCTGTGAACAGGCCAACAACAGTTCAGAATGCATGTAAACATAGTACTGCTTATTCCGAGGCTAGCGATAGGGAACGTTTTAGTTGCTGTGTGTTATTTTGTGTTTTCGTGTTTATAATTGTGAGTTATTAGTGTTTATTTTTGTGAATTAGTAGATATTTAGCGGTACGGTTATATCGCTGATATTAATCCTTTACGATAACGAATTCTTCACGAAACCATGGGAAATATATATACCGTTGGACCGAACCAGGCACTCATCGTGTCAGGTCTGTATCCTTTTTTATTTATACGTATCAATTATGTTATAAGCTTTTATTTACGATCTCTTGTACGATTCAATAATTACAAAATAACACGTCGCTTAATTCAAAATTCTGGCGATTATTTAATTGAACTTGCTGTGCCGGTCGGGTTGGTTGTGATATCGAATAATGCCTACGAAAGGTATTTCGAGTGTCAAATTATTCATAAAAAAAAACAACAAAAAAACATTTTTTAAATAACAAACCTACATTTCATAATTTTAATTTAACTGAAAAATTATTTTAATTCTGTAATCCATTTAATAAAAATTTTTCTAGAGAGAAATTTGATGTATAAAGCAAATATAGTTATCTCATAACAACGATGTTTTTGTAAGACATCGAATTATTTATTTTTCTTATCCATTTTAATCTCAAAAGAGTTTTTAATGAGTTTTAAAAATGTAATTTACCTTATGTTTACGTAAAAAGATATTATTATTTTCACGAAATAGCCTTATTTATTAAAACAAACAGTCGTATTATTATTATTGTTATTAATAAATTATTTTATATGCAGTCGTTTAGTACTGAAAATTTAGTGAACAAATTCGAGGTTATGGTCGCTTCATTATATTCTCATAATGTACGTCTTAATATTACATTTCTGCTAAATTTATGTTACAGGATTTAAAAATCGATGTTAATTTTTTACATAAAATCGAATAAAAAAGTGGAGAAGAGAATTGGTAGTATTAATTTTTATGAGAGTAATTAACATTAAAAACGATCTATGCTATACTAAATAAGCATCGTCATTAAAAAAGAATAAACGATGACATAACCTTATGAAATTTAGGTGATTCAGAAAAATAAACATAGATGTTGAATTTTATGGATTAAAATACTTAATTCAGTGAAAATAATGCAATGTTAAGAATAATAATCTAATCGTACATAAGTAAGAATATACTTACTTATTAGGGCTTCAAATCCGTTTTTTGTATTCGTTTACTGTATTTTATTTGATAGTTGAAAATGTTATTAATTTAATAGGGTTATTGTTATACCAGGATAATATAAAATATACACCAGAGTAGATTAACAATTTTTATTCTCTAAGATAGATCTACAAAGGTTCTGTATATTATTTCTATGAAAAATTTATTTAGTAATCTTTTCGCGTTATTTATTTTTAACGTATGTAATTCTGATAATCGGTAGCTTAAAACGTAGTCTAAATCTATTTCATTTTTATTTTTTTTACAGGAATAATCAAAATATCTTGATGTTACATTTTTAAGTTTTCTGAATTTTGTTATCTAGTTAATATTTTTAGGCCAAGGTTAACTAAATTATTTTTACATTTTGTTTAGAGATAACGAAATTCACTTTCTTGTTTAATTTTTATGAAGTCGCATTTTACCGTTGATTTCCTTACTATAACCCAACAACTTACCGGTTCCTAGGCTATGGTTTTCAAGGCTATATCTAATACAAACGAGTATTATATGAAAATACATAGCATTCGTTCTGTGTTAGATTAATAATGTTTTTTTCTTTTACTTGAAATGCAATAAAAGACCATTAATGTAAAAGAAATAAACTTAATTATTTAATAATACTAAATTACACCTGATTTCAGTTTTTTCTTTTTCAATTATTTTTTTTTTTTGTTATTATGAAAACTTATTTTTTTACTAGTAGTTAAATTACTATTTTAATTAGAAAATATTTCATTATTACCCATATTAACATAAATCTTATCATTTTTGTAAAATACATAAAATCCCTTTAAAAGTTTAATAATTTTATGTTTTTTAATTAATTTTGTAGCTTAATAGAAATTTTATAACGAAAATTATCAGGAAAGTTGTATGTTTTAATTCGATCATTCGTGCTGTGTACGGCTGTTGTGCGGTTAAGATAATCTTGTATTTATCTGTATTTGCGGTATGATTGTTACCAAACGGACTGAAATGTTTTACTGTGACGACATAGATGTTCTTTTCTTTTAAATCTTTTGTAAATCCATTGGTAACGTGAAGACCAAAAGCGCTCGAATAGTATTTTGGAATTTTGTCGGTAACAGATGGAATTTTATTATTGTTAATATCTGTTACAAACCGTTTACATTTTATTTTATTAACTTTTATTAAATAAATTGCATTCAGATATTTTGAGCTGTATATAAGTTTATAATTTGGCGCAGCGCTCTTATTTCAGCGATATGCAATAGTACCACCGTTCGTACCGAGTGTCGATTCGAAAAGCGGGATTGTACTCCGGTTATGTTATATACTAATTTTGAAAAAAAAATGTTTACGTTTTTTGTGGATTTAAAATTTGAAAAGTCTAATTTTGTTTTTGAACGGGTTAAAAGGTTTAAAGTAGTTAAGGGTACTTTTTTAATAACGTCTCCCGACTTTAACCTTACCCGTAACTTCTCTCCACGGAACGGATTATTATCCGAACAGATAACTCGCTAAATTGATAGCTAATCGACCGGAGCACTGATAATGTAGCGCGGACTTTGACCTCGCACCGGTTGACCGCTGTCCAAACCCGCATTCCGACAGTAGATCTTGCGTTTTCCAGATCCTAAGCGTATTTAATTAAAGTATGAAATAAATTTAAGTCGATCGAGTAATTATTCAGAATTACCGTTAAACGTTAAAATTAAAACTGAAATGTTTGAAAACGTGTATTATTTAAGAACGTTATCATACGATTCGAAATTAAATAAAATTACGCGTAAAGTTTACGTCGAAGATATTTTTTTTGTAAAATAATAGAATTTTTTGGTGTAGATAAACAATTGTGTTCAGTTAAATTATCGGAGGATATTTATTGTCACTGTTAACACTTCCTCCTCTGCTGTTGATTTTGTCAGTTTCGCTGATAAGATTTCGTCATCCTTGCAATATATAGAATCTGAAACGCAGCGCTTATAAATGTTTATTAAACCGATCCGTTTGAAATTCATCCCGTACTCTTAACAGTTCACTCGCGAATTAACTAACGAAACTTCAGAATTTTAATTAAACACTAAAGATTTGTTTCATATTCGTATTCCGCCGACCGGGTTCGTATAAAAATTCTATGTTTTTAAACGTCTGTTTATAAGTACGTCAAATATTTGTGACACTGACTAGCTGTGTGAGCTTCTCTCCTTCGTAAAACCTCCTTCGAAATAAATATAGAAGCTTGTACATCAGGCGAACTTAGTACTTCTAAATATACCAACATGCAGTCGTAACTCTTTTCACTCGTCGATACCATCAGCGTAACAGCAGAACATCTTTGCTTAACACTTCGTTCGTTCTACCTGTACGGTTTAGACCGATTTAATTCCGAACTTATTATCGATCGTTGCAGATGGCTTTCCAAAAAATATCAGGGTTTAAATTGCAGAACGGATATAATTAGCGTACCGATGTAGCATAATCGCAAAACCAACCGTCGTTTAAAACTTTCCTACGCGATTTATTTTATTCGTATAGATTCGGTAAAAATAAATTAACATATTGTGACTGCTGAACGAACTTAATATTATTATTATCAAAATTCGGTATTTTCAAGACAAAAGTAAGAAGTGCAAAATTTGCAGGCGACTCGTGACGAATGCTATTTTTGTTAATACTTTAAACAGTTTCAGTTATATATTCGCTCTAACTCAGAAACGGTTTCTTGAATATTAGTTAATTTTATTTTATGTATAGAATACGTTTCTGTACAACCTGTTCGACTGCAAAATGGTTTTTTCGTGTCGTTTCAGAAAATTTACAAATTTAATATTGGAAATTTCCTCGATACAAAAAAAAACACGCTTTGTCTTTTTTCGAAAGCATTTTATATGCTTCCAAGATATTTCTTAAAAGAAACGCCGTTATAAAAAGTAACGGTAATCAAGAGTCGATGGAAGTTTTTACTGTATTCGGAATATTGTTGTTTTATTAAAACAGTAAAAAAAAATAATTAAAAAGATTCGGGTTTTTCCTTTTTTTAAACAAACTATTATTTTTAGTAGGTTTTGTGAGAATATTTAATATTCTTACGCCGGTTAAAAAGCGATAATACAAGCCGTATTTATCTCACCGTTCGTGAGTCGATCTTATCTTAGATACCCAGTACACCTCTCGTTTCGGACGGGAAACATATATTGATTTTATTATGTGGAAGCTATCCAAAGCAATATTGACGTTAAGAAAGCTCCTTTGTCGTATCGATACGGTGGTGTTAAAGACCGTTTATTTTTCTCGTATACACTCGCGAGATCTATAGGACTCTAATTTTGGGGAATCTAATCCTCGGTTAAGAAACTTTTTGTATTGCAAAGACGGACGATTAAGTTCTCTGTAGTGTAAAAAAAGAATTCACTGTAAAAAACTGTTTTCAGGGAATTACGTATTTTATACGTTTCCTTCACCGTTTATATTCTTGCCCCTGATTTACGTAGTACGTAAAGAAGAATAAGACTGTTTATATTTATTATACACGGTTTTTATATACACTTTAGATGGGGAATCTTGGAGAGCTGCATCAAACCAGTCATATGGCTGAAGACAAAAAAAAATACACTATAGGACTTAACGAGTAAGGCTTCTCTATACTACCGGATGAATTACAATAACGTGTTGTACGACGATAATGATTTTACATTACAAAATAAATTATAATTATCACAAATAATAGCGATGTCCGTGAAACGATAAAAGAAAATACCGATAGACTTAAGTAACGATAATAATGAAGTGATTATGAAACCAGTAAATTTTTTAATGTTCTCTGTGGCATAAAATACTTACACTATATTCATAGATGAACTGATAATAACAGTAAACGAATGGAGCATTACAATCTGTTAAAAATTGGTTAGATGAGATACAACAATAGATTGTACGATAAGATAATGCTAATACGACGATACGGGTAAGACGATATTTCTAACCGGTAATAATCTTTGTAATCTTTTAACTAGAGAAATGCGAACTAGAAAAAAATCGATATTAGCTGGTAGATAAGCGATTCTGTCTAAAAAGAAAAAGTAGACATTTGATGAATTCGGTCGGTTGTGTTCAATGTTATTGGGTTTATTAAGCATAGTTGTAGTTGTAGGTTTAAAATATTTTACAAATACTACGAAACGTATAGATTTTTTTTTATAATAAAGGAGGAGTTATTGTATCGGTCATCAGTGTTATCGTGTGTTGTTTATACACGTAAGGAATATACAGGTCGCGCTGTATCTTCGCTGATGAAATTAAAGTTTTATAATTCACTTTATAACGCCGCTAAAAATTTGCATGCTGTCTTAATTTATTTCTCGATCGATTTTCTGTTGACCTATGAAATTTCATACCGTTACTAAAAATATTTTTAAAAAAACTGAAGAAAACTAAAAAGAAAAATACCCTTTTGTAGGTCGCTTTTCAATCCGATACGAATTTACGGCCTTGTGAAATACGAAAAATGAATTCTAAGAACATTCGCTATTAAATGCCTTGCGAAAAATTTTTCTGGGTGTTTTTAGATCGACGACTTTTAGTTTTCGGTTACAAATCAGATATAAAATCGGTGCGTTCATCTTAATAGGCAGATAAAAAAATTCGTATAGAAATAAAAAATAACCGTTATTTCAGCAGTTATATATGTATATAAATATTTTTCTCTTTAAATAACTGTTGTACTCTTATCAGTTTAATATTGACTGCAAACTGTCGGTTTGAAATGGCGGTCGTAAGACTGTGCCGGGTATTCATTTGATTGCCAGCTACTGTCCATCGGTCGCACTGCTGCAATATATTTAATCACTTTTTTATTTTAAAGTATCGATTCTAACGCTTCATTATTTTACTCTTTTTCTTAGTAAGGAAAAACCAGTGATCTAGGTACTTAAGAGAATATATAGATTATTTTTTTTTTTGCATATTTTACACGGTTGTAAATCGTGTCGATTTAAGAAGCAGCAAAAAACAGTATTATTCTTTAGTTTTGAAATAAAATTTCGTACTTCGACAGAAATATGTTTTTTTAGAGAGTAAAATAAAATTATCCTGGATGTTCCGTTACTAACCCACCGGGTTGGTCTAGTGGTGAACGCGTCTTCCCAAATCAGCTGATTTGGAAGTCGAGAGTTCCAGCGTTCAAGTCCTAGTAAAGCCAGTTATTTTTACACGGACTTGAATACTAGATCGTGGATACCGGTGTTCTTTGGTGGTTGGGCTTCAATTAACCACACATCTCAGGTATGGTCGAACTGAGAATGTACAAGGCTACACTTCATTCACACTCATACATATCATCCTCATTCATCCTCTGAAGTATTATCAAAAACGGTAGTTACTGGAGGCTAAACAGGAAAAAGAAAAAGGATGTTCCGTTACTATTAAGCGAGTTCTTAAGGTTTAAACTTGTAGGCAAAGATATAATGTGTACTTGTAGTACGGTGATGATAATGTTCGTGTATTGTTTTGTAAATTTTAATAACAGTAGGTACTGTTGATTATTTTTCGTGCAGTTAGCGCATACGTTGTAACATTTGTATTTAGTGACGATATCGGTGGCTTTAATATGAGATATGATGGAAATAATAATAAATAGATCACAATAGCGTAATATTAATAATAAATACGTATTAACCTTACCGTGTGTATATTAATGTTTTTAACCGTTTTTCCCCTCCGTATGTATTTATTAATATTTTCTGTGGTAATTATAGGTCTACGCTCGATTAAAGTTACCTTAGCTTTGTTTTTATGATGAGAAGTGAATTTTTTTGCGTAAAAAATGCAAAGCCTGACCCGGATTCAAATCCAGAATCTTCAGGATGAATAGCGAAGACGCTAATCTTCTGCAAAGTAGGTCGGCGCTGACCTTAATTAGTCGAATAAATTCTAATGTAGGTTAATATTAATATCGAAAGGTTTGAAATAGCTTAATTATCCGGATGGAATTTACTCGGGAATATAATAAAAAACATACGGAAAATTACATATCAAAATGTAATTGGAGTGGAATTTACCAAAATCGATTTAGAGATGCTGCAATTATCCGTACGTGACATCCCTGCTGCTTTTTATAGCTGTCGCTATAAACCTAGATCTTTATTTATTGAAGCTAAAATGGAATCACAGAAACCTTAACGCCAAAGAAAAAGCGAGTCGATAGATCAAACTATTTATACACGACGAACTGGAACTCGACTGGACTGTTGACAGTCGGTGTTATTGAAAACGCCGATATTACAAATAATAATTTTTAAAAAAATATATTTAAATTATCATCGACTAAATCAGAAAAAATACATTACTTGTAAAGAAATGAATGTCAAAATTAAAAAAGATAATTTTTAATTAAAAATATAAGCGTGAACCACATTAACGAACCATAAGAACGTATGAATGAATAAGCTGGGGGAAAGTCTTGTTTATAATCCTTTTCAGTTAATTAAAATTTATAATAAGCCCAGTTATCCGGATTAACCTCTTTTTGGTCGTAACCAGATCGTAGAAAACTTTTACTCTTAATTTATTGGGTAGTGATTTTTTCTAATTAAATAGGTACTGTAGAGTATTAAAATACGAAAAAATTAGTTAACTAAATTGAAAAATAGTTTAAAGAATAAATTTTTTTTTCTTTAAATCTTAGCTGTTTATAAATTTTATTATTAATAATTATCAAAATTACAACAAAAATGTTTAATTATACGTCTGTTTCCATAAAAAAATTATCGGTAATGACTGGAAAAAAAATAATTTGTGTACAGAGGTACCTCTACAAATTACATGCGATTTCTTTTTAAGAACATCTGCACGGGGCGTTTGCTTAACAGTTGATCTTCGTTAATATGCTTCATCATGGTGTAATATTTTAAACAGAGATTCTGAACAGATTTTTTTTCTTGTCTCTCGACCGATTTGTACTAATGCTAGCCGTATCGATTTAATATTTCCATACTCTTACTGTAAAAATCCATCATTTCTGCTACAAATGTACAACTAAAGATATCAACATTTTGTTTTATTTTTAAATTCCAATAGAAAAATTGATTACCTGTTGGAAGCAGTTTTATTAAAATATTTTCGAATTTTATATGCATATATATACAGTAGGCAGCAGGCACGGAACGTCGATTATCTAGATGATTCAGTTTTGTAACGCGTAATTTAAAAAAAATAAATTATAAAATAAAATATATATATATATATCGTCTATTGTGTGTCAATACTTTCGTCTGTTCATGCTTCAGGATAGTTTAGATTCATTCTTGGCATTTTTTTGCTGTTTAGCCTCCGGGAATTACCGTTCAGATATTACTTCAGAGGATGATATGTATGAGTGTAAATGAAGTGTAGTCTTGCACAGTCTCAGTTCGACCGTTCCTGAGATGTGTGGTTAATTGAAAACCAACCTCCAAAGAACACCGGTATCCACGATCTAGTATTCAAATCCGTATAAAAGTAACTGCCTTTATTAGGACTTGAACGCTGGAACTCTCGACTTCCAAATCAGCTGATTTGGGGAGACGCGTTTACCACTAGCCCAACCGGTGGGTTTCATTCTTTGGATTTACGATTTTTTAACGCGCCTTATTCGATTGAGGAGAAAGGGTTGCTATTGTGGATCCTTATGCGCGTTCTGGATGCTTTAAGAAACGCGTCGAATAAATTCTGAAGTTTTCGAATATCAGTATTCTAACAAAGAGTAGTATTGATGATTTTGTTAAAAAAAGGATTATAACGCGATCGGTTTCAAACGCAAAATGGAATAGGCGACTTTCCGTTAGGACTCCAGAGGCCGTAGCCTATATTCAAAGAAGAATTTCTATCGTTCCGAAAAGATCTATACGTAGGTTATCTCTACAAAGAGGTGTAAAGTAGACATTTTGCCGTAACATTCTTTACGATTTAAATTTGAATCTGTATCGTGAAACTACTATTCAACAACTTAAGATAAGACACAGACCGAAACATCCTAGTTGTTGTGATCGGCTTCCCAAAAAGATTGTCGACGGGTATATTCACCCGATGCCGTATTTCGTGTCAGATGAGGCGTGGTTTCATTTATCACGGCGTGTTAATTCGCACAACACCAGGTATGGGAAGTTTGAGCATCTACTTTATGAGAGAAAATCGGTGTGTAGTATGCTGTTTCTTGTAATCGTATATCGGGCGGTATTTTTTGGCCTAACTCTCAGTACAGAAGTATTCCGTACAATTTTCAAAGAATTCAAAGCTCGGTTAACAGATCGTGAAAAAAGAGTGAGGCTTCTTCCAACAAGACGGAGCAACGTGTCGCACATCAAACGATTCACTCCCTCGCGTTCCAGAGGTTTTTACACAACGAACTGTCAGCAGAGGGTGGTGGCCTCCGTATTCCCCACATCTAGTTGCGATTTTTACCTTCGGGTTGTTTGAAGGATAGAGTTTACGAATAAAATTTTCACATTATCGATGAACTGAAGGCGAACGTCCAACAAGAATTCGACGGCATTGACAAAGTTTTGCGTGAGATGATTCAATGTGGGCGTAAGAGCGGATCGCCGTGTAGGGCGCTCACTTCTAACATCTTTTGTAAAAATTTTGGTAAATCTGTAAAATTTGGCTAATGTAAATACATACAGAATTTAATTTAATTTGCGTATTCGTTTTTTCATTTCATTCATAAAACGATACATGTCGCGATGTCTTCAGTTTATAGCGGTTAGGTTCTAAGTTGCTCGCTGCGTGTTAACGTTGAAAGTAGAAATTATATCGGTGGTCTTGGGTAAGAACAGCCGGTGGGTAACAGTCTTTTGGGTGATTAGATGGAAATTTAAAAAAAAGAGTAAATATTTGAAGATAACATATCTAAACACTGTAATGTAATTTTAAATTTACCGACTGAAAAATGTGAAATTGTACAGTTATTAAAAGAATATTATGTTTATATTAATAAAAGCGGCTTAATTGCACTTCATTCCTCAGGATACCGTATTTTATTTATTAAATACGAAGGAAAATTAAAAGAATTAAGATTCCGAAATGTATTTCAGACGTAATTATTTTCTAATTCTTGTTCGCTGAAGTAGTTTTCTCAAAATATCTTCCTAAAGTGTGAATCTTAAAAAAATGTTACCACCGAAGGAGGATGGATATCTCGTTTAAAAAATACAACGATGTACGATTAAAATATTATTTGGTTTAATTCCATTCTCTGCGATTGAGTAAGAAGAAAACAATTTTATCCAACGGATAGAAAAAAAAAATTGTTTATATTCTTTATTTAAATTTTATTTTCGTCCGTTGAAATGTTTTTGTAATTTTTTTTATCAGATCCATAACCGGATGAAAGGGAGAGACTATACAATTCCGCGGAGGTCAGCAGCGTTGTCCTTTAATTAAATTTTTTATTAATTTTGATTTCTAGTTAATAATCGTTTAAGTTTTATTTGTAATCGCTGGTAATCTATTTCTATAGTATTTTTTGGCTTCTTAAAGACTGCCACCGTAAGTTGTCTTCTGAATCTCTTCGAACATTACTGTAACTCATCTTAATATTTTTTGGACCGTGTTTTGCCAACCGTTTGCTATTCGTTCGCACGAGTCACAGTTTTTTAATTTTTTCGATAAGAGTAAACCGTGATCTGCAGACGCATCCAGTCGTCGGTAATTAGTTAATCGGTTGTTAAAAATGATCGATTTCCGGATTTTGCGCGTAAATAGTTCTAAATTCTCTCTTTTCAATGGTGTATGAATCTCATTCTATGACGACTGGAAAACGTTTTATGAATTTTTTTACAGAATCTCGTTCGTGTTTTTTGAAAGCTTATTTTTCTGTGAAACTTAATGTTTTGTATTTTATAATCGGGGTATACTAAAAGGTTTTACAAAATGTATTATTATTACAATAGTATTATTATTATTATTGCTGTGTATTTGATTGATGGTACGCGGTAGAGGCGTGGCTGGACTTCGCAAAACGGTGCGGTCACGGCTAATTGTGGCGCGAACAAGGAAAGTTATAGGTATAGAAATCTTCTTTAAATACTGTCGATTTAAGATAGATCGGAAGGGCTTCATCGTGATAAGTGTACTTCAAGTTACTCTGGTTCAAGTGGCTCTGTAGAAGTAAACGGAGTAGTAAATATTTTTCAAAGATCAGAAACTCCTTACGGTATTAGATTACGTTACGTATTGCCTGGGCGACGGGCAGCCGAAGTCGTTTCCTACTTATCTGAATTGACGCCTTACGGTCCACACTTTCAAACTGAAAAATTAGAATCGGCGTGAAATATACAAAAACGGATGGGAACAAGCCTTCGAAAGAAAAATAATGAACCGAGATGTGTGACGCTTATCGATGGTAAAGACATTGGAAGACGAGGTCGTCTAACAACCGAGGCTGTTGCCATTAGACGAAATGCTTCAAGCCTGGAAGATATGAAAAAAGCAGTGCGGGCTACATATCTTGGAAGCACCAATGAAAACTCAGCGCACAGTTTGTACGCTACAGGGGATGAATCTCTGTGCAAATACCAGAAAGCTGTAGCGGGTTAAGAAATCTATGACCGTAATCAGGACTTTCATCTTCCTTCCTTTGTAATGACAGAAATAAAATCCATTTTTCAGGATTTATCTAACCCGGTTTTGCTTGAAAAATGTTTATACGGTGGTTCCCAAAATACTTGCGAGTCTCTCAATAATATTATATGGTCGTGGATACCCCCAAAAAAACCATTTTTAATGCTCGGAGCACTTGAACTGGGAGTGTATGAAGCTGTATCTTGTTTCAGAAAAGGGAATATAACAAGATGCTTAATACTGAGAAAGTTAGCCGTTACACCACGAAGTAATTTCATTGCAACAATGCAAAAACCGGATAAATTTCGAATCAGGAATTTGGAAAAAGCAGTCGAAGAAATTAGAAAAAAGTGCCGGCAGAAGAAAAGATTAGCTCAAAGACTGGAAGATATGTGTGAAAAAGATGACCAAGACAACCTGTCATATAAGCCTGGTTGTATTAATTTGTAAGTAGAAAAGATAAATCGCTAATTTATTTTGTTTTTATTTGTTTTCCGAAAATCACATTCTTTTTTACACAAAGGTACATTTTACTCGGGAACCGTAAAAGATATCTTCATGATTTTTTTTTTAATATTCATCTTGATGAGACAAACATTTTGATTAGTTCATTTTTATGATATATTCAATAACTTTTCAAATATTCCAATTTAACTGTGAAAGTTTTAGTCCGCTGAAGTTCAAAAGAAAAAATATAAAAAAAATCAGGGATAGATATTTTTACAAATTTTTTCCATCAAATCGAAGCGTAAAGTACACTAAAACGTAAAAAGGAAATTTATGCATCTAGCTGCGATAGTCTCTGAGAATGTACCTTAATTAACATTATTAGTATAGGACAACCGACTCCCCTGACTTTAAATAGTCTTTCAACATCTTGTAACGTTACATCTCCCACTACCAAACTTTTTTTTAAGTTTTTGATTTATGTTTTTCGTACTCTCGATTAAGTGTTTCAATTAAACCGACAATTCATCGATTAAGGTCTTTCCGTTTCAAGCCTTACCCGGCATACGGCGCACGTATTCTTAACGGGTGGAAGCTTCGTCTGTAGGCCTTTTTGTACTAAACGTTATTTCTGATGGAAACCTTTCTTTAGGGATCATTTTTATTTATAAAATAATATATTCCATTCGCTTGAACGTATAGTAGTTATTTCTTACGGGTTTTGTTTCCAGCAGTCCTCACATTGTTTACCTTTTCGTATTCTTTTTGTTATGTTTGACGACTTAGAAAAAAATACCGGCGTTCCTGTCCGCCGGTACTTTACCTGTCCGATGTAAAGAATCAAGAAATTGTTTCCTTATCTGTAAAACGGTTTAAAAAAATAATTTCAAGAATTTATCGTTAATCGGTTACAAACATATATTTGTAACCGTTAATCGCTTGAAATAATTTACGCAAATTATTTCAAGCGATTAAACCGATAAAGAGTACTTTTATTTGTATTGTATCGATTGCGATTATCGGTTAAATCCGGATCGGCTTTATCTGATATATCTCGATTTTTGGGTGGGAATTTTTGTGTAGTGACCGGATAGGAAACAGAATTCCCGGCTCGGTCTACATGAAGAGCCTTCTTCATCGTACACCGGGAAACGATCTACCCGCAGAGGGCCGTGACTTTTCAGATCAGGAAATGAAAAATCATCCAAATCAAACCGATCCAAATCATTTAAAAATAGATCTCTCTGTTAAATATGTAACACTCGGATAAAATAAAAAATTCTGTTTATGAATTCTGTTTCTGTTATTAACCGGTAGAATTTCCCTAAAAAAGGTTAAGAAACAAAAATTATATTTATTAGGAATGAAATTTTGTATTATCGATATTTCACTGTACCCCTATTATTAGTTGATAAAATTCATAATGTTTCATTAAAAGACAACACACTTGCACAAAAATTAGCGGTTACGATGTCGATGTAGGGCTGCATTCAATAGCCTGGATGTTCTATTACGGCAGCCTTTACAATTTAATAAGCTTTTGGCACGACTTGATGACTTTTATGATTGGTTTTTTACGTTTTCGTGTTTATGATTATTTTCTAAAATGTTTATAAAAAAAACTGTCCCTAAAGAACAGTTACTTCTTTGCGTGTATGTTAGGTACCGCAACATACACTAACGAAATTATTGATCGGCGATCTGCCACGCAACACTAACGTCATTCACAAAAACGGCTTAGCCACTCCCAAGAATAATAAGCAATCCGTTACTATCGAAGAGTGAAGGCGGTTTGTCGTTGTTTTCTTCACCGAATATATGTTTGATGTTGGTAAGCTGAGCCTACTAAAATGCAGGTGATGTTAGAGGTAGAGTTGACATCTTTTCTTTTTTCACCTAACAGAGTCGCTGTATAATAAATATCATTATTTTCAGATATTTCTTTCATCATAAGTAGAAATTCCTTTTCATAATAAAATATCGAAGGTGGTTTTATTTTTCTCCGTTATATCGTGAAATTTATTAATGAAATTTGTCTTCAAAACATTACATAAGTATAGTTTATCGAAAAATCAAAACCGAATGTAGAGAGATACTGGGAAATTCTCTTGTATTCACGATTATAACTGTATTATAGTGTTGCCAAAACGATACGTACCGATTCAGTTATCTACCTGCGATCGCTCAGTCGACTTATTTTGAATTTAAAATTTCTTGTAGTAATTATTTCCTTTTATTCCACTTACAGTTTTAAAACTCTTTTCTCTTTCTAACATTCAGACTTTTTGAGCGCATTTAAAAAAAACCTATTCAACGAAGAGAACATCGAAATATATGAATGAAACGAGCAGTTTAATCTAAACCAGACTTCCATAAATTAGTTTCCTGCGAATCAGCTCTCCTCCTGTATTAATTGACTATTTTATGTAACGTTATTGTTTCCGATGTAGGGGTTAAAAATATGTTTTAAAATGCCAAATTACATTCATGATAGCTGAATTCATTTAAATGCCGCATATAAAACGTCTGCATATCAAAAATATTTTGATAATGCTTTAGGAGACGCGGTTATATTATGGTATTATTGTATTGTTTACTAACATCGCCTACTCGGTTGTATTTTTAACCGATTTTTTCACACATTTCATCCGTTTAGTAATAATAGTTTTGTAACCGTGAATATACCAGAATTTGTTTTGATTACATTTTAAAAAAACTTCGTGAATGAAATTCTTATTCGAAAAACGACCGTTAACCGGAAAATTTCCAATTTACGTGACTATAACGAGAAAAGTTCGATCGTAAGAGCATTTTGTACGCGTTTCGCACAGGTGGTTTAGTAGAAAAACGATGAGTGAATAAAATAAGACCGTTTTCTATATTTTACCGTTATCGTGAAACGAATTATTAACAGGTAACACGGCGTAAATATTGTACAGGAACTCTTGAGTTACGTGGAAGTCTTAGTTTTATTTGTTGTTGAAAAAGTTAAACAGGCTTTATTTTTAATTAACGATTAAGGTTAAATTAGATTACTTTTTATGAGATAACACAAAGTATTTTATCGTTTTAAAAAGTTTAAATATGTGTCGAGTAAAAATAACTTTTTAAGTGGTTTATAAATGCTTGTTTCACTTCGTTTGTTTTTCTTAATTCGTTTAATATTTATTCTTAATTCTAAGTTTATCCTCAAATTTTTTTATTAGTATTAATTACGTAAGATATTTTGACAAATTCGAACACTATGATATCGTTTTTAAAGTTCGCTTTACCCGTAATTCGTACCGACATTTTATCGCTTAAATGAGATTATAATTTAGGCTTACATACGAACAAATATTTCTCTCGAAATCCTTAAAATATCGATAATATATACGTGTGACAGTACGTATTCGGTACGTTATTCGGTACGTAGACAGAGAATTTACGGATTATTTCTGGATGCCCGTACGTAAAACCGGTTGAAGTTTACCCTCGGTAAATGATTCCCTGACGGGATAATGTAGCGGTTTACTCGCATTCATTCTTAAAAACTCTTTGTAATGTTAATTCTCTTTCGGTATCGTTAGCTAAGTCCTATTGCTACCCACACGTTATAGACCTTTGTTTAGTATAAACTGTAATATTAGTTTTTATTCATCGAAGTAGCTCAAAATACGCTTTAATTTGTTACTTTTAAATTTTTTATTCTTCAACTCCGAGTGCTACTAATTGTGCATTGTAATCGATGGACTTAAAAAAAGAGAGAAAAAAGCAATACCTGTGTAAACTTTCGTACCATAAAGCACGCTAGTTATTGTTTTCTGAAGACTCTGAAACGGATTAAGTGGGAGTCGATCGTCTGAATAATTAATTTATACCAAAACTGTTCATTTGTTGTTGTAAATATAAATAATTCTAGTTTTAATTGAAATCCGGTTAACTTTTTATCCATTGTTACGCCAATATCTCTGTTCGGTAGCGTGTATTTACTTTAGCACCAACGGAATATAGCAGGTGAACTATCTTACAGTTATCAGAGATAGAGTAAAATAACGATAAGGGTTGTCTCTGTTAGTCGCATCGGATTAAATCCGTCTATCCGTGCTCAACTTATTTTGTCCATTCTTCTCCATATCCACGTGGCAAAAGCCTCGATCCAGTTCCTCTCCTTTTTTGTCATCGACCGTGCTTCACTTCCATACAACAAAACACTTGATGCATAGCATATTTGGATAACCTTTTTTTTTAACTCAAGTCCGGATTTTTACTGCATAGTAATCCCCATTTCTTACAGAAGGCTTTGTTTGCCGTCGCTATCCTTCCTTTTATTTCCGTTGCGCTCTTCTAGTGTTCTGTTACGATAGTCCCCAAATAACTGTATTTTTTTTTTTATGTTCTTCCTTCGTTTCTCCTTACCTCTAAATCCTCTTTGTTATTTACTTCCATTACTTAAGTTTTCCTATATGTATTTCCTTTCTTTCTTTACGGCTGTTAACAATCTTTGAATTGCGTGTGTGCTATCAGCTAGAATTACCATATCATTAGCAAATCTAACGCATCTTATTTTTCATCCTCTACTTATTAATTCTCTTTCTTTTAATACATTCCTTATCATAACTTCAATGTAAATGTTGTACAGTGTCGGTGAGAGGCAGCATCCTTGCCAATTACCTAAACTTAGACTCACTCGCTCGGTCATATTCTTATTTAATTCATTGCTGCTGTTTTTCTCATATTTAAGTCTTTACCTTCTGTTTTTTCATTGTCCTTTTTTCCTTTAAGAATCTCTATCATTCTCTTCCATTTGACTCTACCACATGCCTTCTCTAAATCTGTGAAACACAGCCTCATTCCTTTTCTTCTCTCAAAATATCTCTCTCCAACCATCCTTAGTAGCCCGATGGAATCTCTGGTTTCCTTTTACTTTCCTAAATCCAAACTGTTACTTTTCTCCAGTTTCTTCCATTCCTAACCTCCGGTTTATAACTCTTAGCAATATTTTAGCGGCGTAGGCTATTAATCTTTTTGTTCCGTGTTCTCTATATTTATTGGTACCATTTTTCTTTGGAACGGGTATCATTACTGTTTTCACAATATCTTCAGGCCATTCTCCCGTACGGTATCCTATTTTACAGTTAACCTCTTTCTTCCACTCTCCTTCCTCATTTAAGGATTAATAAAACGTTATAGGGAGTTCATCCACTCCAGTGATTTTTTGTTCTTAATTTTTTGCTTTCTGTACTTCACATTTTAATATCGACGGTCCTTCATGCTCTTCGGCTACTTCCCATTTCTTTTATGTTTTGCCCAACATGTTTCTCTCGTGTCATATAAAGGCCCTCTACGTATTCCTTCCATCTTTCTCTTCGTTAGCATTTTACCATCTTTATTCTTAATTTCTCTCATTTTACCATTCCCTTTCCAGATATCTCACGGTATGCTTTTCACCTTCCTACACATCATATCGTACTGCTCTTTCTTTTTTTAGATCCCCAGTATCGTTGCATTCTTCCTCCGACCAACTTTCTCTAACTTTTTGTGTTCCCCTCCTTAACTCGTTTTTTTGCGACGCATCGTTCTTTCATTTTCTCACGTCTTTTTCTTATACCGTCTTCTTTCTTTCAATTTCTTTAGAATCGCTATTGTTACTGCTTGTCGGTTTCTTGTTTCTATTTTCCTCATAAAAGATTACTTCTTCCTCTGCTATTTTTACTATGACATTTTTTATTTTCATTTAGGTTTTTTCTGTCCTCATTTGACTTTTTTTACCTTCTTTAATCGCCTTAGTTATTTTTTCCCGCTGTTTCCTCGTCCGATTTCTTCAATTTTTCTAAGTTCCATTTCTTAACTACCTTCGCTTTTTCTATTTTCTTCAAACTATTCTCATTCCCATCACGAGTAACACACGGACACTGTTGATATTTACGCCCGGCAATCCACTGGCGTTTTTAATAGCATTCCTATGCCTTTCATCTACAAAGATATGGTCTATCTGGTAGTGAGCTTTGTCCCAAGGGGATACCCGCATATAGTTTATTTTCCCTTTTATAATTTTTGAATCGAGTGTTGGTTATAAATAATTTTTTTTAAACAAAATTGTACTAATGTGTTCCACCTTTCATTTCTTACCGCTTAGTCAATTTTCCTATCACACTTCCCTCGTCACCTTCTTCAACCGCAGTGGAAACATCTCTTCAGTACTTCAATATCTCTTCAGTATCAATATTGAAGATCTCTACAATATCTTTTTCATAATTGATATTACCATATATATTTGTATTATAACTAAATCTTTAGGTAACGATCCAATCCTTAACGATATTAATCTATCATTTATATAACGTACTTTCTGCACCCGTTTTGCTACTTTATTTCTCATAGTTATTGCCGCTCCGTTTTTACCTTTCTTCTTCTAGAATAGAATACGGTAACTTATCCACTCTTCATTTCAACTTGTCTTTTCCATCTAACTTTACTCGATACTTATATACGCATTTTATTAATCTTCGTTTCCATCTTGAGATCCTCTAACTTTCTACTTCGTAACAAAGTCTTGACCTTCCGACTTCCGATACGCGGTTGGTCCTTTTGACTTCTTTTATCGCTTCTCTAGGAGATCCGAATGAGAAGCTGTTTTAACTCCGGAACATTTAACAAAAGAAGAGGCTTCATAACGTAATACAAGGAATTATCACTAGGATCTTTAATACCGCTGTAGTTCATTTCCCGTTGACTTCGTGAAGAAATTTTTGGGGAGAGTTACCCTCCCACAGGACAATAAAGTGCCCTGTATTCACCACTCCTCATCACCTCTCTGAGGAGGCCGTTGATACTTGTAACGGGAGGAGATCTTTATACCGGAAATAATTCGGTTCCTTCAGTCGTTATCCGCTTGTATGAACTAGAAGTTGTTAGTATGTAGCAGTAGTTGCCCCTTCTATACCACGGGAAACTGAGTATCAGGTGGTATAGAAGAATTTCTATACCACCCTTCGCTGAATTTCTGACTTCGAAAACATTTCTTAAATTCTCTGAGGCGTTTTGACAGTAACTACTTAAATTCTTTAAATAAATTTGTTTTTAAACCGCGGATCAACAAAATAATCGGTAACTTTTGGAAGTAAAAGAACGAATTAAATAAATATATTTCATAATTTTTATCGTATTTGAAAATGATTTTGGGAAAACGTTGCAAGAGAATAGACCTTTTCGGCTCGATTGACCCGTGGCGAACTATAACGGTCCCCGCTACGAAATGTTGTGACGTTTTAGTTATCGTTATGGTAATTGTTACCATAAGATACGTATTACGTATGAATATTGAATTCTATTATTACGCGTCAACATTTAGAAACCTCAGTCTCGGATGAGAATGTCGCAGTATACTATTCTTTCCCCTGTACTATTGGAAACTACTAACACTGCTCCAAACATCCCGGGTAGAACTGCTGCGCATTTATTTAACTACTGTATTAAAACTTCGATGAATTACACCGTCATTTTCCAACGACTGGTAAAGCAGGGATATCAGTCTTTCATTAAATCTTAACCGCAGTTTCCTTGTTTTGTACTTATTAAATGTTATTAAATTTCTGTAAGGAATCGGTAAAATATTTATCGTTCCGATTATATTTTATCTTTTACGTACAGCACTGAAGCGGTGTATTATTAACAATCATCTTTTACTTTAACCGCAGATAAATTCATAATGGAGTCGTAATTAGTTACGTTATAAACCGATAAAACAGGATTTTCTTTTGATTTGTAATTCTACATTTTATTAATCTAAAATTATCTAACGTTTATTCGTAAAAAGTATTTTAAATGTTATAAAAAAAATTAATAATTCGAAATAATAGATTTGTTTTTTAAAATATAAAATTACTTATTCAGCCTTATCTTATATAACAAAGCGAACTCAAAAAGCACTCGGATCTTGTTTGAGGGGTTTTTGGTGATGTATAAACAAGAGGAGTTATGAACTACGCAGAATAGCGATCTACGAATCTGTTAATATTTACTAAAGTTATCTTGGAAAATTCCTGCGATCAAAATAATAAATTTAATAATGATGATGTCGGAAATAGAATGAACAGATTTAGTTAATGGTTTAAATAACATTGAATTACGTGCTTTAAACGAACAGTACAACATTAAGGCTATATATATATATATATATATATATATATCTGGTAAGTATACTTGACGGCGTATATCTTATTCTATGAGGTTAATATATTTCTCTTATAATAACGGTAAACAAAATTTGCATCGGTTTTAATTTATTCCTGATAAATCAATTTACTTTCCTGTCATCGTATCTCTAGATATATGCGGCAAGAAGAAAATTATGGTAATCAGTCAAAAAATGAGTATGGGTTTTTTTTGGATTTCTTAGCATTTCATGACACAGTGATCCCAAAAACCAAAAATGGGGGGAATGTATGTACGTGTGTTGGGGTATTTGAAGGCTTAATAACGTTTCACTGGATAGACCGATTTTGATGAAACTTTGTACAGACTCGTGAATATGAGACAATTTTCTGGTAAAGCTTTGGAGTGAATACCTCCAGGGAGCCAGTAGATAATTTTTTGGGTCAATTTTCTGAAACTTTCCAGACATAACATCACTTTATATTAAGCTCAGTATTTGTATGGACGCTTACCGTTTAAAAAAAATTACCCTTTCACCAAAAATTGAAAAAATCTTTTTATTTAGTTTAAGATTTTAACCGATTCTTTTTGTCTTCTTTGGGGTAGTAGTGCAAGTGACCAAAAAAAAAAAAAAAATACTTTTGAGGTGATATTGGAGGGGGGAGAGAGCCGATCAAAGTTTAAAAATATAAATCTTTTGAATTTTTTAAAACGTTTTGGGTTTATTTAAACTTATAGTAATAAATCTTGCTAATATTAAAAGTTTAAATAATAAGCTTGTAATAATAATATTAAAATAAAATTTCATCATAATTCACCCCCACCCTCTAAAAAGGAATCTTATGTAACTTTTTTATCGGTTGTACATTTTTCAGTGGAATTTTTTTTGTTTCTTCCATTTAACATAGTACATGTAGAAAGATCAAAAACATATTTTGGAAGGTGATTTTGGAGGTGGGGAGCAGAAAAAATAAAACGATACCGATTTTTTGAACTTTTTGGTTTATTTAAACATTGATAATTTTTCAATAAAACCTCATAGTAAATTTCCCTCATCCCAAAAGTAATGTTTTTTCAAGTATCATTATTTTTCCACTATATAGAATAAATAACCGATGCCAGCAAAGTATTACAACTTTGTTATCAGCTTTTTTTCTTAACCTATCCGATTTCATTTCACTATTCAAATAAATCTTCAAACGACTGAAGAAAAAGTAAGATAATGTAGTTTTACTCTTCTTTTTTAAAATTAACTTCAGGGTGAAATTAGAATCTGATATACTTCCCGTTTTGTTCTTCTCCGAAATCCTTTATATTAAAAATAAAATATTTAAAATTCAACTTGTATCGTAAAGGGGTTCATTTTTCAATTTTACAAAACTTATCGTTTGTCTTAAAAAATTAATTCCAGTTTACGGTTTCCTGACTAATATTTTTGAACGTCGAAGATTTTTTTGAAAGCGTATTTAAATGTTAGTATTTTATTATAGTCTCTTAACGAAGATGCGGAACACTAAAATTACTCTACCGTTAAAACTGGTGAAAAACGGGGTGCATTTTGAAATAATACTCATAATTCCGAGTTTTTTTTCAAATAAATTGTAATAATAAAAGAAAAAGGTTAAGGAAAGCTGTAAAGCTTCGTTTTTTACATCGAGGGGTGCGATAACTTCAAATAAAATTTATTCTTCGTGACGCGTATTATTTAAACAGTTATTTTATGTTTTTTTCTACAAAGAATTTGCTTTGGGAATACTCATTTCATTTTGATTTCATTCATACCGATTACTTAATGTTTACGACTAATTATTACGTGTTATGATTTTGTAACAAATTATACGTGTTACCGGTCGATGAAAAATTCCGTATTCGTTCAGAGGTTTGTCATATTTATCGTGTAAGTTCAGAAGATAAATACTCGTATTATGCAACCTACTATAAATAAAGTAAAATTAATTAACGAGTAATATTTTTTACAGTCATTACTGTTGCTTTCATAATGACGAGGTTATGTTAATTTGTAGAGATAACAGTAAATACTTATTTTAGACTAGTCGTATCATTCGTGATACGATAGTCTTTTTTATTTATTCTTTTTTAATACTGTAAACCTTACAAGCGCTTTCTTCAACCGAAGTCTGAGAAGTACTAATGAATGATGTTAAAACAAAAGAAATGTATAAATTAGAAAAAAACGTTAACTACGACGATGCATCATAACCGTTTATAATATTCAATCCAACTACAGATGTAGCGGCTTTTTTCAACTTTCATGACTATGTGTTTATAAACTCTACCACTAGGAATTAAGGGAAGCTTACAAGCCTTTAACAAGCAACTTATTGTACCGAAGGTGGCAAAAAATGGATATCTACGGAAAGGGCGGACTATAACAGCATTATATTTTTGCCGACGAGTATAAAACTTTTTTTTTTAATAACATGTTTCGTAATAACTGTAAAAGGTCTAGAAAATCATCTTGTTTCATGCTTCGATCACTGTTCTAACGAATTGTTCAATTTTATTACGCAAATTAAATTCGTCTTTAAAATTAAAAAAAAGAAAAACTAATTAAGTAACATTTTCGTTTATTTAACTCGATTCGTTTTCACCCCTCGACTTTTTCGTGTAAAATGCGCAAAAAATGTTTAAATAAATTTTTACAACTGCCAGGTAAATAGTATTTCTTCTTTGTCCTCGCCTAATTTTGGCGAAATTATCGGTTTTCCAATTATTAACCCGTTTATTAAGTAACGCGTATTTCATAGTTGTGGTATGTTCATATCGATCAGCTTAATAAGAAAACGCGTACATTAATTAGAAATAACCGTTATTACGAGGACCGGGTAGATAGTGGTATTCGAAAAAGAATCTGTTAAAATAATAGCCACATTAACTTCTGCGGAATGTACTGTAAGGAGGAATACTTAACTTAATAATCGATGTTATTTACTGCTGCTGTGGATCGCCACTTTAATAAGAATAGGTGGTGCGATTCATTTTCGTGCAAAATTTACTGTGTACTTCGCTCGTACCGGTGTAAAAATATTAATCGCATATTTTAATTTCAAACATCGCTTTACCGGTGACGTAAAAAATATTTTTTCAAGATAACTTAGAAGATTTTTTTAAACGAAAAATTTATCTACGTAGATGATCTTTATAGGCCGATCGGTCGGTGTACGGTGTAATGTTGTCGCTTGGCAGGCCGGATTCCTGTACCCACCGGGTTGGTCTAGTGGTGAACGCGTCTTCCCAAATCAGCTGATGTGGAAGTCGTTCCAGCGTTCAAGTCCTAGTAAAGTCAATTATTTTTACACGGATTTGAATACTAGATCGTAGATACCGGTGTTCTTTGGTGGTTGGGTTTCAATTAACTAAACATCTCAGAAACGGTGGACCTTAGACTGTACAAGACTACACCTCGCTTACAATCATACAAATCATCCTCATTCATCCTCTGAAGTAATACCTGACGCTGATTCCCGGAGGCTAAATAGGAAAGAAAAAAAGGTCGGCTTCCTGATCGACCGAACTCGGGTTCGATTTCCGGCAAGGGCGCGGTATTTTTTTAATTTACCGTTTATCCATCTCATCGTCCTCGTTAAAATACGTATATAGTATGCCTTAGGTTCAATACCGAAATAAAATATGGAAACTTTCGTTTTTTGTTTGCTATCATCGCTTAACGAGGGGGTTGTTATAGCGTAATGACGTACAGACTGAAGTTTTTCTGATATCTGAAGGATTTTCACGCGGAACTTGTAGAAAATTGATAGAAAAACTTCGGTTAATTGAGTAAAAATGTAATACATATCGGGCATTCCGAAGAGCCTTATCATACGTTCGGCAGCCGGAAGTCTGTTAGTAATTTCTCCGAATTCCTTTTCTTATTTTTATTGCGACTCGGGTTTCTCGCCTTCGCGTTTTTCGCGAGTTGCTCGTTTCATACTATCGCCCCCAATTTTGTTTTTATTTCCAAATCTTATATAAAGCTAAAATATGTAAAATACATTTTAAAAACTCCCGTTTTAAAAGCCAAAACGTAGTATTTTCTTTAATTCTTTCAATTTCGACTTTTTGAGAGTATAGGAAAGTTAAAGTTAGTAACTCTGCGGTAGTAGTTTTTTTTAATTTGGTATCGACTTAAAAAAATTAAAACCGAAACAAGAATTGGAAAAGGAATTTTTTTGGGTGCTGCTTTAGTGTCTATTTATTTAATCGATTTTATTATTTTTTAAAAAGTTAATTTTCTTAAAAATAATCATTCCAGATTAAAATAATTATTACTTAAAAAACAGCCGATAACCGAAATCGTTTCGCCCAGAAACTTTTAAATTACGAAGGCACAACGAGAGAAAATTAGTTTTAAGTCGTTTAATTATATATTTTCAAAAGTGAATAAAAATATTGTTATTTTCAAAATAAGTTACAGTTTTAAAGTTGGAAGTCGAATTAAGTTGAGCTGTAGTAAATAAGTTACCTTCATATTTGTTAATATTATTAATGAGATTAAATTTGTAGATAGAATTTGTATTTAAAATAATAAAAAAACTGTAAGATAAAAGATAAGTAGCAACGCATGTATAATGCATATGAAGTATTATTTTTTTCATACTAGCTACATTTTAGGTTTTATTATGGAAAGGATGTCAGGGTTTTCTTTTTTACCACTAACTTTTATTTGGCATCGCTTCTGATATTTGTAGAGCTTTCTGACATGTTTATTCAGTAGGGAATTGTCATTAAACGCAAATCATATTGATTTTCGTCGTTATTATTAGTGAGCGATAAGATACCTGACACACTTGCTGATAAGACTAAACTTTTGACCTGGTCGTCTGGATGGTATCGGATTGGATGTTTATAATCAAATACGGCAGTAGACGTTTGCAATTACATAAAATAACGTCGCGTAATCTAACAGAATAAATGTTAAAAGAAGATTTTCAATTCTTTTTCTGTTGATATTTCCGATGTTATATTTTGGTAACGTAAAAAATAGGCACGAGTAAAATTTTTATGGAATCCAGTTTTTTCGAAGTAGAGTCCTCTTCATTACTTCCCCTTTCCTCCTCGTTTTAAAATGGATAGAATCGTTTGCCCTAATAAACGAGCTGCCGCAGTAAACTTCGTTATCGGAAGTAAGCCGTTCTTAAGATAAAAATTTTAAGACACCGAAACATATGTTTAACTGATTATGTAATTTTGTAAACGTTTTACCGGTTTCAGACTCTGGGGACCTAAACGCATGCGCAGGGCTCTTCTAGTGCAGCGGTAGTTCGGCAAACGAACGGCGAGTGATTTATATCCGACCCTTTGAGTTTTACCAAATCGTCTGCCGCTCCCTAAGCCCTGATCAAAACGACTCGATCACCGGCGTCCCCGGTAGTACCGAACCTGATGAATACGGCATCGTCTGTCATCTCGGTAGTCTACAGGCTATCCTCTTGCTAATGAAACGTCGCTGTCGATCTATAAACGAGATCTCATACCGTTCACCCGCCAGCATTTCCGATCGAAAATCGAAGCCCGGCTTGACACGACCGTTTAAAGTACGGACGAATACACCTACTCCGCCTTCAGTAGGCTTCGCTATGAGCGACTTATTTTCGTCAGGGACGATCCTGATCCGACGCCCATCAGGGTAAGGCGTTTCGACGGGCGAGGCCGAAACCGGGTTGAAATATGAGACCGCCAGAGTCGAGCAGACAACGCCCCGGATTTGAAAGTACGACTTTCCTGACTGTTCTGATTAAAAAGAGACACGATAATCGGATCGTTCTCGGCCGACGATCGGTCCACTTTTTTGTCATTATTTCACGTCACCGAGAATTAACAGCTACCCCTGAATGGAACAGGGCTTCGGGTCGGGCTACAGATTTAAAAATATCAAGACATACTACGATTTCGGACGGGTAATTTTTAATCTTGTAGCAGTAGAGTGCATTTCTTCTGGGAAACGGTCGGGAAAGTCACACTACTTGTTGTAAACCGTATCTCGTTAGAATATCCAAAGCGAACGTATTTCACTTCTAAATATCGCAGGAATAAATAGCATAATCTATAAAATCTGGCGGAAAAAATGTTCCGCTCCTGCTAACGAACAGCGGTAGAAATGTGAAACGGACGCGTCCAAATTAAAAAAGACTCAAATAAACGTTATCTGTATTTATGAACGTTTAACACGAATAGTTAATGTAGTATAATAATATTAATAAATATAAAAACAAATGAAAGAAAAACGATCGTATTGTTCTTACGAATTAACCGGCGACTAAGACGCCGTCTAGACAAAGAGCAGAAGGTCACCCGGTTCGTTGATGTCGCTATTCCATTGGCATTTGCAACAAGATAAATTGAACTCGTGAAGTTTACGAAGCGCACTGTACTACAGGAAGAGCTGGGGAATCGGGTTATAAATGTTCGGGTCCGCGAACGAGTAGTTGTAACACCAACCGTTGTCGGTGCTATACGGGAAATAACGTATCGGTCGTTACTGTTTTACATAGGGTAGCCGTAATCGGTTTTTTTAAAATAATCCCTTAAGATCCATATTGTCGGAAAGTAATAATGAAAACATCGTTGAACCGGTTAATCCCATTCAACTTTACGGGTTGCATAATATTGCTACTACGCCTCGCTTAAATTAGAGAGGTAGAGGTATTTATAAACGTGTATCCTAGAACGTGAAAAAATAATAATATATTAATTTTACGATTTGTTTTTATTATGATATTTTTAGTAATTCGTTAAAAAAAAATAAGTAAATTTAAAAATTAGTTTTTGTGTGGTGTATCTCGATTATTGTGAAGTATGTTTGTAACTCGTTTAATGTACAAACGCGTGACTCGGTTTTACGTCCGCTGTGGAACCTTTTAAGTTATTCAGCTGAGAGATATTACGTAAGGGAGATAGGTTTAATCGGGTAAAAGATTTGAAGATAGGGTGTGACAAAATCGCATGACCGATAGACCGACTAGTTGATTTATTAATATTATACTATAAAATGAACTGTTATCAATTTAGAACATCATTCCTATTTAAATTTATAATAAACGATTTAGTAATGTTACGAAGTTAAAAGATTGTCGATTAAACTTTATTATCGGATTTTAATGGACGTAGACGTTTAATTAGAAAATTAATATTTTTTTATGATTAACGAAAGAAATTTAAAGTGTGATGGAATCTTTATACTTGCTTCGAAACGTTTTTGGTTTCGCTAGGTTCACCGGCGACCGGCGCCAATGTTTTCATACTGTTGCAAACAAATAATTTTACTGACGGAGGCGAGATAAAAAGTTATGTTTGAATCGGAAAGTAGCGTTTATTTGATTTGATGAAAACATTAGAATCGAGTTCCATTTGTGTCGGTTCTATGTGTTATTGTGCATAACACGTCTTCTAACGCGTTTAGATTTGCTGTTTTTTTATGTTTACTTACGAATGCGTACGCGTCGTGAGAGATTAGGAGGCCTGGTTCTTTTATTCGGTATGCACCTCGAGTCTGGGTCGAGCTGTCGGCCACCGAATAACATGCCCCGGGTAAATTCGGTTTGCACAACTCCCAGAACCGCCCCGATAAATCTCACGAATACCGAGGAAGCGGGAGTTCTAAATATTTTTTCGACGTCTTTAGCGAGGATGCGGTGGGCGTCCGGCTAAAATCCGTACTTAATCGCGGGGGAGGAAAAGAGGAAAGGGACGATCTAGTCCCGTAAAGGTTAACCCACCGGGTTAGTCTAGTGGTGAACTCGTCATCGCAAATCAGCTGATTTCGAAGTTGAGAGTGCTAAGGTTCAAATCCTACAAAAGGAGTTACTTTTATACGGATTTGAATACTAGATCGTGGATACCGGTGTTCTTTGGTGGTTGGGTTTCAATTAACCATACATGTCAGGAACGGTCGACCTGAGACTATACAAGACTACACTTCATTTACATTCAAACATATCATCTTCATTCCTATGAAGTAATACCTTACGGTGGTTCCGAAAGTTAAACAGAAAAGAAAGAAAGTTGTGTAAAGGTTAGTTTAGGCTCTCGAGAAGCTATGAATAGTAATTATCCTATATTAAAGAGGCCCTCGAATACATTTAAAAATTTTCGTTGGACAACATTTTCATATCGATGTAAGACCTGGTGAGAACTTAATCATTAGAGAACTTTAAATTCGTGCTATTTCTACAACTTGAAAAATATATTTAAACAAATTAAAACTTTTCTGAAAGTTGATAGGTCACCCATTAATGTTTTTTTGATAGTCGTGTTTTTTAATTTGTATAATTGCTTTTATTATTTAATACTTTTTAGTGATATCGAGAAAAATTCACGATTCGAAAATGTATGGATATGTCGTATTTAAGCCAGATGTGGTAACTGTAAACATTTCAATTTATTTATTTAATTGGCGTATACCGATCTTATCTTACACACTTTTCAAGCGATTGAGTTTCTCGAGAAACCTTTCATCGTGCGGATCGTACAGCAATTTTCTGGGATCCAAACAATTAATGGCTAAACTCTCCGATTGCCTCAAGCGACGCAGTGCACGTAGGCCTGAGTCTTACCTATGTCTGACCCTTGGCAAAGATGCAAGTGCTCAGATCTACGACGACTATATCTAGGGTAGTCCGTTGTAGTTTATGCACCGTTATAGCCTAGCACAATATTAATGGTAGCATACGCCGTTCCGCTTTGCATTGTCCCCCTAAAGCATCAAATTCGTCAATAGTGGGCTCGATCCTCAATCCGATTCCGACGGCATTACCTCTAATCGTACTGCCATCAAATTCTACAAAGACCGTTTGCGGGTGCTCGCCGGGCTCAACCTGGTCTCGGCGACTACTCGTTTTTTCTGAAGTGTATCAGTTAATTTTGTTCTGGTTTGTTTCCATCGTGATTTTGTATTATACTAGAAAATACCCCTTTTCAATTTTGAAAATCGGAAGTTTGGTCGCGAAGATATAACATTTCCGAATAAATTTGATCTGAATGATCGAGAGTGTACCTGATGCGTGCAAAGGTAGCTTTCAACTTACTAACAAATACCACATTTGAATTTTGAAAATAGAACGATTGTTTGCAGATATATTGTAAAATCACTTCATCGCACCTCCCAAAACAGAGCCCCAGGGGCATCCCGTTTGTTACCATTTGAGGTGATGATCGGTCTAGCCTCGCACGAAGTACTCGCATCACCTCACCATTCTAGCCTCAGACGCAGTTCCCACGGGAAGCCCATTATTATTAACCAGAGGTTTTTATTAAAATAAAAACTATTATAAAATATTTTTGTAAATAAAAAAATTATTTAATATTACTTTATTTTATTTAACGTAAATTTAATTGTATTATCTTTGGAACATTCATTCGATTGATTTGAATCATTCAATTAAGGAGCTAAAGTACAGCTCAACGGCCCGTATTTAGCAGCCACATTCCTTACTAACAACTGGGTTTTCATGATTCGTATGCAATCTTTTACAGTTAGCATAGGCCGGAGCCTCGGATTATGGGAACAATCGTTACGCTTGTGGCCTTCCTCACCAAAATGCGCACACACCAACAAAATTTGGCCCGGTGACCGTATCTGCAGGACTTTAAACATCTTTGGACATCCACGTATTCTTTTACTCGGCAGGACTCAAAATCAATAAACAGTTTGCTCGCGGCTTCATCCAAATCAGTGTTCTGCTCCCTAATGAGGGACAAGACATCCTCATCAGTAAGGCTGCGGTCTATGTCATAGACAATAATGCGGGGCCTACGCATTCTCTTTGGGTCTACCTTTACATTCAATTGCTCAACCGCAGTGGAATATCTAATTGCCTTTATCGTCCGCTACTACAACTAACCCCTTATTGGTCTCTTTAATATTTTGGATTTTAAGACCTTTCCTGTCTTCCCGAAGGGCAACCTGGAAGTCCTTCTTCAGCTGACTGCTGGACACAGTCGAGCCCTCCGCCCTATTAACAAACGCAACCTCAGGTTTCTTAGAGGACTGGCTGGCTTCACGTCTGCCCCTGGCCACCTCAGTATACCTACACGGTTGCAGGTCCGTGTTAGGTCGGAGATTCCCTGACCTAACAGTATATGAAGAAATGTTCATTGTATTCCCTCTATCCAAATAGTGTTGGGAACAAGCCCACAAGTGTGACGACTACCCGCAGCGAGCCACGGGCAACTGGAAACCTTCTTTATTCTCCTGTCACTCTTTGCACCTCTTCGCCGCTACTGGATCAAATGCGTGAAATCAAAGATAAACAGTTACGGATTACGGCCATCGCTCTAAAAGAGCGCGAGCAGGACTAAGAGTAAAGGCCTCTTTGCTCGTAACAGCGACTTACGACCAGGAGTCGTTGCTACTTTTTTCGCCGCGATGAGGCGGGTGCTCGAACAAAACGTACGCCATAACACTCTGAATCCCTGTGAAATGGAGATGAATCGTCTCAACAATAAAGGCGCAAAACCGTTGTAACAGTTCTCAAACAGCAAGATTGTGGAAATTGGGGAAGGTACACACTCGACAACCAGCTCAAAAAATCCCTGAAAAAGATCTTATACAACGCAAATACTCTTCGTGAAAAGAGAGACCAGAGTATTTAAGTTCCGGTGGTGGTGTAGTGGTCACCCTAGTTGCCTTATAAATGTGAATCATTCAGTTCAAACCCAGCTAACGTAATCATAGAGGCTCAAAGTCCACAGTAAACATTAATTCAATTCATTTAAAGTTTGTACTTCAACCGGCAAATCTCCATATAAACACACACACACACACACACACACACACACATATATATATATATATATATATATATATTTATGTAGTCTATGACACTTGCGGTAAAGTAAGGATTCCAACGGGTCATATATCTAAATCGGTTCGGTCGTTGAGCTGCTGCAGTGGAACAAACATACATATATGCGTATACCCAAAAAACATTATACTCCTTTTTGGGCAGTCGTATAAAACATTTTTCCTACTTTTTTATTAACCAGTCGTTACCCGTAAACAAGCGTATAATTTTAAACGCCGTAAAATAGTTACGAGTCTAAATTTTGTTATTAAGCGAAATATATCCATCCGATGATTCTAGGCTAATTTAGGTGTTATGAAGAATCCTCTCTTAAGTACAGTAAGGAATAACGGTTAATAAAAAAAAATCTTGACCTTTAAAATTAAAAGCTAAAATAAGTCGAAAAAGTTGATGGAAAACTATTAATTTAGTATAATTCCAGATTATTTTCCTTAAGCGTAATCATACAGGTCATATATAAACATAATTAAACGACGCCTAATGCGCCAAGAAATATTTAATCACTATTTTTTACAAATATGGCTTTATCCATCTCGTAATAACAGTCGTTTTATTAACTATTTTAATTTTTTTACTCGGCTAAACAAAACGGTCATATTTTTTTTTTTAATTTATAAAAAAATTAAACATTCCTGACTGAAATTGTTGTTTCTTGAAAAAATAACCGATAAGTGAAAAACTGTCGATTAAAAAACGTCAAAATCAATCGAGAAACATGAAAAAAAAAACAGCTTACACATTTAATAGGGAGTATTATAATTTTTTTTCACGTTTCGCTCGCCCTTAAAGCCAAGTTAAATTAAAAAAATAGTAATACAAACTACTTCGGGTTAGTACTTATCGATTTATTTTTTGCCTTTATTATGAAGCCGTTAGTAAGCTTCAACCTCTTCGACAAAGACATACAATTAAGGTCGCGAATAATGTAGGCTGCACGTCGTATGCATTTAACGTCTGAATATTTCGCTGAATATTTTAAGAATTTGGTGATCGCTTGACGACCATTCTTGTCGACTGATTTTAAAAAAATTAAATTCATCTTTTAAGCAAAACTTCAAAACGCTTCTTTACGAAGTCGTAACGAATGTTACTGATGCGGGAACTGATATTTTAATTTTAAAAATCGATTTTGTTGTATAATTTTTACAATTACCGCTTGTAGTTACTTAATGTAGTAAACGTGGATTTCATTTAAAGATAGACTTATTTTAGTTATACCGAAATCATATTAAGTTTTAGAATTGAAGGTTTTGAAATCGTGATTTTTAAAATGTTATTTTATTCGATCGTCTTTGAAATCTTTGATCGATTTTTAATAAAATTGTACGATCAGGCATTTTTTCATGCTCTCAACTTCAATCGGTATTAAACGACGTTTTTAATGCAAGATATCGGTGAGTATTTTTCATTCGGTTAAGAATAATTTTAGTTAATAAATTATTTTTTGTGGTCTTCAGTCGTTCGGTTAGGTGCGCTTCTACATTCTTTCCTATTCCGTGCCGTTTTCTTAGCGTCTTATATCCTGCGTTCTATGTAATCGATTTTTCGTTTTATATATTCTAATTCTTTCTTTCTTTCTTTTATCTTCTGCGCTTCTAGAGATTCAAATCCGCTCCCCTCGATCGTATTAAAATACGGCTCACCCGCTTCGTCATTTACATACAAATAAAAAATTGCTATATCAAGAAAACATCGTAGTCGTACCTCGTATGGATTAATTCACGAACAGTAGTCGTGGTGTTTCACGGATAAGTAAAAAGGACTGCTAAAGAATTTCCCTGAGGGATCGAGGAAAACCGCGATCGGAGCAACCTCATTACAAACAATAATAACAAGTAAAAAAGGAAAGTTTTTAGTTCCTTCCATGTCGATTACGTGAAGAAAAATAAATAAAATCTGTACGGATTAAAACAGAATTTTGAAGGTGTTAGTAGAAAATTGTAAAAATACATCTTGAATTATTATCCTGAAAATTTAGTTTAACGTAATTAATTATTACTATTTAAAAATTCATCGGCCGAGCGATATTTTTTCGTAAAAGTGTTTTAATGTTCATTTACGACGGTCTTCGAGTCGATTAAATGTATTCAAAAACTTATTCGTATATATCTCGATTTAAATCTCTTGCGGGTTATTTTTATCGTCTATCGACTCGTTTTGGGAACGAGTTTCTCAACGTAGTAGTAGTTTGTGATAATATCAGTCGTTGCGTAGAGCGTGTGTCCACGAGTTCTCCACCTGTGTGATTGTGTGTTTAAAGTGTATTTGTGTTTTATTATAAAGTAATAAATACGGATATTTTAAAAATATTGCATCTTCATCACCGCTCTGTACGACAACGGACTAATATAATCAAAGCTGATGACAAATATTACTTCCTGAAACGGGAAGAAGTTTCTGCGTTGTAAGAATGCGTTTCGCACTCTTAGACGTAAAAAGAAGTCGCAAAAAAGATTTAAATCATGACCTTTATAAATATTTGTCATATTTTAATTTAATTTTTAATGCGTTGAAAATCTTTTTAGATCGTTAAAAACGTTTATTAAAAAACGGAAACGGTTGTCTAATAAGTGCTGCCTGCATCGGTAGGTGCTAAGTTTATGTTGTGTAACCCGAAAATAGTTTGTTTCAAGGTTATTGATATTTTTCTTTTCACGGGCTGTCTATTGCTGCCTACTTGTTGGGCGTGAACATCCGTCGTGTATACCATCTATGCGGATCTCATGAGATCCTTGTCATTTTATTGTGTCTAGATGTAGGTTTTCTATTTTCTTTGCATTTGTTCATGTTTTTTCCTGTCGTTATCCTATCGGGTCTTAACTCCATCGTGACTGATTTGAGCTTTAGGCTTTAGACTGTGATGTTTAATACCCAGGGTGTAATTATCTGGATGTGTGGATAGACAAAATAAAAAGTCGCCAGGGGTCAAATCGTGGACACGTGTAGGGACAAGGGAGGTAGTCTCATGGCTGAGGGCGTTTCTAGTCCATCTACATACATACAAGACTGGTTGGATTGGGGCGCTCAGATGACGCGTTAAGGACCCTCAAGGCATGTGAGGTGGGCGCGCGATTCGGAGGGGGTATGCATGGGGTGCATACCCAGACTCTGATTAGGATATAGGAACAGGAAGGGCAGCCCTTCTGAAGAGAGGCATCGGGGCAACTGGATACAGTTGTCATGATGTCTCAATGAACCAGGAGGGAACCCTATGGCCAGGGCAGCGGTTTTAGCTGTATGCACTATGGTGGGTTATTCTACAGCCGCGTCACTCAGGGCTGACCGAGGCAGCGTCTTCTAGGCGATCACCGGTTGCCCCTGGTATGGTTAAAAAACAAAAAGTTTGTTTCAAGACTCTGACCGATATAATTATGATACTTTTTAAAATCTCTTCGTTTCGTATTTTATTTTCAATATTCTACCGCGCATTGCATTTCAGAAGGCTCATTATTTTCTTTTTTAGCTTTTTCTGTCTGCTGTATTTCTAATTATTAAATCTACTCAGATATAAGAATATTATCTGCGTAAACTCTCTCCAGACTGGTCAGTTGTAATCGGAAGATTTGAAATCGACTCCTTTTGGAGGATCGATTGTCTCTTTTGATGTCTACTTCGTCCATCGTCTTGTAATACTACTTTGTAAGTAAATAAATTCTACAAGTTGCAGGTTATCGTGTTATACTATTTTATTATTAAAGTCCTAGTTGTTTTCGGTTTTTCTTTTTAATTCGCTAATATTACACTCCTGTTTTCTAATCGAATACTATCTTCGGCAATGAATCTATACCGTTTGTTACTTTACCTAAGTCGTTTCTAGTTAAAATAAATGTAATCGTTTTCTAAATATAATAAAATAATCTTTACATTTTTATTTATCGTTCCGGGACTGTTACTCCTCTCTCAACTTTTTTTTTTTAAATTCCATTATTACTTGTTCGGTGTACACATTAAAAAGCGAATGTTTGTCTCCCTTCTGTACTGCAGCATTCTTTTCTTCATTTTGTTTTTCTCAGAAACATCTTCATAATTCCAGTAAAAATGATTTTATTTCCTCATAATATTTTTTTCGATTATCAAAATCGTATTTGCAGTCGAATCCACCCGGTATTTTTTTAACCCCTCCCCCCCACGCTATACCTTATTCGGGAGTATGCGATCTAATTTACTCTAGTTATTCGGTTTCGGAATATCTCTAGTATTGTCGAGGATTTATGCACGGCCGATACGTAATGTTTGAAGACGGACATCCCGTACGCTATAAACGATGCTAATATCTCTGTGCCATTATATGAAATAAAATTTTTTCCGGTTAAAACACATCTATATGAAATTGTAATTTAAATAAACCTTGGCTTTGATTTTACTTTCTTTTTAATCACACAAAGTTTTGCATTTACCGAGTTTATTACATGGAAGTTTACGTTTATTATTGCAATAAAAATATAATGGTTCGCTATTACATAAATCGTTTAAGAATACACACACACATTTTTTTTTGAAAGCTATCTTGCTTATTGGAAAATAATATGTGTGTTTGTAACTGCTTCAGTCGGTAACAAATTGCATATATTAAGAACTTGACAAGACGTCAATGTTGCCATGACTTCAGGAGTTATTTTATATAAACATAAAATAAAATTTAATTCAGCTGGGCTAGTATATTTAAAATAACTATTTGTGCGTATGAATAATATCAAATTACATATATATTAATTTATAACTCGAAAGCTAATATATTTTCAACAACATAATGAATATTTTACTTGTTCGTATATTCGTAAAATTCAATTATTTTACTTTATGTATTTCCTTTATGTCGTACGCCTTGTCGCCGACAAAGCCTACGTCTACCGACACATGATAGTTCCATTTAAAAACATCTCTTGCCAGCCTATTAAACAGAACCGTTTGCAAAATATATATATACTACAGCCATTTGTAGGGGAGCGATTTTTTGGAAACGGTGGATATTCAGTAGGCGCATGCGCGCACTGACCGTCTGCGAACATTGCTTATTCTGCACTACGCAGTCCTTTACAACCTTGTGCCTTCTGCACTGCCACCGCACATCGTGTTTGTTGGTTGGATTATTAATTGTTTTTGATAGTCGATAAGTTATAGAAGATTTGGCGCCAATTATTGGAGAAATGTGTGCTCGTCCTGTAATTTGGGATTCTGCCGAGGAAGTCAGCAGAGACTCCGTTTTGAAGGACAAAACGGGATCGATGTCGTTTTAGGGAAAAGTAGGTAATTACTGGACAAAATTGTCGAATTTCGTAATAATATTACATTATTAAAATAAGATGGAAGTTATAATAGCTCTACAATAATTGTAAAAATCGAATAACAATTTTCTTTTTTAGTATCAGTACCCCCTCTCTTTTTCTTGTTTAGGCTCCGGTAACTACCGGTTAGATAATTCTTCAGAGGATGAATGAGGATGATATGTATGAGTGTAAATGAAGTGTAGTCTTGTACATTCTCAGTTCGACCGTTCCTGAGATGTGTGGTTAAATGAAACCCAACCACCAAAGAACACCGGTATCCACGATCTAGTATTCAAATCCGTGTAAAAATAACTGGCTTTACTAGGACTTGAACGCTGTAACTCTCGACTTTCCAAATCAGCTGATTTGGGAAGACGGGTTAACCACTAGACCAACCCGATGGTCCTAGTATCAGTACCCCGGAATCGGGGTAATGGATACTACCCCGATAACCCCGATTACCCCGGTAATCGGACACTAAGTCCGATTTTATCGAATTTCAAATTTTGAGGGTTTTTATAATTATTTTTTCATAGGTTTTGTCATTTTAAAATGTTCCCAGGTTATTTTAAGCATTTATTACAAAATGTTTTTATTCGTAATTCATTAAACGGGTTTTAGAAGTACGATATACATTAAATTTATATGAAAATTATTAATGATTTAATGAATACCGTCGTTACCATGACGAATCTTCACCTGAAATAAAGTAAGCAACGAAGCAATTCCTAATATCTATTGCTTCTTTAGCGGCTCGCGTTCCAACCCGAGGCAATGGTTTCCAGTAGGTTCGACAGACTTCTTGAATTTCTTCCGGAGAATGTACTGTTACCATGTCACCTAGCTTCTAGTTTTTGTTATTTTCTGGACCGTGTGAAGTTTACTGTCAACGGTCGAATAGGTAACACCACCTATCGTTTTTCAGCAAAGTTTTCACCATATTCTCTCCAAGATAAACCCAATAGTATACACAGATGGATCGAAACAAAATGATACATTGTAATGGGTACCATGATTCGACTTCCGGAAAATTTCGATATATCTTTGCGTTTCACATCCTCCAGACCCCAAAACCACGGTCAGCTCAAAAGTTTATATATATATATATATATATTTCACTTTCTTGTGGACACGATAACTGCCGTAATTTTGCGTCAATCAGTTTCAAAGTGTTCCTTAAAAATCTCGGTCGAGTTCGTTAACGGCCAAAATCGGACCATGGGGGTGGAAATGGAGGGCTTTTTCGAAAAAAACAAAATATCGTTATAACTCTTATTAAGTAAAATATTGAATTCGTTTAAAGTTCCTACTATTCTTCGGATAAGGGCTTAAAACGTATGAAAGTAAAGTGTTTTGATGTCACCAACCATTGGCCCAGGGGTTGGAAAAAATACGGTTTTGAAGACAAAAAAAATTATACCTCCCTTAATAGACACGGTATCGACTCTGTTAGTCCTCTAACATTACCTAAAACTTTTGTCTGAAATGAGTTTTGATATGATCAACCCTTACGGCAAGGGATGACCAAAATGTTGCTGGAATTGTAAGAAGATGTGGCTTATCGAATGCTAAGCATGTGAAATTTTTTCACATGCAACAATTATCGTATTGAATAAATTTGAAGTTTTTCTTAACTTTAAGGTGGAAATTTTTTTTTAACCCCTACTTAGCACCGGTAAAATCTACCTCCGCCTTCCGGCGTGGCGAAAGGGATTTTTTTTAATGTTTTTTTATTTTTTTATTTTATCGGTATTTTATTTATCGGCTATTTTATTAAAGTAATATTTCGGTGAGACTAAAAAGAAAAAACTCGTAAACCGAGTAAGGTAATTTTATAAAAATGTAAATCAGATGACCATTATTACTTCGGGGATGAAGTGATATTTGTGAAAAAACTGATAAAACCATTTATATTCGCTTATCGGTAAATTATGTGCTTAGCATTATCGGTTAAAATTATTTCTTTACCAAAACTCTAATCGTAGTTATTTTAATTTTTCACTCTTGAACTGAAATATCAGCGTCTACTCTACACCGAATGATCTGATTTAATATTCCTGTTTCCTTCACTTCTGTCGTAGACAATGGCGGACAGGTGTACATCTAAGTTTTTCGAACGCAGTGTATAAAGGAGCGCTGTGATAGTTGTTTTTGAATAGCATGTCCCTGTATGTTACTTTAAAAGTACCGCATTCTTTTTAATATTTTCAGGTTTTATAGTAACCGGAAGTATCTTTAAATATCGTATAACCCTCGACGGCATCGTAGCAAACTTCGATAGCAAAGTCGATAGTTCGATATCGTTATTCGCTCGATATTGTACAGTTTAGGTCGCTGAGGACGAGGAGGAACCTTCTCCTTTAAACCTGCACGGTCTTAATTAGACTAAAAGTTTTGAGAGTAATATCGGAATCGTCAGTTGCACATTTTCCCGGACGACTTTCTCTATCGCTATAAATTTAATAAAAATCCTAAGATTACATTATTTCATAATAGTATAACGTAATTTAACGTTAATCCACCGAAGACAAGAAGCGCGAAGATACCGTTACGAAACAGCCCTGTCCGTGTAGAAATAAGTTTTTTTTTTTTAAAGCTATTAATCTACAGATCTGTGTGATCTAAATTTTTCAAGTGTTTAATACGGTTTTTAATTCAGTTTTTATTAGAAAATAATCTCTCGGCTATCGACATATAGTAAAGAAATAGACAGAAATATAAGAAGCCGTGAAAATTAGTTTAAATTAAAACAAACGATATAACGAAGACTGAACTATGTTCAGAAAATCACGACTGACAGCTGGAGGCTATCGTTTCATTTACTTTAAGAAATACAGTCCTATTATAAGCGGGGCGTTATAATATTTTCGGCATAATTTTTATTACCGCTTCAGTCAGAGTTTTAACGTTATATTTGTTAATATTAATTTTAATGTAGAATTATAAAATACAGCGGCCAACGGTATTTCACGAACGTTTTTCGGTCGACGAATCGTATGAGATAGGGGTCGAAGAATTAAGGTACCAAGAGTAAATTGATTCGGTAACTGAAAAAAGTGTTGAAAATAAGCGACCGAGTGTCCGTAGAATCTGCAGGAGAAATCTCTAAGATCACTTAGAATCGGGATGTAGATTTATCGAAAATAAAGTTAGCTAAAGAGTAGGAAAGAATCGAGTGCGTCTAGTGAAGTCGTTTCGTGAACGACCGCATAAAAAATCTTGCAAAGATTATTCCGTATGTACTGTAGTCTCGTTGTATCTTTTTCGATGAGTTTGAAGTTTAATAAGTCGCTTCAAAATGACGTAAAAAATGGTGGTCAATTTCATTCCTCAGTTAATTCTGTCTTAACTTACGCGATACTGAAAAATATTAAATAAACAAATAACTATCAGTTTAACTACTATCAGACACTAATTTACCCGAGTAGGAAACAAGAAAAAAACCAAAAAAGTTTGCCCTTTTAAACGCATAATTGTGACGCATAATTTTTGAAGTTTTCATTGCTCTGATCCGATTCGGATGTTCTTCGGCGTAAAACTAAGAATCTAATGAAAGGGGTTTTAATGACTGGCGACACGTTCGACTTTATGGAAACGAACCGAGATACCTAAATATTTATTGATGAAAACCATCATCTGTCTGGTTTCGGTGTAAAGAGTAAGAACAGACTTACTTCGAACGCGATAGCGAAACGAACCGCTTGACGCGGAAGCGAGGAAGTCGACGTGTCCGAAACTGTTACGAATAACTATGCTAGCGAGGATTAAATATACTAGTTTACGGGATATTTAATTTATTGTAATGCAATTGTAAATATGGTACAGACACACATTTAAAAGTATGATGACTTTCGGGTGTCGGTCGGTCTATCCGTTTAACAGAAAATGTAATCGACCCGCTCGACCTAAAAATTTTAAATTTGACATGCCGGAATCGTTCGATCGAAAAGCAGGAAAAGTATTACCGAATAAATATTTTCGTTTCCTGAAAGAAATAATCCAATTATTATCATTAATAAAAAAATATTATTCAACAAAAAAAAACTTCCAAGTTATTGAACAAAACAGAGAAAAAATATCGTAGCGTGCAATCTGTAAAGAAAATCTGAATTGTAAGCCTATCGTTAACAAATTTCTGTAAGCTTTCGGACTTTGTGAGCCGTACTTCCGCGGTTTAATCGAAAATTAGCTTTCTGAGCGATATCCGGATAGGATACTGAGTTCTTCGGATTTTCCGCAGCTACAAATCGTCGAGGTTACCATCGATTACCGAAAAAGAAGCGGTTGCATTGCAGGCCACCAAACGACGCCACTTGACGCCTCAAATATATCCGGAGCAGCAGCGATCCCGCACCCGCGGTCCGATTGCGATCAAAGAAGAAGCAGGTCGATAGACTCGGAAAAGGGCCGCCTCGGATCGTAGTACTTTGCTTCTCGTTTGAAATTAGTTCCAGTAAAAAATAGCGGTTCGATATTACATTCCTTTCGACGGGGAAGATTGTTTTCTGAGAATTTTGATACTGTGTCGAGCAGTTTTTTACGTTCAATCTCGTGTAAACGTTCCTGTATGTGAGAACTGAAAAGAATAAAAAGAATATGTACATTTTTGTAATTTCCATCCAGTTCTGAAAATTTGTAGAAAAGACCTCTTACTGCCAGTAGCAGTAATATAACAAGAATTATTAACAGCTTGTTTAGCAAAGGAGGAAATAACGTAATTCATATTTTTTTCTATCTGTCTACCGAAATTTCCACTGTGTAACCTTTTACGCTTCGTGTGTTGTTACATCTTAACGTCAGATATTTTATCCTTAGTGTTAATTTTTAGAAATTATTAATTTTTTTTACTATAAAAAATAGCTTAGTGAATATATCCCATCGATTTTTTTCTTAAGGAAAAAACGAGTAAAATTCTTTTTCTTGAATATAATTAGTACGAAAATTATATTAACGATCAGGTATAGTTTTTAAAGCGACTCGTAGGTTATCTGGTTTGCTACCGCACGTGTAAGGAAAATGTGGAAATTAATCTTTATACCAGCCAAACTACACAGTCTGCGGATCGTGCTCGTATGATTACCGGTCTATCTTTTACTAACTAGGCAATTTTTTTTATCTTCTCGTTCTTTCATCGGCTTCCTTAATCTTGTACTTAATGCTAGTGTGTTAGCGGGATGCAACTTTGAGATTCTAAACGTTCGGATTACACCACATTATGTCATACGCTTGGAAAATTATATGTCGATTATTGTAAAAACATTTGCGTATTTTGATATAGCAGGAATCTGTAAATTAGTTTTTAAAGCTTCTAATTTGTCATTATTGTTGTCGAACGAACTTAAAATGAGATCTTAATTAAAGATCTCTGTATCGGTGAATTACTATACAGACAAACTTGACCTGTATAATAGAATAACGTAATAGCTCTGTCTGAAGAATTTGGAGTATACTGTCTGTCGCGACGACTCGTTTAAAATAAGTCGCTGAACTAAAACGTGTCGATTCACACTTTAATATAATTAATTTTTTTCTAAGAATATAAAATACTAAACTTAAAAAAGGAAAACTAAAAAGCAAAATTTTAATAATTCAAACCGTTAACTTATATGAAAATAATTTTTAATATTAGTAACCGGTAATGTCGATCGAGTGATGTAAACTGTCGCTGAAATATAACCTTACTTTTACAAAGATTTTTATCTCACGACTAAGAAGGGTGACTTTTTGAACAATTCTGGAGCTATACTCAAAATGATGCTGAACTGAAACGGGCCTTCTCGGCTCCAAATCTTGTTTTTCGGTCTCCCGGTAAGAATCCCATTTTATTATTTATTAGTTATGAGAATATTAGAGATTAACTAATACGAACTACTTTTATTTAATAGATGTTGGCTAACTACCGTATAAGAGATTCAGATGAACGACGAAAAGTTTTTAAATACCGCTTTGAGAATACCTTATAAATTTTTATTAGCGGGCCATCAAATTTATAGTACCTTGTCTATCGATTCGTAGTGTATAATCGACCGTACTTAACAGAGTGATCGGTACAAATTCTTGTACCCTAGTAAAAAATGTAGGTGATCGGAGGCGATCTCTTATTATTTTAATATATGATATTATTCTGCCGTATAATTTTTAATCTATATTAATCCTTAAGTATCAGGTGCTTTTGGTAATACGCCCGCGTCGATTAAAGGTATCCGTTTTTAAATAGATTTCCGAGACATTCTGCCGTCCTGCGGAATACTCTGAAAACGTTATGTAGCTAGATTTTTCTTTTAAATTTAACGTTAACTTATTATAATATCAAAAACCGATTCGATTCGATCGAACGTAATTAGGTACTTTTATGAATATTTTCCCGAGTTTTGACGGAAAGCCACTACACCGTGTTTCATTTTCAGAAGACATTGTATTCCCATCTGTTTGCGACTTGCGCGTTCCGTTCATATATATAATTAGCAAAATCGGTCCTAGTACGGACCCTTTGAAGAACAGTATATAGCTGTTAATGTATCGCGACACCTCCCCCGTTGTTGACGCTCTTCAAAATTAACTGAAACCGAATCGGAGCCGCGTCGCGAATGCCAACAGTTTACCGAAATCATTTAACGCCACGCCGCGTCGATTGCCTATGCCAAATCCAAAAATACTGCAATCGCTTTTTCCCCGGCGTTCAGAAAATCGTAAAGCAAACTGGTCTATTCCGTTATACCATCAGATGCGACTCGTTCCTGAAGAGAGCTTTACTATAATAGATGATTTTACTGTTTCCAATGTTCTAATAAAGTTATTTTAACGTGCTTTTCCAAGATTTTGGAAATTTTTGAAATCATACGGGCAATTTATAACTGCAGATTTATTTTCTGTAGACGGATATTGCGATAGATTTTAAAAATACACCGGGAAAGACATCTGTTGCCAGGCCAAGATTAATATGAGAGTAGGTTTCGATATGTATCGCTCGACTCGACCTGACGGTCGTAATATTATCTGTTTCCGGATTCGGGATGTAATACTATCGACTTGTCGAACCGTAACGGTTACGGTTTGAGAATTATTTCCTGTTCTCCTCCACTTTAAATGACCGGAGACTATCTGAATAATCTATGTTCGGCAGAATATCGGCTAAAGATTTCTTATTCAATCGGATTTACGTACCGTATACTTAACCGGACTGAACTGTGAAACCCTGACAACCGATTTGACCTGCGGATACCGTTTACTACCTATCGGAAACACCACGGGCCGTATTTCTATCGATATTGGGGCTAAAAAATTGTACAAATGACGTACGATCGCTTAGTGAATGCGTTCAAACGCGAATACCAATACATTTATAAGTAAATAAATACGAAAAAAATAATTTGTTTCTTCTGCAGTAGCATGTTTATTTACGAAACTTAGTAACATTTCATCATGTACTATTCTTTGTGAAAACCGATATATTTTCTCTTAACAGTAAAACAAACTGTAAGTGTAAATCGCGTTCCTTCAGAGTGCACGGAGCTCGGTCTCGTCCGATACGCTAAGTTAGCGGTTATATTGATACCGACCGACCTGCTGCATAATTTATTTCGTTTCACGAACGATTACATTCCCTGATTGAATAATAGAGTAATTTATTTAGGTATAAAATACTTATACCTCGTAAGTTTGTTATTTTTTCTTTTTTCGATCGATCGAGGGTCGTTGTTATCCGATCGGGGAGCTGGAAATAATCGAACATTCCTGTATCCATTTATATTTTACTGTGACATAATTCACACGGTATACGTGTTATAGAATAGGTTAGATTTAAACTATCGATCGGACTAGGTTTTTTCGTCTGGGCAATTTGCAGTAGAGGAGTGCCTGTTGCTTAGGATTAGCTGTTTATTCCTCGACTCACAAGACATTTGTTATTCCCGTGTGGCATTACATATTTATCGTTAGTGGCAAATTTTACATTCGGTGTTTTCATTAGGATCCGTATCGCCCTGCTGCTCTGATGTCTATACCTTTTTATTAGCAGACAAGATAAAGAGATTTGTCTTTTTAATAAAATAAAGTACAATTCTGTGTTAGTTAGCCTTCTAAAATTATCTTAGTTACTTTTGTTATTTTATGCTATTAAAAATAAGTAATACAAAAACAATACTAACGGGAGACAATTGTTAACTCTCCTGTTTATCGCTTAGGTTGAACGTCTGAATGATGAAGAAAAGGCGGTACGTTTAAACGAAATAATTCTACGGTTAGTTGCTCGATTGAAAATAATTGTATAGATCTCTTCTCAAGGCTAACTAAGCATTAATGTTACGTAACAGCTCTTAACGATTCATTTCAACACTCTTTTACAGATGAGTTACGGGATAATTAAGTGTAATAAAAAGTTCTTAGTATATGCAATTCACAACAAAAATTTAGACTAGTGAAGATTTTGGTTTTCTGGGTTTTGTTATCTTTTTTATTTTTTATTAATGCTTTGTAGAGCTATCGATTCTTTAACGATTAAAAGGGAATCGATTATAATTTTTTTTTGGAAATCGAATCTCGTCCTGAAACAGAAATCACAATATCTATCGTAAAAAAGTGGTCAAAAACGATTCAGGAAATACAGTGAAATACTTCGTAATTTATTCCTAATATTATAACATTAACGAAATATTTTGTTTAAAAATATTGTAGCTTAAGAATGTTAGTATATAATAGCTGTAAATAGAAACTGCATCGTTGAGCCGATCCGAATAGACTGATCCGGACCTAACGTTAATTCCGGATCGAGTGCGGTACCCTGAGGTCCGGATTGTGGGGTGTCTGTTATAAAAATATTTTTATTTAACTATTATTTATACTACTGCATAAAGACGCACGTTTGTTGCTGTAGGTGTACGGTAATCTCGAGAGTTATTTAAGCTATACGAAAAATTCCTGGATCGTTTTTTAGTTTACTCTTCTAGTATTATAGTACTTATGAAACCGCCGTCATATAACCCCTGATTTCGTTCCTTATTAATAATAAAGATTGTTAACATATATCGATCGATAAAAAGATTTCTGATTGTGAGAAAACCGGTTACTACGCGTCCGCCGAACTACAGAATCTGATTTTTTCGATCGAGCGTACCATCACCGGAAGTAAGTATTTCAAACAGCCTTATGCTCTTTCAAGATTCCCCAATTAAAACACGAAAGTCCTTTATTCCCTTAGCCCCTTGAGAATAAAAATTGAAATATTACGATATTTGAACCGCTATTTTTTAAAATGAGTTCTACCTTCATTAAAAATTAACAGAATAACGTTACCAAAGAGGTTCACGCCTCCTTACCCGTGAGGGACCTCTCGGTTAACGATAATTTAAATATTGTGTTATTCAAATAATTCTTTTTTCAAATGGGTTAACGATAACCGCCTAGAACCTCTACTTTTTTTATTAAAAAATACTGAGATTCTTCACTCGTCCTTTTACATTGTATATTTGTGTCGGTAAAAAAAAAATATTTTTCTTTAAAAAAACATCCATTTAAATGTATATTTAATAATATAAACACTGGACAAAACAAAATTTATTACCAAATGTTTGTTTGAATCGCTTCACATAATGAATGTTTGTATGTCTGAATCGCTTCATATAAAATATTTATACGCTTGCCTGTAAACATCATCCAGATTATTAAATAATTAATAAATTGATTTATTTTTGACGCGATTAATTTTTTCTTTCAACATATTATTTCATGAGATATCATTGTGATTAAAGCTTTTTTAAATTCGTGAATATCGAATGCTATTTTATCATTTATGTAGTCTGAAATTCTTAATTTAATTTTTCATCTTTATTAAATTAATTATATACCATTATAAATTACAATAAAAAATTTCTTTATAGAAAATTTGTCATATTTAATAAAAGAAATGATGCTGGCACGGAACAATCCAGCAGAATTACACCTCATTAAATAACTTACCGTTCGTACTGTACTGGAATTACGCAACGACAACCACAGAGGAACTCGCTATTGCAGCGCATATATGCGCCGTACCGCAGCGAACGTGTTAAGTAAAAATTGAAATTTTGTGATACTTAAAGTCTATTTTCTAATTACGTTATTTTTTAGAGACGTGAAAATTTAATTATGTCCACAGAGGTCAAGAACCCTTTACCGACCGAATTACTCAGATCGAGATTTCAATCGATTAAAATTGAAATCGATTATTTCCTTCTTTCAATTAATGTAAACGAATATTTTCAGCTTCTCATCATTATTTTTTTGAACGAGAGTAAAAAATGTCGATTAAGTTTGGGCTCTTAGTACACCCGCGATGCTTCAGTTATGAAAGATTTGATGAGATTTTCAATATCGATGTCAACAGTCGAGAAGATTAATCATTATTTAAATCATACGTACAAAACTCAACTTTTCAGTACGTATTTCTTTTGAAAAGTCTTTTCATGTCCTAATGTTTGAAGACAAATGATGTGAAAAAGACCGTTTCTAACCCGTTTTGCACTGTTTCTATCTGTTCTATTTTTTTTTATTTTTTTATCAGACCGGTAAAACTTTATTAATAACTTGCAAGGGAAAAGGTAAACCGTAATTACGTTTAGATAGATAAGATAGATAGATATTCTATCTTTAACATGAAATATTTACAGAAGGCGTTACTAATCTCATAATTTTCAAATGATCCCTCCTGCGTACGATAAAAGTTGCATTTGTTATAATTTTTTGCGAGAATGATATTTACTGCTCATACGAGTAGGTGACGGCGGTACATAACCGCCTTCCGGCTGAAGGGGGTATCCCTACGAATGTATTAATATTTTTATCGCACCTCAGGGAGAAGACTGTACCAATTCAAAAATTATCAACTTTTAGTTATAGTTTGTACTGTGAAGATTTTACGGGAACTATTAGAAAAACAAAAAAAAAAACTTTTACGATCATGTCGTGTGTCTGTTTCGTCACATAGAGTTCAGACATCAAAGAAAAACCGATCCGTTTGTCGTGAATGAAATTAACACACAAGAAGTGAAAGGCATACAAAACTAAAAATTGTGGCAGAGAAAAAACTATTTAAAAAAACAAAAGGCGAGGATATGAAATGGAGAGATATTATAATCCGTGCAGAAAATAAAATTCACATCTATTTTTTTTATAAATATAATTTTAAAGATTAAGTTCTAAATAAGGGAAAATATGAGAGGACGAATAGAAAAATTAAAACTAGAATTGGCGTACAACATCCAGCCAGGCATATCTAACGCTAAAAAAGGGATTTATTATCACGTTGCTCTTCTAACGTAATAAACGGTATCATTGTTTTTACGAGTCCGCTGCCGGTTCAAAAGTCAAATGACACTGATGAATGAAGCAGCTATTTGCTGCTTCTCTACTAATTACATTGTTTTAAAATTGTTATCGTATTAATTTTGTCAAATATTAGATTCATCGCTTTCATTTTTGTTTGTAGAACAGGGCATACCGTAATAAAACCGTTTTAGTATTGTAGTATTATCGTTGTTTCTTGTATGTTTTTGTGATTTTTAAGAATATCAAAACATTTTTATTTCGACACTGTTGCGCTTTAATTTTGATAATTTAATCGAATAAATTTACGTAAAAATATAGTCATTAGTTTGAAACCTTCCTTATAACAATTTTCAAAAAATAATTAGAAAAAGAATAATAAAGTAACTGAATAGTAGGTTAATAAAGGAAATGTTCACTACAATACAAAAATTGTGGGCATTTTGGCAAAAATACTGTACCGACTCGTATAAAGAGGTTTATTTATATCTTTACAAAAAAATTTATTTTAATAAAATTAAAAAAATTAGTTTCGTTCGGTAATTTTACGTCTAGATTACTTAAAACCAAAGATTTGATTTATTATTCAAATGTCCTTCTTGAAAAATGATATTTTTGTAGTTTGTGCAGTCCTCTTTTCGAGGTGCGATATATATATTATACGTGTATGATGCAAGCGTTGCTCAATAATTAATGCTTCTTAAAAAAAGTTCAAGTTGCTCATGTTACCTTTCTTTTTTATTTCATTTTTATATGGAGTATCTCCGTTACAGCGTATACGACTTCTTCATTTGTACGTGTGAATTTTATAATTTTTTTTACGTTGATATAAATTAATTTCTTTCGCATTTCAGATTTGTGCGTACTCGTAAGAAGTTGTTATTGCTATGGCGATAATCTATACAGACTTGTATAATAAAACTTTAACTAGTCTTTCATGTGCGCGCATCAAGGAAAAACTACCGGACAGTTTTTGATAAAACTTTGCGGATTTATACCTTAGAGGCTTGATCATTTGCTCCTGTTAGATTATCACGATGTTCCTGACGGTAGTTAAGATATTAAAGATATTTGTTAAAGAAAAAAAATTAATCCTTTTAGTTCATTATATTCCTGTTACAATGATAACGGCATTTTAATATGAATATCTGTAAAATATTTACTATTTTAAATATTTTATTAGTTTATATTACCAACTTATTATTATTGTAATCTGCTTAAATTAACACTTCTAACGAACTTTTTTAGGTTTTTGGTAGTTTATTTTGGCTGTTGATATTGGATTGTGAAAAATTAAAAATATAATCCTTCAAGAAACGGGTAGACAACTAGGGACGAACGAAGCGAGCCCTGACTGGTCGATCTGTTAATAAATAGTTACATCGCTAACACTATCATTAATAGATTTTGTTAACTGTGTTATGTTAAAGTAGGCAGATTTATTGTTGTCGTTTTACAACACAGGCTATATTTTTTTCTAGCGGATCATCATTTAGTTCCGATTAAGCATCAACGTTATTTTTATCGTAGAGGACAGTACTTTAATTCAGTCGATTCTGGTATACATAGACCCAGTATTCTTCTAGTAATAAACGTTCAACCCACCGGGTCGGTCTAGTGGTGAACGCGTCTTCCCAGATCAGCCGATTTGGAAGTCGAGAGTTCCAGCGTTCAAGTCCTAGTAAAGTCAGTTATTTTTACACGGATTTGAATACTAGATCGTGGATACCGGTGTTCTTTGGCGGTTGGGTTTTAATTAACCAGACATCAGGAACCCACCGGGTTGGTCTAGTGGTGAACGCGTCTTCCCAAATCAGCTGATTTGAAAGTTGAGAGTTCCAGCGTTCAAGTCCTAATAAAGCCAGCTATTTTTACACGGACTTGAATACTAGATCGTGGATACCGGTGCTCTTTGGTAGTTGGGTTTCAATTAACCACACATCTCAGGTATGGTCGAACTGAGAATGTACAAGACTACGCTTCATTTACACTCATACATATCATCCTCATTCATCCTCTGAAGTATTATCTGAAAGGTAATTACCGGAGGCTAAACAGGAAAATGAAAAAGTAATAAACTTTCGCATTTCTCCTTGTTCCTTGAGATATTACGGTTAAAAACCGTGCTTTTGCTCTCGCTTTTCTTTATCGCGCGCGCTCCTCGGTTTGTTATCTAAAATATTTCCGTAATTATTAATTTTCATCTAACTTCTTTCATCCGAGATAAGATATGACTTTCTGTAACGTTGTTTATATTCTCGTTCACTGCATTCCCTTATGTTTGCGCATGTAATGCAATCGAATTAAAATTTTGTTGCCTTTGTACGGTAACGATAATAAAACCTTTTTGTCGTACCTCGGTTGTTCTTACTTATTATTATTATTATTATTATTATTATTATTATTACACCCTTTCATTGAACATTATTATATTACTTTACCGACCCTTTTCTTTTACGTTCTTCTGAATTTCCTTATGAATTTAGTCTTTGTTACGTTAATATATTTAAGAAAAGTCGTGAAACGTTCTCTTATGTTTGTAAGTTTATATAAATAGGCCTGTACTCTCCGACCCGAAAAATGTTGGCAAATTTTATATTAATAACGAGTTTATTAATAAAAAAACACGATCTTTGAGCGTAACAGTTAGACTTTTCAGGAAACGTTTGTAATTCGGTTCAAAATTTTTATCCGTCGACTTCCATAATGTCGACAGGTTCATTTTTTGTCATCGTGTGCCGTTCGAAATTATTGTTTGTAAATTAGTCTGATGAAATTCTTTTAAACTTATCAAAATTTGCAAATGCGAATTCGTGACCTTTTACTCGGAGCCGAGCGCTCACAGCCTAATTAAAATTTTTTTATTATACATAATTTTAAGAACCGCTTACCAAAATTCCATTTGACTTCGTTAAGCGCTTTCGGCTAATCTGCCATCTTCAGGAGGAATTTATAATTAAAATATTTAAAAATGTAAAATTCGCATAGTAAAATTAAATACATAACAATCGATCGTCATTTTGTAACGTTAAAATCATAAGTTAACATACGTCGAATGACTTAAAATACTTACGTTAAAAATACTTAACATACGTCGATTGACTTTCATAAAAAATTACCGAACGGTACCGGACCAAAAAATAAAAATTCAAAATAATAAACATCGCAGAAAAAACTGTAAAATACAGTCATTAACATTACACCCTTTTAGTAGTTGTGTGGTGACAATGTAGATTAATTTTATTTCCACGTAATTAGATGCGACTGATATTCAAAAACGTTTTTAGAGATAAAAATTAAAAGTTTTTTCATATTAGTTTTTAAATTTCGCGGAAATTGTCGGGATTTCTCCTAAATTTTATTTCAAAATATTGTAGACCTATAATTAAAAGAAATATTTTTTAACTATTCGCTGTATGTGAATCTCTAAAATTTTTATACGCCTAATTTTTACCCCTTTATTCATTTCTGCGATGAATATTATAGAAATTTGTGTAATATTACAATCGCTTTTCGTTCGACTCGAAATTTCATTTATATTTGTATTACGTCTTTACCGTTGAGTGTGTATTTAATAGTAAAATAAAATTTCAACAGAAAGCTGATCAGGAAATAAAATAAAATACCTTCGGTTTTTTCCGTCGTTATAAAGCGAGTTATTCATAACGAGCTGTCAATAAAAATTTGTTTTTAGTCGACTGGTAGATTTTATACGTATGAATAAACGACTACTAAAAAATAAAAAAAATAAATTGAATTTAAAAAAAAACGACAATAAATCTTAACTAAAAAAAAAACGAAAACAAGGATGCATATAAAGAACTAAACATCTTTATGCTGTATTATTTAATTAATTAAAATTATGGTTTATCAACAACTTTCAGACAGTTTTAATTTGTTTAAATATATTTTTCATGTTTTAGAAGTAGCAGGAATTAAGGTTATGTAATGATTAATTTCTTACCTGGTCTTACATTGAAAAGAAAATTTTAACCTTCAATGAAATTATTTAAATGCAGTCGGGGAGTTCTGAATAATAATTTTCCTATATTAAAGAGCTCTAAATAGTAATTATTCTACATTAAAAAGTCTGAAAGTTGATCGGTCACCCATTATTTTACTTAATTAAATTATACTGCATAATAATGTTTAGTCCTTTATTTCCATACCTTGTTTTGTTTTTTAGTTCGATTTATTGTCGTTTTTAGTTCAGTTTGTTTATATTTTGGCATTCGTGTTTTTTAATTTTTATAATTGTTTTTATTATTTGATACTTTTTATTCTTCATCGAGAAAAATTCACGATCCGAAAACTTATGGATGTAACGTATTTAACGTACTGATCCAAATGAGGAACTGTAAATATTTCAATTTACTCGTATTTATTTAACTGGCGTATACCAATCAAAAATTACAGAATTTTCAAACTTTACAGAGTTCCTCGAGAGACTTTATCGTGCGGATCGTACAACAATTTTCTGGGATCCAAACAACTATGACTAATCTCACCGATTGTCTCACGCGATTCAGTGCTATGTAGGTATGGCCCTTGGCAAAGATGCAAGTGTTCAGTTCTACGACAGCTCTATCCAGGGTAGTCGCTTGTAGCTTATGCACTGTCACAGCCCAGAACAATATTAATGACAGCATATGCCGTTCCGCTTTGTCGTGTCCTTCTAAAGCATCAAATTCGACAACAGCGGGCTCGAGCCTCGATCCGATGGCGACAGCATTACATCTAATCGTACTGTTATCAAACTACAAAGACCGTGTGTGGGAGCTCGCCGGGCTCAAATTGGTCTCGGCGTAGCGCAGGCCACTCGATTTTTCTGATTATAACTCTTAATTGCTGTTCTGGTTTGGTTTTACCGTGATTTCTTTATTACACTAGCAAATACTCCGTATGAATTTTTAAAATCGGATCGGTTGCGAAGATATAACAACATTTTCTAATAACCCTGTTCTATTAGATCGAGAGTGTACCTGATGCGTGCGAAAGTTAACCTTCACCCTACTAACAAATATTCGGTTTGAATTTTGAAAATCGGACGGTTGTTTGCAGAGATATAAGAGCACCCCATCGCACCTCCCAGAACAGCGCTCCAGGGTCACCCCGTTTGTTACCAGTTGTCGGTGATAATTGGTCTGGCCTCGCACGAGGTGTTCACATCAACTCACCACTCTAGCCTCACACGCAGTCTCCATTATTAAGCCTTATTGTTTTGGCCCGTTATTAATAAACAGAAATTTTTATTAAACTAAAAATTATAAAAAAATTTATAAATATTAAATTTATTTAATTTAAATTTAATTCTATTATTTTTGTAGTATTATTCATTCGATTGATTTGAAACATTCTGTTTAAACCCAGTTCTTTGGTGGTCGGGTTTCAATTAACCACACGTCAGGAATGGTCAACCTAAGACTGTACAAGACTACAATTCATTTACACTCGCACATATCATCCTCTGAGGTAATACCTTATAGTGGTTCCGGAGGTTAAACACAAAAAAGAGTTCAAACCCAGCTCACAATAGTAATAATACAAGAGTAATAATTATACATTTTTATACGGTGTTAACCGATCTGAATAAATTAATTTCACGATCAAAATGCTCATCTTTTAAATAATAGTTAAGAGTTTACTACGTTAATTTTTCTGTATCTTTAATAGAATGTGTGGGTTTAACGGACTGTTAGCATTACGTGAAAACATTTGCATTATGTTTTATTCATTTATTTTTAATCATTACAGCAGCGAACATTTCTTTGTTTACGTAACAACAGTGAAATTCGTGGTTAGTCTGCCAGGTTACATCAGCCGACTGAGATTCCGGTCAAGGCCGGTTTTCATACTGTTTGTTGGTCAAGGCTAATACGCTGACCTTAACATTGATATAGTTGTTTTTGATCGGTTTCTTTTTCAGTTCGGTATCCTTTTTTTTTGTCTAAAAGAAAGTTTTTTGTTAATATCATTTGTTTAACGTTTTAAAATAACAAAAATAACCGGCGGTTTGGCCACCTTTTTGTTATTTTAAAGCTTTTTTAAGGATTATTTTGTTCGAGTAATTTTGTTCTTTTTTTGGGATTTCATTGAAAATGAAATTGTAACAGACATTCGTGTATTCGTCTGTCTGAGGAAAATTGTAATCAAATAGCTCGATTTATAAATACTAAATATCGCGTTCAGTTATACGGCTTGTATTCAGAATGTTAATTTGTGTTTTCAGAAGACAGTATTTCTACTTTTTTACTACTGCTCGAATTGAAAACATTTTCTTGTAAAATTTAAGAAGTTAAATAATTTTTGAAATTATGTTATTTGAAGTCGTGTCGGATTCGTGCAAAAAATATTTATTTGAGGAAAACCGTTATAAAAATACGCATTAAACTATGTTGGTGGAGTTATATCTTGTTCCATCAATTCGAAGCTTAGTAAAATAGCTGGTGGCTAAACAGAAAAAAAGGAGTCAAGTACGTGAAATTATCAATAATGTTTATGAATTTATGAAAAAAGAAGCTCTAAAAGTAGGTAAATTAACTGACGACAAACATATAATTGGCATTCAAAAATGTGAAGAACTGTTGCTGCTTGTGAGATTTAAGAACACAGGTTCAAAAATTCAGAAGAAAAAAAGACATGATTCTTCAATCAACATCCCAATTGTGTTCTCTCAGCACGCCGAAATAGTATAAACACATTCGAAACCTAGTGATTCGTTTAGCGAGGATGGTGAACTTGGAAGAAGTTTGAATTAGATGCATGAAGAAAATTCAAGTAAGCGTTTGATTACTATTAAAAACTGATAATTTAGTACAAATAAAGGCTTTAAGAGAATTAATTACGTATTGTTTATGATTAGTAAATGTAAATATGATAGTTATTACCGCGTACAATATGATAATAAGTAATACTTCGATTTGATATGCGGAGTTGATGTTTTCAGGTCGAGTAGTAATACACAATCTGCTCGTGACGTTACAAGCTCGTACATTGGCTGGACCAAGTATATACTGCTCGATACATTCCCGGAAAGTTATTGCAAATTCTGGAACTCCGTCCCTCGTTTAAACAGCCACATAGTCTTATCGCAAAATTTCTTTTTTATAATACATAGATGAATTAATTAAAAATATTACAAATTTTGTGCACGTTTATTTGAATGATGCTTTAAAATCCGTCTTTCGACTGTTTTACTGAATTCTGTGAGTCACGATGCGGTATACTCGCATATTGATTGTGCCGTATCGTATTTCCTGTAGCATGTAATTTTGCGACATCCTTTCAATACTTTGTACGTTAAGTATATTTCTAACTTTTTTTTTAAATACTGGAGAAATGAAATATACTTAACCGTGCACTGCTATGAGAGTAGATGAATCGACGGCGGGTGGTAAATTTTTCCTCGTAGGGATGTTGCAAAAAAAAATATTTACCGTCCGCTTTGTTCAAACCGCAAAAAAACTTAATCGGTGTAGTGTGAGAAAGGATTTATAAACCTTGTAAAAAAGTACTTTAAATTCACTCGTGAGAAAATGTTCATTTTTTTTATATATTTGATTTTCATAAAAAACCACTAACTCGTTTTAGTGTATTGTTTTGTTTGTAAATTATACCTTCTAATATTAATTATATATTATTATAATTTATTTATTTTCTATAATAATAAAGTTTGATTTTTTTTTTAATTTACGCCGTACACTCTTCTAATACCTGCCTTTCTTTAACATACCATAAACCTTCTCCCTCGTAAATTTCAGTATAATTTTTATCGCTGTTTTCCTGGTTACTTTTTCCTTTTACATTCGTAGAATTATTACCGTCAATATTCTTGAAAATAACTAGGCTTTAATATAGCCTACAGCAATCTAGTAAAATAAATTGCAGCCTTAATATAGAAACGAATCATTCGCATATTTTTATTGCTTGAAAAAGCTAACAGTTTAACCGAAGGAGGGGCGTAAAGTATTTTAGTTTACGTCATGCTGAAAAGAGATAGTTATATAAAGAGCGAGACTTCGCTTTTACCGTACTTGTAAGATGTTATGTCTTAATACACACTGCGGCCTCCGACGTAATTATTTCCTTAATAAAATATAAAAAAATCTGATTGCATCTAGCATAGTTAGTTTGCGATGATTCTGAAATTAAAAAGAAATGTCGCGTAATAAATAGTCGCATTAGAAATAACATTGTTGAAAGACAACAAATAGAAAAAAGTACGGTAGTCTTATATTCGTTATGAAAAGATTTTGCAAAATCACAGGAAGCAGAACGTTTCCTTTTTTCCTTAATAATCCCGAACCGCTTGAAGAGTCACAAATAGAAAAAATAGATGAAAAATGTATGATATAAATAAAAATGACGTCAAACTTCCTGAAAACCTAAGTATTTTAAACGATTTTCTATAATTTTATAAAATATCAGAATTGTTTAGATCCCTAGACCGGAAATTTTGTACCGTTCGAACAAGAAAAATTCGTGTTGCTTTTTTTTTTTAAATCGGGAAGGGAAAATTTCGATAAAGGTTTTCGTGTTATTTTTGAATATTAGGGGTGGATGCGTTAAAGGTTCGGAATTATTCGATCGAGTACAGTTCATAGATAATTATTTAAGCGACAACTTACATGGAATTCGAGAAAACTGTAACATCCCCTTTGACTTACACTAAATAGTTTTAAAAAAAAACTTTAACCGAAGAAAAAAATGAATTTTGATTATATTTGAATAAAATGACCGAATGTCGTTTATGTATTTCCGGTTCGAAAGTAGCTGCTGAAAGGTGGTTTACAAATACATAATTAATACGCGTGGGAAAGATCGATTAGGAATACCGGTAGATATTTCGAAGCAGAAAAGAAGTTAAAAATTAATATAAAATCTTGCAATCGTTTCGAAGACGTTTTAAATAATGAAAGCGTAAGACAGTGGTTTCCAAACTTTTCCGAGTCGCGGCGCCCTTTTTTATTTAAACTTTTTCCTTTGCGCCCTACCCTAAGTTAAAGTACGACTACTTGTATGTAAGAGATAAAAATAAATAAAACTCGTGTATCTTCATTATTTTTTTACTTTATTAATTTTAAATTAATAATTAAAATTGTCATGGTTCAATTAATTATGAAGCTTTTACAATATTTGGCGGCGCCCCTGTGAAGAGGTCGCGGCTCCCCGGAGCGCACAGTTTGGGAATCACGGGCGTAAGCGATTTCTTTTTTTAATAAAGTATTATTTTAACGATTTTATAACTTTTAAGCGATAAATGATCACGGTATTCAATATTCAGGTGTGATGTTTAATTTATTTCTTTTTTAAAATATCCATTGTGTTTCTCGTGTATGTGAGACAAGCCGAATCGTCCCTTTGTTCCTTCAGTATTTATTATTTTTTTTACCAAACTCATTTTGCAGCCGGTAAATTACAAAAACTGTTCCCGGAGACTATGAATAGAACCCTTGTTGTAAATTTCAAAAACGCTTTTTTGAATTTCGTTTACAATTTTACTCGCCTTAATTTTATTAGCTCGAAATTTTTCGTTTTAACGTATCCTCTACATGTTACCTTAAAAATATTTCCCATTGGAAGGTTAGAATCTCGTTTTCCGATCGAAAATAAAAAAACTTTCAAGGAAAGACATTTTTTAAATTTTAGTTAATCGAAATCATTCGCTAAAATGTATCCTGAGCGTGTAAATTAAAAATAGATTACCTAAAGGATTGCTACTCTATTTGCAAAATAATTGAAAAAAATTTCATTTAAAGGGGGAACACACTACAAAATATTACGAGTAAAAAAAATAGCAGACATCGCTAATATTTCGGTCGTGTATCTAGTTAAATAAAATTCGTTCGGCGTTTTCCCGTTCTTTAAGTTTTGTTAAATCAGATCCTATCGTTCGTAAGTAATCTCGTGCGAACGATAAAACAAACAAATCAGAATATTTGATACGAATTTAAATAAAGCCGTTTCGTTTTTAGTTTTGTACGGAACGCAAAGAAAACAAGTAAATAAAATGCATGTGCGAAGCGTCACAACAGAGTAGAATACGACTTTTTCCCGGCGAGTCAGTTTTGCGTCGCTCTTCCATTTATATGTTTCTGATAGTGTTAGACGACGTTTAACGTCTGCCACACGAATAGGAACTATGTCCGTATTCTCACAAATTGTTGCCGTTCTAGCACCGGTGCTTAGCTGTGTGATGTCATGTATTTCGTCTGGATCGGAAGCTGTATTGCCCGATTTCTCCAACGTTTTAATATTTTTACAAGTTCGTCTATTTTGAAAGATACGTTTTATGAAAATTTAATTTTGGTTCCAAAGTTTAGATGACCCTCAAGTTCCAGTATTAATTTTTAAAGCAGTCATCATAATACTGGCTTCTTCAAAGTGATTGGGTAATAATTCAACAATTTCGTTTGGCGTATCTATTAGATCAGGCAAGTTTTGGGGGTAAACTTTGTACGCCTAAGTAAAGTTATAGTTTGTATACCCATCACACTCTCTTCCAAACGTCTGTTGTAGTCGTATTTCTACTAATAGATGATACGTATTGTTGCCAGGATCTTTTTTTTAAACTATCATAAATCTTTTTGTATACGTCTTGCGTTTTTAAATTACAGTTACATTTTCTGATGTTGGAAGTTTCTTGAACGCGTTCTGTTATATGCTTTTTTCTTCCTTTTTATCACTTCACTGATTTCATCATTCCACCACGGAAAGGGTGGCTTCTTGAGTTTCCCCGTATATTCTGGGAATATATCTTGATGTCAAGTCAGATATAGCTTTGGTTTTAGCGTCGATATAATTTTCGATAATTCCAGTTGTTTCGGGAATTTTCTTATCGGCAGTTAAGCTTGTCCAATATGCCTTATCAAACAACTATCTCTTGGGGATGGATATATTTTCGTTGAGATATCAGTTGAAATTTGCACTGGAAAATGGTCACCTCCGTAGAAATCTTGTAAATCTTTGAAAGTGTACTTCGGTGCTATCGATGTTAACATTTTTACTATGCTAAATCTATACAGGATGCTAATGCTAAATTTGTACAGGACGTCGAGTTCCTGAGCCGTTGTTTAATATAACAAAGTTAAAATTTAAAAGGAATTTTTCAAGTTCTCTTCCCCGGGGATCAATTTGATCCGACCTCCAAATAGGATTGTGTGCAATGAAGTCACACATTAATAGTACGGGTGAGGGAAGCTGGGTGATTAAATGCATTATGTCATCCTTCTTTAAATCAGTATTCGTCATGTGTATATGCTGCAGATAACGATCTGCAGGGGACGCTTCATTCTTATTGTGAACGCTTGCAGATTTGTGTTTATCTAACCGCTTCGGTAGTAGATCTTGTCGACGCTAATATGGCTACACGACCTCTAACTCTTATATTTGGCGGTTGATCTCGCCGATAAATTTTATATCTGTTAAGTTTTTTACATCTTTTTAATATTTTAAATCTCGGCGAAAATGTGTTTCTTGCAGACATAAACAAACTGGGTCCACATCATGCATCTAGCGTTGGTGTTCAAGGATATTTGACAAACACCCGTTGATGTTCCATAGAAGAATTTATTATATTAATTAATTTCGGTGTTTGCCCTTTGGTCAACCCTTTTTTCTCTTCTTTCTCAACATCCGAACTGCTACATGCTCTAAACTTATGTCATCACCCGTGTAGCATACACCCTCCGAGTCGGAAACAAAGGAAGCGGCAGACGAGGACGTACATAGCTCGGCGCTCTGTGTAGCGCCGATTCAGAGGTGGTATAGGAGCGACACCCACGACAGGGGTCGTTTCGGCCGCCGCCTCGTAAAGGGGAAATAGGTCCCTCTTGTGTGGTTTTAGGTGGTCTCGTAGTTTTGGTTGTAAGAACATCGCTTCAAAGCCTTCTTAGAGGGTTCGAAGCCTTCTTAACAAATTTATCTGTCAAGACTATGTAGCTGAACCTTAATCTCAAGTCTTCTCTTTTGTTCTGTTCTGATGCGCTTCTATTTTAACTTGCTGCATTTCCTGATGGCTGTTACTTAGGCGGTCTCATAGCTTCTTTTTGAGAGAGGTATTTTATTTTACTATCGATTATTCTGCCTATCACTGTAGCTAACGTTGGAGTGAAGTTACTGAGAAGCTCATCTTCATCAACACTTGCGGTAAAAATAGTTACCGCTCCCTGAGCATATATTGTTGTTGCTCTAGGTTTACGACACTTTACAATTTTTTCAGCTTCAAAATAGCTGACGTGTAAGTTTGTAACTTCCTGAACAGTTACTTCTCTTTATCAGGAAATTTTCTTGATCGACATGAATGCCGTCTTTTGCAGTTGACGCAGATAGGAGGATCCTTGCACGGTTCCCCTTCGTGAATCTCTTCACAACTCACGCATTTTTGCGGTCTCTCGTATTGAACCGCGGTGTTGCCATGTCGCTGACACCTGAAGCATCCCAAGGGTTGCGGGACGAAAGCTCGCACATTCCTGATAGTGTCTACCAGCTCGCATTTTCTGCGGCATAGTAGGTCTATTAAAAGCGAGAACATAAGAGGCAGAAGTTAGAACTTCGCCAATCCTTCTCACGTTTAGTATTCGGCATTCTATTACTCCCTGCGGTGACAACTCCTCTACAATTTCTTGCTCAGAAAAATCTGTTAGATTTCTAGAAACTACAAAATCCTTTGAGGTATTGAGAGTGCTGTGAGAATCGATGCGTACACCAAAGACACCTAATTTGTTTAATCCAAGGATCTTCTGCGACTAGATGTCGTCGGTCGTCTTGATGTAAAGACCGTTGAAAGTTTTCCGTATTTATTTTACCGGGCCTTCGGCGCAATTAGTTATTTCACGAGCGATAAGAAAATGGCTTACCCTCGGGAAATTACCATCTTCCTTCGTGATCACAAAGTACATAGGTCCAGGTGAACCGTTCTTGAAGATAACTTTTTCAGACTGTTCACTTCACGTCGAATTATTCCTGATTCATGATTCTTCTTCCGACTGCGGAGGTCCGGTTCGTTACTCCGGTAGATGGAAATAAGGTCAAAAGAAAGTTAACATTTCCGAGGAAAACACTCGAAGCCCGTCAACCAGCTGTATGTATTGTACTTATGTTCGGCTGTTACCACCGCCCTGGACATGGACGCGATGTTTATTTATATTCAGCGTTCATTACGAAAAATTATCTACTGTCTACAACAGAATTTTCTATTTAACAGCTGATATTTTGAGAATAGTTTGTCTGATTATCGACCGATGAAATACTACATTCATTTTTTTACTTTCATTAACGGGAATCGTGAAGATTACTTGTTATAGAACGTAATTTAATCAACTAATCAAAATATTTTTACGCGAGAAAAGACGGTGTAATATACGAAACGCTATTTGTTTAATAATCCTTACTATTTACGCGGTAAAGTAGTTTTGTGCATAAATTTACGCTTAAACTTATCATCATAGCTCATTAAGAACGACATTTAAAGAATCAGTTCAGCGGTTTTGTTCTTTTTCAGTTTTAAGAGAACGCCAGTACTTAGAAACATACTCACAGACAATATGATTTAAGTATAAATAAAATAATGCAACTGAAATTGTATTTTGTTTAATTTGAGTCGAGAAATATATATATATATATATATATATATATATATATATATGGTGTATAATATATTCTTCTAGGTTGTATACGTTTTTACTTTAATAAAAATGTAGTGGATTTATTTCTATAAATCTGTTACGTTTAAAGAACAAATCGCGCTCTTTATGTTAAAAAGAAATTGCGTAAATGCGTATTTGTAAATAAACTTTTAAACCGCTTTTACTCTTTTGATGTATACGTTTCTATAAAAGCGTTTTCCCCCCACTAATCCGTAATAAAAATTGTAAAATAATTTTAATCAATATCTATATAAGAAACTTATAATCGAACGAGTTTGTTTTTTGAACGTGTTTGTTGTTTATAGATAAACAAAATTATTAAAGAAAAAAACGAATTTAAACAAATTTTAATTATTATAGGAAAAACTCGAAAATACTCTTGCATGGTTCACGGGTACGTTAAAAATTGTATAGGTTTAAATAAGCATACACCCATCTGAATTTGTATATACAGAACATAGTTGAGTAATTTCTGTACTCGGAGGGAAGTGGGCGTTGGCCATCTTCCTTGTATGTTATTTAATGGAACGAACATCTAACTCCGCCTAAAATGACATTCCTGATCACGTTTGATCTCCGACTCCGACCGTCTCCATCCGTACGATTAGGCTCGTTTATAGCTACTGCAGTGTTCTCGCATCGCGACCTGCAAATAACACTTCCCTTAACGTGGCTCCGTGACCGTTGTCAACTTGATTCAATGGAGTATCATATCCGTTACTACGAATATGAATTCGGGTCGAATTAATCCGACACCGAAAGCAAAATTATTACGTTTCATATTAAATTATATCGCATCGGTATTAGTTACTTCATTTTCGATCGTAAAAATATTTTTAATATCGCAAGTTGAGATTTCAATACTTTTTATTGGAATTCAATAAAAATTCTGAAATGTATTTATTATTTTTTTTTTTGTGTACAATAAGAGTTTTCTCCGGTTACCTATATATAAACCGATTCATCTGGTAAAAAAAAAGTTGAGTATAAGAAATTCGAATCTAGTGTAAAAGCTTCTATTTTTCGAAGACCTTTTGGTCCGAAATAGCAAAGACAAATCTTTTATCGATTTGTTAATCTTTTCGAAGATGAACATAAAAGATAGGCGGATGGATTCTCATTATATCTTAATAAAGTAGCGACTGGAAGTACTCTATAATCATCTGATTTGTAACGTTCTCATGTTACACCGCTCGCATCAAAAGCCTCTGTTTTGTGGTGTATCTGATCGTTTTACTCCTGTAAAGCTCTACACTCCGTACAAATATTTAAAGGAAATCCTTTCCGTTCCTAAATATACTGTCAATACAAAAGAGTGTTTTTCTTTTTAAAAGTCTGCACGTATCTCCTAGATCTTTTTTGGTAATAATTACTTTAATTCGTTCATACTTCGTAATTTTACTACTTAAACGAAATTCTGTGACTTCTAAGGTATTTTATTTTCCTACCTTAATAAAACTCCTCGTTCTCCTTTCCGTTGCGTTTAATTCAGTCGAGTTTCTTTTACACTTGTTTATTCCCGAATCGAATCTCTGCACCGGCAACGAATTCATACTTCTAGTGTCTTGGTTTTTACCGATCGTCAGGGATATTGACGTTTTAATTTTTTACTGCTACTTGGTTCTCAGTTCTTTTAGTTCTTTTATATGAAATTAAATTTTAAATGGGACAAGCTAAATCATCGTCGTTTCAGTTTTAAAATTTGGTTTATCATTTTTTACTTTTATTACAGTTATTCTTGAATAAATTACGTAAACCCATAATATTTTCTGCAGTATATTTTACTGCTTTTTTTAATGTTCTATTTCGTTTTTAAGTCTTCGAATGTTTTTTGAAGATTACAAATGTAGTAACCGTAGCTTTGTTTTTCTTGGCCCGGCGTTTTAAAATTAATTTGAGTGCTTCTAATGCTTCCGTGCTGTTTCTGAAACCGAATGGGTCTACATTTAACGACTTCCTCTCGTTCTATTTATATATTTTAAAAATTCTAAATTTTAAAGATTTTATTATTGAAAAATTTGTAGTGATTATGTTTATTTTTGGATGAAATATACGTATATGTATTTATAATGCGAGGATAGATTAATATCCATCCTCGCATTTTAAATACTAAACTACTCGCAGCTTCATAGAAGCTGCGAGTAGTTTTCATAAATTGTTGTAAATCGATTTTACCGCGTTATCACATTATTTTTATCCAAGTTTATTTCATTAAGCATTTTCTTCGTATTACCGGCTACCGTTTTGGAAATATTGTTAAGAAAATGTATAAAATCTGTTTGTAATCGGTTTTCCGCTCGATATTCGCTTGCAGTCCACCTCTTAAAACTCATATCCGAGGGGTTTTATCCTACAAATTGCAATGATTCTGTTATTAATGTGATTAATTTATTTTCAACTCTTGTAACCGGGCCGATAATAGAAATAACAGTATAAATCGAACAAACAGCGCGTATATTTTTATTCAAAACTTCAGAGTTTCGATAAAAATTATAGCATTTAATGCACGTGTAATTAAAAAATACTGGCGCGTTCGGTTACTGATATTACTTACGTAATCGGTCGTGTCGGGACGGCACAGAATGTTAGCGCTCGCCTTTTCGTACGTGAACTCGACAGTTCGAGTCCTGGCCGGACCTATTATATTTACGCTGTCCACTTCTCGATACTGTCTCCCGACCTCCGTTCTGTAGCCGGGTTCTAATTTATAGACCCCAATTTATAGAACTTACCACTCTTCTGAGAGATCGGGCAGCAGAACTTCAGGTGGACCTACGTTCTAGGGGCGACAGAAGGACTGTGGTCCATATTAAGGACCTCGACGTAGACACAACCGAAAAGGAGGTGAGAGAAGCGGTTTCCAGAATTGTCGGCGCGGGGGAGACATTCCAGGTCATTTCCCTCAGGAAAGCATTTCCTGAGATGACGCCGAACATACGCTGTTCGAGTGCCATAGATGGGCGCAACACCGCCAACGATTAGTAGATGAACGCATTGTGACGGGAAATCTTGTGGAGTGGATGTTGGCCTCTGAAAATAACTGGAAATGGTTCGCAAACTTCGCGAGAACAGTTCTCCGTACGAAGGTGGAGGAATATCGACGCCGGGGTTACTAGAGTGCTAAGTGTAGGGAAGGATGGACAGCCCAGTCTCGGAGGACCCGTATGCTTAGGTGTACGGGTTCCTGTGAGGGGACGGGGACTCCATGGGAAAGCCTTCGCGAGGGGTTAAGTTAAGACCGAGACCCGGTCGAAGATATTGATTTTCTGGGGGTGCTTGCGCCCTTGGTGCTGGCATCTTTGGTTTGAGGCAAGGCATAATGACCGAGACCCGGTTCCTGGTGGGGGGGGAGGGGCGCGGAACGGCATAGCAGGCCCTGTTTCCCCCGCCGGGGATTAGAGGCAGGCACAAAATATCCAGAACCGTGGGGGAGGGGTTGACCTGTCGTGCCGGATGTTAAGTCGGTGAATGGGGAGACCTCCTTAGAGTCGGAAGGATACGTCCCTGGGCTGAGTATTGGATGTCCGGCCCAGGGATGTAGGGAAAAAAAATTATATCAAAAGTCGTAATGAGGTACACTACCCTTGCTATTTGTACGAGGAATGCGAAGCCGCACTAAATTTTCAGAATATCTTAAGAGTCGGAAACATACTTATCTATTTAGGTTGATGGTTCCCCTTTTACGGGTTTTGAATTTTATCAGACGAAGAATTAATTATCTTCATCGTAAGAAATCTATATAACCGGATGTCTGTCTGTGGGGAATAAAAAAGTAAAAAATTGTACGGTATGTAGCCGGCTTTAATTATTTTTATCGGTGTAAAGTGTTGTTTTGTTTTTTTATGATATCATCACATAAGCTTGAAGCTTGTGCTTGGGATATGAAAGTGGAATTTTTTAGTGTATGAAAAACGCCATGCTTGACCTCGATTCGAAACCGGGACCTCCGGATGAAAGGCTGAGACGCTACCGCTCTACCACGGAGATCGGCAAAGTGTAATCTTAAAAATCGGTACTGATTTCTGGGAATTTCCGTTCTCCTTTAGTTCGTTAAACTGATTATTTTACAATATATTGTAATGTATTTAAAAATGTCTATTTAGCTTATACCCGTTAAAACGCATCTACCGAGCCGTCAAGTGCTTACCGTTTGCGGCTCTGCTTATGCCTGCCTATAAGTAGATCCGTCTAAAGGCTGAGGTTGAGGTAATTAAAAGGTCCTGAAGCTCCCTAATTTCTCCATATTAAGTACATAGACGCAAGATTCGAATTCTAGAAAGCAGAAAGCAGCGACGCCTCGACGCTTTCATATTAGCTCTAAAATGTTGATATGGTCTTATTTTTAATTTCCAAGTCGCCCTTTTAACAATTCATTTCATTATTCGAGTTGAATAGCCGCGAAAGCTTTTATAGGAATCTGATTAAACTTCCTTTTTTGATTGTTCGAATTTACGCCCGTGTTAAAATAGATACAAAATGTTTTGTTACTTTTTTTTATAGGCCTTAATCAATTTTAACATTTGAACCGGCGATTTGTTTTTTTGGTCAACGGTGAATTTTATTAATAAATAAAATCGTTGTATTAGCGGAATAACCACCAGGGAATAAAATTTGACCTTAGATTTTTATTGCCGCTGTAAGCGGAGTTATTATTATCAAGCTTCAGACTCGTAGACGAGGTTATGAGGCGACAACGATAATTCATACGCTTATTCACTCAGGGTCATTTGTTCCTTGTGATGAATCGTCTTCCATATACACATTCACACATATACGCTTTGATGTACAAGCAGGGCATTAGTGATTAAAATATGTAGTATTCTTCCGGTGTTAGTTTTTAGCCAGGTCACCAGATAGTGCTACTTGAAAGAATGATTAGTAAACGTACTTCAAATAGTGTGTTTGTATTATATTTTGTAAAACATATTTTTTATGAACCTTTTGTGAATTATTAAATTTTTGCGGCAGCGTGGAACTATAGTTTTTATAATATTGTAAATTAAAAAAAAAATGTACATGTATACTGACAAATTAACTTTTTAAATAAAAATGTATGTATTTTTTTATACCAAAATGTGGGGAATTTAAAAATTTTAAACACAATTCTTGTTAATATAATTCTTCATCACAATTAAAACACTGTCTAACTTTTCGGACCGTGGAACTTTTCTTTAAACTTTATTTATTATCATTTTTGGTCCGTTTATGATCGCTCGAAAGGTGCTTTTAGAACCGAAATCAAAAATTGTGGTTTTGAAATCGGATTGGGCCCTTTTTTAAAATTTGCCGATACTAAACGCCAGTGGCATGCGATAATCTTCCCTAGAGGCGACTGCACTTTGTATCGTTTACCTTCATTAAGCTATGGAAACCGGTTTATTAATGTTATTAAGTGCCATGGATCATCAGCATTTATTATTTTTATGTTTTATCTTCCTGTGATATCCTAGATTATTTTGGACCGTCACGATACATTTGTTTTTATATTTTAGCACGAATTTAGATGACTTAGTTTCAGCCGACAGGCATAACAGACGTAATGTTTATCAGACAGCCGGTAGTTAGGAAACAAGAGTTATTATTGTATGTAACAATACAGAGTTATCATAAAAGAATGGTGCGGTTTTGAACATGGTTTAAATTAAAACAGAATTACTTACAGTTTATGTTTTTTATTTTTCAAATTTGTCGTCTCAAACATTTTTTTACATAATAATAAATTTCAATATGTGCGCCCTTAGTCGCTCGACAAATGGTCAAACGATACTCAACTTCTCTCCAAACATTGGTTAACATTTCTTCGTTAATGGTTGTCATTGTTTCATTAATCCTGTTTTTTAAGCGGTTTAGGTCGCGAATTTTTTGTGTATAAACAACGCTTTTGATGTACCCCCACAAGAAAAAATCGCAAGGTGTCAGGTCTGGACTCCTTGGAGGCGAAAGTACGGGTCCTTGCCGGCCTATCCATCGATCTCCAAATTTTTCGTTCAAAGCGTCCGTGATCAATGCATTGAAGTGCGGGGGAGCACCATCTTGTTGGAAATGAAGTCGATGAATGTTTTCGAGTTCATCCGGCTGTGGAAAGCAATAGTCGGTTAACATGTCAAGATACACAACTCCATTAATTGTTTTTTCAGCAAAGAAGAAAGGCCCTATTACACGATTTTTCATCACACCACACCAAACATTAACTTTAGGCGAATCGCGTTGTTTCTCAATAATTGCGTGTGGGTTTTCAGAGCCCCCTATTCGTGAATTGTGTCTGTTAACACATCCATTCACATGGAATGTAGCTTCGTCTGTAAAAATTATATCCTCTAAAGTGGCCAGTGGAAGGTTGTTTTTTGGGTGGACAGCCTGTAGAGTTGTCGACCATATTCAGGTAGCCCGATGTTTCAAATGTCAGGGATTTGGGCACACCGCTCTCCGATGCCGTGCGCAGAAGGAGATGTGTGGCCACTGTGCCGCTCCGGGGCAAAAGGCAACCAACTGCCCTGACAAGTCGACGCCACCCAAGTGCGCCGCCTGCTGCCAGGTAAAAGGCAGTAATGCTGGACACAGGGTAGGGGGTAGGCTGTGTAAGGCGTACGACATAGCACGGGCTCGAGCTGTTAACAACACAGCTTATGGCGACGCTTGAACGGTCAGAAGCCCTTGGGGACATCTTCCACTTCAAACGCATACGCCTGGGGCAGATTAATCGGCATCATTCCCGGACAGCCACGTGCGAGGCCATGAGGCTCCTTGAGGAGTACAACCTTGAGGTCCTCTTGGTCCAGGAGCCGTACGCAGTCGCGGATAGGGTGGTCAGCTTCCACGGGGTGAAAGTTATTCATTCTCGTGGGGGACGGCCGCTCTCTGCGATTGTGGTTGGCTCTGACGATTTGGGTGTATTCTGGATGCCCCAGTGGTCAGATGAGCGGTTCACCGTCGTGCGAATCACGAGGGGTACGCTCGATGTTGTACTCGTGTCGGGATACTTCCAGCTTGGATGGAGTATCGATGACTTGTTGGCGAAGTTGGGCGGGATTCTGGACAGTCTCCCGGGCACCAGAGTGCTGGTTGCCCTGGATGCTAGTCTACCGCCGTCTAGATTGGTTGCAAGTCTACCGCCTGGGGTTCACCACTCACAGACCCCAGAGGCGCTGGTCTCGAACAGTTCGCAGAAGCCAGGAACCTCTACCTAATTAATGATGCGGAGCAGCCACCAACTTTCTCCAGCGAACTGGGGGAAAGTTATATAGACGTCACCTTGGTGACGGGTGGCCTGCTTCGAAGGATAGGTAGTTGGACTGTCTGGCCCGAGGCCAGTGTGAGCGATCATAGGCTTATAACCTATGAAATCGCTTACGGAGGCGGTCCAAGAGCACCAAATCCAGGTCGCTACAACCTAAGGGGCCTGGATCGACACAGGCTGAGGCGGGTGTGCGATGCTGCATTGCAGGGGTTGCGGTGGAGCATGGAGTCTAGGGAGGAGGTGGAATTGATGGCGGAGCTAATCGGCCGGGCCATCAAGACTGGTTGCGACGAGGTCCTATGGCGGCCTAGGCCAATGGACGGACCCGTCATAAGCAGCCAGTCCGCTGATCTGAGCGTGCCTGGAGCCGTCATGACCCCATTTTCCGGGGGGGTCGTCTGTGGAAGGCAGACGGAGGCCCGGCAAGAAATGGTGGTCCTCTGACCTTAGCGTGCTGCGCGCAAGAGTGAGGTCCGCTCGGGCAAGATACCAGCGCTGCCCCCTAACGGGGATTATCGTTAACGACGTGCGCGCTGAGCGTCTGCGGATCTACCGGCGTGCCCGAAACACATATGTTCACCCCATCAAGGAAGCCAAACTCAAGTTTTGGAAAGACTCCATGCGGGGATTGCAGCGCGATCCCTGGCAGCTCGCGAAGACTTGTTACCGACCGAAGCCATTGCACGTGTTGTCCAGTGTTCGGTGCGGGTTAGGTGGTCGTGACCACACGTTAACATCTGTGGCGACTTACCGGGCGTTCCTGGATACTCTGTTTCCAGATGCTCCGGAGGGGGAAGCGGAAATCGGCGTTAGGGCGGGTGAAACACCATTCCCTGGCGTTCGGACCGTGGAACCCGAAGATATAGACCGAGTGGTTTCTCGAATGGCACTAAGGAAGGCACCAGGGATTGACCAACTTGACCCGGATATTTTCCATCATTTATTGCCTGTCATAAGAGAGCCACTGGGCAGACTGTTCACGGGATGCCTAAACTGGGGCTGCTTTCCGGCTTGCTGGAAGGTGGCTTTGGTAAGGGTAATCCTGAAACCTGGAAAGGATCCTGGTGAGGTCGGCAGTTATCGACCCATCAGCCTCTTGCCGGTCCTCGGCAAGTTGCTGGAAAGGCTGGTTGTGGAACGGCTCGAAGAAGGCATCGATATGAGCTGTATTCTAAATCGAGGCCAATATGGCTTCATGAAAGGGGTTGGCACCGAGGATTGCATCTTAAATGCTCTTACCGAGGTGGAAAGCGCCGACTGCAAATATGTTTTGGCTATTTTTATTGATATAGAAGCAGCATTTCCTTCCTTGTGTTGGAGTTCTGTCCTGTATGCTTTGGAACGCCGCGATGTTCCCGAAGCCATACAGGCCGTGGTGCGAGACTATTTGTCTAACCGTACGGCCCTGTTTAAAGATGCGCACCTAGTTGTGTAAAAATCCGTCACCAGGGGAAGCCCGCAGGGTTCCGTTCTCGGTCCCCTGCTGTGGAACCTGGTGTTCGATGGATTTCTGGGGTTGACATTCCCAGAAGGAGTCACGGCCCAGGCTTTCGCCGATGACTGTCTCCTTTTAGTTCGTGGAAATTCACGACCACAGCTAGAAAGTAGAGCGCAGGCGGCCTTGTCAACCGCCGAAGGCTGGATGGACATACAAAATTTAAAGATTTCTGTGCCCAAGACGAAGTTTATGCTTCTAAAGGGCGCAGACAAATTATCATGCAGTCGAAACCCCCACATTAAGTATAAAGGCTGTGTAATCAGCCGAGTAAGGGTTCATAAGTACCTAGGTGTTTTGTTTGATGATAAGTTGCTTTTTAGCAACCACATTAAACAAGTTGCGGCGGACGCTGTCTCTGTGATGCACAAACTTAGAAGGATTGCTCGGAAAGACTACGGGCTTTCTGGTCGCCAAATGTACTTAGTGTACCGAGGTGTCTTCGAAAGTATGATCGCATACGCGGCGCCAGTTTGGGCGCATAGGTTGGACAGAAATAGAGCACTGCTTCTAAATTTAAGGAGTGCCCAGCGCAGAGCTTTAATTGTATGCACTGGTGTTTTTAAAACAACCTCCTATGAGGCTACTACCGTATTGGGAAAGGCTCTCCCAGTCGATTTAGTGGTGAAAGTTCGAGCAGCCATATGGAAGTTGCGAAGAGGTCGGGAAACCGAGGTATTTGGGATACGGTTTCGGGCCGGGCTAGAACTGGAACGGAACGGTGATCACAATGCACTGGGTCTAAATTTCGAACATTGCCCATTTCCCGCCTGCGGAAGAGGGTTTGGGGCCTCGCGATGGAGGCATGGCAGCATGAATGGCACACCACGTCTAAGGGAAGATCTCTGTATAGATTTATACAGGATCTGGGGGGATGGTATGCCTCAAGTTCATTTTTAAGGGCGGCGGGTGCCCAAGTGCTCACCAACCACGTGAATTTGATGCAATATCTGTTCAGGTTTCGCCTAGCGGCTGATGAGTTGTGCGTCTGTGGGGAGGTCCAGTCGAACGAACACCTAATGTTCGACTGCCCTGCTCTTGGGGGGGCCAGAGACCGGGCCACCCTGGAACTTAGAGGTCAGGGGGAAAACTGGCCGCTCATAAACGGCGAGTCAATGTGGCGTGAGCCGCATTGTCGGACCGTGTGGGAGTTCCTCGATGAGGTTGCGATGTTCAACCGTCATCGGTAGTTTAAGTTTAATTTTAATGGGGATTTATTGATTCCTGTGGCGTGTCGGTGGAAAACCTTCCTGGAAATAATGGCTGCCATCAGCCAATAAGCTCCAAGCGCTTTAATGGTGGACAGGCACTAGCTGGCAAACAGCGACCGAGGCGTGGCGGTTTAAATTGCCGTCTTTTTATTAATGTAACTTTTTTGTTTTTAATTGTAACAAGGGGTGCGCCTCCCCGATTTAGTTTTAATGTGACAAGTGAGCGGTAGGGACACATAGGTGGGTGCTGTACGGCGCCCAGCTTAACCGCTCACGCAAGATAGGAGCTCATTAGGAGCATTTAGGATAACGAGGTCGCAAATCTGTTTAGAGGCACAGTAGCCGTTTTTTGGCACGGTACATTTGGTCTATGCTCTAGGGCGACCGAATAGGGTGGCGGCGGGAGAAATGCCAGTTAACCAACAATATCCTCTAAAAATGATTCGTTTTCACTTATTCTGTCCAACATTTCAACAGCGAAATTGTAACGTTTTACACCATCATCGGGTTTCAATTCCTGCAGTATCTGGATTTTATAAGCGTGTAATTTCAGTTTTTTATGTGAAACTTTGTGAACTGTTGATTTTGGAATACTAATTCGACGCTTCGACGGGGGATAGACTTCCCAGGACTTCTAATTGCCGATTGTCTAATTAGTTCAACCGTTTCGTCTGGTATACTTGGTCGGCCGGTTGATTTCTGTTTCTTAACTGATCCAGTTTCTTCGAATTGTTTGAACCGACGTGTTATGTTATTTTGTGTGGTGGATCTCTTCCGAATTCACGTCGAAACGCAAGTTGAAAAAATTTTGTTGGACAAACCTTTCACAATAAACGACCGGGTTACTTGCTCCAATTTCTGAGGTTCAAAGAGCAACTATTGTTCTTGCTGGTAGAGGAAATATGTTCATTAACAACTCGTTATTGATTGTTAACTCCTGATAAATCTCTGACAAGATTCTATGCGATTTGCAAAAATTACGAAAACGATTGAAAAGCAACCCAATTCCTTATATGTCGATAAATTCGGTTTTAATCATTGACAAGCGCCGCATTGTATTTTCAGCTGAACTCTGCACCAAAATCAACGTCAAAAAGTGAAACGATTTGTAAGGCTTACTGAAAAGAATATAACTTTAAACGAAAACAAATTAAAACCAGAAACAAATTAATTTCCGTCACAATAGGTTAATAATGTATAAAATAAACACCTAACTTCCCGAACATGGTCATATACGGTTTCCACTTTATAAGCTGACTTGAACCTTATTGAGATGATTTGGATAAACAACCCCTCCGCCACATCACCGGATTTACAAGACTCGACAAACTGAGCGTGAATCCAGTAAGTTCTCGCCTGCATTAACAGTACCCAAAATCGACCCGTACGGTGCAACAAAAATTACTTTTCTTGTTAAATTAAAGACGTCTAAAAACGGTCTCCGGCTTCTACAAGTAAATCCCTTACGTAACTGGACCGTTATACGATGTGTGGAAGCATCAAACTGAATTTAAACCGTTCGGCCCGCGTTGCCATCAGATCAGATAATAAAGTTCAGTTATTTACCGGATACTTTACGGTAACTGCTGCTGTTTTATGTATGATTTATTTACTCGTTTCATGACGCATATGTACGTATGTAACTTATGAGGCCGAACACACGAGGCTCGGGAGAAAATCAAAATAAGAATTGCTTGACCGGTTCCTGCCCCCCCCCCCCCTCAGATGTATAATTGCGGGATAGTGAATTATATTTAGCCGGATAAAGATGTATGCGACAAAACTGATACTTTTATCGTGTAATTACTTATTATGTTATATTTGTGCGATCTTGTTCCATAATATATGACTTGTCTTTTTACAGACGGGTCGGCGTGTTTCTCTTTCAAACCCTCTTACTATTTATGAGGAAATTTAGCGTACTCTATCGCAAAAAGAATTATAACGAACTGATTTTATAAGCTACATTTTGTAACTTAAATGTAATTAATCTGATAGATAAATTTGGCGGTTTCCTATATCTAATTTTAAATACTTTTGAAAGGAAATTGTAGGAGAAAATGGATCGTTTAAATTTTTGGAATTGATTTAAGAAACACATTGTTTTTTTAATGAACAGGATATTTATTTGATTATTTCACCTCATACAGACAGCTACGTTATTAAATATTTTTGTAATAAGACAGAACAACAAGGAATTTTGCTAAATTAAGACTAGATTCTCTACATATTTATTTATCGATTAGATTATAATACACATTTTATTTTAAACTGATTGTACTTATATATATATGTATGTATATTTTAAAATTTATTGATTTGCTTTTGAAATAAGATATTTTTTTCATTTTTTTTTTTTTTTTATGTATTTGTAAGAGTCTAAAAATATTTTTTAAATATTTAAAATATTTTTAGACTCTTACAAATACTAGTTATTATATACATTGTTACGAATATTTACGAAGTAAAAACCTTGCACGAGTCATTTACTAGTGCGATAAAAAGAAGTCATCAGTTTTTGAACCAACTATTTCCAAAATGTTAAATTTTTTGAGTCATTACTACTCGGCTGATATATTATTCTTGTCTTTCTCGGACGTATTTCATTTTGTGAAGAAAATTGTTGACGATTCGGAATCAGATTTACTCGGTATAGAAAACTTTAGGTACTGTACCGTTTCTAGAGAAAGGCATGAGGTGTGTTCCATCAAATCGGTAATAAATATATTAAAATAATATTAAATATATAAAAATAAATGTTTTTAAATTATTCGGTATTATAAAATGTTTTGATTTTCCAAGTTTTGATTATTTTATTAGTTTATGTTATTACCGATACAATTTTGTATCGGGAACATCACCCTTTTTTTTTACTTAATTTTACATCGAATTCCTCCTCAAAACGGTTGGATCCGCCTCTGATTGGAAGTAGTTGATTTTGTTACTAATATTTTCTTTATGATTTATTAAAACAAGAAAGGGATGTTTAAACATTTCTTTCTTATTTTAATAAACGTGAAAACTTTTCTTGTTTCTGCAGGAAACATTATTATTTATTAATAATATTACATTATTAAACATTAATAAGTTTTTGATAATTTTTCCATATTACAGCAATTAGTTCATAAAAAATTACGTAAAAACATTCATAAATCATTCTCTTTCATTTATATTTCAATACATATTTAGACACTCATCGATATATTCGTACATTACGTTAAAGTTCTGAGTCGTATTTACGTGTGTGTTATCACAAAAGTTATCTGTAATTTGAATCTGTACAAATAAATAAATACATATATATGAGATGCATTTAAAAAAGCATTCCTCGTGACCCTCGCTACATATTTTAACTGTTTTTAGTAGTATTTACCCGTAATATGTTGACAGTCTAAATCTTAATAAATGTTATAATCTTATGATTTTTGAGCCGTTAATACAGACACGTAGTCTCTCAGACTACTTAGTTGTTTTACTCGTTTCCTAAACAAGAGATTTTTATAAATATTTAGATTTTTTCTGTTTATAGGCAGCATTTTCTGTTGCTGAATGTGTGTCTTTTTGTTGAAGTTGGACAGTACAATAGCCATCTTAAATCCCCGTTTACTTTCTTATTTCGTTATTACTTTCATTTATCTTTTTTCGCGTAGGGTAAAGATATTAGCTTATAATATTATACAGCTATATATTCCGATACGCATTCGTTCATCGAGGAGTTAAGTATTATTTTATCGAAACGCTCAGCATTGTTGCACCTTTATCGCATAAATTAAGTCTGATAGAAATTAATCGTTTGTTACCGTCTGGTCCGTTGAAAACCGCTACCTATGACTTCATTAAACTGCTGCTACTGAAAAAAAATTAATTTATAGCGGGCAGAAGTAGAAGTAGAGGAGGCACTTTGCGCCGGTGATTGCACTGTCGAGTCGAACAGGTTCGTTTACACGTTTTATGTACTTTTAGAAATGTTGCCTGTTAGTCCGGAATAAAACTTTTATTTAACGTTAGATATTTGTGTTTTTAAGGATTATTTTTACAATATTTTTTAAGAAATGGTTTTTTTTGGTCGAAAAATTATCGTTACATCATTATTCCTGACTTATAAATGATAAAAATCGACTTTATATTGCTTGTTTTCTTTCAAAACGTGCGTATTTTCACCGAGACCCAAATGCCACGTACGTCTTCAAATTTCAGAGCGATCGTACTAAGTTTAGATCACCCGGTCGGGTGTCCATTTATCGACACAAAGAACTTATGAACACCGAAAGTCTATTTCAGAGTGAATTTAGTGATAAAACTTTTTTTTTTCAATAACTTACAGAATGTTATTTTATGTAATCGTTATGCACCTTCCATCGATTAAGGTACTCATAAAAGGTTACCTTCCGAAATAACCTGTTGAAGATTTTAATTTTCTTTCAAGTTATTTATATTTTATATAAAATTGCTTAGAACAGCTCCACAAACAAGTGAATACAAAAAAAAATAATTATAAACAATTTTCTTAAGAGAATATATACATGACTGAAATAAAAACAAAACTTTTCAAACAGATACGTAATTAAAAATCATTATAACTAAAAATATATTTTTGTTATTAAATTACAATCTGTTTTATTGTAATAAGATAGCTTTAGAAAATTAAAATTAATAATAAAAAAACAAGAAAAAAATTGAATTAGAGTACTAAATTAAATTAAACACAATTTTTAGAAAAAAATTTTTATATGAAATTCACCAAACCGAAGAACAAATCCAGTCTTTCAGACACTGCGTTGAAAAGATGATGAACTGCTTGTCTAAATCTGTGATTTTGAAATTAATATTTACTCATCTCAGAGATGTATATACAATTAAAGGTCAAATTTTTCTTTACATCCAGCTACACAACTTATTAATAACATTTTAATATAAAATTTGAATAAAAATTATTAAGTCGTATACTTCGAGCAAATTTTATTAATATTACATTATAGCTGTTATTTTCATGTTACTTTTTTTTTCAGTTGTTCAGTTAATATCCACATAATAATAGTTTATATTACTTTGATTGTTAACATATGATTTTGTTTTTTTATTGTTATTCTGTAATTTAAATACAATACATAGTATATCTAATTTTCAGAACGATGCTAGCGACTAACTTTTTTACGATATTCATTCGACATTATAGCTGTAAAACATTATTTTATAGAATTGATTTTGTTAAAATTTTCGTTAAATAACATTATAATTATTAAAATATTTTACCTACAAAATTTTATCGTATAGTGATCGTATACGAAGTAGTCTTCCCTTATCCTTTGTGAAGCAAACAACTACATAAAAATTTGATGACGAATTTGTTAGTGACATTTTGTTTGAGGCGTAATTTAACAGGTTTAGATCGGCTTAACTTATCGGTTTAGTTGATTTTTTGTTCGATTCAGCATTATTATTGCTGTAGGGGGTTTATTTTTATCTTCTTGTGAGGAAGGTCAACGGTTTAAGGCCGCACCGTACAAGATCCATTTAACGCTAACGGCTCCTCTACTTCCGACCGTTGTTGTCTTATTAGGTTCTGATCGACGATCCTCGATTAAGAAATTTAACGAGTAACAATTTACAACTACGCACTACACAAACGAGGGGAAAATTACTTAGGGTCCGATTCAAGAGATCCGCGCCAGATATCCAGACGCTTCTAAAATATCGTAAGAATCGATCGGTTTTTTAAAAATTAATTAATTATTTTTTATACAGTTATGAGATAAAAGGACTGTAACGGCTTAAAATGTGGATTTTTTTTTTAAATTCCTTATTACGATGAGCATCGGGTATAAAGTTTCTCGTCTTAAAACTTCGGTGTTTATGTAGGCTACATATAATTTACTTAAATTATTTTTTTAACAGAATTTAAAACTATTATTTACCGTATAATTGTAAGTAACGTACGAGAGTAGTAACAGGAAGGTTAAAGCAAACATTTATAAGAATAATGTTATAACCGAAAAACCAATTAACGAATATTATAAAAGATCGATATATTTCCACCGCGTTCGTACTTGCTGACATAAGTCAGCCGTTGTTCACGGTCCGAGGGAAAAATTTGATTTCTGAAAGAATTATTTAATTCGCTCGGTAGATAACTGAAATACGCGTTAATATCGTTTTCAAAACCTACGATTTAATTTCTCCAGTTGAATTTTGAGTCGCTAGTCCTCCTCACCGGTTACTTTTATATTAATATTTCTTATTTAATATTTAAATAATCGTTTTTTCCTGTCCGTAAGTACTATTTTGCATCACATTTTTTACTTAGTTTAACGAGAGTGCAAAACGATACGATAATACCACTAACCTTTTTATGTTAGACTGTTTTAAATATATATTATCTAAATTAATACTAATTATCACAATTACATATTAAGGCTAATCGTCTAATAACTATAATAAATAATTAAGTATTATGTGTCTATGGCATATTTTCCGTTATCATTGAATAATAAAGATAATATAATCTGTAAAACCGTGTTTTGATTAGTAATTTAACAGATTTCATATCAAAATACATTTCTTTTTTTACAGTTAATGCTATATATTTTTGTAAAATGTATCTAAGTATTATAAGAAATGGCTAATTCGAATAACGATTCGATTTAAACTCGATTAAGGTTCATTAGTTACGTCAAAACGTTCCAAAATACATTTATAGTTTAATCGTTGATAAAGATTAAACCGTCGACACAGCGCTTCTTCATGCCGGGCAAAGGTTTATTAAGAATTAAAAAAATAATTTCAACCGGAAGCGCAGCCATAGCAATTCCGTTGCAATTTATGATTATTTTTATACATGTACTTTTCAAAACGTATTGATCTGACTAAAATACTTTTTAATTTTTTTTCATCGTCAAAGTTTACTAAATTTGTATAAATTTTCACTGCCCACCGTCATGGAAAATAAAATTATTTTAATTATTAATTAGGTCTAAATATTAACAACTATTACCTAGATTATATTATCCGACATTAATTTGAACTGTAATAAGGGTTTAAAAAAATATATATCTTATTTTTCCTATTAAAAAACTAGGTTTTTATAATCAAACGATTTATTTATCAAGACTATTTTTTTTAAAAATTAAATTGTACATTACGGTAGAATAATTAATGTAATACTAGAAATGATGTATGATCGTAAACTTTATTTATTTATTGACGAATTGTAAACCGATACGGTTTTATATTTACTTCAGCTCAGTTTATTTTAAGGTGAACGTTATATAAGCTTCAACGGATTCTGAGTTAGCTTTCGTTTTAAATAAAATTTCTTCTGAGACTGCTGTCGTGAACATCGCGGGTTATCTCATCATCTGGTGTGCCATAATAACAGTACGATAACCGGACGATATCCGACTGGTCTGTTGTACTCCGTACTTCCGCTGGCAGGCTCCGAGGAAATTTTATATAAAGCAAAGGTTAGTTGAAACTAAGGCAAATGTTTTATAACGTTTATCTTCAAATAAAGTGTACATTATTGTAAACAAAAGAGTTGTATACTTTTCTAAACGCAGTACATCTTGGATATCGAAATAAATCTTTGTATAAATTACAAACTAGCCGTATTAAATATATTGAAATAAAATTATATCCTTGTAGCAAAACCTCAATAATTACGGTAGGCCTAATTTTATTTACGTTAAATTAGATTTCTTAAATGTAATACAAATAATATAATAATAAAATTACAGAACTATTATATTTGACGTTTGAACGTGTTTTTATTTGAATTAAAACGATATATATTAAACAAATTATATCGTTTAATATATAACACCTTATTTAGGTATTACACCCCAGTCTTGTTTGATGAAATCGGATCCTCTCTCGCCGATCATAATCGTCGGACCGTTCGTATGAGCGGCCGGGATGGTCGGCATTATCGAAGCGTCTATGACTCGAAGCCCTTTAATTCCTATCACTCGAAGTCTTGAATCTACGACGGACGTTTTATCGGTGACCGGTCCCATCTTACACGTCCCTGATTGATGATAAATCGTGAAGGAAAGATGCCTCGCCTGACATTTCCAGTATTCGGCCGAATTGAACTTAAAATTTTTGCATCCGGGTATAATTGTCGGCATAAGATGCGTGTCGTATTTTTTGAAAGCTTTTGTTTTAGATAAATCTACGGCTTTTCGTACTCCTTCTACGAGTATATCCAAGTCGGCCGGATTCGAGAAATACCCCATATCTATTACAGGACTTTGCAAAGGGTTTTTGTCCCTCAACATCACTCTTCCTCTGCTTTTCGGTCTCAAAATCATCGGGAAAATCATGTATCCGTCGGCCTTCTCCTTATTTTTAAACATAGCTTTAAATACTTCGTTGGAAATCCCGAAGTTTTTTTGAAGAGTTCGCTCTGCCGTTAAAGTGCCTCCTATGAACAGCAGTTCTAAGTCGGGATATCCGTTAGGATCATTCGGTTTATTGATGTCGAGGAATGCGATCGCCTCGGTTCCCCCAGGTATCGCTAACCAGCCCTGGTGGTGTCGAACGTAATTGTTGAGAACGTTCGGATCCTCTAATATCCTGTCTACTTTGAGTGAAACCGTATCGTTTACCGTAAACGTAAGCCCTCCCAAAGCGACGTGATCCTGAAGGTTATATCCGACGGGTAAATCTTGAATGACCTTGACGCCAACGCTTTTGAGATGATCGGCGGGTCCTATGCCGGACACCATTAGAATTTGCGGAGAATTGATAGCGCCCGCAGATAATATTACTTCTTTCCTTGCTAAAACGGTGTATCTTCTACGGTTTTTGACGAATTCGACACCGTAAGCTCTTCTAGTGAAAGGATCGATTAGTACTTTTGTAACTTGGCTTCGTTTTTTAACATGTAAATTTTTTCGGTCTCTGATCGGATGAAGAAACGCTCGGGATGTACTCCAACGTGTTCCGTTTCTCATTGTAGCCTAAAAAATAAAATAATATAATGTAATCAAACGTATGCGATTAATCTTGCTTATGAGTACTACTAATTTATATAAATTAGCCTAGTTTCGCGATTAGATTTTACTTGGCTTCACCTAACGCATTAAATTTTTCATTACTTTAATGTAAAACAATTATTAATAAAAAAATAGTAAACATAATAAACTATTAATACATAAGACAAATAACTGATGCTTACAAAATGGTACAGAAATATTAATTTCCACTGGTATTTATAGTAGGATTAATGAAAACATTTACTACATTTATTAACTAAATACATTTCATTTTGCACTGTGCAAAATGAAATCGCATTAATTTAAAAAAAAAAATTATACTTTTTGGAAAATAAAATAAATAAATGTTTTTTTTTTATTCTTCTTTAATTTATTTAAGCGCTTTTCGTCTTTTTACTAATCCCTTTGATAATGACTATCATTTAATAATCAGAATTGTTATTTTTATTTCTATATTTTAATCTTTTATAAAAGGTTCCAGTGTATATTTAATATTTACTTATAAAAAAAGTAACTTTAAACTTGAATTTTTATACTTTAAATTCTACTTATCTAACTTAACGTTAAAATTTTTTTGTGTTCGGCTAACTCTAAAGAATTTTAAATATATTTGAAAAATAAAATATTGAAATAAGTTTATCGAACTGTGTTCTTTAAATAAAGAAGCAGAAAATTTTTAGACGCTAAGTAAAGGAAGTAAGAGATCGAAGTAGCGAACAGAACGGCTGTCTTAAGCGTATGATAGTCACTGTTAGGAATCGGATAAGGGGTTGAACTTGTTTGGTTTCTTTAACTGAATTGTTAACTGGGTGATATAAAGAAAGATCCTTTGAAACTTTGTCTGTATTTTGCTAGCTTTATCACCTTTATTTAATTGTGAAATTCAGGTAAAGTATAATTGTAGACCTAACAAATTAATTTGTTATTGTAGTTGATTTTTTTTTTTTTTGAGCGTGTTTATTTAGGAAACATATTCTAAGTATTTAAAAAAATAGATTTCTACATTTATAATTCGTTTAAATTTTATATTTAATTTCATGAATATAGCGCGATGAAGATTCTAATGTAATCTCATTCGTTGTTTTTTCTTACTGTTTCAAAGTAATTAGTTAGATCAGCTACTTATATCATTACTGTTTTATCAATATAATAATAATATAATGATAGTATTCCAGGCAAAGTTTTTGTTATTATTTTACTTATTAATTTTTTAAGAATTGAAACTTATTACAATATGAAATTAAAAGCGTAATTATTTTCACATTGATTCGTCCAGCATCAGGTAAATGAAACAAAAAGATTAAAAAAATAGGATTTTTTTGCTTTATACTAGGTCCAAGCGGTGGGGATTTCATTAAAAGGCATACATTTAATAAAATCAACTAGTTATTACAAAGTAAATTAAATGTGAAACAGAATTTTGTATTATCGAACGTACAAACAAACGTTTTTTGAAATTATTGCTGATACTGTTATCACCGTTTGCCTCCCATTTGCAACCGATAAAAACACGGGTAATTCAAATCGATTGTAGTATGAGAATAAATAACAGAAACGTATCTGTACATATCAGCGATACTAATTAATTAATTTTATTAAACGCACTAAAATTGCACGATAAAAGTTTCAGTCGGTAAAGAAATTTGTTCACATCATTTATATCATCGATAAGAAATAAAACTATGTGGAATGAGTTGAAATCATTTAAGTGCCAAATTTACATTACCCGATGTCTGATTTGTCCGTCCTGTAGAATGCTTGGCTTCAACACCGTGAGTTGAGTTTATACTTTGTTGTGCATCCTTTGCTTCAAAAATATTTATTTCAGTTAAATGTGTATAATTATTTTTAAATAATATAGATTATTTCATTAGAATAATAAATTTATTCTTTTTTTTTTTATTCATTAAAAGAGAATTCCCTTTTTTCTTTTTAAAATACGCAAATGCTTTTATATAAATCTAAGAATTCTGAGTTATTTCAATTTTTTGTTTGAATGTATAATTTGATGAGGATGAGGTTTGCTGATGAGGATCACATGCATGATCCAGGGTTAATATTATGGCCGCCTGCCTAGATTCAGTGTTCTGTATAGTAATATCTCTGTAGTATTACTTATATCTCGCTTCCTGTGACTGTAAACCTTGTGACGAGATTCGCCTTTTACGAGCAGAAGGATACAGCCCTGCTGAGATACAACGATTATGTTATGTTTGTGGTATAAATGTTACGAGTGAAAGCACCGTAATTAATCGTTGCTGGAAATTCAGAGAGATGCACACTGGTGTGGAAGGTATGGAAGGAAAGGATGATTCTTAATGATTACAGTCTTTACAGGGTCATGAAGGAATTTTGATGTTAGAATTTATGAAACCCAATGACCTAAGATCGTCGGTCCCTTGGACATCACTATAAACGATATTTACTGTATTTCATTTTAATATATATATATATATATATATATATATATATATATATATATATATACACGAGTTCTGTAAATTAAGTAATGAGACTATATTTTTGGCAGCCAAAGTAGCAACACTGTAAAGTTACTAGTAAACATATGGTTATATAAACATCTGATTTATATTAGGTATTAGTATTTTTTGTCTATTGTGCCCGCATGAGACATAAACAAACTTTTCGTGAAATGAGGTTTTGTTGTGCATTAAAAAATGAGTGATACTAATTATGTGCAATGTTTTGCAATAAAGTTTGGTGTTAAAATCGGTGAGAATGCTATACTGAAACTTTATCAAAAGTGAAAAGGGCATATGGAGATGACACTCTCACGAGCACAAGTTTTTAGTTGGTTTAAAGCATTTTCAGACGCCAGGAATCAGTTACATTCCAAAAAAGCAAAAATAAGCAAATCAAAAATCAAAATCATGCTAATTTGTTTCTTTGATAGTAATGACATTGTTCATAATGAGCTTTTGCCTACAGAACAAACTGTAACTCAATATGTTTACCAAGAAATTCTTGAAAGATTGCGGAAAAAAGTTGACCGCGTGAGACCAGCCATCAAAGACAACTGGATGCTGTATCATGACAATGCACTTTGTCACACTGCACTCTCAATTAATGAGTTTTTGGCAAAGAAAAACATTCCTGTAGTTCCTCAACCACCTTATTCACCTGGCTTGAGTCCTGCGACTTTTTCCTGTTCCTGACTTTAAAAAAACACTTCAAAAGACACCATTTTGGAACAGTAGAAAACATAAAATAAAATATAACTGACCATCTGAAGGATATTCCGGTTTCTGAGTTTCAACATTGCTATGAAGAGTGGGAAAACTATTTGAAGTGTTGCGTGGCTTCCCGAAGGAACTATTTTGAAGGTGATAAGAGTCTATGTTTAATTGGATTGCAAATAAAAAGTTTTTCTGAACCAATCTCATTATTTTATTTACACACCTCATATATAAAATTAATATACATATAATATATATATATATATATATATATATATATATATATATATATATGTATATATTAATTTTATAATTCTAATTACGAGTACTAAAACTATTTTGCTAAGAAGTGATTAATTTTTATTTCAATTCTTTAAGTTTGATACAACACTAACAGTATTTGAAATCAGTTCTAGTTTTGTGAATAAATGACAACTTTATTTTATTATACTGAAGTTTTATGTATTTATTTTTACCACAAAAAATGTTTATTGTAAAAGTTGTTACATTTTTTGATTTAATTGTATATGAACCATCTAAAATCATCCAAAGAACCATATAGAGCATGCAAAATGTTAAATTGTTTTATTTAAATTAGTCTAGCAGTTCACAGGTTACAAACACGTAAAAAACAAAACATATGTGAAGATTGAATTTAAAACATTTTTCCTTATTTTTAATCTGTAAAAATGTTAAAAACAGTTTTTGAGTTATTTATTTTCTGTATCAGGGTAATTAGAGCATATTTTTGTTCCTTGCATAAGTAGTAATGAATAGAAAAAAAGTGGAATACTAAGGAAAACTCAGAAATTTCTGTGATGCAAGAATTATTTTTTTAAGGTAACATTGCTTTTTAATACTAAATTCATTCCTGCTGATATCCTGAGGTATCTAAGTAAATATTATATTGATGTCTTTGTTTCTTACACTTATAGGACCACGTTAACTTATAAGCTTGCTTACGTACATGAGGTAGAATGAAGAACTGTAAATGATTTCCAGGGTCCAAAGGTTTTTCAACTCTATAGTGTGGTATCTGTAGTATAGAGCTATAGTTCTGTTCTACGATGTACTTGTAACAAATCAAATTTTTTTGTGCCATTTTGTGTTTATAGTTAGATGAAATACACTATCACCATATTATATGTTAAACATCTTCATTTGTTAAGGCGCGGGGGGGGGGGGGTTAACAACCATGAATTTTGGCTAGTGAAACTACTTCTGACCAAAACATTTCACAATGTTGTGTGACTTGAACCTACAAAACGAATCATTCATTAAAAAAAACAAAAAACAATGAATAATGTTCTTTAACGGTTTTTGTTCTTTCATGATACAAACAGGACAGAAAATCCATATTAAAATGGTCATAGAAACAAAAGTAAGTGAGAATCAGTTATTAGAATCTGTAATAAACTGTACAACATATAAGTGGTTTATTTGATATAAGTCAGCAGTATTGTTACCAAAAAGAAAAAAAATCTCCTGGGTGGCAGATAATTTTTAATTCTCATAAAATAAATTTCTAAACTTTGTATTTTTCTTTAAACTGGCAGCCAAAGAAAAGATACAAGCATTTGAATTAGTGCAAACATTTGATCAGTTTAGATCTTAATGAAGCACAGAGTATTATTTTCTTGGTTGTTTTGAGTATACTAACAAAAGAAAAACATTGCTACTGGTCAACAAAAGGACTCCATTCTAAATTTCTGTGTTTTTAGAAGTGAGAAGGTAATATTCAAGAGACTTTGTCCTTGAGATTCAAGTGTTGGGTAATTGGAAAAAATTTATTTACTTAGCCAAAGTACTTTTGAACTTGTGTATAATTAATATTCAGATTATTACACATTCTTAAAATAATTATTTAGAATTAAAATTTTGACATAGTCTTTTTTGACTGTCATGCTTGGACAATCTTTTTTGAATGGAATCTCATTGGACATAATTTTTTTATATAGCAATGTACTGTACATTCTATAGTTTATTAAGATATGGCAGTGTAACGGAAATATGTTTTAATTTTAAAAATCATAACTATTACCAAAATATGTAGAGTGTTGAAAATAAACATAGTAAAAAGCAGTTTTTATTAAAGTAAAACTGTTATACTGTAGATTAAAACACAACATGTAGTATAATAAACTCATAAAATCATAAAAAAATATGGAAATTATCAAAACACTACAGTAGTTTTTTTTTGCTTCAATATTAACTTACTAAGAGTAGGCCTAATTACTTTAATATTATCTAAACTAAAAAAAAATATTTTAAAAGTAAAGAAATAACTTTTCTGATCTTTAAACATGAAAACCGACATCTTCTTGAAGACAGTCACAAGCAGTTTCTTCCTGAGTCAGGACTGACTCTCTGAGGGCCTATCAATCAAAAGCTTTTTGTATGAGCTAGATCCTTTTGAGCAATCCAGTCCTTACCAAACAGCTTAGACATAGTTTATTCATATCATCTTTCTTTTAAGCTGAAACATCATGAACTGGCTGTATCTGTCATAGCTGATTAAAAATGGACTTACAACTGTCACTGCTCCCACCTCATGTTATTAGTGATTTATAGTCTTCTGTTTCAGATTCAAACCTGTAATTCAGTCATGCTTTAACCTTTATAATGCTTTGTTGATTTCGGGTGGTAGTATGCTTTATAATAATTAATTTCATTTCACTACTGCCATCTAATCTCTTAAAGCATCTGAACAAATCCTTCACATTTTGTAACTTCCAATCACAACTCAAAATTTCAGAAACTCCAACAGATTCATAAACTTCAATGTATTCTTCTTTTATTAAAATTGTAGGCTTTTTTCACAATTATGTTTCAATTTGGCCAAAAATGCAATCAGCAGGTATGTAACTATGGTCACGGAAGTGGGAATTTCAACTGTACAATAAGGTCATTAGTAGTACCAGAAAACAGGAAATACATAATAGTGTGTAAAACGTAATTTTTTTTATTTTGAGCACCACCAAAACCATCACAAAAAAGTCTGAATTTCTTCTTCCCTACCAAATCTAAAGAATTCAGATAGTGTAATAGTGCAAATGATACCTCAGTAGCACCTTTCCCTGATTGGTCTTCTGTCCAGACATAGAAAAACAAGAACGTTTTTTTTTATTAATCAACAATGCACAAATTGTAGAAGCACAGTTGTCTCCATGATTTCTCATGAAAAATCATAAAGTGTTTTTGACCAAGTGTTAAGGATCGTTTAGCAATCATGTGCTCAGATTTTTCAGGGTTCTCAGTATTTTTTAATTAAGAAGTCCAGTCTAGAAAATAACTGCGTACTCTGGTCACTTGCCAGCAGCTTAAATTCAATATTAAATTTATTCACAAAAATGCAGCAACACTTTAAACTCGATGCAAACATCTTTACCGTAAATTCGCCATAATTTTTTTACATTAAGTGATGAATTCAAGTAAATTTGTTCAGAGTTTTTCCAGTGGTACTTTCTCTCCCTTTCACAGTGTTTAAAAATTGGCAAACATACTCTTTTTTCAATAGAAATTTGCCAGATTCCGATCTTCACCACATTTTTTTTTTGTAAATAGGTCTCCAGATTTAATTCTTTGGACTATATTTCTCAAATGTGTTAACTTGACCATGAGAATTAATATTAAAAAAATTTTACAAACTGGAATGATTTTACCTGATTTTACTGGCAAATTAAATTTCAGACTGAAGTCATGTGGCTGCTTATTGTTATTAAACTACGGCCTTCGCCTTTTAACTTGCTGAATAGACAGTCTTGATGCTATAGAATTATCTTTAGAGACTTAAAGTATTTTGAAAAATATAAGAAAATAGTTTTGTTCTGATAAAAGTACAGTCTTGCAGTCTGAATTTATACAATTAAATCTTTTATTTGAATGTTTACATGGCACAAATAGGTTTTGTTCAAATAATAATCCATACTTTGCAGCTTTAGCATGATCTCTTTTTGTAACGTTTTCCTGTTTCTTCCTTGATCCTTGATTACTTTCCGTAACATTTACAAATCTGTCCACTTCCATATTTAACTTTAAATAAAACAATAAAATATTAATAAATAAACGTAACATGCAGTACAATTAAGAAAAGAAAACTGAAAATAGAAGATTCAATGCAAGCTGGGAAACAAACTCGCTGTCTGATTGGTCATTGAACAAAGTTTTGTTTGTTTGAATTAGCCATCCAGTTGAACAAAGTTGTTTTTGAATAAACTAGCCATTTTTAACAATCATTTTATGAGCGACATAATCTTTTTTTGGTCGAACAGACTGTGTTACTATATACAGAAGACAATCTAAATGAGCAATATAATAAATACTTTCTCCTTTTTATTTTTTGGAAAAGGTTTTACAGCTGCTATCCAATGTGTCATGCATCATGTTTATGCTACTAAGAGATGACTAATCATGGTTTGCCAATGTTTCAGATAATAGTAGTACAGCACTGGTGTGCAGATTTATCATCCAAGCTACAAAAGCATAAACCAGAAAAGCTGTATGTAGTCTCTAGTTGGCTTTACATCTCAGGAATAGTTCAATCTATGATCATAAAATAACATTGCTGCAAAAACTGAGACAAACATTTTTTTTTTAATAAAAGTCCACCATTCTTAAAACTTTTTATTTGATTCAACCTATCATCTAATTTTTTTTTATATAAGGTGTTATCAGGGTAGAAGCAGCTCTTATACATATCTGAAGGTTAAGGGTAATAAACCCCTGTCTTAAAAATAAGAGTGTATACATTTTTCCAATTTTCTACTTTTTCAACCTATTTGTTTCAAATATTTATAATATTTTTCTTTAAATGATGTGTTATTAAGGTGGGACCAAGTTATTAGGGTGTGAAATTGTTTGTAAGATCACCAACTTATAATTTATCATTTAGTGTACAGTTTTATTTATATTATTTATGATGATTAGTATTACGATATAATTACTAATTTATGTAGTTTGTTTAAAATTTTTGAAATTTTGATTTTAAATTAGCTTATAGCTTAGGTAAAGCTAAAATTTATAGTTTATGTGAATTTATCACATTCGATTTATTCTCATTTTTTAATTTAATTTTCATCATGTTTTCATGTGGCTTGCTTTATTTTGTTAGCGATGTATTAATATTTTATTGTACAGTACTCTCTATTATTTACCTTATTTATATGAGCCTATTTTACTGTTATTATGTGGTATACTGTTTGCGATCCAACACCTGGTGTGATAAACTGCTTCTAGTCATGCAATGTATAGTTTTGTTGTTAGCAAAATTGTATATGATTACTTGCTGTTATGGATGTTAGAATTAACTTCCTACATATTTTGGTTGCTTTTCATGCAAACTTTATGTAATTACATTTCTCTATAACAAAAATTTGCCAACATTAGATTAAATGACAAAGATTTGGTAAGGTTTTGATTTTCTTCAAAAGTAATCCGAAAAATAAAAATCCTTAACTATTTAAGGATTTTTATTTTCCTGTTCCAAACATATTTATCTTGAAAGAACAATAGTTAAGATAAATTTTATATTACATTTTACAAAGATTACTGGTAGATTTTACGCTGAAACATTTTATGTAACTTTTAATTTTTTAATGAGAAACTAAACCAAATTTCTTAAATATGATGTTTTAAAACTCATGTCAGGTGACACGGTGACTATAAAATATTACATGATTTAAAAATACTATAAGTAATAAATTACATACGGTTTATCAAAAAAATTATAGTTTTATATAACTTTCTCCACCAACCATGTTGGACAAAAAGTTTTAGTTATCTGATAATTCTCTTGAGGTAGGAAGTCGCATATTTAGGATATAATTGAAAAGTCTGCTGGATTTGAGATGTGCCATTTTACTTATTACATTATTGTTATGTATTTGTGCATTTCATAAAGTTCAAATGCATTAAGATTTGGTAATTTTTATCTGGATTGTTATCTGTGATGTTAAGTTATGATTTGTTTCTCTGCTTTGCAGGCCCTGTGATAGAAATTAGTCACAAGTTTACCGATATTAAAATACAACCTAAGTGAAAAAAGGGCCACATCTTGATCATTATAAAATAAAAAATACATATTGATGAATATTAAATGTAAACACGATTCATATCTAAAAAACCTTTTTGATTGCATGGAAAATACATGTTTTTTAACTTAAAAAAAGTTACAGGAAATAACACTGGTTAATGCCAAAATTAAAAACAATAGTATCAGTCACTGAAAATTGTTGTAAGACTAACTGAAACTGTTAAGTTATATGTATAACAAATGTTAATTTAAAGAAAATTTGATTTGGTGTACTGTTAAAAATGAATAAATTTAGTTAACCTACTTAATAATCTATTACTGACCGAATTGTACAGCGGAGAGTTTTCTTTTAAAAATACTGCTTCCTACTATATACAAATACAATATGTTTTATGCAGTAATCCTACAAAAATCATCCATTCCTACTGTATATTACAGGTGGAAAAGAAATTTAGAAAAAAGACATACAGACGTATTGAAAAATAAAATCAATTTTTATAAACAAATAAAATTACAGGTTTAGTAAATGCTTACTTAGTAAGCATCTAGTGAGTGATGTCGAATAAATGTTTTATTGGTTTAAAAATTTCATTGATAAATTGAACTAATATGAATGAACATATAACTTACAGTTTAAAAATATCTCATGTATAAAATGGTAAATATGAAGAGTAAATAATAGAGTCGTTTACAAATGTGCAAGCCAACTGAGATGCAGGCATAAGAAGATAATCTTCTTATTTATATTTTTTACGGGAAGTACTTTGTGACCGAGTTAAAATACTGAACTGTGATATCTAAATAATCTGTTAATTTGTTTACATTTCCTACTAAGGACTTATTTTAAAACTGATGCATACTTTTCAAGTAAATTCAATCTTATTTGCCTATTTAAAAAAAAAAAAAAATTAATGGAATGCAGTAACTTTAACAGAATATAATAATATAAATTATCAGGCAGCTATTGTATAGAATTTGTTTATTTTATATGAAATAGCTATTTCACATTATTATTTTTTTATTTTACATTCATCATCTAAGCTGTTGTTTATTTTAGAGAAAGATTATCGATGACTACAAAAGAAATTATTGTAAAGTCTAATTATGTATGTTGTTTACAATTCAACTTAAATATTTACCTGATGATATGAAAATCCAACTTGTGTGGGCCCATTGATATCAGTATTTTTGTATCCTAATTCAACTCCACCTTCTACAAACGCAGTTGCCAATGGAGATCTGAAAACAAATAATTTTAATTAAGATTCTATTTATATATAAATTATATGAGATGTTTTATTAAAAGTGTTTATTTATTTCTCTTTTTTTGTAGTCGTTTAGAAATCCTTTGCTACATAGTTTAATTTGAAGTAAATAGGAATTAAAAGAAATCTCACAATCACTGTGTTTAAGTAGAAAAATAATCCAAAAAATATTCTTGTGTTTTAATAATTTCTATAGTAATTTTGGTGGGAAAATTCTACTTGGAGAAATTTGGATATTACAAATAGATAATCACTTCATTAATGATCATTTAAGTAAAGGATTGCGGCTTAAAAATTCTTTAAATTAACATCTTTTAAATTTTGTACAATTTATCTAAAAGTAACATTTGCAATTGATTACAAAAGGAAACTGCATCTAGCATCGATCAGTGAAATGAGGAAATTTTTTAATCATGGTATTTTATGTTTTGATCCAAAACATCCATTATTTATAAAATCTGACTTGGTGTGTTTCAAAAATAGTTATTTTGTATAACTCTCAACTATTGTTTGTCATGGATATCAAAACCTTAGAAAGATTAAGCGCAGCTTATACTGTTGAGAGTTTTCACCTGTTTCATAGTTTATTTTATTCTCACTGCTTATGTTTGAAAATCAAATAGCATATTATTGTTTGTGAATATTCAGGTTTGTGCCCACAATATCTTAGAATTTTTAGGTAATTAATTCAGTACTTTACGTACTGAATAAGAGAATAAAATTCTCTATCTTTAATGATCTTTCCATTTTGGTGTTTTATACATTTAATGTCAAGGATTGTTTTTAATATGAAGTTATGTAGTATAAAAATATATGTGTAGTGCTAAACTCTGTGTTTATGCAGCTATAAAATTTAAATCCAGAGAGTTGTTGGTTTACATGCAGGAGATAGACAGTTTGAACCTGGACAGACCCGATATATTTTAATGATAATAACTACTCAGTCCTGTCTCTCAGCCAATATTTTGTTATAGGCTCTGAAGCCAAATCAGTAGATTTTGGTTTGAGAATCCAGGGATATAACAAGCTCACTTCAGTACATTCACTACATGAGCAGGGGATGTAGCTGCTTATGGACTCAAATTCAACAAGCTGTACTAGTTATCTGGAGACTGCCAGAGTATCGTACAAATCAAACAGTTCCAAATTTAACATTTCCAACATTTAACTTTCTCCTGTTGCATAAAAGCAGTGAATGTTATACATTATAGCTACATTAATTTGTTACTGTACATTATCAGTCCTAGTCTTTTGTATGACTGTGATATAAATTAGCACCTAAGCTACAAGGGCCACCAGTCAGAGTTGGTTCTCATTAGAGTATTGATGTTGCACTATGCAGCCAATCTCTCTTATAAGTACAATGAATAATACTGGTTGGGTTGAATGAATTATCATTTCTCGAGGCGAAGATTTACTTATTTGTAACAGTTTATTCATTTCTGTGAATAAGAAAACAGGAAATGTTGATTTAAGGAAAAAGGAAACATTGAGGGAAGGCTTCTCAATTTTCCTGGTAGGCTGGGATGAAACACAATTATTCTTGAGAATAGATATGAGAATTTTAGGAATAGCTTGCATCTTTTTAGATCATCTACTGTTTACCCACTGGGTTGGTCTAGTGGTGAACGCGTCTTCCCAAATCAGCTGATTTGGAAGTCGAGAGTTCCAGGGTTCAAGTCCTAGTAAAGCCAGCTATTTTTACATGGACTTGAATACTAGATCGTGGATACTGGTGTTCTTTGGTGGTTGGGTTTCAATTAACCACACATCTCAGGTATGGTCGAACTCAGAATGTACAAGACTACACTTCATTCACACTCATACATATCATCCTCTAAACGGTAGTTACCGGAGGCTAAATAGGAAAAAGAAAGAAAGGTCATTTACTGTTTGGTTATGATACCTAACAGATGCAATTTTAATATACTTACAAAATTATAAAAAGAAAGGGTCTTTCAGAAGGGGGCAGTCCCCCTTCTTTGTTCTTTAAATAAACTGAATAGAGTAAATTTGTAAGAGTTTAGGTTGTTAAGGAAAAATTGAGGTTAGTATTTATTAGTTATGTTGTGATATAGAAAATTGAGCTTATTTAACTGTAGATAATGTAAATTTTTCTTATTTTCACTTATTTTTTTATCAGGTTTGAATTTCTTCAATACTGTGTTAATCTGGACATTTTTAAGTAATACAGGTTATTAATTATGGAAATAAGCTGATTTAGATGATGTAATAAAATGTTTTTATGATTACTATGATCTGTGAGAAAGCTAAAAAAGAGTTTTAACAAAATATATTCTTCAGAAAATTGACTCAAATTCTGTCAGAACGGTTTTTTTTATATACGACATGGTACGTTATTTATACTTTTTTTGTCACCATTTTAACTTCTATTGCAATTTGAGCCTAGGAGGTGTTCAGAACTGTATATAATGAATTATATCTTTATTTTTGAGGTTTTGAATTTGCAGGTGAGAAACTTCTAGAAACTCTTTTTTGGAGCTTTTTACAGCTCCTCTGTCATAAGTATTGCTGTTGGTTAATGTGGCAACCTTATCAGCCAATAGCTGTAATTTAAAACTGAACACAATTGACTAGTGAGGAAATTCAAACGGTTATTCAGTTACACTTAAGGACAATATTTTAAATAAAATATTGAACAGAATCAAAAACATAGCTAGACAAAAACATGTAATGCTTTTGTATACTCTAACAACATTCATAAAAAATATCAAAATTTTTAGGATAGATGATGACTTGTTCCTCTGAAAACTGCAAACAAAATACGGAAGCTTATATGATAAACTAACTGCATGTATACTCATAAACACAAAACCCTGAATATTAAAATAAAATTCTATTTAAAATCATGCATATTTTACACCAGGACATAAAATCTATGAACTCAATACACTCAAACCATATGAAATTTATAAATGTACTAAATATTTAATTTAAATATATAAATAATAATTTATAAAATTTAAAAAGAGAGTAAATGTATATGTGTCCAGGCAAATATACTGCTCTTAACAAGTACCATTCCATACTACTTTAACAAGAAATAAAAACAGTGCTACCTAAAACACCATTACAAAAATGCTGAATAATTGCTCCATAAAAAGTTTCTGGAAGCACGTATATTCAGAAAGTGAATTTTTTCATAAAAAATGTAATATCAAGAAAATTGAAAAGAAATGTATTTTATTAAAGACTGATTAAATACCTAAATGGTGGATAGGATATTGTTAGATATCCACCTCTCTGATGATTTTCTACATCATCCATCATTTCCGGTATTTGAATGTCTTCAGATTTCATAAAATAACGATGTACATCTCTATATCCCCATCCAGGGTTTCCTTGTGCTTCCCATGCATCATAGTCACGGTAATTTCCACGTGTAAATATCATATAATTTAGTACACTACTGCCTCCCATTACTTTACCTCTTGGTATATTGCATTGGTGGTTCACCATCCCTGCAAAAAATTGTCAAATATTAGTAAAATTATATATAAATTTGCTTGGCAATACTAACCATGGCTATCGGTTAATGAGTTAGAACAATGGTAATTTATAATCACTTTTTTATAGTTGATTATCAGGTTAGTATATTGTGAAAATGTGTATAAATATGTAAAGCTATCTAGCATATTCAAATTTACAAGTACAGTGCTCAGTTATGCAAAGCCGTAGCAGAGACATGGGATGACCTGCATTATAGGCATAATACCTCTTTTAGATGATTAATTATTTAAGTTTACTGGTATTTTCTTTTAACTGTACGCAACATTTTTCTTTTATATAAGAATAATTATAATCTACAGTATTACAGGGAACATTTGCCTTTTCTTATAAATTGCAACTTGTTATCTTGTAATGAATATAGCCTATTATTTTTTTTGATGAGAAAATATTGAATATTACTGAAAGATTGTTATATCTGAAATTGCATTATGACTGAATACCTACGTATTAATTTTTCATATTTTTTTTTTTATCTTTTTAAATTATCCTATTATCTCTTTTAATAGAACGTGCAATGGGAACAGAATTTTTTTATTTTTTTAGTTTTCCCAAGGAATTCTGCACAATTAAACTTCATAATAGATTTTCTTGTGGAAGAAAATATTTTTCATAAAAAGAGAGATGTCTCCCATTTATCTTTTTATTATTTACTCAAATAAGACATAATTTATTTACAGTAAGTTATTGAGACATAATTACTTACAGTAAATTATATCTCAGTTTAAAATGAAATCTTTCTATTATTGATTTCATTTATTAGTAATTTTTGTGTCCTTAACTTCTATTTAGTGTTTAGCCACTAAAAAATGCCAATTGCAGTGATACTGCTCACAGCTTTCTTTAACTTTGGTAATCGGCAAAAATCAGTTTATTAAATGTGTTTTTTTAAACCATGTACTACCCTTTGGTATTTTATTCTTACAGCATGCATTTGATTTCCATCTCTTGAGACCGTTCCAAGTGTTGTGGAAACATTAGATTGTAAAATAATGCAGTTTTTGTCTTAGCAGAACTAAAATATTAAAATTATTTGTGCATTATGTTTGCATTCTTAAACAAATAAGCTGGTCAGTATGAAACAGTTATTCTAATATTTCCCATAAGTAATAGAAAGGCACTGTGGTCATTATCTATTAAAAATGCCAACAGCATGCAGTAAACCACACTCAGGATTCCTAATTTGAGTGTCGTCTGTGAACTGGTTTCACTGAGTATTGCTTTGGTTATTGGCATTTTATTTTATTATACCCTTTATTTTCCGAGTGCTTCCTGAGACATTGTAGCTATTGCAAAACCTTCAGATTGTAAGTAGTATAGTCAGCCATCTTACCAGGACCTAGATTGTTTTTTACTTTCTTTGATATTTATTTAGTGTTTCTTTTTATAGATAAAAATGTTTCATGAAATTAATTATCTACATAAAGGAAAAGAAATGTGTTTATTAAATTTTATACTTGGAATAGTTCAAGATAATTATGGTATTAAAAATTTAAAATTTTATAAAAAACTTACCTAAACAATAAGATTTAGATGGGACAGTCTTATATTTCCAATTGACATCTGAAAATTGAAGCATATTAGCCACTAATGGAATATCCATTATTATGCTCTCTTCTCTTCCAGCTTCAATTAAAAGTACTTTCCAATCAGGAACCTGTAATCAATAAATTATATTGTTAATAGATAAAAGTATAATTATTAATTTTCCTTTATAAAGAATTACAAAAATGGCTCGGTGGTAATTCTGTTATCGATCATTTCATCTGTATTTTATTTTGAAATAGGTTTAATATTTTAAAATATTTTTTACTATCTTAGGAGAAAAAATTAAAACTGATTTCACCATTAGATAAATCATTTTTTTCAATGAAGTTTTAAAATTAAATAGTAATTAAACATAGCTGGCATAATTTTACAAAATTAATTTCCTCCAAAATCCAAGCTCAATATATTTCTGGTATGAAGACAACACAGTATAAAACACATGATATACTACCATATACTCATATAAAGACAACCACTACTGCTATAAAGAGAGTTGTATTAAAACATTACTGATAGTTGTACTAAGACTGTATCAAAAAATCACTACTCCATTTCTGTCAAATAATCTGTCATTTTTATCCTTCAAAATATTCTTTTGTTTCACCTCATCTGATCTTTCTGATATCACTGTTTTTGGCACTAACACTTTTGACCTAACACTTTTTCTTTTCTGAATTACATTATGTTATTTTCTCTTACCATTTTACTTCATTTCTTGTTACTTTCTGTACCCACTTCTCAAGCGCCTTTTTCATTCTTTTTGTCTATTTTGTAACTTGAAGCTTTGTTTTCAGCTATAAAGAGATATCCTCTGTACACATTCACTATCTATTTCTTCACATTTATTTTCACTGTATTTATATACTTCTTTAAATGTTTATTTTGCCATTGTCATCCTTGTTAATTTCTTTTAGTACCCTTTTTTGCATTTTGCTCTTATATAGAATTTGTACCATGTTTTCTATTCAGTTCTCATTTGTGTACAATAAGTATTTAATTTAATTAATTTAAAACTGTGTAAAAGAAAATCTAAAATGCAAATTGACAAAAATAAAATTATAAAACTGTTTGTATAATGAAAAATATCTTTGCAAATGGATTATTTTAAACACATGAAAAAAATGAAGCGATGCAATTTAATTTTGTTGATTTTGTCAAGATCTAGCCAGAGCTCTCGTAGGCTAGTGTTGAAATAAGATTTAGATTGGTTCGAATAGTATTGCAACTAATTACTTTTAGTGTTTTAAAATGTTCAAACGAAACCATTTTTTTTAACAAAAAAAGGTTATCCTACTTTTGCGCCCCTCTCCCAGGAGTAAATATTGGCTACACCTATGCAGCTAATACTTCAGCTTACAAAAAATGACCTTGTTTAATTTCTGTTTTCATTTTGAATTAATTATGTAATGACATGAAATATCTTATCAATTTATTTTAATTAAATCAAAATAATTATTTCCACAGGAACACTATTACTCTGTCGATTTTTTAAATAGTAATAGATGAATGTTATCTGTACGCACAGTTTCTGCATACTCATTTTATACGTACCTAATTGCTTACTCAATATTTTTCATCTGTGCCATTAAAATTGTTATTACATTTTGTACTGATTTTATTTACTTAATAACATCACATAATTATATTGCTATTATTTTATGTAATTACTTTTATTTTTATATATTAATACTGACTATAACTGCTTCACATTTTGTTCTTTTTTTAATAAGTATGTTCTGCTCTGGAAAAAAATTAGTAATCTGTTTTGGTTTTCTTATATTTCTCTTTGTCAAATCTGTTTGTTGTGTAATTCTAAGTTTAACAAAACTGTTAGATATTAACAAGATTTAATTACTAGCTTACTAAAATTTAAATAGTATAATTGTAAGGATTTTTAAATACTTTTATATTGTCATATAAATAAACAAATAAATTTAACTATGCTGTTTGACATAAAGTACTTCATGATGATTACATATCAGTAACGAAGATTAAACATGTCAAAAATTTAAAACGTGTGTAATCAGACTGTTAAGCTTAAAGGTTTAATTGTCAGACTTACCTAATCACACACTATTGTTGTACATTTACTCTTTAGATGTTCCTTCTACAATTATACTGGTCGTGTGATTTTCATCGAACTGCAATAAAATATTTATTTATCTGTCTCATGTTGCAGTAACAGAGAGTGTCATTTTTATTGTGTCATGATTACATCTTTTTATAATTTCTCTTCTTAATGAACTATTTTAATCATTTAGTTTATTGATATTGAAAGGTACAATTTAGAAGATAATTCAATTTTTAGCATTAATTGCTACGTTGATAGACTACTCCAGACCTTCAACTTAAGTCATTCAGAAAGGATCTTACATTCTATAACTAAAGTTAATCGATATATGGGAAATTATTTTATTTATAGTCTCTAGTTTCATTTTTATATCTTTACCTCGCTTTCTTTTACATTTCAAGATTTGTATTTCTTCTTCTTCTTCTTTAGCTAATTTAATATACTGTAGCATCTAGCCATAAGGGAAACCAGATAGGTTAATTTTTTTTAAACCTTATGATCCCTATTATTGAATTTATTAATATATTTTTAGATAATCTTTATTAAATTAGTATACAACAGAACTCATTAATGTGAGAATCTTTATAATCTGACTATCTGCCTTTAGTGACCAATTTGTTCTTTTTGTTACAAAAGTATGGAATTTCCAAATTGAATGTTTGTAATATAAATGGAGTCTTGAAAGTTTGAAAACTGTAAAAGTAATATTTGAAACATAGCATCTTCCTTTCATAACAGTATTTTGTATTTTCTCTATCGTGGCTGCTTTTCTCTATCGTGTACTGTCAATTATTCCTATATAGACAGGCGCTACTCTATTTATGTTATTACATTTTTGTTTGATAATCAATGTGACTATGTTCATTTCAATACATAGCTTTTTTAGTATTTCATACACATATAAAAGAGATGATCTGATTGACCATACACTGCAGTCAGCATTAGAGTTGGCTAACATTCTTGTTTGTAATAGTGAGAAATACTGCACGTTATTTCATTGTAACATATAAAAACAAAGAAAGATGGCATGTTCATTGTTCATGAATATTGTGTATGTGTGTATATGTTAACAAAATATTTACTATAATAAATCTTATAATTATATGTTATCTTGTTTTATTTATTACTCATAATATAATAATACTTAATAAATATATTACTCATTACGTCTTTGAAGGACAAGTGCATATGTTGTAAAATACCAATTTTTTTATAACAGGATAGTCCTTATGCTACACATAATACTCAACATATACTTATAGCATATAACTATAGCACATAACATATAACTATAGCATATACTTATGCTAACACATAACACTCAATACTTTGATGCCACTGAAGACCGTATAGAAGAGCCTAATGATATTAAAATATCTAATATACAAGAATGTAAAAACAACACACTTTGTATACTCATTCATACATTTCTACATAAAAAAATGACAATAAAAAAAATGTATATTGGCTAACATGTATATAACAACAAATTAAAAATTTATTCGTAAATTAAAAAAAAACCTTAATATTATGTTGCTTTGAAATTTAGTAATTGTTTGCCTGTTACTTGTGATTTAAAATTAAACAGGCAATAGACTCAGTTAGAACCACAGTGTAAAATATCAGTATTAGTATCTCTGAAAAGAACAGAACAAAGACTAAAAATGTTTTGATAAAAATAAAAAACATTTTTCAAGTTTAAATGAAGTTTGATTCATTCCAAATACCAGTAAGTATAAAAACAATGAGTTTAACAATCTGCAATGATTTTCATTTAATTTTTTTGTATTTTCTTTTACTTGTCAGTTTTTATCACACATGAATAGCTGATCGATTGAGATTAGATTTAACGAATCAAATTTTTATTTTCATTTGTTTGGGATTCATTTTCATAAAACATTACAAATATAATAATCTCTTGGAAGATATTTGTAAAAAATATTTTTCTGAAATTTAAACAGCGAGTTTTCTCTTGTGACAATAAAAATTATTGGAAAATCTATTTTTAATCAATTTGGTTCTATTATGTATATGCACGTTTCCTGAACGTATGAGGAACAGTGCTTTGTCGCATTATAAGATGAATCGGTACCAAATTTGGTACCTAAGTTGGTACAGCTGGTAACAAGTAGATAAAGTATTATATTAAATTAATCAAAATGGTTTTGTTGTTTTAATTGTTTCTAAAATCATGCAATATGTTTTCAAGATCTAAAATATTTTGTATGGCAATCTGTTGCTGAATCTAAGTTTGTAAAATAATATTGAAAAATATTTCATATAGAATAAATAATGAGAGTGAGGTCAATAAGATAGCGTTATTGTAACAGTCTATAGTTTTCATTAAAATTCAACCGCAGGAATCTTGTACACTTTTAACTGAATGTATAATACCAAAAATGTAAAAGGAGAGATGATAGTGTAGGTTAATCCATTAATATAACTTAGTTTTGACAATATTTACTTGACAAATTAAATATGTTGATACTGAAATAACTTTATCTAAAAAAATGTTGTGATTTACTTATAGGTCATTTGGACAATGACATCGAAATTGATTGCATTTATGTAATATTTCATCAGGTGAAATCTAACTTAAGATTTACTTAGATAAGGTATATGTCATTTAATGAACTGGATAAATATTATATGTTAATTTTTTAACTAAATATTAACTTTATTTTAGAAAGAGTATACAGTTCCACAAACATTTTTTTCTATTCGCTGAGGTTTCGTAAACTAATATTGATATTTCAATTAAATATGTGTATTTATATTTACAATTAAACAGAAATATTTTATTAATCTGTTCATGCTGTAGAATTGAAGAAGAAATCTGTTTGTTATAAATGCAATTCAGAAAACTTTTGATTTCAAGTTACATTGGTGAAAAATTTAAACCAAATTTTGGTATTCGAGGTCTCTAAATAAAATAATGAGACTGGTTCAGAAAAACTTTTTATTTACAATCCAATTATACATGGACTCTATCACTTTCGAAATAGTTCCCTTGAGAAGCCACGCATTGCTTCAAACGGTTTTCCCTTTCTTCATAGCAGTGTTGAAACTCAGAAACTGGAATATCCTTCAGATATTCCAGTTTCTGAGTTTCATATATATTTTTTATATATGGTACGTTTTTATAATTTTTATTAGGTTATATTTTTTTTGTTTTCTACTGTTCCAAAATGGTGTCCTTTGAGGTCCTTTTTTAAAGTCGGGAGCAGGAAAAAGTTGCAGGGATTCAAGCCAGATGAATAAGGTGGTTGAGGAACTACAGGAATGTTTTTCTTTGCCAAAAACTCATTAATTGAGAGTGCATAGTGACAATGTGCATTGTCATGATGCAGCATCCAGTTGTCTTTGATGGCTGGTCTCACGCGGGCAACGTTTTTCCCCAAAAATATGTTTTGGTAAACATATTGATTTACAGTCTGTCCTGTAGGCAAAAGCTCCTTATGGATAATGCCATTACTGTCAAAAAAACAAATTAGCATGGTTTTGATTTGCTCATTTTTGTTTTTTGGGGAACAGTCTTACACAAATTTTTTCATGTCTAATTCATTTATCAAAATTTGATGGGCTGTGGTATGATTCAAATTCAATTGTTCTGCAATCATTCTGACAGTTAATTGCCGGTCGTACTATATTAAGTCTCTAATTCGCTCAACATTGTTGTCAATTTTTGACATTAATGGTCTTCCAGAGTGTGGATCGTTCGCAACTGATTCCCGGTCATCTGAAAATGATTTAAACCACCTAAAAACTTGGGCTCATAACACAGCATCATCTTCATACGCCCTTTTCAATTTTGAAAGTTTCAGTATCATTTTCAATGAATTTAACATAAAACTTGATTGCACAATGTCGCTCATAACACTGATAAACATTTTTTTTTCTAACATGTGATACATGATTTTAATCTATTTTTTAATGCTGAAAACGAATATGAACTCAGAATCTTTCTATCACCCACCATTTTTGAAAAACTTAAAAATTTTAATTAAAGGATTTTTTCATTTTTCAATGTATACTTATCATTTTAAGTTCCTATATTGTATTTTGTTAGCTCATTTTTTATTGTTTAACTTTGTTAACGTAATTAGTAAGCTATAAATAAACAATACTAGACAAACATTTAAATATCATAGTTACATATTATGATCTAATATAGAAGAGTGAGCCTTCATGGACATTATTAATCGTGTCTGTGCAGGTAAAAAGATGTAGCTGAAAACACAGCTGTGTTGTTTGTATTGAGCACTGGATTTAGGAATGAATTAATTTTGTTCAGTCTTATTGCTGTCTTAAGTTAAACAGTGCAGTGTCATAATGCTTCGAAATTGTGTAAATTGTGGATGCCTTTTGTTATGTATGTGGTGAGTTTACCGTAAAATCAAATAGAAAATACATTACACCTTTAATTAAAAAAGCATATCATTTGTACTTTCAGTGTAAAATTAGTGTTCAGGATAAGACGTGGGCTCCTCATATAGTATGTACTAATTGTTCGGTGTATTTAACAGGATGGCTGAAAGGTACACGGAAGGCTTTGCCATGTGGTGTACCTATGGTTTGGTGTGAACCAAAGGATCATATAACCGATTGTTACTTTTGTTTAACAAGTGTGTCTGGAATTTCTAAAAAATCTCAACATACTATAAAATACCCTTCATTGCAATCTGCAATCAGGCCTGTACCTCATAGTGAAATTATTCGAGTTCCTGAGCCACCTATGAATGTATGTTTTGAAAGCGGCGATGTAGAATCAGGCAGCACTGAAGAAGACAACAATGATTTTGAATTATCTTCCAATAAGCCACATCTTATATCACAAGGTGAATTAAATGACTTGGTTAGTGGTTTAAAAATATCAAGAAATCAAGCTGAGCTGTTAGGATCAAGAATGCAAAGTTGGAATTTACTTGAAAAAAATACAAAAATTATGGCCTTTTGAAGCTGACAAAAAGAACTTTCTCAGAACTTATTGATGAAAATAATTTGGTTTATTGCACAAATATTGATAAAATTATGGTGTACTTAGGACAAGTTCATAAACCTGAGGACTGGACCTTTTCATAGATTTATTCAAGTATAGTTTAAAAGTTGTTCTACAACACAACAGTAACAAAAACCTTCGGTACCAATCTCTAACGGTATTAATTTGAAAGAGACATACGATATGATGAAAGACGTTCTTGAAAAAATAAATTATAAAAAACATAGCTGGAACATATGTGATGATTTAAAAGTTATAACTATTTTGTTAGGTATGCAGTTAGGTTATACTAAGTACATGAGTTTTCTTTGTGAATGGGACACCTGAGCTAGGGATGAACATTATGTTACCAAAGAGTGGAAAAAATGAGACAACTTAACTCCAGATGGAAAAAATATTGATGAGTCCTTAGTTGAACCCAAAAAAATATTTTTACCCCTATCCATATCAAGCTTGGACTAATGAAAAATTTTGTAAAAGCAATGAAGAAGGATAGTCCTGGATTTTTGTACATCAGGCAGAAATTTCTGAATGTAAGTGAAGGAAAAATTAAAGAAGGAATATTTCTTGATCCTCAAATAAGAGAGTCGGTCAAAGATGATGTATTTAACTCGATGTTAAATTATGTAGAAAATACAGCTTGGGCTTCATTTAAAGATCTTTGCAAAAATTGTCTTGGCAAACAAAAATCTGACAATTGCCACAATATTGTTAATCAACTTCTTACTTTATACATAGCTATGAGATGTAGTGTGTCTTTGAAAATACATTTCCTCCACTCACATCTGGATTTTTTCCTGGAGAACCTTTGAGTTGTAAGTGAAGAACACGGCGAACGTTTCCACAAAGACATTTCAGTGATGGAAAGCTGCTATAAAGGGAAATGGAATACTAATGGACATTAATTCATAATGTTACTGAGGCTATTTATAAAAGAAAAGCATCAGCGAAATCATTCTAACACAGTTATGGCCATGCAAAATTATAAATTTTACAGATTTTAACTATATTTTCCCTTTTATTTTTTAAGTGTAATTTATTTAAAACTAAAAGTGATTGAAAAATTGTATTTACATATCTGTGATGTACACAAAAAAGCAATTCAAGAAATGGTATCACACTTAGAGAAACACAAAAACAATTTTTTTTTGTCTATCAATATAATTAGTCACTCATTTTTGTAATGTGCATCAAAAACTTGTTTCATGAAAAGTTTGTTTACGTCTCGCATGGCAACAATAGACTAAAAATATTAATACCTAATTTAAATCAGCTGTTCAAATAACCATATGTTTACTAGTAACTTTACAGTTTTGCCACTTTGGCTGCCAAAAATAACTAGTCTCATTACTTTATTTACAGATCTTGTATAACCAAATTCAGATTTTGAAAACTCAAATCTAATCTTACGGAGATGTTCATTATTTTACCTATAAGCTTAGTGGAATACTAGGTGGTGGTGCTTTGCATACAGTTTTAATTATTGTTCAATAAAAATTAAAAGTTTGCATTGACTGTTTGAAAATGATGTTAAAAATGTAATGTTTAAGGGGTAATGACCCGTTTCTAATGTTTAACATTGAATTATAAAGATTACTAAAGATGAGAAGTACTCTTACTAAATTTTGTAGAAAATTAAAATCCCTTTTTAATGTTGTAAATGAAGAAGCGAAAAAAATATTAAACACCAAAAATTCAGTGTTCATAAAACAAATATGTAACTAGGCCTTCAGGCTAAAAAATTTTAAGTTTGTAACACCAGTTCATTTTTTATTAATTTTATGCAGTTAAGTTATATTTCTCATAATTATTGTTAAATTTATAGACTATTTCAGCATTAACTAGTGTAGATTTATTTGCATCACTGTATTTTTTATGTGAAAGTTATAACCTTTACAGATGTCAATAAGAATCACTTATCACCATATAGCTGTGAAAAATACTAGTAGAAGTGAAATAACTGTGTGAAATTTTGTTGCAAACTTAAAAAAAAATATTGAATACTTCTTTTGACTTTCTTTTTTCCTGTTTAGCCTCTGGTAATTATCTATCAGATAATACTTCAGAGGATGAATGAGGATGATATGTATGAGTGTAAATGAAGTGTAGTCTTGTACAGTCTCAGTTCGACCATTCCTGAGATGTGTGGTTAATTGAAACCCAACCACCAAAGAACACCGGTATCCATGATCTAGTATACAAATCCATGTAAAAGTAACTGACTTTACTAGGACATGAACGCTGGAACTCTTGACTTCCAAATCAGCTGATTTGGGAAGACGCGTTCACTACTAGACCAACCCAGTGGATTTACTTCTTTTGACTATAAGATTAATTTATACTTGATATTCTAATGTTTTAATGAGTAGGGAACATTAAAAATATAATAAGATAGCAATTACCTCTGTAAGCCTGTTTGCGACAACACAACCTGCAGATCCTGCTCCAACGACAATGAAATCATATTCTCTGAGAACTGTTTTCACATCTTTTGGCTCGGTGTTCATCATGTTAATTCCTTCAGACATAAAACTTAGCATTGATTCCGTCAAGGGAGGAAAAGCAGTATTTACTGCTGCTATAAGGCTCAGTATAAAGAAGCACACACCAGTTCTAGCCATTTTTTATATTCTACAACAAAGAGTCGTGAAAAAAAATTTAAATAAGCATATGAAAATTAGAATAGTATTATAATGTACTTATGTAATGAATGTTACTTTATAAACTATTTTTTGACACCAGGGCACACTCTGTTTTGCACATATAAAATAGTCTACTGTACACTGAAGCATCATGACTTTCATTGTACTGTGCTGTGCTCGGTTCAATAACTTATCATAACATTTTTCAAAACCTAAACAGTTAGCTGAGTTTGGAAAGAGGAACCTATCTTTACTACCTATCAGTTAAAATATTAGGTATTGTGTTAGTCGAACAGTGCCATTTAAAAAAAAATGTGTGAAATAAAGTTTTATCGCAGAAGATACACATGAATATTCTATTGATTTGTTTTTACAAACTTTGTTTACTAGGTAGAGTAACTTATAAAGAAGTATGTACTCAGGTTTATTTTTATTGCAACTGGAGCAAAAAATTATATTGTTTGCAGCATTGTTGTACAATTTAACCTAGGGTGTTTTGGCTTAGTGTTCATTATGTTAATTCATTCAGACATAAAAGTTAAGAACAATTCCATCAAGGAAGGAAGATCAGTATTTATTGCTGCTATAAATCAGTATTTACTTCCCAAAATTGCCCTGTTTTACACTATGTAGTGAAGTGAAGCTTCTTTTACTATTACTTTATTTTCCATTTGTTTCATTTAAAAGAAGCATTTTCACTAAGCATCATTAAATGAGGCAAATCCAGTTGCATTTACACTCATTAAACAGTATAGTGTTCGGACTACTCACATAAGTTGTAACATTATACTTTGAATTTTTTTAAAGTATATATTTTTACTTCTGTTTTAAAGTGTTCTTCAGATCCAATTTTGTCTGGATTTTCAGATTAACTTCTCTGTTGTAACATTTTTATTATGCTTTGCGTTTTTAATAATTTTATTTATTGATTATTTGTTATGGTTGAGCTTTATCATTTGTTTTTTCTTATTTTCAAATGTCTTCTTTTGGTAGATCTTTTAATGTTTGTTCTTAGATGGGTGTTTACTGGTCATTGCTGCAATATTCAGCAGTTAATATCCAAGATTTCTTTATCAAAATACATAATTACTACTGTAATATCACACAGAACTTCATTTTTTTTTTTTTTTTTTGTCTTCAGTCATTTGACTGGTTTGATGCAGCTCTCCAAGATTCCCTATCTAGTGCTAGTCGTTTCATTTCAGTATACCCTCTACATCCTACATCCCCAACAATTTGATTTACATACTCCAAACGTGGCCTGCCTACACAATTTTTCCCTTCTACCTGTCCTTCCAATATTAAAGCGACTATTCCAGGATGCCTTAGTATGTGGCCTATAAGTCTGTCTCTTCTTTTAACTATATTTTTCCAAATGCTTCTTTCTTCATCTATTTGCCGCAATACCTCTTCATTTGTCACTTTATCCACCCATCTGATTTTTAACATTCTCCTATAGCACCACATTTCAAAAGCTTCTATTCTTTTCTTCTCAGATATTCCGATTGTCCAAGTTTCACTTCCATATAAAGCGACACTCCAAATATACACTTTCAAAAATCTTTTCCTGACATTTAAATTAATTTTTGATGTAAACAAATTATATTTCTTACTGAAGGCTCGTTTAGCTTGTGCTATTCGGCATTTTATATCGCTCCTGCTTCGTCCATCTTTAGTAATTTTACTTCCCAAATAACAAAATTCTTCTACCTCCATAATCTTTTCTCCTCCTATTTCCACATTTAGTGGTCCATCTTTGTTATTTCTACTACATTTCATTACTTTTGTTTTCTTCTTGTTTATTTTCATGCGATAGTTCTTGCGTAGGACTTCATCTATGCCATTCATTGTTTCTTCTAAATCCTTTTTACTCTCGGCTAGAATTACTATATCATCAGCAAATCGTAGCATCTTTATCTTTTCACCTTGTACTGTTACTCCGAATCTAAATTGTTCTTTCACATCATTAACTGCTAGTTCCATGTAAAGATTAAAAAGTAACGGAGATAGGGAACATCCTTGTCGGACTCCCTTTCTTATTAGGGCTTCTTTCTTATGTTCTTCAATTGTTATTGTTGCTGTTTGGTTCCTGTACATGTTAGCAATTGTTCTTCTATCTCTGTATTTGAACCCTAATTTTTTTAAAACGCTGAACATTATATTCCAATCTACGTTATCGAAAGCCTTTTCTAGGTCTATAAACGCCAAGTATGTTGGTTTGTTTTTCTTTAATCTTCCTTCTACTATTAATCTGAGGCCTAAAATTGCTTCCCTTGTCCCTATACTTTTTCTGAAACCAAATTGGTCTTCTCCTAACACTTCTTCCACTCTCCTCTCAATTCTTCTGTATAAAATTCTAGTTAAGATTTTTGATGCATGACTAGTTAAACTAATTGTTCTATATTCTTCACATTTATCTGCCCCTGCTTTCTTTGGTATCATAACTATAACACTTTTTTTGAAGTCTGATGGAAATTCCCCTTTTTCATAAATATTACACACCAGTTTGTATAATCTATCAATCGCTTCCTCACCTGCACTGCGCAGTAATTCTACAGGTATTCCGTCTATTCCAGGAGCCTTTCTGCCATTTAAATCTTTTAATGCTCTCTTAAATTCAGATCTCAGTATTGTTTCTCCCATTTCATCCTCCTCAACTTCCTCTTCTTCCTCTATAACACCATTTTCTAATTCATTTCCTCCGTATAACTCTTCAATATATTCCACCCATCTATCGACTTTACCTTTCGTATTATATATTGGTGTACCATCTTTGTTTAACACATTATTAGATTTTAATTTATGTACCCCAAAATTTTCCTTAACTTTCCTGTATGCTCCGTCTATTTTACCAATGTTCATTTCTCTTTCCACTTCTGAACACTTTTCTTTAATCCACTTTTCTTTCGCCAGTTTGCACTTCCTATTTATAGCATTTCTTAATTGCCGATAGTTCCTTTTACTTTCTTCATCATTAGCATTCTTATATTTTCTACGTTCATCCATCAGCTGCAATATATCGTCTGAAACCCAAGGTTTTCTACCAGTTCTCTTTATTCCGCCTAAGTTTGCTTCTGCTGATTTAAGAATTTCCTTTTTAACATTCTCCCATTCTTCTTCTACATTTTCTACCTTATCTTTTTTTCTCAGACCTCTTGCGATGTCCTCCTCAAAAATCTTCTTTACCCCCTCTTCCTCAAGCTTCTCTAAATTCCACCGATTCATCTGACAACTTTTCTTCAGGTTTTTAAACCCCAATCTACATTTCATTATCACCAAATTATGGTCGCTATCAATGTCTGCTCCAGGGTAAGTTTTGCAGTCAACGAGTTGATTTCTAAATCTTTGCTTAACCATGATATAATCTATCTGATACCTTGCAGTATCGCCTGGCTTTTTCCAAGTGTATATTCTTCTATTATGATTTTTAAATTGGGTGTTGGCAATTACTAAATTATACTTCGTGCAAAACTCTATAAGTCGGTCCCCTCTTTCATTCCTTTTGCCCAGCCCGTATTCACCCACTATATTTCCTTCCTTGCCTTTTCCAATGCTTGCATTCCAATCTCCAACTATTATTAAATTTTCATCTCCTTTTACGTGTTTAATTGCTTCATCAATCTCTTCGTATACACACTCTACCTCATCATCATCATGGGCGCTTGTAGGCATATAAACGTTAACAATCGTTGTCGGTTTAGGTTTTGATTTTATCCTTATTACAATGATTCTATCGCTATGCGTTTTGAAATACTCCACTCTCCTCCCTATCTTCTTGTTCATCACGAAACCTACTCCTGCCTGCCCATTATTTGACGCTGAATTAATTACTCTAAAATCACCCGACCAAAAGTCGCCTTCCTCTTCCCACCGAACCTCACTAATTCCTACTATATCCACATTCACCCTATCCATTTCCCTTTTTAAATTTTCTAGCCTACCAACCTTTTTGAAGCTTCTAACATTCCACGCTCCGACTCGTAGAATGTTATTTTTTAATTTTCTGGTGACCCCTTCCTTAGTAGTCCCCACCCGGAGATCCGAACGGGGGACTATTTTACCTCCGGAATATTTTACCAAGGAAGGCGCCTCCATTATTGCTATGTGAAAATGCAGAGAGCCACATTTTCTCGGAAAAAAAGCAGCTGTAGTTTTCCATTGCTTTCAGCTGCGCAGTACTCAGAGAACTGAGTGATGTTGATACGGCCGTTTAAGTCATTGTGACTCACGCCCCTAACAACTACTGAAAGAGCTGCTGCCCTCTTTCAGGAATCATTCCTTAGTCTGGCTCTCAACAGATACCTCTCCGATATGGTTGCACCTTCGGTCCAGCTACTCTGTATCCCTGAACACTCAAGCCCCCTCACCAACGGCAAGGTCTCATGATTCATAGAGGAGGAGAACTTCATTAAATAATAATATTAACAAATTTTATGATAGGAAAAACAGTAGAATTCTACATCAGTGTGCATTCCAGATCACCTAAATGAATCTCTAAAGCAGCCTGAGAGACTGGTTTGAGTAATAACTAGTTTATTACTGTATTAAAGATTAGGTTAAACTTAATTTTTTTTCTGTTTTGTGGTGTAAAAAAAAATTATAAATTGTCTACATTATTATTTATTTATTGTTTATCACTACCCCACAAATTAAATATTTTTCGTAATGATAATATGGTTAATTACATCGTTAATGTATAAACTTAGAATTTTCATAAAAATTTAGACATTATTTTAATGGTATTAGTTTTGAATCGACAATTTTATGGTTTTTTTCCTATTAACATCTCAATTTCACATAAAGTAATAACAGATCAGCGCAGTTTTGAATGTCCATGTAGTTGCTGTTTCTATTAATAGATAGCGATAGCGTCGCTCTATTCGGTAACTCGCTGTATTGATATAAACAGTACATCGTAAAATTGTTATATCATTTTTATCTTATCTATAAATTAAATATACATCAGTACTTCTGATAATTTTTTTTTTTGACAGATATTTTCTTCTATTGTTATAATGCCATAGAAATCTAAGTTTAACGTTATATTCGATTTATTTACCATGATCAAATAATATGAGAATACGTTTTATTAAAAATATCGCCTACCGTTTGAATTAATTTTACTTAACGTCTTTTCAAGATGCAAGAATAAATTGCTACGAAAAATCAGTAGGACACTTGTAGTAGATACATCAGTTCTCATCATAATGGGTTTAAGTTGTTCCCGATTACCTGCGTTATTAATAAAATAAACATAAGACGATGCAATTATAAGAAACGTTAACGGTAGATTACTCTATTTAAAATTTTTTTCATGGTATTTTATTTTTATGAAGAGTTGTACGCGCGTTACTCAAACGCTGTCGCACTTTCACAATGACTTAATTCACCTAAAGGGATTCAATACTTCTATTTCCATATTATAAGATTGGAATTTTTTGTCGCAACTCTTTTAGTCAAAACCGTAAATAAATTATGTAATTATTAAAGCCGAGTCGAACTAAGGCTAACACAACGGTTTTGACCGATGGGTTTATCGAGTCGGTTATGTCTAATTAGTATGTTTAACGAGTCAGTTGAAGCGGTACTTATGTACCGCTTGAAGCTATAAAACGGCTAAAAAACAGTAGCGATGGCTCATCTGTATGACTACCCAAATCTGTTTACTTTCGGTTGGTGTAAACCGCCGGTCGGCCCGCACTACAATGTGTCTTCGTGAATTAAAAAACAATGGAACGACCCAACGACTTGGTGTTAGACTTCATAAACGCTTCGGTCTAAACCGCTGTGTATGACATTAGCTTTAATGTAAAAATCTTCAATTTGACACGGTTTTGCTATCGTTATTTTAATACGTACACAGTAAGTATATATCTTGATTTGAAAAATATGCCGTGCGGTTTCATTATAAAAATAAAATCACCTGAAACCATCAAGTACGCAGATTACAGATATACCGCACATCATGCGCATTTGGAGTTTACTCGTAGCCCTGTAGGCTACCGTCGCGTAAAGCACAAAAATACAAGCACAGGTAAGTTTTTCAAGTTACGTTTGAACGATTCATCTTCGTACGCTATCTATTGGAGCGTCGATTTTTTATCGTAGAACACAAATACTTAACTGACCGTTTTTTTGATCGGCTCGACCAAAATGTTCGAACGATTTACGATTGAGAAATTGTTATTCGAAAGAGGCGAAATTCAAGCGAGGTTTAAAAGGAAGTCTGGTTAGAAGTTACAAGAGGAGGATTCACAAAATAAATCCCGGGTATTTAGTTAATTTAATTTTTTTTTAAATTGAAAGGTATAACGTTATTTTCTAAAAGAGCCGCTTAAGTAGATATATTGAAGAAATTAAACATATTTGCCGGCTATATAAAATGTTATTTTTCAGTAATTTTATTTTAAATTTATGTAACGGTCTTTCAAAACTTTTTTTGTTGGTTTTCAAAACGAGTTTTTTTGGTGATCATTGTTAAGTGTACAGTGTTTTATTACTCGGTGATGACTAAGGATGAGCGATAGTATCCCGGTTAATTGAGTCAGCTACCTCGGTTTTAAAATTGATGTGCTAAAATCCGTACCGTCCGATCCGTAATTTATTTTTGTAAATTATTTTATAGAAATTCCAAATCGTATTTATTTCAAATATTAAAATGTAGTTATAATTATTTCGGTTAATGTAAATTAATTACATTATGTATTTTTTTATCGTTTTATGCCTGTTGCTTAAAACGATATATCCGTATTTCTTTATTTGACCTTAAAATGTTTTAATAATAATAGTCTTCTAAAATTTACTTAATGTTTTGTATTACTTAAAATAATTATTATTAGCTTTGTTTCTTTAATATTATAGATGAAAGAAACGTTCATTTATTTTATTAATCCGACGTAAATTTTCCGCGTGCTGTACGACTATATATTATAATCTTTAAAAATGATTTGTGCAACTTATTGGATGATATCAGTGCGCGCTATGTTAATCGTTAACTGTTACAATTTAAGAATGTATTTTTACGGTAGATCAAAAGTATTAATGCGTGAAAAGAATACTTTCCCGCCGAAAGTCGTCGCTGGTCTGTACGTCGGAACACTCGGCAGGCGCGATTACCGACTTAACAGAAGATCGATCTTCAATTGAACAGTAATCAACGACGTCAGTGTGCTTACAATAAAACTTGTTAAACGTATCGAACTTATTTGAAAAGCTTCCATTCGGCACCACCTTAGTAAAACTTGAAAACATTTAAAAAATTTAAAACTGGAGGTCGACCTGTCTTTTGATATAACGAATCATTGTTGTGATTTACGAGTGAAGGATACCTGTTGAAATATTTTAGTAAATATTTGAACAGGTAGAATTTGAAACGACTGTAGAAAATGTCTTTAAATTTTTTAAAGTAATTTTTCAGTTACTCTTCCGATTAAATAATGTAAATTTTCTTTTCGTTTTTTTTGTAGTTCTCATCGGTAAGCGTTTTGAAATAATTTCAAGGGTTGAAGAATAAATAAAAATTTAGTTTTAAAGAATTTTCGTATAAAAATGTTTTGAATTTCGAATGTAGCGTCTTGTTTAGAAATAAACCGTAATTTTTTATCTCTTGAGATATATATACTCGTATATTTAAAAAGATTTTAGGGTTAGGATTTAAAAAAACTGAAATAACTTTCATACGAGACATTTATGCAATTCTGTCTTGGTTTTCTTTCGGGTAATAAGGTATTTTTGAAACCGGCTGACGATCGGGCTAGGGTCTTTTCGTTTACGTCTTTAAAAAAATAAGATAAATCCAAATCGACGTTTTAACTACAACATTTTATTTTGTGACGTTATGCGAAGTATTTTCTTGGAATAAATATTTCCGATCCTACGAGACGGATGTTTGTGACGACTAAAGAATAATATTTGTTTGTTGAACGAATTACACCCTTATCTCGACATGTTGAGCGCCGCGGCCGCCACGAGGCGCCAGCCGGTCAGTCACATCAGGAGTCGTCGGCACCATGTGGCGACCAGTGGATTGTCGCATCTAATGCATTCTACTGTTGTTGGCCTTTCAGTTTAGCTCTTGTTCTTTACTTGACGTTTACTTGAATGCATAGCGTTATAAAATTGTTTGCGGTTTCAATTTTTTTCCTTTATTTACGTAATGGACGTAATGGGTCCGATTCGATCAAAGTGACAACGATTAAATGTTAAAAAGATAATATCCGAAGAAGAAATAAAATATATTTTGGAAAATGAGAGTAGTAACGGTGAATATACTCCGAAAGTGACTCTGAATATGACTATTTAGTTGATAGTAAAATCGAATCGGATAGTTAAAGCGAACGAAGATCTTACCGACACCGTTGCAGACTGTAACCGGAGACGCTGAAACTAATGACGATGTTATTGAAATAAGTGTAAATAACATTGAAATAAATATACCTGTATCAAAAACCAACCAAAAGACTTCAAATGAGAAAGCGGGGAGTAATATTTTACGGGTGACAGGACCACCAAAATAAAAAAATAAAAACATTTATTTTGTTGAAAATCCTGCCTGGTCTTCGTAAACCTGGCGGTAAGCCGATAGGCTGTTCAACTACTGTTAACTGACGATAAGTATTTTAACTTAATTGTAAATGAAACAAATAATTATGCAGAAGGCTGTAAGACAATAATTAATCACACTAAATGTCGTTTATCAGCATAGAGACATGAAACAAAAGGCGAGGTGTTTCTGGAACTTCATTTACACGTGGGGAATGCTAAATTGAATAGAATAAAAACGATTGGTTTACCCATCACTTGTGTAATATTACCCGGCTTTTCGTAATTATACGAACCAAAATAGATACGAATTATGATAGATTTTTATTTTTGTAACAATGAACAAACAGCAGGTAACCGATTACATAAATTAAAACCTCTAATTGATTTTTTTAAATGTAAAAATGGCTAATTATCCTAAAAAAGGAATTATACGTAGACGAGGCTACGGTTTTGTGGCTTGGGCGCCTAGTATTTCGACAGTATCACCCGACGAAACGATATAAAAACACTCGTATACAGTGGCGCTACGGATTACGGCGGAAATAAAGGACACAGCTCTTATGCTGTATTGCATTTAATGAAAGAAAAAATAAACTTCGTACATTCACTTTATACGGACAGTTACTATATTACAATTTTTTAAAGAAATGATTAGAATTAAAAAGTTACACTACTGGCGCTCTGAGAGACGGTGGAAAAGGTACACCAAAAGAAGTTTTAAAATTAATCTGAATGTAGGTAAATCTGTTATGCAATCTTTAGGAGAAGTAATCGTTGGAAAATGGCGAGATAATAGACGTTTTTTTTTTTTTGTTCAGATATAATCGAATTCGAAAACGAATTTGTTGAGAATGCCGACATAGAGGAGAGAAAAAATTAAACCGAAGTAATTCAATATTACAAGCATATCTTTGCCATCGACCACCGAAACCAAATGCTGGGAGTAATATCCCAGTGTCAAGAAAATTATTCAGCGGTGTAAGAAACCTGGTATCCGTATCGTTGAAATTATGATTCTCAATGAGAACAAATTGTGTCGAAAATCGAATCCAAAAAAATATTTTTTGATTTCCGACTCTCAGTACATGATGTATTGTTCCCGAAAGATGAATCACGAGTGGAAAAATCTCGTCACGTACAGCTTTTGAGACTGCCATTTCACGGGAAAAGTGATGATGAGATTTTTCCGAAAAAAATTCGTCGGTGCGCTAAAGAATAAAATCGTAAGGACACAATATATTTTTGCAAGACTTATCCAGGTAATCCTGGCTTATATTTCAAAGTGTTTCAAGCCATATGGTATATAATAGTTTTCTATAACTTTTACTTCATTTTTCTATATATTTTATCTTTTGTTTTTCTATATTTGTAATGTACGTAATATTTTCAGTATGTAATTGTTTGTGCATTCGTGTATGTATGTGTGCGCACGCGGTAGTGTAGACATTATTTTCATAATAATTATGTATGTTTTTTAATAGTGATCCGTAATCTATGTTTTAAATATTAAAGTAATTATTTTACAAATAAAATATACTATAACAAACCATTAAGTTCACTCGGCGCCATACAGCGTACTGTGATCCCGAAGAACATGCATTCATTCAGGAGGCCGATGGCGCCAAAAAGCATCATATTTATTTACGGCTTTATAAGCGTCATTAGCATCAAAATACTAGTAAAACTCCTTTTTACATGCTTTTCTTTAGCTCACTTTCGTTCTACGGTTGTCGGATAGTACACATGCGCAGTAGGTTTTTGGAATGAACATCGATGTAGTCGGTCAACCAACGTAACGCTTCGAACACCCTTGTACGAGATATCGAGAACTCCCGTAAATATTTAAACATTTCTAATAGAAAGTATAAAATAACACATTTTTATAAAAACATGCTTTTAAAATAATCAAAAAAATTAATTACCCAATAAACATAAATAGAAGATAATTTTGTTTTCATCTAAATAATATGTATAAAGTTGTTTATTTTCGCATAAATGTTTTGAAGCTTTGACTTTCACATGATCTTACATATCACCATCAAAGCTCGTCAAATCCATTCTGAGATAACGTCCTAAAATTATTTTTTACATATTAGTGCGTTTAATTTAATAGTGGTGTTTTAAAAATGTTGTTATTTATTTATTTATGACATTGTTTTTCTTAGTAAAATCAACTATAACCAAAAAGTAGGGACCGTATTGTACGGATCACTAGCGGAGAATCCCGATTCGTTAGTTCAATTTCTAGAATTAAATTTTTAATTTAACTTTTTTATATCAATTTTCATCATTCAAAAAAAGTATTTTTACACAAGAGGTAATCAATTTTGGACACCTAATAATCCCATTCCGAAACGCCGCCCGCCAGAGCAACCCATCCGGAGGGCCTAGCTGCTAGTGTTTACATAAACCTTATACGGTACTTCTGTTTCACTGTATAGTGACCGTGCTCTAATCTATAGATAGTCGAAATTACCGACAGTTTTTTTTTTTTTTTACATAAATTCTTCTTTTCTCTATGACCCTTTTCCGATCCGTTGTTAAGTGAAATAATGAAACTGTACACGTATTGTAATATCGTTCTTAAAACAAGGTTCGGTTTAAAGAAATGTGCACGGTACCCGTAGACCAAATAGCAAGTTTTCTTACGTACCTTAAAACAAATTTTTATGTAAGTTATTAACGAAGTTATTTAACCTTGAAATTAAATTTCCGGGAAAACAGCCGAAAAACTGGATATATTTTATGCATAATTTTTCCTAATGCTTACGGCTTATTTTGAAATAAATTCCGACTCACAACACCGATGCGAAAAAGTATAAGTTTTTACGGTATAATACTCGGTTTTTCCTTCGAGTGGTCGGAAAAATATTCCAGTTTTTCCTTACGTGACGAATAGGGTTAGAAGCTCCGAGTTTTATTCGTAAGTTCTTCTGTGCGATGCAGAATATTTAATGCATTTTCATTCGTTCTTATTATAAAATGTGGGATATGAATGGTGTGAGTTTTTACGTGCGCGTATTTGTGTATGATTTAAAAAACAAATTATAATCTACCAAGAATTGTTTGTTATATTTAAAAAAATTAAGTTAAAATACTTTTTTTGCGGTAATTTTTACAACTGTTTCAATGTATATAATTTAAAAACTCATATTTTGGGATCAGCGTGAATTATTTTTTAGTTAAAATTTATGTTTAGACAGCAGTAACGAGCTATACAACTAAAAGATTTGGAATAGTGGCTAGTTCTTTTCCCTCTGTGAAGGATTCATCATATACCGTTCAGCGATTGATCGGCAACCTAGAAACTTATGATCCGAAAAATCACAGGAAAATAAATCGTCACATCAAACAGTTTTCTTGAAAATTTTTATTTTAACTTTCGATTTTCGGCGTGGAAAATATATAATTGGAAAGTTTGTTTTAAATATGACACGAGGGCTATCTTTTAAAGTCGTTTTTTCGTAAAGATATAAGTGCAGGTAGTAGAGTAGTACTGGTCAACTGGTAACAAGCTTTGAGTAGGAGCCGACTATTCTACATGACCTCGACTGTAGCGATTCGTGTGTGCTGCAACTTTTTTTGTCAATTCCTCTACACGAGTAAATATCGGATAGAAGAGAACTTGGACTTCGTGTAATGAAAAGGAGAGAACCTTGCACATTCGGTACACGCGTCGTGCAGTAGGAGGCGTGTTCGAATGCTTGAGAAGAAGGGAAAAATTATTTTAACTCTATTGATTGGGGACGCATAAGATTCGAGTGTTAACTTAGAGATTCGAGTCTTATTAGAGAAGTATCGGTAATTTTTCATCCAAAAAATGAAAAGATAATTTTCAGAAAAATCGGGAGCGCACACTAATCTTAGCCACCGAACCAGCGCGCTATTTTTAGAGATATAATTAATTTATATAACTTCACCTGCAATTAAAAATTAATTTTGTTAATCGCGCTAAGAATTGCGCATTAGGTAAATCGTTTAATTAATTATAGAATCGTTGTTGCCTATTCTTTTCTATATATCTTGATAGCTAAACAAGAAAAATCAAATAGTTGTATTTTGATTTTTTTCTCGTCTTTAGTAAAATAATTACATAAGAATGATGTTGCATATCGGCCAGGTTAGACGTCATCAGATAACGAAATCGCATGGAGAAAACGATTCGTCAGTGACGTGTAATATTAACGTTTGTTTTCTTAGAAGGTTAAGTTCGATCAGATATCGCGAAAAAATGGAAATATCACATCAGAAATAAATGATTAATCGGTATTCCCTCATAAAGATCGATATACAATTTAACAATTAGCTTAACTGATTTTTACCTATTCTCGCGATACGTAAAGTATATCGCGAGATACACTTTACGTATAAGATCCATTAAAGTTTAAAATAAAATTAGTTATAAACTTCATAACACCGGAGAGTGTTATGAAGTTTATAAAATTGGTTAACCTTGCATGGAGGTTATTCGTGTCATTTTTTATAGCTTTCATAAGACTGAATGAAGAAAAACATGTTTTTTTCATTTTCCATGTTGTTTTTATTTGAAATCTTGTGTGACAATATAATAAAATCGATACAAATTTACTTTTAATGCGATAATTGTCTATGTAATTGCGATTACCTTTCGAGTTTTTTTGTCTTACAACGTGATGTTTCGTTTTATTTGAGGTTTTTTTTCTTAAATCATTTTATTTGTAATTGGTTGTACATGATTTTTTCCGATCGGCACAGGCGATGCACTAAATGTAGTGGATAGTTTCTTTAAAGAAAGGGTTACTTTAATCTAATGTTTCCTTTCCCGGGTCTTCTCACGGCACTGACGCGATCAGAATCGTCCGTGAAAGTAATGATTTCCACTATACGGTGGGTCCCTCGGGCGAATAGGGTGAAGGTATCGTTCTTAGGGCCATAGAATATCATCTGCGTTTCGGCGCGCTTGACGTGTCGGTGTACGACAGTATATTGAATGACTGTAAAAAAAGGCGTTGGAACACCGATTCACTTCTTACTTTTTTCAGTAAGCCGCACATTGCATGTTTGTTATTCTTGAAAACCGTTACGCCGTTTCCGAAAACAATTTCTATCTCGTGTCACGTTAAGGCAACTAACAGAAAATAATTTACCCGTATTTGAAAATAAATGCCTGTTTTCCTAAATCACTGGATATCATAAAGATGTAGTTATTTTTTATTTTTTTTTGAAAAAAATAATTTCAAATCAAAATATTATGAAATAATATAATATTAAATAAAATAGAGACGTTTCATGATGAATATTAAATATAAAATTATGAACCGCAATGTGCCGATAGCAGTTGAGATTTTGTGTCAAAATCTGAACGAATAGATAAAAGTCGGTAGATCCAGAGAAACTACCCACTGGGTTGGTCTAGTGGTGAACGCGTCTTCCCAAATCAGCTGATTTGGAAGTTGAGAGTTCCAGCGTTCAAGTCCTAGTAAAGCCAGCTATTTTTACACGGACTTGAATACTAGATCGTGGATACCGGTGTTCTTTGGTGGTTGGGTTTCAATTAACCACACATCTTAGGTATGGTCGAACTGAGAATGTACAAGACTACACTTCATTCACACTCATACATATCACCCTCATTCATCCTCTGAAGTATTATCTAAACGGTAGTTACCGGAGGCTAAACAGGAAAAAGAAAGAAAGAAAAGAAAGATCCAGAGAAACTAAGAATTAATTAAATAAGAATAATTGTTTTTGTGAAATCAGTTTTTTTTCATATTTGAACTTAAATAAAGGATCGTTCAAACCGAATTTGGATATTGTTGGTATCGCTGTTTGTGATCGACATACGAGTATATAGATTTAATTTTTTTTTTTTTTTTCATTAAAACCTAGTTACATATCCTTTTTACATATTTGATCTTTTTTATAATAAATAAGGAATTAAAAATTATTTAAAAAATAGAATTAACTTTAAAAAAAAGTTGTAACAGACTCCAAAATACGCATTGAGAGTTAAAAATAGTAACATTTTAACCCACTTTATTAAATTTCGAATTTTAAACTCGGCGCAGATTTAAATAGAAATAAAACAACTTCCGGCAACTTATTAAAACTTAATTATTTTTTTTGACATATCAGTCGTTTTTTTTTTTTTACCTTTATTTGTATTTAAAATATGATTAGCCTTGTCAAAAATTCTACCTGTTTGCTAGAAACCTGTGTCGTATTAAAAATAAAATGAGATTGTAGGGATTGCTATCTAGTATGAGCTAATCTCTGGATTGTGGAAATATGCACTATCTTTTACCGTTCTGATTTTCTTAAATTTTCCCACAAAAATACTTTGAATATCGGAACACCGAGCTATATATCAATACGCTAATAACAGTCCGGTACCAAGGATTACAGTAAAAAACAATGAAAAACATATTTTGAAAAGTTTTTAAAGTCGACCGCAGTGCACTCCTTTTTAAAAAGTTTTCAGATTTTTAAAACACGGTACGCCAAGAATATAAAAACTTTAATTTTTGAAAAATATCTATAAATTGTTTACGTTTACCGTGTAATTAACATCTACAAAGTAATAATAAAATGATCGAATCGGTTAGTTCGGGGACGAGTTTGGCTTGTGAAAAAAGACAACTTATAAAAACTTCCGCATTTTGTGAATTTTATTGACAAATGGTATGAATTTTAATAACTATGTAACACATCTGGTGGTGGATTAGTCGCAAATTTTGTTTTGGAATTTTTTCCTTTTTTTCGAACTTTTTTGTTTGTAATTGATATTTTCGTAGGGATTGTGAACTTTTTTATTCGTCTTCCATTCTCTGTCCTTCCTGATCGGATCTTGCCGTCAAATTTTCACCCTCTCCCGATTATCAAAAATAATTAAATTTTTACTTATACCGTCAGTTTTATTTCCGGTGCGGATATGGTAATTAGTAGTTACTGAAATCGGTTAGTCGATAATTAATGAAATTATAATAAAATCAATTTTCATACGGAGTACAACATTTATTTCATCGGAACTGTGATGTACGGTCGTATATGTGATTTATGTTTATGTTAATACATATTTTTAACTCCTAAAGTAGAAATAGATGCATTAATCTTATTTATTTACTATTTTTTAAAGATATCTTTCAAAATGTTTGTTTAAAATGAAGTTCATTGGCTTTATTGGTTATATGACCACCAGTTCCAGCTAGCGCGTTATTCGACCGACCGACGTCGCTTATCGTTGTCTTCAATTGTTTGTTTTAATAATATTGTAATTCAGTCTTTACCACCGTCACCTTAATCGAGATACTTTACCGGGGAAGGTTTTTACCTGATACCGCTACCAGGATACTACGGAGTTGCTGACGGTTGATTTATGTTCGTTACGAATTCATTGGTTTTACTCGTGATTTCTTAAAAGTTATCTTATCCTAGTATCTGTCTAGGAAGAAGAAGGCTCGATAGAAATTACGAGATTTGTCTTAATTATCGTGAAGCAACTCGCTGTTGAAAATAACAAATTCACTGTTACAGAGTATTCTAGTATCAAATTATAAAGCTTATATACTATGATATCTTTATAAACAGAATTTTTTCAGATGTACATTAGAAATATTATTTTGATTAAAAAGAAATTAAATTGCAATTTTTTTTCAAAATAATTGTTTTAACTTTTGAAGAATTTGCAAAACTGTATGAAAGGTAAACCGAAATAATGAATGGCCATCTTTTCATGCGTCTGATCTCGACTAATTAGAAGGGAATTCTTTTAATTATTCTCATGTGAAAACGTGCCCGAAATGAACGTGACTGAAGTAGAATAAATAGCTTTGGAATTTTATTTGACTTTAGGTTAAACAGATATTAAAAAGTTTTTATAAACGATCGAACAATAAATGTGTTATTTTCTTACGTGTGAATTCTTGAACTATATATGTAGATTGACACCTATAGGTAATTGTTAAAATGACGTTGATAAAGATTTACATCGTAAAATTTGACTTGTTTAATGTTGGTTAAAATGTTGTTTAATGTTGGTTAAAAAACAAGCCAGTAGGCTTGTTTTTTTAACGATTTTAAAAATAAATTTTTTTTTCTGGACAGAAAATTATTTTATTTTATATTAATTGAATTTATTAACTGATGTTTTTTTCTAATCGACGACCGCTTTATTCAGTTAACAGTAATACAATTTACTTTGCTAAAACACAAAGAAATAAAAAACGTTTTTCACGTCGAGAAAATTTTTTTTCTGAATAATGAAGTAAGTATCAATTACTGTCATGACATTCTGCAAATACCTTTAACATCGTAGAATGTTTACTGACACTAGTAATAACACACCTGGCTACTGTGAACAGACAGTACAGCTGTTTATCTGGAATTTTTCCTTTTCTGTTTTTTTATCTGTTAGATTTGTTTTGTATAAACAAAAAGGCAATATTTACAGTAATAGTAATAAACAGGCTTTATAATTACTATAATAGAAGACATCAATATTTGTATGAAATTTGTTTTTAAGTTTGCTTAAAGAATTTTTTCTTGAGCTTACAAAAGTAAGTATCGGAGCATGAATCCATCTGATTTTTTTTTTTGTTGAAGATTTGTTGTTCGATAAGCAGATGCTTCAGATGCTTTTACACAACCGTCAGCTAGTTCACGAAATCCCCAGTTAGATCTGTAGAAGAGACCCCCCCCCCCTCAAAACGTGTAAATACCAAGTACGCATTATCTCTAAATGTTCATTATCTTTTACATTCGCCTAGCGAGCGTTTAAGAATAAGGGAAAGATACGGATAATAAAATGGAACTGTTTATTTACAGAGGAGTTACATAGCGAGATGGACAACTTTACCGAAAGAATATCTCAAGCTCCCTCTAGTTGGTTAGCGTCCATCTCGCCCGCAATCCTTCAGTACTAGCTAGGAACGTTTTCACCCGGAATTGGAGTAGCATACTGCTTACTGATGTAAGTTTTTACATCGAACGGCTCAAACATAAGCTGCATCAAATCGCTTTTTCTTCAGATACAAAGCTACCTGAAAACAGGATTAGTGTCCCTTAGCGAAACAGTCATCCGTACCGTATGGAGTGTAAAATTATTCTGCTGAACAATACAAACCGTTCGGCCAGATCCATCCGAATGGTATCTTATACGATTTCATAATTTAAAATGAAATACCAGGATTGTTATGAGAAAATGACTGTTGGAGCAGAGATCACATAACAAAACAAAATATTTCGATTCAGAATAGTTTTGCGGCCTATATTTACTTTCATTTTATAATAACATTAAGGAAAGTGAAAAAAAATTAACAACTTAAAATTATTTATTTAAAAATTTCTGTAAATGTTAAAGAAATTTTGCTGATAGATATATTAACAAGTTTAATAGGATTTAACTATCCGCAATAACTTTCATTGCGCTATAGTAATCAAAACAGAAAAACGAACCGTAATGAAGCAATAGGGAATGCAAAAATAAGTGACGCAAACAAACCCATCACATATAACGAATTTCAGTTAGATTGACCAACTCTCATATAAAAATTAAAAAAAAGGGCACGGTATCGGAAATTATTGAATATTTTTTCGATTTAAAAAAAAAATTTAGTGTATCTTTAGTTATATTTAGTTATTTAGTTATTTATTTATTTAGTTATTTAGTTATATTTAGTTATCTTGCATCATGTCCATTTCTATTCTGTTCAATTTCCAGCCAGACTTTTGATTTGATGATGGCTCGAGTTTTCTTTTAGACAGCATGTAACCTTAACTCTTTTCTGTCTTTTCTTTACATTCTCTCCGTTTTCTCCTTCTGCTTTATGTTTTGTCCAACCAATTTTTTTTTTAATTGTTCTGATAAGCTTCTGTTTTACTTTCTTCTTTACTTGATGTCTCGCCCTACGTGTCCGCGTAACTTTTTCAGATCTTTTCCGTTAATAGGCTTGCTTTGATATATATGGTTTTAATCGACCGCTTGCGACCGGAATGAAATTAACATATACATAACGAGATACTACATTTGGAGCGCTTACGTACATACCGAACCGCTCTCTCCCCGTCCAGCAGCCGGAGAATATCCGAACAGATTTTAACTTTCCACGGTCGCCGGTCGTCCGGTTTTTATTCCGGTTTAGCCGGTCGCTTCAGAGCAAATTCCTTCACAAGCGCCGGTTTAGGCCGACAGGTGGCGGATTTGAGTATACGTTGAAGACCAATTTTCCGGCCGTCTTGCGCAAGCAAGTCTTTCAGCAGAACATGCAAGTTGCACGACGATATAGCTGTAAGAAAATGAATTATATTTTTTAACGATATTCAAAAATTCTGAGATAAGCTGATAAGACGTAAACTGTAGTGTACGTTATATTATTTTATTTAAAAATCAGCGTTATTGTAGAGAAGTCGCTGCATAAATTCACTCGGGTACGAACCAATCGCATAACGGCGAGTTTCCCATTGCACTTGCTAAATACGATTTTGTTAAAAAATTGACCAACTCTCATATAAAAATTAAAAAAAAGGGCACGGTATCGGAAATTATTGAATATTTTTTCGATTTAAAAAAAAATTTAGTGTATCTTTATATAAGGCAGATCCTTGCATCATGTTCATTTCTATTCATTTGCATGTTAACAGAAAAAACTCGTTTTTTCCAGTCTACTTGCCCATATTTAAAACGCCTTCGATTTTACTTTAATATTATTAGCGCCCACGTTTCACATCCATAACGGAATGCACTCCGTAAATAAAATTCCACGAGACGCTTCTTCAAGTTTAACTCTACCTTATTACCAAAGCTTTTTTTAATGCTATTTCGGTTTTTATTTTATTTTCTCTTTTTTAAACTTCTGTTAATATATTTCCCAATTTTTGTACCGTCGTTCTTTTACTTCGTACATTTTCTGTCCTGTTTATACCTTTATTTATTCAATTTTTCTTTCTTTCGTGTAAAATGTCATTAGCTAATTGAAACCTGTCCTCATTAGTTTTGTATAATTTACATTCGTTTTCGTACCGTATTCTGTCGTAATGTATTCCGTCTTTTGAAATCTTTTGAATCCTCTGTGCTCGTTTGTTAAACACACCATGTAATCTGAGTACCATTACATCACTTTTAACGTTTTTATAACGTTTATAAAGCACAAAAAAACTGAAAATTCCGGACTTTATAAAATCCTTCTTGTTTCAAACAAAAACAAAGAATAAATAAAATAAGAAATGTTTAATCATACTTCTCTGCTTTTGTCCGGTGCGATTGTATTTTATTATTTAAGATCCCTGTTTTCATTTCTTCTTCATAACGCAATCTTATAATTCTATTCGTAATGCATTATTTTATATCGTTGTTTGCGTATTTCCGACTTTATCTGGGGTTTCTTCTTTGTTTTTTTCTTTCATAAAGTTATCTACTATTTTATTGTATTTTTACAGTTCTGGTTATTTGAGTCGTGATAATAGATTAAAATTCGTACAAGTAATGCAATTAAAGATGTATTTATTCTTATCAATACGACATAGAACTGTAAATACTATATCGGTTACATTTTATAGTTTATCGTTTACAGTATTAAAGAAAAAACAATCATTCGTAAAAAAAAAGTTATAAAATTAAGAAATAAAGGACATTGCTAATATTTCCACCATTGGCTTCATTTTAAGTCACCCGAGTGAGGTTACCACCGTTCACACCATATATGCATAGAAATTTAATAAAAGCAGCATCCCAACCCTGGGGAAGACACCTTGTGACGCTTCCGGTCGCTACATCACTCCCCCGTTCCTAGCCCTAATTGGTTTTAACGGGAGTCGTCTTTCGCCCTCTAACCTTTCACTTCTCATAGTAATATGCCAAGCCTTGTTGGGATGCCTGTGATGTAAATGCCTCGGTAGACATTTACATCAATATTTTATAAACACCAAAGAACACCGGCACCCACGAACTAGTATTCAAATTCGTATAAAAGTATAACTGCCTGTACAAGGACTTGAACGCTGGAACTCTCGATTTCCAAATCAGCTGATTTGGGAAGACGCGTTCACTACAAGACCAACACGGTGGGTTAAACGTAAGGTACTAGGGCCGGTTTTTTGTAACCTTATATTATGCGGTCGGTTTATTTTTCATTTAAAATTGAGTGTTTTATTCAAGAATAGATTTTCATAATTAATTTAAGTCCACCATTATTTGTATTTATGACTTAATATGCACGTACTGTCTGAAGTAATTTACAAAAAAAATGTAAAAAAACGCATTGTAAATACATATTAAATAAAACCTGCACTAGCCATTTTTTTCGTTCCGTACTTTCAATCGGTGAATAATATTAAAAGATAATTATACATTAATCGAGGACTGAGTTCTCGTTTGGTAAGATAAGGCGTATAAAGCAATCTAACTTCCAACTAGAGGGTACCTTGCTCGACTGTCATTTCATCCGATTTTAAGATGAATAATGTTTTTATATCTAATCAATTTAATAAAACAGGCGTTTTAACGTAACTTTATTTTATTTTCTAAGCCCATTAGGGTTTCTATCTTCTATTTTAATCGGTGATTCTTGCAAAATTATTAATCTTTATTTAATAATTTATTTGTTGCAGATTTTTCTTAATATAATTTTTCAACGTCTATCTGTGTGAACGCATAAATAATTTAAATTCCGTTCCATAAAATATTTATGATTTATTTTTTGTTTAACTTTTAATCTTGGTAATAGGTGATTATAGAACTAGTATCTGTTATTGTGTAACAAGATTATAAATAATTGTTATTTATACGCAAGGCCGCACATTGCGTATAAAATAATTATCTATTTGTTTATTAATGTATGTATTTATTTTATATTACTTCATTTATTATGTATTACAAATCAATAAATATGCTATAAAAAAATGTTTTCTAGTTTATAATAAAAATTTTAAAATGTAAACGATTTTTCTTCTAATTTTTTTTAAAGGAGTTTATATATCTCACATAAAGAACGAAAAAGGTATTACCTATTAAATTACTAGGCGAGAACAAACTGTCAGCTTCCCCAGAGAAATGCAAATTTTTTCAAAATGATGAGTTGTGCGTGCCCTACCCCATCATTTGGGATCGTGTTCGTTAATGTGACACTAATATTTTGTAGATAGAATTAAAATTAACATTAAATATTCTGCGCCGTTTTAAAAACTATGTAGCTATGCGGATTGTTTTTACATATATTACTTCGAACTAGTTGGCCGTGGAGATAAATTTTACTATCTTAAAAATTCCTGCAGTTAATTATCTATTAAGTCACGTACAAAAAATTGAAATTGAATATACGTAATCGTTTAATTCTTTAGTACGGTTTAATTTTACAGAACTTATGATCTTATTTTACGAGTATTAATATCGTACGATTTTTCTTGTAAGTACGACGTTAGTATTTGAACTCGAACGAGTTTAAATGCGACAAATCCAAACCGACGATTAAGTGTTTAACGCTCTTGATTCCCGTTTTTGGTACCTGCCGTAAAAATCTTAAAAATTTTCAGCACTCTTATCGAGAAATTAAATCCGATCGTATCCGTGTCGATGAAATATTAAAGAATTACCTAACAAGATGCTGGTCACGATATACGTGCCCTTCGCTCATACGGTCGTTCATTCTAGGAAACTGATTTCACTGAACGATCGTTTCGAGAAAACTATTATATTTTTATCGAATTTGAATGATCGATGTACTTGTATATCTTGAGTATTTTTATTTTATAATGTCAAGACCGCACGATTATTTTAAAAAGAGTTATAAAAGATTTGATGAAAATGAAAAATAACGGGTAAATAAAAATTTTCCAAAACAGATTTTTTGTTTATTTCTTTACTTTAAGTGCGTCTTAAATATTTTTATTTTTAACCAGACTAATAAAATATAATTTAGGGCTTGAATTCCGGTTGGATTTTACATTTTCCATTTGCGACTCGCTACTTCTACGTCGTTTGTGAAGTCGTGGACAAGTCTTAACTCGAGCGAAATTTACGAGTGAGTAAATAAATCTTTAAAACAAATATACAGTAATAATAATTTATAGTAATAACCATAAAAACCATATCTTTTACATTTTTATATTAAATTTATTTTTACACGTATTCTTTATTTTTGTCTTTTCAGTGCATATTTATTTAATTAAAATACTGAGGTCTTTTGGACCGCAAGGTTGAGTATCGGTTGTAGAATTTAAAGTCTCAAAAAACAATTCTGGAAGTAACGTATGAAATAAAATACCGATATGCTCCTGCGTACTACTAATGTATCCGTGTCATACAACGAACGGTTTTAATTTTTTACAGAGGCAGCAATGATGTTCTCTTTTTAAATTGGTATGTACAATAATCGTTTAAAGATTTATCGATCTTGTCGAAAATATGTAAATATTTGTTATGAAATGACAACTTATTAGTGATCTGTTATTTGTAAAGCATCAATATATTTTTATTTTATATATTAATTTATAAATAATATATAGGTATTATTTATTTACACATAGATCTATATATATATATATATATATATATGAAAGAACATGTCGTGAGTGATTCATAATTAATGCCCAGCAAAAAAGAACGATGAGAAATTGAAGAAAATTTATACACGTTTTTCTAACGGTGAAAAATGCACAATAAGGAAGAATTTTTTGAAATTCTGAGTTTAAAGGGTTAAAATGAATTTTTAAGTTCTAATTTCTTGGTAAAAAATAGAGATATCTTGATTTTTAGTGCGAATATCTAAAAACCGATTTATAAATTTTTCGAATTTCGACTTTCAAAGCGTTGAAGAAAATTAAAAAAATTTTGAATAATAATTGCAACTTGTTCCCGTTTCTGATTATACTAAAAGAGATATTCACTAGATTTGGGCTTGCAAAAAATCCTCACGTAAGTTTCTAAAAACCGTTTCCGGTTTTTTTTTAAATTTCGTTCTTTTAAGACGTACGACGGTGTTATGCCGCTGTTACTTATGTGCGACGCAACTGGCTGCACTTGCCTCCGATAAACAAAATAAAAAAATTAACTGCGACGGGAAAGACCACATAACGCGAGCGAAGCCGCGATGGGGATGCTAGTATTTAATATATATATTTATATATGTGTGTGTGTGTATGTGTTTTAAATAAAAACGGTTGTAGCTGTATTTGTATCAGGATAGAGTCAAGTTTTTTTTAGTGAGGTTATTTGCTCAAATTTAGAGATCCTTTTATTATTTTGAATAATAAAAATTTTAAATATTAAAAATAAATAAGTAGCTAGACGGCATTAATAGCGTTCTTAATAATAGGTAACGTTGTTTGCTTGTAAAATTGATTTATATTTGTAATTCTGATTTTTTGTCGAAAGAGATTTAAAATAAATAAAATTTAGTGTTTATTCAAACGTGCATATTTAAATGATTTCAGACAACTTGAAGTAAAAGTAACAAAATTAAATAAGTGAATAGTTTCGCGTGAAAAAACGTAATATTTTTTCATTAAACGTTAATTAATGTAAGTTTTCTTAAAAAATTATTATTTTTTAAAATAAAATTAGTAATTATTGTGTTAAAAAAATTGTTTGTTTAATAATTAAAATTTAACTAATTAATTTTATTCATTTAATTAAACACAACTAAATAAAATATTAAAGTTTTAATACATTTAAAAACAGTTTTTTGTTTTAATTTTAATTAATTAATAATACCTTTTCTTAATTATTTGTTTAATATTATTAAACCTGTTTAATATTATTTGTTTTATTTTATTTTGTTCTGCGATACACCAACATATCCGTCATCTTCAATTAATTACAATTACGTATTTTACTAGTTAAGGTACCTTACATCTGGTTTTCATTGGTTTTTTTTTAAATTGCATTTAGCATTAAACATTATTAACGTGGAAATTTAAATTTTAGGATTCAAAATGAATTATTGTTTTTAAACTTTTTTATGTAGTTCTTGTATCGATCGTCGAACGTTTTAGTTATTCTACAAATATTGTATATCTATTTATTAATAAAAAAACAGTTTAATTTGTACACTATTTTTCTTTGTATTAATTTACTCAAAATTTTATTCCCTACAGATTTTATTATTTTTTTTAGCGGTTTAATTAAATTTATGTACGCCGAATAAACATAAAGAAGCGTATTTTTGAATTTATAGTTTTATAAGAAGGTGTTTCATAGTAAATGAACTGACGGACACTTATTTTGAAGTTTTTCAAATTTAATATTTTGCTCGATAGTTATCATGTACAAGAATTTTTTATTTTATTTATCTACAAATGACCGTAAAATACGGTTTACACTTATATTTTTTATTATATTAGTATGAAGATATCTAACAGATAAAATTATGGATAAAAAGCAATATCAACGAGTAACTTATTTCATCGTCTCTTAATATATTAATATATCGATGAGAATTTACTTCTCGTTATAAAAAATATATTGTTAACTTGAACGATAAAGATTTTTTCCTATTTTAAATGTTAATTGGCGTTTAAACAAAAAAAATAGTTAGCTCGACTAGATCTGTTTAACCTTAATGTTATGTTAGTCAATTTCTAAGCGTGAATCCGATGTTTTATAACAAAACCGTTAAAAAATTACTAAGTATTTTTTTAATGAATATTTTATTTACCTGTGCCGGTTATGCCGGGTGAAGTTATCTCTGATTCCGATAAGATGCGACTGACTGCGATGCGAGACACACATTCACATTATATTTCGCATTTAATTGCGTGCGTGTGCGCGCGCACTTGAAAAATGTATTAGTGTGTTTGTGTTATCGTTAAGTTTTATATTAATATTGTGGTGAATGTTTTTGAATTGTCTCGATATGAGTTGAGAACGGGTAAAATAGGTATTTCCAACAGACCGCTAACTGTCGTAAGAAATTATACCCCCACCATCGACTTACAGGTTAAATGACAACAAACACCTCTCCTCTCTTCAACTACATCGGCATTGAACTCCAACCGGGTTCGTTGTAATGTTATGGATTTTTAAAATTTTGTTTCCTACGGCCTTTTTTTGTTGCCATTTACGTCTTTAAGTTAGGATTTTTAATCGATGAGCATAGTTTTTTGCGGGAATGCTGCAGAATTTCCCGTGAGTAATGCGGTTGTTACTGGAACCACATAAATTGTAGATCTTATAAATTGTGATTTTGTACTCAAATACACTTACATAATGTACGTATTAAATATCAGAAATTACAGCAAAATCGAATTAAAAAGGGGTTTAATTTTTCTAGGTTATTTTTGTGAATAACATATTTCATTAATATAATTTTGAATATTAAAAAAACATTTTCATAAAAATATTATATATATATATATATGTTACAGTAATCCGGTGATTATGGATAATTACCGGTGAATTTGATTAATCGCCTCCATTGTGGAAGAATTTAATAAATATGTAGCAATTTTTTATTAAATATACCGTCATTTTACATATTAACATATTTTACATATTAAAACAGCTACTCGACTATAAGCAGTAATTACTGAATTAACTATTTAAATAATCAAAATATTACTGTTAAAATTAGTCGAGGTTAGCGAGCGAATCGAGTGTAGGAACACTCGATTCTACTATGTCGATATAAATATATATATATATATATATATATATATATATATATATATCTACTGCGCTCGCTTCGCTCACTAACCTCATCTAATTAACGTTAAATATACAAAGTATATATATTATTCTCCAACATTGGAGGCAATTAACCAAATTCACCTGTAATTATGCATAATCACTGGAGGCGGGTCGATCTGCCCGTCTCGGGGTCCGTGCTGCAAGAAATCTCCCTCGTTACGCCTTTCGAGATCGGTTTACCCGTTTCGGACGCACACGGTCTTTTTTGTTATGTTTTACGCTGATTTTTCAACGAAGGAAGCAGGTTTTTATGTACGTTGTTTACAGTAGTTAAAACTACTGTATAACTCCGAAACCACAAAAAATTGTAAAATAATATTGTATTGTTCTCAACATTTCAAACGCAGCACAGTACAAAAAGAAACACATCTTAATACTTATATTTTCAACAACATAGAAACAGTACAGCTGAAATGAAATAATATTTACGTCTTTCAATTTCAGTTTTTTTAGTTTCTAAAGTAAGTTCAGGTGATCCGGTCGTAACCTGTCTGGTAACTCGAACGGTGGAAGATTTCTTATACAAAAATTATTCGGCCACGTAGCCGATTTGAAGATTTTTTTACTCGTTTTACCCACTGATATTTCAACAGAATTTAAAAAAAAAATCGTAGTGCTATTTTTCAACAGTTGAAGAGATCATAAATGCAAGCTAATTTATAACGTACTTAATTGTATAATAACGAAGACTCTTTTTTTCTGTTTTTGTCAAATCAGTTAGCATTGTATTTAATACAAATAAGTTTTTTTTTGAAATGCAAAAACAGTTTATGTAGGTCAGACTGTCCTTGTCTGTTTTGTCGTAAATTAGACCTCAGTTGTGCACTTTATGCAAATTGGACTTTTGGCTAGTTCCCATGTCATATAAATATCTTAGTACAGAATTTAAGTTCTTAACCTCATTACAGGAAATGGTTTTTTCTTCGTTGTTTCACAATTGTTATTTTAATAACATATAATAATAATCAATGATGAGAATTTTATATATATATATATATATATATATATATACAGAGTGTTTCTAAAATGATGGACTGGATATTCTTTTTCGGATTCTACTTGTAAAACTAAACAAAATATATCCTTGGGAAAAATGGCAATTTCTCCTTCGTTCTCCTCCTGTCTGCCATTTTCTGATTTTTATATAAAAATTTATATCTCGAGTTTGGATAGAGGAATCACATTAATATTTGATAAGTATCTTGGTAATAAGGTTTCAAAATTACCAAAAATCAGGACTTAAATATCTTCGAAAATTACAAAACGGCAGCCATGTTTATTTTTCAATCCGTTATATCTCCATAAATTCTAGTTTTATAAAAATGCATGTTTAGCTAAAATATTAAGCCTTTTATTTTGAATAAAGTGACATTTTATTCTTTGAAATCAGTTTACAAATAGCCGATTTATGGCAGAAAATTGATGTAATTTTGTGTCTGTTTTTATGCCTCCATTTTATTTCCAATTAGATTAAATATTAATTGTTTTTATTTAATGTTAATTTTAGTATTGTAAATTAGTATCAAATTAAGTAATAATTTTCTCACAATAAAATTTAATATTAAATAATAAAACAATCGATATTAATTTTTCAGTTTTGAATAATTCTACACAGCGACTATTACTGCTGATTATGTTAACAATGTAAAAATGCAGTGTACATTATTTATAAATAAAACCGTATGATTTTAAAGTAATTTAAACTTATCGTTTACTTTTGAGTCTTTGTTTAAAATTCAGTGTCATCGGTTTATTTTTAAGTTTTATTGTTTAATGATCATCGAGTTTGAATATTCTTTTGTGGAAATGTGTTGTGACATGCATTTAATGTACGGTTCAGCAAACTGCGTAAGGGCATAAGCAAAAAGATTGTATGAAAACAGGTTTCCTAATAGTGTGCCAAATGAAAAAAAACATTTGAAAGACTTCACATACGGCTTAGGAAAAAAACAGGTTCATTTACACCAGGGAATCATGACCGTGGTTGACCAAGGAGTACTAGGACTATTGAATTAGAAGAAAGTGTTCTAAATCGTGTGGAAGAATCCCTGATAAAATTACACGTACTCTGGCAATACAAGAAGATGTGTGCCACGTGACTACGTGGCGGATTTTAAATAGTAATTGTCGTTACTCTTATCACTTGCAGCGCGTACAGGGGCTGACTGCCGGTAATTTCCCACGTAGATTGGCTTTCTGTAACCGGTTTCGAAGAACATTAATTGAAAATCCTTTATTTTCGGCAAGGATTCTGTTCGCAGATTAAGCTTCTTTCAACAAGAATGTTTTCAAAACTATCACAACCAGCATATCTGGTGCGACGAGAATCCTCATCCGAAGTAGCCATCTACAAAGAGTTTCCCCGAACACATGGGCAGGTATTTTTAACGACTATCTTTTTGGTCCTGTCATTCTACCAAATCGTTTAAATGGAGAAAATTATCTTTTTCATTTTACGGAAGATCTTCCACATTTGTCGGAGGACCTACCTGTACAATTAAGAGGAAATATGTGGTTTCACCGCGATCGAGCTCCAGCACATTTCAGTCAGTCGGTATCAGATTTCCTGCACGAAACTTTACATGAAAAATGCATAGGCCGCGGAGGCCTGGCCTGCCCGATCGCTTGACTTAAACCCTCTTGACTTCTACCTTTGGGGCCATTTGAAACATATTGATTATTCAACTCCAATGTTCAACATTGAGGATCTTCAACAAAGGATCCAAAATGGATTTCAAGAAATTAGGAACTCTCCCGAAATTTTTGCAAACGGTTGCGACAATCTCACCGAAAAAGACTGGGACTCGTGTAATTTCTAATGGTGGTCACTTTGAACATCTCATAACTTTAACAATTGTTAACTGTTTATTTTTTTAAAAAATAACCCAACATTCTACAACAATTAACCTAAGATTGTCACAAGTAGTTGTTTATTTTTTTTATTATAAGGTTTATTATTGTGAGAAAATTAGTACGTAATTTGATACTAATTTATAATACTAAAATTAACAATAAATGAAAACAATTTAAATTTAATCGAATTGAACGTAAAGTGGAGGACATAAAAACAAAACACAAAATTACATCGATTTTCTGCTATAAATAGGCTGTTTGTAACCGACTTCAAAAAATAAATGTCATTTTGTTCAAAATAAAGGGCTTAATATTTTACCAAAACGTGCATTTTTATAAAACTAATATTTATGGAGGTAATGGATTGAAAAATAAACATGGCTGCTATTTTGTAATTTTCGAAGTTATTTAAGTCCTGATTTTTTGCTAATTTTGAAACTTTATTACCAAGATGCTTACCAAATATTATATTAATGTGATTCCTCTATACGAACTCGATATATAAATTTTTGTATAAAAATAAAAAAATGGCGGACAGTGGGAGAACGAAGGAGAAATTGCCGTTTTTCCTAAGGATATTTTTTTGTTTAGTTTTACAAGTAGAATCCGAAAAGAATAGCTAGCCTACCATTTTAGAACCACTATTATATATATATATACTTATTTTTCTCTCTAATGTATCTATGTAATGGTATTTCATTATGCAGAAAAATGTATCTGAAATGATCTAAGCTAAATATTGTTCTTTAAAATACACTTTAGTCAGTGTTTTCATTGAATTAATTCGATGAACAAATTTATATACTTTTCATAAATCAGCTTTGGAATTATTGTACTGACGTTTACTTTTGATTATGTTATGAAAAAAATCATCAGTTCTCTTAATAATAGTTAGGACTAATCTTTTTTTATTTTGTTTTTTCTATTTTTCCCGTGATATGAAAAATGAATTAAATAAAAAATGATGTAATTAGTTTGTATATTGAAATAATTTTTTTTTAATAGTTGTTTGACAATTTTTTTATAACAGTGGTTTATTTATTTATGCTATTTTAATTGTGTTAATTTTCGGAAACTATAATTTATTTGTTATTTAATATAATTATATTTTTATTCTATTATTCCTTTTTTATTGCTAAATAATAACGGCTTTAACGATCGATTTACGATTTATTAATTTAAGCACTGGCGAATCGCCTAATCCGTGACAGTTCTTACTAAAATTCATCCTCGGCTTGTAAATTACCAAAGTTTTTACCTCAAATTGGAGATTGAAAGCCGCATTTGTTATTTCAAAAGGTTTCAGTGAAAGTCGGTTCTATGAAACTTAATATAATAATTTTCATAGCTTGAAACTTATTTTCTAATCATCGTAAGCGTATAAATTAAACATTTAGTTATATTTTTAATTAAACTTTTTTTTTATGGGACAATTGATCTTCTTTCCTGTTATATATATATATATATATATATATATATATATATATATATATTCTAATTACACTCAAAGCAACCAAATACAAAAAAAATTATTTTTCGTCAAAAGGGATCGGTCCATTGTTAAAGATATCGAATTATAGTGAAGAAATAGCAGACATCGCTAAGAAAGTTCGGTCGTGTAAATTGCTGCACTTGCGTAAAATAAGATCATTCGGCTGTTTCCCGTTAAAACAGTTAGTATCGTTCGTGCGCAAAACTGTACTAACCGTACAAAAGACACAGATCGAGATAACGGTCAGATATTGAAATAAACAAATGAATTAAGCGTATGGGTGGGAATATGCGATGAAAATTTTGTAGGGTAATGAATATTTCTAACCGGGATTCGAACCGAGAACTGTCCGGTTGTGGAGTTCGGAGCGGTGTACCTTTGGAAGCCTTTTTCTTAGTTTCTTATAGATACGAAGACAGCACGAAGATAAAACGCATCTTAATTATTTACATACGTAACCTTATTTATTTATGCGATAAATATAGCGCTGACTTCGAAATATTTCGTCACTCTTCCTATACAGAAAAAGCGGTACAATAAATTTTGTTCTTAAACGTTGATGTCTCAAGAACGTTTCATTTGATGAATAAGTTACTTGGATTTTAATAAATAAAATATCCAAATCGGTTGTTTTTTCTAAATTTTACTTGCGGGAACCGTATAAAAATTAATTAAATCATTAAATTTATTTATTTATAATTTTTTTATTTATTTTATTTACTTAATTTAAGCATTAAATCAAATTGATTTAATCATTCTCGAGGTTATCTCGAGATTGATTAAATTAAAATCATAAAATTAGGAGTGGACTTCATGAAAATTTTTTCGTACATGTATTTTAGCTTATCCAAAAATATTAATATTAAGATAAATATTACCTTACACGGTTGAAAGCGGCGAAATAAATTTGTAAAAACATCTCTACAGCTGAAAACACATCTTCCGATTTCACCCTGACGATTTCAACTATTTTCTTGTAAATGAGACATTATCTGGGAGGCAACAGTTTTCAATCCTTATCTCAAGGGGACTGGGTAATATTCATTCTTTCATCCGTATAGATAAACAGACTTCAACGAAGCGGAAGGAAGAGGTTTGTCGATAGATACGTATGTATTTTCCATTTTTAAACGTAACCTTTCGATCGAATCGTCGATTTAGGTTTCGTTCGATTCGTCTCGGTCACGGACAAATTGTTTTAAAAAATCTTCTGGAAATCAAAAAATGGCGGTTAACTAAATACTCGGTCTTTTTTTAATAGTAGGCCGAATGCGACACCAAGTTTGAGGGAATAAAGTGGTGAAATCAAAGTTATACAATTTTTTGTTCATTAAACGTGAAGGTTGAGAACGGCAAACGATAACAGATTGAAAGCAAACCGGCACGCTTTCGTTCACAACTCGCCGTACCTAAATACAGTGGTAGAGTAATTATTAATAAAAATTATTTAATTTTTTTATAAATATTTCGAAATGATTTATTGAAGATCAACTTACGAGGATTTTTTTGTTCGGGTTTTCTATTAATTTTAACCTAATTGTGTTCCAAACTATGTATATACACGACGGAAGAAATTTTCAATCTTCATTACTAGCGTCAACCGTTAAATTATTAAATAAGAATTTGTTATTCTTATAACCCTAAATATTGTGATTTGACTCGGAGAATTTTTTAACCAGTCTAACATCGATTTTAAGCACGTTTAATAATTTGTTTTTAAATAAGTTCCTAAAATTAATGATAATTTATAATTTTATCAGCGAGTGAGGTTAAATATTAAGCTCTTTGTGAAGCTTAATAAAGTTTTTATTAAGTGTATACTTTTTTCCTTGAAACTACATATTTCTGCATAAATGAAAACAAATTATCACATAAACGGCCAGAGACGTAAAAAAAAAATTAGTGAATGCGGCCGGTTGCCTACCTCTAAATTTCACGGATCTTGTTTTCTTATCATTTCGTTTCATTTTTTAGTTATTGAATTTTTCTATTTTATTTTAATATTTGTTTTTTTTTCTTAAGTAATGTCAATGAATATCAATAATTAAAACTAGAGGGTCTTCAATAATAAAGATACTAATGGTAACAGCGGAAATACTATTCAGTAGAATAAACCGCAAGTGTCTAACAAGTCGGCACCCCTGACGTAGAAAATATCAGCTGTTCGAAAAAATATTTCCATTGTAATGTATCGTTTTTTTTCAAAATGTCGGCTCCGCTTGAAACGTGTACCCTGGAAAAACAGCTTGCTGTGATAAGTTTTGATTTTCTGAAGGTGTAAAACCGACAGAAATTCACTCGCGGATCGTAATAAAGTACTATAAAAAGACTATTAACTTTGCACATTTTTGTAAGTGGATTCAACGATTTAAATCGACCAGAAAAAATTCCACCGATTTTCCCCTTAGATTTTTATTGCGGAAGACCGGTGGAAGTTTCAACCGACGTTTTGTAAAATCGCATTAACGGTCTTATTGGTCTTATTCCTAACGACAGACGCATAAAATCTGGGAAATCGCTGAAACTTTTAGCGGAAGTATCGGCATTATCCACGATAAGCTGAATTATCGCATCGTTTTGGGCCTTTATAAGTATCAAAACAAATGAGATTACTGGGAAGAAAATCGTACAATTAACAAAGATTAGTACTATTGTAACGTGCTATAATAAAAGTGAAACCCGCAGTAAGGAGGAACTCCTGGTTTTCTCTCAAAATATGTAAATATTTTGCACGATAACGCCCGCCTACGTACGACTCAAAAGACAAGGGAAGCTATTCAAAAATCGGGTCGGGAAGTGTTGCGTGTCCACCTTACGGTCCTGATTTTGCCCCGTCAAAGTTTTTGTTTCTTTGTTTTCTCAAAAGAAATTTTACGTGCCACCAAGTTCGGCAATGAAAAACAACTCGAGAATGCGGTAAAAAACGGCTCAGATACCGAGATGAACGATTCTTTACGACTGGAATTAGAAAGTTCACAGAGAAACGAAACAAATACCTTAATGATTACGTTGAAAATTAGCGTTAGTTTCATTGTCGTCGAGTAAATAATAATCATCGTTTTCCGAAGCCGTTTGTCTCTTTAATCGTCGAACTACCTTCGTAATAAGAGGTTTAAGTCATAGTTTTTATTACAGCTTACTAACCGACCGCTACAGCTTTCCTCTACATAAACTACTTTCAAAGAGATTTCTGCTTTATCAGAACATTTTGAATTTTGATAAATATACCTCTTTCTATATTTTATATTAGCTATTATCTTAATCTAATTTAAAATTGAATATTCTGATGAACCGCTTCTCTATTAACGTATTAAACGGAGAAAGAAAACTTTATGCGATAAATGGAAAAACTATTATTTTGTATATATATGTTCATTGTTTTTATTAAAAGTAATGGTTGAATATAATTATTTAAATTCATTATGTCGCTTAGCCTGAAGCGAAAATGAGGTAGAACCTATTTTTATTTATTTTAGTTTAACATATAATCCGACAGAAGATCTATAATATAGTGTCTAATTCTCAGAATAGGACTGAAAATACACAACGCTGTCATTTATCGTTGATCAGGACTTTCCCGACGAAATTAGTATGAAAAAATAATAATTTTTATACTAGATGCAATGTATAATGCTTATAATCTTTTATTCATGATTCTATTTCTATAACAGATTCAGTAATTTAATTTTCCACACTTTTGAAGAATATGTGATTTTTTTTAATTTTCATCTGAAAGCAAACAACGTAGTCGCATAACCTGTAATTCCACTGTCGTAAATTATTTCATGACATGACATCGTAATTACCCCAAGATGTGTATTCCTATACTGATATTAAATGATATCGAATCGTTTAATCCCGTTTAAACAATTTTCCCCAAAAAATGCGTTTTATACGTCCAGTATAACATAAATATTTGTAATCTTTCCCTAATCGTACGATTTAAATGTATTTTCCGCATCGGACGTTACCGTTTCATTCGGTTATTGTTATCGTTTACTGCTTTTTAACATTTTTTGTCTTTCTTTACTCTACATTAACGTTATTTTTACCTTTCTTCATTCTCAAATCCGCTGACCTGGACGCCTTAATATATTATCCGACCACCGATTCTTTTTGCTATAAGATCTGTTGCAAACATTTTTTTTCTTCGTTTCGTCTTAAAACACTTTTTTTTACCTCTAAAAAGGATCTAGCAGAACACGATTGAAGGGACGAGATTTCGTGTTCCGTTAGGAAGCCTGATCCTTTTTTCGTGTAGCCGCATTTAATATCTGACGCTCTAATCGAGCGTAACCGTCGATCGGTAATGCGCCGATTACGTCCCGAATTAAACTTCACCGGTTTCTCCCGTTGTAGCCAGGAAGGCCATCCCGAACGGAGATGAAAGGATGAGATTTCATCTTGGTAAGGATTTTTTTCCTACACCGTGGCCTCCACGGTATAATCTCGTTTTGCGCAAAGCGGCAGCCGCATCAGTTACAGTAGCGTTCGGATCGATAGGCTGTAGATAAAAAATTTCCTTTTCTTGCACAGTTTTTCGTTCGATCTTGAAGTCGTTTCATACTGTTAATTTTTGAAGTATTATCTATATTGTACATAATGGCAATGGAATTCTATCGGTAAATATGTACAAGTAACCCATAAATTGTTCCCGTTTCACACATTCGGCTTTTTTCGTATTTTTTTATTTATTTTAATAAGCCTGTATTAAGAAAATTAGGGTATTGAAATCTGTCCACAGAATATTTAGTTTTGTTATCAAATTCAGCTCCTTTTATTTAAACAGGATACCGTATAATATCTGTAGTGCTAATGGGTAAAATTAAACTACGGCTCGTGTAAGTGTCTATACGGTAAATAATTTTAACCGCTATCGGGATAGTTTTTTGTTTCCTGCGTGACCTTTCTTCATTATAAACAGTTTTTCTGTAAGGTTTTATTAATTTTTAAATATTACCTTATGTCGCTGCAACGCTTCGTATTAAAATTCGTTTCAATACCCGGCTGCCGATCCCGATTTAACATGAGCCTGTATGCCGTGCCATTGTCAATACGGAAATTATAATTTACCTCATCCGGAATACGATCGGAGTTATACATCGTAAAAAAACGCAACAAACGGAAAACATATACGTTTAAGATCGACTAAATTTTTACCGTGAAGGATTTCGGTTTTAAGATTATTGCTCTACTATGCTAAATCAAATATGTTCGAAAATATCCGATCGCTAGTGATCGAATATTCTTCGATTTAAAACGGATATGCGATACGAAAAAAAAATTTAAATATCTTTTCTACGACAGGAAAATGTAATAGACATCTATCTCTATCGATAATATTGTTATAAATTTTAATGAAAGTGATTCGGATTCGCAGACCGTAAATAACGATGCAATTAAGACTAATAAGGGATGTTACTCCTCCTTTATAACGATGTGTAATCATTATTTAAAAAACAGATCAGTTGCAGCTGAATTTACAATAATTTTTTACTGATCTAATGATAAGTTTAAGAACTTGCTGTTTAAATGTTGTTTATTAATGATACAAATTTAATGTAACACTGTTTAAATACCGACTAATATTATTAATTATTTTTATAGTCGTATAGGGATTATATCATAACAGTGGCTGTTTAATCGTGATATTTGTACTTTTTCTTTCTTATAGCCGTTTTTTTTTTTTAAGCCAATTTAATTAAGGACATTGTTCTATATCAGTCATATTAAAACATTAAACGAGTAAATATTAAACTGTTACCCTAAATTATGTAAAGTAAAAATGAACTTTAATCAATTGTTAGAGTAAGTATAAAATAACTGAATGCAAAATTGCAGTGTAATCTGCAAAAATAACTAGAATGTAATATTAAATACAAAATTGTAATAAATAAACTACAACTTAACCGCAAAACATTTGTTTACTTTCCTTTCAAGTAACGGACGCCGTATACTACAAAGAATTAGCCGAGCGATTAAATGTAAGGCAAGAGTTGTACATGAAGTTTTGGTCTTCCGGGCCGGATAAATTTAAAAAGTATTATAGTGTATGTAAAATCTAAAGGCGGGTCCCCCTGAAAGCTCCCTCTACTTCCCTCCTCTAATCCATTCGTATAACTCGGCATGCGGAACACGTGTTACTGGTTACGACAAAATCAAGACCTCAAAATGATACAGCGTTGTATTATTATTATTTTTTTTAAATTTATTTATAATTTGTTTATTTTACCGTATTCATTTATTTTTGCTATTATTTTTTTATTTAAATTTGTCGTTTAATTATTTATTTCATGTGTTATTTATTTATTTTATTGTATGTATTTATTTGAGCAACTAAATAAATTATTTTGTATGAAATTATTTTCTGTTTTACGTTTATAAAATACAGTACGAATTAACGTTTGAATTATTAAATTAATTTTACTTTTATTATAGTACGAACTTAATATCTGTAGTATTCATAATTTCTTTTAGATTAAATTTAATAATGTTTATAACTATATTACTTTTATTCACGTTTCTTTAACACTTTATTTATTTATTTTGTACAACTGAATCTTTTTGTTTTTTAATTTTGTCGGCCTACAAAGCTCAAAAGAATATTAGTTATTGGTGCGTATGTACTGTTTAAATTCATATCATTGCCTATAATAAATAAACAGCTCATTTCATTCACTTCTCTATACGTCATTGTTATTGTTACTGCAAAACCTTAATTTAACATATTTGAAAAAAAAAACATTTACTTTAAAGAAATAAATAAATAATTACTAAAAAATATACATCTTCAGCAAAATATTAACTTTATTAATAATAACAAATTACCAGAACATATTTTGTTACTATAATAATGACGTCATAATTAGATACAGTGCAAGTCATTGCAAATTAATTTCTATGGCTACACTGGTGTGAGAAGTCGTCGCCGAGCGATATTGAGAGCAGTGGAGGGGATGCCATAGCGTACTACAGACCCGCTTTTCGATATTACATACACTATATCTAAATGGATATGTTTAAAAAAATCTAGCGATTGAAAAATTCTGTGTTTAAAAAATAAAATAAAGTGCTATGCCTGCGAGCGATAATAAATATGCGAATATGTTAAAGTTGTAATACAGTATCGGACGGTTATCAAATCGTCCTTTACTAGGATACAAAAAATTAGCTGTTTTGATCCGCTTATTAACGATAGCTATTCGCTGGAAATCAAATTAAGGAACTTAAAAGAGGTATCGCTAAAAATATGATTCGATTCGATCTAAAATCGAAGAATTAGATTCTGATGAAAATGTCTGTAATGAAAGGATCCAGATTGAGGATAACTTATGTTTATTAGAATGTAAGTTAAAGGCGTTAAGCGATTCTTACTTTCCTCTTTCCTGATAAACTAAATCGTAAACGGGTTTACTAATCCTATTCGATTACCACCGATCAAATTACCAGAATTTAGTGAAACATTCGTGAGCGGCGATATTACTGTTCACGATTCTAGAATACTTCATTCCAGTAGAACTGATGTCTAAAAATTCATTAATACACTTCCTTTAATTCTTCGCTAAAAGGTACTGCCTTTGACATAATAAAAAATTTACCCGTTACTAATGAGAATTATTTAGTGACCATCAGTTTACTAAAAAATATATATAACGATAAACTGCTCTTCGCCGTTTATCGTCTAGAAAATATATTTAACATCTCGATTCAACGGGAGTCTACATCTACCACTTCTCATTTTATTAATGCCATCTGTTCATCCGAAAATTCGCTTAAAACTATAAATTTACCGACTGACGTATCTGAATTTATTTTAACACGCTTTCTAATTTCCAAGGTGGACCCTATCGCATCCAGGTTGTTGAAGGAAAGATCGCCTCTTATACAGTTTCCTAATTTTTAGAAATTAGCCAAATTTCTCGCGAACAGAAGACAATTATTGGAAAACCGACTGTTCGGATTTCTAACCTACGTTTCATTCATCACCCGACAACTTACATAAATTTGATGTTATAACGAACTGCCTCCGTCGTTCTCGGTAGCGAAGGTACAACTGAAGCGAGCTTGCAGAATGTTATTAGGAATCTGCTTTCAATTGTACGAAGGAAACGTTTCGATATCGCATTTCCATGATCGTTTTATCGATCGGTTTCCTCGGTCGTTCGCATATATCTTTCGGTGAGGTTAGTTAGACTAGAATTTTCAGGAGACGGTTCGTATGTTTCGTTAACGGAAATTCGCCTAGGGATGCGATGTTCTAAAATATAGAATAGTGACAGATCAGAGTTGTTTCCGAACAAATAACTCGCTGAATAAACCGAAAACCGCTCGGTGAACGTTATTACTTACGTGAGGACGGGTTAGATTTGAGTTTTTATTTTTTCGCATAACAGTGTAAAACATAATTTACCCAAAAATATATTTGTTGGTTTTTATTATTTAAATATTAGTAGTCCTTTTACAGGTTAAAGCAGGTGTGTTACGTAATATTACATGATATTACGAATAACACATTTAACAATCTTTTATCGATATATTTAGCGGATCGAAAAATATTTATTGTTTTAATGAGTTACCAGGATATTTTTTTGTTTAGTAAGATAAGATAATTAACATCGTTGTAAAGTACATTTTTAATGTGTATGAGAATTTCTTTCGTTACTTTTAACGAGTTGAGATGTACATGTGATTAGCGTCATCGTAATTTTCATTATAATCTTATTCCATCGATTAAATTACTTGTGGTTAATAAGTTCACACCGAATGACATTCAAATAACTAAGTACTGGCCTTCATACTATCGTATCCTTCTTTATTATTATTGTAAATCACCGGAAAAACACACGTACGGACTCGAGATGTGTCGTTGATAGTATTATAATATTTATCCGGTGACAGGTTTTTCTTTACGAATAACTTTGTTGTTTTACAAGTCATTATTATACATTTCTACAAACGTTTCGAACATATGAATATGCAATGCGCGTAAACATAAAAAAGTTTGTTTTTCATATTTTTATTTTGCATCCTTTACGACCGTGTATCTCATGAAATATTCATGCGATCGACCTTCACCCGCACGGCTGGTGTTGTAGGTGCGGTCGAATAGTCGATGCACCTTGCTGAATCTTTCTGATAAACGCGTTAAAGTCAGAATATTTTTAAAATATCCTCCCTTAACCGTGAATAATATCGTTTACGAATATTCTTCATCGATTTGGAGTCGGTACCGATTCGTTTTCGACGAATAATCTTAATCGAAATTAACGTTAGGATCTGTTATGCTGCCGTAAATCGAAAATGAATCTCGAAATAAGTCAGTTTTCCATCCACTCAAAAATCTATCGCTTTAATTTTAGAAGCGTTTCGTGTAACATAGAGGTATATCGTTAATTTTTACGGTTCTAGACGACGAGTACACGCTAACGTTCATCGATACACCCGTATTTAGAAACTGAGTTTCGGTAATAATGTAAATCGTATCCCTACGTAAGTAAGTGAAAAGAGGAAACGTGTTCACAGCGCAGGAAAAGTTTGATAAGAAAACGTTTTGAAAAATACGATGAGGAGAGTTACCGTAAAAAATACTTTACTATCCTCTATCGGATTGCAGCTTGCTATAAAAATAAGAAATGTTAAAGACTTGAACTTGGCAAAGAAGAAGCTTCGACCTAAAGTTGGCAGTTTTATAGACAAGACTGAAAGAAATTTATGAAAAATTCATATCGTGGTTAATTATTTCATAGCGAACCGAGTTTTTTTACGGAAACCCTTCCCGAAATCGACATTTTTCGGTATTTCCATTGTTCGCTTCGTTCAAATCGCGTCCATCGATTTCAAAATAACATATTCTCTCTTGATTCTCTTTAGGCTTGGCTTATCCTAAGCATTTTTTTTTGCAAAATGTCGAGAAATTTTTCGCATCTCGTCTTGACACATCTCCATTCGGTTCCGTAGAAAAATTCACGCTTTCGATTTTATTCGATCGATAGCTTTCAGGACTTTTTGTCGCGGTATTTGAAAAAGAACAAATATTTTAATTTATTCCATTGTTTTTCGAAAATTTCTGCCCGTTTTTTAGCGTACTGTTAAACTTATTTTAAAAGCTCTATAGTGTAGCGCATTATTCTCTGTCAAAATCTATGAATTTTTAAAAATAACAAATCCCTGTGGAATTTAAAAAACACAGAAAGTGTTATAAATTCTTAAAACAGTAATATAATTAAAAAAGCTGACAACGCAATTATAGGACTTTCCCGCCTCGCGGTTTTTCTCTGACGCACGGCTTATACACACAACTTTATTTATAATTTTATTTAAATATAATTTTTTTTTTAAATTTAATTCAAGGATTCTAACTAAAGCGCGCGCGCGCATATCGTATTTCATTCGCTCGAGTGTGGAGGTAGTAGCGACCACTTTAAATACTTTTCTACACTTAAATATTATTCATTTATTTAATTCTACCGCTCACCTACTACGTTATAACACAGCTGGTGCCAGATGTTAAACAGAAAAATAAAAAACAAAGAAAGACGACTACAGCAGCTGTACGTCACTGCTATACTAGCGCTCCTTGTGGTGAGAGGAGGTACTAATAACACACTGTAGCCACTTAGCCACTTGTTTATTTAGAGCATTTTTTAGAGCGGAGGTGAGATTTTGAAAATATTATTTCTTTAATTGTTAAAAAATGTGCCTAAGAAAAATAATTAGACGAAATCTCGAGATACTGAGGGTGATCTTACTGTACAGCCTTACCCCCCTGAACTTTTAAGTTGAAAGTTTAATGGCATCAATGCCCCATATATGGAAGTAGCCTAAGTTTGGTCGAAATCGGTCGAGATATAAGGTGATTTAGAGGTCAACACCCTGAGAACACACACTTACATAAGAAAATCCAGAAAATTTCCATCCGGTTTTTTGGGTTGCTTAGGTGTTAAAAACGTAAAAAGCCGTGGAAAATCGCATATGCCCAAATTGGACCGATTACCATACCCGGGATAGTCAATAGGCGGGAAAGTAAAATTATATAATTCAACAGTTCGACGTCGGAAACTGAATTCGCTAGACGGTCCAGAATGAGATTATTAAAAACCCCTGTTAAAAGTTAGCTTTGGCTCTGATATGCGTACTCATCGTGAAATGTCGTTTCCTCTTTATATCTTACAAATACAAAGTAAAGCACAAATATGTTTGTTTTAGTACTTCTCGATAGAATTTTTTTAATCGTTGCATTCGTTAATGATTACGTTATGCCTATATAACATTCTTTCTGATAATTCTTCATTTTATGTGTTCCCGCGTAGTATGCTATGTAAAAGACGGCGGATGCTCGAGCGAGGAGAATGTTTTTACGGAGAGGGAGGTCTTATCGTTTGGGTTTTGCCTTCGTACGTGCCGAAAACGTTCGGCTAATTTATATTACCACCGAATTTAAAAATGATTATTCCGACTGGTAGAATTCGATCTAATATAGTTAATCTAATCGAACGAAGAAAGGAATTCTTCGATCGGTGTAATATTATCGATTAAAGCGTGTTTAATGATTTTTAATCTCTACAGACTTTTCACGATTTCTAAGGTTTTGTACTAGTTTAGCCGTTGTGTACAGTGAAGGCGTTCGAAATAACTTTAAATAACCTTGTTCGACGTGAATATCGGCCTTCTAATTCAATTATAATTATGGATGTCTTCTCTGTTAAGAATAAATATTTTACATTCATAAGGATTTCAGTATATACGAGTATATGGCTGGTAATTATAATCTGCTAATACAAAAAAACTGAAATAAAATATAGTTCTTTTACCGGATTAAAATTTTTATCAGAAATAAAACAAATTAACTATTAATTTATTATTATTAATTAATGAAAAATTCTGAATCGTTTTAAATTTGTCATCAATTTTGCAGTGATTTATTTACATGCGGAAAATTCATTTGTATTCATAGCGTATAACTTTTCATATAAATTTCAACAAAACCTCATTCTCTTAGGTATTATTAGTATTAGTAATATATAATATTACATATACGACGTATGTGTTAATGTAATTCTGCCATTTGTAAACGTGTAGCTGTGCATTCGATCGTGTTTTCCGAGTGACGACGGTTTATTAATCTCTAAATCCTTGTTTGTGAATTTATGTAGGTATCCGTGCTATAATTATTTTTCGTTAATGAAATTTAAATTACGATCCTGCCGAACGATGTTTTGATTAATCCTTTCTTTGTTAAAGATTCTACTGTTCCTTAATAACCCCGATCGAGGCTAAAGATCTCTGTATCTCTGTGGAAACAATATGATTTTCATAGTTTATATCTAAAGATAGGAATCATCCGTTTTCTTGATAATTCATTTTCAATGTAAAATTATTGTGGTAGCTTCTTACTAAAATGCGATTGTTAATGATTATTCTAAATTTGAACCGTTTTCTCGTACGTACCGTCGGTAATAGTCTTACACGGAGTATTAATGTAACGTATTTTATTAATATTGTTGCTATATTATACCGATATAATCATTGTAATTACGGATTATTACTGTTAGTGTGGTAAGTAGAAACTTATTAATTTTCTGAATTATCTTTATACACTTGAAGGCAAATTCGTGTAGCAAACCGGTTATTTGAACTACATTTGTTTACAGGGTCTGATAACGCTACCTTCTCAACAAAATAAAAGATTGCGAAATAATTTTTTAATTGTATCTTTCATTATTATTCAATCATTTTTAATTTGCACAGAATTATTATTATAGTTTCATATATAGTTAATATTAATTGTATTGAGTGTATAATTAAATTTTTTCTTTTGTTAGATAAGAATTTTATTACCGAATTTCTTGTAAAATTCTTTTATTTCGTATTCATATGACGTGTACTGTTTTTATAAAATAATAACGAGTTACAGTTTATTAATCGTCCGTTCTTCTGAAATGAAATAATAAGGTAAGCTAAGCGTGGTAAATAAACACATCATTACTTACAGTTCTATAATATCTATAATAAATATTATTACGTAATTTTAATCGTACAAAATTAGGGCTTTCTCTCTCTCTCTCTCTCACTCTCTCTCTCTCTCTCTCTCTCTCCCGTTCTTAGACAGAATTCCTGCCGCTTCGTCGTTTGGATGAGTATCGTCAAGCGGTGCAAAATAACTAAACGAGGGCCGCTTTATAAGTTTTTACAATAACAATGAAAGAAAAAAACATTTTTGGTACAAATAGTTTTATTGTTTCTCAATATATTCGCCTTTAAAACTGATACACTTCTGCATGCGTTCGAACCAGTTCTCGAAACGTTTTTTCAATCTGAAGTCGGTACATAAAACACGGTTCTGAAAGGATTTTACAGCTTCTTGAGGTGAAGAAAATCGCTGTCCATGCATTTTTTGTTTGACATTTGAGAACAAAAAGAAGTCGTTGGGCGATACATCAGGTGAATACGGGCAATAAGACTTTAAATCACTGTTTTTCTCCGTCAAATATTCAATTGTTGGACGTGCTGTCTGAGAGCGTTGTCATGATGAAGAATGATGAGAAGTGTTCGATTGTTTTTTCCGATTTCATTGATGACCTTTGGCAAACAAATTTTTGTATAACGTTCAGCAATAACTGTTCTTCGATCCTAGAAAGCAATGGTTGCTATATGTCCAGTATAACCGAAGAAACAGTCGACCGTTTCCGTGGAAGTGCTTCGCGAACGAACCGCTTTTGTGGATTCGGTTTATCTTGGAACAACCAAACGCTAGTTTCCGACTCGTACGATTGTATCCAAGTTTCGTCTCCCGTTACGATGTTGTATATGGATTTTGCAGTTTCTCGGTCGAATGTATGCATTTCCTTACACCGTTGGACACGAGCCTGTTTTTGGGCTTCGGTCAAATTATTCGGAATACATCGGGAACTGATATTTTTCACAGCTGAATTTTCATACAAAAACTAATGTACTGTGGCCTTCGATATGCCTAAGGATGCCTCTGTCTCACTGTAAGTTGGATGCCGATCCTGTTCCATCGTGTTGCGCACAACATCGATGTTTTTTGGAACGACAACCGATTTTGGTCGACTTCACGAAATACATCGCTGACGGAAGCACGACCACGACGAAATTCTGAAAACCGATTGAAAATAGTTTTTTTCTGATGTTGATTCATTATTAAAAGTTGAACGAAGCGATTTGAGGCAATGTTGTTGAGTTAGGCAGTTACTAAAATCGTAAAAAAATCATCCGACGAATACTTCACGTGAAATTTCCATTTTTTTACAAAAATGTATATTTTAAAAGCTCACTATATAAAAACTACTCGGCCGGTTTCTGAGCTGCCACTGTTGTAACAATAAAAATAGTCAAACTTTACTACAATAGTTATGTCGCATCTCAATAGCACCATCTAGCGGTCGTTTGTAAAAACGTAAAAGGCGACCTCCATGCAATGAATTTAAATTTATTAATACCTAGCGTAAAATAAAAAATGTTTATCTATTCAAAGGGTGAAGCCCCTATGCAAAAGACATCGGTTACAAAGATTTATTATACGATTGGCATCGAGTTCTTATAAAGTAAATTACAATTCGTGCGTAGCAGATGTGAAATATATCTCGTATTATACTTATAAAATATTAAAATATATTATTTTTTCGATAAGTAGAAATTTATTTATTTACACTCGTATATTGTATATGTTTTTATAAAGAACCTCGCTAACCGGTTATTGAAATAAATTGGAAAATAATAATATGTCCAAACTATTTAACGCGGTAGTTTACAGAACGAGCCGGATACCGATCTATGAGAAGCTTATCGTAGAGAAATGTATTTTATTAAAGATACAGCCGAATAAAATGTTTTTACTAGAAAGATCGTTGACAGCGTACAGAAAGAAACGACAAAAAACGTAAAATAATTACTCAAAAAACCACCTAACTTAAAAAAGAAAGAGAAGAAGGATCGGCGAAATAACGAGAAAAAGTCCATAATGCCCTCCGTATAGCAACAAGGTGAAGAACAATGTAAAAAAACCACAACTTTAACGGTAAGCACGTCTAAGAAATTCGTTATTATCCTCGGAAACGCTAAAGATAGATCTAAATCCGTCGAAAGAGCGGGCTTTTTTTTAATTGATTCGTAAAGACAAATGATTTGTAATTTAGGATACGTAGGCAAACTAAAAGAAAAATTGAAACTAAAACAAAATCAGCAAAGCAAATAGGGTAGCTCTATCTGTTTCATTCGTGCTGCATCCCCAAACCTGAACACCATACATCGATGCGGCTAAGATTAACGTCTAGTTCGACTTTCTTTTAGAGTTCCAAGACCTAGAGCCGATTTTAAGCGACTGCTGGAACCAAACGCATGAAAAAATTTATTTTCGATTTCAAAACCGTCTGTTTGCTTAATCGAAAAAAGTGGAAAAAATGTATTTGTTTCTGGAAATACCGGTTACATTGTGTCAGTTTCGATAACGTACCTGATATTTCATTATAAGTTCAGTTGTATTGACCGTGTCGAAAATTAGCACCTGTTAAATAACCTATAAGAGTGGATTTTTACTAAATCTTTTATATTAAATTAAGTCGCGAGTCTATGCGAAGTCTTGTAGGCCGATATTTAACATTTTTAATCGGTAACTGTATTCGATATCAGTATTTCCAAATTTAAAATATTTATTGAAACACTAAAAATATGAACATTTTTCTTTTATCTAATATCTTGTCTGGATAAAAATTCTCGGTTCAATCCTATTTACAAGCAATCTAAAATTTCCGTTTTCAATTCTAATTAAGTCATCAGTTTTATGTTTGAGGTTTTTAAAAAATATATTGCAGTTACGAAATTGTTTGTTTGCTAAATACCACAGTTTAAAACAATATAATTTAAAAAAATTTGTCTCAAACATGAGCGAGTGAATTAAATCGTTTGCAAGGTTTAACGGAAACAAATGTGTTTCAATTTACTTTCGGTTAAATATATAATCTATTGTACGAGATTATAATATCCAAACAGTCGTTACTGAATTTGAAAACGTAATAGCATATTCCGCGTTGGTTTAAACTGAAGAAAATATAGTTAGACTGTATCCAGTATATTACCTGTACTATACTGTTATGCGTTTTGCCAAAAATGAAGGAACATATAGCTCGTCGTTAGAGACGGACTATCTAATGATAGACCAAATCTCGGATGATTCTACCGCCATACGGTATTTTTTTCAATAAAATAATGCAAATTAATTATAAATCGATCAAAAAATGCGTTTACATATTTTAATAACAAAGATGTAATTATTACACGTTTTCGCTATTCTAAAAATTAACAAAAGAAAAAGTAATTAACAAAAAAATGTAAACGGTTGTTAAATAAATCACTATTAACTTGCAAAGTTTTTCAATTTTTTTTTTCATGTTTCTTCTCAAATCTTGCATCCGTAATTTAATATAATGCTTGACGTTGCCGATTGATGAAATTTTGCACAATTACCAAGGTCGGGTGAATATACAATATTCAACCATTACTTTTGCAAACATCCCCCCGTACGAGGACAAATTAAGGGTGCGGGTGTAAACAATTGTGAAATCTACAAAACGGCTATGCAGGTTTTAAATCCAATTCAATCTACTAAGTAAACGCGTGCAATGCATGATGATGATGATCAACCGCAGAGGGCTGGTTGGACATTCAAAATATAAAGATTTCTGTGCCCAAGACGAAGTTTATGCTTCTCAGGAGTGCAGACAAATTATCATACAGTTGTAACCGCCGTATTAAGTATAAAGGCTGTGTAATCAGCCGAGTTCGAGTTCATAAGTACCTAGACGTTTTGTTTGATGAAAACTTGCTGTTTAGCAACCACATTAGGCAAGTAGCGGCGGACACCGTCTCAGTGATGCACAAACTTAGAAGGATTGCTCGGAAAGATTATTGGTTGTCGGGCAGTCAAATGTACGTGCTGTACCGAGGTGTCTTGAAATTAATGACCTCATACGCGGCGCCCGTTTGGACGAATTGTTGGATATGAATATAGCACTTGTTCAAAATTTAAGGAGTGCCCGGCGCAGAGGCTTAATTATATGCACTAATGTTTTTAAAACCGCCTCGTACGACGCTACCACTGTATTGGGAAAGGCTCTGCCAATCGATTTAGTGGTGAAAGTTCCGGCAGCCATGTGGAGATTGCGAAGAGGCCGGGAGATCGAGGTATTTGGAATGCGGTTTTGGGCCGGGCCAGTAACGGAACGGAATTGTGATCACAGTGCACCGAATCTAAATTTTGTTCAGTCACCCATCTCCCGCCTGCGGAAGAGGCTGCAGAGCCTCGCGATGGAAACACGGCAGCTGGAATGGAATACCACGACTAAGGAAAGATCTCTGTACAAGTTTATACGGGATCTGGGGGGATGGTATGCCTCGAGTTCGTTTTTAAGGGCAACGGATGATCAGGGGCACACCAACCATATCAATTTGAACCAACATCTGTTTCGGTTCCGCATGGCAGCTGATGAGCTGTGCGTTTGCGGGAAGGTCCAGTCAAATGAAACCTGGAGTTTGACTGCCCTGCTCTTGGAAGGGTCAGAGACCGGGCCATCCTGGAAATTAGAGGTCAAGGGGAAAATTGGCCACCCACAAGCGGCGAGTCAGTGTAGCGAAAGCCGCATTGTCGGACCGTGTGGGAGTTCCTTGATGCGGTTGCGATGTTCAACCGACATCAGTGTACTTAAGGGAAAGACTCTTACCGTATTACCGTGGGAAGCTAAGCCTGAGTATGGCTGACCACCAGCCAATATTATGGTTCCAAGCCCTGTAAAATGGTGGACAAGTACTTACTGGCATTCAGCGACTTAGGCGTGGCAGCGAATTGCTGCCTAGACGAAGTAAATTTTAATTTATGGATGTCATATATATTTTTAGTAGTTGACGGGGTGCGTCTACTCATTTTAGTAAATATATGATAAGTGAGCGGTTGGGACACGTTAGCCGGTGGTGTATGGTACCGCGCTTAGTCCGCTCACGCTGTTAGGATAGCTCCAGGAGCTATTTAGGACACTGGTCGCTAAATTGTTTCTTCGCTCTGTAGCCGTTTGGGGCACAGACATTCGGTCTTATACCTTAGGGCGACCGATTGGGGTGGTGGCGGGAAAATCCCAAGCAAAAAAAAAAAGATGATGATTAATGTATGACTAAAAAGTGTAAAATAAGTTTTTTTTTAATGTTTGTCGGAGTTCAGTGTTGTTGGCAATACCACCTGTAACCGATATCACGTCGCTTCTGATGTTAAGTTTCTTCCACTACAGTACGATTTAAATCTGATCCCTTTTTATTTTTCAGATTATTTTCTTTTATCTTTATTGGATTTATATTTTTCGTTTACTACCTCACTTTTCATGGTTTTTTTTTTTTTTTAATTCATGTTTCAGTTTATACCCAGTATAAAATTATATATACGATGTATCGTATATTAAACAACATATTAAGTTGTATATATATATATATATATATATATATATATATACACATACATACAGGTTATTGTGTTTTTTATTTGTTTCTTTTGTTTGTTTTTTGTTGAGTTTCATACAACTCGAAAAATAAACAAATTACGCCGTTTATTTAGTAACAGGGAATTCAAATACTGGAATTGACGTGGAATATAAAACTCTGCTTTGATGTCATAATCAGTTTACTGGCGAGAAAATATGTAACAAAACCTCTAGTTTTTAGGAGATTTTCGGAAAATGTTTTTAGCTGCCGTAAAAAAAATAATGGACCGCGACAAAAATTTATATATTTATAACTTGTTCGTGTAATCCTTATTTGTCATTCTACCGAGTACCGATTCGATTAAACAGTAAAACTCCTGTTACTTTGTAGAAAATTGAACCGCATTTTGGTTATCTGGCGAACGTTTTGCGATAAATTTGGTATCGTTGAAATCGTCAGTACGACACAAATTCGACTATACAGATTTAAAATCTAAATATAATGAAGGACGAGTGTTGGTTGTAGATTTGGAACCGTTTTATTAATTAAACTATAGCTCTAGCGTCCGGTAAATTTATATGTAAATTAACGAATTACAGCTTCATAATTCATTGCGACCGGGTTATATTATACCGAACGATAATAGTCATCGTTCCATCTCTCGAGATGACACGAGGATATCAACCTGAACGTTGAAGAGTAGGATCTTTAAAAATATTTATACCCTTTCTTAGATTTTTATCTTTTTATTAACGATTTTTTATATTATTGATTTTTTTTGGTTATTTCAGTTATTTAATTTCTAATTTTTTTCATAGCAGATCATTTCTTTATTTAAAAATATAAATGGCTATCGTATAAGATCTGATGCGTTATATTTAAAGCTGTTTTCGTTTTAAAATAGAATTCTTTTAACGTTCAATGTGCGGCTAAAGTTATCTATATTATATAAAGAGGAAGAGTGTTTTTATTTGTTCGGGATAAACAAAAAAACTACTCCATCAATCGCAACCAAAGTTTTACCTGTGTTTTTTGGCATAACTGCGAAGGTTTATAGATATATTTCATTTCGAAAAAAAATATATATGTATGTTGTAGTGGAGATTTGCCGGTTGAAGCACAAACTTTAATAAATTGAATTAATGAACTGTGAACTGTGAGTCTCTATCACTGTGTGAGGTGTGTTTGAACTGAATGATTCGAACCAATAGAATGAATAATATTACAAAAATAATACGATTAAATTTGCATTAAATAAAATAATATTAAATAAATATTAAAAAATTTCCTTTAAAAATATTGGGCTTCCCGAGGGGACTCGTATGAGGTTAGAGTAGTGAGGCATGCAATCACTTCGTGGGAGGCTAGACCAATCACCATCAACTGTTAACAAAGGTGTGCCCCTAGGGCGCTGTTTAGGGAGGTGCAACGGGATCCTCTTATAATATCTCTGGAAACAATCGTCCGATTTTCAAAATTCAAACGGGGTATTTGTTACTAGGTTAAAGGACACCTTTTGCATGTATCATGTACACACTCGATCTAACTGATCACGGTTATTCGAAAATGTATATATATATATATTTGAAGTTTGTCTGTTTGTTTGTTAACAAATCACGCGAGAAGTAAACGACCGATTACGTTCAAATTTGCAGGATACATTCGTGCTATCCCAGTGAAGGTTTTAAGCGATCGACTGAGGTCCTAGCTTCCTTGAAGATTAAGATATTAAAAATATTCATTATCATTGGCTTCCAAGGAGGTAAAGTTGTGAATTAAAGATATTCATTTAGGAAATAATGGATTATTTCTTTTACTTCATTATTATATTTCTGCCACCATGACAAAGAAAGAAGTTATGAATTTTTCGCCGTCAAAGATGTATGTATTTTAGTGACCATAGCTACTATTATTCTATCTCTTGTAATTTAGTTTCTTTTTCAGGTTTCTATAAGGCCTGAATGCTGTAGTTATTATTTATCAGTATTATTCTCACAACCATGAGAATAACGTAAGTGCAGTGGTCCAGGGGGTGGGGTGGAGCACTCTGGGTAGATGGGAATGGCGAGCAAAGCGAGCTCTGCAGCCATAGGGTAGACTCCTTCGCCCTGAGAGGTCCCGAGGAGATCCTGAATTGGCTCTGGATTCGCCTCGGCTGACCTGAGCCCCGAAGGTTTAGGTTCTGGCTACACGGGCCGGCTAGTTAATTATAATGAAAAGTACCGTCGTAACAAAATAAACGTATAAAGAAACTGAATATTTAATACATTAGATATGATCTCAAATGACTTTCTTCTTTTTTTTAAATATTATTTTTAATATCGGTGGATAAATCGTTCCCATCATTCGGGATCGTTAACTACCAGCCGATTAATTGTATGTAAGTAATATATATATATATCTTTAAATGCTACTTACTCATTATATACGAGCTTTTGCGATCCAGTATTAAATTTACTCGCTTCCTCGTAAAAAAAAGAATAAGCTTTCAACTAATTTTACTATTTTTACCGAATCCATATAATTTATATTTATTGTTCTTTATTTTTGCTTTAATAACCTTGATATTTTATTAACGGACACGAATGTGTTATTGTATAATGGAATGTGTTACAAATAATGTGTTTACGTTTTTAGAATCGATTCGGTAGTCTTATCTAAACCGGTTTATATATATTTTCATATAAATTAGAATAAATTATTACAATTTCAATTTTATCTATTTGTTTTAAATTATTGGTAAAACGAATATTCAAACATTTGTGAAAAATACCTTTTCTCTCTGCGATAACTACAGTTCCTTAAATTACAATTGCCCTATTCTTTTTTTACGATGATAAGAAATTAATTATGTAGTCTGAAAAATGCAAAGCCTGACGGGGATTTGAACCCAGAATCTTCCGGATGAAAGACTGAGAAGCTACAGCGAAGGATTTCTTTTGTTATTAAAAAAAAACTCCACAAAGGATAGCCATGTACACACCCATTATAATGATTGTATTTATTCTGGTATTAAATGACTATGCAAAAAAATGATCAAACTTCTTCTTATTTATTTGAAATATAATTAAGTAAAGCAAACCGGTTTTTTTGCAACCTGTAATCTTAATAAATAAAAATTTTTTTAAATATATATTTAAATTAAAAAACATACCATTTACTGCTTAGAAATTGTGTAAAAACACATTTATCTGTCTACCCGTTTAATAATTAGCGGTTTTCCCTTTGAATAACTAAGTCGAACGATAAAGTTAATACATTTTTACGAATAGGTAAGAGCTTTATTTCTAATTTATTTTACAAATCGCATCGACCACATTCCAAAAGTTATTATTAATAAACTTATGCGAATACAGTATACGTACTCTAATATCGTATTTGTCTATTAATCCCTTTATGTTTAATAAGTTTAAGGAGTAATTCGCTGTTTTTAGAAATGTAGGACTTTGTACTATAATAATAAACGATTGATATAATAAAGATAAAAATTGCTGTTTATCTTACACTTTTTCCGTAATTTTTACCCGTTTTCTAAATAGTTGCTTTAATTACGAATTAACCGGCATTTTTTTATGTTATAAAAATATTTTTGCTTGTTACACTTGTAATTAAAAGGATCGTTATTGAAAGTATAACGAATAAATTTGGTACGAAGTTCGTTATGTTTACTGTTCGGTACCGTTTATATTTAAAGTCGGACAAAGAGTAATCGTTTAACTGCCGCGCTGTTCCGAAAACCAGAAACGATCTGTAAATCTACGAACCGAGTTTACAACGATACAGACTATTGTCGAGATAATTATCCAGTTATAGTTAAGGAAAATGCCCACGTGTTCCAATATTAATTAGTCGCCTGTACGATATCGCACGATTTATTATTATTAAGTACGGCTGTGCTTTGCATTACATTTTTCGATCTTTCTCATTATCATTTATAATTATTTTCCTAGTTCCATCCTTACGTAGACAAACAAGGAGGTACAGCCTGTTAGTATCGAAAACGACTTGTTCCTTCTAACACCCGATAGGCACGGTGTATATATTACGACCATTTATACGATGATTTTGACGGCATCAGCTCTACTTACGGAACGTGCGCTTACAGCATGCATTGTGCACGCTCTTGCTTCATGAGAAAACGTTTCCCGGAGTCATTCTGTTCACGAGATCTGGATAAAACTAAAAATAAGTAAGATTTAGTTAGTTCCGTTGTAGTTCCTAATCTTTTATTTTTTCAGACTTAAACGTTTATTTTTCTGTTAGAAGTAATATCGATATGCAAAAACCTATACGTAGCCACTTCCGTACTACATTTAATAAAATATTATTATTAAATAGGATGCGATGTGTAAATATGTCGTCGTAATTAGCTGTTATGTATTAAATTTTATAATCGAATCGATTTGGTTTTTGAATAGGTATTTTAGACTGCGTAAGAACGTTTGTTTTTGGATCGAAACGAAGGTTTTTTATGAAATAATGCGAGTAAAGTAAGTGTAAGCAACAATTTTAATCCGTGACGTGTAACCGAATTGTTATTAATTTACCTGAATATTTGAAACTGTTAATTACGGTACCGTCGAATCGAGTTTTTTTTTCATAATTGTTATCGACTAAATAAAGGATTTCCGCTAAAAACGTTACAGTAAAAGACAAAACAGACTAATTAAATCATACGATTAAATATTTTTAGAAACTTTTATTTGTTCTCTTATGTTTGTACCTCGCTGACTTTTAAGACTTAATTAATTGCGATGAACATGATTATGTAGAAAAGTAATTCACAAAAAAAGGACGGGAGCATATCTGTAATCGAACATGAGTCTGTAGTCATACAAGCGGACAAATCATTATTAAAAATCCGTAAGTATTAAGGTATTTGTTTATACGCGCAGTAATCACCGTTTTAATAATTTAAAAATTGAAAAACCTTGAATACATGAGGATACAATTAAATCGTAACTTAATGAGCAATAAATTTCTTTTATAAACTGTTGACGTAATATCTATTTACTTTACTATTTATTAATTTATTAACTATTAATTTAATATTTATTCTATCACAAGATTTTCTATGTAATGAAAAAAAAAACGTATTTTTATATATATATATATATATATTAGTAGTAGTATATATATATACTACTACTATACTACCTGACCTGGCACTGATTCGCCATTGCTAGATTTGAGTATATATATATATATATAGATTAAATTAACACAAATGAAATTCTGATAAAATATTAAAACACTGAACATTACGGGACTTCAAAAAATTTAACTTTCCCTTTTTCCCTTCTTCCCATTTTCCATTTTTCGCAAAGATATTTATTTTCACGTAACTAATATATATTCTGAATATGAGCTAAATCAGACTAAAAATACAATTTTATGAGATATCTCTACCCCAGCACCACCTAGCCGGTCCAAACTAATTCAGAAACCTTCGCGGGCGTGCGCACAACTCACGAAAGTTTCATCGCAATCGGATGAATGGTACAGGAACGCACACGGTACAAACAAACAAACATTAATTTATATATATATATATATATATATATGTAAAATATAAAGTATTGTCATTAGCTGTATTAAGAGCCGTCGAAAAATCGTTAATACGGAAGGAGTAAGTCTAATATGCGACCTTCAGCCGCCGATTGTTTTTAAAAAAAATTGTATCTTTCTACTAGGCTTAAGCCTCTCCATCTTCGACCTGAAAAGGTTAACCGCTTTGCTTTACCATAGAAATTAGATTTTTTATCGTACATCTGTGTTTTTTAACTTCAGAAAAAAATACGATTTATTAAAAACAAAAATACAAGATTTCTCCATAATTAATTGATTTTTTTCCACGAATCGGTAAGTATATCCATTCAATTTGTGTATAGCGTACGCGCTATAAATTGCATACATTAGAGTATTTTTATAGTCGACCGGCTTATTTACCTGTAATTTCCGCTCATTTTGAACCACCTGCAACAGATCGGTTTACTCAGCGGAATCGGTAGATCACCGCGAGTTAGTATTAATGTAGTATGATTAACAAAGGTTTACGATTTCGGGTAAATTACGATGATTAAAAACATTGTACCTATTTCTGGTTGGCGATAATATACGGATCTGTCTGAGCGGCAGGTTTACATAATACATCGGGTTTAGGGACGGAATATCGTAATCGCTGAACGCCACAGAATATTTAATCGCTCAAAAGATTCCTAACTTGATCTTTGAGTATCGTGTGTTAATCGGTAATAATTTGTAAAATTAAGATTTGACGAAACGGTATCGCGATCGGTCGTTAGGACATCGCAATTTTATAACCGATCGTTTAAAATTACGAGCCGAGATCGGCGAGAAAAAATCAATATTATCGGCATTAGAACGTCGTGTTACTAAAGGAGAATACTTTTCTACTTATCGGTTACATCGATGAGGTGTTTTGATTTGTTAAGAAACCGTAAACCGATTATTAGCGTGAATCTTTACGTTATAGTACGTGAATATTTCTTCGGTCGTAAACGATCGTAATATTCATAATAATAGGAGGTGTCCTGACGGAGTAAAAATTTGTCTGCATAATTTTCTCGACCTATAATAATTTAGTAATTAATAATTAATAGAATTCCATATCGTACTTAATAATTAATAGGGATTTGTGCTTTTTTTATTTTTATCAGACCATCTACATAACATTTAGATTGATTATAAAATGTTTATCGTTCTGAATTTTCTGTTTCTGCTGTCGATATATTAAATTCGCAATCGTTGTTTTTTTATTATGATTATCTATAACGTGCTGTTCAGTCGTAAAAAATTTTGAATTAATAATCGATAACTATGTTATTATCTTACTTTTAGGGTTTCATTAAAACCCTAACACTGATTTATCACAACAGCAACGGGTATGTGTGTCCGTGTGTCTGCTATAAAAATCTGACAACAAAGTTGGAATACTTTCTTGGAGTTACAAAGTTGAAAAATAATGATACGTGAAAAATGTTACCTAAGTACCTAAGATTTATTTTGGGTGGGGTTAATTTACGATGAAGATTTATTTTCAAATTATCGTTATAAATAAACCAAAAAAAGTTTTAAATTTTCAAAAAATCGGTATTTATTATTTTTTTCTGCTTCCCCAACTCCAAAATCACCTTCCAAGAATTCTTTTGATTTTTCTACTTTTCCTATGTTAAATGGAAGAAACTAAAAAAAATTCCACTGAGAATGTACAACCAATAAAAGGTTACCTAAGATTTTTTTTGTGGGAGGAGTGTGAATTATGATGAAATTTTTTTCTAATATTATTATTAAAAGTTATAACATTTTTTTTATAAAATAATAAGTTATAAAAAAAGTATTATTAAACATTTTTTTATAAACTTTTAATAATGTTAATGTTAAATTAAATTGTTAAACACGTTTTAAAAAATGTTTTTAAAAATTTATATTTTTGAATATTTATCGCCCTTTCCCCCAATATTGTCCTAAAGTATATTTTTATCTCATTGGCACTACTACTATGCCTAGGAAGACATAAAATCATTCTGTTAAAAAAATATGCATAAATATATTACTTTTTTCAATTTTTGGGAAAGGGAAATCTTTGGGTAAATTTTTTTTAAACTGTAAGAGAAGCGTGCACACATGTGCTGAGCTTGATATAAGGTGAGATTATGTTTACAAAATTTTGAGAAAATTGATCCCAAAAAACTATCTGTCCCACCACCTGGTGTCATCGACCCCAAAATTTTACCGACAAAGTAACTCATTTACACGAGTCTGTACCAAGTTTCACCAAATAATTTGTTTATTCGGTCAAAAGTTACTAAGCTTTTTACATGCCAACACACGTACGTACGTAACATTACCCTTCCTTTTTTTGTTTTTTTGGGGGGGATCCCAGGGTCATTGAGAAATGCGAAAGAACCCGTAATCCATTTTTTGATTGATTAACATACTTTCCATCTCGCAGCATAGCTTTAGAGCTACGGCCAGGAAAGTAAAAATGAAGGCAAATCGTATAAATATAAGTGCGAAATTTTGTATGAAATTTCACATTTTTTTTTGGCGTTATAAGAAAATTATTGCTGTCAAATTTCCGTTTCATAGAAAACAGAAATACGTGCTATGAAATTTTAGAAAAAATACATTGTCGATTAAGTTATTTGACGAAGGACGATGTATTTTGTTCACAATGAATACAGTGCACGCTATTAAAATTATTTGGGCAAATGATCACGTCGTTTTTTTTTTGTTAGATCGAATCGTACCTTTAAAGGTAGCTTCAGAATAAATAATGAGCACGGTCACGTGTACAAATAATGATCATCGTCTTGTTATAATTAAACAACTTTATTCTTTATTCTAAAATGATAACAAATATTAAATTTGTACAAAAACTTGATTCCCTTAATTAATTTTCTTTTTCGATCAACAAATACAGTATTTACTTAATCTATTTACGTCATAAAAAACGAAACATTGTTTAGCTGCTGACTATGATTAAAAATTCTATCCGGTCCCTTTACTGGTTTTTTTATGACAAAAAAAAAGTAAATTTACGAAACGTGTATTCGTTTTATTAATTATTTTTAGTTAAACCAGTACATAAATGGGCCTACATTCACTTATTTTTTAAACGTGTTTTTATATCAATTATCATTATGATATTGTTTTCTTGTGTATCGAGTAAGTATTTAAAACATTTCCTTTTGTGTAATTTACATAACAATTTTAATAACCTTGTAAAATGTAAAATACTGAATTATTGTAATTAAATTGAAAGTTTAAGTATGCAAATTTTAAAAATGGCATTTTTTAAAATTTATATTTACTTTATTAAATATTATTATGATATCTAAATCTGTGCGTTCCTTTTAACGAGCAGCCTTCTGTTTTATTATCTGCGGACGTCAATTCCTTAAACTACAGAAGTAGGTTCTGTATATGTATTCTTTAGTTAGATTAATTTTTGTAATCGTTATTTATTTGAGAAAAGAAAGAACTAAAAATAAAACCGTTCAGTTTTTCTTTTATGTGAAACTTTATAGTAAATTAACTTGCAATTTAGGATTAAAACTATATTTAAATCTTTAATTAAGGTAAAGTCTAGGTAAGATAAATTTTGATTTCTGATTCGGGATTCCTTTTTGTGATTATTTTTTCCGTCTTTAGTTTTTAAAACTGCGATCTTTGTATTATCGCATTCTACAGGGTACATCTCACTTGTAACGCTAATAGGTTTAAAGCTAAAAGCTAAACATCTACAAACGTGAAAAACGTTGAAAACATGAAAAATAATTCACGGAATTCATACTTAATAGGTTAAAATATGTTATGATTCTTTAAATATAATCCACCTGTTCAACAAGTTCTTTCCATTTATCGCGAATAATTTTTCTTTTCTTTTGTTTTTACACGCGTCTTATGATTTCGGGGTTGTGGAAAATGAATCTTGCTTGAAAAAGGAAAATTAAAAAAAAAAAACATCGCGTAATTCTGAAATTATGATACTTTCCGCGGGAAATCCGTGTCTTTTTTTGCGATTTCATTTATACGTATTCATTCGTACCTACTGTTTCTGAATATTTTTAAAAATTCAGCTTTTAAATATGAAATTGTTTTAAGTAATAATAAAGAAATGGGAATTATTTCTGACGGTAAGCGACTTGAGTTAAGATTTTAGGATTACTAAAACGTGTCTTCCTGTAAAATTTTGACGTCTGAGTCCAATGGGAAATTTTGTTTCGAACGATCCAGAATCTCCTCCAACGGATAACTCTATAAACTGTTTGTGCATGTGCGTATATGAAAGCGAACTATGTATCCTGTCGTACGTCTTATCTGTGTAGCGTTGCTTTCACCCGCATCCTTGTCATTCGTTTGCTCTCATTCCTAATTACGAAAGCTTGATGTCTGTCATTTTCAGAATTGAGCTGTTCTTGTTTCAGTTCCTGAAAATTCCTGAGGAACTACTTCGATGAAAGAGAGGTGGTACTGAGGCACGGAATGTTTGAATGGAAGAAACAGTTGAGCAAGGGTTGTCTGCAAGGAGGTGTTGGGGCCGTTGATATGGATTGTTGAATTTGATTCGTTTTTATGTCTTCGGTTGCCTACTGGATGCAAAGTTACAGCATATGCGGATGACGCGCAGCTGACTGTTGAAGCTGATTCGAGGTCTAAGCTAGAAGAACGAGCTGAGAGAGCGATTGAGATTTTGGGGAAGTGGAGTTCGCAGCATAAGATGCGATTTAGTGTGAATGGCTCGCTGCAGAGGAAACCATTGGTAAAGATAAGAGGTGTGAATATTAAGTATGCCAAAACCCAGAGGCATTTGGGCGTCATGATGGACGAAAGGAGAACATACAAAGAGAATGTTATGCAGGTGAGTGGAAGAGCGTTTGCTGCATTCAACCAAATTAGAAGAGTTGTTAACAGGAGTTGGGGACTGGATTTCCTCAAGCTGAGAATTTTGTATGAAGGTTTAGCGGAGAGAATAATACTGTATGCGGCGGCGGTGTGGACGCATAGGATGAACTTGGTACATTTTAGAAGAATACCATTGGGCGTGCAACGTTTGATCCTCCTAATTGTTATCATGGGGTATCGAACGATCTCAGGGGGATGCAATGTGTGTGATAGCGGGAGTCAAGCCAATTGATATCAAGGCGGGAGAGAGGAAGAAGCTGAGAGAGTGGAGGAAATCGAATGTTTGTGCAGTCGAGAAGATTACGCGTCAGCAAGAACGTCGTATCTTGGAAGAAGGGTATGAAGAGTGGCAGCGGCGCTGGGATGCGTCAGGAATGGGCGAAAGGAAACAGCTCATGCTGCAGCTTAGAGAGATAGATGTAAGGTTTAGTTTTTATGATATTTGTAGAAATAAGAACGCTTATAAGACTTTTGGTAGTTTTGTGAAGGATGTGTTGTTAAAGAAGGAGAATGCTAGGATATAAGGAAGGCAAAAGCTGAGTTTGAAAATCACCGATGTAAATGTCTACCTTATAGGCATTTACATCGGTGGCATCCCAACGAGGCCTGGCTTATTACTGTGAGATGTAAAAAGTTAGAGGGCGAATGACGACTCCCGTTAAAGCCCATCAGGGCTATGAACGGGGAGGAGGTGGTGTGGCGACCGGAAGCGTCACAAGGCGGATGTTTTCCCCTACGGGGTTGGGATGTGTGCTGTTTTGGGAGGTGCAGCAACAGGGTGCTCTTATAATATCTCTGCAAACAATCGTCCGATTTTCAAACTTCAAACAGGGTATTTGTTAGTAGGTTGAAAGCTAACTTTTACATGCATCAGGTACTCTCTCGAACTAACAGATCACGGTTATTCTTAAATGATAACTAAAAATAAAAAAATATTTATTAAAACGTGTAAATAATATATAATCCGCTACGGTGCTGCACTTCTCATTCGGGCCGCTAGGTGGCGAGCCGCTAAATTCTCAAGCTCCTTTCCTACAGTGAGCCGCTCCCGGGATATTTTTCAGTAGAAATATTTTCAATAGAGGTCTTATTGAAGTTGAACACCAACATATCGTGAGTGATTCATAATCAACTCCAAGCAATAACTACTGAAGATAAATTAACGAAAATTTTTATACATGTTCTTCTTATGGTGTAATTTCACACTAAAAAAGGATGTTTTGAAATTCCGAGTTTTAATTGGTAAAATGGAGTAACAGTGAAATTTACTATTTGTTTAATTTCTCGGTAATAAATGAAGATATCAGCTTGATTTTTTGTGAGTGTAATCTTCATGTGAATAAACCAATTCGTAGGTTTTTGAAATTCGACTTTGAAAGGGAGTGAAGAAAGGTAAACAAAATTTTGAATAATGATTGTAAATTTTCCCAATCCCGACTATACTAAACGAGATATTCAGTAGATTTGGGCTTACAAATACTCTTCAGATAAATATTTAAAAATCATTTTCGGGTTTTTTTGAAATCCGATTTTTTTAAAGGGTGCGAAGGTATACGGCGCTGTGGCTCAACCAACACAGCCACTGCCACCGTTACTATATATGTGACTGGCTGCACATGCCTCCGGTTACTTGACTGAAAAGCATATAATTGAACGATTGATCGCTACGCGAAACGCAAGTAACCGTGCAGTCCGGGCGAAGCTGTTACGGGGAGCTACTTAATACATAAAAACGATATTGTATGAAACAATAATGATGTAAATACTTGAAAATAAATAGATTAAACCGATGAAATAACAATTTTGGAGGCATCAAACGAAAAGTAATTTGAGTGCTTATTCAAGTATTATATGTAAAACGAATACCCGGAAAATTCAGGTTCATCTTATTATTATTATTATTATTATTATTAAAAACATATTGACAGTGAAATATTTATGTAAATCGAATTCTTAATTAAATACAATTTTGTGTGTATATGTGTGTGTACGCGCGCGCGTGTGAAGAATAATGGCAGCAACAGACAACTAAGCATCACCACACGTAGAATATAGAAATAATGAAAGTAATATTATTTTACCAAGTATTTCAAGCAAACCGCGAAACGGTGATGGATGGAAAGAACGAAATTAGAATTCAAAACGAATGCTATAATTTGAAGGGGTAACTAAACAATAAATTAAAAGTGCTGGTAAACCGAGTGTAGAAATACAACAGTTAAGCTGAGTGATTATTTGGGTAACTAGTTCCTGTTGAGTATTACTTATTCGGTTTCTGTTACAGGAAAGGAAAACACACTTATTCCAAAATATGTTTTGTATAACATTACATATATAAACGGTGAATGTTTTAAGTGAATGCTAAGGCAGTATAAATTCATAATAGTATTCAGTTGTCTTATGAATATTTCTTGTTCTTATCATACGTTATCTTACAATGTATCTTTTTTTATTTTTCCATAATGAAATTATTTTTTTCTCATTTTTTTTTAGATTATGAATTTATTGTATTTTATTTTATTTGATTTCAATGTAAACTTAAATAATTTTAAATTCTGATTCTATGCATTTTTCTTAACTTAATTTTTCAATTAATTTTTTTTTAATATTTACTATGCTACAAAAATCATGTATTTTTATATAACTAAATATTGTATTTTTAATTAGTTCTTTTATTAATCATCCTATTAAAATGATATGAACTCGCGGGTAGCGCTCAAAGTTTCTTTTGCAACCTGCGTCAGGGATAAATATGTTGAATAGAATTGTATATGTAACTTTCAATTGGTAATAAATAAAAGATTTTGTAAATTTTATTTGCTTTAATTCCTCTCCTCTTGAAATATTTTTACAAAAATTGATTCCCAGTGATAAAATCACAAACCATTGGTTTCACAAGATCGAAGAAAGAAACCCTGACAAAAAATGAAAAAATTCTAATGTTTAAAATTCTATTTTCCCTAATTTCAACACTTGAAATTTTTTTCTAGATGCACCTCCAACCAGTAAATCATAAAAAAAAGAAAAGTTTTGCCAAAATACGTTTGGAACCACGTCTTCGACGTTTCCCGATTTAAATTTTGTCTTCTTCCTTTGAGATGCTTGTTAAACTATATTCCGAGCATGTTAATTAATTATAATCGCACCTAACTGAGAGGAAGTGAAATTTCCTTTGTCCTATATTTTTTTTTTTTGTGAAGTTCATATTAAGTGAATTATTTTAAGAATCTACTTTTTGTCAAGAAATTTTTTTTTAATGGGAGGTAAATGGAATAAAAAATTGCAGACACCGCAAAGATTTTAATCGCATAAACTCTTTTATGTGGTTAAAATTAGTTCATTTCGCAAGTCTCGTTAAAACAGGATTTGCCGCCCTGGCGTAGTTCGTTTAATCGAGAGAAGTAACATGAATCGAGGTAATAACTGGACGTGGTAAGGGGAGTCAAAACGGCAGACTTTGGTCGCAGGGCTGTGTGTAACGAAGATAATATGAAGATAAAACACATTCTTTACAAGTTAAAGTAAAATTTTAAATTAAATTTAACGATATTTAGTTAGCCCTTGTTATATTAAACTGCATTAGTCGGCCGAATAAGATAAAATGTGTTGGAACAGCTGACGTCTCGATACGTCGACAGGGTAAACGGGTAAGCGACGGTTGTTTACCCGTTTTTAATTGAAGTAATATGAACGTAGAATTCAAATTATCTTTTAAGCTTCATTCGCAGAAACCATGTAGCTATCCGTAATTGAACAAGCCTTTCAAGCAAAAAACGACCTTGTAAAATAGACGTTCTTGATTCGGAGACCAATGTGAAGGCTTGAATGAAATTACAGCTAATTCTTACTCGCAGCGATATAAAAGATCATCGAATCGTTTAACACAATATTTGAAAAGTGTTTTCTCGTTAAAAAAATACCTTTTCCGGTAAAGGATTAACAGCGAGATTTTATACTACAACGAATTCATCGCAAAAAATTACTTCTTCATTCGGCTATAAAATATAAAATAATGGAATATTCTATTATCATTGTGCCATGTAGAACGGTTCGTTCTATTCCGATAAGTAAAATGCTGAAATAAAATTCCTTAATTTTCAAAGTACAATTATTTATTAAATTTGCTAGCGACAGCCGGCCTCCCTGGCGCGAGTGGTAGCGTTTCGGCCTTTCATCCGGAGGCCCCGGGTTTCGAATCTCGGTCAGGCATGACATTTTCACACGCTACAAAATCATTCATCTCATCTTCTGCAGAAATACCTAAAGGTAGTCTTGGAGGTTTAAAAAAAAAAAATTGCTGGCGATGCGAAATATTACCGTACGTAAATTAGCGGAGTAATGCGGGTACCAATATTTTTATTTATATAAAAATAAAGAATGATGTATCAAAAAGTGTTAATAGTAATAATAATAAATAAAAAGATCATTATCCTCATAGAAAAAAACTCTGATGATTTCGCTCGTATTCCAAACAGTTTGCAAGCTTCGCAGAAATAAAAAAAGATAAGTATAAACGGCTTAAGGCAAGACTAGCATCGACCGTCTAGTGGAAGAACCGTATTGTATAAATTGTCTCCGTACAGTAGGGAACGGCGTTCGAACCGTATAAAAAAGCCTAGAAACACTGTTTGAATATCTTGAAAAAAGTAAAGTATATTTTGAAAAATGGATATTAAACTAAAAAAAAAAGAAACGGCTGAAGTGAGAATTTGAAAATTAAAAGACATAACTGAAGCCTAGAAATTGGAGCTACAAAACTTAAAACTCTTTAAAACCAAATACTACATTTCGAGCTCTAAATTTTTGAAAACGGGATCAGAGGTATATTGTATCACTCGATCGTTATGGCTTTTTATTTTAGATATAACGAACTGAATATAGAATTATAATATATAACACTGACTTATAAAGTTTTTATTAGCATAATTAATGTAATCGAATTTTTAACCTTGAAAACTTATTAACGGTAGAAAATTGACGTGGATTTAGATTCAATTAATATTTTGTATAGTTGATTTTTTTAGGGGTTTAATCGTTGTCATTTAACAGTAACGACCTTCGTAAACGGTTGTACATTCGTAGACCTATAAGCCAAAAAAATGTTGTGTTTATTATTATACATAAATTAGTTCTTTTTTTTTTTGTAGAATGACAAATTGTAAAATTTTATGCTTCATACAAACGAAAATAGCCGGTACTGGAATAACCGGTTTACGAGAAAACTTTTCTTGATGGAATTTTATTTAACCCGAAATTGAATCGACAAACTTGTAATTCCACCACGGGCCCTGCAACTGGAGATACATGTATAGATGATATACGTGTAACTGGATTGGAACGATAACTCATATAGAGAGATTGTATTTAAGCTATGTAATTTCTAGACGTATACAGCAACATCATCGTCAGATTCTTTTCAAAACGATTTTTTTTTTATATTGAAATCAATTAAAAACTATTATCGGTTACGGAATGCTTTTTATCCCGTGTAGATAAAAATCAAAATTCTTTTTATCTCTTAAAATTATTAAGATTTCCGTGGAGCTATCGGGGATTCTCCGACCGTTTTTTTAAGAAATCAATAATGACATGATTAAAATTCTATAATTGTACAGATTTAGTATCGATTGTTGAACATGAATTATACTTCTTGCGATATTAACAGTCTCTCAGTTGATAATGAAAATATTATTCGGGTACCGTATTTAAATATGTATTTTTAAAAGAAAATTATAAATTCGGAAATTAAAATCTATTTATATTGATCCTATTACAAATAATTGAAACGTCTTTTGTAGTCTAGAAAACATAACTTTATAAATGGCTTGTGATAAATTCGTTACCGTCGAACAGTTCAAATGTAAAACACAGTAATAAAAAATAATTTTTTTTCACAAATTTATTACTATCCATTTATAAAGTTCTACTTTTTTCTTCCTTGTTCGAAGTAAAGGAAGTATTGTGATCGCGAAAAATTTCGGTTTTCAGATTTCAACGGAAATATATATTTTGACCATCCCTGAATCCGTTTTGACTAGTTTTCGGTGTAATGTATGTACGTATGTATCGCATAACTCAAAAACGATTAGCCGTAGAATGTTGAAATTTTGGATTTAGGACTGTTGTAACACTTAGTTGTGCACCTCCCCTTTTGATTGCAATCGACTGAACCAAAAACGTCCAAAAAAGCCCAAAATTCAAAACATTTAGATTTTGGACTTTTTCTTAACTGCAATATCGAGCCCTCATTGAGGGTTTTTCTACGATATTTCATAAGTGGTATTTATTTTCATTGGTCCCAGAGTTACAGCCAAATAAAACTTTAATTAATGAAATATTTGGATCTTACAGGGGGAAGGCACATCAGTTCGAATCCGACTTCATTTCCTTTTTTTTGACTTAAATATACTGATCTACTAATAATTATTAACTTGCGATTGTAAAAAAAACTTTATAATACATAATTATTCAATAAAAAAAAAAAAATATTAAAAAAAAATCAGAAGTTATTAGTGAAATAGAAGTTTATGTACTTTTAAAAAATGTATATATGTAATTTAATAGGTGTTCAAGGAAGACATGTGGTGTTCACATCAGATTTTTTTCACATGATCAACATATTAGATTTTTTTTAATTATTAATATGCTTCCAAATATTTCTCATGGCGGACTTTTTTTTGTTATTCCCACGTAGACACTACTTAATAATTTTGCGTAATCGATATTGCAGACATTTGTCTACATTAGAATTATTTTTTTTGTTTTTAATTAAAAAATTATTTTTTAATTAATTTTATTTAATAAATGTTGTGTTCTGAACTAGGATACGATTTCTTAATATATTTTTTTTAACGCTGAGTTTTTTTATTTAATCTTCCTGATATTTGTAAGTTGTAAAAATGCCATCTTAAAATTAATAAAAAAGTTTTTTGTCTAGGCCATATATAATGATTTTTTTTTTTGTTATTTATGAAAAACTTATCGTGATATTAGTTTAACTTTTAAATTTGTACTTTCATTTATGCTTTTCCTGTTCAATTTATTATTATTATATTTTTTGTTTGTTTCAGGTAATTACAAAGGACACCCATAATATTAAAAATCGTTTGATTTATGAAGCAATTAATTATTTTATAGTTCACGTAATTAGTATTACAGTGGGTATTTCAGTAAATAATTCACATAAAGGTAATTAAATGAATAACTTTCTAAAAATTCTTGGCTAGTTTTATATGACCGTGTCTGACCGGCAAAGTTGCCGTTAGGTATCATTTGTAAAGTGTTGTTTAACCGTAAGTAAAGTTGATTGATATATACTTCTGTTGGTTGATTCACAAGCCTTAAATTAATTTATGGATGTGTATATATATATATATATGTTTGAATAAGTTCCCATAGTCTGAAATCATGATTTTATAAAACTCTCTTAACTTTACTCAGAATTTCACATTTTTTATTATATTCATATAATACGGATATAAATCGTTATGTCGTCAGAAATTGTAGTAATTTATCACGTATCTCTTACGATAGTCTGTATTCTACGAAAACGTTAATTTTTACAATTTATTCACTATTTAGCCGATTTAAACAGAATAATAGTAGCAATCCTTACCGATAATATGTTTCATCGGGCTATTTCTAAATAGCACACTATTCCTCGGATCGCCGAGGTCGTTCCTTTAAGAATCATTATTCGTTTCTGGATGACTTTCAGATTTCTGGAAGAGAAGAATTTTTTTCAGCGCGTATTAAAGTCGGCTGACTTAGAATCTTGCCTTGTTATTCTTATCCAGTTTAAACTTCCCCGATCAAAGAAGGGATCGAGGGGCCTTCAGCTTCCTTTCAAATAGGATCTGCGTTTCGTTGCGTTTCCTTTGTGAGACGTCCTTTATTACCGGCCGTCCTTTTCCTTTATCTGCGATTCCTCATTCTCCTTTTTCGTTTCAGTAGGTTTGAAACCGAATCCTAGGGGCTCGTGCCTTTGATTCGTAAACGGCACAAAAGGGGCGTGGGAGCGGTATTGCTCGTGCGTTCTTTACGCGATGTGCGGCTTAGCGGATTCCGGTCTCAACAGAATACATAATGAGAGAAGAGATAGAAGAGGGATGGGCGGTGAAGAAGGACGATATACTCGACGGGAAGCGCGGATCGAGAACGACAACCGGTCCGGAAATCGGCTCGAGGCTCCTCCGCCCTGTGGGCGATCACCTGCCCGCATTACTTCGAGATAGTTATATTTTTATGAGGACGGGAGGAATGTGTGACACGGCAACGAGTTCGTGTTGATCGGCTTAAATGTATGCTGCGATGAAAATTATTTTCCTCCGGAAATAAAAAGGCCACTCTAGAACGATGTTAAGGCTTCTTAACGTTGAAACTTCATCCGTCGTCGGAATCGTGAACTGTTAGGAAGAATCCGATGGAACTCGGTTGTGTCATGTATAATGCCGATTTCACGGGCAGGCTGTTATAAGTTCGGGTAAAAGAGTGCCTCTATCCATTAATAAATAAGTAGAAGGTATTTTCCTGTCTTTTTTGTATCGTAATCTCTTTCGTTCGATCGCGAAGTGATATTTAACTAGATGTTGTAAGGGCCGATATCTGAATTTAGAGCAACGGTATAGAGTTTCCTAGCCGATTCGATCTTTTTAAATAAAGGGATCCGGGCGCGATATAAAGCAGAATCGACAACGATTAACCGAGTCGATGAAAGTCCGTTTCACCTGTAGAAACTACCGTATCAGAATATGTGCAAAACGTAATTGCGAAAGACGACGAGAACAGGATTACAACAGATTTTATAATGTAAGGAATTATTAATTTTATTATCGCTCGCGATCGTAAGTCGTACCTTGAATAACAACATGATTTTACACTTTATATAAAGCTTGTTTAATGAAATATTTAATCGGGTAGCTAATTACAGATTTAAGTCGATCTCTTTTTTTTCGTCGGTAGGTTTTGAAAGAGTTACAATAACGTAATAAATAGATCCGGCTTGTCGAATTTTGTCAGCGGTAATAGGAATAGACCCCTTTACCTTGGTCGAATTTAGCCGCTGGTCACACTATAAAACCGGTGCAAATCGGCCGACCGGTTATCTTGTCTCGATGTATATACTTTTTCTCTACGTTATTTTCTTATTGCCGAAAACTGACTCCTGCCTTTTTCAATCTAGAGGATTTAGCCTTCTTTTATCTAATTCATTCCGACTCTGCATACCCTAAGTATATGTATAGGATTTAAGAGTATGTTTTAGAATAACTAAGGAATATATCCAGAACGAGGCAAAAAACAACTAAAACAGAATATAATTTAAAAAAACTGATATAAAATGAAAAGAGAGTAAAAATAAATAGGTTAGCAAATAAATAAAATTAGAAAAAATAAAATGAAATGAGTAATTATTTTTTATAAATAAAAGTAATTTAAAAAAACATGTTTGTCGGTAAGAATAACAAGTATTATTTTAAAATGTAATTTTAATGTAACAAAATTAAAATTGCAATTTTTTTTTATTACATAACTAACAATTAATATGTATATATATATATATATATATATAACAAATTAACTGTTTAAAATAATTAATATTGAATTAATTAGAAATATTATCATTAATTTAATTACAAATCCGTATTTAATGCAGCAAGAAGTGATTCATTAATGATGTGGGATCAATTTTGGACTGAAAATTATACGACCGTTAGGAGAATTTTAGAATCGAGTGTCCGAAACTGTAAAAGACGATCTCTCAGTTCGAAGTTCCATTGCTGGAACCGTGAGGATGTACTCACGAGAAGGGTAACTTTTGAGTGATCTGACGACGTAGGCTGTATGTTTTGGATTTAATACCTGTGCGTAGGGCTGACGCCCGGGCTATCGAATTAAACGCGAAAAAGTAATTTTGGCGTGTTTGCCACTTTTTTTTGAACGGTGACCTGTTATTCCGATTTATATTTTTTTCATAAAATTAATTTAACATTTATTTAAGTTTAAATAAAACCTAAAACCTTTTCCTCTATTTTTTCATTAACATTCTCATACTACTCATATATTATTAACCGCTCGGTTTTGGGCGATCTTCGCTTATTACTTTGCGATACCGTTTGTACTAACGATAATATATACCAGTTATAGAGATTCGAGATTCAACATTCGTAAAAATAATAATACATCATTATCGACAGAGGGTTTCCCTCGAGCAAAAACAACATATACGCGGATTAAGTTAGGTTCTCGATCGATTTGCGTACACTAGCTCGAGACAAAACCGAGCATGTGTGCGGTCATTTCCGCTAATTTCAGCGTGGAAATTAACTAAAGGTTTATTATAACGTATTATAAGAAACATAGATACTCGGCCGGATACAATTCGGCCGTGTGGTTTTCCTGAGATAATTGCACAGTAATTTCATACTGCGCGATATTAATTTTTTCATGATTACGTCCGATCCGATACGTAAACGAAGTATGACTACGCTATATTTTTTAATTACATGTCTGCGGTTCGACGAAATAGATTCGAAAATAATTGTTACCTGAATTAATGACCGTGTACTAAGAAATTAAAGCACGTTAATTGTTAGTAAAGATAAATAAATAAAAAACAACATCGCGCTCAGCTATAATATAAGCTTATGTAAGTAGTATTTTAATCCACGAATAATAATTTTTGCGTCATAATTTATAATCGACTTGCCTCGTAAAATTTTATCACTATAAATTTTTGTCTCTGCATGTTATGTCGTGTACAATCTTAAAAACATGCGAAGAGATCGATCTTTATTCAAAGAATTACAAAGATTTTTGTTTGAAATTTAATCATGAAATTTTTATTCCACCCAGGAAATTTTGTACAAAAAATATTACGAATGTCATCTAAACAAATAAACCCGTCCAGTAATTATTTTATAAAATATTTTTCCCGTTTTTTTTTTACCATTTTTTATATTTTGTGAGAATAAAATCGTCACAATTTTTTTCTGTAGTTCGGATACAAAGTTCCTTTTCAAGGTACAAAGTTCCTTACTAATTTACGTACCTGTAAAATTATGAGATCCACTTTATTTGGGGTGTAAGACATTTTTTTAAAGTTAGAAATCATAACGCGGTAGAAATCTCACGCAATCGGTTCTGTATGTCGCGTTAAAAGATTTATGTTAAAATAGGTAGCGGAAAGTGTAATAATTAATTTTATTGTTATATTTTTAAGCCGATCACCGCAAAATCATCGATCGATAATGTGCTTTCCGATTCCGGGTTAAAACGCTTCTAGGGATGGTGGACAGACGGACACTCAGTGTCTAAAGAAAGCATCGAGCTGTCCTTCTTCGGTGCAGTCGCTCGTCTTCTGCTGCGGTTTTCAGGGATTCGATCTTCCTTTCTCAACCTCAACGTTTTTCAACGCTTTAACCCTTACTTCTCGATTTTTTGGTTCTACAGGGCTCGATCCGTGCCGAGGTTGCAAGGACGAAGCCATAGCCATTGTTGGTACGATGTGATATAGTTGTCTGCGGATCGGACCGAGGACCAAGGATTCATGTTTTCTGTTAGACGATCGCTTGATAACCGTAATAACTGAAGTATATCGAATGAAACCGGCTTCCAAATTATTTTCAAACTACTCGCGAATTGACTCATTTAGAATGAAATACCAGTAAGTATTAATAAACTAAGAAATTACATTTCTTATTTTATTCAGACCAGAGTTTGAATGAATAGCGGTAAAACCTTTTGAACGAAGTATCCCCGTTTATTTTCAAAAAAATTGTTATCTATCTTTAGCGCTCTATTCCTTAGCGTTATCACTGTCTTTAGTTTAAATTTAAATATTTACGATATCTTGTGTTCACGGCATAGTCGTCCGTTTCGATCCGAATGAGATGCTACGTTAAGATTAGATGTTTAAAAACAAGATGTGAAAAAATACTTGTGAAAATAAAGATGTGATAAAGATACTTGTTTCCAATGAAAATAAACGATGTAAACGTATAATTATTTTATTTGTTATTGATCTTCATATGTGATTAATGTACGCCTATGGGATCTGTAAATTAATAAAACTTAATGCTCGTGAATTTTATTGGGGTTTATCGTGTACGAGAAACCCCAACACTCGTATACGAGTATTGGGGTTTATACTCCGTAAACGATTTTAGATACGGATGCGAAAGAAAAGGTGCGACCGATTCGGCGCCCGAGTTAGCTAGTCCCCTCGTTCGTACGTCTTCCTTAGGATTAACCGCATTCCTTTTTTTTTTTTAATATCGTACGGACAATTTCATTATCTCTATTCATTACTGGTATATCGAAAGATTAATTTCTTATAGTTTGTTGGGTTTTCGACCTCCTAACCTTTATCCGGATGGTGCGATTCCCACTCTAGTCCGTACTATTAGATCGACTTTGACCCCTGTTTTTCTTTAACTTAATATAAATATCGGAATTAAACGGTGAACTTAGCCTTTATTAATTATGAAAAAAGTAACGAAAAAGATCTCAAATTTTGTAAAAAGGAAATAGTAATGTATCTAAAAGAGCTTCGTTAATCTTTTACGAATATTTTATTAATTTTATCGACGATCGTTTTAAATAATTCTTAATGCGGTGTTTAAAAAATTTTTACTTCTACTGTAAACCCGATAAACGATCTCGATTTTCGGATATCAGGTTCTTTAACGACAATACCGGTATAACAAAACCGGTACCGGGTCCGATCGTTCAATGCATATTTAGTTTGCGTATCTAACTCGTATTAATAATGCGTGTTGTGCGCTCGAGTATTCCATTCGCTCGGCTGCGGGACACAATAGATGACGAGACAATGGGTCCCTCCACTCAAAATCATAATGCTACCCGCCTCTTAAAACTCGCCTCATTGTATGCGGTTTATAAAACGATACCGACCGAAATAAAAATCTAATCAATATCCCGAGTATCATTAAATAACATCTGTGTTGTTTTAAAAAATAATTTCGCCCGCAGATAAATTGAGTTAATTATTCGGGATTTAATAAATAATTTTTTAACCTCGCTCGTTAAATAATAATTTCTGTTTTTTTAATTATTCCGATCTGAAATTAAGTAATATTACTTTAGAATAATGTTACACCGGGACTGATAATATATTGTCTTTTATTGCCGTACTTTGGTCGACTGATTAAATCGTATTTAAGGTTATCTAAAAAGGATTGAGCCTTTGGAGGCCAATATTGAGAATTTATTTATTTTTATTGGACCATTTTTCCGGCAACACCACAAGTTTGCTGTAGAACTACTGTGTTTCTGGTCAAAAAATTATGACTCGTGGTTATCATAGGCCTCTTTTGAAATTAACTTAACACCATTCAGGGAGTTCTGCAGAGACCGAAACGAATGATAATCTGATAATCTGCCAGGTCCGGGCTATACCGTGGACGCATTAAAATTTCCCGGTCAAGTTCTCTCGATATCTGAAGGGTCGTTAAAGACGTTCGTGGTCTGGCGTTCTCAGCGTGGTATACGACCCCCTTTCTGTTGACCGGTTCAGGCAGTTTCCTTTGAATTGCTAGATGGAATCGCGCAAATTGTCGACAGTACAGGTCTGAGTCTATCGTTCTGCTTGGGGGCAGCGGCTCGTGATGCACGATGCCCTTCCGATCCCACCAAACGCACAGTATAACCTTCTTGGGCGTCAATATGGGTTTGCCACAGACCGTGGAGCTTCTATTCGCTTCAACCGCGATCTTGTTTTCACATTTTTGTTGTAGATTATCCGCTTTTCATTACTCGTGGTCAACCTATTCAGAAATGGCTTGATTTCGATACGTTTCAGTAGAGATTCGCAGATAGAAATTCGATCGAGTTAATTTTTCTGGTTCAGATCATGCGGCATCCAAACGTCGAGCTTCTTTTTGTAGCCAGCCTCCTCCAAGTGGTTTAACGCTGTTTGTTGATGGATATTATGTCTCGGCAATGTCATGACTGCTTCCATGCAGATCTTCCTCGACTTTTTATCAGAATACGGTAACGCTATATTGCGCGTAAAACGCGTAAAACCTTTTAGAACATCTATTATTTTAGTGACTTTTTTTTGTATTGTCTTTAGTCATTTGACTGGTTTGATGCAGCTCTCCAAGATTCCCTATCTAGTGCTAGTCGTTTCATTTAGATATACTCCCTACATCTTACATCCCTAACAATTTGTTCTACATGTTCCAAACGTTGCCTGCCTGCACAATTGTTTCCTTCTACCTGTCCCTCCAATATTAAAGCGACTATTCCAGTATGCCTTAAGATGTGGTCTTTAACTCTGTCTCTTCTTTTAACTATATTTTTCCAAATGCTTTCTTCATCTATTTGCCGCAACACCTCTTCATTTGTCACTTTATCCACCCATCTGATTTTTAACATTCTTCTATAGCACCGCACCTCAAAAGCTTCTAATCTTTTCTTCTCAGGTACTCCGATCGTCCAAGTTTCACTTCCATATAAAGCTACGCTCCAAACATATACTTTCAAAAATCTTTTCCTGACGTTTAAATTAATTTTTGATGTAAAAAAATTATATTTCTGACTGAAGGCTCGTTTCGCTTGTGCTATTCGGCATTTTATATCGCGCCTGTTCGTCCATCTTTAGTAATTCTACTTTCCAAATAACAAAACTGTTTTACTTCCGTAATCTTTTCTCCTCCTATTTTCACATTCAGTGGTCCATCTTTGTTATTTCTACGTTTCATTAATTTTGTTTTGTTCTTGTTTATTTTCACGCGGTAGTTCTTGCGTAGGACTTCATCCATGCCGTTCATTGTTCTTCCTAAATCCTTTTTACTCCCGGCTAGAATTACTAATCATCAGCAAATCGTAGCATCTTTATATTTTCCCCTTGTACTGTTACTCCGGATCTAAATTGTTCTTTAACATCATTAACTGCTAGTTCTATGTAAAGATTAAAAACTAACGGGGATAGCGAACATCCTTGTTGGAATCCCTTTGTTATTACGGCTTCTTTCTTATGTTCTTCAATTATTACTGTTGCTGTTTGGTTCCTGTAAATGTTAGCAATCGTTCTTATATCTCTGTATTTGAACTCTAATTTTTTTTAAATGCTTAAGATTTTATTCCGGTCTACGTTTTACTCCTTCTCCTTCTACTAAAAAGTATAGCAAAAATTTATATTTTTTGTATTGTTATTTTTTTTTTTATGTTTAAGCGCTATTAATGATGATGCCCAAGCAAATAATCTGCAAATATATTTTAGTGCTACGCAGTTTCATATATATGATATAATTGTTTATTAGAATAATTATTCAAATTCATTTCCAAAAAGAGTAGTTTCTCTATAATATGTAATTGACTGAGATTATTTTCTTCCAAATAAATATTTTTCAACAAAATGTAATTATAAGTGTTTTAAGTTTTAATTTTATTAATAACATTAAAATTTAACGATTGTTTTATAATATATAATACATTTATAAAAAATATCGAAGTAAATGTTTGTGTTTTATGTGTTATAAGCTTAAAAAAATTAGTTAAAACATTTTTTAGGGTTTCTGAAATTATTTCTATCGATAAAAAAAATAATGATTATTATTGAAATTTTTCTAATTTGATTTTTAAATGAATTTACCGATTTATTCTTAATAAAAGTGTGTTGTCAAAAAAAAAACACTAATGATGATTAGTAATGAAAACTAATGACGATTTTTTGTATAATAATAAAAAGATTTACAAGAATATGTCATATTTTTTTTTGGAAAAAATAATAAGAAAATATTTCAAAAAGTTTTATTACCTCTAACCTCGGTTCTTGTTGCTGGAGTCAAGAACGGGCAAGATAAATAAGTACTTCATGTAGTGTACAGCATAGTATAGTAAACGGCGTAGCTACTAAAGATTGATGTAGACGCCAATAGAGCACTCTGTAAAAGTGTGCGTTCTTGGCGACGGGGACAAGAGCCGTCGTTTTGTAACTGCTTACCTCTTTACTCCGAGGATAAGAACCGGTTATAGTTTATTTCTGTTAATATCAAACAGCCATAGGGAACGTGTTAACAGCATACCAAACCGACCAAGAGACAAGTTCTTGGTCACTATATCCGATATTTTATTAAATCCGATGTCACGATAAACGGTACTTACTGTATATATATATATATAAAAATCCTTACCAACTCAAAATTAAACATTATCTTTTGTATTCGAAATTTCAACATAACTGAATAATTTTGACTTTTGAAGCACTAGCCTCCCCCCCCCTATCTTACACCGTTAAAAAGTGGAGAGAACGTGCCCTTCGCCTTAAGGTGGTCGACGGGTAACAGACAATTTAAATGGAAATTATACTTGAGTTCCACGGTTTTAACAGTTACCGTGATACGAATAAACTAATGTAAAAATAATAATCATCTCTCCTCTCGTTCTGAGCGAAGCGATGGTCTTTACATTTGGGTCCAAAAAATTACAGTAGGGCTTCTTTTTAATAGAAGAGCTAAATTCCGGGCAAAATGTTTCGCTAGCCGTAACTCGAAAACAAAGGGTTTCCAGCCCTATGTTCAGATGAACCTTTTTCATTATTTTTTTACCAGTAGAACAATTCTATTCTAAAATTAAGATATAAAATAAGAAAATTAAAATATCGCTGATTCACTTTATCATTACACGTCTAATGTATCGATACTTTTAAAGTGTTATTTTAAGCTTTAATAAGTCTCAGTAAAAAAAAAATCAAGTTGTCTGATTACTCACATTCGCCAATATTTTTAACTGAAAATCCTGAATACGTTAGCGGTTTTATAATATTATTATAACGTTACGAATCAGAGGGTACGTCGATGACCGCTAGTATTTAACAAGTAAAGTTGAAGGTTTCTTATGTAATTTGAGCTGGGAAATAGGATAAAACTGGTCCCAGAACGGTAACCCCAGTTTTTTTAAGATATTCGACGTAAAACACAAAATTTCGGTATCGAAAACCAAGTTTTTTTAGGTTTTTATTACGATAGCTTTGTTAAAAGACTAATAAATACGAAACATTTAGTAACAAAACTTGTAAGAATTTAATTCTGAGAAAATTAATTTAAATACAAGCAATAAAAAAGTAAATAAAAACTTTTAAATATATATATATATAACAATTTGTAGTTTGTAATCAAGTTATTTGTAAGTTGTTGCTCGGTGATATTCTTTAAACTAGTTACGAAAACCTAGCGCTGTAACGATGCGGCTTGGCATTTACTGTATCTGTTTCCTTTGTATTTCACATATTAACATCCGTTAAAACGAGATAGAAGTGCGGTCGGACACGCCCTCTGCATAGTTTAAAACGGTTGTAACTGTGACGTAATTTAAAAAAGTGCACTTTAAAAAATTATTTTCCTACATAACGTACGTAATTAATTTCCACGGAAATTCTTTTCTTAAATTAATTCCACTTCTGTTTTGAATTGCGCATCGATAAATTAAATGCATTTAGCTTTTATATCCGTGTTTCAGTTAGATAAATCGACTTAAAATTAAGGAAGGCGTAGCGTATTTAATTAATATTAAAATCTGGAAAACAGAGTCGGGATAAAATTTATGAATTTTCTATCGGTTAAATTTCTAAATGTAGTATAAGTTCATCATTATCTTATTCCGACTTAATACGTATATCCTTATTCCCCTAGGCGAATGAACTTTTTCTTTCGATTCTTCGTTCGGAAAAATAATTACCACGAGATCAGGAATTCGGCCAGTTTATTCTTAAAATTCACTACGTTTTAAGGAATTAAATCCATCTGTCGGTAAAAAAATTCAATTTCGGTAATAATAAAAATTAGTTTTATCTCTTTTCCGAGTTATGATTTCTTTCCGGCAACAAAATTGATTACGAAGTGAAGCAAAAAAACATTTCTCCGATTACTGCATGACAGTCGGTTGTTTTTTGTTATCTACGAAAGAAAATCGTTTTGGAATATTACGTTAAATATTTTTGCTGTAATGGATATACTCGTTAGATTGTAACAATCATAAAAAAAATGTTCGAATTCGACTTGATTCAATCTTTTTTGTACGAAGTATTTTATAAATTATGTTTTTACCGCTTTATTTTAAACTACATCGAATAGGAAATGTTATTAACAAATCTACGGCCCAGTCGACTAAATGCATGGGAGATTTTTCTATACAAATTTTTTTGCAGAATTATTTGTTTTTGTATGTATTGTTTTATAACGTGTAATTTTGTATTTTTTGTTAAACTACAAATAATGAAGACGCGTGATTTCGCTTTACCCGCGGATAAATCAGTGGTGTTAATATACCGGGGTAGTTTGGAATGTTCACGGCATGACATAGAGATGGTGAAAATATGACTGAATGATTACGATATTTGTCATGTATGATCATTTAGATGACTTGCTGAGAAGTTTTAGATGCATGAGTTTAGTCGCTTGTTTGTGGAGATCGAGTAAAGCGAACAAGTTTTGACGTTTTCTGAAAAACGGATAAAATTGAAGTTCGATCTGTTATAAAGTGATTTGTATTAAAAGGTTTAACACCGATAGACGTAAAAAATGAATTAGAGTCTTCGACGGTAAAAAATCGAGATGATGAAACGCTAGGACTTGCAAAAACCACTTCGACCGACGAAATTGTGCCAAAAATCAACAGTGACGTATTAAATATATCGTATTGAAAGGCGACTCGTTCAAAAATTAAAAAAAAAAATTCTGATATACTTGCGTTTTATTAGTTAACCCCTAACTTTTCGAACGACCCTAATAAAACAAAACAGCGACGTGTTAGTTCCGACGCAGTACAGCTTTCGACGAAGCAGAACTTTTTACGGCAAAAGAGTTCGACCCGTGCGAATCATGATCTTTATAACGACTTGTTATTACCGCATTCTTTCGTCTTAATCGTTTAGCAAAATGGGCAGCGCTGACTTCTAAACCGCAAGTTAATATAAACGCTCGACTATAATCGCATGACTTAATAATTATTTCATGCAAAAATGCGAAGGAATTTTTTTATTTTTAAGCAGGTATGGAATTATTTTTTTCTTCCGCTGTTCCGTTCAACCGCTCTAATTGAAGTGAATGTGATTCGTTACGTAACGGCTCAAAATATAAAACTAACTGAAAATCAGCGAGGTGATATTTTAAGAGGATTCTTTAATCGTTTTAACGATATCAAAAATATTATTTCAGTTTACCTTTGCTTACCGTGCCACGATTCAAATATATTTGTTGTTCGGCTTCGATGCTAAAAACAGTTGTATGACGTCTGCGTATTTGGGTTTTTACGTCGTAGCTCCACAAAATAGTCAAAGAATTTATATAAATATCCGTTTTGTAGAGCATCATCCATTATAATGAGCCGAGCGTCTTCGATTAGCTCGAGAGGTAAATAAACTAGCGCTTCGCACTCTTAACACCAGGATTTACTTCTTTAATTTTCTCTGTAATCGGTAATAAAATAACGAATACGATTCATACGTAAATCGAATGTAACGCTAGCGGCAATAATTGTTACATTATTTATTACCGATTAAGTCGTAAGTACTCGCACGGGTCAATCTCTTCTGCCCGAAGTATTATTTCGAAGCGATAACAAGTTAGTATTTTCAATGTGTCGTTCACACGGAACGGCCGTACTTATTCTTTGCGTAGCTGTGGTTCCGAACTCGCTCTATGAAGCGGTTCCCCAAACGGTTGTTCTCAACACAAATGTAGTTGAGGACCTATAAGGAAAGCGGTTATATTTCAGCGAATAAAAATTTTTATATATATTCACAGGAATCTTTTTAATTGTTTATCGTTAAAATCACAAAGTTGGACCTATAAAAAGACTTGAGTACGAAAAATTTAATGATATTAAAATACTTTTATAAAATATTCACAATTAAAGTGTGTATATATATATATATATATATATATATATGTTATTGCAAGCTGTAGTGCTGTAAATTAGGAAATTATAATACTTGAATCTATTAAAAAACAGATTAAATAAAAACAAATAAAAAAAAGAATAAATGAAATCAAAAGTAATAAATACTCTAAAGAAAAATAATGATTGCTTTTTTGCGCTAGTGCTATGAAGTGAAATAAAATAACTAAATAACCGGAAGAAAAAAATCTATATATCTATGTATATTAATGTGTCGTAAACGTTCCATTGTGTAAAAAAATTCTTCAACATTCTTTAAAACAAGAGAAAGAAGGTCGTCTTCTTACTCTTTATGGTTTTTATTAAACTTTACTATTTACTTTTAAATTATTCTAATTTGTTTAATTAATATATATATATAGAGTTTGTAATTTATTTATTATAAATGTTATTTACAAAAAAAAAGTTGTAGATATACAAATGTCAATTAGATTTTGAAGTAGAAAAAATATAAAAGGCGATAAATATAAAATAATTGTTAACCTTTGCGAGATATTAAATTAAAGTTGAAAAATTACGCAATAAGTTTTATTAACTTAAAAAAAACCAAAAAAACCGATGACTTGTGTAAAAGGATCCGTGAAATGTCATTTGAAATATAAAAAGTTCTTAAAATTCAGTTTTTGCAATGTAAGACCTCCAACAAACACCTAAAGTAACGAATATTGCCGCTGCGGTATATAACTCGTATTTATGCCAGAACGATATTACACAAAATTTTCGAAAACTGTTCCATTTTAACTTATATATATTATTATAACGAATGTGATGGTATAAAAACAACTTGTGATGAAATAAATATTAGCGAATTATTTTTTAATGAAGACATGAAGAAACTACGACACCGGTGGACGACTCTATTTATTACAAATTTTTGTCGTTTTGGTAAAGATAAATGGAGAGGGGAAATCCGGAGAGAAAAAAATCTATATTTTATTAATTTCTTAAACGTTTTACCTCGGGAGTACAGGGTTCGACAATTTTTTCTAGGAATGATTACGCAGAAATCTGTGTAGCTATTTAAAGAAAATAAGGTGGATTACTTTTGTAAAAATTACACTGATAGACATGTGATACCATTTCTTTAATTGCTTTTTGCGTGCATTACAAATCTTTAAATACAATTTTTCTATCACCCATAGTTTTAAATAAATTACGCTTCAAAAAGAAATTAAGGAAAATATAGGTAAAATTTATAATTTTGCATGGTCATACCCGTGTTACAATGATTTTGCTGATGCTTTTCTTTAATAAATAGCTTCAGGCACATCCCGAATTAATTTCCAACTGTAATCGGCTAGCATGTTAGTATTCCATTTCCCTTTATAGCGGCTTTCCATCACCGAAATGTCTTGGTGGAAACGTTCATCGTGTTCGTCACGTCTCCGAGGTTCCCCGGGAAAAATCCAGATGTGAGTGGAGGAAATGTATTTTTAAAGACGTATTACATTCCATTGCTCTGTTTGAAGTAAGAAGTTGATTAACAATATCGTTGTGATTATCGGATTTTTGTTTCCCGAGAAAATCTTTGCAAACGTCTTTAAATGAAGCCCAAGCTGTACAAACTACATTATTTAAAATCGAGTTGAATATATCATCTTGACCAGCTCTCTTATTTGTAGATCAAGAAATATTCCTTCTTTAATTTTTCCTTCACTTACATTCGGAAATTTCTGCCTGGTGTACAAAAATCCGAGATTATCCTTCGTCATTGCTTTTACAAAATTTGTATTAGTCCCAGATTGATATGGACAAGGGGTAAAAATATTTGTTTGGGTTCAACTAAGGGCTCGTGAATAATATTTTCCCATTTGGAGTTAAGTTGTTTCGTTTCTTCCACTCTTTGATAACATAATGTTTATCTCTAGCTCGATTGTCCCCTTCGCAAAGAAAAAACATGTACTTAGTATAGCCTAACTGCATGGCTAACAAAATAGCTATAACTTTCAAATCACCAAATATGTTCCAGCTATGTTTTTTATTATTTATTTTTTCAAGAACGTCTTTCATCACATCGTATGTCCCTTTCAAACTAATACCAAAGCGATTGGTATTGAAGGATACTTGTTATTGTTGTGTAGTAGAACCACTTTTATACTGTACTTGGACGAATCTATGAAAAGCCCCAGTCCTCAGGTTTATGAACTTATCCTAAGTACACCATAATTTCATCAATATTTGTGCGATAAACCAAATTATTTTCATCAATAAAGTACTGAGGAAGTTCTTTTTGTCGGCTTCGAAAGGCCAAAATTTTTGTATTTTTTTGAAGTAAATTCCAACCTTACATTCTTGATCCTAACAGTTCAGCTTGATTTTTTGAAAAATTTAATTCCCTAACAAAGTCATTTAATTTACATTGTGGTAAAAGATGTGGCTTATTGGAAGATAATTCAAAATCAAAATCATTGTTGTCTTCTTCAATACTGCCTGATTCTTCATCGCCGCTTCGAAACATACATTCACTGGTGGCTCAGGAACTGGAATAATTTCAGTATAAGGTACAGGCCTGATTGCAGTTTGCAATGAAGGACATTTTACAGTATGTTTAGATTTTTTAGAAATTCCAGACACACTTGTTAAACAAAAGTAACAATCGGTTGAGTGATCCTTTGGTTCACTCCAACCTATAGGTACACCAAATGGCAAAGCCTTCCGTATACCTTTCAGCCATCCTCTTAATATACAGAATTAGTAGTGCATGCTGTATGAGGAGCCCACGTCTTATCCTGATCACCAACTTTACATTGAAAGTACAAACGATGTGCTTTTTTAATTAAAGGTGTAATGTTTTTTCTATTTGATTTTACGGTAAACTCACCACATACGTAACAAAAGGCATCCACATCGTTTACACAATTTCGAAGCATTTTGACACTACACTGTTAAAATTAAGACAGCAATAAGACTGAACAAAATTAATTAATTCTTAAATCCAGTGCTCAATACAAACAACACAGCTGTGTTTTCAGCAACATGTTTTGACCTGCACAGACATGATTAATAATGTCTATGAAGGCTCACTCTTCAGTATTAGATATGATGTCAACAGAAAAAAAAAATAAACAAATATAAAAAATAAAATAAATTTTTATATGGATTAATGAAACGGGCTTAGAATTGGAATTGATATCAATGACGCTAAAGGGTACCAAAAATCGATCCGATCGTTGTAACAGACAAATCGATAAACAAGTCATTCTAACAGTTTTTAAAGTTTAAATTACAATATTTTTTATAATTAATGCAAAAATTGTTTAGTAAAATTTTATAAACTTTAAGTCTATTTTCAGTGAAAATAGATTGAAGAGTGATTATTTATTTATAACTTATTCCTTGATATATATTTTTTTAAATTTTAAATATTTATAGACATATGGATAGAATGCAAGTCATATTAGATTGCGAGATTTATTTTTATCCATTAATTTTAATTATTATTATTATTATTTTTTTTAAATAAAAGGCTTTTTATATCATTTTATATGTGGCTGTGATATGATTTAATTCTTTGTCTAGTATTGTTTATTTATAGCTTACAAATTATTTTAACAAAGTAAAATAATAAAAATGAGCTAACAAAATACAATATAGGAGCTTAAAGTGATAATTGTACGTTGTAAAATGAAAAAAATCCTTTAATTAAAATTACATTTTTTAAAAATAATGATGGGTGATAGAAATATTCTGAGTTCATATTCGTTTTCAGCATCAAAAAACAGATTAAAATCATGTATCGCATGTTGGGAAACAAAAAATTATGTTTATCAGTGTTATTATTGTTGTAACCTCCTATTCTTCTGAATAATCGTGTTTTTATTGTTAATAATATTTATGGCCGCATACCGCTCTATTCCGCTTAATGTATTTTATTCTAAACTGATTTTCTACTCTACCGTTTTATACCTTATTTTATAGATGTTTAACACTTTGTGCCCAGGGTTAACGATTCAGAACTAATAAGTAATGAAATCAGAGATTTAAAAAAAAAATTAGAATTTTTGTTAACTTCTCGATGGAAGATTATCGCTCCATTATTTTTATGAAATGTTCATGTATACCTGTATACGACACTTATTTAAAAACGTTTCGATTTTACAATTTATGTAATTATTATGTATCTGTAATTTTTTTTCCATATTGAAAAGAGATAACAGACAAAACTTACCAGACAAAAATTATGCGGCCGTATTAATTCTTCTTTTCACCGGATTCAGGAATCTTTTTCGGAACCTTAAAAAACAAATTAAAATCTATCATCAAAAAAACATAATTTTCAATCTTATCCTAAACTTCCACCTGTTTACTCGTTTGACGATAATTAATCTTAAATCTTGACAAATCGGTAATGGGAAACCGCGATGTACTTTTATTTAATTTTGTAATTGTATAAAAACTTAGAATAAATAAATAAACATAATTTACTATTTATTTTATTCATCTGAAATTATGATTTCCGAAGCGGAAACTCCCGCTTCTTTGAAAGGAGTCAAGAAAATTTGAGGAGGGAGGCGGATGATAAGACGGCGGTAGGTTCCTTAATTATTATTTTAGCGGAACGTATTTTACACGGTATCAAAGTTCAGTTTTCAAAACAAAAAATAAATATTAAAATAATAATAAAAATAAAAATAGACCTATTACTTACCCATCCAGAATACGACTAATATTAGTCGCATTATGCCGACTCGATAAAAGCCGGTTTAAAACACATTTATATTTTGACGAAGATAGATTAGAACGCTTCTCAGAGAAGTCACTTACGTGTTTTCGATAATATTTATATATACCTTTATCTTTGACGGTGTAAAAGCTGAAATCTCTTGAATTTTATTTTGTGTTATAACTGTAAGAGGTAAATTTTCATTATATTTAATTATATATTCTAATCTATACTTCGGACCGATTATGACGTAATAAAATAACTACACCAAAATAAATAACTGCCTTATTTTTAGTTCCCGAGTAAAATGTACGAATATTAATGTAGGCATATTTATTTAATGCGTAAGCTATTTGTATGACTACGATCCGGGGCGATCTTTAACCCATATCGGTGGATTTACTAGATCGTTTTGAAAAGAACACGTTTTTGTTAATTCACTTTATTCTAGACTGGAGAATTAACTTTTTCGGAATAGAACGCAAGGATATCGGGAGAGGTTTCATCTCCCTGTTAATCGCAGAACTTGAACGGATGTCCCTTGCTGCTGTGTCTTTCATTTTTCGGGCGGATCAGTGTTTATTTAGTGGCGGTTATAATTAATTTGTTTTATTTACGAATGGAATTGTTATTTGCGTTCCGATCCTGTAGATCGGTTAAAAATTGACGGGGGCTAATCGTGGGAGACAAGGCCCACATGAGCTTCGTTCTCCCGGCGTGACTCCATATCATTCCGTCCTCTGAAGTCCTTTCGGTACTATTGGTTTGCTTGAAACTTCTTTCCTTTCCTTCCATTCGGTTTCGGAAGAAACTTAACATCAGAGGCGACGTGATATCGGTTACAGATGGTATTGCCAACAACACTGAACTCCGACAAACATTAAAAAAAAACTTATTTTACACTTTTTAGTCATACATTAATCATCATTTTTTTTTTGCTTGGCATTTTCCCGCCACCACCCCATTCTGTCGCCCTAAAGCATAAGACTGAATGTCTGTGCCACAAACGGCTACTAAGCCACGGAACAGTTTACCGACCGTTGTCCTAAATAGCTCCTAGAGCTTACGTAACAGCGTGAGCGGACTAAGCACGGTGCCATACACCACCGGCTTAGTGTGCCAACCGCTCACTTGTCATATATTTACTAAAATGGGTAGGCGCACCCCATCAACTGCTAAAGATATATATATAACATCCACAAATTAAAATTAACTTCGTCTAAATACCAATTCGCTGCCACACATAGTTCGCTGAATGCCAGCAAGTACCTGTCCACCATTAAAGCGCTTGGAGCCTTAATTGGCTGGTGATCAGCCATGTATCTCTAGGTTAGCTTCCGACAGCAGTGCGGTAGGAATCTTTCCCGTAAGTAAACTACTGATGTAGGTTGAACATCGCAACCGCATCAAGGAACTCCCACACGGTCCGACAATGCGGCTTTCGCCCCATTGATTTGCCGCTTGTGAGTGGCCAATTTTCCCCTTGACCTCTAACTTCCAAGGTGGCCCGGTCACTGTCACCTAAGTACTTATGAAAACTCAGCTGATTACACAGACTTTATATTTAATATCGGGGTTACGATTGTACGATAATTTGACTGCACCCTTGAGAAACATAAACTTCGTCTTAGGCACAGTAATCTTTAAATTTTGAATGTCCATCCAGCTCTCTGCGGTTGACAAGGCCGCTTGCACTCAATCTTCCAGATGCGGTTGTGATTTACCACGAACTACAAGGAGGCAGTCATTGGCGAAAGCCTGGGCCGTGACCTCGGAATGTCAGTCTCAGAAACTTGTCAGATATCAGGTTCCATAGCAGAGGACCAAGAACGGAACCCTTCGCTTCCCCTGGTGACGGGTTTTTCCACAGCTACGTGCGCATGTTTAAACAGAGCCGTACGATTAGACAATAGTCACGTACTACGGTTTGCAGGGTACGGGAAAATTGGCGGCGTTCTATCTCATAGAGGACAGAACTCCAACACAAGGAAGGAAATGCTGCCTCTATGTCTATAAAAATTGTCAAAACATATTTACAGTCAACGCTTTCCCCTCGGCAAGAGCATTTAAGATCCAATCCTCGGTGCCAACCCTTTTTGTGAAGCCATACTGGCCTCGATTTAGAAAACAGTTCACCTCGATGCTTTCCCAGAGCCGTTCCACAACCAGCCTTTCAAGCAACTTGCCGATTACTGGCAAGAGGCTGATGGGCCGATAACTGCCGACCTCACTAGGATCCTTTCCTGATTTTAAGAACACTCTCACCAAAGCCACATTCCAACAAGCCGGGAAGTAGCCCCAGGCTAAGGCATCCCGTGAACAGCTTCCAAGCGGCAGACAGACAGCAGATGGTAGAACATATTCGGGTCAAGTTGGTCAATCCCCGGTGCCTTTTTCAGTGCCAGTCGAGAAAATACTTGGTCTGTATCTACGGGATCCACAGCCCGTACGCCAGGGAAGGGCGTACCCCCAGCCCGAATGCCGACCTCTGCTTCACCCTCCCGAGCTTCTGGAAATAGAGTATCCAGGAACGCCTGGTAAGTTGCCACAGATGTTAAAGTGTGGTCACGACCACCAAACTCGCATCGGAGCTAGTGCCTTCTGGCCTAATAGGAATACGCTTTTCGGGAGCCGTAGTGTTTGGAGGAAGCAGTGTCCTCCCAGTTTCCGGAGGGAGTCGCATGTGCTAGCCGAGACAATATTTTAAGTATAAAAAAAGGGTAGGAATCGATGATGTAAAAGAAACCGATCAACTCGCTAGTTTTAGATTTTTATATATTATCTACGTCATCGGGATTTCTTATACGATTCACGGAAAGGTAAGTCGCAGTAAGTGTAAAAGATATCTAATAAGTTGTTTATTGTAGTTTTTACTTTTTTTAACGTCGGTTTAATGCTATGTCTTTCTTTTCGTTCAGTAAAAATTAAAAGCTGTTATACGATACTTTTGGTAAACGTGCCTGTCTATGTTCTTTTTTTATATAAACTGTTTATGTTCTTATAAGTCGACTGTCAATGTTTTGGCGAAATTTAATAAAAGAATTGCTTTAAATTAACCCCGTTCGATAAAGGTTGAAAAGTATTACCGTCTTGGCATCTTCTCGTTAAAAGAAAAATATACAATAATTTTTCTTAAATCGTAATAGAAAAAGAATGGGAAAATTTCTAGAATGCGTTTCGTATGCGTATCATCCGAATTTTATCTTATCCTTATCTGATTTTTTCAGAAATTTAACCGAGTACGTCCCATAAGAGATAAATCACTCTGTCGATTATATTGTTATAATTGTTGCCGAGTTATAAAGCAAAACAGACTGTGATAAACGTAAAATGTAATGAATTTTTTAAACCAGATTGCAGCATTTTTAGACTCAGAGGCGCTCAAAATGTCCGTTATAATTTATTTTTTTTGGTTGAGGATGTGCTTCTGTTATTGCAAGGGGTTTTCAGAAAACGAAATAATTATATCGTCTGCATGAACGATATGAAGATATTTTTCATTTTTTGTCGCCATCCTTGCCTAGTACCGGATCGTAATCGCATAAAAAAATCCGGTTTGGGAAAATTAGAGTAAAAAAGTAAACGTATTCCCGCACCACAAAGAGATGAATTTCGCGCTCGTTACCCGTCTTTTCTCGTCGTTTCTCTGTATTCCTTTTCTTATTTTTTCAAGACGTTATTTCTCGGCTTTATGTTTCTTGCGAAGGCCTTGTCATACGAGCAGTGTTTTTTTCTTTTATTCTTACTCCTATTTGAAATAATAATAAAATTTTAAAATAAACGTAAAAAAATAAAATAACCTTAAAAATACCGCTTTAAAATCTTTAAAAAAGATACTTTATAAAGATTTTTTTTGTTGTGTGTTTTAGCTTGAAACCACCGGCTAAAATTCGGAATAAAAGAGGAATTAAAAAAGTATTTTTTTTACTTTAGTACTGTATTCTTTAATTCCGTTTCTTTTATTTAAAAGATTCTATTTTTTCGGCGTACTGATGTCCACATTACTAAAAAATAAATAGCCACCACACATGACTCCTTAAACGGTTACTCTTTCACGCGGACTCAATGGTATCCTTCAAAGTACACAAACGTACTTCTTACCCTGCGTAATTACGATCGTCAAATATTACATTTAGGAATTGCTGCGATGCGATTTTAAAACCTGTTTTGCTAATCGTTGTAAGTGGGATTCGTGATCGATCGCTAAACTTCACCTTATTACGTTAGCGTTATTACTTATTTAATTGTAAATAACAGTTTATTACTTCGTAATCGCTTTTGGTACGAGTAAAACACGATTAGCTTAGAATTGAAAAATAGGTTCGCCACGTACAAAAAAATGAAAGCAAATGCCCCCCTGGAACACAGCCGTATATGCTCTGCATTAAAAACTATCGAACCGGATTAGGGCGCGCGCCAAAGTTATTATTTATGTGACTGCCGGGTTTAAGAATGTCAAAGTCCAATTAAAAAAGAGGGTCGCATGATTTTCACGCGATTTGAATATATTTATTGTTGTACAATGTAATAAATGTCTACTCGTACTCTACCATCTTTGTACGGTTCTAACAAAATGATCGAAAAGAGGGAACAATTGAAGTACTGTTTTTACTAGAGTAAATACAACTTTTTAAGTCGTTTGTATGCAAGTATGCCCTTTTGAGTTTAAGAAAGCGTTTTGTACTGGAAAAATCGATATGCGATTTGTTTCGTAAGAAATCCGGTCTGGGAACAAAACGTACGAACGGTAAAAACGTTTAAACGTAGAGGAAGAGTTCTGTACAAAGAGTTGGGAATTCTTTTGAATTTTTCACCGCTTTCGAAAAACAAACCGGGTGTTCCCGGTAAAAAACTACTTTTTCACCGTCTTAAGACGTTTTTAATTTAAAACTTTTGACGTTTTCCATACAATTTCGTAGTCTGTCTCCTTGCCGAATTTTTAATTTTTATTCTACATGTTAGAAATATCTACGGGAATTAGGAAACCCGTATTTATCCCGTTTTATCTATTTAGCGGGGATTTATCGGAAAGCACCCAATTTTTATTTTCGGGTATCGTGACCAAATTATCACTTCCGTTACGATCGCATCACAATATTTATCGAAGCTATGAGGTCTAACCGTAATTCGGCTTCACTATTCGACTGTTTAAGGTTAAAACTTGAATCGTGTTTACAAATAAGTTGCCTCGGGTGCTAATTTCAAGTTTCTATAGAAATGGGTTTTGAATCTTTACAGATCTTAGGGAATATAACTAACTTTAGTTCTGTTTATCCTGTTTGGGTCGGTTTTAAGCAACATTCCTAAACTTAAAGTAAACATTACTCTCGGTATTTTCTAAACAAATATTTCAGTAAATTCTCAGCGTTGTATATTATCTGGAATGAGATTCGCCGTTTCCGAAAAATCGTTTGCATCCTTTTCCGCCCTTTACCCCTTACCGTTAGGTTGAAGTAAGGGAAAAACCTTTTCTTGGTGGTACGTTATTAGCTGAGGATAGCATCCCTTCCGGGGTTCAGTCTCAGCTCGTCCAGAGACTGGACACGCAATATTTCAACTTTGTTTTAATATGATACTTTTTCTAGACGAGGACGCTGCTGGTTACGTCAGAAGCGCCCTCGTCTAGAAAAACAGTACGGTTTGTCAGGTTATATTTATATATCAATTTGTTTGCGTGTAAATACGGTATATGCTATTATTTCGATATAATATATAATACCCGTATTTGTTTTTATTTCTTAAAATGCTAATTTCTCCAAAACTGTAGGCGGATGAAGCCGTAACATAATTACAAAACAATAAATTTTTGCGTTTAATCTTTGCATATAAACTCGCACGAACAATTTTTTTTTATATTTTTTAAAACAAATCGAAGTTTAATGCTAATAACGTTCTCGGCTACTGTTTTAGCAATATCTGTCTGGAGGATAATTCTAAGATGTTAATCACTTGTTTCATATTTTTATTATAAAAAAAAATACCGGCAAGATGTTCCAGAACTTTACCGAAATTTGAGTCGTACTCAAAACATAACGTTTCCGCAAGATGAAATCAGAAATCATTATTAAACGTATGCTTTGGCTAATAATGAAGATATGAAGTCTTTATATCTTAAATTTAAAAAAATTAAAAAATAACTTTCTGAAATGTTTTCTTAAGCCGGTAAAAATTACAAAAAATTGCAAAAATTCAGTCCATCTAAGTTACTCGGTTTAGTATAAGGTGACGTATACTCAACCAAGTCACTTGACTCACTATACTTAACCGTATACTTTACTCGTAATCACGAGTTATTTAGCCCAAATATTTTTGGATATGTAAAAAACCGTTAATCTATCTTCTTCCTCTCTGGTAAAACTTGAAAACTATTTCCTTGTTGATAACATGTTTAGAAATAATATATATTGTAATTCGATAGATTTAAACAGTAAAACATTATAAAAATAAATTTTTAGGTACTTAAACGAAGATGTTCCCAACGTTCGTCGAAATAAAAAATAAATGTCCATATAAACAAAATACACTATTTATAAATATCCCGAGTAAAATAGACAGTAAGTAACGTATATAAAAGTAAAATTATACAGTAGTTTATAAATATAACGATAATGGTATGCCTATAAATTCACGGAAATAAATAAAAGTATTATAAATGCGTTCTTCGGGAAATAAGTTGTAGCGATTAGATCACCTACACGTACCAAAAAAAAAATCGATCATTAAAACGGGTTTGCATAATATTTTAATTCGTTTTAGAATAAAAATAAAATCTTCGGATATTGCTGAAAATTTGATCGTAAATAATCATCACATAGATTTAATAGTAATCTACATCGGCAGTTGCATTCAGGTCTAATCTGACCGTGGTTGGCTATAGTTGATGAAATTTAATATAAAACTGTGTGTATTTATTTTGTATAAATTAAGTATTTTAAATTATAGTGAAAACAATTAAATCACTATCAGTTCGATCACTGTTAATAATAAATATACCGTCTTTGTGGTTTACACGTGAAAGAATAAGTTTTTTTTTGTTCGATTAAAATAAAGTTGCGGATATAGAACGTACGGTGCCGATCACAAGATGGTATAAAGCACGGCCCGCGTTCTCGTCGAAAAGTTTATCTCTTAATATTTTGGTATAAGTTGAATCGGCCAACGTGACTATACGTCATGTACGCCATGGTGCGATGAATAAATAGGTCGTAATATGTATGCATTCATACAAATTACAACAATAATTTTACACACTAATTAGCGCTAATATAATATTATTAATATAATATATATGTTTATGACATCGACCATTTACGGGAGATTTACTATTTAAAAATGTATAAATCACCTCTTTTCACTGTACTTCATCTAAACGATGATGAATCAGAACTGAGAATTTTTTTTCTTTTTTGTTACTTGAACTACTCGTATACTCGTTGCCGCCGCTCAAGCTTTGCTTTGCTGGCAACCCCGGTATTGTGAAAGAAATTATTAGCGATACTATTTTCTTTCTTATTATAATATACTGTTATTGTACCTGTAATCATGTTGTAAATTGTGGCAATTTAAATAAAAAGATTAAAAAAATTACATCACGCTGAGAATATCATACCTTTGGTATGTCCAAAGCCTACTGTTAAAATCGTTCGATGTCTGATACCTCGCGAAAACTTATTCAATAAGAAGATTCCGTCTTATATATTAAAGCTCTTCAAATACAGCTATGTTTTTATCTTCTTTTTCGTTACCGTTTATTCGGATGCGGCTCGGCTATTATTTAATTAGCGATTCTAATTGCAGTTTTCGCTGAATCGAAAAACATTTTATCATGTACTTTACTCTTTATGGTTTGTTATAAAAATTAATTAATCGTTATGGCGATTAAACTGCAGGTGTCATATGTTATAATCTCGGTAAAACAAGCGGACCATACGCGTAAAGGATGAGATTACAAGTTATTTTTAAGTATCGTATAGCTTTTGTACGAATGATTGCGTTTATTCATCTATATAAACAGTAATAGGTTTATTTGACTTTTTAGGTTTTTAAGTTAGGCACAAGTACCAGACCGAAAGGTTTCGTGACGTAGATATTTTTTGTGAATTACAACTTTCTTGCTGCTCTTTTGTATAACATTATCTGTGCGCTCTAAAGTTTTAAAAATGAGTAGGACAGTCACATTGCCGCCGTACTTAAAATTTAAAATTTTTTTAAATAATTTGTTGGGCTTTCGAAACATGATGCTATTTCAAATTTACATTGAGTGTGATTGAAAGGAGTGTGAAGAAAATATTTTAGGAATGTTTGTAGTTACACGATAATGCGACGTTCTGTTGCAAGATGATTTGTTTGATGCGAAAATTTATAAAATTGTCTGTTTACAATCACCCCGATGGAAAACGTCCGAGCGAGAAGCTTAAAAGTAGTACGGTAGGTTTTTTCGGTTCGGATCGGTCCCGTGACCTGCACGCGTGCCACAGCGTCAATGTCCCGTCCCGATTTCCCGCCATCTGTCGCATATTCTTCAACTCTATCGGAACCGAAATAGATTTAGTAAATTGTACACATTAGACGCTGCTTTTTGTGATTTTTAGCAAAATTTTAATACTTTTATTCATAAACATTTTAAAATTTTATTCGAATAAGATGAAAATTAATTTGTTCTAACTAAGCAAACTACCGTAGTTTTCATTTATTAACCGTAGACCGGCCTCTTTATTTATTTAAACGACATAATAACACTCCAAGATTTATAATTTAAAAGATAAGAATATCGGGTAAAAAGCAAATGTTCAGTAAAAAATATTTTATTATGATTTTCCATTTGTCTTTTAATTTCAGGTTTAAAATCGACCGATCCAAAAATTAAAATGGAAAAAAGAAGAAAAAGAGTTCTTGTATAAACGAGCGTAATATGGACTTGAAAATTTTCAGTGATAACCTATCGTTTAGAAAACGTCGTGAAATCCACAAATTAAAAAAACCGTTTATTACATGTTATGTTTTTTTTATTGTCTCTAAATGCAATTTTGGCTTCACGCAAATGTGAAAAAAAATTATTATTTTTTATGTTTTTTTAAATTAATGTGATGCGGTTTGGAACTGGAACATATTTCGCTATATTTACTTAAAAAGCAATTAAAAATTCGTAAAACATATAAACATTATTAAACGCAAATGTAGCGTGCAAATTAATACGAAAACGAGACATATTTTGTTTATTTCTATGTTGTGCCTACATTGCTTGACCACACCTGTTTTTAAGTTTCCTGTGTGATGTGAGGTTATTGTTCTTTGGTCGTTTAACAGTTTTCATGTTATATGTAATGTTTGTGAAAATTTATTTCATTTTTTTATTACAAAATCATATTTTCGTATTTTTTGTTCTGCGCGTCTTGAATTTATAATAATGGGCATAACTCCAAGAAAGCGTTTGAAAATTGTTTCTCTTTCTTGGCATGCAGTATGACACGACGACAGATAGCTTCTGAGTGGGGTGTGGACTACGAACAATGAATGATATTTTAAAACATTTAAACAAACCGGTTCTTTTTCACCTTAAAGATAAGGCAAATGCTGCCGGAAAAGAAAAACTACTCCGAGAAATGATCGGTTATTAAAGATAGAAAGTAAACTAGATCCAAAATTATCTACCAGTGGAACAGATTTACTCGTGATAACTGTTTGACGCAGACTTCTTGCAGCTAGACGGAAAGCTCATCGGCCAGCTAAAAAGCATTTTTTAATACCAGCAATGTGTTGGAAAAAGGCTCTTGTGGTCTTACTGGACCAACGACTGGAAAAATGTTATGTTTGCCGAGTCACATTTTTATATTCAGGGGCAAAGGTTTCCATACGTTAGAAAAGCATCAGATGAAAATACATCACTGGCTCATATCCAAAGATCGGTTAAACGTCCAAGAAAAAAAGTTTTTTTGGGGTTGTATTACATTTGAAGGTCCTTGTTCGTTACTTTTAGTAGATGATAGGTTGAAAAGTGATGGATATATCATAATTCTGACGGAAAGGGTTATGATACGGCTTCAAAATAAATTCCCACAAGGCAAAATAAATTCCCAAATTTGGCGCCATGTCGTACTGCCAAAAAAATGGAAAAAGGACAGAACATTAAAGGGATCCCGTGACCAGCGACTCCCCATACTTAAACCCGATTGAAAATCTTCAGGCAGTAGTCAAAAAACGACTCTCAAAAATTAATTATGCCCCAAATATTGACGTCATTAAAGCAGTAATATCGGTATGGTTTCATGAAGAAGAAATCAAAAACCATTTGTAGTACACTTGTTGAATCTAAGCCAGATCGTATCTGTGAAGTGGTTAAGATTAAAGGAGGACGTATTAATTACCAGATATTCACAAATTGTACAGATTTGCGATCTTTTTTCTAAATAATAACTTTTTATTAGATAACATCTGTGTTCGGATTGATTCGCACGCTACTGAACAAATACAAGTTAGTCCGCAAGTATTAACAAATTGAAATTAAATGAACAGGTTTTGAAATAAACGTCGTAAATGAATTTGCAATAAGGGAAAATAATACGGAAACCCACGATACCGGTTTTTTATTGGTTTTTTTTTTTTAATGAATGACTATTTTGACATTTAATAATTAATAATTTAGAAAACTATTACAAAATTAAATGAACATTATAGGTGGATTAATCCGTCCAGATGACAAAAAAAATTATTACCGGATTTGAATTTCATTTCAGTGAGAATAAATTACTGCTTTGTTTACTGAACGTTAATATATATAGGTGTTATTCTCGTAAGATTTATTTTAAGGTGTATACAAGACGGCTTGCCTGCTCTGCAGGATCATGTGGAAGCAAGTTGTTAATTGGATTGGTGTAGAAGGTGATTTAAAACCTTTATTTTACTTCTTTATTACGTCAATACGTTGTTCTTTTAACATTGACATCAAAACGTGTCGGCAACATATGAAACAGTATCGTTTTATTGTAGATATTTAAAAGTGATAACCGTAGTCTGGCTGCCAAAAGAAAATATCTGAGTTTTAGCTTTTATAATTTAGAAATGGAGAAGTGTTAAAAAGGGGGAGGAATACGCAGCTGCACACACATATATATAAAATCCTGTTCTATTTTACATTATTTTATTAAGTACCGGTTTTAACAGCTAGAAGTGTGTCTTTTACACTTGAATAAAAACATGACTATTACGCCTATTTTTCATTAATATGCAAATTCGCAGCTCGATAGCTTCCAAAAGATAAAATATTTTGTTAAAGTGTAGACATTTACTTTTATATTCTCATGAAATTTGAAGTAGTTTCATCGATTATTTTGTTTGTAGAAAAATATCTTTTCTTCCAATAATCGTAACAAAATCATTTTTTATCGAAATTTTTAAATTTTTGTAATAGAAATGAATAAATTTGTTCGTATATCAAATTAGTTAAATACATCTCGAAAACCATAAAAGTATATCAAAATTTTTTGTATACTTTCCGATGATTGTTCACTGATAGGGTAAACTGTATACTCCGTTCTGTGATAGCTGGAGAATATAATTATTCACATGGCAGCTTTTTAGGCGGGAATCGCCTGTCGTTTTGAGCGATGAATATTTTGCTTCTATGAACGGATTAACTCGCGTAGTATTTCTTTCAGTAGCCTGTAAAAATATAACGATCGTACTGATCTATGGTGAAAAGACATTTTTTTATGTCAGGAAATAAAACGATGAAATACGTACATTCCTAGTGTTAAAAAGATACATTTTTTGTTACGAAGAACGAATTTAAGGAATTGGAATTAACGTAATGTATCACATTTTATTTACATTTCGTGTACTTTAGGTCTGTTTGCTGTAATAAATTTATTTAGATATGATTTTTTGTAATTTTTCGCGTACAACGAATAAATTTTACTAACGACTTTATAGGTTCTTGCAGAGTATTTTTGAAGGGAATATGAAACTTAACAGCCATTCTAAGACTGCCTGGTTTATATAGAAAAAATCGTCGAAGAAGGCGCAGCTGAATGACTGTTGTCGAGGTCGATTCGGGCCTCGACTCGGAACACCGTATTCCACTGTATTCTATTTGAGGAAATCCGGGTTATCGTACCCGTATCGTTCCGGTTGACATTCCTCCTCCTTTTTATAGCTTGTTGGTGCCAAAGAAAATCAGCATTTGTGAAGACGTTCGGGTTTTAGAGCGTGGTTCCAGTCGGTTAAACCCCATTGTAACCGTTTCTATGTAAGTTATGGAATCCAATAAAGCGTTGCAGGACCGAACCGGTGACTTAATAATCGGCTTTCGTTCGTCGGGCGTAAATATTTTACCTAGCGATCGCATACGACTCTATTTTCACGCACGAAGTTTATGATTTTGATACGAAGCGTACGTGTTAAGTGAGTTCGTGATTAGGACTACACGGTCGTCCTTTATGGGTTTGACGTAAAAAATGAAACGAGTTAGCGGCTGTGTGAAAAAATCCGTCCGGATCCATCCTAAAAGTTGACATCCGAAATTCTGCCGGGTGGAGCTCTGTCGATCAGTTCTTATTTCTAGAAATATCGGTATCGGCAGAACGTAAATACTGAAGGCTGCCTCTCAAACAACAATTGTTACGAAACGGCCGCTCTTTTCGGAGTACAGTTTATGGATTGCTCGTTTACCTTCCAGGGACTACTTTCAAGTTCTGGCGTCAAATATTTATAACTCCCGTTTTATCTATATGGACTTCCGAGAAGGGTGAAATTTATGCTTTCGAGTTTCAAAACGCAAAAAACCGTCCTTATTTTCTCAAATAAAGCCTTTAATTCGAGTTAGATGTAGTGACTGAGATTTTCTCATCGACGATGCAGGATACGTTTTGTAAAAAGTCAGGCCAAATAATGTCTTTCCTGCACTCTTTTTTTCTTTAGAAAACTGGTGGCACATTATTTTATGATTACTTTTTCGACGGGTGTTACGTCATCCGTTTTAAATCTCTAGCAGTTAAACGAAATTTCGATTAGGAAACAGTATTCCAATAATTTTTTTATCTCTAGGGACGAGGAGTTGCACACCTGAGAGAGGAGAGATGTAACATTTTTGAAGCCAGTCAAGAGGTTTCTTAACCCAATTTCTTTTAACGTAGGCCGTAACGCAACTGAAGTCCTCAGTAAATCCGGTTCTTTATTATTCTTTGCACCTGTTACAGCCGCCTTTATCTTAACTTCATCCCAAAATTTTTGCTGCGACATTCGACTTTAAAAAAAAAAGCAACAGTTAAAAACATGTGTTTCAAATATCGCCTAGTGAACGTTAATCAAATCACTTTAGCGTGCAAAATCGGAAGCAATGCAACGTTCAAATATGAAATATCACAAGGCGGGGTAGACCGCCTCGTGGTATTTCATCCGGATTCCGTTAGATAACAATACCAGAGAGTTATTATTCGGGTGATATTAAGAATATGGCTGATGCTTAGTGTTATTGTACTTCGGTTTTAATACAGGGTCATTCACGGGAACCGGATGTTTTTGAAGTGGGTTGTACTCGGGCGTTCGTGGTGGAAGGGGCACGTGGCGGGTGTCTGACGTTTCCTTTGTTCATAGCATTTACATTTTAGTCGTTGAGATGGAGCCGTGGACGCTAGACCAACGCTTGTATGCGTATGACAGTTTTGTGCGAAATGACGAATCCGTAACTGCTATTCAGTGAGATTTCCGCCGTCAGTTTAATATCCATCGTAATGCAAGTGTCCCTTCTCGTAACACAATATTGCGATGGGTAAACAACCTTCGAACAAGCGGTTCAATATTGAAGAAAAAACCACCGGGTCCCCGACGAACTGCTAGCACTCCGGAGAACATAAAACGAGTAAGGGAAGCCATTGTCAGAAGCCCACGCCGCTCTATTCAGAGGCATTCAGCAGCGCTTCAAATGAGCACAAGTACGGTAAGACGAATTCTGCATACAGACCTGCATTTCCATCCTTACAAGATAGCCGTCGTGCAGCAGTTAAACGAGCAAGATTTCACGCAGCGATTACAATTTTGTCGACAAATGCTTACCATTTTTGAAGAAAATGAAAATTTGTTATTGTTAATGAGTGACGAAGCCGATTTTCATCTGAATGGCTTCGTCAACAAACAGAATTGCCGGTATTGGGCAAAAAGAAACCCACATCAGCTTCACGAGAGACCACTTCATAGCCCAAAGGTGACTGTCTGGTGTGCAATAGGAAAGGTCGGTGTTATTGGACCATATTTTTTTGAAGAAAATGACGCTGTCGTAACTGTAACAGCTGATCGTTACATTGCAATGTTGAATACGTTTTTCATCCCTGAGTTACTAAACCGGGGAATCGATTTTCAAAATGTGTTATTCCAGCAGGATGAAGCTACAGCGCACACAGCGAGGGCAACGATGGCTGTTCTCCGTAACTTGTTTCCGGGACGGATCGTTTCCAGATTCGGCGACATTCCTTGGCCCCCTCGGTCCCCCGACTTGAGTAGTTGGGGTTTTTTTTGTGTGGGGGTTTCTGAAATCGCGTATGTACGGCAATAAACCGCGTACATTGGAGGATCTAAAGATAGCAATTCGTCTTCACGTCACCCAGATTGATGTAGACATGCTGCAAAGAATTGAGGCCAGTTACCGTGAAAGGCTACAACAATGTATTGCCCAAAATGGACTTCACTTGCCGGACATAATTTTTCGTTCATGAGTAAGTAACAAATGCTTTGATTTAACAAGTGTTTCATTACCAATGAAACTTTTTTAAAGTAAATATTCAATTTTTTATGATTATTTTAAAAACATCCGGTTCCCGTGAATGACCCTGTATAAATAGAATTCGACAGTTTATTTACGAACTGTATTTTCTTTAAAAAAGATATACTAATATTCAATATAATTTTTTAATTGTTATAACAATTAATTGATAAAAGGGATTTTGGTTTACTTGGCATTTCTCCCGCCACCACTCCATTCGGTCGCTCTAAAGCATAAGACCGAATGTCTGTGCCACAAACGGATAAAAGGAATAATATTTGTTTCTTTAAATTCAGGTTAAAAAATGTGCTATTACATGCCTTGCCGTAATATGTTGCTACATTGGCATTGCAAAAACTGCAATGTCACAATACAGCATTAAAATTCCACAAACCGGTTTATTTTGTTACACAAACCTGATTATATTCTAGTTAAATCGATTTATTTATCAGTAAGAATGTACTTTTTCCGTAGTAGTGTGGCGATGAGCGGCGGGATTTATGGTGCTGCGATTCGGTTTGTTAGGGTTCGATTCTCAGAAACGATCTCGCACGGCGTTCTCTGGACTTATCATTTTATTCGTTTTATGCTCCTCATTAAAAGTATATATCGGGGTCGCTGTCGTAATAACTAAAATAAATAATTACCGGTAAGTTTTTAGTTTATAGCTGAATTTATGAAAATCTTTTCTTGCCGCTTAATTTTCTCATTTTTACATCTTAAATATTTTAGTCGATTTATGCGTTTAATAAAATTTCTCTGAAGGAAGTTCATGACACACATGGGGAAAAAGATGTCGCTTAAGCCACTGATTCAGGCCTCTGAATAATCTTATAGTAAACATGTAAAATTAAAAGCAAAAGCTAATAATTATTAAAAAAAATACGATCGATTCTATAAAAATTAATTAGATAACGTAACAAATAATCATGCCAAGGTAAATAAATCGTTTACCTAATTTCGCGAGAGGTACGAAAAGTGAAAGTATATGTCTGAAGCTAAATGATTGAATAAACGTTAAGTTAGTAGATTTTTAAACATTGTTCACAAAAACAACGCGATTGTGGTATCCGTAAAAAAATCTCTTGATATAATGAAAACCGAATGACATGTAGGTTTCGCTAGGAATTCATATTAATTTTTTTTTCTTTTTTTTATTATGAGAATACTACCATGGCTTCAATAGGGAGTGGGAAATGAAGAAATGAAATTAGTAGAAAAAAATTGTGGTCTTATTAATATTAGATAATAATATCTAATTAGATAATGTTTTGTTTATTTATTAAATCGGCTACTTCATTCCGGTGCGCATGCCAGCGCACGGGAGGTGTTTTTTTATTATTTTTATTACGTAAAAAACAATACAAAATTACATCACAATCTTCAACAATCGATAACTAGAAAATGTGGTTAAAAGTCGTTATTCCTACAGAAAAGATTAAAATTTTTAAATCTTTTCTATCCATTCAGTCGCCCAATTCAAACATACAAAACGTATCATTCATGCACAATTCACATCTTTTGATTTATCCTACGGTTCAATTGCAAGCGCACAGTATGGACATTTTTTTGGAATACCATAGAATACAAGTCAGCAGGGGCATTTAGTCGATAGCAGGTGAATAAATATTAATGATTATTTTTTTCGAAAGCAAAAATCGTTTTCGTAATTTTTTCCGATACTTCATGTATTATTTTTAAATTAATGAATTCACCGTAAACGAAGAACTGATTGACCGACTACGTCATCAGAATTTCCAATATGTTTTTACATTTGTAAAAATGTAACTTATAAAATTCGTTGAATCTGAACTGATAAAGAGATAGAAAACTGTGTGATTATACGAAATATTTTCGCTGGTGATGGATGTAAACAGTAATAACCTACACCAAATCTGCGGTCGAGATTAATCTTTTGATCACATAAGACGATTATATATATATATATATATATGAATTTAAATGTAATCTATTAAAGTTCATTTTCCTCTAGATTGGATTGAATTAAATATAATAACAAGACGTATTTTAGTTAAAAATATTATCTTTATTATTCTCTTGGGTTAAAAAATCAATTATACAAAGTTATAAATTAAATTCACTACGTTTCACTTTCCCCCCCCCCCCCCCCCCCGAGCCGGATATCCAATTAAGTATACTTAATTGGATGCCGGCTAATCGGGGACATGTCCTTTCCGGATCTTTTAATTGCCTGCTTCTAATCTCTGACGGAAAAAACCAGGCCCGGCTATGCCGTTCCCAGCCCCCTGCCGGAGACCAGGTCTCGGTCTTTCCTTTTGCCAGCCTCAAACCGACGGCGCAGGAGCCGAAGCCGCCTAAACGTATCCGGGAACCCACACCGCCGGCCTTTTTTTTTTCGATATCCCTTCTTTATCGGGTCGGTTATCCATTTAAGTATTCTCAACTCGGGGAAGTGCCCATTTACTCTAAGGAGGCCTTCCCGCCCACCGGCTAAACTTCCGGCACGGCAGGTCAGCCTCCCCGGTCGGATCTTTTGTTGTTGCCTGCCTCTAATCGTAACGGCGGAGACCGCTGTGGAACAGCTAAACAGGCTCTTTCCGGTACCTGAATCGGACCTTCTGGAATTGGTGAATTGCGAAGCTGGTCGTTTCACTCAGCAAGAAGTCGCCTTGGCTGTGTCAAGACTTAAGGAAAAAAAGAGCCCAAGTCCGGATGGCATTCCTGCCGCGATTCTCAAGGTACTTTTTAAAAGAGTCCCTTGGGAGATAACCGATGTGGCCAATTTTGGTGCACAGAATAAGACTTTTCCTAAGTGTTGGAAAGCCTCGCGGACGGTTTTTCTACTAAAGAATACTGCTGGTTCTTCTGAGATCGGATACCGTCCGCTCTGCCTCATTAATGGAATGGGCAAAGTGGCGGAACGACTTATCGCAAATAGGTTAATACAAGAATTGAAAAACAGCGATGGACTGCATAAGAATCAGTATGGTTTTATTAAAGGAAAATCCGCCATGGATGCCATGAACAAAATAATTCAATGGGCTATTACAGTCAGAAGCGGTACATGGCGGACCAGACAGATCCCGCTCTTGATAACTCTAGACGTTAAGAATGCCTTCGGTTCTGTCAGATGGGATGTAATTACGACAGCGCTCAGTAGAAGAAGTGTTAGTTCAGGTCTTCGGAGACAGATTGCTGAGTACCTTTCCGACAGATGGACCAGGGTAAATACGCTGGAGGGAACATTAGATTATCAAATTCATGGAGGAATTCCCCAAGGATCGGTCCTGGGGCCACTGTTGTGGCTTATTTCTTTCGACGGGGTACTACGATTGCAATTACCTGCCGGGGCCGAGGTCGTCGCATATGCGGACGACTTAGCGCCAAGACTGAGTCAGAACTTGAGAACTCTGGGAATAGAGCACTTGAAATGGTCAGTGAATGGCTAACAGAACAGAGACTGACGTTATCTTTGATTAAGGGTGAGTATTTAATGATCGCAGGCAGAAGACAACTACGAGACCTCGAACTGAGAATTGGAGATCATAGATTGAGAAGGGTAGTACAAACTAAATATCTTGGCTTGATTATAGATAAGTCTTTAAATTTTGGTCCCCACATCGTTGAAAGATGCAAAACTGCTGAAAAAACACTCAAGGCCATGTTATTGTTAATGAATAGACGTGAAGCCCCAAGTTCGTCCAAACGCAAGGTTTTAGTCTCCGCTTGCACTTCGGCCTTACTCAGTGGCAACAACAAAGTTGTACTCTCCAGTGTTAGCTGTCTTCTTCACCAAGTCATGGAAGAGGAGGCTTCGATGGTTATTGATTAATAAGACCCTAGGCATCGCGCTTCATTCCTCATTCAGTGCCTCCGGTGCGATGATTTAGGCTACGGCAATCCATACATTTGGAGATGCCTCTCTGCATTCCCGGATACGGTATCCAGCGCCACCGCAGTTATAACAGAGATTGGTTCTTTCCGGGTCCTTACAGTCTCTACTACCGTGTCTGGTGCCCCAACAACGGTAGCATAGCTCTCCTTCTACGCGAATATAAATCCTACAATGGACCCAGCCAACTCGTAGTCTTGATGCCACCAGCTTTGTGGCGCCTCTATGTATCGTGATGACGGTGGCGTTTTTAGTGTCACCATACGCTTTCCTGAGAGTGGTGACCTGGAATGACTCCCCCACACCGACAACTCTGGAGACCGCTTCTTTCACCTCCTTTTCGGTCGTATCTACATCGAGGTCCTTAATATGGACCACAGTCCTTCTGTCACCCCTAGAACGTAGGTTACCTGAAGTTCTGCTGCCCGATTTCTCAGAAGAGTGGTGAGTTCAACTGCCTTCTGCGCCCCTTTTATCCTAACCTCTAATTCTTCATTTCGGTCTTTCCGGAGGGAATGTACCTCGCCTTCCTGGGTGACTTTGTTTTTCATTTTTCTCAACAGGTCGGCGTAAGTCTTTCCCTCGGCCTTAATAACGATAGTCTTACTATCAATTGGCGGTGGTGTGCCCCTCCTGGTTGAAGTCGATCTTGAGCGAGCCCGGACCGAGTCCCCCAATCTGGGCAGGACCATCTTCGGAAGCACCTTCTCTTTTCTGGTCAGATATATGATCAGTTTCCTTATCGTTGTACCCATGGGTCCCGGTGGAAGCACGAAAACTGGAGCCCTGGTTTTCACCACGACTCGTTTCAACGCCCTAGGGAGAGTGGCGGCTGTAGCGCGGTCTCCTCTGATGTCTGATGAGTCGTAAAGGACCGTATATCTAGTCCAATTAGTTGAAACTCTATCTTCGTATAGAATGGTGGTATTATCTATGCTGATTGCACCCGGTTTAGCGTTAGCATATTTGCCGCTAGCAGCACTAGGTCTCATTTGCTTGTTCAAGTCTACAAAATTACATCTGTCAGCGCTATTAGATTGACGGTCAACGGAAGTTACTTTATTCGTGGTCCATGTGGACCAGCGACCAGGCAATCTATCGATTAATTGTTCGTCAGTCAGTTCGGATTCAAGAATGTCCGACAATTCTTCTGCCCTGGAGTTTTCGGTCTGTGTCCCCTGTGATTTAGTATCCACATCAGTCATTACGTCATTAAGATGCTGAAAAGACTTATATATCTCCGTCAGCTGCCTCTCGTGGACCTTTTGATAAGTCACCATAGACTTGCCCAGGTTTTTCCTAAATGTTATAAGGGCATGGCCCAGCCTATAAGTGAGATCCCACAATGAAGGGCTAGTCTTTTCTTCCTCGGAAGAAGAGACTACACTACGTTTCACTTGGAATTCTCTAAGCTTCCTCAGGTAACAATACACATCCATACACATATCATACAAAATTCAATTACATACTAAGAAGTTAACTGGTCTGCCCATCCTAGATAACAATATTTTATCCCTATCCTTGTTGTAATAGATCCCCCTACTCATACATTACTCATCTTATTTTTAGATAATTACATGTATCTCTTTATATAACTTAATTTCTATTTCCTGTGTATTGAAACCTTTACAATGCACATATTTTTCTCAAAAATTACAAACGCTAAACATTATTTTCCTTAAAACTTAAATTTACAATATAAATGTGATTTTTAAAATTAAATTAACATGTATGTTGCTTAATCTGTCCGTTCTATTGTTGACACCGTTTATATTTTTCTTGATATATATATCATTTCTCGAGTGGTCCATTTTTATGTCTTTTGTTCTTGTCTAATATTTTGGTGCTGTTGAAATCGAACGAGTGTTTATGTTCTATCGTATGTTTTGTGAGCGCTGTCACTTCCTTTTTTTATATTTATGGGCTTAGATTATTCTTTTAAGGTATTGAGATGTTTCTCCTATGTACACCGCGTCACAATCTTTACACGGAATGCTGCATGCTACGTTGGCTTGTTGAGTTTTATTTATCGGCGATTTTAATTTAGAAAACATCGTATTTAGAGTGTTGTAATTTTGGTGGGCTATTACGAAAATCCTTTTGTAGCAATTTTTTAATCTTTTTCTGACAGATCTGCAACATATGGTAAATGCATCATAATTCTCACTCTTATTATTTTTATTAGGATGATTAGCCTGATTTGTTATAGTGTTTATGAATTGTATTTTTAAATATTTTATTTATATTATTTTCCGGATAATTATTTATTAATAGATCTTTTGCTTTTTTTAATATATATGTTCTTATCTAAACAAGTTGCTGCTCCAAACAGCAACATTAATAATTGAAGAACATTAGAAAGAAGCCGTATTAACAAAGGGAGTCCGACAAGGATGTTCCTCTCCCCGTTACTTTTTAAACTTTACATCGAACTAGCAGTTAATGAGGTTAAAGAATAATTTAGATTCGGAATAACAGTACAAGGTGAAGCGATAAAGATGTTACGATTTGCTGATGATATAGTAATTCTAGCCGAGAGTAAAAAGGATTTAGAAGAAACAATGAATAGCATGTATGAAGTCCTACGGAAGAACTAACGCATGAAAATAAACAAGAACAAAACGAAAGTAATGAAATGTAGTAGAAATAACAAAGATGGACCACTGAATGTGAAAATAGGAGGAGAAAAGATTACGGAGGTAGAATAATTTTGTTATTTGGGAAGTAGAATTACTAAAGATGGACGAAGCAGGAGCGATGTAAAATACCGAATAGCACAGGCGAAACGAGCCTTCAGTCAGAAATATAATTTGTTTACATCAAAAATTAATCTAAACGTCAGGAAAAGATTTTTGAAAGTATATGTTTGGAGCGTCGCTTTATATGGTAGTGAAAAATGGACGATCGGAATATCTGAGAAGAAAAGATTAGAAGCTTTTGAAATGCGGTGCTGTAGGAGAATGTTAAAAATCAGATGGGTGGATAAAGCTACAAATGAAGAGGTGTTGCGGCAAATAGATGAGAAAGAAGCATTTGGAAAAATATAGCTAAAAGAAGAGACAGACTTATAGACCACATATTAAGGCATCCTGGAATAGTCGCTTTAATGTTGGTGGGACAGATAGATAGGAAAAATTGTGCAGGCAGGCAACGTTTGGAATATGTAAAAAAAAATTTTTAGTGATGTAGGATGTATGGGGTATACCGAAACAAAACGACTGGCACTAGATAGGGAATCTTGGAGAGCTGCATCAAACCAGTCAAATGACTGAAGACAAAAAAAATATATATTCTGGTCTCTCTTTGCGGTTTGTAAATTTTATTATTATAATAAAATATAATTATAATTTTATTACGATAGAATAAAGGAACAAAACGTATAGCATTATTATTAAGAAGAGTAAATATCACATAAAAATCTTTTTTTGTGTCTTTTATGTAGTATCTCTTTCTGGATCCACGCTGGTTGGTGGTCCTGTTTGTTAATAATACGCGATATGCTTCCCCTAAATATTTTCCTGGAAGTCCTTCAACTTCTAACAATTCGGTCTCTCACCTTCAGTTTTAGATATTTTTTTTTATTTATAGTTAATAGTAATTTCTTCTTAAGAGATAATTATTTCTGATATTAACATCATCATCTGCAACGAATTCCTCTGGATAGGTTTGTATTTGCTTTTCATAAATGATTTTGTGGACATTTACGACGAATTTAATTAAATTTGTCCTTTTTTGTCATTTCAGTAAGTATATATTTTTCTAATAACGGAATTTTTATAGGAGAGCATTACGCAGTCAAAGATAGGAGATCGGAACGGAAGTGAGACAGCAAATGATTAATCTTGGTACTGCCCATCGTTGAAAAAAAAATACGTGTTTCAAATAACAGTAGATGCCCAATAAGTTAATTTAAACCTTTAATGGGGAACAAAATTATTTATATATAATACCGAATATACCGGTATTTTACCTTAGAAAATACCGGTTCTACGAAATTGCAAAATAGCACGAAATACCCGTGTACCGGTATTGCAATCGCTAATTGTTTACTATTATGATGCGATCGAGCTTCGAACTCGACGGTAAGGAAATAGCACCACCGTAAAACAAATTTTTGTGCTTCAGATTATGAATCGCACTTACGAAAAAATTCGTATGTGTAACTCCACCTTTACTTTAATAGTTCTATCTATTTAATCTAAATAACCGAGGCCGTAAAACTAGTAAGGAAGCGTCGTAGCGTTAAGCTATATAGTGAACATAAGTGGGTGTATTTTAAGGTCCTGCTGAAGACTGGTTTGTTTAAAATAATAAAAGTATTATACGACAGATGTAATTTATCTTTAGTCCATGTACTCTGCGGATACTATTCGTAGATCTTCTTGGCTGTTTGCGTGTATGAATGTTTCGTAAATTCTTTGTTATTCTTTTTAAAATGACGGCGTATAATTATTTAAAAAAAAAAAATTACAGGACGTTCCTCGCAGTATAATTAATCCCTTTACTAAAATTCTTTGATTAGGCTTCTCGTTTGTTTTTTCTTTCATCCTATTAAAGAAAATAGTATCCAAACGATTCGGATACCTATCTCGATGTTAGATCGAGTCGGTTTCGTTTTTATAAAACTTTTCGTATTTTTATAAACCTATAAAGATTCATTTACAGCATCGTATATAATTTTACTTTGATTAATTACTTCCAAAAAATTAGCTTAAGTAATATTTTGATTCATCGGATTAAATAAAAAGGCTTCTAAGCATATTTCCAGCTGAAATATATTTATGAAATAATGTCATAGTTATTCAAAATATAACGTTTTGAATGAAACCTAGTTAATTAAAGATTGTATATTATCCATTTATATACGAATGCGATACCTTCGCTTATAAAAATTAAATAATCGGCGTCCATCAAACCAAAAGACTATTTTCGTGTAGCCAGGACGATGCTTCGACATATGAGATTGATATTATGCTTGCCGGCCATTTTTAATCGGTTACCGGCTCTTTTAAAAAATATTCTCATCGATTCGTAAAAAATAAATCACAAAAAATATCGTACCCCTAAAAAACATAATTTAAAAACTTCGCACGGCTTTCCTTTGTTCATTTTTGTTTTTGTCGTGGTCAGTAATTTTACATAGGCAAAAACATTTATTTTTTAAAAATAGTTCGTAGTTTTCTTTTTAAAACATTTACGTCGAAGTTACTTGATGAAGTGCGGTATAGGTTTCTGTTTTATATTTTAATTAATTTTTTGCTTCCTTTGTTTTATTTCCGTTCACGTAATACGAAGTTACTAATAGATTCGAGCACCATTTATTATCGTTCTGCTCCGAGTGATATTTTTTTAATGTATTATTCCTATTCAGAGTAGATACGACTAAAATAATTCCGTTCGAGCACGCTTATATGCGTTTATCCGTATTTGTCTTCGATAGAAATTTGGTAATCCCTTAAAGCCGCACTGCTCGCTCGTAAAACCGTTTAATATTGAATACGATTCTATCGGATTGCGCCGTTCACGTCGGTCGTTAGTCGTTACATTTACGCGCTGTAGACGTCTCATTCTTACGACATGTATGATCGTATTCGCCATTCTGTGAGCCGGTCGTATAATTTATCGTAGTGCTCGTATAGAAATATTAATTTTCTTGAATCGCTAATATACGATGCTCACTAGAATTTCGTAATTCAAGAAACGATAACTAAACTAATAACTGTTGTTCTTCAAGCCTTTAATATTTAATAAAGTTAAAAGTGAATCGCGTCTGTACCATTTTGCGTATGGTCGAACGTTTTACACACGCGCCGCATCGGTTCAGGAATAAACGCTAATTATTTACGCATATCACCTCGAATCCTAAAAATGATATGTATAACGAACATAAGCAGCGGTATTTAATAACCGGTCTATTCGTCGTATTGAAATTCATCGAATAGTAATACCGGTCAAGATTTAGAAACAGTAAAAACGTAGATGCGCTGTAGTTCTATCCGAGTCTTCTGAAGTAGAGTCTGTACTGTTAATAGTACAGCGAAGGGTAAGGGTATCTGTTTAGGACTAGTGGAACTCGGTAGGACGCCGTAGGTAGCAAAAAGCCAGTCGCCGGTCCAGCAATCCAACCCCGCTCTCACCGTCGACTTAGCTTTCTGAACTTTGATCGGTAATAGTATATCTTCTGCTCTAGCAAAACGCGTACGTAGCCGCTTAAATTCCAGTGAGATTCTCTTTCTACTTTTTTTCTGCGCTCGTGTAATCCCTAGTTGTATTATAGAATATATTCTTCGTTGTTACAACCTCGTAATTTATCTTTCGAAAATTTTTGCACGTTTAAAGATGTTACTCTTAAAATGCGGAACTTCCCGGGTACGGTAAACTTCGAGGGTACGATGGAACGCATACCCTGCTCTTTATCGCAATTTGAGCGTTTCTCGAATAAATTCTTCATTTTTTAAAATGACTTCCGAACTATTCGGAATAATTTAAATTACACTATTCCATAATCCGTCGGCAGGACGGGTTACTTTAATTCAAAGTGTGGTAATTCAGCTGTTAACATATATATTAATAAAATATTATTCCGCTCCTAACGGGCGGTCGGTGATTTTTGACTACTGGAGTTTAATACCGTAAAAGAAATTCCGATGTTACGTATAAATATACCGATGTCTAACAGAACTTTACTTTTACAATATCTTCTTATTTTGCGGATAGCTTCTTCGATCTAGACTCCACCAGAATCCAAAAATAAACTGAAAAGATTCAATCCATAGGTGACTGAAGATAATTAAAATATTTTTTCTCTTCATTATTTTTAGTATTCTACTATTTTTACTTTTTTTGCTTTTCTGTATTATTTTAGGTTTCAATTTTAGTTTATTTACCTATATATATATATATATATATATAAATAATTTTTTTTTTTCACTCAAGGATTATTATTCCTATGCGAATATTTTTTTAATTTATAAATTTTAAATTTCCAATTAAAGTTTTTGTTTTTTTTTTAAATTGTTATTAATTAAATAATTAAAAAAAAAATTGCTATGAATTTAATACTTTATTGATATGTGCTGCCACGAGAGGAGAACTGTTTAAGAGCAATTTTGCGAATAATATATTTGACTAAATTAAAATAGTTATGAGATACTTTTTTATTGTCGTTTAAGAAAATTTATTTGGGAAATATCTTATTTGTCCATTGTATTTTCTTTACGTGCCTTCTTTTAACAGACTAAAAAAGGTGATATAAAATTAAATAATGTACGGTTTATAAATAATTTAACAATGTATTAAATAATATAGATTTTATTCATTTATTTATCGTTTTATTTTAGTTCTATTTAAAAAAAAAAAAAAAAACAGAATGAATCAGTCTTACCACGCTTTTTTTCAGTGTCACTCTGTTCCTTACGGTTCTACCCGTACGCAACTAGTCTCCAATTAACTTTTAATGTGTGAAGGTAAAAGCTAACGGGTAAGTGAGTTTCGTTAAACGAAACGGGACCGACATCCGAGTGTACTTCTTAGCGAGATACTCAGTGAAGACGTTTTCATTCTGTTCTCGGATGAAAAAGCAATGTTTCGCAGGAGATGTTCAAGTCGGCTGACGCAAAATAGTCGCTTAGTAGTAATATTTGTTCCTCTCGTGCCTAGCAAAAATGTTTCGATCCCTCGAAAGGTAGGTTGAAAAGGTGCCCGCCGCCTGGGGTTAGTTGTCATCCGGGTCACGTTTTTGTGTCTCATAAGTCTTCTGACAATAGTCTTTTTCATAATCCATCCCTTTTTCTTATCGTCGGTTTATCGTTTTGCATATTGATTTCGGCGTGATTAAGTCGGATTCCATCCGGTCCTCCTGTGAGAACCTTTGGATTCAGAACACTTTCGGTACGATCCGCTGGAGGTAGGCCGTCTTTTGGCTGTTCGAGGTTGTTGTTTCCTGTCCGGTGGCTGCACGAAACTTTTAATCGACGATAATTTTTATTTTTGTTGTTTTAATTATTAGTTATGGACGGTATAATTTTGGAATACGTGCGTAGATAGAAATTTTAATAATTTATAAGTTGCTACGACACGAATTTCGAATCGGTAAAATAGGAATCAGATAACGACCGAATTCTGAATTTTCCAGACGTAGAATCGATATTTCGACTCTAATTAGGAAATTTGGTAAAGTACTTTTAAGAATAAAAATTTGTACGCGCAGGACTGTAAAAATAATCGGTAGGGTGACGAACTTTGTCGAGTAATCCTTTCCCTACTCGATCGCGAACGGTCGTACTAAGCTAGATTCCCCTCCACAGTGCTGTGACGTCCGCCATGAACGATTCCATATTACAAAATCCTCTATCCTTCGTGGCTTTCCTAATGTCTTCAGTATACGTTTATAATGTTTTTACGTATATGTTACATTTCGATGCTATGAAATGGCTCTCGCGATTCAAATATTCCTAAATTCATTACTTATGTCACATATTAGCATTTTCTTTCTGTTAAATTTATTATTATCGTCATCTTTTTAGAAATAAGAACTTTTAAAATGGTTTTACAAAAATAAGTTTTGTTTATAAAATTACCGACTAAATATTTGATTTAGTTTTGAACTCGTTTTGCCTTTCCCCCTTTTTTTTAGAAATCGTATTTTGATCGCGCTCAAAAAACGTTTGGATTAGTAAGACCCATTTATATAGTTTATTAAACTTAAGTAGAAGTCTACTAAATTTATGCATTTCACCCTAAAATTTCTACTTTTCTTTACGAAGAGAAGTTTTAAAACGGTTGTTAATGTAATCGTTCAGGATATAATTCTTTTAAAATAAAAAAGTACTGTTTTAGTTGCCGCTTTATTTAATCAGAAACATAAAGTGTTTGTTGATAATAACAATATGTGATATGTAATACCTTTTACGCGTTATATATGAACAAGGTTATTTAATTGTTCTTGGGGTTTTTTCTTCGTACATACACGCCTAATCGTAAGATTTATTAATCAATGTTATCCTTTTATGGCCTTCACCTATTACAGTATTAACTTTGACGCAAGGACTACGAAAGACAATTAACTGTTTAGATTTTTTGCATCGGGTTATAAGAATATTCTACTGTTTTGTTCTTCGGATCCTTACAATAAATAATGTAGAAGGTAACCGCTGTCAAATTAGATTTTTTACCTATTGTCTACGTACTTTTTAAAAATGTCATCGCATTCGTATTTGTTGCCAAATACTTATGAATAATTTTCTTTATTAAAATTATAAGTGAATAATTCGCCGGTGATGATTAAACACAAAATAGAAAATATTTCCTAGTTTTTATTGTAAGTATATGAGTTATTACGAAGGAAAGATATAAAAACAAAGTATATTTTATTTAATTTAAATGCGAAGTCTAAAAAAAACAGAATTTTTTCAAAATAATTTTTCATTCCTCAGTAAGGAAAATATTAAATAAAAGTTTAAAAATGTAAGGCTTTACCGAGTTCTGTTACATTTAATATAGATTGGCATTTTAACTATTGAATTATCTTCGTAAGTAGGCAAAGTAAACAAAATCGTGAAATATAATTATTTTATTTTTGTCTTCAGTAATTTGACTGGTTTGATGCAGCTCTCCAAGATTCCCTATCTAGTGCCAGTCGTTTTGTTTCGGTATACCCCGTACATCCTACATCACTAACAATTTTTTGTTACATATTCCAAACGTTGCCTGCCTGCACAATTTTTCCCTGTACCTCCAATATCAAAGCGACTATTCAAGGATGCCTTAATATGTAGCCTATAAGTCTGTCTCTTCTTTTAACTGTATTTTTCCAAATGCTTCTTTCTTCATCGATTTGCCGTAACGCCCCTTCATTGGTCACTTTATCCACCCATCTGATTTTTAACATTCTCCTGTAGCACCGCATTTCAAAAGCTTCTAATTGTTTCTTTTCTTAAACTCCGATCGTCCAAGTTTCACTTTCATATAAATCTATGCTCTAACATACTTTCAAAAATATTTAACTGTTGTTTAAATTAATTTTTGATGTAAGCAAATTATATAATAAATTACTAAACATGAAATTAACCGACTCTAACGAAATATTACGAAGTGTTTTTGCGGTATTTATGAGGTAAAATAAGAAAATTTTGAAAACAAAAAAACGAGTATGTACTAACAGGTACATATTGGGTACATAATAATACTTAGCTGCTGGCAGTACGTGCGAAAAGAAAACGGTCAGCTAAGAAAATGCAGTCTAAAAAAAGTCTATAAAAACGTCTCTGCCGAACCGGCCGCAATGCTCTTTTCCAGTTCTCCTACCGGTTAAAAACAGGATAAGATAAGATGTATCTCAACAAACACCGGTAGCAAGAATGTTTAAACGTCATTGAAGTATCTCTAATCTTTAAAAAAAAAAATATCGGCTATGGAAACGTATTTTGTTCGTCGTTGCTTACAATAAAGTAATAAAGTAAGTTTACCGAATATCTAATTACTATTTATTAAGGGCGTATTTTAAAACTAGGTCATAATAAATTTATTTTTCGACCGTTTTTGTAACCTTATATCGAGCGGGACGATCTTTTAGTTAATTTTTCTCTATGAGTTTGTTTTACAAATCCTGAATTACGTCTATTACGTTTACAAATTACTTTTAAATATAAATTTTTCTGTCTACGTTCTCGGTGTTAACTTGAGCGTTTCCGAGGGCAGAGAAATGTTTTCGTTGTTACCGCAATAATTACGTATACTTCGTTCAGATCTATGCGTAACCGGCCGACAACCGATGCGTCCTTTCCGGCCGGTTATTTATCTGAGCCATAAATTCTGTATGTTTAGGTGATATGAGACTCTCGAAAGCAGCACAGATACGTTCGTGGACAATAAAATCCCTTGCCGGGCGTACAACGTGTGAAATAATCTGTTTTTAGTCGATCTTTTGATAGAGTATAAGAAAATTGCTTATCGGTATCCTAAGCAGACCAAAACGCGAGTTACATAGAATCTTAAAAGCGAAATCTTTATTCTCTTCTCTGTAGGAACTGGGGGTATAGTTAATGTCATCACTCTTAGAAAAAATAGTCCTGTTTGATGTCCTTTTGCATCCTGGGCGTTTACGATCGCAGTCTTTATAAGTTCGGTAAAGACGTTTTAAAGCAAAACGTTAATAGAATTAATCTTCTCTATTGCGAAACGATGAATTAAATATGCTATTTGTTCTCGGTAGGGAAAAGTTTACGTTAAAATTAATATAGGCTACCTGTGGCGCTGACCGACATCAGCGACCGTTTGTGGACGCAGTTCGCTTAATTTCTATTGATAATTTATAACATAGAACTTTGATGTTTTGCTCGGAGTGAAAGCTGTTACCATTTAGATTAGTGTTTAGCCTTAATTGTGCACGTGTGTATTTATAAGTAGCGTAAATATAATTAATTATTAAGTAAATACACATTATCATCGGGTGTAATAAGTCTTATTCTTCTTCGATTCTTGCTTAATATCGAGACAGCCTACTTTCCAGTACAACAGTGAATAAACTACACAATGAACCTCATGTTTATAAACGTTTGTATACAGCTCGACGAATGCAGAACGGCATCTAATGCAATTCTTTTTTCATCGGTAATGATGTTTAAATATTTCATAATTTGCGTCTGTGTGTGTATATATATATATATATATATATATATATATATATATATATATAAAGAATTATTTTAACGTCATCTGTGTCTTGATGTACAAGTTCTAAATCTGTCGATTGTTAAATCGGCACGCAATAAAATGATGTCATAATTTATCAGCTTTTGTTTCGTGAACGTCATATTAGTATAAATGAACTAAGAAATGAAGAAATGTTCACCCTGTTATTTATTTATTTTTTTACCTATCGCTGTTGTATTCTCATACACAGATATTTTATTGAGGTTTATTAAGCCTATTCGTGGATTTAAGTAATTCTCATAACTTTCATCTGAAAAATATTTTTCTTAGAACTTCTAATAATTTCACGGCCGATTTCGTTCAAGTTGTAGCGGTATTTTATTTGTTTTTTCTTCCAAACTGTACAATACTTCATATTTTAATTAAAGGTAAACAAACCTAACGTGCAGTTAAATTATCTAATGATTGTTACATAATACTATTAATGCAATTATATTTTATCATTACTTCGTTTATTTATTTTTTGTGTTGTACATTACATTAAGACGAAAATGTTGCCTACTTTCTACTTTTAAAATGAAAAATACGAAATTAGATAAAATATACAAACCTACTGAAAAATGTATTTCAGAAAAAAGGTGTGTGCGCGCGCGCGATATATATTTTTTAAAGTTGAAAAACACAGTTAAATGGCAATTTATGCCATTACTACTCATACAATTACTGTTCATTTGGAGTAACCCGATATAACATAATTAGAAAGACAACTATTATTACTTGGGTTTTTTTTAATTATATTTACCGTTTTCGTTAGACCGACAACAGTCTTTGTTTCTGGAAAACTTTAAATTAATTTAATCGTTTTTTTATTTTCTGTATAATTGGAATTATCCGGAGTAAATCGTTTATTTGTATTTATTCATCGTCTTAATCTATGTCGGTGACATACATATTATTTTCATTGCGGTATCGTTTATAAGAAGAATAATAAATACTTATGGAATCTTTTATACATAAAAATTTATTTTAAACGGAAAAAAAAATTTATCGTCATTTTAGATTAATTAAAAAATAAGTTAAAGGTTTTTTGTTTTGTCCCCTAACTTTAATATGGATTTGTGAAGGTCAGGTCAAATTAATGCGTATTTTGTGGCCGTCTAACCTCTTAAAAACTGAAAATTTTTTTTTACATTTTACGTTAGTAATATGATTAGACGTTCTCGAATTTGTAAAACCGGTCGTTTATTTATGATTCATAGAAGTTACTGATAAGAACTTATTAAAAATTGTTATCGCATTACAAAAGTATGAATTTAAACATCGATAACGGTTATTTATTTCCTTTCTATATTCCGGTAACGTAATTTAATTTGACACTCCTCGTTGTGTCGATAACAGTGTCTATTATCAGTGCGACGAACCTCTTCAAATTTTAAAAAAGTTTAAAGATATCTAAAATGTCGACGTCGGTCGGCTTACGTTTAAAAAAGATTCACGGCGCTGATTAAAACCTTTAAATTTAAATGTATAACTTTTTAAATTTGAAGGTTTTATTCGGCGGCTTGGATTTTTTTAAACGTATGCTGACGACATCGTTATCTTTTCTAACTACCGAAATTTGTTTATCTTATCGCTTGCTCTATTGGACGATCCCTAGATGATTATAAATATCTTAAGATACGACGGATAACAAAATAGTCGGAGAATATTGGGTGCGTTAAGTTACAATTAATACGATTCATTAGGTCGTATCGTGTAGCGACTTATTCGTAATTTTTACGGTAAGAAAAACCGGTGCAAATACTTATAACGGAAATACAGGTCGAGTGAAATTCGACGATTTGCGTGCAGTCATATAATAATGATGTTAAGAGATGGATCAGATCGATTGGTTGCGGTATTACAAAGATACGTGCAGGGCAGAAACGGAAATACGAAAAGATACACAGCCGTAAGGCAGCAGATTGCTCTTCGGTCGTATAATATTTTTCATACGGTAGGTCAAAGGAATACGCGACAAAAAAAAACGGTGCAGTAAAGAAACGGTAAGTTACACCGTTATGATCGCAAACCGAAAAAATTATATTCACGAATTTTTCGTTTATAGTGTTTTAAACCGATAAATAATGATGCGCATTCCGAATGAGTCGTTTAAAAAATACGGGACAACGACGGAGGTTTGAAGGTCGTATACCGTGATACATCAGAGCTTATTTTGATAGATCCTACTAAATGAAATGCGAGCTCGTATCCGTCCCGACGGTATATTTATCCGTTTAAGCCGAACACAAAAGTATTACTTTTTTACGACGGACAATTCACTGTTACGCTAAGTTTTCAGTCGAATCGTTTAGATTCATTTCTTGCGATTTTCATAAAATTTTAACAAGTTTACATCTATGTCGAATACTTAATTTTGTTTGTATTTTTATTACGTACAGGAAATGTTAAAAGTGTTTAAAAAATAATCTTTCCATCTAGAAGCATTACGGGTTGTTATTTTACAAATTTTGTTAGAACAATTTGGTGCGATGCGTTGTCGAACTACATATTGGAATGATCCGTACAAAAAAATACGATCGATAATAACACTTAAAAATGTTAAAAATAAAAATCTTAAGGTTAAATGTTTTAAAGAATCATCGCTTAGGAGCGGGAACATATTCTCAGCCGCGAAGGCTCGTCTTAAAGTACGGAAGAAAATTCCCGATAATCCAAATCGACTTTTTATTTTTGTAAAGTTCGACCGTTCTTTTAAGAAATTTTAATCTTTTGTTGACACAAAGATCAGTATATCAGACACACCTGGTGGCCGTACCTAAAAATCGGAGGGAAACAAGGAAAATTCCTTTTTACTACTTTTTAATGCGAGAAGATTTAGCGACTGTATTTTAAATCCTACCTTCTGCTATAAGAAGTATAAATAATGTTTAATTATAGAACTGTTTTGATATGTTTTCACGGGTGTTAGAGTTGTGTTAAAAGGATTAAAACAAATCTACTTTTTATTGTTTCCTTTTTTTAGATAAATTTTATAGATGAAATAAAACTTTTATGATGAATAAAATAAAACCGTAAGACTTATCTCTTGATTTTTAGTTGGACTTGAAAATATAAAGCTAGTTTAATGTATAAAACTTGTTGGCAATGTTACAAGAATCTGTTTGTTACTTATCGAGTTCGAACGTTATTAAAACTCCCACTTGCAATGAAACGTAAAGTTCAAGAAGACAATGTCCATTGAAATCTACAGATTCACTTTCGCGGCTTTACATAATTCTCATTATAATATTACTTGCCGATTAAATAGCTTAGAAGTACCTTTAATGGAAAAAAGTAAAATTTTGGGTGAAATTTAAGAAAAAATTGAAAAAGTAGGAGGATTAAGTCGTCCATTCTTTGCTGTTAAAAAAAGTCAAGGACGACCGGGTTAAGATAAAGCAACCGGCCGGGGAATATTACATTTCTATCGGGTGGTTGACCGGTTGTTACGTCAAAAACGAATGTTAGAAAATAATATTCAGTGGAGCCTATAAGTTCTACCCATTACTTCGGTTAAATAGTACACGTGTAGTAATCTACCAGAAGTGTCAGATTTCTAAGTAAAAACGAATTAACTTTTTTTTGTGTGTTATTCTTTGGTTTTTCCATTCCCATAATTACGAATTATTTCGTTTTCAATTAGATCGATAATTATTGGTTTAGAATAACATAAAAGGTTGCACCCTTCTGAAATGTCATCGCTTTATAGTGATGAATACATTGTTTTTTAACGCAAAGAAAATAGGAGAATTATCGGTAAATTAAGGAGTATTATTTTGTATTCGTAATTTATTTAGAAAATAAATACTCTTTTACATGTTTTCAAATTCTTAGAACGTTTTGATTAAGCGCTGAAATTATCCACAACTAAAGCGTCGCATAATATATAAAGTCGTTAAAAATCGTTACTAGTCAAAAAATTTGCATATATCGGAATTTAAACATAATAATAAATTTACACGCGCTAGCGCACACACAATTTTAACCACCCATACAAACTATATTCTTTGTTTTATGTACGCGTGGATGTTAAATTTTCCTTATAACTATTATAGAAATGTAAAAAAAAAAGATAAAGAATAACTATAAATCTGTGTTCATAACTTAAGTAATAAAAGCTATATTTTTAATCGGATAGTAACAATTATAAATAAAATATACGTCAAAACAGTTGAATAATAATTTAATATCGGGTTATGTATTAAATATTATATTTCTGAAGATTTAAAAAAAATAGAATTATTAATACATTTTTCAATTTAACACTGATTACCCGTCCTCTTCGATTTACCCTTACTATACAGTACTATGTTTATACAAAACTACATATCGAATATACTTCATTAATGATGTGTATAATCTTAATTTTACATACATTTTATGTTACCGAAAGAGAATTTCGGAGAGCTATTATTTATACATATTTTTAGTTAAATCTACGCATTATCGATGACTACAAATTATTCTGTTAAGCTTCCACAAAATGGCCGCTTATCTATCTGAAAAACGAGTTTTCAGCTGCTTTCACGAAATTTATTTAACAGGTTTTCATAAAACAAACTGAGGTTTTAAATTTTATTTCCCATCGCTTATGTCTTTTTCATTTTTTCCCGTTTTGTAATCTAAAAAAAAAAAGCTGCTAATTTTTTTACTTTATTTTTCCATCCGTAAATAATGTTCACATAATTGTTAAATAGATAAGGTAAGCTCAGGATTTCATAATGTATGTAATATTTACGTATATCTTTGAAAATAAATCAGAATCTCTATGTATCCGTTTCTACCGGTATCTGCATAAAATTCACGCTCCTCCGGGCCGGTCTCAGCAACTCATTTTTCCCTGTATTTATTGAACTACTCCCTTACTACTTCCCTGTATTTATTTAGCGAAACGGCTTTGTCGTAAATTTATCTAGAAAATTTGGTTAATTAGTCGACAGTATAGTTTAAAAAAGGAGCTTGTCGTATTTTATTGCTTAATTTTTCTATATAATAATATTTTGATTTTTGATATTTGACATTTTGAAATTTCAAATATCAAAATTCAAAACCGGGTAAACTGTTCTCGAAAACTTTGTAATTTTGTAAAATTCTGTTGTTTCACAATCGTTGCAGCTAATCGACTGACGAAATTTTCTTAGCGAGCGCTATCTATTGATCGCATATTGTACCTGTAAGTAGCTATGAATGGGTCGTATTTTTTCTTTTCGTTTCGCACGTCATCTATACAAAAACTCATTTCGTCGATTTTGTACCCGCACATTATCTCCATTATTGTTTGTTTTTCTGATACATGTAAATAGCAGAACTTGGAATAAGAAAACTTGCAGAATGAAATTATTTTAATCGGGCGTTACAATTATCACGACCGACATCTTGTGTTTTCACTTGAAATATTAGCTCTTGTCGATGAAAATATTTCAGCGACATGAAAGACTTCATTGCGAAATATTAAGAAAATAATTGGAGTTACAATTTTTTTTAATCGCTTTGTTTTATAAAATACCTCTTAAAAATTCTGTTTAAATTCAGAAAAAGATTGATTATATTTAAAAAACTGATTTTTTTCTATAAAGGAAGTAGCAGTAATGATATAACATAATAATAAAACGGAAACCTTCACACCTGTTACATAGCCTACAAAAAGATATTTGATCCGGTTCCCACAGTTTGCTAATCAAAGTTATAGAAATTTACAAGATCTACCCATACCTCAGGCAATTTCTTACACAAATCATGCAGATATGGCGGACAAAAATCCGCCTGAAAACACAAACCGAACAAATTCAAACGGACGAATTCTGCACTTGCCGTGGCATTTTCCAAGGAGACTCACTCAGCGCCCTCTGGTTTTATCTCTGTCTCGACCCGTTATCAAATGTACTCAACGGTACAGATTACGGCTACTGCATCAGACACCAAAAAACAAACCAAAAAAATTTCCACCTCCTCTACATGAACAACATTAAATTATACGCAGCCACAGAGATGCAACTAATGGGATTCCTCAAAATCATAGAAACTTTCACCTCAATCGTCAATGTGGAGTTCGGAATAAGTAAATGCAAGGTACTCCGCAGTAACAAAGGTCGATGGAAAAATCTTCCCTAAACGGAAACTGTAAACGATGAAACGTTTGATAATATGCTCAAAAACGAAACATACAAATATCTAGGCTTCCATGACTATCAAAATCGATCACACACATGTAAAATGCAACTCAAAAACAAATTCTAAAACCTCCTTATTAAACCTCTAAACAGAAAACTAAACTCAAAAAAATCTCATCAAAGCCATCAACACATTTTCCATACCCGTCCTCACATACTTCTTTGGCATCATGAAATGCTCGCATTCAGATATAGAAAACATTTATATCCTCATCTGTTCGGAACTCGCTAAACGAAATATCACATCTCAACACATGCAAAGAAAGACTCACCGTAGACAGAAAATAGGAGGGAGAGGAATCACAGACGTACAGTCTACGCGTATGTCATATATGTACGCACAAAACAAATACAGACACTCAGGAATTTCTTTCTTTCGAAGCAAACCGGTCTACTTACAGCAGTAGTAAAAAGAATCAGAAATTAGAATCCCTCGCCCTATCCCACATAAGCCGCGCAACAGTCACGTACAACCTCGCACATTTACAAGAAATGATAAACAGCCGATCACAAACAACACTCCATGGAAAACACAGATGCCGCATCAACAAAAAAATCATACAATTGGTTACAAGAGGTCAGCTCTTCCCTGAAACAGGTTTCCTACTTGCGATCCAGGGTCAAGTCATAGCGATCTGAAATTACAAAAAGTACATAATCGGTGACCAATCTGGCACAAATGACACGTGCAGTACTGGGATGTCGACGTTCATATGGATAAAACAATCCCCGCCAATAGATCAGACATCAGCTTCTAATCCAAAAACGAAAGAAAATCACCTATTAATCGACATTGCCATCTCCGACACAAGCATCTAAACGAAATACACCGAAAAGTTATCCAGATACAGAGATCTAGCAATAGAAATTAAAAAAAAAAAATAAGAAAAAAAACCGGAAACAAGAATAAGCCATCATCATCGTATCAGCGTAGGCCTCACACCTTGCACATTTACACCACATGCAATACAGTTAGGATTCAATACACACGTTCGTAGAGACTTCCAGAAATTAGTCATACTCAAAACACGCAACATTGTCAAATCTTTCTTTAATACAGACTTATAATAATGTTTGTACTGACTTGACATTGTCCATCAGTGCAGATTAAGACTGCAGTCACGCGAGGGAGAAGAAAATAATAATTTTAATTATTTGAGATTTGCGAGTTAGTTGCGAAGGTACTTATTACCTTATAAAATGACGTGATATATAATCAAATAGATAAAAATCTGTTTGGAAGATAGATGTAACATCAATTACTCCGTAAATTACAATAATTACTTGTATGTAATAAAGAAACTTCACAGAAAAATATCTGAATTTATTTAAATTAGTAAATCATTGTAGGAGTGCCTTATTATTATATTGGATTGAATTATAAAAATACCACTTTTTTGGGCTTAATTTGTGTGTGCGCGCGTACCGCGTGGCTGAAAAGTACCTTATACCATCTTTAATTTTGTTTATAATTGAGATAACTGGATGCCGTTTGCGGGAATCCTTGTTGTACCAAGGGACTACTTCAATTATTTTTCACGCTTTTATTTATTTTAATTTTCACTGTTTTTGATTTTTGTGGAGCGGGGATGGGAAGCCAACTCAGAAATTTCAAATGGTCATTTGATATAGTTTTAAAGAGTTCGATGGGCGAGGAAAATGATTCAATTAAAACTAAATTCTGATCGCACGATTCAAAGTGGCGGCCAACAATGTGTTTGTTTCAGTTAGATAGAACTACGGTTGTATGCTCCCCTTTAATTAAGTTTAATTTGAGGTAACGTGACTCTCTTTGGAAATCTTCTCCGATAAGAGAAAGTAACTCAGTAAGTCCCAGTTTAGAGTATTCGGCCTTCAGGAGGGCGGGGTTCAGAGGCGTCTCAACATTTAAAAAAAAAATAATTTGTTTAAAATTAAATTTAAATTTTACTTTTTTTATTTAAATTTGTTAATAATTTGTTTGAAAGATCTTTGCGAGACAGGCAAAACGGTATAAAAAAAATTAAATTCTGACCATTTAAATCAAAATGGCGACCTCAAATGTCATTACGTTAATTAAAAATTAAAACATTAATATCAAAATTTTTTTAACGGTTCTTTTAATTAAATCAATACTGAGTTTAATTAATTACGACTTAAGTTTTCGTGTAAAACTTGGGAACCTATGACGTCTGTTAAACATTTCTTTAAAATTTATTGTGGATGAAATTCCCTGTAATGTATTAATTTAGAGCTATTCAATACTTGTTTTTGTGAAAAACTAACAAGCAAAATTAATATAAAAAAGTTCTTATTGTTTTAGTTAAATTAAGACGGTAAATTAATTAAAACATTATTTGAGAAATGTTAATAATTAATTTTTGGTCAATTACCATCGGTTCCATTTGAAACTTTTGAGTTGCCCCCTTTTTATCCCCGCCCCCTAAAAATCAAAAAGAGTGAAATATACGTTAATTGAAGTAGCCCCTCTATTCAATAAAGAATGCTGCAAACCGCATCCACTTATCTCAATTACAAAAAAGTTAGAGGGCGTGTAAGTTACTTTTCAGGGCGTGTAACAACTTTTAAGGTGTTATGTAACGAAAATTTGATGTTTTCTTATGTTTTTGAAAAATTTCTCATCCTGAAACGAATTTATATGTATTATGAATATACATATAAATCATATATGTATTGGTAAGGGTACTCCTGAAACCTGGAAAGGATCCTGGTGAGGTTGGCAGTTATCGACCCATCAGCCTCTTGCCGGTTCTCGGCAGGTTGCTTGAAAGGCTGGTTGTGGAACGGCTCGAGAAAAGCATTGATATGAGCTGTATTCTAAATCGAGGCCAATATGGCTTCATGAAAGGGGTTGGCACCGAGGATTGCATCTTAAATGCACTTACCGAGGTGGAAAGCGCCGACTGCAAATATGTTTTGGCTATTTTTATTGATATAGAGGCAGCATTTCCTTCCTTGTGTTGGAGTCTGTCCTCTATCCTTTGGAACGCCGCAGTGTTCCCAGAGCCCTGCAGGCCGTGGGAAGAGACTATTTGTCTAACCGTACGGCACTGTTTAAAGATGCGCACCTAGTTGTGGAAAAATCCGTCACCAGGGGAAGCCCGCAGGGTTCCGTTCTCGGTCCCCTGCTGTGGAACCGGGTGTTTGATGGATTTCTGGGGTTGACATTCCCAGAAGGGGTCACGGCCCAGGCTTTCGCCGATGACTGTCTCCTTTTAGTTCGTGGTAATTCACGACCGCAGCTAGAAAGTAGAGCGCAGGCGGCTTTGTCAACCGCCGAGGGCTGGATGGACATGCAAAATTTAATGATTTCTGTGCCCAAGACGAAGTTTATGCTTCTGAAGGGTGCAGACAAATTATCAACCAGTCGAAACCCCCACATTAAATATAAAGGCTGTGTAATCAGCCGAGTAAGGGTTCATAAGTACCTAGGTGTTTTGTTTGATGATAAGTTGCTTTTTAGCAACCACATTAAGCAAGTTGCGGCGGACGCTGTCTCTGTGATGCACAAACTTAGAAGGATTGCTCGGAAAGACTACGGGCTGTCGGGTTGCCAAATGTACTTGGTGTACCGAGGTGTCTTCGAGAGTATGATCGCATACGCGGCGCCAGTTTGGGCGCATAGGTTGGATAGAAATAGAGCACTGCTTCAAAATTTAAGGAGTGCCCAGCGCAGAGCCTTAATAGTATGCACTGGTGTTTTTAAAACAACCTCCTACGAGGCTACCACCGTATTGGGAAAGGCTCTCCCAATCGATTTATTGGTGAAAGTTCGAGCAGCCATGTGGAAGTTGCGAAGAGGTCGGAAACCGAGGTATTTGGGATGCGGTTTCGAGCCGGGCTAGAACCGGAGCGGAACGACTATCACAATGCACCGGGTTCAAATTTCGTTCAGTTGCCCATTTCCCGCCTGCGGAAGAGGCTATGGAGCCTCGCGATGGATGCATGGCAGCATGAATGGCACACCACGAATAAGGGAAGACCCCTGTATAGATTTATACAGGATCTGGGGGGATGGTATGCCTCGAATTAATTTTTAAGGGCGTCGGGTGCCCGAGTGCTCACCAACCATGTGAATTTGATGCAATATCTGTTTAGGTTTCGCCTAGCGGCTGATGAGTTGTGTGTCTGCGGGGAGGTCCAGTCGAACGAACACCTTATGTTCGACTGCCCTGCTCTTGGGGGGGCCAGACCGGGCCACCCTGGAACTTAGAGGTCAGGGGGAAAACTGGCCGCTCATAAACGGCGAGTCGATGTGGCGAGAGCCGCATTGTCGGACCGTGTGGGGGTTCCTCGATGAGGTTGCGATGTTCAACCGTCATCGTTAGATTTTTAATTTAAATGGGATTTATTGATTCCTTTAGCGGAGCTGTGGGAAGTCCTTATCCGAAATAATGGCTGGCCACCAGCCAGTAAAAGCTCCAAGCGCTTTAAATGGTGGACAGGCACTAGCTGGCTGACAGCGACTGAGGCGTGGCGGCTTAAATTGCCGTCTTTTTAACTTGTAACTTTTTTAGTTTTAATTTGTAACAAGGGGTGCGCCTCCCCGATCTAGTTTTAATTTGACAAGTGAGCGGTAGGGACACGTAAGCGGGTGCTATACGGCACCCAGCTTAACCGCTCACGCAAGATAGGAGCTCACTAGGAGCATTAGGAATAACGAGGTCGCAAATCTGTTTTGAGGCACAGTAGCCGTTTTTTGGCACGGAACATTTGGTCTATGCTCTAGGGCGACCGAATGGGGTGGTGGCGCGAGAGATGCCAGCTAACCTCCTGAATCAGTCTGCATATATCTATAGGTATGAGTGTGTTTATTTATTCTATAGTTTTCTTTTAAAAAAGTAACTGATTTTGTATAGTCTTAATAATCAATTACGAAATAAGTTCTCTTGTAAGACTTGGGAACCTTTGACGTCTGTTGAACGTTTTGTATAAAATCTATTGGGGAATAAATTCCCTGTAATGTATTAATTTTCAACGATTAATTACGTCTTTGTGAAAAATTAATTTTTGAATAAGTGCAGTTAATAAAAAAAATAAACAATTCATCCACTTTTATTATATATATATATATATATATATATATATATATATATATATATACATATATAAAGAATTATTTTAACATCATCTGTGTCTTGATGTACAAGTTCTGAATCTGTCGATTGTTAAAACGGCACGCAATAAAATGATGTCATAATTTATCAGCTTTTGTTTCGTGAACGTCATATTAGTATAAATGAACTAAGAAATGAAGAAATGCTCACCCTGTTATTTATTTATTTTTTTACCTATCGCTGTTGTATTATTATACACAGATATTTTATTGAGGTTTATTAAGCCTATTCGTGGGTTTAAGGAATTCTCATAACTTTCATCACAAATATATATATATATATATATATATATATATATATATATATAAATAAAAAACTCGATCGCTGAATTTCTTCTCAGAAATATTTCGAAATAGGTAGCCTACTGAAAATAATATATAATAAAACACACCGTAAGTTACAAATTAAATTCCGGTTTTTAATCTTGATTATTAATATAACGGTCTGAGAAAATTAAGTCGACTTTTTTAATAAACAGAAATGAAAAATCGTCGCATATAAGGAATTTATGTAAAAACAGTTCTTGTACTGTAATCGTTATGTTATCTAAATTACCAACCGAACCCGCATGCTCAGGGATATACCTCAAAAAAAGAAAAAGAAAACATAATTCTTAGCTATTCTATAATACAATTTTTAATTTTTCTATTTTTTTTTTTTTTTTTTTATTTTTTGTAGTTTATATATATATATATATATAAATAATTTGTGTTTTTAAGATGTATTTAATTCGTTTATCATCGTTCGTTTGGATTAATTTCATTATAAAGTAGATCGTTTTATTTTGTATACAGGTTTTTTAATGAAATACATAATTTGTTAATTATGTCTACGTAATAACATAGTTATAAATATAAATCTTGTTATAATACTTTTTTTATGGAATCGACAAAAATATTAATACATCGTAGAAGCGGAGTTATTTCGATTGTATTTATTTGGATTTTACCAAGAGCGAAAATTTTGTAGTCAGACGCGCGCAGTTGAAAACGCTAACCGTAAGATTAGATCTGCCTCTCGTTTCGTTATGATCTACTTTTTTTTTCTCGCTTCGTCATTTTCATAAAATACGCAATGTTATAATTTTTATTTTTAAACTCTGTAGTTTTTACACCGTACGGCAATACATTTTGAAGAATGTTATTATTTTTGAACTCGCTCATTAATTATTCCGAGGTCGAGATATAAAGGAATGTTTTGAAAGTTTCTGGGAAACCCGTAGCTTAACGTGTAGGTGTAGTAAGCAGTATCCAAGGCTTTATTAGACTATGTACATCAAATAGAATGACCTACTCCTATTATTTAAATGTTGCAATATTGCGAGATTTCAATACCGGGCGCTCAGGAAGGAAACATTTAGAAACCTTGGGGCGAAGTTCCAAATATGTTCACGACGGATGACTTGTCTTTTACGGTTCGTCGTGTTGATAACTGTGTGCGGTGTGTGTGCAAACAAGCAAGCTACGCGCAGTAATAATAAATTAATAGTTTTAATTACATATACATTATATTTTTGTACAGTTTTTTGGGAATATCAATATTTAAAAAAAAAATCTGATAAAAATATCAACCGAATTCGGTTGGAAAATCTCATTTACGAGAAAAGATAACTGTATAATATTTTCGCTTAGACGTACTTTATTTAATAATATTTCAGAGGAGTCCGAATTTAGCAACACGATTGTAAGCAACATAATCGACTCTACGCCTGCCACGAAACTGTAATGTTTTTACCTTTTGACCTGCACTCTCGACTTCAGATTTGCATACCGTTCATCAAAATTATTAACTCGCGTCGAATAACTTTTTTAAAATGTAATATTTAACTAAAATTTTTATAAAAAAGTAAAGTTCTGTAAGTTAACCGGTAACGTTGTCGTAGATTTATTTATATGCATCTTATAAAATAATGTCAAAGTTCAAAACGAAGCGTTTTAAGACCGATTAAAAATTGTATTATAGAATAGCTAAGAATTATGTTTTTTTTTTTTCTTTTTTTGAGGTATATCCCTGAGCATGCGGGTTCGGTTGGTAATTTACGTGATATAACGATTACAGTACAAGAACTGTTTTTACATAAATTCCTTATATGCAAGGATTTTTCATTTTTGTTTATTAAAAAAGTCGACTTAATTCTCTCAGACCGTTATATTAATAATCAAGATTAAAAACCGGAATTTAATTTGTAACTTACGGTGTGTTTTATTATATATTATTTTCAGTAGGCTACCGATTTCGAAATATTTCACTGAAGAAATTCAGCGATCGAGTTTAAATTTCTTTTAAGTTACCTTTTCGTATAGTTTTAATCCGCTTAAAAATTAAAAAAAAAATGAGTTTTACAATTAAAATGTTGTTTTTTTAAATACGTTCAACTCTTACTCACGACCGCAAAAACAGATCTTTGAATTCTTTTTTACTTTGTAAACGTGTTTACTCTTATCGTCCCTTCAGTAAGTTTTTTTGGATAACATTTATGAAAAATTAACAAAAAAAAATTACGCCTTCACGAAGACGATTTGAAAATAATTTTTATTTAATTTCATGTATTAAATTATAACGTGTTATTATGAATCCCACGAACTCATTTTATTATTCGAGGTATATCGCGGGATACTTTAAAAAATGTCAGCAGGAAAACAAGATTAAAAAAAATAATATATAATCAAGGTTGGTAGCCGTAGCTTGCGGTCGGTAGTAGTTAAATTCTTATCTTGTATATATACATTTTTTATCAAGACATAGGCCTCTTGCCTTTTGCGTTTCTAACAAACGTTTTTTTACAGAACAAAAAATTAAAACGTTTAAAATAAATAAAACGGTCTTCAAATAAGAACGAAGTGAAGAAAATAATATAATTCTAAATTTAATTTCTCGAAGTCTGTTCCAAATTACGGGTTAGTATGTTGAATATATGTTGTTAAGTTGGAAAAGACTTCAGTAAGTCGAGATTTAATGAAGAGTTAAATAATTCTGTTTACTTTTTTAGTACGGTTTTTGAAGTTATCATCTGTTATAATCTATTTTTATTGTTTTTCTCACCGTTTTTGTGATTACTTCTAATCAATTATACGTGTTTTTCTTTTGTAATTAGTTTTCATAAGTAATACTTTTACAAAACCCTCTTATATTGTATGTTTTGTTAGAAAGATGTGTTCGTGCGCGTGTGTGTCAGTCGTAAAATTGATACGAAGCATTTCATACTTGTTTTAAAATAAAATAATCGAGAAGTGCGGCCGTTACGTTTAGTTTCCCAGTTAGTACATTAATATACTCGGTAATCTTTCTTGTTTATTTTGTTCGAAACAGGTAACCGTGAAAAATGTTCTAGCTAGTTCGCAGAAGTTTTCCTTGCAATTATATCTTAGGTTTGGCAGTAACAGTTTCTTTTGAAAATGAATTCACGATATAATCGGCGAACGATTTCGATTTTTATAGATTATAAGATATAGTAACTTGTAAAAGTTACTTTCTGAGCTTTTACGGATAAAACTCCTATTATTCTTTGCGAACGGTTTTTTCCTTATTTTAATCTACCAGATGAAATCAGAAGAAATGACTATTACGGTTCATGTTCTGGTAGTATCCATCAAAACAGCTTCGAAACTCGGGTGTACCCAAGATCGTATTCGATTATCACAAGAAACTATTGTAGAAAAATTTGACGATCTTTTTGCCGATGAAACTAAACTTTTCAATTGTTTCAGAACTCGTCCGATTAGTTCTACGAAGTTTTTCGATAAACGTTGAAATAACGGATAAAAATATTAGGCAATGTATTTCAGCAAAATAATAAATAACAGTGACGGTACGAGCGGTCGGTGAAAAGAGTACTGTCCTTGAAAATTTAGTATGTAGGATGTAGAAGATTATGAAAGTTTACTTAACCGAAAACAGTAAAAAGAATGGAGAAACGCATCAAACTGCCGGCCTCCGTGGCGCGAGTGGTAGCGTCACGGCCTTTAATCCGGAGGTACCGGGTTCGAGTCGCGCTCAGGCGTGGCATTTTTCATACACTAAAAAAATTAAATTTTATATTCCTACGAACAAGCTTCGAGTTTCAGTTATGAATTTTTTAAAGCAAAAAAAAAATGAACGAATCGGTAAACACTTTATATCATAAAATTTTATATATAAAATGTTACGGTATCAAATGATATCAAGAATGATAGATATAGTATTCTAAAAAGAATAAAAAGCTATTGTAGGATTTGTCTGGATGTATCGAGGAAAATCGTGAGTAAACCTTGATCACCTTAGTTACTAAATGCAATATTAATAAACAAAAACTAGAATTGGATTTAGTCTGTATTAATATATGAAGTAGCCGTATGTAATAATACTGGCGGAACTTTGGGATATTTATTAAATAAATAGAACCGACACAGAATAAAGTAGAGTTTTAAATTTTTATAAAAGGAAATAAGTTTATTTAATATTAAATAAATCGTCGGAAGATGTATTACATCGTAAGGTAATTTATAAAAAAATGATAAGAGAAACGCGGTAAGGCCTTTTTACCTGTGCCGAAGTAATGCGAAAATAATTCTGTTATCCGGTTTGGTACGAGTGAATATTGTCATTTTTTTTTTAGAAGTAAGAGAATAATTTACCCGAGGTAATACATTACCTCGGGTATTATTACTGTTTTCAGGCATACTTCAACGCCTGGAAACAGTAGGATTTGTAACTTAATAAAATTCTTATACGCGATTTAGATTTATCCCCCACCCCACACGCAAGCGCGCACACACACACATACACACATACAAACTACATACACACTGCTGTATATGTTTATACACGATACAATAATGTTATTGTCACTATCATTATTATTATTATTAACCTGTAACCTACTCACTGACCTGTATAACTGTAGGAAATTGATTCAGGACAACGCAAGGACAGGATCCAGAATACCTTGGATCCTCTAAAATGGAGGCGTCAGCTACTGCCAACTCGAAATTTACGTACTTATTTGCAAATAGAAAAAAAATCGTACACCGTCTTAAATAGGTGTTTAATATTCGCTTTTTCGTTAAATTAAAAATTTGAAAAAATCTGACGCGTTAAATTAAAAAAAAAATTAAATGTTAATAATAACGTTCAGGCTAATAAATACATGGAGGAAATGGGTTCTAAGTAGAAAAAGAAATAGGATTAAAAAAAGGTTATGCGCTGTTTTAACTATACAGTTTCACATTAGTGTTAAACGTAACGGTAGGGTGTGGCTGTTTGCAAACAAAAAATTAACTATTAACTGATGCCTACAGTCAGAATAAAAACTGCATTAAATTATTTAATTAACAGAAGGATGGTAGGTAAATAACTAAAATAAGAATAATTCGAACAAAAGGTAATTCGACCGTTTATAATTAATGAAAAAAATTTCAAAAAAATAATTTTCATAAAGCAATGGTGAGGGTTTTTATAATTTTATAAATTTAGATAACCGATAACGAAACATAAAGAATATGCAAAAATTCAACTAAATGTTTTTTTTTGTTTTTTTTGAAAATGCTAGAAATGAATTGAAGAATGCTAGAAACACCTGAAGAAAAGGTGTCAGATGAATCGGTGGAATTTAGAGAAGCTTGAGGAAGAGGAGGTGAAGAAGATTTTTGAGGAGGACATCGCAAGAGGTCTGAATAAAAAAGATAAGGTAGAAAATGTAGAAGAAGAATGGGAGAATGTTAAAAAGGAAATTCTTAAAACAGCAGAAGCAAACTTAGGCGGAATAAAGAGAACCGGTAGAAAACCTTGGGTTTCAGACGATATATTGCAGCTGATGGATGAACGTAGAAAATATAAGAATGCTAGTGATGAAGAAAGTAAAAGGAACTATCGGCAATTAAGAAACGCTATAAACAGGAAGTGCAAACTGGCGAAAGAAGAGTGGATTAAAGAAAAGTGTTCAGAAGTGGAAAGAGAAATGAACATTGGTAAAATAGACGGAGCATACAGGAAAGTTAAGGAAAATTTTGGGGTACATAAATTAAAATCTAATAATGTGTTAAACAAAGATGGTACACCAATATATAATACGAAAGGTAAAGTCGATAGATGGGTGGAATATATTGAAGAGTTATACGGAGGAAATGAATTACAAAATGGTGTTATAGAGGAAGAAGAGGAAGTTGAGGAGGATGAAATGGGAGAAACAATACTGAGATCTGAATTTAAGAGAGCATTAAAAGATTTAAATGGCAGAAAGGCTCCTGGAATAGACGGAATACCTGTAGAATTACTGCGCAGTGCAGGTGAGGAAGCGATTGATAGATTATACAAACTGGTGTGTAATATTTATGAAAATGGGGAATTTCCATCAGACTTCAAAAAAAGTGTTATAGTTATGATACCAAAGAAAGCAGGGGCAGATAAATGTGAAGAATACAGAACAATTAGTTTAACTAGTCATGCATCAAAAATCTTAACTAGAATTTTATACAGAAGAATTGAGAGGAGAGTGGAAGAAGTGTTAGGAGAAGACCAATTTGGTTTCAGGAAAAGTATAGCGACAAGGGAAAATTTTAGGCCTCAGATTAATAGTACAAGGAAGATTAAAGAAAAACAAACCAACATACTTGGCGTTTATAGACCTAGAAAAGGCTTTCGATAACGTAGACTGGAATAAAATGTTCAGCATTTTAAAAAAATTAGGGTTCAAATACAGAGATAGAAGAACAATTGCTAACATGTACAGGAACCAAACAGCAACAATAACAATTGAAGAACATAAGAAAGAAGCCCTAATAAGAAAGGGAGTCCGACAAGGATGTTCCCTATCTCCGTTACTTTTTAATCTTTACATGGAACTAGCAGTTAATGATGTTAAAGAACAATTTAGATTCGGAGTAACAGTACAAGGTGAAAAGATAAAAATGCTACGATTTGCTGATGATATAGTAATTTTAGCCGAGAGTAAAAAGGATTTAGAAGAAACAATGAACGGCATACATGAAGTCCTACGCAAGAACTATCGCATGAAAATAAACAAGAACAAAACAAAAGTAATGAAATGTAGTAGAAATAACAAAGATGGACCGCTGAATGTGAAAATAGGAGGAGAAAAGATTATGGAGGTAGAAGAATTTTGTTATTTGGGAAGTAAAATCACTAAAGATGGACGAAGCAGGAGCGATATAAAATGCCGAATAGCACAAGCTAAACGAGCCTTCAGTAAGAAATATAATTTGTTTACATCAAAAATTAATTTAAATGTCAGGAAAAGATTTTTGAAAGTGTATGTTTGGAGTGTCGCTTTATATGGAAGTGAAACTTGGACAATCGGAGTATCTGAGAAGAAAAGATTAGAAGCTTTTGAAATGTGGTGCTATAGGAGAATGTTAAAAATCAGATGGGTGGATAAAGTGACAAATGAAGAGGTATTGCGGCAAATAGATGAAAAAAGAAGCATTTGGAAAAATATAGTTAAAAGAAGAGACAGACTTATAGGCCACATACTAAGGCATCCTGGAATAGTCGCTTTAATATTGGTGGGACAGGTAGAAGGGAAAACTTGTGTAGGCAGGCCACGTTTGGAGTATGTAAAACAAATTGTTGGGGATGTAGGATGTAGAGGGTATACTGAAATGAAACGACTAGCACTAGATAGGGAATCTTGGAGAGCTGCATCAAACCAGTCAAATGACTGAAGACAAAAAAAAAAAAAAGAAATGAATTATTCTATATGAAGAAATAATAAAAAATTTATTAAATACTAAAAGATTAAACGCTTGAACGAACCGCTGTAATGGTTTAACGTCCACGGTTGGCCAAAGTATATCGGAACAAAGTCTGTCGAATTATAGTAATAGATAATTTGCAAAATTTTACATTCTAACTGTTGAAACTATGACGAGTAGACAACTTACGAATATGAAAAGCGAAGTACCGACTTCCACAGCGGAGAGATAATCTGTCAGCCTTTCGTACGAAAGGATATTCCCGCACGTAAGCTTCAAACTTACACGATATACGGTTAGTAAAAAAAATGATTGCGAATGGAATAACGTATTATTGAAATAAAATTAGTACCCCGCTGTCGCCGAATGTTTAGCGAAGTGAAGAAGCATAAAGGTAGAGTAATTATTTATTTAAATGCCTGTCCGCTGAGCCAAAACGAAGAGAAAAGAATTTCTTCTGCGAAGGAAACGGGCACTTAAACGGAGAGATATCCGTATACTGGAGAGACGAAGAGAAGAGTCGACGCAAGAAATCTAAGCGACCGGATGGCCTCGCAATTTGTCACTTCCCTTCGCCTCGTACCGATCACACATTTTAAGGAGAACCGCAAAAAAGACCGATGGGTATTAGTAATACGTAGTACGTTTTTGTTATTATCGGGTGAACATCCGCTACGATGTCGCTCGATTTAAAAAAGATGTCGACTAAATTCCTTTATGTCCTGTGACGAAACGTTTTTTTCCTTCGATGCGCTTTGGTGATCGGATACATCCCTAAAATGGCACTTTTATCTCTTCACCGTATAAAGCAGACTTTTCTATTACGATTGATGCGATCAGTCTCTAGGAAATATTTCATTCACGATATTATACTACTTAATATTTTACTACTGTAATATGACAGTAGTAAAACGTTCCATTTTGGAAGATTACATTGTTACGTCTGACCCGAATTCAATCATTGTACTTTTAATTGCTGTTTCAGAAAAGATTCACAGGATTGTCGATTATACGTGAATTTAACTTATTAAAATGATTCGAGAACGATTATATTTATTGTTCGCGCTTTACAATGGTGGTTTGATTTTGCGGTCGAGTTTAAATAATTTATTTCGTGATTCTTTGTTATATCTCTTACGTCTTTACGTTAGATGTTTATAACTAAATAAAGAATTTGGCAATATTTGTTAGCAAATATCGACAATTTTAAGTGAAAAGTATATCGTGGTAAATAATAGATGAAAGTAATGTAACCACTGATAATTAAGCGTAAGATGTCGATCCCGATTTCATTATTTCCGCTAAATGAAACCAGATGAATTACCATAATTATTATTTTACATTGTGAAATATAATTTTTATAAAGCTACTAAATAACGAAATAATTACAATTAAATATAATATGCGGGCCGATCTTTATCAAAATAGCATGTCCTAGGACTGACGTACGTATCAATCTTACCTGCCGAAGTTAATAAAAAATTTTTCTCTTTATATCAAAAATGTTTTTAGTATGTTTGTCTGTAAAAGGTCTAGACAGAATTAAAACGCTTTGATCCGATTCCTGACCACTGCTTCCTGACGATGGAGGGGCCTCAATATCCGAGACTACACCTGCCTCATGTTAGGTACTTATTTTAAAGTCTTTGGCAATTAAATTATCGCCATCAAATTTAGAACGGTAACCGAAGGCGTTTGTTGAAATCTTTCACTAATAATCGTTGAAAGTTTGAAAGGATATCCGTCTTATATTTGTATAATTTTTATGTAACGTTCTTTTTACGTAAAGATATATGTAACGTTTAATAATGAGAAATATTAAACCGTCGAATGCTAAAATTTGTTGACTGAAATGATTTTTTGAAGTACGGATCGGGTCTCTGTCCCCGATGTGGATTTTATTTTTAAGTTAAGCTTTGAATAAATTTTACAAAAAACTAAGATTTTGTGTAAAGAGATCCGTTTGAAATACTTAAGGATAAATAAATCGATAATTTTGTACCGTATATCAAAAGCCTTTATCTTTTTTCTCTGCTTTCTATTTTATGGATTAGTTTAGCCGGATCAATGCCATCGAGTCCCGATGTTTTTTCTCTACCGCCATTTTTTGTTCCTTTCTTATCGACAATATGTCCCCGTCAGTGATCCTGGAAGACGTAACACGGCTTAACGTACTCGGTAGCAAAAGTACCGGGCCGACCGTTTGTTAGGTCGGCCCGACTATTATACTCGCCGTATGATATTTTGAAGCGATAAATAATTTGGTAGGCTAATGCTGTACGCGATGTCTTTCATAACTATTTGGTTATACCTAATTTAATTATTCGTTGTGTAACATTTATTTTGTTTTCAGAAACTAAATTTTATTACCGTATTCGGTTTAAGATTGTTCTGTTATATACTTAAAATGTGTAATGTTTTACTATAAAGTAATAAAAAGTTAAAATTTATTAACCGTCAGTTCTTCGAAATAAATTAACACGGTCGGTATAGCATACTAATGTATTTCACATGAAACATAATTATGTTATTTATGGTTATAACATTATTTATAGTCCACAGTAACTATTGAAGACATATTCTATTAGTATCTAAGCACTCTTTCTCTCTCTCACTCACTCAATCTCTCTTTCTCTCGCCTTCTCCCCTTTTCCCACCCCCCTCACAATCTATCTGGTACGTCATAAACAGATCTGCTGCTGCGTCGTCGTCCGATAAACAGTGCGTTTTGTCTCGTGTCACTTCTCGAATAAATTATAAAGGTCCCGACTGAATATAGTTATACGCGATATTTCGAAGATTTTGGACCGTTATTCGGTTCACGATTTAAATATTGCAGGCTATTTATCGGTTTTTAGTTTTGTCTAAAAGAACGACATAATCGATCGATCTTGACGTTATACGTTTTTCTCCTCGAATCGCTAATCTTGTGTCGAATTTTACGCTTCCTGTATTTTTATATTCATATTTTTTTATATCGAAACTATAATGCCATTGAAGGTTGCGAGTAGTTAATTTCCGTTTAATATTGTTTGTTATGAAAAAGGGAAGTTTAAAGGGTTGTAAACTCTTTGATATCCGTTACGCGGTATATCAATTAATTATTTGCTTGTTATTATTTTTACTTCCTTTATTTTTTTGAAGACGAATAAAATACTGGTATAGGCTTATGTAATAAAGGATCGTGTATATTGTGATATTATTTTATCGTATTTTTTTTAACGGAATAATGTGTTCTTCAGAATGAAATAATTGAACTTGACCTAGGATTATGATTGTCGGTGGCAAGAAGTCCTTGAACCGAACCGGACTGGCATTTAGGACGTTTGCTGGCATGTAGACACGATATTCTACTCTCTCCTTTGATCCTTCTTTTTATTATACTTCTTTCTTTTAACTGCCGTATAAAACGCTAAGTAAACAGGCGACGTGTGTTCGTGTTGCATAAACGTCGGGCGGACCTCGGCCTAGACGATAATATTAATTTTATTTTCACCGTTCAACTAATTTCCACTATATTTCACCATTAAGTCGAACGATTGCTTAAATTGCTTAATATTACATACGAGTACTACAAACCGACTAATACTGTCTTGCATTACATATAAGTGAAAATTTTACATCCGCAGTCTTTATTTATATGTACGTAATTGGGTTATTTATTTGGAAATTACTCGTTTACCCTGTAATTCTTAAAAATACCATAATATTTCTGTTTCCGATAAAAAGTTCGTAATAACTGATAATGTTTTAGTTTTTTCATAATCGTATTTTTCCTATAAAACCGGTAACTGGTTTTACGAGGATCAAGTTGTATGTTTACAAATATTTTTGATTAAATTTAATGGCCCTACATTTATCTAGATTTTAATACAGTACATTCAAAAAAACGAAGTTATCCCTCGATTTACGGGTTTGAATTGAATTAATAAGTAAGTCCTGCATGATGTATGAAATTAAAATTGCAGAACCACTAAATTAACACGTGTCTAAACATATACACTCACATTTTGCTGTTAATTAAATTCTATATATTTTAAAAATAAAATTCTTAAATTTTAGAGAAAAAAAATTATTCAGGTGGTATTCATTTTAGAACCGTGTTTTTTATTATTAACTTAAAAAAGAATGTATATATGATATAAAAACGAAATATTTGATAATATTGTTATAAACGTTTATTCATTTTTCTGAAGGTTATTTTTACTAAAAACATTAACGTAGAACGTTAATGTGTTAATGATTGTTTGCAATCGTCAGTTTTTTTCGAATTAACATATAATGATATCATTTTTATTAACGCTGAATCGGTCTGCGTTGTGTGAATATAAAAAATATATTAAGAGGAAGTAACAATAACAAATGAAATTATAGTAAAATTAAAATCAGGAAAACGTATTAGATCAAAGATAGATATAAATTTTTTTTTTTCCAAAAATGAATCGAATTTAAAAATAGCGAATTTATCATTACTAAAATATAAATAATTTTGATAACGTAGTGAAGAATTCAGTAAAAGCAAATAATTTTTAATTTCCCGTTTAGATAACTTTACACCAGAGCTATATCTCTAGAAGGGAAAGTACTGTAATGGGTCGAATTTGAGCATATGTGGTTTTCACTGGATTGTGACGTTTTGACATATAACGAACCCAAAAAACCGGATGGAGATTTTCCTGATGTTAATGTTCGTATGTATGTGTATGTCTTCGGTGTTGGCCTCTAAACCACCTTATACATATATATTCAGAACTACCGGACCGATTTTGACCAAACTTGGCCAGATTACTTCTATATATGGGGCATTGATGCCATTAAATTTCCAACTTAAAAGGTCAAGGGGGTGAGGCTGTAGATTATGGTCACCATCATTATCTCGAGATTTTCCCTAATAACGGTCGTATTTTTCTTAGGCACATTTGTTAACAATTAAAATAATTAAAACAATATCTTCAAAAAAAAGTTTTTGAAAAATCGCACTCCCACCCCAAAAATTTCTGTTGCAGTTGTCTGCTATGTTGTGACGTCACAGGTGAGCGGTAGAATTAAATAAATGAATAATATTTAAAGTTTAAATAAGCAACTTGGTCTGGCCAGGTTTCGAACTCGATCATCCGGTTGGCTCGGTACCTGGTGCGTTAAGACTCCCGGTTACACCGGTCTGCCGTCCGTATGAGCGAAATATGGCAAAAGTGCCGAAATATGGTAAAAGTCGTGGAGAGGCTCATCGCTAATAGACTAATTGAGGAGCTGGAAAACAACAACCTCATGAAAATCCATGAAAATCAGTTTGGCTTTAGGCGGGGGCGGTCAACTATTAACGCCATCAACAAAGTCGTTTCATGGGCTGCTGCGGTGAGGGCTGGGACTTGGAGAACCAGGCGTATCCCACTAATGATACTCCTGGATATAAGGAACGCCTTCGGTTCGGTACCTTGGCCAGCTATATTGAGGGCACTTCAAAGAATAAATATAAGCGAGTACATAGTGACGCAAGTAGCCAGCTATCTACCCGAGAGACGGACTGAAATTAATACGGTGGATGGTGTGGTAAGTCATCAGATCTTCGGTGGAGTCCCGCAGGTGTCTGTACTCGGACCATTACTTTGGAACATCTTCTATGATGAAATTTTCCGCCTTCAATTCCCGCCGGGGATGAATGTCGTAGGATACGCGGACGACAACTCGCTGCTAGTGGGGGCCAGTACCTTAGATGAAGTGGAGGACAAGGAGAATATTATCTTAGAATTAGTGAATGAATGGCTCGTCAACAACAGTTTGGAGGTCTCTCCTTCCAAATGCAAGTGTATCCTCTTCACTGGTAGGAGGATACTCACAAGATTAAATCTGTGCCTGAGAGCAGAGGTAATTGTCGAGGTGGAAAGTGCTAAATATCTAGGGGTGTTACTGGATAAACACCTCAAATACTCCAGTCATGTGGCCATGATCTGCGACAGAGTGGAAACAACAATCCGTGCCATGCGAGGTCTCTTTGCGGTGCAAGGAATTCCACGTGCGTCGAAGAGGCGACTTATCTCCTCGGTGATAAAGTCGTCTCTGTTGTATGCCGCCCCGGTTTAGGCCGATGCGGTTAATGTCCAGCGCAACAGAAGAAAATTAACTACCACTCATAGGAAATCGCTTCCGGGCGTGGTTTCGGGGTACTGAACCTTATCGTATGATGTACTGTGCGTGCTTCCTTCGGTGCCCCCGATAGAATTGCAGATTAAAGGACGAAAACTAAGGGCGTCCAGTGTAGGCAAAGATGAGGCCAATTCTATTATACGAGAACAATAGAAGGTGGCATGGGCGGGTTCAGCAGTGGCCTCATGGACCAGAAGAATTATCCCGGACCTGGATGCTTGGCTAGATCACTCTCATGGCGTATTAGATTACCACACAACGCAACTCATGTCGGGACATGGTGCGTTTGAACAATACCTGCATAGGTTTGGCAGGAGAGAGTCAGCAATCTGTTGTTACTGCGATGCGGTTGACGATGCCGAACACACTATTTTCGTGTGCAGACGATGGGAGGGGCATCGTATAAATGCAGGACTGATGCATACCCAACCGGAACAGCTCTCGGAGTGGCTCTTGGCTATGTCCGGAAACTGGAATAATTTTCCAATATTTGCAAGAGCAGTTCTCAGAATAAAAGAAGATGAGGCAAGACGACTGGGATACTGAGGGTTGTAGTTTATAGTAGGGCTGGGCGGACAGCCCCGTTCTTGGGGGCTCACATGCCCTGGTGTGTGGGTTCCCGTGATGTAGCGGGGACTCCTGGGGTCCGTTAGGTGTGAATGATTGAAAAGACCGAGTTCCCGGATACGCTTTGGCGGCTTCGGCTCCTGCGCCGTCGGTTTGAGGCTGGCAAAAGGAAAGACCGAGACCCGGTTTCCGGCGGGGGGTTGGGAACGGCATAGCCGGGCCTGGTTTCTTCCGTTGGAGATTAGAGGCAGGAAATTAAAAGATCCGGAAAGGACACGTCCCCGAGTCGAGTATACTTAATTGGATGTCCGGCTCCAGGATGTAGGGAAAAAAAGTTAATGACGACCGTCGCCGTTAGTGCCGCCACACCCGCGCGAATTAAATACGGTATGCGCACGCGCTTTAGTTAGAATCGCTGAATTAAATAAACGAACAATTTAAGTAAAATGGTAAGTATTTTAAATGCGAATGTGTGTGTAAACCGTGCATCGGAAGCACGCGGCCAAAGCCGCGTTCCGGGAACGTCCTGCAACTGTGTTGTCAGCGTTTTTTTTGTCTGTATCTAGCTCAGGATTTCACTTTTTTTTCTTTTTTTTTTTGGTTTTTTACAAAAAGCTTAGCGAGTTAACTGATTATCTAAACTCGCATCTACATACAAAGATAATCTTATTCTAAACATTTATTTAAATAAACTACAAAAGAGAACGATCAAGATTTGATTACAAAAAAAGTGAACATTAGGCGTATAAATAATGCACGTGTTTGTTCGGGTTTAATAATCATTAATGGATATTAAGGAAATAGTTTAGACAAAATGTAAAAAACATATATAAACGAAAAAAGATCTAGTATGAAGCACGAAAAAGTTATTTCTTATTTTGAAGAAAAACAATAGTAATTCAACCTGTGAGTAGTCCGAGTTCAAAGCAACATTTTTTCTTTTTGAATATAGTCTCGTAACATCTAGATGGGCAAACCAGAACGGAAAGAAAATTTTTTTTCTTTGTCTCTTATTTTGTAAGTTTTATTTTTTCAATATTGTTTTATATTCTCAATATTTATTTTACGTTATTTTTATTTATTTGAAAACTGACTAAATATATTTATATATGATACAGCTGACGACAAAAAATGTAGTTAAGAAAAGATCTCTTTAAATTATAAAACAATTAAGATTTTGCTACATAATGTTAATAACTTTATATATACATATATAATTAAAAATCTGTTTACTTTCATACTTGAACGTCAGTTAGAGATTTAAATAAACGATTAAAGTAATTCTTTTAAAATGTTATGTAATTTATTTGGTTACACGTCTACCAAGAAAGGACTAAATTTAAAAAAATGTTAAAAGAATGATTATTAAGCCTGTTTATGGCAGAGAAATACGTATAACGTTTGTTTTTATTAAATTAAAAATAAAAACATTTTTCTTTTTTTTAATCTGTATTTTTAGAAAGAGCCTTGCGCCGATCTAATGGGTTTCGTTTATGTTATTCTACTTCAATGAAAATTCATTTTTATTTACTATGCCGCACGGAATTTTTTGAAATTTCAAAAAATTAAGGTTCCATGTTGTTTTAAGATGTCATATTCTTGATTGACAAGAATTGTTCATTTACCCGCGATCGTACGTATTAGTTTGACTTGTTATATTTTGAAATTTCACTTCAGGAACTCCGTTCAAAATAGTAGATTTATGTAATTAAATTGTGTCGGTGAAAAATTGTTTAACGTTAAACTGTAATACGTGGTGAAGAATTGAACCGTCGTAAACATAATGACATAATGTTCTGAAGAATTGTCATTGTAACAATCTAATAAACCACTCGGTTTTCGAAACAATATTTGCGAACGTTTAAATAAATATTTGCGATAATTATTTTATTCGTAATATTTATTTTTTGAAGACTGAGATATTTTAATAAATTCGGGTCGAACTCTGCAACAGAAACGTTTTTTAAAAAATATTTTTTAGTTTGTAAAACGTGAAAATTAAAACCGCTATATTAATAACGTCAGATAATCACTTCCTGTTGTTCCATTCTTCGATGCTCTTAATAAAAGTCGAAAACGTCTAGCCGATGACAAACGTGTTAAAATATTAACGAGCTCGTACTAATTAATCGGTTCTCAATTAAAAGTCGATCCTGAAAATGATCGTTTTGAAAACTAACACTAAAAATAAATTCTTCCATAAATCATAAAGCTCGAAACAGAAGTAACCTCTTTAGACCTCGTGATCGGCTTAGCCGAAGAGAAATAGGAGCCTCGGCTAAGATTTGAATTCGGCTCAAATAAATCCCGACACGTGCGATGAAGGCTGCAGTCAGTCATTTTTTATAAATACCATTTCAACATTTTAATATTCATTGTAATCTTCCACTGTTATTATTATCTTTTTAATACTATAAATGAAATTTTTAGATAGCCGTACTCACTCGGTGATGAATAAGAGTTTTATTAGATTAATGAAATCATAGATTGAGAATTGTATTGAAATCAGATAAATCAGTACCGCTTCCTACCTGTTAAAAATGGAGACTGAATAATAAAAACGATAGGAGACTTATAAAAACAGGATAAAGTCCGTATTTTGTAAATTTGATAAAATTTTGTTAACGATTACCTTCTGTTAAATCAACCGGAACGCGCAAGGCTATGTTTTTTTCCGGGCTGTTGAAGCCTACGCCCAACATAAAAAAAATAGGAGCTATGTTTAAGAATATCTTCGTCATTAAGTTTAATAATGATTAAACTTAAAGATGATTTATTAAACTGTTATATTCGTTCGGTGGTCACAGACAAAATTCATTTCATCGCATTAATAAAATAGGAAATATTTCAAAGGTGTTACCTATCAATAAAGACTGAACGTTACTAAAACAGGAACTAATATTTTTGTGAATTTTTACTAATTTTTATTATTTAGAGATGAAATTTCATTATAAAATTTGTTTCTATACCAGAAATACACGCCTTATCCTACTGGTAAAATTCCAACGAGTTTCGTTTCCGAAAAAGCTATAATCTCCTCAACAGAAAAAGTCCATTAGCGCTTTATAATATATATAAATATGTATATTTGTTATTTCATTTGAAATAATTACGTAAGAAACATTATTTGAAATTACAAACCGAAAGATGTTTCCTTCCGTCTTTCGGTAAAACTGTGTTGTCTTTTCTATATTTTACACGCGCAGAATGCATTTTAGCAGAATAATTTAACAGACATAAAAAAAAATTTGAACTATAAGAATCTGTTTAATAAAGAAAAAGACACTTTTTTCCATTTTTTTTAGGGGTTTTTCCCCTATTTGTAAAACAGTCGTTTATAGTTTGCTCCATGAGAAGATCTAACAAGAATTACACCGAATAAAATTTGAATTAAATGCTACAGGAATAGTTTAATCGAATAATCAACTCCGGTAAACAGTTAAGAACACGGAGGGATGTATTCGGATATGTATTAAGGCAATGTATTCGACTATATTTCCTTTAATTGATTGCATTATCATAATAAGGCCAGTATGTTTGTTCGAAACATCGTTACTACTGATTACTAACATTACTAAGATCTATATAAATACTAATATAAGTTACAAGTTATTTGATATCCTAACGAACAAGAAATTCCAGGCAGCTCAATATTTTACGTAACCCTTACTCGGTGTCAAATAGGAACTTACCTTTCAAAAACATAATCTTGTCTACATGTTTAAGCACATCCACTGTTTATATATATATATATATATATATATATATATCTGTTCTTAGATCAGCAAATTGTAATCATTGTTACCGGACTGTTATCGTGAAAAGAATTATAGTCTTATCTAACGTTATTGAAACGAGGAACTTAACCAAAAAGAATCGATTCATTTTACTTTTACATTATAGATCGAGATTTTAAGGTGTAATAGGACTTATTTTTCATGGATAAACATCGAAGTTTTCATTCATTATATATTTAATGGTTTACTGTAACTTTCAGCGCTTAGTTGTAGATTCTTCACACCGTGTGTAGTAGTCGTCGATCCCACCTGGGAAACGAACCCTCGTTTATATCGTTGACGGTTTCAAAAACCGTTATAGAGGGCCGCTTTCGATAGACTTCATTTATTCGTTTTCAGTGATCAGCTTTAAGATCAAGTTTAGTTTTTAAACGATTAACTTTAAATTTCGTTTAGTTCCTTGTAATACATTAGTGTATAGGGTCGATTTGAAAAATTTTCTTAGTAACGAATGAATAAATTGCTTATTTTAAAGAAGATTTTCGGATTGAATTATTTGGTTCACTGAGTTCAACGCTTCCTTAATCGATCAAGTGCTTAGAAGCTGAGAATAACGACCGTCTCTGGTACGATATAGTATAAGTAGAAGATCCCTATCGGCATAAAAAAAAAACAAAAACAAATGAAAAATTTAAATAAAACAAAGAGCAGTGAAGAACTAAACTTCGACCTACTGTGAAAGGAAAATCATAAAAATATATAAAATAATAATACCTTTAATACATCAAAAGTAACAAAAAAACTGGAGACTTAATTGTTATGTATTTTAATATTACATGTATTTTTCGCGTGTAAAATGAAGTTACGAATAAATAAATATTTTATTTAGGTCATTACTTCGTAGTTATACATTATGTACGAAGGCTATCTCGAAAGCATAGTTTATTTTATTGTAATTGTTTTTAATATTATGTATTATTACATATTTATCCATTTCCTTTTTTTTAAATTGTACCAATCATCTATAATTAGTATCGAGTCAATTTTTATAACGATCCACGATTTTCAAAATATTCTCATCGTATTCCATTGCCGTCGACTCATTTAACTACTGGTGACGCCTTTTTTCTTTTCACTAGCCGTCACTCACGAGTAGTTTCACAAAAAGATTCCTTAAACTTTTTGAACGGGTGAAAATCATTCAAAGCTTATTTCAGACTGTACGGTGGGCGAATCCAAACTCTTTTGCGAAACTAACCTTACGACACTGATTATGAACGCGCGTTGTCTTGCGATGAGGCAACGCCAAATTTCGGATAACGAGGTCGGCGCAGTTTCTGTTGTTTTTCTCGATTAGATTCCGCAGTAATCGTTGTTCAGTGTAATAACAGGTAGATCGGAATGATACCGTATCGATTTAAAAAAAAAAAAAAAACAACTACATATCGACGCAAATTGTACCTAAACAGATTCTGGGTACACTTTAATGATTTTTTCTTCGACCGAGGGCGATTCCGTTCGACTGATGGCGCCTTTCCCAGTGATAACGATATCGACGTTTCGTTACGGTTAATGATCGAAAAAGTTCGTATAAGTTTCTGTATCAGGCGTCTAAATTTCCACTCCGATACAGTTTTTCGTTCTTTTGCGGTCTTCCGTTAACATGCGAACACCAGATTCGCATAAATTTTATAGAATGAATCTCGACCGACTGACGATTTTACCGGTAACCGATTCAAAAAGTTTCGTATAATCGATTTTTGTATCTGTGACGGTAGCTCGTCAATTTTTTATAGATTTTATCATCAACTCGCTTCCATAAGGTGTAGAAGTAGCAGTAATTTAGACGATCGAGATTCGACCGGACGGTCTCCTTCATGCTTGTTCGTTTTATCTTTTCTGAAATAATTAATTTCGTTTTCGTACTTTCGTTTCATTCATCGCACTAACACCGTGCACAGCGACCGGTTGGCTAAACATTTCAGTCAGTATTACATTTTGAAAGTCTAAAAGTACTATTTCATGCCCGATTTTCACAGTTGGAAGAATCGTCATATTATCATATAAAATTGTTCAGGTCGCGCTGAAATGATCTTACGGAGACGTGAAAAACGGTAGAATACAACTATATCGAAGTCAATCCGTCGATCGTAATCTCATGTCATGCGAACGTCGAGAAAAGTTGTTATATATCAAGGCAGTAACGGATAACTATGTTATTTATCTGATTATTCTTATTGTTATTAACATATTAATAAAAAGTAAATACATTTTTGTATATAAACATATATATAACTGTTTATATATACATATATATATATATATATATATATAGAATGCAAAATTATCCGTAACAAGTATGTTTATAAAACCCTCAAGAATACCCATTTATTATTCGGTACGTATAGCTCATCCCTTTTGTTTTATTAATTGTTGTGCAATGTTATTATTTTATACGACCCCATTGAGCGACTAAAAAAGACGGCACTCAAATCAGAAAGTGGAATTTCGTTGAAATTAATAGCAACAAATCCAATTTTGGTTCGATTCGTAACCTTTTTCGGTCCGCTGCTGATATTATGAATGCATATAAGATAAAAATTACAAATTGCCTTTTATTTTTTACCTTCATTATTTTCTTTACTGTTGTTTTATTTTTTGTGACAGCTGTCATACCTACGGACAGTTTAATTAATTAATGTAATTATCGTAAAGCGACTGCTAAAAAAAGGAGAATATCGAATAACACATCATGAAGATAAGTGACATCATCGGGTTACGATTAAGTCGATTTAGCTGTCTGTTTATGTTGTATGCTGATGAAGATAAACCTTCAGAAAGGCATTCGGCTGTAAAATTGTATTAAATTATTTTGACTTTACAATAGGAAAATTAAGAGATAAGATATAATATTTTAGCTATTCTTATTTTTTTCTTCGAAAAATTTTTATTAATTATTCTGAAAAAAATTTCAATCCCCACCGGATGCCGTAATTACGTGAGAATGTTTATTCCTACGGTTCCTATCGGTTTTAATCCTTAATTTTATAGTGTATCTATTACAGCAGTAATTACACTAGGTTATCCTATTATTTGATAACTGACCTGCTCTTTTTACATAAGCTTACTTCGTATCATGTATACTTCGTATCACTGGCTACAATAACTAAAATATATATTAAATCCTAAAATACACAAAAACTTAAACAAGACCGTATACATTAATCGTATTAGGGTTATTTACGGCGACACTCGCTTTCCTATATAACGTCTTTATGTCAGAAATAATACACCAGATCTTACTCGACGTAGAAATTTAAGAGCTTCTATTTTATAATAACTAATGTGTTCAAATCACATCAAACCTTCCTCTTTGTATTACAAAGTAATTTTTACAGTAAGTGTTAGTGTGATAGGAGAACGTATATTCCTAGCGCTCGTCTTTCTGTACCAAGTGTAGCTGTTTCCAGACTCGACCGAACCGGTTATATGTAAAGCTAGCGGTTTTTCAATGCATTCCTCGGGCGGTTTTATGTTGTGGGGTTCTGATCGACAACGCACCCCGGCCTGGTGATCCTCGGATACAAGAAGCTACAGGAAACTCGCTACACGAATAGCGCGCGAAACGGCCTACGGTTCCCGATTAGAAGAAGCAGGACTACGTATCTGGAAACTCTCCGTATTAACATACAGATCGAAGTACTTTTTGATTAGCGTTTTCAGGCAGCTGGATCCAAAAATATTATCTCTCACTTTTTGTACACCGTCGCATCTAAAATTGTACTAAAACATTTTAGCTTTTTCTTTCCGCTCAGGATTTTTCAGCCGGAATATATAACAGTAGTTTTTTATTTTGCAAAATACCTTATATTTTTGATGAAATACTTTACCGTATGATCTTTTTCGCTATTGTTTAAATTTTAGTTCCTTCTGTTCCTCTGTCCATTCAAAGTAGAACAGTTTCCCTTTGTTAAAGGGGAAAAATTCGGTTTATGGATAACGGTTTCGAAGTATATGCAGTACCTAAAAAATTATAAGAATTTTTAACCGAGATACCCAAACGTTTTTTGGGGAGAGTTTAAAATTATGTAACGCAAATTTGTTTTGCGTTTCGAAAGTTGGAATCTCGCTTAGAAATGCGAGTAACAAGGATTTATATTTTAGAAATTTAAGTTTAATTAAAAGTTTGAAGTTTCGTTTTACTATAATCCCCAAAAGTTTTCCTTCTCGTAGACTTCGAATTAACGTTTGTCGCTCAAATCGTGAATATTAAAAAAAAAAGATTGTACCGTAAAACCATTCGTTGTACGGTCGATCGACTCGCTTCCACGTCTTAAGTAGAAAATCAGATTGATTTTATGCTCTGTTTATAATCCATCTGTGGGTTTATATGAGGTTATATGTGTTTTTAAATCCATTTAGTGCCAGACACTTTAAAAAACAGTTTTTCTGAGAATACCGAAGTGATTTAGCACACTTTTTATACGGTATTGATTACTACATTCATCGACTAGTAATAAATGCCTACAACAACCCGTTTAACTTACCATATTTCTTTTAACTTCGGAAAACAAAGGCTTCCTATATACTTCCCGAGCCGAAGTACGTCGAGGTTCTATGTATTTTCAGGCATAGGCATTTTACATTACTCGACTTCTGCGATTTCCAGCACGACAGTCCCTGAAATGTTCTGTGTTGTGGAACCGTCAGATTATCTTTGTCTTATATTTGTGGACAAAAAATTTAGACGTCCGATATCTTTTTGGATTAAATAATTTATTTCGATATCTTTTCCTACATAAAATTTGAGATTATTCTCCATTAATTCAAGTAGTAAACTTTTTAATAAAAAACATCAGTATTTGTAGATATTAATAAAATGTTTAATATAGTTAGTAAACGTTGTATTACATTTATTTAACAGCAGGCCTACGTATAATGATAATTCTTGTACTATACAATATTTATCCGATCGTTAATTAAATAAAAACACAGTTGGAATTTATATTTTCTACTCTTTCTGTTGGTTCTTTAATTCTTTGTTTCATTCATTTGTTAATTAAATACATAATTGGAAAAAAACACGTGTGCTTTAATCGTTTAATTTAAGTCTTTTAGTTGTTCTTTTATAAATATATTCTGAATCTAATATATTTTATATATTAATTGATACAATAAAAGAAAAAAATTATGAAACCATAAAGTTAAAGTGTTAACCAAACGTGGCCGCAGTAACTGTTACACGGTAAATTTTATTAGTCACCAGGCTAATGCTCGGTTAACTATTATATAGTGCGAGAATTATTATAGTTATTATTTATCATCATAAGTAGACCCGTGACCGATTACGAGATTTTTGTTTGAACATCAAATTTCTCACTTTTCCAGTTAGTCTTCGTATAATTATGAAGTTAACGTTTAATCACGATTTTAGGATTTTAACACGTAAGATCACTTCGTTGTCAGTAATAAGATTTCAAGAAGTAAACAAAATTGTACGCTAATTGTTACCAAAAACACGGACATTGGATACGTTTGAGACTAATTATATACCGTTACTAAAAGCGATTAGCAGAAAAAAATTAGTAATAATAACAAAAAAATAACATTATAATTACTAGAATGATTGTATTAGAAATTTTAGTGCTTAAGATTTTATCGTGGATTGAAATTAATTTTGAAGAGTTACGATTATGAACCGATCTAGTTGCACATGCCAAATCTATGAGTAATTATACAAAATAGGTCAGTCGTCTTTCGCGCTAAAAGCGTTAGATTTTTTTCTGTTATCCGTTAGTATTTCAACAGTAAATGTTCCGTTAAGAACGTTTACATAGATAAGCAAGACTCGCTTTCAAATTTTATGAATATTGTTCTCCCGTAGGAACTTTCGGTAAAATTACTGGAAGAAGGAGCTCCGTATTTAGCTTTGAAAGATCCTCTGGAAGAACAATTTCCATACAATCTGAAAGCGAGTCGTTTATAACATTTAATAATTTCACATTTGTTATGGTTCAATGGTAAACAAGAAGAAATGTGACGACTGTGGGTTGTTTCTGATGCACGGCTTACGCACAAACTTAATTTAATATTTATCATATTATTAAAATAATACTTTTTCGTTTATTTAATTCGATGATTCTAACTAAAGTGCGCGCATACCGTATTTAATTCGCGCGGGTGTGGCGGTACTAGCGGCGACGGTCGGCACTAACTAAACTAATGTAATTTCACAACTTACATAGAATAAATTTCGTTCGTACGTTCGGCATACCGGTGTAGCTGCAAGGCTTAACGCACCAGGTACCGAGTCGACCGGGCAATCGAGTTCGAGACCCAGCTAGACGGAGTTACGTTTTTACCCTTTAAATTTATTCATTTATTTAATTTTACCGCTCACCTGTGGCGTCACAACATAGCAGACAACTGCAACAACACTTTTTAGGATTTCAAAAAAATTCTTTTTGAAAATATTGTTTTAATTATTTTAATTGTTAACAAATGTGCCTAAGAAAAATACGACCGTAATTAGGCAAAATCTCGAGATAATGATGGTCACAATACTCTACAGCCTCACCCCATTGACCTTTTAAGTTGAAAATTTAATGGCGTCAATGTCCCATATATAGAAGTAATCTGACCAAGTTTGATCAAAATCGGTCCAGTAGTTCTGAATATATATATAAGGTGGTTTAGAGGCCAACACCGAGCACACACACACGTGCATACGAACATGAACATCCGGAAAATTTCCATCCGGTTTTTTGGGTTCCTTAGGTGTTAAAAGGTCAAGTTCCGGTGAAAACTACGTATGCCCAAATTGGACCGATTACAATAGTTTTCCTTCTAGAGCTGTAGCGCTATCTAGACGGAAAAGTAAAAGAATAAATAAACTGTATTTTTATATATATATACACACCCACATACACATATTCCATCAGATTTGTCAAATATAATATGTTTGATTGGCTAAAAACATATTTCATATCAAGTTGCATCGATAAAGCTGTGTATATTTTCAAATACTAGTCACTATTTGGCAGTATGTATGTACATAAACGCATCGGTAGACATAAACATTTATGATTATTGCAACATTTAGTTTATTTCGGAAAATATTTGCACACACCGGGCTAGGTAGTAGGCCGACTAGAGAAATTTACTGTTATAAGTAATTCTTGTTAAGAATAAGATGTTATTTTGAGCCCGCCTGCAGGTGTAGCCGACGTATGCACAAGGCTGGTACTTAACACTCTTTACTGCTGACCTAATCATATGTCGAATATTCGTGTATAAGAAAAATTTAATTTTTATTGAAATTACTACAGTAATAAATATTAAGTCGTATAATTTAATGACATGGAAGGTTAAAGCGTTTAATAGGTGGTATATAATAAAAATTTAAAAAAACTTTGTAATGTTATTAAATATTTAAATGGGGTTTTTAGCGTTACGCTGCATTTTTTATTTTCCTTGCACACAGAGAGAGAGAGAGAGAGAGAGAGAGAGAGAGAGAGAGAGCGAGAGAGAGAGAGAGAGAGTGTGTGTGAGGGGTGGCAGAGATAGAAGACAGACTCTTTTTTTATTAATTGATAATTTAGCATTCGATGTAATATTATTTAAATTTGGCGTATAAAACTATTTTTATGAGCTTAATTAGGCCGATTCATTATAGTTGACATTTTATTTATCAGTTCTGGTCGGCATTAAGAGGATTTTACGCCCTGGACTGGTTAAATTTATTTGTTATTTACAAGTGTTTCAGTGTGTGACCTTAATTTTCGTAAACATAAAAAAATCGAGTGGAAAAAAATAGTTATTTGAATTACGAAACAAACGTCGGTCGCGTGAGCGACATATTATGTAGTTTTCAGAATTTGCGAATGTGTGCGTGATCGTCCACGATCGCACGTATATATACAAAGAAAAACATATGTATATGGCACGCTTATTTTAATTTAAACATTTCTATGTAATCGACTATTTTATTGTTTAAACAGTAAAATAAATAAAGCTTGGTGTAAAATAATTAATGATAATAAATTTCTTTTTACTTTGTAAATGTAATCGTTAAAAAAAAATTAAAAGTAAATGTAGTGTAAAATTGTACTAAATTTTATTTCTTCGAAAACTTTATTACATCTTTTGTTATCCTCGTTCTGCATTTAGGTAATTGCACATTTACTTGTAAATAATAAATAATATTATTGTAATCGACACGGATCATATTTTTTATGTTACCGTTTTTAAAATTGTGGAACTGTAAAATTAATAAAATACTCGCATAAATAATAATTTAGTAAACGTATCCCTTCCGACCTAACGGTTTTCCAAAAATACATGCACGCCTCAGAGAGAAGCATCCGATAATCCAAGAGCGTGAAGTAGTGTTAAAATACTACCGACCGAAGCTACCCTTAGATCAACGAAGTTAAAAAAATGTCGGGTACACTTTCACTTAGTATTGTTCGAATTTACTGGCGGCTAATGATCGTAGCGATCGATACTCCTTAAAAAATTTTTTTTTTTTTTAATTCACAGCCGTTTTAGATCGTTTATTCTATTTGTTCATAAGGAATATTAATCGTACTGTGTAAAAGAACTGCGTACATATAGTTTTATCCACTTCTATAGTTTCACGTTCAACATAGTTTCTACGTTTGCAGAAGAACGTACGGAGTGATCTTAAAAATTCTCGAATTTGACTTTATGTTGTTATCTTTATAGATATATTTAAATATTCATATTTATATAATATTAAATTATGCGCCATTAAAACCTACTGACTATCGATTAGGGATTTACGTTCGATTAGTATTTACTTATAATTTATTCAGGTGAATGTTGATGTTATTATTAGGTGGTTACTGTGTTCGGTCGGTTAATAAAATATGTTGAAGCTAATTAGATGTTTTATTATAACACGGACCTAACAGGTTAGCAGAACGTGGTTAGTAAACAAGATACATTTATTACGATGAATGACGATTAATTATAACTTAATAGAGAAACTCATCGGTGAAGGAAGTCGGGTGACGTGAAAAATTGTTATGAAAACTATTTTAGAATACGATGTAGTTTGTGGTACATTTATAAAACCTGAACTAGGTACTGAAGAAAACAAACTTAATAATACATTGAGAAAGGTAAACTCAAAACCGAAGAAACGTGTTGTTTTATCTATCGATATGAAGCCATTACTTCGTGTGACTGTATGTGATACTGCAGAAGATGCCTGTAATAAATTGAATCGATTTTATGATGTTCGGTCTACTGAAAATGTAGATTTATTGTGCCACCGGTTTCTTAATATCCGATGGCAATCTGCAGGCGGTGTGCGGAATCGTTTAGCAAAATTCGATGACGTATAAACAAAAATATTTTTACTTAGTAATGCAGTTGACGAAAGTGATCTATGCGCTCGATTGTTGCAAACTCTACCGAAAGATTTTCATTTTATTTGTTTCACTTGGCACGATCTACCTCATGCAGACAAAAGAAATGTCGGAATTATGAACTTCGATTGAAAGAGATGAAACCGATCTAAAATGAAAATCGAATGTACAGATTAAAAAACGAAGAAAATTGAAGGTTAATTAACAAAAAGTCTTTCCGTCAAAAGTTTTAAAACAAAACGGTCAGAAGCGATGTTCTCGTGCGGAAAAGTTGGGCATTTATCACACGATTGTAAGATTGGTTTAATTTGTTTCAAATGTAAAAAGAAGCTAATCGAACAAATCTTTATCCAAATCAAAATGAAAATATAGATATGCCATGATATCTGTTGAAAATCAAACGGAAGAAAATATTAAAAAAAAAAAAAATATCGAGAGGTATGTAAAATTTATTAATTTGATTTTTTGTTTAATCGATCAGGTTGACATTGAAAAATTGAATTGTGACGAGTGGTACATTGATAGCGGTGCCGCATACCGTATAATTTAAATCATCGTTACTTGTATGATAACCTTGAATCTTTTGAAGTGCCCAAAACTAACGGATAGTGCTCGTCAAGGAGTTAAATATAAAGCTCTTGGTACCGGTCGTATAAATGTTAAAACTTTGAACGGTCGAGATTGGTCCGATCGATATTTAGAATATGTTTGGTTCTGTCCGGATGGAATTTGCAATTTGTTCTCGGTTAAAAAGGCCGGACAAAAGGGAATGACCAATCGATTCAGAATAATGGAAATTTACTGATTTTCCATAGAAATGGAATACGCAATGTTATAGCCATTTCTAATTATGATAATGAGCTTTATCGGTCGGCATCGAGAGTCACTCGTGAAAAAAGATCTGAGGATACAGATAAACTACAAAGTCGGTATGAAAAATTTGCTCATCAAAATAAACACATGCGCAGAATATTTTGAAGGATTACGGAATACCAGTACAAATTGATAATGAATCTTGTTATGGATGTATGCTTGATATACAGCATCGACTTGGTTCTGGTGAAAGAATTGAAAAATCTATTAAACCGGGGGAATTGATTTTTTCTGATATATATGGCCCGACGAAGGAGAAAGATTTGAATGTTACATATCTATTACGTAAAAAGGATGAAGTAAATGAAATTAAACATTTTCATCGAATTAATGTAGACACAAGCCGGATCGATTATAAAAGAATTACGTACCGATGGAGAAAGAGAATTTGATAACAAGAATGTAAGAATGTACGCTGAGACTGTAGGACTAAAAGTTCGATAGCAGTTCCCTTGACTCCACAACAAAATGGAGTGGCCGAACGTGAAAATGGGATTATTCGTGAGATCGCGCGTTCATCGCTTCACTCAGCTGTTCATCTACCGAAGTTTATATGGAGTGAAACTGTACTTTCTGCGAGGTATACATTAAATAGAGCTGCACCGACAAATAAAGGAAAATCTCCCGTAGAATTATTTTTGATTAAAAAGAATTATTTTCACCGCTTAAGATTTTGGCGCAAAATGTTATGTACCCAATAGAAGCGAAGGAAATTTGATGCAAAATCTACTAGAGGATATAACGTTTGTTATGCCGATTGTGGTTATCGAATTTACTTTCCTCAAGAAAAATCCGTTTGTATTTCTAGGGATATAAATTTTCACAGAAACCAAACAAGATTAACGTGAGTAAATGAATATAAATTTCAATTGAAACCAAGATGAGACTGGTTTGCTGAATTCAAACGATACAGAAGATAAACAATCCGTGAAGACGCAAAAAAGCCATCTAAAATGCAATTTATTATGTAGTATAAAGTAGTTACACAGTTTTAATATACCGATAGCGCCGCGAGCTTAGTTTTTCTTACAAAAAGTGGAGCTTTATATATAAGTTTTTTCAAAAATCGTTTGTATGTTGTTCGCTATAATGCTTAATGATGTTGAATTAAAAAAATAAATATTGTATGTCGACTGTAAATAGAGATTCGATAGTTTTATGTGAAACGCTTTAGATAATTTCATAAAAGTAATAAAACTAGAGAATATTGTCGATTAATAAATATAAAAATGAAACATTTTATCTCTGTCCTCTGTTTATCCGTATGCGTTTAAAGCGGATATTTTCATAAGACTTGTATCCTTTTTTAATCCTAAGACTAAATTAGCGTACGTTACTATTTTAATGGGGTGTATTGAGAACGATGTACAAAATTAGGTTAATATGTTTTCGCAGAAATAATTGTAAATTACGTCGATCGTTTTTACTTTTACAGCACGAACTTTTTTTTTTTATAGAAAGATTAATGGTTTCAACAAAGCGATCCCTCATCAGAGCACCGGCTGTTTAGTATTTATATAAGTTTTTCTCTAAGTACAACCGACAGCCTTGTTTGCGGGATTTCAGCATACAACAACCGCTTAACCGGTTTGAGGTTATTTTGTTATTATTCTTTCTGTTATAACCTTTTAAAGGTAACAAAAATAAATAGATTATTGTTTTATTATCGATCATTTATATTATTGTTACTTTAATGGAATCTTTTTTTTATTATGACGTATGTACAAGCGTCACGTTCAAAGCTTAATTGCATAGGTAAATTTATAAATTTCATTATAATTTGTTTTAATAAATTAACTTCATTATGCCATTAGTTGAAGTTGATTAAAACTCATTTAACAAGTTTCAAGGTTAAAGGCCTAATGGATCTACGATATTATCATTAATAACAGGACAAATATTATTTTATTCTTATTATCATTATTAGAACTATATTTGGTGGGCCTGTATAATTTAAGCTCGCTAATCGTCGCTGAGTAATGATAATGTATCCCGTAATTCTTTAAATACCGGAACTTCGTTATTCTGAGTTTTTATAAAGGTTAGCCTTGCGTAATAGAGTAAAATTAAAATATTTTCGAAAAATTCTGCAAAGTTATTTTCGTTTTAATTTTACATATAAGAGTACTGATAAAAAATTTAAGAAAAATTATCAAGTAACTATTAAAGCGGGTCGAATTTATATTTTATAATTCTAAAGTCTTTTAATAGATTTTAAAGTTTTCCTAGGAAATTTGCCTTTTTGATCCTATTTTTTCTAATTTAGTTAATCGAAAAAAAGTTGCGCTTCCTAATCGGATTAGGAGATAACATCTGCTGCTTTATTCAGATCAACACGAAGCTTAATGTAAAGTAGATGAAATGACTTCGAAAAGATTACTTTCTTTTCGTTTATATCGATTGACGTTACAAAAACATAAATTTCCGATGATTTTATTTTTTGTCCGATACAATTTAATGTATCATTCGACCGTTTTTACTACGTCGATGAGATACAGAAATGTGTGATAATATTTTAAATTGTTACAAATAAATCCAAAAGTGTTCTTTTTTTGTTTTCATCTTATCTTATTCAATATCGATGAATATAATCCTGTTCGTTTCAGAAGGATTTTTTCCCGTTTTATATATCAAAATTTGCAATTTTACGAAATAAATATTTGCACGAGTAAAAATTAGAATTATGAATGCGCCAAATTGGCGTAAATCTAACTAAATCTTGTTCAAAAGAAACCGGGCTGAAACAAACCATTGCATATTTTATCAAGATCACTTCAAGAAACGAACGGACCGTAAAAAGAAACTTTAATCAAATCTAGGTTAATTAAGTTTATAAATTAGGATTGATTATTTGACGCAGATCGGTACGGATTTCAACAGAACGAATCACAAAAGACGCGTTAATTGATTTTACTACGATGATATTGAAAAATATGATTATTGGTAGAAAACGCCTAACGGCTTCGTAGATTTGAATAAAGCCTTACTCGATCGAAGGAAACCCAGAATAAACCTTGATGGATATAAAAAATACAAAATTAATTAGTTCATTAACTTAACGTATTAATTAACTAAGTATTAATTAGCTTAACGTATTAATTATACGAAATACAGCGATATAAATATACAAAGATATTACAATAAATAGAATCGGTACTGAATAACATAAAATTTCGCAGGTGTTTATTGAAAATTCGAGTGCAGAAGGCATGATTTATTTTGGTCGATGGATGACGTTACACACGAAACCAGTTAACTGTAGATATGGGGAAAGACGTTCTACGATACAGAAAGGAGCAAGACAAAAATCTAGCCTGTCTTATTTTTTTAAATTTCCACGGAAAAGCAATAAAAAAGTAAAAAAAATTGATAGCATCATGCAAAAGGAAAAAACAGAAATGTAAACATTCACTGGGTTACATCTGTATCTTGTATGAAACTGAGAAGAGGTAGAATAATGAACGGTTTGGACTTTTCTGAGAGGCAATTCAATTTGAAAAAAATAGTGAAAGGAAGATAAGGAAGTGCACAGAAAGTTCGGTAACGATGTTTTTAATTATTCAGACAGAGTAATAAAATGGGCCGAAGTTGTAGGATTAGTTATTTATTTAGTAAAATTACAAAGGACAGACGAACTAAAGAGGATATCAACAGCAAACTGACAAGAGCCAAGACTGCGTAGATATCTGCAGCTATCTACGCAGATAGCTGCAGATATCTACTATGAGTATATCTCTATGAGTCCTGAGACCTTGCATTAAATTGATTGGGATGAAAATTCGATTTTGACTCAAGTGTTGCAGACGTAAGCGTGAATGAAAATAAGAACCGCAGGTAAAGAGTGTTGAAAAATACTGTTTTTAATAAGTGGAACCGAAGCGATTAGCACTATTGCAACAAAGCGACTGGTTTCCTGACAAGAAAAACCCATCAGTGTTCTGAATTCATAACAGTTTCCGTATTTTAAATATATCTTCTCTTTCCTTTCTCCTATTTTATTAAAGTCATGATAAATATCAGACTTGTTTACACATTCTATATCCGTTTTCCCTCTATGAGTCATGAGACCTTGCCGTTGGTGAGGGGGCTTGAGTGTTCAGTGATACCGAGTAGCTGGACCGAAGGTGCAACCATATCGGAGAGGTGTCTGTTGACAGCCAGACTCTATTCCGAGAGTATCTGTTAATACTCTCGGTATCTCGTTTCGTTTTACCGGCCACCATTATCGTGTTCTATTTAAAACGTGTTCTTGGCCGGTTATTCGATATTGTGTTATACGACTGTATGTCTGGTTTCGGGTCCCGATTGAATTAGCTCTTGCGAATAAAATAGCTGCTCTACGAGTCCAGCTGCTCCGATTCAGATTCATCATAAAAACTACCATTATTATTGTTGTTGCTGTTATTAATATTATTATACGGCTATGTATAAGTTGATCTTTCATAAACGTTATAATAACCGTAAACCAGTAAACGCCTAATTTTGTTCGTTCTTATATGTATCTTTTCAAAAGTATGTACTCCCTTCGGATGAAATACGTTAAGTTTACCTATTGTTAAATGAAAGATTTAATATATGCGTCGATCTACCCGTTTTACAATAATGGTTACATGATACTATTACGACACTGTCGAGGTTTAATTACGCCATAACCAGGTCGTTCATTTTTAAAAAAGTTTATATATATATTTTTTAAAGATGTACTAATGGAATGAACTGTAAATTATTGGGGACAAGGTCAGTTGAGAACACTTGATTATATCTTTTGTATGTAGGAAATATTTAACTTGCAACAGACATAAAAAGAATTTAAAAATGTAAAATTCTCTAACGTCGCACCGATATGCTTAATCTTAAAAAAGAATAAAAACATCTGTTAATCTTTTCGTGATAAAATTTTGAAGAGCAAGAATTATTAGATGTAAACGGTGCGTTGTTTAATAAATAAGTATTGTTACAAGCAAAGCGTAAGAAAACATTTGTTTAGGTGTTTCGAAAACTTATCGAATTACGTAACAAAATCCGTAGCGCAAATGTATTCTTTCCTATTCGATGTAATTTATAGCTTAAAGCCAGCGCGTATTGTAATTTACGACAAAATAGTGTTTAGAAATAGTCGGATTCTATGAAGTCATTATGAATTATTCCTGTCATAGCTATTCGTATTCATTACACCGTATCGTATTCACCGTACCGTACATCGTATTCATTAAACCGAAAATTTTATTAAATTTTCGAGAATTTTTTAAAAACAAGATATAGTATGCATTTCAAACATAAGCGCGCGTGCACAGACTCTATCGGACACACCTATTTATTGTATTTTATATTTATATTTATATTTTCATCTTCATTAATAGGTATAGTTTTTTGACATTCCCTACGTAAATTCCATTCCGCTCTCGAATCAAATGATTTTTCTGGTTATTATTTGAACGCTCATGAGGAACCGTTTGAGCAAAAATAAACATTTTGACGGACAAAACAAGCTTAAAAAAGAACCGGTTTTGTTTTTGAAAATATTTAAAAATGATAAACAAGATACTTTAAAATAAAAAATTATAGGAATATAAGATACGGAAAACCAACACCAAATAAAATTCTGCACTTAAAAGAAGAAATCTTAAAAAACGAATTTTCTTTATTATCTGTGAAAAGATTATTCTTGTTCTCATTCCTAAGGTATTGATATAAGTTACTTAAATACTACTTAATCCTAAATACCCATTCCTAATATGCCTATTAACGCACGCATTATTAATAAAAAAGATTCTGTTTTATCAAAATTCAATATAATTCTAGCGGAACTGATTATGAGATCAATCGATGGTAAACCGGAATGAAATCTGTAAATATGATATAGATAATGATCATTGCTGTACTCAAGTCGAGTTCTACATTGTTCTATTTACCTGTAATTATGAAACGTTTTCGTAATTTTCGATAATTATTTTCGCGCAAAATAGCCATTTACATATTATTATTTTGCGCAAAACTCCTTCCGTTTAAAAAAATTCTGAAAATTAATAATCTTGTTAGTTTAAAAGCGTTCCTATTTTTTATGTTAACGTTTCTAAAATTACAAAATAGAATATTCAGTCGGGTAGTTATTTGATTTAATAATTTTGTTTTCGATTATTAAATGTTAAAATTTAATTAACTTAATAAAATGCTTTCTCCCCTGTACTATTAAATTATTAATAGATGAGAATAATTAATAATGTTAATTTGTTAAAATTAGTAAAAATTTGCTCCTTCAGCTGTTTAGTAATGACAGTAGGGAGTCCTGAGTCTTGCTCGTCGTGAACAGAGTTCTCCCTGCCGTAAATAACCGACACAGTTTCCTTACGTTTCCTTCATTCATTACACTGTCACCGTATTCGGCAGTAATTAACTATGAATTTCCACAGAACGAACACCTTGCGCGTTCAAAAAACATATGACCGGCGAGTTTTCCAATTTTTTGTTCGTTATAAACAAAAGCAAAATCACTACGTGTCAGAGTACAGCTACGAAATTTCGTAAAGCGCTAGCTGAACAACCGATACCGGCTGGCCTTGACCCGTTGTTGCGAGTGAAGCTGCGCTTATACGATGCGCAAACGGTTCTTAATTTCTGGACGACCTACGTATTTATAGCCTAATTTAAAGCCGGTTCGTGCTTATTAATCGGACTATCGAAGGCGCTAAGTCTAAATCGGTTTTAAATCTGTCTTTAATATATACAATTAATAATAGAGAAAAATTGTAACACCACATGCGAGATCACTTCTGGTATTTCACTTAAAACGAGCCGAGTTTTTGAACGCTGAAAAAAAAACTCATTTTTAATTTAACAGTCGCTTATCTGAATATCGCTATACTAAAATATTTACCGACTATTCCGAAGAGGAACCGACGAAAAAATTTTCTAAATTTCTACCGAAGCAGGGAAAAGTCTTCGAAAAATTTAGTTTTTTGCCGATCGTGATACGTTCGGGCGTTAAAAAACTGTGAAGTTCTATAAAGAAGATTCTATTTGTAGGCGTTTGTTCTTAGAATGTCAGAGATCAGAGACCAGAAAATATTTGCTCGGAAGACCTACAGATAAAATGGACCCTTGAGTACTTCGTTTTCAAGTGTAGTATCCGAACTAAGTCAAACTCCGTATACGTTTAAAGATCTAGAACCGAGCATTTATTTTTGAATTAGTGGATGTGCATAAAAAACATTTTAGGCTGTAGTACTCGGGTAACGTGCCGTTCCTTTTCTTTAATTAAAAGGTTTAATTAAAACAGAAGAGCTCAAATCGCAGAAATCTGTGAACTGAAATCGACCTATTAGATTCGTAATTAAGCGAGGCAAAAAACGTTTTATTGAATGTATAAATAAATTCTCATTGCAACAGACGTAAAAAACGGGTTTAATATCGTACCATGTTAAATTTATACGATTTTAACCCTACAGTTAATAAATTAATAACGATTATAAAAATTTTTTTCTTTAAACCTAGATTGTACTGATTACAAAATATATATTTGCAAGGTTATTTAGCATAATTCTAAATGTATTATTATATTTAAAATTCATACCTTGAATTTCAGTACAAAAAATATTATTAAAAATTCTTAATTATACTTAATCAATAGAATCCTGTAATAGAACGTGTTTTGCTACCTGGGTCTTGTATATAGCCTACTTACAGATGCATGTAAACAGACAACTAAACAGGATTATTAAAATTCGCTTTTATCGTGGATTCGGTAGTTTTGACGCATAAACGTAACCGTTACAGGTCCGACCTGTGACAAAGGTTAAAACCAAGTCTCCTGACACACACACACACACACACAAGTGCTCACCCGTGTGATATTAGCAGATTCTTTTCTAGATGAAACTGAACTTGATTAAGCCGATCTGGTTTTTCGTGTTTTAATTACTCTTCCCATTTAGTAAATATACGTCTCAAATTCCAAATAGCGAACTTTTAATTTTGTTTATAATAGGCCTAACGTGAATCGTTAAGATAGAATTTAATCGTTAAAAGTTTAAATCTGCAGTCTTTTAAACCCCTGTGGAGTAATTTTAAGATAAAGCCTTTCCACTGTAACATTTTTCTTATCGTTGTTAAATTTTATTTCAATATATAATAAATTTGATTAAATTTTAATACTTTTCAAAATTAATATTTTTCGTAAATAATGACTTGTAACTTTCGGTTTTTAACTTACTATGTTTTAGTTTTCACCCCGGTTCGATATCTTCACCGAAATTATCAAAGATTTAATTATTTTGAGACAGATAAGAAGGAAATCGAAATTAATTTTTTTATTTTCCCGGTCGTAAATTATATAAACGCCTGAAAATTGTTGGTGTCGTTCAAAAAATAATTTTCTCTCCTCTCTTTTATTTCGCGATGGTATCTTGAGTCCAAAAATACTAAAATCACGGTTAAAAATTTCACAGATGCGAGTTCGCATATGTTTGTACCTCAGGAACAGTTTAACTTGCATACAGTGAAATTTTGACTTGCTGAATATGTGTATTATAAGGGATTATTTTTATTAATATTTTTGAAAAATATAGGATTAGACGTTACATTGCTCTAAGGGTAGCCGGGGAAAAGCAGTATTTTATAAAAAAATTATCTCGCCCGTGTATGCTTTATAAAAATAATATTTCACCGTCAGTGACTGTATTTTAGCTTCCTTATCTGTAACCGGGTACAGGCGACTTGAAACGAGGCGCAAGTCGTTTCTAAAATATGGCACGACTCATCTCGAGAACGACTAACATTCCACGAGAGACTTAGGAAAAATGCGGACCGAGTTGTTTCCGTCGCCTTCTTCTCCAAGCCTAACACGCTGTAATATTTCGGCATGCTGATGCCCCTGAAATGCTAGTGATATTTAACTCCACAAACCGTTTTCCTCAAGAATCATCTATACAGTGAACATCATCCCTCATGAAGAAAGCGACAGCGATCGATGATTCTTGTACTATAGATGCTTTACGTGGGTCGCAACAGTAGTAAAGATAAGGACGAATAGTAAGAAACAATGTATTAACGTACCCCTTTCCAACCTGAAACAATGTAGGATTTGTCAGATTGGATTTCTGTTTGGGGAACAGTTTTGAAATATCATCGGAAATAATACCGTTAAAACTCTTTGACTCGCCAAAAACTTTAGATCCACAATTTTGCCTATCTTTTGGCTATTAAACCGACTACCTCGGTTTGTAACTTATACTGTATTTTTCTAAACGAGATCATCTTACGGTTAAATTGGATCTTTCCCGTAATTTCAGTGTAAGGAACGTGTACATGTACTCCTGCTTTTAAATAAATTATCTTAGGATATCTAGTGTAAGGTTCGAATCTGTGCTAAGGTTTTAAAAATTCTTATCCGGTTACGAAACCGATCTTAAACAACTTTTATGATTTTTCATTCGATAAAAAATCAGTCAGGTCGTTAAAAGGTGGGTTAAATTTTAATCTCTATGCAAATCGTTCAAAATTCCGCGACGTCGTTGTTATAGTATATTTTATATCCTGTAATTTTAAAATGAAATTAATTTCTTAGAAACTTACCTTTTTTTTTTAACGCGATTTCTAATTATGTAAGTCGTATGAAATGGTGCTGGATTACGACATTGTAGTACATAAAAAGCTTAAAAAGAGGCTATTTTACAGTGAAATTAACACCCTGTTGCTATCCTTTTAAGCGATTTAAGTCTGTTGTAATAGATCTCTTGTATTACGATAATTTAATTTCTGGTGAAGTATTTCGTGTACTTACAATTATAATTAAAACGTAATAACTTGTTTTTATGTGTATCGAAACTAGTTTTGGTGGTGGCCGGTTATTTCCTTTTTTATTTGAAAAAACTTAGTTATTATTTATTAATAATTTTCTAATTTATTTTTTTTACGATAAAAATTACGTAGTTCTAAATAGAAAATATTTTTATACGATAACGATATAAATGCCCCGGGTTCGATTTTCAGCTCGAACTCGGAATTGTTGGCTTTCATCGGTCGCTATTCATCGTATCATTTACGAGCAAGCTAACAATTATTCAGATTTAAAACTGCTAATACCATAAAAAAGGAGAATTTTTATGAAGAGCGATTGCTTTTTGGATTATATTCTTAATGTAATAGTATAAGATGAATAAAGTTTTTATTAAAGCATTTTATACATATTTTTTTCTGATTTGATTGCATATTTTTTAGCCATCTGAAAACGATGTAGTTAGCAATTAATTTTTTTTTATTCTTATACTAGTCGCGTTGTATGTTTTTCGATCGGTTTGAAGGTTAATAACTCGCTTAATAGCGACATAAAAACTCAAGAGTTGTCGTGTGATTTCTCCATCATATTTCTATTAACTTGTGATATTTAATTTCATTACTGAAATTCTTTTTCAAAAAACTGAAGAACTACTAAAGAAGTTATCCTCTTCGACTACTTTTTGTATTAAATCGATTTAGCAGTCGTGTAAACCCATTTTTAAAAAATATGCTATTGACTGCCTAATAAGCAGTCAAGGCAAAGTCATGCCTGTTAGTTTTTTTTTTTTTTAAATTACGTAATAAATAATTACAAATTAAATATTTTTGAAAAACCAATGGTTTGTCGGTTATAGTCTGTTCTTCAACAAACAGCTACTTAAACGGTTTATTCGTTTTCATAAGTCAAGTTAGAAAATGTATTATACGTATAATAACGGGGAAAAAAATTAATACATCGCACATGAATATATTTTTCTCGAATTGGGACGATGTACGCTAAACTGTAGAAGAAAATCATTATCTTGTGTTAGAAAGAGCAGTCCGCATTAGCGGTTACAAAGGCTATGTTATTAAGTTGTTGTTACAGCCTACCCTCTTCGGAGAGAAAAGTAAGAAAGACTGCGTTGTACTTCTCTCTCGTTGTATTAATTATTACATTTTATTTTTATACCGCTTTGTTCTCGTCCTAGCAATCGTAACTTGTAATCGTTAACCGAATTTCTTATTCGCCTTACCGAAATTGACATTGCAGATTTGTTAATTTTTAAAAATAACAATTCGTGGCTAAAGCAGCAGTTACTTAAGAAATTATCTATAACATAAAATCCGATACTGAAACTCTGAAATCGGACGAGGACGATGAGAAAAGATAAGTTTATACATTTTTTTTAGGTGTTTTGCCGGGAAGTAAAGTCGAGTTAGGTCAAAAGTAGTAACCCACCGGGTTGGTCTAGTGGTTAACGCGTCTTCCCAAATCAGCTGATTTGGAAGTCGAGAGTTACAGCGTTCAAGTCCTAGTAAAGCCAGTTGTTTTTACACAGATTTGAATACTAGATCGTGGATACCGGTGTTCTTTGGTGGTTGGGTTTCAATTAACCACACATCTCAGGAATGGTCGAACTGAGAATGTACAAGACTACACTTCATTTACACTCATACATATCATCCTCATTCATCCTCTGAAGAATTATCTAAACGGTAGTTACCGGAGGCTAAACAGGAAAAAGAAATAAAAAGAAAAGGTTAAAAGTAGTCAGAAAACTATACGTTTTTTGTTTTTCTTCAGATTTTTTAACAAAAAATCTTAATAACGAAATGAAATACCATCGGTTAATAGAAAAGGCATAAAGTAAGACCTTTAAAGTTATTATTAAGCTTAAAACTGATCGCTAAAGATTTGACGCCATCGGTATAAGATAATCGTACTTAAATTTCCTTCGCGTTACATAAACTGCTGCGTAAAAGTTTACTTAATATCCATTCCGTCAGTGATCGACGCACACGGCATTCGTGGCAACTTAATCTACTATCTGAGTTTGGTACCAACAGGTCAGAATAAGCTATTGAAGAGCTTAGAACAGTGAACGAAAATTTTTGTAGCGTATGGGTTAATGTAATGTAGTAAGTATATGACAGATAATGCTACGAAATGAATGTAATGTTAATATAAATATTGTATGGTGTTTTGTTTCATATTTTCTCCGTGAATAATTGTACGTTAATTTGCATGTATATGTACAAAATTATTTAACGTACAAAAGCAGTGTAATTTCGGGATACAAGCCGGAGCATTTAAACGAGCAAACTGTTCCCATCAACGTTTCTTCGAAAACGGTTCAATTTTTTATGGCTTTTAAGTAGAAATTCTTATCTAAGAACATATTTGAATACCGACTGAAATTCTGTATTCTTGTTTAATCGGATTCTTTCTACAAAAGAAATCTCCGAGTGTTTTACGTTTTAAAATGTCAAAATAGCGACCGCTTCATATTTTGAGTTATTTGTATTAAAATTGTCAAATTAATTAATGTCGGGTAAAATCTGTAGCGGTTTATTCTGATAAAAATTACGATTTACACGAGCAAATTTCAAAGAACGAGTTACGGCGGGAATCATAGCACGTTAACGCTCTACTTTTAAAACTGATAAATATCAGACTTATTTTTAACTTCGATTTCGTTTCCTCCTTACAAAAAAAAAAGTTTGTTAAGAGCTATACAAATTTAATATTAAAAGTGAATTTTTATTGCCAGACCGATTATGTAAATTACACTCTATCGAGAACAGCAGAAGTATTTTATCTTCATACATTGAATTCGTCGGTCAGAGCACTGTTATACAGTCAGAAGAACTCGTTTCAAGAAATCGTATAAACCTTAGAGCGAGAAGGACAAAACAGAAGAGGCCATGTCAATTATAGGGTGTGGGAGGGGCTTAACATCGCTAGTTATATGACGATCTCAACTCAGGGAGATTCGGTGGTAAAAATAATTTTGAGAATGGTGGTACACGAAACGTGTCAACTACAAATGTTAGAGCGACAATGCTAGGAAGGATAGAAAAAATAACACTCAAATCAATTACGATAATTCTAGCAGAAATATGAAATATTGTCATAATTTTATTTTTTTGAACTTTTATTGGCAATATTGCTTTCATTATTGTTTTTTTTATTATTTAGATTTTGTTTGTTTGCCAGTAGCTTTTTAAAATCGACGGTATGCAAGCGTAAACGTTTTAGGAACCGAAAAGAAGGTTAACGTCAAGAAATATTTTATTTCCATATTTTACAGATTTCCGTGTATTCATAATTTATTATTTTTCTATCCGTCTTTTGTACGAATAAGGGAAGAATAAATCTACTCGTATTCAAAATTTTAACTGTTTAGAATACGAAATAATTTTTATTTTAGAGATTGACGTTTTGGTTCTCCTACGGGAAACTTATTGTTTTATACGAATTTATTTGAGTAATTATTTCTACAAATAACAGTTTTCTGCGGCATATAACCGTTCCTACGGTACAAGTAAAGGAACTAAACGGTTGTTACAAAAAAATACTCGTGATGCGAATATTATTTAAAAAATGCCATTATTATTATTTATATACAAATAAAATAAATAAAATTCAACCTTACCAACAATTCGTCTGTGTTTTTCAAGTACTTTCGGTCATTCGACCATCATCAGGAAAAGTTTTCCTTCCATTTAAAAGTATTAAAATTATCTAATATTTTAATAAAATTATCGGATTATAATTGTGTTTATTCTGTGATATATGTTAAGCGTAATTTTATTTATCTAAATGGCCTTTCTTTGTGTTATTAATAAGTTCTTTGTCTCTAGTTGAAAAAAGACGGTTTTTCATACCTATATATTCTAAATGGCAATTCTCTCATTTTAAGCTATAGACTCCTTGTATATCTAAGTTATTTATATTTTTGGAGTTTGTTATTTTAGTATGATCGTAATTGTTTATAAAATTTATTGTTTTGTTAATTTTAGCTTATAGGTTTTATATATTTTATTAAAATATTTATAAAATGGATTAAATTCTATTTTTATATAAGATTTTTCTAAGTCATTATGTAACAGTTTTATGTATACTTTATTTTTAATTTTAAAGTATAATTTATCGATTAGTTCTTCATTCTAACCAGGCAATATTGCTATATTCTTTATAATGTTTATTTCGTTATTTAGAGTCAAATTTTTGTGTTTGAGACATTTGACAGCATTTTAGATTAAGGAGTTACAAGCTGCCATTTTTTGGTTCCACGGATGAGATGAATCAGCGGGTATTATAATATTATGTTGTGTTGGTTTCCTACATATGTTTATTTCTAAAATATTATTATTAAAATTTCTTCAATGGTCATATCTAAAAATTAATGCTTTATTAATATCTTAATTACGATAATTAATTATATTTGTATTATAATGAATATTTATTCAGCTCCTTTAGGTTTGTGTGTGTGAAATAGGTTAATAGTTTCGAATTTGTATTAAGAATTTTGACGTATACATATTTATATTAGTCTTTTTATCTTCTGATATTCCTGAGAAATATATTTAATAAACCGCTTCAATTAACGCATCGCTTCGCAACAAAATGGGTTAATTAATTTAATTTTTTCTTCATACTCTTTGTGCCGATCTTTCTTGTGGTCGTGACGCATCTAAAGCTTCTGAGATAAATACTGTATCGATCGGAGTCGCTTTCAGTGAGATTGATGTTAACGCCACCTGGTAAACGGAGAAGTTTCACGAGTTGAGAATAATATCATCGGCTTACTGCCCGACAGTATAATCAATGAAGGCTAGGGGACATCGTTTCGATTGTCATTTTTCCTACTATACATAATGCGTTCGAAAGTATTTTTATGCCGTTTTCCAACAACGATTCGTGCGTGTTTCAGACCGTATACAATAGTTATCGTTGTAGCGCTTAGTCGGGTGCATTATACGTAGTCAGTCATAATGACGGCAACAAGTGGCGGTTATTGTCACCGCTAGCAGCGACAATGACGGTAGCTACTAGGCGTGTTACGCCTTAGTAGTTTCTTCTAAATAAAAAAGTGATAACGCCAGTAATATTTATTAAATATATTTCTTAATGTTTTACGATAAAAACCTAAATTTGAATTAGGGTAATTAAAATGTTATTAAACTTTAATTAAAAATGTATTTAACAAAATTAGTAGTAATATTGAACAATCGTCCGATGTGAAACTTTTATAGTGTTCCTTGTCGGACAGACACATACATTTTATTTGTATTTATATGGGAGGTAAATTTATAGTCGTAAACGCTAAAGTATTTATTCTATTCCTTTACAACAGTTCATGCTAATTTAAAAATAACGTGTCTGTCGGAAACTCACACTATAAAAGTGTCAGATCGGACGATTCTTCAATATTACTACTAATTTTGTTAAATACGTTTTAAATTAAAGTTTAACAACATTTTAATTACCCGTAATTCAAATTTAGGTTTTATCGTTAAACAATACGAAATATTATTTATTAATATTACTAGCGTTATCACTTTTATTTACGAAGAAGTCTTAATATAATCTGGCAGGATTACTTTCGATTTGGTAAATAAAGAAACGACTAACGTGAACTTTTGTTAATATGAACTAATAAGGAGTTACAATTTATCGATTGTCAACGCGACTACGTAGAATTCAACACGTCTGTGTACCGTGTAAATCAAATTTTACATGCCCGATAAAGATTTTATTTATCGCCTTAGTTCACGAGGTAATGTAACGATTACGACAATCCAATCCCATAACTGAAGTTAAAGCGATCATTCTCCCCTGACAGCAATTAGCAAGATTATTCAAGATACCTTCTCGAGTAAATTAAGTCGTCCGAATGTAACTAAAAAAGTAAATAAATAAAGGTTATGAGGCGGAAAATTTTATATTTTATGAAAAAAATTCTATTATATTGCTGTCGGTATCGAAGGGAAAACGTGAATTTTTTCCTTCATTTTGGGATGACAATTTCGAAAATAGAAATGCAGTTACAATTTCTATTTACTGTTTTTCATAATGCCTGAAAATCGGCAATAATTAGATGTGTTTAGAATGTTGTTAACGTCAGCGCAAAGATCTTTCATTTACCGCCGATACGATTTTAAAGAGCACTACATTGATTTTTCGAAATTAAATGTTAGAAAACTCGCTTTAGTTTAAAAATCTTGATGGTTTTCTTGCCCGACGGGCAGTCTTACGCTTATGTGTATCGCTATAACATCTACAACAAAACTTGACTTTCAAGGTTTCTGCCGCTCTCGTGTTATCGTACTACTCTTACCTTATCGATAACAAAATATTTCGTTACATATTATCTTTTCCACGAAGAAAACTGTCACGTTTTTTAGACTAACACTTACGCACCGCACACCAGATTGCAGTCGTACTCGAAAACGGCGCAGTTATGTTCAAGAATAGCAGATATTTAATGCGAGGCGTGCTAGAAAAATAGACGAGTTAAGAAATTTTCTGATCCCTAATTTACTGGGCCGAATACAGGACTACAGATGGATTTTTTTAGCTTTCAAAGTCGACCGAAACGCGGCAGGCTGGGTTAAATTTAGTGGTACAACCGACATCTTCAGTATTTCAACCGCAGGTACTGAATCTACTCATTAAATGAGCAATGTCGGTGTGCTTCTACGAGATGATCTCGATTCTGGTTGGTGCTTTTTGTACCGAAGATTGTTTAAATTCATCACATCAGTGAAAAAACGGCTCAGGTAGTGTAAAACATAAACTTATAGTACCTGTATAACTTAATCGCATTTAAATTCCATCGATGATTTATTTAAACAAATAATAAAGAATATTTTTTTTAATTTTATTCAGACGGCTTACAGCGTTGATATAAGTCCCGAATAATTTGATCGGTCGTTTTGTGTAGTCTTAATAAATGTGGACCGTCTGTCCCTTGTTGGCAGAATACTACCTCATGAAATCTTAATACAGTGTTTCAAAGGCTTTCGTTTATTTCGAATCTATAACTAGTTTCACAAAGGGTAAGAATAAGCTTGTAGAAGTGTCGATACATCGGCTTTGTCGTAGTACGTACAGCGACAAAGCCGACGTATGCTCGATGGATCGATATACGGTCTATGTTTTATTTTTATGGAGCGATATAAGTTTTAACTTTATTTATTTGGTTGATAAATCTATTTTCTAGTCTCAGTTCCCGGTTTCATTTATAGAATTTTCCGCATCGTTCCGATTCATTAGCAACAAAAAGGTTAAAAAAATATATTCGAGTATATATAAGTTACATTACTGAGAACAGATGTGCATTACGTTCCATAAGCCAAGTGTGTTTCTTATCCCTAGTTTCCAGGAAAAGCCACCGTGAGAAAGAATAATACAGCTGCAACCTACGTTTTTTTTTTTTTTATTCTTAATTTAATAATAATTAGTCTCAAGTCTGGACCTGTGCAATGCATATCGTTATATTAAAGTTTTAGACTCGTTCGATATTATATCGTCCGATTTTATTACACATTAGCATGTACACATGATGATGTTAACATTTAATTATTTATGATTACATGTATACTAATTGTAATAAATAAAGTTCGTTTTTAAAAACGTATCTCGTTTAGTATCTCACTGAACTGGCGCAGTCGGTAGGACACCTTGAGGACGGTTAGCGCATATAATCGAACTTTGGTTTTCAAACCGTTAACAAGTTGTACCAAATAAATAAGTCATCTCGAAAATTAATGAATATAATTTCTTCGATCATCGTATCGTTAACGAGATGCAACGGACGACAAGAATAAGAGCATATTATTCGACAAAGTCCACATCGAAAGCAGCAATCGACAGTAGTTAGGAGAGCTATCAGATCGATTCAGTCTTCGTACTATAGCGACGTAGTAGAGAGGACATCTCTAAAAGCTGTTCCAGTCGGTAGAATTAGCGAATAATCCTGATCGCAAACCCGCTCATCGAAGGCACGACCAATCGATGACGGTAACAAACTACGAAGGCAACCCGATCGCCAAGTATATAATGTTAAAAGTAGTACTGTAAGTAAGAAAAACATTTAAATAGTGAACAAGAAATATTTCAGTAATTTTTGTAAGATATATAATTGTATGTATAATATAATAATTAATTAATAATATTCAGTATGGTAGTACCGGCATTAAAAAAGGATTTTTTGGATATGTTACCTGAATTTACAGGTGATCCATTAATATTACATCATTAATTTTACGTCGCCTATAATCCGGACGACTTTCAAAATATTTTTTCCCACGATTATTTCTAAAATAAAATTACCTGCATTAGAATTAGTAATAGGATAAGTAGTTGTAAATGGAACGATGTTAGACAAGTATTATTAAATGGTTATTTAGACAAAAGAGATTGTTTTACGTTTAAACAAAATTAGCTGAATTAAAACCGGAGAGTAGTGAAAATCCTTTTGATTTTTACGACCGTATACAAAATTTGCTAAACATGCAAATAAAGAGGAAGTAATAACAAATTTCTTAATTGAATACGTAAAAAATTAGCGTTAAGAGGCTTAAATGAACCGATAGGATCGCTAATGCGAACAAAAAATCCTGATTCTTTAGAAGAAGCATTAAGTATGTTAACTAATGATTTTCAATTTAAATTGAATAAGTATAATTTTAATAATAATAGTAATCGAATCGTTAAGTAAGCTGCTTCAACCAGTATTCCAAATACCTATAGACACTAAACACCAAGATATCCTAGTTATTACCAAAATTAAATTCCTAAAACCTCAAGCTTTCACAGCATTTTTTTACAGACAACCTTATAATCACACACAGCCCAATCATTATCAAAAAACTGTCTTCCAAAGTCCCGATCAACTATCATCGTTTAAACGAACACAAGAAATACCAATGAGTACAAATACAAGAAATTCGGTAGAACCACCGAATAAACACTTTAAACTATATCAACTGGCGAGTTATCCAGAAACGAAAGATTAAAGAAACCTTACGATAATATTACTAAACAAATGGGTACAATTAATTTAAAAAGTAATAATATTAACAAGTATTATAATAATATTTGTAATATAAATAAAAAATTTAACAGACAAGTAAATTTAAATCAGATGTCAGGAAGAAAAATAGGAACAAAAAATCGTTAGACCCTAGGAAAAATACTTTTGAAAAAGTAAGTAGAATTAATTCCGATAATGTTGAAGATGAAGACAATGAAGTACAAAATTTTAATTTGCCAAATGAAACTAGTTTAGGAGATTTTGAGATTAGTAATTTTTTCTACAATTTTGAAGATGAATATAATCAGTTAGGTATAGGTAATGAATCAGACGAAGAAACGGTCTCGCATTCCGTTTATCTAACAGATAATATTAATCTCCCAAGTGAATTTAATTTAGAAGACGAAAATAATGAGTTAATAGAAGAATTTTTTACCGATCCTTTTTTATGGGATACGATCCGCGGAACAGATGAATAAATAAAAATTTTATTACAGGAAAAGACCCTACCTTAAAATGATTAAAATCAAGGCATAATACTGAACCAATAAATGATGATAATAACTGGCCGATATGTAGTAATAATAGTAATAATAATGTAAAGACCAACGGTAGTAAAAATAAATTTAAGCGTAAAAGAAAAAACAGGACCGCTAGGAAAACGAAAAATAATTTTATTAATGATATTAAAAATAATGAAATGCAGGATAACACAAATAATAATTTACTAAATAAAAATTTTAAATTAAAAGTAAAGGATTCTAATACAAATAATAAAGTGAAGACAGAACACACAGCTGTTAATAGTAAAACTATACATCAGAAAGAAGCACGTACTACACGTAACATTAAAATTCCTGTAGGTATAAATCATCATAATAATAATAATAAATGTATAAAAGTGCCGAGTAATAATTATAAGAGTAATAAAGACAGGAAAGGGAATATAATGATAATGTTAATAATAAATGTAGTAGTATTAAATTTGACAAATATATTAAGCTAAATAATTCAGATATTATAAACGGGTTGCCAAACGTTAATAAAAATTATTAACGAAAATGCAGGTTTATATGTAAAGGAAAAATTATAAGAAAGATTAAGAAGGAAAATGTATATACGAGTAGTTGTATATTGCCAAATATTAATTATATTAATAAGAAGAAGAAAGGTAGAAATCAAATTTTACATTACGGAAATAATGAAAATAAGTTGCCTGAAATAAAATAAATATGATAAGTATATTATTGAGAAAATATATAATAATAATAGTGCTACAGATGAAAATAATAATGCTAATTTGTTGGCAAATAACAGTAAAGATAGTACTGAAATAAATAATGATGTTACTAAAATAATCACGAAGGATATTATAAAAAAAATTGCCAAAACCCTATGAGGCCAAAGAAAATAATAGAAGTGTTAGGAAGAAATATGATAGAAGTAATAGGAAAACGTTGCCGAAAATAAGCGAAGTTAATAAATTAATAAGTTAATAAAATATATTGATGAGAATAATGAAATACATAATGATAATAATGATGTTATAAATAATAATAGTAAAATTTCGCTGAAAAATATGGAAAATACGAGAAATAATGAAGATAATATTAAAATTAATAAAGAAGTTAATGGAATGACGATGGATAATATTAGGATAAAGTTGCCGAATAATATTGCAGTTAATGAAATATTAATAAATGATTATGGTAATAAATAAAATAAGGTTATTGAATATGATGTTAATATTGACAGTAAAAGTAATGGTGTTGATGAAGAAGACATTAAATATAATAATAAGAATATTAAGGATAAATCGTCGAAAATAAGAAGAAATACAAGAATAAGTGTATGTTGTCGAATATTATTAATGAAGAAGATAATACTAAAACTAATAATTACAGTAAAAGGAATCGTGCTAATAAGAAAAGAAATAGAGTTAATGATAATAAAATGTTGCCAGATAATAAATACGATATTACGAAAAAAACTTAGGTTGCCCAAAACTATAAAAATTAAGAAAGGTACCAGTGATAAAAATTATAATAATAATATAAATAAACGTGAAAGTGTTAGTAATAATTTTAATACGATTAATTACATGAAGAATTTGAGTATATTAGATATTAGAACCAATCAGAAGAATTGGAGGAGGAAGAAATTATTAAAATAAATAAACTTTGGATATTGGACTCTAAGGAAATAAAATAATTGGTTAACAAATTAAAGAAAATTAGAATATCAAATAATTACGAAGAAGAATTATTAATGATTAATGAATTTTTAAAGTTTTTATTGTATTGATCAATATACATTATGAAAAAATATATATTAATTTGAATTAATGATAATTATTAATTTTATTGAAATGTATACATATTAAGAAGAATAATTAGCGATTTCTGAATTTTTATAAATATTTAAAGGAATTAAATAGTATTAAAATATTAATGGTAGGAAGGATTTTTGTGTTGAAATAAAATAACGCTGATAGATAAAAAATGTTTTTTAATGTTTCTCTAACTGTGATACCATTTCTTGAATTGCTTTTTACGTGCATTACAAATATTTAAATACAATTTTTCTATCACCCTTAGTTTTAAAAAAAATTACGCTTCAAAAAAAAAAGGGAAAATATAGTTAAAATCTGAAAAATTTATAATTTTGCATGGCCGTACCTGTGTTAGAATTTTCACTGATGCTTTTCTTTAATAAATAGCCTCAGGCACATCCCGAATTAATGTCCAACAGTAATCGGCTAGCATGTTAGTATTCCATTTCCCTTTATAGCGGCTTTCAATCACCAAAATGTCTTGTTGGAATGTTCACAGTGTTCGTCAGTTATGTCTCCGAGGTTGATCGGGAAAAAATCCAGATGCGAGTGGAGTAAATGTATTTTCAAAGACGTATTGCATTCCGTAGCTCTGTATGAAGTAAGAAGTTGATTAACAATATCGTCGTAATTGTCGGATTTTTGTTTGCCGGAAAAATATTTACAAACGTCTTTAAATGAAGCCCAAGCTACACTTTTTACGTTATTTAACATCGAGTTAAATACATCATCTTTGACTGACTCTCTTAGTTGACGACCAACAAATATTCCTTCTTTAATTTTCCTTCACTTCATTCGGAAATTTCTGTCTGATGCACAAAAATCCGAGACTATTCTTCTTCATTGAATTTACAGACTTTTTTATTAGAACTAGCTTGATATGGAGAGGGATAAAAATATTTTTTTAGGTTCAACTAAGGGCTCGTGAATAATATTTTTTTAATTTGGAGTTATCGTTTCTATCACTATTTGGTAATATAATGTTTATCCCTAGCTCGGGTGTCCTATTCGCAAAGAAAACTCGTTTTCTTAGTATAACCTAACTGCGTGCCCTACAAAATAGCTATAACTTTCAAATCACCACATATGTTACAGCTACGCTTTTTATAATTTATTATTTCAAGAACGTCTTTCATTACATCGTATATCTCTTTCAAAATAATACCGTTAGAGATCGGTACCGAAGGTTTTTGTTACTGTTGTGTTGTAGAACAACTTTTAAACTATACTTGGAAAAATCTATGAAAAGGCCCAGCCTCAGGTTTATGAACTTGTCCTAAGTGCAACATAATTTCATCAATGTTTGTGCAATAAACCAAATTATTTTCATCAATAAAGTACTGACAAAGTTCTTTTTGTCGGCTTCGAAAGCCCGAAATTTTTGTATTTTATGAAGTAAATTTCAACCTTGCAGTTTTGATCCTAACAGTTCAGCTTGATTTTTTAATAAATTTTAATTTCTAACCAAGTCATTTAATTCACCTTGTGATATAAGATGTGGCTTATTGGAAGATAATTCAAAATCAAAATCATTGGCTTCTTCAGTTCTTTCTGATTCTTCATCGCTGCTTTCGAAACATATGTTCACAGGTGGCTCAGGAACTGGAATAATTTCACTGTGAGGTACAGGCCTGATCGCAGATTGCAGTGAAAAATATTTTACAGTATGTTTAGATTTTTTAGAAATTGCAGATAACTTGTTAAACAAAAGTAACAATCGGTTACATGATCCTTTGGTTCACGCCAAACCACAGGTACACCAAATGGCAAAGCCTTCCGTGTACCTTTCAGCCATCCTCTTAAATATACAGAACAATTAGTGCATACTATACGAGGAGCTCATGTCCTTTAATTAAAGGTGTAATGTTTTTTTCTATTTGATTTTACGGTAAGCTCACCACATACATAACAGAAGGCATCCGCATCATTTACACAATCACGCGACATTATGACACTGCCCTGTTAACAAACTTATGACAGCAATAAGACTGAACAAAATTAATTCATTCCTAAATCCAGTGCTTAATACAAACAACACAGCTGTGTTTTCAGCTACATGTTTTGACCTGCACAAATATGATTAATCTTGTCCATGAAAGCTTACTCTTCAGTATTAGATATGACGTCATAATATGTGACTATGATATATATGATTTAATTCTTTTCTGGTATTGTTTATTTATATCTTACAAATTATGTTAACAAAGTTAAACAATAAAAAATGAGCTAACAAAGTAAAATATAGGAGCTTAAAATGGAAACTTTACGTTGAATAATGAAAAATATCAATTAATTTAAATTAAAAAAAAATTTAAAAATTGTGGGTGATAAAAAGATTCTGATTTCATATTCGTTTTCAGCATCAAAAAACAGATTAAAATCATTTATCGCATGTTAGGTTTTTACGCGTGTAATTATTTGAATAAAAATTTGAAAAATGTTAAAATAAAAATAGAATTGCAATGTATTATGAAGCGAGATAATTTTCTTTATTATGTATATTATGTTAACAATGTTTCACAGCTGTGCGACAGAGATTAAGTCACGTACATTAGATAATAATATTAACGAGGATATATTAAAGTAAGAAATAACTGTAGTGCATAATAAATATAATGTTAGAAAATAATATTAATGCGAGAATTAAAATAAAAATACATATAAGTTATGCATCTAACATAATTATTTTAAATAAATGCATTACTATGAATAAATGTTATTACGAGGGTAACTATTTTATTATGTATTATTAATGAAGAAATGTTTGTATATTTTCAGAATTGTTATATGAATAATTGATTTTTAAATAATGGGAAATGATGCTATAATTGTAGATAACATTGAAAAAGTGTAGGTCAAGTTAAATAAACTATAGAATATAGTAAATGTTTAAACGATTTAAATATTGTGAATTACGTAAATTTTTATTTATTGAACCAGTACTCTTATATACAGATTTATTGAAACGTAAACGCCTGATAACGTTTAATTTAGCGTTTTTAATGTAGAAAAGGATAATATAACTGGCATTCAAAACCAACAGATATAATTATTAAATAGTGTATAAAAGGGAAAGTTAAAATACAAGTATTATTTGAAAAATACTAAGTCAAGAATTAACGCAGAAATATCTGAAAATAATTTGTTAATATAATTAATTTTGTCAGATATTATTTGGTACCTAATATAAAATATAGATTGTAGTTCGAAGATAATTTGCGAATTAATATATCGTTGTTTGAAAATAATGTTGTTATGCAAGTGATATATGAAATAATTGAATAGTAAAAATATTTTTAAGAATAAAAGTGTATGTAAGTCAAGTACAGCCTAGCTGTACAAACCAACTATCTAAGAAAATGGATAGCGGCACGTATTTTGAGATAAATAACGGATATTAAAAGATAAACTAGTGCAGTAAAGCAAGTAAACACGTATATGATAGAAATAAAATAAAATACACAATTAATTATAAAATATTAGCAGAATATTTTGAGAGTAGTCAACTATAATCGATTAAATGAAATAATTAATAAATAATTGTTATGAAGGAAAAACGAATCGCTGTGTAATACAAGAAATTGTAACTGGGACGGAATTATGTTAATAAATGCAAAACACGTTTGAAAAACAAAATAATTATATTCAGTAATTTTATATTAACAGTATTTTACTAATGGATTTAAAAACTTAACTGGAGCGTTAAAAATTTAAATATAAAGGTATACCCGAAATATATATTTAACTAGTGGTATTATAAAAAAAGGTATTTCAACAGATATGCTATTAAAATAAATTTTAATAAAAAAGTAAATATATAATTAAAACCGCAGAAAGTATACGTTACAGATCCAGAAACAAAGTAAAACGAATAAATAAAATAAAGAAAAAGGGTACTAGTACTAATCCTTATTTAAATCCTGTCGGTGATCCTTCCCATTCCTAAGAACAGAATGCATATCATAATTTTTGCATTGTTATAATATAAAGAATAGGTTGTTTTATAATATAGAATTGAATAATACTTATGTGAAAGAATTAAAATTATGTATATGAACTTGTATTAAAATATTAAGTACCAATGAATTGTATAATGTTAATAACGGAGAAAGTTATGTAATAGACGTTAGCAATAAGCGAAAATAAGAAATAATATTTTTAAGTGGTAATAATAATAATAATAATTATCGTAGAAAACGTGGTATAATAAATGGGATAGGTTCAACTGTAAAAATGATTACTTACCAGTACTCCTTAACAAATAGTTCCCATGTTACCGACGTTAATGACGAAATAATATTGAATGAGATAGAAAAATAAGAAAAAATAGTACGGTTGCCGAATAATAATAAAAAATAATGAAGTTAATATCGGAATAAAAGTGATGATAATGAAATAATAAATGATTATGAGATAATTAATTACAAATTTTAGTAAAACGGCATATATAATAAAATATGTTTTAATAATATGTTGATTATTATTTGAATTATTTTAAATATTTTACAGCATGTTTTAAAATAAGATGTATTATGTATCATTATAAAGGAATAAGGATTGTTTAAAATATCATGTATTATTTGTAAAGTAAAATGGATGTAATAACTAGAAGTGATATTGAATTTGAACCAGACTAGATATATTAAACGATACTAATTATAAAATATATAATTTAATGAATTATTATTAAAGGACTAGATTAAAATGAAACAATTTAGCTGGAATTTAAAAATTTAGAAAATACAATTATGAAGTACTTAACTAGAAATAATATAGTAATGTTGTGTGAAAATAATATTTATTATGCGGTATATAAATAAAGAATTTAATATTATGACTGTATAAAAAAATAAAAAAAATAATTATTTGTTAACACTTGTAGAACTGTACAGCATATTCGAATACGTGACAGATAAAAATACTAAGATTATATTACAACATATGTACAACGAAATAGAATAATACACACAACTATATATATAAATTAAAACCCTGCAATTATCATGTTAAAATAAGATATTAATTATAGTCGGCAAGTTTAAGAATAACTGTATTGAATGATTATTTTTATAATAATATACGATAAATATTTTATTGCTGTAAATGAATTGAATGTGTAAATGGTGCAGCATTCAGCCTTATCGATTAATCTAAATAGTTGGAATCAGAAAAAATGAATATAATAATTAATTACGTTAATTTTCGGGAAAAATAATATTGTCACAGGCGATATATCGATTTGAATTATAATATTGTATTGTATATCGATTGTAATTAATCTTTTTGTATTGTGCGTCAAAATATTTAGGAAATATACCTGTGGCCTCTGAGCGACCCCCGAATTTTTATCTGGACGGGAGTAGTTACATTACTGGAATAGATGATGCATTATATTCCATAAGCCACTTGTGTTGCCTACCCCTAGTTTCCAGGAAAAACCACCGTGAGAAAGAATGTAATGCAGCTGCAACCATTCTTTTTCCCGTTTAGCCTCCGGTAATTACCTTTCAGATAATACTTCAGAGGATGAATGAGAATGATATGTATGAGTGTAAATGAAGTGTAGTTTTGTGCAGCTGTTTCTTTATCCTTAATGCAGTTGTAATTAGTTAGTCTTAAATCTGGACCTGTACTATGCACATCGCTCTATTAAAGTCTTAGACTCGTTCAATATTATATAGTCCTATTTTATAACACATTAGCATGTACGCATAATGATATTAACAGTTAATTATTTATGATTACATGTATACTAATTGTAATGAATAAAATTCGTTTTTTAAAAACGTAATTCGTTTAGTATCGCACTTAACTTATGTATATATATATAACTTATATAAATATATATATACAAAACAAACAAAAGGGAAATAGTCATCGCGTAATACATAAATAATATATTTGTTCCTTTATATAAGTATATTTTGAAATATTTTTCAAAATATTTCTATTTTGAAAATCTTCGGTTTAATTTATTTATTTTATTTATTTAAGTTGTATCAGGCTGTCGGTTGATTATATCGTATTTTTTTTTCTACATGATAAGAAACTAAATTTGTAGAGAGTTAAAATGCCAAGTTTTACCTAGCTTCGATCTCAGAATCTACCGAATCTACGTTAACAAATCCGACGCAGAAATCGACGGATATTTTATAGCAGACGTATTGAACTCTTTTCAGATATAGTTCATCATTTAATCTAATTTATAAACTTTGAACCATCTTATAAAGAAATAAATGATTTAAAAAGACCCTTCAGACATTACCTCTTCGATGAAACAATAAGTCGTTTCATTATTACATCTTTTCTGGGGAAGGAAATATCTCACATTTAGGAAATCGGGAAATTTTTTTGTGCGGACTACCGAAGAACTGGAAATGTATATATGATTTAATTGTAAGTTTTATTGTTTTCATTATTTAAATGTTAATTTGTACATGATTAAAAAAATCAAAAAACAACTCAAACAAAAATGTAAGCGTTCAATTTAATTTAGTTGTACTTTTTTTGAGTAAAAAAATAATTCAATAGGCAAAGCATTATTTGTTTTTTTTTTTAATTCATTATTATTCTTTCTTTTTGTAAAACGTGTTTTATAATTATAATAAAATTATTTAATAATAAAATAATTAATTGTACTTACTTTATTATTGATGTTTATTGGTACTTGATGACGGTAATAATTTTAGAGGGCGGTTAACTGTTAAAGGTTTGAAATTCGCTTTAAGGTCGATACAGAATATCGTTAATAGTACACATAATAAATTTAAAAAAATATTAATTATTTGATTAAGATTATATACCCGAGATCGTGTATATGCGTGTGTAAGTTATTTATAAATAGGTTTCGCACTGTCTAGCCTAGTTACGGTAATACTTTCTTTTTAGTACGGATACGTGAGCCGAAGTATTAGTCCACGACCGAATGTTTTGAAACCTGGCGCGCTTTGCGAGGTTATCTTATTATATACTGTAACCGGTGCGATGTGCTACTGCCGAGAGTGCCACGATACCAGTTTAGTGAAAGGCCTAGGGTGGGGCCAAAACTGACCTTCGAGAATACACGTGGTGGTCGGGCGTACTTTAGACTGTAAACGAAGGAAGACACCTGTCATCAGCTCTCGTCTGACGCGTAAAACTATTTACCCCAATGCAAGAAATTTTACACGAATACCCGTGTGCAGCGCCGATGGAGGGTGATTAATATTTATGGTATTTTTAATAGAAACAATAAATTGTGCGATATAATTAAACAGAGGATATAATGATTTATTGATCGAGATCTAGCACAAATTATTTCTTTATGTGAATTCGGTGCAAGATATTTTGATGACCGGGGATTCTTCGTTGACGAGGAAAATTGAACAAAAGTGTTGAAAAAAAAACGAAAATTTTTACTGTTAGTTTTTTTTTTTATAATTCCATTATCTAATCGCCATATTCGTTTGATATTTTCTTTTTTATTCAAGGATTTATGCTAAGAAATTTTTTCCAGTAATTAAAGTATAAGTTCATAGGACAAACCTACTTGTACACTATTTCTCCTTTTTTATATTCATCTATATCGTAATGTCAATATCTGTTTATAAAAAATTGGAAATATATAAGTAGTTCGGCATTTACATTTCTAGGCTGCGAATATATCTTTTTTTAATTAAAACTAGACAAAAAAAATTACAGCTAGATATAAAAAAATTCATTAAAAATGAATTTTTTGCATTTTATTTATAGAAAGGCAAAACATAAAAAATAATTTAAAAAAATAACTTTAAAAAATAACGCAGCAGTACAGATACCGTATTTATTCAATAAAACAAAACATTAAAGATTATAAATTTTAGTTTGGAAAGCCAAAAAAACTACCCCTAAAAAGAACTAAACGAGATCATAAAATTGCATCTTCTGATCTCAGTTATATTCTTAAACTTTATTGTTTGAAGCGTGAAATTATCGCAGATGAGCGCTCCGATATTCTATGGAAAACATACCTCGGGGTTTTACTTTAAACTATTTCTATTATCGGTAAATCTGAATTTCAAAGTTTCCATATAATTTGTGGTCTAATCGGAATGAATTCGGCTCTGGAAATAACTTACCGATATCTGACAAAAGGAATTTGGGAGTTCCTTAATTTCCGTGAACTTGTCTAAACACGAATAAAATGTAAAAATTCGGTGTTGATGCTACCCTAAATGTTTATAAAGGCACATTTCGAAATTTCGCTTTAAATCTTCCTTGACAGGGTGAAAATAAATCAAAAGTAGCTTTTTATTTTCATTTTATATTCATAAGTGACCGGAATCATTTTTCTATTCTTATTTAATTTTTTCTTTTTGTCCTTAACCAGTTTAAAGGGTATTGGATCGTTAGTTTTCCACTTAAAACATTTTTCAAGCAATAACTATTTCTATTAATTCCAGTATTCTACATAGAGGTCGCATTGCACGGTGTGTTTATATTACCGACCTTTTAATTAATTTATTTAATGGGTTAATTAATTTTTTTTTCTCTGTTCGATATTAATTACTCAGCCGATCACAGCAAACATTTTTATTCAGTTACTGAATTTCTAGAAAATTTCCGTCGTTATGATGTTACTTGTAAGATTATTCTAATCGAGACTACTTTAGTTTTCGGTATTACTGCGTTTTTGTCTTTTTAATGCTCAGTATTACTATTTTTTTAATACCATTATTATTTTTAAATAAATAATCGTATTATTATTTATACTTTCTCGTTTAATAAACAAAATTTCTGCTCGCTGAGAATCATAGTTCGTACTGGGATTCATCGAATATTAGGAATTAATGCAAAAATTTAGCTAACATGTAAATTGATTATTTATACGGATGTTTCATCGAAAATCCGTTCCCTCTAGTCGATTCTTTGATCTCGCCTCTGTACCGGATTCTTGTTTTTAAGTATCGGCTCGCCGGTTAAATCGATACGTTGATTTAGTTTAACTATGCCCGAGTAGTCGGATGGAAATACTTGATACAGTATTCAGTATATATCAGTAACAGTATATGTCTCTGCTCAGGAGTTACGGAGTACTCGCTGCGCTGATTTTACTATTACAGTGAAATCTCGCTATACCGGCATCAAAGGGACAAGACAGTTTTTGCCACTATATCGAGATTGTCGTTTTAGAGAGAGTTAAATGCGGACTTTAATAAATCTATGCATTTTTGACCTATTTTGTAAACCGGGACAATATTTTAAAAGTTTAGTGTAAAGTAACTCTAATACAAATTTTTATTACGTAAATAAAATCTAAATATGAACAGAAATACTTATTTACTCCGAGAGAACTGAGGACACCAGCTTCTGGTCATATTTCCTTTTAAGCGAAATATTCTGGTACACAATACGGCATTGCGTAAAACACATTATAAAAATAAATTATTAAAAAAGAAATACACAATATATGCATCTATCCCCATATTTCGTCAAAGCAAACATTTTGTTAATTTCTGACAGTCCCAGAAAAACCTTTTGATTGATTAACCGTGTGCGTTTTGATTTTTTGTATATATCTTCAGTTGGACTTGCTGTTGTAGATCCTGTGGCTGCAAATATAATTCTAAATGCTCTTCCTATACCTTTCGTATTTCTCTCTATTCTAAACGAAATTTTCATTCTCATCTTTTATACCTTTTGTGAAGCGTCTGGACATTTTTTCCTCAGTAATTTATAAGTGTAGAATAGATTTTTCTTGTACAATTTCTGGCGTTTTCCTCGATTTTGTTGCAACACTCATCTCATGTCTCTGACTTTGTGTGCTTTACTCATCGCCCGGTTTTGTTACCTATACATGTAGGCGTTCCAATCTTCATCAAAACCCTTATTCTAATGTATTTCTTCCAAGCTTTCTTTTTCACTTTTACCTTCATTCTTACTCATCTTGTTCGTTTTTAGATTTATTGGAAACAATTTGCTTTACGGACACTTCCTTTGGCGCGTATATCAGTTTTTCTTTTAAAAAACGTTACTTCTCGTTAATATTGAGATTATGTTCATCCACCTTACTTGATTCTTCCCCTGCAGATTTGAGCTTTTCTAGTCTTATTCTAACGTGTCTCAGTTTTCTTTCTTTGGTATACTGAAAAGAGCCTTCAATACTAGAAGTTAATGCGCGCTACTGAATTCAGGACTTCAGTGAGTCCGTACATCATGAATAACATATCTAGTGTTTTTAAAATATAACAATTTTGTACCCCTTTTTTTCTGCTAAAATCTTACCCGATAGATTTTCTTGTGCTGAAAAAGACAATTCCCTATCAACATCTCGTTATCAAAATAGAAAATTAATTATTATTTTTCCTTTATCTGCAATCTTTTCTATTTAGTACTTTGTCTAGACAGCCTTTTCCCATTTCATCACAAACAGCTACAGCGTTTCAGTCCTCGTAATGACTACGTGCTCTGTTCTATTTGACCGTTTCCTGTAGATCATTGTAAAATTCAATTTTTCCACTCGCATCTTTATCCTCTGTAGATATGAAAAAAAAATGATTAGTGCCTTCTTTTGGAGCTTTCGACTTCCGAAAAATCACCCCGCCATTCAACTTCTCGCTCGCGACTATAATTACACTCTTTTTTAGCACGCTGGTCCTGTGAGAAATCACTGTATCTCGTAACATAATTTACATTCACTATAATTTCTTCACTTCGTCTCGTTATAAGTATCATATTTTCATACCGTTATTTCATATTTTTTATCAGAATCATTCCCATACGTGAAAGAGAAGAGATATACCGAGTCCAAAAGGTCAGTTTTTTTAGTTTCCATCTAAATTCTTTAAATTCAGTCAGTTTCCATTCCTTCGGGTTTTCTAAGATCTTTTACATGTGAGAGATTGTTACAGATCGTAGATTTAGCAAGGTGTGAACGATGTCTATTGACATAGTTCTGGATGAATGTCTGTTTACAAGGATTTATTTTGATAACCCTCACAAAAAAATGAAATAAGTATTACCCCGTGTGAGAATGAGAAGAATATTGGTCTTTTGAGATTCGAATTAGAGAGGTTGGACTGTATATATGTATTTTAGTTTTAATTAATACTTTTTAGATAGCGTAACATTTTTAAAAAAAATGAGATTGTTTATTTAAATTAAACTTTTGTTGATTTTTATTTGAAAAATTACAATACAGCGAAAAAAATACCGTGTAAGTCAAAAACTTGTCTGTGTTTGGCAGAAAATGAAGATATTACAAAATATATATATAGGCAATCATATGATCTAATTTAAAAAAAGTTATACGGAGATCTTTTAGTGTTAGACAAGTAATTAGAAAAAGGCAAGGTGGAACTAAAGTCCTTTCTTTTAGGTCTAACTATTCTGTAACGATTAAAACATTTTTGTTTCCTGGTTTGGTAGAAAAGAGTATTATTATTATTATTATTATTCTTTTCAAAAAAAATAAACATCAATATTTCTTAACAAAAATTGCGTATTTGTTAATTTAAAACTATGAAAAATGTTAATATACCGCACGAATTCGCTTCAGTTTGTTTGTTTAAATGTTATCATAAACATTTCAATTTTATTGAGATTTCTTACTACTAAACGGTGTAGCGGTCGCGAATATTATAGTCATTAGTGGATGATTACAGATATGAGTCTTTCCATCCTTCTCATCTTCTTCGTTTAAGTCCGTGGATAATGATGTTCGGTGTCTTAAGTAAATGAAAATAAAAAGTTTTGTAAGTTTTTCGTTTATATTTAACGGTATGTATGTATCCTGGCGCTACAGTCCGACTCGGCTTTTGGCCTCCTTCACGATTTGCCTCCAATCTTCTCTATTTTTCGCCGCTTTTCTCCATTTTCACCCCCGTCGCTGTCAGCCGATCTCGTTTGTTTTTGACATGTCCATTTTCATTATCCATAATTACAATCCTGATCCGAGGCTCGTCTTTTGGTTTCGTAACAGTTTTCTTTTTCTACTGTGAAATTGCTAACATCACGCTTTATCCCTAACCGGGAGGGACCAGTGGATTTTCTTCTAAGAGTTTCATTTTCCTAGTCAGACCGCTTCTTCACCAGCTTATAAAGTTCTATCCACACTGGAGTTTACTCGGACTGTCTTCCTACCCTCATCTGGCCCTTCAGCCTTAGAGAAGTCTTCCTCTTCGCTTTCAGTACCGTTGGCCATCTTCACTGGTTTTTGTCCACCACCCTGAATATTTTATTTCCCCAGTACCCTCCGACCGAAGCTGGCGAGCATACCCCATCGCCAGGAGCGGTCCCCGATAGCTGATCCGATATTTAACGGTAACGATCCAAAAAAAGGACACTCGCAGTCGATGTGCTGTTGGTTTCGGCAGAATAAATAAATAAAAGAAACATCTGTTGGAGAGTTGCCGGCCGATCGCTATTTCCCTTCTAATCTTGCTTCGCGGTAGCCTGCGTTTTACTCTGTAAATCTTCATGGGTTATTTTTTTTCGGTAACATTTCGACGTACACTACGCACAACATCCGCGCCGACACAACGCCTTTGGTATTACATCTATACATCTGAGATCACAACAACCTTTATTTGCAACGAGTTATTTTGCGTGACGCAGATTTAGAGAACATTTTCGTACGGATTCGTCCTCAGTTGGGAAGAAATCAGTAATTTTATATCGCTTTAGTTCTTAATGGCTGCCGTCTGTATTGTAAAACCGTGTAGACAAATTTCGTTCGCGTAATTTTTTTTCGGACGATCAAAGGAGCCGGACGATCAAACGATCGTCCGGCTTCTTCGTCGTGCGTAACACTTGTGCGACCGTTTTTGAATTTTTCAATCCGTTCGTAGACAATCCGTTGCGGCAACATACTTTTCTCGTACTGTACCGAATGTCTTTGGTGAATTTCGGCCCCTGATACACCTTCCGACCACAAAAAACGGATCACTGAACGTTGTTCTTTGGCGCAAACAGAAAGCGGAGCGCCGTGGTTAACGGCAGGGCAGCGATAATGGAACTAACCTAGCAGCATCAAACCTGCACAGACATAATAACAATTAAACCACGCATGCGTCATCTATGCAACACGACAGTACTACCAACATAAACAAAAATATAACTAAATTGCGGATAATAATTGACTTATCCTCGTATATGGAACAGAAATTAACTTCGGTCCCCTGGTGTTAACTGATTGTTTTTATGTTGTATTTACTTCTGATTTACGCGTCGTTAAAAATATTAATTCAATTAAAATAACAGTTAAAACATTATATATATATATATATAAAATGTGTGAGTATGTACGCGCGCGCGCAAGCGTAATTGTGTCTTTATAAGGGTGTATTTAAATTTTTCTGCAATAATTAGCTAGGGTTAAATGTTAAACTCTTCCACATCTATTTGTATGCATAAAACATAAACGAGCTGTACTTTTATTTGTACTTGAATTGATTTAGGAATATTAATTACTTTTAAGATTTCATTTACCGTCTAGGCTAATAGTTACGAAATTCAATTCATTGTTTCTATTGTATTCTTTAGACATTGCTTCTTTTTTAATTTAACCTTGCTTGTTTTTTGTGCCGTTATACCTCCTTTGAATAGTAATTCTTTTGTAATGTATGCAGTTATGTTGATCATTGTTTATTTTTACTTATACTCACAAAAAAAAAGAATCTCCATGTATAACATTTTCAGTTCCGGCGTACATCTGCACTTATTGTATTCCTCTTGAATTAATAATTACAATGAATATAAGTATTGGAGCTCTCCTTAAATTCTGTAAAAATGGGGGAAGATTTTAAGAAAATTTCCTTTCATTTTACATGCTGCGGAGAGGTAAATTACCGGTACACATTTTCAGATTACGCTCCTTTTGTACGCAATAATCGAATCGTGACAAAACAGATTTTTATTACTGACATTTTAATCTTCTATTTACATATATATATATATATATATATATATATATATATATATATTTATTTATTTATTTATTTATATATATATATATATATATATATATATAAATGAATGTTTATTTGTCCCGTATGCGTTCCTATACCATTCATTCGATTGCGATAAAACTTTGGTGAGTTGTGCGCACGCTCGCGAAGGTTTCTGAATTAGTTTAGACATGCTAGGTGGCGCTGGAATGGAGATATTTCGAAAAATTGTATTCATAGTCCGATTTGGCTCATATTCAGAATATTTGTTATATGGAAAGAAATACTTCTGCATAAAATGGAACCGCTAGATGGCGCAGTGGTTAAAATATTAGGAATATTTGCATTTATGGTCCGATTTGGCTCATATTCAAAATATATATTAGTTACATGAAAATAAATATTTTCGCGAAAAATGGACCCAGGTGACGCTGGGGTTGAGATATTTAGAAAAATCGTATTTATGGACCGATTTGGCTCATATGCAGAATATCAAGTACGTGAAAACAAAAGTTTTTGCAAAAACTATACCCGCTAGGTGGCGCCGATGTCAAGATATTTACGAAACAATCAAAGAAATATACAAACCGACTTTCTTCTTGTAATATAAAAGGCATTGTTCGTATGTGTGTCCGCTAAAGACTAAGAATCTACTGGACCGATTTTCGCGCGGCTTTTTGCAAAATGGTTCGCTTTGTTTGGAGAAGGTTTAAATTTATTTAAATCCTCGATCTGACCAGTAGAAAGAAAGTTAGGGGTATTTTGAACCGACTACTGTTTAGAGAGTAGTCTGAATTAAATCCGATAGGTAATGCCGTTTTGACTTTTATAAAGTGAAAGGTTAAATTTTATGAAGTTCCGTAATGTTCAGTTTTTTAATGTTTTTTTCAAACTTTCAATTGCGTTCATTTAATCCATATATACGAGAGATTATCTCTACAATAAAGACCGTTTCATTATAAAAACATTTTATTCTGAAAATGTTATATATACTTTTTATTTTAAACTACATATCTTATACTACTTCTCTATATAATCGCCACATGAATTAAGACATTTATCGTAGCGATACACCAGCTACAATATACCCTCGTCGAATTCTCATGCCGCCAGCCCATTTAGCCAACCGATTAACAGCATTTTTAAGTTCATCGTCACCCGCGAATTGCCTACCACTCAAAAGTTCTTTCAATATCCCAAACAAATGGCTATCAGAAGGAGCTAAGTCCGGACTATAAGGTGGGTTATCGTAAATTTCTCATTCAAATATTCTCAGTAAATCACGTGTTGGACCCGCAACATGTGAACCTGCATTGTCGTGCAGCAAGACGAGGCCGTCGGTCAGCCGCCCCCGTCGCCGATTTTGAAAGACACGCCGTAACTTACGTAGAGTTTCGCAGTAGGCTTCTGCATTTATAGTCTTCCACGTGGCATGAAATCAATCAGCAGTATGCCAAACCGATCCCAAAAGACTGTGGCCGTCAGTTTGCGTCCAAATGGCTGTGTCTTCACCTTTTTCGGTCTGGTTGGTGATTAAGGATGACGCCATTCACTTGACTGCAGTTTTCTCTCTGGCGTGTAATACGAAATCCACGTTTCGTCGCCTGTAGCAATTGAGTTAAGGAACTCATCACTTTTTTCTGTTTAGCGCATCAAAAATTCCAAAGCTGATCCCCTTCGGACTTTTTTGTGAAGTTCCGTTAAGACTTGTGGCACCCGACGTGCACAAATCTTTCTGAAGCCTAAATGGTCATGAACAATACGACTATTAACAGTTCTTGAACGATCAGAAAAAAGAAGTGCTTGGTCGCAAATGGTTGAGCCACGATCTTTTCTGATTTCATCATCGACGCGTTTCAAGAAGTCCTTGGTGATTATCGAGAGCCTCCCCAAACGATCTTCATCATGCATATTAATCCTGTTATTTGTAAACCTTTTACACCATTTTCGGACGTTTCTTTCATTCATTACATCATCACCGAACACAGCGACCAACTACCTATGAATTTCAGCCGACTTAACGTTTTGATGGTTTAAAAACGTATGGCTCCACGCATTTCAGAGTCGGCGGCAACATCGAATTTCCTATTCATTTTATAACGTAATAAGTCACATGTAATCAAAGATACTACAATGCGACAACTTACAGACACCAATGCAGAGAGTACATTACTAGCGTGGCCATGAACGACACAGGTTCGCCAACCTTAAGCAGAGAAATTTGCCAGCGGTCTTTACTTTAGAGATATCCATCGTATATACTCAAATCTAACAATAACGAAGCATTCTCGGGTCTGCTGGTTTAAAATAATTATAACCCATCATCAAAAATATTTTTAAAAAATCTACACATCGTTTCTTTGATTTGATTTTTATCTAAAAAAAAAAACTGATAAAATATTCATTGTATCGGAAATGTTTTGCCTTGTGTGTAACGCTGAAAAAATGAAAACAAAATTTTATATGTTAAAGTACGAACAGAATACGTAAACGCACTTTTATTAAAAATATCCCTGATGTTTAAGGAGTTCCTATTTTTACGGTTTAAAATATTCTTACACAATTATATTATGGGCAAGGAGTATACTGTTTGTTTAAAAGCGGCCTTTTTATATTAGAAAAAACCGCTGGTAATACGCGGTCTGTAAATAAAGTAATGAGACTAGTTTTTTCGGCAGCCAAAGTAGTAACACTGTAAAGTTACTAGTAAAAATATGGTTATTGAACAGCTGATTTTTATTAGGTATTAATATTTTTAGTTTATTGTTGCTACGTGAGACGTAAACAAACTTTTAGTGAAACGAGTTTTTGTTGTGCGTTACATAAAAATGAACGGTACTAATTATGAGCAGCGTTGTAAATTCAAGTTTTGTGTTAAACTCGGTAAGAATGACTGAAAATATTTAAAAATTGAGTAGAGCGTATGGAGATGACGTTCGGTCACATGACTTAGTTTTTAGGTTTTTTAAAGCATTTTCAAATGGCCGAGAATCAGTTGCAGACGATCCACTCTCTGGAAGACCGTTAACGTCAGAAATGACGACATTGTTGAGCAAAGCATATCAGAGACTTAATACGATACGACCGGCGATTAACTGTCAGAATGATTGTAGAACAGTTGAATTTGAACCATACCACAGTCCATCAAATTTTTACAAACGAATTGGATATGAAAGAATTTCAAGAAACCTCACTTGAACAAAAAAGCAACCGGGAGGAAGGGTGCCGCGATCTTCCAGGGCGAATTGAAAGTGATCCTGATTTTATATAAAACGTTTTTACTGGTGTTGAATCTTGTATATTTGAGTACGACCCAGAAACAAACTCTTCAAACTCCCCACGTCTCTAAAAAGCAGAAATGTGCAAATCAAAAATCAAAACCATGTTAATTTGTTTCTTTGATAGTAATGCCATTGTCCAGAACGAGATTTTCCCTACAGGACAGACTTTAAATCAATACGTTTACCGAGAAAGTCTGTATAGATTGCGGAAAAAATTGCCCTCGTGAAACCAGCCACCAGAAACAAATGGATGCTGCATCATGAAAATGCACCTTGTCACTCTGCACTCTCAATTAATTAGATTTTGGCAACTAAAACATTCCTGTAGTTCCTCAACGACCTTATTTACCTGATTTGAATCCCTCAAACATTTCTTGTACCCGACTTTACAAAAACACCTCAAAGGACATCATTTTGGAATAGTAGAAACCATAAAAAAAATGAAACCGACCATCTTAAAGATATTCCGGTTTCTGAGTCCCAACATTGCTATGATGAGTGGGAAAACCGTCTGAAGCTTTAAAAATAAATTAATTAAAAATAAAATAATATGTATAAATGTAGGAGTGAAATAACCTGAACGAGTTAAAAAAATATATTCTCGCCTATTTATTTAAAATACAATTAAGAAACTTTATACAAACAATATTACTCCGTTAAAGAATTTTTTAATAATGCTAATTAATAAAATAAAAACCCTCTTTTTGCAACGTGTGCATAAACACGTGTTCAAATTGTTATTTATTTTGTAGTATCTTTTTTATATTTAATACCTTCATGTATTTAATATCACTTCACCTTTTTATATTTCTCAAAATTAATCCGGACTTTAATCGCATTTGTTTTTTACTTTTTTTATTAATACAAATTTTTGGATTCTCCACAGTTAAGTGGTTTACCCCAGTTTTACTCGATTCAGCCTGAAATATGCCGGGACAATTTCTTGATTTTTTATTACAATTATGATTATAAACTTACGACTCGAAATGCATTACATTTTACTCAAAAATTATTGAAAGGAATTGTTCGATATTCTTCTAATTTTTTACAATCTCCTCCTTTTGTAAAAAAAGGACCTTTCGTGGAAATTTAATGCCGGAATAAAGCAAAAATCCAAACACTGGTCGGGCAGTTATAGTAATTTCACAGTACGTAACTATAATAAATAAGTTGAAAAACGTCTTAAAATTGCATAGTTGGTCAAATTTTATTACAGACTATCGTTTTCAATAAATCTTGTTCGATTAAAGGATCGGTTTTATTATGGGATAATACAGAAGAGGGATTTGTATACACAGCTGTGTCTACAAACCTTATGCTATGCGGTCGCAATTGCGTGTCATTTGATAATGGATTTTATTTTTCGTGTAAGTTATTAAAAAATGTTTCGAAAATTCTCTAATCTGTCCTATCTCAATACATTCGGTATCAAGATTGTTTTCACACGTGCTTGATTTCGGAATAAAAGAGAGAAATTTAAATCGAGGTAAAGCCTACAGTCTTTTGATTTTAAGCGCCGGCAGGATACGACTAATTTTTTGCTGCATGAAATAGCATGTAATTTTTTACGAGCTGTTCCGTATTATTTTCAAGTTCTTTATAAATATCGTACAGTGCAGTTACGATTTCAATACGGCGCTTTATTTTAACGGTTCATTCTACGGAAGCGTCCTCAGACTTTGATTATGCGATCGACCTGTCGACCTTGAAATTTTATCGGATTACTCGATAGTAGATTTCAGTTCGGCCGCGATGTTTTCCTGATTCATCTCCGGATTAAAATTAACCGATCGCCTCGTTATTAAATCCTCCAGATCTCCGAATTCGTTTGGTGTAGTCGTATAATATACACGATATCAGAGGGCTACACTTCATGAAATCCATTATCAACCGATTGTCGGCTCCTTTTCTCCGTCGACGTAAAGAGCACGCTTCATAATTTTTTCCGTAAGACGATTGTAAAGGACGATTTTGTTGATCGTCCGATCAGCAGCACCGCAATTTTTTCAATAACGGTTAACGGTTAAGTTGTGGCACTTTTCAATCGTAGTAAACAAACCTTCGAATGCGCGAATAGTACTCTTGGGAAAACAGCTATAACGCTTTCATCCGGCAAGGAATTATAACGTCGCCAGAACAAGGCGGTTGTAACAAAGATATTGATAGTGGCGGAAGAAACAGATTGTCAACGTTATAGAAAATATTATCGTTTCAAATAATTTTAAGTTTTTTTAGTCGGCCAAAAGAACCGACGCGAATAAGCAAAACTGGGGAAATAGAATCCGCGAGTTGCCGGCGCTTTAGCGACTGTACACGAACGAAATATTTTAAATTTTCAATATAAATGTTTATTTTATAATTAAAAATCGTCAATAAGCCGGTGACTAAAAAAAAGTAATAATTTTAAGCGGCACAGAACGCATAATTAAATTTAACATTTTACTCATCCGGTTTAAATATAGTGTAATACTTCATAATAATAATTTAAAGCGGAAAATCTTCGTTCCGGTGCCGGTTTCGTTAACGTTAAAAAGTAGTTAAAACTATTTACACGAACATGGTAGCGACCGCAACGATTTGGAAATACTGTAGAATAAAATACGATAAAGTAAAATTTATGCGGCACATAGATCACGCTTTAATTTTAATAAAGGTTTAGAAACAAACACATCTTAATAAATTCCATTACAAGTAGAAAATAGCGATAAAAACAATGAAATTATAAAAACAAAAAAGTAATAGAATAATTTACGTAACGAAATCATTAACTCGATCTTATTAAATAAAATAGCAGACAACCAGTCTATCTGTCGGTGATATCATGTGGCCGCTACGGTCGTAGACAGCCTGACCCGACTGCGTACCTATTCCATTAAATCGATGTATTTTTCGCGATAGAAAATAATACTAAAACGCCTGACATTATTCTCGATAAAAATTTAAATAATAAATGAAACGAAAAATAAACCCGGACGTAAAGACCCACCTAAAAAATTATAAATCGTAAAATTAATTAGCCCTATTAAATATCTACAACGCAACAGTTAAATAAAATAGCGCATGACAACCGGTAAAAAATATAATAAATAAATAAAAACAAGAATTAAGATCGATAAATGAAAATGGAACATCGGCTTCCAAATGTAAAAGTACGTTACCGAAATTAATGTATAACGATAACAAAAGGTAAAAGTAAGTTGTAGCATCTTAATTGAATTATCTAGAAAGAAACCAGAAAACAAACGATTTCCGTTTCTATTTTAGCTAAAATAGTATATTATCTATAGAAAAGAGTACGAAAATACTGAAAAAATATAAAAGGAGAATGATAGATGAAATATCGTCTGAAAAAAAATGATGTAGAACGCACTCTAAATATAATCCTCCTGTTTAAGCGTATGTAAAAAATAAAAATACTAATAATGGAATCGGTAATTATTTCGATTTAATACAGGTAATTATAATCTTCAGTTTAATTATTACAGGCGTAATTTAAACGTCTTATTTTTATAAATTTCTATTTTAAACATTTGCAAAGGGAAAGAAAGAGAGATAAATATTTAATTATTTTTAGGTACTATTTATTAAATTATCATTCTCGATCGGGTGAAGTTTCAACACGATCGAAAGTTACGAATAACTTAACCGAAATCTGTCTTTATAACCACGTACCTCGTTATAGCTAATAGATTATAAAATAAAATTAAAAAAAGCCCTCAAAGATAAAATGTATTAAACGATATTATTCAATCCTTCATCATTTTTTCATTTTTTCAAGCAGATGCCAGATCAGAAACAATTTAGCTTAAATTCGATCAGGAACGATAATTTGGTTCCTGACTGAAGAAGTAAAAATTAAAAATAGTCGCATATTTTAGCTCTTTTTAAACCATTATTATTACTATTATTGCAATTTGAATCAGATTTTTATTTTATACGTATAATTTATTTTTTATTTCAATTAAAGTTTAACTTTATTTTTGTTTAAAAGTTAGTTTATTCCGATAGGTTAGGTCTTTTCCTTATTTTGGTTGGTATAAAAATACTGTTTTCCAGTCGATCAAAAGTTTTCTTACTTGTAATCGGCTAAGTAGATGCGATATTATGACTGGTTGGAAATCGGTGTAATCTGATTTTCCTGAAGCTTTCCGTGTTGGAGGCGGTGAAATTTAAGTGTGTTAAACTAAAACTGTAATTTTAATTAAAATGTTAAAAAAAGTATTAAAAAAAACAAATTAACTATTAAAATAAATTTAAAAAAAAGTAAAAATAAAATCTTTTTTTAATGTATTATATAAAAAATAAATATAAATTAAACAAAACTAAATAAAAAATTATAATTAAGCTAAAATTAAAAGGTATTTCAAAATATTCGTTTATTTCAATTTTTTTTATTAATTTTATTTATATTTTAAAAATTGTTTATTTTTAATTTAATTTAAAATACATTGTAGCGATTTGATTATTTTAAAGAAGTGATCCTAGCGAAAAAATTCCATCGCACCGGATCGTACCCTCCCGGTTGAAACGAAAAAATAGAATTATAAGTTTGCTACCGAATCCATCCGGTCGCAGGAGGCAGCATCACCTTTTTGTACTTTATCTCCCGAAATTTGTGAAAAAATTAAAAATTTCGTGGGTGCAAAATTTAATCCTCCCGTTAATTGGAAACCCTAAACGTTTTCATCCGCGTAGATGCCTGAAATAAACACGTTGTACAAACGTTTTCTTTTCGACTTATCTTTAAACTTTCACCCGCCGCCGGCAGAATTACGATAAGAATTCTTATCGAGGCTGATCCGCGGATGAGAAAAATCTTTTAAAACTTTCACGTTCGCTTAGTGAATTCGACGATAAAATAATAACGCCTAATAGCGACTTCTTCCGAACGAGAAGTGCAGATGAATCGATAGGCCTCAGCCCTGTAGTCATAAACCTTGAAAGATTCATTTCGTCATCGCAATAGGTACGCGGCGTTTTTAACATGGAGAATGCCGTTTATTGCTTAAGATTAATGAAGCTAAGACTAACTGTATGAAGATATTGGCATCAGCAAGTAGAAGATAAGCAAGAGATATAGAAATAGGAAAATATATTTTCAAGTATGTCGAGAGCGTTGCGTAATCGGATGTGCCGATAGGTGGTAGTGGAAAAGTGACGAATGAGATAAGTAGGAGGGTAATGGTAAACCACCGGGTTGGTCTAGTGGGGAACGCCCCTTCGCAAATCAGCTGATTTCGAAGTCGAGAGTTTCAACGTTCAAATCCTACTTTCCATTCCTACTTTTATACGGATTTGAATACTAGATCGTGGATACCGGTGTTTTTTGGTGGTTGGGTTTCAATTAACCACACATCTCAGGAATGGTCGAACTGAGACTGTACAAGACTACACTTTATTTACCCTCATACATATCATCCTCATTCATCCCTCTGAAGTAATATCTGACTGTAATTCCCGGAGGCTAAGCAGGAAAAAAAGGAGGGTAATGCGGGGTATGAAGTTATTTAAGTCACGCCGCTTATTAAGAGCGACTAAGATTAAACTAAATGTTACTCTAGTACGGCCTGTGGTATGTTATGGTTCTGAAACGATTGTTTTGACGGTGAATGACGCGTCGAAGTTGAACATTTTTGATAGAAAGATAATGAGAAGAATCGCTGGATCGGTCTGTTACAATGAAGATTACGCCGAAATATTTTTTTTAAAAAGATATAAGCGAACTAAAAAAAAAATTCACGCAACGCCAGTGGGAGGTCTGACAGTAAACCTTCTCTTCTAAGCTCCCTGAAATGTTTTGTAAATTACATGGTTAATATTTATTATAGACAGAAATCACAGTCGTACGAGTTAAGAAATTTTTACCGATTAAGTATTGCAACATTTACGTTCCTTATTTGTTATTGAAATAATGTTATATGTAAATGTATGATGATTACACAGTAAAATTCACGGAATAATAAAACCGCAATTTTATATTAATTATGATATATATCAATAAACTGTATAGAACGATTGTTTTTTTCTTTTACTCTCTATTTAGAAATGACAAGGCATATTTTTCAACAAGGACTGTTTATTTGTAACGAGAAAGAAAGCCGGTTTCGTTGCAAGTAGTTAACCTTGCCAAAAGTCAGGTAGTACAAGAAAACGGAGGAACATCGGTCGATACAAAAACATTATAAGAGCACTACTTACCTAATAATCGAAATAATAATGATAATAGCGACGTAATATATCATTGTTTTCATTTTTTAAATGTATACAAATTACTGTTATGTGTTTAATATTAAAATAATAAAATTACATTTATTAATGAATTGTCATTACTATTATTCTTTTTTTTGTTTCATAATTCGATAAAAATGTACTGTCACTTTTTACGTAATTACAGTATAATGAATATTTAATATACATTCTTCTTTACAATCTTGAACTTTTATTATTACTTCTTTGAATTAAGTTATAATTACAGTTTGTTTTGTACGTTTTTTGTTTTTTTTTTAAACAAGCAACGAAAATATAATTACATATGGCATAATTATGCCCGCATTAATAGTTTAATTACTAAAATATATTTTTATGATAATTTTATTTATATGTTTGCTAACTGTCATTCTTCTAATCAACGTCGACGTTTATATTTTAATCCTTAATTTAGCGAGTAATTTTTAAATTTGCATTTAAAGACATTCATACGGCATAAGTGTAATATTTTTATTAAAATCTTACTTTCATTTTAATTTGGAAAGGAGGACTTCAACCGACATTAAAAAATTAATTACACGAATAAAAAAATTGACTTTCGCTTCATAAATGAGGGGTGGTGGATTTTTATCCGGACCACCCGTAAGATTTTATAAATAAATTTACTAAAATCGAAAAAATAATTGTAACTGAACTTAATCGTTACATTCGATCTATTTTTAGACCAAAAAATTAGACCAAATATTTAGACCAAATTTAGACCAAATATTATCAAAATTAATTTGAACTACAACACGACTTATAACTGGTGATTATAACAGTGCAAGAACTTTTATTTCGACTTAATCAAAAGTAAAATTAAAACTCAAGATCATACCGTTAAGAAACAATTTGGTATAACAGTAATGATAATTAAGAATCGTTCCAGAATTTTACTATAGTGTAAGTCTTGAAAGGTTGTAGACTGTTTTTCGTAAGCTTTCTTCTCGGTAACGCTAATCGAATAATAGGAAAGCGATTATTACCTTTCGTAATGCCTTACATCTTTACGCTAACAGTACGTTTTCGAAGGAAATTCGCTATCATCTTAAGAGACGGAGCGATCGGTAGAGCAAGGGGTAACTCGAGTACATGTTTTACAATCATCAAACGTGTCGAAAAACTGTCAAGAATTACAGTATAGGAACGTAAATCGGGTATTTAAATAGACCGGGCGTAAAAGTTGAATTTCTTTGCGAAGGACTATATGAGGAGAGAAACTTAAATTTTAATTATTGAGATAATTGTAACGATAAATGCATATATCGGTTACTTTAGTTATACCAGAAGCATTAGGAACAAGTTCAAATTCCAGCCGATACAAGTACAGTTAAAATACATATGTTTCTAAGATTGGTGTCGTTGTTAGTCCATTGTTGTTTGCCGTTATTTCGATTCGGTATAAGAGGTTAGTAAATTTTCATCTATTTATTGTTTATCATATCTTTCATGCTTATTCATATATATATATATTTGGTGTGTGTGTGTGGCGTGGTTTCGCGCGCGCACTCGGTTTTATGCTCAGTCTGTGAACTAAAAAATATTTATTCATTTAAACTAAAAATGTTTGATTTTTGAAAAAATACAAATACTAAAATGCGGTCTAAGTGCGATGTCAGTGAAAAGTAATTTCGTAATCGACGGAAAATTAGGGTGCTATAAAAATCTTCCATTAAACAAACATAAAACCGTAACATAAAACAAAAAAAAAATTTTTTTGTATTTTTTATGAAGTGAATCTGTGCAAGTACATTTACACAAATGAACTATTGTCTTATGTTTTATTGAGGAGATTCATTGGAAACTTATTAAGCGCTTATTGTAATAATATTTACTAACGGTTCGTTTTTGGAACCAATTGTAAATAAACGAATTGGAATATATAAAAAAAAAATTAAAACCCATTATATGACGTCGGTCTTCAAACCTAAGTATGTCGGCCTTCAAACCGAACGAAGTGGGACTTAGAAAACTTTCAAAGTCTCACGAGGGATTTTCATAGGGAAACAGCTGTTTCCCTATATCTAGTTGCTAGAGCCTCCGGTCCCAAAATCCTTAGGGTTCCAGATCGGACCCCTAAGCCACCCCATCCCCTCCAATTTTCGCGGACGACTTCTCCCCACCGAAAAAAAATCTTTTTTTCATCACTATCACCCCTCACCGTCAAATTTTTGCCCCTTCGTGCAAGGTGTCTACGGACTCACTAAGAGGTGTAGAACAACATGTTGACAGTTTAAAATCTCCGTGACAACAAAATGGAAGAGGACGGACTAATCCAACATATTGACATGGAGGCCACACCTGCGAAGATCAGTACAATTGCAACGATGTGTGATCCAACATCTAACGGGCTGACCCCTAACTGACTAAAGATAGCAAAAGAAGGACGGATAGGTAAAAAATTCAAAAAATCTCTTCAGTTGAAGAGAAACTTCCTCATCCCAAAGAGTTACTCAGCTTGCAACAGGAGAGCACGGAGATGACCATAACACAGACAATAGCTAATATGGTTGCTACATACCTAAGACGAGGAAACCCTCTACTTCTGAGGAGGTAGAGATCTCTGCACTAGAACAACTTGTCCAGAGATCCAAGAGACTGACGAAAGATCTTCCCAAAACATGGACAAAAATATAAAAAGAAAGATTAAGAAACTGGAGGCTAAAACTGGCATCGCGGTGAAGTACTTGAGAAAACTGGCCAATACTATGAAGGCTGGCATTGGAAACAGTCTTATAACGGAGTCGGCTACACAAACACAAGTAGATACTGACTGCCCCATACAGGATGTTTTAGAAAACGGGGTATATACGACTGAGCTTGTGGATCTCATAAAAAAGAACTGGGCCCAGACTTCCTTCAAGAAGACACGTGTAGGAATGCCGGACAGAAGGGATGGAACCCTTAACATTGTACCGGTAGTACACATACACGCGCGAAAGAGAGGAGGACAATGGACGTTTTCGCTGCTAGGCATTTACAAGTAGCCTGGCTTCTCCGCAAAGCGAACATAAGAGCTGAAAATGTGACCTCGGCAATGCTAGAAACACGCCTGACTAGTGATCCAGGAGATACAGGAGCTCCTGTATGGAATAAATATTACATTACACAAATTGATTCTGGTGGCGGTGATGAACTAGCTCAGGCCTTTAACAAAATTGGAAAGAAAAATGGAGGCAGTCTGGGCTGTGTGTTTACGAGCACCATTGTATTAGTTAGAAAAATTCTAGAACATGAGGGGAGACGAACTGGTTGTCAGTATCATATTGTTGCGCCGGCTGGAAGACCCAACGTAACGTGGAAAAACGATACGGTAAAGGAGGACAAACACAGGATCGAAACTATAGTGGTCAGACCAGGCACGTCGTATACCGATTTACTAAAAAGCTTTAAAAAAGACGTGCCTATCCCTGAGATGTCGGAGAATCTTTTCATAAGGAAAACTTGCAGCAATAACATGGAGATTAAGGTCAGAAAAGACAAGAACAATACTGGTACTCTCAAGAACCTGATTGCAGCCACCATTAAGGGAGGAAGTATCGCCAACAGGACGAGAACTGCCTTCCTTCGGGTTTGAGACTTAGAAAACATAATACAGACAGATGAGATTCTGCAAGGCCTTAAAACGGCTGCTGGACTAGAGATTCCGGAGGATACAAGACTGACAATTAGAGTGGTAAAACGGAATCGCTTGAAGGAAGTAATACATTGGGTGGTTTTTACATTATAGCTTTAGTAGCTAAGCTATTATTCCGTTATAGAAAATATTTATTTAATTATAATTATTGTGTTCTTGTGGACAGGTGGTCACTGTTATCTTGCGATAACATATTGTAGTATTGCAGATTTACAAACAACTACATTTTTATTTACATTTATAACATTATTATTAACATTTATTCTCTTATTAACATTTTTTGTTGTCTAATCTAATACGATAGTATTGTATAGTATTATTCATTATTACGGGAATTAATTTTTGTTTTAATTCTAGTATGTATATGTTTGTTTATCTACGGGATAGCTTTCTCCAGTAACTTAATCAATTAAGATATTATTATTGACATTTCAACTGAAGACTTAGGTCAAGAACTTGTGTGTGGTTAAGGCATTGTTGATTGTAATTTACTCCCATAGCTCCCCCTTATACTGGTAACGAAAATATGTCTGAAGACGATGATGGCGCTGAGGCTTCTCTACTCTTTACTAATGAGGAGCTGAAGGCCCCGATCATACGAACACCGTCTGACAAGGCTCCTGACCCGGACCTACTGCCAAACCTGGTGATCAAGATAGCGGCACTGGTGGCACCGAGGTCTTTCTCTAGATGTATAATACGTGTCTAAAGGAGGGGATCTTTCCGAGTAGGTGGAAGCGGCTAGTATTAATACCGAAGCCCGGGAAAGATCCTGAACTTCCCTCCTCATAGCGGCCATTGGCCATGATAGATGCTTTGGTACAAGTGCTTGAAAGAATGGTTCAAGCGCTGGAGGAGCATGGCGGGCTTTCTGCGAACCAATTTGGTTTTCGTAGGGGCAGGTCCGCACTTGACGCGGTGGCTGGCGTCTGTCAAGCGGCTGGAAGAGTATTGAGAGGAGGAAATGGCAGGATTTGCACCCTTGCCACTGTGGATGTCCGAAACGCTTTCAGTTCTATCCTGCACTCGACAATAATAAGATCGATGGAAGAACTGGGGATACCTGCATATTTGTGCCGGATGGTGAGATCCTATCTTACCGGCCGTAGGCTGATATGTGGGGTGTAGGATGGGACAGTTGAAAGGAGTTTGGATAGAGGGGTTCCACAAGGGTCTGTCCTTGGACCGACTGTTTGGACTACCGCATATAAAGGCGTATTCAGTGTTGTCCTCCAACCAGCGGTGACACTCTTTGGATATGCTGATGACCTCGCACTGGTTGTGGAGGCGGACACGCGCCACAACGCCGCTAACAAAATACGAACATCTTATGATAGGATAAGTAAGTGGATGGCTGGGGCTCGACTAACCCTGGCCCCGGAAAAACGGAGCTGGTTGCCATTTCCGCTAGTAAAAGGAGGTCAACACTGAGAGTGACACGAAATGACAAGGAAATAGTCTCCCAGCCTTCAATTAAATACCTGATTGTATGAGCAGACACTAGACTCCAATTTTGAGCCCACGCACTACGGGTCTGCGAGAAAAGGCTGAAAGGACGAGGGGACTGATTGCACGACTTTTATCGAACACAGGGGGCCAACGCAGCAAAGAAGGAGGCTGCTGACTGGAGTGGTGCGTTTAACACTCTTGTACAGGAAACAGCTGTAGTCGGGAGTTTTACGATAATTCAAAATATTGAGAAAGAATGGAATCCGTCCGTAAGAAATGTTGCCTTCGGGTAATATCGGCCTACAGGACGGTTTCAAGAGAAGCGGCGAAGGTCTTAGCAATCATTATGCAGCGCTATAAACTAAAAGAACTGGGACCGCTGCCTACAGACAAAAAGAAGCGTCGGACGCAGGAAATACAGGACGAGACGACACAAATGTGGCAGGAGCCATGGGATGGGGCCACGAATGGCAGATGGACACCAACTTATAGGAGATAACAAGGGATGGTGTCGTAGAGGCCATGGCTCGTTAGGAAAGTAACTTATACAATAAATGAAATCTGATGAAATGCTTAATCGAAACGATTAAGCTTCTATTTTCAAAAATAGAAATTTATAACAAACGTTACTAATCAAATTATTCCTTTGCTAATAAATAATAATATTAATAAAGTACAAGTGCTTTATGATGATGGGTTATTTCGATCTGAACTCTTCTGGTGTGGTATATGTATTTTCAGATGTGGATTTAATATATATCGTGAAAAATAATTAATGTAATTTTAAATTTAATTAATGTGTAGGAAGTACGAACTAAACAGGTCATGAGCCACATGTACATCATCGCACAATTTTAAACAAGATAGAAGCTTAATCGTTTCGATTAAGCTTCTATTTTCATACAAAGTATATTCTGTTAGTAGTAAGCGTATGGATTTATGGATTTTTGTATTTTTAACTTTTATCTAATTATTAAAGAAATAAAATATCTCTTCATACGTGCACGCGCGCGTGCGCGCAACACACACATACACACTGCATTAACTGCACGATTCACAATAGGGCGCTAAGAGAGAAATCCATTAGTACGGATCCCTGCCGAGTACGAAAAAAGATATGCCAAAGGTTGTGGTATTCGAACGCACTGATATACCCATCGGATAACTACCTTAACACTGAGAAAACTGACAATAAAGAAATCATTGAAAGAATTATATTTAGTAATAATAAATATTAATAGCAATTATATAAAAATAAATCTATAAAATAATTTTGTTTTTTTTACTTTTCTTTTAAGGGTACCTGGTACCTTTATTAAATCTTATTTTTTTCTTTGCATTTTTGCTTATTTCAAATGTTAGTTTACGCGTATAAAACAATAAAATAAGCAAAAATAATATTTTTAGAAGCAAAATTTATTTTTTCGTTAAGCACTACTCACCGAAAAACCCGAGGTTTGAAGTTTTTTCTAAAGATTACTTTTTTTTTCAGCATTGTCTAGCTATTATGAAAGGGAAATTTAGAGTTTATATAGGAGAATTTTGCAAAGTTTGGTTAAATTTGAAATTTTGGTCATATTCAGAAGCGGATTTTCTCACAATTGCGAAAACTCCGCGGAGACTTGAAGAATGTTTTGTTAGATGGTAAAAAAATTTCAGAAAAGGGTCAACTGACAAGTTATCAATGAAATTCAGGGCTACTATGATGTTGCTATAAGAAAAATACATATATTATAGAAGATATGGAACGTGCAATATGCATTCTTTATTTTCATAAAATCTCGACAGTTGAAAACCCTTAGAATGGGCTTTTTCCATGTGAAGGGTTTTCATCAGCTAGTTTGTATTTTTATTTTTCCCTACTTAGCCTCTGGGAATCACCGTCAGATATTACTTCAGAGGATGAATGAGGATGGTATGTATGAGTGTAAGTGAAGTGTAGTCTTGTACAGTCTCAGGTGGATCATTTCTGAGATATGTGGTTAAGTGAAACCCAACCACCAAAGAACATCGGTATCCACGATATAGTATGCAAATCCGTATAAAAGTAACTGCCTTTACTACGATTTGAACGTTGGAACTCTCGACTTCGAAATCAGCTGATTTGTGAAGACGCATTCACCACTAGACCAACCCGGTGGGTAAACGTTAGGTTGTATTTAAGTGGTATAAACATAACCTAGCTTAAATAAATGAAAAACAATATTCACATAAATCACGTACACTTAAACCGATTGCCACAATAATAAAACCAATTTTTCAGTCTAATTGTTGTTACTCTTCTAAGAAAATGTTTTTATGGTCTCTTGCAGAACCCCGATGAATTTTATAACAATGTTTTACGGCCGGAGTACCAAAACGTGTTTTTGTTGAGTTGAAAGCTTTATATTGTGGTGCTTATGATGCTGCTTTAACGTACAATGATGGTATTGTAGGACGTGTTAAAGTTATTCAAAGGTTTGAAATGGAACCAGGTGAAAACATGATGTTTGTGTTGAAAACAATGGCCTATCATCGAATAAAAATTGCTGATAAGGAAGCAAAAATAATTTATTAAGATGGAACAAAAAAACAAAAAAAGTACTCGACTAGAATATAAGAAGGATGAGGAAGAAGACCCTAGACAACGTAGAATATAGTGCTCGAATGCACTGACCTACAGTAAGTGATGTTTTTAATCGTTTTCCGAAAATTGCATGTTTTTAAACATAAGACCCGTTATCTCATGAACCGCTTAAAGTAGGGAAATTAAATTTTTACAGTGTGTTTGTGTATCCAAGACAGAACTATCGAGTTTTTTTACGACTTAATGATCTATAATAAAACCAATTTAAATACGTAACCATACATTCTAAGATACATAAGCTTTTGTGCAAAATATCAGCTTCAATAATAGGAAAATTGAATAAAAATTGTAAGTGAAACAATTTTGTAGTAAAGAATGAAAAAACTCGGAAACTAAAAGAAATACCTTAAAACAACTGCGCAAAATTTTCCTGCTGAATTCCTATTGTGTCCTGAAATAATGGAACTTAAAGTTATAAAAAATGACATTACTGAGATACAAGGTACCAGGTGCCCTTAAATAAAATGTGAACTATAATTTTCATTTAATCAATATACTTAGAAAATTTTAAATTTAAGCTTCGGTTGCTTGATTTTTTAAATTTATACTTGTATACTTGGTTCCGAAATTTCAAGTTATACCCTGGTATTACAAAATCGACGATCCCGATAATTATCGACTGTTTACTCGTAAATGAAGCGAACCGATGAAAGTTATTTTTATTTCTTGCTTTCATAAGTATTTTAGCGGGCGAGTGATCGACACTCGTGATAGTCTGAAGGTTATTTGATACAAATGTATTTAGACGGTGCCCTGATGTAAATAAGTCTCGCTTGTAAGGGGATAGAATATATTTAACCGCGTTACTCAGTAACTTCTGTTATTTAGGCGTGTTTTAAAATGAAAAACAAATAGCAGCCAGAAAATAACCGCAATTAAACTTAAGTAGAACGGCTAGATCTCGATCTCTGTCGACTTTCTACAACAAAAGACAAGTTATACTGCTTTCCTATCCCGCTAAAAGACAAATTTTATTAGAACTTCTAATATGAATATAAATATTGATGGACCGTCTATAAATTACGTGAAAAATAAATTTAAGTTTTAAGAATACTTCCGAGTTATTAAAGGGAAACTTTTTATTTGAGTTCCTAAATAAAGAAAGTTTTTTGCCAAAAAATTGGATTATTTTAAATTTCCTACTGTTTATCTTTTGCTGCAAACGGTAATTATTTTCATTTTTGCATTAGTTATCTCTACCAAAAATTTAAGTCGAATTAATTTCTTCTATTTCCAGAAGTACTCTTAAATAATAGAATAGAGAAATGTTTTCGTATTAATAAAACACGGAAAGGCAAAATTTTTCGTGCCAGTATACGAGGCCTATAAAGTAATGAGACTAGTTTTATTTAGCAGCCAAAGTGGTAACACTGTAAAGTTACTAGTAAACATATGGTTATATGAATAGCTGATTTGTATTAGGTATTAATATTTTTAGTTTATTATTGCTACGCGAGACGTAAACAAACAGTTCGTGAAATGAGTTTTTGTTTTGCGTTACAGATGAATGATACTAATTATGAGCAGGGTTGTGCAATCAAGTTTTGTATTAAACTCCGTGAGAATATTACTGAAAATATTTAAAACTTGAAGATGGCGTAAGGAGATGACGCTCTGACACGTACTTTAGTTTTTAGGTGGTTTAAAGTATTTTCAGATGGTGGGGAATCATTTGCGGACGATCCACTCTCTGAAAGACCGTTAACGTAAAAAATGACGAAAATCTTGAGAAAATGAGTTGATGCGGTTCGACCGGCGATTAACTGTCAGAATGACTGTAGAACAGTTGAATTTAAACCGTACCGCAGTACATCAAATTTTAAGAAAAGAATTAAACATGCAAAAAGTCTGTGTAAAATTTGTCCCAAAAACATCATTGTTGAACAATTAAACAACAGGAAACAAGTGTGCCGCGATCTTCTAGGGAGAATTGAAACCGATCCTGATATTCTCAAATATATTATTACTGGTGTTAAATCTTGTATATTTGAGTACGAACAAGAAACAAAACGCCAGAGCAAGTAGTAAATCTCTTCAAACTCACCACATCCCCAAAAAGCAAAAATGAGCAAAACAAAAATCTAAACCAGGTTAATTTGTTTCCTTGATAGTAATGGCATTGTCCAGAGGGCTTGCTTACAGGAAAAACTATGAATCAATATGTTTAAATTCTTGAAATACCGCGGAACACAGTCGCCGCGTGAGACCAGCCATCAAAAAGAACTATATACTGCATCATGACAATGCACCTCGTCACACTAAACTCTCAGTTAGAGAGTTATTGGCAAGGAAAAACATTCCTGTATTTTATCAACCACTTTATTCATTTCGCTTGAGCCTGAGACATTTTCTTGTTCCCGGTATAAAGAAAAAAAAAACACCTTAAAGAAGAAATTTTGGAACAGTAGGAACACATAAAAAAAAGATAATACGACCATCTGAAGCATCTTCCGGTTTCTGAGTTCTAATTACTTTATTTACACACTTATTCATCCTGCAATTTCGCAGATTACACTTCTCATTAACCGCCCTCACAGTTTTTTTTTCAGTTACTACGTAATCCGAATAAGAATGCCGATAAAAATTATATCGGTGACAACACTTACTCGTAAGTGTGGAAATTGCAGGATGAATATGTGTTGTCATTGGTATAATTTTTATCGGCTTTCCTATTCTGAATAGATACTGAAGTAATCTGTGAGGGCGGATAATAGTGTCATTTTTGAAATTGATTTGTGAATATGTGTTCATTGGTTAAACTTTTATCGGCTTTCTTATTGCGATTGGATAGTTACTGAAGAAATCTGTGAGGGCGGTTAATGAGAAGTGTAATCTGTAAAATTGCAGGATGAATATGAGGTCTGTAAATAACGTAATGAGACCGGTTAAGAAAAACTTTTTATTTACAATCCAATTATACATGAACTCTATCGCTTTCGAAATAGTTCCCTTGTGAAGTAACGCAACGCTTCAGAAGTTTCTTACTCTTCATAGCAGTGTTTGAACTCAGAAATCGGAATATTCTTCAGATGGTCGATTTATTTTTTTTTATGTGTTCCTACTGTTCCAAAATGGTGTCCTTTGAGGTGTTATTTTTTATATCGGGAACAGGAAAATTTCTCAAGGACTCAAGCCAGTTGAGTAAGGTTTTTTAGGAGGTGCAGGAATGTTTTTTTTTCTAATAACTCATTAATTGAGAGTGCAGTGAAAAAGGTGCATTGTCATGATGCAGCATTCAGTTGTTTTTGGTGGCTTGTCTCACACAGACAACTCTTTTCCGCAGTATTTCAAGAATTTAAACATATTGATTCATAGTTTTTCCTGTAAGCAAAACCTCCTTATGGAAAATGCCATTACTACGGAAGAAACAAATTAGCATGGTTTTGATTTTTGATTGCTCTGGCGTTTTGTTCGTACTCAAATGTACAAGATTCAACACCAGTAATAACGCTATTTAGAAATTCATGATCACGTTCAATTCGCCCTAAAAGATCCCGGCAGATTTCCACCCTGTTGTGTTTTTACTTAACAGTGAGGTTTTTTGGGACCAATTCTACACAAACTATTTTCGCTTCCAATTCATTTGTGGAAATTTGATGGATAGTCGTACGGTTTAGATTCCGTTGTTCTACAATCCTTCTGACAGTTAATCGCCGGTCGTAATATGTCAAGTCATTTCCTCAACATATTCGTTATTTTTTACGTTAACGGTCTTCCAGAGAGTGTATCGTCCGCAACAGATTCTCGGCCGTATGAAAATCCTTTAAAACCTAAAAACGTGGGCACGAGACAGAGTGTCACCCCTTACGCTCTTTTTAAGTTTTAAAAATTTTCAGTAGCATTCTCACCGTGTTAAAGTCAAAATTTGATTGCACAACGTTACTTACAATTAGTATCAGTCATTTTTGTAAAGTAACAAGAAATACTCGCTTCACGAAAAGTTTGTTTACGTCACACGTAGCAACAATAGACTAAAAATATTAATACCTAATATAAATCAGGTGTTTATATAACCATATTTTTACTAGTAACTTTACACTGTTACTACTTTCGCTGCCAAAAAAAGGCTAGTTTCATTACTTAATTTACAGACCTCGTGTATATACCAGGGTTATTTTTTTTTCAAGGTCCGGTCGGTCACGAAATTAAAATCACAGTGAAAATAAAAAAAAATTTATTTGTAACAAGTAGTTACATAGTTACGCTATTTCTCTACATAGTCGCCACTCAGATTTAGACATTGTCGTAGCGTGGTACTAACTTCCAATACCCTCGTCATAGAACGGAGCCGCCTGTGTTTTCAGCCATGTTTCTACGCTGGTCTGCAGCTCGATGTCTGTGCCAAATCGTTGTCCTCCTAGCCAGCATTTCATGTGAGCAAAGTTGTGAAAATCGGATGGAGCCAAGTCCGGGCTGTATGGTGGGTGATCAAACACTTCCCAACGAAAACGCTGCAGGAGCTTCTTTGTTACAGCTGCAGTGTGTGGCCGAGCATTGTCATGGAGAAAGACAATGCCTGATGACAACATTCCTCTCCGTTTATTCTGAATTGCCCTTCGTAGACGTTGAAGAGTCTCGCAGTATGAGGCTGCAGTGATGGTCGTGCCACGTTCCATGAATTCCACCACGAGCTGCAGACTAGCGTAGAAACATGGCTGAAAACACCGGCGGCTCCGTTCTATGACGAGGGTATTGGAAAGTTGGTACCATGCTACGACAAATGTCTAAATCGGAGTGGCGACTACGTAGAGAAATAGCGTAACTATGTACTTACATGGTTAGGTTACTTACGTCTTACAAATAAAAAGTTTTTTTATTTTCACTGTGGTTTTAATTTCGTGACCGATCGGACCTTGAAAAAAAATAACCCTCGTATATATGTGTGCGGTTTTGTAAACGATAAGACGTCACAGGTTTCTTAACCTGCTATAAAAGTACTGCTAGGAGTAGCCTTACCTAGAAATAATTAGAAATTTCGGGATTAGTCGGTTCTAGCATGTAACCAAAACGAAGCGAGGAAAGCGTAAGTATGATCGACTTCGAGGAGGGCCGCTTCAGAAACAGAATAATGTTCAGGAAGCCGTCCGGATGGAAAACCGAAACGGGAAGGGTGCCGCCGGTGACGTGGCGGAAGATAGAAGGAATTTGGGGAGCCTGTTAAATCTCTTCACCCGCTGGTAGAAGAGGTTTGTAATAAGAGAGTATATATAAAATCTGGATTTCAATCATTGTCCTCAAAAATAGGTCGTTTCAGTGATTAATTCAGTACATCAGGCCTTGTAAAACAAATTATCTCCTCCAACAATCTTGCCGAAAACACTTTAATCGTTCTAATGGACGGGTTTACGATAAAAAGTTCTTTATTCCCTTTCGATACCGATTCAAGTTTATAAACGGGTTATTTTTTATTACTCCTGCCAAACCGTTCGTTACTCTGGAAAAAAAAAATTCGATGCAATACCTCGGAAAGCGTTACAAATTTGTTATAAAACTTCTATCGTCGTTGAAAGAGTGGACAAAACGAAATTCAATAAAGGTTTAATATTACATCTAAAAATGTCTTCTATTTACCCGTTACAAAGACTAACGAAATTCGCTATTCTCTAACCTACAACGTGGTATTTATCGGTAATATTGTTGTTTCTGAACTCAGATATTTTGCAATAAAAAAGTCTTTGAATTTTTCCTAAAATGTTGCGCTAGACTGACATTACAGGAATACAAATAGTAAATTACCTGTAGCTGTTTCAGACATTATCATCTCTCTGACTGTAATTTATAAAAATGTACTCTTAAGCGCATTTTAATTATCTGATATTAACTATTATTTGTCCTGAACGATTGTAGTTAAAAATTTGTTCTATTACTCGATGTCAAGGTTGATTTTTTTTGTGTCGGTCAATTACGTCATTCTATTAGTTAACACGATAGTGCCTAAAGGGTTCACTCAAACGACTTGAAATTTTCTACACGTAATTATCTGCCAAGCAATTGTCGATCGACAGTTTGCCATTAAATTTCAAATTTTGCTTTTTTCATTTCTTGCGCTCAAAGATCTTTCGCTTTAAAAAAACTTTTCAGGCAGACTTGTCAACGGAATTAAGAACTGATAAGAAGATCGTTTTCAATAAATCTTGTTCGATAAAAGGATAGATTTTATTTTCGGGTAATACAGAATAGAAGGATTCGCATACACAGCTGTGTCTAACCTTATGCTGTGCGGTCGCAATTACTTATAGCCTATTATTTGATAATTAATCTTATTTATCGAGTAAGTTATTAAAATATGTTTGGAAACCTTTCTAATCTATCACATTTTTTTACGTTCGGTACCAAAATTATGTTTTCACGCGTACTTGATTTCGGAATAGAAGAGAGAAATTTAAATCTAGATAAAGGCTAGATTTTTCTTACAATTTGTATACTGTCGCTTATCAGATTGTTGATCCAACAGAAATATTAAATCTTGTTAAATTTCACGTTAGTCTGTTAACCATAGTAACTGCCTGTACAATGAAACTCATTACTCTCAGAGAAAGCGACTATAAGTTCTTTTTTACTTCAGGTGCCTTATAAGATAATGTTGTGTTTTGCGTAAGTAGCATGGTTCGGAACTATGCGCTGTATGATGTTTTGTTACATCTTTTGTAACCTTATTCGATTAGCAATATTTACAAGAGTACTTATATTTTACGTTACTCCCTACTGATTTCTTGGTCATCACACACATCTATCCATCCGTTCGCAGCAATCTCTGTCTTTTATTTCATACATACAGAATGTATCATGAAGTTCTCCCGGGACTTTCATAATCTATCCTATTCGGGAAATTAATGGAAAAAGTCCATGTAAACATATGTCATAAAATGCTTCATTTGCGAGTTACGGATAGTGAAAGTTTTCGCTCGGATTTCAGCTACCCCGGTGGAATGAGGTCTTACTGAAATTTGTAGGGCGTTAATTAAGGGACAGAATTAGTGATTTCTCATAGTTTTGAACTAAAAAATCGAGTAAAATAGGTCCCAGGACTGTATCTGCAGGAGGTTTTTAGAAATTTGGGGTGATAAACAATAAATATGGAAAAAACCCTGTTTTTTATGTTTGACGTACAATAACATTGTTAAATGGGTAATAAACACATAAAACCTGTCAACAAATCTTATAGAGAATTTCATTTTGAATAAATTGGTATAAGAAAAGTTGAATAAAACAAAGAAAAGTTAGAAAAATACGAACTTTATTTAGAAACAGCGCATTACTACATTTGTCAGAAAAGTACTTATTTAATGTAAACAACCAATTTTTTTTTGGTGATGTGAAAAATTTTTTAAAACAAAATTTACTATTAAAAAATTTAAAAAACCTGGAGATTACAGAATTGTAAAATAAAAAATTAAAACTTACATTGATGATAAATGTTTATCAGTGACAGAAATACAATAAATTATTTGAAAAATTATTGTTTCAAAGTTGGCAATAAAATAACAACAGCCGATCAGCAAGCCCAATACTTTATTAGTGTTTAAATCACGCTGTAATGTATATTAAGTACTTCGGGTTCTGTGAATTGTGATGTCGTTAGCGAAGGTTTTCTATGAATTTTATTTGATTGTGATCGATTTGTCATTGGAGTAATGCCGTACTTAATTACAGCAGAGGAATACTCTGATATGGTATTCATCTTTGGTGTGTGTAATGGTAATTCTACCGCTGCTCCAGTAGAATATGAAATACGTTTTTTCCGAATCGCAGGATTCGAGATCCCAAACAGTTAGCGAGTCTTATCGCAATTTTCGGGAAATAGGTTCAATACCTAATACTCATACCAGCTACGAACGATTTGTCCACCACGACGTTGGTATTGATGAAATTATTATCGATGCAGTTCAGCGCAGTCTAGGGGTCAGTAGACGACGTCTTTATAAGCGGATCTGAGTTTCGCATTCGACGATTTTGAGGTTAATTAAAAAAAACAAGTTTTATTTTTATCAAAAAGAGCCAGTTCAACATCTACATCCAGGAGACGGTCCGCTTCGCTTGGAGTCCTGCTACCGGTGGAATAAAAATCTACAACTTTATAAGTATGTTTTTCTTACCGATGATGCAAATTTCACTCGACATGGCGTCAACAACTTACGCAATGAGTATACATGGATAGAAGTAAATCCTCATAAAACAGTAGAAGGCAATTTTCAATCCCGATTTAGCGTCAATGTATGGTGCGGCCTTCTTCACAGTCAGCGGTTTGGACCGTTCATAATACCTATTTGGTCGGTTAAATGCTAAGATCTACTTGCACATTCTTCAAGTAGAATTGCCGCAGTTGCTTGAACATGTTCCTATAGTATTGATACGAAAAGTATACTTCCAGGACGATGGTGTGCCTTCCCGTTTCGCTTATGCCGCTTTCAATCAAAAAATCATCATTTTCCTGAGAAAACGGATCGGTAATGGAAGTCTACATTCCTGGCCATCAAGATCGCGTGATCTAACACCTTTAGATTTTTGCGTCTGGAGATGGATGAAAAATATTGCATAAAAAACAAAAATTCATTCTCGTAAGGAATTAATTGTGGGGCTGAGCAACTTAAGAACAGCCTTGAACAACTAACAAGAGCAAGAAAAGCAGTACAAAATCGTGTCAAGAAATTCTTTGAAAATAGCGCTCTCATTTTTCAACATTTTTTATAAACTGGTACGTAAATGCACTTTGATGAAGTGTAATATTTCGAAATAAAATTCGAACTTTTCTAAGTTTTCTTTGTTTTATTCAACTTATCTTTCACAATTTTGTTCAGAATTAATTCTCTACAAGTTTTTTTTAAAAATTTTTATGTGTTTGTTACCTATTTAACAAAGTTATTGTACGTCGTACATAAAATTGGGTTTTTAGCCCAATTTATTATTACCTATTTAACAAAGTTATTGTACGTCGTACATAAAATTGGGTTTTTAGCCCAATTTATTAATTTTCACCCCCAAATTTCTGAAAAACTACTGCAGATACGGTTCTGTGACCTATTTTATTCGATTTTTGAGGTTAAAAACCACGAGAAATCACTAATTCTGTTTCTTAATTAACGTCCTAAAAATTTCAGTACGACTTCATTTCACGGGGGTAGCTAAAATCCGACCGAAATCTTTCACTTGCCGTAACTCGCAAACGAAGCATTTTAGGACATACATCAACTTTTTATATTATTTTCACCAGTAGAATAGGCTATGAAAGTCCGGGGAGAACGTCGTGATACACTTGTATACATAAATATATATATAGTGCGCGTGTGTGTTAATGGACGTAATAAAGTTTTTTTTTATAAGTTAAATTTAATAAATATGCTTTTGCTGATCGGTATTAGACTCTTTAACATTAATTTACGGTTATTTATATTTATTTATGAGATATCACGATGTTCCGTTTACTTCGGATGAATACGAGGATAATCTTTACTTGCTAAGTTTTCATACAACAACGCATTTATTTCAGTAGTTTACTGCTTTTTTTTAAAAAAAATACGCTATTCATAGCGTTTAGATTACATTTCTGTAATCTTTTAAGTATTTTTACTCATTCAGATACTTGTTTGTGTATGTTTGGTTGTCAAACTATTTCCAGGAGGGATACAGGAAGAGTATTGATATTTTTAAATTTTCGAGTTTTCAGACAATAAATACATGCTGACGTGTAATTTTTTGGAATAAATTAACTCTTTGCAATAATTACCCTTTGTAATTTCTCAGTCAGTGTGGGATAAGTGCTTAACGATCTTATAAAATTGAATTGATTCATGCAGGCCATTACTGGGGAGTAGGTTACTTACTATCTGTATGCGAGTCGACCGACTTAGATTCTTTCTGTAAAAATCAAATTTTTAAATTTTGTGCATAGTAGCATACCAGTAAATTTTCAACGTTTCGCGCATAAAGGATTTAATTTTTTCTGGATCAGCTGAGAAATACTGGACTGGAAATGCATTTATGCAACATTCTGTTTAAAAATATAATTAATACATTAAATAAACGGTGTGTATTAAGGATTATTTTTTAACGTTTTGCAAAATTTCTAATTATACGATTACAGAAATATATTGCGGTTTGGAAAATTATTTTTACATCTTGACTATTCCGTACGGTTGATTATACGAAGGAAGTTGTACATAATTTTATCTAAATTAATTTAGATACATCTTATTCAGTTCTTTTTCTTTTTTTTATGTAATGGAAAACTTAGAAATACAAGTTGATTTTAAGATACAAAATTATTTTATATACGAAGTTATTTGTACGTTACTTTTTATTGTTGCAACTGTATATACAGCTCTGTGAAAAAAGCACCTCTCGCCTGACTTTCCTGAATAGTCCTTCTGGGTAATTCCTTATTATTCTAGAACGTTTTTGTGCGTTAACAGCCTTTTACGTCGAGTAACCTATAACATTTAATTTTTTAAAATTATATCTAAATGTTTTTCATTTTTATTATTTCAGACTCGATTTTAAGGCGAGAAATTAGAAAACAATCTTTTTGTAATATTTCGTTAGTCGATACTGCTTGAATTTTTTTCTGAATAACAATCTTTGTAGGACGATAAGCGATAGGTTCAACCGTCTGTTTTAAGTTGAGAACTCCACTGTAGGCGCATCAAATTTTTGATTTTTTGTATGACTACCTAGTACAAAGATGTCTAAGATAGCTATATTTTTAATTAGGAATTTACCTCAAATTTTGTTTCGAATAAACCGACTGCTTTGTTACTGATCGATTACGTTGACTACATCGTATTCTTTTCTTTGTTTTTTCTGTAAAGCAGTTTTGGTAGCTAATGTTAGTTAGCCGAACTCAAAATATAGCTTTGCGAATAAAGAGCCCGTGCAACTTCTGTCGAGTCCAGATTAGATAGAAATAATTACGAACGTCCACGGTAATCGTACGGCGGGAATAATGCCATTTCAGCCTCGTCTGGTAATAAAAGTCCCGCTCACCACTTTAACATCCTATTTTTTTTTACAATTTAATTTTTATATTATAATTATTATAGTTTATAATATTGCAGTTCATACAAAATAGATGCCGGGTTTAAACAATAAACAATCATTTAATCGGTCCCAACTTAGTTCTTCGATTTCAGATCGGTAAAAGTGTTCTAAATGTTGTATATTTTTCGTAATGAATGCGATTTTCCAAAAAAATATTATGATTTTAATTTATTTTTATGCTTGTATTACGTTTAAATGTAATTTTTTTACGATTAAGGAAGTAGTTTCATTATGTACTGGGAGCAATTCTACATCAAACGACTCAGGAAATTGAAAAAGTGTTTTCCTGAATAGTCGCAAAGTCGTCTTCAGAAGGACTTATCAAATAGTTATTCATCCTTATAATAAGTGGGCAGACTACCTATTAGTAATTTACAGTTCGGACGCTATTGTTTTCGGCGATATGATCTTTTATTCATCTTATCTTCGATAAAAAGTGTCACATATTTAATATATTTTACTCACTGACGTTATCGATTGTATATTATCGACCCTTCCGATGAACTTAATTGGAAATAAATTGACAATTTTTCATTTAAAACGAATTTTGCAGTTTTGCGATGCCGAACATTAAGAAAGTAAAAAAAAATAATTCATCGAAAAATACGTAACATTTTATTGTAAATAAGAAAATATTTCCCACGATTTCCCGAAAATAATTTTTATGTATATATATATATATATATAATATATCTTCTGTTCTTAAGACAGAGAAAAATGTACCGAACACCAGTGACGTACCGAGCTGCCCCGTCTTTCAAAGAAAATGAGAATATTTCTAAGCTAATCGAGCGATCGTGAAGTTTTATTACTTTAATATTTTCAGTTATACCGATAAATAGTCCATTTTAATTCGAGTCGTACGGATCGTAATCCCGTATCAAAAATAAATAATTAATAACAGAAATTATACGACTGAACCAATTCCGTTTACAGCTAAACGTACAGAAGTGTGAAGTTTAATCTCTGTAAGAAAAACGCCTGTGGATATCTTCTTGGTGAAATATCAAATTTTTCTTCCTTTTGTATTAAAGGAGAGCCGTTGTTTCTTATTTTTTTCATTTCGCAGAATGTAATGTGACGTTCGTTTTTGTTACCCCTCTTATTATTATAAACTACAGTATTATTATCGCGTTCAATGACGGTTCCATTGTTTGTAACCAGAAAAGGAAAAAGGTTGGGTAGCTAGATAGCTTACGTCGTCTGATTATTCGGTCGATTATTTATAGAAGTATTAGCCGATATATCTTTCATATCAAACTGGTATTTTGTTTGTACTTAGTTCAGATATTTTTAAATTTCAGATAACTTCTTTTTTTTTAATGCGATTCTTTCTTTAAGTTGTTTTTAATCGCTCGATATCAATCACGATAACATTACGAAAGATATCGGATAATTTTTATTAATCGTTCTTGGATATATGAATTTACTTATTTGAGAATAGTACATAGAGTTAAGGGTTCAGTTATTCTCTACGGAGTACTTACTACGATTTTATCGCTCTATTACGTCGCGTTACTTCCGTTTAAATTCGCAAAAAGAAATACTTTTCAGATGTGGAGATTATTACTTGTTTTGCAGAAAATTTCTTAACGTTTGTATTTAAAAGCACCCTGTGAGTAACACGACAGGCATCGATGCGGTAATCCGATTCATCCCAAACACCCGAAAGCATATCCTGTTCGACACTAGCTATGGCGTTTGTGATGGGTTGTTTAAAGTCGTCTACATAGACGGCAAGGAGAGATACGAAAACTTTCTCTTTTATACAAGTTCACAAAAATTAGTCGCAATTATCAAATCTGGACTTCTTGGTGGCCGACTTATAAACACCGTCTTTTTATCACCCGCATGGCCAGTCCGACCTCCTGGAAGGTGTTCGTCAAGATAATTTCGAACCTCTATGTGCCGGCGAAGCGGAGCTTCATCTTATACGACAAAATGAAGTTCTCAATGTTTTCCCCGAATCAGGGCATAAGCCGATCGCTTTAGTAGCACGTTTGTCGTCCTAACTTAAATTTGTACGAACTGTAATTTCTAAGGCGTCGTTTCCAACCGTTACTGCAAACTTTTACACACGGTTGGTTGCAGAATTCGTAATTCCAAACTCGCCGATCTAGTCGATTTACCTGGACTACGTCGGTACATGGCTTGAACACGATCGACTTTTTCTGACGCGGGAGGTCCTCCGGAGCTTTTCTTTTTGCAGACTATGTGTTTTCTGATCGCTTCTTCCAATTGTAGATCGATTATCTTGTCGGTGATCGTTTACCTTACTCTGTTCTGAAACGTCGCTGCACGATAGTAACGGAGGTTGTTTCGGCTAATTCGTGCACAAATTAAGCTTTCTTCACACGAGTAGCGGCCATCTTGCCAGACGGATCGAATAATGAATACTGACGTCGACAACAGCATTCGCACCGATTTAAAAACATTCCCTGTAAAATCATATTAATTACTGTCCTTACATATAAAAAGTTAATGTTTTTATAAACCATCAGATCTTTCATTTGTAATCACTCTATTTAAAAAATGTAGCTGTTTAAGTTATATGTTTTTAAAAGATAGTGAGAAAAAGAGAAAATATCGAAAAAATAATTAGTTTAATTTAAAAACATTCTATGAAGTGGCTATCGCACACTAACAGCTTACCGCACTCGCTGAATAAAGTCGCTGCCCGATGAAACACATATTCACGCAAATAAACCTACGAATCTGCAAAAAATATTTAATTATATTTTATATTTTCTTGATAAATATAATTCGGTTTTAATGCGTTTGATCAAAGATCTTTTTTCAAGCGTTTGTTACAAAAATGTAAAAAGTTTAACTTTTCTTCGTTAGCCGAGTTGCAGTCGTCATAACGAAGAAGTCCTAAAAGTTGAACCGATCACACCCACAATATTTTCACTTTTGCTGCTGATAGATCGATTTCTCAGCTACTTATGCGTGGAGAATTGTAAAATTTGATTATTTTCATTTTTCTTTACTTCTTTTTTTAAATGTACTTTTTCAGCGATTAGTTAGTCTTAGTCACATCTGTACAGAAGTTTGAATCGTTACGATCTAATGTGTTTCTGAAGAGTAATCGTAAATTGGGCTTGGTAAATCCTTGGTGAGTCCTTTATCCTGGGTATTACGCTGTTTCCCATTATTTCATCCATGTAACTTTTCTTGTTAAAAAAAGAAAAACAAAAACAAATTTGGAGTAGACAGTGTCAGTTAAAATATTTTAATCAAACAGATTCTTTATTTTATTATAAAGCGTAAAATCATGATTACACGGTCTATAGCGAAGCTAAACTCACACATATTCTTTTCTTCTTCCTCTAGGATCTTTAATTTGGTAGTTGACCGGCTGTGTTAAATTTTTTTTTATTTTCGGTATTACAAATTCACTAGTTTTTTTCTTCTTATTCGATTTATGTAAAATGGGATTGCACACTACGCATCACAACGCGTAGCAGATCCATAAAAACTACCTTCTATAAAATGTGATAAAAAAAGTTAACTAAATAATATAGACTATAAGAAAAAAGCTGATAACACAATTGTATCTGATGCACGGCTTACACATACATACACACACAACTTAATTTAAACCACGTATTTATCATTTTATTTAAATAAATTTTTTCGTTTATTTAATTCAATGATTCTAACTAAAGCGCGCGCGCTTTAATTCTCGTATTTAATTCGTGCGGGTGTCGCGGTACTAACGATGTCTCACCTGTGACATCACAGCATAACAGACGATTAAAACAACTTTTTTGGGGTGGGGGTGTGATGTTGCAAAATTTGTTATATTTGAATCGTTAACGAATGCACCTAAGAAAAATATGACTTTAGACTAAATCTCGAGATACTGAGGGTAACGTTGCTCTATAGCCTCACCCCCTTGAGCTTTTAAGTTGAAAATTTAATGGCATCAATGCCCCATATGTAGAAGGAATCCGACCAATCTTTTTTTTAAAAATTGGTCAAGTAGTTCTGGTGATGTAAGGTGATTTAGAGGCCATCACCGAACACACATACCTGCATACGAACATTAACATCAGGAAAATCTTCATCCGGTCTTTTGGGTTCGTTAGATGTCAAAACGTAACGATCCGGTGAAAATCGCATATGCCCAAAATGGACCGATTTCAAAACTATTGTAATCCCTCCTAGAGCTATAGCTGTGCTACATTGCTATCTAGACGGGAAAGTAAAACGACATAAGTTCATTTTTAAATCGCCACTGTAAAACTTCATTCGTGTGAAAATGCTGTATCAGGGTACAAAATTCTAGTTCCAGCGTTCAAGTCCTAGTAAAGTCAGTTATTTTTACACGGATTTGAATACTAGATCGGGGATACCGGTGTTCTTTGGTGGTTGGGTTTCAATTAACCACACATCTCAGGAACGGTCAAACTGAGACTGTACAAGACTACGCTTCATTTACACTCATACATGTCATCCTCATTCATCCTTTGAAGTATTATCTGAACGGTAATTACCGGAGGCTAAACAGGAAAAAGAAAAGGGTACAAAATACATTTAAATTGGAAGGAAGGAAGGTTGGGGTCAAGGGAGCTAATAAAAAATTCTAGTATTGTAAGAACACATACATATACAGCAATAAATATCCCTTTTCTTTGTTAAGATCAATCAATCATCTATTTATTGTAAATTACGGGGGTCATAATAGTGATGAACGTAAATCTAAATCAGAGGGCTGTACCATACGAGGTATTAATTTAATTTACAAAAATGTTTCTGTATGTACGATAAGTATCATTAGAAAAGTAGCTATCGGTGGGTATCATTGTAATAATGACACTCTGGTTAGTTTTTTCCGAAAAGTTGTAGTCGAATACGTATATGAATATCATATGTTTTGAGCATCTCTTTTGATTTTTCGAATCGTTTATTTTTATTAGCCATCTCTTCTTTGAGTTAGTGACGGCAACAGTATTTTAATCTTTAGTCCTCAATTCAGTTTTTTTTTTACCTGATTTTTTATAAGTTTGCAGTTAGTAAAAAGATTATAAATAATATTTGTTTTAAACGTCTTGTTATTTTAAACAGAATAAAACTTATCATCATTATTGTACGATAGTTGTAAATATAATTTTAAAAATTCAGTGTAAAAGTGTAGATAATTAAAAGCTTATTTTTTATATTCACGGCACAGTAAAAATAAAATGAATTATTGAGAAGAAGCCCTCAAGAACCGTTTAAAACGTTGTAACTAGATGTGCAATTTGACGATTAAACGGTACACGCTCAGTAGATATTAAAATTATTATAATCACCGAATACGTAACAAAAAATTATTAATATAAAAGCAGATTAGTTGTAAAAAAAAATCACCAACGTCTGTAAAGCACTAGGAAAACATTTTTCCCAGATTAATGAAAAACAAATTAAAACTACAACAAATGTAAAATACTATTAATGTGTATTAAAATAAAAAAATGTTCTTTTAACTGCTGAGGTGCGGATAAAACATATCGAAAGAATGAGGCTTTTCTTTTTTTTCTGTTTAGCCTCCGGAACCACCGTAGGGTATTACTTCAGAGGACGAATGAGGGTGATATGTGTGAATGTAAATGAAGTGTAGTCTTGTACAGTCTCAGGTTGACCGTTCCTGAGATGTGTGGTTAATTGAAACCCAACCGCCAAAGAACATCGGTATCCACGATCTAGTATTCGAAAAAAAGAGGATGGCCGTCGATATAGTCGTTATTTATACTAATTATTTACATATCCCGACTGTTAATTCGGAATTATAATACACATTTTTTTTTTGCAGCCTCCAACTCTATTCTGGTATTTCTGTTTATTAATAGATCGTATACATGTTATGTATTCTGAACTGTTATTATTCCCTTTGAAAATTAATTCATAGAAGCCTGTACTTATTTCAGGTTAGTTTTTTTACCTTTTGCATTGTTCAAGACAATAGTACAATTTTCTTCACGCGGCCACGATAACATCTAGTTATATTTTAATAAATTACGTCTTAAATCGTTGCTATAGAGAGGCGATGAATAAATTCTGTCCGTACTATATCCGATCCTGTTCGACCGCTAGCCAGTTTAATAAACGTTTTACTCATTTTTTTTTATTTTTATACGCTATCGATGGTTTCTTTAGTGAAACTATCGATTTCGGTTGTATTATTAATAAGGTCAATGTTTCCGTGATAGAAGTTTTTTATTGAAAAATAGTAATTCGATTTAACTCATCGGGAAAACATTATTTTAATGATTCATCGAAACGCTTTGGATTATTATTGTCGTTAATAAATCGGTTAACAAAATAATAATTTGTACGGAAAAAATGTCCTTGATTATTCAGCAACGGAGTCCATAACATGGGTAAACTCGAATCCTCTGATTCTCCAAAATATTATTACCGTTAAGGATAGCAACTAAACATTTGGAACGCACACATGCGTGTGCGTGCGCACGGTAACTACGCAGTTATATTATAAACATATTGGATGTCCCTATACCTAAACCTATATTGACAATTTTTAAACGTTTTACACGTATAAGGCACCAAAACTTTTTAACTTATTACCAGAAACCATAAAAACATAAAAAGTTAAAAGAAAGGTTTTGAAAGCTTTGCAAGACTTTCTTTTACGATTGGACGGTAACAGCCGTTTTTATCATTTTCTCTAGTTTCTATTCATTTACTTTTTCGTTTCATTTGTGTAGAAAGTTTACCGTAAAAATTTGTTGTTATATTGCTGGAAACGTTATCAAGTTAAACCGGTGGTTTCCAAACTTTTCGCAGTCGCGGCGCCCTTTTTCAATTAAAATTTTTCCATGGTGGACTACCTTACGTAAAATTACGACTACTTGTGAGAAAAATAAATAAAACTCTTGTATCTTCATTATTTTTTACTTTATTAACATTAAGTTAATAATTATAAATGTCTTGGTTCAATTAATTATGAACCTTTTACAATATTTCGCGGTGCCCCTGTGAAGAGGCCGCGGCGCACAGTTTGGAAATTGCTGGGTTAAACAATTATAGTCTTAAGTAATAATTACATCAGTATGTATCCGCTGATAGAAATAGTAATGTTAATATAATAATATCGCAATGATAAGGGAAGGTCATATCGAATCGATATATATAAAATACAGTAGTTTTATTTTGTGAAATAATGTTTTGGCTGGCCACAACTCACACCTCGGTGAATTTACTTTAAAATAAGTAAAATATGTACCACCAAAGTTTCCTTTATTTTTTTTTTTTTTCAGAGCGGCGCGCACAAAAATCAGTTGTGGCCAGAAAAGTATTCAAAAATCAATTCGCGCAAATTTTTTTTATTGATATATACATATGTATCAATTATACAACGTATTCATATATATATATATATTAGGTAACCTGTTTTATTTTAGATTAACATTTTTCTTAACCTTTTAAACTTTTTGTCTTTCATAGAGATCCATTCTTTGTAAATGTCATTTGTATTTACTTCTTGATCATCGGCTAAACGTAATTTAATTCTCATAAGGTCACCCGAGTGTTCGTTTTCGAGTCTATATCGGTATTTTGATTTTATGGAATTCATAACACAAAATCCACTTTCGCAGTCTGCGCTGGTTGCTTGAAAAACCTCCAAAATGTTATTTAGAAAGGAAGAAAGGTTAGATATCACGGTTAGTTTGGACAAAGGTTAATGTATCGCTAAAAGTCTTTAACAATCCTCCTAGTTTAGTTTCTCTAAAATTGTAAACTTCAATTTTGAATATTCGTTCCGTATTTTATTTTTATCAGCGTTTTTATTTGCCGTAAATTCTTAATAATTTTCTGGAAAGCTGTATTGTATTTTGCTTTACGAAATCAAATTTTTTTTCTTCCTGAATATAATAATTTCATTATCAAATGTTTGCCGATCTTTTAATTCTTAATTTAGAAATCTGCTCTCTAAGTAAACATACGGGTTCAATAAATCGAATTATAGCGGATGTATCGATATCATTTTTACATTCGGGTAATATTTCTCTTACAGTGTCGCTCGAAAAGATTTTGTCCCAAATATTGAGTTTTTAGTTTCTTAATTGTAATTTTTACATACCGATGAGCATCAATAATTGTTAAATCACATTTTTGTAGATATTAGCATAAACTCATCTAATACATCTTTCAGAGCAAATGTTGTTATCCGATATTCGGAATTAGTCAGAATTTTTTCACGTAATTTACAAACGGGGATCATTGCATTCTGCTATCTGACTTTTGTAATACTCGATTAGTGTATCGTAATTTTTTACTTAAGCACCGACTGCGAAATACCTGGATAACCATCTAACTTCATTTAACGGTTTAAATGATATAACATCGTACTCTGGCGCTTCAGCTTATTCTTAAACTTTTCCTTTTTGATGCTAGGTCGGTGAAACGTTGTGTACACAATTCTAATCAAATTTTCTATATCCTGCGTAATAGATACATTTTTCCACGCGTCATCTAATCCTAAATCTTCCCTGTGTACGACACAGTGTGTTCAGTTAAATTTGACATTTCTCTTTTGAGAATTGCTGCTACCCTGGCCATCTTTCTTTCCGAGCATAACACTGGCTCCATCACTCGTAAACATTACAATTTTTTGGGTGCCGATAACCGAATAGAATGTTTTTACGTACATAGTAGTTATAAACTCCTGTAACAAAATCACGGTGTAGGCTACTCCATAGTCTCAACTGAACGTGTCATCGAGTATACCTTACATATTTACAATAGCTGATTGTAGATGTGTGGGAAATGAATTTCTCTGTGCAGTTTATTGCAATACCTCTAAAATCATTGCGCGGCTGCACACCACTATAATAGAGGGATCTATGCGTACCACTTCCACAGGCTAAAGCCTCGAGGTGGATTTTGTTTATCTATAAATGTAAAATAGTTTGTAAAATATTGTAAATTGTATGAGACTAATAAATATTAAATAACAATAAAATATGAAAGCTAATTACAAGATATCCGATCTTTAAGACCGAAAAGTGTTTTTTTTTTTACCAGTTTATACTCCAAAAGAACTGGAAATATTAAATTAAAAAAAAGAAATACGTGAAGAATAAACCTTAAAATATAAGGCATTTGTTTATTCCGTTTGCAGATAAAATTTTAAATCGAATCGACTATACAAATTACAAATCGATTTGCCGATACAGAATTTTCTTTAAACTCGTAAAAACAAAGAAATATAAAACGGATTAGAAATTCAGCATTCATTCATTCGTTCTCGAAAGGCTTACTTCGACTTACATATACGAGTATAAGAACAGAGTGAAAATAATAAATCTTCCTACTATGTATACCTTTTAGTTGCAGTTCATGAAAAAGATGGTACGTTATTACCGTATCGATAGTAACGGATGATACGGTAGGTGTTGACCCGTACGAGATGATTTGTAACGAGATAATGCGGACAAGTGATGCAGATAGATAAAGTGTGGAACCGGATAAGCGTATACAGACGGATAAACAGTTACACGATAAAGAAATAATTTATATTTTTGGTTAGATAGATCGTAGTTTTATTAAATAATTAATTTCGGGTTATTACTTATAGGCTGTTATTGAAATTTTTAAATTTAATCAATATTAATTTTATAAATATTTATAAATCAATTTATTATCTCATATTATATTCACGACTTATAATCGTACGAAGTTTATGTAGTACCTGAACTTGATACAATTTAAAATTGTAGACCTTTTAAATACATTCTAAGTCCTTCGGTTTATCTTCTGGCGTTTCCTAATTTTTTTTCTGGTCGACAGTGTGAACATGAATCTATGTGTATAATAAAGTCTTACTACAAACCGGTCTTTATTAATAATAATAGTAATTATCATTAATTATCAATATCGTATTAATAATATAATATCTGTCGTAAAACTAGCTCAGAATTACTATTTAAAATATATATATATATATATTGCAGTTTAATGCAATAAACTTAACCCGGAAAATTTCTTTTGTGTTTTAGTTTTTTTTTTTTTATTAGTAAAGAAATTTCTTATTTTATTAATTCTTTACAAACCGGTTTTAATTAAATCATTATTCCATGGCTCTGTGTTTTTTTTTTCTAAATTAATTCATAAATTAGTCTAATTATAACTTGTTTGTTGTATACTGTTTATATTTTTTTAAAATAAATTGCCGATGCGTATTTAATAATTAATTTTTTTAAATAAATTGTCGATCCATATTTAATAATTAACATACGATTACGATTAAGCGTACCATATTTAATTCCGACAATTGGGACCTTGATGTGTTTAAAATTATTATAAATATTTTCTTTTTTATAAGTCAACATTTTTTTATAAAATAATGTTTGATGAAGTTTTGTTTAATTTGTTGTACTTTTGCGATCGAGAAGCCCGTGAAAAATCGTCTATCTGCACCCGTTTATGAAATTCAAACTCTTACGCATATTCGGCTGTTTCCTTTGTACTTTGGCTCTCTCCAAAATAAACAAATCGTTTCGGCTGTTAGATCGACGTTTCAATTTTACTATATTTTTACGTAGCGTTTACTGTAAGCGATAATTTAAATAATTTTTTTATTCGATTCACTTGTATTATTCGATAATATTTTGCAATAAATATGTTTCTCTTAAACCACGGTATTTAAGAAATCGATGGAATCATTCTCAGTGAATCGTTCTGCATGTAATACTGACGAATTAAGATTTTGCTTTACGAGGTAGTTAAGGTCGCAAAATCACGAAATCGCAGGAAAGCTTTTTTCTTTAGCAGGAAAACATTGATGAATTATTGAAAAATTTACACTCGCTCGCTTCAAACAGACAGATTTACTTTCGGCTCATGATATCTAAGTACATATGAACTTATTTTAGATGAAATAAAAGGTTTTATCAAATTTTAGGACGAATACGACGTATAAACAAAAAAATTAGACTATACAGTCGGTTACAGTGCACTGAATGAAAAGGATAATAGTAAATATTTAGAGGTTAACGTCAACAAAACGCCTGCGCGTTAGGAGTCTCGGCTCTTAAAGCGCAGGTTACTCGCGTTGGGAATTATGCTTCTTAAATTGTTAAAAATAACGTCTCCAACGTTAGGTTTTGACGCGATCATATTCGTACGTATGTCAGGTGCCAAACTGTTTTATACAACCGATAAATAACACGAGCCGCTCGCGGAAGCGACACGTTCCTTCTTCCAGACGGTAAAACGTATCCCTTAACCTGGTTTACAAAAGAAATCGAGGAACGAACGTCTTTTCCTATCGCTTTTTGTTAACCGAGTTGGATATATTATCGGGCAAGTTTGTGAAGCCCTCCGAAATTTAGGTGATATGGGGTATTGCAAGTTACACTTTTCACCGCATTAATGCATTACATATTGTACGTCATATATTTTGTAATGCGTCTCGGTCTGACTCCTCTTCTTCCTCAGGCGCTTTGTATTCAACACAGCCCGGACCGAGAGTGTAAAATAATATATTAACGTACTCGCTTTTCTATGGAAAATAATAAGGCGATTATTGAACTCGATATTTCAGTCGGTCGGGAATATTTCACGATAGATCATTAAGGGGTTTTATTCGACAGAATTAGCAGCGACCTTGTATTTAATATTTTTTTAGCAGATAAAAACTGTTGTAAGTTTTTTTTTGCTCTTTTGTGGTTTTATAAAGACTGTGGGAATCTCTTTAGAAAAAAATATTTGAAGATTAAGGTGTAATTTAGGGGATAACTTGTATTTTTCCTCAGTCCGAAAGCTCTGTCTGACGCTATAAAATAAGCCGTTCGCCATGATCGTACAAATTTCTCGAGTGTCTTAGTATTTATTTGAATATTATAAATTTCCCAGAGTAATGAAATGCTGCAATATTTTTACGTATTATATTTGCATCCGTGTAACTGAATGTTTTGTTCATGATTTACCAAGGAATTTTTGCGTTCTCTTTGATCGTAATGTAGCGAATAAAGTACTAAATATACTTATAGAATCTTTAAAATCAAAAATTGTAAATTTACCGGTAATAGAATATGTAATAATCATACATTATTTTTCTTCTTTCAACAATATTGTAATGTTATTTAGCAAACTGCCAGTTTTAATTTAATTAGGCTATAACAGTTAAAATTTTTTTAAAAATCACGATAACAAATTACGAGTAATTTTTAAAGCTATTAAAATGTTAGGTCGAGCTGAAAATTAATAATAACGCTTGAAAAGTTAAATTTTTCTTTGAAATAAAATTTCTTGTTATAATAAATTTTCCTTTAATGAAAATTGCGTGTGGAATTCATTTGGATGTGTATACGGTTCCGTACGGAGTGTAGTGTACATGTTAAATAAACTGTTTGACTTGTCGGTTATATTGTGATTTAATTATTTTAGTGAATTTTTTTATACAGTTTATATATATATATATATATATATAAATCTTATTTTACAAACCATCCATCTTGAATACGTAGGTGAACTCGATTGCGTACACAGTTTCTAGGACATTTCTATTAAAAACATTTCTCTTCATGCTTACATCATTAACTTTGCATTATTTAAACAAAGTCTGATTGTACCACTGAACTTACCGAAGATTCGCATTACTAGTGTAAAATGTAACTGGTTCCTGTTAAATAGTCAAAAAAATGATTACGAACATTATTTTCTTATTTATCTACTAGAAGAAAATTGAAAAAATAAAAAAAGTTTGAAATGATTCGCTCATTCGGCAAATTGTTACAATAATTCACACATTTGTAGATGTGCTAAGATGGGTTGTCTTAAGGTCATAAAATGTTGCTAAAAATTAAAACGCCACAATTAATTTTTTTTATCCACCATATAATTACAAATCATAGATACGTACAGAACTCCAAATGAATATACAAGATAGATACAAAGTGAAAAACACAAATATATATAATGGCACGACTGGAAAAAAACAAATTATTAAATGACAATGTTTAGGGCTATTTTATCAAAAATTAAACTTTTAATTCTTTATTCCCTTCAAGAACAAATGAATAAACTCACCCCCTGACCCGTATGAGATTTATTTTTCCCCGAATATTCCCCATTTATCGGTGTATAATTTAAATAAAAATGACACTTTAAAACGGTGTATTTCATCTTTTTCATAAGGAAAGATCGAAATAAAATTAAGATTCAACTTTTAAAAATAAACTATTTATCATTAAAAAACTAACATAAAAATATATTAACTTATAAACTATTGGAAATCGAAACCTTGTTTAGTAACAGCATTTTAAATTGTTTTTGCAATACATTTTTAAAATTTATTGCTATAAACTTGACATATGAAACCTTGAAGAATAGTAGAAACATTAATTCTAACAGTCTGTGTCTGTGAGATCATTCGTCGTGTAATTCTTTGCATTCTTGCACGTGTATTGATGATTTTCTTGACTTACTGGTGAATTAATTTTAATTACAGATGTAAATATCTCGATCGTAATTTCTTGGACGTCCTCCAAGAAGTCGTTTACTGAGTCTCTGGGTCGTCTCTGATTCCCTTTTCTGTACCTTATGTGATCTTTTTCTAATGTTAGACCTACTTTCTTAATAAAATTTCTCCTTTGATTGGTTTTCTCCTATTTTACTTTATTATTTAACATGTTTGTTACCACATTGTCGATATTCTGCATGATTTAGCGTACAACATAATAGGATGAGTGGCCAACGTTTAGAATTACGTGACGCGTCGCAGGTTCTTGCAAGTTTATCCGCAATAACGATCTCACTTAATTTTGTTTTTAGTGTAATCCGGTATAACGGACTTTTCCTTTTATCTACATTCTCTATTCTGCTCGTAGTGTAGAGTGGAAATTATACGTACGAATTTACCCGGTTTTGAAACGTGGGAGACAACATCTTTTTGAAATTCAGATATTGATTTTTTTCTTGCGTTTCTTTAATAAAGATGGAATGCGAGCTTTGTTTGGTCGCAAGATCTGACAGCTGCCGGTTGGTTTTTTCTTTTTTCGGCACTCATAAAAAATTTATCATCGCGACAGTTCTCTCCGAACGAGAAACTCATGGTAAGGTTTATTACTGCCTGTACGGGAACTATTTTCTGATGGATTCACATAATAAGTTTCGAGATTCAAAGTGTAGAAAGTCTTAGCGTCAGCCGATGTGCACATTTTCATAACGCGTTGAACAGGTTTGGATGGAATATACTGCTGAAAATTATCTCTTCCTCTGAAAACACTGGCTCCTCGCTTAAAATCTCGTATAATGTGATATTCGAGTGTGTGTAATTGTTATTCTTGTGGATCGAGATATAATGTCGTTTTCGTTTTTTATAAAAAGTAATTTTTTTTGTATATCACGTTACAAAGTATTTCAACTTGGTGTCGTCTGTAACCTACAAATAAAAAGATTTTATCGATCAAAAACGACTAAAATAAAAGACCAAGAACGGATTTGTGTTCTACTCTATTGGGTTCTAATCGGATGGAATCCAGCATAACTATTAGATGGTTTAAAGCAGCGTTTCTCAATCTCTCTCTTTTTTCTGTTTAGCCTTCGGGAATTACCATTCAGGTAATTTGCTTTTAAGGTGAATAATCCAGATATCAAACTTCTTAATGAAAGCGTGAGCTTTGTCTCATTATCAAAATGTTTCTATCACGTCCTTGTAAAATCAGATTCAAGTTGTTTATGCGATTATACAACAGCTAAGTAAGCCTACAGCAACATAAACTCATTAATCTGTATTAATATTGAGAATGGCGTTTATTTATCCTGGAAAAATAGTATTAATTCATTTTGCAATTCCAATAACCGGGATAACACTTTCCCCGCGATAACCGTCTGATTTCCGTATGGAAAAGAAGAGATTTTTTATTTTCGCCCGTTTCATCGCATAGTTTAGTAAGCAGCCTATTCTTTAAGGGTCAACTTTTTAAAAAAATTACTATTTTTCAGCTTTGCAAAGAATTTGTTTGAGATTCCCCGGCATATTTTTTGAGCCAAGAGCATATCTTTGAAGGCAGCAGAGCGTCCATTCCGCCCTCGATATAAGAGGATCTTTTAATTTTTTCAAAAATCTATTATTCTTTCCTGTTACCGCCTTCGCACTATCACTACAAGTACGTAGTGATAAACTTGAGATTGGACAGAATGTATTGCCTACTGCAATACATTCTGCCCGATCTATGTTATAGTTTTTAGTAGTTTCATAAAACATCAAAAAGATTTTGTCCTGTTGCATGACCAGGTACTGATTTGCAAAACAACGTATTTTCTGTCATCGATCTGTCCCTATCGCATTCATATCTCACAAAACATAAGAACTGAGAAACGTTTACCAAATCTTTTGATTCGTCACGTTGAATACCAAAAAATTCACTTGAACTCACTTGCTGAATTATATGATCCCGAACATCGGCAGCCATGTCATCGATTTGTCTTGATACTGTGTCGTTAGAAAGCAGAATTTTTTCAATTTTTTTTCTTTCACGCTTTTTAAAACGCTGACCATATCATTTTCTGTAGGCAATATGAGGTTTTCTGCGATTGTATGAAGTCTGGAGGTCTTAGCTACCTTTTATACTACGAGAAAAAATGCTTCAAATGTAGTTTTATCAGTACGGCTTGATTTACAAATAGAATCTTGTTGATTTCTCAAAGTGTCATTTTCTTTCGAAAAATTCCAAGACTTTTTTTTTATGATCCGGATTTTTAGTTTCTAAGTGTCAAATTAATTTTGATAGCTTCATACTTTCATCGGAGAGGACTTAAAAGCATACAACGCATTGTAGTTTTCCATCCGATGAGGTAAATCCATAATTTAAATAATTGACATTGTACAAGCTTGTTCTATTACCGATCGATTCACTGGATGTAGATGACTCACTTTTACCCACCGGGTTTGTCTAGTGGTGAACTCGTCATCGCAAATCTGCTAATTTCGAGGTCGAGAGTTCTAAGGTTCAAATCCTAGTAAAGGCAGTTACTTTTATACGGATTTGAATACTAGATCGTGGATACCGGTGTTCTTTGGTGGTTGGGTTTCAATTAATCACACATCTCAGGAATGGTCGAACTGAGACTGTACAAGACTACACTTTATTTACATTCATACATATCATCCTCATTCATCCTCTCAAGTAATACCTTACGGTGGTTCCGGAGGTTAAACAGAAAAAAAAACAAAAATGGCTCGTTTCGTTTTCTCACAAATTTATCTATTTTGGATAACATAATTACACCTTTGACCGCGCACTAAGAAACCGTAACCTCAATTATTATTTTTAATGAAACTACGCCTTTAAAAAGTTAAATATAGGCTCCAGGGACACGCTTCGCGTTCCAAACTAAACTGACGTTCTGCAATCTATTACGCTTCTTTTATTCTGCTGAGAGCACGACGTGTTAAAATGTATCATATGCATGTTCGAACATGACGCTTTCGCAGCGAATATTATGCTTTTTTTTGTCTTCAGTCATTTGACTGGTTTGATGCAGCTCTCCAAGATTCCCTATCTAGTGCTAGTCGTTTCATTTCAGTATACCCCCTACATCCTACATCCCTAACAATTTTTTTTACATATTCCAAACGTGGCCTGCCTACACAATTTTTTCCTTCTACTTGTCCTTCCAATATTAAAGCGACTATTCCAGGATGCCTTAGTGTGTGGCCTATAAGTCTGTCTCTTCTTTTAACTATATATTTCCAAATGCTTCTTTCTTCATCTATTTGCCGCAATACCTCTTCATTTGTCACTTTATCCACCCATCTGATTTTTAACATTCTCCTATAGCACTACATTTCAAAAGCTTCTAATCTTTCGGCTAGAATTACTATATCATCAGCAAATCGTAGCATCTTTATCTTTTCACCTTGTACTGTTACTCCGAATCTAAATTGTTCTTTAACATCATTAACTGCTAGTTCCATGTAAAGATTAAAAATTAACGGAGATAGGGAACATCCTTGTCGGACTCCCTTTCTTATTACGGCGTCTTTCTTATGTTCCTCAATTATTACTGTTGCTGTTTGGTTCCTGTACATGTTAGCAATTGTTCTTCTATCTCTGTATTTGAACCTTATTTTTTTTTAAATGCTGAACATTTTATTCCAGTCTACGTTATCGAATGCCTTTTCTAGGTCTATAAACGCCAAGTATGTTGGTTTGTTTTTCTTTAATCTTCCTTCTACTATTAATCTGAGGCCTAAAATTGCTTCCCTTGTCCCTACACTTTTCCTGAAACCAAATTGGTCATCTCCTAACACTTCTTCCAGTCTTCTCTCAATTCTTCTGTATAAAATTCTAGTTAAGATTTTTGATGCATGACTAGTTAAACTAATTGTTCTGTATTCTTCACATTTATCTGCCCCTGCTTTCTTTGGTATCATAACTATAACACTTTTTTTGAAGTCTGATGGAAATTCCCCATTTTCGTAAATATTACACACCAGTTTGTATAATCTATCAATCGCTTCCTCACCTGCACTGCGCAGTAATTCTACAGGTATTCCGTCTATTCCAGGAGCCTTTCTGCCATTTAAATCTTTTAATGCTCTCTTAAATTCAGATCTCAGTATTGTTTCTCCCATTTCATCCTCCTCAACTTCCTCTTCTTCCTCTATAACACCATTTTCTAATTCATTTCTTCCGTATAACTCTTCAATATATTCCACCCATCTATCGACTTTACCTTTCGTATTATATATTGGTGTTCCATCTTTGTTTAACACATTATTAGATTTTAATTTATGTACTCCAAAATTTTCCTTAACTTTCCTGTATGCTCCGTCTATTTTACCAATGTTCATTTCTCTTTCCACTTCTGAACACTTTTCTTTAATCCACTCTTCTTTCGCCAGTTTGCACTTCCTGTTTATAGCATTTCTTAATTGCCGATAGTTCCTTTTACTTTCTTCATCACTAGCATTCTTATATTTCCTACGTTCATCCATCAGCTGCAATATATCGTCTGAAACCCAAGGTTTTCTACCAGTTCTCTTTATTCCGCCTAAGTTTGCTTCTGCTGATTTAAGAATTTCCTTTTTAACATTCTCCCATTCTTCTTCTACATTTTCTACCTTATCTTTTTTACTCAGACCTCTTGCGATGTCCTCCTCAAAAATCTTCTTTACCTCCTCTTCCTCAAGCTTCCCTAAATTCCACCGATTCATCTGACATCTTTTCTTCAGGTTTTTAAACCCCAATCTACATTTCATTATCACCAAATTATGGTCGCTATCAATGTCTGCTCCAGGGTAAGTTTTGCAGTCAACGAGTTGATTTCTAAATCTTTGCTTAACCATGTTATAATCTATCTGATACCTTGCAGTATCGCCTGGCTTTTTCCAAGTGTATATTCTTCTATTATGATTTTTAAATTTGGGTGTTGGCAATTACTAAATTATACTTCGTGCAAAACTCTTTAAGTCGGTCCCCTCTTTCATTCCTTTTGCCCAGCCCGTATTCACCCACTATATTTCCTTCCTTGCCTTTTCCAATGCTTGCATTCCAATCTCCAATTATTATTAAATTTTCATCCCCTTTTATGTGTTTAATTGCTTCATCAATCTCTTCGTATACACACTCTACCTCATCATCATCATGGGCGCTTGTAGGCATATAGACGTTAACAATCGTTCTCGGTTTAGGTTTTGATTTTATCCTTATTACAATGATTCTATCGCTATGCGTTTTGAAATACTCCACTCTCCTCCCTATCTTCTTGTTCATCACGAAACCTACTCCTGCCTGCCCAATATTTGACGCTGAGTTAATTACTCTAAAGTCACCTGTCCAAAAGTCGCCTTTCTCTTTCCACCGAACCTCACTAATTCCTACTATATCCACCTTTACCCTATCCATTTCCCTTTTTAAATTTTCTAGCCTACCAACGTTTTTTAAGCTTCTAACATTCCACGCTCCGACTTGTAGAATATTATTTTTTACTTTTCTGGTGACCCCTTCCTTAGTAGTCCCCACCCGGAGATCCGAACGGGGGACTATTTTACCTCCGGAATATTTTACCAAGGAAGGCGCCTCCATTGTTGTTATGTGAAAATGCAGAGAGCCACATTTTCTTGGAAAAAAAACAGCTGTAGTTTTCCATTGCTTTCAGCTGCGCAGTACTCAGAGGACTGAGTGATGTTGATATGGCCGTTTAAATCATTCTGACTCACGCCCCTAACAACTACTGAAAGAGCTGCTGCCCTCTTTCAGGAATCATTCCTTAGTCTGGCTCTCAACAGATACCTCTCCGATATGGTTGCACCTTCGGTCCAGCTACTCTGTATCACTGAGCACTCAAGCCCCCTCACCAACGGCAAGGTCTCATGATTCATAGAGGAGGAACAAAATAATACACTTATATTTACAATCAGATTTCTGTGTTTTAGTCTTTGTATTCTACAGATCACGTCGAATACCCTATCCATATATGGATTGTATCTTAAATTTTTTTTCAGATTAAGAATGTTAAAAAGGTTTGCAGACGTAACAGTTAAACTGTGTCTTCGTACGTCATGGGTTTATCAATTTCAAATTACGCAAAAATATTTTTAATAATTGTCACGCTATCCTTACGTTCCATCATTTACGATAAAAAATTATTAATTTCATAAAAAAGATTCCATATGATTATTGATTTAATTTTAAAAAGCGAATGATGAATTGCCGAAGATTTTTTCTGCAATATTCTCAAATCACTGATCGACCCTAATCCGTTGTCATTCGGCACCGCATCGTCACTGTCCACAATATTTCCGTAGAATATTTTTCTCCGTAATTTTATAACATTTTTGTCGATTTTATGACACCTATACTTTTAATGACCGACTGTGTTGCAAATATTCCCTCGGTTATTCGGTCGGTATCGTATTCATTAATTTTTAATTATAACTATAAAAAAAGCATTATAAATATTTTGATAGTTTTTCGAATTCACGAGTAATATTTAAAAGTCACGTCTATTTGTATCGGTGTAAAAAATAAAGGTGAAACATGTATTATTAGAATCCTTTTGTTCTCGATTGTCAATAAAGTGGGAGTGTGTTATCTTAATCGATAACATTTCTTTAAAATTTTATCGTTCGCCAACTAATCAGTAGCAGTCATTTTCTGGACTTTTTGTTATACTTGTCGATTTTTACAAGTAAACAGTTGTGCAAAGTTTTGAGGCCACCCGTCTTTCGTGTCTTCGCACGTGGAGAATCGTTAATTACGATTATAGGAACTACAAAATTGGATGCAATATTACCCCATTCTGTATATTAATTGAATTTCCTTTTTGTATTTGCGTTCAGAACAGAAACGTAGAACGAAATCAGCCGCTGTCTAAAGTGCTGGTCGATCAGTAGCCGTGTGTATTCCTATAGTTTGTAGCCACGGTCAATAATATTTCTTAAATATATCATAATTCATGTGTATTCCATAAGCACATTTTCGTAAAAATGTTTTACGTACCTTTTTACGTTATCACTAAATAATAATCTTATATTTAGATGCAAATGTCTCTCTAGTCAATAGATCGCATCGTCGTTTATGGTGAACGTGTATTCATTTTTCGTTTCTAGTAATACAAATAAACTGTATTTTAATTAAAAATACAAACAAAATAGCAAAATTTATGTAAATATAATTAATGTAACGATTCTTTAATGATTTGAGGGAAATCTTTAAAAGTGATGGAAAATCGTTTAACATCTTGAAAATTACCAAGATACGCGGTAATTAGAAATGACAAACGCTAAATTAAATTATTGACTTAAAGTTACGGAAATTTTAAATCCTTTTCTCCACACAGCGAAGAATTTGAAAAATGTATCCCTACCTCGCTAAAATAGGTGGAATTCACGGTAATTAAAATCACTATCTGATGTTGACATATAGACTGAAGTGAATTAATTAATTCTAAAAAGGAATGTGGAATAATCGACTCGATGTAACAAAGTGGAAAGGAGTGTAAAGCTTTTGTTTAATGCATTAGATAATTGTGATTAAAATTAAACAAATATAGGTCTGCTCTTCATTGTACTTCGTTGCAGTTTATTTTATCTAGTTACGTACAAAAACATAATTTTTACGCTGGGCGTTTTTCACTTTACCTTATGAGAGACGGTTTTTTTTTAAAGGCAAAGATTAATCGGTTCTTCCCTTCTCTGCTGAATTTTTAAGTTAGTCGATGTCATTAATTTATATAGGCGTAGTAATAGTCAAATAAAAAGGTTTTGTTATAAATTGTATGCGAATAATTTAGTGAGCTGTGTTATATTTTATAGTTTTATGGATTCTCGTAAATAAATAACCTTCCTTGTTGCGCCTTCGTTTTACTTCAATCGAATCACGCGAACTGCTTATTAGGTAACGGCTTTAAACCTCTATCGAAGATTAAAGGTTATGATCTTATTAAAAATATTACTTTTTTACTGTAACTTATCGTCTTGTCCTGCTCACTTGATTTATCTGTGGGGAAGCATTTTTTTAATTTAGTCTTGATTCTTTCGTTCAATTTATAGTGTTTTTATTGTTTACGTCTTCATTTTCATCGACCGGTTTGATGGTATTCTCCATTCCTTTCTGTTTGTGCTAATATATTAATTTTACAACAAGTAGCTCGAAAATGTTCGTTCTGTGCCACTAGTAACAATTTATAACGTAAGACTGTTAGTTGAGAACGCTTCTGCCGCAAGCGGGATAATTAAATTGATTAATGAGTGCGAGATTTTGGCGGGACTTGTAAAAGTAATTTTGTGCTCGTCATCTCGTGAGTCGGACAGTTGTTTGATATCTTCGTCGTGCAGTGCTGCCGATTTAGGTAGTACCCACGGTAGTACCTCGATTTGGTCGCCGTTCAGTTTCGCCAACGGTGAAAGAGCGGATAGTCATGTTATGCATAGTACGGCAGAACTGTAGATCGGCTATTGTAATCCGTTTTTTCTAGATCCATCTTCATTACTATAAAAAATATCGAGTCCTAGATAAGACTGTAAACTACATCTCTTACAACTTGTTTCGTTATACCTGGAACTTCTCAGGGACATTTCAGGAAATAGTATTTTGAAAATTAAAGTTTTGTAGTAAGAGTAAATGCAAACAGCTGAAATCACGTGTAATAAATAAGTTCTGCAGATCACTGAAATTACGGAAAGTCTTGTACAGTTTTAGTGCCTGCTGTTAGCATTATAATATGATAATCAATATTTTATTTATAAATATATATCTTTATACGTAAAAAATATTTACTAAAATTACTTAAGTTGTGTGGTAAGATTTTTGCCGAATATTATCGTGTAAAGTTATGCATATTCACTAACCGGAATTTGCGATAATATAGATTGCTTGAGGCGTTATTTAAAAATAAACTACGTCATCAGTCGCTTCTAAAATAACGTGATAACATCCTTTAGCTTTGCTTCTACGACGTTTAGTCTAATAAATTCCATTACTGTATGAAAAAATAATTTATCTAATACTGCGTATTTACGTGCTAATATAGCGCTGAATTTACATTTCTTTTTTTTGTAATGAAATGTTCACAATAATTTTGATTTATTATTATTAATAAACGTACCTGTTTGATTTTTAACCTTTGACCAACTACTGATAATAATACTAATATAACCCAAGATTTTTCTCCAATAGAAAAAAAAAACCAGCATTAAAATAATCTTTAATTTAATTTGTATATACTTCGTCTAAATCCACGTTCCGATAAAGAACGATATTTGTGTTTAAGACTATTAATAATTGTTTATTAACCCAGGAAGATTTAATTTTTTAATAAGTTTTTTTTTGTGGTTTTGTGTAATATTTTGAGAGCAAATGTTTCATAAAATCTTTACGGTGTTTTTATAACGTTTCAATTTACAGTTCTTGTTATTAGTGTGCTATCTTGTGCTTTTAAGGTAAACTATCTTTAATAAACAGCTATATATAGCATGTTAGAAATAATTACATTTTATATATTTATTGGACATTCAGATTACTAATTTTTAACGCTATCAGTTTTGTTTTACTTACTTTGCTGTTTATGCTTAATCTTTTCTTTGTAAATTTTTAAAGGGAACGGAAAATCCTATCCAGGAATTCTACTTATTAAAATTGGCCAAAAAAATCAATATTGTGAGAAAAGAAAAAGAACAATTTTGCGTCACAGTTGAACTTGCAGCGCAATTCATTTAATCTTCCATTTTTTTAAGGAGAGTTGATAACTAATCACAATATACTACCTTTTATTATTTTTATTCAATTATTATTTATGTTTATTTGTTTGTTTATAATTAACTTAATTTGAATGGAGATTTATGACAAGTAACAACGAAGAATAATTATAAGAAATCAGGATACATTTTTGAAATTGTAACAAGAATTTTTTTAAATAATTTTTTTAGTGTATCATCAGGGATAAAAATTAAAAAAAAATTGGTTTCCCTTCATAACAGAATATATAAACTGATATATGACATATTGTTTCAGATTGGAACAAATTTTTACCTGTTAAAAGTAATTATTTTTTATTTACTCATTTTTTTTAGCTATGTAAGGAACTTTCATTAAAAGATCTCTGTAAAAATTTACTGTAATATCTATTATCTTTTTTCTATAAAAATCTTTCCAAAGAAGGAGAGATCCCTGCAAAATTATTAAATGAAGGTAACAGAGAAACAGTATGTGAAGAACAATTAATTTTTAACAGAATAATTGAATTCTTTCGCTTGGGTGCAATTTGCTAAACTACTTTTTATCCATAGTCGTGTATAAGTTGCATCACCAAGGATTTAAAAAATGTAGCTTCATCATTACAATTTTACTTTTGGTGAGATTGATGAAAAGCAAATGTAAAGATAGCATTCTGGATGATTAGTGGTTTCAAAACCAAGTCTATGAAAAGTATTTTTAAGTAAAACAAAAAATACACCTCAGAAGCTCAGAGCATCCAACTACACAAGCTGATTAGCCATCTCTGAGATGGTACGTAAGGGGAAAGGAGTAATTAATCAGCAGTGATCCCAAAGACCAAACTTTTTCTTACATATGCCTGAACTTTGGCCAAGATCATTCAGACCTTCAACAAATTCCAACAATCTTTAAATCTTTCTTTGTTTACAGATCCCCATTTATAATTTACCATAAATGGCGATTTTTGAAATTTTGTAAAGAAAGCTAACATAGAAGATACTTACTGTGCCAGTTCCATATGTCTGAAATGTAGTGTTAAAGGTGTACAGTTATTAGCACAGAACTCATTCTATTAAGCATTTGAGATGTTTTCAAATATATTCCATTAATAAAAAGCATAAAATCCTCTTTTCTGATAATGAAAAATTTGGCCGTTGCTTTAATCCATAATAAAATTTCAGTATGCTGAGAAAGTTGGCAATAATGTCTGATTTAAATGAACGATGACTATTTCAATTCAAGTTGTTATTTAACATCTGCGGGTAGAATAGAAAAAGACAAAAGGGGTATGGTGGAGTTAAATCAAGTCTGACAGAAGTGAAAGAAAATTATGAAAATTGGCAACAGAATCTTTTTTTTTTTGTTATGACAGAAATTGTTATCCAAGAATACAAAAACTGTCAAAACAGAATAATTGTAATTTTCTGTGGAAATAAGCGATACCAGATAGTATTACAGCTTTACAAATATACTCATATATTTTTGTGAAGTAATTGATTTAATACAGAATGTAATGTTATCATAAAATCAAGTCTACAAACAATATTGATATAAATGTATGTATTTATATTTAAGGCAATTAAGTATCATTAAGTTGTATTAGTTATTTAAAGTTCTGCATATTAGGAATAATTCGTGCCAGACATATTAATTAGAGTAATATTTATTTCTGTTTAAGTATTTTAGTTAAGAAATTTAATATATGGCTCACATTCGTTGATCAGCATGACAAAAAATTATAAACAACTTGTTTGTAGAACGCATGGAAATTTTTCTTTTGTAAGATTTTTAGAGCTAATTACACAGCTTCTGCATTGGAGTTAGTGGCAACACTGTTGTTAATGTTACTTGTCTAAAAGCAACTGAGAATTCCTTTTATATATAATCAAATCATATATTATGCCTGAGTTGTGTTTGTTCATTTATAATGTTGTTTCTATAAAAATTGATGCATTGGTAAATTTTTATTTTGACTTAAATTCACGCACACAGATAGTTTTAATACTACAAGGAAGAGAAAATTTCCTAAAAAAAAGTTACTAGTAATGTTAATTCAGTTTTTTATACAAAATGCAGAAGTTAGATTTAATTTATAAAGTTACAATACTTTTTATACTGTCATCAAAGAGTTCAGATTTTCATTTAAAAAAAATCAAAATAAGTAGAAAGTTTTTTTATTTTTTATTCATTACATATAGTGTATTGATAATTATAATTATATTAATAATACACAAGGTCAAAGCTTGTGCTTGGGAATATAATGTGTAATTTATCCAGAATACTATATAACTTTTCAACAAGGTTGTATAATTTTAACAATAATATGATAATTTTATATCATTATAAATACATTTTTACATTGAATATGCTCAGATTTTCCCATAAATTTATTGGTATACAAAAAATCTTTATTATGTATGTCATTTATTGGTGTTCGTGCAAATTTATTTTATTAATATTTATAATAAATCTTAATGTTATATAAAGAATTTAAATTCAATTAAAATAAAAAGCAAAACTCCAGTCGGTTGCAGAAAACTAATTTGAAACCAAATACAGGGTTATATTTCTTGTGACCAGAGACTTGATTTTTTTTTTTAACAGAGGATTCAATGTGTTAAATCTTCTCAAATTTTGTACATTTGAGTTATTTTATTGCTTTTGTTTTCTTATCTTCTTAAAACATAAAATTTAAGTATTTAAGAAAATAATTAATTTACGTGATAAAATTTTAAATATTTCCAGTTCTCACAATAAAAATCCCTAAATAAGGCTCAAAATGCAACTTCTTTTATTCTAATCTGAATTAAAAATTCTAAAAGAATTGTAATTTTTAGTTAAAAATATTTTTTTCGCTCTACTGAAGAATTCATCTCCCTACTGATACTAAGTAAGTTTAACTGAAGAAATGGTAGGTTAGATTCAGTTTAACTTCTTTCTTACTCCATCCTCAGGACTCGGTCATCGAGGGATGATGGAACAAAATTTACCCTAATTTAATCTAACCTGTCTAAGCCAGTAATGTTTATTTAAATTTAGTTAATTTGCACAATAAAATCAGGATGGTTTACAAGCTTTAACATGTACAAAATAGGCCCATAATTTCTTATAATCTGAGGTAAAAGAATATATATTATGATTTAGAGGGGAAACCATGAATAATTTTATTAGCAGATAGTTGTACTTTCCTGGCTATATAGTGATATTTGTTGCTGTAGAGGCTCTAGCTATAACGGAAAGTATACAAATCAGTAAAAAATTGTTGTTTTCAAGTTTTGTGCTTTAAAAAACATTGTATAATAAAAAAATTTAACAAAAAAGCAGATTTAAATAATTGTTAATAATCTGAAAAAAAATTGTTTATTCCAATGCTCCCAAGTCCAAGAAATTTATTTTTGTCAGACAGATAGATGTTTGAGGTGTATGTGCAAAAAATAGAAAAAGGTATGGGTATGTTTTGGCTGAAATAAAATTTCATATCTTTACTGGGGCACTTAAGCAAAAACCTTTTCTCACAAAAGTTGAAGCTTTTTTTTATCAGCACCACAAATTATCAAAACATTTTATTTAATATTCACCCCTCCCCAAAAAAATGACTATATATTTTTCTTTCTTTTTTTTTAAATTAATCTGGAAAAGGAGTTAATGGAAGTTTTTTGCATCTATATTTTCTACATTAATAGACCTTTAAAACACTATAATTTTTTTTTCCTTCCAATCTCAGTGATCTGTAATAACAAAAATTATTTTTTTAATTTTTAAAAAGGTTATTTAAACTTAAATCCATCTTGCAAGTTAGCTATTTCATTTGAAATATAAAGATATTAACTATTTTATAGCCCTTATTCTAGTATTTCGTGGAAAAAAATTTGCCAAAAATGTTCACCCCCTTTGCTACAAAATTACAACTCTTGTTTATTTAGAGTTATGGTTGTGTCTTTGTATTTTAAAAACAATTTAAAAAAATCTTTGTTAAATTTATTATCACCACTCGGTGATTATTTAAAAAAAAATTAATTTTACCAAATATTTCCCCATAAATATGGGAAACCCCTAAAAGAAAAAAAGCTTTTTTTTGTAATTTCAAATTTTTAATGTTGAAATCATATTTTGTTAAACATTAAAGTCACTAAAATAACTTAGTATCCCTCCTCTGATGGTAGAGTCCCAAATTTTTTTAAAATTGGCAAGTTTTTTCTTAAAGTATAATTTTAATTTATTTAAAATCAGTTTTAGGAAATATTGTAAACATTAAAAAAACCTCTCTGATGCATGAGTCCTCAGATTTTCAAAAAGTTGAAAACATATTTGAAATTGTGATGTTAGTATACTAATATTAAAAATGTTGGTTATTGCTTTATTTTGTTGAGCATCTTGACTCAAAAAATAATTTTATATTTAATAAAAAAAAAAAAAATAAATAAAATGTTTAAATCAATATTGTTAAAATTTATTACAATAACTGTTTTTTTAATATGTCAATGAAGAAATAACTGAAGCTGACTAATAAAACATTTTTGGTTGATATTTTGTAACAATTTGTACACGGAAAAAAGAATTGGTTATTGTTTTTCAATAACAAGGGGTTATTTTATCATAAAGATACAAGTAGAGCTTAAACCAATTGAAAAAGCTTTCTGACTTAAAAGTAACATAATTTGGTCGTAGCTGGGAAAGTTATGCAATTGATTGCTGGCTTTTTTTTATTAAATTATAATTTTAACAGAAATGTGTCTAATATTTCCCCTATTTCGGCTTTAACTTTACAGCTTACCCAGTCCTCCTTTATTAGATCTGCATCTTTTTCCCCTATCATAATTGTTGGTGTATTTGTATGAGCAGAAGAAATGACTGCCACTATTGATGCATCTATAACTGTAATGCCAGAATCACCATATCTTGAATCAACTACAGTTGAGTATCATTTTTCAGCCCTATTTTAAAGTCCCTAAATAATGGTTAATAGTTTGTGTAAAATGACTGTCAAAGATTTAAAATCTTCATCAGTATGAAATTCTAGGTATTTGCACTGGGGAAAGGGTATATTATGCAATTTCGAACCGTACTTTTATAATGCTTTTATTTTACTTAATTCAGTTATAAGCTTTAAGTATAACATCCATATCTTCTTTTTATTTTCTTTTTGTTTTGGACTGTTTAATACAATGTATTCAATGATATTAAATAAATCCTGCCTTTGCTTTTAGGTTAACACAGGAAACACTAGCCGATCTTTGTTCCTTAGAAGTTTGCAAACGGTGTTAAACGTTAATTCATCATACTGAATATTATTTAAAAAAATGAGATGGAAATGATCTGCTATTGAAAGTAGTTCTAAATCAGCTGATCCTACTGCTGAATTCAAATACTTTCTGTTATGAAAATCTAACACTTCAGTAGCAAATAACAGTCACTCCAACTGAGAGTGCCATTGTGGTAAATCATATAATTAATAATACCTGATGGATTTTTGATAACTGTAAATGGATGCATTAATCGAGTCATTCACCAAAACTGGATCTCTCAAAGCGATATTATCTTGTAAGTTATATCCGGCTTGAAGATCTATGTATGCAACGATACATAAACTTTATAAATTTTTTTGTTGGATTTATTCCTGATAGGATTAATATATGAGGTGAGTTTATTGCTCCAGTTGATAAAATAACTTCTTTTTGGGAATTTCACTTCATATATTTTCCTTTTCCTCTCAAATTCTACTCTGTTTGAATTTTTGAGTTTTATCATCTGTTACAATCTTTGTTACTATGGATATTTTTTAACATGAACATAAATTTTTGTTTGTTTTTTTCGGGATGAATAAAAGCTCTAGAAATGCTAAACCTGGTTCTATTTTTAATAGTAGTTTGAATTTAAGAGAATCCTGTTTGTATTTTGCCATTATAATCTATTATTTTTGTCCTGAATCTACTTTGGCATTTAGAAATGTAAAACCAAGTAGGGTACGAAAAGAGTGATAAGTTATTGCTAATGGTCCAACTGTTCTGTGATATGTAACAACAATGACCATATCCTCAGATTTTAGGAAATAAGGAGGGTACATCTTAATAACTTCACCTTCTATTTCCTATAACTTTCTAATCATGTAGCTCCTTCAATTTCCTCTTGTACTAATTATCTTCTGAAATACTCTGTTTTAATCCATCAGTTTTGCTGAAAAAAAAATTCTACAGCAATTAAATATCATCTTGAACACATTTATGTTATCTCTTCCTTGAGTTTATTCAAGTTTATTGATCGATTCCAATCTACATAATCTCATTTTATACAGATGATATATAATTTATTTATAGTAATAGATTTTCAGTTACTACTACTTTTTCTCTTGTTCTCTGGGTTGAGCATTTTCATAGAAATCTCTGTTTTGCCAGAATATATGATTAGGAAAGTTTTTGATTAAAAATATACTTAATAAATTTTGTATTTAGAGAGGTATACTAAAATTTACCTGAAGTATATCAACTACAATTTTTTTGTGTCAATGGTATAAAATGAACTATTCTGCTGCCATTCTATTCTATTATCTGTGACAGATAATAGAACTACTGTTTATCAGTACCATAATTTGAATATAGCTTTAATCTGAATTTGAAAAATTTAGATTTCAGTATAAAATCTTATTTAAAATATTATGATTTTTAAAACAAATTTAAATTCAAAAATTATCTTTGGGAACATTTACAAACTTATAAATAAAATAAAAAGAACTCAAATTATGCTGAACACATTAGAGATAATAAGGATACATTTTCCAGTATAGATAAAATGCAAATGTTAAAAATAAATTTAAATCTCTTATTTCTAAGAAAATAGAAAACAGCAAAAAAGACATAATAAATGAACGACTAAGGTTGCAACATAATAATTGGATTAGGGAAATAGTAGATTTAATTTAAATTATTTAATTTAAAATTTAAAAATATGTTCATTTTATAGTACCAATAAGCAATAGTTCTATTATCTGCCACAGATTTTATTAGTAGCAGAATATTTTAATTTATATCAGTAACAAGTTACCGATTTATACAACTCTATATTTTAAATCTTTTAAGTATGCTTTTAATCTAATATATTTAAATATTCTTATATTTTTGTGAAGTAGAGATTTCTGTAAAATAACTTGTTTTTTGTTCAACAAACGAGAAAAAAACTAATAAACAGTAAATAAATAAAAATTTATTTTTATAAATAATTATATCCTGCTGCTGGGATGTGATTTTCTAGAGAAAAGTGATGGCTTTTAGTACTAGAAGCCACTTTAATGATAACATTTTATTTTAAGAAAATATTTAAAAAAAATTTGAACCCAAAATACCTTTAGCCTGCAGTTAGTTTATAATAAATAATCTTATTTTACAATTTGGTTTTGTACAGTTAACATTTAATTTATATTAATAAATATTTAACCTTCAGGTATCAAAATTTCTGCAGTTTTTCTCATAGTTTGTACAATGATAAAAGAATTCTTTTATTCATGTATCTTACAAATCTGTTTAAAATACTGTATGTAGGAGCATAAAATATTTAGGTAACTCTAACTGATCTTCTGTTAAGTCAGTTTTTATAAACGCTGCAGAAATTCCTTGAAATAGTAAAATATTCTTTTTTTTTTCATTGTGTGTATGCTGAAATGGTATAAGGTTAAATTAGGTTTCATAGTATTTTTTTTATTAGGAACCTGATTCACCTGACAATAATCTCAACCCCTTTAAGCCTTTCTGTATAGCCTCTGGATAGGAAGCTAAGTTTCTGTATAGATCCAGCTTATAACACTCACTCATTTTGAGAATTGTGTGATGTATAAAACTGTGGTCTACTGAACAGTAAACCGTTCTCCTAGTACCCTCTCAAAAAATGGTTATTTAATTTAAGAATAACTGATATAATTTATAGCAAACAAAAAGCCTTTATTATGGGATTTCTTAAAATGATAACTAATTTAACATTTCCGCTACTTGGAACTTATAAAATGATCATTAAAACAAAGGGCCTGATCATTTTTGACTGGCTGTTGTGTGAAGTGAAAGGTATGTTAAGATTAGTTTTACATCATTTTAATGAGAAATAAATTTTGTTATTAAAATAATAGCTGTTAAGATACGTTATATTAGATCAAAACTATTCGGTCATTAGGTCTACTGTTTTAATTTAATGTTTTTGGTGATGTCGTGATTTTTTAATTATCTTTTAAATCCAATTTCAAGAAATATTCATTTATTAAAATTATTATATCGTCAAGTTGAATTGTGTGATCCGATTGTGTTATAACAAAAAATATAATTTAGATCACCCAGCTTGAATTTAATTTCTATTGATAGTAATTTGTTTTTATCATTACTAACACAGCTCTTCTTATGCAGTTAATCAAAATTACAATATTCCTCTGTACATTAATAGAAGAAATATAATTAATAAAGAAGATTAATACAGAGGATAAATCCTTCTGTTGTATATTATATATTTTTCCCCTCAAGGTGCCTTTCAGAAACGTGTATACATTTTAAACAATATTCTAGATGTATTGATTATATGTCAGTAAAGATGTTTGTTCGAAGTGGGACTACTCTGTATCAAGTGAAGATAAATAACCTCTTAAAATTTAGATGCTGAATATTCATTATTCTACTGCTTCTGACTAGACTGTTGTTTCAGCCTACTTTGTCTCTCACTAATCCAGTCCCATCACCTTCTGATCATGTTTTTCAACAACAGAATACTTATTACATCAGTATGATGAGTAAATATGAGTCACTCTTTTAGTTTTTTTAAATTTAATTTCTTACTATCATATGCTTTACTACTTTCTTAATAAATTAATCCACATTCATATATGCACACTCGCATGCACGCATGCATGCATGCAGTGCAAATATGCATATTTTTTCAAGAACACTGAATCTTGAGTGTTCTTGAAAAGCTATCACTTTTCCTTTTAAAAATATATATTTTTTTTTTTCATATTATTATGAATACATATTGCACCAATGTAATACCCATTGTAATGTTTAATACCTTTGGGCTATGGGCCACATCCATTTTTCATTGCTATGCGTGCAGATATTTGTGTTTCTGTATAATATCCTGTTTGCTCCTATTGTAATGCTGGAACAAGTAAAGTTACATCTATTGGAAAATTTTCAATTTTTCCACCTTTTAGAAGCAGTGTATTTGCTTCTATTTTTCCATCTATGGATGGAAAAATCATATTTCTTTTCCTTTTTTTTAAATATATATGTGTATATAACAGTTTTTACTGTTTAATACAGAGAAAACAAGAAATGTGCACTCCATGGATATTATGTGATTATGTGATGGATGTTACATGCTTTTAATAACAATAAAACCACATTTGGATTTTCTGAATGTTATTCAGTATTAGAAAGAAGTAACATATTCTTTTGATAGGGCAGTGTGCAATAAAATTTTTCTTTTTATAAAAATTTTAAATAGAAAATATTTTTACAAAAGTATTTTACTACTGGGTCCTGTTCAATGGCCACCTGAGACTCTGAAACTTGTATATTTAGATTTTTACCAAACTTCAAATCTGTTGTCTACCAAATGCACTTAAGAAATAATCATTAATGGAATGCAGTATAACTGGTGTGGAAACATTCCCTGTTCAGGAATGATGGAGTTACAGAATTGAAATCTGTTAACAAGCAGAAGGTGAACTATGAATAAACGGTATGAATAAACATACTGTATACCAAATTTCATTTGGTATGCGGTATGTTTATTCAAACATACCGCATACCAAATGAAATAATAATTGTGTGTAATAAGGATTTTTGCATAATAAAACCTATTTCTTTTACTTTTACATACTATTTTGTGTATATATTTGCATCTACAGTGCAGAATGTTTGGTTTATTTTGTGCATTAAGAAAAAGTACGAATATTATTTTCTGCTTCTAAAAACACTCCTTTCATGGAAATGATGTATACATGAAGTACCTATAAGAGCTGCTTAAGTTTTTTTCTTTTGGTACATACATAAATCTAATTTATAGTGTAATTTTTTTAATTTTCTCAGTAGTGCCTGTTGTAAACAGATCACTTATTGATCACATTTCATATTCTAAAGCAGAAAATTAAGTATGAGTGATCAATTAGAAGTTTAGTCTAATATCTGAATTTTCTTTACTTTGCTGAAAATGAAATTTTTCTGTCTAGAATTTTAATTTACTTTTTATTTTTTAAAAGTAGTATCAAAGAGTTTGGTAATCTTATTCATTATTTAAATACCAACAATATGCACTCAGTCTATCTTTTGAGAAATAGGATACAGTATTGTTTAACTACAGTGGCTATAGTTACTAGTTTATTAAAGTATTTTTGACTGTTGAGATTTTATCATTGTTCCATATCTCCAGAATGCCTACTGTATCAGAATTCCCAGTGTTGTGGGTCAATTAAATTTTAAGGAATTGCAGTTAGCTGCCTAATCCAACATCCTTAAAATGATTACTTTTAATGATGAATTTCATAGTAATATTTGTTTTTTTGTGTAAAAGTTTATAGAACTTTATTATATTTACTACCAATTTTGATTAAAATTGTAAAATTAATGAGTAATCTGCTTGCATTATTTATTTGACTGATAAATACTTATATGTTAGCCATTTTTTGCAAAATTTCATTGCTGAATTTCTTAAAGATTAATTATAATTTGGTAAAATATTAATATTATTATTCTTGAGTAGAATACAGGAGTTCTTTCCAGATAAAAAAATGAATGAAAAATCTTTATTATTTAAAAAAAAGTGTTTGTTATTTTTGTTTAAAACATTTCATTATTGGACGAAATTTTAGAAAGATTGATTGGAGGGGTCAGTTGAAGTGATGTACTATTTGTACTGTAACAGTTCATTAAAAAAAAATTGTTAGATTAGATATAAACATATTGCTATACAATGAGGCAGTGGCACTCATGCATATGAGCATATATACAAACTATTCATAAAGTATCATAGGAGGTTCAAGTTGATCAAAACAACTTTTTTTTTAAATTGATATAAATCTTGAAAAATCAAAATTTTTGGAATTTCCTATTATTTATAAGTAACCAGTAGTACCAGTAGTTAGCCTGAGAAGCTTTATTTGCATGTTGAGTACAGTAAAGTCTGGTTTATTGAGCCTCATTTTATTTGGCACTCAGGATTATCTGGCCGAGTTGGTTGAGGAAAAAAGTAAAAAAGTGACCACAAAAAGACTTGTTCTTGTACAGCGCCTGCAATGTCTCATGGATAACCTCAATACTTTCATGTTTGTGTGTAGTATCATAAAAATTGCAGGTGTTAAGTCATATAGTATTGTACTAGGCCTACTGTAACTCATTCTCTTGGGGTCAACAAGGAATGCTAGCATATGATCTGCATTTCATGCACTTTCTTCTGTTTACACCTGTTCAGTTGTCGTTGTGCTACTGTGTTCTAACTGAGGTTATGTTTTGTGTATTTAATGATTTAAGACTGTAGCGTGATAGGTTGTTTATTGTGAAAGTTAAACTTTTATGTTGAAAATTTGTAAGTGAAGATGAATGGTGGTAAGAGTAAAAAAAACTTGTGGTAATGATTGAACAGAAACTTAATGCTATTAGGAGACTTGATGCTGGAGAGTTGGCTAAGAAAATAGCTTCAGAATTGGGAGTAGGTAAGAGTACAGTTGGCAGCTGGAAGAAAAATCGTATTGAATTAGAGAAATGGTGCTCTCAGCAAGCCTGGGAAGTGGCATAAAAGTGTGTAAAAAAATTAAAAAAGACCCACATTGTAAAGTTATTGAGTCATTGTTTTTATGGCACAAAATGAGGGGAAAAGGTGTGTCCATATCAGAACCCTTACCGCAAGAAAAAGCACGGCAATTAAAAAATATGTTAGAAGACAAGAGCAGTGAATTTACAGTCTGCAGCAATTGGTTAGATCACTGGAAGAAGATTACGGCATATGCCAGATAACTATTGCCAGAGAATCTTTGTCCACCAAGAAAGTTGCTGTGAATGATTTTAAGGATTTCCATAAATTGATAGTTGGCGTGTCAGGTGACAAGATATATAATTGTGACGAGACGGGGCTTAATTACAAAATGATGCCTACAAAAACTCTAACTGCAAAACAAGAAGCAGGGGCAAGCGGCTACAAAAGAAGCAAAGAATGGATCATATTGCTTGTTTGTAGCAACGCAAGTGGCACCAAAAAATTGAGACTCACTTACTGGAAAGGCTATGAAGCCCAGCGTATTAAGAAATTAAGACATCAGAGTCACTCCCTCTGTGGTATACTGCACAAAAGAAAGCCTGAATGAATGGTTTTATTTTTAAAGCGTGGTTTTTTAAAGAGTGGGTTCCATCAGTGGAGAAGTTTTTAAAGGATAACAAGCTTCCAAGGAAAGCCTTGCTTCTTATGGACGATGCACCTTCACACCCTATCAATGACAAGTTGCTGGATGGCGACATTAAAGTGCTTTTTCTTCCTCCAAATGTAATATCTCTGTGCCAGCCTAAGCAGATTGACATCCTTGACGTGATTAGATGGAGTTCTGAAGCCTGGGAGGAGATCTCACAAATCGCACTTACTCGATCCTGGAAGATCTTACTTGATCACCAAGATGATAAATGTGAACTAATACAAACAGACGACAATGTTGAGATCGTTTCTCTTCTTCAAGTTATCCCCAGATGTGAAAGTGTGGACATTTCTGATATAAATGAGTGAATGTAAAATGATGAGAATGAAGAGATCATGGATGAAGACATAGCACATATGGTGTCCAGTGAACCTACAGAAGACGAAAATGACATTGTAATTTCAAGCTCAACTAAGGTCTATCATTCTGATGCCTTAAAAGCCATCGAAACCCTCCTCGATTATGTGCCACAACAGGATGAAGGGACTCCAGCTGACATCAACTGGTTACAAAGATGGAGAGAAACCACACCAAAAAGGAGGTCAGAAAACTAAAACAAAAAACTATAAAAGACTTTTTTTCTAAATGAGTAAGAATTAAAACAATATTTAAAAATATTATTTCACTATACAGTAATGGGATTTGAAAACATAAAACTGTAGTTGTAATTTTAAGAGATTTAATGACCAATTTAAGGATTAAAATTGCATTACAGTACTGTACTGTATTTTTATTTTTGACACTTTACCATAGTATATCAGGATGCACTGTATTAAATTTAACTTGGGAAGGCAAAGTTTTTTCAGTTGTTTAACGATCTACAACCAAATAATTTGTATTGTATTTCTGAACATTCCGGATTATCCGGCTTTTTCACTATCCGGGGCCAAGTACACCATCACATTAGGCCGGATAAACCGGACTTTACTGTACTTTTATTTTTATGAATCTCATCTGTCTACTATTACTTAAATCCCTGACTTTTGAGAAAAAGTAATAGTTTAAAAATAATGTTTACTCAACAAAAATAATGTTTTCTTACAGGAAAAAAAAACAAAAATAAAATTAAGATTTCTGTCAAAACTCAGTTGTTCTCCCCTACTAAGTAGAGATAATATATCTTATGCATGGTTTTCCGCAAAAGAGTATATTATCAGTTGCTTTTTACTATTTGTCTCATTCTTTCTTTTGGCTTTGGCGCATCTGAAGTACAAGCATTACCAGTCATTTTTTTCTAATGATAATAATGACATTCAATATATAAATAGTTCAGTGAACTTGTCTTGTCAGAGAGTCATATTTCTAGGGTTGAGTATAATATGCATTACAATTGCTTGGGCTGGCAAAGTATTTTTTACTCAGTAAAGAAGGCTGTATGAAGCCACTTCATTCTTCATTTTCCTCAGTAACCCTGGCATAGTATACTTGACATTGTTAAGAATTGCTGTGCAAATTTTAGTTGTGATTTTGTTTTATAGGTTATCTACATCCATTAAAGATATGGTATTTAACATACATATAACTTAGCCATTATATGTCACATTTAAACAGATGTGTTATTTTTAATATGCCTAAGATTCTCCATAACAAACTGCAATTTGATTAAACTAAAATTTACAGAGGTATTAATGGTTTAACATTTGAGACAGCTGTAGTGTTAAAATTTGGAAATTAAATCCATTTTATTTAATAGTGACGTATTTAGTGACACTTAGATATGTATATTATTTATTAGTAATATTTATTTCACTAAGTGACTGTCGCTTAGTAGTATATCACTTTTAATATGTATGTCACTTAGTAGTGACATACATATTAAGAGTAAATAATGACATTTAAATTTAAACTTTTTGGCTAAATTTCATTAAAATACATCTGCCTGTGTTTGAGATATGAATCATTAACAAAATGAATCATCAGCTCTGATAACAATACAAGGATAAAACATTTAGGTTGTAAGGTAAACCTCAAAGAGAAAAATTTCACTTACAAATACTGTAATTGTTTGTTTATGTTCTCTTGAGATATTATAAGGTTACAAGGAAATAGATAAAATTTAAAAGTTCATTAAATAAACAGAAAATTACATATCTAAAATTTAAAAATTTTCTTTGTCTACAATTCTTAATAACTGTCTACTTCTTTTTAAATTAATATTTTTTTTTTTTTTTTAATATATACTTATAGATACTGCCGATATTAGTTTGTATGAAACAAATATGAGGATCCCTTTATTGAATTAGTAGCACACAAAGCTAAGATTTTATGTGGTAAAATAAGTAAAATAATCCATTTTACTGCTGGGAAGAATATATATATATATATAAAATCTTAGCATTCAATCTTAGTTCTGTGTGTTACTAATTCAATAAAAGAATCTCATATTTGTTATAAAGTGGCAAATATGAATAAAAAATACAAAAAACTTCTAGCCGTTGGATTACGTCAATTTCAACGGTACTTTTTATTTTTGTAGCTTTTCCCATAGGAATAAAGTGAAATTTGAAGTTTATTTAATAAATAACTATCCGTCAAGTTACAAACATTTTGTATTTTCATGTTTAATTCTTTGATATTAAATGAAAATTAAGATCATTTTAATCTGCACTTGAAACTTTGCATATCATGCAATATGTACATCACATTTTCATTTATTTATGTATTCATACTAAGCAAATAAAGCTTATTAGCTAGAGTAAAATAAATAATTAAAAGCATTCTATAACGTATTCAACAACTGCCAACCACCTTGTAGGTGCATATCGCAACTAATTTTAACAATGACTTTGATATTCTACACATTTCTATAAAGGGTCGCATTTTAACATATGAAATATGAAACATACAAAAACAGTTAACAATGATGAACTAAATGAGCAAAACACAATCCATGCCTTACACTACTTTCTAAATACACATCTTTCTAACAGATGAAAATAACTAGCTATAACATCAATTGATGGCAAATTGAGAAACAACAATACTATTCGATGACAGCAAAAGTGACTTGATTTTATTATTATGCGTTTTTAACACATTTTATCAAATAAATCTGACTTTATTTGCTGTTAAAAAATTAATAGATTTACTTAATTATGCTGTTTTGTACAAAAATATTGTAAATTTATATATAATACCATTATTCATGATACATTGTATTTTGTACAGCACTGAACTAAATAGACAGAATATGTGTGTAGTTATTAGCTTCTGTTTAACCAATATATGTATAAAAAACTGCTGTATGTATACTTTTTTTGAGGGGGGAGAGGGGAATTTATGGATAAAAATTGTTTTCTTTGGATTACAATTAACTAACTTATTTGATTATTAATTTTAACTGGCAATGATACATAATCACCGGATTATTCAAATTTACCATAACATATACACGAATGAAACAAAATTATTAAATAAATACAATATTTATTTTGTATACTTACATAATACAAAACTGATTGTAAGATCCTGGACTTTTTACCTACCACTAACTTTGTAAAAAACTTTTGTTTTAAATTACTCCAGTTTTCTTATACACTGAGGAATAAATGTTTAGTTGAATGATAACATTGATTTAGATGTAAACGTACTGAGGGAAAATCTGGAATTTTTTATTTGACTGCACCTATTTAAGGTATCACAGCATCAAATACTTTTCAGTTGGTTCTTCTCCATTCAGTAATTAATAAATACATTTTTAACATTTATTATTATTTATAATTTTACGTTTTATATAGTCATTCTGATGTCATTTATTTTGTAACTTTTAATTAATCATTTCCATGAATCAAAGAATCATACATAGAGTGAGCAGTTGCCAGAGATTATAGAGTTCATCACTGGTACCAGTTAATCAGTCATCAGTGCATCAGTCACTAGGCACTTTATAGGAACCAGTTCATGGAACTGTAACATGGTTGCAGCCTTATCATTTAATTGTTAAATTATATTTTTTCTTTTTATTACTTATTTTTTCAGTGATATTACTACTTGAAATATTCTAGGTGTTGTAGAACTATAGATGGAGTTAATTGTTTTACCCAGGACCTAAGTATGTATTTTTATTTATTTATAGAAATTAATGTTTTTACGAGTCCTATTACGTGAAAGTGACTGTAAACGGATGTAATATGTTATACTATACTTAGTATGATTAGCCCTTTAGTGTGTTAATTCAAAAATGAATGTGTTTTAAATGTTTTCTATATTAGTTTTGTTTTTCCAAAACTGTATTTAGGATAGTTTATATTAGAATGAAATTATGACTTGGAAGTACTTCTACCACTATTCAGCATCTACCATAATCTTTTAAAGACTGTACTTTATTTTATCAGATTTAAACCTTAGTTACTTTATTAAAAACCATGGTTTCATCATCAATAACTTCAGCTTTGTTGAACTCCGCTTCCTTAGTTTATCAGTAGTGTAGTCTAGATATAAAAATAATGTTGACAGAAAAACACATTATTATTACATGTATAAAGCATTATTTGAATCATTTACTCATATAATCAGTTATATCAATAAACCATGAGTATAAGACACAAATTATAGAATCCAGAGCAAGAAGGTAAACTACTCTGATGTGTGATTATCCTTTCGTGCCACCCAATCTTTTTCCTCATCCTTAATCCCTTCTTCTTTTTCATCTGACCTGTGGGTGCTGGGCTGACCCTGTAAGACCTTCCATGCTGAGAATCCCGTATCATTTCATCTGGTAGCAAGGAGTGGCACGATAAAGTTTGTCCCCTTAAACAGGAGATAAATATTAAAAAATTAAAAAACACGACTCCCAAAATAAAAACATTCTGACAAACTGTGCTCTTTAATATAAGATAATTAAAGAGTGTGCTGGTGACAATTTTATAGTTAGGAATTGTATATAGTACAGTTTTGTTTTTTAATTTGTTAAATTTATTTAAACACACATATACATATTTATATGGCCTATGATACTCCCAGTAACATAAGGATTCCAACACAGGGCCATATGTATAAATCATACACCTGCTAACAAATACCTCGTTTGAATTTTGAAAATTAGATGACTTTACAGAGATATTATAAGAGCACCCCATTGCACCTCCCAAAACAGCGCCCCAGGGGCACCCTGTTTGTTAACAGTTGATGGTGATGATTGGTCTAGCCTTGCACAAGGTGCTCACATCACCTCACCACTCTAACTTCACATGCAATCCCCACAGAAAGCCCATTGTTATTAAAATAATTTTTTAAATGTATTTAATATTATTTTATTTTATTTATCGTAATTTTAATTCTATTATTTTTTGTAATATTACTCATTATATATAATATTACTCATTATTATACATCACTACATCACAAGCCTGTGTAACTTGATATATGTGTGGTGATTGGCAGGAAGATTTCATGACTATGAGGAATATAGGACCATTAGCCTTATATCGCATGCAGCTAAGATACTACTAAGAGGGTTTGAATGGGAGACTTTATGGAAGACTAGAGAGATCAATTGGGAAAGAGCCGTTTGGGTTTAGAAGGGGGGAAGGGAATAAGGGATGCAATAGGGTTAATAAGAGTGATTGGAGAAAGATATATTGAAAAGCAAAGAGATTTATATCAGGTCTTCATAGATCTGGAGAAGGCATTTGACAGGGTGGAATGGGATAAATTGCTGAGAATCTTAAAGGAAAAAGGAGTCGCTTGGAGGGAAAGGAAATTAATAAGAAATCTATATTTGTCACAGAAGGTAAAAATAAAGATTGGGGAATGAGTTATTGGAAGAAAGCAGACTTGGGAGAGGGGTGCGGTAGGGATGTTGCATGTCACCAACTGTTCAACTGTTACCTAGAAGTGATAATTAAAAAGAGTCTAACTGGTAATAAGGGTGTAAATATTGGAGGAAAAAGGATAGTGTGTTAGGTTTGCTGATGACATGGCAGTGTTGGCAGAGAGTGAGTACATGATGAATGAAATGTTGAGAAGAATAAATCAAACCTGCAAGGAGTATGGGATGAAGATAAATATAAAGAAGACAAAAAGCATGATAATTAGCAAATCAACCAAAGGGGCAACGATTAGAATTGGGGGAAATAAAGTTGAGCAAGTGGCATCCTTCAAGTACCTGGGATGCATCATTAAGGAAGATATGAATGAAGTGTGATCAGGAAGTTAAAGTACGAATTGCTAGAGCAAAGGAAGCATTCAGCAAAATAAGGAGAGTGCTATGTAGTAAACTAGATCTGCAACTAAGGAAAAAACTTGCGAAATGTTTTATGTGGAATGTGGCCTTTTATGAGCCGAGACATGGGCTATTAGAAAGGGAAAGGAGAGAAGATTGGAGGTCTTTAAAATGTGGGTTTGGAGGAGGATGGAAAAGATTAGCTGGATGGAGAGAGTTTGGAATGAGGAGGTGCTTCGTAGAGTAGGAGAAGAAAGGGCGATCATTGAAATAATAAAAAGAAGAAAATGCAGTTGGTTGGGACAATGGCTGAGATGTGACTGCCTGTTGGTGACGGCATTGGAAGGATTTGTAATGGGGAGGAAAGCAAGAGGTCGGAGACGAATGAAAATGATAGACAATATAAAAAGGGAAGGAAGTTACTATAAAATGAAATGGATGACACAGGATTGAGCAGAATGGAAGGCAGCCATGTGAAAATCTTCCTTTGAGCAGAACACTTATTATACAATATTATATCATTATAATATTACTCATTATATTTATATATATATATATATATATATATATATATATATATATAATACATATAATATTATATATATTATATTATATATATATTATTATACACACATATTTATATAGCCTATGATACTCTCAGTAACGTAAGGATTTCAATGTGGGGTAATACATCTAAATCGGTTCAGCCGTTGTGCTGCTTTGGTGGAACATACATACATACTTACACCCTAAATGTATTATACTCATTTTTGGGCAGTCTTGTAAAAAAAAAGCCTTCAATTAATTACACATGATGCACTCATTTATACTCAAGAATCACAGCGAAAATGAATATTACATAGGAAAAACTGTTTTGTTGTTAAATGTTACGTTGTATTAGAAAAAATGAATATAAAGAAAATTACTATAATTAAATTCATATATTATTGGTATATAATGCAAATTTTATAATATGTTTACAACAAACTAAAATACATTTCATAATTACATTTAAATAATTCTATGTGAACATTGGTACAGTATATACATGTTTGTTTTATAATTCCTAATGTAATTTTATACATTTTTTATGCAATTTAAGTTTATGTTAATTTTCAACATTAACTGTTAGCAGAAAATGAAAAATTATACCTCATTGATAATCTTTAAATAATATTATTTAAAATTAATTAGTAAATGTTATTGTTATTTAATATTTAACAATAAATATTTATAAATACTTCTACTGTAACAGTACTGGTATTTAATAAATTACACATTATAACATTTAACCTTTCATTTAAAGCTAATTTATTAAAAGTTTGTCTCATATTAAGTAAAGTAGAACCTAACAATTACAGATTGTTAATGTGATCGTTTACAGTCAATCACATAACAGATTTTTTTTTTAATAATAATTAACAGGGTTAATAAATTATGTTACTTTTTAATAGTACTAAAAATACTGATTATGAGGACTGAAAGATTCCTGAGTCATACATCAAAATATAGCTCAACTAATGGTAAATAATGTTTACAATTTATATATGAGGACATTTTTGGAAATAATAAACTGTCATTCTCAGGAGGTGTTGTAAGGAAGTGCCTGTCATTCTGTTCTTGAAGGTGTATATTTGGAATGTAGGAATGTACAATATGTCATACCATACTTCTAGTATACTACATTACATTGTTCAGAACTCAAGGGTAGACTCGCACAAAGATCTGGCATATCCGCTGCTTGTATTTTAATGTTTGTTATGGTATGAATATAATTTACTATATGCCAAAAACTTACAACCATCTACCTTAAGAGAAACTATAATTGGCTTAACCTCTTAATTTCAGCATCTAAAATAAATGTTTTTCATAATACTGGTAGAGTGGAATGATTGGTTGTAAAAAAATACAGTTTTATGATCTTGGCCAGAAGTTTAAATAGTTTTATTTTAATTGCAGATGTAAATTAATATTTTTAATTAAATTGTTTAGTTGTTATTTTTTTAAATATTCAATGAAGAGCTTTTAAATTGGGTACTAATTCAAAAGGATCAGAAGTTGCTTAAATGCGTTAAATTTTATCAAGTTTCAATAAAATTTATTTCCAAATACCATAACTTATTTGTTCTTCAGCAGAGATTACAAAAGAATATTGTACTTTTTTTAGTTCCAAAGTTAACAATTTAAAAGTTACTACAAAAGATCTTTTGTAGTAACAAAAGTTTATTTACTGTAATGATTTACTCCTTATACTCAACTTGAACCTCATACAAATCAATCAGATTTTGAATTTATTTTGATTTCTTTCCTTTTTTCATCATCATTATTTTGTTATTATGATGATTTTATACATATAACTTAAGATATAGTAATTAATTCTTTATTAAAAACAAGTTTCTCTTCAAAAGTAAATGTTAAGTAAAGTCGTGGCTTGACATTTACAGATTTATAGGAATAACTATTTCATCTGTTGCCATAAATAAAAAAGTACAAGAAAGCCAGTATTTAAGAAAGTCATAATTTGAGCACTGTCCTCAGTAACGATTTAAAGAAGAATCTATGACCAATTCTTTTTTTAAATCATCACTCGGGTTTTAATTTGAAATGAGTGAACCTGCACTATCAGCTGCATGAAGTGCTGGTTTGTTAGGGTCACATTGGAAGTTAACCTCAATGAGCAGTAAATGAAGTCTTTATTAATAAAAACAATAACAGATTAATATTCATGATCACCGTGTACCCATTTCAAATGTGTTTTTTGGTTGTGTTTTTTCTTGTAACAACTTAAGTTTTTACTGATAAAAGATAACATTAAAAAAATATCTTTTGAATCAATCACACAATTTAAACTATATTTTGCAATGGAAGTATATTGCAGAATAGTTATTTATTACAGTTAAAAGGCTGTCATTGAACACAATTTAAACTGTTCTAACCCACATAAATAATTGATAAATTTTATATCAGATGGCATTATTTATGTTATCCTGATTGTTCATCAATAAAAAATTAGTTTTCTTTTAAGTATTGTTTTGATAAATATTTTTTGTAAGCTTGTGTTTTCAGTAAAAATAGCATTGAACTGTATTTATTCCATAGAGCCTTGTCTTTTGTCCATTTCAGCTGCATTGTAAAGCAAAAATGTATGTTTTAATTAATACATGATATTGAAAAACTATTTATACATTTTACATTATCATAAAACTGGGGATCTATCTGCAGTTGGTAAGACTATTATTTTGGTATCCATTTTTAAACATTAGTTAGCGGAACCATTTTTATGATACTTTAAATGTTTAAACACTTAACTAATATTTTTTTCTTAACAAAAGATTAATTTTCTATGGTAAATTAAAAATGTATAACTGTTTAATTAAAGGATTAACACTTTGTCATCTTCCAATTCTGTAACTACCACTTAACCAGTCCTCTTTTATTAAGTCCGCTGCTTTTTCAGCTATCATTATTGTCGGTGCATTTGTATTTCCGCTAACAATTGTTGGCATAATCGATGCATCTGCTACTCTTAGATTTCCTATACCATGCACTCGTAATCTTGGATCAACAACAGCTGTTGGGTCTCCGTTTGGTCCCATCTTGCAGGTACCGACTGGATGGTATATGGTCATAGAGAAATGTCTGATGGCACATTCCCAGTAGCTGTCTGAAGCAAAAATGAATCTTTGGCATCCTGGAATCGGAATGCGATGAAGTCTTGAGTTGAATTGCTTAAATACAGATCCTTTACTTACCTGCAACATTTTAATTAAATTTAAAAAGTAGTGTACCTTTAATCAATAAATTAGTCTGTTTTTTTCTGTATGTATTATGTAGCTATCACTGTTTTATGGGCTATTCTTTTATGATTCTATTCTTGTATGATTATATTTTTAAGGTAAAATATGAAACATATGTCAAAAATATGCATATTTGACTACAATAAAAGTTTAATTTATTTTTTAAATTAAAATTCAATATTTTCTGATTAATTTTTGAAAGTCTGAATTTTAGTACCCATGATATACTAAAAATGTACCCATGTATAAAACAGTTTTTCAGTTAGCTGAGAAAAATTGTTTTAAATTAAAATTTATAAAACCTTTACCTAAGTCTGAACTACCTTTTGATCTAAATGAGGATTTTAAGAAACTGAAGCTTGATTCAGAGCTAACTCAGCTTCAGAGTTGCCTAAAAGTTTGTGTAAATTTTACTTTAAAATGAACTACATCGTTGGTTCAGAACTTGTTCTGTATTTAATTTTTGCTATTTTTTGTGATGTACAATTTTAAATATTAATTTTTTTATTAATTATTTTCTTTTTTGTTAGTTTGCAAATGAAAAATTAATATAACAGTATTTAATTTAGTAGTTTATACAGTCTATAATTTTCTAAAGCAATTACGTCTTTGTTATGTAGAGTATACAGTAAAACAAAGCAGCTCTGTAAACTTAAATAATAAATCTCAAAAGCAATATTTAGACATTAAGGATGGTAGATGTTTTATGATGATTACAAAGCACTGGTGGATAAAACATTGCCATTTTGACATTAACAAAATTTTTTATTTTAAAAGCGCAGAAAAGTTTTTTTTTGGAGTTGTCCAAAAAAAGAAAAGGATTTTGATTAAAATATTATATTCTGTACTTCCATACTATTACCGATTACTAATTACTTCTGTAACATTATATTTCTGTATTTCTGAACTTCTTAATCTGTTTTCTTTAAATTAGAAAACTTTCTGATACCAGTACCTTATTCTTTTTGGAAATTCTGAAAACCTGAATGCAGTATATACATTTTGATGTAGAGAGTTTTATAAGATTTTGCAAAATAAAGTTATGATTTTTAATAAAGTTTTTCTAATTTTTTTCTGAAAAATAGTGTTTTCTTCTATATCTCACCAAAAGTTAAATCTAATCGCTTGTTACGTGTGAACTGTTTGCATTGTAAACCATAATTAAATATAAAATTAGAAATAAATAGTTTGTTAATAGTGTCTTACCATTAAAGCCAGTTTTACTCCTTCGACTAGAGTAGCAATATCCCTCGGATCATCAAAATAATTGGGATTGATGATTGGATATAGAAATGGATTCTTAGACCGTAGACGAACATAACCTCTAGATCTCGGTCTGAGAAGTAATGGCATTATAGTCCATGAATCACGATTGGAGATTGGACGATATACTCTGTTGTAAATACGATCTTGTATGCCAAGAATCTTTCTGACACGTACTCCAGCGTCTGAATTTATGGAAGCCGGAGCCATGTGAAATTGAATATCTGGCCAATCTATCGACCTGTTTGCATATTTAGAACTGACAAAACCAAGACCTTCGACTCCTCCTAATGTAGTCATAGGACCCCTTTCATTAAGGATGTACTCCATTGTCACAGGTACTGCCTGTTAAAACGGAGTAAAAAGTATTCGTTAAACATTAGGTAATACCTGAAAAATTATTAATTTTGTTAGTGAAGCTTTTGTAGGTTTTTCATAACAGGATGAGTTTTTTCTACATCACTATTACATTTGTATGGTGCACGTATTTCCTTCTGTTTATCCACCATACAAGAGTGCTTCCATTATATACTAAACAAAGCTTACTTGTTTGTATATATACACACAAACACACACACACACACACACACACACACACACACACACACACACACACACACACACACATGCATACATACTTATATACAGTTTGCATTGCTAAGTGATCAGGATCACTGTTCTCTATTGCTGTTAAGCTGAACTGTTAAAGGAAACAGTGTTCTTATCGTTTTCGTAACTCCTGGTATACCTCTAAGTATATAGCAGAAATTTCATAAATTTGAATTAATTTTAGAAACATTTTTATTTTTCATATTTAAACTAAAAAGTTATTTAAATCAAAGGATTTTTTTCTGGTTCATTTTTGGGTTTGCTGTCAACTTCTTTGACATTTTAGATTGTATTAGATGACACCTTCAAAAGTCACGTTTTCTAACAAAGGGAAAAATTCTGTCGGCTTAATTTTTTATATGATGTGAAGTTACAATATTCATCACCGTTTTGGAATTTTGTTCAAGAAAAACCTTTGTTAATAAAATTTAGGTAATTACCTTCTTTATGATGATCCATACTTGCGGATGATATTTTATTCATATATATGATCCACTGGTCTGGGTTCAGTAGAATTATAGGAGAAAATAATTTTTATAAATAAACAAAAGTTGTGTAGTGTCTCTACTATATTTTTGATTAATTTAATTTAACTATTAAGAATAAGCCATAAGATTTTTCTATTCCTAAATTTAGACTATATTTTTTCTTGTTACCGCTTCTAAGAACAATGGAGGTGAAAGAATTCTACTGATGAATCAAGGGAAGTACTACTCTTAACTTTGTTGAAAACCAGATTGTTAAATGATTTTAATAGATGGATGAAGCCATTAGTAACATTTAGTAAAATCACACATTTCTGTCGGAAAACTACAGATCAGTGTTATTTATTTTGCAATTAGGTACTTAACATTTACTGGTATAACTTAGGAAATTTGTATGTAACATTTGCTGCTTGTTTGTCTTTGCCATTTAATCCTTATTTCAAATCGTTTCATTGATCAGGAGCCTACAGTCTGAATTTCTCAGGCTTATAAAAACTATAAATGAGGCCACAAGAGGTGCTTCAGTTTATCTTTCATGCCCAAGAACTACTTGAAAATTTGCTTTTTTTGTGATTAAAATTTATTAAAATATTTAGTGCTCTTTGGTTAAAAGATATGTAAATTATTCACCTTCACAAAAAAAAAAAATTCAAAATTGATTTTTATTTTAATAAAATTATAATTATTACAGAAATTATTTGAAAAACAAAAATATTGTTGTTAATAACATTCATTAATACTAAATTATTGTAGTAATAACATATTTTAATAACAAGGTATGTGTCATATTATTATGTTGATTTATAAATTTTCCAAATGCTATGACTGTAAGCTAGCTACAACTGCAGATTATGTAAAAATTAAACTGGAAATTATTGCAATACTAATAAAATATCAGTCTTAATTGTAGAATATCCCCTTAAGATGTTATGTAGTTTTTCTGAATCGCTGTTTAATACTAGTTTTTTAATTTAATTCCCCTTAATGGCTCTAACAATCCATGTACTCATTAACTTACAATTAACAATATTTTTCTACGAACTCAACTCCCATAATACACATGACATCATTAATCATAAGTACATTTTTTCTGTAATATTAGATGTTGCTAATGATTCTGATGTTGGTAATTTTCATCATATTTGTTAGGGGTTTTGTAGTTAATTGGAAGTTAGTTTATTAGCATCAGAAAACAGAAATGAGTCCTGGAGCCTTGTTATTGCAAGTCTTTCAGACATTAAAACAATGAATGAGATATCCACTACTGTCTTTTCTAGAATTAGGGTACATCTTTTATTTAATAAGTTTAATACCGAAAAAAGTTCATGCAAATACTGGCCTCAGTTAAAAAATTATTATCGCTTAAAAAAGTGCTTATTAAAAAAAATTACTATTAATTAAAAAATTGATATTAGCAATGAGCAATATATTAAATTAAATTGTCATAGAACCTTATAAATTAGTTAAAAACATTCTACATATTTATTATCTACTCTTATTAGAGGGAGTCCCTACATAGGTTGGCCCTTCCCTTCCACCCATTTCTTTATTCATCTTTGCTTCTTCCTTTGATAAGTATTTTGGAAATCAGGTCAGCCACTGGCGTGGCTCATTCAGCGGCATCATATTGATACATTCTAACAGCAGGTGGTTACTTTTATTGGTGCTCTTGGGGGTAGATGCTTTCTGTGGTACCATCTGGAGACTATTTCCTGCCAGCAGATTGTAAAAAAGCCATACTTGGTTGAGTAGCTGAGCGGTTAGATACCTATCAAGTGAAGCTTAGCCAGTTGCTCCTAAAATTAAATCTAGCGAGAGGGTCTGTCTGTGTGGTTTGCTAGTTCATTTGGATTTGTCCAGATGCCACAATTCTAGGAATGAAGAAGGATGTTCCTTTAAGAATGTTCCTGACATTGTTCTTGGTGGTTTTTTTTATTTTTGGAGGAAAATTGTTTTTGTTAAAACATACATTTAAGATCTTGTGTAAAAATCCCTATATCCCCTGAAGAGTTGCGACCAGTATGGGTGGCAGTTTAGAGAGTTCTTGATTTTGTTTGAGTTTAGAGAGGAGGTTTGTGTTGTGGTTCCTCCTGGTTACATCATCCTTTTTTCACTGCTCATCTCTTTATTCGTATCCTTATACTTTTTTCTTTATTCTCTGATTTTTTATTCCTCATTTTGGGTGCTGTAGGTGTAGATCAAATCCTGCTTGGTCCACAGTGAGGGCACAGTGACCTGTAAACCGGGGGGTCATGTAGGGGTCAACTGTTCGTTCCTATGTTCACTCTTCTCTCTTCTGTATGCAGTGGTTGCACAATAAATCTATTGGCCTACTTAATAAAGCCAAGTTTACTAAATCCTTCTAAAGTACAAAGACACAGTAATTACATACTTTGAATTTTTGCAGCCTTGTGCAACTGCTACATTTTGCAACCTCAGTCTTCATTAGTGTCTTATCATACCTATCGTGTTGTCAAACTCCATGCAGTAATGTCGTCTTTGTCGTCAGTTTGTCGTCTTTTCTTGTACATTCTTGTTTAAAACTCTCGATCAATAACCACACAAGAATCTTCCTCGGTTCCTCTTCCCTTTTATTTGATCCTTTTTGGCTTTTCTGTTCTATTCTGCGTATATAACCAAGCTGAATAATAATTGTTTCTTCTCTCAACATAATTTAGCCAGAAAATTTTAATAATCTTGCATTCTTATCAGGAATCTTGAGCCTCATCAAGATTATAACTGTTTTTGTATCAGTGAAAGTCTTAAGAGAGTTTTCAATGTTTGTTTCAACCCTTTTATGATGCTATTCTTGGAAAGAAAACTATTTTTTCTTTAGTAGACTACCAAATCTAGCCTGTTTATGATAAACATTTTAAGTGGTTAAAATTCTGTAATATACTTAAAACGATTGTGCAATACTTAAATGATTTTTTACTTATTAATGCCATTACCTTTTCACTCGGTAAAGTTTAGTATATATATTTATACATACATATGTATGAACTAGTATATATATTTATACAAGTGGGATAATTTTGAAAAAGAAGTAATATTAAAGACAGATATTATGAAGAAAATTATTTATAGTGGAATTAAGTGTTATATTTTTAGAAATAATAGAGGTATGAGTGTTACTATCCTTTGTTAAAATTACAACCAGTTTAAAATATTAGATGAATATTTTTATAATGAATAAGCACTAGTTACTGTAGAAAGGAAACTGAATAGTATGACAAAGAAAACCAGAACCATCTTTAGTTGTAAATAATATTTTTTAAAGTAAAAAAATCATAGAAACTGTGTGTAAAATATTAATCAGAAGAATTTTGATTTCCTAGATGCATGTGTATAGAATTTTGGAAGCTGTTATTAATTTAAAACCAAACAAAAGTTTTACTTCTCTGTTTAAATACCTGTAGTCTGTCTTGAACTATGGCAATCGGTTTATCAACTAGAAAAGTAAGTCCTGCCATTCCTACATGATCTTGTAAATTATCCCCAACAGGAAGATCTTGTATGACAGGAATTCCTAGTCGACGTAGATGATCTTGCGGTCCAACTCCCGATAACATCATTATCTGTGGAGTGTTTATTGCTCCAGCTGTCAGGACAACCTAAAAACAAGTATAAGTTTGAGTTCTATCCAGGTATGAAGAAGAGAGGAGTAATTTATACACAGTTGCTTAGCTAAAATGTGTGTGTGTGTGTGTGTGTGTGTGTGTGTGTGTGTGTGTGTGTGTGTGTGTGTGTGTGTATATAAAGAAAAATTCATGAATATTTATCTTATTCTCATTGACATCAGAAAAAGAATTTGGTATTGTTTGATTATAGATTTAGTTACTGCTGAAAATTACTTGCTGAAATAATGCAAGGAAAAATATTACATCCATGATACTACCGTACCTGAGATCAGTATCACTAAATGTGAATAGAGAATTAACTGTAACTGAACCTGTGCATATACATATTTCAGTAGATAGAGTTAACAGGTAGACAGATCAATACAAATTATAATCGGTTTTCATAACCTTAAAACCTGACTGTCCCAAAACACATTGAACATTTCAGGCATAACATCCAGTTAATGGATGGGTAAAGTGAGTGTAAAATTTCAATAGCTGAAAAGTACAGTTACTTAATAAACCATTTCCAGTAAAATTCTTTTCCTGTTTATCACCAGAGTGATGAATAAAGAATGCGGAGTTTAATTTCAGTGGATTCTGTTGGATTTGGTAGGGGGTAATCCACTAACCATTTTTATTGTTTTTGATGGCATATCACTCACTGTCTGGTCTTATCTAAAGGTGATGGACAGTAATAGATGGCCAGTTAGTATATAAATAATCATTTGTTTTCAATAAAATATCACTATTTACTTTTACCATTTACTCTGTATATATTTGCAAATTTTCACTACTGAACAAAACAATAATTATTAATTAGATCACAGATGATGAAATAGCTGAACTGTTTTGATGACTGTTGAATTAACAGTTGAATGCTTCTGCAGATTTAATCGGTGACAAGCTTTAAAAGTATCCTTTATCCATTTAAAGTATTGATTAACAATACAATGTGGGAATTATGTATGTGTTAACTAATTAAGGTTTTCAGTCAAAACTGGTGGTTGTCCCTGCTGTGGACATGGGCATGCACGTGTGAGTGTGTTACAGATGATTTCCTGATGATATGATGTAAATGATTTTATTCCGCACATTAGTTCTGAAAAAAGTTTAGTTTAAATCACATTTATTAGATAGCAGGGGATTTCTTAGTATGGTTTTTCAATACCATTCCAAGAAATCAACCATTTGGTTGTAAATAAGTAATTGAATTAAATCTGATGGAATAAATTTAACAATAATTTGCACTTAATAATGTGAGTCTTAGTATTACTTTTTCTTCATTAAATTTACTCGTAAATGTACATATAAGGAAAAATTCATGAACATATATATAAAATACAGAGTCAACTGATTATTTTCTTTATGATTATTAGATTATTATAATTATACTTTTTATTACTTACCTAATATTTTAATGTTTTTCAGTTAAGTATTATATTATAGTAATATATTAAGCATATTTTTATTATTTCAATATGTTGTATGTTTTTAATGAGTTGAAGTAACCATTCCTTTAGTTAAACTTAATTAGTTACTTTTCTTCATATATCAGGATAAATTTAAATATTTAGTAATTATTTGTTAGGAATACATATATTTGTTTCACATAAACAATGTTTTTGAGGTCGGTTATCTAATTTTTACGTATCTTGTTTTATATATATATATTTATATATACTTTCTAAATGTTATTTTTTCATTTCTTTCAATTGGTTTGTAGTGAAACATTAGAGGTATCATAAAATATGTTCATAATGAAATATGAGAAATATCATAAAATACGTGTGAAATATTTACTAATTGTTATGAAATAAATGTTACATGTGTAACATAATGACATTGTGATTAACATTGTGTAACATTGTGATTACTTGTGTAATCACAAGAGCTATATAGGATGAAATTTATATATTTTTTTTTTAGTAAATTTTGTGTTTTCTTTCTTTTTAGGTAAAATTTTTGGAATTTAAATGGCTACAGTACTGTATATGAAATGTGTTTTGAAGAAGATATTTTCTCCATCTGATAAAGTATTTTCATTTGGCACAGGTAAAATTAATTGTCTTTCTTTAATTATTTAGTTTTAAAAAGTTCGAATTGTAACTAATTCAGTCATGTTTATTGGATTTTATTGAATTTGTTGAAGTCAGTTAATTAAAAAGTTATAGTAATGAAACTTTTTTCTTTTTTTATAAAAAGCAGTTACGAATAAGAGAGTGATGAAAAGTGTGACGTTAATAATTTTTGTTACTCTTTGGTGTAACTAACAACTTCTGGTGACTAACTGTAAATCTGCTGACAAGAATTTTATAAAAAAGATACAATGTGTTGATTTTTATCTTCATTACATCTTTTGTAAGATGTATCTTAATTGTCTATAATGTAAGAAAAGTTGATTTTTATAAATTGATGGGAATTTGATGCTGTTTATAAACATTCTTTTTTAGATCAATGAAAATGTTCAAATTACTTGTTAATCGAATAACAAAGGAAGAATCATCTATATGATTCAGTTTTCTTCTTTTTTTTTTGGATAGAATTTTTAGCATTCTGTTGGCTTGTTGAAAGATAGAATACGATGATAAAATTATCTCATCGATTATGTTTCTAATGAAACATAATCTGTCAACATTAATATGTTGACAGATTTTATTTATTAAAATATCTACTGAGAGAGTAACAGAATAAATTTTTGATGACAAATATATGAAATGAAACCTGAAAGTTATATTGTGAAAAACTTACTTGAAATTAAATTAAAAATTAACCACTGGTAAAATGAATGGGATTAAAGACAGTATTATTTTTTTAAAAGAACCAATTATTTACTGAAGAAATTATTTACTTTTTCTGTCTTAATTGTACTTTCATTTTCAGTTTTTACAAAGCTGATTATGTATGAGCTGTTTTGTTAATTTTTTTGTGAAACAGCTAAATTATCCTTTTAAAATTTCAAAGCCTTTATTTCCCCCTTTATTTCTTTGATAAGCATTTGACTGAGTGAGTAACACATTTCACAGGATTCTGATTTAATAACATAATAGATTTTATACACCAACTGATCAGTATTATTGAAGTTCATATTATAATAATCCACTTCAAAATGTTTCGGTTCATGGCTTTCAAAGGCATTTCTTCATATAATTATATTTATATTTTTTTCATTTTTTATGTCTGACTTTAGATTAATCATTCACATTCAGTGCAATTTTTGCCTTGTTTTAATGTACAAAATCAAGTAATACAATTAGAGCTACAAGTAAATATTTACTAAGTATTAAAGAAAATATGGACTAACTTCTCTTTATTCTCATAACTTTTTGTTATCATAAGGAATATGCAATATTTTACAGAAAAGATAAACAGATTGAGTGTTTTAATTAATGTTAGCTGGGCTTGACTGCTACAGTCCAGAATTTTAACTTTGCAGTCTTTTATTTTCCAAGACAGGACTCTCTTAGACATTTGAATTATTGTGGAACCACTACCATTTGATTGAAAGGGCATAATTTGTTGTGTTTCCTCAGTCAGCATTTATAATACACTCTTTTACAAAGAACTAATTTGAAATTTACCTCTCTTCTAGCGAGTGCAGATTGTCGGATGCCATCCCTGAGAAACTGTACTCCATATGCACGCTTTGTTTTAGGATTTATTAAGATCTGTGTTACATGAGCATTCATAGCAATATGAAGGTTTCTTCGTAAACGAACTGGACGCAAGAATGCTTTTGCTGTACTACATCTGCTTCCTCGACGAATTGTTCCCTGAAAAGTAATAATTACAAATTATGCATATTAGTGTATGCCAGTTCAGTATTAAATTATATTTTTATTCAGCATCAATCAGAAATATAAAATCTTACAAAATTTTTTCATAATTATTGTATATTTACTATTTATTTTAATTTATGCTTTAAAAAAGTTAATTAAATATAGTTCATTACAATAAAATAAAAATGAATTATATGCAACAAATTGGCTTCTTTCTGAATATTTCTCCTACAGTGAAAAGTGTATTTTTTCTTAGAAGTAAAAAGTGCATGTGATGAATTTAGTTTCTAGGTTATAGAAATGGAAACCTATAGGTGGATATTGGACATAATTTTTTTTGTCTTCAGTCATTTGACTGGTTTGATGCAGCTCTCCAAGATTTCTTATCTAGTGCCAGTCATTTCATGTCTGTATATCCCCTACACACTGTATTCCTAACAGTTTGTTTTACATATTCCAAACACTGTCTGCCTGCACAATTTTTTTCTTCTACCTGTCCGTCCAATATCAAAGCGACTATTCCAGGGTGCCTTAACATGTGGCCTTTAAGTCTGTCTCTTCTTTTAGCTATATTTTTCCTAATGCTTCTTTCTTCATCAATTCACCGCACCACCTCTTCACTTGTCACTTTATTCACCCACCTAATTTTTAACATTCTCCTATAGCACCACATTTCAAAAGCTTCTAATCTTTTTTTCAGGTACTCCGATCGTCCAAATTCCACTTCCATATAAAGCTATGCTCCAGACATATACTTTCAAAAATATTTTCCTAACGTTTACATTAATTTTTGATGTAATTGAATTATATTTCTGACTGAAAGCTCATTTCGCCTGCGCTATTTGGCATTTTATATAACTCCTGCTTTCTTTAGTAATTCAACTTCCCAAATAACAAAATTCTTCTACCTCCATAATATTATCTCTTCCTATTTTTATATTCAACGGTCCATCTACATTTTTTTACTTTTGATTTGTTCTTATTTATTTTCATGCGGTAGTTCTTGCATGGACTTCATCCATGCCGTTCATTATTTCTTCTAAATCTTTTTTACTCTCCGCTAGAATTACTGTATCATCAGCAAAACGTAGCATCTTCTTTTCACTTTGCACTGTTACTCTGCATCTAAATTGTTCTTTAACATCATTAACTGCTAGTTCTACGTAAAGATTAAAAAGTAACAGGGATAAAGAACATCCTTGTCAGACTTCCTTTTTTATTATAGCTTCATTCTTTTGCTCTTTGATTATTATTGTTGCAGTTTGCAGTTTGGTTCCTGTAAATGTTAGCAATTGTTCTTCTATCTCTATATTTGAACCCTACATTTTTTTAATATTCTGAACATTTTATTCCAGTCTACATTAACCAAATACCTTTTTTATGTCTATAAATGCCATGTATATTGATTTGCTTTTCGTTAATCTTCCTTCTACTATTAATCTGAGCGCTAAAATTTCTTCCCTTGTCCCTATACTTTTTCTGAAACCAAATTGGTCTTCTAACACTTCTTCCATTCTCCTCTCAGTTCTTCTGTACAGAATTCTAGTTAAGATTTTTGATACATGAGTAGTTAAGCTAATTCTTCTGTATTCTTTACATTTATCTGCTTATGCTTACTTTGCTATCATGACAATAACACTCTTTTTAAAGTCTGATGGAACTTCCCCTTTTTCATAAATATTACATACCAGTTTGTATAATCTATCTAATCGCTTGCTCTCCTGCACTACGCAGTAATTCTGCAGGTATCCCGTCTATCCCAGGAGCCTTTCTGCCATTTAAATCTTGTAATGCTCTATTAAATTCAGATCCTAAGTATTGTATTTCCCTTTTCATGCTGTTTTTCCTATATAGCACCAACTTCTAATTCATTTCCTTTGTATAACTCTTCAATATATTCAACCCAACTATCGAGCCTTTCTTTTGTATTATAAATCAGTGTACCATCTTTATTTAACACATTATTAAATTTTAATATATGTACCACAAAATTCTCCTTAATTTTCCTGTATGCTCCATCTATTTTAGCAATGATCATTTTTCATTCTACTTCTGAACACTTTTCTTTAATCCACTCATCTTTTGCTAATTTGCACTTCCTGTTTACAGTATTTCTTAATTGTCGATAGTTTCTTTAACCTTCTTCATCACTAAAATTCTTATACTTTCTATGTTCATCCATCAGCTCCAATATATCCTTTGATATCCAAGGTTTTCTACCAGTTCTCTTTGTTCTGCCTAAGTTCACTTCTGCTGACTTAAGAATTTCCTTTTTAACATTCTCCCATTCTTCTTCTATAACCTGTTTTACTGAAACCTCTTGTGATGTCCTTCTCAAGAATCTTATTTACCTCCTCTTCCTCGAGCTTCTCTAAATTCCACAGATTTATCTGACACCTTTCCTTCAGGTTTTTAAACCCCAATCTACATTTCATTATCACTAAATTATGGATACCATCAATGTCTGCTCGTGGATATGCTTTGCAGTCGATGAGTTGATTTCTAAATCTTTGTTTAACCGTGACTATCTGATACCTTGCAGTATCACCTGGCTTTTTCCATGTATATATTCTTCTACTATGATTTTTAAACTTGGTGTTGGCAATTACTAAATTATACTTCATGCAAAACTCAATAAGTCTGTCCCCTCATTCATTCCTTTTGCCCAGCCTGTATTCACCCATAATATTTCCTTCCTTGCCTTTTCCGATGCTTGCATTCCAATCTCCAACTATTATTAAATTTTCATCCCCTTTTATGTGTTTAATTATTTCGTCAATTTCTTTATTATTTCACACTCTATCTCATGATCATCATTATCATGGGCAGTTTAGGCAAATACGTGTTAACAATCATTGTCAACTTAGGTTTTGATTTTATCCTTATTACAATGATTCTATCGCTAAGCCTTTTAAAATACTCTACTCTCTTCCCACCAATCTTCTTGTTCATTACGATACCTACTCCTGCCTGCTCAAAAATCACCTGACCAGAAGTTGTTTTCCTCTTTCCACCAAACCTCACTAATTCCTACTACATCTACATTTAACCTATCCATTTCCCTCTTTAAATTTAACCTACCAACCCTTTTTAGACTACACACCCTTTCCACGCTCCAACTCGTAGAATGTTATTTTTTAATTTTCTGGTGACCCCTTCCTTAGTAGTCCCCACCCGGAGATCCGTTTATAATAGTTTATAATAAAAACACAATTTATTTTCTTTTTAATGGTGAAATGGTTTTCATTGATATCTCCTCAGAACCTGGATAAAATATTGCTTCTTGTAAGTTATTACAAGAATTATAGAGTTATTCAGTTTGTCTATGTTAAAAGTATGAAGTAAGATCATCTAAATATTTTCTTCAATAGTCATATAAGATATTACAAGTTGAACCCACATTGACAATTATGGGTAAGTAGTAAAGTTTATGAATGATTAATGCGGAGCGACATTACCGCCGATTGTGAAATTCGGGCAGCAGTACGTTTTTTTGTTTTCCAAAACATGATAGCGGCCGAAATATAGGAAACTGCGTAGGTGTTACTGTATACGATGTTGATGCTTGAATAAAGAATTGCCCAAAAATGGTGTGAAATATTTACGAACAGTTTAACGAATATTGGAGGACGACCATTGACATGCGAATTCTACGACTTAAAGTAGCGCCTTGATAATGAAATAACAAAACGTGTTTTATCACCCGCAAGGATTTCCAATTTTTTCCCAGGAACTTCTAGAGCAGTTCTTGATAAAGATCGTTCGTCTAGATTTTGGACAAGGTTTAATCGTGTTAGGTACCGCACTGTTAAATCGAGTATACAAGTAATTCCGAATGAGGTCTGCGTTGGCATTTCTGACGAGTAAAAATACAGAGAAAGTAAGAAAACTATTTTTTCGATTTGGTTGTTGCTGATAATGAAACATGGGTGTTGTATAGGACACTGGAGACGAAAACCACTTTATTCACTGGCATCATATTTAGCTACGGAAAAAACAACGCAAGTGTAAGGAAAGTTTCTGTGCCTGAGTTGAAACTGTCCACGATCATTTGGGATCGATTTAGAGTAGTGTGATAATACAGGTTCTGGTTCATGCATCATCGCTGCCATCATGATCATGTGGCCAGGTCAAAGTTAAGAACTTTTGATTCTGCTTACCAAAACCCGTCTTTCCAAATATATCGCTTTATCGCTGTTATCAACAGCCAAATTTGAATGTTCTGAACTACTGGTCCGATCAAAAAGTGTTCAGGTAAAAATATTTTTGGGTGGATGCCTTGAATATAAATATATACGTTTCGTCAAAGTAGATTCAACGATTTGTGATGTATTATAGGAACTTTACCTGTTGCGGAACTCTTAGGTCATCGAAAAATGCTTATTACATACAAGTTTTTATTAATTTAGATTATTTTTACAGATTTATTCGATATAAATTCTAAAAACTGATTTTGAAATTGTCATTCTCAGAAATTATAAGCTAATAATAAAAAATTGGGGATAGAATTCCAGCCAACAAGATTCCCGACCGAAGTGTAAGTGTTTTTAATGATATAATGCATTAAATAAATATTTGAGCAAGATATATTGGAGGTATCTTTGACCGGTAACTTATACAATCTCTGGGTAGCGTCTTATTATATTGCGTTTGCAATGCTGTTGCGTCTTATTATGTATTTGTCAGCGAAGATTTGTTCCTCCCTTATCAGAATTATAAGTTGCAGAATAATAATTGTATTATTCCATTTTTGGGACAAAAATCTGTGCGCCATCTAGTTTAGAAGTAAAGATTATATACATAAGCATATAAAGATTGTACGCTATTTAGTAGCAATTTATCCGAACTAAGTGTGATTTATGGGCAAAATAAATTAACTTATCCGCCATCTTTTGAAGATTTGCTCCAACCTAATGCGATTTATGCGCCACGTACTGTTGACTTCCGCCATCTGTTGTACTTTACTGTAACCTAGCTCCGATTAATCTGCTATCTGGTGTAAGATTTAAAAACTAAATCAGAATTTCGCTGTACAGAGTTAATATCAATATATTATCAGGATAGTATATACTTACGAAAGTTTGTAACAATTCTGCCGATAAAAAATCCTATCCACTTAATGAAACTACCTCACATTGTTTCCTGATACTCTGATTAAATGAAATGCACTGAAGCCACGGTAAAAAAACTGCAATTAATAGGTATAAAATACTACAATGAAAGAATCAAATAAACTGTAGTATAATTTATAGTTACGAATTTCACGTACCTGTCTACAAAATTATGGATGACTTATTCCCATCTAACGGCAATTTACCAAATTTTAACTACTATTTATCCGTCCATCAGGTGGAAATTTTAAAAACTAAACTGGTTTTTTGTGGTTTAATTCATAGATCCCGGATTTTTACCAGGGTAGTTACTTACAAATAGGTTTTAAGTTATTTGCTAATTATTAAATAAAAAAAATTAATTAATTACCTTTATATACTCGTAAAGTTTTCTATAATATTTATGATATGTTTACTGTCCACAACAATAATATATTCAATGAAATCGTGTAGTAAAAGTAAATAAGAAGTGTATTTGTTGGATTGTATTTTATAGTAATTTCTTTAAGAATCACTCACTTACTTACATCTTACTTATCTGATGGGCTGTTCACGCACACTCATAATTCGTCACCCTTGTTAATACACATATCAGTTCCGTTGACTAATTTAGGCGACGGGTCGTGTGTGCTCTGTGTGTCTATTTGCCTGTCTTTTACTGACTAGAAAACGTTCAAAACATGACTTGCCATCCGTATAAAAATACTGCGTAACATATCATTAAGCGATTCAGAGAAACAAATGATCGTAAACGCGTTAAAAAGCGAATTACAGTTCATTCGTCCGTGGCAATATTCGACGTTGTCAGAAAAACCAGTTATGAACGAGAATTTGTGACCGGTCCGCGTATAACGTGGGCTTCCAGTCGAGGGCTGCTCGTGAGTTACTGACGTCTAATGAATCTAAATTGAGTTTAGTCGAATAAAATGTAGATGAATTTAATAAAAAACGCACAAAACATAAAAATCTGGAGATTGAGGACAACAATGATCTTCCGGGTTTTCGGAGAAAAACATTTTATAAACTGTTAAAACATATGAATTTTAGTTATAACCTATGAATTTCTAGTTAGTTATACATAAAAAGTGTTATTTGGCTAGATTGATTAATTTGTTTAAATTATTTCTCTTTTATTTAACACACTTAGAAAGTAGTTGTACTTCTTTTTTTAATGATATAGTGGTTTCTCAAATTTTGATTGACCATATATTGACGACGTAAACAAATGAAAAAAAGCTGGCAAAGCATTGCATTTCTTTCCCGGCTACGCCGGTGAAGGATAACATGATAAACTATAACTTTTATGAAAGTAAGAAAAAAAAATGCTTCTTATTTTGGGTGCGGAATATAATGTACACGCCAAACCTACTTTAATTTTAATAGCTCTCTAAGTGATGAAGAAAATAATAAATACTTTTTTTTAATAACAAATTGGAAGAATTACAGGCAAAAAATAAAACAGAATATATATTTTCTAGAGGTGGGGAATAGATTTTAAGAAAAGGTTTTCTAAAATTATTCATATGTAGGTTAAGCTTAACAAATTTTATTAAGTAAAGTTTTCTCTAAATCTAACACCCCTTCAATAAACGCTAAAATAAAAAAAAATTCAAAACAGCATTTTTGCAGTTTTCGGTGCGGGGTCTGTAATTGAAAAAAAAATTGTAGAAATTTCGTGATACCTCTATATATGAAGTATAAATTTTCAAAAAAACTTTGAAAAATAAAACTTTTCGTTTGACTTCATCGCCCGTCTAAGTACGTAAGAGAAAGAAATTTACTCAGCAATCCGAATAAACGGAAGTGGATTTTACTACTAAAATGTTGCACGTAGGGCAGCAAAAATTAGTAGATATGAAATGCAAATTTCAGGAGAGGGTAATGCCCTGCTGTCGGCATTCATGTTACTCCCTCTATCCAATTGAACTCGGTTTTATTACATTGTAAGATATCTTTAAAAATTAAACGTGCAGTTAAAATATTTATACTGAATATTCGTATCGATTCGTTACTGTTCTTACCTGAGCGATCATAAATCCGGTTTGTTGTTCACCATTTATATCTCGATTGGGGTAACCCATCTGTTCGCCGGCCTGAACGAATGCTAATACCAAAGGCGTCCTCCATGGTGCTTCTTGTACCGTTAAGTAACCGCCGGTACCGTGATACTTACGGTTTCTCGCTAGATACGGATTTCTGTTGTCTTCAGATTTTCTAAAATAATGAAGTACCTAATCGAATAAAAAGGAAGAAAAAAATATAATTTAGCCTTTATGGAAACAGATAAGAAAGGAATACAACATAAAACAGATAATAAAATATTTTAAGATGCGATAAATGCGTTAAAGTTCAGTAACGCAAAATACATAAGAATTCCGTAGCGATTTATCTGTGCAAGGAGGATAGGAGTGAACAGAACATCGTACTAAAACTGGAGGAAGACCAAGAGTAGGCCGAGGTACGACGGGTGGATTAGATTCGTTTAAAAAAACACACGAAGAAAAGGTGTAATGCGTGGGATAATGTAAAAAAGTAAAATGACTTACGATGCGACGTGTTAATGATTATGAAAATCGATTAAATACCTCGATCCGGTTACGAGTATTGTTACTTAGTGAGGATAATTTAAAAAGCAGTAAGAGTAGCATAGAAAACTGCATCAAAATCGGCAATTCAGTGACAAAAGAACCTTGCTAATAAAATTTGGTAACTGAATCTGTAATGGTTTTTGGTGAAATCAAGAGATCTAGGTATTTAGGCAAAAATATACCTTAATACATATTACCGGTATAATATAAGCTTACAGATGGTTACTTGCCGATTGATTTTGCAGGAAGGAAAATACGCGGTAAATAAACCCAACAACCCACCGGATTGGTCTAGTGGTGAACGCTTCTTCGCAAATCAGCTGATTTCGAAGTCGAGAGTTCCAACGTTCAAATCCTTGAAAAGGCAAATACTTTTATACGGATTCGAATACTAGATCGTGGATACCGGTGTTCTTTGGTGGTTGAAGAATCCTCTGAAGTAATACCTGACGGTGATTCCCGGAAGCTAAACAGATAAAACCCATCAAATGTGATCGAATTTTGCGGAAACGATCGTAATGAACTCTGAAGGTGATTCCGTTAATTAAATTCATTCATAAAAAAGAAAATTATACATTCTAATTAACAGGATAGTATGAAATCTGAATCGGTTCTTCTCGATTTAAAAGAGTATAAAGAGAATGTATAATTCCGCTTTTAAAAAAATTGAAATCGGTTATCAACGATGAATGAAATCTGATGATTGCATTACGCAGTATCTGATGCGTATACATAGAATATAAAACAAAACAACTAAGCAATCGCTATCAGAAAAAATAGTGCCAGTAGATACTGCAGGTAATTATGGAAAACTGCGTGGCAACGATTTACTTAAATAAAAATTTGTTGGGATTTATTTACTATAATAATTTTTTTTTCATGTAATGAACACACAGGGGATAGAATAATAATTTTTATTAATTCATATCTGAAGAGGAATAGTAGATACCACGAGCCAAGGTAATCTTGTTTTAGAAATATCAGTGTTATGTTTTAACATTAAAAAAAAAAAAAGATAAAGAATGTTATTAGTAATACAGTTTCTGACATCCGTTCAAAAACTTAATATTCCGACCCCAATGCGGCCTAGACTTCCGTTGTCAATTTCTTGTTATCGTTATATACTTAATCTCCATTTATTTCAACACCGTTCATCGGTGCCTCAGTGGTTCTAAGCATGTAAGTTTTTCCTGATTTCTAGCCGTTCGTTAACATTAAATATCGCATTCGAATCGAACTGAGATCGTACACCGATGAAGTTTTTCGATTGTGGAACGGGATGAAGTCACTCAGATACAAATCCGACTAGTACGGAGGATGTTTCGTATGTTTAAAATCTACTGCGACTATGGTAAAATTCGGTCGATGTGGTTTGTATCGTTCTTCTGAAAATAAACGCCTTCAGCCGACATTAATCGTCTCATCTTTTTTATTTCGTACTCAAAATTGAGAGGCATAATGCCGTACTATTACGATCTGACCACTCTTTTCCAAGAATTCTACCGTTTTACGTCTCTCATATCGCATAATAATTGTTTCAACACCTTTACGGTAGAATTGATGACACGAAAATTCAGTACAGTTCATCATACCGTGTCTTTTATGTCTCAGAATAAAAGTGCCTTAAAAAAACCCGTGCCGCAATCCCAGCAACGAATCTTGGCCAAAGTTTTTTTACTTTTACAAAGGCTTGTCGAATTAGATGGACGCACTCATCTTCCGTATGCCTTTTGATTTTAGGTCATTGTTTGTGGGATCATCGAGCTGTTAGCTTTTTATATTATACCGATCATTTATGATCGATTCCAGATCGCAGATCAAATACCTTAAGCTATTACGAACACTAACTTTTTCGATCGTCATCTTATTAGTGTTGTTATTGTTTTCAGTGATGATCGGGATCGTAGACTTTGGCCTTTTATCATCTTCTTATGACGTCTTCCCACGCCTAAACTTCCTACGCCACTTCACTTTCTTGTAAAATACTGTACCTTCCCTGAACTTCTTCCACTACTTCTTAATTTACTGAGGGAATTAAAATTTCGGGAAAAGATATTTTACCACTATTTAACGACTTTTATCCTTTTTAATTGCGTAATGCTTATCACATCGTTACAGAAAGCCTAATGTTTTACAGACCGGTTACAAAATACGTGTGATAAGTGGGAGTGAAGTTTTAAGCCCTTATTCCGTGCGCAGGTCGGTCAGAATATGAATTATTTGAACAGTCCTTGTTCGTTTTAAGAATATGGAAGGAAGAATAGTGAGAAAAACTAAACCGGAAGCGTGTGAAATGTTTAGTCGCCGATCGCAACGTGTTAATTTATTGGTTAATGGAATACAATCTTAAGATGCTTTATTGAAGTGCGAAAAAAATTATAAACACCTTAATTATTATTATATTATAATCTGTTTACCTCATCGTATCCCCATCCAGGATTTCCCATTCGTTCCCACTGATCATAATCATGACGATTGCCACGCACGTAAAGCATGTAGTTTAGCACCGAAGACCCTCCGAGTACCTTACCTCTTGGCCAACTGCAGCGTCCACCCTTAAATCCTAGACAAGCTCTACCTAAAACAATAAAAAAAAATTTGATTCGTTTATAAATCTCAATCGTTCAGGAGTTATTAGCTAATTAAAAATAATTACAAAAAATACTATCTTTTAGTATACAAAAAAAAATATTTTTAGTAAGTTGATGTTTAGTAAAATACAAATCAGATAGAAATTTAGAAGGTGCAACCATATCGGTGAGGTATCTGTTGAGAGCCAGACTAAGGAATGATTCCTGAAAGAGGGCAGCAGCCCTTTCAGTAGTTGTTAGGGGCGTGAGTCAGGACGACTTAAACGGCCATATCAACATCACTCAGTCCTCTGAGTACTGCGCAGCTGAAAGCAATGGAAAACTACAGCTACTTTTTTTTCCAAGAAAATGTGGCTCTCTGCATTTTCATATATCAATGATGGAGGCGCCTTCCTTGGTAAAATATTCCGGAGGTAAACTAGTCCCCCGTTCGGATCTCCGGGTGGGGACTACTAAGGAAGGGGTCACCAGAAAATTAAAAAGTTTCGTGATGAACAAGAAGATAGGGAAGAGAGTAGAGTATTTCAAAACGCATAGCGATAGAATCATTGTAATAAGGATAAAATCAAAACCTAAACCGACAACGATTGTTAACGTCTATATGCCTACAAGCGCCCATGATGGTGATGAGGTAGAGTGTGTATACGAAGAGATTGCTGAAGCAATTAAACACGTAAAAGGAGATGAAAATTTAATAATAGTTGGAGATTGGAATGCAAGCATTGGAAAAGGCAAGGAAGGAAATATAGTGGATGAATACGGGCTGGGCAAAAGGAATGAAAGAGGGGACCGACTTAAAGAGTTTTGCACGAAGTATAATTTAGTAATTGCCAACACCCAATTTAAAAATCATAATAGAAGAATACACACTTGGAAAAAGCCAGGCGATACTGCAAGGTATCAGATAGATTATATCATGGTTAAGCAAAGATTTAGAAATCAACTGGTTGACTGCAAAACTTACCCTGGAGCAGACATTGATAGCGACCATAATTTGGTGATAATGAAATGTAGATTGGGGTTTAAAAACCTGAAGAAAAGGTGTCAGATGAATCGGTGGAATTTAGAGAAGCTTGAGGAAGAGGAGGTAAAGAAGATTTTTGAGGAGGACATCGCAAGAGGTCTGAGTAAAAATGATAAGGTAGAGAATGTAGAAGAAGAATAGGAGAATGTTAAAAAGGAAATTCTTAAACTAGCAGAAGCAAACTTTGGCGGAATAAAGCGAACTGATAGAAAACCTTTGGTTTCAGACGATATATTGCAGCTGATGGATGAACGTAGAAAATATAAGAATGCTAGTGATGAAGAAAGTAAAAGGAACTACCGACAATTAAGAAATGCTATAAACAGGAAGTGCAGACTGGCGAAAGAAGAGTGGATTAAAGAAAAGTGTTCAGAAGTGGAAAGAGAAATGAACATTGGTAAAATAGACGGAGCATACAGGAAAGTTAAGGACAATTTTGGGGTACATAAAGTAAAATCTAATAATGTGTTAAACAAAGATGGAACACCAATATATAATACGAAAGGTAAAGTCGATAGATGGGTGGAATATATTGAAGAGTTATACGGAGGAAATGAATTAGATAATGGTGTTATTGAGGAAGAAGAGGAAGTTGAGGAGGATGAAATGGGAGAAACAATACTGAGATCGGAATTTAAGAGAGCATTAAAAGATTTAAATGGCAGAAAAGCTCCTGGAATAGACGGAATACCTGTAGAATTACTGCGGAGTGCAGGTGAGGAAGCGATTGATAGATTATACAAACTGGTGTGTAATATTTATGAAAAAGGGGAATTTCCGTCAGACTTAATAAAAAGTGTTATAGTAATGATACCAAAGAAAGCAGGGGCAGATAAATGTGAAGAATACAGAACAATTAGTTTAACTAGTCATGCATTAAAAATCTTAACTAGAATTCTATACAGAGGAGAGTGGAAGAAGTGTTAGGAGAAGAACAATTTGGTTTCAGGAAAATGATAGGGACAAGGGAAGCAATTTTAGGCCTCAGATTAATAGTAGAAGGCAGATTAAAGAAAAACAAACCAACATACTTGGCGTTTATAGATCTAGAAAAGGCTTTCGATAACGTAGACCGGAATAAAATGTTGAGAATTAAAAAAAAATTAGGGTTCAAATACAGACATAGAAGAGCAATTGCTAACATGTACAGGAACCAAACAGCAACAGTAATAATTGAAGAACATAAGAAAGAAGCCGTAATAAGAAAGGGAGTCCGATAAGGATGTTCCCTATCTCCGTTACTTTTTAATCTTTACATGGAACTACCAGTTAATGATGTTAAAGAACAATTTAGATTCGGAGTAACAGTACAAGGTGAAAAGATAAAGATGCTACGATTTGCTGATGATATAGTAATTCTAGCCGAGAGTAAAAAGGATTTAGAAGAAACAATGAAGGGGCATAGATGAAGTCCTACGCAAGAACTATCGCATGAAATTAAACAAGAACAAAACAAAAGTAATGAAGTGTAGTAGAAATAACAAAGATGGACCACTGAATGTGAAAATAGGAGGCGAAAAGATTATGGAGGTAGAAGAATTTTGTTATTTGGGAAGTAGAATTACTAAAGATGGACGAAGCAGGAGCGATATAAAATGCCGAATAGCACAAGCGAAATGAGCCTTCAGTAAGAAATATAATTTGTTTACATCAAAAATTAATTTAAATTTCAGGAAAAGATTTTTGAAAGTATATGTTTGGAGCGTCGCTTTATATGGAAGTGAAACTTGGACAATCGGAGTATCTGAGAAGAAAAGATTAGAAGCTTTTGAAATGTGGTGCTATAGGAGAATGTTAAAAATCAGATGGGTGGATAAAGTGACAAATGAAGAGGTATTGCGGCAAATAGATGAAGAAAGAAGCATTTGGAAAAATATAGTTAAAAGAAGAGACAGACTTATAGGCCACATACTAAGGCATTCTGGAATAGTCGCTTTAATGTTGGAAGGACAGGTAGAAGGAAAAAATTGTGTAGGCAGGCCACGTTTGGAATATATAAAACAAATTGTTAGGGATGTAGGATGTAGAGGGTATACTGAAATGAAACGACTAGCACTAGATAGAGATTCTAGGAGAGCTGCATCAAACCAGTCAAATGACTGAAGACAAAAAAAAAAAAGAAAAAATTTACCAAAAGGAAATTAAATTGTTTTTAAACCACAGGAAAGATGTAAATCTTTATCCTAAATAATAAAATAACATAACCAAGTTTAAATTATATATATATGTATATAGCATTTATAATATATAATATATTTATAATATAGCATTTAGTTGTATTATTAAATTACTAGCATCCCCATCGCGTCTTCGCCCGCGCTAAATGCGTATAGAACTTTAGGAAAAATTGGAAATACTTTTTTAGTAATTATGTATGGCTGTTGCTTTCAGAATTATCGCTATTCACAACTTACCGGGAAAAATAAAATGTTTAAATAAAAGAAGAGTTTCAAAAATCAAAATTTTAGTGAAATCTGGAGGGTATTGAACTCGTTCAAGAACTACTTTGCTCCCGACACAACAAAGTGTAGGAGTTTCATCATTCCACTTTTTTGGCATCGCGACGGCTATATATTCTAATCTTGTTATTTGTTTGAATATCTTTCAAATTCATATAGTCAATTTCAGGGCGATTATCAAAAGCTGATTTTAGACCTGATATATCTATCAAAGGTCGAATTAGATTTCGAGCCGAGCGTATACACGTTGCGCTTCAAGTCTTTGAGAATGCTCTGGCTTAGATTCAAAGTTATCTACGATCATAAATTCTGGTGGCCCTAGAAGTTCTTCCTATGTGTAACTTCCCCGACTTAAGCGTTATGAAAATATTAATATCGAATTAAAAGTCGACTCTGTGCCGATTATGTGTACGGCTTACCCCGATGGAACTTCTTAGTTCAGGATATAAAAATATACAGAGTCCTACTTTGTTCCCGTGAGGATAGTGCTTGCGGGCCGCGTCAGATTAGACGTTGACATTAAGTTTAATAAAACACACAATAACTTTATGAAGAGGTCGGTATAGACGATGGCAATAAATTTAACAAAAGAAGTTCTAGTTTTTTTATTTATGCTTTATATATTAGTGAGATCGGTGAGGTTTGAACTGCGGTAAGCATTCCGGAGGCCATAAGAAAGCTACAATTAAAGTTTCGTAATGATTGATTTGTAGTTTTCACAGTTATCGGGAACAAACGAAAAAAACCTCTCTATATGGTATTGAGATTACGTTATTGAATTATTGCATACACTGAAAGAGTTATAAGCTATATGTAATAAGTAAATTTAGAAAAAATATGTTTTCAAAATAAATGTCAGATATTGTAAGATTTTTTTGAGAAATAATAAATATAACTTTCATTTTTTGCGTTAGTTGTATATTTTCTATTGAGGTAGATATGCATACATGCATACACAAACAAACAAACAAACAAACACACACACACACACACACACAAATATATATATTACACACATTCACATACCAATGTGAAATTTTATAATGTTAAAATAAATTTGTTTTTATCTGAGAGATTATTTTGATGCTTAATATCTTATTTTATAATAGCTGGGGAAATGTGTATAATTAAATTATTTAATGGCTCGTGGATTATAGTTTAATACTTAAAACTCCAAAAATAATTAGGTCTAATGGTCCGTATCTTAATTAAGATGTGGTTTCCATTCACCATACATAAATTGGTTTTAAAAGAGAGCAAACTTAATGATTTATTCGAGTTTTCATTTTTTTTTTTTTTAATAAACATTAAATCGGTTTAATTGCAGTTCTTTCCAGTACTGAACGAGCTATAAGTGAATTTAAAACTTGAATTTGAAATTTATTGTAATTGTACCGATCCGATACATGTTAGCCTACATATAAACAATTAATTGATTTTTTTCTGACGTTATTGTGACCTAATTCTTATCAGCATCCAAAGAAAATCTTCGGTAAAAATTATGAATTGTTTTTCCTTTGTTATTTGCTGTAGTGTTTTTTCAAAAACTGTTTTGATAAAATGCATACTCGTCCAGTATATCGTATAAAATTGGTTTTCGCTAGAGATTGAACCCTGTTTGGAAACCATAACCTTCGTACTTTCATTAATTATAACCTTTTTTGTATTTTTTTTATCCCTTAATTTTCGTAAATGCATTCTCACCAAGTAAAACATCAAGAGACAAGTTTGGCTAAATAGCGAACGTTAAAGCTACCGGCGAAAATTAAAAAATAATATGTAATTCAGTGTAAATTTTATTTGTTTATGTCTTGGTGAATGCGTTATGATCGTGTAAATCATATTAAAAAAAAAATCAATTATAAAATATCGAAAACTACTAGAATTACAGTTCTCGCACGTAAAATAAAAATTTTATTCAATTTTTCCTGTTAAAAACCCACAAAACTTATTAAATTTTTCCATTAATTTGGACCCCCAAAAATTTCAGTATAGTTTTAGTTTACCATCTGAAAAAAAAATCACGATGAAATATTTCTTTAGCCGTAACTCAAAAACAAAGAGTTTCCGTACATATATTTATAGGAATGTTCATCTTCCATTAACGTCACAAATCAGCTTCCGAAGTATTGCCATTCGAATTTGAATCGCCTGTATTCATAGCGGTGTCGAACTATTACGTTTCTCAGGTCTTAATGAGGGAAGGGGCTGTTTTTTGATGAAGTAGTGGTGGAGTTAAGGGGCCGATAGGATTCTTCTTTATTACTTGTTCAGATGTATGATTAATGTCACAACACATTAATGCACTCTTCTATGAGAAAAAATTATGTATATTAAATATAGATATACTAAATATCTATACACGGATTAGACTTTCCGTGTTTAGGGTTTTCTCTGATCTTTGTGTATAGATCGCAAGGGAATGTTTATTGTATTTTGAATAAAATTTTAAATATTTATTGTTAATAAAAAAATTTAATTTATATTTTTGCTGTTTATGTCCTTTTTGGGTAAGTCTTATAATAATACTGACGTTCAGGACGTAACATTGTATGATGTAATTTAAACTAACTGTATTAAACGTACCTGTAGGTTCAGTTTTATACTGCCAGTCTAAACCCGACAGTTGAAGGTAAGCGGCTAAAGAAGGAACGTCGGATATCTCGTTTTCGTCCGGACCAGCTTCTAGAAGAAGAACGGACCAGTGCGGCACTTCTGATAAACGGCTGGCGATTACCGCTCCTGCTGATCCTCCGCCGATAACGATAAAGTCGTATTCTCTGTTCAGCTGTCGCTGATTTATCGGTCTTGATTCCGGATCGAAAGTGTCGTAGCGATAATACGCTAATCCTGCTATCAGCAATGGAATTAACCATATACCTGTAAAAAGTAAGTCTGTATCAAATTTTACTTTTTAATAAAATAAATTCGATCAAAAAATATTCCTGCTTGAGCTTGTATAGGTTAAAGACGGGTAACAAAGAAGAAGTTTTGAACCTTACGATTCTTTTAAATTCAATTAAATAAATGTAAAAGAATAGCATATTTAGTATCGTGGATCGGCTAACGAATCTATGAGAAATGTACGAATTAAAATTAAATCGATGAATTATTTAGAATTAATGTTTAGTAAAAGTTTAGTTACTGTGTAAACGCTCAGTCGAGCGACATTTGTTCGGCTTTTTTCTGAAAACATTATGGCTACGCTTTACGCATAATTCCATAAGGATTTTAATATTGAAGTTAAAATTACGAGTCTTGGGCCTCTCCTACCGACAAGGGAACGTCTCATTTTACAGGTTACGGCTTACGGACCAGGAAAGAATTTAAGTTCTCCCTTAAATTGCGTATTAACCTTCAAAAAGACGTATTTAAATCTTCTCCCTAAAACAAACATATAACATCATGGCGACAATTACTTATCCTTATATTTAACCACTTATAATTTTTAATCGAAATTTTTCGTGGAAGAAAATGTAAAGATTTGACGAATTCACATTCCTTAAGCGTTTAACGTGTTAATATCTGATTTAGTTTGAACGAAAAGGGAAGATTGTATTTTAATTGAAAAATATCAGATTAAAATCCGTTTTTCGATCTCGGGATATAAGAAATTATTTTTTCTCACTTCACGTAACGGTATAAAAATCAGAATTTAATCGATTAAATCTATTCGATTTCGATTTAATAAAATTATGTTGAATAAAGATTTTTAAAACTCTTCGCCCGCTTAATAAAAAAAGGTTTTTGTAAATCGGTAACCTGCTGCTACCGCCTCTATGAAAATGTCACGATCACTAATCACTACAAGAGATCGAGATGGAGCTCCTCGCCTGGGGGTGGTCTTGAGTTTTCCACCGGGTGGGGTCGTTCGCCTGGTACTGCGATTCCCCGATCAGGTAGATCGTCTTTTTTGTTATCCACCCTTTTTTTTATGCGCGATCCTTCCTTCCCGTTTTGCTTTTTGCAGTGTAAACGGGACCCTATTCGGTCTGTGCCGTGAGGATTCGCCTACGGACCGACCAGGGGAGATCGTTTCTTATTCGGTGATCGCATAATAATTCCAACAGCTGAAACCCCTACCGGGCAAATAATCGTCGTTTCTAAATTACATGTGCAGTACGAGGTAGAAAATTTTCAGATTTTTCTCCCCAAACTGTTATAATTATCATTTAAACATCCAGTAACGATCATTTAACCGTTCCAAGGTTTATATCGTGATATGGCCAGTTTAGCAGTTATTATTGTTATATTAGTATCTCAGGATACAGAATAATTCCCTCGGGTAATTTACCGCCAATTACACGCATTTTTCGAGCAAAATAAGATTCTGCTTTCGCTATTTTTTGTTGAATACTTTTCAACAAAATTCATTTCGTCTATTTACGTAATGGAACCGTCTCTTAATAAATTCAAGCGAAAAGAAACGCTTTCATGTCGCCTTCAAAATATTAGGGGCAAACTCCTTTTCAGCAAGGTGGTCGGTCAAACTTCTTCGATATTATTCTGCACTATTTGTCCATAAAAATATTTTATCGTCTTCCGTCGATTATTGAGAAAGAGATGGGGGTTAGAGGATATAGAAAAGCTTATAGAAGCGACTGTCGCTGGTAAAAAGCATAATTCTTTTACTGTCAAATTGGAATCTGTTAACCGTCGTTTTAATTACTTTTATTTATGTCATATAGATTTCTTTAAAGTTTATTATTATACGTTTGTTCGAATAATTCCTTTACGTTTTAAACACGTCGATACCGTTTGTACTGTTACAGACAACATTTTCTGTTAGGTGTCGTTTTTATACTCCGACGGAAATATTTTGACTACGTTATCAATTTAATAAAAGAAAATTCAGTGACATGGTGTGAGATAGACAAGCTATAAGCCGATAATGGGTGCGTAGATTAATGAATTGTTATTATGTTGAAATTAATTTAAACTTCAGGAAAGAATTTTCGAAAGTATATATTTCGAGCGTAGTTTTATATGGAAGTGAAACTTGGACGATCGAAGAACCTGAGAAGAAAAAATTAGAAGCTTTTTAAATGCGGTGCTGTAGGAAAAACTTAAAAATCAGCTGGGTGGATAAAGTGACAGATAAACAGGTAATGCGACAAATCGATGAAGAAAGAAGCATTTGGAAAATATGGCTAAAAGAAGAGACTGACTTATAGACCACATCTTAAGGTATCCTGGAATAGTCGCTTTGATAATGGAGGGACAGGTAGATGGGAAAAATTATGGCAGGAAGGCAAGATTTGGAATATGTAAAACAAATTGTTAGGGATGTAGGATGTAGAAGGTATACCGAAATGAAACGACTGGCACTAGATAGGTAATCTTGGAGAGCTGCGTCAAACCAGTCAAATGACTGAAGACAAAAAAAAATTTGTATTACCTGTTCCGACGATAGTAAGACCCGTTTTCAGTGCGGTTGTTACAGCAATCAGGGTGAATATCATTTTGCACTGTATGATGACATTCTACAAACGCACCCGCAGCCGAGCTCTGGAATCTTCTTCTGTCCCTGGGAGGGGAGCGGGTGCGCATTTTAAAATCAGTTGTCGCAATTTTCCAATTTCCTCGTCCTTATCGAAATTTTCATATTTTTTCACCGGACCCGTTGATTGTCTTCTTTCTCTTACCGGAAATCGTGCCTGAAAAATAAATTAGAATAAGCTTACAGAATCATGATAGTATTACGCATAAAATTTTAATATTATCAGCTACGAAATCGTAGGACGGTGACGTACTTTGGAAATCCGAAAACGATTTCTTTTGTCGAAAATTTATATCTTTTCCGTAATTTCCCGATTAATAAGTAATCTTATGCCCGTTACGCTTCAAAATCAGAATACTGTTTCTTTTGAAATTCAAAATATATATTATTTACGATGATATTTAAAAAAAAGTATTTCGCTTCCGGTATCGCTTGCTTACCTCGTTCCACCGAATAAGGTCGATCGGCTTCCTCTTGCCGGCATTAGATTCGAAAATGTAAAGACCAGATTTTATCCACAATTCACAATATAATAACTGTAACCGTCGTTATAATATATACACAACTTATAACCGTTGTAATATATATATACTTACTTAGGGTCAGAGACGTAAGCTTACGAACGGCCTATCGAAATTACCATTTACACAGGGCTTAAAATTTATTAAGATTTAAACTATTAAGCCCAACTTCATAAAATTCTTTATCTTTATTTCTCAACAAGTAATACGTTTCATAAGGTTTTGAGAATTGAAAAAGAACAACCGATTTCTTTAAACGTATGCTGCGTGCAGGCACCGATATTCCCGATAGGAGAAACGGATCCGCTGGTTATGCAAGTAGAAGTTATTTGAAAAGATGTTCCGACCGAATATTCAGATAAATGTACTTTCAAATTTGTGAGTCGGACGGAAAAATAAAATAAACGAATACGGTGATGACTTTATATCGTCGTAGAAACTACGTAGGTCAATCCAGGAGCAGGTTCGTATTTCGATTTCAAAAGCGTCTATGATTAACCGTCGGGTGTAAAAATATTTAGGACGGTATGAAGAAAGTCATATATATTTATGAATCTAAGATTGTTGTAAAAGTGACGATCTACAACGTCAAAACGTACACTAAATTGTATAAATAACGCATTATGCTGTCGTATTGTAAGCTTTATTTATTCTTTTTTTACTATTCCAGCTCAACTTTCATGATACGTTTGAAGCTAACTAACTCGATTCATAAAAACTGGAAAAATAAAAGGTAGTGGTATTTTACCCTCTGATCTTATATCCGATAATCTATGCGATTTTATTTCGTTACTCAAATTCGTCTTCATTAATCTGTAGGAAAATTAAAGAAAAGAATTCTTTATTGACCGCTTTTTACCCTAAAACGTCTTCACGACGGTACAAGATGAGAAAAAAATTGTAAATTTGCATTAACCGCGTAATAATTAATTTTTTTCATCGTTAATGCCAATTCGGTAGTTTTGGACCAAGTATTCCAGTTACCGGCCGTTTTTCAGAAGGTAGTTATTTCTGGTTAGAAACAATTACTGTTTTAAAATTAAAAACACAGTTTCGATAAACACAGTGCTGAATGAGAAAATTGTACGAAAATGATAAACAACTTTAGGGATGATTTATTTTTGTAAATAAAAAGATGAATTCATATTTCGAGTACGATACGGGTGATATATTCTAACTCTCGGAAGAAAAATGATCAGCCGCCGCAACGTCTTAACGAGAAGCTATCCAACAGCAGCCGTCCATACAGCAATTATGTTATTATGTGATCGTTATAGTAGGTTTCCTTCTTCTTAACTCTTATGTAAAGTAAGAGTTATTTGAAAATAATCACTTTCTTCCCGTAGTATTGTGTATGGGTGCGCGCAAGGGCGTGTGTGTGTGTGTATGTGTATAAAGTTTCTGTAGACAATCTCTTATTCGGCTTGCCAAAACAAACATGCGATTTTTTATTTTTAAAACTAACCATTCCGGAGTATTAAAATGACTATTATTTGAAGAAGAAAAGAAGTCTTAAAAACGTAACAATGGTCGAAAACACCAAAAGAGAGGAGAGCAATATGAATAATTGAGCGACTGAACAATTCAGTTAATAGGTTATATTTTCAGAATTTCTTTTGCGCGATTTACACAGATGTAGAGTCGGGATGTAAAAACATTTCACTTCTGTCTAGCAATAAATAAAAAAATTACGTTTTTGTAGAATAATAAACTAGCAATTTCCAGAAAATGCATCGTAATAAATGGATGTAGCTGTTACTTGATGAAAATCCATTTTGACAAAAGAAATATAACAATGTGTTATTTGATTTTCACAAAATTATTTTTAAAAAAACATTTATTTTTTTAATACTTTTTTGAAAATCAAATAACATATTAGTTTATTTTCTTTTGAGAAGATGCATCGTCCACTCTTCGATAACGCGTCGCAGTGGTCCGAAACAGTTTTTAATAATTTACACTCGGTCCAGATTAACGCTTGTAGTTTACTCTACTTCACTAAAATAGCTTTATTATTAAAACGACGATTTAAATACTAAACGGTGGAAGAATTATTTATTTCGATAACATTTTTATTTACTTTCCGTGGATTTCCTTTTTATCAGTTTTATATTTAAAATAATAACAGTAACGATTATTGTAAATTGTACTCGATTATGATAACGTAACGTTTATTATTACTTTCCCGCTCGGGAATACTTTCTAATGTTTGCTTATTAGAATTCTTATACCGGTTACCGCTTCACTTACAACTTGAACTCGCATCGCAGGTACACCGTAACATCTAGTATTGTTGTAAAAACAATAATTATCTTTGAGGAAAATGTAATTAAAAAATATAACTGTGTGCATGCTTTATAATGTATACTTATACTCGTGCACGTATACAGTTAGAAATACATTTATTAAACATTAATAATTTGCGAATGTAGCGTTTAAGTTAGTAAGAGTACGTACACGCACGGGAAGTATTTTCACATTTCAAATTTAATATTAGGTTGCATAAGCGTTTCTAAGGTTCTTGGTTTCACGGATATACGATATTCTCAAAGCTTATTTTTGAACTCTTATTCATTTACTCGGCGTTCTAATCGTACTTACTAAGCGGATAAAACGTTTATCGTTTTCTTATCAGGGAAAATTATCTTTCGTTTATGTGTAACGTTTCAGACAACATTACTAGCGATCTGAATAGAGCTATAAAACTGTTATTTTTATATGAAAATTACGCATCGATACAAAAAATAAGAAAAGTATTAATAATACTGACTTGTACTATTTAAATAACGTATCATTTCTCGTAATTTTTTTTTTTTTTTTTTTTTAACCTCCGAGTCCACAGTTAAGCATTACTTCAGAGGATGAGATGAATGATTTGTAGCGTGTGTGAAAATGCCATGCCTGACCGGGATTCGAACCAGGATTCTCGTAATATTTATTACGAGAACCATTATTCTCGTAATAAATATTACTCAAAAAATGTTATGAAAAGATTTGTTGCCTTTAAAACGCTAGGTTTTTGTGCTACTCGGACTCATCACTTAAAACTCAACTCCTGATCTCGATCAAATGTTCACAGGGAAAACCCTGGGGGTTTGATGCCTACAATAAACAGTCATCGCCAAGTAAGAGTTACTCTTAGGAAATCCTTAATCTAATTCTAATCCATTAACCGTAACACAAAATTAACATCATTGACACTTAAAAATATTGACATTTTGTTGGTGTCAATCATTTTTCTCCGTTTTCATGATCTTATCGAACATAAACGGTAGTAAAATGTTAAATCGTTACTTAATCGGTAAAAAAAATATATATTCAAATTATTAAAACAAATTTCTCCTTCATCGGAATTCTGGAAAGCTTTATGTTTTGTTTTATTATTCATATTATTATTCGATTGAAATTTGTTGGTATCAAATATCGTCAATAAATGTTTTCGATCGATTACTGAAAAATTAATCGATTACTATTAATAAAACAGCCGACCTGGAAATAATATTTGATCGAAGATAATTTATATATATATATATTTTTTTTCGAATAAAATTATCACGAAGACTTGTTAATTGTTATATCATGATGAATTGTTAAACTGTGTAATAATTTTTTTTTTTTTAATTTTATCGAATTTATAGAATAATAGATGTAAGAATACACAAAAAAATGAAAAAAACTCATTTGAATTTATATATAACTTATATAGTCTTATTTAAGACTATATAAGTTACCCTACTGAATTAAGTTTGTATATAAACTGTATATAAAATGCGACGATTCCCGCAGAAAGGTCGCATCGCTTTACTGCTGTCTCGGTAATAAAAAAATGTCTTTATTAAAAATATCTGTGTTACAAATCAGAGTTATTTTCTTTGGAATAATATTTTTTATTCGTCGAGTAGAAAGGCGTTCACTATCACGTGAATCTTGGTCCTGGACTCGGCGTGCCGATACGGGACACAATAAATTCGATTAAGTGAATAAGTCAACGGAAAATCACTCATTCCGAGCTTCCGCTTGAATTTTATTTATCGGAACAGCCGTTCCGTTTTTTGACGATGAAATCGGTGTCTCGTCGCCTACAACTAATGAGTTATTAATAATTCCTTGAAACAGCATTTAAAAAATAAGTAAACATATAAAAGGGAGCAAAGTGCTTATTACATCGTAATCCTGTGCAAAAATAGAATCATCAGAAGGCAGATCCCTGCATTCCCTTATTTTCCCTTGTTTATAAAATCTGGCACGGTACGCCTGTTATTCTTTGTATTGGGTATCTTATATTCGCGACTGACTTTGTCTCGTGTCATGTTGTCTTCACCGTTAGTTCAAGACGTTAACATATATATATATATATATATATATTATTAATTAAAGCGTTTATAAAATTAAAAATGAAAGAAATTTAAGCGAACTTATACATTAAAAATAATAAAAATCCCTTTCAGCACGCCGGAAGTCGGAGGTAGATTTCACCGGTGCTAAGTAGGGGATAAAAAAGATTTCCACCTTAAAGTTAAGAAAAACTTCAAATTTACTCAATACAACAATGGTTGCATTTGAAAAGAGTTTCACATACGACAAGCCCCATCTTCTTACAATTCCAGCAACATTTTGTTCATCCCTTGCCGTAAGGGTTGGTCATATCAAAAATTATTTCAGACAAAGGTTTTAGGTAATGTTTAGAGGAATAACGACCACTTTAAACCGATTCGATACTGTGTCTATTAAGGAGGTATGATTTTATTGTCTTCGAAACCACATTTTTCCCCCTCTGGGCCAATGGTTGGTGATATCAAAAAACTTTACTTTGATACGTTTTAGGCCCTTATCCCAAGAATAGTAAGAACTTTAAATGAATCCGATATTTTACCTAATAAGAAAGTTATAGCGATATTTTGTTTTTTCGAAAAAGCCCCCCCACCACTTCCACCGACATGATCCGATTTTGCCCATTAACGAACTCGACCGAGATTTTTGGTCGTTATATTTTATGTATCAATTTCGCCATATGAATTAAGATATTTATCGTAGCGATACGCCAGCATCAATATACCCTCGTTGTATTCTTCTGCTGTTAGTCCATTTAGCCACTGTTTAAACAGAATTTTTAAGCTCGTCACTCGCGAATTGCTTACCACACAAAATTCTTTCTATTTCCTAAAAAAATTGTAATCAGAAGGAGCTAAGTCCGGACTGTATGGTGGGTGATCGTAAATTTCCCATCCAAATATTCTCAGTAAATTACATGTCGGACCCGCAACATATGGACGTGCATTATCGTGCAGCAGGAAGATGCCGTTGGTCAGCCGCCCACGTTGTCAATTTTGAATGGCGCCCCGTAACTTACATAGAGTTTCGCAGTAGGCTTCTGCATTTATAGTCGTTTCATGTGGCATGAAATCAATCAGAAGTATGGCAAACCGATCCCAAAAGACTGTGGCCATCAGTTTGCGTACAAATGCCTGTGGCTTGACCTTTGTCGGTCTGGTTGGTAATTGAGGATGACGCCATTCACTTGACTATAGTTTTCTGCCTGGCGTGCTATACGAAATCCATGTTTCATCGCCGGTAACAATTGAATTAAGGAATTCATCACGTTTTTCTTTGTAGAGCACCAAAAATTTCAAAGCATATCCCATTCGGATTTTTTTGACATGTTTAGACGTGCGGCATCCAATGCGTACAAACCTTTCTGAAGCCTAAATGGTCGTGAAAAACGCGACCAATAACGGCTCTTGAAAGATCAAGAAAAAGAAGTGCCAGGTCGGAAATCGTTGAGCGACGATTTTTTCTGATTTCATCACCGACGCGTTTCAACAAGTCCTCGGTGATTATCGATGGTCTCCCCGAACGTTGTTCATCATGCACATTAATTCTGTTATTTCTAAACTTTACACATAATTTTCGGACGTTTCTTTCATTCATTACATTATCACCATACACAGCAACCAACTGCCTATGAATTTTAGCCGGCATAACCTTTGATGGTTTAAAAAACGTATGACTCCACGTATTTCACGGTCGGCGGCAACATTGATTTTCCTGTTCATCTTGTAACGTAATAACTCGCACGTAATCAAAGATACTACAACGCGAAAACTTACAGACAACAATGCAGTGTGTGCATTACTAGCGTGACCATGAACGACATAGGTTCGCCAACCTTAAAGAGAGAAATTTGCCAGCGGTCTTACTTTAGAGATATCCATCGTAGATAAATATGTATATAAAACTTTGAACCGAAAGTGGTTTTGGTGTCTGGGAGATGTGAAACGGGAAGATATCCGAAATTTTCCGGAAGTCGAATCATGGTGCCCATTACAATACGTAGCTTTCTTATGAAATCTGCCTGAATACATTATCGTGTAAAAATGAATTTGAATTCGGCGGTACACATTATAATGATATTAACAGAATGAAGAGTTAAGTATAAAATTTACTTATAAATGTTAATAAATCATTAATTATTATATAGTTAATAAACATTTTTTTATTAAAGGGTATAGGAAATAAGGATTGAAATCTCGACTGAGAAATTTACGATTAATTTTATTAACGCATAAACAACGATTCAGTTAAATAGTGACTTAAAAACCTTAGTTCTATATATATATATAAATATAAACCCTCGCGTGGTTTTGACGCCAGCGAAGTTACACCCTTCTATCCATTTACCGACGGCAGCTGTCAAAACAAAAATTACGTTGTAAGACGGGCGTTTAGGTTTTTAACCGAGGCGAAGTCGCACACAAACCCATATCGTTTGTCGTCGGATAGGAAACGAGAACACTACTCTGACCGTATCGTGGCGTCATGATCGCTATCGACTTAAAAACCAATAATTTCCTGTCGCGTTTACTGTTTTAAGCAAAAGGAACCGATTCCCGGAACATTTTTACTTGTATACGTGTTGTGTGCCATTGCGGAATCGTACTTTCTAGCATTATATTTCAAATATTAAAGTGATTAACTATCGCTTAAACGATCTACATCCTACAGAATAAATCGTAATTCAAATGTAAAAAAGTTTTAAAGATAAATTAAAACGTTTAACATTTCCTAATAAAGTACTTATTTCCCTATTTTATTAAATTTTCCATTACTCACGACTTTCTCTTTTTTTACTTAATCTTGTCTTAAAAAATAACTTTGCAGGTTGTTCTTTTTGTCCTCTGACGTCATGTGGGCGTTTTTTTTTTCACGTGCGTAGGTGCGTTTGTATTAAACACGTTCCTACAAAACACGCGTACGTCATTATTATTACAAGGAAGAATGATTAGATAGTTTTGATCCGAGTGAGTGAAACTTTTTTTTTAAAACGATGGCTTCTCAATCGCTTTTACAGTGACCTTGTTCCTGTTGTAGCAGTTTTGATAAGAGTGACGAGCAGTAACCGTAAAGATTATTAATCAATAGCGATTAATCGTCACAAACCGTTTTAAAATGACTCCTGAAATGTTAGCTTGTTTTTTATAAACTTCTTTCTTAGAGATGTATTAACCTTTAATATTTTATTTATATATTTTTTCATTTACTTTTAATTTTCATCGGGTATTGAGTGTCAGTTTCATTTATTACAAGTTCACACACCTTTAGTGCGGGTCCAATTTCTCTAAATATATCACACTTAAAAAAGTATCTTTTATAGTAAAGTAATTTTACTTGATTTTATTTATTTATTTTATCTAAAGAAGATGATTTTAAAAATATCAAATTCTACTTTTTAATAGAAACTGTAATTATATATTTTACTTATTATTATAATTATTTATTTGTCTAAGGAAAGAAAGAACTTCAAAGGGGTGCAAAATCAGAGCTCTAGAGCTTTGCTGCAAGAAGGAAAGTATGGTAATCGGTCAAAAAATGGGGTATGGTCTTTTGCATATCTCGACGTTTCACAACCTGGGACCCCAAAAAAAGAAAAAAGGGAGGGGTAATTTTCCTACATATGTACGTGTGTTTGTGTGTTTGAAGCTTAATAAATTTTGACTGGATAAACTGATTTTCACCAAAGTTTGTACAAAGACTCATGTATACGGGGACATTTGTTGATTAACTTTTGGGGTGGATATTTGTAGGGGGTGGGATAAATAGTTTATCAGGGTTCAGTTTTTCTCAAAATTTTGCGAACATAACCCCGCTTTATTTTAAGTTCAGTACTTGCGTACACGCTTATCTTACCATTTTTAAAACATTTTGCTCCGCAATTCCCCCTTCCCCAAAACTCGAAAAAAGAACTCTTTTTATTTTAATCGCATATTTTTTAACCGTACTTTTTTACGTCTTTCTAGACACAGTAGTAGTGCTGTTGACCCAGAAAAAATATATTTTGTGGGCAATATTGGGGGGTGTGGAGCCGATCAAAGTTTATAAATATTAATTTTCTGAATTTTTTAAAACTTTTTTGGTCTTTTTTAAGTATCACTTTTCCACTACATACGATTTAATAACCAGTGCCAGGAAAATATACTCCTGAGGCTGACAACAGAGTTATCTTAATGTTCCTATAAAATAAATTAATCTTGCAGAAAATAGTTCGTAATTTTTTACCAGTAAAATATTAATTAAATTTAATCGTTTAAAATGTATTTCAAAATGTCAATTTTATAATAAAAAATCTCAATAATTTCCTTTAAACAGAGATTATTATCGAAATTTCCATGGAAAAATAGTGGGCCCACGTAAATTTTTTGTATTGCACTAAGCATAAGGGAATTATTAATTGTGGGTTTCTATTTACTTTTTTAAATAATAGAATTTATTTAGCATTCTGATTAATATTTGGGTCTGGCATGAAAAATGCGTAAAAACGTTCGACCGTAAATAATTTTTACGCAAATGCAGAGGTGAAATTTTTGAAAATTGTGTAATTTTCTGTGGTAAAAACCATTCGAATCCGGTGGTCCGGATGTAGAGACGTTATTTCAAACGTCGGAAAGGGAAAATTATATTAAATGAGTAATTTGCAATACGTGTATTTTTAACCTATATCGGATTTTTCGGACAGTTTCCTGTATACGGTTTTATTTTTTAATGCTGAGATCGGTCTCATTTCGTTTCTAATGTAGAATAGAAATGCTTTTAAACCCTTTTTTGTGTTTACATCACGAACCGACTTGGACTGTGATAGATATTTCGTCGTTTGATAAAGTAAAAAATACTTATCGATTCTAAAGTTATATTATTCTTTAAAAAGAGTCTTCTTTTATTCCCCAAGTCAAAACAAATCAATGTCCTATATCTTATTGATGATTATTTTTGATAAAAAAATCGATTAAATAATCAGACATAATAAATTAACATATAAGCTAGATATACGTTTAATATAGATAAAACACTTCTATCAAATGTATTCAACTAAAGTTAATAATACTCATAAGTAAAACACCGATGTCTCATTGAATTATGTCTTATAATTTACTTACTATCTGATACAAAAAAATACGTCTCAAAATGAAAAGAATGCGAATGATATCTTCAGTAAGTATCTAAGGTAAATACCCTCCCAAAAACATTTTAGTTGAAAAGAGGCCCATAAAGCAATTGTTTGTCCTGAATACCAACAAAAACAGTGTGATATAAAAAAAGTTGTGAATAATACAAGCCCCCGAAAAATACAGAATGTGAAGGTATCCCCTAAAAACAATTGTTTGTCCCGAATCCGAAAAAAAAATTATTTACAAAGAAACTGAATGCTTTTTGCTATCTTCAAACTTCTCTAAAACACAATTTTTTCTTCAAATGCAGAGAAAAAATATTTAATAAATTAAGCCGTCAAAAACTTGTAAAGAATTACAAAAATTCACTCGCCACAGGGATGTTTCAATTATAAAATAATAAATTGCAAAAGAATGTTACTTTAAATAGATGTCGCTCTTACCGATTGAGTAGCTTACTAGCTTTTTTCGTGTTTTTTTCTAAACCGGTTATTTCTTATATTTTAAAACTGCCCCGTGGCGAGTGAATTTCTCTAAGAAAAATCTTTTGAATTTTTGGCTAGCTTTTTGTTTATGAATTCTTAAATTGTCTACCTGAATCCAATTCATCTTCTATTATATTTATTAAACAGTTTTTATCATAATAACATTTTGTTAGATATCCTAGTGTTTTCTTAATTCTGTAGTTTGCGCTATCCGACGAAACATACGCCTGCTTGCTGTTGGAGAAGAATAAATATGGCAGTTTCATTTTGCGTGATAAGAAAAGAGTAAAAATAGGTAAACGTGTCCATTAATGAATATATTTGATTACGAGAATAGTGTTTGTGTAAGGAAAAATGTATAACAAAGTGGTATTACCGGTTATCATGTTAGTGTATGTTTTTTTAGTGAATGAAAAGTTGCGACTTTTCGTAAGAAGCATAACATTTTCAATAAAATACTCTCTGTTTGCCGTTTTGTTGTGTTTTTACTCTCGTGTTTGAGCTTTAGGCGAAGATTCATTAGATTCCCAAATGGCGAGTCTTGATTAATTGCTGTTGTCAGGTAAGCGATAAAACAAGGCTGCGTATTTATTTTAATCATTTGTTGATCCTGAAGAATAACAAATAAAACCCCTTTTAAAAGCACTTCTATTTTTCATATTCTGATTTTTTAAGTTATGGAATGAACGATCTTAAAATAAAAGTGTGACCTGTATATATTGTATCTAACAATTTTGTAGGAGACGCCGCGTCACCTTCGGTGGACGTTGACCCAAACCGTCCTCCTTCGTCACTGTTTTATTTCAATGCGACTCCCTCATTCAATTCCATTCATCACTCATTATTTCTATTTTTTCATTTCGCGGTCAACTGTCATCATCAATGTAGTATCATCTTTACTCATTTACTTTATTTCAAAAGGACTCGAATAAAATCCAGCTTTAATTAAATTAATAAAAAAATATATAATTCATTTAAATACAAATAAATAACTGAATAAAGTTTAATTCTGTTAGATTGGTTTTATTAGAAACTATTTTATCTGATTGTGTTTTCAGAGAGAACTCGTAAGCTGACTTCCTTATTCCTCTTATTTTGCACCTTTTTTCCGCCGATCTCTAAAGCCTTCTCGAAGAGATTACTTAATATCAAATAATTTTAAAATATAGTATTAATTTTTAAATGTGTTATTAAATGTAGTATTATAATTTTTAGTATATTAATTGTTTGTTACATTTTTTCTGCAGTATTTTCTACTTAAGTTTTAGGAATTTTATTAAGTAATATATAATTTTAACGTCTTTGCATTCTATAGAATATTGTTCCGACATCGCTCTAAGTCGGTGCTTTTCTGTTCGATTACGAATTAGTAGAAGATTTTCCTGTATGCATACTCATTATTTTTCAATACTTATTTTAAAGAAACAAAAATTCGGAATTTAGCGTTCATGACGCAGGAGCTTTTTATTAATCGTATTTGCATTCTATTTTCATCCTCTTTTTAATTCTAATTCGTTTTTAAGAACTGATTTTTCTTTTACGTAAACAATTTTTTTTTAATATGAAGTCCGTGAAGTTAATTGTTACCAATAATTATTCTGTGTATTTTTACAAATTAATTCTTTAATTAGATTTCTATTTAAAATTGTAATTTATATTATAATTAAGTATTTTGGAGCATCCTAACTAATTAAAACATTTGAATCAGCATATCTACTAAATTCAGTATACTGGTATTATTTGAAATCTTATCTTGATTTATCTATTTGATTATTTTAAATTTAACTGTTTGTTTTTATGAGAAAATAAATATTATGTATTTTTTACTATTTATTTATCAATCTTGAATTTTCTTAATAATCCGGGGTTTAGAGTAAAATATAAGTAACTTGTAAAGGTGAATGAATATCAATCCTGATTGTGTTATTTAATTTTTACCCTGGCAGCCGGGCAATTATCTATACCTACCGTTTTCAATCTTTGAGTTTTTGCTTCGGTGTACACACACATATATATATATATATATATATATATATATATATATATATATATATAACTTATGTTAAAGCTTTTATATATGTATATAAGGGAGCTTATTCTTTTTATAAGATTAAGTCTTAAACCCATTTATTTATATAGTCATATTTTAATGAAACTATAGTATGGACAACAGAAAGATAAAGGAAAAATTAGGTAAATTTATTAGTACCGTTTAGGCCTACTGTTCTAAATATGCTCATTAATACGGAAAATAAATAAATACATTTATTCTTAACGAATATTTTCATTTATAATCGAAAATATATATAATATCATTAAAGATATAAAGCATAACAAAATAAACACATTACATGATTTTTTAGCACATAAATAACCGTAAAATTCTTCCATGTTCTTGAAGATATATATATATATATATATATATATATATATATTTCTATCACAAATATTACGAAGCACTTACAGTTATTTATCATTTTATTTTATAATTATTATTTTGACTTTTTTAAAATGCTTCTTCTAAATTTCACTGTTTATTACCTTTCTACTTTTAGAAAGGCTTACGAATATCAACATAATTGGCTTGGTAATTTCACCTCTCATTTTTTCCCCCTTCGCAGTTCTATTTTAGTAAGTGAGTATTAGAATAATAATTGCTGTAACGGAATATGGGGTTCTACGATCTTAAACGTAATCTTGATTAAATTCAATTTTTGATTTTATTTTTTAATAAAATTTTCCTTAGTTCACGACTTGTCACTGCATAGTATTAACTTAATACAAATAAGAATAATTTAAATTTAATATTCTTTTATAGTAGACTATATCTGCGGTAAAAAAAAAACAAGATTTCATAAATAAATAAAAAATAGAATTAATTATACATATTTTTGTATTATATATACAATATTCAATTATTAAGCTTAATATTGAACAATTACGGTGAAATAAAAATACATTTCAAGGTCGCTCGGATATTCAAAATAATTTCAAGCGAAAATTAAAGAAAACGATTTAAAAAACGAAAAGAAAACGTAAAATAAAGAGCCTTATCTCACGATCGATATTAATCTCAAAACGTTATTTTCTTACTTTCCTTTTCTGGGTTCCCTTTACATTTCCATCATATTCGGGCAACGTAACTTAAATTAAATAAATGTAATAAAAATTAAAATAGTACTATTTTATTTTTTATTACCTATATGGTTTACATTTATATTTTTGTTCGCATATTTTTTTGTCGGTAAATGATATTCACGTGAACCGATTTGTAAAAAATTAAAAATTCTAATATATCTGTGTTTGCTAAAAACATAATCGATTATTGCGATCTCCGTTTGTATCGAACTGAACTGTTTCCTAATTATATAGCGTAATATTAGAATATAGAATATAATAATAATTCCTAATTATATTCAGCCTAAAAGAAATAAGCCTATTATTCATCAGTTTTTATTTTTAATACCTTATTGAAAGGTACAAGATATTTGAATGACTTATTGAAAATTAAATTAAACGATTTCCTTTTAAGGTACGATGATTTTTTTCAGATACTGTGTTGCTAATCAGATGAACCTGAACTTTTTGCATTCTCATTTAGCTTCTTATTAAATGCGCAAACATACATCAGTTAACTCCTTTTAAATAGTACTTCTTATGAATCGTTTTCAATGAAAAAATTATTTTTATGTACGGTATGGTCTATAAATGGTTTTCTTTGTTATTCGATAATTGTTTACTTTGCTCCGATTAAAAGCTTTTCTTCGGCTTTGTAATTTATTGCACGTATCCATTAAATAGGTTTAATGTTAAGAAGGCTTTATTCTTTCCAATACATTATAAATGAATTTCGAGACGTAAGGTTGTACTTAAAATATTTGACCCGAAGCGTATTTAAAATTGTACTTTAAAAATAAGGTCGTTTTAAACACACGGCTAGCCCCTCCCACTGACTCAGATCTTTCATTTTTTTAGTCGTCTATATCAATTTTTCTTTCTCGTCCTTTTCTCGCTCTCTGAGATCGATTGGCGGCTTTTCATAAAACGCTAACTTACATTTATTTTTAATTACCTTAGAAAACCTTACTATTAACCTATATATTAAAATTAACTGATATGGACGAGATAAAAATTAAAAAAAAATAATAGTAATACCTTCCGCATGTAAAAAAAATCATAAAAATAATTTAACACGAATAACAGCCGAAATCAATTTTAATTTAATGACACGCATGTTTTCAGATAAAATGTTAATTCTAGTGAACGGCGTATTCTGATCGTTAATATACAAATCGATAATGAAGGCTGTAATACAACTATGCGATTATTTATTTATTTTTTGCATCCTTTTCGTATAGTCTAATATCATATAATGTATCGATTAATGACAATTTTTTAAATTCGTGTAATAGTCTTTTGTTTATAATTTTCAATTTACGTTAGAATTTTATGAAGTATTAGGATTTTTACTTTCCTAGCATCATAGTTGTAGAGCTGTGTTGCAAGAAGGAAAGCTTGGTGATCGGTCAAAAAAGTGGGGTATGGTTTTTTTCTGCATTTCTCGACGTTTCATGACCCAGGGACCCCAAAAGAACAAAAACGTTGGGGTAATTTTCGTATGTATGTACGTGTGTTTGAAGCTTAATAACTTTGGACTAAATAAACCGATTTTGATGAAGATTTTTTCAGAAACTCGGGAAGCCGATTACAGTTTAAAAATATAAATTTTTTGATTTTTTAAAACTTTTTTTGATTTATTTAAACGTATAATGATAATTTTACAATAAAACTTTATAACAAATTATCCTCATCCCCAAAAAAGAGATCTTAGGTAACTTTTTCCATGTATAATTAGTTTCCATTATATATGAATAAATAGTCGATGCTAGGAAAATATAACAACTTTGTTGTCAGCTTTTTGTTTGTTTTGCAAAATAATTTATCTCGGGAACATCGGAACGAAAATGTGAAAAAAACAATGAAAACAACAAATAAAATTGTGAAGAATTTATTTAAAAATTTATTTGTTTTTAGAGAATTGTATGCATCTTGTTTGGTTTATGCCGCTTTCAGACAAATAAATTATCGAAATAAATATCCGGTTTATGTCGTTTACGTTCAGAATAAACCGAGTTAAATTAAAGATTAACGATATTATTTAAACGTTTACTAAAATGAAAAACAAATATTGTGGACATATCGATAAGTAAACTCTGAGTTAATTATTTTTAATGAAAAAGAAAAGTTTATTATTAATTAAGAAGAAATAAGTACGCTATATTGTTACGATGTAGGAACAAGTATGATGAGGAATTTCGATAATTTATTTTTTAGGATGAGAATAATGGAATAAGATCCAAAAATAAATATCCGATCTTGATATTACTAAAAAAGGAGCATTATTAATGAAGATTGAACAACGGCCACAAGAGTTTTTGAAAATTCATAATTAAAATGTAATTTTCTTAGAAAATAACCATCTGCAGAACTGTAGCTCCCAGATAAGTCGGGAATTAAAGTCTTCTTCACGATTAATACTACCCCGTGTTATCATCTTAATTGAATAAAATTCAAATAGCACATTAAAAATTGAAATAGTTTTCCGCGATATATGAAGAGTGTAGAAACGCGGCGGTAACTTTTGCGTTCGGTTCAGGCCATTTCGTTATAACCTGTTTTTGTATTTTCGAATATTTCATTTAAAAAAATTTGAAATATTGCTTAAGATTATTCAAACCCGTGATGATTTAACATCCTGTATATAATTTTCGAAACATCAGGTGTAGTATTTAAAAACCGAGAATAATCTTGGATTTTCTGGTCGTTCGATAACTTAAATTTTAATGACAGCTTATCAATTACAAGAAACGCGTTTGATATATAATCGATAAGCATTTATTTCTGAAGTATTATAAACGGTGAAAACCCTTTGCACGTAGAAAATGATATAGAATCAGAAGATCGTTTACGACAAAGAAATGAATAAATATCTTAAACTATCTTTTTTTAGACTGTAATTTTTTGTTAAAAAAAGTTGAAACAAAGTTATAATAATTTCCTGGCATTAGTTATTTATTTTTATGTAGTGGGAAAATAAAGTTTTAAAGATTTCAATAAATCGATATTTTTAAATTTTGATAGGCTACCCCGCACCCAATATTTCTCCCATGTTTTTTTTGGGGTCGCTTGCATTACTACTAAGCCTATAAAGACATGAAAAAGTACGTTTAAAAAATGTGCAATAAATAAAAAGATAAGCTTTTTTATATTTTTGGAGAAGGAGGAATTTTGGGGCACATTTAAAAAGAAATTGTAATGGCAACATAATTGCAACATAATGTAATTGCAATGGCAACATAAGCGTACACGCATGTACTGAGCTTATTATAAAATGGGGTTATTTTTGTAAAATCTTTAGAAAAGTGATCCCCCTGGGGATATTCACCCTAAATGTTTACCAAAAGATTGCCTCATATATACGAGTTTCTGTACAAAGTTTCATGAAAATCAGTTTAACCAGTCAAAAGTTATTATTCTTCAAAACATGCTGACTCACGCACATACGTACATAAGTACGAACATTACTCCCCACTTTTTTTTCTTTTTTTGGGTCTGCGGGTCAAGAAACGTCGAGAAATACAAAAAATACCTCACTTTTCTGACCGATTACCGTTCTTTTCTTCTTGGAAAGTGAAAATCTTAATTGTAAATTAGTGAAAATCTTAATTGTAAATTATTTGGAAACACTTTCGATGAAACAACCGAAGGAACGTCCTCTGTATAATAAAAGTATCAAAATAAGTCAGTTCGGTACAGAACTGACTTCAGGTCTGAACTTACAAAAAAAAACCGTTCGTGTCGAATAAGAAGTTTTTTCTTTGATTCGATTCCGTTAAAAATTACTTTTTTTCAAAATGTAGACCATCATCTCATAAATTTATGTGCCTCGTTGCGACATACTTTTATCAGTATGTTTGTGCTTTAGTATTATTGCTGGGATACGAAAAACAACATCGTGATTATAATTAAGCCTATCGTATTATTTTTCTTTATCTTTTGTTTTTAATTTTTTTCACGCACGCCATACTATGCAGTTTATTAACCTGTAACAGGAGACAGTTTTCGCTCTTTTTTTTTGTTAAAAAAATGAGTCGACAATCTATAAGAAAGATAGTGCTTTACACGATGCAATTGAAGCTATTTCTTGTTTAAAATAATAATACAAAAAAAATCTAACAGATTTCAAATATTAATGTTACAATCTGTACCTAGCAGTTTAACGGATAAATGCATATCCATGTGATAAAGAGCAAAAAACAGAAATAATTCTGCAGTCGAACGGTACACTAAGATAATTGGCGTATTAACCCGTAAATTTAATTTTTAGGTAGAATATTTTTCAATTATCACATCTCGTATTGCACCGTAATAGGAAATCTTTATTATCTTTCCTAATTTTAACTATAAATCAGGGTTTAACGATTTTTTCGTACAGCGATCGGATAGGAGACGCGTCTCAAAACTGAAATTGATCGCGCCTCCCTTTTGTAACGCTTCGCTCTTTCTCGGCTTTACATCGCGGTTTCTTTAACTCGAAAGTACTGACATCGTCTTTGCAAACATAATATCCTGCAGGCATGAGACGATAATTTTTATCGTCTCGTTCCCGGTCTCATTACCACCCGTTCTAAATCGGCCACCTCGACCGGCGTCGAGTCATTGGTACCTGATCGAGTAACTTAAGAGATGATCGTCTGCGGTGTTAATCCGTTCATTTAAATGTTTATTTAATTCCTGTATGATAATTGTAAGAGATTTCTTCGGCGTCTTCGCGTAGCACTTATTTTTTACATTCCTGGCATCATAGCTCTAGAGCATTGATTCTCAAACTTTATCGCTCACCGCCCACTTTGAGAATCATAGATTTTCTAGCGCCCCCAACATTTTTAAACTTACCATCTATTAAAAATAACAATTACAATTGCTGTTTTTAAGAGCGCAAAATATAAAACTTATATTTTAAATGAGAACAATTAAAACGCATATTTAATCATATTTGGAAGTATTTTTATTAAAATTGCTTTCAATAGAATTACAATTGTATGTATACAGTTATATAACAGGAATAGAGATATCATATTCAATATAACAATACAATAATTAAAACAAAGTTTTCAATTGAAAAATTACAGTTACATTCATGTGAAGGATGAATCTGACGTGCTTTTTCCCCAGTTTTCTGTGGGCCTTCCCCCCTGAAGGCCTCCAGCGCCTGCAAGAGGGCGTTATCGCCCACTTTAAGAACGACTGCTGTAGAGCTGTGCAGCAAGAAGGAAGTATGGTAATGCGTCAAAAATAGAGCACGAGTTTTTGTTGTATTTCTCCACGTTTCACGATCCTGGGGCCCAAAAAACAAAAAAAAAGTAGGTGGTAATATTCGCACGTATGTACGTGTGTCGGCATGTTTGAAGCTTAATAACTTTTGACTGGATAAATCGATTTTCATGAAAGTATGTATAGAGACTGGTGTATGTGGGGCAATGCTTTTGGTAAACATTTGGGGTGAATATCTCCGGGGAGATCAATTTTCTCAAGGTTTTTCAAACATAACCCCACTTTATATTAAGAAACGTATTTGCGTGCGTGCTTATCTTACCTTTTCTTTAAAACAGTTTGCCCCAAAATTCCCCCTTTCACCAAAACTCTAAAAAGCTATCTTTTTATTTATTGTATATTTTTAACCGAATTTTTTTGTCTTCCTAGGTGTAGTAGTAGTAGTAGTACTACAAGTGAAACCAAATAAAATTTTTCCACTATATAAGAATAAATAACCGATGCCGAAAAATATTACAACTTTGTTGTCAGCTCTTATTTTAAATAGTTCTTGTCCTTATTTTTTTTTTTTTTTGTAATATAACTTATAGTCGAAAATTACATTCCGTTGCTATTTCATTTACATTCCTAACTTTCTTTTGATCAAAATTCCATTTTTTTCCTAAAGAAATCGCCTATGATTTTTTGAAGAGAGTGTCAATCTCCTCTCTTTTTACTGCCGATATATCACTGAAAAATTACATTCCTACGAAGATATGCTGACTGTGCCGCTATTTTACTCGATGTAAATTAAAAATTATGAAGTAGGACGATAATAAAGCAGATATTTAAATACGTACGTATAAATATAGAGCGAGAAACATTCGTTTTGTTTGTGCAGCCGGTCGATCACCTATTTTTAATAAATTATTTTACTACGGTCTTTATAGCGTCAGTCTTAAATCTACTGTAACATAAAATTACGATGACTGTATTCACACTCGCTTCTGTGGAAGGTGAATTTAACGTTAACGAAGGGTTTTCGATTGAAATCGAATGATACCGATTAAAATTAAACCCCGCTTCTAATTTTCATTGTACGTCATGAATTGAACTATATCGATTGATATACTGTTTTAAATAACATTTAATAAATGACGATATAACAAAAACGATTAAGTATTAATGCCGTAAACATATACGTTGTTACAATATGTATGGTGCAAGAATATGCGATATCATATATAGAGTTACACCGCAGTTTATTGCTGTGAAGTAACATACGCTCTATTGTATGTTGTTATGTCTAATCGGGAAGTAATTTATTAATCTTATTGAACAGTAATTAAAATTATAACTTTTTACGTATTGAGATATTCACATGGTTTTACTAGGATACTATAGTCTTTTAAAGTAGGTCGATAAGGAAAGTGAAACGTGACTGCTTAGTCGGATTTGAAATTGTATTCCCGAAACACTTGGCAGTATGTCTCCGTATTTTAAATGAATACATTTAATTTCGTTTAAATTTCAGTATTAATTATACTGTATTTATAATATTTTAACGCTTAATAATAATTATCCACGATATACAAATATAAATCATACATGATAATCTAGAAGAGGGGTAACTTCCGTTCTCTGTTTGATTCGGTAGTCGCTCAGAATCTTCGGGATGGAGTTAACCAGAAGAGCGATTCATATCTATCCGTCGATCGAGATGGAAATGACCTGTTATTCCGTAATACTGGCAATACCGTGTTGGTTTTTACTTTCGCGAGAATCGAGTGTTACGGTTTTGTGAAAAGAATTTTTATACTGTAATACTGACTATAATCATATCATTTTTATTGAATCGGTTTTCTTCGGATGAAAACTCAAAATAATTCCCTGTTTTTGAACATTTCTCAATATTTCAGTTCTTTTCTCTCTCTTCATTAAATCTTAACCAACCCTTTTCGCAGTACTTTGGATTTTGTCCCTTATATTTCTGATGCGATTTTTTTGTCTTAGTCATCTCTGTATAAGTATTATCATCATGTGATTATCATAACCCCGCGGTCTTGTCTTGCTTCTACGTTTCCGACGTATTCCGGTTTCAGGTCACGTTTGTAACTCTTCTAGTTTATATTTGTCGCTCCCTTTAAAAGCAATATATTATTACCACGAATAGGAAAGCAAACAAGATAGATATTTTACATTTTTCTCTCGGCTACGGCAGAGACCAAAATTAAGGGTTAAGATTTCGGCTCTATGTATATATGTTTCCTTCTAGAACTTAAACCGACTGAATCCAGTGTCAATCGGCTAACCCACCGGGTTGGTCTATTGGTGAACGCGTCTTCCCAAAACAGCTGATTTGGAAATCGAGAGTTCCAGCGTTCAAGTCCTAGTAAAGTCAGTTATTTTTACACGGATTTGAATACTAGATCGTGGATACCGGTGTTCTTTGGTGGTTGGGTTTCAATTAACCACACATCTTAGGAACGGTCAAACTGAGACTTTACAAGACTACACTTCATTTACACTCATACATATCATCCTCATTCATCCTGTGAAGCAGTACCTGAACGGTAATTACCGGAGGCTAAACAGGGAAAAAGAAAGTGTCAATCGGCTAGTCTCAGTCATGCGTAAGTTGCGGGCTACAAAAAACAATTATTGGAAATTCAAAATGGAAGCCAAAAAACAAAAAAAAGTGCGTTTTCTCGAAATAGGTCTAGCATTGTGTTAAATTCTACTCGTTAATGTGTCGAATCAGAAAATATATAGTTTGTAATGAATTAAACACAAAGTTGCCGAGAATTACAGACAATAATTGGCTGAAGGCAAACCGGAAGCTGTCGTCTCAAAGTCGCAACGAATCGTTATAAAGAACGACGTTATTCGCAATCAGTTTTTATTTTTTAACACTTCTTTTTGGAAGTCATTTTTAAAATCCGTATCTTATCGCCTAAGTTTTTTTTTTTTAATTTTATTACGTTTTAATACCGTTACTGAATTGAAGAGAATAATTTTAAGTCGTTCCAGAACATTTTAAAATAGCTTTTGAAGTTAAGTGTACGCACATTTTTGTAATTCCTTTTGAGTCGTATATTTTTTTAAAATCCACGACGTTTATTTCCTTTTACGCATCGTTTACTCTTTAGTAAAACGATTTTATTGGAGGCAAAACAACATAAAGTAAACTTACATAACTTTATAACATATTTGCGGTAAAATTCTTGTATCCGCAATCTATTCTGTTCTTTTAGATCACGTCGTGTGGTTCAGAATAATTTTTTTTTTAATACGGATACCTAAATAACGAGTAAAACGAGTATGAATTCAAACGAGTTACGAAATATTATCTCATTATTTCACTGTATACTATAGTATTTGTTCAGCTTACTGTGCCCAGATACTTTGTATTCTACGATACGCGCACCACGGCCTGCGTCGACCCGACAGACTAAATACGGTAAACTCCAGACGAGTCTGTCATGTTCGAGACGGACACGCTGTCGAAGAACGACTCGAGTCGAGAAGCAATAATAGACCGTAACGTTTGACTTTCATACGAAACCGACAAGCCGGCTCTCCTCAATAATGCCGCCTACCGTACACTGCGAAAAAAATATTCATTATCGGACTACCGCATCAAATCTACTGCTGCAGATTTTCTATTATATTAAGAGATATATTACTCGTTCGACAAACTTACCTCATAAATAACCATGTCTTAGTAAGTTACGACGGTGATGACAAAAATATAATGTATCTTAATGAGTTTTCCTGATTTTAATCGGCGGATATAGAAATTTTATACATAAAGGTGATATTTTGCAATGAAGATATACGAATAAGGTCGAACGTCGAGCTGTTAAAAAAATACAAATAGTTTTTTTAAGGGATACAATATATATTACATAAACCCTGTCGAAACACAGTAAGGATACAAAAAAATCACTAACGGAAACTTGATCAAACTATATTTCAGTTTATCGCGTATCTTTTCCCCGACCTCTAAAATTAACCCGGGAAAACTATATTAATTTACAAATTATTTTCTGAGTATTACATAAAGGAAATTAAAAATACATAGCAGTAAAAGTTCTAGGACTTACATAGTTTAACTAACAGTATAACTAATACATTACCATCAAATCTATCGTAGTGTTTGGGACCCGTTAAAAAATCGGTAGAAGATAAAAATGGTTCTTCCCTTTGGAAATTTCAGTTATTGTTATTTTCACTCTTGCATTTTTGTGTTATTCGAAGTGATATAATGTAAGATAATGTTTAAATTTTTTCTAATAAGCGGTTTTTGTATTCGTATTTTTTTTTATGATCGTTATATTTTATGTTCACTTAAATAGTTTTTCAGCCCGTTGGAATTCCTTTCTATGATTTTTTTTTACTTTGGAAGTCCTCCGGTAGAACAAATAAAGCTTGCCAAACGTTGGTCATTTCACATAAAGAAAATCTTAAATTTTTTTTCAAAGTTTCCACGTTGAAAACTGTAGAAAACTTCAGGGACACCGGAAATGTTTTTGAAAATTTAATATTTTCAATGAAATTCCAGTTTTGTGGAATCCAAAATTATAATCGTTTCTCGTTGTCTCGCCAAATACATGTGACAAAAAATAATAATTAGTCTTACTATATTCACTGATTTTTTTTTTTTTATTGGTTCTCAGAATGGTTCATGCGACTGCGCGTTAAAAATTCATTATATAATTCTACATACATTTTTCACCGGTGTAAATTATAGAAAAATCGGTTCGAACATGTACTACTGGAAAAACATATTTTTGCTATTATGACTTTTATTTGTTTTGTTAATAGGCAGTCTAAAATTATTGGTGTAAAGTGAATCGCATTATAGAACAATTATTCGCAAAAAAAAATATAGTTTTGAAATTTAACTTGGCCTTAAAAAAATAAAATTTAGTTTCATATTATAAAATAAAAATTACCTAATGAACGACCTGTAACAACCATATAGAAAAATATTTAATGATTAAACACAATTTTTTTAAACGAATAATATAATAACGATTAATTTTTATTCTACTACATTATTTATATCGTCTTCAACGTAAGAGGCATTTGAAGAAATCGTAACAAAAGTACATGATATTACCTTTATTTGGAACTTTAAAGTTTACTTCGATTTTATTGTGCGTCTAAATTTTAAATATCTAATTTTAGTCATAAGTAATAGAGCTTTAGAGGCGATCTAGTTATCAACATTTGAAAAGAACTAAGTTTTGATTTGAAGTAAAAAAATATTAAACGCATAAATTAAATTAATACTTTTTTTTAATATCTTTATTGGTTTTTATTTGTCCTTTACTCAGAAAATATTCTCCTTTACAAACAAAAATGTTTTTAAAATAAACTACATAATTTTTTTCTTAGATTAAAAGTAGTCTAATCCATTTACAGGTTTCACGGTTGTGTAGCGATTAAGCCTAAAGATAAGACGGAGTAACTTATCGAAATAGAATTAGCCGTTAAATTTCATTTAAAAACTGTGAAATACGTAAATATTTTTAAAATCTAAACTACAAATTATTATTTTTTTTTAAATTAGTTTAAAGTATGCGTTAAACACAGACTGCTCAAATTATTTTTTTCTTTGTAAATATTGTTTGTAAGATTTATAACTGATAATAATAGTTATACTTTTTAATCGCCCGTGTCTAATTAAAAAATGATGCTAAGTAATTAAATTCGTTTTGCGTGACCGTTTTTAATGTGTGCACGATCGTAATTCAGCAGCTTGGAGAATGTAATCTTTAATCAGACGCCGGACTAACAAAGGATAAGAAAAAGTAAAGCTGATTTATTTTACTTTAATTCTGTTTATGAGTTCTTTTATAATCGAAGCTGTAATCTCCTCCTAGGTTCCCTTATATCTAATCCCCCGTTACTGTCAGGACGAAACATTTTGCTTATAAAGGAGATAACTGCAAAATGGTTATAATTTTTAATAACGGGAGTAATATCGACGATAAAATAAATAAAAAAATAATCCGTGTGCATATGTCGCAACAGGTAAACGAATAAAAAATTCTGTAGAACTACACGCACAGAGAACAAAATTTTGCAAGCGTTTACGATACAAATATCCTAAAGTAATATGTAAAACATTAACCGACAGAATACAAACATTTTTTAAAAATTATCGAAGAATATTTAATAAAGAAGAATTAAGGATTTTTATCAAATTATACAACTGTGTTACTTTAACGGTAATTTTATATTTGTAGAAAAATTTAATATTTTAATACTTCGCATTTATTTATTTAAAATAAATTTAATTAACTACTGCAGCACTAGTCGCATCGAGTGTATGCGTTATTTTAATAGATTATTCAAATCTGTATGATATTAGCGCTTACGTAGTTTAGCTCTTATTGTCTTCTCGGAGGTCGTCGGGTAACAATAAAACGTCGACGATAATAACATTAACGTTCAGTACAGTTATACTTCAGGATTGTTTGCTTTATAGACACAAAACGTTATCGTAAATAAATTTTATTTTATATCGTATAAAGTTTAGTAATATATTTTATAAACAGTTGTCGGATTATTTCCATTCTGTCTAGAGCTAATCCTTATATTCCGAAGAATATAGTTCAAACAAAAAATTCCGAATAATTATTTCATAAAATATTTCTGAAAAAGCCATTAATTTTAGGCCTATAATACAAATTAACGATGAAAAGAGAAAAGTCCGAGAAAAATTTTGTAAAATGATGTTTTTCCTCTTGAATTTTTTTTCAAATCCATCTGTGGCTGTAGGTCACAAAAAAAATGACATCGACTAGATCGAAGTTACTCTCCAGAAAAAGTTCAAAAAATGATTTTTACGTAGCTTGTTTTGAACAAAGTTTAAATCCGTGAACATATTAATAAATTAATTATTAAAAAAAAAAATTAATTAATTTTGTTAGTCTTTTGTTTCTTTGTAACTTTTCTATCTGAATAACAAATTATTATTATTAAGTGTATGGATTTTACTTGTTTGCGTCCTATTGTACGCTTTAATTTTAATGGCTATCTGACGGTAGCGAAACCAAAAACCGGCTTATCTGTAATATTTATATATATATATATATATTTTTTTTTTTTTTTTTTAATTCGTTTTATTAATAAATAGCGATTCAGGAGTGCTAGATTACATCGATACTGCACTAGATACCTAGTTATTTGAATTGTAATTACATTTGAGCCGTATTATTTTTAGCGAAAGTTTTAGCACGCATCGCATTCTTTATCCCTTTAAAATAGTGTAATAGAAATGTATATTAGAAGATGAAAATGAGACAGGTCTTAACACCCGTAATCATCAGTTAAAGCACAGAAACCCGTTTTAACACGACTATAATTTTTTCTTTTTCAAATTCGATTTGAAATCGGTTTAAATTTTACGAACCGGAGAAGTTATCTGAAAGAAATCCTAATTACGATATCCTTTTAGATATGCCTGTACAAATAGAGGGTAAAGTATATCGCAGCTTTAGAATTTAATTTTTGGCCAGGATATATTTTTAAAATTTCTGTGTAGTTTTACAACCCTTCTTTTTTCGTGCGGTTGTATATTTTATTTCGTATAACGAGTTTATATTCTGATTAAAATGAAGTATTTATTCATTGGAAAATAACCGATTGAAATGAAAAGAACATTATTGTTATTAGTACTGTTGTTACAGTATTATAATAGTAATGGCCGAAAGTGAAAGCGTTTAACGTCGTTAAATATAATGATAGAGTAATTATTGTTTTTATATGAAAATCTACTCGCTATTGTTTTTGTTTGTTCCTAGTTTTAAAATGAAATAGTAGCTGTTTTAATAAACAATATTATTTACGACTTATATTCATCTTCCGCTTCCTTTTCATCTGTGTTAATTTATATTTCTCTAGGTTTTTATATCCTCTCCTACCGGATAAGTCTAGTGGTTAACGCGTCTTCCCAAATCAGCTGATTCCGAATTCGAGAGTTCTAAGGTTCAAATCCTAGTAAAGGCAGTTACTTTTATACGGATTTGAACACTAGATCGTGGATGCCGGTGTTCTTTGGTGATCGGGTTTCAATTAACCACACATCTCAGGAACGATCGACCTGAGACTGTACTGTACAAGACTACACTTCATTTTACATTCATGCATACCATCCTCATTCATCCTCTGAAGAAATACCTTACGGTGGTTCCGTGGAGGCTAATCAGAAAAAAGAGAGATTCTTATATTCTTTTAGCTAATTTACTGAGTTCGTTAATTATAATTTACTTTAGTTTTTTTTTTAACGATTATCGGTATGCGTATCGACGGCCTTTTCTGTTAGTCTGTTCCGAAAGCATTTTATACATCTGTTTTGAACGATTATAATAATAATTCACTTATTATAGACCAGTACTAAGGTATTTTCTTACTTTATGTTATATTATTACACTATATACATTACACAACAAAATTACGTATACTTAAAATAATAATATAAATAAAACTGAAGAAAAAATAACGTATACCAGGGTTTAGGTTAAAATATCATTCGATAAAAAAGTATTGACAAAAATAACAAAAGACTGGGATTAAAAAACCATCAGAACAACATGTTCTGCCACCGACTCGTGAAAAAATAAAAAAAAACCTATCGCAGGGAAGTTTAAAAATAGATAATAAACTTGAGGGTAGATAGGAAGTACGAAGCGAGGGTTGGAACAGCAGTAACTAGTGTAGATACAAGCTTTCTGCGAACATCGGATACTGCAACGGGCGAACTGAAAACATTAATGTTTTCGTCCACTATATTAATAATACGTGCTGTTCTTCGATGTGTTCGGTCGATCCGTATCGCTACATTACTGATATTACAATGGCGATGTCGTCCGAGTTCTCGGTGATCGATAAGGCGGTCAACGTTTTAACAGTTTCTTAAATTTGTTAACGTGTATGTAATTCTGAAGAATATCAAGTAGCATATACGTCACAGATCCCGGATAAGTAAACGATTTTTTAGAATAAGTTAGTTTGCTCTCAGAACTATTAATTCTTCCTAGGTTTGTTATTCGTTTAACTTTGGGTCGGCGTAGTCCAACGGTACATTATTTTCATTTCTGCATGAAAATTCGACGGGTCGAAACCTAAGCGGTCTAAGGTGTTAGCTCAGAAATATACCGTTATGTACTGCCTACGAACCTAAAGGGACGATGCTGAATTTGGCCCCGACTAGGCCCATCTGAAACTCCTTCGAGTATCCTGGAAAACATCAGATTATCATGCGATTCGCTCGCTTTTTTTAATTTTATAATGGCATTTACTATCAAAGTTTAAAAATATTAAACGCCTAGATGCGCCATAGCTCTGTCTCGGGTATGCGATGTAGTATCGGGATAGAATAGTACAGCGGGATTGTGCACCGCGACCGGAAGACGTAGGTAGCCTGTTGCAGTCGTTAATTTTGCGTTCTTCGTTTCCGCGTTTTACAAACAGTATTTTTCAGTGCGTGCGTCTATTTATTTGTTGATATTTCTCGTGCCTCCCCGCTGTTCCAGCGATCCGTGCTCGACCTGCGCGTCGACTGAGCTTTCCAAACTTTGATGAGTAATGTCGTGTTTGATGTTAAAGAAACAAAGAAATTTTTCAGGTATGTAACTGGAAAACGTAACATCGAATTCACCGCAGATTGTGTCTAGCATCTCTACTGTCGATTCTTTTCTGGTATTTAAACGTTTTAATGTTCTGCATTTCCGAACAGAAATATTGTCAGTAATCGAGTTAAATCGATTAAAAATTTCGAATACGAAAAGATACTTCGCACCGCTTTACAAATATCGTTGACTGACACTACAGAAATTTGCGAGAGTAGTCGCGACAGTGCGACTGCTAGCCTTCTGCGTGCGTGGAGTATGTTTAATGGCGTTAAAGAATAAGGTTATCGTGTTATCTGTAATGCTTGTTTATATTCATTGTTTTCCCACTACCGTATACGATTTGTGCAGAATTCTAACGTACACGTAATTGTTACCGCCTTATATAGAATATATTGCTAATAAATGAACGTTAAAATTTGCAATTTTTCTTTAAATAGTTTTTTGTTATTTTGTATTGAAAAATAATAACGTTAAAGACATGCATTTACTCTTATCTCACGTAAATCTTGAGCGATATTTACCTCTGGAAAAGAAAAGAAAATCTAATCTACTATTTAAAAAAAGGGTTTTTTAACTAAAAGAAAGAAACACTTTTTAAACGTTGTTTAAAATCTTCACGTACTGTAGTTGTACTTGGCATACATATCGAGTAATAATAATACGTATTATTGTTATTTAATAAAGATAAACTGAATATTAAACTTCATCGTTACATAATATATATAAAACAAATTATCTGTCTTAGAAACGCAAGTAGAATTTTTAATTATACATTTATATATAAAGGTATGAGGTTTTTTATTTATTTATTTTATTAAATAATTTTAGCGTTTATAGCTTATTTAGTTTGAAATAAGTTAATCGTATTTAGATATCGTACGAAAAAATTTGAAATTCTGTGTCATATAAAACGTCATCCGTTTGCGTTTTGAGTTATTAAGGACAGAAGTGGAATGCGGCATATGCGCGCAGAATAACTACTCGCTTTATAGAACGGGTTTGCATAAGCGATGTGCCTCACTTTATTATTGCCGTATTATAATTTCATCTAAGTTGTTATTCTGTTTTTTTATTGTTCTTGCCAAAATTATTCGTGAAATTATTTTTTAATCCTGTTTTCATTTTTTTTTTTTTGTAATTGTTATTCAAATCAAGACAAACTAGTAATCTTGTAATGATTCGGAGCAACATAAAACTGAAATTTTATTTCTTTTTTGCGCGGTTTCGAAATTACATTTTCTATTTACGATTAAAATCGATGCATATTGTACCGCAATTAAAGTTCATTTCGGAGTGCTCTTTATATGTTTTAACCGCTCGTCGCTTCGCATAACATAAAAATCCAGCGTAGCAACACTGCAGTATATTATCGTATGTCTTCGTCGCACAGAAAGTATCGCTTCTACGCATAACCGGAATAATTTATTTTTATTTTAACGGCTCTTCGATTCCGACTCCCCGACACTATTCTGTCGGGTTCTAATTAAAATAGTCTAATTAAAATAGTTCTAATTAAAGTCATCTACTCGTCAAAGTTTAAAAAGCGAAATCGTATAGATCCCCAGTATTTCTACCAGGGCTATCAGATGTAGTGTCGGCACTGCATATAGCGCACCGGAATCGATAGTATACAGCGATAGGACGTCGTAGGTAGCAAGAAGCCGGTCGACGGTCTGACGATCCACTCCCGTCCTGCGCGTCGACTTAGCTTTCTAAACTTTGACGAGAAATACGCGGTTCACGACTCCTTATAGAATGTCCTCGTTGTAACCGTTTGACGGTTTGTGTATCGTTACGTAAAGCGATGACAGATTATTGTATTCGTGTATCTTACAAAACATAAATCAAAATAACTGTGTATTACTCGTACCTGTGTTTGTATAACATTTTATTCGGTCGAATAATGCGTTAATGTATTATAGATAATTGTATTATCTATAATACATTGTAGAATATTTTTGCATCAGATATTCGTAAACGTCCGAGTTTAACTTTGTGTTTTCTTTCGAGGGTGGAAATAGAGGGGATAGAAGGTATTAAAAGAACTCGCTATTTCGTAAATACATTAATTAAATTACAGGGCACGGTTAGAAGATAATAATTAGTAAAATAGATATTTTCACGATCCCTTATTATTTATTATGTAAATCCGAACTTTTTTAAATCAGCCGGGGAACGGGTGCGCAGATGCAGCAACTTTCTTAACCGTTAGATTAAGAAAAAAATATAAAAAATACCTCATTGGAAAAAAATCTACTCTATTGTATATTTTATAAAATTAGACGTCATGTTTTTATCAATAACTTTTACTGTTTCGTTAAAAATCGTGCTGATGAATGCTGTAACTAACGTTTTCCCGTATTTTGATAGACATATTTTTAATTTTAAATTCTTTCTGTTAAAACAAATTAATAGTATTTAATGAAAAAATGTATATACTCGTACATGTTACACGGCTATCTACACTAGCCCAGGTTCCTTGCGTCGTGTACGACTTCATTTTCCGATATTTTTGGCTAAACCTTTATGTTCGAAAGACTTTAATTAAAAAATAATAATAGTAATAATATATATGAACAATTTTGAATATATTGCGTAAAATTTCTAATTTCTACGAACATTGTTATATAATTAACGTTTTTCTTCGGTGAATAATCTTTCATAGAATAATTAAGAAATCAAATCCATGAATCATTCGCATTAAAGTAAAAGCATAGAACTACTACAGATGCACATTTCGACTGTTAAATAGTCATCGTCGATAGTAAAAGAGACTGTTTCATATATATATATATATATATATATATATATATATATATAAACAAGAAAACAAATAATAAATAAAAATGACAAAACTAATATTCAAAAAGCGATAGAGATTTTAAAAAACTGTATAATAACCAAAACCTAAAATACTCAAACATGTTTACTAAGAAATAAATACGTATAGAAGTAAGCTTTATATGTATATATATAAATAACGTATTTATTTCGGTATGAGTATTCTGACTTATTTATTTTAAAAACAGCAAATCACCGTCTTTTAAATATAAATTTTAATTAAAAAATATGTAAATTAATTACAAAAAAAAAATTATTTCATTATAACAGAAATTATTATATGTAAATATTTCTGTTTAGATTTGTTTTTTGTTTTAATTTTTTTTTATAAATGAATGCACTTTATAAAAAAACTCGTTCATTTTTTCTTCTTTCAATTAAAAATAAAATGGCACGCTACCAGTTGTTAGTAACTGCTACTGATGGTAAACGAGGGAAAAAAGAATCCTTCTGAAAGCTTTCCTATGTTTCTTTAGTCTCGAATGAATTAAACTTTTTTCTATTGTATGTGTATAAAAGAGAGAGAGTGATAGGGACAACGAGGTTTTAAAGAAAGTTTTACTGTTTGTTACCACTTTTATTTCTACGCGAGCTGTGTCACGCTTCGAAGATAACAAGGCAAAAGTGATTCAGTTCGAATCTTGTATTGTTTTCCCATTTTATATCCGTAAATTCGTAAAAAAATTTGTATTTCACTTGTATTTGAAAAAAATATTTTGTTTTTATATTATTGTGGGTTTGTTTTGTTTTGTTATTAGGTTTGTTTTAGAAGAATGTGATTTTTTTTATGTTCCATAATTTTCTTGTTTAATTTATTTAAGTTTTACTGTTTTAAGTAAGAAATTACCTTATTTTCCGTTAGTTTAATTATAACCGGGCTGAACAAAGGAGATGTGCAATCATTCTTTTTTGCTATTAATATAACTTAAATCCAACGAGTTTAACGTTAAAATAAAAAATATGATTGAGAAAACGAAATATCTATTCAGTTCAGAAGTAAAACTTTTGATTTCCAACATTCATCAGTTTTCTATTCAAAATGAAAAACAAATGGCCTGTAATAGACAATGTATTCAAAAAGCAGTTTATTTTGTTATGAAAGACTTTGATAAATTTTAATTAGAATTGTAATCTATATTTTTATTTTAACTCCTTGCACTAAGTATGTAATAATCAGAAAGTTTCAGATGCCTGGCTTTATTTTACACTTGTTTTCGAGGTACGTTTGTCATAAAGATACAAAAGTTTTCATTAAACCGGACACTAAAACTATTTTCGTATGAAAACTATAGACTTTTTTTGGTGTAACCGTATTTCGGATTACGAAAAAGGGCTTTCTGTTGCTAATTTTAATAAACTACCGAACTATCTAAAAGAAGATCTTTCCACTGATTCGCTTAAAAATAAAATGAAACTATTTTCATTCAGAGAAAAAGTATTATTTTGTCTACGAGTGTTTGTGTAATACTAATTATAAAATAATAAAAATAAAAAAAAAATACTTTGGGCTTTTTGCGTATCCGTTGTTACGTAAAGATTAAGAGTACATGAATATTTTCAAAAGTGTGAATCGTTTTGTAATTATTTTTTATACTCATCGTATTTAGTATCATCATACCTTAATATTATTTCAGGTGTTTATATTTCAAATAATAATTAATATGAATTAAAATCGCATCAATTTTATAATCGATAGTGTATTTCGTTATGTCGCTGTGATCAAGGTTTCACCAGTTTTCCATAATCCGTCCAGGCAGATACTGGACCGGTCCATTTTTGAACTCCTGTAGTAAAAAAATAATAGCGATCTGTATAATGTAATTATTACGTACCGATCGGAATAAAATATTTATTTATTTGAATAACTCGATCTCGAGTCAGGGTTTACGTTCAGATATCGTATAGGAAACAGCACCGTCGGCTAGATCTAGATAGTGCCGCTTCTACCAAACCCCAAGAGTCTTAGTGCAGCGATAATCGGAACGAATCCTCGCAGCCTTAAGAAGGGTCTGAAAAGCGACTAAAGGAAATTACTAGGAAATAATAGATCAAGCAGAGAGGAAACGTTTAAATAGCGAAACAAGACGAGCGACTCCCGCCGAAAAAGCGGTTCAAAGTCCTCTCCAGGAAGCGGACATCCATCTCGCCCGTTAATTTTTCAGATCAGAGCATTTTTTCCCGCGTAGGAATAACGACTCGATTTTTTTTAGGAAAACATTCGCCCGATTATACATAATCGTAAGGTGCGTGAAAGTATTCGGCTCGACTATAAAACGTTTAGGCAAATTCTCACCGGATTGTTTTCTCACTTCGATTCGGGGTAACGATAATTAAAAATAACGATCTCTTAGATTCTGATAATCTGTAGTTAATGTATTTATCTTGTCGTCGATACACTTATCCGTGTTTCTACACGCACTTAAAAATATTATCTATGGGGAAGAAAGACAGACAATATTTCCAGTTCCTATTCAAAAATTTAGATTATATATAACGGCTTAAACGGATCTGAAATCGTTATTCAGATACGATCAGGATATTCGTTGACCGGAGTCGAATGTACGTAATAAGATTTCAGGTCTCTTTAAACACAGTAGCCGCCTCCTTCGCTCGTACGCAGAGGTCGAGAGGACAATCTATGAATTAACCTCAAAGGTTTAAAAGTTTCTCTTCTTTTGGTATGACGAATCAGCATATTAGAACGTAAATATTTACACTAGGAATTAAACTTTGCAAAAGTTTAATGACCTAAGCCTAAGGTAACATTAAACCGTTAGGATTATAACCGTAATAGCAATAATATATATTTTATAGATCGAGTATCGTAATAAAAACAGTGGCCGAGAGGGTTCATGTTCCGAATTCGTATGGAAAAGATTACGATATGAACTGATATTGTCATTTTTTGACGCGCTAGTCTGATATAAACTAACCTGTCTAAACTAAAAAGAATATGACATTGCTTTCGTATAATAGGCACGACATTCGTTATGTTAAAACTAAAAGTTGAATATTTCTTACAAACGGTTGCAAAATTTGGATAATACTCTCTCCCCTCTCTCACGCTTGTGTATGTGGACGGACTAATAAATAATATTAGTCCCATAACCTCCTTGTTCATTATCGCGAACAAATTATAAATGCGACGTGAAGATTTGATCCGATAATTTTGGTATTTGCAGCCGTAAAAGTTAAATTAAACAGTCTACTTTGAATCATTGTTTATTATTAAATTTAATTACTTGCTTAAATTAGCGAATGAAAGTATGAAATGCAGTCGAATTTCTTCATCGTGATTTGTGTGTTGTAAAAAAAGAAAATAGCTAAAGCGATTCCTTAATCGTACTTTTCCTTGAAAATTTATGCCTGCAAAGAGTACAAGGTACAAAGTAATGTATGTTTAGATACATTATGTAAATAAAGTATAGTAATAGTAATAATAATAAATATGTGAAGTTCAATCGGAACAATTATAACGATTTTTGCAAAAATAGTAAATTTTCACGCGTATAATTTTCAAGAAATGTACGCAATACATGAACTAATACAATCACTCGTATGTTCGACAGAAAAATAAATTACGGAAACTGGGAAACGGAGATTAGCAAAATTCTTTTAGATCTGTCCGTGTAGAAATATTCCGTTGAATTTCTAACGATATTTTCTCTTTACTCTCATATCGCGAATAGATGTTACAACTTTCCGAACCGAATTAAAAAAAAAATTAAAATTTTTATAACTACAAAACGCTTTCGCTTGTTCTTATTATCGTCTTCGACGACTTGTAAGAGCAAACCAAAATTTACATGGTAAACATTTTAAAATGTCTGTATGTTAAACTCTGTTCGGCTTGTCGTTTAAAATGTTGACATTTTCAAACAATGTTTATTGCCGACCGGCACGGATAAAAAGATTTAAAACGGACGTATATAATACAGTGAAAAATTTTTAATTAAATTAACACCGGATTCACGATGCGTTTCTTCAAATAAGATCACGTTTCTTAAAATTTATTAATGACGAATCACCGTATTTCTCTGGCGTGAGTGTACTTGCGTACGAAATTTGAAATTCAGCAATTATTGAACGATACTATAATTTTGTATTTTAATTTGTATTAATATTTTAAGCACACTTAGGTTCAGGAAAAATAGGAAAATAATTACCAAATTAGGAGAAAATAAGTATCTGATTAATTTAGGCAGAATATCGACCGAAGAACTTACTTCCGCGGTTGCGGATCCCACTGTAACTTCACTGTAATTGAATTTATGTAATACATACAAGAAAAATTGAACTAAAACAATTAGTAGTGGGAAATAAAAAATAATATTTGATTTATCGATGCGGTGATAGAAATTCATAAACAGCCCTATTTGTTAATTATATAATTCCTTAAATTATATCGGTTTAATTTTTATAACTAAAAGATTACTCGCCGCGAAATGACATTTAATCGCTCTACCGGTAAATTAGATTTGATGTGTACCAGGAATATATAAAATACTAGTAGTACCGCATTAAATGTAACGAACTAATATAAAAAAACTAAACAAATATTTACACTAAATAAAAACTAATATTAAGTAATAAATAATATTTACATTATCGATAGAGTATAGAAATTCATAATAAGCCCTGTTGATATTTATGTTATCCTGTTAAACATTTAGTATTTAAGATAATTAGCAAAAATACGAACTAGTGTTAAAAAAGACCATTCATTGGTTGGTGGTAGCAGATTGGTCATTCCATAGATAGCGTTAATACAGGTGGTAAATTCGGTTTGATAAGTAACAGAAAAACATAAAAAAACAAGAGATACCGAACTGAAACGATTAAAAGTTATAAACAGAACTTTTATTTCTTGTGCAGTATTTACTTCAACTCTAGAATTTTAAGATAACACTCACTGATCAACATGATTTTTGTTTCACGAGTACCAATAGGTGTACTTTATGCCGTTTTTTATCCTGTTTTCAAATATGTATTCGGAATTCCTCCATCACTCACAGTTTTTGTTATAAGTTTTTTAAATATTTTAAAACGTTTTTTCGTCCATTTATCCATTGTCAAATGAAAGCTGCTAGAGTATTGTAAATATGATGGAACCAAATGAGCTAACTCAAAGGGTAGCGTTGCTACTGTCGTGCAGGTTCAAACGTGTATAGACGTATACAAACGTGATCTAGTGTAACACACATTCATCAGAACGATGCTAGTTGTGAGGTAGTAGTGAACCGGTAAACACGTCATTGTGAGTGCTTTGTGTGTCTGAATTATTCTGTGTTACATATTACAACTTTATTTCTTTTAATTAGTCGTTAGTTACAAAAGCGTAGAGTTTGTTTAAATCATCCTAACGATCTTTGTTATATATTTGGTGAAGTGACCCTCAAGTCCTAAAGGTGAAACCTTACTCCATTAATAAAAACGTGTTATGAACTTTACTTCGGCTGTAAAGTCGGGACCACACAAGGGCCTGGGCTCCACGTATCTGTTGCTTATCGTGTTCTAGGCTTCTCACTGCATGGAAAAATGGCACATGTCACAAGCCATTTGCTATCCCTATGATTTGGAGGGAACTCAAAGATCACTCTTCTGACTGTTATTTCTGTTAACAAACATTAAAGGAATACGTCAAAATAAAACATACGGTGGTGTACTTCAACTTGCAATCTGCAATGAGACCAGTTCCACACTGCGAAGAATTGCCATTACCAAAGCCTTCAGAACATGTGGCATTAGATGAAGAGAGGTCAGAGTCTGATGGAAGTAAGGAAGAAAAAGAAACAGATTCTGGCGATAAAACTTTCAATAAAACAAAGAAGTTCATCTGAGCTTCATTTACAGACTCAAGAAAATCTTAACGATCTCATTTAAAGTTATCAAAAAACTATGAAATGCTTGCTTCCCTGCTAAAAGGATGGAATCTTCTTCAAAAGAATACAAAGATATGTACTTATCGTCATTCTGAATTTAGAGGCTATTTTTCTGATGAAAATGGCTTCGTGTTTTGTAATGACATTTCTTCTCTTATGGAGACACTTTGTAATAAACATAACCCAACAGAATGGCGCTTGTTCATCGATTCCTCTAAAGCTAGTTTAAAAACTGTGCTTCTGTATAATGACAATAAATATTCCTATCATTACCTGTAGCTCACTCTGCTAGTATGAATGAAACTTATGAAACCTTTAAATTTATATTGAAAAAACTTCAACATGCAGTGTATGAATGGAATATTTGCGGTGATGTGAAGGTAATTGCACTTATTCTTGATCTGCAGTTTGGTTACACAAAGTATTGTTGTTTCTTGTGCGAATGGGATAGTAGGGACAGAAAAACCATTTCATTAAAAACAGTGGCCTAAACGCGAATTATTTATACCTGAACAGAAAAATGTGAAACGACCCATTGTGTAATCCTAAAAATGGGTATCTACCTCCGTTACATATCAAACTAGGATTAATGAAGAATTTCGTCAAGACCATGAACAATACTCCTGGTTTCATTTACTTAAAACAGAAGTTTCCTAAAATTAGTGATGCAGAAGTTAAAGAAGGAATATTTATGGGTCCACAAATGCGATCGCAAATGCATGATGAAGAATTTGAAAAACTATTGAATCCACTGGAAAAAGCAATTTGGTAAGCATTCAAAAATGTTACTCAGACTTTTTTTGGGAAATTGAAAGGCGGAAAATTACCGTGATATTGTAACGATCTTATAACATCTTATAAAAATTTGGTTGTAATATGTCGTTAAAAGTACGCTTCCTGCACTGGGGCATAGATTTCTTCCCCTAACATCTTGGCGCAGTGAGCGATGAGCAGAGAGAAACAAAAAAAAGTTCTTTTTTGTTTCCCAGTGTAAATTAGCTCAAGGTTTAATTTTTAAAACAACACTAGATAGCAGTTGGTCGCCACTAAATAGAAATTTACCGCTAGATGGCTGATTGGTCGTTACAAGATGAGAGTTGAATTGCCGCTAGATGGCAGGTTAATTAAAACAAATTGATAACGCGTTTTATAATTATGTTATCCTGTTAAAAATATTATGATTGCGATAATTCTTGAAAGTCTGGGTTTTAGAATTTTAAACAGCCACTAGGTAGCAGGTTAATCGCCTACACGGTGTTTTTTTTTTGTTTTACAGGTGAATTCGATTTCACGTGTTAACAACAGGTTTTTTTTTCATCTTCAGTGTTATAAGAAATTCATAACAACGCCTTTTTATACTTATATTATCCTGATATAAATATGATTTAAGACAATTCGATTTAAGATAATTATTTCAATGACCCCTAGGTGGCAGATTGATCGTCACTAAATGAGAGTTACAAGTTGGTCATAAGAGATTTTATATGTAATCCATTTTATACTTTTATGTAATCCTGTTACAAACCTACCATTTAAGATAATTCTTAAATATATCGACAGTTCGTGACAGATTGATCGCTTCAAGATCGCAGGTTAAACGCCGCTAGATGGCAGGTTGGTCGTGAGAAATTGATGTCTACCTATTTTACACTTATGGTATCCTGTTAAAGATGTTTACAATAATTCGTCTGCTTCAAGGTTTAGTTTTTTAAATTACCACCAGATGGTACGTTAATCGTTTTACTGGTATATTCGATATGTGTAACAGGAAAATATAAAATAATAGACCTAATAAATTGAAACCATTAAAAGTATAAGATTTCTTTTCTGTGCAGTTATGTTATCTTGTTATTATCTACGAATTAGATAATTCGACTGCTAGTAGTTTAGTTATTTAAACGACTACTAGATGGCAGATAGATCGCCATCCTCCGATGGCAGCCGCTAGATGCATGTTAGTCGTAAGAAATCGATATGTAATCTATTTTACATTTATGTTATCCTGTATTAATATCATTATTTAGATAATTCATGAAAGTGTGGGATTTGTTTTTTTTAAATCACTATGTGGCAGGTTAATCGCTTCAATATGGCGTTTGAGTCATTCACAGTAAAGTCAACTTGATGTGCAATAGGAAAAGTAATAGAGCTACTTTTAATTGAAATGATTAAAAGTCTAAGTAAGGGTTTGTGTTCTGCAGAGATATTAAAAATTCATAACTGACGCTTATTATATTTATGTTATCCCAATCTACGACTTAAGACAATTCGATTATTACTTTAGTTGTTCAAGCGATTACTAGGTGGCAAATTGATCGCCACCAGATGGCAGGATATTCGTAAAAAATTTCTAACTAACCTATTTTATAATTAAGTTATCCTGTTACATATGTTATGATTTGCGATTCATGAAAGCTTCAGTTTATTTTTTTAAATTACCACTAAATGGCAGGCTAATCGCTTGTACATGCGGTATCAGCGTATTGCAGGTAAATTCGATTTGATGTGTGACAGGAAAACGTAAAATAATGAGCGTGTAACCATTGAAAGTATAAATAAGGTCTCTTTTCCCCAGCAGTTATAAATTCAAACCAAATTTGTAATTCAGAAAAGTATAAAGTGTTGTGTTATTCTGTAAAATTGTAACATTTACGGCAGAATTCTTTAAATTTTTCTTTATAATTTTTATAGGGCCACTAGGTGGCACGATAATCGCCGCTAGATGGCAGGTCAATCGTTTTTTCTGTATTTTCTATTTGGTGCGTTCATTACACTTTTTTTAGAAATTTAAAAAAGGCAATTTACTGCTATTTGTTCGTATAAATGTAAAAATAAATGTTTATCCCCTAAGCGTGTTTATAGTCATTTATCATAACAGCGCGTCCTTCTCTACATCGATGAGGGAAATAAAAATTATGTAATTATTTGGCTGGTTATCGCATAAATTTTTTTTGTTGTAAGTATGGATATAGAATTTTAGCGCATTTTTAAGATATTTTCCCTTTAGACTGCAGCGTTCTTAACATTTCCGTATTTTCTACCCAATTTTCAATCATAATTTTCATTGCGACTCTTCCTCTCCTACAATAATGATGTACGAGGGGTATCTGTAAAGTAAAGACCGCTGGTAAATTTCTCTCCTTAAGGTTGGCGAACCTTTGTCGTTCATGGCCACGCTAGTAATGTACATATTGCATTGTTGTCTGTAAGTTGTCGCGTTGTAGTATCTTTGATTACGTGCGAGTTATTAAGTTACGAAATGAATAAGAAAATCGATGTTGCCGCCGACTGTGAAATACGTGGAGTCATACATTTTAAGCCATCAAAGCGTTAAGCCGACTGAAATCCTTAGGCAATTGGTTGGTATGTACGGTGGTAATGTAATGAGTGAAAGAAACATCCGAAAATGGAGTGAAAGGTTTAGAAATAACAAAATTGATGTGCATGATGATGAACGTTTGGGGAGGCCCTCGATGATTTCCGAGGACTTGTTGAAACGCGTCGATGATGAAATAACAAAAAAACCATCGCTCAACGATTTCCGACCTTGCCCTTCTTTTTCCTGATCTTTCAAAGCTGTTATTGGTCGCACTGTTCTTGACCATTTAGGCTTCAGAAAGGTTTGTGCATGTTTGGTGCCGCACATCTTAACGAAACGTCACAAAAAAAAGCGAATGGGATCTGCTTTGGAATTTTTGTTGCGGTACACAGAAAAAGGGATGAGTTCCTTAATTCAGTAAAAAAATCGGCAATGAAACATGGATTTCGTATTACACACTAGACAGAAAATAGCAGTCATGTGTATGGCGTCATCCTCAATCATCAACCAGACCTATAAAGGTCAAGCCGCAGCCATTAGGAAGCAAACTGATGGGCAGTATTTTGGGATCGGTTTGCCATACTTCTGATTGATTTCATGCCACGTGGAACGACTATAAATGCAGAAGCCTATTGCGATACTCTACGTCATTTATGGCGCACCATTCAAAATCGGCGACGTGGGCGACTGACCGACGGCGTCGTCCTGATACACGATAATGCACGTCCACATGTTGCGGATCCGACACGTGATTTACTGAGAACATTTGGATGGGAAATTTACGATCACCCACCATACAGTTCGGACTTAGCTTCTTCTTATTACCATTTGTTTGAGAAATTGAAAAAAAAATTGTGTGGTAAGCGATTCGCGGGTGACGATGAACTTAAAAATGCTGTTAATTAGTGGCTAAATGGACTGGTGGCAGAATAATACGACAAGGGTGTATTGAATCTGTTGTGTCGCTAAGATGAATATCTTAATTGATGTGGCGATTATATAGAGAATTAGTATAAGGTATGTAGTTTAAGAGAAATAAAAAATATTTATAAAGTTTTCAGAATAATTTTTTTTACAATAAAATGGTCTTTTGTCGCTAAAGCTACATTACGACTTTAATTCCAAACCTTACAAATTACCAAGAATAAGTAAATTTATTGATACTTGGCAACACCGATTTACTGCATTGAGAAAACTAGACATTCTAGGACTATATCGGATATTCTCGGGGCTTCGCGAGAAGCCCGATTTATCTCGAGCATTCTGCGCAAACGTTATAAATGATGCACCTCGTTCAATTCCAACCAGTCTCAGTCGAGACGATCGATCCTTACTGACACTATCGAATTTTGTGTATTAGGTAATTTTCTTGTTAATTGCAATTCACGGTATATTCACAGCAGTAGATTTATGCAGAATCGTGGATAAACTTTTAAGTGGGTGTAAACGAACATTAGACGATAGTGAAGCATCAACAAATGCATAGACTAGCGTGGTTCCAAAAATAAAATGCATGAAACCAAATAAATTAGGCGTTTGGAAACGCTTTATAGTGAGTACGTTAAAAAAAACCGAGAATTAAAATTATATGAAAAGCAGAATTCATTTTTTTAAAAAAACTTTGTGAATGAAAAAGCTTTACTTGCTTCTTACAAAGTTTCATATAAAATAGTCAGATGTAAAGAGCCTCACACCATTAGTGAAGAGCTTATTTTTCTACCTGCAATTGAGATTGTAGAAACTATGTTTGGAGATAATTTTGCCAAACAATTGCAGACCATACTTCTATCAAACTATACCTTGCCCGTCGAATTGGTGATAGATGAAGATATACAGCATCGGGTTTTCGGGAAATTGCGTGACAAATTGTGGTTTTCAATTCAGCTTGATGAGGCAACAGATAGAAATAAAGATACTCATTTTATTGCCTATGTTCGATTTTTTTATGGTATGTCGCAGTAGAAGAACTACTCTGCAAACCAATAGAACTCAAAGCAACAGCACTCGCATTATTTGCTATTAATTTTATAAACGAGGCAAACATAGAGTGGAAAAATTGCGTCGGAAAATGCACCGATGGTGCTCGTTCAATTTCTGGAAGATTCCAAAGTATACAAGCACTTGCGAAACAAAAATCTCCACAGTGTGTCTGGACACAATGGATGATCCACAGAGAAGTTCTGGCTTCCAAAAAAATTAATCCTGGTCTGAATATTATGCTAACGACGGTTGTAACCGTAGTAAATTATATAAAAATGAGACCCCTAAAATCAAGAATCTTTTCTGCACTTTGTAAAGACATGGATATTGCGAGGCGAGATGGTTATCACGTGGGAAATTTTTGCAATGTGTTTATGAATTAAGAGATGAAATCGCTTTTTTTCTAGAAGAGAAAAACCAACCGGAAGCCGAGAAGTTTCGAGATGAATTATTTGTGATGGAATTGAGCTACTTGGTCGACATATTCGAAAAATTAAATACCTTGAATCTTCAACTCCTAGGATATTAGGTGCGTGCGATAAAGTTAATGCTTTTTGTATAAAATTAGAATTGTGGAGCAGAAATTTAAAGCAAAAAACCTAGAAATGTTTGCAAGTGTGGAAGAATGTGTTCAAACTTACAAGGCTGAAGAACATGTGAAAGTTGTTTTTGTAACCGTTGAAAATCATTTAGCCATGCCGGCAAAAAAATTTAAAAAGTATTTTCTTGCTGACGAAAACTTCAGCAAGTTACGAGCGGGTTAGGGATCCATTTCAAAATACTCCCAAAAGGCTCTCAACTGCCGAAGAAGAAATCTTCTTCACGGCAAGTGGCGAAATCAAAAGACAATTTAGTAATAAGTCACTCTTTCAATTTTGGGCAGTGGTTGATAATGAGTTTTCTCCGCTGAAAACAATAGCACTTTGTATACTATTACCGTTTTCAACATCCTACCTTTGCGAAACCGGATTTTCTGCGGTAACTGTTTTGAAGGCAAAATATAGATCTCCACTAAATATAGAAAAAGAACTCAGAATGTCTATTTCTAATATTAAACCTTCCTTCGAAAAACTTTACTCTGCAAGACAGGCCCAAGGGAGTCACCAATAATTATTAAACTTGTTTTTAATTTAGTATTGATAAGTTAAATAAATTGTACAGTACTGATACAATCCTATTAATAAGTGTATTATATCAGTGTAAATGTGTATTTTATTGTTTATTATGTCAGAATTTTTATTTATTTTTGTTTCGCTTTCCTTTTAGCAAATTAACAAATTTTTAAAATATTTTTTCGATATGCTGGCGTCCCCCATTTAGTGTTATCACGCCCACCAATGGGGGCGCGCCCCACAGGTTGAGAAACACTGGCTTACTGCCTTCTCAACTATTTTATTCTTTTCTTTTGTAGATGACACTTTTTTAAAGTGTATATTCCTTATTGTTAATAATATTAACGCGTCTAAACTACAAAATGTCTTTTCAGAGTTTTTTCCTTTCAACGTAATGGTTTTTTTTTCTATTCATCTAGTCCGTACGGTAAACAGAATAAAGCTATCTCTTGCTGGCTAAATATTTCTTATACGAAGTTTCGTAAAATAAATAACGAACATTTTTCATTCGGCGCGCTTTTTATTTTCGGCTGTTTGTCTTTTGTCAACTAATGCACTGTTTCTAATGTACATCAATATTTTCATCCATATTACACGCTTAGTGCAAATTTTTTCAGCCGAATAATTAGGATTGTTTTATTGCGAATGGGATTTATTTTGTTTGGAAATGACGACCAAAGCTTTTGCACTAAATTTTGCGTTAAAAGTGGAATAAAGAGCGTGAAATGGTGAAGACGTTAACGATAGCTTTTGGCGAGAAGGTTATATAAATACCAAAGATTTATGTATTGTACAAACGGTTTCAAGAAGGTCATGAAGTCGACAAATGGATTGGTACTAACCGATGAAAATATCACAAAATAAACATTGTGATTATTGATTTCGAATCCACGTTAAAAAAAATTGCTGACGATGTGGGAATCTCTTAAAGCGTTATCATTATGAATTTTTAGCATACGGTGATACGGTCAACAAACAGGATTACTTAGCAGTTTTTTGTCGTTTATGTGAGGTATACCGAAGAAAACGACCGGAAATGTGCGCAAACGATTCTTACATTCTTTCATCATGATAACGCTTCAGTTATTCACACTTCACCATTAATTGGTGATTTTTTAGCCAGATAACACCATACTAATTCCACATTTCCATATTCTCCTGACACGACACCCTGTGAGTCTTTCTGATTCTCGCTGATAAGAGAACATAAAAAAACATTACAACATAAGAGAACATTAAAAGGATCTCGATTTGCGACGATGGATGAAAAAAAAATCGTGAACTAAAGGCTAGAATAAAGCAAAGTGAACTCGAGACTACAAAAAAATCTTTCCACAAGTGTTTTGAAGTTTGTAAGAAACGCTGTCGCATTTCTGGGGAACTAGTTTGAAGGGGACTTATCGATATGGAAGAATACAAGATCGTTTTTGATAAAAACCAAAACTGTCGTTATTTTTTTTATAACACCTCGTTTTTATTTATGGCACGGTGACCCGCAGTCCTATGTTCGGCTTGAAGACAACGCCGAGAAAACCATCTAGCTATACCTGTGATGGAACGGATGCCCATCTTCGGTACGGTTGTATCTTCTACCGAGTATTCTATATTTAAGTTTAAAGAACATTTGCCCGTATTTGTATTCCCTAATTAAGATCGATAAGACCTTTTCATGTAGTTTTCGCGAGTTCAGAATATTTAAGATATTAATATTTAAATCGATGTGTTCAGAAAAGTATAAACCGTGCTGTCTACATAAAAGTGATATTATATTAATACATTATACATTATATCATATTATCATAAACCAATATAAATATCAATATTTATCAATAAAAATATTTTTAAAATATAAATAAAATAACGTTTAAAGTATAAATATCAGTATTTATTGAAATTTCAATGTCGAAGATTAAGAAGATTGTTACAATTGAAAAGAAGTGAGATGAAAATGATTTTCGTGTCGATATTTTTGAAAATCCGCATTGGAATGGTGAATTTTTTTCTCGTTTTATTTTTGTTATCTTTGAAATTATTATTGAGATTATTAGTATAAATAATATAATTATTACGTTTGTTAATATTATTTATTATTATAATAAAATCGTATAGTCCATATGATTTTTTTCAGTAAGAAATAATTTTTGTATTTAATTGTTAAACATAGTGAACATTTTACGAAATTTTATGAGTATTATTCTCTGTTATTTTAGGTTTACTTATATTCGTGTTGTGTATACATTTTTTTATATATTTATTGTATTCCTAAACCGACGAATTTTCTTATGCTTTTTTCACGTCCATTTAAATGTGTGTTGATGTATTTCATAATAAAGAAATTATGCCAAAGCGAAATTTTAAACCGGTTTCAATTTGTTTACTTATTTCTTGAAGATCGCAAATTAAAAATAAATAGCGAATATACTAGGTCAAGTATTTTTTTGACATTTTACGTAACATTTTTAATTCTTTTGGCGTAAACCGATAAAATTTACACGATGTTTGTATACAAAAGATATCGGCATAAATTCGGAGGGGTGAAGAACGTTATTATATTATACAGTGATGTATGTTGTAACGAACCGGTTATAAAACGCCTGTCGTATCGGTGCCACGGTATGGAAGATGAGCGAGCGGAGACGTGTTCTGTAAAGTAATAACTGGTTTCTTTCATCATTCGGGTTGTTTGTTACAATCAACTGTTGTTTCTTTTAAGTTACTTTCTTTGAACTTACGTAACACTTGGCCCGTGTCGTTTGTACCTTTCCCTTACCGAGCATTAAATGTTAACTAATAGTCTTAGATCGACCTTTTCTTCTTTACATTTTATTCTATTATGTATTTTAAAACTGTAGCTTAATTTCAAGTCATCTTTAAGATTGTCGTCATACCTTGTCGTAATTTCTAAGTTTATTATCGTTATGTAATGTACCCACAGAATTATAGATTCTTCTTTACGATTAATATTATGTAAAGATCAAAATACGTAGATCTTCACGATCCGTGTTGATACTCACGAAATTGAATATTTTTGTCGCAATAATGAATATATGTTATCGGAATATTTACACGTTTTCTGGTAAAAGAACCTTTTTTCGACCTATCCGCATTGAATTCAGAAACAAAAAAATGGATTTTTTCTGTGCGTTCTGAATTTTTTAAACTTATTTACAATTTAAGAATATCAAGACACAAATTAAGCATATCGGTAATAATATACAATATAAAGCATATATGGTAATAATATATAACCGTGAAGGGTATTACTGTGTAGTAAACGGTTTGATTTTTTATGTTTTCAAGAAACCGACTCGTGAGAAATTTTTTTAATATTATTTACCTAAACGAGCGAAGACATGACGACTTAGAAACCGGCGTAGATTATTTTACTGCTTAATTTCGATCGTAAAACTTGCAGTTTTTCTGATAGCAGTTCGATAAACCGTTTTTAAAAAGTACTTGGCCTTAGCAAAAAACCTCCAAAAAGAAATTATGTAAATGTATTAACTGAATAAGCTGCGGGCTGATTTTATTAGGTGAAAGAATACCACATAATAATAAATCAAAACAGGATGGTAGCGCCAAACGGTGTATGATATTTTACCTAATTTTAAAAGTATAAAATTTTCTTACCGATTTCAAATACGTACTTTCAATTGCACCGGTGCAAACTTATTGAAAAGTAACCTTAAAAATGTTAATAAGAAAAGACGATGTTTACACGATTTAGTAACTTTAACGATTATAAAATAATAAATATGATTTAAACAATTGAATGTCTTATTAAAATTAGTGAAAAATGATGCCAAAACATAACCCTAAAAAGTAAGAAATCTCTGAATTTTTATCATTCCTAAATATGAAATCGGTTTATTCTTATTGATCTTAGAAATAGCATATAATACTACCGCGCCAGAAATCTTAACTTTGTCATCGGGGTCCTTAATTAATGTATGTAAAATTATCATTTTTTATAAAGAGTTAATAAATTCGTCTATCTTATAATCATGTAACTGATTTACCGTTTAAATTAATAAAATAACTATTGCGAGGCCCGTTCGGAAAGTTCTCGGCTTGACAAAAAAAAGATTTTTCTTTCAGAAATTTATTTTTGTAATTTACTACGTAATCACCTTGAAATTCGATATATTTATACCGACGTCTTTAAAATTTTTGAACACGCTCAGTATAATGCGATTTATTCGACTCTGCAAAATAAGCTGTCGTCTCAGCTTTGGTCTTATCGTTTGAAGTGATTCTTCGTCCAGCGAGTCATTTTTTCAGATTCAGGGACAGACAGTAATCTCTGGAAGCCAAATCTGGCTCATATGAAAGCGCTTCTTAGGGTAGATCGTGGCGTTTTGCAGTAGTAACCTGAGTCGTCTGCGCTGGCGCATTTTCGAAAGAATTTCTTTTTGGCCAGATGCAGATGTTTAGCCTTAATAGCACTCTTCAATCGTGAAAGTAATACTCCCTGGTGATCGCTTCTCGGCTTCTGGCCGCGTGCTGGTCTCTGGGGCGAAGCCGTCTATAGGGAGGTCTAGCTCTGGGGCTGATGGTTTGGGGAGGATCGAGGAGATGCAGTCCGCATGGACTAAATTCTCCTCAAAGAAGAAGTCCCGGATTTCGATGGAGTGTCGGCAGATAGTTGACCTACCTGTCCGAGTGTAATTTGACGGTTGCTGAGCTGGATTTGAAGTACGAAAGTCTCCAGGGCGCCAACCGGGCTCTTGATACGGTGTTATCAAGGCTCTCGGGCAAGGGTGACTAGGTGGTGGAGGGAGTCAGAAGTTTCATGCCAGTGATGGGTGAAGCTCTTGGCGAGCTTCACAAAACTTTTAAACGGGTGGAGGAGAAAGTTAAGAAGCCTATCTCCTTCACCGCGGTAACATCCGCTCCTGGGCCTAAGCGGCCTATTCCAGCCACCGCTGCCAGTCCAGGTTCCGACTGTCAAAATTAAGAGAGCCACTGTCAAAGTAGTCATGATTCGGAAGCTTTGTCAGCAATGACTGAGGTAACCCTGGACCCGAGGAAAGAAAGGTTTTAGATTTCCTGGGTCACGAAAACAAGGGACAGTGGCGTCGTGCTGGAGGTTATAAATGAGCAGCAGGCGAAGCGGCTGCTGGAAGCCGACGTTCTTAATAAAAACGGGCTGAAGGCTCAGTTACTGCCCGAGCGGAGGCCGCAAATATTGATCTACAATTTGTATAGGGCAATGAGGGTAGAGGAGCTAGAAGACCGGGCGCAGACGGCTCTGTCAACCGCAGAGTGCTGAATGGATATGCAAAATTTAAAGATTTCTATACCCAAGACGAAGTATATGCTTATTAAGGGTGCAGAAAAATTATCGTATAATATAACCCCCATATTAAGTATAAAGGCTGTGTAATAAGCCGAGTTACAGTTCATAAGTACCTAGGTGTTTTGTTTGATGAAAAGTTTTTATCTAGCAACCACATTAGGCAAGTAGCAGCGGACGCCGTCTCTGTGATGATGAAATTTACGGGCTTTCGGGCAGTCATTTGTACGTGATGTACCGAGGTGTCTTCGAAAGTATGACCTCTTATGTTGCATCATGTTTGAGCGTATAGGTTAGAAAGAAATCGAGCACTTATTCAAAATTTATGGAGTCCCCAGCGCAGAGCCTTAGTCGTATGCACTGGTGTTTTTAAAACAACTTCCTACGTGGCTACCACCGTACTGGGAAAGACTCTCTCAGTCGATTTAGTGGTGAAAAGTTTGGCGGCCATGTGGAGATTGCGAAAAGGTAGGTATTTGGGATGCGGTTTCGAGCCGGGCATATACAGGAGCGGAACGGTGATCGCAGTGGACCGGTACTAATTTCGAACATTTGCCTTCTCCCGCCTGCGGAAGATGCTTTACAGCCTCGCGATGAAAGCATAGCAGCAATAATGGCACACCACGACTAAGGGTAGGTTCTTGTATAGATTTATATAGGGCTTGAGGGTGGTATGGTACGTTTCTAGTTCGTTTTTAAAGACAACGGAAGCCCAAGTGCTCTCCAACCACGTGAATTTGAGCCAATGTATTTTCGGTTCCGCCTGTTCCTTGATGCCGTTTCTTTGTTCAACCGGCATCAGTAGTTTAAGGGATATATGATTCCTACCACTTGTTGTTGGGATGCTACCCTCGAGAAATGGCTGGTTATCAGCCAAATATAGCTCCAAGCGCTATAATATGGTGGTCTGTCACTTGCTTGCATTCAGCGACCAAGGCGTGGCAGCAAATTGCTGTTATTGACGGAATAAATTTATGTATTGACAAGTCATATATTCTTGTATGTTGAAGCGGTGCGCCTACCCATTTTAGTACTACATGACAAGTTAGCGGCGGGACGCGCAAGCGAGTGGTGTAAGGCATCACACTTATTCCGCTCATGCAGTTACGTAAACTCTAGGAGTTAATTTAGTACATTGGTCGCTGAACTGTGTTGAGGCACAGTAGCCGATTTTGGCATGTACATTCGGTCTTCTGCTCTACGGCGACCGAATGAGCTGGTGGTAGAAATGCCAGACGAACTCCCCGGTGATGGTTCTGCCTTTTTCCAGTTAGTCTAGGAGCACCGCACCACAAAAATCCGAAAAACCGTAGCCATGACGTTTCCCGCAGGTGGAACCGTTTCGCTTTTTCGGTGCACTCTCATTAGCTTCCATCCGCTGTTTGATCTCTGGCGTGTAATGGTAATCCACGGTCCTTCTACTATTTTCAAACGTCGAATAAATTCAGCGGAATCGCGTTTACGTAAGGTTAAAAACTCTGGAGAACCCTTTATACCCAAAACGTTAAAATATATTGGATCCAGACCGTTGAGATGTCTGCGATGTCAGCAAACTCGAATACTTCAGTTGGCGATCGTTTTATACGACATTATGAATTTTTTTACGGTTTCGTCGGTCTTAACGGTCTTTAAACTTTCCGAGCGTTCATCATCTTGAATGGATGTATGACCACGGTTAAATTCAGCAGTCCACTTTTTTACAATGAAAATAAAGGAAAAGAATCCTTTAAAATAGAATCTGTCTCTTTTTATCCATCCGCTGTCGATTTAAACTTTTTAAATCAAAGTATAGCCGAGGGGTATAGCAACCGCTTGCGGAAGGGAGTTGTACGGCTGAAAGTAAATGAAAAAGCGCCTTGCTAGAACGGCTTTGCTGTACCTTACAATAGCTAGAAAACTTCATTTTTTCCATTTTTTTTTAGAAAATGTAAAAAGTTATCTTGTTTACTCGATCGCCACAAGCAAGCGACCAAGAACACACGTCTGATACTTAGCAACATGTCTTCCAGACGATCAAACTTGACAAATATTATAGTCATTTTATTATACTTGCGCCATCTTTGTGTTTGGTCGAGAACTTTCCGAACGGCCGTAGTATATTCGTTGTGGATTAACTATTATTATTGTTTCAGTCAATTTTATGTAGTTCGTTTAAAAATTAGTTGATACTTTTCTCAGTGTAACGGATTGTAAATTTTATTTGTTTTACCACCGTTGTATTTTTAGTATGTTTGTAAGAGATTGAAAGAATCAAAACTATCTTGCTTTAATTTTGAAATATATTATCCAGAGTTAGATGTAGTTTTATGCAAATTTTAATGTGTCTTCAGAAAATTTACTACCTCATAACTACCCCAAAATTTGAGAGAAGGATAGATTATATATATATATATACTGTATATGTAAAACGGAGACTCTATACTAGTGTAATATACCAGTGTTGAAATGGTAGTTTGTAACTAAGTCGGGGAACAGCAACCAAAAACAAGGCTTGAAAATGACTTGCGATTGATTTTATTTATATATATATATATAGTAAGATAGAAAGAGGCGGTTAAAAACACTAAATCATGAAAATATTTCAATCTGCAGACATTACTTTTTTATTGTAGTAGTTGGATAAAGAAGTGTTGGAAGAAAAAAAAATATTCCGTTGATATTGAAAGTCAGTCAAGTCACCATTGACCACAAAGAATTATGACAAAGTCTAACTTTCTTTTATCGATTATTAAATAAATTAAGTGTCTTTTTACTATAATATTTTATTCCAAGGAAAATCTTTATAACTAAACCTAATAAAATTTAAATTTAAAAAAAAAGAGTTTATCTTTTATTTCCTTCTTGACATTATTTTAAATATAATAGAATTAAAAATTTGATTTCCTTATTATAATAATTTATTTGTTACCGAATTAAGACCTTCTTTTGTTTTTCATATGGAGTTTCATTTGAATGTCTTTTCAATCGGGTTTGAAAAATAACTCATCTGCATAACCTGTATCCGATGATCTTTGTAAGAGAGAAAAAATAAAAAACCTCGACGTTCGAAAATTATAAACATTCTGTAACACATGTTTACATATTCATATAAATCAGAAAGCTCATGTATTTTTACCGATATTCGCTTCATACTTATGAACCGCTCCGCAGTTCTAATAAATTTGTTTTACCGTTTTACTCGGCGAACTTTAATAACGGGTTTAGGAGCTAACCTAATCACGTAACTTCATTATCAGATGGGCAATAAGGCTTAAACTAGTAGCGTATTCTGTTTTATGTTATTTTTCATTTACTAATGGACGACTCGAGTACTGCTAATATAGAGATTCAAATATTTTGAGTCGCTGACCGAATCACGTCCTGTTAGTGATAGATACGTGATTATCACCGAAGTTTAGGAAATACTCTATTTTATTTTGATATTTCATTTTTTTAAATCAGGTAAACTTTTCTCAATATATCAAAGATTTAACAGAAGATTTGATGGTTTTACAATGTTTGTATAGAACAAAGGTGTTATCTTTACTAACGAGTGTCTTAAATGTACGGTACATCGACTGTGATTTAAGCTTTTTCTGTACATTTCTAAAAGTTCACTGTAATTTTATGTTACGTCTGCATTCAATACAAAACTAAAGCAAAAGAGCTTTGATTCACTCTTTGGAACCGTTTAACGTGCTGTACGAAGTTTAAATGGTGTTAACTATCTTTATTGCTAGTAGACCTAAAAATTAATACGATTGAAATCTTATTGGTGTCTGGTATTTTTTCACTTTACACATTTACCTGCTCCCTCTTGACGAAATATATATTATCGGTTCTGGATGAACTTAGCCCCGTTTTCTTTCGATAAAACATTCTCTATTTCATTTGCGTTTTAACAGAAACGTTTGATGGATAAAATGAAATTTGAAACGACTTCCCTAGAATGTTCTTAATCGTTTCGAACGGGAAACGAGGGTTCCACGCTGTTATCGGCAGAACTGTTATTTATCATTTATTAGCCGCGGATTTAATTTAGCTTAAAATTTCGATCGATGAAAATTGAAAGTAAGACTTAATAGTAAATAAGTTTCAGAGAAACGTTTTTTAAATTTCAATCGGGAGCTCCCTTGCGTCATCTTGCAAGACCAGGATCAGTGATTTATTAGCTGCTGATGAATTTTATAATTAGAAACGACTTTCAAACGAAATATTGTTTTATAATTTTAAACGAGAGTTCCTTCCTGAGTAATAAATAAGGTATGATACTCCAGAAATGAGGTAGGTACTTTACACCTTGCCGGCCTCGGTGGCGCGAGTGGTAGCGTCTCGGCCTTTCACCCGGAGGTCCTGGGTTCAAATCCCGGTCAGGCATGGCATTTTTCACGCACGCTACAAAGCATTCATCTCATCCTCAGCGGAAAAAAACAATGCTTAACTGCGGACCCGGAGGTTAAACAAAACAAAAATTGTGCTTTACACCTTACAAATAAAATTCAGATTATGTGTAAAAGAGCTTTGCTGTTTTTTTATTTATAAAAAAGTACATTTTTAAGCGAGCGGTTCGGCCAATTTTTGTAAAATTCTTTTACAATTTTTCGTAAAGCGGACAACCGAATATGACCTCCCCCCCCCCCAATAGTTTCAGAAAACTCAAATTATAACATCTATAAGCGGTTTAATTTCCTGCTCTGAGTCAGGTTATACCGGCGTTCTGTTCCATTTGGTTTTAGAAGCGACACCACCGACGGGCGTTTCTGTCGAATGCCCGTCTTAGGTACGTCCATAAAATAGAACTGAGGAAAATGAGAGTGAATGTTAAAGAAGAGTTCTACCAAATCCGTTATCGCTATTATTATTTTAATCTGCGTTAATATAACTCTGTATAAATTAGAACACCTTTTGAAGTCATTCGTTAACCAACATAAATACTTTTCAAGTGATGTCCTAGTTGATTACGGTTATTAAAATACTATATTTTAGTATAATTTTAATCTCCGTAAGTACATATTCGATGTTCGAAGAGAAAGCCGTATAGAATACTTTTTTCAAATTTCGTACGACATAATAATATACATTTATAAAGATTTATTAAGAAATGTAATTACGGACATGTTATTGAGTTCTATTTCAGTAATCGATTATAACGGCCGGTATCATTATCGCTAAGCTTATTACCGAGTGATATAATTTTAAATTACTAAAACGCCAACAAAATTTTCGCTTTCACTGTTATGTTCCCCCTTTTCTTTCACATTTTATAAGTCGTAAATTGTCTAAATGATCGATGAATAAACGATAAAAAATATAAAGATTTAAGCTTAATTTTATTTATATATCATTTCCTGCCAGATAATCCAAGATATCTTTTAATCTCTAATCTGTTTAACACGTTTCTATAGTCTCGCTTATGTACAGTTACGCAACCTAATTACGTCTGAAATCAAAAAGTCGATTTTTTAAAAGATATATTTATGCTGAGTATTGAGTATTCGTTATTTCTAAGATATAACCTCAATAAATCGTATGAGGATGGCGTGTATTGACAAAATTTAATTTTTAGTTAATATCCGTAAAATAGTGAAATTTTTTGTAGTTTTTATTTATTTATCATCCAAATTTTAGGTTTTTTACATCCTTTGTTTTACCCTATTATACTTCAAGTAAATAACGCATAACAATTCAAATATAGACGTTGACGGTAAAACAAACGATTCTAACTGAATGTTTAATTCAGTAAGTAATATTTACTTTTTTACGATGTAATTTTATTCAAATAATCTACTGCCGATTAACAAAACTTACAGTTTAATTAATGACCGCTATAATTTTGTATAAAACCTTTGTGAAAATTCATATATAAAATTATCGATTGTTCTTTTACGTTACTTTATTAAAAAAAAATCTTCGTTAATATTTTTATAAAACTCAGCATACTCAGTTTTTATGGATTTCTTGTATGCACAATTATCTCCTTCCGTAAATTCAACAAAACATTGGTAAAATAAAATATAATTAACGCATGTTAAAATACATCGGTATGAAGGACGTTAAACCAAAAAAAAAGATTTTAAAAAACGTGCTGTAGGAAATTATGTTATTTCTTTTGAACATATTTTTATAAAACAAAACCCTGTACGCGAATCGGAATATTTTTAGTTACTTACATGAAGGAAGTAGAATAAAGTGAAAGGGTTCGATGAAATTGATTTTCTAGTAGACAAAAAAAAAACTGAAAACAGAATTTTATTTACGATGCAGGATAAAGTTTTGTGTTTATCTCCTTTCAAAAAATTTATTTTATAATTAATTCTATATAGATTCATTTATCCTCAAAAGTATAATAACGACGTTTAGCGGGTATTTTAAGTTCATCAAAATACGAATTTTATCTCTGGAAAATAGATTAAAAATATATAAATTGTTCATCAGCAAAACATTTGAAAAAGTTTATGTAATGAATTAAATATAAATAGAAAAAAGATTCATCCGAACACGTTTAAATGTTTTCTATAAAATTTGTGTAGATATTTCTCTCTTACCGATTAAAACAGAGGATCATCTACAGCGTGTATCGTTAATTAATGTAAAAAAAAAAAAACATTAAATATAACAAAAGAGCTAATTTGGCTAAAAACATGTAGTTTAGGAAAAAATAAAAATGATATAAACAAACAAATTCGTATATACGTATATATTAAACTGATGATGATTAATATGGAAAAAATGTGTAAATAATCTGACTTGTAGTGAATACGAGTAGTAACAATTCATCGCTCTAGGAATCGTAAGATCTTCGAGTGAGTGGCTGTAATCATTTGAGAGCACTTATCCAAACCGTAGGTATTTTAACGAGTACAATAAATCGCTGAAGGCTAACTAACTATTTCTGAAAGAAGGTTTTTTCGTTACTTGAAGAGGATTTCACTTCGAATAAAAGGTCTATGATAAATTTGCAATTAAATTCACTACCGCTGATACAAGACAACTGTATTTTCCTCGGAAATTCAAAGAAATTCTTCGATCCGTAAAATAAAACGTACGGGCATTTCCATGTGTATCGTATTTTTACGGTACTATGTTCCGATAGATAATCTCTGGTTCCGTATAACTTTAAAAGAAATAAAAAATTAGCGATCATCAAATCGCAACGTAAATTTTATCAAATAACTTAAAAATGGAAATGATTATTGAAGATATAGATTATAAAAAATACGCTTGCGTTGAAATAAAAAATATATAATTCATGCAGGAAAATATTCTTTTCGCCGTAGAACCGAAGTACCTATTATAGCGACCAAGAAGTGTATATATATATTTTTTTTTTTATTAAGTTCGATTTCAAAAAATACTGTGCAGCTGAACAGGTAAGCGTCTGATTTTGAAAGTAACGTCATTATTTGCAAACGTTTTATGAAGGATTGTTTATTCGCGGATATTTTATCGATGCGAAATCGCACGTCGTTGTTGAGCGTTTAGACAAGATTATGATATAAATATGCACGTGAAAGAAAGCCGGGTGCAAAAGAAGGTGAGGTTGTAATTTTTTCGCGAGGAGAAAAGTAGACAATTTACGTCTATCTTGTTTATAATAATGCGATGAAGATTATCGGGTGTTATATAGATAAACGCGGTAGTATAGTCATAGTATAAGACGGCGTCACCTTTCGGTTGTTATTGTAGCATGCCGCCGGCAGAAATGTGTAGGAAGTGCGCGGCTGTGTAGCTTCCTGTTTACCTGTGAGCCGCGGCCAAACGGTCGGTTGCTCGTTTATTAAACAAACGTCCTTGACATAGTCGACTTTCTCCTTGCAGTTCACTATTTACATTAACATCAGTATCTTCAACGTACAGAATAAACATCTTTCACCTTTCGCAGTCTTAATCGATAAACAAACAAAAAAAAGTTCCCGAAGGCTTAACCCCGACAAAACAATACAATTTTTTTATTGAATTTTTTCCAGCCGACACAAAGTTAAATAAATAGTAAACAAAACGTCAGTTTACACAAATAGAAGACGATTGAAACAAATATACGAATCAGGAAAGAGTAACTAAAAAATGCGATTTCTCCCAAACCTTGTGAGCTGAAGGCGCAGCTTCGGCACACGTTAGTACATACCGGTAATTCGAGTAAATCATACGACGGTCATTTTCAGCGCGGCTTAAGCTACACATATATATATATATATATATATATATATATATATATAAAATTGTCGATGTGCTAGAATTTCTAGTCGACAAATAGATACAGGATTCAGACTTTCATAAAATTGTACTTTTGCAAGAAATACTTTATCAAGCGATGTCGCACTCTTTCTACAATTTTAATATCGTTTTTATCTGAAGATTTTAAAATCTTACCTATAGAAAGAGTAACGGGCACGATTCCGTTATACCATCTAAGTAATTTATTTTTATTTTTCTAGAAGAAGTTTAAAAATTTTTTTTAGAATTAAGTTTTCTTTTAAAAATTTAGTTTTTTAAAAAGTATTTATTTCTTTTTTATACCGAGTCAAAAACCTTTTAATGCAACATGAACTCTTAAACGGTTTTATTTTTATAAGTTATGTAATTTTATATATATATATATATATATATATATATTTTTTTAAGTGAATCTAGGAAAAGTTAAAAATGGAACTTATTATTTATTTTATGTGAAATTTATATATATTCTAGCCATTTTCATTTAAAGGTGTTTCCTGTCAAGGGTTTAACAAAAGCTTGGTTTTTAAAATTTATAATTCCTTAAACTAAATTTTATTTCACCTTTTAAATTACTGTTTTGAATTTTAAATTCAAAACACCAGTAATTAATTTTGTTTAATTAAATTACATTTTTAAATCGTCTCGTATTTAAATACTCTACTAATTTCTGTCAAAATTTTTCAAGAACCTGTAAAAGCGGAAAATTTTTTGAAATATACAATTCATTGTAATTAAGCTTATTTTATTTAACAATAGAAATTATTACTGTATTTCTCTTTTGCATTCGAAAGTAAAAAAAAAAAAAAAACAGTTAAAACACACAAGGTACAAAATATGAGGAAACAAAAAAAAATTCTTTTAGAATGAAGAGATTACTTAGATTGTGTTTAGATGGTTAAAATTTGTAGAGTGAATATATTTTAATGATTTAAAAAATCTGCTTTCTAATAAAATTATTATGAAGCGAGTTTATTTCTGTCGAGTATCTGGTTAATCTTCTTCCTCTATCAACTGATTATTAGAGTATACGAATTGAGTTTATCGCTTAGAAATAAACTTACAAAATAATATTAATTCGGTGTAAACACTTTGATGTTACAATTTGTTTTTCGATCGGCCGAACGCTTTCATCAAACTCTGAAAAGCTTTCGAACCGAGATAATTCAATTTGTTACCGGCTGTAAAATAATAAAAAACAAATTTCAGATTATTAGAATATTTCTAATTTCGTCGACACGATGTTTGCTTTACAGAGTACTTTCCGTTCCGTGCAGAATCGAGTTAACAGTTCGTGAATTTTTAAAAAAATTTTAATTGTGCGGGATTCCCATTTCGCGTACATTTAATACTGTTCTGATCGTTTGAAAAATTATAAATTCTTAAAGGATGGAAAACGAAAAGAGATATGTAGGTAATTCGTAATAAAATTACAGTCCAAAAAGTGGAATGCGTTAACAGTTTTTAAAATCAAAGTTTCCCTCTTACTTTCATTATTTCTTGAAATCGTTACGGTTTATTAACGAGAATACGACCGTGAAAAATTCAAGAGAACGACCGGGTCGAGACGATCGGATTAGCATACCGAAGAATGATGAAACGGAAATTATCATCGGACTTTCCATTAACATCAAACCATATCACCACAAATCTAGCAAAAATTACCTACAAAACGACTATTAACCGTTGGAGAATACAAATTATCTTCATCGTAGAAAGTAAGGAATTGCTATCGCGAGAATTCCTCTAGCAGACGGGATAAATACAAGAATTCAGACTGTTTAGATAAATAAATATTTGAGCTTCAGCATAAATAAAATCATATCGCTTAAATCACGGTCTAAACCTCTATAGTTCGGTAAACGAAAAATATCTACCCGGATTTGTGATATAACGGTTCATTTCGTTCATTAATTTAAAGATTTTTTTTTATAGTAGCAAATAATTTTTGAAATAGTAATTTTAAAAAATTTAGCCGTCTATAAATATAATTCAGTTGTTGGAAGGAATAAAACATTAATCCAAAAAACATGAAAATACTCAAAAGCGTTCACCCGACTCCTGATCTTAACGATATATTGTACTCTCGTGCTTGATGTAGATTGTGAACTAATAAGGATTTTTTTTTTAACACGCACCTTTTCTAAAAGGAATTTATTGCCATATGTTCGTTCCATGAAGTCGACTTTTCCTGAGCCTAAGAAATCTCAAAATCTATACAAAAATGTTTAAATTATACTCCGTACTTTATCGTTAGGTATGATATTTTTTTATAATTTTGATTATTCATATTTATAGATTATAGATTTTAAACCGACTGATAACTATATAAAAAACTATAAAGAATAAATAAACTTTTAAATTTAAAAGATTAAATCCGTTTAAACACTTAAATCCGGTGTCATTTTAAAAAAAATCGTGAGGTATTTTCCTGACTAAAAGTAATCTTTTTCTACCTACCATGTGTCAAAAATGTATACCTACAAAATCTATACAAAAATGTTTAAATTATACTCCGTACTTTATCGTTAGGTATGATATTTTTTTATAATTTTGATTATTCATATTTATAGATTATAGATTTTAAACCGACTGATAACTATATAAAAAACTATAAAGAATAAATAAACTTTTAAATTTAAAAGATTAAATCCGTTTAAACACTTAAATCCGGTGTCATTTTAAAAAAAATCGTGAGGTATTTTCCTGACTAAAAGTAATCTTTTTCTACCTACCATGTGTCAAAAATGTATACCTACAAAATCTATACAAAAATGTTTAAATTATACTCCGTACTTTATCGTTAGGTATGATATTTTTTTATAATTTTGATTATTCATATTTATAGATTATAGATTTTAAACCGACTGATAACTATATAAAAAACTATAAAGAATAAATAAACTTTTAAATTTAAAAGATTAAATCCGTTTAAACACTTAAATCCGGTGTCATTTTAAAAAAAATCGTGAGGTATTTTCCTGACTAAAAGTAATCTTTTTCTACCTACCATGTGTCTTTGTTGTTTTTTTTCTTTTCTTCAAACACGCCTCGACCAAATATTTATTTATGCTACCCTACTAGCGTATAATTCACTAGTTTTCAACGATAATAAATATTTTTACTCATTTATTAATTATAATTATCGTAGTAATTAAGTAAATTTAACTATGAATGTCGAATGTGTTTAGGTCTATATTCAGCATTCTACTGCTACATACAATAGTGGGCTATTTTACCGCTGAGTTTGATAATTCTCTTTATAATTACAGTAAAAAGCTCAATCGCGGTATTATTTTATTACCCGTCGTTATTTTTCATGTTAACTTTTGATATTTTGTTTTTTTTTTTTAATTAAAGAAATCTTTTATCGACTACTTTTTAACCAGACTTGAATTTACGTCCATGTAGATCACAAAAAAAAGTAATAAATATTCCTTGTTATCTGCCTAATTACTAATAATTTTTCGTTGCCCTTCACCGATCTGGATGTTTTTCGAGTTACCCCGGTTAACACTACTCCATCTACCGGCCGTTTTTCAACCGATGGCTATTTTATTAGGAACGATTATTAAAAATTTGTTTGTTTTGATAAACCGAATAAGAAAACGATGAAGAAATAAAAAAAGAAACAATCATTATTACATCGAGGAACCGGTATCTGTAAGTAAAATAAATCTCAATTTTTTTCCTATGCGGGTAATGTACGCTAACAAAAATATTTTAAGAAAATAATCAGCCGGAGCACCGTTTTACGAAGAGCACTCTACAGTAGCAGCTTTGTAGCTACGTTATTATTTGTTCATACGATATATGTGTATTTTCCTTTCTACAGCGTATAATTTTGCGATTTTCTTAAAATAATTTTTTCCCTACACCATTCCATCGCTGTAATAATAACGGCCGTTTTGAATTATTTTATACAATTTGTATTCAGCTTATAGAAAGGATCATAATTAGAAATAAAAAAATTAAACAACCGTTCCCGACAGAAATAGCTGCCTGTAACAAAAAAAACCAAAAAACAGTTGATTGAATCCGAATCGGGCGAGGAACAGGGAAAAGATCAGTTACTGAACGTTTTTAAAATGTTTTTATGTGTTTCACGTCGGCGTAAATATTAGGTTAAAAAGTGGACTAATAAATAGAGGATAATTTCCTTTAGTTCTTCTTCAGATTTCTGGATACATTAAAAAAAAATAAATACATATATATACAGTACTTATATTTATATATATATATATATATATATATACTAAAATACGCATACCTGTAACTTAGAAAAAATTCTTGTAGGGTTTTACCTGTTTATTCGCTATACTGACAAGTTTGCCGATAAATAAAAAATATGTACATTATATTATGTATAATATTATATTCGCTATTGTTACATTTGAGTATATACATAGATTAAATGAACACAATTGAAATATTGATAAAACATTAAAAAACTGAACGTTACGGAACTTCACAAAATTTAACCTTTCACATTTCTCTATCTCCCTATTTCCCTTTCTTCCTTACTCCATTTTCCCTATCTCCCTTTTACCCGCAAGTAAATCGATCCATCATTTTTTTAGTCTATAGCGGACACACATATCGGAAACATTGAAATGGAATCGTAAAATATTTTGTATAGCGTGTGTTGCTTTTACATCCAACAGATAGTGCTGTTTTACAAAAACGCATGTTTTTATCTGTCACAGGTGTGACATCATCTTAGGTATATGCCTACTATTAGGTATATAAAACCTAAACGTTGTGTCAAAATTTCAAAGCAATCTGTGAAGAACTTTCGGAGATTTAAGATTTTGAACGAACGAACATTTACAGTTTTATTTATATATATACTCAGATAAAAAAAATAAAGAAAATCTAAAAGATCTATACTCAATATTGAAACTAGAGACCGATTCATACAAGCTGAAAAATCAAAAGTAGAACGATTAGTTTAGCAAAGAAAAATAAAAAATAAAGGAAAGAAAAACTCTAAGAATAATATAAATCAACTAAATTAAAATATTCACAATACAAAATAAAAAAAATAATAAAAAACCAACCTCCTAAGAAGTTCTCCGCATAGTTCATAGTTCTCAAGAATTCTTAAATTCTTTCTCTTAATTGTTTGATTATTTCTCTTATCGATACTGAATTATATTATTTTTAAAAGACTATCCTGTTATCCTGAAGGAGTAAAATCTATTTCGAAAAAAGGAAATTGTACATCAAGGAAATCAAAATTTTGTCTTTTAAAAGTTTATAGTTATTTGTTTTTGAACAATACGTAGTAAAAGCTTTAAAAAGCGACCTATTTGTTATTGTATTAAGAAGTTGATGTAAGGTATTAATTTTTTTTGTATGCACATAGAAGACTGGTTTCAAGAGCGTCCTACATAATATGTATATGATAATTTAATACGTTACATATTGTTTTAGTATTTAGATTTATTTAAATTTGTGTGACTTGCAATAAATCGATCGGTTTAGTGAAAGTATTTTTCTGTAACGCTAGACGTTAATCTACATTTGTCTTCGCCTAAAGAAACTAAGTATGAAACGGTTACATTTTTGTACGAGCGAATACGTAATGAAAACGTTTAATGGTACCGTATTAGGCGTCTGTAAATATCTGAATTTTGTTATATTTTTTTTTTTTTTCAATAAGTTACGCGTATTCGAGCTGAATTATAGGCGATGTAACGGACAAGAAAATTTTTGTTTTAGTTTTAACAAAGACTGTGATTTATAAAATTAACGAGTAGAACGCCGATCATCGGTATATTATTAATAAATTGTATTTCTTTTTAGTGTTCAACGCTTCATAAAGTTCTTCTAAAATGAATATTTTAGAATATTTTACTGCTTTTGCCATCTACACGAATCACAATAGTGGTGTGCGTATCGGTTGAACGACTCGTCCTTTAGGGTAAGGGCACCCGCTCAATAAAAGCGGGAAGTTATATTCAGATTACCGGCGCCGACAGTCGGCGTGAAGGGGTTCGGCGTGGGTTCACACAATAGTCAGATTTACAAACTCGTCATCGCAATAAAATTATCTATTTAGTCGCTATTTTATTATCGGAGTTCAGTTGTAAGGAAGATGTCTTGATACTATTAGCATCAGAAAACGTCAGTTTGAAATTAAAACAAGAGAAACATATGGTTTATGATATTATTAAGGCCAGGGGAGTATAGGAGAATACTATCACCTTTTTGACGATACAAAAAAAAAATCCTATCAAGTTCTTTGAATATTTTAGAATGGAAATTCAAACTTTCTATTACTTTCTAGAGAAAATTGACATCGGTATCGAAAGATTGGTGTAATTATCATCAAAAGTAAATTTTGGCAGAATAATGGCTAATGTTAACCGTCAGATAAAATAATTATACTAATATCGATTTTTCATAATTGTTATTGAAGTTATTTTTTTTATTTTTTATGTCAAATTAACATTAAAAATGTAAAGTAAAAAACAAATTTATGTCAAATGAAATCTTTACACAGTAGATCAATCGTTAAGAGTTACAGGGATTTTTACAGAGTTATGTATCTTGTAGTGTTGTAAAATACCAATAGTTCGGATAATTATCCATGTTATGTGGAAATAATGCAGATTGATCCGAGGATAGTATGGTACTCAGAGATGAATAGCTGTAGACGTCCGATGTCTGAGATGCAGTTGGCACCGTATTTAAACGCAACTCGTAATTTGAAGATACAGACTTGTACGTAAATTGCTCCACAACTTCTTGAACACGGTTTCTGAAAGACAACTTCATGTTGCCCGGTATTTTTGCAACGTGTTGTAGCAGGCTACGGAAATACAGTTCATCTTCATTTTCAGCCTTGCGCTTAGTAAAGATCTCCTCTAACACTTTTAACTTTTCTCTACTTCATGTCGATCATTGTCTCATTGTATTTATCGTTAGTCGGAATCCTCCGTCTCTTCTTCTCTTGTCGTCAAATATCCTCGTTTTCAATGTTTCCAGCTCCTGTTCTTAAACTGTTTGCTTTACGTGGAACGTGTGTCTTTTCTTTGATATTAGATTCATCAAATGTAACGGGATCTTCTTGAAAACCCTGGTTTTCAGCAGCATCGTTACCGATGTCTTCATTGACATTATAAATCTGTTGGCTTGTTTCATCGGGCGATGGAGCAGTTTTTGTCGCTGACAAATTACCTGAGGAGGCTCCTGGCGTCACAACGTTTCTTATAAACAATAGAGATTTAAAATGCGACTATTTTGGTTCAGGTGATTCGTTTGCTGGATTCCCTGTGTTATAGGCTTCAATTTCCCGAACTGTACAGCAAATGGATCTCTTAAATATTTCCATTTCTTTCTCAAAACAGTACCTGAAGCAAAGGATAAACCCTCATGTCACCTTCGAACGTGACTATTCTACATGGAATTAAATAAAATAATATAACTACAGGTTATTATTTTAACTTTGCTAACAATAGTTTAGTCCAAATGCGACTAATTGAATATGAAAACGCGATAAAATTATAAAAAAATTGTACCAAATCCTCCTATTGTTGCTTTCAGGTACCTTACCAGTGGCATGTAAATCCGGGCTTTGACCTCCCTTTTCGCATGGGAAATGTATGTAATGTAGTCAACAGTATTAAAGTATTATAAAAAAACCGTTCAAATACTTTGGAAAGAGCGACGACACCTTCTGCACGTGTCGGTACCGGCTGCGGAATCACTTAAAAATAATGCAGCAGAATTTGAAGAAGTCTGGAATTTCCCTCATGTTTTTGGTTGTTTAGATGGAAAATACGTTCGTGTTATTTGTCTAGATAATACTGACTCGATGTTCTATAATTACAAACATTTCTTTTCTCTGGTTCTTCAGGGGCTTGTGGATGGGAAAAAACAAGTTTATCGCTATTGACGTTGGTGGTTATGGAAAACAATGTGACGGGGGTCGCTTTCGGACTTATTTAATTTTATCAGTGGTAAACAAATACGTTTTCCAGAAGTTTGACGTTCTCCTTCATATTAACGGGAAAGTTCTCTACGTTATTTGGCAAATCAGGCTTGTCCTTTGCTTCCTTACCTTATGAAACCATATAAACGCAAGAATTTGACAAAAAAGAAGGCCAACTTTAACAGACGCTTGTCTAGGGCAAGAAAATCTGTAGAATGCGCTTTTGGAATTTTGTATTCAAAATGGCGTATTCTTCCAAAGCCATTCAAACAAAAATCGATTTAGCCGAAACAATTATCAAATGGGTTTGTGTTTTTCATTATACCATTATAGATAAAAAGGGTTTCACAGGCGCTTAACTCATGCTATTCATGGTGATTCAGTAACTTGGGAGGGACGTGGAAGGCTTTCAACTCAGACCAAAGATATAAGAAATATTTTTAGTTGTTGCATGGAAAAAGTTCCCGTATCATATGATGACTGAAAACTAGCAAAACACCGTATTATATGAAGTAATACTGAACTGGTATTAATATAACATTTATTGTAATTAACTGATACTGTTTTATTGCTCAACAGATAATAAAACAGAATTGCAAAAATATTACTGCAAGTATTGTATTCAAAAATTATTGGTTTTCTTATTTATTACTTTCCTTAAACACCAATATCTTTGGCTATTTCTTGCCGACAACGATCAACAACTATGTAAGAATGCAATTTAAGCTTTTTACTTCAAATTTCCTATTTCAACTTTACTTAGGAAATTAAGAGTTTCAATATCCATTATTTATGTTTACACAATATTACAGTTTGCAGGTTTTTGTTTATTACGAATACGATAATTACAGACCTATAAATTTTTTGTTGTAAAGTTTCTATATAAATAAAACAAAAAAACACCTTAAAAAGTTCAAAAACACACAATTATTAAAATATACTTTTTACCATTTAAACAAAAACAGTGCACTTATTAAACGTCCAAATTTCCTTTTCGTGCCGGATCTGAAACCAGAATGAACATATCATTCCAACAAATCGTCTGACTCAGACAACCTGCAAATCGGCACCGATGTCTACCGCTACTATGTGCAAAGTTAAACATACTATGTGCTTAAGTTTAAAAACATAGTAAATTTTCTCTCGTCGATCGGTGCCGGGTCTCTGAACCTGACTTCCTAGTTGCATTGAACGCGTAACTTCCATTGAACCGAATTGTATTTTGGTCTCAAGTTTGTACTTTTAGTGGAGCCGCGGGACAGAAAGAATAGTGTCTTTGTTGAACGCTACCGTCCACCATCATACTATAAAAATCCAAATATTTTTTGTTCTTTTTTTGTGTCTACTTTTAGTAGTATATTTTCTGTGAATGGATTTTTCTGGGTTTTATTCGTTCTTCAGTTCAGTTTGTAGCCGCTGCTTCCGCCATTTTTAAATTTGATTGTACAGTTATCGTTAATTGGACATCAAAATTAAGTACAGCGATTGTTTTTCAATATACTTTTGATACGGCGTTGGACCGTTTTGAGTTTTTCAGTTTATAATTGATTTCCGCCCTTAAATTTAAAGAAAAAACTTAATAAATAAATATTTTTATAAAGTTGATGGTTTCGTTCGTAAAGTACGGTACACTCGACCAACGTGTGTCCTTCAACCTTCCTTTAATAGATCTCAGTACTTCCTCTGTGATTTACAAACCAATTTGTAAAATGTGATTTATTTATTTTCATTATTTATATATCACATAAACGCTTTTTGTTTATCCGGAATTATTGTGACGCTAAGTTTGGGTACATCCTTATTATTCTCTTCGAAATAAAAAAAAAAGATTATAACTTCCCCCTTTTATCGACGATTGAAATTAGATTTCCTCTTTGCTTCCAAGTAAATAGAAATATTTTTCTTTCTACATGAAATACGGCTACCTTGTGGACTTTTTAATTTATTTGAAAAGTTATATTAATAATGCTCGCGTAATATTAGTTTAACGTATACGATAATGTACTTTGCGGTTAGTTACTCTTCAGAAACCTTTGATATCCACTACGCTGTCGGTAACTTTCTTCATTTAGTACCGTTCTTATTTCTAATGCTATTCGATTTCTAATAATGCTTCTCGGCTATGTTAAATTCTTTGTATTTTGCCTAATATTATTCAGAATGGAATTTAGATAAATTATATTGTAATTTTGTGTTCGTACGGTTATTTTTATTTAAATTGTTGTTTATATAGCCTTAACCTCCGTTTATTTGTGTCGTAAATATTCCGTAATCGTTTTAAATAGTAAAAAGGAAACCCTACCGGGTCGACTTAGGAAAACGAAGAGTAAAGCGATTTCACGTTGCCTTTTCTGAGCCGAATATACCGTTGCGTATGACGGTACCGAGCTTCCGATGCCGAAATGCAGATGATACTCGGCTGTACAAGATACACTTTTAAACTTCACCACCGAGACCGGCTGTTTAGTGAATATTACTGTTATAGAAACCGAGTAGAAGAAGAATGGGAGAATGTTAAAAAGGAAATTCTTAAATCAGCAGAAGCAAACTTAGGCGGAATAAAGAGAACTGGTAGAAAACCTTGGGTTTCAGACGATATATTGCAGCTGATGGATGAACGTAGAAAATATAAGAATGCTAGTGATGAAGAAAGTAAAAGGAACTATCGGCAATTAAGAAATGCTATAAACAGGAAGTGCAAACTGGCGAAAGAAGAGTGGATTAAAGAAAAGTGTTCAGAAGTGGAAAGAGAAATGAACATTGGTAAAATAGACGGAGCATACAGGAAAGTTAAGGAAAATTTTGGGGTACATAAATTAAAATCTAATAATGTGTTAAACAAAGATGGTGCACCAATATATAATACGAAAGGTAAAGTCGATAGATGGGTGGAATATATTGAAGAGTTATACGGAGGAAATGAATTAGAAAATGGTGTTATAGAGGAAAAAGAGGAAGTTGAGGAGGATGAAATGGGATAAAAAATACTGAGATCTGAATTTAAGAGAGCATTAAAAGATTTAAATGGCAGAAAGGCTCCTGGAATAGACGGAATACCTGTAGAATTACTGCGCAGTGCAGGTGAGGAAGCGATTGATAGATTATACAAACTGGTGTGTAATATTTATGAAAATGGGGAATTTCCATCAGACTTCAAAAAAAGTGTTATAGTTATGATACCAAAGAAAGCAGGGGCAGATAAACGTGAAGAATACAGAACAATTAGTTTAACTAGTCATGCATCAAAAATCTTAACTAGAATTTTATACAGAAGAATTGAGAGGAGAGTGGAAGAAGTGTTAGGAGAAGACCAATTTGGTTTCAGGAAAAGTATAGGGACAAGGGAAGCAATTTTAGGCTTCAGATTAATAGTAGAAGAAAGATTAAAGAAAAACAAACCAACATACTTGGCGTTTATAGACCTAGAAAAGGCTTTCGATAACGTAGACTGGAATAAAATGTTCAGCATTTAAAAAAAATTAGGGTTCAAATACAGAGATAGAAGAACAATTGCTAACATGTACAGGAACCAAACAGCAACAATAACAATTGAAGAACATAAGAAAGAAGCCCTAATAAGAAAGGGAGTCCGACAAGGATGTTCCCTATCGCCGTTACTTTTTAATCTTTACATGGAACTAGCAGTTAATGATGTTAAAGAACAATTTAGATTCGGAGTAACAGTACAAGGTGAAAAGATAAAGATGCTACGATTTGCTGATGATATAGTAATTCTAGCCGAGAGTAAAAAGGATTTAGAAGAAACAATGAACGGCATAGATGAAGTCCTACGCAAAAACTATCGCATGAAAATAAACAAGAACAAAACAAAAGTAATGAAATGTAGTAGAAATAACAAAGATGGACCGCTGAATGTGAAAATAGGAGGAGAAAAGATTATGGAGGTAGAAGAATTTTGTTATTTGGGAAGTAAAATTACTAAAGATGGACGAGGCAGGAGCGATATAAAATGCCGAATAGCACAAGCTAAACGAGCCTTCAGTAAGAAATATAATTTGTTTACATCAAAAATGAATTTAAATGTCAGGAAAAGATTTTTGAAAGTGTATGTTTGGAGTGTCGCTTTATATGGGAGTGAAACTTGGACAATCGGAGTATCTGAGAAGAAAAGATTAGAAGCTTTTGAAATGCGGTGCTATAGGAGAATGTTAAAAATCAGATGGGTGGATAAAGTGACAAATGAAGAGGTATTGCGGCAAATAGATGAAGAAAGTAGCATTTGGAAAAATATAGTTAAAAGAAGAGACAGACTTATAGGCCACATACTAAGGCATCCTGGAATAGTCGCTTTAATATTGGAAGGACAGGTAGAAGGGAAAAATTGTGTAGGCAGGCCACGTTTGGAGTATGTAAAACAAATTGTTGGGGATGTAGGATGTAGAGGGTATACTGAAATGAAACGACTAGCACTAGATAGGGAATCTTGGAGAGCTGCATCAAACCAGTCAAATGACTGAAGACAAAAAAAAAAAGAAACCGAGTGTTACTTTACCTCGTAGCGTTTCTTGTATCTCAGGTATTTTATGTGCTTTACAGCGATAAGAACGGTTGGGACAAATAGTTTTAAGCAACCGATTTATTTATCCCTTTCTGTTGTGAAACGACGGGTTACACACACCTCTTCTACGTGGCGAGGAAGGCTGTTATATAAATTGCAGATTACGCGTAAATTTAGAATGTATCTTGCTAATACGTTTTATGCGGTTTAACAGATCAGCAGGACTCATTTTAATGTTATCTATCTTTTTGCGGGAAAACAAATTAATCGATAAGAAAATAAGTAAGGTGTAAGCGTATTAAAAATTTCAACATTATTCCAGAGAAAGGTTACATTCAAACGTTCTATGCGAACGCTAGAAAAGTTAAACCGCATCGTTTTTAACCTTCTTTTTTAATTTCTTAGATGGCGAGTAGGATTAATAGTCTTTATGGTTGGGTAAAAAAGGGGCCTTTTGTGCGCACCCGAGCATATTTGTACACGGTTAATTATAAGTCGTTGAGAAACGAACGCACCTTTTCTATTTCCATTAAATAATGATCCCTTTTGTTAGTTCAGTTATACCGACATGTATTATTGTTTATTTATAATTAATAAATACTTAAATCGCCTTAGTCGGAATGAAATTTTAACTTCAGTTATCGGTTAACGAATGAAACAGGACGATGTAGGAGTAAGAGAGAGGGTGCATTTGAATACGACACGTTACGTATACGTGTAACATCGGTGTCAGTTCCTGTTTAATTGTATTCTTTATTAATATACCGTCGCTTACATGGTCGCAAGTGTGTTATTTTATTTAATTCCTTGGAATAAAAGTCACACGGAATAAAAAGCTTACACCTCTCATCAACTTTTATATAAAACCGACAAGGTAGTAATAAATTAAGTTAATTAACACTTAAAAAGTCACACTTTCTATTTATATAGTGGGTCTGGAAGGATTTCTCGATTTAAAAACACAAATGCGTATCGTCTCATTGTTCTGTAACGACCTGTTTCTTAATTTTATTGTATATATTTACGTAACAATATATCGTAACTATAGTAATATTACTGCATTGTTTGAATAATGAAATTAACAAAAATATTACATGAAAAAGTAATACCATCCTACGAATGCATATTTCATAACATACTGAAAGCTCACATAGACTTCTTAATGCGATCGTATTTACGAAACACTTTTACGTGCGTAATTTAATCTCCGAAAGATTTTTATTAGGATTTTAGAGAAGAGAAACGTTTGCGAAAAAATGAAGATAAAAAATCGAGTACCTAAAGCGATTAATTTGTGATACGGGATCTTTTAACTTCAAAAGATATTTTGCAGTCCATAAAATCAGATTTAAAAATCAGCATCGTACCGGTTAACGAGTAACGACCGAAACTTCATACGGTCTCGGGTAAGACTATATCCTTACGATCTGAAAGTTCCGTAGCGACTTCTGAAACGTCTGAAGAAATAGAATCGTCTAAATTGAAATTTTTGAGGTAAGGATAAAATGCGAACAGCTGAAACCGTCCTTTTAATTAACTGAATCCCGTAGTTCACAGAAGTTTATACCGCCAAGATTCGATAGTATTACATTTCATTTGCGAAGAAATTAAAGGAGGTAAGACTTAAGTTAAGACTACGCGCGTCAGGTGTACCGTGTACAAAGAAACGAGGCTTTGTTGCCGTCTGTATTTCGGTGTTTATTCGAGTTGAGTCTCTAAAGTAACGAATTATTATTTCATTATGTGTGTTTATTAATAAACAAACGGCTGAATCGTGACAAAAAGAAACTGTAAACCTTACTTTTTAATATAGATTGTTTATGAGGAATACACGTAGCGTTACATCTTACGTAATACATGAAATATAATTACTATTACATAATTTTTTCTAAATATGGTAACTGATATTTTAATTATTTTAAAAATATTTTTAGGCCAAACTTATCGTTAAGCAACTGTAAGATAAAAACATGAAACAGGTTTTTTAGACTTCTCTTTAATTTTTGTTTTTTTATTTGAAAAATTTTGTTATCTGTAATCAGAATTATACAATATATTAATATGTACATATATTTAAAATTATTAAAAAAAAAACGTTTAATTGTTTTACAATGTTGGCATCAAAAGAAATATGGTACGTCGTAACAAAAGAACCGAAAACCTGTTTTAAAAGTATTTTGTGTCACAGAAATATGTTAATTTTTTTTTTAAAGAAACATGAATTATGTTTATGGAATTAAAGCTACTTCTCTACATTAATTACAATATTTGTGTATAATGAAATATTTTTCGTAATTTTTTCGTCGTGAAATATTTGTTCATACATGATTATTATCTCTTTTCGTTGTTCGTGAGTTTGATCGATACGAATTAACCGTGTTAAAAGTTGAATTCATCTTAACCATAAAATAGGTTTCTGGTTTTTATGTAATCAAGATGCGCTTAATAAAAAAAAAATGATGCTAATTAAATTTGAAATAACATTTGCAGGTGTTATTTTTTCTAAATGCTAACGAGTGTTTCTGATTTTTCAGGATCAAAGTTTTGTACGCTTAAGACGGCAAAAATAATAAAAATAATTCAGGATTAACAAAATTAATAGAAACAAAATTTTTAAACAACTTTCATCGAAAACATATTTTTTTCATTTCGACCTGGAATCCGTTCTTTCCCGTCGAAAAATTTTGTTCTGATTTTAAAAAAAATCAAATAAATAAAAAAAAGTTTACAAAAACATATGTAAAATTTGTTTTTATACTTAATCATTATACGGGAGGCGACCTCAAAATTTTCTCTAATCGAAAGTAAGGATATGAGCATGTAATTGTTTCACGATCTAGGATTGGTACACATTTGACCCGGTTAACAAGTAGAATATTGTTATTTGAGGGTGGCCTATGAAAAATTATGATCCACCCAGAACAGCATTTTTCAAATACTTACACAGTTATAAACGTAAATTAATTCACGTTATCGTAGAATTTTGTAAATAGAGCTCGTAAAACAAAAAGTACCTTTTTTTCAAACGGAGCTGTATCGCTTCACAAAATATCTTTTTTGAAATTTCTTTGTCGTGAAGCATTTTAAACATTTCTAGGGATAAAAATTAAATTGAACAATTATTCAAGACGTCAAATTAAATCAACTTAACCCGATAGTTCCTTCCTTAGAATACAAAAATGCATAAGGCATATGTAAGAATAAGGCGTATTGGAGAAATTGATAGCCAGAACGGCTATTAATTATAATTCTGAATACAGATTTACAAAAAACATTACTGATCTTTGTTTCATTTTATTTTTTCAGGTTAGTTACTCCTCAGCTTCACTCGAATCGGTGTTTTTATTAGCGGTGGAATCTTTCTTTATGAAGTTATTTGCAGACTTGAAAGGTAGGAAAAATATGAAATTTTACAAAATTAAAAAGTTTATTTTGTAGGTGGATATCGGAAAATGCGCCTATTATATTGCAGCTGCAGTCTGCGGCCGGTATACTTGCTCGTTTACCGGTCTGTTCTGGGATCATAAGTGTGAATTTTGGCGTGGATGAGAAATTAAAAAAAAAAAAGGAAACATTACAGGTTATATTATCTCCTAAATAAGTTTACATTATAATTATTCATAAAGTCGTAACGAAATCTCTTTTCGAAGCGATAGAACATCGCTACTTTCAGATAAAGGAAATGTTCTTCTGTGATTCGAGTATCACCAATTTATATATTTTAAAAACGATAGCATATTGAGATACGATTTCATATCCCGTTTGGAGATTATAAAGCTAGTGTCAGGCCAGTAATTTATCAGTGTATTGCATTGAGAAATCTGACTCGTAATCGGTGTTTGCAGAAATAACGATTTCAGCTCCAGACCGAATGAGAAAGAAGTCCTTGTCGAACAATACTTAGAACGTAATGCATAAAGTTTGCTGCGCTATAAGTAGGCCCGCACGTTCACACACAAACACGCACACACTTATATACGTATTATATGCAGGGCATGTACTGATTAGGCAACAGTCTATTACGTTGGTGTTAAAAGAAGCTGACAGAACTAATCATAATATTTTATTGATTCATTTTCATTATAAACCGGAGTCTTGACATAAATACATTGAAATCGCAAGCGATCTAAATTATTCTATAATAGAATCGGTAACAAGCATTGATAATTATCAATTGTAGAAGAATAAACGACTTTTATTGCGTAATTTTTTTAAACTGTTTTTAAAAGGAAAATTTTGTTTAATCTGTAATACGGCATCGATAAATGTTCGGGTGAATTGATATCTGGATTCGTCTGTATAGTCGAGTAGTAGGTACCTCATTTTCGATCTCTTAAGTCTAATATTCTACATTTTATTCGATTAAAAGCGCTGGAAAAGAAATAAATAAAGAAACGACTAAACGGTTGTAATCTCCCCTTTTCTATGAGTCAGTTTTTTGCGAATCTCCTCTTCATTTGATCACGGAATCAATTATAGTTTTTATCGAAAAAGTAGATCTGTTTCTCTGATAAGCGAGGAATTATTTTAAAGAAACATCTTGATGTTTCCACGTTCTCAGGATTACGTGGATTTTATCATTAAAATATAATATTAAACCGCTAATTTAATAAATTTAAATCTTGCTGTTACCGTCTTAGGAATCGGCTTACCGGATCGGAAGAAACACAAATATTTCTCCCGATCCGGTTTCTTCGGGGCCTTTAAGCTATATAAGTTATTGAGAGTTCACGTTTAAATAAATTAAAACAACATTATCGTAAATGTAAATCTATTTCTTTTATTTAACTGCCAATTAAAATAATTAACTTTAAAAAGTGTATTAAAACCAAGCGGTTCTTGTAGAATTTAAATTCACGTTACCTAAATTCAATCGGCCTTTATCGCTTATTAGATTAATGTTAAATAATTTGACAGATTATGTTACTGAATAGATATATTCCGATAGTTCTTTCTGTCAGGATTCAATTAAAAATAACCGATATAAAAAATGATCGTTTTATACGATACGGCTAAATATCGATTACGAAAGACTTATTGGTTTTATTAATCTTAAAATATTTCCAGATGGATGTATTGTGAAGACATTTTCTCAATTTACGTATTCGTTATTACAGATTACAATACGTATGCAACGCACCGTTTATTTTTCGATCTCAAAAAGAATTCTCTCGGTTACGCTTCATAATTAATCTAGCTGAATTACTTCCTATTATTGTGTGTATTCAGAAGCAGAAGCGTTTTGTTTTATTTCCGGCTGTTGAATATTCTTCGTTCCTTGTTTTGTCATCTAATTATCTAATTAAAAAATAAAATGTAATATAACTGCCTTATCGCCGAATATAATCTCATTCTGTTTACGGACGTAAAACCCTTTTTAAAATTATACGTTTCCATTAATCTCTTCTTGTTTACCGTCGATTATATCTTTTTATTACCCGTAATAATCGCTTTTTCTCGCTTAATCGATAAATAGTTTACGTACATTATCGTTTAGTCGATTAATTGAATCCTACCCGTTAAAATTTAACGACGCTTTCTCATAAGAAAAAAAATCATAAATAAAATTCGGTTGTAGAAGAACTCTTCAAATGTTATTTTTAGATGTAGATCTAAAGTTACGTCTGTATTTTTTCAGTAAATGTGGATTAATGCTACTGTAAGCTACGTAGAGGAGCTTTTAAAGAATGGGAGCGAGCAGAGCCGGTACGGTAAATAATTTCGAAGGATACTGTCGGCAACACGGCTAAGTATGATCATTGGTAGCCGATAGTGTTTCCCAAAGAAAAATGCTCCTATACCCTTTCCGTAACTGAGTCTATAACAAACTCGAACTTTCGGAGAATCTCGTACAAATCGGCTATCTAATCCGATTGTTCTCACCCCTTAATTCGGGAGTAATACAGATACACGCCACCGTTGATGCAAAATGCTGCCTCATCTATGAAAATAGCACGATTTTCAAAAAATATCATCTCTCTCGCCTAGCGTAAAATTTTAAAGCCCGAACAAAGTAGGAAATATATTGAAACCGAAAGAACGTAACGGTGGGTGAATAAGTATGAAATTCATCGAGCCAATGAAGTATTCGATGAAAAAACATATGAAGCTATTAAAGTAGCCCGATTTTTTTTTTTACTTGGCAATATTTTAGCATAAGAACGTTCATTTCAGGTTGTAAAACCTTTGGTTCCAAATATTTTTCCCATAGTTAACTTCGATGAAATTTAGCGGTTGTGTTTTAAAAATAAAACCGTTATTTATATATGTATATTTTAAAATAACCACGGTGTAAAATGAGCTCTGTCAGGAATCTATTTTAATATTACAGTCTTGCGCGTGTAGATTGACAGCGGAAGATTATTGTAACTCGGCTTTTTCATTTCAATACGGTTTTTATGTGGTTCATAAAAAATTAAATTATAGTCGACATTAATCGCATTGCCATTTAAATGATTATCTATAAATGAAATACGCAACTTGTTTTTTTATGCAAATTATAGACATCATCATTCCGTTTTTACTTCCTCTATTCGTTAATTATACCGTAGGTTTAGCGGAAATGTACGTGCAAGTGTTTTACGGTATTTCGAGAATAAAACTTTCTTTTAATATTTTACTTCAATTTTTTTTATAATGTTTTGTCAACACCTGCATTATTTACGAGAAAATGTAACAGTCTGTCGGCTTATTTTCTTGATCGAAAAATTTTAGTATTTACTTTTTGTTTAGTGCGTTTTTATAAGATAGATGCGGTTCTTAGGTACCGAATAATTTTTTTTTCTTTTATTCCAGGCTGTTAAGGTGTGTTTAACGAAGAAAAAGTATTGCTAATATAAAAAAAATGTGTTGCGTTATTCAGCCTTTCGTTATTCCTGAATACAAAGATACTAAAATTTTTGTTATAAAATTTTGTGTTTGTGTCTACGTCGGTTCGGTTATGTATCATAAGAACGAGTTAACTTACAACCGTGAAATTTACTGTCGTCTTGTTTAATAGGTCGCTTCCGTCGAGGAGTTTTGGAGATATCGAGGAGGTGCTTTTAACGAATACGGTCTGGGCTTTATAAAAGTTTTACTCCTGTGATTTTTAGTTTAAAAAAATATCACCAAAAATATTATCGACAGTGATACCGTTGAAAAATCGTTTCACCCGTTAATTGTTTCATCCTACCTTTGTAGCATGAAGTTTTATTACGCGTTCTAACTTTTAACTCTTTGAACCTATCGGTTGTATGAAATCGATAGTTAAAATGTACACTAAATAGTAGAATTTAACTCCGCTGTAACATGCGTCAATGAAAAAAAAATGTTTATAAAACCTTCCGCGGTGTAAGTTACTGATGTTCGGTAACATTATACCGTCATAAAATCAACAAAATTATAAGCCGTTTGTTTTCTGTTTCGTTTAATGATGTGTTTTGATGCGTTCATTACATATGTATTAAATAATATTAATAATTTTTTTTTTACAGTTCTAGCAATAGTTTTTTATTTTTTTAAGATTCGGGTTTATAAAAACGTGTAAAAATTCCTGTTTGTTTATTGAAATTTATTAATCGTATTTTTCATTCGATTTATTTCTACTTTTTATCTGGGTATTCGACAATATGAGGTCAACGTCAGAAAACAACAAAACGGTAAAGTAATATCATCCGATTCGTGAATTATTATTGGATAGTGTTCTCTATTAGCCTTTAATCGTACGTTTGTGTTAAAAAGAAGATTTTCTGATAGCGTTTGAAGAAAGAAGCCCGTTACTATTAGCAGGGACGATTAGAAAGGTCAGCGGGACGTACGAGAAACGATAAAAGTATAACTGAAACGTTTTTCGACCGACTTGACTGACTGTTATACCGGTATTCCGCTATCCGTTCAGAAAGTAAATAGTACGCTCTTATTTTAGAGCTTTATATTTGAAAAACTCATTAGCAATATCGACTTTGGCCTCGCTTACTTTTTGTTTTAAATATTTTGTCTTATTTAATATTTTCCTGAAGAGAGAGCATAACTGGTTGTGCTCCCGTAAAGGACGAAAAAGAGAAAAAATACAGATTTTTTTTTGTGGCCGTGTGATCCTTGCGATCGGCTCGTGCGTTTTTCCAGTAATACCTTCAAACTAATTACTTTCTAAACAAATTTTACTTACCAGCCTCCGTGTCTAAACGATTATCTTTTTGAATTAGTAAATTTTTAGAAGGATGAGGGGAAGATAGTAGGAGGAGAACGTCGGCCGGGGCTAGCTACGACAGAGAGCAAGTTAAATTCAAGCGTAATTATTTTATCGACCGTTTATCATTTAAGTTTAACATTCTAATAATTTTTCCGAAATGATGTAAAAGTTTTGATAAAAATAAATATGTTTGTCCTTTCAAAATAATTAAAACTGTCTAGGATATTACATGATATTTAAGTACTTAAAAAACAGCTGAACGGCTGTATTCTCTGTTCAAAATACGCCTAAGAATAAACGAGTTGTCTGTATTTGAGCGTACTGGATAGGTCGATTTCTGTGTATAAAGCCAAAATTATTAACTATAATATAAATCCATGCTGTATGCGTTTTGCTTATTCGCTTGCTAACTTCTTGGCGGTTAACTTTCCTGGTAATAATCACGATACAAAGGATGAACTTTGATCCGGATGAGGTCTTCCTTCCGCGGTAGGTATTCAATAGAACGGCTGCGATAAACTAGAATCGTATAATAGACTGACTACACCTCTGACGTAGTACCGTGTTTAACTTTTACTTTTTTCTGTTTCAATCAAAACCGTGTTATTATTGTATAAAATTACGAATAAAAATAACTCCTTCGTTACGTGTTGCTTTTAAAATAAAATTTACATTCGGTGTAATTATAATGTGTGTAGAATTATTGTTATTGTACGGCATGTTGAAAGCAGATAGAAAGACGAGATAGTTTAAATTTTAATGGAAAACTAATAGTAATTCCATTCATTATTTAGAGAAAACATATAAATATGAAATATTCCAGTTAAAAAAATAAGGGCTGTGTCGGGTGATAATTAAATCTCTAGTCTTTAACTTTTTTGTTTTAAGGAATGAAAAAAGTCTTCTAAGAATTAAATAATAAAGTAATATGAAAATAGATAATTAAAAAATTAACTGGATGGTTTTTCTCAATCGGGTATTGTAGGTATACGCACTCGGAAATATATTTTTGTAATAAAAAGGTGTGCATTGAGTGGAAGTCACTCGCTGTATTATTAAATAGGCTATTTTACCTTTTATTACTTAATTTAAAAAAAAAAAAAACAATACTTGGATATCATCTCATAAAACGGTTCGTATTCTTGAATTATAATATTTTTAGATCGGTCTGTATATTTTAAATACCGTATTAGCTAAATTTAAATTAAGGTGTATTTAATTAAACCTTTACTTTCTGATATTCTAACGTGAAATTATAAAATTATTTTTCTTTGATCGGCTGTAGGCGTTACGAAACTGTACGCTTCAACGTGGATGCGCATGTATATTGTTTCCTTCTTAAATGTTTTAATAACAGTTTTGCATCTCTAAAGATATAATATGAAAAGATATTCAAAGTTTTTATTCTCTAATTGGTCGAGAAATGTTTGTATCGCTTGTTAACGTAACGTCGCCTGGGTAATATGACGTATGTTACGTTCTAGTCCAACAGAACCGATGCTTCCCGCCGAATAGAATACACAAAAAGCTTATTTTTGGAAAATCTACGCTTTTCTTCTTATGTGGATCTGATTCGTAGATTTCAGATCCTTTTCTATTCATTTTTCTGGAGATTTGGAAGCAAAAAAATGTTCAGTCCGGTTCAAAATATATGTTTGCTTAAGAACGCCTGCGTTTGGTTTTATGATAATTAACAATTTTTTATTTATTATATTTGATGTAATGGGAATATTTTTTCTGTACCGTTTTATTAAATAAAAATTTTGCTGGAATCAACATTTACATATATAATAAATTTATCAATAAATATTAAGAAATAAAATCTATTATAATTTTTGGAAAAAATATTAATTTATTTGTCCACATTTCTTCTGCGCAGATAAAGAAATTAATCTTTTTTTTAATCGTTGCTTAATAATGCATACTTCATGAACAAAAACCAATTTTTTCACTTCCTGGATTAATGGCAATTATTTGAGCGTATATTTATCTACATTTTGAATGGGATGCAGCTAATTCAGGGGTTTTGTTAAAAATATATTACTGAAATACTCATCGACAGACAGTATTGTTTGCGTTAAAGAAAATCTTTAACTTTAATTTTAAATAAATCAGTAGGAAGGTCTTTTAGATGGTTTGGTAATTTATTAGAAATGATTACAGCATTTTAATAATAATGAAGTCCTTATCGAGAGTCGAAGAACTGTACGAGAAATCTTAAAGTTAGTTGGATACTGTTTCTCGGATAGGATGAATCGGTGTGGTATTTTAAGATCAGAATCATCTTTTCTGCTGACATTATGTCTGTTAATATTAGAATTAGTGTATTTTTATGGACGGAGTTTTTAATTTTGCTAGTATTGTAAAAATCTTGTACATACACTACAAAACCATTTTTTCCACTAATTTTTAAAACGATTCAGCGTAAAGTTATTTTTTTTTAAAGAAAATATTCTTGTAAAAATAGTGAAGAATTGAAATATACACTATGAGAATAACAATTACTAGGTAACTATCGTTTCCTAACAAAACAAAACGGACAGTTTGTTGTTACGTTAAATATTTAATCAGCCTTCTCCAAAAAAAAGCTTTTCTTAATTATTCGATTAGAAACCAGTCATTTTAATGAAAGTACTGTAATATTACTAAAATTTAACCAACTAAAACACAACGTGCAGAATTTGGGACGGTCAAGTTTTCCGAAGTTACAGGGCTTTCTTCTTCTTTCTTTTTTTTCCTGTTTAGCCTCCGGTAATTACCGTTCAGATAATACTTCAGAGGAAGAATGAAGATGATATGTATGAGTGTAAATGAAGTCTAGTCTTGTACAGTCTCAGTTCGACCATTCCTCAGATGTGTGGTTAATTGAAACCCAACCACCAAAGAACACCGGTATCCACGATGTAGTATTCAAATCCGTGTAAAAATAACTGACTTTACTTGGACTTGAACGCTAGAACTCTCGATTTTCAAATCAGCTGATTTGGGAAGCCACGTTCACCACTAGGCCAACCCTGTGGGTCAAGTTATAGGGCTACCACATCTTTAAAACACCTTGAGATATTGTTTTTTTCCATAAAAGCATGCAAACTCTAACTTTAATTAGTAGTAGTCAAATTCTTAAATATATTTATAAACTACAGCTTCTATTTATTATATTTAATTTTATTTTATTTATTACATTTTATTTTATTTGACATCGGCAGGAAGGATTAAAGCAGGAAGTTACGTGTGTGGGTTGTATTTTTTTGAACTCTAATTCTACGACGTGTGATCGGAAAGTTTTAAGACAGGTGCCGCCACTGCACGATAGGAGGGGTGGTTTTGCCCACGGGTATGAAAGAGGAAATGTTTTTGTTCTTGAAACTTCAAAAGATCACCGCGATAACTTTGCTCAGCAGAGAGCGGCATTCTGGTTAGTGAAGACATGTCTCGGCAGATTATTGGTTTCACAAAATGGATAAAAAAAACGGATAAAAAACGTTTGAACTACGAGTTTGTGTCAAAGTTTGTTTGAAACACGGGAAATCAGCTTGGGAGACATAAACTCTTAAAAATAGCTTTCTAGGATAACGTCTGAGCCGGTCAAACGGTTTTATCTGGTTCAAGAGATTCATAGATGGGCGCGAATCAATCGAAGATGGCCCGGGTTCAACCGGCCATCCACTTCAAAAACCGACGAAAACATACCGCAAGTTCGCGATTTAGTGCGCTCTGACCGTAGACTTACAATTAGAGACATGGACGATGAACTGAATTTAATTTTCTATGCCGTTCGATTAATTGTAACTGAAAATTTGAACATGCATCGACTGTCCGTGAAAATTTATTCAAAGCATTTTGTCAGACCGATAGAAACAACACCGACTTGTGTTCCAAGAACTGATTAATTGGACCGAAACTGACCCAGTTTTGTTAAATAGGGTAATTACAGGGAACGATTTACGGGTATAATCAAGAAATAACGGCACAATCATCGCAGTGGAAGGGTCCAAGTTCATCACGAGTGAAAAAAGCGCGACATAGTCGGTCGAATGTGAAGTAAATGTTGCTGGTTTCTTTCGATTCTCTGGTCAATCTTAAATACTCCAGTCAACCAGAAATATTATAAATTCCTTCAGCGTTTGCGCAAAAATGTGAGTAGTACTGCACGCTGGCGAGACACAAATTGGGTCTTCCACCACGACAACGCACTGGCTCATCGTACGTTCTCTATCGCGGAATTCTTGGCCAAATTCAAAATTTCTGTGCTTCCGCAACCCTTCCTTATTTCCCTGATTTGCCCCTGCCGACCCTTTACCTGTTTCCTAAATTGAAAGTTTCGTGAAAGGGAATTAATTTGACATAATTGAAGACATCCATGCAAATACGGAGAGAGTTCTTAACACCCTTGAGAAAAAACTTCCAGGAACTGTTACAAAAGTGGATAAACCGTTGGAGTCGGTATGTCTGGTCAAAAGGGAACTACTTTGAAACAGATCCATCACAATAACCTGTAACTATTGCCGTTTTGAAGTTACAAGCCCAGTCTTAAGACTTTCCAGTCGTACCTTGTAGAACGGCTGCGCAGATTTTCGTGAAATACGAATAAATATCAAACAATTCGCCCCGATCACGCGAGTGATATTGGAATATATTACGACTCCGGGAAGAAAATATAATGTACGACTTTGACGCCATGTTATATAAAGCAAAAACTATTGTAATCTCGTCAAATGGGATATCTAAGGTAGATTTAAAATGTGTGTGTGCGTGTGTGTGTGTGTGTGTGTATATATATACACACACACACCCCATTGCATTGATAAATATGATGGTAAAATATGGTACAATAATAATAATAATAATATGATGGTGAAATATGGTACAATATGATAAATATGATTCGAGGTAAAATCTTTAATTAAAAAATAAATTGTTACGCAGATGATATGAATTACAAAAATATTAGAAGTTTCTTGAATTAAAATATATATATATATATAAAAGAAGTAAAATTTTGAAAAGAAAAGGAAATTGAATTATGATCATTAATATTGAAAGAAAAATTATAAAATTTCTTAAGTCTGAATTTTTTTAAAAAGAGAGACTAATAACAGAATAGGAATAATAATTTCAAGTTTCATTTGTGTGCTAGTATTAGTAAGTAGAAAAATAACCTACGAAAGACACAATAATATTATAATTAAAATAAGATAAGAAATTAAGAAAAATAATAACTTTTTTTTAAAAATTATCTGGACCTCTACGGGAGTCGAAATCCCCTTTAAAAAAAAAATATATATATATATGAGTAATCTAAAGTACAGAAATTTTGGAAATAACTACAAAAGCAGAAAAATAGATAATCATTTAGGTGTTTAGCTTGATAATATGATATCGTACTGTAAAAAGTCAACAGTCCATATTATTTGTTTGTACAAAAATATACTCGTTAAAATGTTTTATTTAATGCAAAAAAATCAAAATATTGTAGTATACATTATTCTATTTGAATACTACCAAAGAAAATTGTAATTTAAAGTTACCAGAAAAAAATATAAATTTTCCTAAAAATGGTACCGTAAAAATTCGTAAAATAGAATCGCAAAAATATACAAAATTTCTACTTGTAGAAATCTCTCTCATATTACATATCTTTTACTTGCACTTCCTTTTGTAGAGTAGATTATTGTGTTAGACTAACGATCGTTGTCGAAATAAATTTTTTTTGGGGTAAAAGCATCGATCGTTGGGAAATATTTAGAACGGTCCTTTAATTTTAGTTTTATATTCTTCCTGTAGGTTACATTTCGTAACAAGATTCAGGTAAGATTGTCAAAAAATACTACAATAGTACATAAAATGTCACTATTATTAATGCAGATAAAGAAAGAATGCACTTAAAAGATTAAGAAAAACATCACTTTTGTGAAGAAACAGGAATTACTACTCGCCGATAAAAAAAAATAGAAATATATTGGTGGATCATACAACAAAATTGAGCGACAGGTTCAAAACGATAAAACAATTTAGATACCGCTACAACTTCTTTAAGAGTTCCTTACAATTATAAGAACGTACAATTACTTTTAAAATATTTCTAAGGATGTTTAATCTGTTTACTCATCGTAACGTCTTCAGTTTAAATCAAAACAAAAAATAATTATTACATATATGTACACGATACGGTATAGTAAAATAAGTAGGAAGTGAAAGGCGTAATGTATGCGTCGAAATAATCCATTGTGCTCGATAACTTACTGGAATTAATCGACTATTATGTATAATTAAACATCTTAAAGTACTACAGGTGAATCTATAATAAGCTTTCACTATTCGGTTTACGAGTTACAGTAAGCTACATTTTATTTAAATGAGTAACCGCTGTAACAGTTAAAATACATAACCGCATATGTAAAATAAATATATACATATATAATACCGATAATAAACGATCTTTTGTTTCCGATTAAAACCGGGTTCAATGCGCTATATCCTATTGTAAGAGAACTTCCTCACGGAACGAATAAATTATTTGTAAAATTAAAACACTTCTAGGGCAAAATAATTCTTTAATTGATTTTCATTGATCAGAGGGCGCTAAAAAGTTTTAAATATTTCGATACAAAACCACGGCAAATTTAGATTTCTCAGAAAATTAATTTTTTTTAAAAATCACACGTTTTCAGTTCTCGACTTAAAATTATAATATTCGACAACGGAATAAACAATCATTAAAACTTTTTAAGTATATTTAGTATTCTACCCGAGTCATAATAATCGGTACCTAAGAGTTGGATCGACTTCTATGGAAAGCGCTATAATTCACGCGGATAAAAAATTAAAGAAAAATAAAATCAATCCGATCAAAACCATCTTAATCATTTAATTATGGACTACTTTGGATATAAAAAGGAACGGTTCATAGTCTGACAGCCACTGGAATTAATCCCACTTGCCATACCCATTCCGGCGACATGCGAAGTGGTTCTTTAGGAACTTTCTACAGTTTGTTGAATTTATCCTGGGACGTCCGGCGCGCACGTAGAAGTGGTGGCGTGTCAACGATTTAGGGTGGGATTACGCTAAGAGTTGTAAGCGGAAGGGAATTTCTCCCGCTACAGCGCACTCTGATCATTTCTTCCACTGCCCGCTTCTTCCTGCCGATTATTGACAAAGCCAAAAATATTTATTTTCTTGCCATTATCACTCGTAGTTTTCAAATAATGGTATACGACAAATAAATTAAATCCATCGATCGGAGAGAATGGACTTTTTAATCTTTTAAAAGTATTAGAGACCTAATTTTCAGTTAAAATCTATCTTAAGCGACAAAAGATTTAATTCTTATCACCACAAGAACAGCTAAATCCCTGCTTAAAATTTAAATTTAGACTTTTGAATGTTTGTCCTAATGAATGTTTTCATAGAACGTTTCGGACGTAGTATATAATAAATACATTGCGGCTTAAAGTTACCGCGAAACGGAAAGGAGAAGTGCAACAATAGGATAAGACAGGTCGAATGCTCGATAAAATTCGTTATCATTTTTTCAATAGAATTTTATTTTCATCGATTTAATAATTGAATATTCGAGGGATTGAATGGTGTCCCGAAAAGTTAACTTTTAACTTAAATTTTTTTTATTAACAATTACATTATTAACGTAAGTTAGATACCGCGTTAGACCGAGTTTTCTGTACTCGAAAGGATTGCGATTATTTACAGTGCCTAAGATACGAATGAGAGTACTGTTGAAACGTCCTAATTAAAACAATAAAGTATCGTGTTTTTTTATTATAGAAACAGATCGAATTGTCATCCTTAAATGAGAATCTTTCCAAAAATTATTGTCAGAAGACGAGCGGAAATGTAAATGTTTATTTCCTGTATAAAATAATGCTCCTGGAAATCATAAAACTGAAATTTTGATGACTGAAAAATTCATTAGATTTAAAAAATACTAAATTTTATTCGTATATAAAATAAACCGACCACGATCGGTAACAAGTTTGTTGAGAAGAACTTTGAATTTCATGTATCCGGAAGGGGTGTGTATACGGTATGAATGGAAATCATATTTATTACCGCAACTAAAAATATTTGCTACCAGAAAGTATGTGGAATGAAATAATATACCGTGGTATTCATTTTATGAGTACGAAATAAATTACGATTCTTTTTTTCTTGTTAAGAGAGTTGTTTAATATATTGACCTTAACGAATTCGATATGCGAATGCGAGTTTATAATCGGGTTTTCTGGATATTAATATTTGAAGTATCGCCAGTACCGTTTCGGTGGGAGAATACTCTTTTATTGCAGCTATTAGGGCTTCCGATCTCAGTCTCAGACAGTGAAATAGAATTATTAGAATTGTCACGTACTTTATTCGGAGTGAATGATTAGCGAAATAAAGCAATAAACAAAGAGATAAAAATCCTTTCTTTAATATTTAAGCGTAAGAAAAATAGCGATTTAATTTTTTTCTTTTTCATGACGGTCAGCGATGAAAATCAAAACTATTAATTTTCAGTGACATACCTAAACTGTACATACATGTTAAATTTAATTTAGTGTTTCTTAAATTCACGTGTAATTCGATCATTTTGCGGGCATGTTCAGTAATACGTGCTGCGATTTTGGTAGCATTAGTTACAGAACAATCAGCAGCACCAGTATCTGAAGATACTTACTAGAGCGACTAAAAGTCATATGAAGTCACTTTGAAGGATTTTCTTTGTGAATTCGGCTCGTTTCTATTATTATTGCCGGCTTCGAGATATATTATTATTGCTTGGCGCGAGTGGTAGCGTCTCGGCATTTCATCCGGAGGTCCCGGATTCGAATCCCGGTCAGTCATAGCTTTTTTACACGCTACAAAATTGTCATTTCATCTCATTCTCTGAAGCAACACCTAACGATGGTCCCGGAGGCTAAAAAAATGATTATTATTATTATAAATGAATAGTATAGTAGAATTAATTCTTTTATTTTATATTTTAGGTCCGAATTAAGTGTTTCTTGAGTTCGGGTTTTAACAGTAAAAGTAAACTTAGTAAAAAAAAAACAGTTTATTTATTTTTAGTTTCCCACTTAATTTTATAATATAGAATATCGCAATAAGTGTTGTATTGCGACAAAAAAAAATCTAGGCACAGTTCTGTAATTTTGCAGTTATATATATATATATATACACACACACACACACACACACACACACACACACACACACACAATCATATTTCTACATAAATACAAAATATATCCGTTTCAGATTTATTTTGCTTAATAGATCTGGAACGGGTGAAAGTATAACGATAAAATTTCGTATGGTAATTTGTATATAAGGAATAAAAACTTCATTCTAAAACTTTTAAAGACTTTTAGTAACAGTATAATTTTTTTTTAAATTTGTGTCGTCCCAAAAGAAAAAAAAAATCAGACCAAAAGTCACCCGAGCTGCAATCGGGTAAAATGTTTACTGGAATCGATAAACGCTATTATAATAGTAGAAGACAAAAGTCTCTCCTCCCAAATCAAATAAATTAAATATTCAGGTAAGTAGGGATCTGAGGGGGCACAGCTTCCCTCTTTAATCCAGTCGAGGTAGAAGGTACTTTTTAAAAATATTTTATAACTACAGAATTTAACAGTTTAACAAATTCTAGAATTTAAAAAATTTTCTTCGTTTAAGGAAATTAGTAAATTAGTAAGGAAGTTAGGAAGGGGTAAAAGGTAATATTTTTTTAATTCATCTTCGGGCGAAGTTACCCGTCTGCGAATTAAGGGTAAGTTCAAGGACATGATTTTCAGATGTTTTTAATGGTTAAGTGTATATTTTTTAATTTATTGCATCGTTCATTTTACGTAATTAAAATGTTAAAGTAAAAAAAATAATAAGAAAAAATATTGAAAATTATTTATTTTCCGCTAGGAGTAGATACTAATTAATTGTCCGCTAAGAATGTGTTATTAATGTAATCTTTAATGCAGTTTCTGGTCGATTAGGCTGATGAATATCCATTAAAGAAAATAATTGTTCCTAAACGAGGTTGCGGGTTCAATAACGAGTTAGTAATGCGGTTACAACCGGTAAACTGTCTTTAATAAGCGTTCAATTATTTTTTTGAATAAATTAATTAAATTAGGTAAAAACAAGTGCATATTTTATACAAAAAATAATCAATTATCGTAAACATAATATTATTCTGATATAAAAGTGAAATAAATTTAACTATAATAGATACGCTTGCGATGCGTTTACAATTACGGTGGGTTAGGAAATAACAATTGAAGGAATTATTCTTTTAAATATGCATCGGAATGCGAGTGATTTTTCCGTTTTTTTTCCTGTATTTAGCGTAATTGAAAATAGAGAAAAAATTTTTTTTCTTTCTTTCCTATTATATAAAAGATGGCATTAAAAATCTGCTCGGGTCCACCGCGTACGAATATAATAAAATTTCAATCATACACGAACAAATTCGGATATAACTCCGTGACTAAACCGATTCTTTGCCATGGGAATCTACGAACGATTTCCACATTTCAAACTAAATAGAAAGTTAAAACTATTCCCTACTCGCTTTGTACGACCGATTGGCTTCGGTCGATTCCGATTCATCTCGGATTGTGAGCTAAGTCGTTACATCGATAGGTTCCCATCCTTTTTTATTATTATTATTACTATTACTATTATAATTCCATTTAATGTGCGTATGTGAATCGTTTCGGTGTACATAATGTAGAAAAACAAAACCTACGCGGGCACACATGCGAGACGTACTGTGAACGAGATGTATACGAACGGCATACTTTCTGCGACCTCAGAGACACGCCTAACCGATGAGTACAGTGACATCGTTTAATTTTGTCGTTAAATACTTTTTAACCTCACCTGCGGTGCGGATAACGCACTGGATTCCGGTTTATATGTGGATGAAATCATTAATTAAAATTCCATCTCTAATTCTATACTGTATTTTTATAGCGACCGTAGAGTCATTTGATGTAGCGTTTAAATTACTAATCTAACGACGTAATATATAACATTAAACCTACTGTAAAGAATTAACTTCGTTACGCTTTTCCCGTTTCATTAATTATTACGGTTAAGATCTACGGTCATAATGATACATTTAATACGAACATCTGAAGAAGCTTCATCGTTTCGGCATAAGATTTCATTCATTTATCAAAAAACGAGTCATTTGTTTGTGCGCTAACTCGCGTGATGTCTGTACGTGTGTATAATTAATCTATTGTTTACGATACCGAAATCAACTATACATTTGTTAGCTATCCGTATTGGATACCGTAATCGAATGTTGTACAAATAATCACCGAAACGGCATTAACATTCTCAAGAATAATAAACATCTCGTCCTTGACTAACCGACTTAAAAAAGGAGTGAAGCGTTTTACCTTCGACTTCTTCATCGATCTAATATAACGTTGCGCGATCGCTACGGAAACGCAGGAAAAGTTCAGCCCTACAAGCTACATCATCGCTTTTTCACTCTAGGAGCTACTTTATTTTGAACATCGTTACTGTCATTACAGCGGCTGTGACTAATGCCGCTTGTACATACTTTACATAGCTTTTCTCTACTTATCAGAAGAAAATATTTCTGTGTCGGTAAATTAATTCGATAAGGTAAATAAAAATATAACCCGAACCGCTATGAAGTCTACCGTCATTCCCGCTCTGATAATGCCTTATCTACTAGAGGTTACCTCTAAAGTAAAGACCGTTTCATTCCAAAAACGTTTATCTCAAAACTACAGATATTTTTTATTTCTCTTAAACTGCAAACCTTATTCTACTTTTCTATGATCGCCACATGAATTAAGACATTTATCGTAGCGATACACAGCTTCAATATACCCTCGTCGAATTCTTCTACCGCCAGCCCATTTAGCCAACCGATTAACAGCATTTTTAAGTTCATCGTCACCCGCGAATCGCTTACCACACAATTTTTTTTTCAATTTCTCAAACAAATGGTAATAAGAAGAAGCTTAGTCCGAACTGTATGGTGGGTGATCGTAAATTTCCCATCCAAATGTTCTCAGTAAATCACATGTCGGATCCGCAACATGTGGACGTGCATTATCGTGTATCAGGACGACGCCGTCGGTCAGTCGCCCACGTCGCCGATTTTGAATGGTGCGCCATAAATTACGTAGAGTATCGCAATAGGCTTCTGTATTTATAGTCGTTCCACGTGGCATGAAATCAATCGGCAGTATGTCAAACCGATCCCAAAATACTGCCCATCAGTTTGCTTCCTAATGGCTGCGGCTTGACCTTTATCGGTCTGGTTGATGATTGAGGATGACGCCATTCACATGACTGCCATTTTCTGTCTAGTGTGTAATACGAAATCCATGTTTCATTGCCGATTTTTTTACTGAATTAAGGAACTCATCTCCTTTTTCTGTGTACTGCAACAAAAATTCCAAAGCAGATCCCATTCGCTTTTTTTGTGACGTTTCGTTAAGATGTGCGGCAGCAAACATGCACAAACCTTTCTGAAGCCTAAATTCTCAAGAACAGTGCGACCAATAACAGCTTTGAAAGATCAGGAAAAAGAAGGGCAAGGTCGGAAATCGTTGAGCGATGGTTTTTTTGTTATTTCATCATCGACGCGTTTCAACAAGTCCTCGGAGATTATCGAGGGCCTCCCCAAACGTTCATCATCATGCACATCAATTTTGTTATTTCTAAACCTTTTCGGATGTTTCTTTCACTCATTACATTACCACCGTACACAGCAACTAACTGCCTATGAATTTCAGCCGGCTTAACGTTTTGGTGGTTTAAAAACCGTATGACTCTATGTATTTCATAGTCGGCGGCAACATCGATTTTCCTACTCATTTTATAACGTAATAACTCACACGTAATCAAAGATACTACAACTCGACAACTTACAGGCAACAGTGCAATGTATACTTTACTAGCGTGCCCATGAACTACACAGCTTCGCCAACCTTAAGGAGAGAAATTTTCCAGCGGTCATTAATTTAGAAATATCCCTCGTAGATAAAAAAAAAAAATGAAACTCGATTTGTTAATTTAAAACGTTGACAATTGTCGATTACTATTTAAAACTTCATGCTGATTAAGTAGGTTTTTAGAAGTTAAATTAAAATTTTTCTGGTGTATAATAGGATTGGCGAAAGGTGATCACAAACGGGGAAGACTTAATCGCTTAGTCAGAGGTTAATCGCTATTATTAATTGGTGCGCGTGACTTTTTCAAAATTTTAAAACTCAGGTTTTACGGGCGTGATAAAGTTCTTAAAATCCGTTTTTCCGGTAGTGATGGTTTATTTTTTTCTAATTAGTTAAAGAAATGCATACCGGCAAAAAAGTTTTAGTTTTTTGGAGATGTTAGTCCGACTTTTCATCGTGTATCCCCACACGTGGGGATACACAAAGTATCAGTAATCATCACCTTCTTCCTCCTTCGGCATTGCACGAAACAATTAAGCCGAAATCCGGACACGCAGATGTGAATTAAAATGCTCAACGTACCCCCGTTGATATAGTGTACACCCGTTTATATAAGAAATATGTTTTGCACAATAAAATATATTTTCGTTTAATTTAAATTGTAATTCAAATACGGCCGCAAACATTACACGGTTAATTTATATGCTTATTGTAGTCCGATTAAAACTTAATTTTTCGATAAAATTTATCACAGTGTTTTTTTATGAAACGTATAATTCGAGTCGCACGTTCACTGTTACCTCCTAAATATTCTGGAAAGGTGTTTTTGTTGTATATTGGATAATTTTTTGATTACACCGATGAGGTCGAATTTTTCACAAGTCATAAATAAGGATTAATTCAAATAAGGTTCGGTAAATAAGCTTGTTTTTTGGTGAAACATCAGTCGTGAGATTTTCGCTAAGGTATCATCAATTTCCCTTTTAAAAAGATGGGTGTATGAGTTTTGTGCGATAAATCGGTCAGTCCCTTTTTGAAGGCGTCCTTCAAATCTTGAAGGACGCCTTTTTCAAAATTTGATAACTTACTTTTTGTAAAGAATAGAATACGGTATTTTTGAATCATTTTGGCTGGATCCTCGCTCATATATCATCAACATAATTATGTTTCAGGTACAATCTTTCAATTCTTATGTAGTTAATCTTACACCTACTCGTAGATCGGCACAATAAAACATCAGAAAATGAAACGCTTTTATGGAAGAGAAAATAGCTGCATTATTTTCATATATCTACTAATTCCATCCTTTTTAAAGCATGTAGATACAAATCTTAAAACCTGTCCTTAACTAGAATTTCCATCTAGAATAATATTGCGATTTTAGTTAATGTATTTTTTACTACCTTTAAAAAAAATTAGTATTATTATTTTCAGTATATTAACGGAGAAAAATTATGAACTAACAGATTGTAAATATATATTTATTTATTCCATTAAATTTATATAGGGTTCTAATCCTAAATGTAGTGAGATTTTGTCCTAATAATAATATTATTGTCGTCTAAAAAGTAATTAATTAAAAATAAATGTCGTTCTATAGCAAAAGCGTTAAATGTGTTTAGATCTTTTTTCCTTATTTAACGCATAAATGTTTGATGTTCTCAGTCGTGGTCTTTTTTATGTTTATTAAAGTTAAACGATGAGTTTATCAAATTATTATGTTATATAAGAAACGGTGTGAGTATTTAGCTCCGATAAAATAAATTTATAAATAAAATTTAATTCTACTTAGATTTCGGGTCGTAAATTAAATGAGGGAATCGCTTCTTAAAATTATTTGATCGTACTTATTTTTTAAATTTATCTCGGTCGGTTATATCAGCGGTTGTTTTTATCGAGTGATTTTATTCGATTTATCTTGTCGGTGTGACCGAATTCAAGTAGAATTAAAAATAAATACCGGCTTAAGCGATTGAAGTGGTGGTATTCGTTCCATTTTTTTTTCACGGTTTATTTGGTAAACGCATTAATTTTTACATGTAGGCCTATTATAATTGTCACTAGTTAAAGGTGTTTAAAACCTGTAATAATCGATTATTTTTGTAATCTTGATGATAAATGTAAGTTATTTTTACTTGTTATTGTTGTCGAGATAAGTGCACATCCGGTTTTACATTGCAGAAACGTATGTGCGCAACGAACGCGACTCGATACAGGAAGTAGAGACAGCGTGACGAACGGGCCGTTGCAGTAGTTGTAATTAGTTATTGGTAGTTAAAATCGCCCACCTTCTCTGAGCGGTTTTAATCGCTGTTTACTGCTCACACGTCAAGAAGAAAGTAATCGACGAAGGTCGGTTTCGCTCCGTTTTACTCGAACGACCACCAATAACCGAACGGACTGCAGTTTAAACGTACTCGACCGGTCGATCCTTTCTTCTTACCGATAAACCGGTTGTTTTATTTATATCGATGTATTTATTTACTTAATAAAATCACTATTCTATCCGAATCGACGTCGACAGAATTTTGCTACCGTTTTGAAACGTTATCGTTATCGAAATATTATTGCTACGGGACGAATTAATCGATGAATATTTAAGCGGGCCGGATTACAAGCTCGACTTCGTTTTCTGTTATTATCGATTACAACCCGCGGTCGGGTAATTGCATGGTATCGCAAGGGTTATCTATTATTAATCGTCGGGTAAATATTTCCCCTCAAAAAATCGGTACGGGCAAAATCGATTCTAAATATAATTTTCAACCGCTTATATTACGATTTTATAAAATTAAAACGGCTAAAAAAATTCTACAAAAATAGTTAATTTTTTCATGTCGAACTGCAGGAATCAGAACCGAACGGATAGTTAATACTTAGCATTCTACTGATAGGAGCGTTTCCAATCCGTTATTTCACAGGCTTTATTAATTATAATTCACAACTTAACCGCGTAAGAGATCAGAAAACACGGGATCGAATGTTATCGGAAGGCCGCGTCCAGGTCCTGATTTACTGACGGAAACGCTTGAATATCTGAAGCAACACAACTATATTTTTTCGGTCGGCATATTGAGGAATACATGTTTGTCTGTTTTTGCAAAAAACGTTACGGATTTTTTTTGTTGTTTCTATACTTTATACGAAGTTTATATTAAAAATAATAATAAATACTTCTGTGGCAGTGTATTAATACGATGTTTTCCCTCGAATAAGTTTATGTTTCTACAGATCTAATTTTATAACCTTTTCTACTGAATGAAATACAAAAGTTACTGGGTAATCGTTTATTTAATATAAAGAAAAGAAAGCGGATAACAAAGTTGTAATTTTTTCCTGATACCGGTTATTTATTCTTATAAAGCTGGAAAATAATGATACGTGAAAATAAACCAAAAAAAAAGTCTAAAAAATTCAAAAATCAATATTTTAAAATTTTAATCGGCTAGCCCACGCCCAATATTGTTTCTAAGGTAATTTTGTTTTTGAGTCGCTTGCGCTACTACTATCTGTAGGAAGACATAAAAAAGTACGGTTAGAAAATATGCGATCAATAAAAAGTAAACATTTTTCGAGTTTTGGGGAAGGGGGAATTATGGAGAAAAGTTTTTTAAAAATGGTCAGATAACCGTACACGCATGTACTGAACTTAAAATAAAGCGGAGTTATGTTTGCAAAATTTTGAGAGAAATTGACCCTCCAACTAACTCTCTACCCCACCACCTGGATGGATCAACCCCAAACATTTACAAAAAAAAATTGCTTAATATACACGAGTTTCTGTACAAAAGTTCCTCAAAATCGGTTTATCCCGTCACGTTATTAAACTTCAAACATGCCAACACACGTACGTACGTACTAACATTACCCCTCCACTTTATTTTTGTTTCCCGGGGTCCCTGGGTCGGGAAACATCGAGAAATACAGAATAACTCGTACCCCATTTTTGTTCGATTACCATAGTTTTTTTCTTGTAGCGTAGCTCTAGAGTTTTGACAGGAAAGTAATAACAATATTTTCATATAGGATCATTATAAAACAAGTTCCTCTGATTACGAAGTTATCTACGGATTATTACCGCGAGTAATAAATATTTCGTTAAATAATAGGAACTAACATGAGAAGGCCAAAGGGGCATTTGTTTTTCAAGTATTCAACCAAAAAATAAAATGAAACTGGTGTACTCACGTACAAATTAAAAACGTAGCGTAAAACGTAAAGGTAATTTTTTTAATAAATTCATTTATTTTGATACCGTCTTAAATTGACAGAACTTAACGATTTATGATTTATTTTCATTATTATTACGCGATTGGAAAAGCGAAAAAACAAACCCCCAAAAAAATGGATTTTTTAACTGAACTCATCCACTTTGATATTATTTATAAAAATTACTTTTTTGTTTGTAACAAACGAAAATCTAAATTCTTACAGTTTCAGTCTTTGTTATATACTTTTTTTAAATTGTGTGTAATACAATGTACGAGTTGATGCAGAAATAATTCTGTGAAGTATTTCTCACTAGTTATCGTATCATATTCAGTTCAGGGATTCTAGTTCAAACGTTTTTTTGGAATAAAGTAAAAGTAAAATATCCTTGATTCCTTCTCACGCTCCCAGATAACACAAAGTGAATTAATTGTGGGCGGTAAACATTGCCTTTCATCAGGGTACTTATAAGAATGTGTTAACTTCCCCTTTTGTTTCAACATCTGCAGAGTATGGGCCCCCCCCCCAAAAAAAAAAACCGAAGAGAAGTATTTACTACATTAAGTTAAAAGAAAAAAAAGATAGAAGAGATTTTTTGTAAATCTCATGTAATATTGTATTTTGTAACTGTAAATATATTTTTTGTAATTGTTGGACTTAGAAAGAAGCTGTCATTAAACAGTTTACACTAAGGAGGGAGCATATTCTCGATAATAACTTTATGAAGATGTCGTACCGAACAAAAACAATAACGAACCGTTTAAATATCAGTGTTTTATATGGCTTTTTTGTAATTAATTTGGAACGAAAAAAATTCGGTTAATTTTATGATGTTTATCTTTTATCCTTGTTTTCTGTTCTTTAAAATAAATTCAATATAAGAAATTACAGAAACATATCTTTTTGGCGACAAAATAGATTCCTCATGCAGAATTTTGAAAAACTAATCGTGCAGTATACGTCGATCGATTGTTAACACTTAAAATTTAATTTAATTTGTTTAATTTTGTAATAATTTTCCGATGTACTGAATTTTTAGTATTTATTTATGTAACATTTAAATTTTAGTCGACACTATTCCAGGATATAATAAAATAATTATAATGTTTTATCGCACCTGTAAAATGATCGAAAGACTTATCTAAAACTCACAGAACATCGATTAAACGCAAAATATTTTATAACGTGTTATATAAAACTTTAGAATATTATTATATAAAACTTATTATATTGTTATATAAAACTTTAGCATTTCTATGTTTTTGAAAATTAAACGTACTTCTGAACGTATCTTAGTAAATTTGATTGAAATACAAAAATCTGTTAAAATCATATTTAATTAATTTTTTTTATATTGTGTCTGTTAGAATATTAAGAAAAAATGAGTCATCGTGCACGGGGCTCCAACCGTCGAAAGATGAAGCCCGATTCTTGAAACGTTTCACTCGTCGGTTTAAAGTAATAAAACAGTATACACAGGTGATTTGTAAAATCTGCTTGACTGGTAACAGCTTAATCTTATATCAAATTACGAGAGACAAAAAAAAACCGCGCAAAAAGTCTTTCGTATTCTTTATACTTCCTTACAGCACTTGAACTACTATGCGGATGGAAATAGCTTCTTTTAAATCGTTTTGCTTCTTCTTGCGCTGAAAAAGGTAAACATTTTTTCATTTATTCAAAACGTATACGAAGATATAAATTAGTTCCACTGGCCCTCAAGTCAACCTATTAAGGTCAACAGCTGACAATCGTAGATTAAGTTTGCTTTTTCTTATTAGTAATCGATCCCGTGTAGGCGTGGTTTATTTTCCATCCACATTTTTTTTTTCTCTTTGGAGAGACGGAACCTGTTTCCCTAAGCCTTTTCACGATCTCATTCACAGTACCTAACACTCACTGAGTCTTTCTTTGAGTCATTTGTGTGTGCAAAACCGAGCAAACCCTTTTGACCGCTTTCGTGACAATGGATATTTAATACAATGGATATAAATCCATTGTATTAACTAGAAACTAATAACAAAGTTACAACAGAAACTCACAGGTCACCAAAAACTAATCGACAGTGAATTATAAAAGCACAAACTAATTCTGTTATTATATGAACTAACAACATAACCTGAAACACCAATCAGCAAGCAGTCTGCCACAGAATGAATAAAAATTCCCTTTGTTCGGATTAATTTGTTCGCTGCTGTACGCTAATAGGCTGTACTACCAATAGGTGCTCGTAAAACAGTGAGCCGGTTTATTTTCTTTCTACAGTTACAGTACACCATTCTAAACTTAAAAAATTCTACCGATATTTAAAAATATCAATTCATCCGCGACATAGCGATCGTTTCACTTGTTACGTACATATTCTCACTTAGCTTATCAAAACTTCTTTAACCTTTAAAAATAATCATTCCTAACTGAAATACTTATTACTTGAAAGCCGTGCTATTACGCTTATTAGTTGAAAAAATGCCCGAAAACGAACAAATTTGGCCAGGAGAATAAGAAAAAGTTAGTTGTTTCGTCTGTGGTTTTTTTTTCAGTAAAGGGAACGCAATTTTCGTAATATAGTTTCGTAGTCTAGCAGATAATAATTTGGTCTGATGTAATCCGGTTACAGTTGATTCATTTCTTTCTGATTAGATTATTGACTCGCGTTCGAATTTTATTTAACGTATAGTGTTAACACTTTAAAAAACCGACGTGCTCTCAATGTATTTCTAAAAATCATTAACCTGCTCGAATCATTGGGAAGACGCACAACATGTAGAATAATTTATTAGTCCGGTGTTCACCTTCGGAGCAGATATGTCTTGTACCGTTAAAAAAGTACACGATCGTGAGAAACATAATTAGAATAACTATATTCTATAGAGTTCAGTTATTATTTAAAAACGATTAAATAATTTATAAGCGAAATAAGTTTACTGACGAACATTGAGAATTGTTATTTTCTATTAATTATCCCAATGTCCGTTTTCACTTATACGAAGTAATTTAGTTAGAAATTAACAGTAATAACTGATTTTTAATCCCTTAAAAATATTTATTTAAATGTCGTTTAATTTAATGTTATACAAAGCAGCTCAGGTCTAAAATTTAATGCATCGCTGAGCCGATATGTTTGTTTTAATAAATACATAGAAAAATTGTCTTTTTCTGGTAATATTAAATAATACTTTTTAAAACGCTATTTTGGTGAATAGAATATGATTTATTTTATTTCTGGTAAATGGAGTTAGGGCGAATCGAAAATATTAGAACCGCCCTTTTGTAACATATATATATATATATATATATATATATATATATATAAAATACATATTTCATAAAGAGTAACAGATTCATTTTCTGAATACAAACGCAGGAACACGTCTTCACCGTGCAGTGACTATATGTTAAATATAAATGCACATGATTTTGATGGATAGCCCGGACAGAACAGGGTTAATGTGTAAAGTTACGTTTTGACTGTAAGCTGAGAATGCTAATATTAAATTACCTGGGTAGCGGTAATAGCATGAGACGTGTAGATATGAAAATACACGAATTACTTTAATTTTTTAATTTCTCCATTAAAGTAGAAAAATACTTCGTTGTTGCATCTGTAAATCAAACGAGTGCAGAATGTTGAAATAAACTTTTCGATTTTCTTTTCTAAAGCGATCCTTTGTCCTAAAAAAAAAATTAACTACTAATTAAATTATTTATCGAATAAAAAATGACTAAAATATCCTAATTTTTTTAAATTAAAAAAATCTTATTGAGCTAACAAAATTGATTTATTAGATATTTATGTTTTTATAACAAATTTTTGTAAAATATTTTTAAAAAATTATTTAAAATTTTTATAACAAATCTCTCTCAAAAGGAATAGATCACATTTCATTATCATGTATAACATTCAAAAATTAAACTCAGAACTTTATTCGTAATAATATTTTATTTTTTCTTAATTTCAACTAGTAGTCAATTATTTTTGAAAAGGTGTATGGTCCCAGAATCAATTAAATGCGAAAGATGTACCTTGGTTTACGCTTTTGGTGTACGTTGTACACACTGAACCGTGCCACAAGTATATCCGAAAAACATGTAGCAACGAAATCAGTGCGAGGAAATAACAATGTTTCTCGTTAATTAATTGTGTTACACAATATTAATTAGTTAATAGCTTTATATATATTTTTTTATGTTAGTTAGAGACAGAGAGATAGAAAGAGAGAAAGTGTTACGTTCTTATATTTTCTTAATTAATAAAATCTTACGTTAGAAAAATAATGTTAACAACAAATAGAAGATTTCGTCTTATTTGTCAATACTATTATTACGTTATTGCGACTAATACTTGTATTTATGATGTTTACTACCTTGAATACTTTATTATCAAATATCAGAAGTTATTGATGATAAGTTACTGATAAATTTTAGCCTCATTTTTATTGCCGATATTTGGTGTGAAGATAAAGCATTAAATAATGTTATTACTGTAAAGATTGTCTATGTACTATCTCGCTGCTGTAAAATCATATCCGAGGCGTAGATGTGTATGCCGGATGACAGATCGTTAGCTATTTCAACTCGGTTTCAGCAATTTATTTTTTTATGCCTCTTAATGCATCCCGCCGTTACTTAAATCACGGTTTGACTGCATTCGCTATTTTTCTGGTAATCGCTACCTATACGTTATCGCTCGTAAGAAATGTTATAAGTACCTCAAGGTATTAAAGAAAGAAAATACGTGGAGAATTAATTTTTTTTTTATTCCGGTCATGCTTTACGTAGTATTATAAGAATATTATTCTTTGAAATATGTAGTATAACTTTGCAAAAAGAAATGTATAATTTAATCTCAATTAAAATAACGTGTTCTAGAGACGGTGTGAATCGGTAAAAAAATGCTGTAATCGATGAAAAGTGACAATAATGATCGGTTTATCGCGGAAATACGTAGCAGTAGGAAAGAATTGTTTTCGTTCCCGATAAAAAAAGAAGGAAAATTCTGGCAGTAAAACGAAGGATAGATTTAAATAGACGTATAATTAACGGATGAAAAGCCCAGGAATTATTTTCGGATGAATTTTAATCGGAAAACATCAGTGCGCTGAAGATAAAGTAGTTTAATTCAAAAATATACGGGAAAGTTCTTTCTTTTAAGATAAATACGATTAAGACAAGATTAATGTCGAAGACATTGTCGAACAGAACAATATCTGGTAAGAAAACCCGGACGTAGAAGAAACTGTGGAAGAGTCGGTAGTAGACGACCCGAAAGAAAGGCAGGAGAACTTAAAAAACAGACCGCAAGACAGAATCAGCGAAGTAGATGATCTACGGAATGTCGGAATCGATTATGAATTTTCTAAAACAGTGTTACAAAAATGAACGATCCGGATCGGTTTTAAGTACGGCATATGGTGTAGATCGATTTCTGATTCGATCGTAAAAAAGCTTTAAAGAAGATTCGCTTAATCGTTTATCATCTGCCAATATCTCTTCTTTCTGTGAGTTGCGGTGGAGAAGAAACAGTATTTAACAGACTTCTAGGGAGGAATTAGCGAGGAGAAGGGCTTGTCGGGGAAAAACAGCATTTAACAGTTTTCTAGGAAGGAATTAGCGAGCAGATCGGTGTTAACTTGTCACATAGGTATAATCAACGACCAGACAGAGGAGTTTTATATTATATTGATTAATAACGTTGCAAGATATTTTGATCGGGTTTTGAATTTTTAATCTTGAATTCGTACGATCGTTCCAAAACATTGTCGACACTTAAAATTTCACAAAAAGATACCCGGCTCAAAATAAAACAAGATAAGATTAAATTTTTTTGCAGGTTTCCCTTTTTCAGTGTTTAGGTTGCAAATATAAATATTAGTCTAGAAAATAAAACGCGATATCGTTTAACCGTAAATAATGTCAAATATGTTCCGTAGTAAAAGATTAAATTCATGTATCAAAATATCGAATCTTTGATGTCTGTAGCGAAATTTATACAAACATTTAATTATAAAATAAAAGTTGAAACTGTAAATTACTGGAAGTAGCATGATTAAATAGGGAACAAATTCCAATTTTTTGGTTTTCTTTTTTAAGGTAAGGTGAACTTTTTTAAACGAAGGAGCAAATGAGTGTAATAAATATTTTTTTGTTTACTTTCCTGAGAAATTCTGTTTAAATGCTAAGTACGAGGATAAGGATTTTATGAAAAAAAAAAATATATATATATGTATTATGATATTTAAATTTTATTAAATAAACCGCAAACCACCTAGTACAGAAGAATAATAAGAGTCTTTAAAAGATTAATTTCAGTAAAAAAATATATTTATATATTAATATAATATATATTTTTAACCGATAAACGGATGTTCCAGTTGAAAAAAATATGTATCTTTTCGATAATTTTTACCGTTGTTTTTTAATATAATTTTAAAGTCTTAGTGAAATTGAACTGAAAGGTACTTCATTAACTCGAACCGTATCCTGACCTCGTATATTTCGAATTGAGCTTTTTCTTGGAACTACTTTATTATAACTGTAATGTCAACAACATACTCATACTTGTACGTATGGGTGTTTATAAATACTGCAAATTCTAACGTTATTTTTTAAATCTTTTTCTGTTTAATGTACTTTCAAAAGTCATTACTCTGTTTATAAATTACATCTTGATTGGATATTACATTTCTCTTAAATTGCCGTGTGTGTGTATATATATTTATATATACATACGTACGCACGCGCGCGCGCGCGCATACACACACTCCTATACTCGAGTATTATTTTTTCTCTTAGATTAATAATGCAGTAGACCTAGTTAATGAATACCCATCAAAGTGAGTAATACTTTTTTAAAATATATATATAATTTGAAAATTTTACTCCAAATTTTTTAAGTGTTTAATTTATGTATGTACCCAAACGGATTCATTTAAATATAACGCACTGACAGTCACATTAACGCTCGTTTAATCCAAATATTTTTCTGATGACAGTTATAATTTCGTTAAATTATTTATATATAAAAATATTGAACAGAGTAAATCTTAAAAATATATTATTTATTTTCTTCACTCTATTACCAAGTACATTTTTTAACTCGATCTTTTTTATAAGCAATAATTTTCGATTTCTTTTAAACGTTACGGTAATACTTGTTATATGTTACCATATTCGTTATATTAACTGTTACCCACCTTTCACTTATTTCTTTATTTTTGTACTTATGTGTAAACAAAAAAAAATTAAGGTTTACTTTCTTATTTTTATGTTTTCACGCGGGAAATATAAATCGTTTGCTATGCCAAGAAGCTTGATCTTGAGAGTTAAATGACGTAATCACGTCATTTATTGTAGAAGGTAATTTGTTATATAATTTACGGGTACGGGTCCATTAAAATCAACTTTGAAGAACCTCGTTCTAATCTCAGGACGCGACTGTCACATTTTCTTTTCATTATTTTTGTTTACTTTTCTTTTATCGCACTTTGTCAAGACCTTGTCTCTACGTTCCGTTCCGTTTCTTTTCTTATCTCATATACATTCAGAAATAAATTTTTTTCATAAAGTCTTTTTTAATCGGATTATAATTATTTTGATAAATTCCATCTCGTTCTAAATGACGTAATAGACATATTTTTTTTAAATTTATGTTCTTTTACTTTTTGTAGTCCTTTTAATACTACTTTTCTTAAACCCGATATAATATCCTATAAATAATGGGTAATAAATTACAGTTTATAATATTAAGGATGATTTTTATATACTCAAAAAAAAGAAAAGTGTATTGAGCAACGTGTAATAATTAGGTGGGAAATTATTAACCTCATTCTCTTCTACTTTTTAATTTTAATATAATTTTTGTTATAAAGTATTGTGGATATACATATCTTTAATTTATTTGTATTTTTAAAAACTATTTTAATAAATATGGTAATAAATCGTATATGATACCATGCCTTTCTTAATAACAGGATGTAATATACCTTGAACAAGGGCTTAATTGTACGTTTAATTTCTCACAAGATAACGTGATTTGTATGAGAAATTATAAATGTATAAATTTTCAATTATGGGAAATTTTTTTGTGTTATCTTAAGTTTTTCATGGTAAAATCATTGCCGTTTTCCTTACATATCTCGTATTGTTGATGCGTCCGGCTAATAAAATCTTATTGAAATTTTAGACTATCCCACTTTAAAATCTTAAATAAAAAACTGTAAAAGTATTTAATGTACTTATATAACTTATTATATAATAACTTATACTTATATAACTATAAAAAGTATTGAACGACCGGTCTTCTTCATATTTTTCTAAATTTTCCCAAACGCCCTTCGGAGTCAATTATCCCATAATAAGTAGTACTTCACCGATGAAGGCTAACAGTTCTTTGAAAAACTTTCGGGAAAAGTTACGTTAGTCTGAAAACGAGTTACCGTTTAATAATTGTAAAATCTTATAACGTTTCTTCATACTGTTCGACGAACAAAATTAAAATCTTTCGTTGCGTTCGGCCATAAATCTAAGTGTTGATGCCGTTCTATTACATTTCAACCGTCCTGGTTTAAGAAAAGCTTATTTATTTATTTTTTAAACATGTGCATCGCCTATACTGCAAACGGCCTCCGTATTAAATATTAAAAAACATCATTAATTTAATCTATATTGTTAATTTTTAACAGTCCGAAAAAATACTATGAAAGATTTTTTGACAAAAAACATAGAAGGTTTTATAATAATAAATGAATATTAAATATAGCTCTATACAGTTCCATAGGGATTTCAAGAAAGTTTTGCGGTAGAATTTTGACTCATTTTACAGTCGTCGAGTTCAAGGACTGACGGAAAAAAAATCATAATTTTTCCCTTAACTTGCGTATTACGTCTTAAAATATCTTATTTTGTTTTAACCTTCGCTTTTTTCACTCGGTAATAAATTTCTTTTGTTTAGTGAAATTCCGAGTCCGATAAAACAAGCCTGCTGAAAAAAACGTAAGTGTTCATGAATAAATTACTTTACGAGAAGGATATAGAATTTCGTTGTTATTTTTTTACAGTCAAAATCTATATTTGGTTTTTGAGGTACAGGTAATTAATTTTTTTTTCTTTCGTGGATTATTATATGAAAATTTGGATTTTGGTTATATCTGTTCGGCTTTGATTTACGAGTGAAAAATAGGAGATTGAAATATCTTAGTTGTTATTGTTTTGTGATAAATATTATTCAGGATGAAGTTTTTGTTTTTTTAATTTTTTGTACTTCAGTTTTTTCAAGGATGCATAGATACTATGTCCGAGGTTTTATTTATTTTTAACGTGTACGTTACCGACAAAAAATTGTACTCGTATTTCTTACATCGGGTCTTTGCTTCACCAAATCGCTGTAATATAAAACTATAAAAAAACTTCTTGATGGTTGATAAGCAACGTTATTTTAAAACAAAGAAACGTTTAGAATACACTTTATATCTATTTTTATCAGTAGTAGATAATATTCTTTACTTTGATTTTCAATACTGAAGTATTTTTTGTAACAGTGGTTTATGAAGAAAGCGGGAAATCGAGCCTAGATTCTTCAGCGTATCACTCAAGCGCTCTACCACCTGAGCTCTCAAGGTCGGTAATTCAGCTTGTTTATTGAATTTAAGATTAATTAATCTTTAATTAAAGATTAATTAATCTATAATTAAAGATATTTAATTAATTTTTTGTTAGGTGAAAAATGTTATCAATTATCTAAAAAATAATAATAATAATAAAATCTAAATAATAATAATAATAATACCTTCGTGTTCTGTGTATAATATGTAGATTTAAAACGAACCTGTGTATTTCTAATAGCAATAACAATTATATTAAAATTAATTACGTCATACTTAGAAGTTGTGATAAATAAAATAGTTCACATTTACACTTACACGAATATTGAAAACTGATTAAACACACCCAACAGTTAAATGCATTGAAAATAACACTTATTAAACGTAATTAGCTATAATATTTTTTAATAAGAATTTTTGTTTACAATAAAAAGGTCAGTTTAATTACGATTACTAGTACGCACGATAGCGGCCGGCGATAGACTAACATTACTTGTGAACTGTATACTACCATACAACCGATTCATTCCCCCAAACCCTTCGTCCACACTCCTTTCTTCCACATTTCTTTACTCGTTCTTTCATTACTTCCCCGTCGCTTCCCCCTCCCTCATTTCGTCCCTTTTTATTTTTATTTCTCCCACTTATACATTTATATATATATATACATATGTACATATACTCTCTCTTTCAATATTAACCGGTAGATGTTTTTGGCGCAAACTTGTTCTTTTTCTCTTTATTTATTTATTTATTCTTAAATGTTACGTCATTGAATACACAATTAAAATAAAATTTCCTGATGTGTACACATACAAACAGGCACACAAACGCGCGCGCGCGCGCGCGCACACACACACATATATATATATATATATATATATAATGAATAAATTTAATTAATTTATTGAATTTTATTTCAGTATAAATATATATATATATATATATATATTTTGTGACCTACAAATTAATATTTAAAATTCAATTTCTGTAAGTTACGATCTAATTCATCTATGTATCTTTCAGAGGAATGGATTTAAATGCTGTTTAAAAAACCTTTTAGTAGGTTAAAATTAACAAGAATGTTATTTATTACATTAACAATAATATAAAACAGTAATAATAATAATAATAATAATAATTGATTATTTTTGACATAAAAGTAAGTTAATAAAGCTTATGTGTTTAATGATTACCTTACATTTAACGTTTATATAAACCAGGTGTATCAAACTCAATTTAAACACGGGCCATTTAACACAATTGGTAAGATTCACGCGGGCCACATCACATTTACAAATTTTCTTAAAATTATATTTAGAAGTGAGGATTCAGGAATACGGATAGGATAATTAAAACACATTATGTAGTTAAGTGAACTTAAGGTAATAATTTATAATATTGCTATAAAATTGCTTTTATTTAAACATTTATTTAATTTAATGTATTTATAAAACTAACATTAATTTTTTTTTCCGGAAACTTCACAGTGCTTTTTTCCTACGTTTTCCAATATCTGGATTCAGACTGAGAACAGCCAATCATCATTTTAGCAGATAGATGTGTAACAACTGATTTTGATCTTCAAGCAGTTTTATTTAGTTTCATGAACGAAAATAGTTGCTCACACAAGTACGTACTCCCAAAATAGCATAAAATTTGTGCAGCAAACCGGTGCAGTTTCCGGGTATTTTTCACCTAAATAAGAATATATTTTGGGAATTCCTAGTCGCCGATATTTGTCTTTAAAAACCAAATCGTTCTGGAAATAAATTAATTCAGATGCATAAGCGGGAGCATTTTCAGCTTCATAGGAAAAAGACCCAATAAAAAAAAATATTTTTTTTAACTCTTTGAAATCATTATAACATCTATCGAATTCATTTTTGATTTCTTCAATTTTACCACAATATTGTGAAAATGAGTAATTTTGACTTTCTGCTTTTAACTCCTCACACGTAGGAAAATACGTCAAAACGTTTTTTTGCAGATGATTTTTAAACAAAGTGAATTTTTGCACAAAAATTTTAATTGCATCGTATATATTCGTATATTCGTTATTAATTGATCTTTTCCTTGTAATGTAATTATTATAATGTAAGCTCTTCAAGACTGTGTGGCTGGACAGCCAACGAACTTCTGTGTTATAAGGAATATCTTCGAATTCCGATTCTAATTTAGGAACGAAGTAAATTGGCGATGTTTAAGTACTCTCGATCGAATAAAGTTGACTGTCTTTGTTACTGTTTTAAGTACTTCGTCCATTTTTAATATTTTTTTAACAAAGAACTTGTTGGTGAATAAGGCAATGAAAAGTCCTGATTTTTGGTTTTTCTGGATATTCATCTTGTAATTTTCTTGTCAGTCTTGGCACAAATCTTTTAGTTTCACACCTCATCGATTTAGCGTTGTCAGTTGTTACAGAAACAAGCCTGTCAAGAGGAAGATTAAATTAAATTTTCCTAAAATGCTCCATACTGCATCAAAAATACCTTTAGTCAAAAATACCAGTTGTAGTTCCATAAAGGGAATAATTTCCAACAATTCTTCGGTGATCTTCATATTATTGTCGCAACCACGAAAAAAAAAAACGGCAAATTGTGCAGCATCTCTCACACCGTACTTTCATCAATCGCAATTGAAAAGAACTGGACTTTGTATTTATTTCTTGTAATTATGAACAAACGTTATCTACCATTTCAGTAATTCTGTCTACCACCGTATTTATTGATAATGATGTATCTCGAAATGACTGTATCTTTTCCTGTATCTAATACATTAACATTTTTTTTGACAAAAGTGCTTCAATTTAGAGAAAGAATATATGAGATCTATAACCTAATAAAGCAAATGAAAACAAATACCACCAACTTATTAATGTACTCTTTAAGATGCTTATAATTTAATGCAAACTTTTAAAGTCTAACTATACTCATTTTCACTTACCTCTTATGTTCTGACTTGTAAATATAACGAAGTAAAAAATAAAAAATGTTGCATAGCTGACAAACGTGATGCAATGAATCACTGATGCACAATTGTAATGGCTTCCCTCCAAAAATGTTAGCTAGCGCTGCCGCTAGGTAGCAGAACCATCCAGAGGCTTTAACTCATTTTTAACATGACGAAATTGTATGTACAGTATTGCCTCTGTCTCTTCTAAGTGCTATTTTCTTCGTAACATATGGTTCTGTTTTAATTTTATTTCGGAGCATCGTGGGCCACAAAAAATTACCTTAGGGCCGCGGGCTGCCCGTTTGACACTCCAGATATAAACTGTTGAATCGGAAGTAATATTATTCCTAATTTACTTTCAAACACGTGTGAGAATATTACAACTGATTTGGCCATCTGATAATCCAGTTATAACTCTTAAAAAGTCAATGATAAAAGTTTTTGATTGTTTGTCGTGAACGCATTAAATACAATCCTTGAACTGATTACGGATCAGTTTTCGTTTAGCGAATTAAACTTTATGATGTTCAAGTACGTAAATAGCCAATCCCATGTTTTTAATTTTTTGGTATTTCAAAAAATATTTTTATTCAGTTATCAAAATTACAGTCCTGTTTTTACACAACCTTCAATATAAATGAAATAGTCTGTGCTTTTTTTAATGATTTTGAAATAAAATGTTACTTAACATTTACGTTACAATTTTCCTTCGTTTACGTACATCAATGAATGTTTTAAATTCATACGAGGGGCAAAAATATACATTGAAATGTTGTTGTCATCGTTAAAGCGATCGCATAATAATAATAATAACTGTTATAAATATTAAGTTTTCTCTTGTTTCCAGTTATTGATGCTCGACGGTAATCGCCTTCTCTTTGTAACCTCGTATACTTTCATTAATGTTACGTAAAGGCATAAACTGGCAACGATAATCTTCATTCGTCGACGGGTTTCTCAATTAACTATCAAAACTAGAATTTAACGAATATTCTCGGTACAGTTTACGATGTTGTTTTTCGTGAAGGTCTGAGGTGAAGATTATGAAAAAAAAACTCGATTTCTATCGACTAATTGAATCAAATCTACTTTAAAAGAACGTTTTATTTCTTACCTCATAATATTTCGATAGCTCGTCCGACCTTCAGTGAATACTAAGGTCGTCTTTATCGAACAGGGAATGTAATGCTTTTTAAATGTATACGAAATAAATCGTTATCTATTTTTAGTACTACTCAAAAAAATAAAAATTTCCTTTTATTTAACGTTACGGTTATCACGGTATCTCTAAAAAGCACTTGTTTGTTAAGAATTTCTTTTGTTCGTTCTGGGCTTTAAACCTAAGATTAAAATTTTATTAAATATAGCGGGATAATTAAATATTCTACCGGTCAACTTTATCTTCTATAAATAAATCTGTAATTCAATGATTCAGAACAATAAAGGTGCTCTTCACCCATAGAAAGGAATAAAAGAGAAAAGAAGCTGTCGTTTTAACTATTATATGAGCCGTGATTAATTCGTTTTCGAGTCGGTGTAATAGAAGTTTACTCGGTAATTCCCGAAAAGTATAAATGATCAGCCGATTCGATTTTATATCTACTTATCGACCCGAATAGAACAGAAGCGAGGATTACTCCCCGCCGTTATCTTGCGATCTTTGAAGAAAAAATTCTGAATCCCCATCCCCTCAACAAAGAGACCTATTTAAAAGATAAGATATACATGTGCAATACGTGTCCCGAGTCTTAACGAAAGTCAGTTATGACGTGAGAATTTGAAAGAAAACCTTTTTCATAGCGCTTTATCAGATTCGTTTTAGATTGCATTATATAACATAGACTGAAGATAAAAAAAAATTGTAAAAGGATTTTTTAAGAAAAGAATACTATCGGTCGTGTATTAAGGCGTTTAAGGTTAAGTAATTCGGTTCTAGCAGAACGCATAGAGTGTAAAAACTATTAAGAGTCGCAAAAATTTAAATATTGAGAATAGATGTTTGAAGACGTGGATCGTAGAAAAACTGTGAGATCGAAAGTTCAGTTAAGAACCGAAAATAACAGATAAGTGCTTCAAACGTTTCAGATGACCGAAGGAAAAAATCAACGGGTAGAAGCTGCTAAAATCACTTTTAGAACTTTGTTATTATGAAACGGTCTGACGTAACGTTTGTTCATTTATTTCGTTCGGAATGATTATCCGATTTTCCATTACACGAGTACATTAAACTTAAAATATACGTAAGATTATTATTTTATACAGGATGGCTTATTCACATATTTAGCTCTGCATTAATACGTAGCCTGAATTTCCAGAAAATCGGTAAGGTATGATTAATGCTTGCTGCAACACTGTTATAAATATTAATGACTATTATTATTATTATTATTAATTATCTCGTGCAATTATTTTGGGCGCTTAATGGTTCTTCAGATTTATTATTTTAACATTATTACTAAAATTTCATCGATACAAAAATTTCAGTACGATTAATAAAAACGCGACGTTAACATTGTAGATTCATTAAAATTTTAAGAGTGAGATTATTCTCTTTTTAAGTAATTATTAATTTTATACTTTTTAACATTATGCTCTTACTTAAGCATATATGTGTACTTTTTAATTAATGCGTATAATTTGTATGCTTATGCTAGACAAGCCTAAATAAATATTTACATACGAAGTAAGTGCTTTTTAAATTTTATATTTGCGTGATTAAAATTTTTCGACTTATTTGCATATAATTTAACCGGTTATATCCGTATATTTTCGGGTCAACAAATTATATTCTTTCTTTTTAACTTGTGTAATTACGAGCACCGGCCCGAAAATCGATTTTATAACATGTAAAGACTAAATTGTACCGGAAAAGTTTCATCGGGTCTTATTTGAAATATTAGGTTAGGGTTTGATTTACGTTCGATTAAATTATTTTACTATTTATTAATACTTTTTAGTTAAAAATCGTCGTTTTAAGTTATTTATTTAACATCGATTTGTTACTAAACTTCGAAAACGTTTTAAGTTTAAGTGAAAGCGATTTTGAACCCATAATAATCACGATTATTAATAAATAAACACAGTATAATTGAATATGTAATAAAATTTAGGCGGCTGACATTAAAGGGAAAAGCTGCACTTTAACACCGTTATAATCATGGACTTATGGCCAGTTATATATTTTTTCGTTTTGAAGTTTTACATTTTAGTAGTCGTAAAGGCTCTTTAAATTATGATTTTACCGCTTCCTAAATTCTGATTTGCTTATTTTATACATCAGATTTCTAATTTCGGTTAATAAACGTAATTATTGATAAAATATAATTACTTAATTATGAATATTTAAACGAACGTCGTTCCGCGACTTAAGATTTATTTTAAAATGTTTTCGACGATTGTACGATTACAGATTTGTTAAAAACTTTTGAGAAGGAAAAAATTGAATATTCATCGGTTGAAAATACGCTTGTTTAAAATTCAAAAATAAGGAAGTAAAAGGCTTATATCTAATCTAAAATGTAATAAAAGTACGATCGCCTATTCTTATTTTTCTGAAAACTTGATTGATCTCCGTAACCCTATTGTATATCGAGAAAATTAATCGAGAATGTTATTTTTCGTTTTATATTTATACGTTTAGGTTAGATCGTTCCGCTGTTAAATATTTGTGATCGTTAGTACTACGGAGAACGTTTCAATCGAAGTCTAGTGACCATGCCGCACGATATTCTGCATTCGCTTCATCCGTTCAACGATTTTTCCCGCTGAGGTACAAAGAAGAAAAGCTAGGCATCATGACACGGCTTGTACGAACCCGTGATTTTTCTGCCAAGCGGCAGAATGTAAAAAAGGTTTCTGTCGTAAAAAATAAACAAAAATAAACTTAAAATATACAAAGGATTACAAAATCCAAATATTTCGGTTCTTCACTTCTACTCACCGCTGCACAGTGAAGCGAAAAGAAGCGACGTCGCTCGATCGCTTCCTAGATTTCTATTCTTACGGTTTACCCTTCTCCTCATCACGAGTTGCTGTAGTAAGCAGCACCCGAATGCGTTTAAGTTTCCTTTACGGAAAAAATTTTCTTCAACTTATCTCAGCGATCGAGCACTTTAATCTCTTCTTTTGACCCGTTTCTTCTTCGTCGGCTTCCTTTTCTGGGATTCCGGTTAATAACTGTTCATTATTCTACGTATCCATTCGGTCTGCTCAACGCCTCCCTGTATCCGCATCCCTACGCATGGTTATCTTTATTTCTCGTTTCTAAGCGCTCGTATTCTCTCATATAAATGTCTTTTCCGAACGATTTCACCGTCCGTCCTCCCTCAACACCGTCCAAAAAAATGAAAAACAGTTAATACTTCGGTATTGTCAAATAAAACCCACACGGTTTTTCAGGTCAAGCGATGGAATTAAGTCGATCGTAAAATCTATTACGCGTTACGCTACGTTATCGACTCTTATTAGTGATGTATCTTTCTTTAAATTGTATTGTACAATTGAATGTACAGTTTTAGAAAACTGTACTTCTGTAAATCGAATGTATAGTTTTATAAAACTATCGAACGAGGCCAAAAATCCGTTTTTCTCAAAAACTAGAGATAGATGAATTTTATTTGTATCAACATCGATGTTAGATACGTCTGGAACGCGCAAAATAAATATGCCGTTTTTTGTGTAGGGTTATCTAAAGAAAGATCTTCAGCTTTAGAGCGCCCGTTCGTAGAATCGCTACACTACACCTTTTTTTTAAACTTATTTTTTTTACAATCATATATGTGTTTTCGTGTGAGTAACATTAATACCGTTTTTTTAATCTTCAGTTTTCTCGCGTGACGAAATACTTTGAACGCTACCTTTTTATAATTTGTAAAACCAAATATACCTCTTTCACGAATTTATTAAGACAGATTGTCGTTTACCTTTTATTCTTCTTAATCAAATCTTTAAAGACTATCTATTTAATTTTTATTTTATCGATTGTACACTAGGTATATAAGAAAAAGAGAATATCACTTTTATTTTCTTTAATAAATCATTGTACGATTTCTTTATTAAAAAACATGATTTATCATTTTGACCGCAAGTCAAAATTAATTGTAATGATAATTAATGATTCGCTAGTAATTAATTTTAATGAAGGCGAAAAGCTGGCAGGTATCTTATAAGTCGGTTACGATTTGCGGTTCAGATGGCGGGAGGACGCCCACTCTCGGTAGGAGAAAGCCGAGAAAGGTCACAGGTTCGATGTCATAACTTTACCGGGATCTCTGTCTCGTTCGTTACTGCATACGATAGCTCACGACGAGAACGATCGACTCTCGCGATTAACCGATGCGACGTCTCGGTTGTCGTTTGTATACATCATCCGAAAGAAAGTAAAATCGTTCATTTAGTAACGATGTCTATCCGAAGTACACAGCAGTGTAACATAACATACGGCTTATGCTGGCGTCCACTTTTACTGAGCATAGTTTGTTTATTTTTGTTGAATCGTGTGTCACGTGATTTATGTATGATTATAATGGTTTCGGTAATTATCGTATGAAACGTACTGTAAATTTGGTCGTATTAACCGCACGAAAACGGTAATACTATGCGAAACAATCTATCGCACATCAGTTTTATTTATTCATTTTTATACCGAGAAATTTATAATAATAATAATAATAATAATAACAATAATAATAGATTTTGAGTGGAGACACTGTGTATAATGCGTTGTTCGCCCCAGAAAGGATAGTTAATTTGTTGCTTTACCACGAATCCTAAAACTCTTTCTTGACTGACTTTCTTATCAGCGCGCATCTGAGATAAAAATGGCGCTGATCGGAGTCGCTTTTTTAAGAGTAATCATGTTCATTATACAACCGTTTCCTGCGATGAACCGACTGAAGGTGTGTCACGTTTAGGACTAAATATTTCCCAAATTTTAGCGCTTCGGCATGCCGCTACGCGACGATCTATTCGAATCTGTGAAGAAGGCTTCCGGAAACCCAGCTTCACTCCTCGTGGCGTAGGACGCTAGTAATTCTTAGGAATGGTTATCACGCTTTTGGAAGTAATTTTTCTCGTTTTAGGTTACCGTCTGCCCTTAAGATTGTATATAGTACCTACATTCATATTTTCTTCGCGATAGCATCATTTTCCCGATTACAGATTATTATCTATTTATCTATTAACTATTATCTTATTATCACAGAATAATATTACGGCCTATAAGAAAGCCCTTGTAACATTTCTGTGTAATTTTTTATTATAAATTACTACTCCTTTGAAAGATCTTTGATATGTAAAATTAAATTAAAATACAGAACCGTTATTACGCTGCCGATAAGGTTTTAAGTAATACTGTTTAAACAAACTTAAATTTTCTTCATCCTTGATCGAGTGTAAAATATTTATACGAATATTTATTAACTTACCTTTTTTCAATTGTTAGTTTACGTCGAACAGATTTTATTATCTATACGTGCAGTATTAAATCGATGTTAAAATTTTTCACCGACGTAGTTTAAAAGATTCTTGTTTTTTTATTTATCGATTCTCATATTTTTTATACCGCTCCGACCAAGGTGTATCACTCCATCCGTCCAGCCAAATGCTGGGCAGTTTCTCTTTTTATCGTAAATAGCACCCCTGTACAAGTTTCTAACGATCAATTTGAAAAATAATTGTGTATTAATTAAAAAATGTATTTTTTTATACATGTCGTCGTGATTTTTCGACGTATAGAATGACACTCTATAAAAATTTATTAAAGATGTGTTTTCTAGAACCAAATCAGCCAAATTCAATTCGTTCTGAGTCCGTTATTAGAGTGTTCGTACATGAGTGAATCATAACCTCTTATAAATCGATATTGTCGGTTCGGGCATTAGAAGCCTGTTTTTTAAAAGTAGGTACATTTAATTAGAGGTATCGCTTTATAGAAGTAAAGTTTGCCTGAGGTCTCACTTGTTTGTTTTTGAATGTTCTATTCTAAATTTATCCCGGGTCAAATTTTGATTAAAAAAAAATACTTTTTGTTACTCGGGTAATTGTAATCTTACCTTATGTATAACCGGTCCTTTAATTTTAACTTTCCTACTTTTATGATGAAAAATATATGGATGAAAAATGTCGATATCGGTAAAAAAATGACTAGATATTGTATTTTTCGATACTGGAGATCTTCTGAGTCCAAAAATACTTAAGTAAAGTGAAAACATTCTGTATGATGTATGTGTGCGTTATCTACAATCATGAAATAGTCGTGTGTAACTGTCGTATTTGATTGTTCGAGGTGAAGGGGAGATATTGAGATGGTAATAAGTCTGGAAGAGGTGGAATTTTATGAAAATTTTACTCGTGGTTGTTTTTAGCGTATTAAAATATATCACCGAAATTATAATTAAAAATAATACCTTTGAATATTTTTTAAAACAATTTTAATTAAAACAACCCCTCTGCTAAAAGTTCCACTTTTACAAAATGTTGTACTAAAATTATTACTATTTACAAAGGTCTTAACAGAGTGAGACCAATTCTCCATCCTTGTAACAAGGACAGTTAAGGATTCTTTTACGGGTGGTTCCCACCACTAAGAATAGACATTTTGTAATTATTTTCAATATTTTACTTTTTTTTTTTTTTTGTCTTCAGTCATTTGACTGGTTTGATGCAGCTCTCCAAGATTCCCTATCTAGTGCTAGTCGTTTCATTTCAGTATACCCTCTACATCCTACATCCCCAACAATTTGTTTTATATAATCCAAACGTGGCCTGCCTACACAATTTTTCCCTTCTACCTGTCCTTCCAATATTAAAGCGACTATTCCAGGATGCCTTAGTATGTGGCCTATAAGTCTGTCTCTTCTTTTAACTATATTTTTCCAAATGCTTCTTTCTTCATCTATTTGCCGCAATACCTCTTCATTTGTCACTTTATCCACCCTTCTGATTTTTAACATTCTCCTATAGCACCGCATTTCAAAAGCTTCTAATCTTTTCTTCTCAGATACTCCGATTGTCCAAGTTTCACTTCCATATAAAGCGACACTCCAAACATACACTTTCAAAAATCTTTTCCTGACATTTAAATTAATTTTTGATGTAAACAAATTATATTTCTTACTGAAGGCTCGTTTAGCTTGTGCTATTCGGCATTTTATATCGCTCCTGCTTCGTCCATCTTTAGTAATTTTACTTCCCAAATAACAAAATTCTTCTACCTCCATAATCTTTTCTCCTCCTATTTTCACATTCAGCGGTCCATCTTTGTTATTTCTACTACATTTCATTACTTTTGTTTTGTTCTTGTTTATTTTCATGCGATAGTTCTTGCGTAGGACTTCATCTATGCCGTTCATTGTTTCTTCTAAATCCTTTTTACTCTCGGCTAGAATTACTATATCATCAGCAAATCGTAGCATCTTTATCTTTTCACCTTGTACTGTTACTCCGAATCTAAATTGTTCTTTAACATCATTAACAGCTAGTTCCATGTAAAGATTAAAAAGTAACGGAGATAGGGAACATCCTTGTCGGACTCCCTTTCTTATTAGGGCTTCTTTCTTATGTTCTTCAATTGTTATTGTTGCTGTTTGGTTCCTGTACATGTTAGCAATTGTTCTTCTATCTCTGTATTTGAACCCTAATTTTTTTTAAAATGCTGAACATTTTATTCCAGTCTACGTTATCGAAAGTCTTTTCTAGGTCTATAAACGCCAAGTATGGTTTGTTTTTCTTTAATCTTCCTTCTACTATTAATCTGAGGCCTAAAATTGCTTCCCTTGTCCCTATACTTTTCCTGAAACCAAATTGGTCTTCTCCTACCACTTCTTCCACTCTCCTCTCAATTCTTCTGTATAAAATTCTAGTTAAGATTTTTGATGCATGACTAGTTAAACTAATTGTTCTGTATTCTTCACATTTATCTGCCCTGCTTTCTTTGGTATCATAACTATAACACTTTTTTTGAAGTCTGATGGAAATTCCCCATTTTCATAAATATTACACACCAGTTTGTATAATCTATCAATCGCTTCCTCACCTGCACTGCGCAGTAATTTTACAGGTATTCCGTCTATTCCAGGAGCCTTTCTGCCATTTAAATGTTTTAATGCTCTCTTAAATTCAGATCTCAGTATTGTTTCTCCCATTTCATCCTCCTCAACTTCCTCTTCTTCCTCTATAACACCATTTTCTAATTCATTTCCTCCGTATAACTCTTCAATATATTCCACCCATCTATCGACTTTACCTTTCGTATTATATATTGGTGTACCATCTTTGTTTAACACATTATTAGATTTTAATTTATGTACCCCAAAATTTTCCTTAACTTTCCTGTATGCTCCGTCTATTTTACCAATGTTCATTTCTCTTTCCACTTCTGAACACTTTTCTTTAATCCACTCTTCTTTCACCAGTTTGCACTTCCTGTTTATAGCATTTCTTAATTTCCGATAGTTCCTTTTACTTTCTTCATCACTAGCATTCTTATATTTTCTACGTTCATCCATCAGCTGCAATATATCGTCTGAAACCCAAGGTTTTCTACCGGTTCTCTTTATTCCGCCTAAGTTTGCTTCTGCTGATTTAAGAATTTCCTTTTTAACATTCTCCCATTCTTCTTCTACATTTTCTACCTTATCTTTTTTACTCAGACCTCTTGCGATGTCCTCCTCAAAAATCTTCTTTACCTCCTCTTTCTCAAGCTTCTCTAAATTCCACCGATTCATCTGACACCTTTTCTTCAGGTTTTTAAACCCCAATCTACATTTCATTATCACCAAATTATGGTCGCTATCAATGTCTGCTCCAGGGTAAGTTTTGCAGTCAACGAGTTGATTTCTAAATCTTTGCTTAACCATGATATAATCTATCTGATACCTTGCAGTATCGCCTGGCTTTTTCCAAGTGTATATTCTTCTATTATGATTTTTAAATTGGGTGTTGGCAATTACTAAATTATACTTCGTGCAAAATTCTATAAGTCGGTCCCCTCTTTCATTCCTTTTGCCCAGTCCGTATTCACCCACTATATTTCCTTCCTTGCCTTTTCCAATGCTTGCATTCCAATCTCCAACTATTATTAAATTTTCATCTCCTTTTACGTGTTTAATTGCTTCATCAATCTCTTCGTATACACACTCTACCTCATCATCATCATGGGCGCTGTAGGCATATAGACGTTAACAATCGTTGTCGGTTTAGGTTTTGATTTTATCCTTATTTACTATTTATGGATTAATTTTTATAAGGCGCATCAAGATAGAAAACATTTTAATAGCCCAAAATTACTGTCAATTGAGGTGTTTTAAACAACGTTTTGTTATACCCAAGACAAAAAACAAAGTTACTGGATAACAGAATTGGTGCTAGATTTTTATAGTTTTACAAATTATTTCACTCTTTTTTTTATTTAATTTTTCTCGGTAAGGAAATACGTAATAAATAACTTTGAATTTATAAGTATTAATCATTTTTTAATTTATTTATTCGGAAGGATTAATTTTAAGCTCTGTTTAAATGTCGGGAACGTTCAGCAACATCTAGGTCAGCTCTTTTACATGGCTTTTATAATATTAATTTTTTTTTTTTTAAGTGTGGAAATGCTTTACGCACCATCAGGGGACTGGTTTGTCCCCCGGTGTGTGGTACTCTCCGTATTCGGCCAATGCACTGAAACCTACCTCCATTTCTCCAGCTGCACCCTGAACCTCTTTCGCATTTCTTCAGGGTGGCGCTATTTATCTCTTCAGCCTCATTGGGCTGCTCCTCGGCTCTCTTGGGCGTCTATGTCCAAGATAATCTGTTTCAGGCGGAGTTAACTGTCATAAAGTTGCGACTGTACTGCCGAGGGCATGGATCCCATGCAGCCGTGAGTTGTAGCGGCATCTTGACGATGGTTGAAGAAAGTAAATGTCACGCGGGACTCTGCGATGGAGCTGAGTGGGAGTAGGAGGTCTGTCCTCCTCCTTGTAGACCAGACCGGAGTCCTTAAATTAACCTAAAATCAAGGGTATGAACTGAAGTTTAGTTCACTAAGGGAACTAGGACTAAATTTCGTTGTTCTTGAATTAGAAGGCAAAAGCTGAGTTTAAAAGTCACCGATGTAAATATCTACCGAGGCATTTACATCGGTGGCATCCCAACGAGTCCTGGCTTATTACTATAAGATGTAAAAAGTTAGAGGGCGAAAGACGATTCCCGTTAAAGCCCATCACGCCTAGGAACAGGGGGGTGATGTGGCGACCGGAAGGGTTACAAGGCGGGTGTCTTCCCCTACGGGGTTGGGATGTCATAAATTTGACTGCTTCCACGTATGTCGAGACCTTCACCCGAGCGACTTATCTTCCCAGCACGACACCGACAGTATTGTCCGGTGTCAGGATACCGTATGGTGTTTGATTCAACGAAGCTTCGATGTGTCCTCCCACTCCATGCAATAAAAGAATGTGTGGAGGGCTTAATCGTTCGAGAAGCTTTAAAAAAACACAACTTTGCAGCTCGGTCCGGTTGTACCTTTCCCGTTTTTCTGGAGATAAGACCGGAAGAGACCAGTCCCGTCAGCATTTGAATTAGAAATACCTCACCGTGATGACTGTTCATTCGTATCTCTTTGCGAGGAATCACCGTCACTGTCCATCCGGCCCGGTCCTTCCCATCTTACCTATCAGATCTGCACGGTGTTCTGCCTGGCAAGCTCTCTGGTCTCTCTCTTCCCGATTTCTATAATATCGTGACGGACCGACTTCCGCTTCTGGGCCAGGAGGTCTAGATAATTATGATCCTCGTGACCACGAGAACCGCTGCTTCTGAGACTGTGTGGTAGGAGCGCTATACCCGAAGGCTCCTCTTCGTTGAACTGCGGCCGTGGGCTTGAGGTATTTTTCATAACGCAGTGCATCGCTCCAATTTTCGGGTTCGTACAGCATTATGGACTCGGCGATACATAACAGGAGTCGAATCTTTCAGGGCCGGGGTTCGGCAGTACTGATTATGACAGTGCTTAATACCGTGGTCACCGATGCCGCCTTATCCGCTCTTAATATTTCGTCCCAGAAAGTGAATCTATTATCAAGGTTCAACTTCCAGGTACTTAATAAAATAATAATAATAATAATACTTAAGGGTATTAAGTATAATAACAATAATAATAATAAGAGCTATATTTATTTCATCAAAGTAACGGATGTAATACTGGTTGTAACAATTCTTAGGCGTTATTGTATATGCAGTTACGAGTACTATTAATCGCTGGCGACGACCGGATTTACAGTAAGTTACTATACTTACGAGCCAAAATTTTGGGCTTTTTAAAGATTAAAATTTCACAAAGAAAAGCGAAAAGGTTTCTTACACCGGTCTTAAATTTCACGTTCACGTTCAAAGTAATTTAAACTCTTTTCACGAACACGGACTTCTGAAACGTCGACAAACATAACCGACCTTAAATGTACGCTATTTATTTGATAATATATATTCATGTATCGATTTCGACAATAAATCATTAAATCGTGTGAGGTCTGCTTTAGATAGTGTGACTTTTACATTTATCATAGCTAAACTATAGTAATAATTTTTATGCTCGACCGGATTTCATCGTCCTGTTCCACGTTTCTCTGCGTGTCACAATACTTTAAATTCTTTTTGCTATTATAAATAAAAAATAGTAATAGTAATTTATTTATTTTTATCGATCGGCCTAGCGAATATAACCCGCTGTTAAATCATCGTATTTATCGGGGTTATGTTACTTGTGAGTTACATTTTAGTTGAGAAATTGGTTTCACTAACTGCAGCTAATGACTTTTTGTTAGTTTTTGTCAACTCTGAAGTAGTGGCTGTAAGTGAAGCAACTTGGTCAGAAAGCATCTGAACAATTTTTTTAGCTCTTTGCAGGATCCGCACTGCTGATTACCTGCATTTGTAGGAACTTGTTTGGATGTAGTGGTGGCAAAAGATACATCTGGTTTAACCAGGTTCCGTGAGTTAATTATCTTTTTATATTCTCTGCGTGCAGCCGGAAAAGATAGCTTCTGCTCTGTACAGATTTTGAGAATTGCCTTTTCTTCTTTAAAAGTTGGGCAATCTCGGGAGCGGGCTGTAAGTGAACCATTGCAGTTCGCACATTTTTCGTCTTCCTGGTAGTTAGTGTCATTTTGGCGTTCCTTAGCACATCGAGCACAGATCTCCGTTTTCGAGCAAGATGTTGTAGTGTAACCACATCCTTAGCATCTGAAACATCGCACTGGGTTGGATATGAATGGTCGTACCCGAACTAATAGGTAACCCACTTTAATTTTTTGGTGGTATCGGGAGATTGAATGACAATATAACAGATGGTGTTGGTTCTTCCATTCCGCTCTGTCGTTTCATTATACGCTTTACTTCTACAACATATTGGGGACGAAGCTCATCAGCTATTTCAGTGATATCCATATCTAAAAGGCCTCGGCAAAAAATTACTTCCCGGCTCGTATTTAGAGTTTTGTGGCATTCTGCACTGATATTTATACCACCGATATTACAGAGACCTAAAGTAGATCGACTCGGTTCGTCATTAAATGTTTCAATCAGAATCAATCCGTCTCGCAATATTCTATTCCTTTTCGGGGAACCACATGAAGTTGTTATAACTTTGTTTATTAAGAAAGGCGAGACCTTTTGAAGGGAGCCACCTTCCTGATTATTGCGGAGAACAACGAATCTGATGTTTTTACATTTAAGATTTACTGCATCAGAATTTAATGCATTACCTTCTGCACGACTACTATCCTCGTCAGATACCGCTCAACGAGGCCTCTTCACAAGGCTATTAAATTTGGTGGTTTTTTCAGATAGACCACAACCATCATAGGAATTATTTTTGGAACTGAAATTTTAGTCCCGCGATTACCGGTGATATAACGGACCACTCCAGCAGAGCGCGCCCGTACTGGAGCTACAGCTAAATACAACTGGGTTCGCCCCGGTGCCTAGAGGACATCGTTCGAGACTTTCCGTTCGGTGCCCCTTATATCATCATACAGTAATAAATTTCAAAGGTACAAATGGCAGATGGAAGTAATATCGTTAAACGTTGGTGATTTGGTCGGTTATTTAACCCCTCCATTTTCATTCTACGAATTGTCACATGCACTTGTAAACTCACGTAACAACATTCCCCCCCCCCCTCCTGGATCTGGGCACATTCTTCTCAGTATGCTCTCACACCTTCCTAATTCGCCGCTACAACACCTATTGTGTATTTATGATATTCAGAAAACTCAGTCGAGAGGAAATAGTCCATTGTCGATTGCGGTTAAACTATACCAGAGTCACTCAGGGATATTTAATGTCAAAAATAAGTGCACCAACATGCGCCCGATGCAACTTCCGCTTGACTGTGAGCCACATTCTTGTGGATTGCATTTTTTATGCGGCCTTGCGTCGTAAATCTAAATTGCCCAGGAATATTCGTCAAATCCTGGGCAATGATAAAGAAATTTTGGACGGATGTTTCTATATCTTAGAACTATTAGTATGTTACACGCATTTTAATAGTGTTGTGTTTCATTTTACATTTTTATTTTCTTCTGTTATTGGAGAAGAATCCCTTTACACTCCTCTCGGAGTTCGTTAAATTTATTTTGTTTTTTGTTTTATATATATATAAAACATATACTATACATATTACATATAATATTACATTACATATAATATATATATATATATATAAAACATATATATATAATTGTTTTTATTTATTTTTAAATTTTTTATCTGTATTAGTAGTTATATTTATTTTTTTTAGTGATATTTTATTTGTGTTAATAGTTGTAAGTTTTAGCTTTTTAATCTTTTAGTTTTTAACCTTGGTTTAGTTTATGTTAATTTCTTAGTTTTCGTGTTTCCGAGTTGAGGCCCTTTACACTCCTCTTGGACTTTAATATATTCTTTTTATTTTTGTTAAATTTTGTGTTTTTAGTTTTACGTATATTTTACATTTTATATTTACGGCTGTGATATTAGTTTTAAGTTTTTTTTTTTAAGATAGAGATTTTAGTTGTGATTTTACTTTAAGTCTTTGTTTAATTTCTTAATTTTTAATGTAGTTCTAGTCCTTTTTAACTATTCATTTTAGTTTGTTTATTTTTGTTTTTTCTTTTACAAAATTTGATGATAATGCCAAAACGTTTTTTTACCCCCACCCCCCAAAAAAAATCTATCGCAATTTGTTTATATTATTATCTGTCGCTTTTTACTAGTCATTGATGAAATTCGCTAGAGGCATGAGAATTATTCATATATTTACGGAAGATAGCAAGAGTGAAAAAAAAAGAAAAATCGAACACAAAGACATGGGAAATAATAATATTAATACCGGTTACTACAGTAGACTATTGAAATTTCGCGAAAAAGAAGTTTAAAATAATAATAATAAGTACAAGGTAAAAACAGAACTTATATGTCGTTCGTTAAGAATAATTTTTTAACTATCAAAAAATTGAAATTTTTGTGACGCCGGACTAAGTCAGTGTGTAGCGACGAGTAAATCGTTTGGTTTCCACTTTTCCTAATGTGCCCAGTTGTACATTAGGAAGGTAAATGTAATATATATATATATATATATATATCTGAAATTTGCTTGTGAATTTGTAATAAATTACATAATATTTTGAAAATAAGCATTAAATAAATTTGTTGACAACTTTTAACAGGAATTATTTTAATTTGATGGTTTGAAAACTTTTAATATTTACAGTACTGTTTTGACTGTCAATTGACCATGTAAAACTGATTTCATTAGACCGAAAATCAAACAAACAAGGAATCTTTTAACGCTTGATCAGACATGTAAAAGCAATATCGTTTGTTCGATACAAATGTTCATCCTAATGCTCCATCGCATTTCAGTAAATTCACTGTAAACGGCAGAACTTCATTAACAGTCAAACTCGTTTTTGAACAATATATATATATATGTATATTTCACCGAATAGCATATTTATAAATATACAAAGAGGGGAACTTTAGAAAGTTATTAAATTTTAAGAAGTTTACCAAAATCTAAGTAGTTTTAATAAATTCCTGTCTATCTAATGTAATGCTTTATTTGAATATTTTTAAATTAAATGCTTTTAGTTATTTTTATTTGAAAATTTTTTAATTAATTATTTTTATATTAATATATTTTTTAATTAATATTTTCTGAATATTATAATTTTTAAACCGAAAAATTGTTTATTTTTATGCCGTTTAATTCACTGTGCTACAAGCATCGGCCGCACGGCTCGTATCAAGAAATAGTTCCTGAAGGCACTCGATCTACCTCTGTGACACAGAGATAGATATTTTTATTCCTTTACAGTATTAAAAAACTTCTTATTAATCAAATAATGATTATAAAGTAAAGATGAAAAAAATTAACGTTTAAAACTAATATTAAAAAAATCTATTTAATAAAATATTTAAAAATATTGTGTGACAAGCATTGTGTTAAAGTATTGCGTAAAAACCTCCTTGAGTTTACAAATATTCTTGACTGTTTTTTTTTTTTTTAATTTTGATGCAATACTATATAAAGAACGCAAATCGACCGATCTTCAAGGTTCTAGCAAATCAATTTTGTATAATTGGTTTTTTGTTCGATTATTGGGTCAGTTACTCTTCGGTAAATTTTCTACGGCTTCGTGTTTTGTCAAGGCATATGTTTTGGAAAAAAGTCATCGCTTTAAAATGACGAGAGATATTACAGAATAATATACCACCGAATATATGTTTTTTGCCGTTGAATCTAATCTGCCGTAACAAATCTTTAAAAAGACCACCTGATGCGGTTATAGTAAAAGAGAATTGTTCTGTGTGAGAAAACAATAGTTTTTTTTTGTCGATGAAAAACAAGTTTTTTTTTAAGACAGAGTAAAAGTTTTATTAAGAAAAGTTTATTTAAACCAAGCAATAAATCTTTAGGCAGGTATTAATCCTTTAAATTGTTACATTAATTTAGTTAAATTATTCAACTGTTTTTAATATTTTACTCTAACTTCTTTTTGGTTAAGTGAATGTATTAAAATGTTTATCTACTATAATTCTTTCGTAGATATTTTTAAGCGGTAATAAAACTTCCTGCGTTTTATCATTCATAACTGTCCAACTCTCTTTTATTTTAGGTTAACGTCTTTTTAAATAAAAACCTAATAATAATTTACCTAAACGACTTGATTTAGTTTATCCCTCGATTAAATTTAGTTAAATTTAACATGCCGCGTAAGAGTACAAATTAAAGTTAAATACCGTTTTCGTTGTGTACGTAAATCCTGGGATATAAGTTGAGATTTCGTGACCAAAAACATATAAGATTTACCATAACTAAATAACAAAAAAATTATAAAAGTAGGCTAAATAATTATAATTTGTTAAAAACTAAAAGAACGAATGAAGAGTGATATATTTTCATTTACAGTTTAAATGATAGGTAATATACAAAATAAAAAAATAAATTGTCGGTTAATAACTTAGTATAAGTTTGTATAGTGTTGAGGGATTTATTTTGTCCATTTCTAAGAATGCAAACCAGTAGCACCCGTAATAAGTAGCCGGTCGACTTGCCTTATGCATTTTACTACGCGGTACTCTGGTTCCGGCCGACAGCTTTACCCGTAGGTATAGTACATTTTACAAAAGACGTTTTTTTTTTTCAATTATGATTATTTTTTTTACTAATGTATACTTTTTTTACTATTTTTTTAATTTTATTATTATGAATAAGTTTTCAACTAAAACCAACAGGTTTTTTTTTTTATAAAATCTTTAACTTATATTTCACACGCATCTTATAGTACTGTAGGAACCAGAAACTAGGAAATTAAAATCGCTGTGAATAAACACGAAATTATTATACTGTAGTCTGTTTTAGAATCCATCGGTTCCCTTAGATCACAAAATCTTAATCGACGGGTCCAGGTGTAGGAAACAAGTATTCTAATAGATGCGGTCGCTAAAAGCGAACCGTGGGTAATAGTGATAGAGGAAGAATAGCTTCCTGAACTGAATCGGTATAATTTTGTTACTACTGCTCGATTAAATCTACCTTTTTTTGTACTTTTCTTCCCGTAAAGTATTTTAAACGGTGTCAGAAATGTGCCCGACAGAGTATGTCCCTAATTTGCTTAGTCGTATTATGACGATTCCATTTTGATCCGTTCTCCATAAGCCTTCTATAAGCCGATACCTGCAGGGTTCTAGCTGGATCGTGCTTTTAACTGTCCGGTCTTCAATGAATTTACACCCTCACTGTGAGGTAAGAAGCGTACGGTTCAGTTATTTAATCGACGTAAGGTGATCGTGCTGATTTCCTGAAAATGAAGCGGGTACGTAACCGTGTTCCACTACAAAAGTCCTTGAGCGTTTCCATCTCTTGATTTCAAGTTCCAGATCGCTTCTCACGTTTGATAATTTCCCTTTTCCTCGAATAAATGTCATAGTCGTGATGTCTTTTCCGTCACTCTTCTTTAACTCTCTTCTCTCGATCGTTTATTGCAGTCTTCTGTCTTCATTCGAACATGCACATACCTGCTTATTTCTTACCGTATTTAATTTCTCCGTCAATTCTCTCTGTTGATCTCAACTCTTCATTTCCAACGTCATCGGGCACTTTCGGATTCTTCTCGTTTGTTGTTTGTTACTCGTGAAGTAAGCTCTACGTTTCTACCTTTGTTACCCTTTCTTTTTAAAGGATAATTAATATTATCTTGTATTATAATAAATTTTAAACCTAAATTTTTAGCGTTTAAGTCAAGAGAAAAATTTATTAATAAATTATTAGCAAAAAGTTAACAGATTATTTTCCATTAACAGTTTTTTTTTTAGGCGTACAGATGTGGTGACCCCATTGCTCAGTGCTTTAACATTACACTCGATCAGCTGAGTAACTCCCGGGATAAAGGGTTTTCCTTGCTAAGTGACAACGACCGCGTGTAAGGGCGGATGAGCGGGTAGAAATCAGGGCATTCTATCGCCCTTGTGCGAGTAATCACCCATAAAGACGGAAGGACCGCATAGTTTGTCAACGCCATTAGGATGCAGAAGACGATAGAAATCCGCTGGATTAGGCAACAAATTGTAGTAGCCAAGGATCGACAGCGGTCATGTCACAGTAAGAAGAATAATAATTGTATCAGATTTATTTCATACTAGACAAAATTATAAACGTGCAGAAAAATTATATCGAGTTCAAGTTGTACGGTCGGCCTAACTGTAGTAAAATATTTTTCGATTTACGAATAAATGATTTTCCAAGCAACGATAAAGATTGTAAATTGAGGGATCAATATGCACAGATGTTCGGTTAAATATGAGGCGGAACTTTCTTTAACGGAATAGCGGGATCGACACGTAGTGAAATGCGTGTAAAAAAAGTGAAATTTTGTTTCAAAGAGCAGTAAATCTTTTCAAAAATACTTTTTATTCGACGCATACATGGTTACATGAAAATTTTATAGCGCATAAAAAACGGTAATCCGGATCACGATTTAAACTCGGAAATTTCGAAATAAAATGCTACGACGCTAGTTCCTTGCCGTGAGGGTCGTTGTTGGAAATTATGTGAAATATGTCATTACTGCAACTACATATATCATTCATCATAACCGTGTCGTAAAATCCTCCAAAGTGATCTAGATTTTTGAAGTCACTGTGCCTGAGTGATTACGTTTGAGGTGATGTAGCGGGGGAAAATAGTCAACCCGGGATTATGATTCGTATGCAACCTATAAATTAAACGAAAGTGTGGATTATTATAATTAAAACTCTATGAAAAAGAATTGTTAAATTGTTATCGCAGTAAAAGTTTTATTAGAATTTTTTTTTTTTTTGTCTTCAGTCATTTGACTGATTTGATGCAGCTCTCCAAGATTCCGTATCTAGTGCTAGTCGTTTCATTTCAGTATACCCCCTACATCCTACATCCCTAACAATTTGTTTTACATATTCCAAACGTGGTCTGCCTACACAATTTTTCCCTTCTACCTGTCCTTCCAATATTAAAGCGACTATTCCAGGATGCCCTAGTATGTGGCCTATAAGTCTGTCTCTTCTTTTAACTATATTTTTCCAAATGCTTCTTTCTTCATCTATTTGCCGCAATACCTCTTCATTTGTCACTTTATCCACCCATCTGATTTTTAACATTCTCCTATAGCACCACATTTCAAAAGCTTCTCTTTTCTTCTCAGATACTCCGATTGTCCAAGTTTCACTTCCATATAAAGCGACGCTCCAAACATATACTTTCAAAAATCTTTTCCTGAAATTTAAATTAATTTTTGATGTAAACAAATTATATTTCTTACTGAAGGCTCATTTCGCTTGTGCTATTCGGCATTTTATATCGCTCCTGCTTCGTCCATCTTTAGTAATTCTACTTCCCAAATAACAAAATTCTTCTACCTCCATAATCTTTTCTCCTCCTATTTTCACATTCATTGGTCCATCTTTGTTATTTCTAATACATTTCATTACTTTTGTTCTGTATTTGTTTATTTTCATGCGATAGTTCTTGCGTAGGACTTCATCTATGCCATTCATTGTTTCTTCTAAATCCTTTTTACTCTCGGCTAGAATTACTATATCATCAGAAAATCGTAGCATCTTTATCTTTTCACCTTGTACTGTTACTCCGAATCTAAATTGTTCTTTAACATCATTAACTGGTAGTTCCATGAAAAGATTAAAAAGTAACGGGGATAGGGAACATCCTTGTCGGACTCCCTTTCTTATTACGGCTTCTTTCTTATGTTCTTCGATTATTACTGTTGCTGTTTGGTTCCTGTACATGTTAGCAATTGTTCTTCTATCTCTGTATTTGAACCCTAATTTTTTTTAAATGCTGAACATTTTATTCCAGTCTACGTTAACGAATGCCTTTTCTAGGTCTATAAACGCCAAGTATGTTGGTTTGTTTTTCTTTAATCTTTCTTCTACTATTAATCTGAGGCCTAAAATTGCTTCCCTTGTCCCTATACTTTTCCTGAAACCAAATTGGTCTTCCCCTAACAGTTCTTCCACTCTCCTCTCAATTCTTCTGTATAGAATTCTAGTTAAGATTTTTAACGCATGACTAGTTAAACTAATTGTTCTCTATTCTTCACATTTATCTGCCCCTGCTTTCTTTGGTATCATGACTATAACACTTTTTTTGAAGTCTGACGGAAATTCCCCTTTTTCATAAATATTACACACCAGTTTGTATAATCTATTAATCGCTTCCTCACCTGCACTGCGCAGTAATTCTACAGGTATTCCGTATATTCCAGGAGCCTTTCTGCCATTTAAATCTTTTAATGCTCTCTTAAATTCAGATCTTAGTATTGTTTCTCCCATTTCATCCTCCTCAACTTCCTCTATAACACCATTTTCTAATTCATTTCCTCCATATAACTCTTCAATATATTCCACCCATCTATCGACTTTACCTTTCGTATTATATATTGGTGTACCATCTTTGTTTAACACATTATTAGATTTTAATTTATGTACCCCAAAATTTTCCTTAACTTTCCTGTATGCTCCATCTATTTTACCAATGTTCATTTCTCTTTCCACTTCTGAACACTTTTCTTTAATCCATTCTTCTTTCACCAGTTTGCACTTCCTGTTTATAGCATTTCTTAATTTCCGATAGTTCCTTTTACTTTCTTCATCACTAGCATTCTTATATTTTCTACGTTCATCCATCAGCTGCAATATATCGTCTGAAACCCAAGGTTTTCTACCGGTTCTCTTTATTCCGCCTAAGTTTGCTTCTGCTGATTTAAGAATTTCCTTTTTAACATTTTCCCATTCTTCTTCTACATTTTCTACCTTATCTTTTTTACTCAGACCTCTTGCGATGTCCTCCTCAAAAATCTTCTTTACCTCCTCTTCCTCAAGCTTCTCTAAATTCCACCGATTCATCTGACTTCACCGATTCTTTTCTTCAGGTTTTTAAACCCCAATCTACATTTCATTATCACCAAATTATGGTCGCTATCAATGTCTGCTCCAGGGTAAGTTTTGCAGTCAACGAGTTGATTTCTAAATCTTTGCTTAACCATGATATAATCTATCTGATATCTTCCAGTATCGCCTGGCTTTTTCCAAGTGTATATTCTTCTATTATGATTTTTAAATTGGGTTTTGGCAATTACTAAATTATACTTCGTGCAAAACTCTATAAGTCGGTCCCCTCTTTCATTCCTTTTGCCCAGCCCGTATTCCCTACTATATTTCCTTCCTTGCCCTTTCCAATGCTTGCATTCCAATCTTCAACTAATATTAAATTTTTAATCTCCTTTTACGTGTTTAATTGCTTCATCAATCTCTTCGTATACACACTCTACCTCATCATCATCATGGGCGCTTGTAGGCATATAGACGTTAACAATCGTTGTCGGCTTAGGTATTGATTTTATCCTTTTTACAATGATTCTTTCGCTATGCGTTTTGAAATATTCTACTCTCTTCCCTATCTTCTTGTTCATTATGAAACCTACTCCTGCCTACCCATTATTTGAAAGCTGAGTTTATTATTCTAAAATCACCTGACCAAAAGTCGCCTTCCTCTTCCCACCGAACCTCACTAATTCCTACTACATCCACATTTATCCTATCCATTTCTCTTTTTAAATTTTCCAGCCAACGAACCTTTTTTAAACTTCTAACATTCCACGCTCCGACTCGTAGAATGTTATTTTTTAATTTTCTGGTGACCCCCTCCTTAGTAGGCCCCACCCGGACATCCGAACGGGGGACTAGTTTACCTCCGGAATATTATACCAAGGAAGGCGCCTCCATCATTGCTATATGAAAATGCAGAGAGCCACATTTTCTTGGAAAAAAAGCAGCTGTAGTTTTCCATTGCTTTCAGCTGCGCAGTACTCAGAGGACTGAGTGATGTTAATATGGCCGTTTAAGTCGTCCTGACTCACGCCCCTAACAACTACTGAAAGAGCTGCTGCCCTCTTTCAGGAATCATTCCTTAGTCTGGCTCTCAACAGATACCTCTCCGATATGGTTGCACCTTCGGTCCAGCTACTCTGTATCACTGAGTACTCAAGCCCCCTCACCAACGGCAAGATCTCATGATTCATAGAGGAGGTTATTAGAATTATAAATTTCATAATTAATAAATAACGGGAAGCGAATAAAATATTGAAATTTGATAAATATTATTAAAATTTATAAAACGTAAAATATTTTATTTCTGAATATGTATTATACTTTAGCTTATTTTTCTTTAAGTCTGTTTTATATATTTATTAAAGGTTTTCTGTCTTAGATTTTTAGTTTTGTTTGTTTAAAATTTGGATCGGTAAAACCGTGCTTGTATGAAAAGATTCCCTCAGAAAAAAAGCAAAGGTGAGAAATATGTGTCTTGGTAAAAATAAGGAAAGGAATGCACAGAAACAATAAAGGGACTTATCGAGCTAAAGCTGTTTGGAATGCAGGAATAACTACTTATTTACTCCATATTTTCCAGTAGGTTTTTCTTCAACTTTCAATTTAAAAAATTTAAACATCCGATTCAAGTCATGTTTTTGTATAACAATCCGATCGATAAAAAGCGATGATAAGAAGTAAAAAGAATACAGAGCATATATTTTCGAATCACCTGCGTAAACAAAATATTTTTTTCATTGTAAAAATATCTTCCGTTACATTGAAAAAAATATACAATGGGATATTCCTTTAAAAAATAAGATCCATCGAAATCGGTCCGTTTGATTCAAAATAAGGCTTTAACATTCAGATAAAAATACATACGTAGGATTCGAGTTTACCGACACCTATTTTTATTGAATTAGATTAATATTTCCACGTTAGTAAATACTTCAGTTAAGATTCTGAAATATTTATTTCGTACTTCAAGTATGAAATAATTACTAGTCGGAATGCTACTCATCGGGTTTCTCCAACGGAATGATTCTTAAAAAAATGTTTATCTATAATAGTAACGTATTTACAAATCGTGTATATATATATATATATATATATATATATGTATGTGTAGTAAACTCGTTCATTCACTGTATCAAATAAGCATCATCGTTTCCTGTTTTCCAGTAAAAAAAAAAAAAAAACATAACGCTTCTTGAAGTTGATATGTAATTTACCAGTCACAAGTTTTCAGTAATCCTGGTTTATACACGTCATATTATAGATCTTTACAAAAAATTTTATTAAATAAAAACTCTTATTTTGCGCGAGTCACATTCAATCTCCTGCATGCGTGCGCGTGTATTCACTTAAAGTCATTACATCTGATTTTTTATGTGATTTTTTTTATATATTTTCAAAATAAAAATACCTTTTCCTTTGCTGAACATCATAGCATGTTCGCTGTTTTTCTCTTCCGGTTTATACTTTTTATCACCTACCTCCCTCTTTAACCTTATAATTTCTCCGCTGTTTTTTTTTAGAGACATTCATTTTTATAGGGAACCAGTTATAACACATAAATGATAATTGTATATATCGAACACAACCAGTTTTCTTTGGCAGCTACCGAACGATCTGGAAATCTACGATTGTTTTGGTTTTTAAATTAGTTCCCGGTGTTCAGATAAATGATTAATGGATGTAACGACTGATTTTTCCCGAGTTTATAATATACGATTTTGTTATTTTATGGATTACGTTATAAAAGCATACATTTTTTTGGGTGTTATGGGCAACGGCTACTATAGTAGCACATTTCCTAAACAAAAAAGAAAAATATCCCTTCCTTGATAAAATCACTAGCGAACTAGTCAGAAGATTAGTCTTGTCAGACAATTCATCCAGAAATAGACAAGTAATAGAACGTTAAAAACCCAAAAAGAATGCAAGATGACCAAGAGTGTTTAGGCCCTTGCCACTTAAAAACAAACAATCCATTTCCAGAGAAATATAGTGAAAATTGATCCTTAAATTCGATAAAAGCTCATAAAACTATTTACATTCTTATTTTCTATCGCCTAGGTTTACCCTTAGGCCATCCTTTTCTTGTTCTTTTTTCCATCTTCCTAACGGCCTCCACGTCGAATTCCAGGGTGTCTAAGGCCTAGGAGATAGAGTCTTCTGATCCTCCGGAGTAAATTACGGAGGATATTTTACTGCTGGTATTAAATAATGTTGGCTGAGATGGTGCGGTGAGCAACGCATTAAGAGTGAAACCGATGCCCTCCCGCTGAAGCTTGCGGAGCGGCTGAAATTCTCGCCCTCTCACTTAAAGGCCTCCTTGCTTTCGGGTGTTCCAATGTTGGTCGTCCAGTATTTTTATCTAACATCTTAATTTCTTTCTTCTCAATAAGGATTTTTCAATTTATACTTTGGCTTCAAGCTTCCTCCGCACGCTGGTTTCAATTTCCTTCACCTTTTAACTGATCGAAGGCTCATTCCCCAGTTTAGAAGAACTCTTTTGTTTAATGATGTCTGCTGTTTTATTTACCGGTTTTGGGCTTTCTTCCGTGGTTCAACGAGTTAAACATTTCGTATTAACAATACTTTTAACCATACTCGCTAACGCCGGTGCTAATTCCACAATTACATATTTCTCTTTGAAAGAATTTGTAGGAGCCGCACCATCCTGTGCTCACGACATTACATTCGGCGATCTATTTTGGACAGTTTCTTTCTCTTCAAAGAAGCTCACCTTTTGAATGTTCTCAACCCCTTGGAATGATACTTGTTCCTTCTACACGGACAGTTTCTCGATCTTGCAGAATGATTCCCATGACAGTGTACGCAGACAGGTGGATCCCTGCATGGATCACCAGGATGCAATGACTCACGGCAAACACAGATTTGTTCCCTTGTGAATCGTATCACTATGTGTCCAAATCTCTAGATATCAAAAACACCATAACGGGGTAGGAATAAACGGACGTAGTCTAATCTGTGGAATCCACCCTTTATTTTTTCCGAATGCTTCGGTTTATTTAAGGTCAGGACACGGGATGCGGAGGGTACAACTTCTCCGTTTCGTTGTCTGTTTAATCGATAAGCAGCAACTCCTTGTTCATGTAGCTCTTCGACGATTTTCTCTTCGGTGCAGTTTAACAAGTCCGTATATACAACCATACCATTTAAGGTATTTAGTGTACCGTGAGGCTTAACCTCAACGTCCAACGCTCCAATTTTCTTCATCTTGAGTAACCGTGACGGTTGTAAATCGTTGACGGTTTCAGCAAACAATTCAAAAGCGGTCTTTCTGATTTCCTTTACTGGTCCTCCAATAGCTACCGTGATGCCTGGATCTATCACGAGTAGGCTAATATTGCTTAAAATGTCCTTCTTTTCTTTTGATAACCAAATATTTTGGTATCGCTGCGCTGCCTTTCGGTCGAAAATCGGTTCGATCCGTCTTCTGTAATTCGTAAACTCTGTACTTTTCCATCGCTTCGGTTGCGAAAACCGAGGCTCTCCAAGAGGAGGGTTTTTATGTCGACCCTCTGGCGTAAAAATTGTGGAAGTAGATATTTCCATAAGAAAAAGTGTCGCCAGTCAATATGTCGTAAGGTGTGGCCTAAGAGACGCTTGGGCACATCCAGGATCACTGATCTTGGCTGGGTTCACCCGGTCAGCCGCCTCCCACAAATGTAACCCGAGCCGGGCATCAGATACAATCTGACCCGCTACACCGACATCACAGGGCTCGCAAGTAGCAGTAAGGGCTCCGATACCCTTACTCGTGGGAAAATATCTGCCTAAGACCGAAGCGACTAATTCACGCTGAGCGACTTAGTACTTCGTCAGAGCAAGCTCACATCAGATTAACCTCAACACTGTTCCACAACCGCGAAGAGGGATGAGCACTTCCCGTCCGCACACTGCTTAGCGTCGGAAAAAAAAACAGATCACGGTCATGCCTCCCGTCCCCGTTGCAAACAGCAAAACCGAGAAACACAACCGCAACCAGTTCGGACAACTCGGGACCGCCAATCCCGTACTCCCCTGGGGAATATTATTATAAAGGTATGGTTAATTTTCTACTAATTTAAGAAAAGCGTATCAATAATATCTAATATAGATTTTAAGGCTTTTTCTAGTAAACTGCGATGGTGAAATCTTGCTCAATCTTTCGGTCGATGTTATTTTTTTTAACAGGTCGTCAGCTGATATCATCAAAACAAAATTTGCATCGCCCTTTTGAAATTAAGATTCCTCCAAAATTAAAGTTAAATCTTAGTTAGTTACGTCATGTATGGTCGACCTAAATTATTGCGGTTTTACTATATATGCGGCTTATTGATCCTAATAAGCCCGACATACCTTTTGTTCCTATATATCCGAGCGGTTAGAGCTCCTTGTACTAAAGACATTTAACTAAGAATTTTTAAATATTTTTTTATGTTAAAATATTTTCGTTAAAAGTAAGTAAAAAAAAAACTACGTTGAAGAAAAATCTTTTTAATTTCTTAATTTTGTGATTTGAACGCTACCGCTAGTACGTAATGTTATTTTATTACGTTGTGTACAAATGTGTCTTGAAGTCGGTGCATCGTTTTTTTGTTATAGGGATGATTATTTTCATTTTTTAGCCGTCTTGTCTTTCAATTTCTATGATAATAAGCAAATAATAAAATCAATTCGGTTACGGTCATCTGATTGCGAGAAATCCATAGTGCTGTGAGTATTAAGAGATACAACGGCAGGCTCAATTTTGTTTTTTCTAATATCCGATTCCCAATAATTTTCAATAGTATCCGTTACATGTTTTATACGGTTTTTCAATTTCTGTTGGCCTGTTTTATCGATGGCTTTTAAGCGTAAATTTTAACATCAGATATTTTAAAATCAGTATTTTCTGACGCTACGAAACTTTTGATTTGTTTGCAAATTAACGCGATCGGGTTGAGTACAAAATGATAGGGAGGTAATCGAAACACGTTTTTGCCACTGAATCGTGTTAACTCATTAATTTTATACGCATGAAAATTACTTTTTATACTCGAAACCCTTTGCAATAATTGGACCTTAAGTTCATACTCTTCAAAAAGCACTCCTTTTGAAGTAAGCCACATTTTGATATTCTTTTTCCAAGGTACAACTGGAATTCTTTCGTTTTTACTCGAATGATAAGGGGCGTTGTCATAAGACTATAACCGAATTATCTTCCAGAGGAGGTAACACATCGTTAAACCATTTCTCAATAAATAAAATTCGTGTAATTTTTTATGAATCGCGTTTTTATCGAAATCGTCAACCCTTTTTTCAGTTGATCTGCGAGGTTTTGTTTTTTAGGAAACCGTAATTCATTAGTAGATTTATACTCTAAGAGCGAATCATATTGAACACTGAAACAGCAGAACTTCCACTTAGGTTAGCAGTTTATTAAAAACATCTGAAATCAACGCCGTTGGATTATTCTGTAATTCACTTTTGTAAGCATTTAAGATGATATGTTTTTCAGCACGACTTAAGGGCTTTTTTCGGAGGGGATATCAGTAATCGAGCACTATTGTCAGTTGAATCGGTGTTGACATGGTGTCAATATAATAGTATAACTGAAGTACAATCTAGGAATATACTTCACTCACATCTCAGTAAACTTAAAGAGAATGGATTATAGTAACTTTAAATAACATTAGAATAAATAAATAAGTAACAGAAACACAAAAATTGAACATGAAAACAAAAGAGTGGTCGTATGAAAAGATCAAGGGGTTTTAATAGAATTGAGAAGACATAACTTTATATAAACTTTTGATTACATCGATTACTATATGACAAATTAATTATACGTTGACTTTGATTATGATTAGTGTTGTATATAGATACGGCCGCGTTGTGAATCGGCACTGCTGATGCAAGGGACGTGACTCAGCAGAATCATGACGAACTCGCACAAAGACAACGTTATTTTATTCTTCACTCCAAAAGCTGAATGCAGTATAGACGGTTGTAGTTTAAAGTCGTAAGGTTAAAATAAATTTCAAGTTTATCTTTAAGAAAAGACTTAAATTTTAAGTCATATCCATATCCTGGGAAAGGTAAGGAAAGTCGTTCCTTCTTTTACTTTTTCATGATAATTTTCCTTCTACTACGCGAAACGGCTGTTAGAAGTGTTAATAATTTACATGAACGATTTAGAGTACGGTCGATACACAATGCGACAGTTAAATAATGAATATAAAGCTATGTAATTAAATATGCGATTACTAAGAATGTCGTAAGAAGGATTTATTATTAAATTCCTGACCCGATTAGGACGGCTATGAATTATTTATCGAAGTGTGATACGCGTATCTAGAAATGCAGCTGGGTCTAACCGGTTCGATAGCATTCTGTTTATAATATATGGAATATCGATTACGGAAGTGTCAAATTAACTCACAAAAAATTTAAAAAATATGTCCCCTTAATCGTGTAATTACTCTTTTTTCTTTGTCCCCGCCCGGCTTAGGCGGTTTTGGTCCGATGGCTGTCTATTTATGCCACGTTTTTTCAAGGAAAGAATATTGCGATCAAGAAATAGCGTTTTGAAAATTAAAACTAATTTTTACACCCGTTTTGATAATCTGATTAAGATAATTGTGAACGTTTATTGAAAATAACTATCATTACGACCTGGATGATCAAAATTTGTAAATAAAAATGCGATTAAAAGTTTTGGCCGGAGCGAAATATAAATATTTTTCGAAATAAAATTTTTAGTCGGCGCTTTGTCTTAACGGGCAGCAGCGCATGATATTAGTTATAAAGACTATGTTATAACGTAATTTTTAAAATATTTTTTAATTCTACTTATGCATCAGTTATTAACATTTTTTTGATTTCAATTGTCATTTCTCGTTATGCTAGTGATTGCCTTTATTTTTCTGCGGGTTTTTTATTTTATTTAGCTTATGACAATAAGTATTTACGTTTTAAATTTTACTTAGCTTATGACAGTCTATATTTTGAAAATGGCCGATAACTGGAAAATTATTGGTCCAAAATCTCCCAAATCGGGCGAAAACCATGAGAAAAGATAGGTCATTACGGAATTAGTAGACCTTTTTCTTTAAATTTATTTTGCACGTTTCCCTCAGTTGTAATGTATTATAAAGATTGTTTTTCATTACATTTTGTTCAGTTATTTTTTCTGAAAAATATCCGGGGTAAATGAAAGTTGGCAAAAAAATTATTCGGAGCAAAAATTTGGCCAATTTTATTCTTTAACAGTATTACCGTGCTTCAGACTCATCGGCAAAATTATTTCTCGCCGAATACAGTCGACGAGTTTCACGTTCGGCGGTTAATTCTAGTAAAACATTATATTCTGAATAAAGTCAGTTGTATGTTCTGAACAATTTTTGATTGCGATCAATTAAATATGCCGTCTCTATATTGTTATTATGTATTTTATTAGAATTATTTTGTATTAACGAAGTCCTCAGTGATTAATTTAAACAATAAACTGTTGAAGTAATGGACTTAGAAGAATGAATAGTATTGAAACTGAATAGTATTGAATAGTATGAGAGTATTGAAACTCGAACAGTACATTTGAATTTTCCTCAGCATGTGGATAACTCATCTATATTCATCCTCATCCTACCCTTAATGAACAGCTGCGAGGTGCTTATCGGGTTATTTATTAAGAGTTTTGATTTATTAGATATTGCAACTTGTTCCTGAAGCCAGCATTGAAATTTTATCCTGCAATAAATTCAAAACTGTTCGACGTGGTGGCAACAAACTGTTAATACGAAGGTTACATAGATCTTGATAACGCTGTGCTTTTTTTTACAATTTTCTTCAGTCCTTCTCCATCATTAATAAGCTCGTTCAATGTTTCTTCACTTCCTAAATTTTTAAAATTGAATTTTTACTTTTCTATCCGTCTAATCCTTGCTCTTCTCAGTTAAGGATATCAGGCGTTTAGAAATTATTACTATTTCTATTACCGATACATCTTATCTGTTTTTTTTTTTTTTGGTGAAAATTTGTCTTTTCGGTTTTATTCCTCAATGACATCTCGTTGATTCGATAGATCTTTCATTTTTGATTTCATATTTTCCACTGCTGATTATTTCTACGATAAAACTATTTTCATGCCTCCAACTTACTTGGAAAAACCCTTGTGGTATTTTATGTTATTCTACTACGGCATGCACGGTAGGCGCACTGACACCTAGGGAGTTCACGGCAATAGTACAGGACGAGTATGAAACATCAAGAGTATACAACAGATGCCAACCGTCCTGTCACGCATATTGGTGGACCAACAGAGCAGCTGAAGAAAACGACATGGGCCGCCAGGCGAAGTTATCAGAATGCAGCTAGATGAGTCCACAGCTGCAGCTAACAGCTGCACGTATTAGATTCAAAGCAGCTAGGGCGGTTTACAAAGCGGCCATAAAGATCGCAAAGAACGCTTGCTGGAGCGAACTCTGCGAAGAAGTGGACCAAGACCCATGGGGGAAGGGTTACCGCATTGTGTCCAGGAAGTTCGGGAGGAGAGCCTCGGTACTAATGATGCAGCAACTTCAGGTGGCAGTTGAGAGGCTATTTCCATAGCGAAACGACTTCGTCAGAGAGGAAATTGTAATAGGGGAAACAGAATTGTTCACCGTGGAAGAACTTAAGACAGCAGGGAGAAATCTGAAACCTAAGACGAGTCCCGGTCCGGATGGGATACCAGCGGAAGTAGCACGAGTTCTAATTGAGAAAATACCGGCGGAACTCCTTCAAATATTTAATACCATGCTCACAGAAGATTATATACCGAGTGGAAGGAGTCGCGACTTGTACTACTTCCGAAACCAGGAGCTCCAGCTACTGCTTACCGCCCAATATGTCTAACACAAATAATGTTTAACACATTGTGCAAGCTACTAGAAAAGATGATAGATGACAGGCTGAAACAGGACATAGATAACAGTGGAGGCTTTTCAAACAGCCAATACGGCTTTAGGAAAAGGAGATCTGCCCCACACGCTGTGAACACGTTTTTCAACAGTTAACCGCATTTTAACAAACACACAATGACGCAACCTTGTTCAAAAGCCAATGTTCGGAACAGGGTGGCAGTACTGAAATGTGCAGGTAGCAAACAGTCCTCCCCATTCTAGCTCCAGCCGTACCAACATCTTCCACATTATTTTACCCCATCTCACACCAATCGATGCACTTTCTCAAAAATATGCATTTAGTATAAACTACAGAGTGATCGGGCCTCTTTTTAAGTCGAACAATCTGTAATTATGGCAGCTATATTTTAAAATTACATCATTGTTGACAAAACCACGATGAACGATAAAGTATTTTATAAATATTTGTGAGGAGTATCAAAATGAATCACCCGGTACATTACTATTTTTTTTTTCTGTTTAGCCTCAGGGAATCACCGTCAGGTATTACTTCAGAGGATGAATGAGGATGACGTGTATGAGTATAAGTGAAGTGTAGTCTTGTACAGTCTCAGGTCGAATATTTCTGAGTTATGTGGTTAATTGAAACCCAACCACCAAAGAAGAAGTTAAGCGGAGGTCCCGGGTTCGAATCTCGGTCACGCATGGCATTTTCACACACGCTACAAATCATTCATCTCATCCTCTGAAACAATACCTAACGGTGGACCCGGAGGTTAAACACAAAAAAAGAACACCTGTATCCACGACTTAGTATTCAAATCCGTATAAAAGTAACTGTCTTTACTAGGATTTGACCGTTGGAACTCTCGCCTTCAAAATCAGCTGATTTGCGAAGACACATTCAGCACTAGACCAACCCGGTGGGTTCCCGGTACATTACTGTACTAACACAATCGCACACGCTGCAGTAAAATCTACTACAAGCAACAAACAGGTAGGATGCTCTTACGCGCAACACAATATGTATAGTGTCTTTCTACTTACTCACAGAGAATACAGCTGAATGAAATAGTTCCGTCGTTTAAGGCCGTTTTGAACTATCACCTCCACTGAAATACAGCACGGCAAGCAAAACGAGAAATATCCGATTACGGAAAATCACATCGCTTTATAATTTATCTCATTCAGTCGATTACTTTTTTGAGATGACGGGCTTCGACCGCTTTGGTGATTTTGCCGTATGATAATGGAAGTTTGAGCGTATGAAAAAGTCCATGCCTGACCGGGATTCGAACCCAGGACCTCCGGATGAAAGGCTGAGATGCTACCACCCCCTACAGAGATTGGCCGATTACTTACTGTTTTTGAATTTATATAATTTAGTGATCTTTTGTTACAACAGTGACAGATTTATAAATATATTAATGAATTAATTAAACACAATGGATGTATGTCACGAAGTTACTCTCGTACATTTATTACTTTGACATGTAAATAACAGATTAGTTTTTTTATTTTCAAAACGTAATTTATTTCAACCGTCATGTATTCATCTTTTATCGCTTCATAATATTAATCATTAACGATTGTTTGTTAAAATATACGTAATGCTTTGTTACTGGATTACCTCATATCGTACCTTTGTTCCGATAATTTCATTTATCCTTTTTCTTTTTCTGTTGCATATCTTTTGCGCCTGGTCCCTTTTGTAAGACACCGACTGAAGCAGTGGTCCCGTTAAACTATAAACAACACGACCGCATAGGTTAAAAATACTATTATCACTGAAATCGGTCCAGAAAAAAAAAAATGTAATCTAATAATATAATTATATAAATCTAAAGCATTCGGCTTGTGAAGTTTACAGACTAGTGTTCCTTCCGCATTTGCATTTATTTCGACTGCTTTTAACCCGGTTCATCGCAATATTTATTTCTCATTAAAAGAGTGAAGTTCTTTACGGATGGATTTGATCCAGTTTTTTCATAAAATATTAAAGGTCGAAGTTAAAAATTAATTTTGTATAGTGTGACCAAAACGTTTGCAATACAAAAAATAAAATGGAAACGTTTACGAATAATAATATAAAACTATTTATATTTAGAAGAAAGGTAAAACAGGGCTCGGTTATGGTAGTCGAACTGAGAAATTGACGTGACGTTTAACCGGAGATTGATTTCAGAAGTTGTACATCTCTATAGATGAATTTAAAGTTCAACGATTCTCTTTATAACGAAGAAAATATCGAGAGTGGTATTATTTTATTTTCCGATGTTATTTTTTTTTTAAGCTCCGAGGAATAATGACGGTAGTTGTTTTTCATTATTACATATATTTTCTTACACAGTTTATCGAAAAGAACATACAATATTTTTTTATTTTTTATTTTAAAAATTGCAATTTCTGACTGAAATAACTGTTTCTTGGGAAACGATCGATAATTTGTTCTCTGAACATTTGGTCCAAATAAGCCCTATTAGACAAGGATAATGAGATTATATTATTCGTAAAATGAATAATCTGGTATATTTTTCGAAAATTTTTTGGACGTTTCGTACGGACCGAAATCGAATAAGGTTAAAACGTGAGGAATAAGATCAGTCGGTATTCTCCAATTATTATTTGCATTTTACAGCAAGCGTAGGTAACGGGCGTTGTATTTATCATTTAAATAGATAGAAAAATATTATTTGGAATGCAACAGTACTACTCGAAAGGGTTATATATTAGTAATTTATTGATGTTATTATAATTATTTCAGTAACATATTGTCATTTTTTCACTCTTGATAAAATTTCATTTTCACTGGTGTCGAAAATTGTTGTATTTTTGGTAAATTTCACAAAAAAGCAATTCTGAGAAATTGAGATCCGGACTCCTGATACTCTTCAACCCTTTTTTAATTAATTTCCGTAGTGATTGTTAATCAAAGTAATTTCTACGTACCTTTTTAAAAACCCTTTTAGGAATATAATTTCCAAGTATCTTAGTATAGCAATTCAGGAAACCGGATAATTAGCGATGAGTTATATATATATTATTTCTGTAGGTAAATGAATTGTAAAGTATGTTGTTTGTAATCGTGCATATTTTATAACTGTTCAACCGGTAAGTCTGTTAGTAATATCACGTAATTACTTGTAAAATACGTATAACACTCCTGGGAAAAAAACAAACATTACTAAAAATTTCATTTTAATTAACACATACACATGAAAACCATGTAAGTGTCAGATTGAACTTGCGAAACGTTTGTAAGAAATAGTGTATCGTATTATAATTTCTCACACTTTTTTTTTCTTGTGGATAGTAATGGGTGGGAAGACGTAATAGAGATTCATAAAGTCGGACGTTATTTAAGTAAATTTTCAAAACACATTAGTAACGAACAATATATTTTTAAAAATACATCGCGTTGAACGTAATTATTTTGTTTAAATAACGAACAAATAATTACCACTGACTAGTAATAATAACCGACTTGTAATATTTACTGACTTGTAATAATAATTACAAGTGATCTGTAGCGTAACCGATGTTAGATGATTTACAGATAGAGTTCTTTTCATTTTTTATAACATTCCGCGCTGCTTTTACTTTCTTGTCGAGAACGTGATTATTATTGGCTAATTGTCGGTTTGAAGCAGTGGACTGTTAATTTTTTTTTATAAGTTAAGTATAATTTTGTAGCGTTGAACAAATACTAAGACATATAAACACTGAGTAATTGTGAACCTTTTCTCTTTACTTTGGATTCGGGCGTAAGCCGATTAATTTTACGCATTATAGAGTGCGTTCGGAAAGTCACTGTGCAGTCCGCTCTAGAATTATGTGGTGCATTGTATTCTTTCGGCGTTAGGTCGGTTGTTCTGTGGGTTTATTGGGCGTTGCTCAGTAATAAACCAAGACGTCAGTGGTCGAGTTGTGATCGAACCACTGTTTCGTTTCGTTATTGGAATCAATAGTTGGGAGAAATGTAACGGTTCTTTGTTTAGAGGAACGCATTTTTCTCGTCGAATACCTCTTTCGTGAAGGTTACAAGTATGATTTATTGAAGCGCAAGTTTTCTGAAAAGTTTCCAAACAAACACTCCTGTTCCTCACCGCAATGCAATTCGAACACTTATCGAAAAATTTCGGGTAACAGACTCTATCAAAGACGGCGATCGAAGCGGAAGACCACCTGAACTAAACGAACCAAAGCCTCTCGATACTTCGGATGCTATGGCCGAAAGTCCATCAAAATCAACGCGTCAGTTAGCACAGCAGCAATCGGACAGTATCGGACTTGCTACCGCACATAAAGCTGTAAGAAAACAATTGAAACTTTTCCCCTACAAAGTGATGTGCGTTCAAGAACTGAAATCTACAGATCGTGCTAAAAGACTAAATTATCGTCAACGGTTTAAACGTTTTACGGAGAAAATTTCCGTAGGTGTCTTCGACATTACTTTTTTACAGATGAAGCACGGTTTCATCCGGGGGTTATATTAATTTACAAAATATACGACTGCGGTCGACGACTAACCCTATGAATTACCCGAACTATCACACGAAGTGAAAATTGGAGTCCGAGTCGGTTCGAATAGAACACGCATCGAAGGTCTAAAAATACAGTTAATAGTGATCGTTATTGTGCTGTTTTAACAAACTTCATTAGTCGGTTAACAGAAGTGGGAAATCATTCACGGTCGGTTCCAACAAGATGGCGCCGCAGCACACATAGCTAACAGTCAGTAATGTTGTTACAAAACGTCTTCGGTGAACGAATCATTTCGAGGGGTTTGTGGCCTGCATGATTACCCGTTCTGACTCCTGTAGATTAATTTCTATTGGGGGGGGGGGGGGAGGCAGCGAAACAAGCAGCTTTCCGTAAAATAATGTGCAGTGGTTAAAAAAATTATAATGATCGATTAATACGTAAGAAAATAAATCTTTATTTTATGATAATTAAAAAATTCTCTTTATTTACAATTAAATTCTAAACTCAAACTATATAAATTAAAATTTCGAGTGTTATCATAAGACAAGCATGATATTTCATGTGTGTGTGTGTGTGTGTGTGTGTGTATATATATATATATATATACATATAAGTAAATCCTACTTCCCTCCTCAATTCTCTTTTAAGTTTATTTTATATATTTTATTGTACAATTAAAAAGTAGTGTAAATGGAATGCTTTTTGTTTTGCGACTTCGGATTTTTATGTTTTTGCACTTCTTTTATACGGACCCAGAATGATCATCCCTGGGCGATATAAAATCATGAGAAAATTAAGACTAACCTTGTAACTTTCTTACAAAATAAAAAAAATAAAAAGTAAAACCTGACATCTTGGTTTGTCGTTGGTGCCAGTTTCCTTGACGCATTAAACTTGCACCTAGGAAACCAAGTCAGTGACATTCCCTGGTGGGGATGGCTGTCCACGTTCTGTACGACTATGCGATAAGGATTTATGGATTTCCTCTAGATATACATACGCAATTATGCTCGAAGGAATTATATATATATATGTTTTTTTAACCTGTTTGCATTTGATTTCACTGGAAAAGTGCACGGTGATTTGTTTCAGAAATCTTTTTTTAGAAGTTTAAAGTTTCTTAATTCAGCAGGCATAGTAAACAAAGGTATTTCTTGACCGTTCTTTCGCATCCCTGCTCTGTTCTCGAATGGGTTTCCTTCTATACTTGGGTGTAGAAAGATAAAGAACGTATTGGATTGGGGAAGGAAGGACATCCGAATAAATAACCTAAATAGTTATTATATTTCATTTTTTTTTTTTTAATATAATTAAATATGTCCGTTTCATATTATTTTTATATAGATTTATGCGGATACTGAACTATTAAAAAAAAAAAAAAACGATTCCAGAAAATTTCTAAGCTTCATCCCGATAATCAAGTACCGATGTATTTTTAAGATAATTTATTAATTTTTTAGAATTATGGAATCCGTGTGGTATTCTTACTTGTACTGCCAGAATCTATATTTTCTTCTTTTTTTTCTTTCCGACTTTCAGATGATCACGTGATCGCTATTTCTTGTGTAAATCGAGTAACAGCTTCTACCGCTTTTTGAATACTAAAAATCTAGCCTCGCCTTGCCTTGCCGCTGGCTGAATAATATGTAGGTAGGTTAGATGAATAATTTCGTCATGAGGCGTCACTAGTAGCCGTTCGATGTACTGTTGAAAGTTGTTCGACTCTTGTTGGCCTCGTCCTGCAGTTGCGGTTGCGAATCGCTACTACTTATGCTAACACAAAAAAAGAAAAAAAAGAAAAGAACTTTCACAATTCTATCATTTATTGTAAAGAACTGTATAAAATTCTTCCGGCGAGGAAAATATCGTAATTTAAATGCGACCGGTTTGGTTATTATTATTTTCATATTTTTAGCGCGACGGTGAGGAATTTTTAAAGGAATGACGGGGGAGTGGTATTTATGGTTTTTAGGTTCTTTTAGTCATTAAATAACTGTGTAAGAGTTTCTCACTCGTTATACAGGCACCGGCTAAAAATTTACATATAACAGTAATAAATAAATTTTCGTATATACTCATATTTAAATGCCTCGGATGCTTTCGAGTTGCACGGTAAATGAGACAGGCTTTTAACTTTACTTATACGCGACGACGTACGCAAAATAACTGCAAATTACACTACCTAAGGCGATAAAAATATAAAAATAAATCGAACCTGTATTATAAAAATCACGTAATAAAGCATTATTAAAGAAGTGAATTACAGAAATAGGTCCTCAGTTCGATCTTGAAGATTACCAGTAAAATCTTAAATAATAACATAAATCTTACTTCCTCGAAGCAACATTCGTGTGGGGATACAGGAGCCGTTAAATTTTCTATTTCTTTCAAATGTAGAATTTTATTTAAAAGGTGATCGGTGACTATAACTGAATTTTCGAGTGTAAAGATCAAAATATATAGCCGAAGTAATCTCTTTCGTACTTTTAATATCGCTCTGAACACTAGAAATAACCTCAATGACTGTGTACGACGTAAGTTTTCATTTTTCAAGGTTATGATATAATTTTGCCTTGAAAAGTCTTCAAGTGTCGACCCCTTTTAGTAAATAAATACTCTTTATATTTGTAAATACGTATCAGAAGCGATTAGAAATAAGCGCTTAAGTCCAGTGTCAATTTTTTTTGACACGGTGAACTGTCCCTATCCGACAGCGTGAATACCGAGACCTTAATTATTCTAAAGGTCTCCGCGTCGTCTTCGATGAGGATCCGCCGAGTGTTTAATCAAAACTCGACTGGAAGAAAAACTCAGGATAAAGGAAAAAAGCTGGTAAGAGAGAAAGGGTTGACGTATCCCTAACGAGACGGCATCCGAAAAAGTGTTAAAAGGCTCTCTTTTTGGGAAGGGAACGATCCGCAACGATAGATGAGGATGTCTTTACTGCGTAGGGTTCGTCTCGTTCATATTTCACAGACTTAATTTCACAGACCGGAATCGTGCGTCTGTTTTCGACTATTCTACGAAGTAAAGGACAAATCGTATAAATCGTATTTTGCTTTTGATTGTGCCCTTGCCGGTAAGTGTTTAAATATATGTTTTCCTTATATATGAAAATGAAATTTAGCAGCGTGTAATCGGAAGGAATGCTGTTTTTTTAATCAATTTTTTTTATGATGTATGTCCAAGCCTCGTTGTTACACGGAAAATATTGATTTCGATGATGTTTTTATTTTTAGCGAAAGTCCTTTCAGCTATTCCCTTTTGAAACTGATTCTACATAACTAACACGGAAGGCGAAAAATTGTACGTTTTATAAGTTTAAACTATATTTTTCATTTTTTCCCGTTATAGTCGCATTGAATCAAATCGTTTTACCGTAATAATAAATAGTGTTATACTGTTATGATATTAACACTGATACAGCTTAAAAATTTAGAAAATCAACTCAAAAATTAGAGGTAAAAATAATATATATCCGCGACCGAAAGGTTTTAACTCTCGCTGTTCTTTGTTCATTTTTTCTGAATCGTCTTCTTATTCTTGTCAATAAGATTTGTTTGTCGCCTTTACGTTTCTCGTGACAGTTTTATTTTTTCCGGTCGCCATTTTACTTTATCATCCTAGCCATATTTTACATACAAATCGAAAATATAAAATAAATTAAAAAAAAAAAATGAAACGGACTACAAAAACTATACTAATAGGAAAAATACAATAGTTTTCGATAAATGTTTAAATTTTTAAAGTCAGCGCTAAGTTAAAAACAAGTGCGGGTATCAGTAATATCCTAATTCCTAATTTTTTTTTTGTGGATGAGGAATAGTTGAAATCGTTTTATTTTTTTAAATTATTCTTATACTATTTTTTTTTTTTTAAATCGTGCAAGCGTTCGATCGAGTTACGTAACTTTTGATAAAAGTATTCGAGGTATGCTTTTAACCTGATTGGCAAAAAAATAAAAAAAGGTAAATTAAAAAATTAAGGCGGATTATTTAATTAGAATAAAAAACCTGATTAATTTTTAAAAGTATAATATTCTTAAAGATATTTCTTGGAAGCATATTTCAGTGTATTAGAAAGCGAGTCTTAGTCTTTTTTTTGTTTTGTTTTTTAAGTTTAAGCCAAGTTTTTTAATATCGATAGAAAAGATTGTTATTTTACGAGAAAGAGCTATTCCATAATTTTTATTTTTTTATTAGCTAGTTAAAAAAACTAACTATATTAATAATAATTTACTTTTCCAAGATTACGTAGTTAATACTATATATTACATAATATTAAGAAATTAAAATTCTACCTGTAATATAATTTATTCTTACATTAACGTATTACGTTATTTCAGTAATCTTGTCCAGTAATCTTATTATGTTGCGCAACATTGAAATCTTGTAAAATATCATTTATTGACCGTATGGCTTTCTTATTATTTTTTGTAGGTACTTTATCGTAGTTAAATTAATAAAATTATGACCCGAAAACATTTTTACAAATTTTAAGGATTTTTTCGTTTTAATACTGAAGGAAATGATGAAGTAGAATTTATGAAATATTTAACTAAATACACCGGTTTAAATTTATCTGGAACTCGAAATTAGTAAAAATTGATGATTTTGAAATATGTGTGAAGGTTATTATTCCCTGTACGTACTTGAATTCAAAACGATCTTTAAAAGAAGTAACTATTGTAATTACGTTTGAAATTTTAAATTATAATTAACCATAATATTAAACTTTAAAAATAAGATTTTGATATCGTCTGAAATGTAACAACCTGGTGTAAACTTCCGAAATAATACAAATAAAAACGAATTAATTTTTTAAATTTGTTTTACAAGTATATTCCGCGTTCACGATTGTATGTATTTTACATTCGCTCTCCTTTTACGAAAAAAGTTTGTTTTAACGACTTTTTTAGAAAACATGTTTTTAGGGTTTTCTCTTTGGGTACCAAATAAGATCTGATAATCGGATGATCAGCAGGTATTACGTTCAACTGATAAACAGAAGCATTCGCTGCTTTATTTTCGTCTAATTTTTTAATGTGAATTAATTTTTTCTGAATAAATATAATTATTGTTATTATTAATATTATATCTAATTGATATTCATTCATAATTTTTCTATTTTATTCTTATATTGTTGTCGATCCTTAATTAAATAAGAATTTATGAGCAGTTGTATGATAGGATTCATTGTTATTTATTTATGGTCTGTAGTACTGTAGTTACAAAAAGACAAAAAAAATTAGAATACGATGTCGTTCTGTAAGTGTTTATATGCAACATCGTGTTTACGTAACGTCATTCCGTTGCCAACCAATTATTATAGTTATCGCATGCTAACATTGTTTACGTATGCGTGTTGCTACTTTTACCGATATAATTTAACATTAAAATTGTCGTATCCGAGAGTGCAGTTCACATTTAAAACAGCTGCTCGAATACGTTTACGTGGCAAGTATGTTATTCTATTTACGACAATATGAGTACTTCATTTTCGCAGTTAATCGACTTATACGTTCCATACGTGACGAAGGACCCGGTCCGGTGAGCATCGCGTACACGTCTACGCGTCTTGCTATAGAAATATTATTTCATCGTTTCATTTCACCGAGTTTTCATTCCTTTTATCTTCGTTAAAAAAATTAATTAACTATCGGGTAATCTATTTTATGAAGAAAAGAAGAACCAGGTGGTTAACCGTTTTTGAATTAAGGAGGAATTACATAATTTTATATTACATAAGTACGTTAACTTTCTTTCTTTCCTGTTTAGTAGTATGCTAAACAGTAGTATGTGTTTTTAGGTAGTGTGTGTTTAGTAGTATGTGTTTAGGTAGTTGCCTCCGGTAACTACCGTTTAGATAATTCTTCAGAGGATGAATGAGGATGATATGTATGAGTGTAAATGAAGTGTAGTCTTGTACATTCTCAGTTCGACCATTCCTAAGATGTGTGGTTAATTGAAACCCAACCACCAAAGAACACCGGTATCCACGATCTAGTATTCAAATCCATGTAAAAATAACTGGCTTTACTAGGATTTGAACGCTGGAACTCTCGACTTCCAAATCTGCTGATTTTGGAAGACGCGTTAACCACTAGACCAACCCGATGAGTCAAGTACGTTAACTACAAGCGGATGCTAGCTTATCTTTTTAAAACTCGTTCGCCGAGGTGATGAGAAGAGAAGAGAATCTTTTACCGGAGATATGTTTATGAAATAGACGCAGAGAAGCGAACCGAAGTAACTTTGGACATAAACCGGGTAATTTCGTTTCTACCTCTTCTCTTCGATGCTTGGTGACTAGCGGGTTGGAAAACGAAGAGTCAAATTATCTCATCTTTGGTGTTCTTCGGTACGGGTTACCTAACGTTAATCGGCGTCGAAGGACTCATTACTTTGCGAGCGCATTACTCCACTTTGTTTTCGTAGCCTCGCTTCGCTTTTTCATATTCCAGCGAGTGGATCCTTTTCCGACCTCATCCTCATCCGAATAGGCGAACATCTTTTATCGATCAGACGTTTCGCTTTAACAGGCTCTAACGTATTAGGTTTTGAATGCGAACGGTTTATTTAGTTCGCCGTGTCTGAAACCGGTACTCGTTGTTACACTTATACCGTCTTAAAGCTAAAACTTAAAGCTTAAACCTTTTCAAGTAAGTACGGCAAAAATGTTCTTACGTTTCCTAAGCTCTTTGTTATCCCACGTTGTTGTGATCGCTGTCGCGTCACTGATAGCTGTCAGTTTAGCATCGAGTTACTTAAATGCTGCTTTTGTTAGATTCCTCATTTACTATTTAAATCGAGCGTCATTCCGAAAATAAACATTAGTTTTACCTATAACCTTACGATTAATCTTATCCCTATTTACAACTTCTAACAGCTCAAAAATGAGCTTCTAAAGCTCATCCTTCTAACAGCTCAAAAATTTCCGCATACGATTTTTTTTTATCTTTTCTTTTGTCCACAAGGTCAAGGTCATCTACATACGTCTATTTATTATACAATTTAATTTTCATCACCTCACCACCCTGCTTTCTCGCTCTGATATTATCACTGCTTCTGACTTCATGTTATAAAAAAACAATAAAGGGAGAATATCCTCTTAACCAAGTCGTGAATTGTTTTTTTTTATTACCCGAAGGTTTGTCGCTCTTGATTTTTCTTCTTTTTTTACAACGACTTACGGTAATCATTGTGGTGGTTATTGGTAATATATTAATAATTATTGTTCTGATTAAGAATTAATGATAATAATTAATTAGAGCGACAGTAGTTTATGCACGTCTTGAAGTGATCCCGCTTTAATATTCCATTATTATACTTAGTGTCCGTAAGGCGGAGGTGAGCGGTGAAACGGTTGATAGTCAATTGTGATCAAAACTTAAAACAAAATCTTTTGTTTTATTTTTAGTTGTCACATCTTTTTTTAGATGTACGCATAATTTAACAGAAACTGTTTTAGTCCAAAAGTAGATAAATATTTAGCTATAAACAAAATATATGAAATACAATAGCACGTGTTACGCAATTAAATCAATAATATAGGAATTCGTATTAAAAAAAAAAAATAGTGTTTCCATTTAATTAACAACATTAATTAATAACGTATTAAGTGGAAAGTGTACGGGAGATTTTCGGATATCACAAAAAAAGGAAAGGTAAGATTTAAGTTTTTCGCTACGACGGTAGACTATCGACGCATGAAAAGAAAAAAAATCGTATAGACGGAAAATAATAGGCATATTTGTTTTTTTTTGCGTAGGAAAAATCAAATAACATTTTTAAATTGAAATTTAAGTAATACCATATTATAGATGAATGTATTGTTCACGGTTAAAATGAGAGCTGAAGTGTGCCGACAACTAAATCATACTGTCTGACGGTCAGGTGCTTCGTAAACATGGAATGGCGCGTGGAACACAGGGAGGTGGTGGAATTGACGGCTGAATAATTCGGCCGGGCCATCAAGACTGGCCGCGATAGGGTCCTACGGCGGCCTCGGCCAATGGACGGACCATTAGATAGCGGCCAGTCCGCTGATCGGAGAGTGCCTGGAGCCGTCATGACCGCTGCTTCGGCGGAGCCTTCTGTTAAACGCAGGCGGAAACCCGGGTGGTCCTCTGACCTTAACGTGCTGCGCGCAAGAGTTAGGTCCGCTTGGAGAAGATACCAGTGTCGCCCGCTAACGGGGATTATCGTTGATTACGTGCGCGCTGAGCGTCTGCGATCTACCGGCGCATCCATAATGAGTATGTTCATGCCATCAAGGAAGCAAGACTCAAGTTACGGCAAAAATCCATTCGCGAGTTGCAGCGCAGCCCCTGACAGCTCGCAAAATCATGTTACCGGCCAAAGCCATTGCACGTGGTGTCCAGTGTTCGATGCGAGTTTGGTGGTCGTGAACACACTTTAACATCTGTTGCTACTTACCAGACGTTCCTGAATGCTCTGTTTTCAGTTGCTCTGGAGGGTGAAGCAGAGGTCGGCATTAGGGTAGGGGCTATGCCCTTCCCTGTCGTACGGGGTGTGGATCCCGTTGATATAGACCGAGTGGTTTCTCAAATGGCACTGATAAAGGCACCGGGGGTTGACCAACTTGTCCCGGATATATTTTACATCTACTTTCTGTCATAAGAAAGCCGCTCGGCAGGCTGTTCTCGGGGTGCCTAAGCTGGGGTTACTTTCCGACTTGTTGGCAGGTGGCTTTGATGAGGGTGCTCTTAAAATCAGGAACGGATCCGAGTGAGGTCAGCAGTTCCAAAGCTGCTGCTACTACTACTATTATTATTATTACTGTTATTTATTAAATTATATATTAATCATAAATTTATATAATAAATATTATTATTATTATTATTATAATATAATAATAAAATAATATACGGAAAAATTTAATTTTTGTTTTGTATATATATATATATATATATATATATATATATATATATACAAAACAAAAATTAAATGTAATTTGCATTGATGAAAAATTATTCCTATTCTTTTATTACAACAGCATTCATTTAATCATTCGAAAATGAAACGACTATGATGATGATGATGAAATAATTTCCTTTTCCCGAAAATTTAAGAATAACGTAAATAAAACGAAAGATGAATGATTTAAACTTGTTTGATGATACAAACAAGTAAAATTGTATCGTACAGCGGAGTACTGTACTAATCTTTGTTGAAAAGCATTCCACGTATTGTAAAAGAAAAGAGAAGAAAAAGTTGATTTGTTTGTGTTGTAGCCTGTTAACGGTCTTTCTTTTCTCATAACGTGTAATACGGGTTATCTGTGTGTTATACCGCTGTACCGATTCACACAAATAACAAAGATTTGGTATCATACCGTACAAACTAATCATGTATAATTTTCTAAGCTCTCCCTAGTTAAGCGTATATACTCGGTCGCCTACAAATTACACTCGTAGAAATTCCACATATCATTGAGTTAATCGTTTTTTTATCACTTTTTTCTTTTTCAATGAATTTTCAAGTTACCTTTTTGTTTCCTGATCACATTCATCTTACATTGGAAAAATTTAATTTACGTAACACTACGGCATGCATTGTGAAAGAAAGATTAAAATTTTAAAGCCAGTAAAATTATATACTTAATAACTTTATTAGATAAAGAACCAGAATACTTAATCAAATTTAAAAAAAAAAATTAAATCAAAATTAATTAAAATAAATTAAATTAAAAAAATAAATAAATAACTTATCAATATTATTTCAAAAACTAAATATTATTCACTAGAATCGACAACAAATATAATCATTAAATTAACATCTTCAGCAAAATCACAAGTGAAATAATAAATTAAATGAGAACAAAATACGAGTATCATCAAATAATTTCTAGAATAAACACTGTAATTTAATAAAAGAAAAATGGATACGTAAAAATATTATACATAATAGTCAACAATAAATTGTATAAGGACCTGACCTCTCAAACCCTATGAGATGAATTTCGTAATCCAATTTAATTTTTAGTTGTAAACGGAGGCTATAAAAAGTAATTTAAGTCTTAAAATGTTTTCCTTAAGCCTTAAGGTTAAATTCTATACTTTATTAAACCTATCTTTTTTTCTGTTTATGTTATCCATTTGAACGATTTGATTTTATGAAACCTTTATCTTTTAAAAACATTACTACTGTGGGAAATGATATTGATAACAATCGGTTATTTATTTTAATTATTTATGTTGTACGCTAACTAATGAGTTAACGATTAATTTATTTTGCTGGTGAAACAACCCTTTACTACAAAGATATCATAATTAATAACTTTCATGAAATGATATGAGATGACTTACTTAGTCGATATAAGATAGCGGTTGTCAAGAAACGGAATTGTGTTAAATGTTATTATAACAAAGATCTAATATTCAAACAAGTAGATTAGGTAACTTAATAACATTGATAAACATAATTTTTGTTTCCTAACATGCAATACATTAATTTAATCTGGTTTTTGATGCTGGAAACGAATATGAACTCAGAATCTTTGTCACCCAACGTTTTTGGAAAAAATAAAAATTTTAATTAAAGGATTTTTTCCATTTTTCAACGTATAGTTAGCATTTTATGCTCCTATATTGTATTGTGCTAACTATATTTTACTCCTATATTTTACTTTGTTAGCTCATTTTTTATTGTTTAACTTCGTTAACATAATTTGTAAGCTAGAAATAAACAATACTAGACAAAAAATTAAATCATATCATAGTCACATATTATATGACATCATATCTAATACTGAAGAGTGAGCTTTCATGGCCAAGATTAATCATGTCTGTGCAGGTCAAAACATGTTGCTGAAAACACAGCTGTGTTGTTTGTATTAAGGACTAGATTTAGGAATGAATTAATTTTGTTCAGGCTTATTGGTGTCTTAAGTTTGTTAACAGTGCAGTGTCATAATGCTTCGAAATTGTGTAAATAATGTGGTTGCGTTTTGTTATGAATGTGGTGAGTTTACCGTAAAATCAAATAGAAAAAAAACATTTCACATTTAATTAAAAAAGCATATCGTTCATACTTTCAGTGTAAAATTGGTGATCAGGATAAGACGTTGGATCCTCATATAGTATGCACCAATTGTTTTGTATATTTAAGAGGATGGCTGAAAGGTACACGGAAGGCTTTGCCAAATTGTGTACCTATGGTTTGGCGTGAAAGGTTGGTTGCGTCAAGACTGCAAGGTTGGAATTTACTTCAAAAAAATTCAAAATTTCGGGCTTTCGAATCCGACAAAAAAAACTTTCTCAGTACTTTATTGATGAAAATAATTTGGTTTATTGTACAAATATTTATGAGTTTATGTTGCTCGTAGGACAAGTTCATAAACCCGAGGACTGGCGCCTTTTCATAAATTCGTCCAAGTATAGTTTACAAGTGGTTCTACTATACAACGTTAACAAATATCCTTCAATACCAATCGCTTATGGTATTAATTTGAAAGAGACATGCATACATTGTGTTGAAAGAAGTTCTTGAAAAGATAAATTATAAAAAAATAGCTGAAACATATGTGGTGATTTGAAAGTTATAAATGTTTTGTTAGGCATGCAGTTAGGCTATACTAAGTACATCTGTTTTCTTTGCGAATGGGACAGCTGAGCTAGGGATAAACATTATTTTACCAGAGTGGAAGAAACGAGACAACTTAACTCTAAATAGAAAAAGTATTATTTATGAGCCCTAAGTTGAACCCAAAAAAATATTTTTACCCCCTCTCCATATCAAGCTAGGACTAATGAAACATTTTGTAAAAACAATGAAGAAGGATAGTCCCGGATTTTTGTACATCAGGCAGAAATTTCCGAATATAAGTGAAGGAAAAATTAAAGAAGGAATATTTGTTGGTCCTCAAATAAGAGAGTTGGTCAAAGATGATGTATTTAACTCGTTGTTAAGTAATGTAGAAAGTGCAGCTTGGGCTTCATTTAAAGTCTTTTGTAAAACTTTTCTCGACAAATAAAAATCCTACAATTACCACGACATTGTTAATCAACTTCTTACTTCATACAGAGCTATGGGATGTAATGCATCTTTGAAAATACATTTCCTTCACTCACATATGGATTTTTTCCCGGAAAACCTCGGAGACGTGACGAACACGATGAACGTTTCCACCAAGACATTTCGGTGATGGAAAGCCGGTCTAAAGGGAAATGGAATACTAACATGCTAGCCGATTACTGTTGGACGTTAATTCGGGATGTGTCTAAAGCTATTTATAAAAGAAAAGCATCAGCGAAATCATTGTAACACGGGTATGACAATGCAAAATTATAAATTTTACCTATATTTTCCTTTTTCTTTTTTTTTGAAGCGTAATTTATTTAAAACTAAGGGTGATAGTAACATTGTATTTACTGATCTGTAATGTACGCAAAAAGCAATTCAAGAAATGGTATCACACTTAGAGAAACTTTAAAAAAAGTTTTTTTTTGTGTGTCAATGTAATTATTATTAAACGGCGTAAGTATCCTGTGTAATGACTGTTGCATTTGTGATAGAGTTAAATCACATTAATTATTTCGCGGTGACTGTCGATGCGAAATTATTGTGTTATATAACTTAATAAAAAAATTTTACGTTCTGAAAAAATCATGTATCGATTAAGGTACGCTATGGCCTTTGAAATAGCGTTTATTATACATAGGTACGTCGATTAGAATTTCACAAAAGCAAACAGTAAAGATCATTTCAAACGCTTGCCTATAAAAATACATTAATTCGCTTTGTTTGCGGTTTTATTAACCTTACCCTTGAGACGCTTGTACTTCGTAACGGATGCGACTCGACTTAGATTACTGAGAAACGATAGCGATTCTTTTACTTAGCCAAAACCAAAAGTATTTAGAAAATCCTTTTGTTATATATGCCCAAAGATATACTATCTGCTCCCATCTTCAGTGAAAAAAAGGTCAATAACGGAACGATTTAAATTTAATTGATATTTAAAAATTGACTGGTATTAAATTATAAAATAGTTTATTTATTTTTAAAAAATTATTATTTGCGTATTTATAACATTTTATGACTTTAATTACTTTATATAGCCTCCGTTTAAAATTAAAAATTAAGTTGGATTACGAAGTTCATGTAATCGGTTTTGAGAGATTAGGTCCTTATACAATATAATGTTGACTGTTGCGTATAATATTTTTAGGTATTCATTTTTCTTTTATCAAAACAACGTTGTTTATTCAAAAAAAATTATTTGATGATACTCGTATTTTGTTCTTATCTAACTTATAATTTCACTGTCGTGATTTTGCTAAAAATATTAATTTAATGATTATATTTGGTATCGATCGACCAATTGATTGACTGATATTTAATTTTTGAAATGTGTTGACAACTTATATATATTTTTTAATTTGATTAAAATCAAATTAAAAAATAAACAAGGGTAAAATAAACAAGAGTACTTAAGTACTCTTGTTCTTTATCTTATGAAGTATATAATTTTACTGGCTTTAATATTTAATGTTGAATTCGTATAAATATCTAATTTTCTTCTGATCGCATATTGTTTTTTAATTAATTATCTGTTCGTGTTGAATTGCCCCACAATATATTTTAAAATATCAATATTTGTTTGGTTGTATGTATTCGTATTACCTCATTTGTAATTAAAATAATTTAGAAAGTTCATTAATGTAACGGGTCTTAAATCATAACTATATTAATACTTATTACTATTTATTATTATTAGTTCTCTATTATTATATAAGTTCTCCCACGACTTTCGTAACCTATTCTCGTGAAAATAATGGAAGACGTTCATATAAACATTAGTCCTAAAATGCTTTGTTTGTGAGTTACGGCTGGTGAAAGATTTCGCCCGGATTTCAGCTGTCCTGTTGAATTGAGGTCGTACTAAAATTTTTAGGACGTTAATTGAGGAGCAGAATTACTGACTTTTTATGGTTTTTGATCTGAAAAATCGAATAAAATAGGTTCCTGAACCGTATCTGTAGTAGGTTTTGAGAAATCTAGAAATAAAATTTAAATAAAATTCGAATTTTTGTAACTTTTCTTTGTTTTACTCAACTTATCTTACAGAATTTTGTTTAGAATTAAATTCTCTACAAGTTGTTTAAAAGTTTTATATGCTTATTACCCGTTTAAAAAAGTTATTATACGTCAAACATAAATCACAGGGTTTTTTAGCCCAATTTATTGGTTTTCACTCCAGATTCTCAAAAACTACTGCAGTAACGGTTTTGGGATTTATTTAATAAATCTTTCAGGTCAAAACCCATAAGAAACCTCTTCTACCGTATCAGGTTTGCTAAAGATGGTACTTGTTTGCGTTTAATGAACAGTTACAATTTTATGCTAATTTTATTATAAAAATTATGCTAATGTATATAATTCTGTATAAATTATATTAACTTGTACTGTAGTAAGATTATTATGTTAGAGGTTCAATTTTAGAATCTTAATGTTGTATAATGTAGTATTAACTGTGTATATTTAATAAATGGAAAAATAGATTATTATTATTATTATTATTATTATTATATATGTATATATATATACATAAGATGAGAGGTGCAAAAGTAAGCATTCAGTTACGGAAAGTGCAATAAAAAGTAAATATAGTTTTATTTAGTGAAGTAAGTTAGTCTATTTATAATTAAGTAATAATAAGGATCGCATAGAAACTACAATTAAAAACATTCTCTTCTTGATTATTCAGATTGATTCCACACATTCCTGTAGTCTAGATTTTACCCTCCAGCACAATATGCCAGAAGGTTTTCTGTTTCACCGATTTCTCGGCATGCTTATCTAATGAACTGAATCGTGTCATCGAAATTACGTGGTTTTCTTGAAAATACGTATTCAGGATAACGCCCCAAAAGAAGAAATTCATTTAGTAAGATCAGAAGACCTTGGTGGCCATTCAGACCCTAGTAAACCTACCCGCCTGTTGGGAAGTTCTCGGTCGAGTAAGTCGCGCATACTCAGGGCGTATCGGGCGGGAACCCCTTTTGCTGAAAATCGTTACTTTTTCGTATTTGTGATGTAGCAGAATTCGGCACGTTAAGATTCACGTGTTGTTTTACATTTGCAACGTAAATGACAGGTTAACTATCCCTTTAAACGAAAAGCCGAACCAAATTGTAACCTAGGTCGTCCATTCAACTTTCCTCGATTGTGACGAGGGGATTTTCTGTCAAATAACAGACACAGTTGTGCAGTTAACGGCACCTGACAGTTTAAGGTTTGTCTCGTCTGACCGAATAAATTTTCGAATGATGGCATCACCTTTTTATCTTTCGTTCAAAAATACGTCACAGAATTGTAAACGACGATCCGGTTAATCCTCTAAAAAATCGTGCATTAATCTTGGCTTATATATTTTCAAAGTAAACGCTACATCAGATGACCCAAAGATCTGCGTTAAATGCCCAACTCACTAGACGTTCTCTTTTTTCTTTTTTTCGCGTTTTGAATAAACGGCTGAACAAATAACTCTTCATTTTCAGAAGTAGTAACGACTACTATGACACTCTTAAACATTAAGGTGGTTCCAGTCCGGTTAAATTTACTAATTATTCTGTAAACGGTTAGCCTAACGGCGAGTTGTATCAGCTTGTTCACGCCATTTGTTTTCAAACCTTTTCAGAATTCTCTGTCCAAGTACTCTTTCAATATCCATTTTTGCTGGTCGTTGGTTATGTTAACAGCTATAAGGAACACGGAAATCTATAAAGTTCTATAACAAACAACTATTAAGAGATGCAAATGTTATTGAAAATATTGTGTAAAGTAATGGGCAACGTGCACACGCGCGCACACACACACACACACAGTGTGTGTGTGTATGTTATCACATCGTGATAACATGTAATGTATGATATCACATCGTGTGTATGTTATCACGATGTGATAACATACACATATGTTTGTGTGTGCGCGCATGGGCAACGTGCACACACACACACACACAGTGTGTGTTTGTGTATGTTATCACATCGTGATAACATGTGATGTATGATATCACATCGTGTGTATGTTATCACGATGTGATAACATACACATATGTTTGTGTGTGCGCGCGCGTGCGACAAATTATGTGAATGGGTTAACATCCACGAAAAAATGACGCAAGTTATTTTTATTGTTTTTTCCTGCATTTAATCGGATTGTTCTTTTTATTGAAATTCTAATGATGTGATTAAGAGAGCTCATTGATTAATGAACTTGCACATCGGTATGACGAAAGCCGAAAAGGAAAACTCGTTAACTGTGATCGTATTGGAAATTCTACATTTAAAATTTCCCGTCAAAATGAACTGTTCATTAATGACGAAAATAATAGTTAAATCCGTTTTTTTAAAAAGTTGTATTTAAATTATTTAGTAGTTGAGTAACAGATGAATTAATATTATTAAAAGACTATCTAATTACTAGATTAATGTTATTCAAAAACATACTATCACTTCCCGAGTTAATTTATTGAATAAGCAATCTTTTTCATGTATAAGTTAACGGCTATATAAATTACCAATACACTTAAGTTTGTTTTCGTAGTTAAATATTAAAAATTAATCAATAATAAGATGAAAATATTATTTTAAAATTAATATTATTAAAATAGATTTAATGAATTAAATATAAATTTAAAAGAAAGAAAATTTCAGAAATCGTAAGCGTTTTTCTTTTCGTAGAAAAATCGTTACAATTTTGTCGACAGTTTTCGTACGGAAAATAAATTTCTATCCATAGATTTTGGAATTCATAAGGCTCTTTAAGATAATTGTATGAGATGTAGCGCTCGTCGGCAGCGAAAATGTTTATTATGAAACAAAAAAATATAAAAAGAGATTTTTAAATATAATGCAGCGGATTTTGGAATTCTCATCTTTGTACACAACCCTCCACGTTGATGTGAACTTGATTGCTGGGCGATTTAATTGGGCATAAAGAGAAGACTTCCGGCGAAATGTCAGTGACGGGTGACGAGATGTTAGTATTTCCGGTATGAAAATGCTTCGTATGTGTAAACACAACTTAATATTTATTATGATTACCGTTTTAGGTTATCCGTTTGTATTTGTTAGAATATATAATTATTTACTGCTTAGCATCAGATAGATAATTTAATTTCGCATTTCTATTAATTTTATAATAACAATAAACAATATTAAATTATAAAATCGCATGACCGCTGCAGTTACTTAACCGACATTATTTATTTCCACTGAATAGCAGTCGATTGAATATATTCTCGAATGCTTGTCATCGTTTATTAGTTTGTTATGGAAACGGATCGATAAAAAAAATTAATTTTGTTTTATTTTAAATGATATTTTCAATTAAAGTATTAGCTGATGTGTTCAGGACGGTTATTACCAGAAGTAATCTGTCGGTACGAGGAGTGCCCGGTTGTCGTTTGACCGCTGTAGGGAAGCGAAGTACAAAATGTAAAGTCGGTAGTGTGTGGTGGACAGTCTTTAAAAAAAAAAAAAAAAAAAAACATATAATTCGATAAAGAATGATTATAACAGAATGTAAAATTTAATAAACATTTTTCGATGAAGTTAAAAGATTAGTCTGAAACAGAAAGGATAGAAATAACAGCGGCCGACGATAAGAATACGTAACCGTTTACGTTTTAATCTTACGAATTTTAAAAAGCATTTCGAAGGAAATCTGCTTGTATAATTTGCATGAATTTAAGCAAAATCCAATTATCTTTGATAATCCAAAAATGTAAGATTTGCAATCGGTTTGACGTCGTATAAATTTTGTTTTTCTGTTTATGAACATCGAATTTAAAACGCAATGTAATAAAATAATTTAATTTTGGCTTTCTTTTGTTCGTTCAGTTATTTTCATCAGTCTATTTAACGCGTGTCATAATTTACTTTTATAATGCTTACCGAATAAATAATTAATTGAATGTTTCGACGTTACGTAATCATTCGAAGCATTAAAGTAATGACTGTAAGGAAGTGTTCTAGTAACAAAAGTGAAATGGTTTTAATAATTAATTACAAAATAATAAATAAAAGCTTTTATTGAAGAAAAGTTAACATAAATTATTTTAATTATTGTTATAATTTCAAACGAGTAACTCTAACTTTGTTTTGCATGATTTATTATCGTTGTTAAAAAAAACAAAAAAAAAAACTATTTGTTCGCCATTTTATCTATGCCATGTAATGAAATGGTGAAAGTGTTTGTTCAAAATGCAATGGTTTATTATTAAACGTTTTTATTATTAGTGTGTGACTGCATTAAAAGTGTTGACTACGTGTTTCTATTCATGTACTGCACATCGATGTATTATTAAAAACTTTTCGCTTCTTACGTATTAAAAAACTTAATTTGCATAAAATAATTATAGCTTGTACGAATAATTTTCTCTTAGAACTAGCCTGCTGATGTAGAAATTTAATATCTGTATAGTTTTTATGATTCACGATAAGATTCTTAGTTAGATAATGATTTTTCACAAAAAATAAAAAATAAAATAAAATTTTAAAACACAGTAAACCTGTGCGTATAAGTGTTCTGATTGATTAATTCTTGATATTCCGTAAACTTCCAGATATATCTCCGGCCACTTCGCTGTTGGCACCTCTGTCCTTGTTCAAATAGAGATTGTTCCAGTAACTTGTTATACACACGGATCACTAAACTAGATGAATTATCGATTAGAATCCGCCAACCCAGTAGCGGTCGGGACCCACCGGGTTAATCTAGTGATGAACGCGTCTTCGCAAATCAACTGATTTAGAATTCGAGAGTTCCAACGTTCAAATCCTAGTAAAGGCAGTTACTTTTATGCGGATTTGAATACTAGATCGTGGATACCGGTGTTCTTCGGTGGTTGGGTTACAATTAACCACTCATCTCAGAAACGGTCGACCTGAGACTGTACACGACTACACTTCACTTACGCTCATACATATCATCCTCATTCATCCTCTGAAGTAATACTTGACGGTGATTCCCGGAGGCTAAACAGGAAAAGAAGTAGGGGTCGGAAAATACTATCGAGGAATCGATTTAGTTTAATTGTAATCGGCTTCAAAAGCTTGATAAGGCAAGCGCCACCCGAATACAACGTTTATCTGGGTAAAGAAATGCTAGAGTGCATAGTTTGTCGAGTTATTAACTGCTGTTGGTGAAACATTGCGGTACTGACTGATATACGTTCATTTGAAACACGTGGATCGTTAAAATCCTGTATTACTGCAATGCTATATTTCTTTCAGTCGGGTGAAAATAATACACCAAAATCGACATAAGGAACCACATTTTATTTTATAGTATATAGATTTTTTAACTTCTTTTTCATCGATATTATTTTCGTCCTCGTGACTACTAAGACAGCATTAGAAGAGAAACAATCTTTTGGCCCGATAAATATTTTGGATTATTAGAAATAAACTCACCGTTAAATTGGTATGAATTACAATTAGTCACCGCCTCGGTACAGGCACTGCTACGCAGGAGAACGTACAATAAAAAAATTCTTCCCTTAACTTATATTTCAATTTTGAAGTACCGATTCGAAAAAACTGGTCTTTATAAAATTTCTAATAATTATCAATCCTTACACATAAAACAGGCAAGAAGGTGACTTTTAAAAAAAGTATATTTTTAACAACTGTCCCGATACCCTTGGCAGAGAGACAGCAACCGGTCTAGCCTTCAACCGAAGAACTCTAAATGAGGAAGAAGATATAAGATAATGAAAAGGGTGGGTGGTGAAAAAGGGCGGTTCTTCCATAGAGGAACCGCAACTTGAGGAAAACAAACCTATGCGGATGATACCTTCAAGTTCTCTAGAATTAAGCCCCGTCCCGTTCAACCCCTTCCTGAAAACGGGCGAATTTTTACCGAGAATGGGAGCAGCATACTAACGATTAATGATTTTGCATTGGCCCGCTAGCAACGAAAACCGTACACGGTTCACAGTTTGTTTTACAACATCAAAGGTCGACAGATTAAATTTTAAACTCGTAAAGTTGTATTTAAAGGTTTTCAGTTTCTCATTTTTTCTTCACGGTCATTATTTCCTGCTGTTTCTAATGAAGTATATATCCTTAGTCGGTGATGTTAGTCGTAACACGGATAGATACTTCTATGTTATCGCCAGTAAAAACAAGGCGAAACAGCACATCTGAAAGCCCCGAATATATAAAGATAGCAAGATATCCCAGATACTTCAGGATTATTATAAGTTACTCGTTCGCATTAATATACGCTACTGTAATAAAACTATTGTTGTGATCTTTCCTAGTTTAAAAATCAAATTTGTTACTATTTATTCCGGATTAAACTGTTTTAAATAAACTTGAAACACAATTAGAGTTCGGCTTTTAGTATTTTCCAATTTTAGGTCGACAAGTCCTGTTTACTGAGCCCCAACAATTGAACTAAAGAGACTTGAACTAAATTAAACTAAGAAATTGGATTAAATTTCAACATCAAAGTAAAAAAAACAATTTTTAATATAAGTGGATTTGAATCCTAGTCCTGCAGCATCATAGAACGGTTACAATAACGGTTGATGACTGACAAGGAGGTTGATTTTTAATCATTTATTTCTGAACCCGCGATCACAACACATGTTCAATCATTTTTTATTACGTTTTCCGTTTTTTGAACGAATAAAAATTGAAATGTATAATAATTGTTTTAACAAAATCGGCGGATAGCGGAAATCTATATTTATACAATCGCATTTTATTTTTTTACTTGAAATAGGAAAGTGCTAGGCTTACTTTTAAACTGATAATAGGGCCATCAAAAGAGGAAATAAAACAGGTAAAAAAAAGGACTATTGTCAAAATATTTAATTAACGAAGTAAAGCGTAATCTTGTACTAAAAATCCAAGTTGCCTCGTACTTTTTAATACGTTTGTAATTATGTAATCCGAGCTATGTTTTACATAAACAGTTTTTCTCTCTTTTAGAGTGCCCGCATAACAAAATTTTATTGTCTATGGCTTCTCTTCAAGATGAAGAGAAGCCACATAATATTTTTTACCCACCTGTAGTGGCCAAAAAATATTTTTTTATATTTTTAAAATTGTTTTTCTTGAGTCAACTGTTTTCTAATTCGCCAACAGGTAAAAACAGCCATTTTCGTCACTTTTTCCATGAGCTGTAGCATTCTTATTTCACATCGTACAGATGGTCAAAACAGGCTTTTTGGAAAGAGTAAAACATAATACATAATATATATAAATCGCATATATTATGAAACACATTTCAGGTGATTTTATTAAACCATCCCTTAAATGGTAAAAATAAATTCGTACTTCCCGAATAATTTTCGATCCAGTAATGATAAAATATAAAACTCGATTATAAAAATAACTTCGACTATCCTATTTTACATTGGGCTTTCATTTTACTAACTGTAAAGGTTTGTTTATTAATCGATGTCAAAGAAGACCTTATGCCTATTATAGTAATCTACAGTTCAGTTTTGAATTCGAAATCATTTCTGATGGCCTGAAATGATATTGTGAAGTAAAGTAAAAGTTAGAAAATTTAAAGTAGTCACGGAAGATTTCGTTGGTGTGATTTTCAGATAGAAAATGCGGCGTAATGTTGAGGAATGGTATTCACAGTTTAAGTAAGCATGTGAAATAAGTGTAAAGGACGTAATGGCAACATATGTATTTATACGTTCATTAAATTGCCTTAAAAAATAAAAGCGTTGTAGGAGAAAAGCGCGCGTAGGGAAAAGTAGGAGATGAGGAAATGAAGCAGGAAGTAATTGTCTGCACGCAACTATTCAACGAGCAGCCGGAAACAGATGGTAAAAAAGGTTATTCATGGAATCTCTAACTTTTGTGACCGTTTTTAACAATTTGAAAAGGAAATAAAAATTTGGTACGGTTGTCGCCTACGAAATTGTATGAAAATTTCGGGATGTTTTCCTGAAAACCATCCTCATGAAGATACTGTAAAAATCTGGATTAATATTTCCAGTTCATTTTCCGAAAGCACGGGAGATATTACAATAAAATATCATATGAATGAAAAAGAATTAACACCTGATCACCATTTTATCATTCCGTTTATTTATTTAGTTTGAACCGAATAAAATAAAAAATCGCATGTGGTTTTGTGCGGATATAAAATGATTCGTGGAGCTGGAAATAGCAATAATTAGAAAAGAAGGACCTTAAAAAATTGGTATTCGCAGGTGCGAAGAACAGTTGGTGCTTCTGCTAGTCAATAACAATATGTATTTAAAGAGACGAGAGTGTGAGTAAGAGAGAAATTTTTTTAAAGTATCCGTTTACATTTCACCATTTTTCCAGTTACCTTTACCAATCCTGATTTCTTAAAGCAAGTCTACGTACAAATATTCCTAAAAATTGTTTTTTTTTTTTTTACCGTCATATATCTAACATCCCATGCATTCTCGAAAGGCCGCTGACTTACCTAACTACATATAATAGACAATACTAGCCACTTAATCATTAATTACTCCTCTGGACAGAGAAACAATATAACATCTTTGATTATCTGCTACTCTCCTTTCGGTCGCCTTTTAAGACAAGCAAGAGAAAAAACAGGAGTTTATTTCACCAAACCTTCCAGTGAGGAGAAAAAAATGTTTATTATATATTTTTTTACCTTTACTTGAACAGTTTCAAAACTTTGGTGTATAAATGAGTAACAAATAAATGCCTTTTTTCAGGTTGTAATATAATTTTATATTGTATAAATCACGTTAGGAATAACACCCACGGCGGTATGCATTATCACGTATAACAGTGAACTTCATTTTCAGAAAACATTGTCTGAAAATTCTATTTTTCTACTCTAAAACGTTTCCACAACTGAACATAACACTTGTTATTAAATTGTATTTAAACTAAAAATCGTAATGGGGTATTCCATTTTAATTAACAAATGATCAGCATCGCTAATTTTGATTTTTTATGATATTTGGTATATAGCTACCCACCTTGTAGTGGCCAAAAAAGATTTTTTTATAATTTAAAATTTTTTTTCTTGAGTCAACTATTTTCTAATTTGCCAACAGGTAAAAACAGCCATTTTCGTCATTTTTTCCATGAGCTGTATAGCATTCTTATTTCACATCGTACAGATGGTCAAAACAGGCTTTTTGGAAAGAGTAAAGATGGAACTTCATCTTAGTGTACTCAAAATTATTTTGTTACTTAACCAAATCTTGTAATGTTTACTGAAGTTACGTTTACAAACTGTTTTTTTAAATTTTAGACCCAAAATAAATAATGAAAGGCTTAGGGTAACAGAACTGGTTTTTATCTTTTAACTCTTAGGTACTAGTAGTACTTATAAAAAAAAATTGGACTGTTACCAAGTGACCTTCATTAAAAACAATGGCCGCTAAATTATACGATTTTTAAAATGTCTCATTTTTGGGGCCCAAAAACCACATGTGGCACAGGTGGCAAAAATCTGATATGTTTACAGCAGTAAGTACTTTAAAACCATATAAAAAAATTTATTTTGTTACTCAAAGGAGTTGACGAGTAATGAAACCAACAAAACCACTAAAACACCGTTCCTTTTAATCATAAACAACGTATCCAAAAATACTAATGTTATGCATTTTTTCAGATAATAAAAATTACAACTAAATTCATTAGAATGAATAAATTGATAATTAATAAATAGTCAGTTACAGACGTTAAATAATAACTACAAAATGATAAACAATTCAAATAAAATAAGTTCTTCGCTTATTACCATATTTTCACTTTTACCATATTTTACTTCTGCTAATGGAAGTTATGAATAAATCTTGCACTTTTTGATAACAAACTTAACTAACTTAACTTAGTGCTCCTGCCATTTTTTTATTGAGTAGAACTGATAAGTCCTCATTCATCTTTGTTGTAATGTTGTGTCCTCTTCCAGTAGTTGATAGAAAAAGCTCAGAAGGCATGATAATCTTTAAAACATTTTCCAGTTGAACCCGTGTTTGATTATCCCTCAATGATTTTTTGAATGAACTACCAGGACCCAGCTGATGGAAAAAGTGTTTTGATGTTCCTCCTCATTTTCATGTATTTCGACTAACCACCACTTGCTATCGTATACACAGCAGACTAATTTATTTTCATTTTGGATTTGGTAAACTTATAAAACAATCAGAAACTATTGTCTTTGTTTACCGATACTAATGTAAATGTTTCTGATTCAGAGGTCACCCAGACTTTCAGAATACATTTCTGACTTGTTGGAACATAACTGTGAAATGTTCTTGTTTCTGGGACTGTTGTGATTACCTGATAACGAGAACTGAGGCATTCTTCAGTCTCTTGAACATTTTTATTAGAGGTGAAAATAAATTATATTTTTAATATTGTCTTTGCAATAATTGTACATATGAGAAGTTGTAAGAGTTTGATTGTTGACTGTCCGTTGAAGGCTTGCTTTAGCCACAGTCCTTTTTAAGTTCCACCAATACCATCATATGGTCCTTTTCCATGGTATGAGGCAAAAAATGCCATTTAGCTGCGATTTCAAAATCTTCTTGATGGTAGCACAAATTTATGAAATTTTTTGTTTTTATACTGGGCTGAGGAGCCATCAGATAAATAAAAAAATTGTTTAACTTGTGGTAACAGGGTTTTTACTTTATTTATAACTTTCTTTTGGAACCTAAAGAACAATATAGTATTGCTCTTCAAGTACTCACTAATCACACAGTAGCTTTGGCTTTATAATTTTCCTTCTTTTTTAAAATATGTGAGAAATGGATGTACTGTGACATAAGTTTTTGACCAGTGATATGACTGGACTTTATTCTGTATTACAAAAGGAAAATTTTGAGAGAAGTCTCCCATTATAATAACTTCACCCTCCAACAAGTTTTCCTTTTTAATATTGAGGAAATTAGCTTGTTTCTTTGCAACAAAATGATGCCTTTAGATTATTTAAATTTCCAGTAAGCTTATCTAAGTACTCTTGAAATGGAAGAATTTGAGTAGTTAGTTCACAACGGTCAACAGAAACCTACTGGTTGAAGATAATTTCAGAATCAAAATCATCCCAGCTCTCTTGCAGTAATCTGAGCACTTCATAAGTGCTGGGACATTTTTCACACTGTGATAGCATGCACGTTTAATTTTCTATAGCACATACCATGATTGAAAGGAGAATTTTATAATCAAATTTCATTTTTAGAGCATATAACATGAGTTTTACATTTTGGTGGGTGACATACACACAAACAGTGAGTACCTGACCCACCAGCCGGAAATTTAGGTCTTAAATCAGCAAATTTTGAAAAACCAATTTTTGAATTATGTTTTTCTTTGAAGACTGTGTACAATTCTTTTAAGTTACATAAGATAAGCTTTTTTTGAATATTAATTTTCTTCTCGGCAGCTCGTTTTAAAAAAGACACAATCATTCTTGCTAGGCATCATTCGGCTGTGCTCATCATTCTGGTAAAAATCTTGGACACATTTAATAACATTTTGATCAATTATGTGACTCGGTTTCTTTTTACCTATTTGTGGCAAAATTCCACTTGTATTAACTAATTGTTTGGATTAACGGGCTAAATATTGACAAACACTAAACTCACTTTGAATTTTTTGAATGCTCTAGCTGCTTGGTAATAAACTTAAAACATTAATTTTTTCCTGTGTTAATGTAACTGTTTTCATTGTATCCTTTTTTTAATGATTAATTCTTCATATTCTCTACCTAAATCAGCATAATTTTATGGTACTAAACTAGTTTATTCTGTAGAAATATTTAAATCAAAGGAATCGTTTAATTTACTGGTAACTGACTCGGCTATTTTTGTACCTTTATTTTTGAAAATTGGTTCTTTTGCGCTGTTACATAATTTTTTAACTTTAACAGGGGAAATTCCAAGGGCTGAACAAGCATTATTCACCAACTTAACTATAACACATTGAGATTCAAATATATCTTGACAATCGGTTGGCTTTCTGTATCATCTTGTGGTTTTTGTATTTTGTTTAAGCATTTTATACATGGTGCTCTATCTGGAATTAATTTTAAATTTGGAATAATTGTTGAAAGTGTCAAAGATATTTCTCGAAGAGATTTCTTAACCAGTTTAGTGTGACAGCTAAATGGGTCAGAGCAACTTTTCCCATTAATATGAAAATATTGATCTAAAAATTTGGTTTTTGGAAAAGTACAGATATTTTTTGTTTCAGTACATCCACTTCTTAAAGATATCAATGTTTATTTGCTGTTCAGTAGACTCTAAAATATCGTGCAGTACTGAAGATCTGTTGTAAGTCAATTGTACGTCATGCTTAAACATGAATGCCTTACTGGCATTCATGTTTAAGCATGAATGCCAGTTGAACACTCCATAATCTGTTTTTATAAAATGCAAGGGTTCTTACAATAACAATACAGTTAGTATAAATTATAAAACTACCAACTGCACCTCACTTTTTCTTATCCCAGTTTCACTACAGCGTGGTTGGGTTTCAATTAACCACACATCTCAGGTATGGTCGAACTGAGAATGTACAAGACTACACTTCATTCACACTCATACATATCATCCTCATTCATCCTCTGAAGTACAATCTAAACGGTAGTTACCGGAGGCTAAACAGGAAAAAGAAAGTTTCACTACTGCTAAAATAAAAATTTCTCTAATTAATAAAATCAAAAATAAAAGATATCGCTTAAAAGAGACGTTCACTGCTAATCAAATTACTTTATAAAAAAGGGTACATTACTTCAGAGGATGACATGTATCAGTGTAAATGAAGTGTAGTCTTGTACAGTCTCAGGTAGACCATTCCTGAGATGTAATTCATTGAAACCCAACCACTAAGGAACACCGGTATCCACGATCTAGTATTCAAATCCGTATAAAAGTAACTGTCTTTACTAGGATTTGAACGTTGGAACTCTCGACTTCGAAATCAGCTGATTTGCGAAGACGCGTTCACCACTAGACCAACCCAGTGAGTAAGTGTACATTATCTAACCACAGTATTAAAACTAGCAACAATACAACGTATAACAATGGAATCAAAATAGTAACTGAGCCTTCTACAATGTTTACATTCAGGATTACCCAAACATTTGTGTCCAAGCATGTCTATTCACTTTCATGTTTAAACATGAGTTTATGTGTATGAGTCATTCTTTAAGTAACAAATAATCTAGAATATAAGCTGTCTCATTATAGACATATCAAAATATTTTGTACAGTACGCCTACATTATTATTTGAAAAAATACATGACGTGAATTTTTTGGATACATTGTACACGGTTAGAAGGAACGGTGTTTTTAGCGGTTTTGATGGCTTCATTACTCGTCAATTCCTTTAAGTAACAAAATAAATTTTATATGGTTTTAAAGTATATAAAAAGTACTTCCTGCTGTAAACATTTCAGATTTTTTTCATCTGTCCCACATGTAGTTTTTGGGCCCCAAAAACCAGACATTTTCAAAATCTTATGATTTGGCGGCCATTATTTTAATGAAGGACACTCGTTAACAGTCCAATTTTTTTTTTATTAGTGCTACTAGTACCTAAGAGTTAATACGTAAAAAACAGGTCTGTTACCCTAAGCCTTTCATTATTTATTTTGGGCCCAAAATTTAAAAAAACAATAATTTGTAAAGTTTCATCTTTACTCTTTCCAATAAGCCCTTTTTGATTTCTGTACAGTGTAAAATAAGAATGCTACAGCTTATGGAAAAAGTAACAAAAGTGGTTGATTTTTACCTGTTGGTAAGTTAGATAATATTCTCGCTCAAGAAAAAAAAAAATTTAAACTATAAGAAAGTTTTTTTGGCCACTACAGTGAGGGTAGTTATCATATACCAAATATCATCAAAATCCAAAATAGTGATGCGATAAAATTTTTGAAAATTAGTAGAATTAAAATGGAATACCCCTACTAAAGAAATTAAAATATCTCTGAAATTAAAAAAAAAAAAAAAAATGGACTAAGAAGATTTAAATTGCCTCTGAAATAATTGGTTGTTTAGTTTCGCGTAAATTCATTTCCTAACGGATGTCTGTACCCATTTAAAATGTGGGATTAAAAAGTTATTACTTGCTTTGAATTAAAGTGAATTCTTTTTATTTGTGATTTAAAAATTATTGTGGTTAATTTGTATTGGGATATTTTAGTCAGAAATGGGGACGAAAGCTCCAAATTGGAAGATTTCACCGTATTTCGGATAAATTGGGAGCTTAGCGTGAAAATAACTAACGGGGCTTATTTTCAAGAATGAGCTACAAAATTATGGATTCATAAAATTAATATATCTACTTGTTTTTTGTAAAGGTAACTGCAAAAAATTAGTGACTCTACACAATAGTAGCAATCTAACTGGATGCGATAAAAGTTACTTCTCTTGTTTACTAGGAAGTAATTGCATAATTCGAATGTTTACGACTTCATCTGGCTGTATTTATTATGTTTTATACTATAGCTAAAACAGCGTCATCTTTTGGTGGCGTACACTATACATAACTATTTATATTTATGCAGAGGAATTTAAAAAGAGATCAAACATGCGGTAAAAATCCAATGTAAAACTTAATTTTTCTACGATGAACAAGATCTTTTATGTCGCAGTAATATGTGGACGTATTAAGTTGCGTATTCTTAATGATTATGTAATAAGTATTATGTAATTTTGTAAAAGCAAAGAAAGCGCAGGATTATGTATTTAACCCCATTTAAGTATAATATTTTAACAATACTCGTAACTGATCTCTCTTTAATCAATCTACTTCATGCTGCAGAATTTTTTAATATTAATTTTAATTGAAATATTAAATGTCATTATAAATCGATCAAACTGAAAATTCTAAATAATTATAACGCGCTGCATATAATATTGTAGTGTATCAGTGTCCCAATAAATTGTATTCACATTTCGAATAACTATTACGTCAGCAATTATTAACGTACAGCAATGTTTCATAACTTAATACAAATATAGAAGCTTGTCATTTACCACAAATTTTCGAATTGTTTGCCGTTATTGTCCAGGCCTTGCCGATAATGCCGACCGATGCATTGCAAACTTTGCTAATCATATAAATTTGTATTCGAGTGGATACATTCTCTTTCAACGGCTACTCTCAACTCATCGATTGTAGCCGACCTTGTAGCTATAAACATTATGTTTGAGGTGCACCCACAAAAAGTAATCCTTCCGGGTGGGACCCGGTCAGTGTGAGGGAATTCAATAGTACCTCTTCGTCCAATCATGTGTTCACTAGATTTCCATCAAGATAGGCACTCACATCGCATTGGTAAAGTGGAGGTGCTCTAGCTTGCTGGAAGTACCATTCTTCATTCCTAAGTATCTCTTGAATGCGTTGCCTGACGTATTCCTCTCGCGAGTTCAGGTAGATTTCACCAGTCGCTATTATCAAAGAAGAAAGGTATTCCAAACGCTGACAGAACACACCGTACTATAACACTTGGCAAGTTCGCATGGTGTTACATTGTCAAACGAGGATTATTAATCGCTCCCGGTAACTGCAGTTAATAAAGATTAATTGAGCCATTTAATTTAAATTTGATCTCGTCGCTCCAAACAATCTTGTTTGGAAATCGATTGTCCTCTTCACATTTTATGTGGTACCTTTCAAAAAATTGTACTCATCGTTAAGTTCCAGTGAAAGCGTGGACTACCGCGAAAATAAAACTTTCCATTCGGCACGATTCAAAATTCGATGGAAATCTCATTTTGAAAGTCCTGTCTCACGAGCCGCTTGCCGAACAGATTTTTCTAGGAGATCAAGTTATTTTTTTTCCTAAAAGTACTAACTGAGGGGATCATACTCGTCGAATTTTAGTGAACTTCAATGAACCGTAGTCCCCTATATTCGAGCCTATTGTCAAACTATGTTGATTTTGTATGGAGTACCGTACAGAAATAAGTTACCGTCTCAATTGAGCCAAAAAAAATTCATAAAACTAGTTTTTGAAAATCATAAAAATTCTTTAAAATATTACTATGCTATTGCATAAATCTTTCATTAAAAACCTAATTTTTAAAACTCAAATGAGACCGATAACGGTAACATTTTGTATATATCAGTAGTTTTTCCTTGAAATAAAGAGAACCCGATTATAGGACTGTAAAGTGTAGAAATACTCTTTCGTGTAAAAAAAAAAAAAATTTTTTTTTTTTTTTTTTTTTTTTTTTTTTTAAATGTTACGCGGGTTACTTAATATCAAACTTTAAAGCGAGTTAAATTTCCAATGAGTTCTACATGTAATCGAAGGTTATTTTTTTGTTAAATTAAAAAACTTCCTAAAATGTACTTAATAAATTTCACAATAATACAACGATAAAGAAAGCATGAGTGTTTAATGTAGTGCTTCTAATATTGAAGGTAATTGTCGCTCTTTTAATTTAAATTTAATTAATTTAATTGTATTGAAAATATTATAAAAATTGTGATCTACTTATTGCTCCAGTAATTCTTTCAATTAATTAACTGTTAAAATAACTAATTTTTTTTAATAGAAAATGAAAAATCCATGATTTTTGGACAAATTTTCCTTTCGAATTACTGCATTAATCGGATAAGTTATTTGTCAAAGTATGGAAAGCTTAGTTGACAAACAGGATGTAAGTGAATTGCTACTGGTCTTGCTACCTATGGCGTTTTGTTGCCGTATACTATCCCTCTTCGGTACTAGGTACTATTACTAGTTTCCTACACTAGAACTTGTTGCAAACCACAATAAGTTTGAAGGGGAAGTGATTGACGTAGGGGAAGGAAGAAAGAACAAAGAAGTATTATACTACGTAAAAAATTGATCTGAACTTATACCAGATAAAATCAAAATGTTTCAATTCTTAAAACTCATCATCGCTTATATCGTCACCGCTAATATATAAATCAAAACAGTCACTTAAATCATTATCATTGTTAATGCAATTTACGTAATAACGAGATTTTCAATGGCATTATCACTTAAAGGTTCTCAAGACAAATAAGATGTTTCTATTTTCTTGACGTGGTAGCACCTTGATTTTCAGTCGGCATTCGTAATTAAATTTGCTCGATCTTCAATTATTGTAATAGCATCATCTAATTTAAAATAAAAATTTTTTAGCGAAATACTCTTTTAAAACCTTCCAAATGTTTTCATTCGGTTTTAATTTCGGAGAATAAGAAAGCAATCTCAAAACACTGTAACCTTTCTCGGCTAAAACCGAATAGATTTTAAATAATGTAACACGCGGCTTATGCAGTTTTATTAAAGTTGTTTCTGGTTTCAACACAATACTCGTAAATGACTCGTTATTTTGTATAAGCCAATCGATCGTGTCTGCTTTTCACGTGTTCGAATTCGGAGCGCGGTTCAGGTGCACGTTGTGATACAAAGCATTATCTATGACGATGACCAAGTTAGAGGAAAGATTAGGAATTAATTTTTTGTTTTACCCATCGATCGTAATTAACATAATTCATATCGTCGTGGTAATCTCCTGTTTTGGCACCAAATTTAAATGTAAGAAGCGCGTTGTTAACAAAACCATTTTCGGAACCGGCATGAACAATGTAACCATGGTTGCCTTTAGAAATCGGAGCAGAAGGTTGCGGTCAGAGCCGTCACTCCACTATATTTTTTTGGTATGACTCGCTTGTATATAGGATTCGTTCGTATAAATTATAAGTCTGTTTTGGTTACGGTACTCTCTAACACTTCTTAAGTAACGTAGCCTCAGTTCCCGATTTTCTAATTTTTCTGCTAACTTTATTTATTACCTTATAGTGTTTTACTGTTGAACCCCATGTCCTTGATAATGCATCATAAAGACCAAAGGCTTCCTTGAAAATTGATTTTTCCTTTTACGACCGGCAGTAGTGATCTAAGAGTAAAGCGTTCACTATTATCGATGTGAAAATTATAAATCCTTTCAGGAATGACACTTTTATCAAAGTTATCTACGGATTTATTAGTTTTTTAATGTTTCGATTTTCTTAGGAATACTAAAGCCTTTATCGGAATTAGTTTTTTCTTCGTTTACGATTTTTTTTAACACTACTGAGTAAAATTCCCGTAGCTTGGGCACATCTCTAAACTTGTTTAAGAAATAAACAAGTTTATTTCGGTTTACCTTGTGCTTCCTCCTTTGTCATTAATTTAAAAACTTAAACATCACTTTTCTCGTCTGGCTAAAGGTAAGTTTACGACCCCCCTCCAATTTTTTTTCTTGTATATCCCCCTATTTTCACCTTCCATGATAACAATAAAGTGGAATTATAATACTCTCCTACGTTAAACTTATTGTAATCTAAAGAAATAGAATCCGTAAACACCAGAAAATGTAAAAATTAAACGAATGTAACGACGCCGATAATTTTCAAAACAAAACGCAACACGATGTTTTCATAAAACTAATATAATACACTCACACAGATACAGTAACAAACACAATACGACAGCGAATAAACGGCCGAACGAATGCATATCCCCACCGCCGAAAATGTGTTGTCTATCGAAACGCTTCAATGACAAACTTATTGTGGTTAGCTATAAGCTCTACTTCAGATAATTTCTTTAATTTTCTGTTTAGCTTCCGGAACCACCATAAGGTATTACTTCAGAGGATGATATGTATTGTAACAAGACCGTTATAGCGGACCTAAGTAACGGATTCCTACCAATTAAGAAGAAAGTAGTAGAAACTACTATAATGGGAGTAATCCAGAAAGAGGATAAAAAGAACTCTTTTAGTAAAGATAACAGGTCCATTTAACAATCTTTTGTAATACTGCCCACTGACACACCTAAAGAGATGTCCTTCCGTAAGAAGAGTTACCGGACCCAGGTTAGGAATGCATGGGAACGAAAGGGCTCGGTCGATCGTTCTCACGCTCAACTGGGGTCTGGTCCGGCAGAAGATAAAGAAGACAGGAGTATAAATACTCCGGGGAAGACTAGTTGAAATGAGTACCGTGAGATCAGTCTAAGCGAGCTGTTATGATGTGAGTCTGCGAGATGTCAGTCAGCGGGAGTATTCTGTGGAGGTCAGTGCGTACACGTTTGACGCGATTAAGGTGACGTCGCAAGTAATTCCAGTGTGGACAGTACATGAAAACAAGAAACGGTTCGGTGAGTTACTATTAGACTATAAGAGAATGAGATAATGTACTAAATTTCATTCATAAACTGTTAAAGTAGTTGTATTTGTGAGCAGCAAAGGTATTTGCAATAAAAGAACTTTATACTTGTCTTATCTATTGTACTATTGTTGTTAGTACAAGTCTAGTGGTTAAAACTGTTAAACCTAGCAGTCATGCTAATGTCTTTTGTCGATGGGACTGAATTCTTCTTTTCATTATTTATCTACTTGTAAATAAATCCTGACGATTACTTTTACTCTTTTGTATATAATCACTGTTTATTATTATTATGGGCATTTATTATTATTGTTGTGGGTGTGATTACTATTTTTATTATTATGGTTTAATATTATTATTATTTTTTTGTTTTTTTTTTTCTTTGAGGTTTTTAGGGGCATCGACTACTTTGGTCATTAGCCCCTTCCCACTTCAAAAAAATAAAAAAATAATCTGAAATTTTTCATGCTTTTAAAGGGACTTGGACTGTTAATTCTTTGCTACTAATAAAAACAAACAAATGCAGAAATTTAATCAGCTGTATTTGATTCTTTAGCATATCACTTTTTTTTTGTTTACCTCCTAGGCTTTCCTTTCTGCTATCCTTTCTTGCACCTTCTTTCCATTCTTCTTACGACCTCAACTTCTGATGACAACGTGTCTGATGCCTCGGACATGGCATCTTCCTCCCTTTTTTGATATTAATGATTTTCTGCGGCTGACATCAGGTGATGACAGCTTATATGGTGCAGTTAGCATCCTTGTTATTGAATCAAAACTCGCAAGTGATACATTTTCAGCAGCTGATGAAGTCGAGTCAATTTCTAAACGTATACTTGGGACGGCTGAAATACACGCCCTCCCCGTAGCTATCCTTTGGGCTTTAGCAGGTTCTATAGGTAGAGATTGTATATCGTCTGTGTCTGGTGCTTTCTCTATAATTACTTCACCTCCATTGCACTACTCTCAGATTTTTTCTGTACTCTTGCTACACCCTCCTTTGTCTTATTACTTATCGACGGAGGGATTTTTTGGCTTTTCCAGATATATCGTGATCTTTATATACTACATCGTTTGGTGGTGTCAGGGTCGCAGGTTTTGCAAATTCTTTACGCTTTTAAAGGGACTTGGACTGTTAATTCTTTGCTACTAATAAAAACAAACAAATGCAGAAATTTAATCAGCTGTATTTGATTCTTTAGCATATCACTTTTTTTTTGTTTACCTCCTAGGCTTTCCTTTCTGCTATCCTTTCTTGCACCTTCTTTCCATTCTTCTTACGACCTCAACTTCTGATGACAACGTGTCTGATGCCTCGGACATGGCATCTTCCTCCCTTTTTTGATATTAATGATTTTCTGCGGCTGACATCAGGTGATGACAGCTTATATGGTGCAGTTAGCATCCTTGTTATTGAATCAAAACTCGCAAGTGATACATTTTCAGCAGCTGATGAAGTCGAGTCAATTTCTAAACGTATACTTGGGACGGCTGAAATACACGCCCTCCCCGTAGCTATCCTTTGGGCTTTAGCAGGTTCTATAGGTAGAGATTGTATATCGTCTGTGTCTGGTGCTTTCTCTATAATTACTTCACCTCCATTGCACTACTCTCAGATTTTTTCTGTACTCTTGCTACACCCTCCTTTGTCTTATTACTTATCGACGGAGGGATTTTTTGGCTTTTCCAGATATATCGTGATCTTTATATACTACATCGTTTGGTGGTGTCAGGGTCGCAGGTTTTGCAAATTCTTTACGCTGCGCAGGTACGTTCTTTGTGTCAACGATGTCAGTCTGTGGATGCGTCATCATAAGTATTAATGGTTCTTTCCGCTGCCTACACTCAGTCTTACTATCAATTATTCTCTCTATCATTGTAGCAAGACTTGGTGCGATCGTAGTAAGCAACTGCTCCACGTTAACTTTAGATGATGAAGGGATAGCAGCTGCTTCTGCATAAGTAGTTGTCGGTCGAGGTGTTCTTTGGCTGATAGTTTCCTTCGCTTCAAGAGACTCTGTTCTCCTCTTGCATATAAAGAGTTTTTTTCTGATTTAATCGCTAGAAACGCTTTTAAACTGCGCTTGAGGAGTAAAAGGAAATCTGAATTTCATGTAAACCGACATTTTATTTTAATGCTTTTTTTTTTACAGGTCGCGATCAAATTTTTTTCTGCAGTTTAAAGATAATTCTTAACATCGCAATATTTTAATTTTTCTTTATTGCGACTGGGAGGTGCGTAGTGACCCTTCGAGACTAGATGCACATGATGGAACCGTTGTGTTTTGATTTCATTAGACGGTTGGATACTTCTGTCAAAAATGTGTTCAAATATTGGATTATTGCATTTTTCGTGAATTTTGGATGTAGGGAAAGCACTTTTTGACAAGACTTGGACGTACTTTTTTTTCAGGAGGTGGTATTCATTTAGAAAATGAGCTTCAGAATAAGATTCTACAGTTTGGTAGAATTCATACTGTATAAGGGTTTTGCAAAATCAGACTTTATTTTTTATCTATTACGTTAATCATATTACCATAAACGAGAACCAAAAGGGGCGAAATTAGGATGATTTGGGTAGGGGGTTGGCGAACTTACTACATAGCTTATGAGGCCTCAAAACGGGTAATTTTAAAATAAGAGTAGAAATTTTTCATATCTGTTTATTAATTCCTTAGTTCACTTTCGACAAATAAACGAAAACTTTAGTCTTTATGAAATAATATAATTAATACCTACAAATTTAATTTTTAATTTGACATATCACGATTTAACAGATTATTTAAGTATTACGTTATTGCATAAAATCTGAAATCTATTTCTTAAAATATCTGTTTCTATTTATGTGCAATAACTAATATAAGCCTACGAGTAGAAAAAGTTCGCGTATGCTTTGTTTATTATTTTGGGGAAATTTTTCTCCTTTTAATAATTCAGAGATTATAATATTGTAATAATTTATATATATATATATATACTAACTCCAAGCTTCTTTTTATTTGTATATGTATAAGTCTTTGTTGCGTAAGTCAAGGTAATTAACTGATCAGTGCTAATAAAAATCATTTCTTTTTTTTTCTTGCACTTAAAAAATACATCTTAAATGTCATATTCATTCGTAACTTCTTTTTGTTTGAGGGTGTAAAATGCTTTCACTTTTAGAAATTCCCACGATTCTGCTGACATTTAATTTGTTTTCACACGCACATGTCATCGACTGTCAGTCTGCTCTCTACTTTACCGTTCAAATGCGCACGCTACACTTTGGATTAAATTGCGAGTAAGATGTACCGGAGCTATTTTTGATTTACTTACTACTTGGCAAGGTCGCGTCCTACAATTACTTACGACTTTTATTTAATTATTGTGTTTATTTACCCCGCAACATTTCACAGAAAAGTAAATTTTGGCTATCGTAGTGTAATTTTTTTTCATAACAGTAGTGTGTTTTTCATGTAAAACACCATGTTAAAAATACAACAAAAAATTTAAAAAAACTTCAATATAATTTTATGAAAAACGTGAATACAACAAAATTTTTGTAAAATTTCCTGAATTTTAATAAAAACTATATTAAATTTCTATTACAGTGACCGTCGGTTAACAAGAAGATTAAAGGTGTTCATCTCGATGTTACAAATCAATGCAATTTTTTAAGCTTATTATTGAAGCTTACCGCTTAAATTGGGATTTTGGATTTCTTAAATTTCACACCAAAATTCATCTATCGATGATCTTTTCAAGAGGTCGCAAAAAAATGGACTATTTTGGTATTTATCTTCGTCGATCGTTGTTCTAGAATCGTTTCGGTGTAACATAATTAAAGTTCATACAACAGTTTCGAAATTTGATTCTGTTTATGTTCTTTTGTAAAGTTAAAGCTTTAGAAGACACTAAGAGCAGAATCTACAACGGTTTCAGCTTCATTTCTATTTCTAAAATTTAAATTTTCTTTAAACATCCGTAAACAATATAGATTGTTCAGCACGCGTAACAATTTAAAAGGCACCGTAATAATAAAAAATTTCTCCATTCCTTCTCGGCTATATTCGTAAGGCTAGGGGTATATCGTCAAGTAGCCTGTCTTATCCGCAACTCTTCCCGGCGATTACGGAGACCACACCCTTTTTTCTTCTTCCAGTTGATAATATGATTTTACTGATCTTCGGAAAATATTTTATTTTCCCTACGTGGCTTTATACATTATTGTATTGTAGTTCCGTATATTTTATATGAAAAATTGGGACACTCAACAGAAATAAAACAATTATGATGTAACGGGGTCATATACAAAATAAGATAGATAACATTGTCTTATAATTTAATTTTCTAATAATTAATTTAATAACCATGAGAACTAATTAATAAAATAGAATATCCTGTACTATTCAACGGTAACGTGGGAACAATAATATTACAACATATAAATACGAAAATTAACGACGATTGAATCAGCCTAATGAATTCCCATCGATCGAATTTCACCAAGGATTCAAAATTACAATATAAGTTATCAGAAAACATAGAACTTATTTAGCATTCTAAAAAAATTTTCCTGGACATCGGATCAAATTTGAGGAATACCGGGATTTCTGGAATCCCTTATAATATTTAAGAAAATTAAAGATGTTTATCTAGATGTTACAAATCAATGCAGTTTTTAACCTAATCATTTAAGCTCACCGCTTAAACAGGGATTTTTAGGTCTCTTAAATTTTGCACCAAAATTCATCTATTGATGATCTTTTTGAGAGGTCGCAATAATTTTATTGATCTATTGATAAAATTTATTATTGAAATAACTACAAGGGAAATGTTAAACTACATCTAAACTACTACTAAACTACATCTGGTCATAAAAATATTCCATACAAAAAAAACACAGGTAAAGTTGTTAACGGTTTAGCAGATAGAATAGTGATTATGTTGGATGGTTTCTGAAAACAGGAAAGTGTCTACTATTTTAATGAAAAATACTCTTTGTCATTTAATAAACCCAACGGTTTTGTATTCATCTATCTGAAAAATATGTTTGCATTGTTACCATACTGCAGTATGGAAATGGAGATTGCGTGGAAGTAATATTTTATAACTATGATAGAACAATTGGAGTAAAAATGGAAATACAGCAGACTTTGAGTAGTATGTGGGAGGCATCTCATGCTGTTGATCAGGTGGTTGAGCAGATATGATTACTTTTGTTACATAATTTTAAAAGTTCTAAAAAATCTAGAAATGGAAAGGATCGAAAATTTTTGTAGTTTCTATAAAAGTAAATTCAAATTATACATAAATGGAATAAATCATCTTACGGTAAGGTATATATTTAACTTTCAGATCTAATGTCTGTTTTACACATTATAGTTTTAAAAAATTACTTTTTTCCTAAAAAAACTATAATAATTGTTGCGGTAGTAGTAAGGTTTATCATAAAGAATGACATTATCCTTTACACTGAACAAAACAATGTAATGCCTTATTAATTTATGTTTTATTGTTGTGTTGTGGTTTTTTATATTATTATTTTTAATTATTTGTTACATTTAGTGTTATAAAACTTAACTTTTTAATTCATTTATTATTCAAGATTGCTTTACATCAGATCGTTCGTGAAGAGAAATGAAACAAAGATATATTAACAATTATTTGTTAGGTAACATTTCTCTCGCCATTTATATCATCAAATTTTTATTATATGAATAATCAACTGATACTGAAACATTAATGCGATATAGTTAATTATGTATTTACATAATTTGTCATTTTAACTGCATAACATAGGTTATGTTTAAGGCATAATAACAAAAGTTGTGCGGTTAGTGAATGAAATTTATAAATTTATGATACTTTTTCTTATTACCTTACTGTTCAGGTTAAGTCGATGAGATCACCAGCAGAGCCCTAAGTTCCTGATTGTTGTTTTCAAATTTTTTCCTACCTGTCTCTAAAAGTCTACAAACAACTATAATAGCTTAAAAGAATAGGAAGAAAGAAAATGCACTTATTATCAGCATAATAAATTGTTGAAAACTGAACATCTATGAATCTTTATTTATCTAACCTCCAGCGTGAGTACGGTGAAACGGTTCATAATTCAGTTTGATACTTCATGTCACACATTTTAAAGATTGGGAAGTTTGTAAGAAAAGCTGTACCTGTTATCGAGTGTCACTTCAATTACTGGAGGAGAAATTTTTGTTGCAGAATATATTTAAATTGATCGTTGCAAAATAATTAGTAGATAATGTGCCATCCCATCAACATTCCAACTCCCCTGTAATTGTCGTCAAAATGGATATTTGTTGCTTGGAGGTGCTCTCAAGCATTCTTCTGGGCAGGGAAGTTTATCTTGTACTTCTGATCCTTTCACGATAGATCATCTTTTCTCACCACCCACCCTTATTGTTAGTCCCTTCTTCTTCATTATCGGTTCTGCACTTCTTAGTCTGACCTTTCTAGCTCCTCCAAGCTGTGGGTGCCAGGATCCGAAGAGTCAATGCTTCCTTGAAGCTTCATATGGACTCCATGTCCTGTTTAATGGCTGTAGTGTCTGTTAAGTAAAAGTTGGTCCTCTAAACCCTACCAAAATACAAAAATGTTGATTTATTTATTACTTGATTTCATATACAGATGAAATATGAGAAAGGTAAGAACATTTCAAGCAAATGAATTTGTTATGTAATAGATCCATTGAAACAATATGTTTATTTAATTATATTAAATTAAACAATATTTATGAGTTTTAAAAATGATAAATAATTATATTGGTAAATCATAAATATTGTTTATATAAAATTGTACTTTTATGGCATTGTTAAATTGTAAATAATGTTATATTGTCAAAGGGTTTAGTATATTCAACTAAAATTACATAAAAATTAAGTAAAAGCAAAAAACTGTTGTGTGGTACAGTCTCTATTTATAATATGAATTAAGTGAAAAGAAAACACTAGGCTCTTCTAGTAAAGGACTCTATTCTTTCTAACTGAAAAGCAATTTCTTTAGGAGTCAGTTTGTTTTCGGGTAATGTATAAATCAAATCTTGCATTCACATATTGAGATGTAGCTATTCCAGTTAAACTTTAATACTGTCAGCTCCAAGGTTCTATTCCTGACTTTCATTTGTTTTTTAATTCTAATCAAACAAATTGTGGCCTTGTGAACTTAGGATATACACATTGAATGTACATGGTTATTTCATGAACAAGAGATTGAACTACCTATAAGTCCTGATGAAATAAAGACTGGAATAGATACCTTGGAGACTGCTAGATTATCAATTGATTTGCTTGTTCAAATAGTAATAAGTTTTTGGATTGTCGGTCATTTATAACTTTTGTTTTCTCTTTAATGTTGAGGCATTGTATGTAATTTGTTGTTTCATGGAAGTAAGTGCTTCATTTGTTTGTTACTTTACAGTATCTGCCTATTCTTTGTTATGGTTGAAACACATTTACAAGGTTTAAAAGGCATCAATCAGAGTTCTTTCTCTGAAACTATTAATATTCACTCTACAATCAGTTTTTTTTATGAACAGACTAAAGGTGTCACTTGCAGGGCTAAAAATCACCTGCATTTTGGTGAGTTTGGCATTCTAATAAACAACATGCTACTGTGTGTTCAGTTCACTGACAAATGCTGTGTGAAATCACTTTATTTCTCATTTTTCTTCATTAACCAGTCAGTGAATGCTTGTTTCAGAAGGCTGTAAAATTTTCAGGAACGATGTACGTATGGTATCATATCAAGTAGCTAACAATTGTTTTGTTACTCATTCACATAAACAGAAATATATTTAATTAATAAAAGTAGAACTAATTACTACATAATTTCAACACCTTTATTGCAAGATGTCTATTTTTTTAAATATATTCAATGTGACTAGGCACCTGATAATTAAGCAATTTTTTAATCTGGTGCAAGTGTGTTTTTTATGTTCATATGTATGTGTTCTTGTATAGTATTGTATTGTTACTAATGTGGTGATAGAACCTACCTGCTTTCTTCTTTGTACAGCCTACTTTTGTTATGTTTTATCTCTTTAAGAATTGACAGCCTAATTTCTAAGGATTATATGTTCAAAAATGACAATTTCTACAGTGCAAATGGATTTTCTGGTTGTTAAAAATTTGAAAAGAAAGAACACAATAATACACATAATAGGGGTTACAATTTTTTTTTTTAATCTGTACTATGCATGTATGTGTATACATATAAGAAGGATCTGTATTGTTGATACTCTAGAAGCTGTTAAAATTTTGATTTGTTTTAATGAATCTACTGTGAATACTTTCTCTAATTTATTAGTTTAAAACCATAATACTTTTTCTGCACAATTCAAACAGTTGCTCACATCTCATAAAATAACTTATGCAGAGTCAAATTATTATTATTTTTTTTAATGTGTTAATTTATTTAGCTTGAATAGATGACAACAAGCTGTACTGCAGTCTATATCAAATCAATTTTCCTCATGCAGTTTAAAAAAGAATATTGAATATGCTACATAAGATATAAAAATTGAATAATCATCAATAAATTGTTGTTATTATTATTTTATTTTTTAGTGTTACACATTATTGAAAGTGTAAATGTGCACGGATGATTTCCCTCAGGTATGAATGGAAATCTTCTATACAAATTGATTTAAACATTTCTCTTTAATTTAAAATTCTTCAACTTTATTGGCCACTGATGTCGCAAAGTTATTTTATTCATTTGTATCCGTGACCAGTTTATATCTATCTTCATTTTATACTATTGCTTTCATGTTTCTTCTTACATGAGATGTATAATGTGTCTTATAGTCTGCAATTTCCTAGTGGTCCTTCTGTGTTAAATCTGTTTTCAACTGATTATTTTTGATTTTCTTTCCAACCCCATTCTTTTTATATACTGTACCCATTTTATTTATGTCTTCTGTTAAAATAATGTAATCATTACTGCATTACTCGGCAAGATTGTTAAGCAGCATAAAATTATATTGTCTTTTAATTAATTTCAAGAAACACATGATAATAAGTAAAAAAAATATTGGGATTAATAAAGAAGCAAGGACTTCAAGGGAACTGATAATATCCACTAAAATATATTTAGAAAATGCAAAAGGTAAGTACTAATAGAAAGAACTGGTATGTTTTTTACTACCTCTTCATTCCTTTATCCAGCATCCTGGATCTGGCATTGGATCATAGACATGTTTTTCTATCCTTCCATTCCAAACCCTTTTCACATCTACACCTTACTAATAATATCCTTCTTATCTTTATCTGGCCACCTTTTCCTTGATCTTTCTTTTGGTCTTTTCCTTTTACCTCCCGATTCAACATTTTCAAAGTCCTTTTTTCTCATTCTCTTAATGTGCCCAAATCATCTTGAGTTTTCCACTCGTATTCAATCCAAAACACATTTTGTAATTACGTAAGCCATTACTTTACTTCCTCACATGATCTTTCTTTGTTTTGCTTGACATGCATGTAATAAATTTTATTTCTATTGCTTCTAGTTTACATTCCTCCTACCCTTTGGTGACCCAAGCCTTTGCACCATATGTCAGAGCTGACTTGCAGTACATATTATGTTACATTTCCTCATTCTGTACTAGTACTCTTACATGCTAATAAATATTTGTAGTCTATGCTCTTTTTGTTATTTCTCTACCGATCTTTCCATTCTCTGCCTGCTCGCTACCCAAATATTTAAAACTTTTTACCAGTTCAAACTTTGTCTTATATTTTAACCTTTCCTCTTTGTTATTTTTCTGTTCTGGCTACCACCTACTTCTTACTCTTCTCGTTATTTACTTTCATAGCAGACATCAAGTGTTCTTTGAACTTGATTTTCAACTTTCACTCCATATGATAGTGTCATTAGCAAAAAACCATCCTTTTCTTTCCTCCTAGTCTTGTGTTCCCTTCTTTACAAATTTTATCATGCTTTTATAAATAAAAGCAATGATAGTGCCCTCAATGTCTTGCCAGTAATAACAGCAACATCCTTTGAGAATCCCATTTTTCTTTGCATGCAAGTCTTACATGTTCAGTATGTTGAATCTCTGCTCTTACTACCTCCTTTCCATACTCTTTCTTTGTAAAGTTCATAATATTAATTTTCTTATCACACATACACTATCATATGCTTTTTGAATATCTGAAATACGATTAACAAATAATTTTCAAATTCTTGTATGTCTCTCCATCAGCATTTTTGCTGCAAAAATAATGAAGCTAATTGTGGATCTATTTTTTCAGAAACCATACATGTTCTTTCTGTAGCAGTTCCTCTACCACCGTTCTATTCACCGATACTTTTACTATGTACAAGAGCACCACACCTCAAATTTCCATTATTTTCTCTATTTCATATTTTTTTTTAAATCAATACGATAACACTATTCTCTCTGTGCAGCCTTCAGTACACAAGGTAACCTATTATCTATCTGGCTTCTTTGATAACTTATATGTAGAACTTATTCACAGCTAATTGCTTTTCTCACCTTCATTTTCTTAATGGCTTCCTCAATCTTTGCCATCGCTATTTGTTTGTTTACTTCTTTCCCTGCCATACCCCAACACAAATTTAGTAACTTAAAAGATTCTTCTCCACCTACCTTTAATTTCCTTGATGTATGCCTACATATTTACACTTTCATCTTTTTCTGAAATTCATTGTCTAGTTTCTTCTCTTAACATCTCTGAGAATGTAAATTAGTTCCTTTTTCGTAAAATACTACCCTCGCAAAATTCATCTTTGCTTCTACATACACATATTTTCATCCTTTTGATTTTTCCTTGCATCTTTTCTTTGTTTTATCACTTTTCTTACTGTATTATTCCATTATGGTTTTTTTTTATCGGAGTGTTATTCAGAACAGGTCAAACTTAATTTCTTTAAACAACACTTTTCATGTAATGTTCCAAAATTAATTAGTTAATGTAAGTCTGTTTAATATATTTATTTTATTTTGCTGAGTTATAATATACACAAATCTATTTTAAATATTTTTTTATGTATCTTACAGTGATGCAGTTTAAATTACTAACAATTTTTTTCTGTTTTCATTTCAGGTAAGTGTAAGAACGATCTGTAGCGCTAAATAATCGTCGTAAAGAGGTATTTATAAGTTTAGAAAACTATTATTTCATGTTTTAAACTCTAGCGCCATTAAAATAATTTTATAGCCGTACAATCTAAAATATTTCTTAATTTTCTAATTCTAGCCGCGATGTAAAGAGCGTTCGAACGTAAAATTCCGTTCGGGCAGTTGTAAGGACAATATTTTTTTTTATTTGTTGTATCGCACCTTCCCGTTCCCGGATTTGAATGGATAGAAAATTTCCTTCCATTAGGTTTTCTTGTTTAGTGTCGTATACAGTAGATCGGGTTTTTCGAATTTTTAAAATTTCCTTAAATAAAAGCAGTTCTTGTTTTTATTTCTGTGGTTCAAAATAAGTATTAAACGATGGTTCTACTGAGATTTTTGAACGTTTTGATTCTTCTATCGATTCCTTCTTTTTTTCTACAGTATCGAACTTTTTCAATTTTTATTATTTATTTTCATCCTAGATTTTTCATTTTTACTAATAATTTAAAACAAAAGTTTTCTACTAAGTTAATACCATCAAAAATCATGCGAAGTAAACATTCCACGAAAAAAATTAACTCCTTATATCCCCTCAAAAAGCCGTTTACATCCCTAAATTGTTTACGAGCGCTCAAATTACTCATACAATACACAGTTAGCCAATTCTCCTTTCGTTATCTCCTGCGATATAAATTTTGATGATCTTATGACTTAATTAAACCGCCAAACTGATTTGTATATTAATTTATCAGTTTGTGTTACACACTTTTATTGAACGGCACGTTACCCCGTCAGTACTCTTTCTGTTTCCATCCGGAAAGAGAAACAGGTTGTGGATCTCCCGACTTCAGAAGAATAAACTGTCGTTTTTTGAAAAAGCGCGAGATTCTACCCAGGAATCGAGTTTGTGAAAACCGTTATGAAATGAAATTGTATTTCGGTGAATACAGTTTTGGAAGTGCAGTGCCAAATTGTGCAAGCAAAAAACCGGAATGCGTGTGGGAACCCGTGAACCTTCCACCGGACGTAAATTTGATTTAATGTCAGTGTGAAGAGCTTATTTCTTTTACCTTTAATAATAGATACTGGCGATAGATCTTTTCTATCGCCAGTTGAATATGTGTAAGAGCACCGTTGTCGACTGTTATATGTATTTCGGGGAAATATGTCTTTACGCCTTGCAAAAATAGGTGACGTAAAAATTGGCGGTCTTGGATGTCGAAATCCGAAAGTAAATTCACTCGCCGAAAACCAAATGCAGAGTTCTGTCTCAACAGAAGTGTTCCTGCAAGAGTATGTTTAAGAAATTTGTGTGTGTGTGTGTATACATATATAATTATTATTATTACGTTTCGTTATGTCCACGATGAAGGATCACGAGCAGATCACTTAGGAAGTCCCAGAGATTCGAAAGAACATAAAGAAAAACATGCTCGTTAAGACGTATAGTGTTTACGGAATACACTTCGAAGGTGATGATTTTAAAATCGGAAGCAAATCTGTTCACTTCCATCAAGACGATGGAAATTTTATAGGGACTCAAGATTCCAAGGCGCGCGCGGATTATACGAGTTGCTTTTTATGAAAGAACCGAGCCATACGTATATGCCGACTAATGTTTGCTGACGAGATAGATGACGTCATGCCGATCACAGCTGACTTTGCTCCGTCGCGCTGCGTCCAACTGTTACCGAGATATAGCGTTTTCAAATTTCGATATTTTTTTTAAGTTTTGATGTGGCAGGGCTGTCATTGTGGAGGGGCCGAGACAAGATAGCGGATATTACTCATCTTATTTTTACGGTCTCAGTGATATCAGCTTTAATAATAGACATGTATTTTATAATCGACTATCGTTTTTAATTATAAGCTAATTTAAATAGTACCGAGTGGTATAAAAATCACGTACGATTTTCCTACATGAGCACTTTTACACTGTTGCAATGCATCTTAAGCCGGATGGAAAAAAGTGGTAAATTATATATAAACTATAATAAATTATTTGTGAAGTGAGAGTTTTTATTAAAATAAAATTTTACGTGTTTTTAAAATTCTGACTTTTCAGAATGGTATAATACGAAAGATGGTAAAAACGTGTGAGGTATTAATAAATTTGTTATTATTATAAGGTCGAGTTATATTATTTGTGTTTTTAACTTATTTTTATTTATTTTTTAATAAAGTGTGCTCACTGCACTATTTAATGTACCTTGTTTGTTATCTCACCTGAAGAAGCACTGAAATAGTGTAAAAATGTTCCCGGGGTTAAAATCTTAAGCGAATTAAAACTTAACAGTGATCATTTAAATTATCTGATAGTTAATTAATTTTACTTCTGCGCTATTGTTTTGGAATACTTTCTTTATGAGTGATGCCTGCATTGCTGTGGCTTGTGTAACACGGGTACAATTAATGATGAACTTTTTCATCAGAAATTGAACCAAAGAACTTGGGATATAAAAATTACAATGTTAGACATTAGATGCACTGAACAGCCATTTGAATACCATGTTGTAGAATAAAATTTCTGATTTTAAATTTTAATCGTTAGGTTTTTTAAATTAAACTGTAAAATGTGTTTAAAAATAAAGATCTGTTTCATAACGACATTAAAAACAAAGTAGCATCAAAATCTTTCAGCTACAGATTTAGTCAGAAAAGTAAAGATACTTATGAAAAGCTAGAATTATGTAATAGTGTTGATAATCATGAATTTGTTTATAATCAACGATATATATTAGCCGAAAATAAAATTACATGTTCTGAAGAAGATTAAATATTATCATTAGATATACTGCCACAACATAAGGTTTCATTCTAAAACACTTTAAAAAAAAAAAAACAATTACTGATGTAATTCCTAATTAGAAATATAATGAATGATACACTGATCCTTAAATTCACTTTATTTAATAAAAGTTTATTATTTGCTATATAGTGCCATGAATTTATTAATTTTGAAAACACTATGAATTACTTCTGATTTGAACATTAATAAGTCTTACATAATGTGAAGTTTCCTACTAGTCCAGTGAATTTCATTTACTATAAATATGGTATAAAAACTGCAGATAATTCAAAATTGTTTTGTTTATATGAGATATATTCGAAAACATTTCAGTGAAGGAATTTCCTCAAGATACTGCCAGTTGTGAACAGTAGTTGCAGCCTGATAAATAATATGAGGAAAATTCAAATACTTTGCTAATATGCTTGGTTCATCTTTTACTGTAGACTGTTTTTTTAATTACATTCTATACTGCATCAAACATATTTTCTTTTGAGGAACATTTGTACAATAAAATAATGCCAACTTTTCTCTATAAAAGTAGGCATAATTAACCATAAAGGGGACTAAAAGAAGACTGATTTACTGAGAGATGTGTTAGTAAATTATTGTTAATAAGATTTAATTCCTCTGTAGTTCATTAGATACATTAAAAAAAAAAAAGATTTGCTATGTTTTGTGATAACAGTTTTTTTTTAAATACAGAAGTCAATGCTTCTAATCTAGAAATAAATTAATTGTCTTAAATTATTTATTTTTGATGTTTGTGTAAACCAGAACTTAAATATCAATAATTTTATTTCATCAATAATTCAGCCCATTATGCTGGTTTGAATCATTTGCTTAAGAGAAGCAGAGAAACTGTAACAAAAACTTAATGTAGTGTACAACAATACCAAAATAAATTGAATTATTTGTGTTTATGATGAAAGGAATTCAATTAAATATGCCTTTAATAATCTTTTGAATGAACTTTCATTTATAGAATCTCAATTCTAGCCCTCTACTAGGAATTTTTATATTAATTTATTACCTGTTTACAAAATGAAGTCTTCTGAAATAATTTTAAATTTAATATTTGAATTTTAAATTTGATTTTCAATATGAATATTGCCCTTGCACCTTGATTATGATCATCCATATCTTCATTTTTATTTGAAGTTAAAAAAATACACTTGGATACTTCTAAATAATTCCAAGCAATGTGTGGTTGTTCCTTTAGAAATTCTACATTTATTTTGAGGTTATCCTTTTATTTCTGAAAGTTTAGTCATTTTTGTTGCAGGATATATTTTTCATCTATCTTGAGTAAAAATTGCGCAATCTCTAAGATTAAATTGCTTAATCTGTTTGAGGAATGGGCTTCCACCTCCTAAAGGGAGTCTTTAGCTTTCCTCTAGATGGATTTCTTATCTCATACTATAGTTCATCAGAGTGTAGATCATCTTTTCTTATTGCTTATTCCTTTTCCTTATTCTTAAACCTCTTCCACATTTTCAGTTCTGTGTGGTAGATCTGATCCTGCTACTTCTGTACTGAAATGCCTTGGCCGATGAAGAGAGGCCTAACATCCTTGTTTACAGTCTGATGGTTGCAAAATTAAAGTATCAGCTGAAGCACCTAAGAGGTAAAGTTGGCTTCATAATGCATGCTAAAATATTAACAGGAAAAATATTAGAGGTAAAAACAACTGTTCCTACTTATGGCATATTTCTGAATTTTAAGAATTCTTTGTAAATTAGAACATGATAAGGTATTATGCAGAACAGTTCCATACAAATATTTTACTGTAACAAACTGCTATATTTAATTTATTTTTTAGTCGACTAATTTTTCTTTAAACCTATCTAGAGTATTATTTTACTGTATAACTCATGAACATATATACTTTATGATAGTTGTCTGTTGGTGGTAAATACTAATAAATTTGCCAACATTTTCATTTATAGTTATTATTATTATTATTATTGAAAGATCTAAAAATACTATTCTTGGAGAAAATACATTTAGTAATATAATAAATAGAGTAATAATTTTGGAGAAATAATTATATTTATAGCTAATTGATTTTTTAATGATTTTTATAAGATTCAAGTATCCCCTGAATTTTGATTATTTGCATTTGTATGGTTAGAGAGAGTATAGTCAACTGATTTGATTTCATTGTTGATTGATTCATTTATTGATGAAATATTGGATTTACTTTTTTATCAGGCTAAATGTTTCTATCATCATAAGGCTGCTACAGTTTTTGTAGCAGCAATTTTTATAAGTAATGATTATGAATCAACAGATTTTTAAAAAAATTAACTCGAGTCTTGAAATAGAATGAATTTACTTAGAAATATTTTTTGATAACACTATCTTAATAAAATTCTTTACGGTTAGGGAATAATCAGTTTCTATCAAAACTTCTTTTCTATCATAAAGAGCCACTGTTAAATTAAAATTATTGCTAGTACTTAAAGTTCAAATTTCTTTCCATCAAGAATAATTCAACATTTTTATTCGCGTAATAAAAACTTTTGTTCTGTAAATAAATCCAGAGAGCAATGCCCCTGAGAAGAATGTTCAATCCAGTATGTGTATCTTAAAAAAAAAACATTAATGTCTTTTCCAAATTCTCCATGTTTATTTTTTAATTCTGCTCAATTCCAAAAGGGATTTCATTTTTTGTTTTAAATATAATAAAAGGGAAACCTATGGATATCAATTAGAATCTTATGCATTGTTTTAGTTTAAGTGTTTATTATTTCAAATGTAGTGGTATTTTTAATTAAAATGGCTAAGTTGCAATTTAAAATGAGTTAAGTTTTGATACATTTTTTTTTTAAATGCCTGAATTATATATAGGAAATACAGTAATTTATATCTAAAAATTTTAGGAAGTTAATAAACTTTTTGACTTTGCTCTTGTAACACATGTTCTTTTTCTTCAGGTAGTCCCTAGTAACCTATCTTTTATAGAATGATTTTAGCAACAATTTTATATTATATATATATTTTTTTAATATTAGTTGTTTTATATTGTGAAAATTATTTAAACTTAGAGAAAAATTATTACACAGTGTAATATAATGCAAAATATGTTTGTTTTTGTTTTTATATAATTTTTATTACATATTCTATTAGTATAATACATTTTTTTTTTTTATCGTTTGTTTTTATATAATGAACATTGTTTGCTTACAACTTTCTTTAACTAACAGTGTTGCTGACAAAACTGCCTTTCTTACAGTTTTAAAGTTAAAGTTAAATATAGTTAGTATTTAAATTTGGTTCTGTGATTCATAAAATAATGACATTTCATGAATTTAATTAAAACAATTGTATATACATTATGTGGTTTTTGATTTATTAAGTAAAGTTTATTTTCATTACTTAAAATCAGTCAGCATAATCATTATTTAGGCAATAAGCTGCATATTGATGTTAAATATGCAGCTTATTGCTAAGTATATAAATAAATATATTTTAGACAAATCAGTCACTGATTTTTGAAGTGCATACCGGTGAATTTAAGAAAGATTATAGATGACATGCTTTGTTTGTAAATTGAAGTAGGAATTAGTATAAATTTATGTGACAAGTTATTTCAATTTTAGTAGCATCACAACAAATTATACAAATGTATTATATTTGTATCTATTAAAATATTAGAGTTACCTTTTATGGAACAATTGTAAATATCTTCATTGTTTAGTAGAATTAACTTTTTTCATTTGATCTTCACTATTCATGTTACTTACCACTCATATAGTACTTTCAAAGAAATCTTTATAAGATATTTAACAGAATTTAATTAAAAATATAATTTAAAATATCAGAACTGTAGAGAGGCTTGTGTGGGTTTACCATCTCAATTTTTGATATAAAATGTAAATTCTTTTATTGATATACTCGTATTATATCCTTGCATTACATTTAATACTGGTATATTGTTTACATTAGTGATATAAATTTTCTTTTTATATCATATGTACTTCTACAGTTATATGCTCTGTTAATGTAAATTTATATAGGTGATGGTAAATATATATCTCTACAGTTTTAATATTTAAAATTATTTTCTAAATTATATTCTATAAAATTATGTTATAATCTGTGTAGTCTAAATGAATAATAAAATAAGCGAGTGAAAAAAAAACTAATTTTAATAAATATCTAATAATTATGTTTTGCTACTAGATTGTAATTCAGTAAGCTATTTATTAATAAATATCTTTTTATGATAATAGTTTTTGCATAATTTACCAAATTATCTAATAATATTAAACATTCAGTTTTGATGTTTTGTTTTGTTTGTTTTACATGCTTAATATCCTTAAGGTGAATAAACTCTTTTGCTCAACATTTCATTACCTACTTCATTGTTTTACTGGCTGAATTCCAAACAATTCGGATAGCCAATACAAGTAAAAGCTGTAGATATTCGGCCTATATTTTTTTCTATGAATTTAAAAGATTAAATATTAATTTACTCCCTTATCTGCAGATGAACTTTAAGTTGTATAGTGTATATGAATACAAATATGAATAATTGTTGAGAAATAACTCACGGTAGAGTTTATTTGAACGTTTGGAAGTTAGTTTGTTTTAGCTAGTTGCCATTGTTACTGATCATTTTAGCTCTATCTTGTATTCTCTAGTAGCCAAAACTGTATATTTACTCTTGTTTGACTCTCTATTAACATTATCTGTAATCTCAAACACAATTAATATAATTCATTAAAATAATGGTGCTGCAGTGATCGGGTATCTTTAAATAATTTGCTAGTAGTTTAAATATAAAGAAATTATAGGCAGTGAGGTCAAGTCAATTAGATATTTTGAATTAAAATATTTGATATATTTACTGCACTTCTGAACTTACGTGTAATTTTTTTATGGTTTATATTTTTTCATGAATTCTATAATATTCTATAATAATTATATTAATATTTCTATAATACTATAATGTTTTCTATAATATTTGTTATGTAAGAATTAGGTACCGTGTACTCATAGTTTTACGCTATCAGGAAAAATAATTTAGTATATAATCTTTCTTATTAATTTATTAACATCCTCTTTTCACATTTATATTAATTTTACAATTGTATAAACACTTACTAACTAAATATATAGATATATATTATATATAACTACAGTAAAATCCTGGCACAAATTTGAGCATAAATTATAAAATAATGCATGTTTGGAGAGCTACTTCTTTGGATTTATTTTACATTATTAGTTTCACAGTTCATTTCTCACAAGATAATGTATATAATGTTTATTTTTCCTCTTAATTACTTAAAGTAATTACATGGTTTGCATGATGCAAATTAATCATAAGAAATACACAGTATTTTTGAGCTTACATTAAACTTATGTCATAAATGAGTAACGTTTAATTATTTCTTGTATAACATTTTGATTAAGGCTGGTAATAAATTTTAAAATAAATACATTTTTATGATTCACTTTCTAAATTATGTAATACTAAATATCCTTCCCAGAAACACAGCTTATTTTCAGCCTGTTTGACTATAGGATAGACTCTATTTGTCATAGGTTTATTTGGCTCCATTTTTGAAATAGCCTTTAAAGCTTCCCAGTTTGTGATCAAAGAATATGTTTTGTATCTGATTTGTTCATTTATTAATTTGAATTCTTCATTCAGAGTGTTGGTACATTTAATGATATTTTATGCTGGATTAATTATGTGAATATACTTCTCATATTAAAAGTGTCCATGGAAAGATTTGTTCTTGAAAATGATAAGAAATCAGTAACCACACTATAACTGACAAAAATAACATTAATTGAATAAACATGAAGTGTTATGGCATCTGTGTAATGTTTTGCCAGGTTTTACAAACCGCAACACCAAACAATGAGAGAAACTATGAGGTATTTTTGTTTAATAGTAAAAAAATAAAATATTTTGAAATTTTACACTTTCTTTGAAGGACTTCTACTTTGTTAATGAAGTAATCAACACTATACATAACCTACTGTTGATAAAAGTACAGGAACTTTTGTGAGGATGAGAGGTAATATGTTACTTCTTTTAGCTGAGGCAGGAGGTGTTGGCTCCTAAGTTGTCAACTGTGGAAAACTAATGTATGTGGAATTCTGCATATTGTCCAGTAAACTGAGATAACTACTGTTTGTTCATTGTAATTCTCATTCAGGCTAGAAACACTGAGAATAAATTCATATCTGTTACCACATAATTTTAATATATCGTAACTTATTCTTTGATTGTGTACCACAAAGCTTTGCAAACTATTCAAATCAAGTATTGTATTCAGCAATACCTTTTTTTTTTTATAGAAGGACTGATCTTTAATCAACTGATACTAAATTGCTGAAAAAAGTAGTAGTACAACAAAATCCTTTGCATCAAATAATGTCAAAAGTGTGTAGTTTGAATCTATTTTCATGCTACTGCTTACTCATTCATGTAAAAAACCTTTGAAAAGAAAGCATTTATATGCTTCCAGAAGACACAAAAACAATTATTTTCATTAAAAATATGTCATGTTTAGTTTCAGTAATTATTTTTATTAAATTCTTCATATTTTGTTATGAATAACCAAGCATATTATTTTAATGAATAAATGCAAGGTATGTCATATCACCTATCATGAATTGTTTGGTTTACACTTGCTTTAACTCTTATTTTTTAACATTACATCTCATAATAAAACTTTGCACAGAAATATTTTCAGAACCGAAAATACCACACTAGTTACATACAACCAATTGCAATTTAAGGTTATTATCTGTTTATAGCATTTAATTATATTGAAGAAAGTATAATATTTTCAATATACCCTCATTTAAATAAAGCTTAGCAAGTGATGGATTTTGAATGTCTATATTTAGCCATTCATATTTGTAATAAATAGAGAATAAAAAAAATGTTAAATTTCTTTTCTAAATAACTGGAAATATACTTCTGTAAGATATTTTCAAGGCAATGATATTTGATCACTCTACAATTTGACGTACTGAACTGATTTTTCTAAATCAGTTTTAGCAACACTTAACAACATCTCGATTCCCCCCCGAGGGGAGAAGATCCCACCTCGTAGCGTGTCCGGTCTCTACACCACCCCCTCCGTTCCTAGCCAGTAGTGGCTTTAACGGAGGACATCTTCTCGCCCTCAAACTGATTGTGCCACACAGCTTTCAGTCCAGGCCCCGCAGAGATGCCACCGATGCAGATGCCCCGAGGGACACATCTACATCGGTAAAAATTCACCCCGAGATAGATTTACGTGTTTATGCCTTCAGAATGAAGACAACAGACACCTGCAGCTACCACGTCGCCCTCAAGAACTAAGCTAGGAAACCTAATCGCGGAAAGAAGACCCCGCGCCTAGATCCTACTATAAAGAGCCACTTCTGAATGTCTCAGATCCGCACTAAGAACCTCTTTAATAAACTTCCCACTAAAGTTTGTACAGCGAAATTTAGACCTAGTTCCCTTAAGAACCCCGCTTAAAACACTTAACAACAGTATCATCTGCAATATCACTGAGGACGAGAGTAGCATCACAGTCTTGAAAATATCTTATAATATTTAATAAAATAAATAATAGAAGCATATTTCAACTTACTTATAAATGAAGAATATAATACTCAGATAAATTTTATCAAAAAAGTTAAGACTAGGAATGAACCAAAAGACTTATAATTCTAAAATTTTTGTTAAAACTGTTTATTGATCAAGGATGTTTAATCAGTTATAGTACTTCTTAAACTGTAATTATTGCAATTTATTTTTATAGGCTCTAAATAGATTTATGCAATCAAACATATTATACTTAAAAATGACAAATATTATAAGAATTTTTTGTTGCATGTTTACTAATATTTCATTTTTAAACATAATTACAGTTGGTAATTTACTGAAACAAGTAGACTAGTCAGTTTCATGTGATTGGTGAAGGTAGGTTATATTTAGATCAAATTTTTATGTTCTGTTATTTTATGTAGCACATTATTTCAGGTAACCAAATGACACTTTAGAGAAGCTACATAAAAAAAAATATCAAAAAGATAGTAACAGAAAATACATAACACTGAGATAACCAACCAACAGTCATAAAATTTCTAGCATTTTCATGATAAAAGGTAACTTTGTTACTTCAGAACAATAAATAAAATACCCAAGATCATACAGAATACAAAAAAAAAATGCAGACTGTATACACAGAGACCCAAGTATATACCAATTAAACCAAACTGATAGCATTAGATCCTACATGCGACAGATTTGATGTACATTCATCCATAGACATAAGCAAACATGCAAGCACCAGACATAACAACAGAATCAGATTTTGCAGATAATGTCATAGAAAAAGGACACACTTACAAACATTAACCATAATGTGTAAATTTTATATATAGCATCTAAAAACTGACATCTCAATATGTTTCAACAACATAAAATTTGCAACCGCCCAATATTTAATGAAAACAGCATGTTAAACAAACAAATTCACCATAGATCAAATATATTAATAAAAAGTTTACATTATAAAAAATAAAATCCAGTAAAGAAAATTAGTTGCATGAAAATGTAATAGTAAAGCATTATACTGTTTTTTTCTTTTCATTTTTTTGTAAGTTAAAACTTTATATTAGTAAAAATCCCAGTAAAAAAAATTTAGCAATCAATTGCAAGTGATTTTTAATGTAGCTATTGAAATCATTATAGACCAGATAAAATGTTAACAGGGCATTTTTGCATTCACAGAATGGCATGATGAAACACAATGTAATATTAATAATGGGTTTACATTTCAAGTAATTATCATTGCAAATCATTTCTCAGTACTCATTATCATGCAAAAATGTCATTTACAAATGTGTCTGTTTTTAGTGATATGGCACTGATGCATCTTGTTTTCTTATCCCAACAATTCCCTTGAATAAAATTTAGTTTTAATTAGATTTTTCCCTCATATCTCGTGAACCAATTTCTTGATAAATAGATGGTAATGAAGAACTTTTTTATGTGGTGTGGTGAATACTCTACAATCTCATGCCTGTTGTACTCTGCTAGATTGTAAGGATTTCCCAGGACTGGATGTACTTCCATTTGTAAATATTTGTTTGAAATATGTATTTCAACATACGAAAATATTCTATTCAATATTCTCTTTCAGTTATGATGATTTATAAATATGTACTTATCTCTTGCAGTTCTGATATGTGTTACTGTACATTCAAATATGGAACAATGATTTTCCAATTTTGCTCATTATTTAGTATATTTTGTAAGTAATATTGATTCTCCAGTACATTTTCCATTTTTTCAAAAAAAATATAAACTTACTTTTAACTAACATACATGGCATGCCGTATACTTTTTCAGTTGTTCAAAAGGATGTGAAACAAAAAAAAATCTCAGTTCTTTTTAGAATATGTATAACAACATATATATGAAAAATGAACTCTGTATGGCACATAAGAACATTACATGAAAGATTCAAAGGTTACCTAGCTGAAGAAAGGAACTGATAAAACAAATAAAAATGAAAAAAGACACAAAGAAGTTGAAAAACCTAAATCACTACGTAAGAGTAAATATACTTAGTACAAAAAAAAAGGCCAAGATATAATGCGAGTATTGACCAGTAATTTGCACAGTAAATACAAATGCTTATTAACTATAAGTTTTATGTGTCCAGTATTGGGAGAAAATGTTTAAGTGATATGTAAGCATTTTCATTTAATTTTTTATTTTAATATCAAGTGTATTGTTAAACCTTAATTTCTTTATTCCACTAATTCATTTTGTGAACTTATATTTCATATAATTTAGGTAAACTATTTTTAATATATTTTCAGCAAAATTTGTAAACAAAAAAATTGCAAACGAAGTAGTATGTTAAGAATTAGAAATATTGATGTGAGAAAAGTATTAATAAGCAATCTTATAAACTATCCCAACTCTTTTCTTATTTACTTAAAAGTTCAGATATAGTTCCTGAAAGGAATATTTTTATTAGTTTTGAAACAAATAATGGATTCTTATGGTTGTGATTTTTGTAAGTATAAAATTTCCTTAATAATCAATATTTTAATTACTGAAATATCTTGCATTCTTCTGATATAACCAGATTGATTAGTGGAAGGTTCAACCTTCATTGAGTGAATCACTTACTGCAGTGATTAAAATAGATAATAAACCTAATTTACTTTACTCATACAATTTTATTCGTCGTAAATTGAACAGAGAAGACAAGGGTAGAATTGATTACAATTATTCAAGGTTTAGTTTCTAATGTGCTGAATAAAGAATGATAGTATCAGTTTGTTACATTAATAGCAGATTTATTGTTTATAATGAAATCTCAGAGAATGGATGACGGTCAAGTAGTCGATAAGAGAGTAAGACTGAAAAATACATCCCCTTATCTGATGATTGCAGAACATCTCAGAACATAGCCTTCTGGAAATTTGATGGTGTGTTTAAGGGTAAGTGTCGACTGTCGCAGTCGCTTTCAACAAACATTTCCTTTTGATCAATGAAGTTAAGTGATACTGGCAATGTTTCACTGCATTTTGTAGGTGGTGTACTGTGGCTAATGACCATAGATGTTGATGCAGCTTTGATCTAGTGTAATTTAGTTATCAGATCGATGTTAAGTAAAAATTAGAGGTTCTTTATTATTTAAAATTCTACAAAATCTGGATTTTAAGATTTATAAAAACCTTCATTGTAGATGAACAGTAGATGACAATATCTGTCTGATGGATAAATGAAGTGCTTTTTTAATGGAAAATAAAGATACATTTTTTTTATGTTTAAAATAATACTAGAAATAATTCTCTATTTATTAAGAATTGTTTAATATATTTATTAAGAATGGCATGGCAGTATATGATAAAACCTTTACATTCTTGGAACATGTTAAGTAGCATATACGTAGCCCCAAATGTGTTAAGAGAAACAAATTAAGTACCATTCACAGAAGTATTATATTAACAGAAGTAGATTGAGTTTGAAAAGTCTTAGTTCTTTTTTTACCTGTTCGACTAACTACTTAAAAATAATAACAGTGAAGCAATCATTATAATCCAGCATAATTGTTTATTTACCAATATGAGATTAAAGTTTTACAACTTCTGTAATTGAATGTACCCAGTTCACAAAAAAAATCTCAATAGATATAAGTATGATAATGATAATAATGATATTTACATATCCTTATTAAATTTTTATATCGCATTTTGAAATGATTAATTATTTTTATTATTGAAAACAAAGTTTTAGACAGGTGTGCAAAACCCCTAAAGGGAGGTTAGGCTGCTTTAACATTTTTTATGTAAAAAAAAGAAGTTATAAAAATAGTAGTTGTTTTAAAGTTTTGATTTCTCATGGCAGAATAAAATAAATGTTTTGTAAGACGTATAAATGGTGTATTAGTAACTGTAGTTGAATTAATTTTCATTTTAATTTGATTTAATCTCCATGATATAAAAACAATGAGTTGATTTGTATTAACCACCAAATTCTCAGAGTATATGATAAATAAATTTATTGCCGCAAATTATCCAATTTGCAGAAAGAACAGAAATAAATTAAATGCAGTTTATAAGAAATAACATTTCAGGAAATTGAGCTGTTAAAAATTTTGTAAATGTAAATACTTAAAAAAGTACAGGTTGCTTCATCAACAGCTTTTATTAATGGTTTTTTATTCTATTTTACTTTAATTTATGTAAAAATAATATGGAAAAAATCTCCCCTGTCATACATTAAAGAAAATGCACATGGATGCTAAGTCATACACAAAGGAGAAAAATGGTTGTGTGTGTGTGTGTGTGCGAGTGCGCATACACAGACACACTCGTACTAGCATGGACATACAACTGTTCAACAATCATTCTCATTGTCTCTCTATCATTAATTGAATTTATCAAATAAAAATAATGATTTATAACCAATCTTCTTTGATCATATCGGCTCCTTTTTCACCTATCATTATCGTAGGTGCATTGGGGTTTCCGCTCACGATCGTCGGCATTATGCTAGCATCAATAACTCTCAGTCTGTCGACACCGTGCACCCTCAATCTAGGATCGACTACAGCATCTGAGCCTAAGCCCATTTTACATGTTCCTGCAGGGTGGTAAATTGTAAAGGTAAAATGTCGTAATGCACATTCCCAATATTCATCCGTATCGAACGGATATTTATTGCATCCCGGCATCTGTGTTGTCAACGGACGCGATCCGAATTCCTGGAACGGTGAAGAATTTGATATGTTCATCGCTATTCTTATCCCTTCGATCAAAGTGTTGACATCTTCTTTATAAGAAAAATAATTAGGTTCTATTATCGGATGCGCCATCGGATTTTTACTTTTTAAACGGACCCATCCGGAACTTTTCGGCCGTAAAAGGAGCGGGAGTATCGTCCAGGTTTCAGAATTAACGAGCGGTTTGTACATGGTATTATACACTCTGTCGCGTAGATTTAAAATCTTTCTTATTTGTTCACCTCCGTCAGAATTGACCGAACTCGGGGCGAAGTGGAATTGGATATCCGGCCAATCGATACTTTTATTCGCGTATTTCGTATTTACAAAAGCGAGTCCTTCCACTCCACCCAGTGAAGTCATCGGGCCTTGCTCGTTAAGAATATAATCCAACGCTACAGAAAGCGTCTGATATCTTGATTTTTTGAAGGTTATGGGATCATCTATGATGAACGTTAAACCGCCTAAACCTACGTGGTCTTGCAGATTGTGACCCACTTTTAAGTCTTTAATTACAAAAATACCTAGATCGGATAAATGCTGCGCCGGACCTATTCCAGAAAGCATCAGTAACTGCGGAGAATTTATCGCACCCGCCGACAGAATAACTTCTCTTCTGGCACGAACCGTTTGCTTTTTACCGTCTCTTATAAATTGCACTCCGACCGCTTTTGGTTTTTCTCCTTTCTGTATAATTATTTTTGTCGCTTGGCTGTACATAGAAATGTGAATATTTTTTCTTAAGCGTATCGGTCTCAAAAAAGCTTTTGCCGTGCTACATCTTGAACCCCTTCTGATCGTGCCTTGAGCGATCATAAATCCTGTTTGACTCTCTCCATTGATGTCTCGGTTAAGATAACCTAATTCTTCTCCGGCTTTAACAAACGCGACGGCCATCGGTGTTTTCCAAGGCGATTCCTGTACCGTCAGATATCCACCGTTTTTGTGGTACGGTGTTCTAATTAAGTACGGATTACGATTGTCTTCTGATTTCAGAAAATACGGCAAAACCTCTTTGTAACTCCATCCTTTATTTCCCATAGCTTCCCAAAGGTCGTAGTCGTGTTTGTTTCCTCGAACGTAGATCATCGCGTTTAGAACGCTAGATCCTCCGAGCACTTTGCCGCGAGGCCAGAAGCAGCGGTTGCCGTTCATAGCGAGACAGTAGGTGGTATCTTCTGGCGGTGGAGATGTCTTATATTGCCAGTCTAAATCCGTCATCTGTAGGTACCTGAAAACACAATATATTTATTATGAATAAATTCGGCTATAAAATGAAAACTGCATTAGAGAATAGATTTTTAATTCGGTAATATTTTTCTAACTGGAGTAATCTGACGTTTTAAGAATTAAATCGCCCACCTAATCGGTCGGTATTTAAATAGTAAACGTTAAAAAGAAGCAGAGATGGTACACCGCTTGGTGAATTTAAACCGTATATATTTTGAAACTGTAATTATTTTATTAGTCGATTAAACTACTATGCTGATCATTTTTTATTTTAGTAAAAATAATAATGTGACTTTATATCGAATTACTTCACATTTCTAGTTCTTGTACAGTGTAAAAAAACATTATGTAAAAACATTTAATATAATAAAGTTCAGACGGTTACTTTTATTCTTCCAATAATTTAATTATTATTTTTCGTTTAGCTGTATCATTTAATTCAACGCCGCAGTAAAATAGAATGTTACGATTCAACAACTTATTTTATAGTGTAAAATTTAGAAATGCTTTTCACAGGTTTTTTTTTTTTGTTAAAATAATACGTAATCTTTACATTAGCATTTTCAGACTGAAAAAATTGTGTTTGAAAAGTTATCGGACAAAATTATTCGTGTAAATAACCGAGGCGAAGTTCTTGTATCTCTAAAAATTTTTAGTACGTAATTACATTAGTTCGTTAACTTTTATAAATTTATAAAGAACGTTGCAAACTCACCTTTAAGTTTTAACGAACGTTCATCTGGGTGAAATAACTTAACCGTGACGTAAAGTCTAAGTAAAGATACGTAAAAGAAATTATGAGAATTCCGGAGACCAAAACGTGATTACAGGCGATCAAATTTTCCGACTTAATATAATTTTATTTTGTGGTTGTTCATATAAAAGATAACACAAATATGATTTAAAATGGTCTCATTTAGTACGGCATCGGTGTGTCTTACTACGTCATACCGTAGAGTCGTAGAAAAATGGTTCGTTTGCGTACGGATATAGTTATTTCTTGCTTCAACTAACTACTCTTAAATGAAATAAAATAACTAAATTAAGATTTTTTAAAGACGAATAGATTTCTGTAGTAACGCAATAAACCGACTGGGTTAGACGTTTTTAGCAAGTGCGAGTACTTTTCGCCTAAGACCCGTTCATAAATTTTGCTTCAAGAAAGCACATTAAATTTAACGTAATTTTTTTTTAATTTCAAATTTAAAAACTTAAAAAAAAAAATGGTCTCGATCCGTCCAAATTCGCGGAGATAGAGCGGGTTTTTTCGCACTCCGCCGATTTGAAGTTACGAATTCAGCTTATTCGGGCGCGACTGTCGCAAACCGCTTCCCCCTCCACGACTACCGCGCGAGCACGCTCTATTTTTCGCTCATTTTTTCGAAGACGTTTAAGCAAGTTTTACATTAATTTTTGGTTTAAAACTTTTCACCATTTAGAAGTACAAGACTTGAAGATAGATAAAAAGATAGACAAGAAATAGATTGCACTTGAAATGGACACGAGAAAGGCCTTAAAAGCCAAACTATTTGCCGTTGTCTGAAGAGTCGTTTTATAAACTAATTGCAATATCTCAGCAATGAATAGACCAATTTTCTTATGTAACCACTCATTGAATTCGGAATTTTTAGACAGTAAAAATAGTAAAAACGTTATTTTTGCAATATATATTGGGTTTGCGAAAAACGGCCATTTTTAACGGGTTTTCGGCTTTTTTTCAATAACTAATTAACGAAATTCAACGTTCAAGAGCTCAAATTACAGGTTCTGCAAATGCCTACAACCTTTATTTAAAACTTTTTCGCCTAGGAACTTTACCTTGGCCTATAAAATTGAAAAACCGATTTTCGCCTTCTTTAAACGGCCGCCATTTTGCCAAATTAGCGAAAATTTTGTCCAGTCACATATAAACAAGTACTTACCCTAATCTACAATCCGATGTACGTTGCTAAACTCTACTAATAATTTAGAAAAAAAAATCTCTATTGACTGGATAACTTACTTGTAGTATACGGTTTTTTGGTTGATAACACGGTTTTATGACAGTTACTTATTTTATTAATCATATTATCAGATTTTTTTTTTTGTATCTTCTTACTATTTTTGTTTCATTTTATTAGCATTTTTGTTAATCTTAACCCCCGCTCGACCTGAATATTTAATTCACGAACATAATGAAATTCAGGTGTTATTACAAAACAATTTGTGACATTAGAATACATTTTACAGTATTATCTCGGTATAAGACATCGTTCCTGATATACGTCTTGTTCCAAAAACGGAATGGCGACTCGGAACTAAGAAAAGAGAAAATTATAAACTAGATATTTTATTGTTTATTAGTTTAGCAACAGTACTTTCTAAGCCGACTTACATGTACGTTAATTCAAATAAAATCGACTTGTGTAGTAGGCGGCTTATGATATATGAGAAATTTCATCTTTACCTAATAATCAGCCGAACTATTTATCATTCGAATTACGATTACTATTTTCGTTTACACAGTTATACTTTTCTATTTTAATTTACTCTAGGGCTATTTGAAGGGCTTTGCGTCCGCGTATCAAATAATTTTATTATCTTTTATTTGATGAGTATTAGGTACTTTTTATTTGTATTACGATGTAAATCGATTTTCGTATCGGCGTTAGATCTTTTAATCCGTTTCATAATCAATCATTTACTCGGTACGATCGGTCGATTGTATAACTGCCAGTGCAGAGATTTTCTCGAGTTTGTGTCATCCCCCAACGAGGAATTTTTTAGGCAAGCGATAAAGAGAATATGTTAACGAGTGGTTTGTAAACTGGTCACTAATGTATGTATATGTACACAATATACTATTAGAAATGAAAGTTAAAAAAAAAAAAGTATTATAAACAGGAATAATTACATAATATTAAACTTTATTGAAAGTCATGCACAAACTTCAGTGTTAAGTGAGATGGGGGACTTATATGTATAGTAGCATATAAAATTTTTAATTTATCAGTAATGCTTTTTAGCAGACTTAGTGATAGCAGACTTTAGTCTGCTATCACAAGAAGATTAAACTATAATCCCTCCTTAGATTTTGTTCACGGGAGAGAATGATCCTTATACTATTTCCATCCTTCTTGATATAAATTTAATCTTATCTAACCCTAGCTAAGGGATGCACATTAAGTTATGGTGTGCTCATCATTGTTCTGAGTGGAAGGTTTTCAGTTGTTTTTAGATATTTTAAGCTAACTTTCTCACTTAAATTGAAATTCCCTAAAATGAAACTAATTGCTTTATGATCGACAGTTGTTTTGATTTTAATTTGCTGGCAGAAATATCAGTTTTTTGTAAACTAATATTGCTTAATTATATTAACATCATTCCTTTTTTTTTTTAATATTACTTCCTCATTTATTAGTGATGATAATTGCTTAGCAAATGAAATGAGCACCTACTTTTAGATTTAAGTTTTTTTTAAATTTGTTTGGGCGATTTCATAACTGTGCAGCAGTTTTTCCTTTGAATTTTTACAATTTCAATAAAACTATGGCTGCAGTAATAATAATAATAATAATTGAATATTAATTACTACTTTCAATGTATTGTTATTTATGAAAAAATAAAATAATAGTAACTCTTGTTTTCATGGGGTTGCTTTGAAAACAGATTGTAAATAAGAAAATAAATAAAAGAAAAAGAATTACAACACAAGAAAGCCCATAGAATGTTATTTAAACATAAGCTGTCATTTTATTTTGTATTTGAAGAAAATCCATTTGTATTTTGAAGAAAACTTGTACATACAATAATTCATAACAATAGAACCTGTTGTAACAAACATTTTTTGATAAAGGTTTATGATAGTTTACTACTTACTAGGGGTGTCTGTATTTTCATCAGAATTGTTTTCAGAATTTTTACAATTCAAGTTACAGTTCTAAAATTGACATTATTGAAGCTCCATTAGTGGAGAAACATCTACTTGTTTTCATTAATGAAAAATATTTTCTTTTAAAACTTTTAATTGCTGAGTAATACAAACGAATTTATTTCATACTGATTTGTGTAAAATCTAGTCTATATTTACCCTGCGAGGGAAGGAACATCAGATATTTCTGTTTCATCACCTCCAGCTTCCAGTAATAGAACAGTCCAGTTTTTTTCTTCTGATAACCGATTAGCAACAACTGCTCCAGCAGAACCACCTCCAATCACAATGAAATCGTATTGTGGTAGCACCTGGTACATTTAATAGAACCGAATTATAGCAGACATAAAAACACAATTTTTTATGTAATACAGTAATTATTTTTATAATCAATAACAAATATATTAATTAAATAACATGATAAAACAGCTGGATTAACTTCAAAATACAATATAATGTGATTTTATATTTAATACTACTACTAGTAATACCATTACCAGATATAATGTCAATACAATTTATTGCATGACCAAATTAAATTGTATCAGAACTCAATTGACACAGCGCATTAATCAATACCTATCTACAGTACAATCAACTTAACTTCACATGAGGGGAAGATGTGAACTACCAGCTTGCAATTGAAGTAGATGAAGTAATCTATCTGATTTTTTTTCTCTTTATCAAAATATTATTTTTACCTTTGCTATGAATATACAGTTTTCTCATTCGTCTTGTCTTAATCATTGAAAAATAAATACAAAAAAAACCAGTAAGATAGAAAAGTTTTTAAAAAACCGGAAGACTAAATTTAATAACTGAAAGTTCTGTAATAAACAATGCAACATTAGATATTAATATCTACATTGAATAAAAATAATTATAATAATAAAAATTTGTTATATTTATTTGTAGTAATAAAAGAAAATAACAATGCTTAATACGCAACACATGAACAACTGTTATATATGCTAACAACCCATCTGTACTTGTAACATTATGACTGTTGAGTCAACTGGTGGTTTACAGATCTTTAGTTCACATATTTTCTTGCTACAATCTTAACTTGGTCATGCTGTTTGTCATACTAAATGCAATACAATCTTATATAAAGGGCCCCTACATGTACAATCTTATATGACTTGACTTGTATGTACAAACAAGATCAAGGAAGTAAAAACCAAATCACTAAATGCATCATGTATGAAATACTTACTTCCTGAAAGATGTTGGTGTCAACATGTATTGAAATTACACATGCTTATATGTTTTAAAATACTTACTTGTACAAACAAGATGACCAACATGTAAAAATAACTTTAACTTGTATGTGCATACTTACTTCTGGCATTTTGTTTGTACAAACATGTTAGATCACTACACTCATCATATTTTTTGGGTGTAATAAGTGTGTACATACAGTTTTATCCATCCAGGGATGATATCTGTATGACAGTTTTGCGTGTATAAACATGTTCGTGGTATCCAAGACAGATTTGGTTTTGTCACTCATACATTTACTGCATAGTACTTGGTGTGAAGTGGTTGGCTGTTTTCTCTAGTGATGTTTCAGATAAAGATCTGAAATACCATTTTTTTCTCATTAATTTTTTTTCTTTAATCAACAATTTAAAATGTGTGACATGAGAAATTATCCTAAAGAATTTATTGAGCTATATCACAGTTACCCTTGTCTTTGGAAGATGTAAAGTAAGGAATTTAGCAACAGGGATCTACAGAACACCGCCTATTCCAATATGGTAGAAAAAATTAAGGAAACTGAGCCAAGCGCCGATAAAGATCTGGTCATCTGAAAAATAAATTCTTTACTAACCACATTCAGAAGAGAATTGACTCAAAGCGCAGTGGAGCTTCTGCTGAAGATGTGTATGAGCCCCATCTCTGGTACTATGACCTTCTTTTATTTAATGGGGACCAGGAAATACAATGAGAAAGTATATCTTCTTTGGATCCCAATGGAGATGGACTAGAAGTACAAGAAGAGGAAGGAGACAATAACAGAGAAAACGTTAGTGAGGTTTTCTTATTTTAGTTAATCATTCTAAATATTTCAAAAAATACATTTACATTTTTTCTTTTTTTTTGTGTATACAATTATGTTGAAATATAATATATATTTCAATGATATTGTAAATTCTTTGAATTATTACTGTAATTAGAGAGTCGGTGGCAAAAATTATCTATAAAAGTTTCGTTAATTTTTTAATTTAATGGTGAATAAATAAAAAGTTTAGTTTTGTACTAAGTACAAAAAGTTATGCTATTTGATCTTGCCACAAAATATTTCCCTCATTATTAAAGTACTTTGAAAAATACAGTCGCAGCTGTTTGGCTTCCTCTGCAGCATGTAGTGGCTTACATGAAGACTCGTAAACTGATGATCATTCCTCCGATCACTCCTCCTTATTTCACTATTCTCTGTATTTTCTAAATCCAAACTTTATGGTGGAGTGTAGGATTGCCTGCCCTATGTCTTAGAAAGTTATGTAACACTCAAGAAGCTAATACGATGTCGTCAACAGTTTCGGCCTTAAATTAATTGTGGTATGAAAAATTCTGAACGTTGAAGCAAGTATGCCAAATCCGTTTTCCGAGACACATCTTAAATGAGATAATCGATAATTAAATATATGAAAAATTAAAATCAGATAAACAGATAAATTGTAATATTAAATGTTTTTATATTAAAAATATGTTTTTTATTACTATAAACTCACTAGCATGTATTTACTCCATAACATTTTGTATATAGCTCTGCATGTTTCTGGTATAATAATCTCTAGAGATTGGGGGGAAATTACACATGAAAATTTTAAATCTTTGAATGTTCTACCAGTCGCAAGAAACCTCAATGTTACTTTCTTTTGCACTGATTGCTTTTCTCATTACAGTATTTTTTTTAGTTATCATTGGTCTTCTTACATCCAGTTAATTTCAAAGCTTTCTTCATCCATTGACAAAAAGGTTTTCAGATCCTCTTGTGCAGAAACTTTTAATTCATTTAACAAATTCATATATGAAAAACTTGGTCATTTTTTCAACTGTTCTTTACACCTCTTGTTACATTTACTATATAAAATCAATATTATTACTGCAGCACTTACTTTTTTGTGTGGTGACATGATGGACAGAACAATACCATGTGGAGCAATCCTGTTAATATCCTAGTGCATACGGTTTAGTTGTTCAACTTATATGTACGAGTATGTGAATGTACATACAAATTGTACCTTCTCTGCTGCACACTAAACTTTCAGTATTGTTTGCACTTACATCGGAAACAAACAATAAACTTTGTATGAATGTTTTTGGTTATTACTTGTAGAATAGGTTGTCTAAACATTCCACCTCCCTACATCCCTACACTGTCATGAATGTTTGCACATACTTTTGCTTTCTAACAAGTCTCGGCTCAATGTAGGGGCTTTATATGTATGAACACAACTATTGTACATACAGGTTTGCATGTGTAGGGGGCCTTAACAACCTAGTTTTATGAATAAGGATATTCATCACTTGAATAGACCACATTATCAATTCAAAGGGTCTTTTTACTTTTCTGTAATGAAATATTCTATTAAACTGTTTTTGTAATATTGAACCACATAGTTTCTTTTATCTTATAAATAATTCCAAAAGTTTGTCTGTCTGTTTGTTTGTAACAGCATCATGTGAGAACAACCAACAGGTTGTTGTTAGGATACATTTGTTATCCCAGGGAAGGTTTTAAAGTCACAGATCGTGGCCCTAGCCCCCGTGGGGTTGAAGTTGTGAATTAAAAATATATTTTAAGAAAAAAAATTAATCCTTTTACTTCATTGTTAAAAATTCTGTTGCCATGACTACAGAAATAGGTTGGTGGAGTTTCCTAAACAAAAGTCTGTGTACTTTAGTTACTACTATTACTACTGTGTATCATAGTTACTACTATTCTGTCTTTTGTAATTTAGTTTCTTTTCAGGTTTCTATAAAGCCTGAATACTTTAATTATTATTTATCATTATTAAATTCTGTCCTTGGAGCCGAAGGTCCCTGGACTTGACGGTTAGGTGAGCAAAGCAAACTCCAACCAGCTAGTTTTTTTGCACAAAGTTTAAACCTTCATGTATGAATTAATGTTAAAATTTTAAGTAAATTAAAACCATTCAAAAGTTAACATGTGGCTTGTACCGCAGTTAGAATTTATCTACGTTAATTAATTAATTAATAATTAAAAAACCCATACCAACAATTCTTACTCTAAAAAATTGTTGGTAAATGGGTTTTTTAATTAAATTATATAATCGTACCAACAGGCCATGTTTGATAAAATTACTATAATTCATTTCTGGAAAAGTGCAATCTTCAGTAATTAAGTCTGACCATTGGAAATTTGATGAGACAAGTTACTTCAGCGAGCCACATTCAGGGAGTTTCAGAACTCCCAGAACATTCAGGGGTTTTCTAAAACTGATCCTCTGACTGCTGTATCTGAATATGTTTTAATCTCTTCTAGGATTATAGGAATGGTAATTGTATAACACTCCTAGTTTGGGGTTCTTGTTCCCATTTCAAGATTATTTACACTATTAATCTAATATTCAAACACGTATGTCATATAACCATTTTACATTTTGTTTATACTTCTTTATTCTTTATTTCTTATGATCCATATTTCACACTACTTTCTGTTTCTTTTGAATGAGTAGAAACTTTTATTACCAAAAGAACTTTTTTTATGGTGATATTTTCGTGATTTTTCCCATTGGAATTTAAATAATTATGGTGAAATGTATTTGTGATTCTTAGTTTCTTTTCATCATAGCTCAAAACTTCCATTCTAACTTATCCTTGATTATCCTTACCGCATCCAAATTGAAGAAAAGAAGAAACTTATACCTCTTAAATGTGATGTTCTTTTAAGAGCTTTTTGCGATTGAAAAACATTTTTATATCTTTATTATATCACATATATGTGATTTATGTTGGTGTTAGCGCAGAGAAGTGTTGCTGTCTATTTTTTTTTGGGGGGTTCTGACTGAGGTAATTATTTTAATGACATTCTGAACCAGTTTTAAAATGTTAAGGTAGTATTTTTGTATTTAATTTTTTTTTTTTTTAGTTGAAAACTACTGCTTTCATTGTTGCATTGTGGTTATGAGTTATTGCTGATGGTATTTTTATTCAAATCTGGAAGAGATATTTATGACTTGATCAGAAATACTATTAGATTTGATTTGTATCGATAATTATCACGTCAACGTTATATGTTGCTGATTACTTTTATGTTTCCTGTGAGTGCTGTTAAGAGTTAGTTGTATCTTTGTTTGGAAGTACTTCTTGTATGCCCTACAGAGAAATTTGGGTAATTAGAATAGCTGATACCACAAGAGGAGTGTGTGCTCCATCATTACATCTTTGGATGAACATTTGTTGAATACATTTACTGTGATGAATTAATTAAAAATCAATTTCAGCATTATATAACAAATATAAAAATGTTCTTCAATCACATAAGATTTGTTGTTATTCACTTATCCCTCACAGAAACGGTCAAAAATACAGACAGTTGCTTATAACAGTTGCTTATTTATAACAAATACCTATCAATAACATGTAGCGTACTGCAATTAATCTTTTATTGTATTAACAGTGTCGTGAATTTTTTACATTTTTCCAAATTTTGTGTCCTGAGTATTTCTTATGATTAGTTTTATATTTTGATTATATTTTTTACATGATTGAAAGTGTTATGTCTGCTTAAAAAAAACATAATGGGTTGCAGCAGATTCTATTTTGACTTCCATTTAGTGCCTTGCATCTTGTGCTTCATGTTGACACTATATTTCCACAAAGACATTACAAAGACAACAATACACTCCTAAATACTGCACAGCCGAATACCATATACTTTGATTATTCTGATAGATTTCCACTATCCTTTGTCTCAGATTTTAAAGAAAATTTGGTCACTGTATAAAAATACCCTGCTAGCAGACTATTTTTATCCAGTTTGTTGAAGTAGAATAACTATTTGTTTATTCCCTTTATTTTTTAAATAATAATATATAATCCAACATTTATATATTGTGTGTGTGTGTGTGTTTGTGCGTGCGTGCATTTGTGTGGATAGGGAAGTTGCAACTAGCTGCCAAAAGTTTTCATAGCTCAGAGTCTTAAATGTTTAAGGAAACTAGTTTTTGGCGTATTTTACTCTTTTGCTTTCTGCAAAGTGGTATTTATTTTCATTTTAAGTCTGTATATTACTAACTAGAGAATTAATAATACAAATAAAATTAGAATGCATAGCTTACAATAGCCACACTATTATTCCCTGTGCGGTATTTGTAAATCAATCATTTGAGAATTAAGAAGCATATTATCAACTTTGATGCCATTAAAGATTATTTATAAGTACAAATTACTTAAACATCTACTGCATTTCATTTGTAATGTTTCACTTATAAATAAATAAAATTATCTCATGCTACCTTTAATGAAATATAAAGATTATAATGCCAACATTCAACATTTTTTAATTTTTATTAATTGAACAATGAGTAAATGAAATAAACTACATTTGTAATATTATGGCCTATTTTCTTTTTTCTTTTTGCATTTCTATTTGCAAAAAAAATTAAAATATTTATGCAGACATATTAAACGAACTGAAACTTCTTAAATATATATATAAGCGTAGCATATTAACCACAGGCAGAGTACCAATTTTTTCATATTGTTATGGAAAGGTGATCTACAGGAAGTGTAGATATCTTTCTACTTCACCAACCATCAGGTGAGAGTGTTCATTGACTACGGTATGAAATATTCTCATTCTTTGGTTACTGAAATACTTCTCTGAGACATTTATAAGCCACCATCTCATTATACTTCGGCTATCAGACTCATTTATTTTGTGTATGCAGGGATTCACTTTGTAACATTATAGTTAAAAATAATTAAATACTAAGCAATCATCTTACTGTCCTCTTATACTGTTATTAGTATGATAGAATAACCATAAATGTGAAAATTTATCACATTTTTTTGAGTAAAACAAAAATCTCTCTTTTACAGAAAGCTATCGTAGTTTTTGATCAGCAATGGTTGTCTCTGGATTCTTTTCATCAGTGCAACATAAAACTGCTAGAATCGTTTATTTTTTAAGCGTACTGTGATTCAGATCCTGGAGGGATACTGCAGTGTTACATATAGAAAATTTCTAAACCAATCTTATTAAGATTGATATATCGTATTAAGCTCATAAGCTAAGCATCTTATTAAGGTTCATATTAAGCTCTCAAATCCATTTAAATTTCTGTATAAACCTTCTATAGAGTTCTCACTGCCATTTCAAAGAAATTTGCGCCATATCAATGAAGTAATTGAATACATATTCCGCTATCTTACATTTCTTTTCTACATTTCCTATATTCTGTGTAATCCATGATATTGGACTGTTTTTATTCTTTAGTCTGCAGAGTGTATATCATAAAAACCTTTTATGATAATTTTAAGTAATTATGCTTTTTGGTACATTTTAGTCCATTTCAGACAGTTTTAGTGAAATCTGTTCATGTGATTCTGAATGAAACTAAATCAGTGTTTATCTTAGCTCAAAAATTGAATTGAAAGATTTTGTGCAAAGTCTACCCAGTAATAAAATAATTGTGTGGTACTTCAGTAATAATTATGTTTCATAAAAAAATAAATAACTAGAATAAGTAACAATTATCAAATAACAAACTGTTAATATGAATGATTCTTTTCAGTGAATAGACTGGAATGCTAGCTGTAAACTGGCTAATTTTAGATGTTGTTCATGGGAGAAAAGGCAACACTTACATAAAGTTCACACAAGTTTTTTCAGGACTTCTGAGGATATCTACCGGGTTGGTCTAGTGGTGAACGCGTCTTCCCAAATCGGCTGATTTGGAAGTCGAGAGTTCCAGCGTTCAAGTCCTAGTAAAGCCAATTATTTTTACATGGATTTGAATACTAGATCGTGGATACTGGTGTTCTTTGGTGGTTGGGTTTCAATTAACCACACATCTCAGGAATGGTCGAACTGAGAATGTACAAGACTACACTTCATTTACACTCATACATATCATCCTCATTCATCCTCTGAAGTATTATCTAAACGGTAGTTACCGGAGGCTAAACAGGAAAACGAAGAAGGACTCCTGAGAATCATAAGTATAAACATCGGTAATACTTCTCTTAAGGATATTGTAAATAGAGATTAGTCCAAAAGTCTTAAGAATACTAAGTATATCTGCAGTCACCAGACATGTACTGGGATAAATTAGAGTAAAGCAAAAGTAGGAGGCTCAGATTTTTTTGATCAGAAACTTAGCCTTTATTTGGACCTTTGAGCCTTTATTAAAGAAATTCTTGCTCCATCGGCTACTGGTTTCCTGGTCTTACAAATGTAATGAATTATGTTGTGGGCTGATCAGATCTATTATCATTAGTAGAAGGATCATTATGTATACTGCAATGTGAGGGAAGGCAAAACAGGTAGCTACCCAAATTTCCCAAAGGCAGTCAGTCCTCTGCATGTTGATCATACTCACCTTGTTCCATCGTCCTTTCCTTTGTTTTCTACTTCCATCCAAAGTCCAAAGTTACTATGGGGTTTGTTTTGTTGTGTCAGTCACGTTAGTGTGGCATGTTTTTATTGGTCTGTTGCTATGTAAGCGTTTCTGTTTTGTAAGTGTTTCAGATTAAGTTAAGAAATTGTTTTTTACACGACTGCCCAAAAAGGAGTGTAATGTGTTTAGGGTGTATGTATGTATGTTGGTTCCATTGTAGCAGCTCAACGGCTGAACCGATTTAGATGTATGACCTCGCATTGGAATCCTTACGTTACTGGGAGTGTCATAGGCTGTATAAATATGTATATACATATATATGTTTAAATAAATTTTAAACAATTGAAAAATCTGTCAGATGAATAATTTGTTTTTGAATTAATGTATGAGATACAAGGTTTTGAATCATTCAGAATGAAGCGTTGAGATGCAAATTATTCAAAAACAACTCATTCATCTGATAGATTATTTGATAGATTTGATATCTGATAGATTTGAAATTATTCAAAAACAACTCATTCATCTGATAGATCTTTTTCAAATCTATCATTCGATAGATCAGATGATCAATTTTATTCATGTAACTAGTGTTTGTAGACAGCTATCCAAAAAGGAGTGTAATTGTTATTGTTTATATTTGTATGTACTTTATTCATCAAGATTTTTCATCAGAATATTATAGTATTTGATCCAGTATCATTCACTGAAATTCTTGACAAGTTGTAGCTTTAAACATTTTATTAATTATATTTAAGAGCTGTGTTAATAAAAAAACTACTTATTCATGATCAACGGCAGCTTTCCAAACTGTTGAATGAAACGGTTACTTACATTTACTCTAACAAAAGTAAGCAATATATGTAATGATTTTTACTCTCTAGCCTTTCCAAGCCAGTACAATCGGTTACATTAACAGTTTCTTCTAACATTTTTATTGATTTGTAGAAATTGATTTAGTTATTTGCAGTCTGTTGGAAAAACTGTCATTAAATAAATCGTATACCTTTCATAAATGCTTCATTCTTATCACCATAACCACCCATTCACAAAATTATTCTTTTAATTTCTCTTAAACAAGAGATTATTAGGAAAATAAAAAAGTTATTTCATTAAAAAATTAATTTAGAAATAAGATAGATTTGAATACACTTAAGAAAAATTAATTGATCTGCTACTGTGTAATTCTACAATATAGGATGTATGGAATTTATCGATTTTACAAAACGTCAGTGGTCACATCACAGTTGAATAAAATCAGAATGTAAATATAAAAATAAAAAAATATTGTTGAAAAGTATCGGTTGAAAAATAAACAGTTAATCCATCAAGGATATACTGATAAACACGGTTGTACTTCGATTTCAATTCAAATTTTGTCTAATTTTTATTTCATTTTTGTTAAGATTAATTTAAAAATCAAATTGGCGGTTCATTAATCTGTGCAACTGGAGTGCATTACAGGAAGAGATATAAACGACTGAAATCATATTTTAGTGAGGAAAATTAAGAGAAATAGATAAGAAGGTGGTCTACATCCCTTGCGACTTACGGCGCTAAAACGCCTGCATCACCGCAACCTGGCGCTACAACTACCAAACTTCTGTTATAGTTATCTTTTATATTTTAGCGGTTAATTGTTATTAATTTTGTATACTTTCTATAGTTATTTCAAATAAGTAATAGCGTTTAAAGAAATGTCAAACGAACTAATATCTAAATTGTCGACAACCTCTTAACCATAAATTTCGCCATTTGTATTCAGAAAATTATGTTATGTAACGAGTCAGGATGTTTGGAGCCGGTCTAACCATGTAACTGATCGGAAGATCTACTGCGCAAATTCGTCGCTTCAAAATCCTGCAACGGTTGGTGTAACCGGGAAAAAAGTTGAAATAGATAAATCCTGCTTCTCGGGCAGAAAACATGAGGTTAACCGTATATATTTTTATCCGCAACAGCGGCCGTTTGTCGGCGTATGCCGCAAGGATAAGGATTAATTTCTTATCTGTCGACCGGACAGAAACACCGAAAACTTGCTGAACACAAAAGAGCTCGCATACTGCCCCGAACTACTACTATACTACAACTACTATCACTCGGGATTTGAGGAGAGTCTACCGCAAATCATCATAATATGCAGAGATGAATTTCAAACATCTAACGGTTAATCAAAGCAAGAATATCGTTTTTCCTTTAACTGGGATGCACGCTTCTTTAAAGAACTTAAGTTGTTACGGAGCATTTACTCGTTAAAATTCCATTACACTACCTGTAAGATAACTTGGGTAGTATTTTGGTAGTTGAATTTTAAAAAAAAAGTCTCTTGTAGAATACGCGAAATTTCTGTACGTATTGATATTACAAATGAATACTGATAACCGAATATTTTCAGTAAAATTTTGAATTAGATCCCGCTTGTCAACTTTATTAGAATAATTTTTGAAAAGTTAATGTTTTTTTTCTAAAAAAAAAAAAAGTACTGGGTCACGTAAGAACTATACTGTTTGTTCGTACGATTAATTTTCTCGGTAATCTTTTAATAGACTAATCGGGTACATTTCTGTCGATGATTTTTTATGAAACACTTGTGTATAAAATATACAACCGTTTTCCCTGTGGTATAGAATCTATCATTACCCTTATGAAATAGGCATATAGAATTTTTTTTTGGTATTTTACACAGTTTCATACGGATATATCGTACATTCGACCGCTACATTGTGATCTGTAATTCCAACAGTTACTAGCAGGCTTTTTAATGGCTTTGTGATTATTTGGTTTCTGACGTGAAATAATACCGGATTACCGAAATCAGACTATCGATTTCAGTCCCTATGTTACCGCTGCATTTGAAGTAATCGTTCGGATAAATTACGCCATCGTACCTGAACCGGCCCGGTTCCGATTAAATAAACTCAGAAACCGTATACTTTTTTTGTGAATAGCATAATACGAAATTAAATAAAAGGAAGTTCAAAATTTTAGAGTTTTCAAAATTTATTTTAGTCTTACCGATGTAATTTTTTAAAAGCTTTATTGTGCGAGTTAGATTAATTTATATTAATTTTCACGGTTCTTGGTCTTAACAATAAAAAGATTATGTAGTCGCAGAATAGTAATTATGTAGAAATTTACTGTGTGCGGGCATATAAAGAATGTAAACACTGAACTCATTCGAAATTAATTATGATTTACGATGTATGACAGTAACCGTAATGTGAAGGTGAAAGTTATAATTATTTTTGCTGTATTATTATTTTTTCTCTGTGCAATTTCGGTCCAAATTTCATTCAACTGTCCGACTATCGCACATTTTTATTGCATATATTTTTCACCGGCTCCAGATAAAATATTAATACCAGTTAAAATATTTTTATATCCTTTCATTATTATATTACTCGCTAATTTATTAAAATATGAATATATTTTATATGTATGTATTTATATGTATAAATTTTAATTTTTGTAATTTTTTCTTGTTGTATCTTCGCTTTTAATATGTACGTATATGTTCGTATGTTTGTTGCCGTAACCACAAAGGTTGTAGGCGATTCTTCCCAACGCTCAAGTCACCTTAGTTATTTTCATGATAAAAACACGTAATACCGGGTTTGGTAATGAAAACGAGGAGTGAAGCGGTTTCCCGTTATCTTCATGGAGTCGGACCAATTGTCGCTCATCATCTGCGTACCAAGCCCGCAAAATTTCAGGAAATATTCTGCCCTACTAGTGACACCATTTACCGGTTGACCGCAGAAACTCGCTGTTCAGACGTGACATCAAGTAATGATTTTTTTTCTGTATTTTGTAGAGTCCTGTGAACCTATAATTTCTTTTATTCTTTATCTGATTATCGTTTTTTATTTCTTTAGTCTTGAACGAAACATCAAACGAATAACATGACTCGTCTTTATCAGGGTACTAAAAGTAAACCTACCTAAAGTTTTAAACAACGTAACAAAGCTTTACTAGCAACAATTTGTATTGTTACTAGCAGACTCCAAAATATTAAAATAACATTTTTTCAATTTAAATAAGTTACAGTTAGATATTTTGTTCGCTTCATTATTTACGCGACCGGGTATTCTGTACGATTCATTATCTAAGCGTTTAAAATGTTCGGAAATAATACTGTACCCTCGTTATAGAGTGATCGTTACTCTCAGAAAGTAGCTCGACTATTACGCTTTTACTAGCCACAGCCTACTAAAGACCGGGACTTTACTAGAAAGTACGAATTAATGTACCCGTTTTGTCAAGAAAAAATGTATTATACTCATTACCTTTGCTGGATAGGGTTTTAATGTAATGAAAGATTGTTAATGATTATTTACCGGGTTTGACATTTTTTTAAATTTTGTTACAAAAGTGTTTCTAGATCACTCAAATTGATACTGTCATAATATTGTACGTATGTGAACACGAATAAATATAATGCAAAGAATAAATGATACCTTGTAACACAGTCGATTTTTATAACATGTTTTAAATTTTTTTATCCAGTGTTCTTTGTATTGTCGTATTGTGATTTTTCTAATAATTATGAAGTAAATTGCATAAATTTCATTATATATTGTTACAGTAATATCATCACTTGAAGTAAGAATAAATAATTTATTACACTTCATGTTGTACCCTCCTGATCATAAATAATATTCTAATATTTGTTCATGTTTGATTTTCCCCTAGCACTGGTTCTGAATATCCGATGTAAAAAAAATTATTCTGAAGTAAATATATATGTATGTATGTATGTATATATATGGAAATTGATGAGGGCTGTAATAAATTGTGATAAAAACATGACTGTGTTATTGTCAGACAGGAAGTTATTTTATTTTACTACAATCACTTTGAATTTTCACCAAAGCATCTGAAACATCAGTCAAAGCAATGATTGTGACAAAAAAGGAGGAATCTCTACATGACAAATGTAGTAGCAGAACTAAATTTATCTTGCAAACATTCCTGTTATCCTTATAGAATCCTATACTGTTTTTTGTAACGATGGTTAAATTTTTAGCTGAAAGAGCTCTCCTGCTTAAACCTATTCTGCCCGGCTAACTGTGAGAACCTGCATGCCCTTAATTTAGACCTGGTATTTAAGAACATGGTTAAAGTTATATAAATTTTTAGAAATTTTTTACACAGCTAACATGCTAATCTAGAAAAGATGATTTTTCTTCTTTTTATAAGAAAATAGCTAAACTCCTAAGTGTAAAAATATTCTTCAACTTTTGTCATTTGATAAGAGGCTAAATTTTAAGCTCAATTTCTGGTAAGTTTACCGATATTGGTGATTAATTAATTTCACACTCGTCCTGTGAATGAGGTATGCAAAATGCATTTGCAAGGATTACTTAAATTTAAATGAGTTATTATTGGCTAAAATCATATAAATGAAATAATATACAAGAAAATTATAATACAAGGATAAATATTTAAAAGTATACTCTTGTGATATCCAAATTTCAGTGAATTCTTACCTTGTCATTTCTGAATGTTTTTGTACTTAGTTTTAATAAAAGAAAAAATGTAATAAATTTGTAAATATAATTAATTTACTTTTATTACCTGTTTAACATTAATTGGCCTTGATTCAGGATCCACATTTGTGTATCTTAGGAAGGTAAACGCCATGAAAAACAAAGGGACTAAAGAGACTGTCATCCATGCTGAAGTGCTGATCCCTCCAGCCCCGATCAGAGGCAGCATAGGTGGCATTCTTTTCTTTAATCCATTCTGCACATATATATAAATTATATAAATATATATATTACATACTACTTTATTAATATGAGTAAATGGTACTATATTAAAGGAATGTTATTTAATTCTATTTGTTTTTTGATACCCTTAATCATATATAAAAAAAAAACAACAATGGTTTAAAGAAAATCAAAAATAAAACTTATACCATACCTTACACTACTGTCAGTTTTCATTCAGAAGTGCGTAGAAATGTTTTGTCAGTTAATATATTACCACATATTTATTATTACTTGGAAATATGTTTTCTTTTGAAGTAATTTTGATCCCTTTAGCTTTTTCTAAATTTTCTCAAATCGTTCTCAAAATTATATATAATATAATATATTTGTTTTTGCAATCTACTTAGTTTACACTCTTTAATAAAAGAAAAAAACATTGTAATTGAATATCTATGATATCAACTTTTCTGTAATTCAAAATATCTTTAATTTTTTCTTCTTCTTTTATTATTTTCTTTTATATATATATTTACAGATGGAAATTTTTTGAGGAATGCGATTAATACTACTGGGGAATAAAAGATAACTAGAAAAAAAAGCATTTCCAGACCTATATTTATAAAAACATTTCTTCATTATTTTCACATGTTCAAGACAGTTATATAAGATATACATAAATACGCCGATGATTACTTAATTCGGTAATCGAGTGATCAGAAAATGAAATTTATAAAACAATGAATATTAAAATATACATTAGTACTCAGAACATTTTTAATTAATCTTTGTAAAAATATTATTTTTGTAAATTTGAACGTCTTCTTATTTCTTATTTTACGTTAATGACCCTTTTATAGTTTCCTTAAATTCTCTTTTTTACTCAGTCCATCAGTCTAAAGCATTTTTATTGATGATGATAGCAAATATGAGATTAATACTTTAAATTAAACAAGGAATTGTCATAAAAAAATCTTTCAAAAAAAAATTAAAATACAGAAAGTGATATTTAAATTTAATTACATTTAAGAGAACATGAAATGCAGGAATTATTTATATTTAATCCATTATCATAGGATGATGTATCTTAAAAAATGGCGCAGAATAATTATAACCGGTCAAGAACAAAAAAAAAGTATTTTAATCGGTAAATGTGAATAAATTAATTATACATATTAATTATGAATGACCAAATTTATTTATATTACAAACCCATTTAGTATACCTCAGCTCATGATGATGGCAGTAATGCGATTGAATGTTCTAATAATAATAATGATAGATCTTCATATCCATGCCGGATGCACTGCATGTTTTGTAAATTTATTGTTATAGTGTGAGAGTAATAACAGTGGAATGAAACTTTGCATTAAAAGAAGGTGAAGGCAAACCACACGTGATAAACAGATAAAATTAAGAAATTTAATGATAAGGGTGGTCATGAGATGCATGATACCACAGATTATGTATGCTGCAGGAATATTATTAAAATCATGTATCCTTAATAAGATGAAAGTTCTAATGTACAATAAAAACATATTTTTCATCGCTTGCATATAATGTTATATCTATAATTATGATTAAGCCAGTTCTCTTCATGTCATGTAAATCAGTCGGATTAATTTGTATTTATCATTTATTTTTTCTCTATAAGAATAATTATACTGATACGTTTATAATAATTTCCACAAACTAGATTTTTATGGTTTGTGTAATTTATTAGTAACTATCGACGATTATTATTCATTCATTATTACTTATAGTGTATTATTTTAAATTGCTGATCAAACATATATAATAATTATGATTATTAGTATTGACAATGAATCAATTTAAAGGCAATTATGACTCAGTTCACAAGATGTCCACAAAGGAGCCATGATGTAAACTACATAAAAAATTAAATTTGGAAATAATTTTAACTTTCAGGAGAAACAGGGTCAGTGACCTTGATACAGATTCTCTTCTAAAAAGAATTTACTATTTTTTTTTTAAGAGAATAAATTTCTTTAAAAAATTATTTTTGAAAAAAAAATCTGGAATGCAAGTGCATATATAAACTTAACTTAGAAAGTACTTTTAATTCATGTACCTGTGTACCAAAAAGCTTATTTCATGGTTTGTAGTAGTTTAAGTTGTTTATCTATATCTCTTATTTATTATTTTTTTTGAAGTTTTAGGCTTATTGTATTTTGCATTCTTGCAAATATCTTATTTCTGTTACAAAGTGTTTTGTGTTTTATCTATCCAAATTTTATATATAAGTAAAATTTTTTTAAATAAAATATTACTTTTTTTAATTCTTTAAATTCTGATTTTAAAGACTTTGTCAGATTAAATAAACTATTAGTTTTTGAAGCAAAAGGAACTTCAAGATGTTAACAGCTAAAGAATATATTGAAAAAAAATTAAATATTATTTAACTTTTTGTGAATTTTTGAAGTAGTTTTCATTTTTTTAACTTTATTTTATTAATTGTTTGTAAACTATTCTGCTTAATTCTGAACTCAGATAAATTTAGGAAATTCCTACCAATAATTTTCTAACATTGCTACTACTGTATTAATATAATGAATAGTATTTTATTTCTATTTATAATTAAAAAACAGTTCCAGTGTAACAATATTATTTTCATTATTATTGTTACTTTTTACTGAAGCATCATTACAATTGTAACAATAATAATAAGTCCATATTATGCACGGTAAAATTACTAGTAAAATATTGTAATCTTACGCTCTGTGTGTATTTATATGTATGTATACAAGTGTGCTGATGTAAAAACATACTAATTATCCCCTCACTAATATGTTTCCTTCCTTCCTGGCTGTCACAGATTCTTAACTAGATATCCAACTGTAATTTGTAAACATATTCAACAGGAAGTTGAAATAATGCACACAGTGTGGTTCTATGTTTGCCAGATCTACAGACTTTGTCTCATTTATTATTATTATGGTCATTAAAACATGTCATTATGAAAGTTTTCATGTAACAATGCCATCAGAAACCAAGAATAACTAATTGTTGTAATTTCTTTCATAATTACTGTAATTTTTTATTTTTAAATATGTAATTTATTGGTATTATGTTTATATATGTTTATTATGTTTGTGTGCACTCACACGCCCACTTTTATATATATATATATATATATATATATATATCATTATTCTTAATATATTTATTCATAATAAATATGATATATTTGATTAACTTTGTTTTAGAGTATATATTTCTTATTTAAGACTGAAAATCTTAATCTTGACATGCTGAAAAGAATTAATGTGTTGACATATTATGAAATAATGTGAAATTAACCTGTTTACATATTTTTTTTAAATTTTGTAAGAATGACACAATTTGACATTCACAGTATATTTTAGGATTGTATTTTCATTTCTATTATTAATTTTATAGATTGTTTGTACTAAACATATTTCTCTACTAACTTGTCATCAGTATGATAAAATATGATAACTCTTTGTTTTAAAATTATTAAAAATTATTTACGACACTTTCAAATCAATCAGAATTCTTCTTCTTCCAGATCTATTCTGAGTTAATTATGTACTTTCTTTGTGAATGATGTTTCCAGTGCTCATCCTGAAATGATGAAACTGTTTTTCTTTAAAGCGTTTTAATAAAACACTAAGCTTGTGACCTTTGTTAAATATTTATTGCGATTATGTTTATTCACGTCTAAAATATGTCATGTGGTTCCCTCAAAACAATTCTTCAGGATACAAAAAGCATTCTCAGATCATTGTTGGGGCTATAGGTATGAATTATATAACCGACATTTAGAAGATTAAATATGTTAACTTATCCTTGTGTTTATATTTACAAATGTGCTGTCTTTGTTAAATAGAATAATCACTTATTCTTAAAAAATTAACAGTATCCACTTTTATCAAATCAGACAACAGAACTGTTTTTGTTTAACTCAACAAAATATTTCAGCGTACAAAAAATGGGTCTTATCGTGCTTCCTTTGCCATTTTTAATAAATTACAGAACCATTTAAAAATCTTCTTACCAATTTATTTAAAATAGAATTAAAAGATGTTATTTTACAGAAATAACGTTATTTTGTCTATGAAGTTTTAAATAATACCAGTTAAATTGTTTAAAAAAACCTGAATTTTCTGCATTCTGTTGAATGTAGTACATAAGTATAATATCGTCAAATATTTTTCAACAATGCCTTCTGAATCATGAATTATTTTATAGTTTATTTTTCAATATTTATTATCTTCATGTATTTAATGTATTTATCTTAACATTATTTCACGTATTTATATTTTAAATAATTAACATGCACTTTAATCTTACCTTTTATGTCTTAAAATAAACTGTACAGATTCCTGATGTGATCAATATTTAATACATTATAATTTATTGATCAGAATAAAATATTTAAATCATTTATGTTAGGAAATCCCTTTAATATGCTGTCAAGTAATACCTATCTTTTGTTTGATGTAACTCCACTGATAAAGGAGATGGATGCATAAGTGGCTTTTAAAAGTTTTTCTGGAAAAACAATGTTCCTCTGTTTAGAAAGCAGGTAATTGATAATTTTTATCGTTTTATAATAATTTTTTATATTTTGTTTATTTATTAAAGTCTGGTAACATGTGAGAAATTGCTTATTTTTGTTTGCCGACATGATTAAAACAGATGGCAGAAAATACAAAACAGGATATAAATGTTGAATGAATCTGATCTGGAGTCCCTTATAGTAAAGTAGGTGAATAGTAGAATGTTCTCTTTTCTCAGGAATGGTCGAACTGAGACTGCAAGACTACACTTCATTTACACTCATACATATCATCCTCATTCATCCTCTAAAGTACAGGGTGATTCAAAGAAACGGGAAATTTAAAAAATTAAATAACGTTAATGAAAAAATTTTTTTTAGAAAATGAATTTTAGTTCATGTAATTGTACAAATGTTGCCATTTTAGGACACATACATTTTAGTTTATTTTTTTAAAGATGACATCTTGCAGGTGACCTCCCCTTCTACGTAAACACTCACGAAGTCTCTTCGTTAAATTGTTCATGGTTTGACGTAACATCTCAACTGGAATTTCCGCAATTGCTCCTCGGATCTTTGCCTTCAGTTCTTCCGTTGTAGCAGGTCTACTGTGGAACACTTTGCTTTTAAGGTGACCCCACAAAAAGTAATCGCAAGCTGAGAGATCAGGCGATCTGAGAGGCCATCTAATGTCACCATTTCGTGAAATGACACGTTGTCCAAACAATCGGCGTACAGCTGCCATCGATATTCGTGCAGTATGTGACGTTGTTCCGTCTTGTTGAAACCAGGCTGTGTTAAGAATCGGTGGAAATCTACCATGCGTGTAGCGACCTGCGGGGGATTCGTCCCACCTGGCCTGACAAGACGCAAGGCCCCGGTCTTCAATCTCCTGCTTTCTTTCTTACGTCAACAGGTTATTTACCTTGGAAATGTAGCGTTCCTTACGCTCATTAGCCAAGATGTCTATTGGCTTGAGTCCGGCTATAACACAGTCTGCCTTCCGCGAGGCTGTTCTATAACTGCCTGTAACAGTCACAAGAGGAGTCGCTGGGCCCGCAGAAAAATGTACGCGCAATACCTAAAAGCCGTGCGGTTAGCCCAGACAGGCGCAGCATACAGCATAATAGCTTCGCTGACACCTTTGTAAAGGATACGTATGGTACGGTAATTCAACTTCCAATCGGGATGAATGACTACATATTCCATAAAATGCATCAGCGGCCTTTTTTTCTTACATACTGTAGATGTTCCTTGAACCGAAAATTCTCATCAAGGATAACACCCAGGTATTTTTGAGCCGTTACGTACCGAATGGGGAGACCAGCCATCCAAACCCGGATTCTTCGGGAAGCAGCCAATCGGCCCTCAAGCTACATCATTGTGGTTTTCTTTGGGCTGAAAGTCATCTTATGTTGGAGACTCAACAGTCGGAGTATCTCACAAGCATGAGCAGTTCGGAACTCTATCTCGTTACGTGAATCTCCTTCAATCAGTAGCAGCGCGTCGTTAGCATAAGCGATGACACGACCACATGGCAACTTTAAACGCAACATGGAATGGAATTATATGATCCAAAGAAGGGGACTCAGAACACTGCCCGGAGGGCATCCTTTGGTTAAGGTCTTACGAACCTCCGAGCCGCCATCACGCAGGGAAACGGTCCGATGGCTGAAATAACTTGAGAGCACTTCTAATTCATTTCGTGTCCACTTACGCTTCTGCATCTGAAACAGGGCAGAGGTCCACCATAAGTTGTTAAATGCCCTGGATATGTCCAGAAAAATCCCTAATACATATTTACATGGACTAGAGGAAGCTATATCCATAACCTTTAGTACGGCATTCTCGGTGCTCTTGCCCGGTCGGAAACCATACTGGTTGTCCATTAGCAAATGATCAGTGGCCAATCTAACATTAATACGCAAATATAGGACCTTCTCAAAAACCTTACCAATCACAGGCAAGGGTGTTAGACTGTTAGAAGAACTAACAGGAGGATCTTTGTCGCCATCTTTGAACAACACCAAGTCTCCACGCTTCCAACACGCCGGAAAGGGGCCAACAAAGAGCAACCTATTATATATTCTAGTTAGAGGACCAAGGACAACTAGAAGCGCTCGGACGAGGAGCTCAACTGTGATGCAATCATATCCGGAGGTCTTGTGCCGTGCCATATTACAGATCATCTGGCGCATCTGGAGGTGCGTCAGGTGATCTGTAGTAACTTTACCAACAAGTTGCCCCATATACAAGAGTCTGTACAAAATTTCATGAAAATCAGTTTATCCAGTCAAAAGTTATTAAATTTCAAACATGCCGACACAAGTACATACGCACGAACATTACCATCCACTTTTTTATCTTTTTGGGGTTCCTAGGTCGTAAAACGTCGAGAAATGCAAAACACCCCGTACCCCATTTTTTGACTGATTACCATACTTTCCTGCTTCAGCACAGAACTAGATCTATGACGTCAGGTAAGTAATAATTTTTTCAGATCGTGTTTTTCCTTCCTCTTCAGTATTATCTAATTACCACCATGTCTTTTCTCTAGCAAATAATTGCACGCGTATATGTATGTGATGTGAGTTTAAATCATAAAAACTAACTTCCGTATTTCTACTTTTCAGCGTTTATTATTTAAGAAAACGTTATGTATGGACGTGTCGTTTTAATTCCAGTTCGTCGTTTAATATTATAGAATGTAAAATAAATTTAATGTTATTAATTTTTTGCCATTTAAGATTTAATGTTCCCCCACGTAGCTTTTCATTATATAAATCACATTATTTTATTATCGAGTTCATTACGTTAACGTGAGTGCGTACTTGCCCGCACGCTCACACTCAGCCGTTCCCAACTTATTACTTTCTATTTATTTAATCTCAATGTCAAGTTCGCTCGTTGTGAAACGGGAAGGATTCTTGCTTTCACTTTTGTTCTAACGACATGTCGACTGTAATGTAGCTTCTTATATTATATAACAATTGAATTAGTTATAAAACCTGTAATTTTTTCCGTATTCTCTTTTTTCATTCTTTTTTTGTAAATTATACTTAATATTTTTTATCGTTCCCTTGCGTGAGAATTGTTATACGTATTTAACGGAATGTAAGATCATTGAAATTTTACTGTTCTCTTTCACTGCGGAGAGTTTGATAGATTTTTTAATAAATGAACCCTCTGCTAAGGGTTTAATTAAAGAGATAGCCATAAGACTCTTACAGCTTTCAGCTTATAAACCTTTCTTTCATTTCACCTCTCTCTCTTTCTCTCTCTCCCTTTCTTTATCGCTCTATTTCTTATATATTGTAAATATTAAATCGATAGAGGTTTGTTCTGAAAAACGTCGCGATGGATAAGTTACTACTTTTCAGTAAATAAGCGATATTTTCAGTATAAGCGATTTCAGTAAAATTAAAGCATCATTTAGTGGAGAATATAAGTTACTTTTAGAAAATTGAAATCGGTTTTTCCGAATACCCTTTTTTCAAAAAAACATCCGTTGAAAGTGAAACAGAAATCGCAAAAGTGTAAATCGTAATCGCAAGTGAAATCGTAAACGACCGAGAGAGATGGAGAATTAATTATAGTTTGTGGTCGGGGAAAAGTTCCAATTAAATAAATTCTAGTTGAGAAAAAACATTTTTTTGTAGGTATGATTTGTATTTTTCGTAGTACGCATTATAAGGTTGCTTTTAGAAACTTAGGGCCTCCGATAAGCTTTATAGTAAAACATCTCATAAAATGATACGGATAAAAGTTTTTGAATAAACCCGATGAGGTAAGGTATTTTTACGTACCATGCACAAACGTTAGGATTTTGATGAACTGAAAACTGTAATTATTTTATGTCGCTGATCAGATCATTTTCTGTAAGAGCCAAGTTACGTTCCGACGAGTGAAAAAGAGAGTTTAGAAGAAAAACACTGAAATTTATTTTGATACTTCATTTCTTAAAATGTAGTAATCTGTTATCAAGCTATGTGATAGAATATTTTATTGTACTACAATTACGTAATTTTTCATCGATCTGTCTACATATAGCACCCTAATTATGTACTTTATATATACGATGTAAATTACATCTTTAAACGATTTCTAAAATCGTTTTTGTGTTTCACACAAAATTGAAGCAAAATGGATTTCTTCTACGTTTTTGTTCGTTTAAATCTGTGCCCATTTTCTCGATTTTTAACTCGTTTTGCTGTTGAATACGCACGACGACATAACTTATAACAAAACTTGAATGAACTTACTTTTATTAGACCTAACGACTGATAAGATTGAAATGTTAGCGACATCTGCTATTTCTTAACTAAAATATTTACCGGTGGCCGCCTTCTCAGGATGGAAAATAAATTTTTGTCTACTTTCTCGGGATGCACTTTTTAAAACCAGGACGGACCAAAAATTTGACCCTGCTTCTCTTTTGGTAAATGTGCTTTATTTAGACGTTAAGGGTGTATTTTATCGAAAAATTCCAAGCGATTAAAGTTAAAGCAAATAGAATTGTGTATAATTATCGCATAAATCTGTTTTATACTTTCATAGGAGGTTCATTCTCCCATCTTTTGGGTCAGATTTATGTTCAGCAGATGAATTTTATTAAACGATTTCAGGAGGTAGGGGGCAAGAATTAAGCTAAACGAAATTTACCGTCATATGAAATATTTATTTTTTGGAATTTTTGTAGCGGGTTAAAAAAAAGAAAATCTGATACCCCGAGAAAAACCGGGTAATTCAACCTGTAAATATTAAAATATTTTAAGTATATTAATTTTTGTTCTCATTTTCCTCTCCTTTTTTATTTTATTGCATATTATTTTTTAGTGCAAATTAAGAGTATTCTCTCTGTTTATACTCTGTTATAATAAAAGATAAATTTTTATATTTTTGTAAATTTTATATGAAATTGTGCGTGTAGGTGCACTGCAAGTGGATTTCCTCTGTCGTGTAACGATAAATAAATATATTTTATTTAATCTGCAGTTTACTGCTTTATAATTATGGGACCCTTTAAAAAAGTAAACGAAGTTAATCGGTCGTGATGTAGAAATTTCTTTATTTTAATTTCAGTTACTGTTGTTATTTGTTATTATTATTTTACATCCGTTTTTCATTATATTTTGTAAAAATTAATTTCACATAGTAACTTATACAGTGTATTGAAATAAATTGTTAAAAAGGACCAAATGTTTCTAAACTTGAACCGCATGTTTTCTTCATTTTATTCCTTTATTATAATTAGCTACTTTGAGTTGTGTTTACAAATTTGTACGTCTTTAGTGACAGTAAGCTAGTAAAGTATTTGTAGTCTGTTAAATTTTTGTCTCGATTTGAATGTTAGTAGATAATCAATATCGAGGGAAATTAAATTTTAAACAAAAACGTTTCTCACGAACCTTGTTACGTAAATTTCACTTGCGTTATAAATATCTGCTTTCTAATCTTTATATTTATACTTCAGTTTACACATTTTCACACGTTAATTACAGATAACAAAATTCTTGTTGTTAATTCATTTGTAGACATGTTTTTTGTGGTAAGAGTATTTTTTCATTTTTATTTTTATTTTAAGTGATAACTTACAGATCGTTAACGATCTAGAAAGTTAATATTATTTACTTACTAGATACAGAACAGTTTTATGAAAACATTTGTATGCAGATATTCTTGAGTGGGGTTGCACTTTATTGCACCCGACTGTTTTTAGGTATATTCAAAAGTATATTTTTTCCGGGTAGGGTTGAATTTCTGAATTATTTTGCTAAATTTCGAAACATAGTTTTCCAAAAACGGTTCGTAAATTTTTATAGAAATTTTTAAACTTATTTTTTTCTAGAATACTGTTCTTCATTTATTTTCACCACTTGAAAGAAACTTTCACAAAATTATTGAAAAAAAAGCAATAACTTTTTTCAATTTAAGTTGCTTTTCATTATTGTATGCCGTTTTTAGAAATATTGCTCGGAAAAAATAATTTATTAATTTACACTTCAAAATGAATTTTAAAAAATTGTTGTACGAACCGATACATATACTCATTCTCATGGGCACGCAACAGCCTTCTGGATCCCCGAAATTACTTTTCCCTTTGAAAATTGATCGGTTCTATAAAAGTTCCATTTTTAGTGATCTAAAATTCATCATGCTAAAGTTCATATCTGAAAAACAACTGTTGCAGAGAATTTGTTCGTTATGACTAGCCGCTTACAAAATAATTTCTCAAAGGCCCATCCGATCGTCATGAAGTTTCTTTTGTCGATAATTATTTCATCGATAACTTGATCGAATTAAATTATGTACCTGAAAATTTACTGACTTCTGGCTGACGGTTTCCTTATTTCTTATAGGATTTTCAACAAATATTACAAAAGTTTTCTCGGACTTAGAATAAACCTTAACTCTTATTTACCTTTCGGTAGAGAATTAACGTAAGCCTGAATTTTTGGGATTATATGTGGGAGTTAAAAATTGCTTTGTGTCGTGCTTTTAAGAAACGATAAAATACTTAAACCCTTTATCCGAATGATTTGGCTTTTTCTTCGTACAATTGGTATCATTTTTTTAAATAATTAACAGAAGTTGGTACTTCAAGTAAGAACTATCAAAAGGTATGTTTTGTTTCAAATTTCGCTATTGTTTTATTTCTAGAACTGTAAAAATCATCTAAGATTCACATTCCTCATCTTTTCAACAGTTAGGTTTAAGATTTATGTTTCGCATAACATATATATCTTATGTATAACTGTTTTATGTAAGTTCTAGTATTTCTCAATTCTTTTCGGTAGGATTTCTTGTTTGGGAATATTTTGTAAAAAACCCTACTTGGAATGATTTTGAAAAATTGTAAAAATAAGTGAGCTGAAACCGTTATAAAGTAACTGCCGCATCAAAATATTTTGAAAATTTCATCTTCACGGTTTTCTCTGATTTCGATAGACGTTGAGCAAGCAAAAATCTGATAGGCTGTAATCCAGTGGGATTCTTGATAAAATTTTCCTATCTGAATGGTACTAGATTTGCAAGTGAAGTTATACATCAAAACGATTCGTTTATAATTATCGGTTATATTAAAGTAAAACGGGACACAAATCGCTCCTTCTTCTGCATTTTGTGAAAATAGTGTTAATATTAGGGTTTTAAGCATTGGAAACGTTTTAGATTATTTTCTAAGAATATATATAAAGTGGACTATAAAAAACAACTCTAAAATGGATTTTAACGCGTAGAAATTTACTAGTTATTAATAAAGGTAAAAAATGTTGTTTACAGTATAAATAATGGAAATTAATAAGCTTAACTAAAGTTTTACTAAAAAAATGGTTTGAACCGAATTGATTTTGCAGCATTCCCTTGAAATAAACATGAGTACGCTTACCTAGTTTCTTTGTTTGGCTGCGTCTTCTTTAAAAACTGTAATCACACTTCATAAGAAATAGGGTAAATTCTACTTAATTCTGGTTCGTGTCACCAGAATTGGTCACTTTCTGATTCCCCTCACTATAAAATTGATACATTTATAAATTATATTAAAAACAAACGATTGTATTAAAAAGAAAATGTTCAAAATTGACTGTAAATACTAGATCAAAACCACCACAAAAGAAAACTAATTTATTAACGTAATATTGTGTATACTCCTACTACAAGTAATGAATCGTTGCATCGGATTACCGGTTTATTGCATATATGTGTTTCTTCGTATCTAACAATTTCAAGTTATTTGTTTCAATTTCTAAATTAAAATTTCGAAACAAATTCTTGCACATTTCAATGTTGCATATTAAATATTACTTTTATTATTATTATTATTTATTTCATTAAAATTTGTATTTACGTTACGGATGTCAATTTAAACTATAAGGTTAACTGAAATTAGTTTGGGCTAATTTATAACTTAAGAAATTTCAAAAAAAAAAACTTTTATTTAATCAAGAATTAAATTTGTTATATTATCCAGCTAAAATATGAATTTCCCTTCAGATTAAAGACAAAATACAAAGTACACCGTTTCAATACAGAGAAGGGGTACATGAATTTTTCGCTTTAAACATTTTGATTTAGTAATATGTAAAGCTTTAAAACGTGTTGAGATTCGATCAGCCTTGCTTTCTGTAGGAGTAATATGCAGTTCTGGTGAAGAGTAGTGTCAAGCCATTTCACTACATTTCTGTGAGCTTGGAAAGCATATGTGCCGTGAAGAAGGGTATAAGAAATCGATGCAATTACTTCTTGCCTCTGAATCGCTGATCAGGATACCTGTTGTACAAGTGTACAGGTGTATACTTATACCTATTTCGGATATGACATGTAATCTTTATGGCATTGACATATACGAGTACAGGCTACGTAGAATAGGTTTTCTTTAATTCTGAAATATTTTATTCGATTTGAAAATGCTAATCGGTACGTAAATTAAGCCTTCTGTCTAGCAATTTTATTGAAGAAGCTATCTATTAGACCCCGATTAGTAATTATACGAACTATGCTTATGCACATTTTTAACAATAAAATTATGTAACTTTCTAAAACATTCTTAAAGCATTTTCGTAGTTTTGCCCTAATTTTTATAACGGGAAGCGCTTTTTTGTAGTATACGTATTGAAAGTTAAAAGATTTATTAAACAAGCGGTAGTGTGTCTACAAACAAATATAGTACTCATGTGTATGATTTTTTGGCGCGAACTCAAGCATTCATTATAGTAGCCTACTCTAATAAAGTGAAATTTAAAAAGTTTGAAGCGTTATAAAGTGAACCGAAAGCAAAACACCATTATAAAAGAGAAAGCACGCATTTAAACTTCTGGTCTTCTCCAGTCCATTCGTGTATATATATATATATATATGTGTGTGTGTGTGTGTGTGTGATTACGTAAAGAAAGGTTGTCGGTCACATGTTCGGGCTCGATCGACTTCAATTTACCCACTGTTACTAGGATTAAATTAACGTATTTCTATATATAAATATATATTGTTTTTTAATAAAGATTTTAAATTCGTTAAAAAAAATAAAAAATGTAATGTTACGGTAATAAAATCAAAGTAGTTTAAATATTACAAACAATACTCCGAATTAGTTTTTCATGCCGATACAAATTTACGATCGCATTTATATACAAGATAATTGTTAATTTACATAATTTTTCTGTTTAGCCCCCGGAACCACGGGACCGTAAGGTTTTACTTCAGAGGATGAATGCGGATGATATGTATGAATGTAAATGAAGTATAGTCTTGTACAGTCTCAGGTCGACCGTTCCTGAGATGTGTGGTTAATTGAAACCCAACCACCAAAAAACACCGGTATCCACGATCTAGTACTGAAATACGTGTAAAAGTAACTGCCGTTACTAGGATTTGAACCTTACAACTGTCGACTTCGAAATTGGCTTATTTTCAATGATGAGTTCACCACTAGACCAACCCGGTGGGTTTAATTTATATAATCTCTCTGAACGTTAACGTTACGTCTACTAATTTACGAACGTAGCTAATTTTCTCTATTAAAAAATAAATAATTTCATTTTATACGAATAAACATGCATTCTAGAACTGTTTCCAATTTTTCAAGTGGGTTAATACATAGAGTTTCTTTTTTTTATTTATCGAATAGGGAACACAATTTACAGAAATCTTGTTTAATTCGGTTAATTTTTACTCAAGTTATTGCAGATAATTGAGAATTTTGAAGTGAATCAGTGAAAACTCGGTTAAACGTTTAAAAAAATATAAATTGTATATTTTAACATAATCGTCTGTTATTTTATAAATCAAGGGTTTTAACGATGACGTATATTATGCAAAATTACAGTTTTATTTTTATTTGTTATGAGATACTTCTTTTTCCGATATTTCTCGTTTCGTAAATATATATATACAGAAAATTTGCAAATGTACTTTTAATAACATTTCATCTGTTTTTATTCGATACTATTTTTAACATTTTAAGGAATAAAAGTTGGGAAATAGTAAACATAGGTTGAAATCTGTTGTCTTATATAGCAAGAATGTCGCACTCAACCGTTAAATTTGTATTAAAATGAAATATTTTGTAGATGCTCTAAAGTATGTGAAATAATATTGGTATATTTTAACTGGAATCGGCCAACAAGAATTTTTATTTATTTATAGATACATTATCGAGAATATTTATCGCTACTTACATACGAAATACACATCAATAGCATCATTAACTGCAAGCAGAGTAGATAATGAAAGTAATTTAACTGCAATACTACCTTTATAGTCGGGTGTACGCTTACAGTCGTGTAGGCTATAACTCTACAAGTCCTAGTAAAGCCAGTTATTTTTACACGGATTTGAATACTAGATCGTGGATACCGGTGTTCTTTGGTGGTTGGGTTTTCAATTAACCACACATCTCAGGAATGGTCGAACTGAGAATGTACAAGACTACACTTCATTTACACTCATACATATCATCCTCATTCATCCTCTGAAGAATTATCTAAACGGTAGTTACCGGAGGCTAAACAGGAAAAAGAAAGAAAGAAAAGGCTATAACTCTAAAATTAACCGTAAAATTTTATTTGTTAATTACCTTTTATTCATTCGGTATTTGTAAAGTGTTTCTGACACATATAGCGTTTTGATAATAAAATTGATTTACAAATATATAGCGTTTATACACATATATAAATTGATTTTCTGACACGTATAGCGTTTTGATAATCAAATTGATTTACAAAGAACCGTACATATAAATTGCCAGATTTGTCCTTTGTCGGAGAGTCCTTTATTTAAAGACAAAAAGACCTAAAAAAATGTATAAAAATTAAAAATTGTTTAATGACTTTCATAATCTTGTATATAAATATAATAGTTTTATAGCATATAATAGAATAACGCGATAGAATCAGCTTATCAAATTCGTTGTAGATTTTTTTGTATTCGTTTCGATTATTTCAAAGAAAAATTTTAGTCCGAATGACGATGTTCTGGGAGAAGCAATTGGTCTAATCTACTGACAAAATAATTCGCACAAGTAAAGTTTTAATTAATTATATAGTAACATAACTATTCGTTAGACCGAATGTAATTTCTTGTCAAGTATATCGAATCCATAGACTTCGCAGTGATTTACGGTGGGAATTTTTTTTACATTTTAAATAATGATTTTATATTTTCCTTAAAGATTGGTTTGTATGAAAACTGTTCATTCATGATATATCTTTTAGAGAAAAAAAGTTGAAGGAACAAAAGCTCATAATTTGAAATTAAATAATAAAAAAAATCTTTTGTTTGTAATTTGACCGCCGTTTTCAATAAAAATGATAGGAAATTGCAGTTAAAATCGATTTATTTACCTGCAATTATGTTTGTAGAATCACCCTGCAATTATGTTTGTAGAATCACCCTGCAATTATGTTTGTAGAATCACCATTTGCCAGTTTTTGTTATAAGATTTTTTTTGTTTGCCAGTTTTTGTGCTACGGGCACACTACGAGTAGCATCTGACCGAAGCTAGAATATCTGAAGGAGATTTATAATCACAGTGCAAACATAATCGCCTGCGTAAACGTTCCTACTTTTTCTCATATGACTCAGAAATATTATTATTTCTCCGAAACAAAAAATGACTTAATACAACTAAAACTACGAAAGCGGAGTGAAAGCCTTCATTATTATATTTATAACAAAATATTTCTTTTAAATTTTACTAGTTAAATAATTTTTACTACGTAAAATAAACTTTAAAAAAATTATTTACTTCGTAGTTAATAAATGTTTTAATTTTATTAGATTTTTTTAGTACAAATTACATTTGCTGTCTAAATTTTATAATTTTTTAGTTCACACACACCTCATTTTTATATATATATACTAGCTGACCCGGCAGTGCTTCGCTATTGCTAAATCTTATATATAAATATAAATCTTGTATATATATATATATATATATATATATATATATATATATATCTTTAATCTAGATTAAACGAACACAAATGAAAGTTTGATACTTTAAAAAACGGAACATTATGGAACACCAAAAAATTTAACCTTTCCTTTTTTCCCTCTTTCAATCCTCATTTCTTCCCCTCTTTATCTTTTTCCCTTCTTCCCTTTTTCGCAAAAATATTTCTTTTCACGTAACTAATATATATATTCTGAATACGAGCCAAATCGGACCATAAATACAATTTTCCGAAGTATCTCGACCCCCGCGCCACCTAGCGGGTCCAAACTAATTCAGAAACCTTCACGGGCGTGCGGACAACAACTCATGAAAGTTTCATTGCAATCGGATCAGTGTTATAAGAACATAAACGGGACAAACAAACATTCATTATTATATACATATATATATATATATATATATATATATATATATATATATATATATACACAAGATTTATATTTATATATAAGATTTGAATGATTTACCATAAAAAAAGAATTTCTATGTTTGAATAAACCGAAATTATCATATTTTTTTAGGTATTCTGTGTAGCGTTATAGCTTTTACTATTATATACTCTTTCTTTGTCTCTCTCTCTCTCTCTCTCTCTATATATATATATATATATATATATATATATATATATATATATATAGCTAATTAAATAGCGTATCTGTTGCCAATTAAAAAACTCATTCCAAAAATAAAAGAAAAGAAGTATTCCCCCTCTGATTATTATTAAAGTTAATAATCTGAATAATTCAGTTAACATAGTTATTGAGCGGTACATGTTAATTAGATAGGAAGGAAATCATAAATGTTAGATTACGATCGATAAAACTGAATGATGTTAATTTATTTATTCTTTGTAATATTGAGTTGTCATCATCGATTTTAATGTGAAGAAATTTTTAATTGACGTATGATTATTATATGGTGCCTGATGGTAATTTATTACGTATATAAACTACTACTCTCTTTATATATAAATTAGACACGTTGTTTGCAAAAGTTTCGCGACTGGAGGTAAGCGGTTCAATTTTAAATTATCAAGTTTAAATCTGTCTTTTTCTCTCGATAGATCAATCTTCTTCACGACCTCGCAGTACAATTTATTTCATCCTCAGAACGATACACTTTTAAACTTATTTATGTTATTGTCACGTGCCGCAACCGAGCGGTTAACAAGATTAACAAACACGTATGCCAGGTGTACTCTGCCAGGTGTAAAAAAATGAAACCGTTTTCCATCGCCTTATTCACCAAGCCGAATATGCAGTCGTACGTCAGCTTGCCGAAAGCATCGAAATCCAAGCGATAGTCAGCTACAGAAACTTCTCCACTCTGTTCATTATAAAGAACTGACAAGCGGTAGTGATTGTAATTTCTTTGAAAGAAAGTACTTCTGAAATGCGCCTCTTTTATCTTAGGTTCTTTAACATGTACCACAGCCGTAAGAAACTCTAGGATAGATAATGTGTAGTGCGGTTAATTAATTTTCGTATCCCTTTCTGTTATTAAATTAATGGTATTCCAGCAGTGTTTCTCAAACGTGTAAGACCCGCAGTCGCTTGATTTTCTGGCAGTTACAAATATATGGGACTTCCCTATTTTATATATATATATATATAATAATTTAATACTTATGTAATCAATATTATAAAATATTTAATATATATATATTTTTTGATCAGAAATTTTTATCGTATGGTATTACATTTTACTTTTTACTAAAAACAAATATTTGATTATAATCTTCTTACCATACATTTGGTATAGAAATAATTTCTCCTACATGTTTCATGATAGATTGATGCGGTTAAACATGTAGGAGAAAATATTCAAATGACAAGTGTATGGTAAGACGATAATAAAAGTTATATTTGTGTTTTTGTAAAAAAAAATATACACACACACACACGCATATTTAACATCTCTGTATTGGCTGTTATTATATTTGCATTAGTTTACAGGTAAGGATTTCTTTACACACCACTTGAGAATGTTTTAAAAAATTCTAGACAACAGCCGATATATGTTAAAACGATCAAGGCGCACGCCGATTACCTACCCGACTTGTACAAGGGTTTTGTCGTCTAGGAACGTATTCTTGGAAATAGAGAACGTCTACGATGTGCGCGTGGCATGAGTTAATGAACAGTCGTCATAACATGTTCCGCGTCCACCACTATTCATTAAAGTTTACTTTGTAATACTATTTGATCGAGAATAAAAAAGAACTAAAGGAAAATAAATTCTTACCTTCGGCTACAAAATTTAAACCAGAATTAAAATTCCATGACGGATGACATCAGACAGACTGCTATAATAAAATAATGGTTAATTCAGTAGTCGTGGCACATCCGACGCGGTTTCGGAACGGCTGCATTACAGTCTGTACACTACTAATCTGTGTGGAAAGATTATATTGTTACATCTTCAAACTTCGTTGCAACATTTATCCGTATAGTTAATTGAACAAAAATGTGCTTCCCTGAAGGTATAAAAAGGTTAACTTTCGCTTATAAAAATTTACGTTCTGTATGATATCGCGATTTTATATTTGGCAAAACTAACCGAGCGCTACAAACAATCGATCATTCATTTTATTTTCCCGGCTGTTATGATATATAACTGAAGGTATTTCTGTCCGTCAAAAATAAACTCTCAGGTTTTTTTATTTTTCGATAAATTGAAGTCCCGTGAGTTCGGAAATCTTGGTATACGTGAAGGTGTTAATTTATGTGTGGCAGCCTACATTTTGGTTTATATCTCAAATCGATTTAATCTGATTATGAAATTTGATATATTAGCTAATATATTAGAGGCTGTATCTTAGTAAACCTTTTTAAAAATTCGTATAAGTAAAGAGGTAGGTATTAAGGAGATTCTGAATACCGAAAAGTTGTGAACTAGGTGAAAAGTTTACTCGTATGTGTTTTTTAACGTACACAAAAATAATACCACGGAAACTTTAGCTAATTTGTTTCATTTTTCAGACAAATTTTGTGAGGAAAATTCTTGTTTGTGTGAGTCCGTCACTATGCGTGAATGTATAAATTTATTTAAAGGTATGTGTGTGTATATTTAATATTTATTGAACTTAAGTTTTTCTTTTTTTTATATAATCTGTATTTTGTTCTTGTAAAATAATGAGTTATTTTTATTTAAAGAAAAATGCAGATTTTAAAATTTACAAAATTTTTAACATGATATTTTTAATATTATCTGGAGAACGTTTTGGTACGACTAGTTACGTCATCATTTAGGATATATGTGTATCTCGTTACAGCAGAGAGTGTACGAGTATTATACCGATATTAGCACTCGTGGTTCGCTCGTTTCTCACAGCATGATGCTTTTTTAACAAGTAGTTTCGATGTAATTTTCATACAGTAAAAAATAACTTCCTTTAACGATTACTTATAATAGTTTAAACTAAATTTTTCTAAAAATATTACTTCCTAATTACTTAATGTAAAAAAAAAGTAATACTAAACAAACACGATTTTATAGAATCTGAAGACTTTTATGGAATATATATCGACTTATTTTTTGTTTATTTTGTCTTATTTAATTTTTTTCGATTATATGATACGTAATTATATATAGAAATAGATGATAAATAGAAACATTGCGCATAACAAGCATAGCGAACCGTTTTAAGGTAGCGCCTGGAATAACTAATCGGTAGTTGCGCCTCTTTAACTAGATTTCTGATAATAGCATAGCTGATTTAAAAAAAATATGATATTGAAACGTTTTAAGGTCATCTCTTATTTATTTCGTTTAATATCCATTTAATTATGATATGATGTCTGTAATTTATGCGACAGGAATTGGGTGTATCAGTAATAAAAAATGCAGTGGATTGTTTAACTTGAAAATAATTAATGTAGTTTATTCTAGAACGGAATTTCAAAACTAGCTCATTTTTGATTTTATAATTAAATTGTTTTTGTATTTAAAAAATAACATAAAAATCATACGCATACATACTCGAACACAAGTAACATTGCAGCACTGTGTTAACGTTTTTTGTCATTTACCTTACTATGTAGTTTTCAGAGTTTCTAATACAACTTTTAATTGTAATACGATATTATAAAATGTAACGGTAGAGGTAAATTTAATCTAATATCTAGGAAAACAAAGCAGAATGTTCGTATATATTTGCTGCACGTTTAAGTTAGGTTCGGGGATGGATGACATGACTTGCGAAACACACCGGTTTGGCTTCCAAATCCCCACGAGTCTTCCCAAATCAGCTTATTTAGAAGCCATAGAACTCATATTAAAAATAAATCGGTGATGTCGATTTCTACGCTTAATTAATCAATTGTGTTTAGTTATCGATGACAAGCACTAGTGTTCATGATTTTCTGATTTTTCCTAAATTCCTGATTTTTTTTTTACTTCGATTTTTTAACTCATCATCGCTAAGTCAATCGACTAATAACATATCTATACTATTATATAAAGAGAAAGAGGGCTTTTTGTTCGGGATAAACGAAAAGACTACCCGATTTATCGCTACTAAATTCTTACCCATGTTTCTTAGCATAACTGAGAAGGTTTTTGGATATTTCTACTCGATAAATTTATAATATATATTTATATATAATGTAGTATTGGAGATTTGCCGGTTAAAGCAAAAACTTTAATGAATTGAATTAATGAACTGTGAACAGGGTTTGAACTGAATGATTCAAAACAATGGAATGAATAATATTACATAATAATAGAATTAAATGTACATTAAATAAAGTAATCTATCTCTACTATTATATAAAGAGAGAGAGAGAGAGAGTTTTTTTGTTCGGGATAAACAAAAAAAGGTTTTTGAATATATTTCATCCCGAAAAATGTATAATATATATTTATACATAATGTAGTAGTGGAGATTTGCCGGTTGAAGTATAAACTTTAATGAATTCTGAACTGTGAGCCGGGTTTGAACCGATCGATTCTGAAAATCTAAAAATCAATTTCTAGACATTTTTGAGTTTCTTTCCGAGTTTCAAGGGTTAAAATTAATTTTTGAATTTGTTTTTAAAACCCTTTATTTTTTAATTTCTCGGTAACAAATGAAGAAATCACTTTGATTTATTTTAGGTGAGAGTAATCTTCATGTCAACAAAAGATTTTCTAGGGTTTTGAAATTCGACCTTGAAAGGTGAAGAAGAAAGGTAAAAAAATCTTTAAATAATGATTGTAAATTTTCCCAATCCCGACTACAGTAAACGAGATATTCAGTAGATTTTGGCTTGCAGATACTCTTCAGATAAATATTTAAAAACCATTTTCGAGTTTTTTTCTTAATTCCGATTTTTTTAAGGGATGCGAAGGTATACGACGCTGTGGCTCAACCACCACAACCGCTGCCACCGTTAATGTTTGTGTGACTGGCTGTACCTGCCTCCGGTTACTTGACTAAGAAACAGAAAATTAAAAGATTGTCTGTTACGGGAAACGCAAGTAACCGTATAATGTGCGGGAAGCTGCTACGGGGAACTAGTTGAAATATAAATCGGTTTTTCTTTCTTAATTTGACTTTTTAGTCGTTTTTAAGGGTTATAAATACAAAAACTGGCGTTGAAATAAAAATGATCTTGTCCGGTGAAGTTATTTTATTTTAATAAATTAATTACATCGATCGCATCATTTAATTTTTATCACTTTATTCTTATATTTATAATGCATCTTCCTATTCAACATTTTTACTGTTATTGTTTTTTTTTAAACGTAAAAGAAATTGTTTATTAAAATATAAATCCTTTCTCATTAATAAATCTCTTATTGCCAAGAATTAAGACGAATATCTTTTTCTTTTTATCATTAAAACAAGTCGAAAAGCAAAAGCTCTGAAAAAATCATAAAACCATATCAAAATACATGACGGCCACTGGTGTGTATAACTTATTTTAGACATCTTTAAATGTATTTAGTACACTTCTGATTTATTTTAAAATTTCGCTTAACATAGTGTACACATTTATTTTTTTTAGATAAATAAAAAAGTAAAAACGCTATTTTGACAATTTTTCCAGTACAAACGTTCCTACCTAGCAAAAAAAAAAATATATGAAAAAAAAAATTTAACAACGGGAATAAGTGACTTCATTTACGGCCTACCATATCTTCCATTATCGATCGTTTTTAAAATTTGTTTACATGTTACTGTTGACTGTACAAAACGTTTTGTAATAAAAAAAAGAATAATAAATGTATCGGTGTGTACGGTAGTTTATCTATTTGCAAGTATTTCTATTTGAAATTATTTTAATGCGCCTTGACCGGTGAGTGTTATCCATTTTATATTATTGTACTGAATTACGGAAGTGTAAGTTTGTTTACTATTATTCGACGAAAAAAATTGTAGGATCATTCGTTATGTTGTTACGCCTGTCTTTGAGTTCTTCATCGGTTTAATAGTTGTATAGTATAATATTTATAGTTACGTATTACGCTTTAGCACCTTTTCTATATTTGTACTATTAAATTTAGCGCTTATTTTGAATTCACTATGAGCCGAAAAATATTTAGGTTTTTTTAAATCTTGGTTTATTTTTATTGCGGAATATAACATTGAAAATCTTGTGAATTTTGTTTTAAGGTTTCCATTAATTAACATAATTCAGTCGTTTGGTCGATTCCAGGTGATGTTATTTTTCTTTAACTATCGATATAAATGCAGGAAATTTTTTTGTATTTTTTGGTGGATTTGAATGTAAATTGTGCAGAAAGGGAATATATAGGAAAGGACTCTTAGGTAAATAATTGCCGGTCGTAAAAATAACCGTTTTACATCTTACTTTACCTAAGACCTCGAGTAACTGAGGGATAAGTAAGTTATCTCAAGTCCCATTGAGCGCAGAGAGCTCGTATGACCGCGTTTCTTTTAGAAAATATCGAATAAATTAAATAATCTTCTATTAATTTTTTTGACCTGACGCCTGATAAAAATTATGCAGATGAAGAACATTTAGGTTAAGATTTTAAAAACTTTGTAGCACTACACATTTCAATTTACATATCGTAAAGAATTCTGCTTGCTATCTACGTTATAAAATGGTACGTGCTTCTGTTCAGATGATTATATCTTTTTTCGGTGACAAAACTTTACCGGGAACATAAGCGCGTGCTCTTCTAAGGTAAAAATAAATCTGGAGACGAAATTCCGTCTCTGAGTAATAAAAATTTGTAAAAATGTTAGGTGCTGTTTTGATAACGCTCAGTCTATTTTTACTCGGTAGGTGCCGGACCTGAAGAAATTAATTTCAGTGCGAATCCAAATTTTTTATTTATTTACAGGTACGATTATTAATTTGTTTACGTAATGAAATCGTAGAACGAATTCGGCGATCTATAAAGAACAATTTTTATTTTAATAGTATTATTTAAAAAATAATATTAATTATTATACGCGCGTATTTTAAAATGCTGTTTGAAATATTTGCTATTAATCGTGTTCATCGGGCGAGCCACGGCTTGTCCGACCCGAGTTCAAATCTTAGCCGCGCCCTCACACTCGCCTTCTATTTTTTACTCGCTTAGCCGGCCGCGAGATCTAAACAGATCGTTTCCGTTGCAAGCGATGCGATATCGTCAGCGTTTGATTTCAGTGCGGTCCTTTTTAGGTATGACTTTTAATTAACGACCGATTGAGTTTTACGAGTTCGTTAATATTTTAACGCGTTTGACATCTGGAGTGATATTTTCGAATCGTGTTCACATTCACAGACAGGCTTAATAACCGGTCATAGTATAAAACAAAAAAATTCAGAAGTTCTTTACTGACTTTTGCGATACACCGCTTAGTTTTTAATATATATATAGCGAAATAAATATGTCCTTTTAATTTCTATTATTATGTTTTTGCAGAATTACAATTTTTACCCGCGATTTCAAAAGATCAGTATTTCTACCTACTACAAACTAATAATTTTTAAATAAAATTTTTCTTCCGGAGATCGGTCCATTAAAAAAGTAACGAGATTAAATAATATATAATGCCGCTTAATCGTACCAGGACGATTTCAGTAACTTTCCCCTCCTGTATCTTTGCCTAGATTCAGAACCCTTCCCTTATTTATGCGCACCCATCCTAATCGAGTTATTAAATTAATATACCTCTTTAGTACCTTTCACCTCTCTTCACAACATTGTACAATCGTACACCTTTCTTTTATAGAACGTTTGATGTTTCATTGTCATCACTTTACATTCAAGTTATCTTTCGTTCGAGTTTATTTTGCTCGATTCAGACTACATCTAGATATTATATTTTCTTATGCAATTTAGTGTCGGGCCGAATCGATGATATTATTATAATTTTTCGTACCGAACAGAAGGATGATAATATGGCGCGAGGAGTTCTTTCTTTTTTTTTTTTAATCGGTATAAGACTACAATAATGTTTAATATTTAAACAGTAGTTTATCGCTACGTTTGGTTTAAAAATAATCTAGTCAGGTTATAAAAAGCATCTCCGATCAGCATCCAGTTAATGGAATAATCCGCTTAAGAGAATATTTCGCTTATTGAAATACGTATAACTGGTATTACCATGCGGTCGTTACCGTATAAATTAATGGAAAAATATCTTTATGTTGAAATACTAAGTAAAAAAATAATTCTGTTTATTTAATAATCTGTAACTTTTGTCTTTCATTTCTATTTTTATAAAAATATTTTTCATTTTTTCGTTTCGCTGTAAACTTACCGTTTCGAGGAATTCAGGTATTGCTATTTTCTGTATCACCGATTCAACTACGAATAAACGGCAGGAAAGATAATAGAAAACAAAGAAGTAATATCCTGTTGTAGGACGTAGTTCTCTCTCAAATATATCAATCTCTGTTTTTCGTTAAGCATCGTATATTTATATTCGTGTAATAATCAAAATAAGTAATCGATTAAAGTCGATAGAATTGTAAAATACATTACGATTATTGTACTCGGTCACTCGTATTTAGACGATAAACGTAATGAATATAATTCGAAATGCAATAAATCTGCTTTAATACATTTCTTTTTTCAACTACTGATACGACACTTATCCGTTAACAGAAGAGTTTTTTATTTGTAAAAACGCTTGCTTTATTAGTTGAATTTAACATTATTATCACCGTATACAACCTACGTTTAAAAACGGGTTAAACTACAATAAATTTTAAGCGGATTCTATGAAATCGTGCAGAGGGTTAGCGTTTTCTTTACCGTGTAGGAGATAGACGGTTCGATACCTACCGGACCATAGATCATTTAATATCGATATCACTCTGATACCTCTCCCGATTGCCGTTTTGATGTAGGGTTTAGATCCTGCGATCGGGAGATATAAAAAGCTGCAAATACACTTAGTACATTATTTATTTATTTATACGGACCCGGCCGGCTACGTGTCCCGAATCAACAAATCTATTGAAAAATAACTGGAGACTTTCGGAATATCATGCGAAGCTATCGTCCGATTTAAGCCGATTCGAGTGTCCGTGTTATCGGCTTCCTTCGGTTGTCGGTGACCGGTGGGGATAGATTTACCGTTTCAGTGCCGCTAGGGTTGTGGAAGGATCGGAAGGAAAAGAAAATCGTACATGAAAGGTTTAGAATTAACGAAGACCTTATAATAATTAATAACCTTTCTCCGTTTTTATGAAAAAATTCTTCGTTTTGATTATTCTACAACTTTTCTGATACCTTCCGTAGTTAATGTATCCTAAGCCTCGGTAAGTTGTTTTAGGGTCGACTGTAATTTACTCTCGATGAGCGTTTAATCTTAGCGTCTACAGCACTATAATTTTTATTGTGTTCTGTGGAATGTTATTTGACTAAGCTCTCCGGATTAAGGACATATAAATCTTCTACTAGGTCGTCCTACTCGACCGAATATCCACTTGTTCATGATCCGAAAGATTATTGATTCCAATAAATTTTATTTTTGTATACCAGAAGTTTAATTTTTATCTATGACTACCCTATTTTGGAATAGTTAAAGATTCGTTCACCTATTATATATATTGTATGGTTTTACAAGTAAACGAAAGTATCCACAATCAGATGGAAATGTTAAAATTTGACAACCAGTCCAGAGCATTCGGAGTCACTATTAAAAAAAAAAACAAAATAAAAGTCTCATTTCTAGGCAATTAAGCTGTTAAGATGAGTTTTGTTGACATCACGAGTGCGGTCTAACTTTTAATATACTTTTATTTTTAATAACGTTTCTTCACCGCTTCTTGACTACATCGCTTTTTGTTGATATCGAAAAGCCTTCTTCTCATATAAGAAGACTTTCACCCGGTTCTCGTGATTTTATTCTTTGTTAATTTTAGTTTGATTTCCATTTATGTTTTATTCCTACATGCTTAGACCATGTCGTGAATAATATTCTACTTTCACATTTGTTGTAGAATATTCATGGGGAAAATTAAAAAGACCGACCCAAATATTTTATTTCTCAACGTTTTAAGTGAAAAAAAAAAAAACAAAACATAAATTCCTCTCTCTCTCTCTCTCTCTCTCTCTCTCTCTCTCTCTCTCTCTCTCTCTCTCTCTCTCTCTCTCTCTCTCTCTCTCTCTCTCTCTCTCTCTCTCTGTGTGTGTGTGTGTGTGTGTGTGTGTGTGTGTGTGTGTGTGTGTGTGAGCGCGCTCGCTCGCGCGCGGTGTGTAAAAAATAAACTTTATCTTACAGTTTTATTTGATTAAACCGAAAATCTGTTATTTATATTTCTTAATATTAGATTATCCGTAGATTTTACCTTATTTCCTTTATTATCCTTTCGAATTGTAAGATAAAAAGTAATAGGTATAGTTTACTTTAAATACACAGATATCTTACTAATTGTAAAATTAAAATATATTGATAAATGTGTGTTAGGCTTATTATATTGTTAAAGCTAACGCTGTGAAAGTAAATTTATAAAAGATGTGCATTAATTATAGGTTTTATTTCAACATCTTAATTAAAAAGTCGATAGTTATTGTTACTTAAGATCCGTCCGGCGTATCCGGAACACATAGTAGAATTTAACTCTGCCTTTTCTGTAATCTTTTTTGGTTATTATAAGTAACTGCCTGCTTAATAATAGTAATAATAATAATGATAATTTGTTATTATTACTGTTGTTGCTTTCTTTTGAATGTTTTAAAATTACGATTTGGTCCCTAAGGGGTTCTTATAGAAATTGAAAAGAGAGATTGACGTCATCTTCCTACGATGATAATTAAAAAAAAATAACGATATAAAAAGAAAATAACAATATCGGATTACATAGTATGAAAAGAGTATAATTTATAAATTGAAATCGCACAAAACACTTTTCGAGTTTTAACGCTGATAGAAGAAATTGCTGTATTTTACAAAATTACTGAAGTTTTAAGTAGAATTATTGTATTTAGCGAAAATTGTTCAGTTTTATTTCGAGGATTATTTTATAATTCCTTAATTTTTAAAAGTTATCCTACATCTTATGTTTTTAATTTGTAAATTATGCATTATCCACACGTTTATATTATAATAGTCATACACAGTTGGATAAAATTACAGAGGCACTTGCCCGTACACAAAAACATACCGAAATCGTGTGTGCTTACAAGTACTGTTAAGTAAAAAATACGCGTCATTAACCAAATCTACATGTTATTAAACCTGGATAAAATAAATACGGTCGTAGTAATTAATATCAGTCCTTTAATTTAATATCATTAAAAACATCTGGAACTATTGTAGGCTTGTACGATTATGCTATTGGGAGAAAATCAAAACGAAAAAATTTTTTTATTTATTTAACGTAGCCGAAAGTTTTAAAATTATGACGTTTTATTGAAAGATTTGGATCGTTGAATTTGTTGTAAAAAAATTTTAAAGAAAAATAGGAAAAAGCAAGAATATATTCAAATATATACTATTAGTAAAATAATAAAAAAATTGGTGAATCGATATCAAATTGTTATTGTGAAATGAAGAGATTTCATGACGGCTACATCAAAACGATTATAGGAAAATCGTAGTTATCGATATAATAACAAGATTTTAAAGTCGTTTTTTTACATGTATATACTGTTCGCTGAACATGCGTGTTCAGCGAATTTGAAAAGCGTGTTCAGGTACATGTTTCCACACGAAAATTTAATTTTACTACAAAAATCCATTGCGGAATTTTAACCTTATTTATTTTAAACAGTTGTTGTAAATATATGTTTGGAATTGTACTTATCAGATAAGGCATAATTTCGTTCATAATTAAATACTTAAGAATTTAGCTGATGAAATATAATTTTAGCTCGCGATATTAACGAATTTAAGAAGTAACACGGCTGGAATTTTGAAATTTGAAAACTTAATTTTCATATTTATTTCTTCTGTAGAAAAATTAGATTTTAATACGAGTGTAAAATTTTATTTAAATATATATTTTAATCTGTTCTTGAGGTATGAATTTATTATAATTTTTTTTTTTTTAATTGTAGACAGATAGATAAAATTATTAAGAACAAAAACACTAACAAATATTTACATACGTCATAAACTTAAAGCTAAATTAAAAAATATATATCAATAACCAAAACTTAAAAAAAAAAAGTCAATAATTGTGTGTAATAAACTATATAACCAAATTTTTTAAAAAACAAATCATTAAAAAAGGCATTAACATTACAAATGTCCCTATTATAATTGTTTCATTTTCACTTTCAAAACCACAATTTGCTTTATTTTTTCAATATACTCAATAATCAATCTAATAATAATAAATACACTAAAAAAATATCAACTTGAAAGCCTAAATATAGGGCGTTTCACAACCTATATTTATTAAGATTCTTTTTATGTAGCGGCGTTAAGAACATTCTACTTTATGCGTCACGAACAAAAACCCCTTCTTTGTGAAAAGTAATGAATCATTATAAACCACTCCAAAAAAAAACTAGTTTGTTATCGTATTTGCCTTAGTTATTTTTGCGCGTTATTATTGTGAATAGTAATTTATTTGAGTAAAATTTGTAGGAATTACGGAAACTTACACAAAAATGGATTGCCGTTTTTCTGCACTATTTTCACATCAGTGCAGTTTCAACGTGGCAGAACTTTGTTAAAAACCCGCCGGGTTGGTCTAGTGGTGAACGCCTCTTCCCAAATCAGCTGATTTGGAAGCTGAGAGTTCCAGCGTTCAAGTCCTAGTAAAGCCAGTTACTTTTATACGTATTTGAATACTAGATCGTGGATACCGGTGTTCTTTTGGGTTTCAGTTAACCACACATCTCAGGAATGTGTCGAACTGAGAATATACAAGACTACACTTCATTCACACTCATACATATCATCCTCTGAAGTATTATCTGAAAGATAATTACCGGAGGTTAAACAGGAAAAAGAAAAGAACTTTGTTAAAAGATTACGTATAAAATTAATGTTAAAATATTTTGTTTGCCTCTTTTGGAAATGTTTTTTTAGAAATATTTCCGATCTTCGATTTCAATACGTCACGTAATCGTAGAATACAGTACAGAACTCGTATTCGTGTATCTGATTTTTCTTGAAATGATGTGTAGCGATTTACTGTTTTCTAATAGACGGTCTATCTGTTATACTGGAAATTGTTTCTATTACAATCCTTTTTTCGTATCATTGTTAATCGATACTATGAAACTGTTTGCGTACCGTAGTACGGTCCTCTGTAGAAAAATCTTACAAAACAAATTTTACTTAAAAATAAAAACCGTATTGAAAAAAATCAGAAATTTTGTTTTTACTTATTAAACCACGTACATACTTTTTCTTGCATACATATTAAAAACATATTTTTTAACTTTTTTTTTTAATCTCTTAAACGTTTAAAATATCGAAATTGCAGTTTTAGGAAAAAAAGCAATGAATATTTATTGATAATTTTCTGTTCAGGTTTCCTTCAAGTAAACTCCAACTCGAAATAATGCAGAAAATAAGTTTTAATGCAGTATACAACCCAATTTTTTTTCCATGTAGTTTATTGATATATCTCTTCGTATATGTCAAACGTTTTGTTGTTGGTTTTTTTTTTTGTAACGTACATTATACAGTACCATTATATCTATTCAATCTGTGTAATATTGATACATTAGGATATCTCACGATAAACGTTCCTCTTAGTTTGCTTGCGTTATCCACTAAAAAGAAACGAACTTCAGGTTCGCTGTCGATATATTTCTAGATCCACTGTTCAGCGAAACATGCCCATCTCTTAAACTCTTTTGTTGTTCTCGGTCTTCTTCCAGCATAATCCAACACTTTCATCGATTTTATTAAAGAAACATCCGTACGAGAAAGATATAATAATAAAAAAAAACGAGAAATGATTAAAGAGACAAATAATATCGAAGTTATTCAAATATAAAAGTTATTGTAACGGAGCAGGTAACGGGTCTCTTCCGATTAAGAAGAAACTAAAAATGAAGAAAGAAGAATCTGGAAGGAACTAAAAGGGGCTCTTTTCTTAGAATGACGGGTCCGTTTAACGATTTGTTCTTTGTAATACAGAGAACGTCCCCTCCAAAAGCTCCTGTTCGACCGGAAGGATTACTGGACCGGAATAAGAACTTTTAGAGAAAAGTAAGGGCGCGGACGATGAAAATTACTACGTTTCAATAATAATTAAAGGGACGAGTCGGGTACTGGTTCTGCATGCCAGTGGATAACGATACTACCAGGAACCAGCGGACAGCGAGTAGTTTTTCGAGGCCGTGTTCGGCGCATTCGTGATAACAAGCGATAACATTAAGTGTTTGGTAACAAGTGAAGAGTACGTCACGAGTATTCCAGTGTGGACAGTGGGTGAATACAAGAAATTGTTCGGTGAGTTATTGGCAAACAGTAGTGAAATTGATAGTATTATATTCATTCATAGAGTGTACGGTAGCTTTTTTATTAACAGTAAAAAAAAAATAATTCTTGCAAAAATTGAATTGTATGAACTTTAGACTTTTGTAATGTGATCTTGTTAATGCAATATAGTTTCTAGCGGTTATTATAACTTTTTATTAAATTAGACTGTATTTTGGTATTTATTGATTTAACTGTCATTAAATAAATCTTTTCCTTTTTATTTGAATTACTATTTTGTTTATTATACATACGTATTACCACTGTTATTACTATCGTCGTCATTATTATTATTTTTATTTATTTTGTTTATATGTATTTAAAGTAATAAGCTGCGTTTATAAGAAAATGTTACGTTTGTTAGTTTCTCAGCATCCTTGTGGAACCGCGAACACGTGTCAGTATGTATTACAACTAATATAAAATCTCTGCGTTACGGCAGAACCCCAATTCTGATGAATGCCTTTAATGTATATCTTTGGTATTTTAACAACAATTTTTTTGAAATTTAGCATTTGACCATTGAAATACATATATGTTAAAATTAATAAAAATAGGTATTCATTTCATAAGTATATTGTATTTATTATACTTACACGCGCACACTCGTATAAAAATTACTTAAACAGATATTTTGTAGAAAGTCTGTCTCGCTTTGTTTACGGAGAGTTAATTTCGAGAGCTATAGACTCACTCGTTTAACAGGAAAAATACCAGTCTTTAAATAGCAGAATTTTTTAATATAAAATTTCATTTATTAGCTTACAGGTCGATCGATATACAAGTATTTGCCAGTTGAATAACATAATGACAAACGTAACACATACAATATTATATAGTGTCAGTAAATTTAAATATTTAATTAAATCTAGAGTAAAATACATTATGGTGGAGTTGTTTGTATATTTTTTAAATAGATTCAACGGTTTCAATTTAGATACGTATTAAAAAAAAAAATGTATAGGCGGTTATGGTAAATTGAAGCATTGCAGAAATGAAAGTTATTTATTCGTTTGTTCATTTATTTATTGAAAGGTACATTACTCATAGAAAAGAAAGTGTGTACAACGGGAGAAAAAGATCTTGCACGTCACCTGTTGCATCTGTTTACATAAGTAAATGCATTTAAAATAAAAATGCATATAGGAATATTCAGTTGCAATGTATTGCAGTTTTTTTTTTCAAAGAAATTATTCATGTGAAATTGTTTTCACGTTATGGATGTATAGTACAATTTATCTTTTATTATCGGCATACCGCTATTGGCTTTTTTAAAACAATGTGATTTTTATACTTTTTTCAGAAAAGAAAAAAGGTGTGAAAAACGTGTCCTGTTATTTTGTTATTTGTTTCATTTTCATTTCCGCATTCGAAATAAAATGAAAGTATTTGAATTCTATCGAAGATTTCATAGAAGAATTACTTCGATTTATGATTCTTAGATTCGATCATTCTCTATCGATAAAAACGGTTGACAAAGTTCGTTATTGAAAAAGGTTTTTTTCTTCTTGAACCGGCTCCTTCCGTATTGTTTGAATGAACCTTTTTTATTGTACGAATGAACGAATGAACTTTTAGTGTACGCATGCGATCGTTTACAACAGTTCTTTTGGACCGCCTTTCATAATCTTTATTTCTTTTTTCAACGGATTGATGTAAAAAATAAACTCCATGATACTTGAATATTAAGTCTCTGTCATCAAAACTTTTAGAACGGTAGTCGAAAACACAAAGCGCAATAAACAAAGTGATGTTTGTTTTTAAATAATTTGGTTTCCAGTGTACAAAAATGTTGATATCTATATAAAAATTAAGACATTACAATTTTATGAGAATTACATGAATCGTTTTTAAGAAATTCAGCTTATAAAATTGGGAAAATAGTGGTTCTGTCTTTGTAGTAAAGTTGATTTTGAATTTGGCTTACCTTACGAACGGTGTTAATTCATTGCAATGGTAATTTTTATATTATTGATTGCTAGAGTTTAAAGTAATTTAAAAATAAATAACATTAATCTTCATTAGTGTTACAATTTGACAAATGAGGGAAAAATGAATTAAATTTTAAGACTATAACTATGTATATATATATTAATATCAGATATCTGTGTTTCCTTGTTTTTTATTGATGATCTCTTAAAACTTAGAAACCTCTTAGCTAATCTGAATAATATTTTTTCAAATGCATTTAGTGAACATAGTAGAAGGATTTAAATTTAAATAATAACTTATCCAGAATACCCCATTGTCGGATGAGCAGCAAGTATAAAATTGAGAATATTTACTACTTTACAGCGCGGGGTTTTTCACGAGATAATATTTTGTATTTTACATTACATAAACGGTAATGAAGTTTATAAAATAGAATGATTTTTATTTTGTTATTTAATTTATCGAAATTATGCGATCGGCAATTAAATATCAGAAATTTAGCTGAAAATTTTATTTTTCTACCTTTTCATAGGTACTCATGCGGCGTAATTTTTCTATAGCGAGATATTAATATATACTTCGTAAATAAAGTTTTGTCTATAAATGGTTATAAATCTGCGCCTGTAAGATATTACACGTAAATAGCAAAACCTGTTTTACGAAAGCTTTTGAAATTAACATTATACAACCTGATAGAGCAGTTTAAACATATGAAATCTTAGGTGTTATTGAACTGTTTCCACTTAAACTTTTTTTCAGTGAGCCGACAGTGTTAACAAAAAAATGTTTTTGGTATTTATTCACCGAGTATGTACGTACAAAAAAATAAGTAGGATAAAGAATTCAGTGCGCTCCCCTATGGTGGATGTTTTTGTTTACTTTCACGATACGGTCAAGAAATCTCAACCGATAAAAATAATATTTCAACAATTTTTCCCGTAATTTTTTTTTTCAATCAGAATTCTGAACGGAATTTCCATCCTACGTTATCTAACACTGGTTTTTAAGATTTACTCGGGAGATAATGTTTAGGGAAAAATTTTAATCTTTTATAATTAAATCGTAAACATTTTTGTATAACTTTACGTTTCAAACACAGTTTCCACCTTCATCTTCCAGAAGCAGTTTGTGATATTTTACTCGTGTTTATATTTTAATAAAATATTTTAGAGGTACAAAAAGCAAATAAAACGGGAAACAAATTGTAAAGAAACATGTTTTGGAATTTTGACGAAGAGTTCCTTTCCTAGTAATCTGTAACAACTAGTACCCGGAAAAACTCTGGAAATTTCTTTACTACTACATTTATATACGTAAAATATTATTTATATAACAAGTAGAAATTTTTCAAAATTTCTACTTACTTTAGTTTCCAAGAAAAATTTCTTCACCAGCATATACGCGAACGGATTCCACAAAACTTGTATCCAGGGCGAGTACCTTATCACTAGAAATAAATTCTTTTTCTTAATCGAACATTTAAATTAAGTTCCATTTTTGTTACCTCAACATAATAAGGCGCTCTTTTATTCCTATATATAAGAGAAAAATTACGTCAAATCCGTCATGCAGTTGAAATCAATAAGCTCTAAATCAGGGACATGTATGGTTTAAATTTAAGGTAAATGAGTTAATTTATTAAAAAATGTAAATTTATTAAAACGGTTTTTTGTTTCTTTGATCTCTTTAGTAAGTAATTTTATTCTGTTGACATTTTAAATTGGTCTTTAATCGTTTAAGCGTCATTATATTAATTGATATCATATCCGTAAATTGTTCATTCGTATAATTAATGTTTATTTTACCGAGATTATGCAATAAATTATTAATGTTTTAAAGTTTATACTCGGATTATGAAATAATGAATTTATGTTTTATATTGAGCAATAAAGCGTTTTGAAAAGGTTGCTTTAAGAAGTCGTGAGTTCATTACAGAATTAAGGCATCAATTGTTGTTCCACTATCTAATAGAATTCGTTCAGCTATGTCGTAACAGAATGTATTTATTTAATTAAATTTCTACGTTTATAAAATCTTACCTATGTAGATATAAATATTACAGATTTTTGTTAAAAATTTGCTTTAACTTTATAGTCATACTTTAATCAAATTATCATGCATTGTATGAGTTAAATTAATAGGTTAATTTGGATTTCAAAAGATAACATCATATATTAAAATTTATAATATATTTATAAAATATCAAACAAATTTTCAAACATTTACTATACAAAGTAACGAAATAGTGAAGTTTTTATTTCATTTACTTAATTAACAATCACAATTTTCGACAAACGTTTTTATAAAAGATTTCTCATTCGATCCATCTCTGATAATGCGTCATTATTGCATCGTTTTCCTCCTGTTATTTTTGAGTTGTCCAATTCTTCGATCCTAAGTCCATCGAGACTAATTTGGCTAAGGCTGACATATGCTTGACCTTCAGGAAAGAGCTTGTATTGTCACCCGACCTTAGTAACTGCAAAATTTCATCGATCGGCAATGTCAGGAAGTATGTTAAATTAAGGATGCAAGATTTGAAGACATCCCAACCCCGTAGGGGAAGACATCCGCCTAGTGACGATCCGGTCGCCAAACCATTCCCCCCCCCCCCGTTCCTTGCCCTGGGGTCATCTATCGCCCTCTGACTTTTTACATCTCATAGTAATAAGCCTACCCTCGTTGGGATGCCACCGATACAAATGCATCGGTGATTTAATAACTCAACTTATTGCCTTCGCTGTAGGCCTCGTTCGGACATCTTGAGTGTCCTAAGATTTGAGGACAAACGTGAAACCGCCAGGAGTTGTGTGCGGTACGGAGCCGAGTGACTCGTCAGGAGCTGTGTCTCGCCCATACTGCCTGGCAAAAATCATCTGTATATATATGTGTATATATATATATATATATATATATACAGATGATATATATGTATATATATGTGTATATATATATATATATATATATATATATATATATATATATATATATATATATATATATATATATATATATATATATATAAAAGAGTGATGACGAAATGTTGTCAATTTCGAAACCTCAAAAACTCCCGTACCAAGTTTTTGTCATTTTTTTATGTCAAACGGCTATTGGGTTTGTCATCTGCGACCCCAAAAACCCCGCATAGCCGTTTTGCAGTGTTTTACACCCGCATTAATACCTTAATTTACCTCCGTACGGGAGTATGTTTGCAAACGTAATGTTGGAATATTGTATTGCCACTCGACCTTAGTAACTGTGCAAAATTTCATCAATAGGCAATGTCAGAAAGTATGTTAAATTAAGGATGCAAGATTTGAGGGCAAACATGAAAAAAAGAACATTACGAGTTAAATAAAAGCAAATATGACTTCTCGATAAAAACAGTTCAGTGTATTCTTTGCGAACGAATGCTTGCTGTTCGACGACGGTAATTTTACGTTTTACTTCAGGTATAATAAGTTTTGTAGCTAAAAGTTTAAGAGAATATTTTTTGTGTTTAGAAAAGGATCAGACTTTACCCGGTGGGAGACTCAACCTTAGGCTCGTTCTACTCTCATCGGATAGGAAACTCTCAACGAGTTCAACAGCGCTCCCTATACCACACTGCTACACCCAGCCCGTTCTTTACGGCTGTGGAGGTTTGGGCATCGTATCGCTGGACGGAATTAGCCCGCTGCTGAATAAAGATTGACCGGAATAAATATCTGTTCCGACGAAATTGATTTTTCTCCAGAACCTGATCGCTTCCTGAGAACAGGTTCGAGAAAACCGTTCCTAGAATTGTTTGCGAGTGGAAGTACCTAAATGAATCGTAAAAAGGTATTTAAATATGTATGCGTGTGCGCGCACGCGCTCCTACATTTAGTTTTTTCAGTTTTTAATCTGTATTTTCATATTCCGTATATTTATTTTTTCTTTTGAACTCATTTTTACTTCTCCACATATTATAGCCTTAAATACAGGGAAAATATTGACATCGATAAAAAAAATTATCCCATCCGGGCTTTATTTTTAAGTATTTCATGTTCTTAAATCCAAAACTACTTAAATGTAGATTACGAAATCTGAATGGACGCATAAGTGTCAACTTCTGTGTAGTTTTATACATTAAGAACTGTTTAACCAACAATCATAGAATTTTATTATATTCCAATTTCATTCATCAATCATGAAGCTTTTATGATTCCGGAAGGATTCGGTTATTATTATTTTTTAATTTAGACGAACGGATGAATATGTATATGAGAACGGTACTTATGAAAAAGTTTCAGAAGTGCGGTTTTCCGCCTATAATTAAAAATTAGCAATCGAAATAATACTTTTCAATTAAAAAAATACTCTCATCCCAAAAATTTCGGTTTGAATAAATTTTAAATTAACTTAGACTTCTTTGGTATTAATTTATCTATTCGAATTTTTTTATTACTTTTTTCTAAATAAGGCGTTGTCTAAGTGGAAAAATTATTCTGTTTTTATAACATATTTAGGGGATAAATTTATACTTTTATGATATTTTCTTAAATACGAACTTTTTTTCTTTAGGAACAACTTATTATGATGAATTTTTTTTCAAAGCGTTAACAAACACTATTTTACATTTATGAGAACAAATCCCAAAGAAAATTAGGATAATTTGTGTAAAATAAATTAAAATTTTCAGAAAAAAAAAATATATATATATAGCTTTACAAAGAATTTGGAAGTTCAGTGGAGCCTTATATTTCAGAAAATTAGTTTAAATTAAGTTTTCCCACATATAAAAAAAAGTATATAATATTACCTGGACAACGGCAATAAGAAATCCATCCCATCTCTCAGTCGCTTTTATCCAGAAGGAAACTACCCCTGTTTAATTTAACAATGCGCATGTCAGTCAGATAAATCCTTAGCATAAATCTTCTGATTACTATACTGTTAGATAAATGATGTGCGTAATAATAGATGCGGGCGGTGCAGTAATATACCAGCTCTGATGATTTCAACAGAGGCCACAAACAAAAAGATCGTCAACGTAGTACGTCCAGCGGACAGAATGCACTGAAGAAACGGTAATGGATTACAGCTGTAACTGTGAGGACTGAAACCAGACGGACACAGACGCATCGGGGGAACGACTGTAGACCGGTTTGTTTGTTTGTTTAATTCACTTTCACCTCTTACTTCTCTCGTTTCCTTTCTTCCTCTTTAGTGGAATCCCACTCCCCCTTTATTCACCTTTCTATGTCCCCTCTATTCTTCTTGACTGCCTTTTTCTGTTTTATGTATTCAACCCGGGTCAGTGTTAGCACCTGCTTCATTAACTACGTGGCAGCATTCCCTCTGTTCCTATTTAATTACAGTTCATTAAAAACAAAAAAAGTAAAATTAAATAAGACAATATAAATAAGAAATAATGATATTCAGCGCGTGGAACTTAGTACTTTTCGTATCATGATTTTTTTTTAGATTACTTATTCTGTATTCACAGTCTAGGATTTATTAAGCAAATAATAGCCTATAACTGAACGACTAAAATAAGTACACGAATTGTAAAGCATAAAACCCCTTAAGAATGATATCAATCGAGGAAATTTTTCCAGCTTATTATCTAATAAATGATATCTAATCACTTCATTTTCAGTACTGATCAAGTTTTGAAAGGAAAAGTGTTTATTATATTTTTTTAATTTTTCAGCTGTAAAAGCTTTTACTGATTTTTCATCTCTACAATCTTTTACTCTGAATAAGTTTTTGTAATTTTAGATTCCCAATGTACGATTGAGTCTTTTGAAATAACCTTAAATTATCGTATTCGATACGGATGTTGTTCTTATTTCTTGTATTTTGATCGTTAAAATTTCATTCCTTTTTAATCGATTTCAAGATGGAAAGGATTTTCTCAATTCGACTCGTGTTAGATTTTTCCATTGAAATCTAAATGTAAAAACTTGATATAAAATCGATTAGTAAAAATGTTAATTTCATATTGCATTTAGTATAAACTAAAATTAAAAAAGTAGGAAAAAATTATTCCTCTATTTCGTTTCTTTTGGGGCTTTTTTCATACGGGCAATGCTTTCTGAAGGTCTACCATTATTTTAAATAAAAATAAAACGATTATAATCTTAACCGACTTAAAAAAAAACTGTAATATTATTAATAAAAAAAAAAATTATCGAGCATTTTTTAAATATCTTATATCAAAGTTTTTTCAAAGTTTCAAAGTTTTTTTGAGTATTGACTGATATTTATAAAACGCCAGCCGATGACTTAAGTTTTAAATCACAAAAATAATGGGCGATTTCAATCATTTTTAACGAATTTGTTTGCAGGTGTAAACAGTTTTGTGCATGTGTTTAATATTTTATATATATATAAAAAAAAAACAATAATATTTTATAAAAAGGTTTTGGAGAATTCATTTTAACAATCTATAAATTAATAGTTTCACTATCTCGCTAACGTAATAGCTTTTGCAGGTCAAGGTAGGTTGTTTTTTATAATCGTAATTTCCAATTTACGTTCTCATTTTAGTTGATAGAATATTGTTTGGTTGTTGTCTTTTCTCTTACGTTGAATGTATTTACACTTTTATTCAGGTTATTATTTTTTTTTAATGTTATGATCAACTATCAACTATTCATTGTTTTTTCTGATTTGGTAGATAGGAAATTTTGTCTGTATATTATAATTCGAAATGTTTAATAAAGGTAGTAGTAATCTAAGGATTTTTTATCCGTAAAATCTCCGCACTGAATATGAGAGAAGAAAACTACGTCTTTTTGCGGACTTTGATCTAATACACCACGTATCTCACAGATGAAAACTTGTTTCGAAACTGTGACTGTTTTACTTGAGTACGTGTGCTGTATAGTACATTTTTTCACATAAATACCCGTAGGTTAGAGAAATAAGTTTTCTCAAACGTATTTTGAGAATTTTTATGTGGCCAGAATCTTCTTGAAAATTATTCATTGTTCTTTATATAATGTTCGTGTGTTATCTTTTCCGATGAGTTTAAAACTTGCTAAATAACTCGCTTCATAATAACGATAATAGTGGAGGATGATCTTATATTATTCCGGTAACATTTTGTGACTTTATACAGAGTATCACGAAGTTCTTCCGAGACTTTTTTAACCTATTCTACTCGTGAAAATAATGAAAAAAGTCCATATAAATATGTGTCCTAAAATGCTTCGTTTACCAGTTACGGATAGTGAAAGAATTAGCTCGGATTCGACTACCCCATGAAATGAGGTCTTAACGAAGTTTTTAAGCCTGTGGCTGTTGCTGCATCAGCTATCGGGGACCGCCCCTGGCAGTAGGGTATGCTCGTCAACTTTAATTGGAGAATAAAATAATTCTCCCGTTACCGGGGAAATAAAATACCTTTGGTGAATGAAAACCAGTGAAGAAGGCTAACGGCTTTGAAGGCGGAAGGGACGGATGGGCGTAGGTAGATAACCCGGATAAAATCTAGGGTAGATAGAGCTATGCAAGCTGGAGAAGAAGCAGTCTGTCTAGGAGAATGGAACTCTTAGAAGAACATCCACTAATCCTCCTGGTCGGGGGTTGGACGTGGTGTTAGCAACTCCACCCTATAAAAATGAAAACTACTACGAAACCAAACGTTGAGCCTTATGACGAATCGAGGAGAAGGCCAAAGCCCCCGCTGGGCTGTTGCGCCAGGGTAAGAAGATGAAGTGAAATTTTTAGGACGTTAATTAAGGAGCAGAATTAGTGATTTATTATGGTTTTTGGTCTGAAAGATTTAATAAAATAGGTTCCAGAACCGTTACTTTTTTAACCTATTTACAGACTTTTTTAACCTTTTACAGACTTTTTTAACCTTTTACAGACTTTTTTAACCTATTCTACTCGTGAAAATAATGAAAAAAGTCCATATAAATATGTGTCCTAAAATGCTTCGTTTACCAGTTACGGATAGTGAAAGAATTAGCTCGGATTCGACTACCCCATGAAATGAGGTCTTAACGAAGTTTTTAAGCCTGTGGCTGTTGCTGCATCAGCTATCGGGGACCGCCCCTGGCAGTAGGGTATGCTCGTCAACTTTAATTGGAGAATAAAATAATTCTCCCGTTACCGGGGAAATAAAATACCTTTGGTGAATGAAAACCAGTGAAGAAGGCTAACGGCTTTGAAGGCGGAAGGGACGGATGGGCGTAGGTAGATAACCCGGATAAAATCTAGGGTAGATAGAGCTATGCAAGCTGGAGAAGAAGCAGTCTGTCTAGGAGAATGGAACTCTTAGAAGAACATCCACTAATCCTCCTGGTCGGGGGTTGGACGTGGTGTTAGCAACTCCACCCTATAAAAATGAAAACTACTACGAAACCAAACGTTGAGCCTTATGACGAATCGAGGAGAAGGCCAAAGCCCCCGCTGGGCTGTTGCGCCAGGGTAAGAAGATGAAGTGAAATTTTTAGGACGTTAATTAAGGAGCAGAATTAGTGATTTATTATGGTTTTTGGTCTGAAAGATTTAATAAAATAGGTTCCAGAACCGTTACTTTTTTAACCTATTTACAGACTTTTTTAACCTTTTACAGACTTTTTTAACCTTTTACAGACTTTTTTAACCTATTCTACTCGTGAAAATAATGAAAAAAGTCCATATAAATATGTGTCCTAAAATGCTTCGTTTACCAGTTACGGATAGTGAAAGAATTAGCTCGGATTCGACTACCCCATGAAATGAGGTCTTAACGAAGTTTTTAAGCCTGTGGCTGTTGCTGCATCAGCTATCGGGGACCGCCCCTGGCAGTAGGGTATGCTCGTCAACTTTAATTGGGAGAATAAAATAATTCTCCCGTTACCGGGGAAATAAAATACCTTTGGTGAATGAAAACCAGTGAAGAAGGCTAACGGCTTTGAAGGCGGAAGGGACGGATGGGCGTAGGTAGATAACCCGGATAAAATCTAGGGTAGATAGAGCTATGCAAGCTGGAGAAGAAGCAGTCTGTCTAGGAGAATGGAACTCTTAGAAGAACATCCACTAATCCTCCTGGTCGGGGGTTGGACGTGGTGTTAGCAACTCCACCCTATAAAAATGAAAACTACTACTAAACCAAACGTTGAGCCTTATGACGAATCGAGGAGAAGGCCAAAGCCCCCGCTGGGCTGTTGCGCCAGGGTAAGAAGATGAAGTGAAATTTTTAGGACGTTAATTAAGGAGCAGAATTAGTGATTTATTATGGTTTTTGGTCTGAAAGATTTAATAAAATAGGTTCCAGAACCGTTACTTTTTTAACCTATTTACAGACTTTTTTAACCTTTTACAGACTTTTTTAACCTTTTACAGACTTTTTTAACCTATTCTACTCGTGAAAATAATGAAAAAAGTCCATATAAATATGTGTCCTAAAATGCTTCGTTTACCAGTTACGGATAGTGAAAGAATTAGCTCGGATTCGACTACCCCATGAAATGAGGTCTTAACGAAGTTTTTAAGCCTGTGGCTGTTGCTGCATCAGCTATCGGGGACCGCCCCTGGCAGTAGGGTATGCTCGTCAACTTTAATTGGAGAATAAAATAATTCTCCCGTTACCGGGGAAATAAAATACCTTTGGTGAATGAAAACCAGTGAAGAAGGCTAACGGCTTTGAAGGCGGAAGGGACGGATGGGCGTAGGTAGATAACCCGGATAAAATCTAGGGTAGATAGAGCTATGCAAGCTGGAGAAGAAGCAGTCTGTCTAGGAGAATGGAACTCTTAGAAGAACATCCACTAATCCTCCTGGTCGGGGGTTGGACGTGGTGTTAGCAACTCCACCCTATAAAAATGAAAACTACTACGAAACCAAACGTTGAGCCTTATGACGAATCGAGGAGAAGGCCAAAGCCCCCGCTGGGCTGTTGCGCCAGGGTAAGAAGATGAAGTGAAATTTTTAGGACGTTAATTAAGGAGCAGAATTAGTGATTTATTATGGTTTTTGGTCTGAAAGATTTAATAAAATAGGTTCCAGAACCGTTACTTTTTTAACCTATTTACAGACTTTTTTAACCTTTTACAGACTTTTTTAACCTTTTACAGACTTTTTTAACCTATTCTACTCGTGAAAATAATGAAAAAAGTCCATATAAATATGTGTCCTAAAATGCTTCGTTTACCAGTTACGGATAGTGAAAGAATTAGCTCGGATTCGACTACCCCATGAAATGAGGTCTTAACGAAGTTTTTAAGCCTGTGGCTGTTGCTGCATCAGCTATCGGGGACCGCCCCTGGCAGTAGGGTATGCTCGTCAACTTTAATTGGAGAATAAAATAATTCTCCCGTTACCGGGGAAATAAAATACCTTTGGTGAATGAAAACCAGTGAAGAAGGCTAACGGCTTTGAAGGCGGAAGGGACGGATGGGCGTAGGTAGATAACCCGGATAAAATCTAGGGTAGATAGAGCTATGCAAGCTGGAGAAGAAGCAGTCTGTCTAGGAGAATGGAACTCTTAGAAGAACATCCACTAATCCTCCTGGTCGGGGGTTGGACGTGGTGTTAGCAACTCCACCCTATAAAAATGAAAACTACTACGAAACCAAACGTTGAGCCTTATGACGAATCGAGGAGAAGGCCAAAGCCCCCGCTGGGCTGTTGCGCCAGGGTAAGAAGATGAAGTGAAATTTTTAGGACGTTAATTAAGGAGCAGAATTAGTGATTTATTATGGTTTTTGGTCTGAAAGATTTAATAAAATAGGTTCCAGAACCGTTACTTTTTTAACCTATTTACAGACTTTTTTAACCTTTTACAGACTTTTTTAACCTTTTACAGACTTTTTTAACCTATTCTACTCGTGAAAATAATGAAAAAAGTCCATATAAATATGTGTCCTAAAATGCTTCGTTTACCAGTTACGGATAGTGAAAGAATTAGCTCGGATTCGACTACCCCATGAAATGAGGTCTTAACGAAGTTTTTAAGCCTGTGGCTGTTGCTGCATCAGCTATCGGGGACCGCCCCTGGCAGTAGGGTATGCTCGTCAACTTTAATTGGAGAATAAAATAATTCTCCCGTTACCGGGGAAATAAAATACCTTTGGTGAATGAAAACCAGTGAAGAAGGCTAACGGCTTTGAAGGCGGAAGGGACGGATGGGCGTAGGTAGATAACCCGGATAAAATCTAGGGTAGATAGAGCTATGCAAGCTGGAGAAGAAGCAGTCTGTCTAGGAGAATGGAACTCTTAGAAGAACATCCACTAATCCTCCTGGTCGGGGGTTGGACGTGGTGTTAGCAACTCCACCCTATAAAAATGAAAACTACTACGAAACCAAACGTTGAGCCTTATGACGAATCGAGGAGAAGGCCAAAGCCCCCGCTGGGCTGTTGCGCCAGGGTAAGAAGATGAAGTGAAATTTTTAGGACGTTAATTAAGGAGCAGAATTAGCGATTTATTATGGTTTTTGGTCTGAAAGATTTAATAAAATATGTTCCAGAACCGTATCTGCAGTAGTTTTTGAGAAATCTGGGGTGAAAATCAATAAATTGGCGTAAAAACCCTGTTTTTTATGTTTGACGTAGAATAACTTTGTTAAATGAATAGTAAACAAATTAAACGTTTAAACAAAACTTGTAGTGAATTTAATTCTCAACAAAATGGTATAAGATAAGTTGAATAAAACAAAGAAAAGTTAAAAAAATTTGAATTTTATTTAGAAACAGTACACTGGACTGAACCAGACACTGGACGTACCAGTTTACAATAAATGTTCAAAAATGAGCCCGCCATTTTCAACACTCTTTTGGCACGCTTCTGCATTGTTTTTTATGCTCTTTTTGGTTCTTCAGGGTTGTCCGTAAGTTGTTCAGCCTCATCCATAATGGGGACAATTAATTCCTCGCGAGAACGTATTTTTTTTTTGTAAACAATATTTTTCATCCGTTCCCAGATACAAAAAATAAAGGTGTTAGATCAGGCGATCTTGGAGGGCAGGAATATATACCTCCACGACCAATCTATTTCTCAGGGAAATGATGATTTAAGTGAGTGAAAACGATATGTTTCCAAGAGAAGGGGGGGGGAGGCGCGCCGCCGTACTGGAAGTATATTTTACGTTTCAGCTCTAGGGGAACATCTTCAAGCAGCTGCGGCAATTCTTCTGGGAGAAAGTGCAAGTAGACCTCAGCATTTAAGCGGCCAGCTAATATGAACGTAACAAACAGCTGATTATGAAGGTCGCACTATACATTGACGCTAAATCGGTGTTGAAAATTCCCTTCCGCCGTTTCATGAGGATTTACTTCTGCCTTTGTACGTTCAATGCGTAAGTTGTTGACGCCATCTCGAGTAAAATTTACCTCGTCGGTAAACAAAACATACTTGTTGAGTTATCTATTTGTATTCCACCAGTTGTAGAACACCAAGCGTAGCGGACCGGTTCTTGGATGTAGATTTTGAACCGGCCATTTATGATAAGGATAAAACTTGTTTTGTTTAAGCGTCCTTCAAACCGTTTCGTATGCGAAACTCCGATCCGCTTAGAAAGACGTCGTGTACTGATGACTGGACTGCGCCGAACTGCATCGATAATAATTTCATCAGTAACAGAACCCTTATTGACTGCTTTTTAACCTAACGTGAACTTTTACACCCGTGTAAAACGCATAGAAGATGTTGTAAACGTATGTTTTAAAATTCGAAAATAATTAAAGGTATTGACTCATGTAATCACAGAACGGTGGGGATTTTTGGACGAACGGTTTTATAATTATCAGCCAATTTTTCAAGTAACGATTATTTCCTTCTAGAATAGGTTATTTAAAAAAATGAAAAAGTCGGTGAATTTATTTATTTTTTCATTAACCGAATAAGAAATTGAGTGAAGTAATTAAAATTAGCCATTATTACATATGGGATAAAGTGATATTTAAAATATCTGCCATATGAAATTTTGCGGGTAAGAATAGTACTATAAAAATCATGAAATAACATAAACTACATACTGGACGGTTTTTCGTATGAAAATGCACCAACTGTTCATTTTTTGAAAGCGCACGTCTAGCTTACTGGCCCGAAATGTTTAATAAGATTTTTATTTAGACATATCACTCCAGCTGTAACCTAATAACAGTTTTTTATTTTTATTTCATATATTTTCAAATTATCAAAACCGACATACCCTTTTTTTGGTGATTTTCTTAAAAATCACCATTCATAACTGAAATAACGTCAGTTTGGAAAATTAACGAGCAAGTCTTGCGTTTACAATAAGAAAAAATTAATTGTTAGTTAAAAAGGACTTACGCACGTTTCGCGAAACGCACATAAAAATATCTTAACATAACAGAAAAATGTTCGGGAAGTAAAATACAACCACAATTTATTTTATATCGTTGTTATGAAGCCAGTTATTAAGGTTCAGACTCATCTTCACGTTGTGGGTTTTACTATTACTTTCCAGTCTAGATAGCGCTATAGCAGAGCTATAGCTCTGGAAGAGAAAATATTGTAATCGGTCCAATTTGGGTGCATGCGGTTTTCACCGGATCTTGACTTTTTGACACCTAAGGGACCCAAAAAACCAAAAAAAAGCGGATGGAAATTTTCCGGATATTCGTATGTACGTGTGTATGTTCGATGTCTCACTCTAAATCATCTTATATCTCCAGAACTATTGGACCGATTTTGACCAAACTCGGTCAGATTATTTCTGTATATGGGGCATTGTTGCCATTGAATTCTCAACTTAAAGGTCAAGGAAGTGAGGCTGTAGAGCAAGGTCACCCTCAGTGTTTCGGGATTTCGCCAAATTAAGGTCGTATTTTTCTTAGGCACATTTGTTAACGATTAAAAAATAACAATATTTGCAAAAAATCGCACCCCATCCCAAAAAATACTGTTAGTCGACTGCTATTTTGTGACGTCACAGGTGAACGGTAGAATTAAAGAAATTAATAATATTTAAAGTATAAAAAAATAACTCGGTCTGGCTGGGTCTTGAATCGATCGCCCAGTCGATTCGGTACGTGGTGCGTTAAGCCTCGCGGCTACACAGTCTGCCGACCGTACAAACAAAATTTGTTATATGTAAGTTGTGAAATTACATTACTTAAGTTAGCGCCAACCTTGGTCGCTAGTACAGCCACATTCCGCTCGAATTAAATACGGTACGCTCGCGTGCTTTCATTGAATAAAATAAAGGAAAAAATATATTTAAATAAAATGATAAAAAATGATATTTTAAATTAAGTCGTGTGTGTAAGCCGTACATCAGAAATAACTATGTTGTCAGCTTTTTTTAGGTTTTCCGCTTACTGTTTTCAAACGGTATTTTTTTGGTTTTTCGGAGTTTGATTATTTCGGCTTTATTCTGGTCATATAATTAACCGAAAAAGAATATACCTGAAAATAACTATATTTAATTCACCATTTAACATTTGGTCGGTCAGTTTCCACCCTTTAGAAAATTTATTTCTCCACTCGCTAATTTTAAATTTTACGTCAAATTAAATGTTCGGGAAATATTCTTATTTAATTTCCTTGAAATTTAATATATAAAAAAATAATAAATATTTAGCGGTTATATAAAATTTGCATTTCTTAGTACCACAGATTTTTGTCTCTAATACTTTTTCATTCGTTACGTCTCTCTAACAATTTTTGTGATTATTACACTTTCAAATAAATATTATTAAGAAAGCTAAATAGAATACTTAGTAAGGTGTTTGAAGTAACGCGATTGTAATCGTTTAATAAGCTTAATTATAATCTTATTACTGTAAACAATGTAACAATCAGGACGAATATTTTTGTAATTGGCTGTAAAAAGTTTATCACGTCACTTTTATTTAATGGAATCGCTTATGTCCTTAAATCATTAATATTAAGTTCGTAACATTCTTTCTCGTTTATGTTTCTTCTTGTATTTCTGTTATTATTATTATCTGTTTTATCGATGGCACTTAGTCACATACTGAACAAATAATAAAATATCTATAAAAGAAAATGAAAGTACAATTACCCTATTATTCAGTTTCTTACGTTGCGTAATCGTTATTTATATTATTAATTATGACCGACATCTTCGTAACTACGTTTTATCCGTTTCTTATTTTTTTAAACGTGATGTTTGTTTTTTTGTCTATAAAGTTACGTACCCGCTTGAATTTACGTCTGTATCAACGTCCTGTTGCATCAGGAACGACAGCATTACGTGTCGTGAAGTATAAACAGATATAAGTGTGGACCCATCTTTAAACACGTTTTATGATCGTGTAGCACACGTCGATTTTGTGTACGGTTTATTTATTTATTTTCACGTTTTTATCCTGTTTAGTAATGTCAACAGTTTCTCTGTAGAAGTGGCAATTGTGGCCAAAAAAAATCACAAGGAAGAATTTTTTTTGTCGATACTTTGAATATGAACACAGCCCAAGGGAAAATAAGGGGGAATTCACCGACGTATTTCCTTCGCCGTCTTTGTGCGGATAATCCTTACCGACATCTTCGACACCGTGCGCCACTCTTCGGTCGGCAGCACGGTGTTATCCGGTCGATGATGTTATCTGGGGTAAGCGTGGCGATATCTCTCAGACACGCTTCTCTGTGCTGCGAGAACTGGTTGCACTCGAACACCGTGCGTTCTGCGATGTTCTCCCTTCCGCAAAAGCCACACTCAATAAATAAAATGTACATATATCATGTAAACGGTTTAAGGCTGTTTGAATGATTAATATTGATCCATGAAGGGACTCAATGCCCGCGCGCATAGGTATGCTTTAAAGCAACTGTGACCGGTTAGTAACTGGATCAACTTGTACCCCGATTCCCGTTGCTTGTAGTCCAGCCGTCATTGAGGACCATCTTCCGTTTGTCAATAGATCAAACGACAAGGAAGAATAAAAAATTATGTCTACATATTCCTCATTTTGAAACTGAAAATATATTTTTAGAAAGTGATACTCAACCGAGTAATTTTCTCAATTTTGAAAGCATATAAACTACTCGACTTCAATACTAGAATTTCAGCTGTTGTTCAGATGTAAATATTGTCATCTTCGAAGATAAAAACTTTTTCAATATTTATTTTCAAATAGACAATTTTCGCTTTTTATTTTTAACGCGACACAATGAAATTTAAATATCGCTATTGAAATATAATCTTATTTAACTTACTTTATTTATTTTTAATAACCGATTTTGTTTATAGATATTTTACAGAATATTGAAATTATTTCTTTTTTCGGTTTAAAATTATAACAGTATTTTTCTGCCGCGTTTCGATCCGTTTTGTTTTTAATAAATATCAGATTTTGTTCGGTTGAAGATACTTGCATGGATTTTTCAGAATAAAATTCTCTACAAATTTTAGTGCAAGATTTATTATTTACAGGTAATTCTAAGAAGCTATTTTAAACGAAACCTAAAAACTTTGTGTTTTGTGACACCATTTTTTTTTTTTTTTTTTTTTGTATTTTCAATCATTCTCGAAAAACTTGTTAGAGATCAGTTCTAATACCTTTTTTATACAATTTTTCGGGTCATAAACTACATTTATGCACCAAATACAACTTAATTTAAGTATCATGAATTTCAGTACGGTTTCATTTTACCCTTGAACCAAATTTTTTGCAAGCTATAACTCGAAACCGAAGCCGATTGCTTTTCTTTATTTTTACTTTTAGAACATGTATTTACTAAAATCCTTGCCGTTTCTTTACAAGAGAACTTTACATACGTAATGTTTTAATGACTGTAACATAAGTTGATGAACGGTATGTTTTCTTTTGGGTAATATAAATCAATCCAAACACTACCTTAAACTCGCTACAGTATTATATCAAATTTTTTCTAATATTGTCAGTTTTGCATAAAAAACTGTGCATATTTTTTTGGAAGATATTCATTTTCTATTTCTTAAATAACTTTTATCGGTAAGGAGGGACGTTGTCCCCATCACTTTTTATTACGCCGAAATAAAAAAATATATTATTTTTACTTCTAACAATACCTTTTTTCATGAATTCAGTTCGATCTTTTGTCGTTTTTCGCAAATGCCTCTGAGTATTTGCGAAATGATATGTTTCCTTTTGTAAAAAAAAACCTTTCTACATTTTTCTACCGATTTCTTGATTTTGAAGGCGCTCTTTACGTAAATTTTCAACCTTAATTTTTAGTTTTTTCAGAGAGAATTTTTTATTTAAATTATCCGCCTCATAATTTTCTTTGATTTATTTTTAGTGTTGTACAAAAGATTAATTTAATTTTTGTTTACTGATTTTTAATAAAATGTTGTAAAATAAAATTAACATTTTAAAAGTTGTTAAATAGAATTGTCTTATTTCAACACTTTGTAAACAGGATTTTTTTATATTTGCAAACAGGTTTTAAGAGTATAACTAATAATATTTAAAAGCTTTCTAACTTAAATTGCGAGTAATATAGAATTACATAAAAATGTAATGAATTTTATTAAATATTGAATTGTAATGAAAACAGTCTTTAATTGTTTTCTTTTAATTCAGGTATTGTTTTTTTTATAGTTCTGTTGGTCAGGTGCATTTTTTAACGAACTTCGTCTTTTGCTGAAGAACCTTAACTTCAATCGGTTAAAAATGCGTTAGGAAAAATACGTTCAAGTCTCCTTAAAGTGTCGCTACGAAATTTAAAATTAATTTTGAATATTTATCCATTGAAAATATTAAATAAATAACAGGTCCTACTGAGTAGGCCCCGTTGTAACTGAACAGGCGAGTAGAAAAGATGTAAGATTCGTTACGATAAAAGATTCTTTATTTTTACCGCTTATTCTTTTTCCTGTTCTGTGAATACTTCGCTCTTATGAAGATGAGATATTTAAATATGAAATTTCACACTCGTAGGTATGTATATAAATTTTAAGAATAATTTCATATTATGTTGTTTTTAATTTTGTACGTAATTGCATTTTTATCATATGTATTTTATTTTATTAAAAAAATTGTTGTAAGTAAAATCAACTAGATCCACAGGTATAAAAATATATTTAATAAATTTTCTTTTATTAAAATTTTAACTTGATGTCGTTCGGAAACTACATTGTTTTAAATTTATTTAAAAGTTAAATAAATATAATGTGGGGTGTATGCTTCTATTATATGATAAACGGTTAATACAATATACTGAAAATATTTGGCTTTGTGGTTAAGTATATGTACAGATTACATCATTTTTTTGAGGTAATATGTCGAAGGGAGAGAGTGACATGACCGCGCGTAAACGATTTATAAAACTAGTATCACGTGATCGCAGGAACCCAGTAACAAATAAACGATCGAACAAATGCAATATATGTGTATACGCACACGTATGCAATTGACTTCAACTTGTACTGTTTAAATTAGTGTAGTAGTATTTGGACGTGTATTTGTTAATGAATTCAGTATTATACTAAACTAAGGTACAGACCGATAGTCTTTTTAATATTTATAAAGGTAGAATATTATATATAATAATTACACAAATATGCTTCAAAAGGTGAAATTATTCTTTGTTTGATAATAAACTCCATACATACAATTAAAGCGATGACTGATCATTTAAATGTAACGTATTTTAATGAGAGTCGACTGTTTTTATGTACGCACACTTACCTTATTTTGTTTTTGTGGTCGCAACTATTTATGATTGCAGTTATGATATATATAAAAACACCGTGGATTGGATTGCGTACGTGAAAGTTGCTCTTACTATCTTACGAATGAATTTAATGTTTGCGTCTAAGTGTTGCGGACGTGTCTATCCTCAATGCACGTGAGTTCCTTATTAATTTCACATTTCCTTTCTTTTTCTGTTCCTTCTGTTCTCTTCCTCTTTCCCACTATTTTTAAATCATGATGTTTCAGTTTTTTCTTTAGTTAATGTTCAGTTTCTTATTCCGGTCGCTATTCTTTTTATGAGAATTTTTTATTGTAGCCGTCATAGAATTTTATCTTACATTTTTATTTGGGTGCGTGTGTTTGCTTACTTATTTGTTTACGTTGTATTATACTGAATTTATTACCGCAATGAATATAGTCGAGAATATATAGATATATATATACTTTGTTTTCTCTCTGTTTACATGACTACATACGTGCGTTTACACACGTAACTTAAATTTGCAATTTTATTTTGTTTTCACACGAATGAGGATTTTCGTTTAGGTGTTACTTATTATAGTTAACGCAGACGGATGTGGGAAATTACATCTTCTTTATCTCAGTTATCTTGTATTAGATTTCATTCTATTTAAATACACAAAATTCAAACACGCGTGTGCTAGCACGAATACACTACATCCACGTATAACTGACAGTAAAAATCTAAATTTCAAATTTATGATTCTGAATTACGGTACAAATATGCACCGTAGGTAATGGATATCTTTAAGTGATGCAGATACGTTAAATATTTCGTTAATAATCATTCATAAATTGGTATTTATAGGAGGGGAACGTTAATTATTAATTAACGGTGCTCTTGGGGAGAAGGAATTATATGATCTTTCGTTTTCTTGCGGTGATATGAGACAGTCGCTTTATTTATACCAAGATAAATGTACTTTTCCAATACTCGGTAAATTTTCTCGGAATCCTGTACTATACGATTAAATATTACTGCAATCGAGTTTGAGGTTAAATATCGGAAAGTGACGTCAGATTTTCATGAAGTTTAGCTACATAAAAATTTAGCCCCTCTTTTAGATCTACGTTCGACGATTTACTTTAGGAATTTTTCAGTTACTTTTTTAAGACTTTTTTAGATGAATCCCAAAAAATACCCAATATTTAATGCCTTGCCGTCTTTGTCCAATTTTAATTCGAAACCCATAATCAGATTGTTTAAAATTTTTGGTATTAAATGGATATTCCGCATTTCAAGTCGTTAATTTTTATATTTTCCCATGTGTTAAAGCTTTTTATGAAGACGAGATATCTCTGCGACTAGAACTCGTTGAGGAATGAGACTCGACATGTCGGTTCATTACAAATAATTATGTATTTTCTCTAGAAAGTCCCTCGGTTGTTTCCCTGACTTTTATTAAATAATCGTCGCTAAATTGCAATTAAATTAACCCGGACCTTGTACCCTGCGAGATAGCAATTCAAATTCAAGTATATATAAGAACCGTAAAGTCGCGGGTAAAACGATAAACTTCAACTCTTACGGCCTGATCTGGAACGGAATTGAGAATCGGAAACTTAAATACGTAAAGCGAGGTAAAATGCCGACGGCCTAAACTACATTTAATAAATCGGTTCTTTTAGATCGATTGAACTTACAATGTAGGGTACGGTTTCCTGCGCGGGGTTGGAATTTATTAGTAATTAATGACGTAGCGGCTAATGCCGTTTAAAGAAAAAAGTAAAAAAAGAGAAAAAAGAAGAACCGCCGATCCGTCGATCGTTTTACTCAGTTCTTGGAATCTTTAGAAAAAAGTAAGCTGAAAAATTGTTCGCCAAGTTTGGAGATCGAGAATTAAGAAGTATCTAAATTTCTCTTCTACCTTGCCCTGGTACTCGAGACCCTCATTACAAATCAAAACTGTTATCGTTTGTTGGGAAATATTGTAGATTAAGTCAGATCATTTACGAATGAAATTATTTTTACGTTTCAATTAGTTATTTATTTTTATCGTTATAAAACTAAATGTGTTTTTTTGTCTATTACAGGTGAGGAAAATGTACATTACTGCAAGAATTCACTTTGCTCTTGATAAATGAACGTCCCTCGAAATTAATGTCCACAGCAGCATTCATTTACTTTGGATCATGTATTGATTTATTATTCTTTTGGCTATATATTTCTTTAAAATTTGTAGTGACAGGTAATTTCATCAGAAAAATTTCATTTATATATTAATGTTTTTCTAGTTTTATTCATTTTTATGATTTTATACCTTTTCTTTATCAATAAATTATGTGTTAATTATGTGTTATCAATAATTTAGTGTACAAAAATCTATAATTGCACAGTATTTGAGTGGTCCTTTTATTAAAATTTATTTTATTATAATTTATCACCATTTTGGTTGAAACTTTGAACAAGTTCATGTTATGACATTTGGAAATTATACATTTACAAATTCATATCTTTCAATCTATCAATAAGACACATTAGTGTCCACAAATCTATAACTCGTGTTTCTGATTTTTGTAAATAGCCTGTTATAAAAATATTTTTTTAAAAGCCACCAAGTTAAACTAAAGGTATTTTGTTTTCTTATCTCAAATGTGTTATTTTAATTGGAACCGAGGAGATTTAGCCCGTTGAATATTGCAGTATTAATTTTACTTTTAACAAATTTTATATTAATTAAAATAACATTAAATCTACTTTATCCTTGTTTTTATTAAAGGTGTTTTGTATCACACATGGCCCTATAAACGATAGCCTTCCTTGAGCGGTCAGCGTTGCTGCATATTTATATTAAAGACGGGACTGGGTGTAAAAAATTGAAAAATCTGCAAAACAGCAATGTGAGATTTTTGGGGTCATAGATGACAAATCCGATAGCCATTTGATGTAAAAAAACCGACAAAAACATGGTACGGGAGTTTTTGAGGTTTTGAGAAAGACATACCATCAGTAAGAATAGACTTCGGCAGAGATGAGTTTCACATAATACAGCCAAAAGCCATTCAATTTCCTGTCCTGTACAGCTACAGAACTGCTGAACGCTGAATTCTGAATGCTGCTGTTAATTTTATCATGGATATCAACCGTCCATAAAATTCAAGGCAGCACTGTAGATTATGCAGTTGTTTATCTGGGTCCAAAGCGCTTTGCTGAAGGTCAGGCGTATGTCAGCCTTAGCAAAGTTAGATCTCTCGATGGACTTAGGATCGAAGAATTGGACAACTCCAAATTAACAGGAAGAAAACGTTGCAATAGTGATCCATTATCAGAGATGGATCGAATGAGAAATCTTTTATAAAAACATTTTTCGAAAATTGTGATAGTTAATTAAATAAATTAATTAAAAACTTCACTACACAAAAACTTTACTATTTCATTACTTTGTATAGTAAATGTTTGATTGAAAATCTGTTTGATGTTTTATAAATATATGAGAAATATCAATATAAGACGATATCTTTTGAAATCCAAATTAACCTACTAATTAAACTCATGCAATGAATGATAATAATTTGATTAAAGTATGACTAAAAAGTATAAAGCAAGTTTTTAAGAATTTTGAAAAATCTTTGTAATATTATTTCTCTTCAAGGTTTGTTATCTTAAACAAGTCGTTTTAAATATATTTTTTTATGTTTGGTCATATCTAATATATTTTAAGTAATTTATCTGTTAAATGAGTGATCTAGGATAGGCATGTGAATACTCATAGAACAAGATGATTAGGATCTAGGAGGCTGTGTGACTATTTATGAATTTTCTTCCTACAAAAAGTTTAAAAAAAACTTGATTAAATTTCATTCATATTAGTTCTGCTTAGAAAACTTTGAATTGTTAATTCCAATGATTTATTTAAAAGATAGTCTATTTCATGAGGTGAATTTGTAGTTAGTCTGAATCAGTTTTTGATACCAATTTAACAAGTTGTTTCATTTCCATTCAGAAACACAAAATTTTCAGCAAGTTTAAATTTACAATTCTTTAGCAGGTATGACTTCTGCAGTTAAAAATTATTGCAGTAAAAATACTGCAGTTTTAAATTTAAAAATGTATAAAATGTTACAATACCACATGGTACCATTTGTTCTATAATGACAAGCCAAACCAGAATTTTACTTAATATATTTTTTTCACCTATAAAAGTGGCTTCAGTTGCTCTTTTTACTGGCAAAAGAAAAGCACTTTCAACTACTTTTAATTAACATTAAATAAAGATTTCATTTAGTTTAAAATTTATATTTCATTTAAAATAGATTATGTAATTTTTCATCACCAAACATTCTTAATGATATTGCTATTATATGAGGGTAGGCTGAAACATTTTCAGCCTGACAAATAAAACATTTTTTTTAATTTTTTTGATTTTATTTTTGAATATAATTTTCACAGAGATTAATACACTTTCCATAATGGTGCTCTAATGCAGTTATACCAACTTTATAATGTAATGCATCAAGCTCCTCAAAGTACCCATTTACAGCATCAATAAGTTGTTCTCAAATTGTTGCCCACCAAGCCATTTTTTAAGGTTAGGAGCTAAGTGCTAAATATGGCGAATAAGGTGGTTGGGAAAGCACCTGGAACTTCAGTTCACTGAATTTACCATTGTGATGATTGACAAATGTACTAGAGCACTATCATGACGAAACAAGATTATTTTCTGCTAGATGTGGTTGTTTTTTTTTTTTACTTCGTCGCTCAAATGTTGCAGTAAGTTTGAAGGAATAAGTTAGTGAAGGATACTACTATAGAATGCCTGTAAGAAATTACTGGCATTTTAGTAATTTTGGAAATTACTGGATTGCTGGTGCTATCTATGTGTCGGGTGAGAAACTTATCAGCCCATCCTCGTCTATTTACTTTGGATATATTTTGTGTTAGTGTATGCTAAGGTTAATTGTAATAAATGTATGTTATTTTTGTAAATGTAAACTTATTTACAAAAATATTATGCACAAGAAATGAAAATGTCATAAATCATTTATAAATAATAGTTTCCTCCACACTGAAAAATGAAATAATATGGTTGCCTGCCAGGATGGCAAAAAAAAGAAAAACGAAAAACATTTGTTATTATAATAATAATAATAATAAAATAATCAAATGCGGCACTAGGCTAGTAATTAAATGTCTTCCTGAATGACACTGCTTCCTCTATGTAAGTAACCAGTATTACCCGACCCATAACCTCATTCAGCCAATTCTCTATTAAATCTGTCACTAACATATCCTGTATCACCTAAATTAAGCCTATTGTGTATAGAATGGAATTTCATCCTTTTACTTCTGTCTAAACATTTTCACTTTGATTTCCCCTTAATTTTGTTTAAAATTGTTGCAAAGCTCCCAGGGCAGTCTTCCTTCTTCACTAAAATCCAAATTAACTCTATAACCGACTGCCAAATCCTTCCAACCTTACACCGTCTTCTATCTTTTCTAATCGTATCTACTGCTAATTGCTTATTTGGCTTGATATTTTGCAGAACTAAAATTTTAATTATGTACTTAAAATGTTGTTTTGTGGTATACACAAACAATTGATTTAATTTTGTTTCTGGATATAAAAAGTAGTAGTATTTCTGGATAAACAAAAATCTTCTTTAAGTAAGTAATTTGGAAGTTTTCTTCCATATTTAATATTCGTACCACTGCCTCATAGGTTACCAACAATTTATATGGCTCAAGTACACTATATTTTACATGTAGCTGATTGCTATCCCTAATCATCAAACATCTCCATACTCTGAATAATGCATATTTCCCAACCATTGCTCTTTCCGTACAGCGCTGACCAAATTTCAATTGAGATGGAAATATAACCCCTAGATATTTAGTCTTTTATTATTATTATAGGTGCCTCCACCATAAACTATTTCTCCTTTTTGCCTAGTGCTCCACTATATCTGAGCGCCATAATTATGGATCTGTCAAAATTTACTTCCAATTCCAATCTATCACAATAAATCTTTAGTTCATGTATGATATGCTACATTACCTACCACAGGTTCTACATTACTATACAGGTGGTAGGTGATGTATTGATATCTGTAATGTATTGATATAATGTAGGATATGTATTGATATGGTAGGTTAATGTATTGATATCTGCATACAGCAGCAGTCTGATAATTATAATCTGTATTTTAACATTTCCTCCCATAAAATTGTGTAGATCATTCACAAATTACACAAATAACAAAGGAAATAAGAACTGACCTTCGTATATCCCAGTCCTTGTAAAAGGCCCTGTAAGCTTCCTTCCAACCAAACCTGAGCAAAAGACATTTTTACACAAATATTTTAAAGATTTTGCCAAGAGAAGCCATTTTTACACAATTATTTAAAATTTTATTTAAAATCCCATGTTGTGCATTTTACATAACACAGCTGATGTTATGATGTAGTTGAAAGCAGTTCTAAGATCAATAGAAAGATATATATCTTTTTTCTTATCTTCTTTACATATATTATGCTGCTTAAATTTATTCACCCGGGAGTTGTGATGGACGGCCTTCCAATTAGGTATGTCACTCTTCAGAAGTATCTGGGTGTTATCCTTGATAAGAGGCTTCTCTTCAAGGAGCACTTGCAGTATGTGGCAAAGAAGGCTATTGATGCCATCCCGAGGGGGGGTTGAATTTCCGTACAATGCGTATTCTTTACAAAGGAGTCTTGGAGGCTATTATGTTGTACGCTGCACCCATCTGGGCCCATTGTATGCGGTACCAAGGTTATAGGGACATTCTATTACGAGCCCAGCATCTTCTTTTGTTAGCGGTTGTCGGTGGTTACAGGACTGTCTCGCGAGAGGCAGTAACTGTGATCGCAGGCATCAAACCTGGATATTTCGGCTACGGAACATAGCCAACGGTATGTTGCAAAGAAGGGAGGCCTTCTTACATCAGGGCGTATGCGTGAGATCGAACACCAAGGTTTTGACTCTTGGCAAGCTAGGTGGAACGATTCTTCTACTGGTCATTATACACATGGTATATTTCCTAATGTTAGAGAGTTGCGAGCGGTTAGTTGGGTATCCCCCAATCGGCACACAACGCAGTTTCTCTCCGGACATGGTGCCTTTAGGGAAAAATTGGCTAGGTTTAGGTTGGTTGACTCCGGCTTATGTCTGGACTGTAGGGTCGATGACACTGTGGACCATGTCCTACACATTTGTCCCAGGTACGAAGCTGAGCGTACCAGAGTTACTAGGGAACTCGAGAGAGTAAACTCCTTCTTGGATCTGCGAGTCAACTGGAGGACTCGCAGTGAGTGGACAATTTTTGCTGGCTTCCTTCGCTTCCTCGCCCTGTGCAGGACTGCCAAAGGGATTAGTAGGTGATAGGAACCTGGGTGGCTAGGGACCGCCTGGGCAGTTGACTGGCCGTAGGTAGGCGCTTTGGCAGCATGCCACGGTTAGATTTAAGAGGAGTCATTTAAATAATGGAATTAAGCTCTCGGCAGAGTTGCGGCCGCTGCCAACGGGCGTGGAATTCCTTGTCCCGGGGGGTGCGGTCGCGCTTCAACGGGAGCATTTGTATGAGCATACGACACTGTTGGCGGGACGTGGCTGCATGCTGCTTAGGTGACATGCAGCGGCGTTTTGACGGCGGTTAATGGAAGAAGGTGAATGTCATGCGGAACTCCGTGATGGAGCTGAGCGGGAGTAGGCGTTCATTCTCCTCTCCCCGGTAGACCAGACCGGAGTCTGTTAAATTGCACTCATGTATGAATTAACTTAGCGGGTTCTTTAAGGGAACTAGGTCTAAATTTTGTTGCGATTAACACTTTTAGTGGGAAAGTTGTTGTTTGTTGTTGGTTATTGCCTCAAATTCGAGACATTCAATGAAATTGGCCCATTTAATGGTTAGAACTAGGCACAGGGTCTTCAATCCGCGGTTAGATTTCTAGCTTAGTTCCTGAGGGCAATGTGGTAGCTTTAGGTGTCCGTTGTCTTCTTCAGAAAGCATAAATCTAAAACTACTATCTTGGGGTGAATTTACCGATGTAGATGTCCCTCGGGGCATCTGCATCGGTGGCATCTCAGCAGGGCCTGAACTGAATGCTGTGGTATGTGATCAGTTTGAGGGCGAGAAGATGTCCTCCGTTAAAGCCACTACTGGCTAGGAATGGAGGGGGTGGTGTAGTGACCAAACACGCTACGAGGCGGGATCTTCTCCCCTCGGGGGGGGAATCGAGATGCTTAAATTAATTACATATAAAGCCAGTCATTCATTATGTTATTTTTATTTACTGAACTTTTTATCTTTTTCATCCAGTAATTTTGAAATAATATCCATATTAAAGATATACTTCTATAATTCTCCACGTTACTAACAGCACATTTCTTTTGTGTAAGACATGTTGTAGGTGCAGTGAATGAGGCTGGGACCTTCCCTGTATTTAAAATAATGTTAAATTCAATAATAGTTATGATCCTCATGAGATGCACATTTTTAAATTTCAAAAGGGATCCCATCATCCCAAAGCAGTTTTTTTCTTTCCTGTTACAGCATGTAATTTTCTCATATAAAAATCTAACTCCAGGTCCTCTATATAAGGAAGAGCATAAGCTATTGGGTCTGTGTCATGGGTGTTTTTAGTATCTGTCCAAAATATTTTACTTATACCTTTGCCGTAATACTACTTCAAATGAAATACTTTAATTCTTAAAACCATTAACTAATTCTGAAAACCCCTTTGAACCCTTGTCTGTTCTAAAATTATCATTAAATTGTGTAAAATAAAGTTCCACTTATCAACAATTTTAAAAGTATATATCGAAGTACTTTTGGAGCCATTACTCCATCATCAGGGGGGATTTCTCAAAAGATGTTAATTCAAATTCAAACATATACTTGAATTTAAATTAAAATTCTTATGTTCATAATAGTTAGTCGTCAAGAAATAAAATTAAAGTGTATGTCAATAAGACCGTAACATCATTTTCATAAGATGTTTGCAACTACTATAAAATAGAGTTAATATTAAATGAAATATTACCAAGCTATTAATAATTAATTATTATATAATTTGTTAAAGGATATTATTATCTAATCTAACCTATTCATTCATCAATTTATTATTATTCAAATATATATGAAACTTTCCTAAAATACTGGTTTTATAATAATTATTATTGTATTCTAATATTTTAATATATTCATTAGGGTTATAATTATTTCCACTTTCTAAAATGTGTTTAACGAAATTAGATTTTTCTTTATTATGCTTAATAATACAATTAATATGTTCTTTAATTCTAATGGTGAATGAACGATTTGTCTTTGCAATATACTTTAAGTCACAATTTTTGCAATTAAGACTATACACTCCTTGTTTTTCTAAATTATATTTATTATCTTGATTTATTGTAATAGAAGGGTCTCATTGTTTATGTATTTTATTATTTTTTTGTATACACTGCTTTTAATTTAAAAATTTTAAATATTTTATTAGATTTATTGTAATTTATATTGTATTCAATTTTAGCATATTCATTTATTATATTATTGTTTGTTAGCTTTATTTTGTCCTTTATGTGTACTTTATTTTTTATTCTGTTGTATAATTTATTTATTAATTTAGTATCATATCCATTATTTAAAGCTATAAATTTAATATTTTTCAATTTTATATAATCATACTAACTATTTTAACGCTCTATAAATTAATGAATTAAAGGTTGCTATTTTTTGACCCCAAAGATGGAAAAATTTTAAATGTATTATAGTATTCTGTTTTGTTGGCTTTCTACAAATATTTATATCAAGTTTATTAGTGATAAAACTTTTCTTAAATTTTATTTCCAGGTGATCAGTACTGTTATTATTTTCTCTGTTTAAGGTGAATTTAATATTATTATTTAAAGAATTCGTTTCTTTAATTATTATATTTCCTTTATTGTTAAATTTTGGGTTATATATTATTAAGATGTCATCCACATATCTTTTATATAAAATAATTTGATGCTTATTAATTATATTGGATATCAGGGTGTTTTCTAGTTCATTCATAAAGATATCTGCTAAAATACTGGAAAGTGGACATCCCATATTTACACCCTTTTCTTGTTTATAATATTTATTATTAAATTTAAAGTAGTTGTATATAATACATAATTCTAATAGATTTGTTATTTCATAAATTATATTTTTATCTATTTTTAATTCGTTTAGTGTGTTATTAATTATATTTATGGTTTTATAAGTGTCGATGCTCATGTAAATATCTTTTATATCCATTGTTATAAATTTGGTTATATTATTTATATTTATATCATTGATCATATTTATTAATTCATAACTATTCTTTAAATTGTATTTATTCTCAATTTTAATATATTCTTTTAACCTATTAGATAAAAATTTTCTTAACTGATGTGTAGGATTATTAACGTAATTTATAAAGGGTCTTAGAGGCATGTCTTCTTTATGTATTTTGGTTAGTGCTTTTAATATTGGAGCATTAGTATTAGTTATTTTAAAATTACCGGAGATAAAATTTAACAAAAAATGTTATCACTAATAAAATCAATAATAGACATTTATAGAAAGCCAACAAAACATAATACTGTAATACATTTTAAATCTTTCCTTCCTTGGAGTCAAAAAATAACAACCTTTAATTCATTAATTTATAGAGCGTTAAAATAGTTAGTATGATTATATAAAATTGAAAAATATTAAATATATAGCTTTAAATAATGGATATGTTACTAAATTAATAAATAAATTATACAACAGAATAAAAAATAAAGTACACATAAAGGACAAAATAAAGCTAACAAACAATAATATAATAAATGATTTTGCTTAACCTGAATACAATATAAATTACAATAAATTTAATAAAATATTTAAAAGTTTTAAATTAAAAATAGTGTATACAACAAATAATAAAATACATTAATAATGAAGAAAGACCCTTCTATTACAAGAAATCAAGATAATAATTATAATTTAGAAAAACAAGGAGTATATAGTCTTAATTGTGAAAATTGTGAATTAAAGTATATTGGAATGGCAAATTGTTCATTTGCCATTAGAATTAAAGAACATATTAATTGTATTATTAAGAATAATAAAGAAAAATCTAATTTCGCTAAACACATTTTAGAAAGTGGACATAATTATAACAATAATGAATATATTAAAATATAAGAATGTAATAATAATTATTATAAAACCAGTACTTTAGAAAAATTTCATATATATTTGAATAATAATTAATTGATGAATGAACAGGTTAAATTCGATAATGATATCCTTTATAAACAAATTATATAATAATTTATTATTAATATGTTGGTAATATTTCAATTAATATTAACTCTATTTCATAATAGTCGCAAACATCTTACGAACATGACGTTATGGTCTTATTGACATACAATTTAATTTTATTTCTTGACGACTGACTATTATGAACGTAACAATTTTAATTTAAACAAAATTATACATTTGAATTTGAATTAACATCTTTTGGGAAATCCCTGATGATGGAGTAACGGCTCCAAAAGTACTTCGATATATACTTTTAAAATTGTTGGTAAGTGGAACTATATTTTATACAATTGTATTAATACCAACGGTGCCAAATGCTTAGTAAATTAGATCTATCATTAAATTGTGGAAAATCGTTTTAATCTCTTTTGTTTACATAATTTTTATAAATTTTACTGGCTGTAATATAATCGTTTTTAATCACCTCGGAAGTATACTCTCTAAACAGATTAAGAAATCTGAAAGCTGTCTTCCTCTCAACCTTCTTTGCATTTGCTGTCAAACCAGGACTTTCTCTCTTCTCCCTTTTACCCATTTTGTTATATGGGGCTTTGGGTATTGCAAAACATAAATGCATAATCAATTGCTGAATCTACACAGACAATACAGCTTACATAATAAAGGGAACATCTTCTTATTACTAAATATTATCATCTTAACTGTCACCTTAATAAGCTAGTAGTCTGAAAAAAACTTAAAACATTAAATTCCTAGACTATTTCAAGTGCATCAAAAAATACAAATCAATGGTTTATTACTAAGGAATAAGATTCCCCAGCATAAGTATACTAGCAACTGATGACCTTTCATTCTACCATTTAAGATTAGTAAATTAAAGTTTCTGATTAACTCTATAAATATGAGTATATGTACCCCTTCCTATTAATAATCAAATCATTTGAAGTCCCATCTGTACTAATTTTCTCTGGTCATCAATTTCTTGTGGAACTGTTTCAAAATCCCTGCCCTAGCCTTAGCATCTCCCAGCAAAATAATACTTTTATCTGCCAAATTTCTTTAAGCATATCACTTATATTAAAATAATCTATATTCCAGTTCCATGTCATTACCCCTACCTAATTAAATAAATAGATAGAGGAATATATTCTTTATTGTTTATTGTTATGTGAATCAGTTGCAAATTGTGATCATATATTATACATATATTATATTATATATATAATTATATACATATATTATATATCATATATATATACATATATAAATGTAATCATATATTATACATGATTACATGTAATTCTTGTCAGGTTGACTTCATATACTTATTGGATGCTCTTTTCTCTAATCATTACCAACTACTGTACTGTAAAATATCGTGCTAGTCAGGATTATTCTGATTTATTAAGTAGCACACTTTAAGAACGTTGGTTTGATAAAGTTGCACTCACACTCCCTACATCCTACATCCCTAACAATTTGTTTTTTATATTCCAAGCATTCCCTGCCTGCACAATTTTTCCCATCTACCTGTTCCTCTAATATCAAAGTGACTATTCCAGGTTGTCTTAAGATGTGGCCTATAAGACTGTCTCTTCTTTTAGCTATATTTTTCCAAATGCTTCTTTCTTCATCAATTTGCCACAACACCTCTTCATTTCTTACTTTATCCGTCCATCTGATTTTAGATAGATTTCATAAGAAAGGTACCTATTGTAATAGGTATCATGATTCGACTTCTAGAAAATTTTGACATATCTTCATGTTTCACATCCCCCCAGACCCCAAAACCAATGTCAGTTCAAAAGTTTATGTATACATTTATATGAGCTGGTTAGAATGAAAGTGGTGTAAGTAGAAAAAAAAAATCTTAGTTAAGCATAGATTTGCGTTCCTTTTTCATTCCTCTAGTCAGAGTGGTAATGTTGAGTCAATAGTACAAAAATTGGCCACCAGGAGCAGCACCAATATTTTCTACTAATCTAAACTGCTGTTGAGTTGAGAATGACAGTGGTGTAAGTCTGATTCAGATTTATATACAAAAAAAGAAAGTCTGTTTCCAGATCAGCTGATTGTTGTTTACTAGTGAGTGTATTTTCTTTCATAGTCGTTTTAAAGCTGTTTATGTGTTGTATTTATTTCACTTTAGTGCTTTTATCGACATTATTATACCTTTCTTTGTTTTTCTGTTTAGTCTCCGGAACCACCAGTAGGTATTACTTCAGAGAATGAATGAGTATGATATGTATGAACGTAAATGAAGTGTGGTCTTGTACAGTCTCAGGTCGACCGTTCCTGAGACGTGTCATTAATTGAAACCCAACCACCAAAGAACACCGGTATTCACGATCTAGTATTCAAATCTGTATAAAAGTAACAGCCTTTATTAGGATTTGAACCTTAGAACTCTCAAATTCAGAATCGGCTGATATACGATGACGAGTTCACCACTAGACCAACCCAGTGGGTTGACATTATTATATCAGATAGTTTAGTTTTACTTGTATAGTTTGTGTCGAAAGGTTTTGTAGTTTGTTTCATTTGCATAAACTTTTGTACATTATGTTTGAACTACAAAAAGCACTGAAAAATACTAAAATGGCATTTACAGCTAGGCTTAATAACAGGTTTGAGTTTTTAATTACTGATTCTGAGTTTGAAGACGATCCTGACTACATTGTAGCTGGACCAAGTAGGCCTAGGTTTAGCATTGTTCCCCCTAATAGAAGTATTGTCAGCTATTCCTCAACATCAGATTCCTTGGAATCTGTCAGTGCTCAAAGTAACAATGAACTTAATGGACCAATAAACAAAACTAAATCATATAAGAGGACCATAAATTGATTATTTGTTTAATAATCAATTATTAATTGTTTATGATTCTCAGGGAATCATAAACAAAAACAAAGCCAAGCAGCTTAGGAATACTGGCCAACGATACATAAACAAAACAGATAAAATTATCAATGAGAAAAAATTTTCTAGATTAACGCGCAATTTCAAACATAAGTGTAGCAAAAATTTTTCATTAGACGAATGTAAGTTAATCTTTGAGAACTAGTGGAAAAGAGGAGATTTTCAGATGCAAAATGCTTTTATTTGTAGCCTGATCCAGCGTCAAGAAATAAAACAAGGGAAACCAAGAAAAGAGAGTGGGTTAGCAAGAGGAGGGTCCAACAAGTATTTATCAAGTCAGAAAAGGATGTTCCTGGGCCATTTTGTAAAAAAATATTTTTTTAACACTCTCTGTGTGTCAGATGGAAAGGTAACCAGGATGTTTAAAAAGATGTTGGAAGGAAAGTTCTTCCCTGGGAAGACCTTGAGGTATTAAAGGCTGTCCCTCAAGAAAAATATCTGATAATGATACCCAAATTGTAATGGATCATATCAATTTATTCCCCTGTTATGAGAGATATTACACACAAAAAAACAATCCTAATATAAGATATCTGTGTGATGCCTTGAATATCTCAATAACGTACGAACTGTAACTAGAAAATTGTAATTCTTCTGGTAAAACTCCAGTAAAAAATCATTAATGCAGGTACATATTTAATACTACATTTAATTAAAATTTTTATATACCTAAGAAGTACACCTGCAAAAAATGTGACATTTTTAAAGTGAAATATTTTAACCCGGAACTGAGTGATGCAGAAAAAGTGAAGAAGTCTGAACATGGATTACAACTAAGAAAAGCCAGATTCGCTAGAGATAGTATGAAAAAATGATGCAGAATCTGAAAATAAGTGATCCAGAAAGTTATGTTTGCAGTATGGACTTGCAGAAAGCCCTTCCATTTCCAATACTTACTGTAAGTGATGTGTACTACAAAAGGAATTGTTTTTGCTCTAATTTCGGAGCCCACGACTTGATACAAAGGAACTCAAAGGAACTGTTCAAGATTTCATAGACTTTGAAAAACTTGATCTTAGCTCTACAGGAAAAAAAGGGAGACCAGTCTCCATAAAAAAGAAAGCTGATATGATGGATGTGTTACCTTACATCCATCCAGTGCACCATGGGTTTTTCAGTGATTTGAAAATTACCAAAATTGAAGAAATTGTAGGTCCCTTGGCATTACATTATGAAGAGGAAAGTAATGAAGCTGAGGAGGAATCTTAAAAAGTGAGTTTTAAAAACAAATTTTACGAAATAAACTTGTAATGTTTCTAAGGCAACAGTGAAAACAAAACTATGTTTTTCATTCTTTTTAGTTTAACTTTTATAAATTTTAACATTTGAAAGTTTGGAAGACCTCCTAAATAACGCAAATGTGTGTAGTAATAACAAAAAGTAAAGGAGTTCTGTAATATAAATAGCTTATTAGAATACCACTTAAAACTTCCTTTAATTAAAACCACTTCCAATATAGAATGACAGTGGTGTAAAAGCTATATAATACAAACTATACGTATATTTTTACAAAAAAAGTGCATCATAAGAAATAAGGTCTATGCTTGATTACAAATACATAACATCCAGTTAAATATATGCAATATTGATTTTTTTACTGATGATTTCACAGAACTTTCAATTACACAAAACACAGTTAGGATGACTTACATCACTTTCATTCTAACCAGCTATATATATATATTTCACTTTATTGTGGACACGATAACTGCTGTAATTTTGCACCAATCACTTTCAAATTGATACATAAAATATAACGGGACAAAATCTCAGTCAAGTTTGTCAATGGGCAAAATCAGACCATGGGGAGGCTTTATCAAAAAAACAAAACATCATTATAACTTTCTTATTAAGTAAATTATTGAATTCGTCTATACTTTCTACTATTTTTTGGATAAGGGCCTAAAACTTATCTAAATAAAGTTTTTTTAATATCACCAACCACTTGCCCAGGGGGTGGAACAAATAGGGTTTTGAAGACAAAAAAAAATCATACCTCCTTTAATAGGGACAGTATCAATCGGTTTTCCTAGTAAAGCCAGATATTTTTACATGGATTTGAATACTAGATCGTGGATACCGGTGTTCTTTGGTGGTTGGGTTTCAATTAACCACACATCTCAGGAATGGTCGAACTGAGAATGTACAAGACTAACACTTCATTTACACTCATACATATCATCCTCATTCATCCTCTGAAGAATTATCTAAACGGTAGTTACCGGAGGCTAAACAGGAAAAAGAAGAAGAAGAAGTATCAATCGGTTTAAAGTGGTCGGTAGTCCTCTAAACATTACCTAAAACTTTTGTCTGAAACAATTTTTGATATGACCAACCTTTATGGCAAGGGATGACCAAAATGTTGCTGGAATTGTAAGAAGATGGGACTTGTATGTTAAACATGTGAAAATTTTTTCACATGCAATCATTGTCATATTGAGTAAATTTGAAGTTTTTCTTAACTTTAAGGTAGAAATTATTTTTATCCCCTATTTAGCACCGCCCAGCGGTGCTAAATAGGGGATAAAAATCTCCACCTTCCAGCGTGCCAAAAGGGATTTTTTAATATTCTCCTGTAGCACACATTTCAAAAGTTTCTAATATTTCTTCTAAGGTACTCCGATCATCAAAGTTTCACTTCCATATAATGCTATGCTCCAAAGATATACTTTCAAAAACGTTTTCCTGATGTTTAAATTAATTTTTGATGTAAGTAAGTTTAATTTCTGACTGAAAGCTCATTACGCCTGTGCTATTTGGGATTTTATATCGCTCCTGCTTCATCCATTTTTAGTAATTCTGCTTTCCAAATAACAAAATTCTTCTATTATCATAGTCTTTTCTCATCTTATTCTTATATTCAATTATCCATCTACTTTATTTCTATTACATTTCATTACTTTTGTTTTGTTCTTGTTTATTTTCTTGTGGTAGGTCTTGTGTAGGACCATGCCATTCATTGTTTCTTCAAAATATTTTATACTCTCAGCTAGAATTACTATATCATCAGCAAATCATAGCATCTTTATCTTTTTACCGTGCACTGTTACTCCGGATCTAAATTGTTCTTTAATACCATTAACTGCTAGTTCTACGTAATGATTAAAACGTAACAGGGATGGGGAACATCCTTGAATGACTCCATTTTTTATTACTGCATCTTTTTTATGCTCTTTGATTTTTATTGTTGCAGTTTGGTTCCTGTAAATGTTAGCAATTGTTCTTCTATCTCTATTCTTGAACCTTAATCTTTTTTTAAAATGCTGTACATTTTATTCCTGTCTATGTTATCTTTGTTACATGAAAATGCAGAGAGCTACATTTTCTTGGAAAAAAAAAAAACAGCTGTTGTTTTCCATTGCTTTCAGCTGTAATAAGATGTACATATTTATAATTTTATTTAAGATGTATAGTTTTTTATACTATTACTCTTTATTTGTAAATATACATTAGAAATTAAATTTATGATTGAGTGGATCATCTGTGCACCTCAAATTAAAAGTCCTTTTTTAATTTTCTATCATTCTAATTCTTTTAGTCCAACTCTATGCTTTGCATACCAAATTAGAACATATGTTTGAAAGGAAAAGATGTTAAAAAATTTCATTCCTTTGGTTTTTGAGTTCAAATGCCTACCAAGAGTAAATGACTACTTATCTCATTGGATTGTCAACATATGTACATACTAGCTTTGGACAACAAAGGCTACAGTTTTTGAATTATTCCTTAATATACCATTTCTAGTTAGGTTAGCAATCACTTTCTTAAGATTTTCCCTTTTCAATCTATAAAGAAATATCCTAAGTTTTTTTAATGAATCGTTTAATGAGAAACCTGTAGAGTTTAGTTCATTTTTGGTTCTCTATTGTTTATTTATTTACTCAGAAATGCATCATTTGACTGTAGATTTATCTAGTATATTATTAACTTCACTGACTAGTTTTGAATCAATTATTGGTGACATAACATTCTTTTTGGCCAGAAGATCAGCATTTTCATTACCTTTCATCTCTGAAAATCCACCCAACCACTTAATCCTTTTATAAATATGAGTAGCATTAGAATTTTTATAGGTGTTTCAGATTTCTGTCAGAGGTTTTTTTCTTAATATCTGTGAAACAAATTTGTTAAATTTATAAAAGATATTTGTAAAATTGAAGAAAAACTAAACAAAGATAATTATTCTGTAACAACTGTAATTATTAATTTTATTTTTAAGTTATCAGATACTATAATATACCAGTAATGTACCATCCAAATAGAAATTCCACTCACATTATTTAACTTCTGGTATGTATGGGAGCCATTTTATAAAACAAGACCCAACTTCATATTCTCTGATCTTTAATACTCGTACAAAAATAGTTCAAAATGTCGTGGAAGTATCAAGTATTAAGGGAAACAGTTTACTGTATTTTTCTTAGGGTCTTTACAATTATTAATTTGTTTTTATTTATGATTATAAAATAACATTTGTTCAAATAAAAATGACAGTTTATTTTTTATATTCTGTTACATTCTAAGGCATACACAATATTCATGGTAGCATTGTTACTAGCTTGATACATCATGAGTTTACTGAATCAGGATTTGTTGTCAGTTAGAATCCAGCAACAGAATAATACCAGGAAATCGTAACAAAGACCCATTGACTTTAAATTATAAATCATTCGGCTGGGTTAGCACTTGCCTTTCATTTTTCAAATGCTGACTGTCTTCACCACTATGACATTCATTCAACTCAACATTGATATCAGACTTGATCCAACACCAGAACATACCTGTTGGAGAGGGATGAGAGGTGGTGAGGATGTTCTTTTTTGTCTTACTATTCAGACTGTTTGTTATGTTCTTTTTTTGGAATCTTGGTTGCTACTATAAAAGAGGTGGATACACTGAGAATTACATTAGTGTCTCTGAGGGCCAAATTGTCCAAGTAATTAGTAAACCTTCTTAGAAACATTAAACTATAGTAAATATTATTTCTGGTTTCTTACTGTAACATCTGTTTTTTGAAATACCAATGAGCAAAATATTTTCTTTCAGTAATTATTCGTTCGCCTTGTGCTTTTATCCTTTCCTATGTTTTAACCTTTCTGCAAGTAATCTTTTTTTTTCTGTAGTCAGTTCTTAGGCATATTTTCATTAATCTGTTCTAAACATTTAACTTAATTGCCTTATAATGTTTTTTTAGAGTCGGCATGTATTATAATTTTTAAAATTGTATTACCCTCAGCCAGTTAGTTTCCAATAATAACTGTTTTAAATCGTTTCTCAGAATCCCTTGTAAACTTTTAGATTAAATATAATCTATTTTAAGAATATTCTATATTAAAAATTTGAAGAATATTTAAGACATGTGTTAATTCTACTGTCAGGTGAGTGGTTGTAACTTAAAATGGTTTTCATTACCTTAAATTACTATTATCATTGTAACATTTTCTTTAAAAATGTTTAAAGAATATTATTCTATTGTCAGAATTTCTGAGGAAAGATTTCAATTAAAATAAAACTATTCAAGCCTTTAAACATACAGGCATTTCAATGTGTTCTTTTACCGCTAATTAGTTATGCATTAGATGCTACCCAATTCATTCATATAAGCTTAGTGTGTTCATTAATCTGTTTGGCATGATTAAAAATGAGTGATCTTAATGATGAACTCATAAGTAATTAGAATAACTGCACTGTCTGAAGGAAAATACATCCTGTTGTTCTCAACATTGTGGTTTCTCTTGTGAGAAATACAAGTAATATTTATCTGATTCTAATTTATTGAAATATCAGTTTCCAATATTTTCAATCTTTAAAAATTGCTTTTGTGTTTTATACACAACAGTGACTTATTTTCTCACTGATATTGTAGCAAAATTCATGGTAGCGTGCTACAGTGAACACATAAAATCACTTATTCCAGAGATAACACTATCTACTTTTACTAAACACTCCATAACAAACCATTTCTACACAGATGTAAACACAACTGTAAAAATATTCCATGTATTACATATAGGCATCAAATAAAACATTATTTATTTAATAAAATATACAGATGCACTAAAACACATTTTACTAATATCTCCAATGATGAACACCTCCATTGTAATCGTAAGTAGTAATTATTTGAATCGGTACTCAAAATAAGGATTTTAAATATTCTCTTGTACTTATATTGTTAACTTATCCTCATACTACTATTAAAAGTAATATTAAAGTGAAAATCATTATATTTGATTAACTTTTCTGTGTAATTCACAAAACTGTTTTGGAAAAAGTCTTCCTACTATATATATATATATATATATATAGATTTTTAATATATTTTCTTTAAACACATTATACTTTTTGTGTGGTATAATATGTTGTATTCACTTAAATCTTTATTAAAAATGATTAACTTATTTGAAATTGTGAGTGCTTTCAGTTTCCAGTCATAAAATCAAATGTTATAATTCGTTATTTATTTTATATGGCAACATATTTTATAATTAACATTTTATATATTATAATTATTTACCAGAAATTCCGTACACCTAAAATTGAACTGATTTACAGTATTATTCAAATCTGTTGAACAAAAAAGTGAAGCCAGTACTCTATTCTTGACAAAAAATAAGCTAAAATACACTTTTAAATTGATGCTCATTCCTATACTTCTGCTTTAACAATAGCATAATTTTATAGAGTATTATACAATAAAACATTCTGCCTCCCTACCATTAAATGCTGACTTGAATCTGATTGTTATATATTTTCATCACTGAAGGAATTTTTTAGAACAAAAATTTTACCATAAAGAATTGGTCATTGAAGAATTGGTTCAAGAAATGACTAAAATATCTCCTTTGAGATTGGATTTAAGAATTATTTAATAATAGATAAGATGTGTTATAGTTAAGGGAATTACGTTGAAAACTATTGGGCAGTGGATTTATATTATATTATAAACAAAATTTATAAAAATGAATTTTGTTAAAATCTCTATCACCCTTACATTTCAACTATTTATTTTTCATGAAATAGGACACCTAGCTATTCTTGATTTGATCTGTATAATATAAAATCATGTCTGAACCGAATAAAATATTTATTTATATTTTACACCAGGATAAAGTTTAGTAAATTCCATAAGCTGTAAGCATACAAATATCTTATCTTAGTTCTATTACTTTCCAACAACCTTTTATGTGACTAATAATAAGGAGTTTTTAAATTGAGCGCCAAAAATTGACAGATTGTGGTGGTGACATTGATTTTTTTAAAACTTTTCAAGCATCATTTGTTTCTAGTAGTTTATGACAAATCATCATGGAATGCTACATGCTTAAAAAATGTTTACCAGTCATAAAAATTTATTATCAAAGTTTGGAATCGGTTACGGCTATGCATCATGCACTTTACACTAACTACGGTGTGCATAGTCAGTCAAAAAAACGCACAATTCATCATTTTGTTAGAAAATTCAAGGAGAATTTTTTCTACTTGATGCTAAAACACCAATTCACAAAAGAAATGCAAGGAACCAAGAATACTGCTGCTGTAAGTGCAAGTGTTTATGAAAATCGAAATTTATTGGTTTCACATTTCACAAAAATTAGGCCTTTCTTCAACAACATGGTGTATTTTGCATCAAGATCTTGGTCTACGCCCACATAAGATTCAACTAACTCAAGGATTATAGCCATGGAACCAGTCTTTGCATAGATGGTTTGCTGATTGAACTCTAGAGCAGCTTGAAATGGATCCAAATTTTTATAAAAAAAAGAAGGAAATCATCTTTTCAAATGAGACTCATTTTTGGTTTGATGGTTTTGTAAATAAGCAAAATTGTCATATTTGGGATGATTCCAACCCACAAATTATTCAAAAATGAGTATTACATTTAAAAAAATCACTGCTTGGTATGAATTATGGGCTTGTGGCATCACGGGGCCACTTTTTTTGAAAATGAGGAGATGCTGTTACAGTAAATTGTGAACGCTGTAAAACTATGATTAGTGATTTTTTTTGTTTGCAAATTTGGAAAATTTTGATTTGAATGAGATGTAGTTTCAAAAGGATGGTGCCACATGTCACACAACTGCTGAAACAATTCAGTTATTGCATCAAACATTTGGTGATTCAATAATTTTATGAAATGGTAATGTCAGTCAGCCAGCAAAATTGTGTGATTTGACTCCATTAGACTTTTTTCCTGGGGTTATTAAGTCTCAAGTCTATAGTAACAAATTACTAACGATTGATGACTTGAAAGCAAATATTTGACATGATATTAATATTTGTGAAATTCTAGATGATTTGTGCAAAAGTTACACAAAATTTTGTTGATAGACGTGGGTATGTCAACCAAAACTATGGAGGGCATATGAATGATGTTCCTTTTAGAATATAATTAATGTTATAAGTTTAAAAAAGATGGTTGATATTACATATACTTTTGGTTTTTTTGCAATTTTACTTTTTGTGCTGAAAATGAAAGATCTTTTTTTGGTCATTGGTTTGTAGCAGATTCTTCACGTTGATCAACTTTGTGCTGTGTTTTATGTCTACATAAGAGTTGCAATTCACATCTTAATTAATTATTTGCTGTAAAATTAATATAACTTACATAAAATCTTTTGTATTTTTATTTTGCAGTTGTAGGTTTTAAAAAAAATAAAATCAATAAAGTATGGAGGACATCCCAATTATAATTTAGATCCTCCTCTATTGGTTTTAATAGAAAATAAAGCCGTGATAAAACACTAATGCATAGTACATAGTTTAACAGTAATTCTAACTAAAGTTATTATGTATATGTTAGATTTGATATAAAAATGACCACCACACAATAAAATTGAATATTGATTTAGCTGTCGCTTACCTAAGAGGTTCACTTACTTGGTCATTTAAAGCTATCAAAGCTGCTAACTTATCCTGCAATATGTAATAAATACTATAGTATTTCATTAAAGTTGCATTTAATATTTGGTAAGATGCATCTGAGAGATCTCACCCTAATGATTGCTTTTTCTTACCTATATGGTGACAGCAAATGAACTCCAGACTTGTATCTTCTGTGCATGCAGATGAAAAGTGATCAGAAATATTTAAGATAAATCAGCATCTGTTATTTGCCTAACATCTCTAGAAAGGTAGCCCATAGAAGTAAGTTTTCCAAGAGTATGTATTGTAATTGGTGTACTTATATTATAAATGTGTAATTAAATGTTTAAGAATTCTTATGTTATTACTCGGTTTCCTACTGTTCATGTGATAACTATTATTAGTGTTCATGTGATAATTATTATTAGTCACTAAGCATTTTCTTTCTATTTAAACATTTGTTACTATCTATATTTTTATGGATTGCATGAAAATTGAAAATTCTACTGAGAGTTAAAAAATGTTCGTTTGAGATTTTCACTAACTGATATTAATATATGAAAATAAAGTATAATTGAAAAGCAGCTGATTCCTCCACAGCATGTTCCATGTTCTATCAGCTCATAAAAGAGTTACAAAATTGATCACTATTATTTGTACTGCTAGTTTGTTTTACAGGGTTAAGTATAAAGATGTAAGGTGGTCTTTATTTTTATACCAAAAGTTTTAATATTTATTCTTTACATTAGAATTATTACATTTTTTCTTACATTTATTTATAGTTCACTTTACAGATATATTTTTTATTATTTTGATTTTACAATTAAAATTGTATATATTTAAATAAAATTAGTCTCTTATTAAAATTCCTAGTCATCTTTTTTTACTAGAACGTTTTTTCTTTTTTTCAAGTCCTGCCCAATAATTTTTGATTAAATCAGAACCTTTCTCGGCTATCATAATTACTGGAGCATTTATATTACCACTAGTTATTTGTGGCATAATGGAAGCATCAATAACCCTGAGTCCTTGAATTCCATATACTCGCAGTTCAGGATCTACCACTGCCATCAGGTCAGTAGAAGGGCCCATTTTGCATGTACCTGACATATGATAAATTGTCATGGTATATTGTCTTATAAAACATTCCCAATAATCATCAGTGAATAAAGGTAAATGCTTACAGCCAGGTATTGGTTTACGATAAAAGCGAGCTCCAAAACGTTTCATAGCGACCGTTTCACCTACTGCTAAAGCGGCTTTCACTCCTTCTCTTAGTACTCTAACATCATCAGGATGTGTAAGGTAATTGTGGTAAAGTAGGGGATGTTGTAGAGTATCACTAGTTCGTAACCTTATATAACCTCTACTTTTAGGTCGAAGAATCATGGGAAAGACTCCAAAAACATCCTTATTTGATATCTCTCCAAGAAATTCATTATAAAATTCTTTTGTAAGTCCATGAGCATTTGCTGCTGCTGTACCGCCATCAGAATTTGTGCTGGTGGATGTTAACATGAATTCCATATCAGGCCAGTCATCTGATACATTTCCATATTTAGTTGTAATAAATGCAACTGTTTCGAGTCCAACGCTCGATGTTAAAGGTCCATCACCATTAACTGCATATCGAAGAGCCGAATTCAGATTCACCACACGATTCATGACCAAACTTACTTGGTAATCAATAAGGAACACTACACCTCCAACTGCTATATGATCCATTAAGTTCATTCCTACTCCAGGAGAGTTGTACATTACTGGTATATTTAAATCACTCAGATGATCTGCTGGACCAACACCTAGAAACATCAATAGTAATTATTTTACACAAGATGTTTTTTAAAAATATTTTTTATATAAGTATTATAATTCAGTTAATATCAGTTATTTTGAGTTTGAAATACTTTATTCATTTAGTCACTCGACCAGCAATTACAGTTTGTGTATAAGTGTTTAGAGTACTTCCTATAACATAAATTTGTTAAAATTAATTATCATTACCTTTTTCATTATTTCCAATAAGTGCATTCCAGAGATTTCAGCATTTTCCAGATGGGTATTCTAAGGGATAATTCTAAAGGGAAAGTAAATATATATATCTAGGTACCATAAAACATCAGTACTAGTAATTAATAAATAGTACACATTCATATTTTGGCACTGTTAAAAATTATCAAAAAATAATTAATTTACTTGTGAAATTCAAACACAATGATTGTCTTATAGAAACATTTCATTGAAATTATTAAAAAAATTGTAATTCATATTTTAAAATATAGTGAAATTTGATAACAAATCATTAGTTTTATTATCTTCCAACAGATTTTAATAAGAGGCAAAATAATTCATTGTACTTCAGTCCCTAATAGTTACCATATACAGTCTACAGATTTTAATATTTTGAGTTTTTTTTAATAAGTAAATCCTTACTGAAGAAGCAGCAGAATCTTTTTGAAAGCAATAAATGGAAAACAACAGTAAATGCTAGTAATGCATTTTAAGAAAATAACTGGATGAAATTTACTAAGTTATTAAAAAATCCATATACCATATTTATTCACATAAGCCCCATAGTATTTTCATGATTTCATATTTAAAATTTTTTGGGGTGTGGGTCTTATTCTAATCATTATAATTGAATGATTATTACCAAATGAAAGATGTATTATATTTGATTATCATTTTATAAGCCAGGGTCATAAACAACTGTGATTAGGAAAGGTTATACAAAAACAGGTACAACACGTAAACAAAGATGAATTTTATTATAATACTCGTCTCTGCTACTAAAGAAAGAGTACGAGGAAAAATACTGTTGTGTCTTATATACTTTATTATATTAGTTTTATAGTATATTAATTTATTAGTAGATTAGTTCTTTATTCTGGAAAAAATAATTAGAATGAAATGAGTTTCTGGAAATATGGTACATTCCAGTTTTTAGCTTTCTTTACTTCAAGTGAAATTCCTTCACGCATTTAATTTTCCTTTCAGTACTCAGTTGATTTCAGACTTGTAAACGTGTGATATCTCGGTCACATTGCTTTTATTTTTTTAAAAATTACTTTTTGATTAAAATTTATGTTTGCAAACAAAAAAAAATTTTGTTAATAGGCAGTTGCCAAAAAATTAAAAGTCGTGTCAGAACTGAAATTATCAGCAACCGAGCAGCCAGTAAATAAAATGACATCAATGAGTCGTGTATTTGAGATTGGCAAAAGAAAAAGGATCTATTGCTTGAGATTTCTTAAAAAAGACGATTGTTTCATGGACTAGAAATTCACTGAATTAGAGCAAGAACTATCTTTGTTTGGTACAAATACGTTTAATAAACCTTTGTTAAAATAAAAAATATATAGAAAAAACTTTTTAAAAACCACTCTTATATTAAAATCACTTAAAAAGCACAAAATAAAAAATACGTAAAAAATATTTTAAAACACCACTCTTAAATTAAACACACCAAAAGGTAAAAAATAATTTTAGGATGATATCTCGGATTGGATTTGACAACAAGCTTTGATAGTGATATGTAAGATTATGTGAAAGTCATAGCTTCAAATTAAAAATTTGATGTTATTGCCAATTTTCTCATGTGCATGATGAATGGCCTAAACAGTGGGGAGCAAAGATTTGTACTTTGATATGAACTCCCCAGCTCCCCACTGGGGAGCTCATGACAAAGTATAAGCAAACTTGACCAGTCACATGTTCAAGTTCTGTCAGCAGCAAAATTACATTTTTTATTTTATTTTTTGTACTTTTTTGATTTTTTTTTGCAATTTTAAGGTGATTTTAATCTTAGTTTGTAATCTATGCGGGGAAAATTTGCACTTCTCACTTATGATCAAAGAGGAGTAATGACTTTTATTTACTAGCTCATAAGTAACATAAATCATCAGACATAAATATTGAATGTAATGGTTGTATGAAATTTAAATTTTTGCCTCAGCCGTAGTAAACATACTTTCGTACAATTTAATCATTTGAAATGACAGTATCACAAATAGATAATTCTTTCACTAAGAAAATATATGCATGTTAATGAGATTGCATAAGTTAAGGAGCATTTTTTTCACTAATTAACACATCTTTGCAACTTGAAAATATTGCTAAAATGAGTTGTCATCAGGAGCAAACCTGTAAGGAAACTTTCAGAGGGAATGGATAAGCGGAACTGCTTCAAAATTTGACTGAAAGGTTCCGTACCATGGATCTCACATACATAGTTCAAAAGCAAGTAAATATAAGAGTGATAAATAAGGTGAAAAATGTTTTGCAGTTTCTATAGAGATGTGCATTATAAAGGCAAAACATACGTTTATCAGGTAATATGAGAATTTTACAGCTGGAAGATGTTGGTTTCAAAAATTTATGTGTAGATTTGGTTTGGCTACAAGAAAACAGACAACTGTTTCTCAAAGATTGCCAGTTGCATACAAAGAAAAATTGATAAAATTTCAGTGATATGTTATTAGCTTGTGCAAAAAATTCAATTTTGAAGTATCACAAATATATAACGGTGATCAAATGACTGTATATTTTGAAATCCCGCATAATTCAACTATATGTTTGGTGAAAGAAGTTTTCCTACTCAAACTGATGGTTGTGAAAAACAAAGGTGCAGCTGTGCTTGGCATTTTAGCAGATGGAACTAAATTTTCACCTTTTTCTATTTTCAAATGAAAGACTTTGCACAAAGCAAATTCTCCAAATGGGATAATTGTTCGATGTAATGAAAATGGATGGATGGATATTTATTTAATGGATAAATGATTGAAATTTGTGTGGTTTTGTAAATTTCAAAAGCATGTGAAAGGTAAAAATCTATGCTCATCCTTGACAGCTGTTGGACATTTAACTGAAAAATGGTAAAAATTCATTATCAAAAAATAGTTCTGAATTAGTAATTATTCCAGGAGAATTAACTTCTCTGCTTCACCCTTTAGATTTATGTGATTTAATACAACAATTAATAAGCCTCTTAAAGACAGATTGAAAGAATTTTATTCATTTTATTTTATTTAGGGAGTTCATTAACATAATATTTAATTTTTCAGTAGAAGAAAGATGTGAAATAAAATGATGAAAATACATCTTCATTCTGTTTTGTATACTCTTGACTCTTTTCTTAAATTATATTAAGAGTGGAATTTTTTGTTGTGATTTGTTAGTAAAGTCTCTAAAAGTGTTTTATTTTAATTTATCATTTAGGTTTTCATTTTAAAGTTTTTACGCCTTTTTCTGATTTTAAATAGAATTAAATTTTGTATGATAGCTCTCAAATTAATACAATAGATTATCTATGAACATATTCATCTGTTGATCTGATATCCACTTTTTTATTAAAAATATTATTATAAATTATTTCTCCAACATGAGTTTTAACATTTTATTGATATCAGTTTTATAAAATTGTTATTGTGTAAATTGATTTTTTGATTTTCATTTAATTTTTTTGTGATAAATATTTCAGGTTAAGCAAAAATATAAGACAAAGAAATTTCGTATTATGTTGGTTCAGTGATAATAATTGAGAGTAAAACAACTGAGTAAAATATTAGTATGTCTGCAAAATTAGTGTTAAACTTTGACTGATATAAAACAGCGGAGGTAATGTAAAATGTTTAATAGAGTTTATAAAAATGAACAATGTGTACAATAACAAAAGAATTGCTCAACTACATGGAATTCTATCTATGCAGTATGGTGTGTGTGTATGTGTGCATGCATGCTTGTGGTGCACATACAACAAATTTGTTTGTAAGAAGGTCTTTGTTTACAAGGGTTCATGCACATGGTTGTGTTGCTGATGGAAAGGTGTGCACCATGGCTTGTTTAGAAATTATAGACTCAAAGATCTTCAAAAGACTTACTCTTACCAGGTTAATTTTATGTTTTTATAGAAATATTGGCATTCCAGGGAATGTAACAGTTGGCATTAAAGTGTACTATCTTGCTCTTAAAGTAAACCATTTGCAGAATTTTATTTCATATTACAAAATATATTACCTTTTTCTCTTTTTTAATTTAAGCACACTAGAAAATAGGCTCAGACTAGCAGTTAGAATTCAGTCAAATGTGAAGGTAGTCATTTGCTGCAAGTTATTGTCCCCTAGGTAAATTATAATGGGGGGTAGAGATTAGTACTTAATGCAAAAAGAGAGTTTGTCTCTGCTGAAGATATCTTTCACTTGTGAGTTATGCCACAGCTTACTGGAAATTACTTGGCTGTGTTTGATATTACTCTAAGATTGCTTGCTGCAAGTACCATCTCCTGTTAATGGGCTAGGTGATATACTTATATTCTTGTAAATAGAGAGTGTAAACTTCCATCTAAAATCATCTTAGTTTAAAATTTTGAAATTAAATTCAGTACAGTTGTTATTGTCTTTCCAAATAGATTTTTTATTAGTTATGCTAGAGGACAAGCCCGATTACTTGTGACTGAAATGCTTTATCCTTACCAGATTGCTTTATCCCTTTATCTTGCCATAACAAGAACATTTTGAGCATTATCCATGAGTTACACTCAGACATTAAATTAACACACACTGTCTATAACTCTATAATTTAATGATGTGTGTGTCTGTCGTAAACAGTAATCCTACAGCAGATAGTAAAATAAGGATGATACTGAAATTTGGGTAGTGAGTAACATGTAACTATTGGGTTGCTGAAAACCAATAATAGCCTTCATCTGTGAACAATGTTCGTGGTTATGTCATGCTGATGGCAAGATGATTATGATGTTACAAAAGAGTAGGAAGTGCTGAAATTTAGTTAATTGCCTACATATCCCACAATTTACTGGTTAATAATAATTATTAACCAGCTACGTTATTAAACGTATAATTCTTGTTTATCCTTGATATTATGTTCATTATTATATATTTAGTTATCAGTTTCATTGATAATGGAGAGTCCATCACTCCAGATATCCATCAATATACATGGCGCCAGGAAACTAAAAAATTTAAAATCTGTCATTGACTGTCAAACTCAGAAACAAAGTTCAAGACCTAGACAATAGCTGTAAGATCATTTAGGACTACATCATGCAGTAATGATAATTATTTAGTGTGATTAACGGTTTTTATCCCTTAAATGCCTTTTGTCAATTGGTAAACAGATCATCAAAACAAAGGGTGGAACTTGACAAAGGTTCACAACTGGTGCTAAAGAAATATAAGGTGGAATTTTTGAAGCAAGAGTCTACTGAATTTTTTTTAAATCATGGATGGCTTCCAAAATGAAGGATGGTATGGTAGTTAGTGTGGCTGAAATGTATGAATGACTAAAACTACATTACATGAAGCGGTGATGGGGTCTCTTGGTTAAGTGGATTTCACACGTAAATCTAAACGGTGGTGGGGCCCAGTAGTGGAAGAAAAAAAGAGATTATATAGGAAGTGGTTGATATGAAACCAAAAAGACAGGCATCAATGTGTCAAGCTAGTAGAGAGGTTAAAAAGGCAGTATCAAGAGCTAAAAGTAATGCCTGGGAGCAAAAGTTTGCAGAGGTTAAAGGATGCTTGGGAAGAGAAAGAGTGGTGAAGCCTGGAGAGTGATAAAAAGTGTAAGGAAAAATACATCAGAAAAAGTTAAATTATGGTCGATTGGTTTAAAGGAGTGGCAGGACTGTTATGAAAAACTTTTTCTGGAGGATAGAGGAATTCCAAGGAAAAGAGTTTGTTGTCGGTAGGGATCTGATTGAGAAAGTAGTGGGTAGAATTCTACAGTGGAAGAAGTATGCTGTGTGATTGCAAATACTAAAAGTAGAAAATCAACTGGCCCTGGAGATCTTCCAATTGAGCTCCTTAAGAAAAGCGCTGGATCAGTTATACAGATTATTATGGATATTTTTAATAAGTGTTTATTTGAAGATGACGAAATCCCAAATAAACGGAAACTATTTTTTATTAATCTGATATATAGAAAAGGAAAGAAGACCAATTGCCAAAATCATCAGTACATTAATGTAATGGCAATATTTGGAAGGTTGTATGGGTGTGTTTTTATGAATAAACTGGAAAGGGTAATAAGGATCTGAGAAGATCAGTTTATTGCTGGGAGATCAGGTGATAACATTTTTGCACTGATAATTTTTTTTGAAAAAAGGGTGAATATGAAATCACATTTGGTTTTTGTGAATTTGGAAAAAGCCTATGATACTATTACAGCATACACTTTTTGAAAGATTGGGTGGTAAAATACCAACAATCCTCCTCCAAGGCATAATACGTTTATATGAATGGCAAATCTCTTTTGTAAAGCTGGGAAATAGATATCTGTCTGAAACTGAAATAACCTAAGGCCTTTTGCAGGATTGCTGTTCAACTCCAAAGTCTCCAACTTTATTTAAGGTGTATATTGAAGAAGTTTTGAAGAAATGGGAAACAAAATGTGCCATGATTAGAATTAATGTGGGAGGAGACTACCTGTATACCCTTCTGTTTGTGGATGACCAAGTAGTTATTGCATCAGATGAATACAATGTTGAGTATATGATGAGGAAATTGATAAAGACATACAAGAAGTAGGGTCTGACCATAAATTGAAAAAATGAAGTATTTACCAATAGGAGTGACAGGATGAAATTTGCAAATAGAAGGACAAGTAATTGAGTTATGCCATGAGTACACGTATTTAGTAGTGTTGTTAAGTATGCAGGATGAAAGTCAAAGAGTTATGGAAGATAGACTTGTGCAAGAGAAAAGAGTCACCCAGCTATTGAATTCAGTTCTGTAGTCTAATGAAATCCAGAATGAGACAAAGATAAGGATAGGAAATTCCATCCAAATAATTGTACTCGCATTTGGTGCTGAAATGTGGGAGATAACAAAAAGGAATAAAAATAAAATTATAGCTGTTCAGTTGGATTTCTGGAGAAGAAGATTTTGGGTTTCAAGAGGAATATGTATGAAATGAGGAAATTAAGAGAAGGATGAATGTGACCAGTACAATAATAGATAATATTGAGAAAAAAAATTAAAATGGTGTGGTCATCTAGGAAGAATGGATGAAACAAATGGCCAAATAAGGTGTTTGAGTAGGTCCCTGTAGAGAGAAGAAGGAGAAGAGGATGACCGATTAGGAAGTGGATCAGAAGTGGCGTCATGGAGGCCATGAGAGGGCTGCAAGACCATGATTGGCAGAACAAAGCAAGGTGGCATTTAGGATGTGACACCGCACTGAAGCTGTACAACTCACAATAAAAAAATTATTTTTTTTGTTTTATTGGGTCTGTTATCTTTTAATTAATTTAAGTTTTTTTTTCCTATTTTTCTTTTTAGTTAAGAAATATTGATAAGAAAGAAGTAGCTTTCCTGCTGTAGATTTCTTAGAAAGGTTTTATTAATTTACTGAGACTACATTACTAAATTACCATAACTATCTATCAGATTTTTAAATTGGTATGGTTTTTGAGTACATACCTGTATTATAAACTGTTCTACATGACAACACCATTTCTGCTTCATTAGAACTGTGAAATCTAATGAATCTATATTATTCTAATTTTAATAATACTGTAATGGTTCATAGACAAACTTCCACAAATTTAATACATATGAGCTGTACATTTTGGTTTTCGTATTTATTATATTAATATTTTCTGAAGAGACAAAATGTATGCCAATTACTGTAGGGTTTTACTTTATGAAATATTTCAGAATAATTAAGCTAATATCTGCAGTTTATATTCTACTATGGTACTGGCTATAAACAAGTAGAACACGTTGTAACTGCTGTTCAGTGCCAAAGGTTGTAACCTCATTTACTCTCTTTTAAGTTCTTAAATAACAGTGTTTCATAATCTAGCGGTAAATAAAGTTACAACAATATTTTAGTGTTTCTATTGGAGCAAATTATTATTGTTTCACGATGTATTAAATAATCAAAATTACAGTAAAATTATAGTCATTAAAAGATGATTGACTTCCTGTCTTCATCCAATATTATTAATATTTAAATCATTTGTTGTATGATGATACTCTGTCATAACATTTGTTGCTAATAATTTTTTACTCTCACTTGTTAATTTCTGTTTCTGGACTGCAATACCAGTAGAAAACAAGATTTATTCTGATCGTGATATGATAGGGTTTGAGAATACATTTTCTGTGTTATATTCTGTATTCCTTATTATAAACAAAATATATTTTAATTCCACAACTTTAAATTTGGATTTTTCTTAAAATTGTAAACTACTTTTTTATTACCTGATTTTTCCAAAACACTTTAAGACCTATCTAATAAATGAATTTATTTGAAGATCACTAAAGTTAAATATTACTGAATATTATATCAAATATGTTGCTGGTATAAAATACTTTGTATATTACTAACAAATTTAACAATTTTAGTAATCACTGCACACTGTGCTTCAACTCTTTTCATCAACCACCTCATCATCAAGGTGGATTTTTGGTTGGCTGGCACCCAGCTAGGTATTTTGAAAAGCTCTTTGATAAGAGTCTGCAAAAGCTGTTGTCATAGTCCAATAAATGACAGAATATGGATGGTGTTATAATTTAGATATTTTGATAAAATATGCTCATGATAAATCTTTTTCTTTATTTTTTGTTTTTTTTTTATATGCCAATCAAAAGTCACTTTTGGAATAGACCTTATAGTTTTACTTCCATTTCAAAAATGTTAAAAACATAAAATAAAATGCTTAAGTATTTTTCTTTGAATTTAGTAACATTTTACAATTTATTCACTCAAATTTTATTTTTTCTTCTATTATGGAGTTAATGAGTAAAAGGAATTAATGTCTTTTATCATATTGTTACATGAAACAAAATTTACAAAGAGTAATTTTTGCAAAATTTTTAATAATGATACAGAGTTTATTATAACAGAATTTACTATTTACTTCATTTAAACAACAATAGGTTATCCAGTTACTATATTTTTGCATCTAATTTCCTATATTTTTCTTCTTCTACCTTTACATTATGTGGCCGAATGTAGCTTTTCACTTACTATGCTATAATGTTAAGTTCAAGCTTCTCATCACAGTCATAAGGATATTGTAATATGGTCATTTTAAACCAAACAGCATTCACTTTCTAAAAATGTGTTAATTTTTCATTAATGTAATTTTTAATAGGGTCATAAATTTTATAAAATGGATGGTTGTTGATTTTCTTAAGACACGTATGTAAAATTTTGTACTAAGCTTCATATAGATGAGCCAACATTTATGAAAATTAATGAATTTTCTGAAGAAAAATCACCTTCTAAAATATTTCCTAATTTGTAAGAAGGCAAGAAATTTCTTTCCCATCAAATGCTGGAAATGTTTTTCATGTGTGTATGTTATTATTATTTGGATAGTCACTGCAAGATACTTTGAAACTTCAATGTTCTACTTCAGTTGACTGAGTGTATACTCGAATGTGAGTTGTTCTTGAAGTTTTTCCTTTCCACATATCTCAAAATACAAATATCAGAGTGTTGTAATCTCACCAGAGATCGCTAGGTTTATTTTATTGGAGTTGTTTGATCTCTTAAAAAGTTGTACTACATAGACATTGTACCATACATTTTGTGCACTATTACACCACTTTGCTCCAGCCAGCAGTCTTGTTTATACTCTTTTGCAGTGCCATGAAATGCATGATAAATTTATAATAATGCTCAGCTGTTATTGTTTCAGCAATAAAGATTGAATCCACCAACCCCTTTTCTAAAATCACATATGAACATTCTGGGATCTATTTTTACAGGAGTTATCTACAGGTAACCCCTTTGATTTATCAGACTCTCAAAGTTGATGCTCAAAATGGATCCATCAAAGATTTTGATTTAGTTTGTAAATGCTACCATGAGCATTACTGAAAGACATTTCTAGTTTTTTTTCAATTTCTACCTTAAATTACCCAATGTTTGTCCCAAGGATTCATAAACACTTTCCAAGGACTCACCATTAACACCATAGACTCTCATAAACAGCACCAGGCGTTTTATTGAGAAGGAGGTAAAACATTCCTTAATAGTATACTTTATTGTATTGTGTACAATACTGTAGTAATATTATTTGTCCATTCTTTTGGTTTTTCTAACATATGTGTTTACAAAGGAAGTATTTATTTATAGGGTACCTTGATTAAGGAAAGATCTTAAATTTATTTTAATATTCTAAGAAGACCTCTGATTTTTAGTAACTTTCTAGAATTAATATGTATTGAGCATAATTAAAACATACGTTAATCTGCTAACAGTTCATGTTTCTCTGTCAACAAAAAAGTAGGTTACTTGCCATTCATTGTGTACATCAATCTTACCAAAATCTCACCTGTAGCTAATACCTTCATTTTTGTCAACCAAAAAGTAAATTTTTCACTGCATTAGATTTGTAACTGAGGATTGCATGACTTCTACTCTTTCTAACAAGCATTAGGGTCATTCTATGTGAATTTTTTATATAATGGAATTTTTTATATAAATTTTATTTGTAATTACCTGAAACCATTAAAAGCTGAGGAGATCCAATTGCACCAGCTGATAAAATAACTTCTCTTCTTGCAAGGACTTGTCGTTTCAATCCATTCTTTATAAATTCAACTCCGTAAGCTCTTTTTGTTGTAGGATCTATTAGGATTTTTGTAACGTGTGACCATAATGATGTATGTAAATTCTTTCTCAGTCTAACTGGTCGTAAGAATGCTTTAGCTGTGCTACAGCGGAAGCCTCTTCGCATTGTAAATTGATAAAATGCAAAACCAGTTTGATTTTCACCATTTACGTCAATTATTGGGTAACCCATCTCTTCTCCGGCTTGCAAAAATGCAACACCTGTAAATCATTATTTATACAGTTAGTTATTATTTTATATTAAAAAAAATCTGTTTAATAACAAATAGAGCCAGATTTACATGTAATGGATATTATTTTTAATCATTCTTGTTTTCATTTTTGTCAGACTGCAGCTGTTATTTTTCACTGTATCTGCAGTCAACATTATCAACAAACTATTTTGGTTGGATTATGATAGTTTTTCTTGAGTCAAGAAGTCCTGTATTTAGGATGTAAAAAGTATATTACATTTGAACGGTGTGTTTTTTTATTATTAGCGTTAGATATTTGTAAATTCATAATGTTAAAGCATGTTAAGATGTAATCTTTTTAGATTTCTATCTTGATACACTCTTCCTCGGCTATAAACACTGCTTTTCACAGTTGTTTCAGTAACTGATGTTATTACTAGGTTTTTATAAAATTATAAATTGTGTTTATTCTGATATTATAAATATTCTTACTGTATAAGTCATCTGAATATATAATGAACAACATTGTAAGAGAAGACATTTTTCAGATATTGGTGTGAAAAAAAGAACAAGGTCTTTTGTGAATAATTACTGGGTGATTTTACTTGATATCTTAGAATTAAAAAAAATGCTAGGGAGAATAATTCTAAATAGACTTGTATGATTTTCTTTAAAAAAAATAAATTGCTGAATGATATCAGCACAGTTTCAAAAACAGTAGGTCACCAAACAGGTATTGGTGAGTATAAATAATGTAAATTAATTAATGGATATCCATTTTTTTAAATTTTTTTTATAGAATTTAAAAAAGCTTTTGAGCTGTTTGATATTCCGTTCCATCAGATAACATGTATAAATATAGAATAAGAAGTGTAGGTTATAATGTAATTAGAACAAGCCTAATTAAAAGAGTATAAAACAACACTGTTATTTGTTGATAATACAAAGTCACATTTTTTGATCTTAGAGAGGTGAAATGTAATGTCCTGCATGATTCACTTCTCAGATATTCATTATATTGGTCTTAGTGTTATTAATTTATTCAAGTATAACTACACAAAAGCATATATATATATATATATATACTTTTGACTCTCTCTCTCTCTCTCTCTCTCTATATATATATATATATATAGAGACAGACTTATATATATATATATATATATGTAGAGAGAGAGAGAGAGAGAGAGAGTCCAAATTTGCTTCTAAGATACAGTATAATACAGAAAAGTATAATACAAATATATGCAATTCTATCATTACTAAGAAAGTAAAACAAAATGGAAAAAAGTAATAATAATCAGGCAAACAGTACAAAATTTTACAATTATGCACATTTACTCGCATCAATCTTAAACTTCAATAACAATATTATAAATCCATCTGTTTAATCCAAAACCATCTCTAAGAATGAGGATAAGATCAACTGTATATACTTATAAAAGAACAGTATGCCAGTCCCTGAATAAACTAGGCTGTTGGAAAAATATTTGAAGATAAAACGCAATATTTTAATCATTTGTGCAATATTACTGACAGTAAAATAATTATATTAGCTGATGTAACCGGTTTAATTATCTGTAGAAAAATATTATGACTTGGAAATTAATGCTGCTACCTAAATCAGGATAAATGCAGTCCAGCATTTTTTTTAAAATAAAAATTTGGTAATAAACCCACATAAACAATATATACTATTTAAAAATATGTGTGTTATTCTTACTCATGTTGATGTTCTCCTGTGATTATTATTTCATGGAAATAAGCAATACAAAATTTTTGGTGTTGTGATTGATGAAGACCACCGCATTAGCATGGTGATCAGAATAACTACATAAGCAGCATTTGTAAAGAATCAATAGAAATAATTTTCCAAATTTAAAAAGTTTCAGGTACCTTTACACAGAATATGGATAGGACTTAATGTTGTGATCTTATCTATCCTCTGTGTCAGTATGAAGTTAATGTGGTGGGATTCTTCTCTGATGGTGAACTCCAGTAGAGTTTTTGATTGCAAAATTATCCTAGAGATAAAAATTAAAAGTAAAATTTAGTTTTATCACAGTAATCTTTTAAATAAGTAACTTTTTTTTTTAAATTGGCCTTGTTCCAGAACAGTGTCAAACCACCACACATATACTTACATTACTACTTTGTTTAAAATGGCATCTCAAATTATGTTACAGTATAAACAGTTTTTTTTTTAGAACCCTTGTCAAGTAAAATAAATAATTTATTTATTACTATTTTTTTTTCATATTTACTTTCATTTTTATTGATGGTAAACTACCCTTGATCAATGGTTGTGCAGGTCGATCAACCCATCTCTCTCTTCTCTTCATCCCTTAATCTTTATTTCTTCTTCCTTGGATGAGAGCCATGGAATTTGGGTAAGTCCTCTGTCTGTCGTGCTGATCATTTTTTATTGGGGTTCAGTAGAGGTTGACTCTTTTTTTGTCCCTGTGAAATTGTCTAAGAACTTTGTTTCACATCAGGGGGAGGGGTTGCACTACAGAAACCTAAACTAGCAGGTGAGAAGCCAGCTTGGTAAAGCCAGGCTTTCTATTCCTCATAGAATCTAATCTATGTTTTATTGATTGTTATTATTTATTTTACATATTCTAACTATGCATGTAATTTAATGTAGTTAACTATTTTGCTTATAACTATCTGGTGTGAACCTTTACTTATACATGCAGTGTTTTTATTTTTACTTTTAGACTTGATCAGAACTCTGATATAGTTGAAATATAATTCAACGCTTGTGAATGTGCTATTTTGAAATTTGTTAACCCTGGATTCCAATTTGTAAAGTAATATTAAATAGAATTTTTAAAAATTATACCTAGAGGTGAATTCCACGGTGCATCTTGTATAGTCAAGTATCCCCCTGTAGAGTGGTACTTTGTATTTTTGGCAAGGTAGGGATTTCTTTGGTCTTCAGATTTCGTAAAATATGGCAGTACTTCTTCGTATGACCATCCATCATTTCCGAGTTGCGCCCAATTGTCATAATCTCTCCTATTTCCTCTAACATAGAGCATTGTATTAAGCACAGATGATCCTCCAATAACTTTTCCTCTTGTCCAGCAACACCGCTTATCTTTCATTGCCTGACAAGCTGTTGTTGACGGTTGCGTTCTGAAAAATTATACAGTATATAAGATAAAGTTAAGATATAAGATTTTGTCAATTAATTAAGTAGTGGCGAGTGATTTTCTGTAATAAATAATTTGTCAATGCTCTATGAATTCCTATCTCAAAACTGTAAGCTTGAAAAATAGTGTTATTAGTAATAAAATGTTCTATTGGGTCATGAAAGAGGTTTTATTTTACTTATTTTGATTGTATATATCATAAATCCTTATGATGTTACAATGTTCATGGAATTCTGAGTATTGTCACATTTCTAAAACTGATGTTGAATTTTATACAGTCTTTTATACATTTTATACATTCAAATATATCTCTGAATGACATGTAATTTCAGTAATGAGCACGGTTTTGTGATATAAACTTTTGAAAAGAAAAATTTAAATATCACTGTAGATTTTTGGCATGTCTTTAGTAGGACCATTTTGGTCTCTTTTTGCTCATTTATCCTTGTTGTAGGTAGAATAGTTACCTCAAAACAGATACCATCTTAATCTGAGGTAGTAAGAGCACTATCAATTCAGTAATCTTATATATGTGTGTATATATATATATAACTTTTTGAGAATTATAATAATTCATCAAAATATTGACCATTGTGCTAATTAAATTCAAAGAACAACAATTTAACTACCAAACATAGTAACAAAAAAAAACGAATACCAATAATTTAGATATTCACAGGATCCTGCATTATCAGTCAGTACATAATTCTATAATTACATCAACAGATAAAAAAGATATAAAAACTTAAAAATTTAGAAAACATAGCACTCTAATGACCACAAAATTTGTAACAACTTCACAACACGCTACCAAATTTAAAACGTTATAAATTTCAATCATTGCAATAATGACAGTATGTTGTGTTGCAAATTTTGTGGTAGTTAAAGTAACGTTTTCTAAATTTTTAAGTTTTTATTTCCTTTTTGTTATTTGTTGATGTAATTATAGAAGTATGTACCGACTGATGATGCAGGATCCAACAAAATTAGACTATTGGTATTAGTTTTTTTGTTACTATGCTTGGTAGTTAAGTTGTTTTTTGAATATATATATATAACTTTCTGAGCTGTTGTATAGCTGAATACAGCTTCTGAGCTGAAACAGTTTATATCAATATTATTTCAGTGTGTATGTATGTTATTTGTGTTCATACAGCTTTCAGTAGGGATCTGGCTAAAGATTTTATAGTTCAGTCTGATACTTTCACAAACCACATAATTCTGGGGATGACCAAAGTTAAGTTAGTGTAACCATTAAATGTTGTAAGACAGTTTAATTTCTCAGTGAAAAACTTAATTTTTTTGAAGTATACATTTAAAAGTTGACCGATGCTAATTGCTGATCGATCAGTTGTATACTTCTTTCACTAAAGCAGAAATCACCCATTTGTGTTGATTTTTACCTGAAATTTCATTGATGTTGGGTTGATTTTAAGCAACTGTTGTTGTGAATATGTACCCTGTATCTTGATTGAGCTTTCTTTTTGATGATTCTGTTTCTCTTATACTCAGTCTCTCTGAAGGTAGATTATGTTTTTCTTTACTATCCCTTATCTTTCTTTCTCATTTTCCTTCTACAATAGTAGGTCTGACCCTGCTAAGTCTGTACTAACTTAGGATGACAGGATTTGAAGCACCAGCGAAACATCAGTGTAATTCGGTCAGGCGATCAGGGTCTGCCATTAGATCGACCTAGGAATTTCATTTCCTGTCTGGTGGCTAGACAGTAAGTACTAACGTAAAACTGTTAAAGTTGAATCCCTTAAATCCTCTTAAATACAAATAAATACAAAATATATATTTATATTTTTATATATTATTGTTTCTACTAAATATACAGCGGTATTATGTTGTGTTATATAATATTAATTCAATATACTTACTATATGTTATTTTAAAACATTGATATTTATTTTGAAAAAACTGCACAACATCTGTAGATCTCTAGATCAGTATTAATATTATCAACTCATCTTAGTTCTATAAAGTTTCATAAAACAAAATGGAAATTGATTTTAAGTGATCTTTTTCATCACCAGAAATTTTTTTTCTATTTTAGATATAACAGGTACAACTAATATGAAAGCTGCCTTGAAAGTAGTCAGAGTTAAAAAAATACTGAAGAATTTAAAGTAATAACTGAATTAAGATTACTGTATATTTATAAACAGTAATACTGTACATTATATTTGTTAGAATGTTATTGTAAAACAATCAATTAAGTAGCAGCTTCCTCCTGAGGATTCATTTATTCATAGCGGTAAATCCCAAGATATTCAGGGCACATGAATAAAAAGTTAGTTTTAAATGGAAAAGTTATCTTCATTTCAACATTGTTGGACAAATATACTAAATTATAAATATTAGTTGACGAGATGTTTTAATTCATGTCGTATTTAATGAATTTCTAACGTAAAAAATAGTCGTAATTTGTTCACTGTATAATTTTTTTTTTTTTAATTTCATCATCGGACAATTTATATCTGGTTAAAAAATATAAATTTAAATAGTATAAAGTAATTCAATCAAAAAAAAATTATCAATATGAAGAATGTATCGATAAAAACAGTGAAGGAGTAAACCAGTGAAAAAGAAAAATGGCGAATCGCTGATTAAATCACTGATAGAATTATATTGGTTAAGCTATATTATAAAGATTTCACGTAACCGATTCTAAAATTAGTTATTTCATTGTCGTTCAGCTTATTTCTCACAGTTTTAATTGTAAAAAAGTATAGAAGTAAAATAATGTTTACTATTGCTTCTTATTTCTTGATTATTATTGATTCTTGTTTCTATTAACCTTATACAGACTACTTGTTGAACCCGTTTAGAAGTAAGCCGCAGCAAACGAAATTTTTAATTCGGTAGTCTTAGTGGGATATAAATGATATTTTTTCAGCTTTAAGAGGCATCTACTTTAATATTTTCGGCAAACACATCACTAGCCATCGAATTTCAACCCGTCCGAGGAATTCTTGCTCTTGTTGAATTTTAACATCACCGACCTACAGATAAATCGGTCCGATAAACCGCGTCGAGCGGCACGTTTGTCTCTACAGTAAATGTACTTCAACGGTTTAGTTTTTAATATAATATTTTGATGTTTGATATATTTGTACGTACCTGTATTTCCAGTCGAATTTGCTTTTATGAAGATATAAAGACAAGACCGGGACGTCTGTCAATTCGGTTTCTTGTCCTCCGGCTTCCAACAGCAGTACGGTCCAATCAGGAACCTCCGTCAAACGGTTGGCGATGACGCATCCTGCCGATCCACCGCCGATGACGATGAAGTCGTATTCTTCGCGAACGTTTTTCACATTTATGGGCTGATTTTCTGGATCGTATAGGTCGTAATTGTAATACGCTAGCGCAGCAAGAAACGTAGGTAGAAAAACGAATTTACTTATACCTACGATTCCAGATGCTGCTTTAAGCGCGCCGACCACAATACTGCTTATATCTACCATTATTTTTTCAACGATAAAACTACAGTTTTAATTAATTAAAAGATTAATTAATTATAGTCTATTTCTGTTTATAATAATAAATTAAAATAATTTATTGTAATTTTAACCGTTATTAAAATGTTAATTATTATTATTATATAATCTGCTTTGTTACACACAAACAATCGGTTTTATTTATTTATTGAAATATCATAAAAATTGAGCAAAAATTAAGTTAATAATAATTCTAATAATTCCAGGGTCTATTTGTCTCCGTGATCGATAGTTTGCATCGGTCGGATATAAACTCATTATTCATCTCGTTCCTTTAACTAGGAAAGATTCAACTGAAAAATAATCTATACACTTTGACACAAAATCACTAACGTTACAGCACTTTTGCTCTGCTGTTTTATAATAGATGTAATCCATCTTAGAACTGTGCGCTTAAAGTCGTAGTCGATTATATGTTAATTGGTTTTAATGAGACTTATCAATATTTATCTGTAATTTTAACTTTCAGCGGTACAAAAAGTTTCTTTTCGATTCATTTATTCACTTTCATTTCTATTGTGATTGCGTCGTACAGCTCTTTTTGTTTCATTTACATATGGATGTTATAATAGTTGTTTTTATTTCTTATTCCTATTCGTAACACTTTTTTGTATTGCAATCGATAAAAGATAATTAACTTCGTACTTAAGAGATATTCTTGTATTCTTGCCTAGTAGATGAACGAATCGAATAATTTTTAACGTCTACGATAAGGTTTCGTGTACACCGAATTGTGAACTTGAGTGTTCCTGCAACATAAATAAAAAAATAATTATTCTTAAATAATTAGGCTTTTTACATAAAATAATTATCATCGAGCTGAATTTGTCAATTTTTAAAAAAATACCGTCAAAACGTTTGAACGTAGTTGATAGCTAATTATACACAGTACCGACCGATAATTAATTTTAAAAAACTTAAGAGAGGAAAATAGATTAGATGTAAACTTTTTTATCACCCTGTTTGGTTCACTTCGGGTGCAGGATAACCGTGTCAAATCTTTATCTCATCGTTGCTTAATCCTATTTATAAGTTAGGGATGATAAAATATTTCTTTCCTGAACTAAAAAAATGCACTTTAAACAACGGCCAATACTTTAACGAAGTACAAGTTATCGGTAGTAGACTGCATTGAAATTTATAAATCGTTATTTTGGAATCGCTCGTTTAATATTTTTGGATCGCTGTAAACTGTGATTAAAGTGCGTACAAACGAAATAAGATACAAATTCTGTAAAACCTATGTTAAGTATAAATTAGGTCGGTTACAGGAAGCGTATAGAATTCTGTATTACTAATATTATTTTAAATATTCAAGTACGAAAATTCAAAATTAGATAATTAATCGCCTACGCTCTGAATCGATATTACAGTAATTAAAATGTATAACCGATAAATTACATTACTCTGTGTATACAGTAATTTATACATCTTGTTCTACAAGTACAAATACTCTCTGTTTTTGTAGCTTTAATCGTGAAGACTTACACATATTTTCCATTTGTTTTTGCTTTGATTTCGAATTTTTCGAGTACCATTATGAGCGCTAAGTGAGCGTCCCTGTTATACGTTTAAGTTGGTTTGTTATTTTGTAGCGGGCTTCTTAAAATAACAATTTAGCCTTCTTGACATAAACACAATTTCCGATAAATAAATAAACTAACCGATTCAATTTTCCTCTTTATACTCTTCTTATATATATGTATACATGTATATATATGAACTTGCATGACAAACGTATATTAAGTTGTTAAACAATTATTACTCACGTATAATTTGTTTTTTATTTAACACCGAACACTGTTGATAACTAGCCGACACGTTCATAAAGTTTTTTTTTTGTTTTATTTTATAGCGATTGGTTAAAAAATAAAAATTATTATTAAAAATGGTCAAATTATTAAAAATTATTATTTTGTTCATGTCTCATATTTCTGCATAAATTAGATTATACATCTGTTGATAATAATTTATTGATTTTATATGCTTTTGTTACTTTATTAACTTTCTCTTTGATAATAATTTATTATAAATAAATTTTTATATAAATTCGTTCTTGATCCTTTATCGACTTGTGTTATTTTTTAATTTAATTTGTATATAAATATATATATATATATATATATATATATATATATATATATATATATATGCAGGCAAATTATTTAATTTCATTAATGCACAAAGTAGCCGTATTGAATTAGATGTATTCGGTTTTAAAAAAGTGTTTTACGTTGTTTATTATGAAACAAAATCGGGAATCTGGATATTTTACGTATATTATATACTCCCGTCATTATTATTAGGTCGCTCTGATTTATTTTTTTTATTTTTTATTTAATGTGTACAATATATTTCTTTAAATTTTTTAACTATTTGAAAAAAGTTAATTTAGTTTAAACAAACCAGATATTTTTATCATTTTGATTTTTTTATACTGTAAAATTAACAAATTCATCTGAAGATGGTAGTCAGCCACTTAAAGCGCTGTAATCACTTGTAATCATAACCATCTAAAGCGTTTAATCAAGAAAATACCCGCATGTAACTATTTCTTTTTTTTATTATTTATTTTATTTTTTTATTAATTTCATATTTAAATTTTTTAACTATTTGAAAAAAGTTAATCTAGTTTAAACAAACCAGATATTTTTATCATTTTGATTTTTTTATACTGTAAAATTAACAAATTCATCTGAAGATGGTAGTCAGCCACTTAAAGCGCTGTAATCACTTGTAATCATAACCATCTAAAAAGTTTAATCAAGAAAATACCCGCATGTAACTATTTCTTTTTTTTATTATTTATTTTATTTTTTTATTAATTTCATATTTAGATGTGATGATGCTGAGAACTCTGTTTAATAAAAAAAAGTTGTGTTTCTACGTTTAATTCGACGGTTTAAGAATGAATTGTTGAAGGCCCATTACATTTATATTAATTAATTAGAGAGATGGTAGACGGATAGAGCATTACATTATATAACGTTTCATTATCTGTCACTTCAGTTTAGGAAAGAAAAGTTAAAACGCATCGAGCGTGTCGCCTCTTTCGTGTTTATCGAATAACAAAACATTTTAATGAAGAAAGTGAAAAGGCACTAAACATTTACGCTTAATAAGTTATTACAAGTCGCTTCGTTACTCGTTTTCATTACGCATTACCATGTACTGAACTTTTGATATTACAAAATGTTTTGTTACTCGATTTAATAAACAGTTCTTGTAATTTCTAGCCGAAAGATGAACGTGTCTTACTGTTAGGATTCGAGTTAGTTCCTATTGAATCGATTGGACGTTAGGAATCCAACTTTATAAGGTCGACATGTAAGGCCTTATTATAAAGTTGACCTTATTCTTGATTCCTTCCTCTCCGACGCTGTTCCGTGAATTTTGGCTAAACGTTAACCGGATCTTCGCTAAGAATGTGAGGTCCTTTACGCTTATTGGATTCTCTGTATACGTGCGGTTCGCTGTAAATAATCCTTGATGTATGACCTACCTGGTTGGTCTAGTGGTGAACGCGTCTTCGCAAATCAGCTGATTTCGAAGTTGAGAGTTCCATCGTTCAAATCCTAGTGAAGGCAGTTACTTTTATACGGATTTGAATACTAGATCGTGGATACCGGTGTTCTTTGGTGGTTGGGTTTCAATTAACCACACATCTCAGCAATTAACTCACACATCTCAGTCGACCTGAGACTGCACAAGACTACACTTCATTTACATTCATACATGTCATCCTCATTTATCCTCTGAAGTATTACCTGACGGTGATTCCCGGAGACTAAACAAGAAAAAAAAATTGATGTTTACAGGGATTTTTAAGGCTACGATGTAAAAAGCTGCGAAACAGGTCATTGTTTTGCGTTATAAACGCTTAACAACAACCTTTTACACGGGGTCAAAAAGCAGGGTTAATTTAATCGATCAGTTTTACTTCCGTAAAGGGTAACGCGTCGATCTTTTGTTGCTTAGTTTAAAACGACGAATCTTTAATCCGATCGAAAAACTTTCGTTTAAATACAACCGACTCGTTTACTGTTCTGCGTCTCCAGACGATGCGACTGTAACGATAAAAATACTTCGAAATATACATTTCAGTGACAAAGCGTTTGCTTCGATTTTAATAACAACTTACACAGAATATTTTTTATTAAAGTACGATTTAAAATTTATCTACTTTAATTCTAAATTCGAAACCTGAAATTCAGGAATGCGATTCGAATTTGACAGATCCAATCTTTTTGAATTATTTAGATTTCTTTCTCGAATAGAAACCGTTACGATTTAGACCCGTATATATTTCTCTCTGTTGATCTATCATCATTATTACTTTGTTAATCTATCAGGTAGGTGCTCCAAAAGTAATGAGAAAAATCAGTTACCGTCCGAGAATGACGTACAAAATAACTGCTGCGATGAATAGAGGACGGATATCTTATAACAAACTGAATTTACCGCTCTGCTAACGGCGATTAGATAGATATAAGAGGTACATATACCTCTTATATCGTATTTAAACGACGAGAAGTCTACATAGTAGGAATTATATACGATGTAGTAAAATATCCATTGTATTTATATTTATTATAACAAATTATTACGTAATATGCCGATAAGCAAATCCCGATTCAATTTAGTGAAAACGGCGTTGTCTCAAAGAAATAAAAAAAAAGCAGTAGATATTTCATCAAATCTTAATTCTTTACTTTAATTAATTATTTAATGACAAATACTATTAATTTATTATAAGACAAAGGAAATTACGAATGTACTTTTCTGCGAGTTGTAATCCTCTCTTATCTAATTTACTTCGTTTATGACTTAAATTAATAATTAATTACGGATGAGACATTAATTATAAAATATTATTTTTCTTTGTTACAATTATTATTTATAATATTTTAACCTATTTATCAGACTTACAGTTTTTAAATGTTACTTCGTCGAGGTTTAATTTTTGTTTTAATTTCGTAATATCTTTTAATTTATGAAAACTGAATAATTAAATGCAATTAATTTATATTATCGCTTAATTTCATTTCATTTGTTCCTCGCTATTATTGTTACGATCTAGAGTCATGCTTAAGAAGTTTATTAAAGCTTTCTATAAACCGATATGAATTCACATCTTTGTCGCAATTAATTATTTTTTAAATTATGTAAAAGATTAATTGTTTAAAATAAATACGGAAAAATTATTTTTTAGAAGTAGGCTACAGTAATAAAAATTTTAGAGATCTAGTCTTTAAAATTAATATTTCTATTCCCGGTGAAATAGCTTTAATATCGCTTACGTACGCCTAATCCTAATTCTTAGTTTTATTTCAAAGTATCGATCATGTGTATATTTTTTTGACTGATGGTGCAGTTGGAACGAGACCTTGCCACCAAATCCGTTAGAAACAAGGAAAAACGCGTTTGCAGCAGCTTTCTACCGTCTCCTCCAAAGAATAGCAAGTACAATTCGGTGTTTAATATTATAAGTTGACCGTATATTCTTATTGAAATATGGGACCGACCGTGCTGTACAGTGGCCCGATTTTCTCATATTATTGATTTTCGGCTGTTAGTTGTACAGTGGCCCAATCTAAGATAAATTAAAAAAAAAATCGTAAAATATTTTGAGTCAAAATTTTTAAAATTTTATAAAACGTGTTTAAAGTAAAATATTAATATAAAAAATATATTTGTATTAAAAAGTTCCGGGAAATATTACCTGAAAATTTTATCGTACTAAAATTAAAAAAAAAAAATTGAATAAAATGTGTCCATTAAATATTACACAAAAGTATTCGTAATTTAAACTAAAAAATAACCGAATAATAAATGATCAAACTAAATTATAACGCAAAAATAATAATATAATTAGAATTTAAGAATAATCGAATAAAAAACTGTGTAATAATACTTGAGTCTGTTTTGTTAAACAATAAATTGTGTAATGAAAATGTTACGCCAGAATATCCTGATATGACAAAAAAAAAAATTTTTTTTAAACTCAAATTATGATATCGCTTACTGATAATTTAACCTCGTGATGAATTTAAAAATAAAAATCTTTGAAATTCGTGTCCGGTTAATTTATCTACATGTACATTTATTTTCTACTGAATAATTTTTTAAGAAGGAAAAGCTTTTCTTAATGTGCTCGTGAAAATCAGAGCGATTAACGTCGAAATAATAAATTATAATTAAAATTCTTTTAAGGTGTCCTTTTTCGATTGAAATTTTTTATTTACTTAAATTTTGTTCATAAAGGCAAAGCTCTCACTGTTGGGACATTTGAACCGGTTAATACATGAAGAACTCTATAATTACCAATATGTTTGTGAACTTTATTTGATTTCGGAAAAAATATTGAAACATTTCACACCGTTTTTCATCAACGGGTGTCTCGTTATTTTCCCATTCTTGAAATTTTTCTTCGTTTACGTGTACCTTTAAACGGGGAAAAAATCATCGATTTGCTCTGTTTCGTCGACCGCTGTGTTAGATTTGATTGAATTAACGTAGTCAGGAGACTCTTCGGTTGCTTTCCACCCTGCTTTCTTACAAAGTGGTATCCATCGGTATTTTTCGACTTCTTTGAAGCGATTGTACATCAATCTGAATAGGCGATACAGCTGTCACTGCATCTGTTTTGAACAGCGACTAAACAATCATCCTTTCCACTACCAAATCCTTAATTTTTTTTCGAATAACGAGAGGTAAAAACTGTTCTGTTATCTTGATTAACGCTTTGTTTCTTAAATCGTAGAATGTGGCTGCTACTTCAACCGAAGAATTTTTTTTGTGATTCAGTTTTTAAAGTCGTAGCTTGAAAAATAGCTGGACTACGGAGAAAGTAAAGCCGTAGTTCAGATGATGAATCGTCAGAAAGTGACACTGGACTTAATCGCAGTAGGACACCGGTCTTGATTAAGAATGTAGGATTTGATCGGCTGGAAGATCTGGAATAGTGTATCGATATCAGAAAGGAAAGAAGATCACTTGATGGTACTGCACCGTGTCAGTTGGCGGCATTCGGTTTCAATAGTCGCACATAGCTTTCAAAACGTTTGTTCTTAATGTGTAAATATTAAAAAACGTTAAAGTTTTTCAAACACACGTTGGAAATCAATCGGTAGGTTTTTGAAGCTATGCTGCAGAAAATATAATTATATGCAATATTTATGAGCAGAGATGGTTAGCAGTAATATGAGCTGCACGATTAGGACCTACTAGAATTGTGTTAGACCTTTCTGACGCGTTGTACATACATTGTTGACACTTCATCTAGCAGAGTCGATAATTACAGTTTGTGATGTCAACACATAATGTAAGCAACTTGGTTTTTAGATCGGTAGATGCCATAGCATCCAAAAATACATTTGAAAATTATGTCAGAAGGTTGATCTGCTATTTTATGAACGTCTAAAACTTTCTCTTGAATTTATCAGGAAGAAAATATCTTATTTACGCAAGACATATTTTAATACCGCAATGATTTGAACAGTCAGAATTGACCGACACAAATGATTTTTATAAAGGTTCCTTCAAAGATCAAAGATCCGTCCAAGATTAAAAAATTCAACAGCATTCAGTTCAAAAACTGTACGCACGGTGCCTCACTTTTTCCCTTGCGCAAGAATAATTTTCTTCAAAACATTTCTTAATTAATTAAGAAATGCAAACTGTTGATCTAAATGTTTATTTACGAATGACAACGTGATAAGCCCGTATTCCTTTTACAGACGCGATTGATTTTGATTTAATGTAAAAAATTTGAGTTTTAAAAAAGAGATCTTACTTGTTGAATTGAAGTATACAAAATATGTACGCAAATGAATACACTAATGTGTACACATTATTTTTGTTGTGTACATTACATTAATTTGCACACAGTATTTACATATTTACACAAATATGTATATAAATTTTTACATTTAAGCACAAGTAAATGTACATATTTGTGTATGGCGTCGCAGTGACAGAAATATGAATTTATAAGTAGAATTAAAAACCTTAAAACCTTAAAAACTTCGTTAATAAACAACACGATAAGACTGGCTCAGCGAAACAGTCACCGGTCGCCACGACCACAAGATTTGCAAAATTGATTACGCTCGTAAACGACGTACATTTTCTTCAACGGTTAAAATATTCCTATTTTTACTTGAAAACCCGAATAAGAAAAATTATTTTTTTAATTTTAGTCATTTTATTTGTTAAACTAATCTTTCATTGTTAAGTGATAAATTTATTCCTTTAGAATTATTAAAGATGCCTAACAGAATTACCGGTAGTCACCTGTGACGATACCACAAAAGAAGATCCGATCGATAGCGAACGGATGAAGTTAAAAAAGGAAATAATTAAAACAGTAGAGAAGACAAAGTAGAAAAGTAATAATCGGTAGAAAATAAAAAATAATGAGAAATATAGTAAAGCTTACGGATGAATGCAAAAAGCAGAAAATTATTTCGATAAGTGAAATTAATAGGCGGTGCAAAGTTACAAAGAAAGACTGGTTGAAGGAGAAGTGTAATTAGATACAGAAATATATTATTAACGGAAACGTAAATATAACGTATAGAAATGTAAGAAAAAATTTAGTAGAATGTTAAAGTATCATAGCTGCAGATGGAAAAACTTTGTTAAAGGAAGGAGAAAGGACTGGCAGGTGACAGGAATACATAGAAGAACTACGAAGAGGAGAAAAATTTACAGTATAATCCCAGAGGAGGAAAAATAAACTGATGGCGATTTTAGAGAAGATTCTGCACAACGATCAGAGTTCCACAAGCTCCGAAAGGCTTAAAGAAGACTAAAGCAGTAGAAATTGGTACATTGATTGAATTAGTGTGCCGTCTGGAAAAGTAGGACTGTATAAGCTTTAAGCATTACAGTGGAAAATTTGACTAAAAAATATCTTGGGATTTTACAAATATTCTAATCGTTACCGATTCGAAGAATGGAGGGGAAGATAGGTGTGACGATTAACGACTTCTAGATCAGTCTAAAGAGTTCTCGCATAAAGGATAGTTTACAGGCAAATGTTCGTGATGTAGCAGGTGCATTAGATGAAGACCGGTTCTGTTTGAAAAAGAGTACGAGTACGGTAGAGACCGTTCTGGCTCTCCGATTAAGTTTAGAAGTCAGGCTTAAAAAGAATAGTCACCTACATGGCATTTGTACATGTGAAGAAAACATTTAATAACGTTTAAAATTTTAAAAAAATTCGGACATAAATAAGGGAAGAGAAGGGTATATAACCCGCATAAGAAACAGGTAGCAGTTAACAGTAATAGAAGATAAAGAAAATTGAGCTTTAATTAAGAAAGGAGTGAGACAACGACGCAGTATTTGTCCATTGCTTTTCTGCATGTAAATAAATGAAGCCGATAATAAATCGATAATAGAAAAGAAGTACCTAAAATTTTATCAAATTATCATAATATACCGTGGAAATTAGTAGTCCTCGCAATAATAAACATAATATTATCAACTTCTTTCGGATCATTTTATTTTTGTTATTCAGCTTCCAAATATTTTAAAATATTGGTCTTTCATACTATGGAAATATATGAGCTTTTACTTTCCGCTTGTAGGTCGGTTATGGCATGCGAAAATCTTATAAAATATTTAACAATTTATTTTTATTTTTTTTAATTTACTGATTTAGTAAAGCTCTCTTAAACTTTTTAAAGGAATTTTATATCCTACTTAAGTTTTCGTTAGAAAAAATTAAATATTTTACATTATAGAATTCGGGATTTTTTATTTTTATTATTAATTAATGTGTAGGTTGTAAAATTGATTATAACGTGTTTTGTTAGGCCGTTTATTATCTTACATGTGTACCCTTGTATGTATATATTTTTTAAAAATAAAAATAAAGGTGAAACTTTTTTTATGGTAAATTTTAGTTAATGGTCTTAGTAGTAATTATTATTACGTAAAATAATTTAGAAAGTTTCGATAAATTTGAAGAATTTTAATAAAAATTTTGTCGTACTAACCGGTTGTAAGAGATTACAAAATAATTTGTTTCAGTTAGAAAGGTGCAATCTTAAAAAAAAAATCGTCTAATAAATATTTGTAATTATGAAACTTTTTATCGAGAATTAAATATCGTAAAAGAATTACACTGTTTTGAAGTAAAAAGTTCATTAGCAAAACTGTTTTCCTTTCTTTTTATTTAGTTTAGCATTCAAAACTAAGTAGATAGAGATGTTCTATGTAAACGTTATAGAATAGTACTCAATTTTTCAGGTTCATCAGGGACTCGGACGTAAGGTGACTCTGTAACAAGTACAGTATTACAGTTTTAAAAAACCCTTCGCAGCGCTATCGGTCTTTATTAAATTATATCACTGTACTTCTGTGCAAATAAAATTCTGAAAAAAATTTAGAGCAAAATCTAGATAATATTATTACTAAACGGTTAGTCCCTGTTGGAAGCCTTAAAAATGGTTACATTGTCACGATACACCAAACTTATTATTTATAGTTACATTTAGGAATAAAAATAGGTCATTTGGGATATTTTTATCGTAACAGATTGTTGAGTTGTTAGGGAAAATAAGCATAAACTATATAATATTCACGCTGTTTACGCTACTTCGTTTTTACCAAAGCTATTTACGTTTACAACCGAAAAACAAATAATTTCGAGTTAGTTACAAAAAAAACGGCACACTCATATTCGCGTTATAGGACAATAGACATTTATCATTAAAAATATCAGAATTTTTACTATACTATATTTTACACGCACAAAACCTTAGAAAAATCCTACTGTTGGCACGCGTGTCTGCTATTTTACCCCAATTATATTTATATTGGGTAGAAATATGCGAATAAAAAAAGAATTGCACTTTGTTTTAATAAAATCGGTCCAGTGGCTCGACTTATTAAAAAATATTTCACTGTTTCCAATGTTGACGTTCAAACATCTCTATGATATAAACGTAACTATCATGGTTGGCGTGCAGTCGAATGATAAAACGGGCTCGTAACAAAATGGGCTTAACCCAAGTACTTTTAGTTGCCTCGGACTCAACTGCAAGAACTCTTGAAGCTGGCCATCGATTTCGATTTATTATTAGTAAAATAAACATCCAAAATTCTAATTTTAAAAAGCGGTGATTTTATTATACTTCACAATGATTTATGGTAATTTTATTTGAAAAATCTGTTGAATAAATTAAAACGTAATTATTTTACGCTTCATTCATCGAAATTCTTATAGGTTTATTCCATGTGAATTCACGGACCAAAAATCCAATTTAAGTGAATTTGAAGCAGAGAAGCATAATCTTTGATTTTTTATTAAATTTTTTTTCCATCGAGCTGTTCATAAAATATTCACATAATAAGTGATCTCTTTCCTCGTATAGACTACATTTGTTTTTAGAAATAACCTACACATCTGTACAAAATTTACCGTGGAGTTTCTTTTGGTCCATCAATAAAACTTATTTAGGAAATAAAAATACTAGAGGGTTGATGCATGTTTTACAAATTTCAACTGACAGTAGATTTCAAACAAGTAAATAAGAGGACGTCGTGATTACTGATTGTTCCTCTGTTACTATCGATATACTCGTAGCTATAACATCAATTTTAATAATTAATATAAATGTGTACGAACAGTCATAATACTGTGAAATTAGACGGGTCTGGAAAAAAGAGTCGATTCAAAGTGGTTCGGTGACCGTCTTGCTGTATACAGCCGGAGATATTTTATTAATAATAAATTGCTTTTACTTTCACTCGACAATTGGATGTATTAAATTATGTATGTATACAACTGAAATCCCAGCAAGAATTCGATTAGATAGTAGTTTTTAAACGGTAAATAACTGCAGTTAAACTGGTTTTTGAAAGCAGAACGTTTAAGGTAGCACGTGGTCTTTTTGTCCATCCGGTCTTGAAAGACAAATTTTCTTTCAGGTTTTACCAGCGTTATCGGTTGTACGTGATCGTACGTACGTGTGCACCCACTTGTTGCTTTATTATTTGCGTTAAACCGCTTTGACCTTAAACTGTCACCACCGGTTGATTTCACGGTTTACCTGTATTTTCTCTAACTCTTTATTGCTCTTAATTAAAAATGTTAGTATACTCGTATTTTTGTTTATTTCTGTTTTGTTGCTACACCGATTGACTGCACCCGTTATTTAAGTTGTCTGTGTAATGTGATGTTATTCTTTGGTTATTTTCACGTTATAAATAGCGTTTTGGAAAGTTTATTTCAGTTTTTATTACAAAATCATATTATAGTATTTTTTTTTCCGTGTATTGAATATATAATAATGGACATAACTCCTAGAAAGCGTTCGAAAATTATTTCTCTTTTTGAGGATACCAGAATGACACAACGGAAAATAGCTTCTGAGCGTGATGTTGGACTAGGGACAGTGAATGCTATTTTAAAATATAAATTTAAAGAAACCGGTACCTTTTTACCTCAAAGGAAAGACAAATGTGGCCGTAAAAGAAAAACTATTCCAACACAGGATCGGTTATTAGTGCGGAAAAGTAACCTTGATCAAAAATTATCTGCTGTGGACTTAAATTGAGAGTGTGCAGCTGGTGAAAAAAATTTACACTCGACAACTGTTAAACGCTGACTTCTTGTAGCTGGACGGATAGTTCGTCGCCCGCCTAAAAATCAGCTTTTAACACCAGCAATGTATAAAATTTTGGGTCAAAGCAGTGAACAAAACAAGATTGGAAAAATGTTATGTTTTCCAACGAGTCACATTTTTATGTTCAGAAACAAAGGGTTCCATACGTTAGAAGAACGTCAAATAAAAATACATCACCGGCTCATATCCAACAATCTGTTAAACTCTCCAGAAAAAATGTTTTGGGTATTTTTCACATTTGAAAGCCCTTGTTCATTACTTCCAGTGTTGAAAAGCGATGGATATATAAAGATCCTGAAGGAAAAGGTTGTGACACAACTTCCAGAAATTCCCACAAGGCAAGTGTTCCAACAAAATTTGGCGTCACGTCAAACTGTCAAAAAAGTAGAAAAAAATTTTCCAAAACGAAACATTAAAGTGCTCCCGTGGCCAGACAACTTCCCAGGCGGTCTGATTTGTTAAAATTTAGGTATATATTTTTTATCGGCTCATAATTTGTTAACGTATCTATAAAAATAAAAGTGAAGTGAGAGTAAGGAATAAAACCAAATAATTTTAATATCCACAAAAACATTTAATACATATGAACAGTTGAATAGCTTAACACTTAATAGTTGAAATAACAGAGTATCAAATGTTTTATACATTGAAATAGCCCGATTTTGATACGTCCACTTGCCCATACATTTAAAAAAAAAATTAGCAAATGAATTAGTAACTTTCAAAGTAATTGGTTTCGGTTGTCTCTTTCGGAAATTATCTGCAGTCCGGTGTTTTCAAAGCCATGTTTTTAGATATAGCTTTTTGTTCGATATAAGTAAACAAACGGGTCACTGACTCACAGCGCTTGCTCAGTATTTTAGAACGTGTTAAGGTAACAGCAGTGTCCGTCGCGCACCATTTAAGTAAGTGTGAAGTGATAATATTTTCCATTAAGAAATATGATAATAAATATTTAATGTTAACTTAAAACGTAGGCCAGACTTAAGTTAAAACAAATTTTACGTGAATGGAAAATTTGTTATTTCTTCCAAAAATTAGTACCGGACCGGTATGTTCCGGCGCCAGTGCACCCCTGCTTCTAACCTATAAAACGTTTTTTATGATATCTGAAACAGTATGAAGTAATTTTTCCAAAATTATTTGGTGCTATTTCATTACCTTTTATTTAACAAAAAAAGGCGCAGAATAGTTGATCGGATTATATTTTGATACCATAATGATCATATTTAAAGAGAAAATTAACTCCTCATGATTTGAAGATGAAAAGTCAGAATTTTATTAACTGAAAGCCGTAAGAAATATTTTTTTTCTAAATTTCTTTCCGAATAGAAACACCGTTTTGCTGTCTCTTAAAACAAATAAGTACGTACGCAAGTACTGAGTTTAATATGAAGTGGGGTTATGTTAGCAAAATTTTGAGAAGATTGACTCCAAAATACTATCTAATCCTCCCTGGAAATATTATATTGCCGTAAAATTTTACTAATAAATTGCCCCGTATTCAGGAGTCTGTGTACAAGATTACGTCAAAATCGATTTATCCAGTCAAGCGTCATTAAGCTTCAAACACGCCAACACACGTGCATACGTACGTAAATACGAACATTACTCAAAAAATTGTATCCAATTTTTTTACTGATAACCGTAGTTTCCTTCTTGCAGCGTAGCTCTATTACTTTCCTAGCTCTGCTACGATGGTAGGAAATTAAAAGTAAATAAACGAAGAATATCTTGTTTTCAATCGTTATAGGCTCAGAAGTTAGGGTTTTATTTGTTGGCGTTTGAGGTTAGGAATCGATATTTATAGCTATTACATTACAACATAATAGGATGCATTTTTTTTTTGGATTGGGGAACATAAAAGAGAATTTAAGACATTAATACACAACTTAAAGGGAAATATTTTTCTCCGATTCACGAGTCGATTCCTATACCTCCCATCGTACGACGATGGGAGGTAAATTTTTATTTTAATACCGAAATCCTTATCGACTTATTTATAAGGATTATTTTTATTAAAGTAATAGAATTAGAAAATTAAAGCTTAGTAATATTATCGACTTCGAACGGTTGTTTTGTATGGCGATATGACCTGTACGACTCATGAACTTCACATAGAATTGTACTTGACCCAGAACATTTATACAGGTTTCAAACTCTTAATATATATATAAGTGAAGAAAGAACGATTCATTTTAGAAAGTAGTCAAGTAATTTGTATTAATTAAATGGAATATTACTCCTTAATATTTCACAACTTCCAGATTTCTACGGTGATTATAATAAACAAGTAAAGTTTGTGGTGTACAGGGCTCGAGTCTAACTAAAACTACAGTATTTTAATCTGAAAGTAGATGATTTTGATCCTTCGGAAAGTTTTCAAAATCGTTTGATTTATCTTTTATGTATTTTATAATATAAAAATAAATACGCACTTATAATACGAGTACATTTATTTTAAGTTAATTATATGAGTATATTTATTACATATTATATTCGACTATATATGTCGGAACGTATAAGGTTGTGTACGGGTAACCTCTAGTTTACGTTTCTTTTAACCGTATAACAAGGAGTGTGGAACAAAAAGAAAATTTTCAGATGGCTATAAACGGGACATAATACGATTCAATCTTATATTTCATCCGTAAATTCACTTTTTTAGTTACTCACATTAACATCTCTCGCGAATTAATTTTTATTAAATATTCATTTTTTATATCGTTATGTACGTAATTTTGATTTTGTGTTTTAAATCTTTAAGATTTAGAAAAATTAATTTAAATTTCGGATAAAGTATATCCGAAAGGAAAGTACAGGCTATCGGTAAAAAATGACATCGGATTTTCATATTTCTTAATAATTTAAGGTTTGAGTTCAAAGTTACTAAAAATCTTGTAACAAAATACTTGTGCTGTTGGGCTTAATTTGACTATACATCCGAAGAACTGTTTAACGATAATCGTGAGATGTGATGAATTAACTTTTCGTTAGGGGTATTCATTTTATGAAATTAAGAAAACGAAATCGTATCAGGGTGCTATATACTGTAGGGGATTTACTGAAAAAAGTTTACTTTACCGTGTTTTTTAGCTTATAAAAAATTAAAAAAAAAAATCATCGGAATTAACATAGTGAAAATTTTACAAAAATAAAAAATTACCCCGCCTCTAAAACGTACTTCTAACTTTCGATTATTTTAACCTTTTTATTGTTTTTTTTTTCCACAATGAGGTACTATCATTTTATGTTCTTACAGTTGAAACCATTGTAATTTGAGATGAATATGACGGCATTTTATACTATCCTAAGTATCTTAAAATAGGATTGCAATCGTGGGAATTCTTGTAAATTCTTACCAATTAAAAAATCGGTCGAGACATTCTTTTAAAAATTAAATGATATCTACGTCTGTAAACGTAGTTCATTAAAAGATTTTTGAGATTTACCGATTAAAAATGTATGTTTTAAAATTGTTATTTTTATTATTACTTTTAAATAATTTATGGCTGTTCCTAGATTAGATTTTGTCATTTTTAAAGTGATAAATGTATTTTAATTATGTTTATTCTAAAGAAAAATAAGTTTTAATCCGAGAATCTATTATGTATTTGTGTACGAGTGCATAGATTAAAGAAAAATACTTTGCGCTAGTCAAGTGATTTTACATAACAATTGTATTGAATAAACGACAGAGATTATTTACCTCATCGATTTCTGCTCGACTATTGTTAGGTAGTGTAGATGTCTTTATTATTTTTTTTTTATATTTCTGTGCATTATCCGAGCGTAAGAAATTAGCATCGTGTTTCTCACATCGAGGAAGTTTGACGGCGGTTGCCATTCATGCCATGATCCATCCGTTCACCGTTCTGTCATAGTTCTTTTCATAATCTGTCATACACGGCGGTCAAGGTCGTTATTTTATCGTTTAATATTCGTTTCTGGCGATTACTTTACTTTTTCATTAGTTATATTTTTTATTTATTGTATATAGATTTATATATATTTTTTCTTTTGTTTTTCTGATAATCTTTTGTTACAGGAGGTTTCTGTTTATTTGTGTGTGTGTGTGTGTGTGTGTGTGCGCGCACGCGCAAATGGTTTCTTTTTAAAATTCTGTGGTGATGTTTTTTTTAAATATTTAACTGCACGCAAACGCATACGGATACAAAGGAGCATTAATTAATTTTGGCACAGCCACAGAATAGTTTTTCTCGATTAACTACAAAATTAAAATATTAATTAAAAATAATAATAATTGATAAAAAAAACTGAACGATAAGTTTGGAGAAATTATTCCCTTAAAATATCCCTTTTTTATCTTTACTGTATCTTGAGAACTGAGTTAATTAATATAAAATAGTCAAAATATGCAAGAAATCGACAATTTGTTTTTTTGATAATTCGGTTATTATATTAAGTAAAAATTCACATAATTTTTTTTTTAGAAAATAAATTTAAAAATTGTATTTTATATCAATTTTAAAATAAGATGTAAAAAATCATTTTTTCACAAAAAATATATCAATTTTTTCTAGTTGTTAATTTTTTTTTACGGCTGTATTATAACGTTTGAATTATTAATTATAACGTTTGAACGCGGATGGAACCTGTATCAGTATGAAACAGATTTTCATTATTATGCAAAAGTTCAAACGATCAAAAGCCTACTCTTTTCAGCCGCTGACCGATCAGAAGCGGGTATTGTTTAACGTATCGACTGTGTTTTTTTTTTACTTTGATTTTAATCCGATTTAGTAGACGTTAATTTGAAAGTATACTGATAGATAACTAAATTTCTATATTACACTGTTTATCCTTTTTTTAACTATGTCGAATCTGAGGAAGAAATATTTTTAACGCCGATAGATATTAAAGAAAAGGCAAAACTTATGACTAATAACCTATTGCCACAGAAATGTATTGTTTAATGTGTTTTTTGAAAAATTAAAAAAAATATTCCGTAAACATTGTACTCATTCTATCGTTGATTTAAATCCATAATCCCAATATTTTCTCAGCTGTAGAAAAATGCGGTATGCAACTCTACAATTATCGCCATTAATGCGAAGTTTACGACACGAGGCTTATAACTTACTTCCCACTCCTGCATTAATGGCTATCATTAGAGTCTCGTTGCGTAATTTTTTATTTTAATGTATAAATATGTATAATTAAAAATCACTACATCATAATAATACATGGTAATCGCTTTACAGAATTACTTTGACTTGTGTAATTTTACAGCGATTACATTATCGTCAGTTTGAACACATATTATTGCCAATAATTTTTACTGTCCGATACAATACATCACAATTCCTTTTAAATTTAGATGATTTTTAAATCTCTTTCTATAGATTCTCGCGTCGTCAGTCTCTTTTTCCATTCCTGATATTTAGTTGATAGTGCGACTATATTTCTACGCTTCCTTCTGCAGTTTCTCTTTCGCGTTACAGCTGCAAAACCAGGGTAAACAATCCGTTTCATTGTAGAAATTTGCTTACATTTCCGCAATTAAATTCGCTAACGTCTTCTGCTGCTGCATTTTCTGTTACTTTTTCATGAGAAAATTTAAGATTTATTTAATTTCTTAAAATTGCGGTTATGTAAAATTTCACTCTCATTTTACGTACTACCCCCAAAAATATTTTTCGTTTTCACCTGTAATTTTGATAAATACTAGCGCATAAAACAAGTTGTAATTCAGAAATAAGGCTCAATTATTCAAGATTTTTCTTCGGCGGTATAAATTAAAGCTCGTACAGATTACAAAGTAAAATAATATTTTAACGTGTTAATACAAAAACCTGTACCTGTATCAAAGTGACGCGACGTAAGAAAAATGTGTATACTATTTAATTCAAAATATTTTATTCTACAAAGAAAGATTAATTTTCAATGTTAAAAGAAATTAAATTATATTAATTATATTATACGCGTGTTTTACGCTATATCACATTTATATAACATTAAATCTGAACTAGAATAACATTCCCAGACTGATCTGTTTATGCAAAGACAGCCTGAACCTTCGATCGGAAGGATAACTTTTTCTCAATTCGACCAGTACGTTGGTGATTAGTTATTAGTATTTCCACAGAAACAGTTCGGACGTCTAATAAGGTTTTTTATATAACAGTCGAACAACACGTAATAAAAATTTAATTTATACATTTTTGAAGTCGGCACATATTCGGTTACATTACATAAAGCCTTTAGGCTTGACATTTATAATTATAACGTAAATAAAACATTAAGATATTAAACAAAATTAAGACCGTTCGTCGTATAATTTACCAAGAAAAGTATATATATATGATTTATGATCATTTGGAGTAATATCAATATGCTGCTTATTTTTTCTGTTTTAATGCGCAAGTGAAATTTTATTTACCTTCGATAATTAAACTCGATAAAATATTTATTATAATTTTGTTTTATTTATTCAGATGTAACTATCAATAAATGTCTCCAAATTGAATAAAAATAAAAATAATTAAAAAATATAATAACAAATTATAAATAAAATTCATTACTTGTTTTTGAAGCCCATCTTTTTTTAAGTTTTATAATTTAAAAACGTCGAATCTCGTTTGCATTATTTTAACCGAGCCAAGTAAATTAAAACGATGTTATTAATTTTAAACAGATAGAAGATTAATGGTATTCGCTGGAAATAATTTTGAGATGATTACTAAAAGTTGTTATTTCATAGTTGGTTTTTTTAAATCTCGCTGTTTTTATTATATATTTTTACTTGCTTGGTAATTTTCTTTAAGTTATATGAGCTATGAACTTCGTATGTTAGAAAATATTATTATTTTTAATCGTTCATCATTTCAATTGTAAATTTACTTCAAAAAAGTTTTAAAAAATGTAATGATCAAGTAGATCAAGAATTAGTTATTACGTGGATGCATTTGAATTCTAAGTTGTATACCGATGTAAAACGGCAGTTATCTTGTATTCATGTAGTTGTTTTTCGCTCAAACCCACCGGGTTGGTCTAGTAGTGAACGCGTCTTCCCAAATCAGCTGATTTGGAAGTCGAGAGTTTCAGCGTTCAAGTCCTAGAAAAGTCACTTATTTTTACACGGGTTTGAATACTAGACCGTGGATACCGGTGTTCTTTGGTGATTGGTTTTCAATTAACCACACATTTGAGGAATGGTCGAACTGTGTGAGACTGTGCAAGGACTACACTTCATTTACACTCATACATATCATCCTCATTCATCCTCTGAAGTATTATCTGAACGGTAATTTCCGGAGGCTAAACAGGGAAAAAAGAAAGAGTTGTTTTTCACTGTAAAAATTATTACATCGTATAAATTAATGTAAAATTAATTTTCGTCTCTATTTATTACTTTTATTTGTTCTTTTTTCTTCGATTATTACAGGTATACGTACTCTGCAAGTGTGTGTTTTTATATGTACCTATATAGAAATTTATGGATAGAGTATGCATTTTAACGTACTACTCGTATAAAGAGAAACTATAAGTAGAATTAACGTCCTCAAGATATTCATAAATATTAGTCTGAAAATCGCTTTGCCTTTAACTCGCACAAAGAAAGTATTTAAAACACGTAAGTTCTTCAGGTTTTTGGCTGTACCTGTGCGTGGACGTGACAGAGACAGTGGAGCAGCTAATTAGCGGTAGTAAAAATACAAATCGCTTTGAATTTTTTCAGAGGAATTTGACGTTTAGCGATTTGTTTTTAGTCAAAAGGCCGAGATCGACTTCATTGTATTCAACTTTTTTTTCTGTGAAGGTATGCGATTTCATTTCATTATTTAAATTTATCTTATAAAAAAATATGAATTACTAAAGAAAATTCCTTTAATATAACTCGACTATTTCTAACATATATGTCTGTGAAATGCCCAAAAAGCAATCACAATCCTTGCCTGAGTCGGGTGTTTTAGGTCTTCTGATTACCGAGTACTTTTTGAGTAACAGCAATTCGATCAAGAATTGATGTTTAAAAAAAATCATATATTTTCTTTCCGATAAGTAGAGTGTAAAATTTATTTGCAGTAATGATAACGGCCGAGATTACTTCTCTGAAGTAATACTTATAAATAAAAACGTGATTAATTACTTCGAGTCTGTACAGGCGATGTACAGAAGTATTCTGAGAAAACGATTAATCGGAGCCTTGTTTTTCGAGCAGAAATTCCCGTTATTAGCCTTATCTTACTAGACGGTCGTTACTTTATTTTCCTTAACTAATAAAGAGGTTAATTTTCTTTTTATACCACATCGTCGCTGTCGTAATAATTGCCATCATTAATTACTGTACATTCTTAGTTATCAAAACAAGTAGTTTTACCTTAAAAATGTCAAAGTTTTGAATAGTAGATTCTGAAGGTGGTCATCGATCTCTGTCCAAATGTTCTTCTAGTCGAGTTTTTATTTTCCATTACACGATACAACATAGTTACAGAGGTAACTTCTGTAATAATTTTTTATCCCAGTTCTACGTTTCGAGGGAACGGATCACTTTTATACCTCATTCTACAAATAGCTCTGCATGAAAAACTCGGATGTTATTTGATCCGGCGATCTCTCGGGCCGAAGAATAAATTTTGAATTTAGATACAACGTGGTTTTGTCTCGACCGGTTGCTTCATCTTCTCCAAAGCACATATCCGAACCAGATTCTCGCTATTTGATTAGATACAAATTCTTCAATCGTGCAGACGTATCTCTGAGGTGACGGCAATAGCCTTCCTATTATTGTCCCAAAGAAATACGGATCGATTGACGTAGACGATGATCACACAACATTGCAGTTTAGTACTGTGCAGTGGTTCTCAATAAATTTCATTTGGATTTTTGTCGCCCGATAAAGATAGTTTTTGTTTATTCGCATATTCACACGAACGGAGGTGCGATTCATTACTCGTTTATGGATGATCGCCCGTTTCAGTGGCTCGCTCTTTATTTAATAAAATTAAAATAAGTACTGTACCTATTAGTGTCCCTTTTTAGCACAAACATTTAATCGAACGATACTGCAATTAAGTAACTCGGACTTTGTTAATGGGGATATTTATACCTATACTAATTAATATGTATGTTACGAAATTAGAAAAAGGAATATAGTATTAGCGTCAAATTCAGTGAAAAGGTAATTAACTCGAACTATTCTTAAATATATTGCATAGTTTTATTATATTTTGCGTCACTCGATTGTCAACCTATCCGGATTCATTTTATTATAATTACTTTTTATTGCAATCAGTTAAGATGTCTAAATACTTCTCTTTTATAATTTAATACCACATATTTTCACCCGCAAACGCACGTTTTCTCGCCTTGTGTTTTCATGTCGCGTGGAATATGTGAAGGCTAAAAATATGAAGGGGATAGGTCCGTTTTTGACAAGTTTGCGGTATTAGCATCAAAAGGTGCATCGATTTAGGATACTTTAATGTGTTTATCGGTTTTGGTATGGAGTACGGTCCATTTAAAAACTACTTAAAAAAACAGCAAACGGGAAAAAGATCAGGCCAATGTAATATGTCGCTGAATTTCATAGTGACTATTCCAAAATAAGTCTAAATTTTTTTCCATTCTTCTCTAATATCCTTTTTTACGGTTTGATGTGAACTTTTATGTTCAAGAAATGTACCTACATCGAGCCCTTTAAACCAAAACTTTTTTCACCGTTTTTTCCTGTGTAATACATAACCAACGTTCAAATAAATGCCATTAGATAATGAAAATGTTTGGTTTCTCGAACTTTTTAAGAGAACGACTCGAACTTTTTAAGAGAACGAACACATGTTCGTTCTCTTAAAAAATTTTAATTCTCATGAAAAATAAAAGCAATAGATATCATCTTAAATTCATCGTAAACACGTTGTAACGCCTTATTATTTCTAAAGGTTTGATGATATTACTGTTTCAGGTCAATTACCAAATGTGCAGCAAAGGATGCTGATTTACAAATTCTAGGACAGTTTTGTGGAGATGAAGGAAACATATTTTTTTTTAAAATATACGTTACAAAATTTAATAAAAATAACATTTGTTATTTTATGGTTTGTTTTTTATCTTATTATTATGTGAATAACTTTTGTGTTTAAAGAATTGAGTTTTCGGTATCCGATTAAACCATAAGTAAAAGTGCTTTATTAATATAACTTCCCCTTTATTTCCAATAAAGTGGATAAGTGACTGAACACTTATTGACTTCCACTTAACAGTTATGTGATTGAAATATTTCGGTTTTTGGTTTCTTTTTAAAAAATATCAGTCTCATTTTTTATTAGACGTATTTATGTGAATTATAAATCTTTATCGATTTTACGAACAAATTAAAGCAATGTTATTAAAGTCACGTGAAAATAATAGAAAAAGTATTTTTCAAAATTTAAAAACGTTCTTAAAAATTATAAAAACTGTACTGATCTCATATATTCCTTTCACCTCTCATGTAGATTTTGTTTATTTAGAGAAGATGGGATTTTTCATTCGGACCGTTTTTGAAAGATTATTGTTTTTATTTATGTTTTTTTGGAAATGAATGTATTGATTTTCTCGTGAATACGTAAACATTTGTTTAATTTTCCATGTTTTTAATGTAGATATTTCATTTCCTGTCAGGAATGAATATTTTATCACGTGTTTTCCGCATTTATTTGTGTTTTATATAATATTGACGTAGTCTTTTTAAAAAAATTGGATACTACTATCATTATGTCAGTTATCGATTGCAAATAAACGGATAACAGGTTACATCGATACATTTTTTTAATAGGATTTATACAGATTGTATCAAGTTTCCCGATACTTTCTGCTGCTATAAGATGGCCTAATAAGCGACTAGATTATTTACGCGAGGTTTTGTTAATTATCGGTTTTGAAGTATTTGATAAATACAATTCTTTTCCATTTTGTGTCTTGTCTGTTACGTAAGTCTTTTGAAATTAAACAGATAACCCTGACCTCCACGGTGGGGTGGTAATATCTTCGATTTTCATTTGAAAGGTTTCGGTTCGAATTTCCGTCAGACATAGAATTTTTACAAAATTCAAATTTCCATATCGTATTCCTACGCAGAGGTTTCAAACCTATGTGTTTAATTAATCATCTGATACAGAAAAGAACTGTCTCCTAAATCGATATAGTAGTAATAGCAGTAGTGTAAATGCAGTACTTATGCTATATGAAAATCGGCTGCTGCACTACGTTAGCATTTTCTGTACGTTATACTCGCATTTCGTTTCTATGCATTGAAATAGGCAATGCTTCTAATCTGATGGTGTTTAGAATACTGTTAAATAGAAAAAAGAATTTTATATGTAGTCGACTGCATTTAATGAATTAACCAGTCCCGAATAAGTGGTAAATTGTATCTCATTATAACCTGATAGTCCCGTAAAACCTAGAATGCCTCTGGCGATACCGTACTCGAAACTGAAAGATTTAAAGTAGGAATATACTCCCATTGGCTGAAGTAATGTTTAATAAACGGGTTCCCGTTGAAAAATGAAGTTTAACTATGCTGATGCAGTTTTGCTGCATCCTGTTGGTATTTGCTGCTAATTACTACAATGACTAAAAAAAAAAAGTATATATATGTATACATATATTTATACGTATATTGAATAAATAATTTGTTTCACCCTTAGAGTTTCATGAATAATATTTAGTAACTAGAATTTAATGGAACGTAATTTTTTCGTGTGAATTTTACTCGCATTAATTTGTTATCCTTATTTGTAATAGAAAACGCTTACGATGTGGCTCGTTTTCTGTTTTGTAAAGAATGTTAAATTACAAATTACAAAGAAAATTAAGATCATTAAAAAAAGAAATGGTTTCTGCTTAAAAAAAGAGATCAAAACCAAAAAAGAAAAGACGAAACTAAAAATCCTGATTTATCAGAGAATGATTGTTACATGTTGAATTTGTTAACCTGTAAGGAGCTGTTGTTATTGCCAGCGACTTTCTACTCGTATTATGATTCACCATACTACAGTGACGTAGATGCGGAATCACTCTGTGTTTAATGTAGTTAAAAAAATATATATTTCACATCATTTGATAAAGGATAGAGAAGCATTATGATTCTACCGAAACTTCTGAAGATATATATGCACAGTGAGAATCATAATCGGCTACCTATATAAAATGATAAAATGTCTTTTAAAATTAACTAAGGCGAAAGCATTCGTAAAAAATTATATTTTCATTATATGCGGTATTTTAAAAGAAGCAGTAGGATTTTGTAGAACATAATGCGCCTTTATTCTCATTCGCTTACGTTTCTGATTTTGGTTAACACGTAAAGGACTCAACGTTTCGCTGAGTCTAAGAACCGAGGGAATCTAGTTTTGAAAACGAAATATTTTATGATTACTTTTTGTATTAATTAACTAAATCTTCTTTTATTGCGGTTAAATTATCATAACGTGGAGATAAAATACCTCAAATGGAAATATTTATATGTACTTAAAAAAATGAATTAAAATTTACAATAATCAATTTACCGTTAAAAATTTATAAAAGTTACAAACTTCATTTAAAAATGATAAAATTTAGTACAATTTGTAATAAACAGAATTTTACGGGGATGCTTTTCTGAACTATTTAAAAAACATTTATTGTATCTTTTCCAGTACTATTTTCGATGATATTGTCTTTCTATTACCTGAAAAACATGAATGAATAAAACTTTGTCAAAATCTCTCAAATAGTTTACTCCCTCAGGATTTTTTAATTCCTCATTCGTTTTTTTTCCAAAAGTATAATAGAATTAATCCCCTGGTTACAAGTTGCCGCACAAAATTTCTTGATTGTGACTTCAAACGTACCTGAGACATGAAACCTAATAGAGAACACTCACCCGCACGTGCGCATTCATAAATGAGTACTTAAAGATTTTTTGGAAGTTTTAGACATTTTTGTACTCAGATACCCTAAAATTTAAGAAATTCAAACGTTTTAGTAGCTTTGGTCTATGTAAAAATACATATATAAAGAACTCTTTTAAATATATATACATTCTTAAGAAATTAAAACATTAAAATACCATTGATTGGTATCTTTCTTCTGTTGCTATTCCACATTATATAACCAGCACAGCATTTTTGTGAAAGTTATTCATTTGAGCGTTAAACACCTATCTATTGCAATTTTTGTAAATATGAGTATATTTCACAGACATTTTGGAAGATTTACAATCGGTTTTTGTGATATAAACCTTTATTTTTTCCTAATTTTTTTAAGGGGAATCGAACAGAGTATCTTGGCCAGTTCGTTATGATATAGACTACATCGTAAAATGATCTTCAACTTATCCTCTTCGCGGAGAATTATACTGCTATTGTTTTTTGTTTATTTTTATAAGAACAAAAAGAGGTTTTTTATATAATTTCGCGAGTGATGTTTTTTACTAATTTTTTTTATTGTTTGTTTTCTTTTCATTTGTGTTTGAATATTTATATAAATTATATAATAATAATAAAACAATAAAACATTATTATTTGTTAATACAATATATAATGATGTTATGTATAATTTTTAACAATCTCAATGCCCAGCTATCAGTTCTAGATAAATTTTTATGTTAACGGTACTGCTTATTATTTTAATATAGTAATCGTTAATTTTTAATTATTTCTAACTGTAATTACAAACTTATTAATATTTCAAAATTTAAATGTAATTAGTATCTTGCCATTTGTATGCTTACTCTGAATGTAACGGTGCATCTGGAATCATACAAACATGATTCCAGATTTCATGTCATACAGACATGATGTAATCGGTCATTTATACGATACGTAATCGTACGTACATTGGAAGTCTGTGACTTTTTGGCATCCTTTTGTTCGTTCAATTAAAAAATTTCAGTGCTTTTAAAAAATAAATGTGTCACATCACTATCTTTATGACGACCCCATTTTAACAAAATATTTAAAAATTAAAATTTCAGACGAAAGTTTATCTGTTCAGTTTATTTCAAACTTTATGTCATACATTTATTCGTTTATTTATTTAAGTAATTTTTTTTGCGGTAACTGAATTTCACCGCATCTATACGATAGAGTTATTCAGTTTCGCTTTCGGAGTTATTTTTTGCGTTATTTAGTTATAATATTTAATTCTTACGGTAGTTAACGAATTAGATTTACGATTTAGCAGTTTCGAAACTAAGAATTTAATAGCTTCGAATCGAAAATTTAGTAGATTCGATTTAAACGCTTCGAAAAGCGTTTTTGGATGTTATTACACGTATATTTTTAGGTACATTTCATAAGAAAGCTACGTATTGTAATGGGTATCATGATTCGACTTTCGGAAAATTTCGACAAATCTTCGCGTTTCACATCACCCAGACCCCAAAACCAGCATCAGCTCTAAAGTTTACATATATACGAGTATATATATATATTTATTTATTTCACTTTCTTGTGGACACGATAACTGCCGTAATTTTGCGCCAATCACTTTGAAATTGTTCCCTAAAAAAAAAACTCGACCCAAAATCTCGGTCGAGTTTGTTAACGGCCAAAATCGGACCATGGGAATTGAAACGGGGGACTTTTTCAAAAAAACAAAATATCGCTATAACTTTCTTATTAAGTAAAATATCGATTTCGTTTAAAGTTAAAGTTAAAGTTCCTACTAGTCGGCGGATAAGGACCAAAAAACTTATCTAAGTAAAGTTTTTTTATATCACCAACCATTGTTTCAGGAGGTGGAAAAAATGGGGTTTTGAAGACAAAAAACATCATACCTTCCTTAATAGGAACAGTATCGAATCGGTTTAAAGTGGTCGTTAGTCCTCGAAACATTACCTAAAACATTTATCTGAAACAATTTTTGATATGACCAACCTTTACGGCAAGGAATGACCAAACCTTTGCTGGAATTGTAAGATGGGCTTGTCGTATGTTAAACATGTGAAGCCTTTTTTCACATGCAACTACTGTCGTATTGAGTAAATTTGATGTTTTTCTTAATTTTAAGGTGGAAATCTTTTTTAACCCTACTTAGCACCGGTGAAATATATCTCCCTCTTCCGGCCTGTCGAAAGGGATTTTTTTGTATTATACCGTTGTCTAATATTGTAATTGTTTAACTAAAATTAAGCTTATTCCTTTATGACGAGATTTTGCCTGTTCGATAAAACCGTTCGACCTGAAAGTTTGATATTTTACGTTACCGTAAATATCTGCCGTGGGTATGGGAAAAAAAGTTAAATAATTTTTTTCTTTAAAAAATATTTATTATGATTAGATTGTACATTTGTATAAATAAATAATAATAAAATATTAAATAAAAAATATTCCAAATTGAATGTATTTAACAAATGGCTAAAAAGTATGGTATGTAATAAAACCGTATATAACGTATGGTCTGTGAACCGTTTATATAATAAAAATTGTATCTGTAAGTTATCAAGATGTCTTTTATTTTCATGATAACCTTGTCTTTCATACGAAACTGAAACAAAAATCCGTTATTCCAATTCGTGTCTTTTATGTGAGCCCTTTATATCACGCTTCGTGTCTGTCATTATTTGTTTGTACGAAATTAAGCGTAGATAGAAAAATCCGATTTTTTAAATTTGTTAAATGATTTGAACTAGATTAGTTGTTTGTGCGGATAGAATCTTAGCATTGTGTTATGTCATCGCTTGAAATATTTACCGGTCCCTATTGACCAAAAAAGATACTTGACATTTACTCTTAAGATATTCTTAATAACAATAAGTAACAGGGCAAAAAATTAAATCCCCACGCTTTCGATAATTTTTTGTCTCGTACAGGTTGGATTTTATCAAAGAAAATTTTAACAGATAAAAATATCTGAAATTTTCCTCCTAAATTTTCATTTTGAGCAAGAATTAGGGGTTCCATCCTCTGCAACCGAAAGTGATTTTTTTATGATTTACCGGTTAAAAAGACATTTTAGTTTAAATTTAAATCTTTTAAAATAAATTAAAAAACGGAGTTTTAAACTGATTTCATAAAGACATTTTGAAATTGAAAAGGAGGTTCCTTTTCACATCTTGTAGGAAGTTTTGCTTCTCTGGCTGGATATTTAAGTAAATTATTTTATAGAGCAAGAAGTAAAAAGAATAAAATACGAAACGTTTTATTGGAATTTAGATTGACAATTCCTTTCCCGATATAAGAACCGGAATCAGGAGGAACATTGGGCAATTAATAAACCTTACACCAGATATATAGATTTTACAGACAGCGGGAATCGGAAATAAATTATGTTGTGAAATTATATTGATATTTTCTTTTATCGATGATACAATGTAATGCGAAATATATTTTAATCGGTATTAATAAATAATAGAAATCTGTTTATTGTTTACTTACGAAGGAAACATTCAGAATTTAATTTGTTACACTTAATAATGTTTTATATATATATACACGCGCGCGCGCGTGTGTGTGCATACAAATTCTCAAATCTCTCCCATTGAATTCTCAGTCAGTCCTACCATTACGTTGTGAATAATGTCCATACCGTAACTTATGTTCAGCCTAAAAACACATCATCGTGGTTTCGTTTTATCCATTACCGTAACTAATGTAACTTATTACGTATAAATGAGGTAAAAATAATTAACAACTTTCTATATTTTATTGTAAACCGGAGAATGAATTTTTATTATTTTCTTCTCTATATGTTTTTTTTAATAATTGAATATCTATTCTCTCTCTCTCTCTGTGTGTGTGTGTGTGTGTGTGTGTGTGTGTGTGTGTGTGTGCAAATACTTTTATTATCTTTGACATTTCTCCTTATTTTTACATCGAACGCTTTCTTAGACATCTAGCTGAACTTGGAAATATATAAGATTATATTTTTCTGTATAAGATTATTTTTTATTATTATTTTTTTTTTATTTAATCTTTTTGTAGAATCAGGAGCTTTAAGGATAATACTGCCGATACTTTTTACATTCAACACCAAATTACTATTTTATAATTGTAGTAGCAGTGGTTATAAAACCAAAATTTGGGTTACCATCAGTATGTATTAGCCCTCATCCGTAAACGTCCATCCACAAATAATAGAATCCATACCGTCTTCCTGTCGCAAGCCATGGTAAGGATTACGACGTCGATTAAGCTGTCCAAAAAATCCCCTTAAAGGCTTTAAGCAACAAGGACTTAGTCTGTTAACTAAAGTAACATAATACTACGTACAAAAAAAAACAGCTCGATTTTTACAGAAAAAATACATATTAATTATTATCTTATTTATTAATTTTCTAAAATAACAAATGCGAAGAACAAATATAATAAGTAAATAAATATTGGTGGAAATACACACACATATATATATAAATATTGAATATAAATTTCTGGAAAGAAATTAGTTAAGCCGCTAATAAAAAACCAACCCAGTAGTTTATTTCAACTGTTTATTTGCTACAAATATTGTCAAATAATGGTATGCTGGCTGCAATTAAAAGTTTTTTTTTTTATTCTAAAAGTTTTAAGTTCGAATTACCAGTAGGCACGTAAAAAATAAAGAAATTTGGGTGGGTATAAGTAATGACTGCTTTCATAATATACATTTTTACGCAGCTGTTACATCAAACCGTTTAGGAAGAAACAATAATTTTTAATATGTAACAAAACGGAGGCGATCAGAAGTGTTAAACACTCGCCACGGTAATACAACACACACGCACGTGTAAATGTGGATGTATAAACCGTTTTATAGCCCGGTTATTGTTTAATGGAACAGTTATTTTAGAGAGTGCAATTGTGTAACTATGCGGTACAATTATCTTATATCCAGTCATATACATTACGTGTTGGTTTATTATTTTTTTATACATGTATCTGGGCACTGAAAGGTTTGGTATACTTTTGAAACCGATGACGACTGTAATCGGTGTTTAAATAGTTTAGTGCACAATTCTTGCTTAACATTTGTGAATAAATGTAATATATATAGTTTCAGTTTTCTATTTTATGTAATTATACTTTTTATCTGAATGAAAATATATATGAAAAAATACCCGACAATTAATGAAAGCCCCTTAATTCATAAATACCTGATAATAAAAGTATAGGCAGTTTCAGTTGGCCTTCCCGACTCCTCGAATACCTCAGAGGATTTTAGAGCGTCACGCAGCCTTAGGGATATTAAAAATTGTAATTCGTTAATGCAATTATGTTATTAAAAAATATTTTTAATACAGGATAAGGTTATAATAAAATATATTTATCGGTGTAAACATCGAATTAAAATACTTTTAAAAAATCGAATATATTTTAAAAATTGTACGTGAATCGGGAAATCTTATATAGTTTTTAAGTACATCTGAAATATAAATTCGACTGAAACATCAAAATAAAACGTATTTGGAGGGACTTTCAAAATACTACATTTACCTTAATGCAGTAGAAAGTGTATGTTTATATGATTAAAACGGATTATTTTCTAACGGGTTGTTTTGCCAGTTTTTCAGATTCTATTTAAATTAATATTTCATAAAATGTTACCTCTGTTGTTCCTCTACAAACTCCATAATCGTTTTAAGTTGACGTCCCAGAATATTTCTAATACACCCGCCTTTTTGTTTCTTTTCCTGTTTAGCCTCCGGTAACTACCGTTTTGATAATACTTCAGAGGATGAATGAGGATGATGTGTATGAGTGTGAATGAAGTGTAAGTCTTGTACATTCTCAGTTCGACCATACCTGAGATGTGTGGTTAATTGAAGCCCGACCACCAAAGAACATCGGTATCCACAATCTAGTATTCAAATCCGTGTAAAAATAGCTGGCTTTACTAGGACTTGAACGCTGGAACTCTCGACTTCCAAATCAACTGATTTGGGAAGACGCGTTCACCACTAGACCAACCCGGTGGCTAATACACCCGCCTATCAGCTACACAAGCACAAGGTGTTAGCTGCCTTTGCCATTTCGTAAGTAGACTATTCATTAATCACCACTTACTGGTTACAACGGGCGGGCCTGAATTAATCAATGTACCCACCAATCTGTCGCACTCATTCCCGATCGGAAAATAGAAAATGGGTTGAAATCGATCTTAAAACAGAAAAAGTGTCTAAACAAACACCGTATGTAATACTCACCTAAATATTTTTGCATGATATTCACGGTTTTAAATGTAATATAGAAAAAATGATAGATATTACTATATGTTAGCGATAAAATCGTTTTTATTTGGATCTGTAATACTTCATCGATTGATAACTGCTCTGTGTACGAACTGCTATTATAAAGAGCACAGGTTAACTTTTGTTGATAATGCCTGGTCAGTATGAAATAAGACTTTAATAACATATTGTAATTTCTAACAAGAAAGATTAGAAAAATTTTTTAAATTTCTTAACGAAAAAGATTAGTTTTTATCTAGATATCGATGTTGTAATTATATATATTTTTTAATTTGTGTTAAAATTACATTTTAAATAGACTAAAAAATTAAGAAGCTTCTTGAAGTCCTATTATATGAAAGTCGTTTCGATATGGCAAAAAATGACGGATAGGTTTACACTGCTTTCCATAAGAATGTATTCGATAAATGTAACGTAAATAATTTTAATGTAAATAATATTATTTACGCGATCAGTTGGATTATATTTCTCGATTGTCGGGTGGATCACTGAGGTTTTTTTTGTGATGTAATGGTTGCATACTAGTAAAATAATGTCGAATCTTTTTTATGTAAATATGATCGAACAGGAATTCAATTCCATAGTATATACAGAACATCAGATATTAGTGAAATATGCACTAACAACGAAATCATTTAACCGTGTACAATTTAAAATATGCGGATTTAATATATCATAAACGATCATTCAGAAAAAATTCCCTTTATTGTATCTTCATTCATTCATTCCTTGTTATAAACAGGATTAAAACGGTTATAGGTTTACGTGTTTAATGTCACAGTTGCAGGTCATTCGTTAAGGCCGTAATAACTTTCTCTGAAACCTCTTCAGCCTTCTTCATTATTTCACATATTAGCATTTTCCTCACGTAATCATTTTGTTTATATTATTTTGTTTATTTACGCTTTTTTTAATACATTTTTATTACGGTTCCATTTAATAACAACGTAATGGTATTAATAAATATTATATACCTTAATAAAATTAGTACCGTATCGAAGGAATTGCGCGTGCCGTGATTACATGTTATTTGTTCTGAATATTTGCTTGTTGAATTCATAAACGAAATTCGAATGTTACAAAGTACTGAAGTAAATACCAAATATATATATACGTCTATATAACATAAAAACATATAGATAACATGTATTTATATATATATACTCGTACATAAACTATAATAAAGTAATTTAATTTATATATTAACTCTTTTTTAGTACAATATATTTGTAAGAAATAACTATTTTTGAAGCTTTTATAACCGTACACGTAAGTACTGGGTCAGAGAATTTCACTTAAGATGATTAAGTCAGGTGATGTAAAAGAACGATGTAGCGTTGCATTTAGGGAGGTGATTGAAAAAATACAAAATCATTAGCAGAAAAATTATAGCCCACCAAAAGTTACGCGGCATTAATAGACAGCTCCACACAATGAAGACTGTTATTATCCAAGAAGCAGATAAAAATAACTTTTTGAACGGATTTAGAAATTCATTTCGAAAAATTTTAACGAATTCAAAACGAGGTTTTTTAGTGTGAAAAAAATGAAAAATGGTGGAATTCAGACCGATACTTAATAATAACACCTCGAAAGATTATATTTTGACTGTGTGGGGGACCGGTAAAGGACAAACTGAGCACTGACATGTCACATCCATCTTCCGATCTGAAAGCTTATTATGTTAAGTAAATTTTTCAAATTTATTTAAAATGTACTAGTGCTGGGATATGGTGATCGATAGAACCGTAGAAATTTATAATTTTCATCTCGTAAAACTAAATTTTTTTATATTGTAATAATCTGAAGAAGAAAAAGAACTCATTGTCCGAACGTAAATTTATAAAATTCCTTAAATTGATTGCTTTTTTCCTACTCCCCTGGGTCGGACCAACAGTTAGTAAAACTCGGGCCCAGGAAAGTGTCCTTAAACTCAAACGAGCCTTCCAACCTATCGGCAGTTTGTCCGGCGTGGCAGGTCGACTCGCCGGTTGGATCTTAACTTCTTTTTTTTATGCGCAACTCTAATGAGGGTACACCATAAATGGCTTCCTTTCACCGGTACCGAGTCTTTTCTTTATTTTCCCACACCTACTCGCCCTGGATTCCCCAGCCGATCATTTGAACCAACACACCTCGCCATGCCGACCCTCACGACTGAGGCTGTCCACCCTGCCCTACTCTAAAATCCCCTGTTGCGTCCCTCCAAAACCTTGGCTCGTATAACCACCGACGCGATGTCTTCAACCGCCCTCCAGTTTGCAGGTGACTCAAGCATGTAAGCTACCAAATCTTCCGGCGTCAATCTATCGATTCCTGCTCTCAGTCGGTGTTCTCCACCGACAGTGGAAAAGAGTGTGCTCCACTGTATCTTCTGCTGTATAATACATGCAGTTAGGAGAGTCTCTCCTTCCTACCCTGCATAGGTAGGATTCAAAGCTACCATGGCCCGTAAATATCTGTGCTGTGTGGAAGCTTATCACCCCGTGCCGTCTGTTGCACAAGTCCGTCAAAGCACTGATTATCCGCTTCGTCCATGTTGTATTACTGCCAGTTCGCCATCTGTCCTTCCAGTCATTCAAGGTAGCCATGTGATCTCTCCTGTCTGGAGGTCTGTAGGGAGAACCGTTGTCATAACTTAAGCCGCCTCGTATGCGTTGCACGGTATGCCGACGTAATACCCAATAATGTCCTTCGGTGAATGCTGTGGAATCTCTCAAGATTGCGTTTAATTCTCGTAGCAGTTCCTCAGATCGGGGTTGTATATATCATCGAGGAGGTAACCGCAGACATGATCGATCTACGTTTCGACGATTTGGGCCCTCTCTGATTTGACATACGCCGATTGAGCGATTCAATCGATTGAGCGATTGAGTCTTCTCAGCCTTTTCACAAATCACCTGTACATGTTCGCTGAATCTACATGCACGGTCGATAACTACCATGAGATATTTGATCTTCCTTGCAGACTGCAGAGTATAATCGCCAATTCACAGTTTAATAGGTCCTACTTGCCTCCTGCCTGTCAGAATTGAATAAGTACACTTGTCCGGGGCCAGCGCCAGTCCTTGCTCGCCCATCCCAGTATCTATCAAGGCTAATGCTTCGTTCTTCCAGTTGCGATTATGTCTTACAACTCACTAGTACCGCGAGGTCATCGGCATAAGCGATGGTCTCGGTCCCCACAGGCAGCCGAATTCTGAACACTTCATCAGAGGTGAATTGATTACTTTATCGGTAAAGGTGGTTTACGGTAATCGAGAGAAATTGCGATAAGTAATCGATTTCTACACTTTTTAAAGTCATACTTGTTTAAAGTCATTAGTACCGTACTCGTTAATGTATGCTCAATAATAATCTTAGTCGAGCAGCTCGGCCTAGAAATCAAAAATTTTGGATGCGACTGTAAGTAATTAACAGCCATCAAAAAATATATAACGGTTTCAGAATTTTCAGGCATAAGAAATTCGTAATGTCTATAAACCGGAAAAAGAAGATTAAGCTCAAATAGTTTAACAAATTTGTATTTAAAATCTAAACCTTGATTGCTATTTCGATTGTAATAAGCTCCAACATCGATAGACATCGATGTTGGATGATACAGAAGAAGTATATATAAGAAGATATCGAGGAAGAAGTGTATATATAAGAAAATAAATAAATAAACGATAAAATATATTAATCGATAAAACTCTGATTTCAATCGCCTTTTCTTTTTCCTGTTTAGCCTCCGGTAATTACCTTTCAGATAATGCTTCAGAGGATGAATGAGGATGACATGTATGAATGTAAATGAAGTGTAGTCTTGTACAGTCTCAGTTCGACCGTTCCTGAGATGTGTGGTTAATTGAAACCGAACCATCAAAGAACAACGGTATCCACGATATAGTTTTCAAATCCGTATAACTGACTTTACTAGGACTTGAACGCTGGAACTCTCGGCTTCCAAATCAGCTGATATAGGAAGACGCGTTCACCAGTAGATGGGTTAACTTCAATCGCCTATCACGACTTAACGCTCACTCATCCACAGGTTCGATAGTTAAAACTTTATCTCAAAGAAAGATAAAGATTGAATGAACCTTAAAACTTTACTTAGTGTTGGTTTAATAACATCTTATTGTAAGTAATCATGAACAGATTATCTTGTAATAAATATTTTTTCAAGAAGTTGTTTATAATTTTAGTTCTGAATATAATTTTCAATACATCATTTGTTTTCTTTGCAGGGAAATATATTTTTTTTATTTTGTACAAAAAATAAAAAATAAAAACCCATCAAAGAGATGCCCCTTAAGTTTTGTTGATGGTCGAATAAACTTAAGGAAGGGGATAACCATTAAATGTTCTTTTGATTGAAGACGTTCAAAAAAGATTTTTAATATACTTATTTAAAATTTTAAAAGAAAGTTGTCGGTTCGCTATCGTCATTCAACAACAGAGTTTTTGAATCGCTATCGATAATTAAGTTTCCCGACCGTCCAGATATTTTTTATAACTTTTGTTTGCGATAAAATAATTTTATGACGGTTTGCGTACGGTGCCTGGTTTCATCGGATTTCTGTGGTCGTATATATTAATAACGAGCCGAGTGCTACTTTATTCCTGTTTCAGTCTTCTATTTTGCCTATGTATCCAGAATTGATATTATTTTCTTAAAAGATTAATGCATAAACACCCGTTCTTTTAACGGATTTAGTTTTATCCTGGTTTTAAACTTTACCGAGAACGGATGCCGGTTTTCTATATGTAGACACGTTAACGTTGAAGTTGGGACTTTTTAAAATACTTTTTTATTTGTTACTACGCTATCATACGGTGTCAAGATCATATAATGTAGGTATACACAGAGAATATTATACGTAATAAACACGTCCTAAATTTTAAGAATCGAATAACAATTTTAACTCTCCTCCTATTTTTTCTCCCGTCGGTCTTAAGAACCGTGAAAAAACTTCTTTTTTTTCACTTTTTCACTTTAACCACTAATTTAAATATATTTTTAGAAATTAAAAATATTTAATGTTTTTATAATATTTACACTTGAAATTCTGTATTTTATAGTTCAGAATATGTCTGTTCCACAATATTTTTATCTGTTTCATGGAAAACTGAAGCGGATCAGTCTGTTTTCTCGGCCAGTATTTTTGTCACACAAGAACGGCAGAAGCATTTTTTTGTTTTAAATCGCCAAGATAAATTTATAATCTTAATTTTCATGCAGCACATTAAATGTGCACCTCCTCCTTATATAGAATGGTACTTTTGGCTCAGAAAGTCTTTTTAAAAAAAAACAAAATCCCGCTAAAATTTCTCATCTTCCGCTTAGAGATTGAAATTTTACCTTTTCCCCAGTGTTAATAATTTTACAATCTTATTATTCTCGTAACTAAAGTAGTTATTAAATGATGTTCAAAAATCATTTTATAAACAAGGTAAAATTATGAAAATTAGTACAAATTTTACGCCCTTGATGCTAACGTTTTTTTTTAAACTTACAAAATCGATAATAAAACTGTCTTAAATTTCTGTGTTAGGCTGGATCCTGCCAAAAATTATTTTATAAACGTTTAACAAATTTACCCTTTGCATTAGCGATAAGTATTTGAATATTAAATAATACCCAATTTAGAATAATAAAAAAGTAAAAGTCTCAGTACGATAGGTTTACACAATTTAAACTACTCGTATTTTTAGCGGTAAGAAACACTGTAATCATACAGTAAGATAAGAAAAACTACAACCTTTTGAAACGCGCTCAAATTTCTATGAATTATTTACCTGTAGATTAATACCTAATTTATGATCTCTTTCTTACCGATATCATTCCTGTAGAGGTTGCATAGGGAACTGTGTGGGGCCGTATTTCAGGTACGATCAGAAATTGCTGACTTTCGTTTATAATTCCTGAAACGTAATGAATGAAAAATAGGGCGTTAACAATTTAAATATTGGTTGATTTATTGCAGAATTATGCATTTTTTCACTGTAAAATTTTTAAATAATCTTAATTATTCGGGTTAATAAGTCTTTTTATGATTATTAACTGGATAGTATTTTTTTAAATTTATTTATATATATTATTTTACCGGAAAATAAATAATAGTGCCCTTACAAACCTACAAAAAATATAAAAAATTAAGGTTGCGTCAAAAAATGATAAAGAAATATTACAACAGCCTAGTTACTCAACATTCATGAATAATATATTTACTGCAAATTAAACTAAATTATATAACTTCTTATTAAGTTATTATGCTGGCTTTGTTGGCCTAATTTTGTGGTGTTGTATACTCGTCATTATGTATAAGCTATATATTTGCAATCCATTTAAAATTTGCTCTCAAACTTATGTATATAAACACACGCACATTCACATACATTAAATGTTTCAAGCCATTAACCTTTGCTATTGTGTGAATACCTTTTCATCATTTCGCAATATAATAGGATACGTTGCGCACTTCCTACCTTAGTGTCGCAGTATATATATATATATATATATATATATATATATAGATATAGATACTCGTATTTGTTTAGATGTATATTTTCGTCTTCTTTTTGTGATTAATTATATTGCGTGATTTTTTTTAGAACTCGTAAAATATTTATTCACAGATTAAATGGAGAAATTATCCTTTCTGTAAATGAAAATTTTTGTCATTTTAAATTACCTTTCACGCAAGTTTTTCATAATAAGATAGATCAAAAGTATATATTTCATTCAGTTGCTTTATATAGCCTTTCTGTTTATTTATTTATTATTTCCATACAGTTCAATATAATCTGCTGTAGTTACCGTTGCTAAAAATATCATTTCTTCGGTTAATAGCATTTATATTTTACTTTATTATTCCTTCGATCCGATGGAATAATGTGAATAGATATTAATACGCGAATGCACGGATGATTAAAAAGTTGTTTTAGTTATATTCATAAAATAAATTTTATCTGAAAAAAAAATTACGAAACTATTATTTTAAAAAATGAAATTATTTTAAAAAATGAATTTATTTTTCATATAAATAAAGACTAAAAATTGAGTTTTTTCAGTTATCTTTTTTTTTTTTTAAAGAAAAAGAAGAATCCTTTTATTTGCTTTAATTTTATGATGGGCCAAAACGAACTCAATGTTTCGTAAAACGTGTTATCTATCCTCTTCGGAAACAACTTTCTCTAATTCAATCATTTCACCTGTAACCTTCATGGAGTATATATCAGTTTTGGATTTCATATAGCTTATTTATTGTATTTATTTGTATACACCTTATCCTTTTGTTATACTTACTTTCGGATTTCCGTCATTTATGTTTTACTCTTACGTAAGCCGTTTGTGTACTTCAAGAAACGTTAATCGTTTGTAACTTTTGCTTTACTATTAACGATGTGAATACGTTTTCCTTCTTTTTTGTAAAAAGTTAACGTCGCTTTAAAATTAAGTCTCTTTGATATATATTTATTGAATATATTTACTACACTTAGATTTCAGGTCAGCCTCCTTTTTTCGGTGAAGAAAGCAATTCTTTCTTTATTTAACCTTCAAGTAACTCTAAATATTTATATATATATATATTTTTTTTTTAATTTTGGACTCTCTTGTTTGTATACTTTATATATGTTTGTAGCCGAGCAGATTTACTTCAAAACTATTGTAATAATTTACATAAAGAAGGTATCAAATTCTTTGTCTCAGTCAGGGTGATAATGCTTATGCGATAATTAAAAGAAAAGTAAATGGCAAACTGTAGACGCTATTTTTCCACATCGTAAAGTTTATCGAGTTTGACATCGTTTGAATGTGAAATTTAATGAAACAGCTTGGAAAAGAGATTTCAGATACGGTAAATATACATTATAGGTTTTCATAAGAGTAAGTACGTAAAAAAAAACCTGAAATTTAAAAAAAAAAAGATTTTGTAATAATACAATCCGCAAAAAAATCAGATTTAAAAGGATTTTTTTTTTTTTAATTTTTAATCTAGTCGTGAAAATATTTAAATATAATAATAATAATATAATTGTAATATTAATATAATAATAATATATTTAAAATTTAAAAAAATATTTAAAATATTTTATAAAATGTAACATTTATTATATTTTAGTGAAAACATTATATGAATTATGCTAAACGATTATTGGCATAAAATAATGAAAAATGCGCTCAAGAACCGTTTGCATTAAATATGAATCCAGAACTTAAATACGCATTTCAATTTTTGAGCGATCAACATAAACTGTTCAACGGAATTAGTAAAAAATAAGCACAAAAAGAAAACAAAAGATTTACTTCTTAAGCGATACGAATAAAAGTTTACTTGTTTTAATAAAAGAAAAAATATATTAAAAAATTGGTTTAAACTGTTCTAAGCAAAAGGTTAATTTACAATTTTTTTACCCTACCCGAGCTCTCCATTTTGATTGTTACATCCAGGACGCATTTTGGCAAGTTTCAATGATTTTATTACGTATATTCGAATTTTTAGGTTAACGTATTTGTAATATCTATAATCTGAGAATAACCAAACAACCGAATTTTCCTTAAAATGATAAGTTTAAAAAGTAGTTATACCGAATTTTTTGACCGATTATAATTTTTTTTAATAGAATATTGTTTAAAGGATTCGACATAATACCCATGTGAAATTTCTCCGAGTAATATTATTAAAATGGCTAACTAAAAAATATTATTCATTTCATAACTTTTTGAGCAGCGTTACAGTTACTAATTTTTAAGCGAAAATAGTACTCGTATTACTCTATATATAAATCGATTAGACTATTGCGACCTATAAAAATCAGATCTATCGTTTTTGAGTAATTAAATTTTATAATTTAGTATTTTAAAGAAATAGATACTTTTAAAATGGTAAATTTATTAAAGATGCTAAAGAATATGATATTTGAACGTAACAAGATAAACATATTATAAATGCAAAAACTTAAGATGTTTCGAGTAATTCTGCTAAAAAGTTTACATAAAATATACAAAACTATCAACGATGAAATTTTCCTTATTTACTTATAAAAACAGGCTAAAAATTATAACTACGACCAACATCTTATTACTATTTATACGTTATAATATTTCACATAAAAATTTTATGACGTAGTAGTAATCGAATTATATTCTTTAATTAATGGTTAATGGTTGGTGGGAGGATTTCATAGAGGACAAGGCTAATTTTAGTAATAAAATTTTGAGGGAAAGGGTACAAGAATGTACAGTAAATAGAATTTCTAAAGCTTCCTATTAATAGCATTATTAACCTTTTTAATGCTTTCATAACACTCAATTTATAACACTACAACTTCCCTGATTAATCTACTGACATTTTGACTCTTTTTTTGTTCGGTAATGACATTACCGAACAAAAAACAAATTACAATAATATATATATATATTACCAGTATTTCACAAAAAATATACTTTAACCCAAAAGACCATATTTTTAATATTTTTTACCCTAAATAAATTAAGATCTTTACTTAATCTTAGTGAATTCGTAAAATATTTAGAAAAGGCTTCCTTTCCTGTTGCTGATTTTCTTTTTGTTTGCTTACCCAGAATGAATTAACTTCAATTCATTAACAACTAAAAGTGTTACCGGAGTAAAAATTTAAATCTATGAAATCTTGAACTGTAAGAAAGCCTGTATGAAAATTGATTTTGTAGTATAATCCCTTTCCTAAGGCAAAAACATCTTTTTTTTTTTTATGATTAACTGAAGAAATTTACATCTTAAATAAAAAAAATCTAAGGAAATTAAGAAAGTAAATAAAAGTTGAAAGAGTTTGTTGAAAAACGTTTTTTTTTGGAAACGAAAGTGAGAATCTAATTCTCTTAGATTGTAATTTTGTAGTTTGTGTCGGTTATGGATACATTTTAACGAAAGAAAAAATATAAATCATAAAAATGTAACGACTTACCTAGAACAGTAATTTTTAATTTCAAACGGAATCTTTTTTTTATGAAGCCACTTTTTTATGGCTTGTTGGATTTTTAGTAATTTATAAAAATGTCTATAGGAACAAAATTACAACGAAAAATTTAACAAAATTTTTAACAATTTCAAGAGGAAAATGTTTTTCAGAATTTAGTTCCGAGGTTCCTTTCCGAATAGTAGAATCAACTGATAATACGTGGTGAAACATCGGATAATTAAGCTTATAAATACGGTAGTTTCTTAAAGTTTGATTAGAATAATAATAGTTAAAGTCTGTCTAAATACTATTTTATTAGAAAAAAATTATAACTTAATTTTAACTTATAGAGAGCATTACGAATGACAAAAATCAGTCTGTCCGATTTAATAGTGTGTTCTAATAGTTCAATAATTGTTATATAACGTACTTTATCATTTTATTTTAAACGGGCTGAATGTAAATTATTTGTTTTTATTTACGTAGACATACATTCACACTTAAAAAGATTTTTTTTATTTCAAATGTAAATGAGAATAACCTATATTCGTTCATTGTTAGTCGATTTGAATGTAATGTCATTCTCTCTACGTAATCATCATTAAGAGGATCTTGCAATAGGGGGAACATTTATGTGAATTATATTAAATCATTATACGTAACGCTCATTATACGTAACGCTCTTTAAAACAGTAGGTGTTCGTATGTTGTCGTTATAAGTCCTTGAACCTGTTCGTCATTACTGGAGTATGTTTAACCGAAACTAACATTAAAATTATCGTATTGGACCGATGTCCTTAGACCTGACGGGAAAATCGCATCAACAGAGTAGAAACATTTCCGCTATATTTATATTCTGAGCCCGAGAACCGATGATTCACACCTGTTTAAATAGATAATTGCACACTTCCTAATTCGTCCCTAATCCTTCTGTTTCTTGTGTAGCTAGAAACCTGAAATTCCCATAACTATTTTTAAATGAGTATTAAGGAAAAGTAAAAATAATCTTCATTAAAATGTATGTGGTAAAAAAGGGGTTAATCCCCCTCTCAAGAAAATTACACCTATTTATGTAAATTGTGAAGCCCTTACCGAGTCGTCATCATAATTCTTCCATTCATTCTATATGCAAAAAGCTGAAATGTAGCAAATTATTCGTAAAGGGATCTTTAAAAAAAGTAAGGAAAACTTAGATCGATTGTAGGCTAGTAAATTTTAATCTATAAATTAAACGCATTTTTGTGACTTAGAATTTTAATTAGTTTAGAATGTTAATAGATTATAAGTAAATGTTGCAATATTATGTAAAACGAAAGACGAATCCGTATTTTGTACCCGTATCGTTTGTCAGTGCTGTTCATAAAAATTAATTCGTTCACATAAGTATAAAATTATCTAGGCGATTTATAGTTTTCAAAATCGGTTATGTTAAGACTGTAAAACGAGTGAATTCTCCAGCAACTTTGATTTTCCCCATTTTTTTTTTTTTTATAGCGACAAAGATTCGGTATTTAAATGAAAGAGTTTAGAAGTAAACGAATTACTTGAGTAAAACGTTTACTTCAAGCGGAAATTATTATTTTCGTTTCCTAAAATTTTTGTATAAACAAATTCTAAGAAAACAAGTAAATTAGAAATTTTTTCCGTACTTATGTACGTAACATCGAGGAAAGATAGCAATATTTTTGTATTAATTTTTACAAAAGGACGGGCGTAAAACCGAAAGCTGGCCGATGTACAGTCTCGATGTAATGGTAAAAATCGAAAAATCTAGAATTTTAGTCCTTTGTTTTGAAATAAAAAATTAATATACGCTTTTTTTAAAGAAATATTGTTAAACTATATTTTTTTATTTTCTCCGGGGATCATTAAAGTAACTTCACTATTTAAAGTAAAAGTAAAATAATTAGTCTAATGTGCTCGTACTCCTTTCAGTATTGCATCTTAATTCTAACATTTTTAAAACTATTATAATCTGAAAATATGTTCTTTTGAATCTTCATTTATTATTTACATATACGTAAGATATACGGTTGCGGCTTATATTTTTCTAATTTTAATTATATTTCATCGTAAAAGCTAATTATAATAATATCCCGTCATGTTAAATAAATGAAAGAAAGGTCAACAGGTTACTCCCGTACAACGGACGGAAGCCTTTATAATCAATCATTTTTAAGACAGGTTGTCAGAGTATGTTGTGACTGATTAAAATCGTTATATCTCACTTTTCGTCTATGATTATATTTTTTTTTTCTGCCAGAACAAGAAGCTATTAACATTATTAAGGTTATTTATATAATTTAATATTAAATCTAAATGTTAAATACAGTTGTAAAAGTTTATGTTCAGTGTATTTTCCCGAAGTTATCGTCTATAAGAGTTTGAATTATTTCCGATTGATGTTTTTACATGTATATTTTCTTTATTTCTAAATACATTCTAGGAAATTTATACCGTTGGAAAAGTCAAAATAAAAGTCAAATGTATAACGCTTCTTCATAAGAGTAGTCATCGAAGTATCTATAAAAGATAAGATCGTAGAAAGGAGTGACGTAGGATGCGGTCTATTCCCGTTGTCTTTTTATTCGGTTTAAAAGAAGGAATAAAGGAATTTAAATAAAATAAATTTTGAGATTAAAATAATAATTCGAAGAGGGGAAAAAATAAAAATCGTAGATTACATTGTTCTTTCAACCGAATACAAAACTGTGAACCAGAAAATTTTGAATGGTATGAACTAATTTTTAGAAACGAATTCAATTCTAAAATAAATAATCATAAAATGAAAGTAATTAAATGTAAATTAAAAATAAATACTAAAAATTAAAAAACACAACTGCCAAAAAAAAAACATTGTATCAAACATTGCTCTTTACTTTAGGATAATTAAAGAGCGTGCGTGCGGGTGACTATTTTGTACATAGTATTTGTATATAATATAATTTTTTTCCACTTTTTTAAATTTATTTAAACATATATATATATATATGTATACATACATATATTTATATATTCTGTGAAACTCCCGGTAACATAAGGATTCCAACGCGGGGTCATACATCTAAATCGGTTCAGCCGTTGAGATGCTACAGTGAAACAAACATACATACATCGTAAATACATTACACTTCTTTTTGGATAGTCGTGTAAAAATAGTAATGAATCGGACGTAATGAGAGAAGGTAATTTAGTATATAATGTTTTCGAGTAGAGAACAGTTTTAACGTTTGCCTATCCGTGGGAAGAATCGACAAATCAAGTCCAAGCCGTATCACTGTTCTTAGGTATAAATTCTTCGGATCTGTCTCCCGGAGACGTTTAGTTGCACAATTCGGTTCAAATCATGAGAGTGTACGCATTTTATGAAGAAGTTTTTATTTAATTTACCGTTTCGGAACGAGCAAACTAAGATTGAATGTTAATATCGTAGACTCCAAGTGTTTGCAGTTTACCGTACGGTCTAGCTTAGAATATTTTTATCAGACTATACTGATATTCCATTACAGAACGACAAAAAACAGAGAAAACTTAGAAATGTTCGATTTCTAAGAGATTTTCGATTTGCAAAGATCAGAAAGGAATGGGAAACAACATCAAATTGATCAAACGACTAATAAATTAAAAAAAAACAATTTGCAACTCTCTATCTGAAACGTTGTAGCTGCAAAATTAAACGATGTTAAATATTGTAATTGAAAAAAAAATGGAGCTGTAGTCGAAATCTCTTCATTAATATATTATTTAATTTCCGTTGCTGTATATAATCGTTGTAAAAAATAATTAAAGAATTTAAATTACTCCCATTTTGTAGAAAGTAATTTCTTTACAAACCTAGATAATTTTTTTGTGTCGTAGTGCATTTCACATCAACGACGATTGTTTAAGCGATAGTTTTCTTTAAGATATCGCAAGTTTCACTTTAAACAGAAAAAAATAAACTTTTTAATGATATATTAAGGCGAGATTATGTTTACCCTCCTTCAGAAAGTTTAATTTATTTTAGATGTTTCATTATTATATCATAGCAATTTTATATCTTTCAATTCACTGTACATTCTTTCCTTATTATTTTAGAATAATTATTTTTATAACATTGTTTGTAATATTATATTATAAAGCACAGTAGTTATCTACAATAAAAGATATATATCTTATAATCATAATAATGCTGGAAATATAACTTCCTTAATATTGGTGATTTGTAAAAGGAAAAAGTCTTTTTTTCTTTATTTTTGTTGGACCAGTTTTAATAAATGTAGGGCTCTTCCAAAAGAAGAAGGAGATTTTATGTATTTATTTCTAATGAACGACAGTAAATAGAGACACATATGATGCTTTACTGACTAGAGCAAAGTTCAAAATTTTATTTTATACATTCAACATGAGCACCATTTGTTATGCGAAAACGTCGAATCGGTAGTCCATTTCTTGCCGCACTCGAATTAACTGGTCCCTGGTTATTGAATTCACTGGTGTAACAATTCGATTTCGCAGATCTTGAGGAGTAGCAGGCGTAGTTGGTACGTACATTCTGTTTTTTATGTACCCCGAAAAGATAGAAATCGCAAGGGGTAAGATCTGGTGACCTTGGAGGCCACTTAGATGACCAAGATCACGTTCCCCACCTCTTCCAATCCATCGTCCTGGAATTGTTACATTCAGATACTGCCATACCTCGTCGGGGAAGTGAGGTGGAGCGTTGTATGAAGATAAAATCATCCCGATCTTGTTGAATTTGTGGAAAACCCCGATTGTGGAGCATGTCCAGATATGTTATTCCAGTCACAGTTCCCTCCATAAAAAAGAAAGGGCCATAAACTATGTTGACAGTAATGGCGCAAACACAATCGGCTTTTGAGAGTCTTTCATGCTTGATGATTACTTTTTTCTTCTTTTTTTTCTTTTTGTTAAGTTCATAGTCGCTTATATTAAACCTCCTGACTGTAAACATATTAAAATTGGCGAATTGTTTTTGATAAATTCAACGTAAACGAATGTAGGCCGTCTCAAGTTATGTACAGATAACCTAATCGGGCGGAAGTGGCGACTTTAAACCTCATCTAACAATCTACTTTAGTTACGGCTCATCGTTTGCTCCAAATTAAAATACGAATAGTTTATAATTATCTAAATTTAAAAAAATAACGCATACCAATTTCTTAAATTGTGCTTTCAAAACATTTTTTTTTATATGCCAATCAGCTAATTTTTTAATACTGAAGGATTAAAAATTGGCCGATTGACAAGAGTAAAGCAGCGTTTTGTACATACAGTTTAATAAATTAGGATAGTATGTTTAATTTTTCAAAAGTACAATTTTTTCATATTTTAACTGGAACGAGCGATAAGTTATAGTTGACTTGCGTTGTTAACGCTTGACTCCACTTAAGTTAAAACTGCCTACAGTAAAATTAATAAAGGTAAACTATACTGAATAATAATCGAGCCTGCCGTGCGAAAGAATTAATTATTTTATCAGACTAAACCTATAATAGTTTAATCCTAAGAATACATATTTTGTTTATCCTAAACTTATCGCATGTTCACAATGTGATTATATATGTTTTTTTCGTTTGTTTGACTTTTTTTTTATTAGCATTGTTTATAAACCGTGTGCATGTATAAACAAGTTTATACACCCACGCATGTGAAAAAAGAAATACAATCAAAACATAAAATTTAGCTGTTATTTGCATAAATTAATAAAATAACAGTAAAACATATTTCATGTTCAAATTAGCATTATGTTATGAAATGACGTAGGTTCATTTGAATGCGGTATATATTAATACTGTAAAGGACTACAGGTATTCGTAGATGAAACAAGAATATAAGACAGTCTGTTTTAAAAACCGCTGTATTTCATTTCGTTTTAATTTCATTAGAAAAAAAGAAAATTGATTTCTTTCTATGTCAATGAGGTTACAAATATCACGCGTAGGCACACGGACACGAATAATGTAATGAAATAAATTTAATTATTTTTTTCATAACCGACTAATCTGAGACATATGTAATAGTGACTTAATATTTAGATAAAATTATATTATTCTTTATTTTTATATTTTAAATTTTGAAATACGTAAAATTAAAAATATATTTAATATGTTTTAGAAAACGACTATATTATAAAAGAGAACTAACTGAGATCGTAATATTTATAATTTTTAAAAACGAATATTACATTTAAGTTTTCAGTAAATTTTCGTAACTGGATTATAAAAGATTTGGGTACTTTTCGATTATACGGGACTCCTACTGAAATCTTAGTTTTGAGGCATTCTTACACGAAATTTGTGTCTACTGGCCACCGAAATAGATAAAATATATATAATTTGTCTATTTAACGTTAATTAGACGAGGTTATGTTTATATTCGTGCACGATTCGTCATTACACGGAATCAGCATAATCTAATCAAACATAGCGTACGATCGCTTCGCTCGCTAACCTCGTCTGATTAAAGTTAAAAATAAAAATTATACACAATAAGTTATACATATATAAGTTTTTATCGTGTCGAGTTGCGTATAAAGAAACTTTATGAGGGGTCCCGTATAACCGGTAAAGCCAAGATTTGGAATAATACGAAACCAAACAAAATATTAGTTAAAATACTTTTATTAAAAATATAAAACAAGTTTTAAGTTATTTTTAAAAGTTATTATTAATGCCCTTCTAATAATTATTATGTAGATTTAATGCCAAATCTTTTAAACAATACAGTAATCATCTAAGAAATGTACTTCTATCTGATATTAAATGTATTTAATACAAGAACGAATGTTATCGGATCTCTCGATTTTTAGAAATAGAAATTTATTCCTTGTATTTATTTATCGGAAATCTGTAATTTTTATTTAGAAGTTGTAATAATTAAAAAATAACTCGTCCCGAATTTTAGCTCGTTTGCACACATACCGTTCCTGATACCTAGTAAGGCAAAAGTCATCGTACAAGTTATTTTTAGTATAATTAGAGCGGTAAGCCTGTGTGTTATTTATTCATATTTTATCAGATCGTATTGAGAGCCCTTGATTTGTTTTTTATTTCATGAGAATCATTGAAATTTATCTATTATAATTTAGTTTATGGTGATCGATATAAGATGTTACCGGTAGTTTTAATGTAACGAAATTTACTTTCAAAATTTTTGTTTTGAGTACTTAGCCTAACTCGATTTTACGTGTGAAACGCACAAAATGTGTCTTAACTTGTATTCTAGCTAAAAGGTTTGAAACTAATCTTTATTTACTGTCCTCGCTTGATTTGACCGTTTTTGGACGGTTTTCTATTTATTAATCATATTTTCAAGCAGAACATTTATTTAGATGAAGAACGAATATTTTAAATAAAAAATATTCAGCATATCACGAGGACGAAGCGGTATTTAAAAAAAGGATTTTTTTTTAGAGATGTAAATATATTTCGGATTAGGTTTATGTATTCTAACCCATCGGGTTAATCTAGTGGTAAACGTGTCTTCCCAAATCTGCTGATTTGGAAGTCGAGAGTTCCAGCATTCAAGTTCTAGTAAAGGCAGTTACTTTTATACGGTTTTGAATACTAGATCGTGGATACCGGTGTTCTTTGATGGCTGAGTTAACTACACATTAACTACACATCTCAGAAATGGTCGACCGGAGACTGTACAAGACAACACTTCATTTACTCAATATCATCCTTTGAAGTATTATCTAAACGGTAATTACCGGAGGCTAAACAGGAAAAAAGGTAGGATTATGTATTCTGGTTAACTTTATGCGAAGCAGGCATTACATTTTCTGTCATCTGGTAAACATTGGAAATCGTTAATATACTTTATTGTAGGCCTATTAAATGTCATATTAATTTTTTAACCCGTCTAGACGGTTTAAAAATGTTATACCTAGTGTTCCGTTCCACGTCGAGCCGTCCGGTGCTGCGATCTAGTGGATGCTAGCGCTAACCGGAAAGTGAAGCCGTACTAATATTCTCGGTTAGAATCCCGCCCAGTGCGGTCGCATTATTCATTTCGTCCGGATGGACAATTAGTGCTAGTTATATTCTACGCCAAGATCCCGCCAAGTGCGGTCGCATTATTCATTTCATCCGGATGAATAATTAGTGTTAGTTATATTCTACGTCAGGATCCCGCACAGTGCGGTCGTGTTTTCATTTCAGTCCAAGGGGACTCATAGTTTCTTGATAATGTTCAAGTTTAACTATGACTAAAGTATCATACATTCTTAAATTTCATGTAAATATTGTAATTAAATTAAAATGTCAAGGGTGACAACAAATTAAATATAACTTTTCAAGAAGAACATATCGTTGTTTCATTTCTACCATCTACCATCGCATCAAAAAATACAGTCCACACTACCTCTAAATTCTACCACCTAGTAAGTAACCCGTTTTTCTCGTTCGTTAACTTACCCTCGTTCATAAAATTCACGAATGAACTGAAGACACAGAAACGTCTTCCTCACGTTTAATACAGTTCTATTAAGAAGTAGTTAACTTTTAAGTTTTTTGTTCGTCTAAAACTGGTAGTTTCAATTTTTTCGTAGAAAAATGAACTGGAACTGTATTATTAGGCGTTCCTTGAGCTACTGAAAAATGTTTGTTTGTTGATATACACCTATTTTGACACTGTTAATACAGACTTCCACTCTTCTCACTCTCTCTTTCACTCTCACACCCTCACACACACACACACACACACACACACACACATATATATATATATATATATATATATATATATATATATATATATTATATAACTGAAGTTCAGTTTTAGTTTATTTCATTTATTTATTTTGTAATCTGATACTTAACTGGTTTGAACAATAATACATATTTGTAATTTTTCTAGTGATTTGATCATAGGAAAGTTGCTATTATGTTACGTATCGCAACCGAAAAGGCTTCAGGTCAGCTGACACGCGATACAAGGATGGAATTTGCATTTCATTAACATTGACACCCCGTTCGTAAAAGTAACATCTCTTGCAAGAGTTGGGAGGGAAAATTAAAAGTGAAAACGTTTTCGGTCGATTTCACAGTCAAGAACCATTACCAGTACGTTACTGAAACGGTATTATCAATAACTGCTTAATTTCTGTAGTACCAAAGGATCAGTATATAAATAACTGTGGAATAACGATTTTCAAAATATCTAAAATTAATAAATTCCTAAACTAGCGTAATAGGGCTTTGATATCAGACTTATGATAAGCATCCATACGGCATGCAGTAGTCGGGAAATTATTCATCGGGCCGATCGGTTTATTGGCCGATTTGGCACTGACATCAGAAAAGGACGGGTTAGTTTCATCTTTTCTGAGTTCTTCGGAAAGGAAGACATTTATATATTTAGTGTTTACCAATTAACTCATAACTTTGTTAAAGCTATGTCCTCATTAGTAATTTAACGTGTTTTGAACACTTTTACATCCAACTAGAAATTTGTATTTACGAATTATATAATTTAAATTAACAAGCATGAAAACAAACAAGCTGAAGATTATACAATAACAAAAATTTGATAAAATTAAAAAAGAAAGTTGTTTTCGTGGCATCGGTTATTTATTCTTATATAGTGGAAAAGTAATTATACTTGCAAATAAACAAAAAACGTTTAAGAAAATTGAAAAAAAAACGAAATTTTAAAAATTTTATCGGCTTCCCCCCAATATAGCCCTCAACGTATATTTTCGGATCACGTTCACTACTGCTATGCCTAGAAAGACATAAAAATATCAGCTAAAAAAATATGCAATAAAGATAGCATTTTTCGATTTTTGAAGGGGGATTATTGGGGTAAAATGTTTTAAAAATGGTATGATAAATGTACACGCATTGATTGAGTTTAATATAAAGTGGGATTACGTTTGCAAAACTTTTAGAAAATTGATCCCAGAATTCTATCTACCCCACCACGTGGAGAAATTGACCCCAAAATTTTACCAACAAATTGCCCAATATACGTGAGTCTGTGAAAAATTTCATAAAAATCGGTTTATAGGGTTAAAAGTTGTTAAGCTTCAAATAACGCCAACGCACGTATATACTACATACGTACGAACATTACCTCCCCCAATTTTTTTTTTTGGGTGGGTTCGTGGGGTCATGAAACGTCGAGAAATAAAAAAAACCCATAACCCATTTTTTGACTTTCCTTCTTTCACCATAGCCCTAGAGCTGTGATGCCAGAAAAGTCAACATAATGGGCGTATTAAAATCTCTTTTTTATTTTTAAGACCTACATCAGTATAAAATATTTACTGTATAAGACGTGATGTATATTACGCTATATTTTTATTTGATATCTATTATATATTTACTATATAAGTTCACCACCGTAATCCGTATGTATTCTCAATTGATAATATACAGATATGTTTTGTTATACATATTGATGTTATAATATTTTCCGTTAAAACAAATAGTTTTCGATTTAAGTATTATCTTATGAGTCTGCTCGCTACAAATTTATTTTCTAATTTGTGGTTTATTCCGTATATCAAAATAATTAACAGTTTCCGATACGGAAAGGAATGAAATAAGATGTATATCTCCGCGATATCTTAATCTGGATTCGGTTGAAGCTATAAAGAAATTACAGGTAGAATTTGTGAGCGAATTAACCATCAAAGGAAAAACTAATTCACATTTTCGGATGAAAATATTGTTTCAACGGAAGCCAGACATGAGCTAAAAAATCAATTGAGATATTGATACTAAGCGGTATCGCACTCATTTCTATTTGATAAATTCGATTTCAAAGTAAATAAGGTTAAAAAAAAATGATTAGAAAAGGAAATAGCTTCATTTAAAATTTGTCATTATGTTGTTGGTAAAATCATAAAATATTGACGAAGAAAGGAAAAAAGTAAATTTAATCGAGAAAGATAAGATTTCAAGCAGAAAAGTTCATTTATATCGAGTATAGATCAAAAAATTAGATTTATATTCATAAAAATATTCCCGTTCAGCTTGGCGCTTTATTCTGGCAAATTACACACTAAGGAAGAAAAAGAATAGACTTTTGAAATATGCTTTTTTTGCAGAAGAATGTTAAATGTAAGTGGATTGATAAACGAAATGAAGAGATTTTGAGAAGAATAGAGAGAAAAGAAGCTTGTAAAATTTCTCGAAATTCCAAACAATTGTGTATGGAATTCAATTCCGAACAGGCGGAAATAATGACTTCTTCCTGGAGGAAGCCTTGAAGCAATTCTTCGGGTGGGTCCTTTCGTATTCCCTTTCTCTATCGTTCCTTAATCGTTATTCACTCATTTTGGGTAGATACCTACGGTATTGGTAGTTAAATTTAGAGAATTATTTGGTTAGTGTGATCTAAGGGGAGCGGCTGTTAGTAAGAACCAATCTGGAGGCTATTTCACATCCATTGGCTGCATAAAAGTTCAGTGTCAAGTAGTGGTGCTTATCGGATAGTCAAGTCTTCTACTAATCTCTCAACTACTTATATACAATATTTAATAATATATATATAATATTTAGTAACTTCGTGCTTAAATTACATTTTATTACTAAAAATGTTTTCCCAAACAAACAAACAAACATTAAGGAAAATATAACAATGTCCAGTGTCCTCCTTGTTCTTGTTGAAAATTAAGTTTGAACATTTCTATAACATTTCCCAAAAACTATTTTCTGTTAAATCTGTTAATAACCCTTCCCTTTTTCACATTTCTTGCTCAGTTGATTTTTAGTGCTATTGGTTTTCCCATTATTGAAAATTTTCTAAGTAATTGCTATTTCAGACCGAAATGATTGTTTTTGAAAATTAAAAACGTTACGTTTGTGTTTGTTTTTTTGTGATTTAGATAAGGAATAGCATGCGATTAAAAATTTAAGGTGAAAAAAAAAAAATATTTGTTTAAAATAGAGTTTTCGCCGTTTCTTATATCAAGTAAAGCTCGATTATTCAATGTAGGGTTTTGTAAATAATGTCAGTTGTACTTTACCTGATACGTTATCTATTTATTCCGATGTTGTAGAAATAAATTAAAAACCTGTGAAAAAAAAACGTATTAATAATATATCTACGCAAAATTTTTATTACAGTACAGCTCATTCTGAACTGACTTTTTCTTTTCTTTTTCCTGTTTAGCCTCCGGTAACTAGCGTTTAGATAATTCTTCAGAGGATGAATGAGGATGATATGTGTGAGTGTAAATGAAGTGTAGTCTTGTAAATTGTCAGTTCGACCATTTCTGAGATGTGTGGTTAATTGAAACCCAACCACCAAAGAACACCGGTATCCACGATCTAGTATTCAAATCTGTGTGAAAATAACTGACTTTACTAGGAACGCTAGAACTCTCGACTTCCAAATCAGCTGATTTGGGAAGGCGCGTTCACCACTAGACCAACCCGGTGGGCTAATTCTAAACTGACTAGGACCAATGATTATTACAGTATAGTTTGAAATTTCTTAGTGTAATGTTAGAGGATAAAATCTCTTAGGATGATGACATTGATTTTGTCTTAAAATAAAAATAAAAAAAATATTTTATTTTGAAGCTCCTTAATGAAACGCTAAACTTAACATAATTATAAAATAAAATATCATTTTTGGGGGTCTTTCACAACGTCAACTGCGTTTTTATTCAAAAAGTCGACTGTCTAATCATTGTTTAGTATACAAATAAATATGAATCGTATAATCTAATATTTAGTAAATGAAAAATTTTAATTTACCTAAAACGTTGTATCTTCCTCTCTACCAAACCGTTCACTACAACTGCTTTCGTGTAACTCGGCACTCCGTACAGTGGTTGGCTGTATGGGAAGGAGCCTTTATTTTATTTCATTATTATTTTTTTATCTTTAAATTAATTACAGTGTTTGCGTACTTTGTACGCTGCTTTGATCAAAACGTTACCTCGGTCTCCCTCCATCCGTCCTGGCAGATTCCGGTGCACTACATTTTTTTCCGTTGTATCTACCCGATCGTGACGTAATTATGTAGTGTATTATTATATACCGATCAGAATAAAAGATTATTTATTTAATCGTTGAAAATTTACATTGAAGTATAATTTATCAGATTGTACACTAAGTTTGAACGATTCAAATCATCGAGTTAACAGAGTTTTATCGTATTTAATCATTTTATTGCGAGTACTTTAATCATGTCTTGTTTGCAAAATAGAACTATAGTATTTATTTATCGCAACATTGTAATGATACTATGACGTCTAGCTAATTATCTGCAATAAAATAGAAAAGACGTGTTAACAAACTTCACTAGGGATTTTGAAATTTCCGTTATTACATCGTAATGCTAACGTACAGGACGCGTTATCACCATTTAATTGACAGAAGCTGCTCTCTAAATGACTCGGATTATAAGCAGACGTAACCCATACGCGTAGCCACACTGACCGTGCTTCTTCGATTGCGTAACTGGGTCAAACTACGTACTTCTTTCAATGACCGTTTCTTTGGCGATAAAAAAATAAAATATTTAGTTACGCTGTTCAACGAGAAGTATAATGAACTAGGCCGGCCGTCCAAAAATGTTTTTTTTTTTTTTTTTTTTGTCTTCAGTCATTTGACTGGTTTGGTGCAGCTCTCCAAGATTCCCTATCTAGTGCTAGTCGGTTCATTTCAGTATACCCTCTACATCCTACATCCCTAACAATTTGTTTTACATATTCCAAACTTGGCCTGCCTACACAATTTTTTTCCTTCTACCTGTCCCTCCAATATTAAAGCGACTATTCCAGGATGCCTTAGTATGTGGCCTATAAGTCTGTCTCTTCTTTTAACTATATTTTTCCAAATGCTTCTTTAATAAAGAAGAATTTCTTTAATAAAGAAGCAATTTTGGAAAAAATAATTCATCTATTTGAATTATTATCATATGGAAAAATTCCGATTATAATGCAAATTATACGTACAGTAGGATAAGTTTAAAAAAAGTGTTTAAAAAGCGTGGACGTATTAGCGCTTCTAGGTTTCTTATACGTCAAATCCATTACATTTTATACACCGATATACAAATTCAGTTTTTTTGTAAATCACTATAATCCGTTCTCTACTAGTATATCTATGCATTACACTAAACTGTAATAAGTAAGCGGATTAAGATTTTGTAAAAAATCTTAGATTAACCGATTTTAAAAAAAATTATAGGAAGAACTTAACTCTAGCTCAAATTTTAGATTATATATTAAGTTGTAATATTTAAAGAGAAATCACCCTGTCCGGATAAAAAAAAATTATTCCACTTACTACCTTTGGAGACGCTGTATAATAAAGAAAAAAATATAAATATAAATATAAATATAAATATATATATATATATATATATATATAAATATAAATATATATATATATATATATATAAATATAAATATATATATATATATATATATATATATATATATAATGCTGGCAAATCAGAAACAATTTGCCAAAAATGGTTTGAGGAAATGTTTTTTAGATACGCGCTGAAGATACATTTTAGCAAAAGATTTCGAGGAACAGAATGAAGGTGTCGCTTGTAGGGGAGAATATGATCTGCATTTCATAAATAGGGCTGGCATTCACCGTTATATTCGGTTAAACGAAGAAAACCGTGAGGGAATCGGTCGATTCGCTCCTAACTTTTCCCAGTAATGCCGAAACGGAATGCTTGTTATTCTTAAGAAAGGCTACGATGGTTTCAGGAGTTATCTGCGCCTTATTTCGGGATTACGATTTGTGATTTCTGGAACTTTAGGTACTTAGAGGAACGTTTAAAAACAATTTAAAATGGCAGCTGTGATTTTGTATAGAGTAAATAGTTTTTGTAATTTACTATCTGAGAATACATTTAAAAAACAGATTACCGGAACAAGAATTAAATCTAAAAATTCAGTAACTTTAACAGTATTTTTTCTTTTTAATTTTTCACGATGGTCATTTTCGAGCAATAGATGAGATCATAAATTTTTCTTTGAGCGAATGATAATCCTTTACACCTGTATTCAAGTTATTTTGTTTATTCCACTTAAGTTAAACGTCGGTTTACCTTGTTAAACAATTTCCAAACTCTTATTTATTTATTTTATCGCTTAAATTATTCTTCGTTTTAAAGTGTTGCTTTTTAAAATTGTATTCGGCCGGAAATATTATTATTCTCCAAAATTTCGAGACGGCCGGTAACCTTGCACTCGATCAAATCGATATGCGTCAGACATCGAATCAACAAATAAATAAGAGAGCTCTTTACCGCCTACATCCGTTATTGCTTTCAGACCGGATAAAATCAAACATCGAGTGTGACAACATAACTCGGAAATTGTGTACTTACACGTATTGCTTTCGTTGCTTTCTATTACAACATAGTTCGCGTGCGGCAGTCAAGCGCAGTCGTTTGACGACATTGGCTTTACCTTATATTGATTTTTATCCGCTGGATTTTTACATTCGATGTAAATACTGTGTTAAACGTATCTATTTTACTTAAATAATAGTGTAAAATGGTTTTCTATATACAGTTTTTAATAGAGTTATATGAATTTAGCCGTGTTGAGTCATTCTGAGCATGTAGGTCGACCGATTACATCCAAGCAAAGCTTCAAGGAAGCTTTCTCGTCGTGTGTGTGATCGACCACGTGTTCACGAGTATGTACGTGAACATATACACGCAGTCATTATATGCTACATAATATATGGGCTACCGGAATCGTATAATGTATTAACATGTTCAGTCCTGCTTCGATTATCTACGTTTGTTACTCGATAGCTGAATTTACCACCGCATTCCGGATACGAATTCTTATCGGTTGTCTGGAAAGAAACCCTCGATCGTAATTCCGAAAAAAATTTACAGAAGAAAGTTACTTGAATTTTTGTCCCCGGTAATTATTTACGTAAAAGGTTATAAAGTAACAGCGACCTATTTCCGCGTTTCATGTGGAATGGGATCACAGCCCCCTTTTGAAATTTCAAAGCATTTTTCTTATGAATTTCGTTTAAAAATTCACAGGGGTCACGTTAGAAAAAAAAATGGTTTTCAAGGTAAGGCGTTTCAAATTAAATTTCATTTCCCTCGAAATGTTTTACTTAAGATACATTCGGAGCGTGTGGGTTACAAATCAACAGTTTGTCCCAAAGGTGGCGTGGCTCGTTTGAAATATATATATTTCTTACACCATTTTTAAAAATTGTACTCTAGTGTTTTAAACTTTAAATCGGTTTTTAACGCGTTCTCAATCTGTAAAACACAAAAAGAGATTCAGAAGGGGGTTTAGCTGCAGTTTGAGCTTTATAAAAAAAGATTGTTACAGAGGTTTTTGAAAATTCTTTAACGTTATCATCCATTCCCTTTTGTCTTGTCTTTTTCGGTTGATTACATCCAAAGTCAATAACCTAGACGTCAACAACTAATCTTCTTTACTGGTTAATGCAGTGTATTATAGAAACAGAATTTCTTAACTAATATATAACTTTTCCAATTAGAACAAAAATATAATTTTGAAAATCGATTGTCAACGTATTATTTAAAACCGAATTATACATTATATTTATGTCCATTTTCTTGATGATATAGAATTATTACATATCGATAAAAAATTAAATAAAGCTAGATATAATCACAATTCTTGAAAGTTAAAATTTTATAGCATTGTAGCTGACTTTTGAGATAAGCCATTTTTTTTTTTTAGTTGATTTCTTTGTAGGCTATGGCAAAATACTTACCGACTAATAGAAATTTGTTTGAACGTTTATTTACGGTTGCAATTGGAAGTATTAATCTAAATATACTATATATATATATATATTTTTTTTTTATATGATCTATTTAGTCTCAGATCGATCACGAAAAAAAAATTATGTCGTGACGGTTTACAATGTTAATAATATCCAAGATGTTTATAATGGAAATTATAGAATTCATTAATCCGTATTTTGCAGAACAATTTACAGTGTACAAAGTTAAATATATTAGAAAATGATATCGGGTCTTTTGTTTTATAAAAAAATAGGTTGAAGAGAAATCCTTAAGACCTAGATGAGACTCAGTGTTATATGGAGCGGAGATGCAAACGGTGACGAAGAATAGCGACAGAAGAGATTCGACTGTGATGAGAACGCTGAATTAATAGTACTTTGTAAGATTACTAGCTTGAATTTAGCTTTGTTATGTTACTAGCTGTTGGTGAATTACTGCTTTGAATTACTAGAACTGATAAAACTACAATAAACAATGTTAAACAGATCAAAATATCCGATCAAAAGAATTCAAGAGAAAAATGATGTGGTGTATTTAAGAAGATATGAAGCTTACGTAGGTAGAAGAGCGACAAAGTAGGAATCGTGAGAGGTACGGATAGATTAGAGAATCGAAAGAAATCTGAATTAACTCAAAGATTTGAAGGAAAACGATGGTCGGTCAAGTGATGATTAACGAATTTGATCTCGGTAACTATGTGGGTCTCTTGTGAGAGGAATCAGACGAAGAGACATCGATTCGTAACGATGAAATAAATGACAGCAGCTTAAATTTTATTCGTTAGATAATTCATTTATTTTTCTCTAAACATATGTAACGTGAACAGCGCAAAAGATCATGCGTGTCATTCAGCGGTCTTGTATGATTTTATCGATCACACAAGTGTAGGTTCACCTTGCTTTAATCCTTAAGCAAGGATTAAAGTGTCAATGTGTTTTTATTTTTTCATAGTATCAGGCAAACAACAATTATGCGTTCAAATTACGCTAAATATTAGTTGAAGATCCTGTTAAAAAACAAAATTACATGTCGATTTGAGCACCTATGTAACAAATACATGACAAACCCATTTTTTCCATTAACCTTTTTAATCAATAACCGCTTTTTTTCTCGCTTCTGCGTATGGTAGTGTATGTGGAAACAGCATAAATTTTTTTTTTACTTATTTTAAGCTTATGGTGCAGAAAACGGAGGGAAGTAATATTTTTTAATTTTCGCTAATGTCGATAGGTAACACAGACGTCAAATGGAATGGATTAGTTGTATTGGAACAGGAAAATATATAAAAGACTACAGTTTAGAAAATATTGAAAAGTTTTATTAAAATCGTGTAGTGATATTAAAAATCCATGAACAGTTGAAATAATATGTTATCCTGGTAATAATCTGTTTATGTAGCATTTTAACTACCAAATAGATATGTAGATTTTAGCCCACCTGGCCTATTGGGCTGGTCTATTGGTTAAATTGCCATCGCAAATCAGCTGATTTCGAAGTCGAGAGTTCTAAGGTTCAAATCCCAGTAAAGGCAGTTAATTTTATACGGATTTGAATAGTAGATCGTGGATACCGGTGTTCTTTGGTGGTTGGGTTTCAATTAACCACATATCTTAGGAACAGTCGACCTGAAACTGTACAAGACTACACTTCATTTGCATTCATACATATCATACTCTGAAGTAATATCTTACGGCGTTTCCGGAGGCTAAACAGAAAAAAAGAGACAGATATGTAGATCTTAAAATTATCCCTAGATGGTAGATAAATCGCCGCTAGATGGCGGGTTATTTGCCGTCAAATGCGGGTTAATTTTATTGGCGTGGAATTCAATTTGACGAGTTTTTTTACACGATCTAAAAACGAAAAAAATAAAGCTAAGCGAGGTATTTGTACCCATAAGTTATACATTTATATCAAAGTATATGGAATTTTTCTCCCGACAAAACTTTTAACAGAATTAAAATTATACTTCATAAAATTGGTTATTAGTCCTTAACGATTAATTTCGTATAACCAGAAGTAAATAATTCGATAAACGAATGAATCTAATTATTTTAACTGGAACATAATTAATTTACTTTAGGTACATTAAATTCATTGACTGTAGTGTAAACTGGAGGTTTTTGTTTTACGCGGTCGATTACAAAGAAAAAAAAATTAAAACAAATAATTTATTTTATTTAAGGAGGGTAGTATTCTACTTTAAAATGTTTTTAGTACGTCGGAAAATTATTAACTCCGAAATTAAATTGTACGACTTGTAAAAATTCTCCCCGTTTCTACACTATAGGGAGTAAAATACGTTCGCGGCCTAATTTTATCCTATTAATTAGGCTATAGTTCCTTTAAATTTTTTTAAGTTTACTTTTTATGTAAACCTTTTCGTTCCTGAAAGTTACGGGTTTCGTTTTACTCTGTTTTTTAAGAGTCAAGGGGGCCAATGCGTTACACATTGTTTGGATTAGTAACGATGCTCTTAGGGTCGTGCAAGCGTTTGAAATTCAGAATGTATTCCTTACCTTTCAACACTTTGCTTGCTTAAATCGTATTGTAGCATTGTTACTCCGTTTAGAAATGGTGATTACCGTAGTTTAAAATATTCCTGTAATGTAGATCTTGGAGACTAGTTTGGTTACAGATATATCTAAATCTCAGCAGTTGTATTTTGTTAGTGTAAATTGTAGTAAACTTATCTTTTAACATTAATACTGCAACGATTTCCTACGATTTAGTCAACCAATATAAAGTAAGAAAAGAGTGCGATCTATTCTTGTTTAGTACAATTTCCGTTGATCGTTTTCAAGCCGAGGAAAATCTGAAGCGTGCTTCTGGTAATTGGAGACGTTTCAAGGAAAATAATACTTTGTTACGAAGTGTATAGCATTGCGTTTAAAGTCAAGATTGAGCAGATAGGAAAAGTTTATAATTTCTGCCATTTTGAACTTTAGTGCTCCTCATCCCCTAGATCCGAAAATTCTATAAATAGTTTAGATATATAGGATCCTTTACAAAGATTTCCTCCTAAAATTATTTCCGACCCTTATGCGAGTCTAATAATACTTTTGACTCGGATTCTATTTACATGAAATAATTTCAACGGTTTGTACGTTCAAAAATAACAAGTCTTCTGGATGAGAGGTTATCCCTTATGAATTTTATTGTAATTAATTGCAACTCCTTGGTTCGTTATATTTGAAATATTTTCAGCGTTACTACAGGAGAAAACGTTCCGTGATATTGGTGAAGCATTAATATGAAAGTTGTTTATAAAAAGGTAGGTACAGATGATCCACGGAACTATAAGGTATTGCCTTTTTAGCTTCATTACATAAAGATTCTACCTCTATGTTGCTTAAACGGATACTGCTTGGGCCGAGGAAAACTCGCTACTGCTGTAGGAGCAGAACGTAAGATAAGAAGTCGCCAAGATAATTGACTAATTTTGTAATCGTATTGAAACCGCCCACGTTTTGCTGTCTACGTTGATTGTTGGAGGGCGTTTGATGCGGTAGACCTTGATTTATTACGGAGTAATGGATTTATTAAGTTTGGGATGAGATCCAAATTTGAATATGAGTTTGAATCAAAACGTTAACGTTTCTATACTTATAGTGACAGTGGAACTGATATTTTCGATGTTGTAACTGATTTTTACATTTGCTAATTCGAATTAAGATCACTGATATTAAAGAAAAGTGTTATTTTTCGGAGGAATATGTTTAATTCGCTGTCGGTAAATGTTGACAAGGCCGAGGCGATTTGTTTCTCATAAAAAGTTTAATAAATATAAATTTGGTTGCAATTTTGTCGAGTGATAAATTCATTCGCTTATTTAGAAATACCGTTCTCGTCGTCCGTAATTTCGAAAGGCTTGCTCTCACTTTATTGCAAATAAATAATTATAATGATGTAATTAATAATACAATATTGTAACTTAATATTAATTATAATATCTTATCGTTAATGAATTTTTGAATCCAAAATAAAATAAAATTTCGGTACCTAATTTTGGAACATTTTACTTCTGAGCAAAATATTCCGTTTTATCGTTGTATTTTACAGATTCATTTAAAAAAAATAATAGATAGATACCAAAACGTTCACATTAATATTAATATTTGTTTTCTCGACCAACTGAAACAAATCGGTTTTTTTTAATTTTTTTATTACTAACAAACCCAAGATGTCTTTTAAATACCCAAACTGGTATAAGAAATTAAATTAATGAATAATAAAATAGGTAATTAAATCGATTCCTTTTAGTTAATGACCAATCGGTAACATGAAGATACATGAAGGTAGCAAATAAAAAAATGTCCTAAAAGAAGCCTTTGTAAGATAATGCATTTTGCGAAATGAATCTTGGTACCAAATGTTATAAGATAAACTGGTCGTAGCTTCCCTTATAAAACTGCTAATTAGTCTGTCAAGTGTAATGTGTCCGTACCAAATTTCAGATAAGGAATCTAGCGTGTATTTAGGAATACATCTTGTAATTAATTGTGGATTAATTATGTCATCGTTTTAATTTGATTTATTTGGCTTCGATATGAAAGCGACTTTTACTGGAGAGAAGTTCTTAGCTTAAAATTTAAGCGAATTAATTGGGCTTTGTGTTTTTTTTTTTTTTTAATTAGTGATACGTTAGCGTTTAATTAGTATTTTTCATGGAAACATTGGCTAGAATTACATCAGTACTGAATTTAATTTTCAGTTATTTTTTTATATGAATACGCCTTCCTAAACTTACAAAATATTGGCAAAACATCAAGAAACCAATAATAATAATTGACGTTTTAACCAAAATTTCGTAAATATTTTCGACTAAAACCGTTGTAAGTTAAGTAAAACTTTTGTTTTTCGTTAAAATACTTCCTGAGCAAGAATTGTAAAAAAAATCATCCGGATTAAGCCATGTCCTACTCCAATTTTTTAAATTTTATTTTAAATATAATACTAATTTTTGGTTTTAATTTCATTTGGTTAGTTTTTAATCGATTTTCAAAAATAAATTCTAAACTATGAAAATAAACTCTGAAACTATGAAATTGAAATAAGTGTGGAGTTTATTACGTTTTAAGGGATAGCTATATTCTTGATTATTAGAAAAATCGGTTTGATGTTCATTAAATCCTACTTAAAAGTCCCACATTTTTCCTATCTACTTGTATTTTTGTAACTAGTATTTATTCTATTTTTTTCTTCCCTAGTTGATTTTACATTTCATTGTTTCTATAATCAAACTAGTTAAAATTAGATCACTTAATATAAGATCCGATCGACATATATTTAAAGAAAAAGACGATCCAAATGAAGACGAATGTGATAATTTGTGGCAGAAGAAACGTAAAAGAACTTTTACATTTTTTTATAAAGAAAAATAACCTTTAAAAAGTTCGCTACAAATTCTTTCTTCTCCCATTTGTTGTACAAATCTCTTCATTTTGTTATTTGACGACCGAACTAATTGCATCATCTTCTGTGATAACACATTTTATAAGTTTCTTAATATTTGTCTTTGTGGCTTTGTTTTTTCCCGTTCAATTTCCATGTATGAATATTTGTAGAAATTAAAAAATCTTTTTTTTGGAATTCTTGAATCAATGTTCGGTAAACTCCTAGACTATCCCTTCTTTCTTCCTGTTTAGCCTCCGGCAACTACCGTTTAGATAATTCTTCAGAGGATGAATGAGGATGATATGTATGAGCGTAAATGAAGTGTCTAGACTATCCCAGTTTAACTTTAACATCTATTCATCTAAGACATCAAGCATATTAACCAGACATCTTCCTATTTTCAATATGAAACCCTCATTACTTTGGTTGTTGCCTTTGATAACAATCGTATTGATTTTCTGTCTGGAGTTAAATTTAACTACTCGTATTTATTTCTTATTCTCGCCCTAATTTTAAACGAAACATTAATACCATCGATGAAGTGTTAGAGTATTAATAAATAAAAGCTTTTTTCTACATATTTTTACTGTAATCTGAAAATTTTTTTGCGTTTTATTTGCTGGTTTTCCATCTACCAGATAAAACAGAAAGGCACATCCTTTTCTGTACTTCATTTTATCATAGCTCTTTGTTCAAGAACAAATTGACGACTCTTCTTCTACATCTTAACCCGAGCAGTTGATACCTCCTGAAGAAGCTGTAAGTCGTCCAGAACATCGCCCTGAGGAACTCAGCTCTGCGCAGAGATGCCAGAATACAAACAGTCTGCGAGGTGGGACTGGAACAGGCGAGTCGATTCTTTAATTCAACACCTTCGTCCGAGTTCCAGCACATCCGAGACATATGCTGGAACGACCCGCAGCCACAAGAAGTCAGGAAACGGCCTCACGCAGTCTAGGTCGAACCACCATGAGGCAGCAGCCAACCAGGTGAAGTACAAAACTCCAAGGACAGCAAGAGAATAGTGTGTTTGACCAAACCCCACAAAACCCAACGCGGTCCATTTAATATGTGTGTATTGACGTGAATGTGTATGGATTTAAATTTTACAGTATATTGTGATTAGAACGGTTACTATTGGGTAACTAAGGAGGTGGGAGATGAAAATTATGATTCGTGGAGGTAAATCGTTTTATAATACAATAACCTGGATCGTTGATTTCAGGAACAGCTGTAAAAGTTCTTGTCTTCTGCGCAGTCCTTTAAAAGATTGCGGATACTGTCACGGTATTTTGCTAATTTTATATTTATTTAATTATAGTTAGTTAATTTTATATTTAGTTAACTTGTATTTAGTTACCCGGTTTTACGGATGAAGTTTATAGTTCAAAACAACCGAATCATTCAGTTTTGAACCGTTTCATTCAGTCCGTTTAATAAGATATTTTTATCGGTATGAAATTTATCATCGCTGTGTTTTATTTATGTTATCGTTATCCATTCGTAAAAGGTAAACATAATTATATTATTATAAGTTCTATTAAGGCTCGGCAATTCATAATAAATAAACTGACAGTGTATTATGAAGCAGGTCATAATTAGTATAACAAAAACTACAGTAATATTAATAATAACAATAATAAACGATATGCGATATTGTTTGTGTACTCGTTATTTTGATACGGCATATCACGCTCTTGTAATGTACTTCCACCGGTAATCGTAGCGTAAGTGAAAGTTATTATTTGTCTACAAACGCTACGATACGATTACATTTGTACATCTTATTTACTAGAAATGACTGACGTCTGTCAACCGTCTTCGTTGTATCATATTCTATGCCGGAAAATGTAAAGAGTAATGTATTTTATAATCTACGGAATACACATAACTTCATTTATTTTGTTATTATTATATCTTACTTTCTATTAAATCTTGCAGCGCACTAAAATATATGTAAACCTAAAAATAACTTTTAATTCTGAGATTATATTATTCCGGTTTTATTATACGCTTACATATTCGGATATTTTACGGCTGTAAATATTGCTGTTAAATACAGTTTTTATTTAATTATACTAAATAAAGTGCAAAATTGATTATCGGAAGATTAATTATCAGAAAGATCCGATTAACCGAATTACTCTTACTAGTATAAAAATAAATATTTGGGTTAATATCATCTATATTTTGTCAAAAACAGGTGAAAAAAAGAAAATTATCGGTTTAATTGGCCGATGTTAAAATTTATCTAAACATAACTCATTATAATTTTTCCCCTCAGAATTTTATCGTAGATATTTTTATCGGTAAATCTAAGATAAATGTTCTTATAAAGTAAAAAAAAATAATTGTTAACGCGGAGACAATTTTTGGTCAGTTTTACTTCAAATTTTATCGGTATAGAAGTCGACAAGAATCTTGTAATATGTTCGCGACTGATTTTTTTTATATCGACACCATTGTTGGAACAAACCTATTATCATTTTGGAAACGTCGGTTAACTATCGGCAGACTAAAAACATTTAAATTTCCGATTTGCTTACAACGATTAACGCCTGCTGCTAGACGGTGTTCTAATTCGTCTGTAGGGTACGTGAGATATGCGCTGTCGTGTCGATAGTTATCTTGCTCGTTAGTAATTAAACGATGCGTAGTTTTGTATATTTTTTCCGAGATAGTTTTAGGTTTCACGTGTAGGTTTTGAGTGGCTTATTATTATAACTGTAACGATGATCCTTTAGGCAATTTAGTCTTTATTCTTTTTGGAGGCTAGGTCGGGGTCAGCACTTCGTTTAAAGACGTAGGTAAAACATTTCAAACATCGTACCTACCACCCACTTACACCGATTAATAACGTTAAAAAAATGAAAACATATTAAAACATTCAGACGACTCTTTTAGTATTTAAAATATTCTATAGTAACATAAAATATAAATTGAAATGTACAAACAAATGTTAAAAAATTAAAACTTTATTTTTTAACATCAGAAAATGTTTTCAAATATTTGAGCGACCGTAAATTAAATAGAAACAAGGAATAGCGTGCTTGAATAACCTTTAATGAATTATAACTGCATAGAAAGTACATTTTTAATAACCCTTAGTTAAGAAAAATTACGCTTAATACTGAAATCTGTCGCTAGCAGAAGTAAATATATTATAGAGTAATATAAACATTAGTAAAACTCTCGATTCAATTTATTAGTTATAATTGTTTACGTAATCTGTATCGTTTTGCAGTAGCCATGTATTTGACGCGGCCTCTATTTTAATGTCAACCACTGAATCGTAAACAAAGCTGCATAAAAGTAAATGAATCTGTTCTGGTTTACTTTGATAGAATTTATCTTGACCGACGAAAAGAAAAAAACGGTCGTTTAAGATCCAAGAATTAATAATACAATATGAAGATAAAAAAAAAAAAATAATAATAACACTATCAAATAAAGTGGACTTTTACGTTTCCAATTCCTTTTTAAAATTTTTTGAAGTCTGTGATGAATTAAAGATAAGAAAAAAGCTCTTGTGTATTTATGTACGCACGTAAGAAGTTATACTTCTTTGGCGTGAATAAAAAAATAATTTTTTTACGCATTGAAACAAATTTGAACTGAGTCAAACGATCGATAGACGACATTAAATACCGTGAATAAAAGTTTAATTATATTAAATAATATTTATTTTATACAGTTTAAAAAGTATTGAAGTATTCGTTGTCATATAAAACAAAGTTCATTGAATATATTTCGATTAGTTTAGTTCCACTAATTCTTCGGATGACGATTGAATAGGCACGAGGGTTATCAGTGGCTTATGACATGAAAATATGATGCAAATAATTTTATTTTATAATAGTGTATTTTATAAAAAATTGTATTTTTTGTAAATTTAAAATTATTTACGCAAAATCAAGAATTTATTTGGTGTGCTATTTTCTGTGTTATTAAAAGGTATAATCTTACTCATAAAAAATAATACTTACATAAATATAACCTCAAATCTTCCTCACAAAAAAAAAAAAATATATATGCTGTAATATAAATAAAGTTTTATGAATATGAACAACAATATTCGTCTTCAGAAATTCGTGTATGTAAATACATATTTATTACGACTTAATATCCGTTATGTTTACAACACAGAGTGAATTACACTAAAACGCATGTGCGTGCAAACTGATTGACTTGGGCATGCGCAAATCTTCATGGTGTGTTACATCGACGCGCGCAATTTTCGTAACTTGCTGAACATACACTTTGATCAGTTTCTCATAACGCACCAAAAGAAGTATAACTTCAAAAAGTGCATTTCAATCGTTAAATTGTCATAATCGGTATTAATAACGGTGAAATAATATTGATTATTTATTTATTCCAGAAACAACACGCTGATGACCGGTGGTTCAGTTTCTTGATGTCATATGAATTTTGTAGCGTATGAAACGTATGCCAAGACCGATTGGGATTCGAACACAGAATCTTCCGGGTGAAAAGCAGACACTCCGCTAATTAGATCGACGGAGTGGTAATAGTAACAGTAACCATTAAATTTAAAAAAACCAAACGTAAAGTAGTACATTTATGATGAAATATAAAAAATTCAACTCCATTAAAAATATATATAAAAAAATACAGTTTACTACGAGTAAATTACCAAATCTCGTTTTAACAAAAAATGTTTCTTAACTTTTTTTAGATTTATAAAAATTACTATTTCCAGTGAATAATAAACATTTATCTTGCATAAATTTTGTAAAAATTAAAAAAATAAATATTTTTGGGAGAGCCGAATGATTTTCCCACTGATTAAACCGCCCGTCTTGTATAAATATTTTTATAAAAGTAATTTGACTTGGTGACCATTCGATGTAGAGTATTTTGGTGGTGTGGGTGGACCTACATTTTAAGTTAACTTTCTTCTTAAATTGATCATACGTTAACAGTTGTATTTTATATATATATATATATATATGTCATATATTCGTATGACATATTTTTTACAATTATTATTTTACAATCGAAATTCAAATTTAGTTGCTCTTTTTGGGTATGTAAACGGTGCTAGAGTGCATACTCAGTTAATTAAACGGTAGTAAATATTTTTCTTACTTAATCTGCTAGAAACTTGTAGTAGGCAATCAGTTAATATATTACCATTTCGAGCATTCTATTTGTAACCATCAAGCGTCGTTGGTTTATTATGTTTTTAATGACATCCCATTTCTATTAGCTAAGATACAAATTAAAGCTAAGCATGAACGGTTACCAACTTATATGCCATATCCAGCTTTCATTTTATCTATATAAATCATTTAAAATATTCATTCCTTACATAACGGCAGTGAAATAAATATATCATAGTCACGTTTCACATTCCTCGAATGTGTAAAATACTTACACCCAATTCTTTGTTTTTTCTGAAATTATTAGTTCTGATTTATTAAATGAATTTTTAATACTATTCATCATTAGAAATAGGTTAAAACAATCTGTTTTACGTTTTTTTTCTGAACAGTCTGAATTATCCAACATTCAATCGCGTATCATATCTTTATTACTTGAAAGGAACTTCCGGTCAAAATTAAAAAAAAAAAATGTTTTAATCCCTCTCCCGCCTGAATATTTTACTGTAATTTACCTATATCATGCGAATCATAAAATAGTAATACCGCAAGATTGGGGAAGGAACTCCGTGTTTGTAATTACAAGAACGTTTCAATGGATTTTGTAAACATTATATTTGTTTTAATTTTCATCGTTTAAAAGTTGTTTTTTTCTAAACTGTACTCTGAGCTCATAAATTAAAAGAGAATTAATTAAAAGGGGAGCAGGTGTAATATTTTGTTCAACTTATGTTTATTGCTTTGAAGCACATTCTGAGCGAGTAAAAGCCAAAATCTATTTTTCAACAGAAGGGGATCCCGTCAAGTAAAGCGATTACAGACGTCGCTTAGATTTCGATCACATTATACCACTGTTTCGTTAAAATTAATTCATTCTTGATTTTCGTTAAAACAGGTTTTGTCGTCGAGCCTAATCCCGTAGAAACGGTGGAATAGAGAAACATCGAGTTAGTAGGCGTAAATTGAAATAAACGATGCCATCGAAGCGAAAGCCTTTTTGTAACCAATGTAAAGGTGGTTTGGAAATAAAAGAAACCTAATAAATTACTTATAGAAGTAACTTTAATTATACCTATACAGCACATAAGCAGCAGTCGTTACGAAAAGTTTTGTCGATCTCTTACCTACGAAAACCGCGGTGCAGTCGATCATATGAGCTGTTAAAAAATCAGATTACCCAATTTTTATAAATGAGATACCAAAACAAAATTAGGTTTTTTTTTTTAAATTTGACTTGCGGGAACCGTGTAACTACATCCCACAGAACGTTATTTAGTCACCGAAATATTGCTGTATTAGTGACATCGTAAAATGTGGCGGTTCTACATTTATTGCCCCTGGATAATGGATTTATCCGAATATATTTACACCTAAAAATATCTTTAAATTTCATCGGTAAAAAGAATCATTCAGATCAGCCAACGGTTCTTAAGTATTTGGATAAATCGATATATACATACACTCATACTATCATTCCGATTAATATGTAACTATAATCTTCGAATATGTATATTTAATGCTATATATATCATCATTGTATATCTTATACATATGCATTCTTAATAAACATATTTCGTCTTCATTTGGACAAAATACTGGTGACTGTCAGTTTGTATTTAGTGTTTACTGAAGTAAACGTTTTGCTTACAGTAACAACAGCCATTATTCATATTATGCACTAAATCGTTGTGTAGTGAAGTATCGGGCCTATTAAAAAACTGATTTTCGATCTGTTGTTGAAAATAAACCGGTTGTAATAGCTACGTGTCGCGTACTTGTATTCTATTCGATGCTGATGAAACAGTTTTTTTTTCTAGTGGAGGAACAAGAGTCGATCGTCGCTTGACCCTTTGATGGTTGTGTCATGTTTGTTGTATTAATATTTGAGCGACAATACTGTGAAAGTTCGGTACCGAAAATTCCAACGGTCCTCAAAGGCGAGCACAAGGTTCTTTTACTCAAGAAGGGTTCAGTTCTGAATGACAATGAGCGGCATCACCTCGCAGATCGCATTGAGACCAGTTGAAGTGTGAAATTTTCGACTATATCTTCCACAGATTGGCGCTGTTACTGCTATTTCTTTTCAGAGAGAAGAAAAGCTTCTCTTACTGGAGAATAATAATTGCCGAGTTCAACGGGTTTTTTTCTTTCTAGAAGACGTAATAGTTTGATCATTACAACATTCTCATCTGAACACTCAGTAAATTATGTGATATATTTAATCATTTTTTATGTATAAAATTGTATATTTATTAATAACGTCATTATCTTATTTCTGTCTTAATATGGTAATTATCTCATTACTGTCAGTTCTTTTACTTCAAAATTACTTTATACTGTAAAAGGAAATAATACAAATTATTATAATTGTCTGTCAATTCAAAACCATCTGTTATGTATACTGCGATTAAAATACAACAGTTTTTTTTTCAAATAAATTGTTAGACGAAGAATGAATTTTTTATTTGCTAAAATCCCATTGTTCATTTACCGTACGGTACAAGATATTACGGTAACCAAATAGTTTTAGCGAGAGACGAGAATCGGGCCTTTATACTCGTAACTTACTCTGTTTTGCTTTACAAAAAGAGTCACCATAACTTAAACAACGGCCGTTTTAAAGCTCTCTAATTCGTATTCAGGCTCCATAATTTTACTACAGTCTCGCACTTAGACCATTATAATAAAGTCTATTGTAAGATTAAGCAGTGAAATTGTGTTGACTTAGAAAGCCTCAGAACGGCTGTTCATTATATATGTAATGCTTCCTGTAAAACAGAGTAACATTACAGACACATAATGTATTTGTTATAAAGTACGACTTATTAAAAATGTTTCGTTTCGGGATTATAATAATCACCTAATTATCTTTAAACGCGCAGCTAGTGTTATCAGAGAAAGGAAAAATGATGTAAGCTCGAGTTACGCAGCACTACTATTCATTTATTTTTATTGTACTTACCAGGATGCTACAGACTACCGTGTTCGATAACAAGCTTTTTACCCGCTGCTTATTTATTCTTATGCGGTTTTTGTGTCCTTTGAAAATTTAAAACATCTTTCTTTAATTTTTTGAAATTTATAATCTTTCATTTCGTGAAAACACTTTTTACGATGAAATTTATTTATTATATTCTCGGTTTTAAATCGGGTTAATCCGGCATGTCGAGGGCAGAAACGTCGAATGTCTGGAAGAGCTCCTCTAATTCCTTAGTCGGTGCCGGAAATTGAACATGTGTGTTAACCCGTTTATAAATTTGGACTCGACGTTAGAGAAAGAAGAGAAATTATATAAAATTAAATCCGATTAAAAACAGACTGTGATTTTAGATTTTTCTAATTTAAAACAAATTTTACTTAAAATCTAAATCTATACGGCCGTTTCGATCGTTAAACGATCATCATCAGTAGATACCGGAGATGAAGTATAAATATAAAAATAAGTAAATAAATAAAGGAAAAAATAATCAGTTTTAATTGCATGAAAAACAGTACTACGATAAACAAAAAACCGTTGTCATTTCAGACGATTCCAATATAGAAAGCTTAAATTTAGCTAAAAACTTTTAAATCATTTAAACCTGTTTATTTTTATCATTTCAAAACGTTCATAGTTCGTTCGTCACACCGTATCATCAATGCCCACTTCTATATCAACAAGTTTGGTCTCTGTGATAAAAATGTAAAAGATTTTTGGAGGTAGCATTAGCCTACTCACGATTTAATCGACAGTTCTTTTTTTAGTTATCACTGATTCGGGTGCTTTTTATTAGTCAAACAATAGAATCCTATAAAAATTTGGTAACCTGAAGTAACATTTTACTTAATTCAGCTACGCCTCGATCTGTTGAAGATCAATAAATACATTTTAAAGATTTTGTTGATTTTATTGATAACTTTTTTTAGGGTGGGGGGGGGGTAATTGCATTAATTATTATCCATCGCTGTTTTCTTCAGATGAAGAACACAAGTATCAAAGAAAAAGTGTTATTCTGTGTATGGGTCTTCCTCTCTCTGCGCGCGCGCGCGATATTGTTAAGTGATGATGAATGAACTGGCTGTACATTTCTGTAACTAAATTTAATTCATCTCGCCAAGGGTTACCTAGGTGTTATACAACTTCTAAGGTGAATGGAACCAGACTTATACCTGCGGAAAAATTCAATTTTTTATGGAAAGAAAGTTTTTCAGTTGTATTTCGAAACGAAACCCGTAATACTTTCTTATACTCTGTTTTAATTAGTTTATAATTATTAATAATCTTAAGCGATGACTAATTTAAAAGTGTTAATTTAGCTGGAAGACGTTTTACAGTTACACTTTTTATTATAATTTATTTATTTCTGTTTCAGGTAAGCCGATAGTGGAGTTTTATCTTCCATCGATTGACGATATTTATACACCTTCTTTGCTTAAGCATTTTGACGAATTTCAAAGTACTATTTCATCGGTAAGAACTATCCTACAACAGTCTATTTTTATCACTAGCCTAATAACGAATTTATATTTCATCGGTTTAGAATTAGGTATATTAAAGCGATAGTTTGTAACCTTCTATTTAAACATCATCCGCTTATTGTGGAACTGCTTTCAACAAACGCTTAAATCGATCGTTGTTGAGCCGTGCCTTCAAGCTCAATCGAAACGGTCAGCTCGATATTAAAATTATTTATAATATTAAAATAACGTACATTATTTATTTATGACTTGGTTGTCATTATCTTTCTTGTCGCTCTGACGCACGGTTGCATCGGGGACAGACTTTACAAATAGAATTTTTTTGGCTATGATAAAATGGTTTTACTAACCTAATCTTGAGCTGAACGGTTTTTTTACATTGATTTCAAACGTAAATGAAATGGAATATAATATTTACATGGCAAAATTTAGTCTACTGATGCTACAATTTCATTGAACCGTCAAAATTATTATAAAACCCTGTCGTATAATTAGTCGATAAGATAAAAATGACAGTAGCAACCCGCTCACACGAGACCCCTTATTGAAAAAATGGCTGTTTTAATAGAATAAGCGGGATTAAACAGCTTTGCTTATGTAAGCGGTATTTCTTTACCTATACCAATTCTAGCTCACAAGAACTCGCGGCAGATCGCTAAAATATGGTTAAGTTTCTGCATAAAGTAGATCTTAATCTATAATTGTTAGTTTCTTATTAGAATTCGGTTAAATCAATGTCATCTTGCAAGAATAAACTTTGAAAAAAAGCATGGTTCATGAAATTACGAGTATATTATTCTTAAAAGAATGGTTCGAGAATTTTTTTCACTTCTACATATAATATTAAAAAAAACTGATATTTATTTCCGAAAACATGTTTAGTAAACTCATTTTTTCCGTTTCAATTTTATTTGTTCGTGTTTTATAACGTTCTTTTTAGAGAAATTACAACAAAAATTCTTGTAATTATTATGAACTTATATAATTTTTATAAGATTAAAAAAAGTATAAAAACTTATATATATAGTACTTACAATAATGAAGATCATCAAAAAGGTTTCTTAATTAAAATTTGTATAATTAAATATTGGTTTAATATAAAGAAAAAAATGTTATCTATTTAATCGAAGACGGTGAAAAAAAATTACTTGTAAAAGAATGATACGAAATTAAATTTCAAAAAGGAATTTAAAAATATATATTAAATACTGAACTAATACAATGAATTTCTAGAAAAATAGACAACAGCGTTTTCAAGTATTTTGATTTGAAGAAAATACCATGCATTTGACAATTCGTTAGAACCAGTATTCGCAAGGCGTCGACTCACATTAGCGTCACCGTTTAGTTGTTGCTCGGTGTATTATTCATTCAGGAGAAGTTTGATCGAAATAGTATCTAACTTGAAGAGCTGTAAAGAAGAAAGATGCAAGTTCCGTAACATCATATCACTGAGCTAGAAAATTGAGAATCTGGTTCAGAAATATTCAAAATCTCGAAAAATTTCAGCGTTCTGCCAAAATCATCTTCACGAAGTGCATTAAATAATCTTGGCAGACTGTTCTTAAACTTCAATTCCTTAGAATCATTCGTAAAATTGGTTCGTAGCTCAAGCACAACGGAAGCCTTTCTGGTAGACGTTCGAGGAATCTTTACAAATGTCTCCGCAATAAGTAATTTATTTTTTATTGCACATCTAGTTCTTGGCCTACCTGATCGTGGAGCTTCTCCAACGCCTGAAGTATTTTCAAATTATGTATTCACCTTATACAGATGTTTACGGATCAGTAGTGAAGAACTGGGTTTTGTCGCGCGGTATTCTTCATGAATGGTAGGAGTGCCCGCCAACACTAAAAACTCGTCCTTATTTTTGTACTTAATCACCATTTTTTTTTTCAGTACTGATACAAAAATGAACGATTGAATAGTTACTATAACAACCGTTTACTATCAAGAACAAAATAAAAATTTGCCACCTGTAACAGAATTTGAATCTGAACGTAGAGAAAACTGAGATTTAGCATACCGATATTTGGTGTAGGACAGTGATTCTCAGCCTTTTTAGCTCCATGATCCCTTGACCCACCGGGTTGGTCTAGTGGTGAACGCGTCTTCCCAAATCAGCTGATTTGGAAGCCGAGAGTTCCAGCGTTCAAGTCCTAGTAAAGCCAGTTATTTTTACATGGATTTGAATACTAGATCGTGGATAACGGTGTTCTTTGGTGGTTGGGTTTCAATTAACCACACATCTCAGGATTGGTCGAATTGAGAATGTACAAGACTTACACTTCATTTACACTCATACATATCATCCTCATTCTTCCTCTGAAGTATTATCTAAACGGTAGTTACCGGAGGCTAAACAGGAAAAAGAAAGAAAGCTCCATGATCCCAAAAAATATATAATGAATATTTCACGACCCCTTAATCCCAACCCATTGAAACCTAGTTAAAACTAATTAGCTGCGTTGTGAGCGGCTATAACAAACTGCGTTGTTAGATGGATGTGAGCATGCATGTATGAAGTGTACAAATATGAGCAATTTATAGGTACCAACTTGATGTGTACTTGCTCTTGCAATTTGGTGTGCTTTCATATTATTCCCTGTGAGAGCGTCATGTTCGAACATGCATTTGAAACGTTCTAATACGTCTTGCTCTTTGCAGTACAAAAGAGTCGTAAGGGATTGCAGAACGTCATTTTAGTTTCGAATACTTGCGTCTGGTGCCTTTATTTAAGTTTTTGAAAGCGTAGCTTCATTGAAAATAATAATTGAGGTTTCCGTTGTTTAGTTTGCGGTCAAACGATGTAACCGTTTTATTACTTTTTTTTTTTCAATTAGATTCTTATCTTTTGCCAAATGGATCAGTTTGTGTAAAAATAAAGTGAGCCACCTACATCCAGTGAATCGATTGGTAAAAAGACAAGATAGTACAATGACAGTTACTTAATTTATGGTTTTATCTCATTGGATTGAAAGCCACATTGCTTTGCTGGCTTTGAAGTCCTTTCCGATTAAAGCATGAAGCCATCAAAATTAATTCGGCACTTGGAGACTAAACATCCGGATCATAAAAGCAAACCCTTGCAATTTTACGAAAGAAAATTACATAATTTGAGAAATCAACAAGCTTCTATTTGTAAATCAACTCATAATGATAAAGTACACTTGAAGCATCTTATCTCGTAGCATTAAGAGTAGCTAAGATATCTAAACCCCATACGATCGCAGAAATTGCCTGCTGCAATTGATATGAACAGTGTTTTAATAGGCTTGGAAGAAGAAAAAAAAACTGAAAAATATTCCGCTTTCTAACGACACAACACCAAGGCGAATCGATGACATTGTTACCGATGTTCGCGATTAGATAGTTCAGCAATTGAGTTCAAGTGAACCTTTTAATATTCAATTTGATGAATCGACAGTTGTAGTAAAAATTTGTCGGTTTTTTTTTGTTTTGAATGCGATACGGATAGATCAAGCAAAGAAATATTTTGTTTTCCAAATCAATACCTGGTCGTGCAACAGGACAATGACTTTTTGATGTTTTTTACTAAAACCTATAGCATAGATTGGACAAAATGTATCGAAGTATGTAGTGATGGTGCAAAGGCAATAACAGAAAGTAGTGTATTTCTGAAAAAAATTAAAAGTTCGTCTTTTACCAAGGACAAAATGGACACATTGCCTTCTTCACAGACATGCTCTTGACACAAAAAATACCCCGAAAAACTTGAAAAAAATTCATTGTAAAGCTGCATAAATGATTAATTTTATTAAAAGTCTACCGTTACAGAATAGGCTGTTTGCTAAACTACACGATGAAATCGACGAAAAGAAAAAATCGTTTCTTTTCCATTCAGAAGTCAGACGGTTATCGCTAGGAAAGTATTAACTCGGTTATTGGAATTACGAGCTGAATTAATAATATTTTTCCAGGATAAGTCAACGCCATTCTCAATGTTTTTTTACGAAATAATGAGTATAAGTTGCTGTTGGCTTACATAGCTGATGTATTTTCGCATTTAAACGACTTGAATGCGAATTTAGAAGAACGTGATAAAAACAATTCATTAATGACAGACGAAGTTCACGCTTTCATTAAGAAGCTTGATATCTGTATTATTCGCATTCAAAGCAAAAATTTATATGTTCCAGTCGCTTCCGACCACCACAGTTTGGATAGCATGAAGATATATTTGGGTGAGCTAAATAGTCAGCCGGCGGAGTATTTCCCGAAAGATAAAAATGATTTGTCGAAGAGATGGGTACTGAATCCATTTAGTGAAAGCTGCCGGTTGAGATTCACGACCGGCTTATCGAAGTGTTTGCCGGTAAAGCGTTACAACTACAATTCACATCTGAACATTTAGATACGTTTCGGGTTGCTCGTCGAAGTGAATATGGAAATTTAGTCACAGAAGCATTGAAAATATTTTACCCTTTCGCCACATTTTACCTCTGTGAAAATGGTTTTACGTCTATAGTTGTGCTAAAAACTAAATGTAGGAATCTTCATTTATCCCAAGAAAACGATCTGCTTTTATGCATTTCTAACATAGATCCACGTATGGAGAAACTTTTAAATGAAAAACAATTGAAACCATCTCATTAATTTATTTCCTTTACATGTATACGTATAAATGTAAGTAAAATGTTTGTAATAAATGTTTTTTTTCTCATGATTTCAATGTTTAAGTGTAAAGTTGTACGCAAATTCGCGACCCCTAGGTGTAGAAACGCTGGTGTAAGAGATGAAATTTGATATTGTTTAAATTAATGGTGAACCTACGTAAACGACTGAAATATTTAATGTGAAGTAAACTTGTTTGTATCAATCTGACATCATTACAAGTTTCTTCTTATGACAAAAAGACTACAAGAAACCCTTTATTTTTTTTTGTCATATTGCCTTTCAATTTTATGCTGTTATTTCTAATAAAGTTGTTTACCACGTGATATTCATTAACATTTTCATAAACACTAGGCATTAATTACATAAGATGTATGTATCTATTTTAAAATCTTATTATTTATAAAATGTGCTGTTATTTATTAATGTTAAATGATTTTATGGAAGTTGTAGTTTATTAATTAAATAACGTATTACGCTTGTTGCACGGCACATAAATGGATCTTTAACTACAAATAATTATTGCAGAAATTTTGAAAGTCTGTTGTATATAATGGTGATTAAAACATAACTAATATCGTAAATACATTAAAAGTGACTTTACTACTCGTTACGACTTTTCATTATCATTACGTAAACAATCCGATGCCACTTCCTCGTTAGGTTAAACGGTTGTCTTTATGAATAAATAACTATTAAACATTTTCTTGCCCTTCACGCAATGCTATATCCTGAGAGTTGTAAACGATAAGAATGACTGAACTGCCTTTCGGTATATCAAAGATGATTAATAAAAAAAATACATATATATATGTATATATGTATTTTACACACACACACACACACACACATATATATATATATATATATATATATATAAATAATAACATGAGTTCTCAACTTTCGGTCCCACAGACCCTTCTACTGATGAGGGTCCGTAAAACCTGCATTTAAGGTTGTGCTAAATCGTATATTCGTTTTTATTAATTTACTAATTGCTGGCTGACATTTAATACAATGTACGTATTTAAAAGATTAGTAAAAAATTTATTAAAATACATTGGCTTAATGAATTTTTTCCTGCAAATCGTTGTTTTGCTGGTAAAATATATTATTTTACGTTTAACATTTTTCGTGGTTTTATTTTATTTAAAAATTGTTATATATTCCAGTACCTCGTTTAATCCAAATTTATTTCCGTTTTGTTTAAGAATGAATTCATATTTTTCTAAATAGAATCCGCTTCTTTTCTTCAGAGTAAATTATTAATTTAATATTCATTTTATACGGAAAAAACAATTATTGGTATTTTAACGTCGAATTGACATTACTTTGCACTTTTTTTAATTATAACTTTGTATCTACAGTTTCTGAAAAATAACAATATGGATGGTATTCCTGAAATAAGGGAAATTATAGGTTTTATATTTTCTAATGAAATAAATAGTAAGATATTTTTTTTTTTAAACTCTATTTTTTTACTAAAGTAGAAACTTGTAAACGTTTTTAATTCTATGTCTAAGATTGACAATACGGTGACGCAAGACAAAACCTTTATTATTAGTCATTTGACCCGTGTGATGCATGTTTTTTACTACTGTTTTAATATCGATTTACTTTCTCCATTTGCATTTATTCATCTACAAAATTTAGGTTCGCGAAGTTTATGACGGGAAATGTAAGAAAGAAGTCGAGATCAGAATCGCTTTAGCCGATGAGACTTTTCGTGAGAAAAAAAGAGAATATTGTGGAATAAAACGAGTAAAAACTCGAAAAAAAGACTGAAAAATACATATGGTTAAATGTAAAGTTCAGAAAGTAAAATTAGTTACAAACGAAAAATAAAAAGAGAGGTGACATTCTAAGCTTGTAAATTGTGGACCGTAGAAACGGGAAAAGATAGAATGGACGGACGAAATAACAAATCATGAAATTTTCCAAAAAACGAACGAGGAAAAATGGATGCTCCGAATCGTTATTAAAAGAATTAACAAGAAGAAAATTCGGTTCGGTCTTCTGATTAATAAAGGGTAAGGTTTTGTTGGAATTGTTTCGGGGTAACTGTTAGAAGGAGGATAAAAAAGAGGAAAGAAAGAACTAAACAAACGATTGATCTCTAGAACATGAAGGTTATTATTTCTTTTTAATGATTTATTCACCATATAAGCTTGAAACTTGTACGTGGAAATATGAAATTGAAATTAATTTAATTTATACTTAATAAAAGAAAACACATAAAACAGAAAGAAGTGGAGAAAGTGGATGGATGAGCCAAGAATCTGTTTCTAGACGGAAAACAGAAGAAAAAACCACTTTTTCTGTGGAGGCACGCCGTACGACAGAAAAACTTGGATATTTTTCATTATGCTTTTCTATACTAAAAAACAGAATAAGTAAATAAATCGGGGATTTATTTACATAATTAAAATAGTTGTTTAATGTTTCGTTAAATGTTAATAATTATAATCATTTATATAAATAAACAATTATATTCTGCTGTTACTGTGCAACTTTCTAGATCTTTCTATGTAGTCTATAATGTAATTTAACATATTTATTAAATAATATTGTTTTAAAATTATTATTCTTTATTTACGAAAGTGACTATAATTTTTTATACACACCTTAAAAAGTAAAGTATTAATTAAGGCAAATAAAAGTTATATTTCTGCGTTTTTTTTCGTTTGTGTTAACTATTGGTTATCCATTACGGTCCGGAATGTAGTCGAATTACTTCCACGGATACGTTTCCGGTAGTGTTGTTGAAGAATCTACGATATTATTACTCGGTATTTTCGTGAAAGTTGTCACTTACTGCGTATGACGCATATTTCTGTCGGTTAGATATACAACGGTAACGTACAATTGTATCTTACCGGCGGTTTTTCTATAGTGTTATACTTTGTTAGTGATGTTTATTTGAAATACGATTTAAGTCTATCGGAAACCTTTATAATATATTTATTTTATAAAACTTACATATCGGAGCGGTATATGCGGGAAAATAATTTTTCATTTCGAAATTTAATGAGACGCAATTTACTCGTAAGAAGTTTATTCATTTTCAAAAACTTCATTTTTTATCGAGGTTAAAAACCTCTGCTAACTTGTGTTACAAAAACGTTATTATCATCTTCATCGTTAAAAAACTAGTTGTAACTTTATAAATTTAAATTATTTATTATGGTATTTTCTGTTTATTCCTGTCTGTAAATGTTATCCGTTGAAATAACCAATAAATATAATATATATTTTTAAATACAATAATTTTAACAATTTATTATTAAATTATACTTTAATAATCGGAACTATTATTTTAATTTTAGTAATTTCTTTTTAAATAAATATTTGTGTTACATCTATTTCTTTTAAACTGTTATCTGCCTTAGTTCGAATATTTCTTGCTGTGTAGCTCGCCGTATCACACAGTTAACGTACGCCCAAGGTCAGTATGATCGTATATTATTGTCGGGAAAAATAAAACTTATTTCGGTTTAAATTTAAATTTTTTTTAATTACGTAGGATAATATAAAATAGTGATAAAAACTAGTTCTCAGAAAAAGACGCAAGATTACAAAACACCTGTTTTACCTATCCGGTAGATCGATGGAAAGTGTAGTAGAAAGTGTAATTAAGTTAATATTCTTTCTTCACCGTTAATCTTTCTCCGGTTCTTGGAGTTAGTCCTTTCATAGAATTTCTAAGTTAATTAGTATATAAATGTAATACCGATTACGTTTACAAGTTGATTTTTGTACGATTACCTTATCAGGGCCGTTTTTTAGAATAAAAAGTAACGGCCGTAAAAAAGGATTTACTGAGAACAGTCGGAGTAGAATTTCTGGATATCTCTCGGATTTTTCGGTGGAAAGAAGTAAAATCATCGTGTGCTTTCAAAACATAGAAGGATCAAACAATAATATAGAATACTATACGCATATATCACCGAACGGAGTAAAATTATGAATCCTTTTTTTAAAGGACGTGCTTATTAATTAATTATGTCATGCTGAAACGTGTTATTACAATAGTGTAACGATGTGTTATGCATTTCCGACAATGTTTTTTATACTTCACGACCAACTGTATACACGGTTTTACTCGATAGAAAAGTAGCGGGAAGTAAAACAGTCGGTGGGTATTGTTACGATGTGTTTTGACTTTGATAATGTTTCTCGACGTATATGTATTCTGGGATTCTAAAAATATCGGAGGCCAAAACGAAGTTTTAAATACTAATATAGGAGAAGTTTACGAAAGGACCGACATCGTAAATTTGTTGGGTTATTAAAAGTTCAGATATTTTATCGTCTGATAATCAATGTTAAAAAAAAATTATAAAAATTAAAAAGAAAATTAATCAGTAATAATGGAAAAACGAAAATTCTGTGTGTTTAAAGTGTAATATAAATTTTCTACAAATAAACGGCTCATGTTGATTTACCGATGTTTATCGTTTTACACGGTAGATGTTTTACAGTTTTTTACTGTTGATGATATAAAAACATTAAATTACGAAATGCATGTAACATCATGTATCACTGGTTTGAAGACAAAAAAACTCATTACACAATTATATTATATAAATTGTTAAAAAAAGTATCAGATGTTGGTAAATTTTAACGATAACAAAAACAATAAAAAAACCAGAGCGACGTAATTCATTTATTTGTTTATTATTATTATTCTTTTTTTTTATAATTGATGAGCTTCTTTCTTTGACACGATTTACACGGTTTTTAGAGTTTTACGATTCATGTTAATCGTTAAAAAAGAAAGAAAACGGTAACCATGTTACTAAAAGAACTGTTTGCAATTCTCTGTCCTCATTAAAACAGGATTGCCCGTTAACTGAAAAAAAATCGTCTAATCGAGCACAAGTTTAATTGTTAATTTTACTTTAAATTAATCGATCCCTTAACCCGATTTGTTAGTTTCTAGTAAAATTATCTTTATAAATTGAAGTACATATTTATCATTATCAGGCTATCGTTCATTTGAAATTCTCTTTTAACATTGACTTAAATCGTTAGAATCGATTCACGTTCGGCATATCAACATTTCTCTCAAATTCTGTCCGGATCGTTTGAGTGTGTAATGCAATTCTGAAACTTTTACCACAAAGCAAACAACTTAATAATAATTTTCCTTCCTCAATAATTGAAAAAAATCTTATGATTAATTTTAAAATAGGAAATTTTATTATATAAATAATTTTCCTTTAATTTCACCTCCCACTCGGCACCATAACTTCATAGGTTCATTTTTACTTTAAAACGATTACAGTTATTATCATCACAGGTTTCAATAACAATAAAAATTGAGTTCGTTCACTATTATCCTTCGATACTCCTTACAAAAAAACGCGCCAGTCTTTGTCGTCGTCTTGCCAAACGTTTTGAGAATCTTTGGTGTAATGGATGAAACTATCCTGCTGTGGTTGTCTGGCTGAACAGTTTATAATTTACATTACAATTTACAGTTCATATCCATTTGAGTTAAAACAAATTCGATGATCGGTAATGTATTGCTCTCATCCTTGGTAAAGATAACTAGATCTTAGAATTCCCGCAGAATTATTGGTGGGATGGATGTATGGATGCTGGCTGACCGAAGGTGGTGCCTCCAACCACCCCTTCGGCTAGAGTTCGTTTGTATATTTTCGCGATCTCTGGGTAGATCACCTTTTAGAATATTTGTTCTTTCTCTTATTTTTGACACCTTCTTTCTTGGTTATTTTTATTGAATTTTAACCGGATGCTAACAAGATTTACGGTAAGAATCTTCACAGTTAGGCGTTCTACTGTTTTTGTTTCGTTGGAAGTGGTTGTACCTACAGGCTACCCCGACAATTCTCGTTCTCATCCGGTAGTCGTATAAAAATCTGAACTTGGAGATCAGTTATGTTGCGGGTAAAGGCGAATTTCTTTATCCCTTCTAATATAATAACGGATATAATGTACACAATGAAGTATCGATTATCTGAAAAATCGATTTACTGAACTCGATTTTATAGAGTAAATAAGGCAATGAATTAAGTTCTTCATTTCTACTGTGTAAAGATTTTACCCCGTATTAGCAGTCCCGATATTACTTCAGGCATTCCTGATAGAATTAACCCGTATTTTTTTTATAAACTTTATAAACCTTGACGAGTTAGTAACTGAATCGTTACTATACACGATTCAGACGATCGTGTATAGACCATCGTCTATACACTATACAAACATCGAGTCCCAGTGTGGCTTCGCTAACAAAGTAATAGTAGCTACTGAAGTACCAAGAACGAAAATTCTCACTATTGTAATAAACCGCCCGGTCGGTTTTTCATGTCTCGGTAATTCAGATAGACTTTTTACTCGATCACATATCTTATATTAAACGTGGCTATTTCTAAACAAAAAAATAATATTTTCATTTTTCTGTCGATCACGAATATTTTCGTTAACCTCGCTTCACTATTATTTGCAAAATGTTCAAATTTTAACTTAAATAAAGAATTGTGTTTCATTCGGTTCGCATTAATAAAAATATTACACACAACTTTTAAAAAAATAAATTATAATATTAAATGAACTAACATAAACTTCAAATTTAACGGCCCTTTCTATATAAAGGGTTAGGAAACGTACTCTAACAACGGCTAAGCTTTCACGAACGTTTGATGCCTTTATTGAACTTTAAATTTTTAATACTAGTAAGTCGAACTTATTACTTCTACTTCCGTGAGCGTATTTATGAGTAAAACGGCTCATTAATTTAAACTCGGCATAAAACTTATTCAAAACCGCAGTCAAAATTAAATTCGAATTACACACCGTAATACAACAGACTGTAACAAAGTAGATTTTTTCCGTTCCATTAATACTTCAACATTGCTTTCTACAATCTTGCTGTTATTTTTTATTGCTGTTATTGAATCTTTAACTTTTATTTTCTCAGTTTTATTTATTACAACATTACTTAATTTTAAATTAATTTATTTTACGAAAATCAAAACCAGTAAAGTAATGTTATCTACAAATGAAAAATCTACCCGTAATGTTTGCTTTTTCCTAGAAGAAATACTAGAAAAAAATCACGTTAAAATCGTAAGTAAAACTGAACTAGCCAAAGATTATTGCTATCTTTCATTATAGTAATATGTATTCTAGTCGCGGTCTAGCCTTGCCGACGAGTTTAAAAATTAATAACTCGCTTCGTAATGAGGTTAGAAATTATTCTCTTATCTGTAACGTATGTTGTTTCATTTGACTACTGAAATTAGCTTGAAGAAACTAAAGAAAATTACAAATTTATGTTACTTTTTAACGTAAAATGACTTTACGCCTTTGTAAAATTCGCAAAAAATTCTAAAAACTTATCTTAAAACTTTGAAATAAGCGATCATTTTCCATTGTCCTCGCTTGATCAGGGCATCTTCGGATTGACATTTTCCCGGTTTTTGGCCGTTTAAAAGAAATAGCTGTTTTTCAGCCAGTAATGTTTTTTTTTTTAAATTAAAAGAAACCGGTCTTTTCGTTTTGATAAGCCGAATGAGAAAAAGTAAATAATAATGAAAACAACCATTATAAAGTCATGGATGAAGCATGATATTAGTAAATTGAAAACTGATAAAATATGTCCCACAAGTACGGACATCGGACGGTAACACTAGTAACAAAATTATTAATATATATGTCATGTCTTACGAGTAGCAGGACGCCGTAGCGGTTTTAAAAACCGCCCGATATTACAGTAAAACGTATTTACCTGAACCGCGTAGTCTGATTGTTATGCAGATGTTTACAAAATTTTCCTTTTTGAGCGGTTATTTTAAAATACTTTTTGTAACTAATAATAATGAATATTATTAATTATTTCATATATTTTTTATTCTTCCAGACGAAATAAATTTACCAGTTTTTAGTTTATTTTGATTCTTTTAATAATTATTCCCGATTAAAAGTAGCCGTTAGAAAATTTAACGAAAACTGGAATGGCTTTCTTCGACGAAAACGCTCAAATAACGCATATAAAATGGATAACGCTCAAATAGCAACAATAGTAAGGCACAAATTAACTACCAGGCTGTTAGTAGAACACCCGTTTAGAATATTTTTACGTGCTTCACAAGAGCCTTAAGGTTAAAAAGCTGTCAAACAATTAAGTTTTCCTGATTTCTTCTTTTTTTTAATATAGTTAATGAAAAGAAATCAGATAAATTGACAGAAAAGTGATACGGAAATAAAATAAGACCATGTTCTTCATTGTCATTTTGAAGCGAGGTGTCAACTTTTAGTCATCAACAAAGATGTAGCGCTACTAGTAGTCTATCACAATATACTGATTAACCTCTAAGTCCGAAAATGATTAAAATTTATTTTCGGTCTAACGGAAAGTAAGCGTTATTATTTTTTTTAAATCTGAGTTTCGTGGTCGTTTATTATAGTTCATAAATACTGGCGAGTTAATGATTTAATACGTCGACATTGATATGTTAAATTTTAAACTATTTTATTAATTTATTACAGGTTCTTTGTAAATTGATTTTAATTAAAACTTCGACATCTCAGTGAGGAAACCTTTATTGTAGTATAACATTTCTTCAATTTATTTTACGTTTTCTTTTATAATAATTTGCATTACTTAATAATGATAAAAAATAAATTTTCTTCGTTATAATTTTACGACAGTTATACATTGTTTTGTTGTAAATTTCTCTAATTCGAATTCATTAAACGAAATAAATTATTATTTATATAGGATGTAACTGCTAGAATAACCGATAATAATTCTTTGGAAGAAAGTGACGATATAAATATTATTTAACTTCGTGTTTTCTCTTATATGAGACGTGAGAAATTGTCTCTAGATAAATCAAGCTTTCTGATTTACGGATCTGATGATAATATTATCAATAATTAAAAAAATGTACGTAGTCGCATTAAGTTACTATCATATCTCGATAAAAGACCATGACAGATGCGCCAAGTCTATTTAATTTTTATTGCATCACTCTTTACAGCCTTTTACCGAGAATTATTATTTTATTACTATTACTTGTAGACCGATCGATTCTAATTTCTACGTTAGCAATAGCAATAATATTTTTATTTAGTTTCAACTTGACCTGGAAAAACTAAGTCGACAGTATTTTTGTTAAATGTTGTATCAGAGGCCAGGTGTTCTGAAGAAGGGTGTTTCGTTTTTCTAGTCGAAAATATTTTAGTTCTGAGATTTTCAAATGTGGCTTTTATAAAGACCATAAACGTAAACATCTTTTAATATTTTTCTGCGAAGAACAATTTTCGATATAGTTTGATCTATAGGTTTAGTTCTGTATAACAATTGATCTACTAATATTCATTTACGCCTAAGTCTTAAAAAAATCGTTTGTTTCCCTCGTCCCCACAGATAATGCAAAAAAATCCCTAAGCATAGTATTGAACCTGAAGTTTTGGCTATCCGATGTCGGTTCAAAAGTTTGCTGAATTCGTATTTCCGAGTCGGATATCGCGCGGTGAGAGAGACTGTTAACGCATATTTTATTTATTAGAGCATTGTTACTAGAATTCCAACAAAAATGATCCTTAACATAAATTAAAAGTGTAGTTATCTTGTCTGCAGTACATACTTCCATATGTGTATCTTATACAACAGATATCGTTAAGTTAATAGTAATAAATTTCTACCGAAGAAAAAGTAGGGATATTGTAAAATTGTTATTCACCCCACTCGATTCTTTTAGCTGAATGGATATTAGTAAACACTTTTCCGATTGTTGTCACCGGCTCTAAGTTATTGTAACTTTCCTCGTTTTAAACCCTGAAATGAAGCGTACGTTTATATAGAGATGCTTTCTTTATGATCATTACCACCGGATTAATGTGATAGGATGAATCATTAATGTATACTGTTCGATAGAGTCGTAGCGATTTTATAATATTTTTATCGGAATAATTACTAGTACCGTCATAAAATTTGCCATTCTAGGCTTTTTAAGCACAATATATAAAGAACGTAAAGCTCCCTTACAAATGTCTACCCCGGTCCGTCTTATGAATGTGTGGTGTGTAGGCTTAAAATTTCTTAGGTACAAGCGGTATTAGTTAGTTACTTTCTTCTTGAGTAACTTAACTTAATTTCTCTGGAGTAAGTTCTTTGTACGACCGATATCCCTTTGCTGGTGAGAGTGAAGAAGTATAAGACTGAACGTAGCCGTTTTTATGAGTTTAGATGTTTTGATGTACCCACCGGGTTGGTCTAGTGGTGAATGCGTCTTCCCAAATCAGCCGATTTGAAAGTCGAGAGCTCCAGCGTTCAATTCCTAGTAAGGGCAGTTACTTTTATACGGATTTGAATACTAGATCGTGGATACCGGTGTTCCTTAGTGATTGGGTTTCAATTAACCACACATCTCAGGAATGGTCGAACTGAAACTGTACAAGACTACACTTCATTTACACTCATACATATCAACCTCATTCATCCTCTGAAGTAATACCTGAACGGCAATTCCCGGAGGCTAAACAGGAAAAAAGAAAGACGTTTTGTTGTGCAGACGTTCGACAGTAATTTCTTGCAGAAGAAAGCAACGTTAAATTACTTGACTCAAAGCTTTCTATAGCGAACCAAGCATTGACGGTCGCTTTTTGTAGAGCGGACTTTTCGTTTTTAGAAGCGACTTGTGTTTTACACGAGGTCAACTAAACCGTAGGATGCAGCGTCTTTTTTTCCCTTTTTTTTTTAAAGAGGTGGAGGAACCCCATTTACGGGCGCCTGAGCAGTGTCGGGCTCGCTAACAGGTTCCGCAAGATGTATCCAATAATGTTATCCGACGGTGTCAAAACCTGATACCAAGTAACGCGGAATTCTAGTTCCCTTCCTTTTTTTTTGCGCACCCAAAAAGAGTTATTTTTAATCAAGTACGGCCTTAAGTTATTATCTGACGAAAGAAAATAGACATCTTTCCTATATAGGGGAAATTCTTTACCGATAGTAGCGTCTTCTTACTTAATAATAGTTTAAATTAAATTACTTTTGAAAAGAAAAGTAGTTAAGAATTTTTTTTATTTCGAACAATATTTTTAAGCAAGACTTTTTCCCAAATATCCAACGAAAACAAAACTTTTACACTCGAATAAAAATGTAATTACAATAGTAATTACATTTTTAGAATCTTAAAGGCAAAACTGAATAGTTTTGTTGTTTCCGTACTTGATACGGGAAATGACCACCATGTTAGAATACGGTTGAAATAATTTTTTCGCTTTTATTCGTTAACAAAACCCTAAATTAAGCTATTATTTTTTCATAAATGTTTATTCTAATCACCATCAACTACGAATAAAAAAAACACATAAAATATATCAGTATTCCATGTTTTTCCCTAACAATGCTTTAAAAAAAATAATAAAAAAAGTAATGTAATTTTAGCGTTTGTTATGAAAAATAATTCCTTATTGTATTAAAAAAGCTCTTTTAGATTTTGTGGTTATCAGAGATTAAACTTGACCTGCGTGTAATCCCGCTGATTGCTCCGCCTGTTAGAAGGCAACAGCGAATGACCTTCAGTCTCGTAACTTCAATACGTGCATGGGGATTTTAATGGAAAGAGGAAAGACCAATCACTGTGTTTATTCGCCGAGTAAGACAAGGTATTTTCAAGAGAACTATAGGGTTATATTTGTAGCCTACGAATCACTATTCCCCAGAAAGATTATTAAAGTAAAAGAGGTGTTTGAGCAATATGTTGTATGAAATATATGTTTATATATGCAATATGCTATGTGATATATACAGCAAGTAATATTTTACAAAAAAATTTATTTTTTTTAACAAATTTAGTTCCACATCACTGACAATTGGTTTGTCTCAATCGAACACGTTTATGAAATTATCTTTCAGCATTCCTTTAATAAACTTTTCTGTAAAGAAAATCTGCGTCCTCTACAAATTTTGTTTCTTTTTCACCATTAATTTTTCCAAAAATAAAATATAATTACGTTGTTTGCAGTTGATGCTGATTTGTGGGAATCCTGATGCTGATTTTACGTACTTTATTGACAAAAACGCTTCTTTTTAGAAATAAAACAAGCTGAAAATAATTATTCTGTTCGGTCAGGTAAATTTATTTTACATGAAAAAATATCCTGATATGTGTGAGCAAATAACAGCCAACTCGTAATTTTATCTAAATTTAGAGCGTGCCAATTTTTACCGAACGTTTGGCCAGTAATTTTGCTATTAATTTCACTAATAATTTCCATTTAACTAGCACTTTTATGTAACATATAATACTTAAATTGACGGTCGAATAGACTAATTTCTTTGTTTACTTGGTCTGGTGTGCAGGAAAAATGTGTAATTTTATAGTTAGATGTGTATTTTTAATTATAAAATTGTTGTTATTATTCATTTAAATTTATATTTTCGTAAACCTTGTAGCAGATACGTTAAAAACAAAAAAAAAAATATTAATATCAGATTTAGTGGATATTATGTAATATTATTTGTCTTTAATACAGTGTGCCCCGGCCAAAGTTATCCAAAGGTAACAGCTTATATTAAGAGAACCAGTTAATATAATTTAATATTTTTTTGTAATAAATACAGGAACTCAACAATTTTTAATGTAAGTCAAATTCAATGCTCGCAGCATCTGCGGCGTTATTGGACCAACACCTTCAAACATTTTGCGTCTCGAACATTTCTTTAGTACACACAACTTTTAATAAATCCCCAAGCAAAAAAGTCAAAAGGAGTGATATCTAGGAATGTAGGTGGCCATGCAGTTGGACCTCCTCGTTCGATCCAACATCCGCGGAAACTGATGTTCAAGAACTCGGTAACATCTCGATGAAAGTGTGGTGGAGCACCATCCTGTTGGAAACTGAAGCCTGCAGTAACCTGAGGAACAGCGAAGTTCTCGAAGACGTCGAGATACGTGTGTCCTGTAACAGTGGGCTCCATGAAAAAAAAAAAACGGGCCGATGACACCATTTCTGTGTAATCCTAACCAGCCATTGACTTTCGGTGAGTCCCTTTCATTTTCGATTCCTGTATGAGGTTTTTCAGTACTCTAAATACGACAGTTGTGTTTGTTAACATTTTCGCTCGTACGAAAAGTTGTCTCATTGCTTAATACCAACGTATTAAGATAATTAAGATTGTTTTCGACACAGTGCATTACCTCTGCAGGAAACTGATGTCGTAGGCGGCGATCATTTAGTTTAAAGTGATGAAAGAGTTGTAATTTGTACGCTCGCAGACGGAGCCGCTTATGAACAATGCCGTGAACAGTAGAATGTGGAATATGCAGTTCATAACTAGCCCGCCTAATTGACTTTCCAGAACTGGCAGTGAATGCTTCGCGCACACGATCTGCAGTCTTGTTACTAACTGAACCTTATTGATGATCTCCAGTTCGTAAAATCAAGCCCCCGGTCTCTCTTAAAGTCGTATCCCGCTGACGAATAGACTTGGAAGTAGGAGGATCGATATTCCATTCGGTTTGTACACGCCGTTGAACACGCGTAACTGATTGAAACTCAGCTAACCAAAGCACGCATTGAACCTTCTGTTACAAAGTCGACCAACTATTATCGACCACAATCGCATTGGGAGTCAGCTTTATGCGCATGAGTATTCTACTAACTTTGAGAGTATGGAGAACAAATCTTGGAGATATTTCCTGTCGATTGAGCCAACGTTTAAGCGATTATGACGACTGGCTTTCTAAATATAGGTCATTACTTTTAGATACCTTTAACTCTGTATATTGTTTTCATCCTGCCTAAGAATCTTTTCGTGCGGTTATTTTTTTTTTATGAAATTTTCTTTTTGCTAAAAGAAAATATATGTCGGTTGAAAGTTTGGTTATTCGTATATCTTAAAAGATTGTTAGGTCCATTTTTAATTTTAAAGTAAACCTTTTTAAATATTTGAAGGAACTAATATTTTTATTCAGAAAACACGTTTTAAAAATACATATTTTTATTTTTTATTATTATAAGGGTGTAATAATAAATATAAATGGAACTTATAATAAATATTTTTTCGACGGTATTTACACTTCATGAAATAATAGAATTTTTTATGTAAATTTTTAACGCTGCCTCATTATTGGTAAAATTATAACTGCATGTGTAATTATAATCGGATTGAATTAATACTAAAATAATTACTTAATACCGTAAAAAGTTTGAAATAACGATAAGTAACGCAAAAGAAAGCGTATGATTTTTATTCTTACAGACGTAGATATAATAACTTGACAACCGTAAACTACAATTCGTGTGCCGAAATTGATGCGTCTGTATTTTGTACTTCTTTCCAACATGTAATACGTTATTAAATTACAAAGCCGAAGATTATATTAAACGTTCGAATAAATCAAAATATACATCCTGAACAACTCCGTCTAAAAACTTAAAAATGATTTAAAACCCTCAAAATAACCTCAGTACAAGCTGAGGAATTTACTATGTCTGTTTTTGTTTGCAAGAATAAGTTAAATTAGTAGATATTAAATTACGGATAATATTAATTATTACTTATTTTAAGTTATAAAAATGTTAGTCTATTTCATATAATACGTTCGTTTTCTTGTAAAAAAAATAATAAATAAATAAATAGGAATATTACATTAAAAGCTATTATTTTTTATCTTTAAATGTTGTCTTAAATATTAAATTTATGGTAATCGGTAGGCTTAAAATATATAGTTTTAATGAAAATGGGTGAGAGTTTTCTTTTCATTTTGTAGACGAAATTAATTTTTCAGACATGAATATTCTGATCCTAAAACATGATTTTTGTTACTAAATAGATGTATGCGCGCGCGTACACATGCACAGGGATTTAAATATTCAGTGGGAAATTTTTTTAATAATCTTACTATAAGCGTTTGAAAAAATCAAGTATAAAAAAAATCCTGTATCATTTTTTAACGATTTATCATCGGCGGTTCTGGTCGACTCGTTCGTGAATTAAGCGATTATCTACGGCAGGAAAATTTTGGGGATGGTAAAACTGAGACGGATAAAGAAACTCAAGAAATTTTACATGAAATAAAACAAAGCTAAAAATAAACAATTGAAAGGAGAAAGAATGTTTTCAGTATATTTCATTGCGATGTTACGTCCGTCTGCACGCAGAGAGTACCTCTTTTAGAGTTGAAAATCAAAATTTCAATATAAGGCGCTAGAGATAAATAATGTTTTAGTCTATAAATGATGATGATGATGATTATAGTGATTGTGGTGGTGTTGATGGTGATAATTTACGCTCATAAAACAAATGTAAACTGCATTTCTAAATATGTTAACATAAAAGAAGTTGAATTGATAACAGTGTATTAGTGCTATTAAATCGGATTGTGTGAAAAAAAATTAAAATGTAGTGACCGCTTTCTTTTTTAGTTTGCGTGGCTTCTTCGAGTTCAAGATCGTAAAATGACACTTAATTCGTTAAGTAAACGAAAATCTTTTGTCGAATTCGTAGGTTAAATATTTTATTTAGGTTAGAGTGATATTTATAAGTTTCTACTTCGTTATAAACAGATGCGTATCTATAATAATAATTAAGCATAATCGTTTAATTTTGAATTTTTACTGTTTTATTTAGAATTGTATGGTATCACCCAATCAGATTGACTTTTTCTTTCGTTTTCCTTTATACTGATATCATGACAACACATTTAAAATGATTAATTTCGTAGTTATTACAGCAGTTTATAATACAGGAGAAATATTGCTATCGATTATAAATGATTCCCTTTTCTAAGACTTTTGTTGAGGTTTGAAATCCTTCGGGCGTTGTAAAAAAAACAGATTTGTCGGTCACAAAATTTAGTGTATGTACTTCGTTTCACATCTCAAAAAAAATTAAAAATAATATCATGGAATCTGGTGTGGTAGCTTTTGTATCGGAAGGGAGAATTAATACTATTAAATTGTTTTAAAAATACGAAGCGGCGTGAAATATCCTAAGTACTAATAGAATTATGAAAATTTTACTATTACGTGGTTTTTTAGGTCTCCTCTAAAAATCTTAAAATTTTCTCTTTTGCCTATAGACTGGAAATTTATTATTTTTAATGAAACATTATTAGGACTGGAATTGTTCGAAATATAGATTAAATCTTTTCAATTTATAAAAAAAGTAACGTTTTGTTCAAATAACCCAAAATATTGTCATTCTTATGTAGATGATTATTTCACAAAATAAATTCGCAGCTTGTGAATAGGAATATGGAATAAAAATTTTGAAGGTAGTATGAAAAACGCAAGCCTGGCGGGATTCGAACCTGGGATCTTCGGATGTATAGCTGACGCTTTACCATTCCGTCGCGGAGGTCGGCGACTATGTTAATTAAATTTTTGTGATAACTGAAGACAGTTTATATCTTAATATGACTTTGAATCTGTTAAATTTTTACTAAATAATCTAAAGTATTCTACAAGTAAAAAAGTAAATAAATAAACGATAATGGCGTAACGGTAGAAATAATTTCCTTTTTTATCAGATTTATTAAAGGGGGTTGGATAAAAATTTAAAAACATACAGCCGAAAAATTACGGAGAAATTTAGTAACAGTCTTTTTTTCTTATTAAGCTTATTTTGATCTTTTAGGATTAGGTTAATTAGTAAAAACAAATACAGAAAAACGCTTGTAATTTTATGAACTAGTTTACCTTTAACTAATAATTATAATATTTTTAGTCTTACATATTGCAAATTTGTTGCCTAAATTTCTCTTATTTCTCAAATATTGTTATTTATTTGTCTTATTTACTTTTAAACAGTTTTATTTTAAATTTTTACGATTCTTTTCAGTATTAAAATATTTCTACGAATGAATGCTTGTATTTGCGGGTAATGAGCGATTGTCTAATGTAAATTGCCGTAGTAAATTTAGAAATTCATACCGATTTACGTCCATTTAATGAAGATCTTATAAAAATTGAGGTATGAAATTTATCGCTTGAATACATTTAACTGAATTTTAAATTGCCGTATCAAATAGATGTTTTAGATATAAATTAAAAAAATATATACAATTCATACGAGAATAAATATTTATTTAAGGTGCAAGCAACCTATTTTTCATTTAATTTCTAATAATCTAATCCAATTTTGTTAAAAACATCATATACGAGTATATATGTTAAATATAGCGAATTTAACGTGCTATTGGCTTATTTTAAACAAACAATTGTAAAAAATTTGTTCTTCTTTTTATTATTTTTTTTTAATGATCTTTAACAGTTTATAAGTATGGTTTATAACATGATTTATAAAAAAAAAAAATAAAAATAATAACCAAATTTTATTTTATATGTTACGTTCTATTACTTGCTATTACAAAAAGTTACGTATTCATTTTGCTGGCGAAGTCCGATGATTGTGGCAATGAATTTCAATGTTATTTGTTTTTAAAACAGCCGTCACGTTTTATTATAACATTACAGCTTTAGGCATGTATTGTAGTATTTACTCAGGTAAAATTCTAAAGCGTCAAACCGCCGCTTGAATTTTTACATCAATCATAAACCTAAATTTCGATACGGCATGTTTTAATGAGTTTGTTTTCCCTTCCTTTCCCGCAAGGTAAAATTAAAATCGCATAAAAATAATTTTCGCGTATAAATAGTACATTACTTTGTAGCTTTTCTTATGAATCGAAAGGTCAGCTATATTGTAATTTTTTTAAATTTAAACAAAATTAAATGATTTCGGTGTATTTTTTTTAGTTCATCAAAATTAAATAATTAAAAAACTCTCTTACATCTCGTTTGACACCCGTTAATATAAAATCGTGTTATTCGATTTTAGTAAATAATTTTTTTTCTAAATTTCATTCGTTTACATTTACGGAATAAACGGATCTTAAAACAATAACCATTTATTTGTAAAAAAAAAATAATAACGTCCACCTTTTATCGATGCAGACATAAAACTTGGGTCTACCAAAAATTTCCGTAATACGCTTAAGTTGTCTTTGTTAATGAATTACCGACTCGTTTAAAATAATTTCTTATGAATTTACTTTAAGTGAAAATTAAAAAATTCTCCTCTTCAAATTTGACCTATATTTACTAATTTTTAAGTAATAAATTTTTTAATTATATAAACCTAGATATTTTTTATTAATTTTAACGCGTACAAATAATGAGGATTTTGTTCTGATTTTATTTATTATTTCCACACATTTCTTTACTGTTATAGTATATTTATTATTTTTATGTACATTAACACAAGATTTAATTGCTTATCTTTTTATTTATTAATTTTATGGCGCTGATGAAGTTTTTTCCGCAATTTCCCTGATTCTTCGAGTAAATGCCGGGGCAGTTTCATTTTTTATCTGGAGATTACAATTTACTCGTAAATAATGTATAATTTATGTATGTGAATATTTCATTTGTAAATTATTTGATAATCGTAATTTTCTATTTCCTGTAATCTTTCCGTATAAAGTTTTTTTTATCGGTGGGAGTAATAAAAAAAAAGATCTATTAAAAATAGAAATTTAAATCCGTTAGATCATAAAATGAACTTTTATTCTTGACCGATAAAGCGTTACAATTTTATTATCCTAATTTGAAAAGCAAAATAATAGTCGAGAACTCTTAAACCACCTTATCAGCCTCGTCTGTATCAGCGACGAACAGTGTATTCTTTTCATTTAGGACGACTACTTACATAAAAATAAAGTTAATGGCAAAGCAGAGGGTTTGTTTGACACGTTTTGGTAGTACGTTCGTGAAAATATTTCTTGCCGTAAGAATACGTCTCATCAAATTTTACCAGTAGAACTTAAAAAATAAATAAATGTAAACAAAAAGGACGTACTGCTAAAATATTTATTAATTTACTAAATATTATATCTATTATTTATCACTTAGATCCGTGTAAATAACCTCAAATGTTTCGTTTTTATTATCGTTGGTATTACTGAGAAAAGATTTACCGTACGCAGAAGTTCTTCTTACGTAACTTTTATAATCGCTAGATAAATGACTACAACTTACTAAGTAAGTAGCATCGGCTTATAACTTTACGATTTATTATTATTTTAATAGGTTACAGTAATTTTAATTGATCTGTATCTTAACCCGTAAAATTTATCGTTTTTACTAAACAGTACATTAACCGTGTATCGATTAATTAATTTGTTGCAAAATTTTATTTAAAAAAATTATACTTAGGTGTTAATTATATTTACGCTACTGAGGCATTTTTGTCTTTTAGAAAGCAGAAAGATTTAAAAGAGTAATTTAATAAGATTTTTATACTTAAGCATTTGTAGTGTTAGTATTGTACGTAATTTGATAATAGACTTTTAATCCTGTAATTTTATCACAGCCTTGCATGCGAAAACCGATATCGCACGGAATATATTAGAATTATTTTCAGCAATTTAAATAATACTAGAAAAAATGTAATAGTTATTTAATTGTTTAATAAGTTTTCTAATTTTATAAATGAATAATTTTATTTTTAAGGTACCTACATAGCTATTTTAAGCTACATACTTTTCAAGCGTGGCTACATGTCTGAAAGAAGTCAAAAATACAAAGGTGACAGCGTAAGAATTCTTTTGACAAAAGTAAGGTTATATTATTAAATTCTTAAGGGTAATTACTAAGAGCAGACTAAAGAGTCTTTCGCGTTATTCCTTTTTATATAAAACATTTTTACGTATTATGAAATTAGTTTTCCGTTTACGTTTATTTTTTGATCGACTTGCATAGAAGAACTCTGTGAAGGCGGTCATTCCAGTAAATAAAACAAAAGAATCTTTCGCCCGGGATCAGATTTCACATAAATCGGTTCGTTATTTTACATGTAAAAAGTAAATTTTTACCGGTATTTATTTATATTTGCATAAGCGCGCCTTGGTGAGTTCTTATACTTTTATAATGAGTATTACTTTTTAAAAGATATAATATATTAATTTTTTAATATTCTTCAAGCTTTCAGGAGGATATAATGCCTATCGTTTGATTTATAAATACTTGTCCGTGAATCTGGTACAAACATTTTGTTAAATAATTATTAAAATTTCAATTGATATTTTGTTATTAAGCATTATAGGTACAATAAAACCATTGTTACTTACTATTCAAAATCTTCAGTGATAGCTGGCTGATTTAACGCGGTTATTTGTTACACAAATCCTATTTTACGTGAATTATCTATCGGTAAACACTATCTTCTTATTTTTTTAAATAATTATTAAATTTGATATATAACGGTTATATATGTTTTTTTATTATTAATAAAAAAATATATTTAAAAACGTACGTTACTTCGCGATTTCTATCAGTCTTCGTAACAGATAATACACGGCAGATGTAACTTAATCGGTGTTTGGTATATGAAATGCCCGACGAGTCACTGCTATTTTTTTCTTTGTTGTTGCACGCTTTAACAGACGACGAATACTGTCTTCCAATTCTGCTCGTTCTACTCTTGAAACAAGTGAGACCACTTTTACTCCGTTCAACCAACCGGTGACAGTGAAAGCATTACCCTTTCTTTCTCTCTTCGTCTATACGCGATCTCTCTTTATCTTTTAATTTTCTTTCTCTATTTCTTCATTTCTTTGTTTCATTCACTCTTTATTTATCTGTTATCCTACGTATTTCCCCACTATCATACATGTTTATTTTTTTGTATCAAATTTAGTCGGCTCAATTAAAATTTATATCGTATAACGCTTCAAAAAAAATTAAAAAGTGTAATTTAAGTTTTTTTAGTTTAGCCTACATAATACAAATTTTGTTGGTATGTGTTTATAAATAAAAATTAAAAGTAATTGTCGACTGTAATTGTAAATTCAAAGAGTTCGAAAAAAACGAACCGACCTTCCAAACGGTTCTTTTTTTTTGTTTTGTTCGATTGGTTAAATGCTACAACTGCTGTAAGCGACTCGAAACGAATTACAAGCCGCTTCTGAAAACGGTTCGTCTGTTCCCAAGAATAACATCAGTGCATACCGGGCTTAGTAGGAAAAATAAGAGACGAATGGGATCGATAGTGTATCGAAAGGTGTTTAATATATATTGTTACTTTAAAGAATGGCTAATATCGGTTGCACCTCAGCGGTTTTACGAGCGTCACGGATATAACAAAGACCGAGACAATTAATTAACACCGACGATTTACCTGACGATTTACCGACGAATTCAGCACTTGTTTTCAGATAACGATTTATATACATCGCCTCGATTCAACGGTTTTATCGGTTTGTCGTTTACGTTACCCACTCACACACATACACACACACACAGAGAGAGAGAGAGACACACACACCCACACTCTCACACACAGAGAGAGAGAGATAGAGAGTGAGAGAGAGAGAGCGACAGAGAGAGAGAGAGTTCGAGGGAGGCACATCCCTACTAGTTTGATTAGTAACATTTGACCTTTAAAGAGATATTCTTTAACGATGGTTGACAGAAATCACTATAATTAAAGGATAAAATAATTTAAAGTAATTATGAATTGTAATTTGTTTTTGTAGTCTGTTAAATATGTGCTTTGAATTCTGTTTATAAGGATATTTGGGATAAGACTATTCATAAAACTAATGAAAATTAAAAATTCCCTGTACCTAACGAAAAAAACTTCCCACGAAGAACACGCACACACTTATGCGAGCCAGACCTCTGTGTTCCGTGTAAAGTTCCGTGTTACATCAGTCTCTCTAACGATATTCACGATGTTAAATAAGTATACTGTTACATCATTTGAAATTTAATAATTTTTGCCTGAAACCTGTTTAAATCTACGCTGCTTTTTTCAGGAATGTGGTTTATTAAACTCTTATTGGACATTTTTAATACAGATACCTATGTATATATAGTTTTTTTGTGAGTCATATGCAGTACATGTGGTTTTTACTTTTTTTCAGTATTATGCCTAAAGCAAAACATGATCTGCTTGATAAAGTCGGATAGAATCGTTTATGTTTGTTCAATATTTTACTGTAATCTTTTCAAAACATTCCTTCAGTTACGTATAATATTACTGTAAAAAAATCCTTAGTGTAAACTGTAGCATTAACTTCCTATCTAGGTAAATTTATAAAACTAAGCGATTCCGGATGTGAGCTTAAAAATTTCTATCATCTGCTTCGAAGTAGCATAAAAGTAATATATTTTTATAGACAACATTTTCAAAGATTCTGAAAATTATTTTTAATTCTGTTTTTTTATTTTTTGAAGGAAACAGTTTCTTCTTAATTTTACGAATTGTCTTTTCTCTTCAGTTTCTTTACTGATAGTGTTCAAATTTCCTTACCTTATTAAAAAAAATACAGTTTTCGCAAATTCTAACATCAGTTATTTTCTGAGCATTCTATTGTATTTGCTTTCATTTCAGTTTTAGTAATAAAAATAAAGAATCTTAGTGTAAATTTTTTAGGAAAAACTATATATAATTAGTGGCGTATAATCTCCGAATAACAGAATACGAATCTATTTTCAAAATGATGAAATAAAAAACGAAGACAAGTTGTTTCGGGTAATAATCTGGAAACTTTCGCAAGCACTGTACAGAGAGTCTGGGTGTGCAATGTACGTGTCTGTTACTGTAACAATATTCTTTGGAACCTGTTTTGGTGATTATTTATTTTTATAAAAAAATAAATTTAAAATAAACCTATTTTCTAAATACCTGGTGATATACTTCTAGACGATCTTTTCAGACTAAAATACAGTTCTCTCCAAAATAGAAAAAGGAACTAGCCTACATTAGATTTCTGAAGAGAACTTCTGGAAGCGTGTTTGTAGATATTTAGAAACCGACTCGTATTTTACTGAGCTTAAACCTGTTGTGCTGATCTACGAATTATTACAGTATGTATATATATATATATATATATATATATATATATATATATACACACACACATACATAAGCACGTCTGTATATGTGAGTGTGTCTCTTTAAAATTTCTAAAAGTATATCAGTATGATACCCGATCTGAAACGCTGTAAAAAAAAGTGTTTGTTTTTCAGTAGTTTTGTGAAAGAAAATTGCTAACATTTATAAAATATAAAATTGTCTTATATTAATATTTCATGAAAATCGTACGAACTGTTATTGCAAAAAAATGTTAGTCATGCCTATCACGTTTTAGTAGCTCTGTTTTTTTAAAAATAAGGTCTTCTCTGGTTTATTTTATTATTTGTTCGGCTACTTTTTTTAATAATGAGATTTATAAATGTAGAAGTTTATTAGCTGATACTTGTTAAAATAAGAAACGTTAAACACTTCCTTTTTTTTACTGTAAATAAAAAAAACAAACTATTATTTCACACAAATAAATTAAATTCATTACGGTATAACACTTAACGTAGATGCAAATGCCTGTATGACAAACGAATATGTCGGCCGTACGTTCTGCAGTTCAAGTCCAAGTACGGTCGTCAAGTTGTATTTATGATTCTAAGCTTACACAACGCACACAAATAGTTTATATGTAGGCTATTTTATACGCATAATACTTTCATGTTGATACAGCTTTCTCCGTTTTTATGTTCGTGTGTTTCTATGTAGTAAGATAAAATCATACATTTATTTATTTTTTGTTATAGAATTTCGCGCGCACCCACCCACACACACATACATATATAAATATATATATATATACACACGTGTGTGTATCTATGTTTTTAGTTTTTTCCCAGTATAACAGGCTTCGTTTTATTTTCAAGTATACGGCTGCAGCTATTAACTGTTGTTGATACGTGGTTCTTCCAAATAAATAATACCGGCTGATAGTCGAGACAATCAGCCGGTATTCAGTACCCGTATTGAGTTTTTACCTGACCCTTAAACCGGGATGCTTCCACTGTATTTTTTGCCGCTTGAAGTCTGAGTATAATATGGGGGATTCATCGTGTCTTTGCACAAATCACTATACCTTGTAAAAATATACGACCTCAATCCGAGATATTTGTTTTGAATTTCCTACAACCAGAAATTTACATATTATTGTTTATTTTTTTTTATTATTGTTTACAAGCTGTCTTGAATCCATCTTGCATATGTTTTGTCGCGGTTCAGTTTGTTTCAAATAATTTCGTGAACTACGGTGTGTTTCAAATTGAATATCGGAGTTTTAAAGTTATGTAATATTTATTAAATTTTACTGACGTTGATAAATTATACATGAAATGAAAAACCAACTCAAACAGGTTTTTCTATATAATAGTGAAACTATTGGTCACACAGTACACATCCAGCCGATAGGAGAGTTCATCCCATACTTTAATCAGCAAGTCTGGAGTAACTGATGCGACAACTGCTTCAGTCTTGTCTCAAGTCTGTGCTTCAGTCAAGTCAAGTACAGTCCTGTGTCCAGCGGTCTGGGAGAATTTCATTCGACCGATCAAGTACAGCGTTATGCCAGCGAGGAGGCGCACCATCTTGTTGCCAAATAAAGTTCTGTGGTCGTATTGCAGTAGAGGAAAGAGCCATAATTTTAGCATATCAAGATAGTTCATTCCAGACTTACTTGCTTCCGCGAAAAAGTACGGCCCTTAAACTTGCCGTCGGAATACGGTACAAACAACATTCAGTTTTTGGGAGTCTCGTTCACACTGCAATATTTCGTGTGGATTTTTTTTCCCCAGATACGCACATTATAAATTTTTATTTTTCCATTAATTAAATGTTGATTCGTCACTGAATATGACACAATAAAGAAAATCTTCATCGTTGCGGTGCATCATTTCATTTGCGAAGCCATAATCTGTAGGTTTAGAGCTTGTAATAGCTGTAAACATTATGGACGCGGTTGTAAGTGTTTCCTTAAAACCCTCCTCACAAACGTCAGGAATTGTTAATTCGCGGCTAGCCTTCCTAACGGATTTCCTAGGACTACGCGCAAAAGACTCTCTTACCCTTCATCATTGTCATCGGACACACTTGGTCGTTCTGTACTCTTCCCTTTACAAATACAGTCAGTGGTTTCAAATTGTTTATACCATCTACAAATGCTATTTTCACTTAAGGGATCACAACGGAACTTCAAACGGAACGCCCATTGAACTGTTTACAGATTCACACTTTGCAAACTGCAAAACACAGAACGCTATCTGTTGGGGGTCCCCACCTTTGCTACTAGCCCTTTCAAGCAAAAGAGACAGGAAACAGCCGGTGAGCTTACACGCACTTAAAACTGTTTGAGTTGCTGTATTATTTCATGTATAATTAATCGGTGTACGTGAAACTTGAAAAATATTACGTAGCTTTAAAACCCCGATATTCATTTTGAAACAAACGGCATATTATTGTTTACATTAAAACTTTTACCAGCACTGTTTACAGTAACCGGTTTGTCTCCTGAATAAATCTGTTAATGCCGATTTCTAAAGCTACGTGGTAAAACTTCAATCGGCTGTCTTCAGTAGAACTTATTCGTTCAATTTTGAACTATTTAACCCTCTTCTAGAATTTACATGGTTCGTACCACTTTTTCAATATTTCTCGAGCATCCGGAAATAGAAGGGGGGTTTCATACCCTTTGAAACTAAAATTTTATCGCTAGACTTTGCTCCTCAAAAAATAACTTTTTAAGGACTCGCCTTTATTGAATGATCAGTGATGGTTTTGCTTATTAAAATAGTTGTCTTAAATTGTTTACCGAAGCGCCAACTTATGATTTTAAAGCACCGTATTCTTATTTGGATTTTGTTAACTGTCCCTTACTTATTGAATAACTCTGTAATATACAGACCCATCTTTTTTCTGAAAAATTGTATTAATAATACAATGATCGTAAAGTCGCGCAACCCAAATTTCTCTGCTTTGTAGGAAAGACAGTTAAATTATTAAAAGATATTTTAATTAGAGTAATTTTTTGTGACTGAATAGTGTACGGTAGCACTGTTATATCATGTCTTCGGGAAACAGTGGGTGTGGCACGAAGTAGTTTGTTTAGTCCGAGCAGCAATGTCTTTTATAAGAGAACAACGCTTCTTTATTGTTGTGAGTTACTGGGAATCGAAATCTTACGTGAAATGTCTTTCCAGATGTCTTAAATATTTTTCCAGATGCTAATGTGTCAAACAGATCAACTATATGTCGTTTATTTAATCGTTTTCGGGTTACAGGTAGTGCGCATGACCGTAAGCGTACTGGCCGTCTAAGTGCTTTAACTGACGACAGTCTGCAGGCGATAAATGAGTCACTTCTTCGTTCTCCAAAAAAGTTTCTTTGAAAACTTTCTAACCAGATTGGACTATCTACGGAAGTGTTAATAAGGCTAATAAAGCTCTAAAATTACATTCGTATCTGATTAGCGTAAGTCATCAGCTCCAAGAACCAGGTAAGGAGAAACGAATGCAGTATTGTCGGAGGTTTAGAAGATTCAGTCGAAATGACATATCTGTTCTAGACAAGGTTTTTTCATCGATGAAGCTTGGTTTCATCTTAGCGGATATGTTAAAAGTCAAAATTACAGAATATGATCTTCAGAGAACCCACATGTGTTCCATGAACAGCCATTACATTCGCAAAAAATTGGGATGTGGTGTATCTCATCGGAGAATTGTCAGATTTTTTTTTCGGAGACCATCAGAGTTAAACGGTTTCAAGAAACGATCATGTACCTTATAGCGTTCTTACATGCTGATGAACGTGATTGCTGGCTATAACAAGACGGAGCAACTGTCCATACGGCGAACAGTAGTATGCAATTTCTTTGCGATTTCTTCGATGACCGGATAATATCTCATGGTCTATGGCCTCGTTCACGGACCTGACTCCTCCCGATTTTTATTCATGGGGCTTTTTGAAAGATAATGTGTATGCGGGATGTTTGAGTAAGCATCCCGCATACACTTGATGAACTTAAACAAAATATTGAGGACTGTATGTATATCAAATATCACTGCTGCTACACTGGAAAAGGTTGCATACAATGTAAGAAAAGCCGTTGATGCATGCATTGAAAATCATGGTGGACATTTCCAGCACTTATTATAAGCTTGTAATACTTTTGTAAATGTTAATATTATTTTGTTAATTAACAAAAAGGCTTTCTAAAAAACAATTTGTTGTCACTGGGTTGCGCGACTTTACGATCATTCATTATATATGTTCGTATTAAAATCCTTAAGTTTTTACAGCATTATTTATTTAAAGTCTTTGAACGCTTTTCATAGGATAAACCTTGTCTAATGTAATAATCTCGATCGCGTTTTACTTCTTTGTACGAAGTAAAGGAAGTAGTGTAACAGCGAAAAATTTCGGTTTTCAGATTTCAACGGAAATATCCGTTTTTACCATCCCTGAATCCATTTTGACTAGTTTCGGCGTGACGTCTGTATTCACATAACTCAAAAACGATTAGCCGTAGAATGTTGAAATTTTATATTTAGGACTGTTGTAACATCTAGCTGTCCACCTCCCCTTTTGATTGCAATCGACTGGGTCAAAAATGTGTATACAGTCGGACGTCTAAATAAAGCGGGGTTTAAATTTTGAAACATTTGGATTTTGGACTTTCTCTCAACTGCAGTCATAAGCCCTCGTTGAGAGCTTTTCAACGATATATCATAAGTGGTTCTTATTTTCATTGATTTCAGAGTAATAGCCAAATAAAATTTTAATTAATGAAATATTTGGATCTTAAAGGGGTTGGCACATCGATTCGAATCAGACTTCATATACATATATTTTTTTTTAACTTTTTTTTTATTTAAATATATTGATTTATTAATAATTATTAACCTCCGATTGTAAAAAAAAAAAAAATAATAATAATAATTCAATAACAACAATGCAAAAAAAATCAGAAGTTATTAGTGAAATAAAATTTTAATTCAAATTTTTTTACGATAAGAGGTTAATAATTATTAATAAATCAATATATTTAAACTAAAAGAAAAAAAGTTAAATAGTATATGTATATGAAGTTGGATTCGAACCAACGTGTGCATTGTTTCTTGAGTATAATTGAATATTGCGTGTTAGTATTTTGTGATGAAGACATGTAAACAGTGTACTGCGTGTGTACACACACGCAATACAATACATAACCCTGCGTTCCCCTTGTTAGCTACAGTAATACGGATCTTAGGTGCCTTATACTGTTACAACTTTTTATAGAAAAAGGTCACTATAGTTATTTTCTTTCCGAATCAGAAATATTTAGCTTACGAAAAACAATTTGTTTTTAATCAATCTTAGTATATTAAAATAATTCTGAGGATCGCTATAAAATGTAGTCTACTAGTTTTCAGTCTATAAATGTGGTTCTCCATTTCTCCTGCATAAATACGTAATTTTTTATTTATTTATGAATTGGTTTCAGTCTTCTTTTCTCCTGTTTCTTTTTTGTTTTCATTTTTTTGATCGTTAATAATTTAAAAAACATAGTATTAGATAGATATAATAGTAATAGTAGATAGATATAATAGTAATTTAATAGGCGTACAAGGAAGTCTTGTGGTGTCCACGTCAGATATTTTTATTCAATTCTCAAAAGGTACAATTACACTGGTCGACAAAAAAAAGTTTTTTTGCAATATTCATTCAATAAGGTATCTTATTGCATTTTTTCGTTGATTTCAAATCTTCAACAAAAATTTAGTGTAGGGCAGGTCTGAATTGCATTTTAGACTAATATAGAGAACCAGATCATTAAATCTTGTTTCAATAATTTAGTGAGGTTCAGTGCTCTCGCCTTGAAAATCTGGATCCTCTTCATCGCTTTCTAAATCGCATAGCCATCTACATCGTCAATATTTACTTCTAAGCTCCACGTTTCTGGGAGAACTGGAACAGATAACTCTTCACTGTTTTGAATTGGTCTTACGGCTGAAGGAATACTAGAAAATTCAACAAATCTATTTAATTTACTTGGGATCGATCCTTTGATTTTTATGGTACAAAAATAACAGCCTGTTGAGTGATCATTATGTTTTCTCCGTACCAAAGGAACAGCAAAAGGCATATGTCGCGGCTTCTTACTTAACCAATGCTGAGTAAAGTTATGCGGATATGAGGGCCCAAGACTTATCCTGATCTTATTTTACGTCCCCCCAAACCTTAGTTCGTATAATTTTTTAACCAAAAGAGTATTATTTATTTTTTGAGATTTAAAAGTTAATTCATCAAACAGCAAAAATATTAGGATGATTTATACAGCTACGAGACATTTTTTTTTTGTTTTTACTTATATATATATATATATATATTTTTTTATTAACGGCACAAAAAAAAAATTTGTAAGAAGCACACCCTTCTTTTGTAGAAGGACTAAGACATAGTCAATAGTATCGAGTCATTCTACGATGTAATACCGTATTAGTCGCATCGGTCACTTCTCAAAATTATTCCACTCTGTTAAATTTATAAATATCTTCAGACATTGATATTTCACTATCAATATAAACATTGACTCCAACAAATCTTTATAAGAGTTTAGTTTTAATAGAGAAAATAAATCCTTTTAACAATTTCCATTTTTTACGAGTAACAATTACAAAAGAATAAAGCCTTTAGGCAAATCTTGAGATGATATTTGGATTAATCTTCAAAACATACATAAGAATAAGCCAAAATTTGTGTAACAAAACTCTTGTCGAACGTTGTTATTAAAAAGGATGTCTCCATTTCATGATAATTCATTATGGTTTTAGAGAACGTAAAGTTTAATGAAATTCCGTCGTTTACTACTTACAGATATCTCACGCAGACGTTAATTTATATTTATTTTTTTAGATAGCTAACACTCATTACTTGACATAAGCTGCTCTGCTATTGTACAAAACTACGTTGTTTCTCTGGAGAGTACTTTTCCAAGTAGAAGGCCAGAATCTTCTCATCGAAGCTTAATTACAGGATAATCAACAAACGATTTTGTTTGTTGAAAACATTACTGTACGTATATCCGTTACCGTTTACTGAATCGTTATAAGTAGCATATTTAAGAAAAAAATAACTTTATGATGTTTTATTTTCTTGTAGTGTGATAAGCAAACATGGATAATAATAACAACATATAATAATGATTCAATGGATATTATTTTGTAATTTTTTTGTGTATAAATTTGAATATTCTGTGTCGGGTAAGTAGTTAATAGAAATGTGTTACCTTGCCGGAAATTCCAAATATATTTCTCAACGTACACGTTAGTCGTTGCACAATTTAAGTAAAGTATGATTTCATTTATTTTTGTCGCTCGTTAAAATTATCTTCTTCTATTTGTGAATTTAAGTAATTTTACGTAGCTTGTCGCTTTTAATACACGAATGACCTGTCAGCCGTCGCTAGTACATTCATTATACTGACCGATACAGTAGTAAAAAGTATAATTCTCACTTATTAAGAATTTTAGAACACTAGAACATCACCCCGAACATATTTTGAACATCTACGATTACTTGTACACTTTTAAACAAATTAGAATTGTTTAAGTAACGCTACAATGTATTTTCTTACCGGGATAAATATTTGTTAATTATTTGTGATAAATATATTTTGAAATCGAAAAATATCCAGTTTGTTCCGTCTTTTAACGTAAATTTTTCATATTTTAGTTTTAACAACTTTTTTATAAAATTGATAAACGATGAGTTATTATTCATTAACAACGTGTATTTCTGATTTTTCTAGTTTAATGGGATATCGGGATTTTGTTAATTTTTAAAATCTTATTATTTGAACTGTTTATTATTGTTTTTTTTAATTATTTATTTATTAAAATACCATAAAATCAATCCATAATTTTTCCGTAATAAGTCTTTTGCAAATTGTGAAAAATGATTGCTAATATGTGATATTATAATATTAATGATGAACTCGTAGAAAGCTCTAAATCTTTATGTGTCCTCTAAGCGAGGGTAGTGAAACTTTACTTAAATATTACAAAGCCAATAATCTATTTATAAATTGTTACGCCTTGCCTGATAATTTCTTGGTAAAATTTGTCTTCAGTTTCCCACACGATATGATAACCTTTTAAAAAAAATTTTCTGACAGGACCAAAATTGGTCCGATGTACGATTACCAAGTAGATATGAAAATAAAATTTAAAAGTAAACGAACTTCGTATAGTATTTTTCACAAAAAATAACGTTTTTCGAAGTAATCATCAGACCTTATGAACCATTCGATAAAAAAGAATTTACTTTTCTTACCCTATAAAGGTTATTTTCTTCACTGTGTTATATTTTTAAAGTTAAATCTTGCGAAAGGAAGATTCCTACACGTTTCAAGTGAAATTAAAAATTTGTTTTACCGCTCTTTTTCTATTCCGTTGTTTGTAGGTGTTATGAAACGACGAATAGAATATTTTTTTGAATCGCGAAAAAAGTTCCATTTTTATTTAGATTAAAAAAATTTAATGTCCGTCACATTGAATCCAACCGTCAAAACAAATTATTTGAGTGGTTAAACAACATCGTATCGTAGATGAAAGTATGTCTCAGCGTACTTAAACGCTAATTTTTACTTAATCTTTTGACGGTTAAAATCGCACTAAATCAGATCTTTAATATTAAGTTACATTTTAATTGTAATTTTCTATAATTCTTTGAGATTTTGTTTTGGTAGATTGCAACTTTAATAAAAACACAGAAAATTGCAACTTTTTAATACGGTATAAAACTAATCTGTTTCCATCGAGCAGTTCGTATGACTCCTCAAAAGTCGAAAAAGCATATGGTTTATTTCTCGATGCGGAATATAATATTGAAATGAACAAGCATTAAAAAATTTCTTGAAGTACCTTTAATTAGTAATTTTTCTACACCGCATAACTTTATAAAGTTGAAGTTAAAATGTCTAACCGCAACGTTTTTTCATTTAGATTCTGTGAAGTGTATTACTTGCTCGTTTGTTATGCGTTACTTAATTTTTATCTTCTTTTTATCACCGTATTTTTTTACTGAAAATATCTAGTAAAATACTTTATCGCAACGATTATGAAACATTTTTTTATACTCTGTAAACAACCAACAGACGGTTGACTCAAACTAATGTGTTTACTTTTGACGATGAGTTTTACCGATTAATTTCTTTGAATTCTGAGATTACAGAATTTCTTTTGGATTCGTCTTTTGTACAACGAATGCCTGTTAAATTGTAATCGGTTGAGATTATTTATGTAGTAAGGAAATACTTACAGCTAATTTTTATTGAAATAACTAGGTGGCCGTTTTCTTATGTTAATGATGATACGTGTTTATGCAATGACAAGTTAAAATTCGTAAAATAAATATAATGCTCATCACGACTTTTGATATTAAACAGAATCATTAATTTAATTACGTGCATTAGTTTGAGAATAACTAAAGCAATATACTCGAGGTGAGTTGCGGTTTTTTTTTTATAATTATAATACTACGCATTAAATTAATTTTGTAATCTAATGGCGATGCTTGCATATTTTGTAATTCGTTGTTAATCAAAGATAATTCCATCTATTGTTCCGTAACTGTATAAAGATTCTATAAACGGTCACAAAAAATCTTATAAAAATGTTTATTTTTACATAACGATTGTAAATAGAAATTTCTCCAAGTTTCAGAAAAGAAACTGTGATAAAGTAAATTAAAAAAATCCGTTGCAATATTAGCAGACTAAGCTGTAGCATTCTTTCTTATGAACGACCGTCCTCGTTCGCCTGCTTGATACTGTAAGTGACTGCGTGAGTATTATTATGAAATAGTATAGGTTAAAACTGATGTCGCTCGAAAGGATAGGATGAAAAGTTAGGTCGGGCTGACTTCAGCGAAGAGTGGGAGAATCTCTAACGGAATTCTTTTGTCGCTTCTGATGTAGTACTTCATCTGAAATTTTCACGAGACATCATCTTTATAAAACGTTTTATACATTGTTTATTTATAATTTTTGAAGTTAACAAAAGAAAGAAATTGAAAGATAAATTTACAATCGATTAGTTCCAACACTTATTGTTAGAAAAAGCTTACAAACAAGTTTTAATAACCCACATCAAATGTGATTAACATTGCTCCTTGATCGCGCGCACGCCTTGTTTAAAGGACGGTCTCCTGATCTCATCCCACGCCTTTCTATTTCTTTGGGTATTTTTAAAAATATTGGTATATGCATTATATTATTTTGGATAGTAATTCAAGTTGAAGAATTGAAGACCACACAAAAAATGAAATAAAAGTATTACATGAGCCTCATTTGAAAAGATATCTACAAATATAATATAAAAGGAGTGAAAGTTTGCTTAGATTTAGGGTTCAGTTTTCAGCTATTATAAAAATCTGCTGTAAAACCTTTTTAAAATGTTTTAAAATTTAATAAGATAAATTTTGTTGAATAATACATCTTTTATTGTTTATTGATTTATTTATTATTTTTTTAACTGCATAAGTTTCCAATCACTGGTGTGTTGTATCGCGCGCGCGTGTATGTATATATACACGCACGTCATAAGTTTTTCTTGTTTTTTTTTCGTATAAAGTAACAAAAAAAAATCTTGTTTTACATAAAACTTGTTGATTACATATAGTATCAGTTATTAAAATAATATTTTAAGTTCCAAACGTTTATATCCATTTTTATTATTTGAAATAATAAAATGTTAAAGAAAGAGCTGTATTAGACGTTAAGTATAATGTACAGTGATAAACAACTCTATTACTTTTATATTTTATTATTTTTAACTCTAAGATCATAATTATTGTTGTTAAATGATTTAAAATAGTATTTTGAACTTAGTTCGGGCCGGGGATTAGAATCTCGTACAGGACTACAAGAAGTCAGAAGGTAAAAATTCTGAGGGAATAGAGCGATTAGAATACACGAAACGGTCAGTAATATTTGTAACACGTAACATTTTTACATTAAAAGTTTGGCGGGGATGAGAAAGGAATGAAAAATCGTCTTAAACCAGTCATTCGTACGAATAATGAATAAAAAACGTGATTTATGAGAAACAAATTAGTTTTATGTATTTTTGTTCTCACTTTACGATCTACTTATAGAAATATATCAATGTTAAGCAATTTTATATTGTGCAGGATAAATACACTTTCACCAAGATTTCTTTTGTTTTTTACGGCCGGTTATTGATACGTATGTTAAAATTAAATTTACAGAGAACGTCGAGGTTAATTTATTAGAAATAAAGTTGAAGAGAGGGTTTTTAGTTACTAATTTTATTTTAAATACGTTTTTATCTGTTGTGTTCTAATGATAAATTTATTGTTTTTGAATCGGCTATAATTTAAAAAATAAAACGGTTCTCTTTCAGAACTGACGTTAAAAAATCGCATCGAAGATGCGATAAACTGAAAAAGAGAGAATCAACATTTCAAAAAATACTGTTAAATAGTTGAATCCTTGAATTAGTCGGGTGGAAAATAATATCGAATATTGGAAAATCATAATTCTCCCCTATACTTTTCATACTCGGTTTTAAGTACTTTCAGTCTCGTTAAAAATACAGTAAATAAATCCAGCTGAAATTTTTACGTTTGTATTCCGTTACATAAATCGTTAACGCTTTGGAAAAAATATTTAGTCATTAACCAACGTAATCCTAAAAGTAGCCTACACAGAACGCAAAAAAAAACTTACTTTTTTGCTGTACAAAAAAAATCATTATTCTTTTTTTTAATTTTAAAACTGAATATCTCTATTATTAATATTGTTTGGGACATTTTTTTAAGTTCTAATCTTTTGTTTATTTTAAAAGTTTATATTTAAATTTTAAAAATTAATAACTCGTTTAATATTTTTTGGGGCAGAAATTTGAAAATGTTATTTGAATTCTTTAAAATTCATACTGTTCACGATATTATATTTGAAATATTACTTATGATGAAATCTATGTATTATGTACTAAATCTCATTTTGGATGTTGTAATATTCGGATATAGGCGACGTTATTACTTCCTGTGTAGCCCCCATTGCAATATCGCGATCTATTAGTAGTAATATATTGAAAGTTTGTATCAGTTATTTGGTGTCGTTTAATCTTCGCCGATTCGTAAACGATTTTTGCTGCAACAGGATAAGTATAGAAGCGATCATTCTTCTTTCCTTTAGGCTTGTAGTTATGTATACAGTATTATTTTATGTGTGTTGTTGTTATTAACAGACCGGTGCTTTTGTATAATACACGTATAACGTACGTACACGTTAGCGTATGCGTTCGCTCGTAGTTTCACTCTCTACAATTAAAAACCTGACATTTAGCACGTACATTAACTGTACACCTATATTTCATTTACTGTCTAAACTAATTCTCCATATAGTGTATTTCATTAATTAATTTAATTAATGGATTCAGCTTTACGCTCAATCCTTTTTTTCCGACACCTATTATTGTTCGTATGCAGATAATGATGAATATAAGTTTTTTGTGGACAGCGAGCGGATTAGTTCAAAAGAGTCTGTTGCTCCTTTCTATTACGTGTTGAGAAAAAGATAATTAAGAATCGTTTTCATCCAAAAACAGTGCTGTATTTTTCTAATTATTTTTTTCCAATCGTTACAGGTAGTCAGCATTTTAATATTTTTGTTGCCGATAATTTATCGATGGTCGATCAGTCAATAACTCTCGACGATAATTCCTATCCGATTTTATAAATCTGACCTTTGTAGAACTTACTTAAAATGGATCACCGTAATTTGCTCGACATCACATTCTTCACAACTAATAAAAAACCGGAAGTTTTCTACCATTAAATTTATTTTATACTTCAGTTATTCGATAGTTACGGTAAACATCCGCTATCTTCTTATGCGGGTAGCGAATAATCTTTTCAACATTAGGTTACCTACAAGATATGAACGTTTAAACAATTTAGAGTTATCGATATCACGGGTATCCCTGGTAGATCGATTTCATATCCTATAGTAAGAAGTTAACTTTTTAGAAGGTAATCTACAATTTTTGTTCGGTTAGCGGATGAACTTTTTTATGAAAAAATTGCTGTCGTTAAAGAAATAATTTAATGGTAAAATTCGGTAAAAGGAAAGTTGCACAATAATGAAAAATATATATATATATTTCATCAGCTAGACTTATAACTTCATTAGCTTAATTTTATGTATAACTTCATTACCTAAATAAATTTACATCCGATCTTGTGTTACAATCCGTGCACCAAAGTATGGAATTCGAGTTAATTTTTTATCACCTTCACACCTGCCGAACTATTCAGTAATATCGCTAGATTTTTTCGAATTTGTTTTTTTTTTGGGCTGTAACAACTTTTGTTTCCTAATCTTTCCTTCTCTCTCGCATGTAGACCATCAGAATATCCCAAAAAATAAATAAACTATACGACAATTTTTTCCTAATAGTGAAAGAACTGTGAAAACTGTTTTTATTTAAAAAAAATTATGTTTACACTCTATCTCTATACTCACTAGAGTGTTTACACTCTATTAATCGTTGTTTAACTGGAGCGTAATGAGGATTTTTGTAGTTATTAAGTAGGTTAATATTCAGTTTTCTAATTTATATATTTGATGAATTTGCTTTCATTCTTATACACAGAGACGTTTTTCGGATTACATCTAAGTTCTCGGTAAAAAAAAATAAAATAAAATTTCCCTATTTGTTTTTTCTCCTACGATGAACTATTTTTTCGTTTTAAGAAATATTTAATTATTTAAATTAAAATAATAAACAATTAAAGTAGAAAATTTTGTGTAAAATATATTTCGATAAATTTCACTTTCCACTGGACATAACTTTTTAGGAATCTTTGTAAAATTATTGAAACATAATTATTATTTTATATAAGTTAAAAATGATAGATTAGAAGTCTCGATTCCCAAAAAATCGGATAAGAAACTACATATATTCTATGTGGCTTACGTTTATTCAACGATTAACAAAAAGGAATTGCTCCTACATTTTTTGAAAAGATCGATAATTGTTGAAAAACTTTCATCAGAGTCGCATCAAAAAGTAAAAAAAAATTATCAATAAAGAGTAGAATTAAATAGAATATATAAAAACAATAATTAAATGAAATAACAATGGTAATACGATTACATGAAGATAATAAAATAAATAAATCTGTACGAATTAAAGTAACAATTTTTAATGCGTTAATTGAAAAGTATTTGTTATGTACTAAAAAGCACGTTAAACAAATTTGTTTTGACTCCCTATATGAATCATGAAATCTTGCCGAAGATGAGGGGGCTTGTGTGCTCAATGATACAGAGAAGCTGGAACGAAGGTGCAACCATATCGGATAGGTATCTCTTGAGAGCCAGACTAAGGAATGATTCCTGAAAGAGGGCAGCAGCTCTTTCAGTAGTTGTTAAGGTCGTAGGTCAGGAGGACTTAAACGGCCATACCAGCATCACTCAATCTTCTGAGTACTGCGCAGCTGAAAGGAATGGAAAACTACAGCTGCTTTTATTCCAAAAAAATGTAACTCTCTGTAGTAACAAAGATGGAGGCGCCTTCATTGGTAAAATATTCCGGAGGTAAACTAGTCCCTCGTTTGTATCTCCAGGTGGGGACTATTTAGTAAGGGGTCACCAGAAAATTAAAAAATAATATTCTACGAGCCAGTGCGTGGAATGTTAGAAGTCTAAAAAAGGTTGGCAGCTTGGAAAATTTTAAGAGAGAAATGGATAGATTAAATGTAGATGTAGTAGGAATTAGTGAGGTTCGGTGGGAAGAGAAAAACGACTTTTGGTCAGTTGATTTTAGAATAATTAACACAGCTTCAAAAAAATGGCAGGCAGAATTAAATTTTGTAATGAACAAGAATATAGGGAAGAGAGTAGAGTATCTCAAAATGCATAGCGATAGAATTATTGTAATAAGGATAAAATCAAAACCAAAGCTGACAATGATTGTTAACGTCTATATGCCTACGATTGCCCATGATGATGATGAGGTAGAGTGTGTATAATAAGAAATTGACGAAGCAGTTAAATTCATAAAGGGGATGAACATTTAATAATAGTTGGAGATTGGAATGCAAGGATTTGAAAAGGCAAGGAGGAAGAAATATTGTGGGTGAATATAGGCTAGGCAAAAGGAATGAAAGAGGGGACCGACTTGTAGAGTTTTTCACGAAGTATCACTTAGTAATTGCCAACATCCAGATTAAAAATCATAATAGAAGAATATACACATGGAAAAAAATCAGGTGATATTGCAAGGTATCAGGTAGATATATCATGGTTAAGCAAAGATTTAGAAATCAACTCGTCGACTGCAACGCTTACCCTGGAGCAGACTTTGATAGCGTCCATAATTTAGTGATAATGAAATATATGTAGATTGGGGTTTAAAAGCCTGAAGAAAGGGTATCAGATGAATCGGTGGAATTTAGAGACGATTGAGGAAGAGGAGATAAAGAAGATTTTTGAGGAGGACATCGCAAAGAGGTCTGAGTAAAAGTGTTAAGGTAGAAAATGTAGAAGAATGGGAGAATGTTAAAAAGGAAATTTTTAAAACAGCATAAGCGAACTTAGGCGGAACATAGAGAACTGGTAGAAAACCTCGGATATCAGAGGATATATTGCAGCTGATGGATGAACGTAGAAAATATAAGAATGCTAGTGATGAAGAAAGTAAAAGGAACTATCGACAATTAAGAAATGCTATAAACAGGAAGTTCAAACTAGGGAAAGAGAAGTGGATTAAAGAAAAGTGTTCAGAAGTGGAAAGAGAAATGATCATTGGTAAAATAGACGGAGCCTACAGGAAAGTTAAGACAAATATTTTGGTACATAAATTAAATCTAATAACGTGTTAAACAAAGATGGTACACCGATTTATAATACGAAAGGAAAGGTCGGTAGTTGGTCGGGTGGAGTATTTTGAAGAGTTATACGGAAAAAATGAATTAGAAAATGGTGTTATAGAGGAAGAAGAGGGAGTCAAAGAGGATGAAAGGGGAGAAACAATACTGAGATCTGAGTTTAAGAGAGCACTAAAAGATTTGAATGGCAGAAAGGCTCCTGGAATAAACGGAATACCTGCAGAATTACTGCGCAGTGCAGGTGAGGAAGCGATAGATAGATTATACAAACTGGTATGTAATATTTACGAAAAAGGGGAAGTTCCGTGCTAACATTTACAGGAACCAAACAGCAACAGTAATAATTGAAGAACATAAGCAAGAAGCCGTAATAAAAAAAGGTGTCTGACAAGAATGTTCCCTAACCCCGTTACTTTTTAATCTGTACATAGAACTAACAATTAATAATGTTAAAGAACAATTTAGATCCGGAGTAGCAGTACAAGCTGAAAAGATAAAGGTGCTACGATGAGCTGATGATATAGTAATTACAGCTGAGAGAAAGAAAGATATAGAAAAAACAATGAACGGCATGGATGAAGACCTACGCAAGAACTACCGCATGAAAATAAACAAGAACAAATGAAAGTTATGAAATGTAGTAAACATAATGTAGACGAACCACTGAATATAAAAATAGGAAGAGACAAGATTACAGAAGTAGAAGAATTTTCTTATTTGGGAGATAGAATTATTAAAGATGGACGAAGCAGGAGCTATATAAAATCCAAATAGCGCAGGCGAAACGAGCCTTCATTCAGAAATATAATTTGTTTACATCAAAAATTAATTTAAACGTCAGGAAAAAATTTTTGAAAGTATATGTTTGGAGTGTAGCTTTATATGGAAGTGAAACTTGGACGATCGGAGTACCTGAGAAGAAAAGATTAGAAGCTTTTGAAATGTGATACTGTAGGAGAATGTTACAAAACAGATGGGTGGATAAAGTGACAAATGAAGAGGTATTGCGGCAAATCGATGAAGAAAGAAGCATTTTGAAAAATATATTTAAAAGAAGAGACAGATTTATAGGCCACATATTAAGGCATCCTGGAATAGTCGCTTTAATATTGGAGGGATAGGTAAAAGGGTAAAATTGTGCAGGCAGGCAACGTTTGGAATATGTAAAACAAATTGTTATGGATGTAGGATATTGGGGGTTTACTGAAATGAAACGACCTTAGATGGGGAATTTTGGAGAACTGCATCAAACCAGTCAAATGACTGGAGACAAAAAAAACAAATTTGCTGGAAATTCAGGATATCTATAAGAAACTATTCTTCTTCTACGAATTTTTGACAGTTATCTGCAGATGGTTAAAATAAAAGGCGACCTTAATGCCCCAAACAAAAGTAAATGGATTAAAATTTTATGATCTTTAGTGGTATTAAAATGTTCGCGTTAACAGTTCAAAAATTAATTTATCGGATGAATTTTAAGTAACTTACAATGTGGTTCTCCGATATACCACCGAACATGAGGATCGCATTTCTATTAATGATAATAATATTTCTGTTGCCTGTACCGTAATACTTTTAGTAAACTTGTTAGATGATAAATTTTCGAGTGGTGATAAAACTGATTTCGTTTTGTAACAAGATCAAATTTCATCCTTTCTTTTAAGTTCAGACGCATGCTAACTGAACGCTTAAGTTTTTAACCTGAATTAAGGGCTGTTAAGATCTTTGTTTGGTGCCCTTAAATATGAATCGAGGAGAACGATTTTTTTTTTTTTTAAATTAAACTCTAACATTTACGGTTACGAATGCGCTACCATCGCTAAAAAGAGTAATTTATTCCAAAGAAATAAGATTTTCTGCTCGTATTAGACAAAATCTATTTATGCGTTACACATCGTAAAACTGCGGCTTATGAGAAAGAACTCATTATTTATTTACTCGGATATCTACGACAAGGTTACGCATACGCACATTTTCTTTCTTTTTTTAATTGTGGATGAAAAATTAATTCTGTATGGTGTGAAAAATAGTTCAGTTTCATTTTTACTAAATTACCTGACCGACTACACAATCTTCAGACCGATTTATTTAAAATAAATAAAAATATTTCCTTTTATAAAAAATATATTAAAATTCTGATGAATCTATAAATTATAATTAGATAATAGTAATAATCAGATTATCAGATTAGTCGAATTTTATTATCAGCTTCAGTTTTAGAAATAATAATCGAGAGGTTTCATATAAAACTATATTTTGAGTTCATATTACAATAATTTATTTAAAATAAAATCCTGTGTGTGCGTGTGTGTGCGCGCGCACACACACACTTAATACAAATTCTCGGTTTCACAAGGTATTCTCGGAATACAAGGAGGTTTCAGATCATCCGTAGCGTATTGAAAATTTGAGAGTTCACCAGTCTGAAGATCGGTTTATGTTTGGTGACACCGAGAATTATTTGGCGATTACATATAAATATTGATCTTGTCTAAAAATGTGTTATGTAGAATATCTAAGAAACTTTGAAACTATAAATTATTTTATAATTTCTAGATTTTTCTACGTTTAACTAATAATTTCTTCAGTTAAGTAGAATTATAAATATTTATAATCAACAGTGATATACGTTTATATGTAAGAAACTAATTACCAAACTGAAGAATGGAGTCGGTCTATTCAGTGTAATAGTTAAACGATGATGCAACTTTATTAATAAAAATAATATTCTTGAAAATATAAAGCATACGATTATTACCAAACCGATTAGTATTAATTTAATAATTTATAATTTAACCTTGTTTCCAATTATATTTCAGTAGTACTACTCATTTTGTAATCGATTACTGAAACACGATATTTATCGACCTATTATTGATCGCTAACCGGTTATCGATTCAGTTATTAACAGATTTATATATATAATTATTATTATTAAAGATCACTCAATTACGAGATGCATTTTCTGTTTTCTTTTGCTCTGTAGCAACGAACAGATTGACAAACATTGAATCTGTAAGTGAAACAATTAGCTGATTCAGAGTTTACGTTTTAAGTTGCAGTTAGTGTATGGCAGATTGTCGGTTTGTGTGTATCTTGTTTTTGTACTCAATATAACATGAATCAAATTAAATTAATTAAGGACAGCCCTGAAGAACTAAAAAGAGCAACAAATGACGGACTCATTTTCAAACATTTATTTTAAACCGGTACGTACACTTTGGTCTAGTGTACTGTTTCTAAACAAATTTAGAATTGTTCTAACTTCGCTCTGTTTTATTCAACTTTTCTTACACCATTTTCTTCAGAATTAAATTCTTTGCAAATTTCCTTTTAAGGGTTTTGTGTGTTTATTACTTATTTAACAAAGGTACTCTACGTCAAACATAAAAAAACCGGGGTTTTTTACTCCAATTTATTGGTTTTCGCCCCGATTTCTCAAAAACGACTGTAGATACAGTTCTGGTATCTATTTTATTCGATTTTGCAGGTCAAAAACCATAAGAAATCGTTAATTATGCTCCTTAATTAACTTCCTAAAAATTTCAGTACGACCTCGTTTCACCGCGATGGCTGAAATCCGAGCAAAGTGTTTCATTAGCCGTAAGTCGTAAACAAAGCATTTTAAGTCGTACTCGTATGTTTGTATAAACTTTTTCCATTATTTTCACGAGTAGAGTAGATTATGAAAGCTCCGGGAGAACTTCGTGATACATTCTGTATATAGAGAGATAATCTTTTTGGAATTAGCCTTCGATCTGATCGGATGCATATTCTTCTTCCATCACTGAATACACATCTTTTAAAATTCATAAAAAAAAACTTTTTTTATGGTTAAATTAAAACCGTTTCGGATAATATACAATCGAATATTACCGTTTTTTGAGCGATTGTGTATTGTGACAATGCCTTAATAGTATTTTATCTTAGCACCAACGATTTTTTTTACCCTTAAAACTGAAATTTATTTTCCTTATCATCGTATATCATGAGTGTTCTCTTATTTAGCAGAACATTGCTAAAGTGCACATCATTCCTTTATATTTTCAGCTAACCTTTTTATATGATAATAAGTTCTTTCTACCTTAATAACATCGAGCAGTTTCCGTCTTCGTCTTCCTCTCGTTCTCTTACCATTCGCCGTACCGTCTAAGAAAACCTTTAACGAACGGTACTTCTGTAATACATGTCCAATACAGTTTCTTTTTCTATCTCTCAAAGTCTGCAGTAGTGATCTACCAAAGGTAGATCCCACTCTTTCTAACATCTCGTCATTACTAATTCTATCTACTTTATCTTTTCCATTCTCCTCCAGATACACATTTCAAAAACTTCTAACCTTTCCTCATTTTCCTTACATTAAGTCTATGCCTTCACGCTCTACACAAAACATTTGGCAAGTTTTTCCTCAGATGTTTACTAGAAATCAAGCTTCTCTTTTTGTTGAAAGCTTCTTTTGCCATTGCAATTCTAGCTTTTATTTCCTTTGTGCATCTCATATCATCAGATATAATGCTCCCAAGATATTTAAAGGACTTTATCTATTCAATATCTTCTCCTTCTAGATCAACTAGCATTCTTTTCTTATCGTTCCGATCATCATACACTTAGTTTTCTTACCATTGATTTTCATACCAAAGTCCTTACACATTCTTAAATTCTCCAGCACTCCTGTTTCTTGATATTTTCTGCTATCATACCATTGGCAAATCTGATGAATTCTACCCTCTTACCACCAAAACACACCTCACTTTCCTATAATCTCCTCAAGGTAAATGTTAAACAAGATAGGTGAAAGACAGCATCCCTGTCTAACACCTCATCCAATCTTGCCTTTCTCTGTTAAGTCAGTAACTATTTGAACTTTCACTTCTTGTTCAACGTACAAACTATTTATTAGCCTTCTTTTCTTTCAGTCAACACCTTTATTTTTTATAATGGTCATTAGTTTATCCCACTGTATTTGATCAAAAGCCTTTTCAAGATGTACGAAAACTATATACACCTCTTTCTTTCTCAATGTATCTTTCACCATAGTTCTAACTAATCCAGTAGCACCTCGTGTATCCCTTCCCTTCTGAAAACCAAACTGTTCTTCAGCAATTGATTTGGAAAGTCTACTAGATATCTTTCTATTCAAAACCTTCAGAAGTACTTTAGCTGTATGGAACAACAAACTTACAGTTTTGAACATCTCACACTTTATTGCATTCGTTTTTCAATTGGTATCATCACAATTATACAACTTCCTTTCTTCCTTTACTGCCCAAACACCCAAACATTTTAGAATTTCTATTAGTAATTCATCTGGCCAACTGGCTTTTCTGTTCTTCATTTCTTTTAAAGCTTTTTCCATTTCCAACTTCAGAATGTGATAGCCTCTTTCTTCTTCACACAATCTTGCTTCTTCCTCTAAGCTGATTTCATTTGGTTGGTGTTCTAGGTCATACAACCCTTCTATCTATTCTTTCCATCTTCACAGAACTTCTTGAGAATCCCTAGCTATTGTCCTATCTTTATTTTTAATTTCCATTTTTAATGCACTTCCTTTTCCTTGAAAACATATCTGCTTGGCATCTCTGTACATCATATCAAATTTTCCTTCTCTCCAACCATTCTACCTCATCACACTTGTTTCTCATCCAATTCTCTCTTACCTTCTCAAGCTCCCTCCTTAACTCATTATTTAATCGCCTATACCTTTTCCATTTCTTTCTTTCTTCCATCCTTCTTTCTTCTGTACATGGCTTCAGTATCCCATTCTTTCTTTGTTCTACTACTTTTCTTAGTCCCTACTACCTCTCTAACAGTCCTTTTCAGACTCTGTTTCATCCTGATCCATTTTACATCTAAGTCCTTGGTAAAACTCTTCTCTATCAGTAATTCATGAATATTCCTTCTAATTCTCTAGTTTATGATTCTTTCTTGATTAAACTGTGGCCTCTCAAAACTTTTCAATTTCATGAGTACTTCTACCAGAACCAGTTATGGTGCGAGTTAACATCATCTTGGATATGCTTTTGTATTTTTAAGACAATTTTTGTACCTATTCTGTATTAGTATGTAGTAATCTGGTACTTCTTTCCCTCAAAGGAAGAGGTCCAAGTTCTTTTATGATTCTCAAAGAGAGTATTTCTAACTATCGAAGAGGTTTCTTTACAAAATTTCACTAATCTATGTCCTTCCTCATTCCTGTTACCAAGTCCATGATTTCCAACTACACCTTCCTTTCCTTCTTTGACCACTGCATTTCAATCACCCATTACAGTAACACATGTATTCCTCTTTTCCTTCTCTGTGGCTTCTATTATATTACAGCACACTTCTACAGAGTAAGCAACATAAAACCAAGCCCATAACGTAACTGTTGCAGAATCGGTAGGTTATGTTGAAATGAAATTTTATGAATGATATGGATAAATTGAATAAGAAAAGTGTAATTTAAATGTTGCATTTATTTACCTTATTGTTACAAAAGATGTTCAAAATGACCACGCTGGACAACGATGCACTTTTGTGCTCGACTGATCATATTGAGAGTCGTCTGATGCAAAATGTTGTCAATTACCTTGATTTCTCATTGAAAGTTCACCTTCAGTTCATCAGTATTATGGGGATTAGATTCATAAACTCTCTCCTTTATGTAGTCCCAAAGGAAAAAATTGTAAGTCCACCAACAATGTTTTCAAGAAGCCAGTTGCAATAATCAAGTCGTTTTGATTTGTCTGTCTCCTTCATTTGTTGCACAATTGTAACACGATGTGGTTTCAATTTTAATTCATGAAGATTTTACAACAAGATGTGTATTTAACACCAGATTGTTGGGATAACTTGTGTAGTGATTTTTTTGGACTGGCAGTAATTCTTCTTTCAATATCGGCAATGGCCTGTGGATTCCCAATGGAAGGTTGCCTATTTCATTTTGCATTTCAAACCGAACTTGTTATAGACCATTTTTTAACTAAATCGTGAATGCTACTCTTCACTGGGATGCAGGCATTCAGAATATTTTCTACAAATACTTGATGTTATTCTTCAAACGATCCAGAGCAAATATAGGCCTCAACTATAGCTATCCTCTCCTGGATTGAACAAGGCATTTTACACAAACACAACTGCACTCACAATATTGGACTGACACTTTACCCCTGACAAATGGCAGCAACAATAAGTAGTAACATATACATCCATTAGTCCCGCTAGTTATGTGAGAGTCTTTCATAAATAATTTGGATAGCGGTATCATTATGTGTTCGGTTTTATGAGTAGCTTGTTGGCATATAAACTTGAATCTACATAATGTTCTTTTTTGTACCCCTGTATATTCATAGTCATAATTCCACTGTTTATATAATCCAACTTAATTATTTTATTCTTCAAAGTTTTTGTAACCACAACTGCAACTCCCAAACTTCCACACTTCCCCTCTCCAGAATAATAACCTCCACTTTCAAATTCTCCATTACCCCCATCTTACCTTTCATATACCAAGAAAATCCAAACTATTTTTGTTCATCTCTTGCCGTACATTTTCCAGTTTCCCTGTCTGCAAAAGAGTGTGAACATTCCAAGTTCCAATTCACATTCTCTTAGCTTCCTTTCTCGATGTTTCCGTTTTATTTTTCCTTTATTCATATACCCTTCAATGAATGGTAGAAGTACCAAAGGCACTACCATCACTTTTTTCCTTATGCTCATAATTTTTTGAAAAAAATTGAATACAATGTTTTCTCCGAATAAATAGTAATATAATATTTAGTTTAACATTCTTTGATATTATGTCCGTCTCCAGTTAAACTATGACTGCCAATTCGAGCTGGAACGGTCGACCTCACACTTTGTTTGTTGATCTAAATTTGTTACTACTCACTACTCGCTCCAGTTTGTAATATGAAAACTTTGTCTATGTATATTAAAAAAATAATTCATAATATTTTCATCTAATGTGTAAGACGAACAAGACGAACAGTGTTTGTCGATCGAGCATGTGACCCTTCCGGCCTTCCAGCACGGTTGGCCAAATATTTCTAAAAAAAAGATTTTATTAACTCAGTTCCACACCGGATGTAGAAAGGCAGATACGAAATATTATATTTTCGAATTTGGTTACTGAGTGAGAAATTTTGATCGCTGGAGTAAGTGAAGCTTGTGGATGCCTACGCAAAACTGCAGTGTTCGCAAAAAGAAGTAAAATATAAATGGTAATTTTCAGTTATTTACCTGAATGAAGAAAACGTTCTGCATATTCATATATTATTAATAAAATTAAATATTTTTTTATTACTAAAGGCATAAATTATGTGATCGAGCTACTACGCATAAATCTTGCGCGTAAGAACCTCTATGCGCTTGGCTCGCGAGCGTTTCGACCAAGGAACAAATGAATATGTTAACGGAAAATTTTAACTTAGTATTCACACTTAGAGAACTTAATTTCATTTTATGAATTTTATGAAGACAAATAATTTATTCTAAATAGTTGTGGTTGTATTTTGATGTAAAATTTTTGATATTCTACAAAATGCTACTTCTTGACCCATTTGACAGGCAACGGTTAAACAACTGTTGCATCACGAAATAATTTTTATGTAATATAATCTGTTGGTTAAATAAAACCTCTGACATACTTGGAATAAGAATGAAACGTGATTAATGTTTGTGCCAAAATTTTACAACTTACACATGCTGTCTACTAATTCGTTGATTGTCCGTGAAAATTGAATTATCGAGATGATACCTTACATTATTCATTTATCCGTTAATTAAACGAATATAAAAAAATAGGATTCATAAATAAGATTTTTTTTAAATCTGTATTTCTGCTTCCTTGCTGTAAACGAATTCTTCATTCCGTAATGCACAAAAAAATTCAGTACATCAATCAACCTTAACCCTTAAAACTTAACAGTAGTAACAATAAGTTATGACATTTTTCCGTTTTTAGCGGTTTCAACTTTAAGAATTTAGTATCTCGTTATTGAAATGTGTACCTTCTGTTGATAAATAAAAATAAATTTATCTTATTCATAACTTTCACCGGAATATTAACACTAATCCTTTAATGTAAACCGATATCATTTTACCAGTATATCAAAGTTTGTTCGTTTTAACTTGTATTAGGTTCCCTGCCGAATAATTTAGAAGCCAAATACATACTAATGGTACCGTTGTTATATATTAGACGATATCGATAATTTATCGAATAGAGTTAGAAACGTATTAAATAAAATACTCACAAGTCACTTGATCTACCGAAATATAACATTTTTTATAACAGTAATAACATTAAAATCATCGGGAGAAAATAAATCTTAAAACAATATTAATTAAGTTCGTTGCCTATTAAATTAGTGGGAGGAGGAATGAAACGAATACTTCTTTATGAAGGAACATTTTTGTCGTTTATAATTATTCCATTTACGATGAAATTTAAATTCATTTACGTTGAATATATGGTTTTACTATTTTCTGTTATTTTAAATACGATTGCAGTGTCAAAAATATATATAAATCTTGACGTAATTGGTGAAGATCTATACTAATATTAGATTTCAGAATTTATATTTGTTAATTTCTTTCTAAATAATTATTATTCGAGAAAAACAAAATTTTGCATTTCCTCAGATTAAATCATGCTGCTTTATTAAGTCGTGTGATTTTAATAGTAAAACTAATTTAATATATTACATAGTTGTATAACAAATTTAATTTAAACGTAAATATGTTCATGATTTCCGGAGATTCCAATAATTACTACGTTTTCAAAAGGTTACTAAAAAAATTGCATTAAAAAAATAAACAAAAGTTTTACCATAATTTAATTAATCTATTTACATATAATATTTTTCCGATAATTATTCATTTTAATAAAATATTATGTCTACCGATTTGTTAGATAAATAAATAAATAAATTTGTCAATAAATATTTGCTGCAACTATTAGTCTGCATTCGTGTAGTAGTAGAATATACCTCTCGTAAAAATCTGAATATAACCACTGGATAAAATACAAATTAGTAGCCACAGCCATTTAGACGCAATCTGATGGCCACAGTCTTCTGAGATCGGTTTGGCATACTGCTGATCGATTTCATGCCACGTGGAACGACTATAAATGAAGAAAGTAACTGCGAAACTTTACGTAAGTTACGGCGCGCCATTAAAAATCGGCGACGAGGGCGGCTGACCGACGGCGTCGTCCTATTGCACGATAATGCACGTCCACATGTTGCGGGTCCGACACGTGATTTGCTGAGAACATTTGGATGGTAAATTTACGATCACCCATCGTGTAGTTCGGACTTAGCTCCTTCTGATTACCAGTTGTTTTGGAAATTAAAAGAAGTTTTGAGTGGTAAGCGATTCGCGGGTGACGTTGAACTTAGAAATGTTCTTAATCAGTGGCTAAATGGATTGGCGGCAGAAGAATACGACGAGGGTATATTGAAGCTGGTGTATCGCTACGACAAATGTCTTAATTCATGTGGCGATTATATAGAGAAGTAGTATTAGGTATGTTGTTTAACAGAAATAAAAAATTTATAAAAACTATTTTATAAAGTTTTCAGAATAAATTTGTTTACAATGAAACTGTCTTTACTTTAGAAATAACCTCTCGTAGTATTCAAACCCGTATAAAAGTAACTGGCTTTACTAGGATTTTCTAACTACACCTTAGAAATAAAATGTGTAACAACGTAAAGGCTTGTAATTCGCGTTTTTAGATAATAATTAATTTTTACATTAAAAATTAAATTAAGTATCAAAAGCTTTATGTAATAATAATGTTTAATTTAATTAAAGGAAGAGTATTATAATAATATTTATGTTCATTAGTTATTACGATACAAAGAATATTACATTTGTGATTTTTATTAAAACTGGAATCAGATTTTATTTTTCGAAATATTCTAACCGATATATTTTAAACCCCGTTCGTCTTTTTTCATTCGGAGTCTGAAACATAATCATATTTATATACTTAAGCCTGTGGCCTTATCAGGAATGACCTCGAGACGTAGATAAGCCTTTCGGGTGTGATGAATAAGAACGTAATCTCGGAGTTAGAGGGCGCGCTTTTGGTAATATTGTCGTGTAGTAAATTGTGCGCTTATGGTAGATTTTAAATAAGGATGTGCTTTCAGTATTAGTTTTCTTTTGTAATGTCTGTGCACGTGTCTCTCTCTCTCGCTCTCTCTCTCTCTCTCGCTCTCTCTCTCTATCTCTCTGTGTGTGTGTGTGTGTGTGTGTGTGTGTGTGTGTGTGTGTGTGTGTGCGTGCGCGTTCACCCACACACATATTTTGTAATCTCAAAACCATTATTATATGTTTGAACATTCAATTACAATAGCAGTTGTTGAAATCAAATTACCACTATATTTATCTAATGATATTTAATTCTTTTTTTAATTATCATCTTCGCTAGTGTGACTTTAACTTACATAACTTCATAATCTAATATGAAAATGTTATATCATCGTAATTATCATTAAGTTTTTTCCTTTTCATATTCGATTTGCTTAATTATATTAAATTAGTACGAACATGTTCGCCTACTCCTAAATATAATAATTATTTTTAGACTTTCATTTCGATAGGACCGGTTTAAATAATTAAAAAAAGATATATAAATCGTTTTGCATATAATAAATAATTTAAAAAACAAAAACACCAAATAACAACTTTCATTTTTCGTAAACTTATTCGCGTATTATTTTTAAGGAAAAATAAACTTTTTCATCTTTCTTTATCTGACTACTTGATTATTTAATACAAAATTGCTTCCTTATATGTAAATTCGAGTACAAAAGTATTCGGAAATACATTTGTATTTCTGAATACTTTTGTATCAATATACATTTGTTCACAGTAATATTATCCGGTATAACCTGCTATATTTTTATATAAAAAGACGTAATACTTTTAAATCTTAGGTTTCCTTTACCCATCCCAAAACAGCTCTCGCTTTTTTATTCCTACAAATCTTGAATTATTATTATTATTATTATCATTATTATTGCATGAGTGTTTGAATTTTTCCTGAATAATTGTTTTTTCTACGATATAGAAACTTTACTAATAATTACTTCCACTGAGATAAAATTAAAACGCTTTTTTTACATATGATAAATGATAATTATTTTTAATATTATATAGCGTATTTCTGGATTTATTTCTCAGATTTCTATCTAAAATCAAAATATTATGTATCATTTCATTTAGGCAAGGCGTAAGAAATCAAGAGAAATAACAATAAAAAATATAATTAAAATAGTACATTATTCAACGAGCCTATAGTAATGGCCATTAATGCAAGAGTGCGAAATACACGAGCCTTAGCGAGTGTCGTAAACTTCGGTGCATACCGTATTTTTCCTGCGGCTGAGAAAATATTGAGATTATTGATTTAAATCAACGATAGAATACATTGTTTACGGAATATATTTTTAAAATTTAAAAAAAAATGTATTAAACAATACATTTCTGTGGCGATAGGTTATTAGTAATAAGTTCTGCTTTTTCTTTAATATCGTTCGGTGTTAAAAATATTCCTTCCTCAGAATCCGACATAATTAACAAAAGGATAAACAGCGTAATGTAGAAACTTTTTTATCTATCGGTGTACTTTCAAATTAACCTCCACTAAATCGGATTAAAATCGAAGTAAAACAACAGCCTATTGTTTAATAAAACAATACCCGTTTCTGATCGGTCAGCGGTTGAAAAGAGTAGGCTTTTGATAAATTGAACACCTACACTTATATAATTACCATTATGATACAGGTTTCAGCCGCATAATTCAAAGGTACAGCCCCAGAAAAAAGCTGTTATAAAATTGTATTCTTTTAAAAAAAAAATCCCCCATAGAACTGTGAATACGTATATTTCAAAATTAGTAAGACTTTGAAACATTTTTCACTCAGATTATTTCATTGAAGTCAATCTGATGCATTCAACCGTAAAGTTATTAACTGAATATCACCTCAGCTGAAAGTTTTGTTTAACTGATGAATCGTATCATACGACCCGATATTCTGAATATGGACGAGATCCTTCCTTTAGGCACTCTGTACCTTTCTGGGACGGTTCATTAATCCCTAGAGGAAAAGAGATTTTGTTAGTATATATTTAAGATGATCAACTCAAAATTTTCGTTAAGAAATTTACAGTTCTCATCCGGTTAAAAATCATCTTTCAAATGATTTTTGCAGCATGGTGTTTCTTCCTGTAGAGGCTTTGAATTTTCATCTAGTTACGGTATTCGTCTCGTGCAGCGATTCATCTTAGAGTAGATCGTCCCTTTTTATTACTCATTTTTCTTCTTTATTATTTATCTCTTTTCCTCGTTTTGAGCTCGTAGGTGTAAGCCACTCTTCTAGGTTGATTCTGAGAAACCTGAGTACCGTAGCCGGTAGAGCCTTCTGATCTGCTGCAAGGGGGCTGTCTGAAAATCCATATGGAAATTTTTTTCCTTCTCCGGTGGTCTTACGTTAAGCTTGATTTATCAGCCTAATATCTGGCCTATAAGATAAAACCGAGCCTCTAACTGCTCTGAAAATACAGTACGAATCATCTGATACAGAAACGAAAGATAAAAGCGCTTTGATGTTAAAATAACACACAATTACAATAAAAACAAATAAATACTGAGAAACATTACAAAGTATAAATAAAGACTAGTTTGAATTTTACTCTTGTATAACGGTGAGAACTAACGTTCAAATTACAATTGAGCACAGCTGTGGACAATCGTAGCAGAGATTTAAATGTTGAAAATAGTGTCAACTAACCTTTTGCTTTCTGCTTGGATTGATATGAGTGAGGTTGTATTATTATTTTTAATATTAGTGTAGTTAAAATATGTCGAACCTTCCCTACTACTTCGTAAGCGTATGATTTTTTTTTGTAATTTTATATATTTTTATTAATTCCGTAATAACTACATGTAATCTGGCATTCAATACTTATTCACTTCCATCAGTCCATCCTGTGCTACAATCCTACATCAGTCCAACTGCTGTGTTGTCTATATGTGCATAATCTTCGCATTAATTTTCGCATCCTTTTTTTTCGTCGGGGGATGGGAAAGATCTCCCAACCGCCGTCTGCCCGCACACGACGGCACTCGCCGACTAAAACCCCTCCCGCTGCTACAACGTTTCCACCTTTCGATATTACTCAGGAGCATGCTGCACTCACACGAGTACCTTACAGGTAGATCGCGGAGTCCTGGGCTTATCAACATATCAACAACAGTGACGCAACAGCCCAGGATCCTAGGGGCCTCCGGCTGCCTCCCCACACAGCCCAAGACAGTTTTCGCTACTGCAGTTCTTCTAGCGTCTTCATCTAGTTACTGTCATTCTTCTAGCATCTTTGCTTGCAGTATTGTCGTACACAATTCTGTAATTGCACTCCATGAACTCTTGCTCCCCAGCAGCACCTCTGACAAGTTGCCAATGGTCAACCTCTCGGTGTCGGTTTCGCACCGCTGCCGCTCCATTCTCCTACCTGGTACAGTCAAAGAAGATGTACCTGATCGTGTCCTTAAGACCACAGCAGACACACTCGACATCATCCCTTCTGTTCCTGCCATCATGTAGGCTCTAAAGGCGCCGTGTCCCGCCAAGAGCTGGGTCAGCCAAAAATTGACCTTCTCATGCTCCCGACCGACCCACCTTTTTACATCAGGGATGACCTTATAAGTCAATCGACCGTATAAGGCCTCATCCCACTCAACTGCCGCTTCTTGAGCAGACTATCCTAGGCATCCTGCTTCGATTTGCTCCTCCACTTATCCACTCTTTCTAGTATTTTGAAACAGTCCTATACGCCGAGGCAACTTTAAGCTCCTCTGGACCCTATTAAGCGCCCTTTTACACCTCTGATAGTTCAGTGCCCCGAGTCACACTGGCGCTGCATACGAAACTACGGATTCCACCACGGTGGACAACAACCTCCTTTTTGAGGCTTTCGAACCTCCTACAAGTCTTGCAAGTCTAGAGAGTCCTGACCCGGCCTTCTGTGCCTTTTCTAACGTCTTGAGGACGTGGACCGTGAAACTCCTCTTTCTGTCTAGCCATACACCCAGATATTTGACTGATGCAGCTATATGTATGACCGACTCATTGATCTGAACGGTCAGACAGGGCAGCCTCCACCTGCCGGTCGGGATAAGGACTTCCATCTTCTCCACGGCCAGCTTAGCCCCTTTTCCTCCAGCTGTGTCCTCACGGTTTCAGTAGCACTATTAGTTTTCGCAATTAGACCACATAGCGATTTTTGTATACAAACGGAGCCACGTCATCAGCGTTGCCCACCGGTTCGACGCCTTCCGGCCAGTCCAGGTTAAGGAGGCCATCGTATACGATATTCCACAAAAGTGATCCTAACACCGAAACCGTGGAACATCCCTCTCCATAAGCAACTAAACGGGCTCGTTTTCCGCTGAATCCGTAACACGTCTGGCGGAGAGGTCTGCCTGGACCAGTCTTCTGATATATGGAGGTATGAACGAACAGATGAAGTTCGGCGCTGATTTTTAAATAATTAAAGTCATAAGCTGATGTTATTATTAATTCTTTATTATATTTTAAAACACTTTTGTATCTATAAATTGAATGTTCAATGTACTTGAAATATTAAATGAATTATTTAGATATTATTAAATTTTTATTATAATTGAATTATGAACTGGAACTGTTACTGAATGCGATTGTACAAGAATAATGCGAATACCATTTGTCGGCGATTGACTAACCGAACAAGAATGACGGCTGAAGAATGAATAATGAATGACCACAAGAATGAAGATGGACTTGCTTAAATAATATTGTTGGAGCATCTGCTTCGTCAGGAGCCAAGTTATCCGAAAGGAGCCGTGTGAACTGTCAGGAGCCGAATGCATCCGAAAGGAGCCGAGTGACGTGTAAGGAGCCGCTGAAGCGTCAGCAGCCGAAAGGAGACGAGTGTACTGTAAATATCCGAATGAATCCGACCAAAGCCGTAGATATTTAAATTTAAAAATCCTATTAAATACATTAAAGCTCCAACATTTTAATAATAATAACAAAATATAGATATGTAAAAAGGATTTAAAAATTAAAGAAACCTAAGTCCGAACCCCTCTTCTTCAACTCTTGAAAGATAGCTGTTTGAATGCGTTTCTGACGTCCAGGAACACAGTCATTGGTAGCAGCCTATTTTCGTATCCTGGGGAAGGGTAAGTTCATGCACCATCATCAAACCATAAAAATCATTGTACTACTGAAAACCTGTATTTTCCAAAATTTTAAATGAAGATTATTACGTCAGATAATTTCGCTGAACTTTTTGAGAGAATAATTCCTTGTAAAAAATAAAAGTATATACTAGCCTTGTCAAATTTTTATCTAAAAAATAAAAAGAGGCTTTATTAAAGAATGTTTATCATATCAGAACCGATTTTTTTCATTAAAAAATTTTCTTATAAAAAAATTGTTTTTTGACAAATGTTTGGTAGAAAATTTTAACTGCAGTTCATTTATTATTAACAGTTACCTTTAATTACACTTATTCTGATTTTTCTTACCGAGATCTATTGATTTTTTTAATTAATCTGTATTTATTTTAATTAATTTTTATTTACTTTTTGATACTACCTTAATTAAGTATTTGATAAAATTATAAGTGTTATCTACGAATCTAAGTATATTTTTTATTGTATATTTTTTTATGTTATACTGTGTGGTAACTTGCATTCAATATGTTCAATGTATATTTGTACGGGAACCGATGATATGACTTATGTCTTAGCGGGATCCAATATTGTACAATTTATGAAAAAAAATAAAAAAGTTTATTATTATTATTATCTGTTTATTTTAAAAATGCTTCAACGCCCAATAATCCGACTTTTTCAGTACTCCGGCATCTACCCAATCGCCCATAGACCGTGTTACTGATATTCCACTGAACATTTGATGTTTGCTTAAAAAAAATAAATATGCTTTTAGTTCTATTTGAATGTACATATGGGTAGAACGGATAAGTCCACATCATTCACTCTTTATGAATATCACTGTTTATTTTGCTTTTTCGGAAAGGGTTTAACCGAGTCATGAAATTTGGTGTGATAACTTATGCGTGTAATTGGATGATTAGTAAACGTTTGTAAAATCAAATATGGGGAGAAGAGATATCGAGAGGGCGAATGTTATATATATTTCGTAAGACATTAAAATGTACACAACAAATTACTATTATACAACAAAAAATAATTTTGATATTTTATCAAAATCTTATTAACCACGTTTAAAAATTACATTTATGAAACTTAACAATTTTAGGAAATAAATAAATGTAAATAAATTATTAGTTAAAATCATTTTTATGAATTTTCTTTTCAGGTGCAAAAATATATATATGCTCAAAATAAGCATTCTTCATAACAAACATTTTAAACTTTTATCATAACCTTTGTCAAAATATCTTTGTTTTTTAATTCAGCTGTGAAATTTTGACAAACAGCGGACTTCTACCGTACAATAACAATAACTATTATATATTTGATTTCAGCTTTGAATAACTTTTTTACTGATTTTTAAATATATAAGTAAGGTCGTTCGGGATTTTTATTTGTTTACTGAATTTTTGTAACGGTTACAGACGACCTGAAACTATTTGAAAGTAATTCTCGAGGTAAACGCGTGACCGTTTTCAAAAATATCTAGCATTCCATCGCGGGCTAGATCGGGTAAGCGTGTAAAGAAGCGGTTTACAGATTCCTTTTTTTTTACTGTACCGAAATTTTGTACATTGAGGTGCATATATCATCAGGCTAAACTCTCCGAAATGGAGGTGATATTCGATTCGAAAACTAGGTTCCCCGAAAGGCCATTTATTGAATATCATTACTCTCAGAGAAAGGTAATCTGACCGATACCTGTTGTACCTCAAGCGCTTTATACTAATCAAGTTTATAAGAAAGACCGGGACAGAATAACAATTGTTTCTGGTTTAACAGTAAGAATTATTTTAATTTAAAGTATTTACGGATCATATTGTAAGTTTTAAGCAAATACAAAAAATGTTTATTTCGTTCCAGCTTTTAAATTATTTTATAGAAAAGCATACCGTTTGACGGGTGAGTAATACATTTTAGTAATTATAATAGTTGTTCGAAGCGCGAATCTATATTTTGTGCGTTCGCTAGGTTATGTTTTGTTTTATCATATGAAATGAAATAAAATAATTTGCTAATTATATTTTAAATTTAATATAATCGGTAAAAGAAAGTTTTGTAGTAATTTTATCAGCGGTGCAGAAAAGAAGGCGAGAGTGTGTGCGTATATTTAGTTTATAGAAGTAACTTTCTATAGTTTTACACTACCTAAAATTAAATTATATCGTAAGTACTTTTACATATTGGACAGTATTCCCGTAAATCTAAGAAAATTCAACGTAAATACCTTAAATTATTTAACCGTTTTAAAAATCCTTCGTTTAATTTTTAAAAGACGGTAGTAACGCGTAGAATTTTTTGTTTTGCAAAAGCACGTGCGATAAAATGGAATTATTAATTAAATTTAGAACAACTCGATATGCAGTTATTCATACGTATTATCAAATATTTTGATAATACGTACGAAAAACTTCATTTTGTCGATTAATTTAATGTAATAAAATCTCTAACATCGTTAACAAAACTTTTTTCTGACTTTCCCAATCGCTGGTTCCTCTGACATAGGGAATTTTTAAAGCCGTTTTTTAATTTAAAATCTACTTTAAAATTTCTTTCAAATCTTTGTCGAAAGAAATCTGATTTAAAAAAAATACATTAATTATTTAATGTAATACAATTTTGTATTCCAACGTGATGAGTAATACGATATTTAGTGATTTTTTGTAGATATAGATATTTTGCAGAAACAGATATCTTATAGTCGATTTTGCGGTTTATTTATCGACAAGTTTTTATATCTTATCCGGTAGGTTTAACACGAAATAAGACAATTAATACCTATAATGTATTAAACGAGTGAATCATTGGTTCACCCTTACGCGTTGTAGGCTTTTGTCGGATTGTTACTTTAAAAAGATTTTTGGGTGAGCAAGATATAATGATTTTTTCGTAAAGCAAAAACGTTTTTAGAGCTATGAAGATGGTGAACCCTTCATATACTCGCAGTAGTCCGGAATAAAGATTAAGTTATTTTCTCTCGGATAGCGCCCTATTGAGAGTTCGTAATCACCATCTGTACTCGATCATTCATCTATTGTTAAATGCAGTGCGGTAGAAAGGATATTTTATTTCTCTATCGTTCGAGTAAGAATTAAAAATATAATCGCACGCATTTAATGTTACTGAATAACGTACTAAAATAGATATTACAAAATTAGTCTTCTTTACTTAAACAACATAATTCACTTGTGACAGATTACATAAAAAAAAAGACTAGGAAATTTCATACACAAAGTTTTTACTTAGCATATCGCACGCTTTTTACAGTTTTACTAAATCCCGTGTTGTGTTATACAGTAAATTGTTATAATTATTATCGTTCGCGATTTGCGGGTAACACATTTATAAAATAAAAAAGTAACTGAAAAGTAATACATTTAGAATTTAACAAGCCTATACTGATTGTCAAAGTACAATCAAGTGTTTAAAGAAACCTGATAAATTAGTACTCGCCTCGTTTCTGTAATTATTATCGCAAGTTACTAGATCGAATAAAATGAAAAATTTTATTTACAAACATATTTTATCATCAAATCTCCCTAGACTTCTAAATTACGGATTTAAAAATAGTTAAATAACTCATATATTGGGGGTCAATGGTAAAACTATATATTACTTTCTCATTTACCTCGAAACGCCCTTAATCTACCTCGTCAAAATAAAATTTTCTTAAAAATTTACTAAAAAAGAAAATTATTCAGTCGTCTTTTTTCAATAGTTTCCTTACTTTGTCAAACGTAAATCATTTTTATTAATTTATATTTTATTATAGCTTATTCGGTTCTACTTTTATTTAATTCCACCCAGGGCTAGCTTCAGCTACCGAACGTTGTAGGCTTTGTTTTTTTTCCGCAGGAAGTGGGAAAATTTGCCTGAACCAAACGGCCAGCAGTCCGCACATACTGGGTGTGTGGGATTCACCGTTTATGCGGTGGGACCCACTAAAAACCCACTCCCTCAAGCAGGAACTGACGTAAAGACATAACATCAGCACCACCCGCGTCACAGGCACACTTCTCATTCACATCAATATTTAACACATTCAGACGCTGTTTACAATTAACAATATTACAGCTCAGAATATATACACTATAGCTACGCCGGCCTCAGACAACAGGAACGTGTCCTGCGGGAACCATTGGTGACAACACTGCCGAGGCACCCCCGCCACCCGCCCCCGAAGGCTGGTGCCCATCGCCGTCCTCAACCCGACCTCTCCTTGTCCTCCTCACGGTCATCCTCTATTAGTTTCTGCTGTAGCACCCGTGTAAAATAACAGGCACACGCACTCCATCCCTCACCGAGAGAGAACATCAACCGCATGACTCCCCACCCAGCGAGTCAATCGCCACGCAGTATCTCCTACCTCCCTCTGGGGCACACAAAGAAGGTGCACTTCACCATATCCACGTCATCGCAGTACTGGCATGCTCTATGCTCCTGTTTCCAATCCTATAGAGGATTTACATAACACATTCAATCGATATTTACAATTAATAATATTTACGATATTTACAGCTCCGAATTTACACTATAGCTATGCCGGTCCAAGACATCCCAACCCCGTAAGGGAAGACATCCGCCTAGTGACGTTCACAGGGTCACCACACCACCTTCCCCGTTCCTTGCTCTGATGGGCTTTAACGGGAGTCGTCTATTGCCCTCTGACTTTTTACATCTCATAGTAATAAGCCTGGCCTCGTTGGGATGCCACCGATGTAAATGCCTCGGTAGACATTTGTATCGGTAATTTATGCCGGTCTCAGACAGCAGGAACGCGGCCCGCGGAAGCCACCGGCGACGACAATGCCTAGGAACCCCCACCCATCCTCGAAGGCTGGCGCCCATCGCTGTCCTCAACCGACATCTCCGTTGTTCATCTCGCGGTCCTCCTCCATTAGTTTCTGCTGTAGCACCCTTGTAAAATAACAGGCACACGCACTCCATCCCTCACCGGAAGAGAGAATCAACCGCATGACTCCCCACGACGAGTTCAAATCGCCACGTGGTGATTTGCCTGCATCCATCCTGCCTCCATCTGGGGCACACAAAGAAGGTGTGCTCCACCGTATCCACGTCATCACAATACTGGCACAGTTCTGTGCGTCTCTTTCCGATGCTACAGAGGTAAACCCCAAACGACCCATGAACCGACAACCACTGAGCCGTCCAGAAGTCCACCTCTCCATGCAATCTATTGATCCAGGCAGTCACATCCGGGATCAAGGTGTAGGTCCAGTGCCTCTCCTTCACACTCCGCCACCTTTCCTACCAGTCAGCCAGCATGTGGCCCCCCACCTCCTCTCTACCATCTGTGACTGCATCTCTTCTCTCTTTGGCCAGCAGGTCCAACGGCGGCATACCAGCCACCACCAGTAAGGCGTAAAATGATACCGTCCGGTGGAGCTGCACCACTCTTATCGCCAGCCTCCTATATAAGCCATTCAATTTCCAGAAATTTCTCACCACTGCAGAGGCCTCCCACCATACCGGCGCCGAATACAGTATCATCGATACCACGGTAGACGCCCAGCATTCTTCGCTTGAATGTCCTAGGACTCCCGACATTGGCCATAAGCCTCAACAATGCCGAGGCATCCTTTCCGCCTTCATGGGCACTTGCTGCACGTGAAGTGAGAAACCCCTTGACCTATGAAGCCACACTCCCAAGTATTTTGCCGCTATCTTCGGGGCGATCATTTCTCCATCGACTTGGGCAGCAAAAGGGGGTATTCGCCGCCTCCCCGTCATTGCTACAATTACAGTTTTCTTAGTTGACAGTTGCAGCCCCTGCGTCTGATGCCATGACTTGATCTTCTTAATGGTTCTCGTAGTACGTAAAAGTTGAAGAAAAGCTAGTAATTATAATAATGGGAGACTGGACTGCTGCAATAGTGATGGGAAGGGAAGGAAGATTAGTCGGGAAGTTATGGGGTTGTTAAAAAAGAGGAATCAGGTTTGCAGACTTTTGTACGGAGTATAAACTAGTTGTTTCAACACAGTTTATAAAAATTATAAAAAGTTCTCCCCGAGCCAAACCGGCGATTCGTATCGCTTTGCTTTTTCCTCAGTAGTACTCACGTAATTATTGGTCCGATGTGCAAACGGCAAAAACACTATATTCATACGTCCTCGACTTGCCTATCTGAAGATACAAAGTTTGTCTACTCTAAAGCGTTGTAATAAAACACATGCACCGTATTAATGTAAATTCCAGCGCAGCTTTAATTTTTTTTGGAATTATTTAATTTATTACATAATAAAATTAGCAAGTTGAATAACTGATTACTAACTTTTCCTGATCTTATTTTGATTTTAATAATATACTATTTGTTCCATTTAATTTTATGGCTTTTACAAGATTAACTCTTCATTAATAGATTGCTTGATCAAAATAATTGATATTACTACATATACAATGTTCGTAAAGACTCTTAATCGACAGTTTGTTTTCTTTTTATGTAACTTCGTTTTTTATCAATAAAGTTAAATAAAATTCCGTCTGTATAAAAATTAATTTCAATTTGTGGCGGTTAAGTCTTTGCACTGAAAATATTGTGGAATTATTCTATCCCCAAACAGAGGAAGCCTGCAGAGTACGGACGATCGGCTTACTCTGTTCGGAAATTTTATTGTATTTATGTTACTGTAAAGTTTATTAATCCAGTGATTATGCATAATTACCGATGAATTTGATTAGTCCCTTCCAATCGTGGAAAATTTAACAAATATATAGCAATTTATAAAATATACCGGTCATTGTACACATTCTCCATATTAACGTATTTTACATATTAAAATAACTCGACTATAAACAGTAATTACTGCATTTATTATTTAAATATTCAAAGCATTACTGTTAGTTAGTCGAGGTTAGCGAGCGTAGGTTTTGTTTTATTTGGTTAATGTATCAGACATAACCTACGCTTGCTTCGCTCGCTAACCTCGTCTGATTAATGTTAAATTTACAAATTACATTATTCTCCAACACTGGACGTGATTAATCAGATTCATCTTTAATTAAGCATAATCACCGAATTAATAAAACTTAAGGTAACATTTATACTACTACCACTGTAGTTACGGTGAGATAAAATTAAGTAATCTTTTAAATTTAAATAATTATTTACCTTATTGATACACAATATTTATTAGTGGTTTTTTTATTTTTTCTGTAATTATTTTATCGTTATTATTTCATACTAATTACTTATTATTAAAAAAATATAAGCAAACGTTATCCGTAATGAAATAATTATCGCATTACGTTTGATCAGTATAGCTGAAATTATTAATTTTTTTTTTTTTTCATTTTAGTACAACTCGTTAAGAATAATCGTAATGATGATTTTATTTTATTACCTTTTTATTGCCGTAATACTCGTACATTATAATTTTTAAGTAATTAAAAAATAATAATTATACGACTGTTTATGCAATTCTTGTCCTTAATTTTTGTAAGACAATAGCTGACAGAAATATAATCTCAATGGAAGTTCTTTTTTTTATCTATTCTCCCCCATCCGTTTGTCTTTTATATTTTCCTTTTCTTTACATTTCTCAGATCTTAATTACTTTTATTTTTAGTGTAGAAATAGTCAAAGAACTCGTTTTTTTTTTAATCTAGATAGCGTATCTATCCCGATAACAAAAATAAGTTAACATCGATGTACTTTATGATATGTGATATTAACAATTTGTAAAATTCGATTAAAAATTTATTATCGAGTACTGTTTTATTTATTTCTGGTAGCTTAATATTTGCGACTTTAAAAAAAAAATAGGATTGGCTTTTTTATTAAACAAGATATAAATAGATGTAATAATACACGTACTAATAGTTATCTGAAATTTACTTTTAAAAATTGTACATAACGACTTCTTAGATATCCGTTCTCTAAAACTACGTTAGCGAATTTTAAAAACGTACCTTGAATTCTGTAGGTATGGATAATAAAAATATTTTTAAAGTGAAGTCGATATAGGCTTTTCTCTCTACAGAGTGTTCCATAAGTGTCCATACAAAGAAAAAATAAACATCTTTTTTATGAAGGCCATGGTGTAACACAGCTGGAGTTAAATTTGAAATAGCATTGTAATCGTGATTACACCATGGCCCTCAGAAGAAAACATTCATTCATCTTATGTATGGAAACTTACGGTGATGACGTGTTTTTCAGCAGTGGAGGACACGCATCGGAATGTGTTTGCAAAACAATGGTAGTTATGTAGAGCGTATATATAAATAAAAATGGTGTTTTATTAAAAAACATTTATGTTTTGTGTACGGAAAATTACGGGACACTGTATTAGCTGTTCAATTGACCTTTTATTGCTGAACTAAATCTAGTTTATCAGACGCATTTTCCTATTTAATAAATTTAAGAAGCCGACACAAATTATTGTGAAAGACCGATTCGTATCGATCGGTACATCCGTAGACTCTTTTAAAAATTATTTACGGGCGGCCCAAATTTTCTGTTGATATGAAGGAGATATTCTGCTATCTAAATTACATCTATTGCATTTTTCAAATTTTCTAAAAATCACCCCTTCTTAGATAGTTTTTCTTTCCCTTTCTCTCTCTATCTCATGCATACTGCAATTCCTTCTGAGAAATTCCATACCTTCTGGCAGAAAATTAAACAAGAAAAATAATAACAATTAAAAGAAGTCGTTTTGCACAGATGACACAATCTAAGAAGATAAATACTTTCCTCCTCGTCTTTATGGAAACGAGAATTAATGATGTTTAATCGATTAATCGATACTTTATGCGTAACCAATACAGGTAAGAAGATTACGGTATAATCTTGCTACCGTAAAAAATTGATTTTTCTTGAAAATAATCGCTTATAAAAGGTTGTTCCGGTTACCTAGAATCTCCCTTGGTGAATGGAAAAAATAATTTAAATATATTAATATATATCCTTGAACTTAGATGGTTCAAATAACCCTAATTTTAAAAGACTGTTACATAAATAACAATAGTAAAGAACTTTTAAAAAATATAAATAATCTAGTAAATTTTCACTTAACAAAAAAAAAAAGTGAAAATCGTATGTATTCATTCCGATATAAATGATTAAAAACAGATTGAAGTATTTAGATATAAATCTGTATTTCTAGACTATTTGTATTTTAAATTCAAATTTCTAGTTCGATCTATTTTAAAAATGCGACCTAACAAATAATAGAATAAAAACCTAAGTTTTTAGTAACGGTGTAATAGGTTTTTACTAAATCTTTGTGTAAAAAATGTTAACATAAATTTATGCTAATAACCGTTTTAATAGCCGCTTATACTTTTTTTTATATAAATACTGTTTCTTCAGCGTCCATCGACCTTGAAATCATAGTTTTTAATGTTGTGCCGGATATGAGGTCATAAAAATAGGCTATATAAAAAATAAAATGATAATTTAATATAGTATCTCTGAACATATCTAAACCTACGGCCGAATGCTTAAAATTGTCACTACTTAAGTACATTAGGTCGTTATTTGCAAGTTTCAAAATTTAATCTCGCAAAAATGATTTAAACGATTCGTTAACTTTTGATTATTATGTTGATTGTTATGTTAAATATATGTCTCGTTTATTATTTAGGAAGGAGATTCCGGATTACCCGAAACAATTTTTTTTAGGTGATCTTTTTTCGGGAAAAACTTCCAAGATTATGAGGCACTCGACCTGTAAATACCTCTTGCGTTTGGTTGTTGTGTTGAAATACGGATTAAACGTCATTCTACCCTTCAGTAACGGTTGACGTAGGTTATTTATCTTATAAGTTAGGTGTATTTTTAGAGAAAAAATTACAAAACAGTTAATAATTTTTTATGTTATTCGTTTGTAGCAAAAAGCTTTGTACATTCTGTCAGAATATATTAGTTCTTTGAAATAAGTACCTTATCTGAAGAGAGAATAAGTATGTTATTTTTAGAGGAAAAAGAAACCGCCACTATGTTTTTTGGATCAGTACTGCATACTGCACTGGTTTTATGAAATAACTACATACAAAATTTAAACAGGCCTTTCTTTGGTTTAATATGTTTTATCGTGCTTCCTTTAATTGTGATATTAATCAGAATATCCGCGTAGGAGGACTAAGCATATATTTATATACATACGCTTACTTATACTGTTTGTTTAAAACTTAAGAACCTCTGGGTCGATCTGGGCGATTTGTTACCGTTGTATTTTTTGAACTTTGAAGACGGTTTAGGCGTACATTTTTTCCCTTCTACCATTGAGGTTGGACCTGCGTCGAATACATTTGTTTTGAAAAAAGACTGAACTTTATTTTGGTAATTCATTCAAGAAAAATCGTTTAAACTGTAACAAAGATATTAATTATCAATATCAGAAAAGTTCATTGTCCCACTATTTTCGTAGGAAGGAGATCGATGTAATTTTTCGTAACAAACATTCTCTTTATAATGCAGTAATAGTTAAAATTTAGGTTCGTAGATAATTGTTATGATTTTATATTCACGTTATCTTTATTTTCCTTAGAAAATTAAAGCAAAAGAACTTTTCCTTCGTTGGCTTTGTTACATTAAATTTTTGTTTATCATTTCGATTCATGTCTGTTTTTCTTTTTGTAAACGTCGTAAACATATTTAAAATACTAAATAGTGAACTTCAAATAGGCAAAAATTAATTCTGGTGACGAGAAATAGATTTTTGTCATTTAAAAATTAAACCCTTATAGCAAAAGTATTTTTTGTTTAATTTCAGGCTCATGATGCATTTCAGTAAAGCTTTTTAAGCGAATAGAAATGTAAAACGTTTTTGAAATTTCAAACAAGATTTTTTTCCCCTATGGAGGATAATTTTCTGGTACCTGAAGGGACACTTTGTAACAATATGAATGCAATATATGTACACATTATTACGACAAAATACTTTCGAAATAACTGATCGAACTTATTTGAAATATTCTTATTATAGCGTATGCGGGTATATTTGGACCAGACGATCGTTTAATATTAGCCTGTTTCTTAATTTGATAATCGAGTGAAAGTTTATATACAAAGTTATTGTTTGAATTTAAACAATAAATCATTCCGTTTTATCACTTATTGCTATGATGAGTAAATTTTGTTGCGAAAGCGAAACACATCGAAAGTTTGGATAGATCGCTTCCTCATCTATTTATCATTATTTAAAACAAATATTATTTATTGTACGAAAATCATTGCAGTCGGCCGATTCATGAACAGAACGAATACTATACGGATTTATATAATTATAAATTGTTTTTTCTTCGCAATTACCCGTTGATAATGTCTCATCATTTTATCTCATTCTATTAATTTATATTAATCTTTTCACTAATAAAAGCCACAGAAAGAATAATTATTATTGAGTTTTTTTTTTACTTATGAATACGAAGAGAAATTTTTGAAATCATTCTGAGTAGTCATGAATAATAAAATGTAAAATCATTAAGCTTCTAGATTAACTAATTACACAATTAATGTTATCCTTAAAAAAAAGCACAGGCTAAAATTATTTAACTTAATTTACAGCCCCGATGTAAAAAAAAATACTACATGAAATGTAATTAATTGACCTATAAAAATATAGATTCTATCAAACTTATTAGATTTTAATTAAACGTTAATGAGAAAAGATTAATTTAGAACTTTGTTTTTCCCTTTACTTTTTACCTCCTACACATCTCTCTACTTCCAGATTAACTATACCTGGGTCTCTTAAAACTCGGCCGACTGACCTGCTTCATTACAAAATTCTGTCACAAATTACTGTTCTCTGCTATTCGTTTTAAGACTTCATTTCGTACTTTATCGACCCACTTAATTTTCAATATACCTTTAACACCGCATTTCTAAGCCCTTAATTATTTTTCTTTCTGCTCTTTCCACGGTTCATTTTTCGCTTCCATAGAGCTTTACACTCCGCATTAACATCTTTAAGAATGTGGTACTAAATTTATCAGTTTTATATTTAAAACTACTAGACTTTTTTGTACCTAAAACCTCTCCCTAGTTGTTCTAATCCGCATTACATCCTTCTTAATTTTACGACCTAAATAACAAAATGTTGCCAATTTTGGTGTATTATGATTTCCTATTTCTTAATTTAACTTTTCTTTTCTTGTTTAGCCTCCGGAAATTACCGTTCAGGTATTATGTCAGAGGATCAATTAGGATTATATGTATGATTGTAAATGAAGTATAGACTTGTACAGTCTCAGTTCGACCATTCCTAAGATGTGTGGTTAATTTAAACCTAACCACCAAAGAACACCGCTATCCACGATCTAGTATTCAAATCCGTATAAAAGTAACCGCCTTTACTAGGACTTGAACGCTGGAATTCTCGACTACCAAATCAGGTGATTTGGGAAGACACGTTCACCACTAGATCAACCCGATGGGTCTTAATATTTAACTACTCATTATCATTCTCATTGTCACAATCCAATACCGTTAATTCTTTCTTAGCAATAAATCCTTGCCGTTCAATATTTCATGTAACTCGTTGTAGGCTTCTACCAAAAGAACTTTATATCAGCAAATCTTAAGGTTAGATGAATCTTGAGAGAGACGTTTTTTTGAAGACGAGAACACTTTCGTAGTGATCGAGTAAAATATTGAAAACCTGCTAAATGAACCTCGTTTAATATATTCCTTCCTTCGTTTCGGGCAAGAGGATTTCTCTATTGCATGATCGTTCGAAAATTCAACTCTTTTTAATTATTTTTCTAAGTAATTAAGAATTTAATCGCTTGGCCTACCGTAGGGAAAGCCAAGAGTTGAGGCCATATTAGATAACTTATCAGTATTCGTTTCCGGCTACCCATCGGTAGCCGGAATCACCAACGGTGATTCTAACCACCGTAATCACCTGACTAATGTAGACCGGCGACGCTAAACCTGACATAACCGGAACCGACTTTCACTTTGATGCTCTGTAAGATCTTCCTCCTGTTACCCGTACTTTGTTACGAGTTGCGGATCTGGATTAAGTGCTTTTCTATTATCAGCGTTTCAACCGTGAATCAAAGTCCATTTCGTATTTACATACCCACCCTTGGGACAAACAAATTAACATCTCCCGCATTCAGTGATGCGATGGTAAAAACGAACCAGGTTTTTGCCAATAGTCCTGGACTCACTGCGAATGAGCGGCAGAAGTAAAGTTACAATCTGGTAATGAGTACGACGGTTGTAACAGGACTGAATTCAGTATATTAAACGATTAAGTGCCAATACGAACAATAGCGTTCAGATATCCATAAATCTGTTATCATGCAAAATGGGAATTTATTATTACTAATTCTGTGAGTGCAGATAATAGAAAAGATGAGTGCATCAATACTAGACGAGTCAAATACAAATAGATGAACAATCCTGCTACGATTTTGGCTTTATAGGGCGTACAACTTGTCTCGGAAACGATTTGCTACCGTATCATCGGTCAGTAAATAGAAATACATACCCGAATTACGATAGATAAAAATTGCTGTTATTTACTAGAGCATTTACTGTTTTGAGCCGAATTTAAATTCACAAACGTCGATTTATTAATTAGAAGCTATATAACAAATCTCCCATGAATTTTCTCAAATTTTAGATGTTCTTTGCACCATCAGATAAAATATTCCCTTTAATATTATGCTCAGCTCGGTTTAGAACCGACAGTTACGTGTTACGTAGAATCATGAAAATCTTATTATAAAATTAAGATTTATTTTTAATCGTATGTCTTTCTACAACGATCGTTATGTAGAAAAACACTACTTGACTGTGGATTTTACCCGACCTACAAAATATTCTTGAATAGCTTTCAGCCCCCCTCCGGTGTTATCACACATCAATGGTAATTTATTTTCGACTGCCATAAAAAAAAAACCAAAATTAAAATATTATTGATCACATCAATATTGCCATTATCAACTATTGCCTATTGAATTTCAGGCGGTATTTGTTGAACATAAAAGAAAAAAAATAATCATTTTGAAGGGTTTACAATGAACTACTTTGTATGTAAAAATTTCAAAATTTAATTTAACATAAGATTTTATATCATACAAAATGTTCTACACGTTCAAATGAGGAGTCGTCCTTAGCCGCTCGTGTTCTGTTTCTATTAGTGTTGTTTTTCTTTTGCTTTTTAATAATATGTCTTCTTTTGCTTAATTTGTATGTCGTTTGTATGCAGCATTTTGATTATTTTTTAGAGATCACAAAATACTGTCGTTTAAAATTATTTCCTTACGATTTTCTTCTCTCATTCATAATGTACGTGAATCCTTTTGCCAGCAAATTGTTAAATATCATGATATATTCGTGTTTTGGACACTTGTTGGAATTTTTAATATGTATAGATAGTTATTGTCGTATTCCTTAGTTATTTAAATAATTTATTCATAAAACAACCGTTAAGTAAAATAAACACTTGCATCAAAGTGTTAAAAGCGCTTTCACAACAGAGCAGTGCATCATTAGTCAAATAATAAAACTTAAAAATTGCATTAGTAATAAAATATAACGCTAAAATAATCGATATTTTAAATTTAAAAAAGAAACTGCACAATAAAATAAAATTTATAAATAACAACATTGACACCGTTAATAAAATGTTCTTAAAATCATGATAATGAAAAAACTTTGGTATCATTACAAATAAATACAATGTGTGAAACAAAACTGTTGATACAATTTGAAAATTTTTACAAAATAATAATATCAATATATCGTAAGAATATAATATATAATTATGAATTATAATTATATAATTATTGATATTGATAATATCAATAATAATAGTAAATATGAAATTAAAATGTTAACGAATAGAATTGTACATGCATAGATAGAACAAATAGAAGATTTAAAATACTGTTTAAAGAGCTTAATATTCCTATATTAAAAATAGACTTGAGTTATCTAATACGCGTGAACACATAGTAAATTTTAAGTGTACTGTAACAAACACACTGTATAAATAATCTTTTTCAGTTTTATAACAATAATAGAAAAGACAATATTTGATTATTTTTTTATTAACTGGCAGCATATCTAAAACTGCATAAAAAATGTAAACATACCTGTTTAACCATTTGATCTCCAGCACAATTACCTCTCACGCTTTTAATCAATCTACTGTGAAGGTTTATTTTTACTTTTCTTGCCACTGATTCTTCAGTACCTATTTTTCCCCCTGAAAATCCTATGTAGTGTAGTGCAATTGGTTTAATTATAGATTAAACCAAGGCTTCCACCTTGGTTTAATCTATATGGTGACAGTGATATAAGAATGCAGATCTTTTTGCTAAGGTAACATATAGTAGAATTTGTGCCTCTTCTGTGTATTCATTAGTATCAGAATATATAGTTAGTTATATATTATTGCAAATTAATTAAAACTTTTTAAATTAAAAACTGAAATGAACTTAATAAATAACAAGACTTTTAGAACTCGCTTTATTACATTTTCATTTTCTCTTACAAACATCTTCAGGAACTGGTGTTGTTCTCACCCTAGTGTCGGCAGGTGTTATTCCAGTTGTTTGTGTAAGGCAGGCATTTATTTTTGAATACAGGTGAAAAATATGTTGAATTTGATGCGTATTCATTTACTATATTGTCATAGTATGTTTATGTGTATTAAGACATTTTATAATGTTTAGGTGTGTTAAAATGCAGTACTTTTATGTATATGTGTAGAATATAATTAACAAAAAGTTCAGAGAAGGCAACACTCAGATACGGTGAGCTGCCACTTAGAAGATAACATGCAGTTGGAACCATTGGAATGTCCTAACACCACACATACCAACAAGAACAACCCAAAATCAAACCAAAGCATATCACCTACATTTCCACACGCAGTGTAAACTCTTGCATGCAGACTGGTAAACTAAAAATAAATCGACCTAATGGATCAACACAAAATTCTCCTCGAAGGACTGCAGGAAATAAGAAACACTGACCAGGACACCATAGAATCTCAAGTATATAGGCTCTATAAAGATATACCTGGGAAGGAGGAGTGATGAAAAGTGTCCCACAGTTTGGAACAGGATTTTTAGTTAGCCTCAAAATAATAGACTCCGTACAAGAATTCAAGTCACCATCCCCAAGAATCTCAACACTAACCCTAAAATTATTTAATAAAATCTACACCATAATAAATGCCCATGTCCCCATTAATAATAAAAACAAATTCCAAAACACCATAAAGAAACTGAAAAGTTCTGAGACTTACTCAGCCAGACCGCAAATAACATCCCCAACAATTATGTTAAACAATTAACTGGAACTTCAATGCTCAACTAGGTAGAGAAAGAAGATACAGCAACATCATTGGAAAATGGCCCACCCAAAAGAAAACAAATGAAAACAGACAGAGACTCATCAATCTGTGCAAAAACTACAACCTAACCTCAAAATTCATTTACTCGTATTTCAAGAGGAAACCTCAAAACCTGAGAACACCCGGACTACACTAAAGGAGAATGGCAACTAGATCATGTCTTCATGGACAAACACCACCACAAAGAGATCTACAACGTAAAAGTCCACCAAGGAGTAGATACTGACTCGGATCATTACGTAGTAAAATTAAAATTAAATTCACTCCTTAAAGGAAGTAACAAAACCAAGGTCCTAAAACTAAAAAAGAAAAATAGACCCTATCCAACTAATCAAGAATGAAAATTACCAAAAAGCAATTGAAAAAATAACAATTACAGATAAACTTGAAGACCTAGTCAACAACCTTAAACAAATCACAGACGAATTGGCCCCAACAAAACCCCATAAAAGGCATCAATGGTGGAACAGTGAATGCAACAAAACAGTGGAGAAGAGACATCAAGCAGGACTATTACACCAATCCCAAAAATCAGAAACATCATGCAGCAGAAATACTCTTCCACCTGAACAAACAATCAAAAACCGACAAACTCCAAAAAATCAAAAGAAGAATTGGAAGAACCTGCATAAAAAAAAAGTACCAGAAAGACAGGCAGTGGTGGATCGTGCCTAACAAAGTCTTGTACTAAGACTTAGAACCCATCACTGATACCATCCATAAGAGGAGATTAGGATTCTTTGGACACATCATGAAGATGCAAGAATTGGCTACAACTGAATTGGCCAGTACATACAATCTTGCCTCAAAAAACACCAAAACAGAATGCAGATGGATCAGAGAAATAAGAGAGGATCTGAAGGAAATTGGCCTTACTCCAAAGACACCACAGGCAAGATAAAATTAAACAAAAAAAATCAAGGAAAAAAACACTCACATGAAAGAAACTCACAACACAAACATTTTCAACACCAGAAGGGATGTTGATCGCAATATATGAAATGTGGGAGGACCACAAGCCCAAACAGTCCCTTCAAAGAGACTTGGATAATGGACTGAGTAAAATGATCCTATGCAGCCATAAAGGATGAAAAAAAATTGTTTTTAAAATTTAATTTATACATTTTTTTTGTCTTCAGTCATTTCACTGGTTTGATGCAGCTCTCCAAGATTCCTTATCTAGTGCTAGTCGTTTCATTTTGGTATACTCCCTACATCCTACATCCCTAACAATTTATTTTACATATTCCAAACATTGCCTGCTTGCACAATTTTTTCCTTCTACCTAACCCTCTAATATTAAAGTAACTATTCTAGGATGCGTTAACATGTAGCCTATAAATCTGTCTCTTCTTTTAACTATATTTTTCCAAATGCTTCTTTCTTCATCGATTTGCCGCAAAACCTCTTCATTTGTCACTTTATCCATCCATCTGATTTTTAACATTCTCCTATAGCATCACATTTCAAAAGCTTCTAATCTTTTCTTCTCAGGTACTCCGATCGTACAAGTTTCACTTTCATATAAAGTGACGCTCCAAACATATACTTTCAAAAATCTTTTCCTGACGTTTAAATTAATTTTTGATGTAAACAAATTATATTTCTGACTGAAGGCTTATTTCACCTGTGCTATTTGGCATTTTATATCGCTCCTGCTATGCCAAGTATGTTGTTTTGTTTTTCTTTAATCTTCCTTCTACTGTTAATCTGAGGCCTAAAATTGCTTCCCTTGCCCCTATACTTTTTCTGAAACCAAATCGGTCTTCTCCTAACACTTCCACTCTCAATTCTTCTGTAGAGAATTCTAGTTAAGATTTTTGATGCATGACTAGTTAAGCTAATTGTTCTGTATTCTTCTCATTTATCTGCTCCTGCTTTCTTTGGTATCATGACTATAACACTCTTTTTGAAGTCCAACCGAACTTCCCCTATTTTGTAAATATTACACACCAGTTTGTATAATCTATCAATCGCTTCCTCACCTGCACTGCGAAGTAATTTTACAGGTATTCCATCTATTCCAGGAGCCTTTCTGCCATTCAAATCTTTTAATGCTCTCTTAAATTCAGATCTCAGTATTGTTTCTCCCCTTTCATCCTCTTCCACTTCCTCTTCTTCCTCTATAACACCATTTTCTAATTCATTTCCTCCATATAACTCTTCAATATATTCCACCCACCTATCGACTTTGCCTTTCATATTATAAATTGGTGTACCATCTTTGTTTAACACATTATTAGATTTTAATTTATGTACCCCAAAATTTTCCTAAACTTTACTGTATGCTCCATCTATTTTACTAATGTTCATTTCTCCTTCCACTTCTGAACACTTTTCTTTAATCCACTTCTCTTTCCCTAGTTTGAACTTCCTGTTTATAGCATTTCTTAATTGTCTATAGTTCCTTTTACTTTCTTCATCACTAGCATTCTTATATTTTCTACGTTCATCCATCAGCTGCAATATATCGTCTGAAACCCAAGGTTTTCTACCAGTTCTCTTTGTTCTGCCTAAGTTCGCTTCTGCTGATTTAAGAATTTCCTTTTTAACATTCTCCCATTCTTCTTCTACATTTTCTACTTTATCTTTTTTACTCAGACCTCTTGTGATGTCCTCCTCAAAAACCTTCTTTACCTCCTTTTCATCAAGCTTCTCTAAATTCCACAGATTCATCTGACACCTTTTCTTCAAGTTTTTAAACCCCTATTTACATTTAATTATCACTAAATTATGGTTGCTATCAATATTTGCTCCAGGGTAAGTTTTGCAGTTGATTTCTAAATCTTTGCTTAACCATGATATAATCTACCTGATACCTTGCAGTATCGCCTGGCTTTTTCCAAGTGTATATTCTTCTATTATGATTTTTGAAGTGGGTGTTGGCAATTACTAAATTATACTTCGTGCAAAACTCTATAAGTCGGTCCCCTCTTTCATTCCTTTTGCCCAGCCCGTACTCACCCACTATATCTCCTTCCTTGCCTTTTTCAATGCTTGCATTCCAATCTCCAACTATTTTTAAATTTTCATCTCCTTTTACGTGTTTAATTGCTTCATCAATCTCTTCGTATACACACTCTACCTCATCATCATCATGGGCGCTTGTAGGCATATAGACGTTAACAATCGTTGTCGGTTTAGGTTTTGATTTTATCCTTATTACAATGATTCTATCGCTATGCGTCTTGAAATACTCCACTCTCCTCCCTATCTTCTTGTTCATCACGAAACCTACTCCTGCCTGCCCATTATTTGACGCTGAGTTAATTACTCTAAAGTCACCTGTCCAAAAGTCGCCTTCCTCTTTCCACCGAACCTCACTAATTCCTACTATATCCACCTTTACGCTATCCATTTCCCTTTTTAAATTTTCTACCCTACCAACCTTTTTTAAGCTTCTAACATTCCACCCTCCGACTCGTAGAATGTTATTTTTTACTTTTCTGGTGACCCCTTCCTTAGTAGTCCCCACCCGGAGATCCGAACGGGGGACTATTTTACCTCCGGAATATTTTACCAAGGAAGTGCCTCCATTATTGTTATGTGAAAATGCAGAGAACCACATTTTCTTGGAAAAAAAAAAACAGCTCTAGTTTTCCATTGCTTTCAGCTGTGCAGTACTCAGAGGACTGAGTGATGTTGATATGGCCGTTTAAGTCATTGTGACTCATGCCCCTAACAACTACTGAAAGAGCTGCTGCCCTCTTTCAGGAATCATTCCTTAGTCTGGCTCTCAACAGATACCTCTCCGATATGGTTGCATCTTCGGTCCAGCTACTCTGTATCACTGAGCACTCAAGCCCCCTCACCAACGGCAAGGTCTCATGATTCATAGAGGAGGTTGAATTATGTAACTGAAATATATTGTAGTGCTGTCATCATTCACATAAACAGTATATTGATATTACAGGATAGAGAACAATCAGACTTGCCATAAATTAGGATATGGGGAATCTTGTCAAAAAGCTTGTGGGAATAGTGTTTAACTTTATACTCGTATTCTCCATATTTGTATAGATAACCACATTTTTTGTACACCTAAAATGGTTTTAATTAAGCTACATGATCACAACACAAAAAAGAAGTCTAGTTATGTTTATTTCAGAAAACAGATTAAATTAAAAATAACTTTTCGGAACTCATCTGTAAATGGTCAAATGTGGAATAATGACTGCTAGACTCAATCTAGGTGTTCCAGAGAAAATTACTTAAACCAGAATTTAAGAAAAAAATGAATGTTTCCTTAAAGAATTTGCAAGTGCTCAGTTGATGATTTTGTAATTTTAGGGTTATGTGTACTTCTTATTGTACTGTTATAATTTTATTAGCTATTGTAGATATAGAATTATTGTTCTTTATTATATATAAGTACTTTTGTTAACTGCAGCCTTTGCTCATTTTACACTGAATTTAACAATCTGCGCTCTAAATGAAATTTAATCATTAATTAAAAATTAAAATAAAGTACAAAATGAAATTGTCATTATTGATTGCGGAAGGTTAGCAATATGTATTGGAATCTTATGGTGTTAGCAGAATTCTAAGCATTGTTTCCACGAATACTAGACATTACTAACTTGTGACTGTCACCTTTGTGACAGTCCATTATATCCCCATCAATGTTAATAAATTGATTATGAAGTATGAATACTTTTATTTATTCACATAATGTCTTGTGTTGTTACCTACTTAAAAACTTTTATAGATTCATCATTTAAAAAAAAATCATCTTCATTAAAAACCTTTTATTTTTATAAATATTTTTAAAATTTGCATTATGAATGTTTTTGGTATAAATGATTATAAATAGTTTAAAATGATAATTAATAAAAATAAATTTCCTTTATCTCCTTTTTTTGTACCTTTTTAATATTTTGTTTTGCAATTTTAGAATTGTTTTACATATAAGATGTTTGTGGATAAAACAAAAAACAGATAAATTTAACTGAAACCAACATAAGATAAAGTCCAACATAATTAATAAAGCCCTAAAAAGACATGATGCTCTACAGCAGTAGAATGGTCTCAAGAGACAAATGTTGGGCTAAAATGGAGTTAAATGTGAACAGTGAAATATCTAATGTGTATCTATGAGAGACAAACTGAAAATGGTGAATGATGTCAGACGACGGCTGTGTCAAAAGTATATCACATGATTGAATAAAGAGGGGATTATAGTCATTTGCTTGGTGATGGAAACTTCTCCGCCACTGTACCTCTCTATCACCCCAAAGTCCAAAAGCATAGAAGCTATCATTTTGAAACAGAAAGCTTTATAAGAAATACTTAAACATATATCATTCCACCTCATATAGCCAAGGTACTTAATGCAAAATTTCATAAAAATCGGAAAACATGTTTGGCCATAACTACATCACATGCAAACGCTATAGAAGACATAATTTAAAAAAATGACTGTATTTGTTGGCAACATTTTAAAAATTATCACATAATTATTTCATATGATGCATTAGATACTAGATTTATACATTATTTTAATCTAACTTTACTATTACAGTAAATAAGTTACTGAAAAAGTACATGTAAGTTATTAGGCAATAACACACATATTATATTATATAGTCCAGTGACTGATCAGAAATATTATTTGAAAAAGAATTAGGAACGATAACTTTTTAAGGTTTGATATAAGGAAATAATTACTGCACAGAATTTAAAAAAATAGATATATTTTATGATTACAAAATAATTATAATTAATTTACAATTTGTAATATTTTGAGAATAATTAAGTAATAATGGTAACTTATATATATTGGATTATGGTTTACAGTATTGTTAAATCATTTTTTTTCACAATATTACTTACCCTTAACATAACAGATTAGTAAATTATATAAAAATTATCAAAATTTCATTATCCTACCATATAATTACAATTATATCATAAACTATAAAAAGTATTTTTACTGAACTGATTTAATAAGAAATTTTGAAAGCTGAAATTAAATCTAAGAAGTATATTTTTTTTAAGTAGATACATTTTTATTTTTTTTTTATTTTTGCTCTTATATTGTTATACTCATATATTTTTCTGTAATTTTTAATGTATAAAATGCTTATTGCTACTTTACCTGAGATTATTCTTAATATGAGCAGCATTTTATTTTTGATGTTAGCATTGTATTTATTACTTCAATAATTTTTGTACGCCGTTTAAAAAATGTTAAATGTATTTATTTTTTGTAATATTATTTTTATTTGTATTTATAAAAATGTTATAGAAATACAAATAACATTTTTTAAATTGTATTTCTTGTAACGTAATATATTTTTAACGTGTATTAGCCATGTATTAATTGTCTAAGACATGTACAAGGCAAGTAATCACTACGCACAGTAATTTTTTTTTACAAATAACGTATCATTTAATAAACATCCTTTTGAATAAGAAATATAACCATTTCATAAAAATGGAATTTTCAACAAATATTTTATTAGAATTTGTTTGTTTTTTCTTCAAATATAATTTCTTTACCATTTAAATTATTGATCTTTCTAATACAATATATACATATATATTATAGGTATATTATATATTTTTTAATTGGTATATTATATGTATATACTCGTAATAGGTATATATATACATATATATCGTAAAATTTAAAAATGGGAATTATAACCATATATATATATATATTACACCATTTATGTATATGACATTCTGGAAGGTATATGAATGAATGTTCTGTTATATCTAATTGAAATGATATTTGCATCATGAAAACATGACATATTTTTTCAAATGACTTGTATTGTACTCTTAATAATTATTTTTATGTCTTGTTAATGTTGATTTTCAGTAAGAATGCTATTATACTCTGGGAAGATTTTAGATAACTAGTTGAGCATGAATGACTGACTTTCAATTTTCTCATGATTAAATTTAGTGTACCAGTTTTGCCATGTAAAAATCATCTTTAAATCATGATAAAGTAATTTTTATCAGTCATGAATAATTTTTATTTTAATCTCACATAATTTATTTCAGTTGCTTTACATCAAGCAAACACCTTTGGTGTACTTTTTTTTAGTTAATCACTCTTAAAGCTGTTGTAGCTGAAGCAATAGTAAACTACTTTTTAGCTTATCAGATAAATAGAAAATGTTATATTTTCTGCTGTTGGTGTTCCCCTCCACAGTACCACACTCTCACACTTCATTTTCCAATTCGCACTATCACACTTACATTGAATCTTATAGTTCTCCCTATTCCTGTCCAAGCAAGGATATTCTGATGCTTTTTTTTCACTCACAAAGTGGATTGTAGTTGGTGATAATTTACAATTAAATACCACCATAAGTAATATTATGAATTTTTATTGATCAATAATAAATTTTTTTTTTTCATAAAAAGTATTTCAAATTCTTATGAAAATCCAAATCTTATTGCATTCTATTGGAAGCAGTGCGTACTAAATTTGTAATTCCTCCAATAATCAGATTTCATGTTTTGTATTTATTTTTCAATTAGGTTATTTTGACAAATAATGATAATTTCTTTTCATATTTTCAGCATGTGCCACAATATATATTTTTTTGTTTATTAAATACTATGTGGAGTTTTACAAATAAAATGTAGCACAATGTAAAATATATGGTATTAAGTCAATTCCTTAATGACACTATCCTTATATGAGCTTTTATTAAGTGTTGTGAATTTGTTTTTATGTATGTAATTATTTTATACATGTATTTACTGGTTTGAATTTCATCTACAAACATTGGGTGGAGGTGTATTAAATATCTTAGTAAGGGGATTTTTTTATCGTTATAGTCAGCTAAAGGTTGCAATGAGCATGCATGTAAGGGAAAACAGCTATTGAAATCGAAGTGCTGCTAAGCTGTGAAAAGTTTCTATGTAATCATGGTTCCTGAATCGATCATCCTGTCTCACACAGTAATTCTGAACTGATACCAGGCTGAGGCATTCAGGCCAATGTTTCTCTTACAGTTGTTCCAGCCATTGTTCTTCTGGTTTGAAATTTTGGTACAGCTTTTATGCACAAATATTTGACACAATCTTTATTATCCCACAACTTCAACTTTTAGTATATATCAAATCTCTCTAATACTAAAAGGAGGTTGTGTCAATTAACACCTCTTGAAACGCCACTTTTATGATGTTTTTATTATTGTGAATTAATCACCATACCAGAGCTCAAATAACAATGTGGTTGCCCTGCTGGCTTCTTGAGGGTGCTACTGATGGAACTAGACTGTCCATGGTCAAAAGAAAAAGGATAAATGGTAATGATAGTGTGAGGAAAAGGGTAAGGAAAGAGATAATTAATCTATGAAGGAACTGTCCCAATTAAGGCAGTTTACTTTCTTGCCTGGTACCAATTGAAGATTAGTAAATAACAGATTTGCTCATTAACATTCAAATATAAATTTTTCTCTATAATTTCTTTCTTTCATTAGTTTATTGTTTTTTTTGAGTCATTTTGTGATTTGAAAAGTTGTTAAAAATGTTACATATATTTACTTATTTTTAATGTCTTTTATGACGTAGTTTCTTATACTTTTCTCTTTAACTATGCTTTGTGTTTATCTTACTTCCTTGTATATCCTATTATTTCAGTTAATTTAGAGATATAAAAGTATTTTTTAGGAGAATTGTACAATTGTATAAATTTAAAACCAATCTGTATGTCTTTTTATCAATAATGGTAATAAAAAAGACATACAAATATCATAAAATAATTGATTTCTTTCAATTTGTTTACCTATTAAAATTGTGTATATGATTAACTTGTGGCAAATTTAAATCATGTGAAATTACAAAAGTTGCTCTAATGGTTATAATCATTTATATTCTTTTTATGCCAGTCTTCTTTTATCATATCTGAAGCTTTTTCGGCAATCATTATTGTAGGTGCATTAGTATTACCTCGAACTATAGTAGGCATTATTGATGCATCGACAACACGTAATCTAGATATTCCATGAACTCGTAATCTAGAATCTACTACTGAAGTCTTATCTTTATAAGGACCCATTTTACATGTTCCTACCGGATGATAAATAGTCGCTGTATATTCCATTACTATACATGCCCAATACGCATCTGTTCCAAATGGAAAATGCTCACATGCTGGTAGAGGATGTTCTAGGAGTCTTGCACCAATGTGTTCCATCGGTTTTGTTTGTAACATAAATGTTGCCAGTTGTATTCCTGAAAAATTTAATATATATCAGTTAGTATTAAAATTAGCTTTTCTTTGGACTTCTTGTATTTTATATTTCTGTGAATGCACATAAAAACACAACAAAGAGTGTATATGTATTTATTCTTACAATTTACATACTTTGTCAAGAGATATGAATGAAAATAGGAATGGGCCATAAAACAGACTATATTTTTTACAACCTGATGGATCAGCACCTTGTGTTACATCTTATGGAGTTGCTCCTTAGAAGATAAAAATATGTTTTTATTCTTGATGCCAGCATTACAAGAACTGCATTCAGTTTTATTTAACTTCAGTAATGTCCACAAAATAATTTCTTAAACTTAAAAGTAGTTTTATGTTTTATTTTCTGGAATTTCATTTCTAATTTACATTTTTATTTTTTAAGTGTAACTCTACTAGTTATTTTTGATATTGTCAAACTAACAGGTTATAAGGTTGCAACATTTCTAGGATCCAGAAGTGTCACATCCAGTCACTATTCTTAGCAAAACAAAAATATCAGTATTTTTAAATTGACAGCAACTTTTTCTGTTTTGTAAAAATTTTAGCATTCATTTTTTTTTAATAAGGCAGTAGAATTACAAAGAATAGATAAAGTAAAACAAGAGCTTTTTTGCTGAAAATATATCCATCGGTATTAAAAGAAGATAGGAAAACATAAGAAAATAGGAAATTTAGGTCTGTTGATAAAGTTTTAAGCAAAGAGATTTTAAGATGAACCAAAGAAGGTAGTACGAGGATTGATGATACTAAGTCCTTAACTATCAGTATAAAAGGTAGTTACTACAATGGAAGACAAAAGTTTCAGTGCAAAAAGCTGAAAATTGAGAATGTAATAACTTGAGATCAATAGATTTGGCAGCAAATAGAAATTTATGGAGAACTGGATAAAATTAATCAACTGATTGATTACAAAAATTAACAACAGAAGACAAAAAGAACAAACAGAACCACAAAACAAATTAAAAAAAAGTTTGTTTTTATTAGTATAAAGATTTAAACTTGAACCATCACTTGTATTATTCCAAAAATCAATATTTTTAATTTTGCTGATAAATATTTTTTTTTATTTTTATTGATTTATACACATATATTTATGTAAAGCTATTCTGCTGCACAATTAAAATTTTACTTGTTGTTATGTCTCTAGCAGATATCTTAAATTTTTATTAAAATATTTTCATAAGATATATATAATTAAAAATCATGTTTCAATGCATGAACACCGTCATCAGAATAATGTAATTGAAATTAAATTAAATTATAAAAATTTAATTGAATGAATTTTTTTTGGTAAATTTTGTATAACATGTGTATCTATTCTGTTATTAAAGTTTTAATATTAGATAAGTAGATTCAAAACTCTTTCTCAGTAATTATAAATAATAAAAAGAAAATGCCTGAATTAAAATAATAAATGTAATATAATTTTTGATAAGAATATGTTTAACATTTAATTTAAGCCAATTTGTATATATAAAATACAAACATCCAGGACATTGATGAGAAAAAACTTACACAAAAGAAGGGCAGACCTTTTGCCCATAGGCAGGAGCTGCTGAGCTGCAGAGCTGCAGTAAAAAGGCTTATTACTTTTGCAATACTATCCGTGATTTAGAAATTATAAGATTGTTTATATAAATTTATTGAAAAGCTTCATAGTAGCAGGAATACATAAATTATTAATCAAATCAATTTGTTCATTTTCATTTGAGGATTTATTGTTTATTTTTTCACTAGTTTTTTTTGCAACACATGCTATTTCATCAGTTTGTATAAATTTGTGTTTAATTGATTAAAAATGTACTTTAAAGTGTGGAAGAAGAATACTATACATTTTTTCTTTCTTCAATCATAAATTTAAAAAAAGATTTAACAAATTAAAAATTTTAATTTTGACTAAAATTAAAATGTTTTATTTGAGACAGAAAAATGGATGTCATTCTTTTTCTTCTTTCACTTGAGTAAATGTGGAACTGTTCATCTTATTGTGAAAATGCTAATGAAAAAGAAGGAAAAATCTCAGATACAAACATGAGTAAAATATTTTTTTAATTTCAAATTTATGTGGACATACACACACACACACACACACACACACACATACACACACACACACACACACACACACACACACAAAACACTGTCACCGTAAGACCTTAACATTATTTCAATGAATTATTTGTAGTTTAATGAAGAAATTTTATTGGGAATGTCCAGTAACATGGAAGGATTTTACATAGAAAAAAATGTTAGAGTGAGAGCGTTTGTTTACATTGGATTACTGTTAAAATGGTGTAATTTTTGTCATATTTTTTGAGAAAGACTCTAGCTTGAGTGTTAATATATTTATTTTTGCCAAGTTTTCAAAAAAGTAAACTTTTTGTGACTAACAGACATTAATGTTACTTTTTTTAAGAGATAAAAATCTTTCTTTGATCAACTCTGACTGTAGTAAGTACTATTTATATATTCATAATTATGGCATTTAGGTACGGTTATGTGACACGCATGTGCATTCAAAGACTGTATCTGATATCATTTGAATCTGATTTCAAAAAACTGTCTGCTTCAAAACTAGCTAGAAAGATCTCACCATCTGTCATGCGTGTAATAATCACTTATTGTTGATACACACTTGAATAATTTTTTCTGAATTAAATTAGTTAAGTTTGGTTATAACTTTTAACTTTTGATAAAAGAGTGTAGGTTATTACTATTCCAGAATATAGGTCACTGTACTGTTCCATTGTTAATTTTATCCCTGGCTAAAATCAGTAGGCAAATTTATTTTCATTGATCATTTATTCCTGCTTTAATGAATCTAAAATAACAGTAACTATGATTATTATAATAATTTTGCTAACATGGAACATGCAATTTTACAGCCCTTGCTGCCAGAGTAGGTAACTTAATAAAGGTAGCAAGCGGCTGTTCTAAGATGTACAAGTAAGCTATATCTAATTTCTAATATATCTAATAATTATTATTAACTATAATTATTATTATAGCTCTAATACAGCTAATATTAGTTTCTGTAATAAACTAAAATTTCTTGATTATAAGTTTAACTATCCCTGAGAAATAAAAAGTTTTATGCCAATCTATATGAATAGAATTTCATTTCATCATGTGATGAACAATACATTCTTTCTGTTAAATAATATAACAGCCTAGAAACTAAAACATTGATATGAATTAGTTGGCTGTTGTTTATTGTATATTCTAATGGGTTGAAAAAAAATTTATGGTGAGTATTCTCTAACTTCAAATTGAGTGCTAGGACATTAAATTGGGAACATAATTTGCAATTTATATTAGTCTATACTATTATATAAACAGGAAGAGGGTTTTTATTTTTTCGGGATAAACAAAAAACTAACAATTGCAACCAAATTTTTATCTATGTTTCTTGGCATAACTGAGAAGGTTTTTGATTTATTTCATCTCAAAAAAAAAAGGTGTGTGTACTTTAGTCATCATAGTTACTGTTATTCTATCTTTTGTAATTTAGTTTCTTTTTCAGGTTTCTATAAAGCCTGAATACTATAATTATTATTTATCAGTATTATTCTCACAACCATGAAGATAATGTACATTGCAGGAGTCGAGGGGGTGGAGCCCTCTGGGTAGATGGGAATGGCGACTGAAGCAAGCTCTACGGGTGTCAGGGGGTGCTGGTCCCCCTGACAAATTGTTAATGGCTTGCAAAATATTAATATAAAATATAATATTCTAGTTTCATCATTGTATTTACTTTTCAAACATTCAAGTTCATAATTTGGTTTCATTTTACAATACTGTAATAGTTAAAATCTTTTAATAACATACCTGCAACAATAACCTGAAGATCCCGTAAGTTTGTGAAGTATCCAGGATAAATCAATGGTGGTCCCCATAGTGGATCAGTGTCATTTAACAATACTACTCCACGACTTTTTGGTTTTAATACTATCGGTCGAATGTTTATTGCATCATAATATGATAAGAGCTGCATATTTACCCTAGTAAAATTTTCAGCATCATATAAGAGGTCATGAACTGATGATGCATCAAATGCATACTGAATATCAGGTAAATCAAATGAGTGTTCTAACCTGTAATGAAAAATTTTTAGTCATTGGGTAACTATAGGTATAGTTAAGTGATTAGTGTGAGAGTTATATACTTTCATATATTTTTTATTAATTACATTAATAATAATTATTATTATTACTTATATTGTTATGTTGTTACAGGTACGACTATACTGAGCATTAGTTAGAATAACAGAGTGAAGTTTTCTTAAGCAGAAACCTACACATCATTTTTTAATCTAAGGTATCTTTTTTAAACATATAAATCACATCTTTATCTCTTAAGCAAACTCTTTAAGCTAATAATATCTCTTTAATAATATTTTTAATCTCATAAGCTAGGTAGGATCTTATTCTAGTAAAATCTCATATTAGATTTAGTTCAAGTATAACACTTTTCTTTGTTTTAAAATCTGTTCAAGGTAACTTTAAATATTTGATTCTGTTCTGTTACTGATAATGTAATGAGAAAAGAATGGACACTAAACCAATAAATATTAATCAGATCATTAAATAAGTTACATTTTCGTAAATTGTGTCAAGAATGTATATGATACCTCTGCAGATGACAAAGAATTGCAACAGCATTTACATGGAAGAATCAAGAAAAATCACCAGTTTATTTTCAAAGCAGCATCACCCAATATAAAACTAAAAAACTCTGTTGCAGTAAGTGCATCATAAGGATGGATTTCCGGTTTTAGTTAACCTTGAAAATTTACCCCGAAACCAAATTTTTTGGTTCTAACTCCAGTTCCTGTGAACCGATTCACATGAAAATCAATAGGGGTCTATTTTCTGTAGGTATACATCACCCCACCAAGTTTTGTTAAAATTTGTTAAGATTTGTATCCATTACAGTGGACAAAAAAATCTTATTCATACATACAAATGTGTATAAACAATGTAGAATCATGTTCAGGAGACTCCAAAACGCAAAGAAAAGTGGGTCCCCTGCCCTGAATACCTTATAAAATCTGCCCGGGTGCAGTAGGAATTTTTACAAATTCTTCGGAAATCCGCAAAAAAATATTTATTACATTATTTAAGTTTCTCGGTTAGGATAATATAACTTATTCAAAATGATATTTCTAGTGGCATATAATTAAACATTTAATTTAGTATATATTGTTATTTATTTAAGTACTACTTACTATAATATAAAGAATAGTATTTTGTATGCTTCACCAGTGCTGCATAGGCTTTGTATAGAAACAGTTAATAAGTATCAGACCTTTCTTTTCTCTTAAAATAATTTATTCTTAAGAAAATAAAAGGAAATGTAAAAAGAAATTGCAACCAGTTGAACAGAAAAAAGCTAAAATTGTATTCAAAAATTTAGTTTTTGACTCTAACTTCGGTTTCTGTGAACCAATTCAATTGAAAATCAATAGGGCTCTATTCCAATCGGTTTACATAACCCCTTCAAGTTTTATCAAAATCATTTAATATTTGTGTCCAGTTGAGCGGATGTAAAAATCATATACATACAGTTCATATATGACCTCTTGTTATAAACTGACTGGGCACAGTAGCGATTTCAAAATTCTTTGGAAATCCGCTAATAAATAAAAACTGCTGTTATAGTTAGTATTAATAGATAAAGTTTATATATATATTTTTTTTAAATATCATCAACAGAGTAGTACTGTTCTTGTAAAACATGATTTTGTAATTCAGTTTTAAATAAACTGGTTAGAAGATCTTTCAGATGGATGGATGGAACATGTTTTAAAAACAGTAACCGAAGTAAAATAAGGCCATTTCTTGTTGGGCAAAATATTATGCAATGTAATGTGAAAATAGTTTTGTAGTTTAGTGTAATAGAAGAGGATGTAATGTTTTAAGGATAAAAATATTACTGTCTTGTGTATTTTCACATAACATAAAATCCAGGAACTGTCCTGAATCCAACCGATATATTGACCAATATCCATTTATATTATATATTGAACTGAATGAAATATACAACTGATGTATTAGAATATGTCACACGGTTTGTGAACGTAGCTATCGAGGTTTCTTTTCAATGTGATTGGTTACAGTAAGAAACCATTTGCTGTAAAAATTTTCTATGGTTCCAATCAATTTACAATAAATAAATATATTTAAACAATGCATGTTTGAATCCAATGAACTGTAGGAAATAATAAAATGTAGTTTTAGAAAATGGTTTTTCATCTTTATTTCTCCTTCTTAAATTTTCTAGGCAGCTAGTCCCTCAGAAGTTCTAGGTACATCTGACATCATTCCACAGATGTTGTGGAACCACTGGGCTGAAACGGATACAGTTTACTGTCTTCCTTTTGTCTTCTTACTGGGATCAATGTGAAAGCATCTTCAATCATGCAAAATCCTCTAGAAAATTCTATTTTCCTTCATGGCATATCAATCAAGAATGATAAACTTTATAACTTTTGACATACTCTTACATAAAAATACTAAGATTATATATTTAATTTAGTTCAGATTGAGAGAAAAATGATACTTTTTTTATAATTTTCACTGATCATCAATTTCAGAATCGTTGAACTTTTGTTTTGTCTAAAATTTTACAGTTTGTAAAGAATTATTATTTTTAATTAAAAACCAAACTGAATTTATTTTATACTACTATCTTTTATATGCTTGAGGCATTGTATTTGTATTTGATGTTGTCTTTAAATGTAGTTTAGTATTGTTTATCGTATCATGTAAGTTAATATAAATCATAAAATGTTTATAAAGATGTGAATTGAAATTGCGGTTAAGCTAAGTTGCTTAGACAAATCTAAAGAAATCAATATTAATTCTGTTAACCAAATATATCAATTAATATTAATAAATTATTATCCGTATAACTGATATAATTTTGCCCTAAAAAATTAAATGAAGTATTTGAATTATACTTTACCAAGTCTGTGCAAAAACACCACACTGTAATGGTCCAGTGGCAGAAAGAGGTCCCTTTCGAGTTTTCTTGTATTTATAAACATCAGCTACCATCTTTTTGTAAGGTTTATCTGTTGCTGTCTTGTTTAGTACAATTACAACCCCATCAGTTGTAACATGATCTTGTAGATTATGACCAACCTTATTAAAACAAAAGTGAAAATTAGTTATTGGTTTTGTGATAAGCAAAAATTAAATTGGTAGTAAAGTTAAAAAATATTCAGAAACTTTAAAAATTTATTTTTTTAGTGAATACTATTTATAGCACGTAGTATTATACTTTCAATTTGTTTCAGGGTGAATTGATTTTTTTTCTTTTTAACAAAAATCTTTTAAAGCATTGAACTCAGATGAAATTGGTCTCAAGGTGGGCACAGTATGTTGTTTAAAGTATTTATTTAGCCACTTACACCTCTAAACAATATCTGATTCTTGATTTAACTTTAACTATGAACTATTTCCATTTTCATTAATATAAGAAATTAATTGGCAATTATTTTTACACCTTTATACTTTTCTATAAAAGAACCCTCTGAAACATATCTAAAGAATTCAATATTATTATTTTTCAATTTAAAACAATTATATGAAATTTAGCAAAATATATAATTATTGATCCTAATTACTACTACTACTACTACTACTAATACTTGTTATAACATCCAAATCTAATATCCTTTGTAAAAAACAAAAAAAAGTCTCAAGTATTTTTCTCCATTAGTTGCTGTTTATTTATTTCCCTACTACATTTCTATTGGTGGAGTTTGATCCCACCAAACCATCTGTTGCTGTATCTTTTTGAAAACATTTTATAATCTTCACTTACAAAATACTACTTAATTGTAGTCATATTTCTGTGCCCCAACATAATTATGTGGGCTTATTCTGGGGTTTTCTGCTATTACTAGAGTAGACAGTTAGAAACAAATATAAATGTGATAAATCACATTATTGCAAGCAATTACAATGGGGGATAATAAAAAAAAACAAATGTTTGTTAGGTTGGCCAACAATTCATTTAAAAGATTCATGAAATAACTGGAATTGTTATCAAAAAATATTGTACCTTTATAACTGGGACATTTTATCATCTTACAGTAGTTTTTTGGATATGGGAGCAATTCCGAGGCCAAGCTAAAAATTCAGACTCTAGGAAGAAAACCAGGATGTAAATTGATACACTGATATGGGTGAATTCAAATCAGAGATTTTTTCATAAAGCAAATGGTGTATCATCTGTGTTAAGTAATTTAAAAACATTTACTTCTGTTAATTCCCTAATAACATTACTTCATTCTTATTAATTTTTTATTACTAAAGAAGCAGAAGGAATGGTTTCAAAAGATAGGTATTTCAGTCACTAGTTAGGCTTTTTTTAAAATGTCAGTTAGAAAACAGAACCCTTGAACAAGTTTACAGGCAGTTTTCCCTGCTACTTATCTCTGTTAAGAATCAGACATCTATCAGGAACATTTATCAGGAAATCTTCTGGTCATTGACCAGTCTTATAGATTTTATTTCCAAGTTTTTTAATCTATTTATTGTATCTTCCCCTGAGGCCTTTAACACCTTGACTAGTAACTCATAACAACCTGTATCTTTCTTACATCTTAACTTTTTGAATGAATCTTTTGCTTCTGCTTTGAAAATGACTGGGCCTGTCATTTCTTCATCACTGATAATCAGGTTTTCATGGTTATTTGAAAAATCATACAAATTCTCCTTTGAAGAGTCTTCTAAATGATTTTTTGTGTAGTTTAAAATATAAGTATAGAGTATAATAACAGGGTATAAATGAGGGGTGGGTTGGTCACACATCACACAGACTGTGAGACCTTCAGGAAGTCCAATTTTAGTGCTCCTCTCTCAATAATTTGAAAATATAACTGCACAGTTCTTCAATATGACAGCATTCACTGAACTAATAACAACAATCTTTAAATAAATACATTTAAGATGTTTAATTAGTTTCAATACTCCTTCAGTAATAAATACAGTTGTAAGACTTTCAAGTAAAAACTTTGTAATCAGAGGAAAGTATTCTCCAACAGATCCTTTCCTTGATAAAGCAGGAATGGGGTGGGTGTAGTATTATCTATTGTGCTTGAGTGAATTAAAAGAATAGATGCATGTTATTAATCTTATTATAATTATTATTCATGTTATTAATTAAAAAGGGCATGCATGTTCAAAATCTTATACCATTTTTCTATAACTAGACAGGATATAGTTCATTTGTCCTTTTTTAATGATTAACTGATACTACTGTAATATTACCGCTAAATCTTTTATAACTTGAATATGAAGTTCTTGAAGATGATCTCTTGGGCCAATGCCTGATAACATCAGGATTTTAGGTGAGTTTATTGCTCCAGCTGACAGTATAACCTCTTTACGTGCCCTAACTATTGATGTAATTCCATTTTTAAAATATTCAACACCTGTAGCTCGCTTCTTTCCTGGATCTATCAGTATTCTAGTAACATGTGCTTCTGTCATAATAGTAAGATTCCTACGTTTTTTACGGATTGGCCGTATATATGCTCCATTTGTACTTAGCCGTTCACCATGTCGTGATGTACTTTGAAGATGCATGACCTATTTTAAAATAGAATTATAATATCTAAATACATAATAAAATAACATTATAATTTTTCAGTAAATAAAATAATATTTTTTTACAGAAATATTTTGTATTAATAACTATAAATGGTATGAAATTGTTATTTGCATTAGTTTTTAATAATTATATTTGTGATATTGTTATGTGAAACATGTTATTTCACTGCTCCTTTTACTTATTTGCCACATATATGTTGATTTCTATTAATATGAAAAGCTTCTGAGAATGAAATGCTCACATGCTCATATATATACAAATAATATTTTACTGAAATTAATCTTTTTAAGATTCATATTTCCTCTCTACTGTTAAATTATATTTAAATTCTATTAAATAAACCACCTAGAAGAGAATATTGAGGTAAGATATATCTTACCTTAATTTTTTTTATGAAAATACTTTTGTGGGATCCTGCATCCTCAGTAATGATTGAAATAATTCCATTATCACATAATAAAAATTTAAAAAAAATATTTTTTTTTTATGCAATAACAAAATTATTTAAATTGTGACTCAGATTTGGGATCCCACGAAAGTACTTTCATGAAAAATTAAGGTAAGATATGTCTTATCTCAATATTCTCTACTATGTGGTTTATTTAATAGAATTTAAATATAAATACATATATGTATATATTTAAGCATCTACATATGCATATCTATACTTTGGAGAATTTTTATACTGTGAAAATAATTTATCACAAGCTTGATTGTAATCAAGTACTAGCAGTAGCTGCTAGAAATCCCTGTTGTTGCTACCAAAACTGATTTTCATATCACTTGTGTACTTGAGTACACTTGTGTAGAACAAAGTGCTGTGAAGATGTGCTTTTTCATCCCTCAGCTGCCAAAAGTTAAGAGAAAGATATAAAAAATGTGATTGGTTGAGTAAAAAAAATGTTTAACATCTGCAAAGTTTAAATAAAAGGCTTGTACTCTTTTAGTTTTCCATGCCCTGATGCCTTCTTGTTTACTACCATAGATATTATTACACTTTTTCAATATTCTTCTTAGACATAATGATGGTTGATCATAACCTCTCTTAGAACAACCATGTATATTATATTCATAACAAAATAAATTTAAATAACTTTGATTTAAAATTAATATCTAGAATTGGTGATGGTAAATTAATAAGAGCAGTTTAATGAGTTTTGATAATGTTTCATATACAATACTCAATACTGTGTTTTTGGTATCATCACCTACAAAAATATGTAGTAGTTTTTTCTTGGGGGGAGATGTTAATTCACCATATAAGCTTGTGCGTGGGAATATGAAATGGAAATTTTGTAGTGTATGAAAAATTTCATGCCTGATTGGGATTCAAACTGGGACCTCCAGATGAAGGCTGAGATGCTACCACTCCACCTTAGAGATTGGCAAAGTTTTTAGGTTACAGGAATAAGCTGTAACCTGAAAAGCTATATTGGATATATGGTAAAGTTTTAGGACTCCATAGGGGAAAACACCCTCCATGTGGCATTTTCGGTCACCACGCCACTCCCTCCGTACCTAGCCCTTATGGGCTTTACTGGAGGTCATCTTCAGAACCCCAGCAAAAGGACATCTCTCAGCCTTGTTCCTGTCTCAGGACGATGCAAATACCACAAGTGATATTCCCATCAGTGTACTACTAGAAAATGAACTTGTTAAAACAAAACATATCTATGTCGAGTCTTTAACAAGACTGAATGACATGAAGGAACTGAAATTAAAAACACAACTACCTACTCAATAGGTTAGAAGTTGAGTTCAACACACAACTGTAACATAACACAAAACAAAAAATAAAAATGAAATTAAAAATAAAACTAAATAAACAAAACGCTACAAAAAAAATGCTTTAGACAGTCTTAAAGATCTAAAATTAATGATTAGTTAGACTTATAATAACTTTATAAAATAACTCAAAGATAACTTCATTATTATTTAGCCAGAAGTTAGTAGCATGCAGGTAGAGTTTAAACGACATTCAATTATAATTATAACATGAAAAATGAAACAGGTTTGTGGATATCTTAGTATTTTGTTATTTGAGTATAAGCCAGCTTCAGTAAGGCAAAACTCATAGAAAAATTATTTTATGGCAATTCAAAACAACAGAAGTTTTTAGTAATAATAATTTTTAAGTAACAATGATTTTTCTGTAAGAGCTCTTTTCTCTACAATAACAGACAGTTTAATTAATTTAACATAAAGTTGCCAACTTAATTTTTTGTGGTATTTCCACAAATCATTTGGTTGCTCTAGGAACTCAGTGTTGAATACCTCCTGTTATGCAATGAGGATCACTGACTGTCAAAATACTCTTTTGAAATAACTATTTATGATATCATGCAGGTCGCCTTTTACACTGTTTTGTTTATTTATTGATTTAGCAGAATATATAAGAAAAATTTAAAAACATCATAGTTCAGCTTGACAAAATTATATTTAAATTTTTATAAAATAATAAAAATCACAATTTACATTCTAAATTGGAAATCTGCTCCCATAAGTTCTTTTCAAAACTATATCTAATTTCAGTTATGTTGCTCAGAGCATCCACTGTGGTACCATTGAAGAAGACACTGGATCATCTTAAAAAGATGAAACCATCTTAAAAAGATCTTGTGAAGCATATTTTCAATTATTTAGAAATTGCATTATGTTTTTCTATAAAACTAAATAAAAATTCATTATTTTACGTTCTTAAAGGCAGAAGTTACAGATTTTTTTTTATTGTTTTACATGGCGTAGATGTTTTTTATACGTATATATTTTACTGAATATACATGTAGCAAATACAAATATATATCCCATTTAATTTGCCAAGATCTATATAAACTCAAAATGCATGTTATCTTAGAACCTACTGAACTTTAAATATACAAAGCAGGTATTGTATATCATCTTTTTAAAGAAGTAATTTATTAGAAAACTGTTGAATTTATTAAAACAGTATGCATTTGCTAATTTATAATACTTTAAATTATAGTACGAGATTTCTTTGTTTTTTCACCCACAATCAAAAACTTCTTTTTCTGAATCTAAATCCCTTTAGAAAAAAAAAATTAAGAACAAATCTTAATTTGTTATTGCTTACTAGACATAAATGTTTAGATGCATAAATAATTGTTCTAAAAGAACCAGTGCTTATGAATAATCTCCCTTTTTTATACTGAAATTACTTTCGTGACTGATCGATGTGACATGGAGTTGTCTACTTTTTTTTTCATTCTTATAATTGAATAACAAGAGAATGTCTCGTATTTCAATCTTTGTCTTTTTCTTCATGTTTCATTAAAGTAGTTTTGTAAGTAGTTATATTATAAATGGATTTATTTTTACTCATTATAGGATTTATTTATTTAATTCTTTTGATAATGCACGTGCTAATAAAACAAAAAAATTTATCCATTAGCTTCAATGTAATTACCACAGTTCTGTATTTAATTTATAAAATATATTTTAGCCTTTTTTCTGTGTTTATGTATAAGAAGGACGACAGGCCAATTTTAATACTGGCACTCTAGTATGATGAAGTATCTACATTATCTAATATCTAATATTATAGCAGGTTATTTGTGCAAGCTTGTGCTTGTACAACATGCTTTACAATATGCATGTACATCTTCTCTGTGTTTACATGTAGATGCTGAAATTAATTGTGCAAATGATTGAAAAATAAGACTAAAAATATTGAAACCCTTTTTTAAAGAATTAAGTTTAATTTAATTTAAGAAAGCATGATTACATCGGATCATTAAATTTACAAACAAATCTCATCATTTATTTTTACTGATCTTAAGTTAGAACTGAATGTTAGTGAAAATCAGTAGCCCATATTGTGTTTCATTAGGTCTTAAGTCAACTTTATTTTTGTATAATCTTGTTTATTTGATTAATAATTCCATTTAGCCCTGACTTATCAAAATTATTAAGGATAGTGCTTATTATTAATCTGCTTTATTACTCGAAGACACAAACTTGATAGGTCATTTATTTATATAAGGGATGTGTTATACATTTTATTGCTGATGTCATTATTCAAAAAACTGTTTACGAATTACTAAATTAATATTTATCCAATCTGTACATGTTTTTTGTATGATTGTTTTCATTGTTGATATTAACACTCACCTGAAATTTGCATTTGTGTCCATTTCCTGTGTAAGTTCACCATCTTCTCTGTCTTCATCAGAACAGTCACTTGCACTACCACTGTCTAGATGTATGATAAATCTATCTGTCACTTCAGTGATTAGTGGTTCCATCTTATACTCAGTTTCAGCTTTTTTTTCATGTTCACAATATGGTTTCCAATCATCCTTATTCATTTTTTCCTCGGCTAATTTTTTAATATCTGATATTAAAAATGTTGTGTTATTACTACCAACATATCTTTTCAGAGCCGACCGTACCATCTCGATTGGATTTAAATCAGGATGGTTAGGTCCCAGAACCTGATGCCTGTGTTTTTTAATAATTCATCAAAATGGTACTTTATTTTTGAATTTCTATGTTTTATGTTTTATAAATTAATTATGTTTTATTATGAATTTAATTATGTTTTATAATTGTGGTTTTAAAATTGCTTTATTAAATGGCATATTGTTCTTTTTGACCAGTTAATCATCCCACTTTTCCTATCATTTGAATTCAAAGGCTTCTCTAGAAGTGAATTATGGTGTGGTGCATTATTGATAACAACATTGACTGGGGGGGGAACCAGTTATTAATTTTTAAAGCTTGTTTTCAAAGTTAACACTGCTTTCAGAATGAACCCAATTCCTCTTCCTTTGTGGATTATGATTAACTGATTACCTTTATCAATTGGCACTTTTACTCCTGCACCACTGTTATCTGATTTTGTCGTCAAATGGGATGCTTAAATACACTATTTGTCCAAATAAACAATTGAAGAATTTTCTTTTCTGAAATTGATCATTTTTCTTAATTATTCTAAACTCTTTCTCTGGATGTCTTCTTTCTCAGTCAAAGTTTTCCTGTTATTTTACACCACTTAAACCCTAACTCTTTCACAATAGCTACTGGCGTAGTTCAACCTTTAAATTGAATGCTCTTTTCAAGTTCTTCTCGTAATTTACTTAATGTAGGCAGTTCATTATCTTTTGCTTGGAAGTCATTAACTGTTCGTCTTACAAAACCTTGATCAAAATTGTGTAATTCACTAACTGGTTTTGGACGTTGTTTATTCTTTTTTGGTGTGCTGAATGAGCATGACTGTGATTTAGATTTAAGAAGATCCTGCTTTTCTTTTTGGAGTTTTTGATCTTGGGATTCTTCACATTTTTCAATGAATATTAAATATTTGTCATCTTCTAATTTTCCTAATTTTATATCTTCTTTCTTCATTACATTAACTATTTCACATGATTGACTACGGAGCGTTTTATTCTCATCACAAAAAATGCATACAATAAATACATCTTAAAATTTGTTCAGGGCTTTCACCCATCCTCCACCCAAAATCCGCCTACCCTCCGTCCACTAACCACTACCCACCACCCACTTTACGCTCACCATCCACCCACCCAAATAAATAAAAAACTTGTAATTAGTTAAATATCATAAATATGCAATACCTAAATATCACAAAATGATTTAATTTCTGCCATTGCCAAAAAATATTCATAACAAAAAACTGAAAAACATACACATTTATTAAAAAACACAAAACATTTACTAACACGCCACATATTACAGAAAGAAACAGTTATATCATTTGTGCCGGGTCATGCCAAGAATTGAACTAAATCACCTTATTGAAAATGAAAAGTAAACATTAGTATTGACTTTTAGTCAGTAATGCGATTCAAAAATTCCTGAGCTATTCTGTGAATACCTATAAAATGACAAAGCTATTAAAATTGCTATGATTTGTAGGATAAAGGCCTATTATTTAATGATGATATTTATTACTATAAACATCATCAATACTACTACCCATTATAACAAGTATGAATAGAATAAATATTACTCAGATGAAATATTTTGACCTTTACGTGTGGTTATTCACTTTATGACTCACTTGATAGAGGAAGTATTAATTGAAGTATAAACTATTCATTTTTGTGGTGAATACAGTAAGAAATATTTATAAGCACACTAAATATTTTTAAAGAAATTATTGTCTGATATTAAACAAAATAATAAATTTTAATTGTGGAAAGAATGTTTTCTATTTATTAAAACAGTTAAACACACTTTATTGCAGAATACTTGGTTTCAGAATGAGCTTAATGTTACAAGAAAAGAGTATTATATAATGCACTGCATAGAGACTGTTTGCTTCATGCAAGCAAGCTTTTATTTTCATCGTACGCACTGTACAGGACTGTGTTGGATGCATCAACGGTAGAATAATTATGAATATTGCAAAAGCTCATTGTTATAAACATGCTGTATTCTAGTATTAGAATTTAATAGTGCGTCTTCAGATGGATACTATCTTTGATTAACCTGCCAGGAACTTCCAAAAATTAACAACCTGTATGTCCCACTTCTAACATTGATCATGTCGGTTTTAATAACCAATGTCTGGAGTCTAAATATGTTCTCTAAACTTTACCATAATTTATAGTCTACAATTTAACTTTAACAACAACTAAATATAAGACTGAAATTGATAAATAAAGTTTACTATAAAATTACATAATTAATATACATTAGAATACATAATTAATACATAAATGTTATTTCTTACTTATTATTTTGTTAAAATAACATTATTTTGCTTTAAGCGATCAAATCAAATTTTCATTACTAGAATCACTGACTGAGCTGTTCATCACAGAATTAGTTACAAAAAGGTTGTCAGGTAGCACTACAGTAACTATCTGTTCTTGAGCTATTAGCATTATATTAATTAAGAATACATCTAAAGAAAATTCTGTCTAAGAGAACAAGAGTAAAAATTTCACATGATCTAAAAGGAAATGAACATTAGCTGGAAATAAAATAGAACAATGGATCTGGTGCAAGAAGACCAATTAGTGATTATGGTGTGAGAGGGAGATGAGCGTCATCTGAAAGACATTTCCTCAGATTTTACGTATTTAAAATAATGTTTTTACATCCATTATATTTTTAAATGATCTACTATAATTTAAAATATGATAATACTACCTAATGGTTGTGTTTTGGATCATTCATGAGAATATGAAAAAATTCATAGGATTCAGCTGAGATAAGTGGGTTTCTTTCATCCTATATCATTTTAAGTGGATTTATATTGATAACAGATAATATTATTTACATCATTTACTATTATAAAAACAATAGCTGCATTTTGCTTCTCAGATAGACATTACATCGTTAATCACATGGATAGAATTTCCATTAATAGTAATTATACTGTAATTTGATCAGAAATCCTTGCGGCATTATCAGATATGTTTAGTTTGCAACAAAGTCAAACCAAACTATTTGGCTTTGCTTAATAAAATACTAAGCTCATCATCATTATTTGGTATATATTATGATTATGTATGTATATTCTTTTATGAAATTTAATATCAACTGTTTGAGCTCCCTCAAGAAAGTAGAATGGGTTTACAAGCAACAGAAATGGGCTGTTATTATTTGGTGTCCATAATCATGAATCATGTAGCCTGATATTTAGAAAATTAAAGATTTAATTTATCCGCATGTTTATATTTATTAATGTACAATCTTTGCTATAAAAAAAAAAAAATAGTTACTTATTCTGAAAAATCAACAATATTTTATAGTTAATCTGTATGATTATTATCATCATCATGTATTTAATTTAATATTATTTCATGTATTAATACTTTAAATTATTGACTTCGACTTATTAATGCCTTCTATATTTTATTTTGTAATTAAATGTGTATTTTGTGATGCTGCTCTGATCAAGATTTTACCACAGTTCCCTTGATCTACATATGGGGGGAAGGTTTTTATTTATCCATGAAATAGCATACTTAGTTGATCATAATGCATCTGTATAATGTATTATTATTTACCAATTAGAATATAAAACGTATTTATTTAATGTATAGCATTGATACAAAGAACCCAGTGGTTCTAGATTAAGAGATTTATTCCTTTATTACACAGCTCGTTGTCTGAAAGCCACAGTAACATCCCAAAAACGTTTTCATAAAGGAAGCGGCTGCTAAACACAATAAAATAATAACAAAAATAAAACACATTAGTGAACATGGATAAAACAGTTTAAAAAATAGTTGATCTTAAAAGAAATTTCTGTAAAGTAAATGCTGATCATAATAAACATTACAATCACTTTATTGTTTACAGTGTAATTTTCATACTACCTCTTCCCTCATTATTTTTAATTTTATTTACCATTTTACTACTTGTTCCATAGAATTAAGAGATCTCTTAAATATCATTATAACATTTAATGCTGTTAAAAATAATCAGTTTATTAGTGATATATGGAAAGGAGAGCTATAAGACAAATTGTATTTGTTAATTTTTTGGTTGTTAAGGAAACTCTGAAGTATAAAAACTGCGCAGGAAATTACAGATTAGAGTATATGAAGTAGTTAATTAAGAATGTTGTACATAGCAGAAACCTTGATGTAAGTAAAGGTAAGAGGAGAATGAAAAAGATAGTGAACAGTCAAACAATTGATAAAAAAAATTAATTTAAAAGTTTTTGAATTTTTTTTAAAAATACTTACTTTAATGTTTTGATGGTACATCATCTATATTTTCATTTCTTTTATTACTATATATTTTTGATACATTAGTACACTTCTGTACTCCTTATACAGAAGTGAACATGCCTTCTAATTATCAGATGAAGTGCAATTTTTCTTATATAAATAAATAAATGTAGAGTACTAATACTTTATGAAAATTCTACAATCCTCCCATAATTTGAAATTTTATTAATATTACAGCATGTTACCGGCCATGTTGCACCCTTGTTTTTGTATATTACCATTTGTGAACTGTGAAAATCTTATTCAATATAATATTAATAACAGTTTTGATAGTATTAAGTTAAGGATAGAAATAGTTATACAGGAAGAGATGGATATCCTTTCCCTTAAATCCAAAATTTTAACCCACTGCTCGTAACTACTCATAATTCTTTTTTAAATATAATTTCAACTCATAAATTAAAATATCAACTGAACTGTCAACTTCGCTCAATATTCACGGACTTCTGTTACCATAAAGACTCAATTAATATGTAAAATTTTATTAATTAAATGAGATTCATGATCCAGAAAATACTCATAAATGGTTCCATTATGACTAGAATCTAAAAAGGTCTGTTTTAAATATAAAGAAGTAGTTTACCTGCTTTTCACGTACAACTTTTTGGGTATAATTTATAAGTTCATGTATAGTATCTATTTTTTAATTGATTCTAACAGATTTTTACTTTATTTTTTTGAGAGGGTGAGCAAGAAAGGGAAAAGAACTGGTGTTTAAATTCAAAATTGTGTTAAAATTAGGAATAAACTACTGAAATATAGATCCTTATTCATATCATTATTCTCTGTGTTTTTCTGTTAATAGAATCTCGAAGTGCAATATGTTTTACTTGCTGTGTTCATATTACATCCTTTTAAGATACTGATTTTTTCTTTTTTATTAACTTCAATCGATATCGTAAGCTCTACTTTCCAAGTGTACATCTACATCTAACATTAATGTTCTCTTCAGATGTAGTAGTCGACAGCAGTAGAAATCTTTTAAAAACTAAATTATGTAGGTCAAAATAAGTGATCTTTGAAAACATAATAATTATATTAACATTGGTATTATTATATTCTGTATATTCTGAATTAAGTCTTAATATTGGTTAAGTAACTTTTATATTCTTCTTAAGAAAATATAATTGTTATTAAATTGTATACTCCTTGTATACCAAACAACCTCATATTTTATGTTTACAACAGTTCTGTTAGGGGGGGCATGGGCTCCACACGTGCTGTTATTTATCAACGTTAATTAAGTGAATCTAGCAAAAAAAAACAATATACAACTAGAAATTTTTTGATACAGCTGGCGCTCATTAGAAATAACAGAACTACTTGATAGATTGCTGACTAATCATCTCATCACTGGCTGACAATGCACCTTACATTCGGATTAAAACGGCTCTTTTCAGGGCCACCAGAGACGACAGCAAATTCATTCCAAATAGTGTCAATAACTATAGAAGGTTTATCATCATCAAAAAAATTAATTTTATCCAGTATATTTAAGATGCAACTATAACATAGTTGATATGCAGGAAGCACACAGGCATAATGGAAGCCGGATACCATAAGTCAAAAGAACAAATTTGGTGATTGACAGGCTACATGAGAAATATGGCAGTATCATATTAGTTAGGCAGAATATGGATTTATAAAATGGCTCGAAAGATAGAAGTAAATGACATCAAGATCCTGACGGTTGATATATGGTGTCATCAGTCTACAAGCCGCCAAACACAAAATTCAAATGGAGGGAAATCCAGAGCATAGACACACAGAAAGCGAGAATAGTAATCTGTGAGTTTAACAGCCTCAGTGTTAACTGGGATTACACAGAGAATGACGCAAATGACACCTGGTGGAAAGAATGGACTGAAGAACACAGACTGAATCTGTGTGTTAAACTACCTCCATTCTTTAACAGTGGACGCTGGAAGTGTGGTTACAATTCAGACAACATCTTGTATCTGAACACATCTCTCAACTATGCCACAAGTGAGTAGTAGACCCAATTTCTCATACTCAGTACAGACTGATAAATCTGCTAAGTTAGAGCGGCCATCAACCCAATTGTGAATAACAATCCATCACTTAGATTCAATTTCAAAAAGGTCAACTGGAAAAGACTTAAACAAGCAATCAATAAAGAAATTTCAAAACACCCCCGACACCAGAGAATAATTACCTGTTTAACGCAGCACTGAAGAGGATCTCTAAAGAATGTATACCACGAGGACCAAGGGAGAAGTATATCCCTGGAATGAGGTCATACATTCAGGCGCAATATATGGAACATATTGATAGATTTAACGAGAAACCCTTCAATGAAGATACTATAGAATTGGACAATAAACTCGCACTCGAGGTAGCTAAATAGAGGCAAAAGGTTGGCAGGAAATGGTGGAAAACTAGGACTTGTGCAAAGGCTCGTAGGGCGTGGCAGCTATTGAAGAAACTAAATGGCGATAATGGTCAACAAGATGACTTAAAACAATTACTGCCAATCAGGTTACCCACCAGTTACTCTTGAATGGGAAGGACTCTGCATTTTCAGATGGCCAGGAATCAGTTGCAGACGATCCAACATCTGGAAGACCGTTGATGTCAAAAAGTGACGACAATGTTGAGTGAATCAGAGACTTGATACAGTATGATCGGCAATTAATTGTCAGAATGATTGCAGAACAATTGAATTTGAACCATACCACAGTCCATCAAATTTTGACAAAAAAATTGGACATGAAAAAAGTTTGTGCAAAATTGCTCCCAAAAAACCTAACTGTTGAACAGAAAAACAACAGGGTGGAAGTGTGACACAATCTTCTAGGTCAAATTGAAACTGATCCTGATTTTCTAAAAAAATGTTATTACTGGTGGTGAATCTTGGATATTTGAGTATGACCCAGAAACAAAACATCAGAGCAAGTAGTGGCACACTTCAAACTCACCACGTCCCAAAAAGGCAAAAGTGAGCAAATAAAAAATCAAAACCATGCTAAATTGTTTCTTCGATGGTAATGGCATTGTCCTAAGAAGTTTTTGTCTACAGGACAGACTGTACATCAATATGTTCACTAAGAAATTCTTGAAAGACTGCGGAAAAGAGTTGCCCACATGAGACCAGCCATCAAAGGTAACTGGATGCTGCATCATGACAATGCACCTTGTCACAATGCACTCTCAATTAATGAGGTTTTGTCAAAGAAAAACATTCCTGTACTTCCTCAACCACCTTACACCTGACATGAGTCTCTGTGACTTTTTCCTGTTCCCGACTTTAAAAAACAACTCAAAGGACACTATTTTGGAACAGTAAGAAACATAAAAAAAAATTGTAACCAACCATCTGAAGAATATTCTGGTTTCTGAGTTCCAACACTGCTATGAAGAGTGGGAAAATTGTTTGAAGCATTGTGTGGCTTCCCAAGAAACTATTTCAAAGGTGATAGAGTCCATGTATAATTAGATTGTAAATAAAACGTTTTTCTGAACCATTCTCATTAGTTTATTTACAAACATCGTGTATAGAAAGTATAAAGTATAAATATATAAAGAAATAATTAATTAGATAATTTTTTTTAAATAATAAAAAAACTCATTGAAGATATGTACTCAGTTAAAAAAAAAGAAAAGTAAAACAGTTTTTTAAATTGTTATAGCCTTCATAATGAAGCAACTGTTATTTTTATTATTATTAATTGATGATTTATTTATTTTTATTAATAATACATATTTATTAATAGAAATATAACCAGAAGGTTACACTACGTTTTGAAAATTGCTTTATTGGTTTTTACCTTCTTTAATTTATAAATTATATTGGCCTCAATACATGCATCAAGACATACTCTTTAATGTTTTAATTCCAAATTGTTTAAAAAATCGAAGACTATTGTTATAGATGCCTCAAAAAACAAGTAAAATGTAATAATTTTATTCATAGCTGTTATTAAATAGTAATTATTGATTATTTTCTAAAATTTGATTTGCAAGAATTTTTATTATGTAGCTTGCAATAGCTTCAAAATCCATGTACTGAGGATTTTTGGAGAAAATAGTATAAAAAAATTATCATTATATGTAAAACGTCAATTTATTTAGGTATCTACAAGTCTTCATTGTAATCATTTTTTTTTGTGTTTACCTTAATATCTATTAAAGTCACTAAATAATTACTGTTATTCACATTATTCAAACTGATGGATTGAATTCTGTTTTATCATTATTATTGTTTTTAAAAACTTAGTTTTCAACAGACTGAGTAATGAACTAAAATTGAAAAAAAAAATGCAGCCAACATTAGGACAGAGTAATTGTAATAGGTATTTCATTCTTGTAACGGAATTTTAGATTACATTTTAGGAGATTTCTGGAGTCATCCAATCAGCATGTATACCATTAGTTTGGCTTAATTTGAAACCCCTTCTATAGTAGAATACAGTCCCTGGTCAAGGCCACAAGCAGAGTCATTGCCTGGCTTGTTACCAGTAAATGTCAGTATGATGCCACAGATGAAGCCAATGAACCAGCTAAAGCAATCTTCATATTACTTTTGTATAGAAGAAGGGTTGCAGGAGACAAAAGTGGAACAATGAAAGGAGAGGATACTCAATCTTCAGAATTACTATCTCAGTAGATCAGGGTAGTTTAAAGATTTTCACAGAATCATGCTTCTTTTACTGCTTATATCTTGTAAAATGGCAATATTAACTCTTACTGTTATCTAAACAGATGTTTCTATGATGCTACTTTATATTATTCATCATGTAGCATGTTGTTTTTAATAACCATTAGTTTTATTTTATTTGTATGCATTTTAAATTTGTATGGTATTCATTGATCACAGTGTACTTACCCCTAGCTGTTCTTCACCGTTTAAGTCATGCTCTTCATAACCAAGTTCTCTCCATGCTTTTATAAGATATGGAGTGTTGGGATCCACATATGGAAACCATTCTACTGTTTGGTAGCCTCCTTTACCTATAAAACAAATTATGTTTTATGTTGTATGTACATCTCTTTCCTTAAAGAAAGTGTTGACAACTTGTTTTTTCCTTGACTAGAAATGACTGTATTAGTCACTAATAAAAGCCAAAAATATGCAGAAAAAGAGTACCTAATGTTCAGTGACAGCTCATAGCTAAAATTAGTGGGGGTGCTGTCCAGAACATTTTTTCTGGGCCTTTTCAAGACCATGGTTAAAGTCTTCTGTAAAACAATAGAACCAAAAAAAAAATGAATCAAATAGAATAGCTGGAAGCAGGATGGTAATCTAATTCTACACTTTATCATGTTCAAGAATATGGTACAGGATTTTTAAGCACAACACACGCAGAGTAAAAAAAAAACTACCTTCCACCTGCACACCAGGGTAGGCACTGCAGAAGTGACAGTGCTCTCTCACCCTCACAGCCTCATGTGCAGCTTCCTATGTGTGCTTGCACACAACAGCCAAACACCATGCTGCTTGAACTGTGAAGCGCACAGTCCCATACAAAGATTTTTGTATCTTTTTCATAAACTGGGGAATGGCTACTGACATTAAGATTAAGGATTATATATTGTACAAGTATAAAGAAAGAATTAAATAAAAAAGGATTCATTATATTAAATGTTATCAATAATATCAAGTAAAAATAGGGAGTGCTGCAGTTCCACAGTGGTTGTACACGAACCGCCACTGCTAATGTTATTTAATTTCAGTGATATAATGGAACAGGTTTACTGATTGTAACATTAGCTATTGGTATTTAATCTAATTTTGTATTCTTAAATCAGGATGCTACTCTCTCAGACTTTCCAGGTGTTGTGGAAACTGTCAGATTGTGAGATTGTAGTTTATCACTTTAAACAATATCAACTTATAGTTTAAAACTCTAGCAATAGTTCAATGTTTTGTAATTGTGTAGCGATTGTTTAATGTTTTGTAATCGTCTATTGCAATTTCACAATTGATGTGCTGCTAATAATTATTACTTAAGGTGCCCATTATTTCATTTTTTTTTATATATTATTCAGATTTTTTAAAAAAGTACAGGAAATGTAAAATTATGATATATTTTGTTAAATTTAGTAAGATAAATTTTTTTTTTAATCATTAATTTTTTTGTAGATATCGCTCAGGTTATAAAAGTGATTATGTTTCGATAACTGAACCTACAGCGTCAAGTGAACAGGTCCTTAGACTGCTGTTAATTTACCTCCACACTACTAGATTACACCATGTTTTTTACTTTACTTAATTCTAACAATTAAAAAAAATTCCTTTTGGCATGTCAGAAGGCAATTTCACAGGTTCTAAGTAGGGGATAAAAAAGATTTCCACCTTAAAGTTGAGAAAAACTTCAAATGTACTCAATATAACAATGGTTGCATGTGAAAAAAGTTTCACATGTTTATCATACTACAAGCCCCATCTTCTTACAATTCCAGCATCAGTTTGGTCATCCCTTGCCATATCAGGATGGTCATATCAAAAATTGTTTCAGACAAAAGTTTTAGGTAATGTTTAGAGACTAACGACCACTTTAAACTGATTCGATAATGTGCCTATTAAGAGAAGAATGATTCTTGTTTGTCTTTGAAACCCCATTTTTTCAACCCCCTGGGCCAGTAGTTGGTGATATCAGAACACTTTACTTAGATAAGTTTTAGGCCCTTATCCAAACAACAGTAGGAACTTTAAATGAATTCAATGTTTTACTTAATAAGAAAGTTATAACGATATTTTTTTTTACGAAAAAGCCCTCCCATTTCCACTCCCATGGTCCGATTTTGGCCGTTAACGAACTCGAACGAGATTTTGGGACAAGTTATTTTTAAGAAACAATTTCAAAGTGATTGGCGCAAAATTACAGCAGTTATTGTGTCCACAAGAAAGTAAGATAGATATATATATATATATATATATATATATATATATATAAACCTTTGAGCTAACGGTGGTTTTGAGGTCTGTGGGATATGAAATGCAAAGATATGTCAAAATTTTTCAGAAGTATTTTTTTTTTTACAATTTTTTTTTACAATTGGTAGCTTTCTTATGAAATCTACCTAACACAGAGTAGTTTTATTTAGCAAGATTGGATTACTGCATTCAAAGGGAGCTGGTAATTAATAATTGTAATCAGGCAGCTTATGAAATTATTGAGTCCCTTAAAATAGATGCACATACTTGTCATTCATGTTTTTACCATCATTGCATTGAAGACCCACAAGTGTGCATTTACCTTAAAAAGTGTACATTTGTATTTTTTTGTGTTATGAATGTGTTATACATAGTCCTTTTTTGAATGCTTGTACATCAAGATTATTAATATCAATCAAACCTAATTATAAAAAAAACTCACACACACACACACATACAATGATGAAAAAAGTAAAATATTGCCATTTAAATTATAAAATTGAAAATACAAAAAATAATACAGTAAACTTAAATAATATTTACAGAGAAAGAACACTAGAATAGGTGAATTGTGACAGAAATTTCAACAAAAGATTATAATGTAATGAAATATTGTTAAAAAATGATTGCACTGGTGGGGTTATACACCAAAAGTAAAATAGTTTACATTAATTTGAAATTACAGATAAATATTTACATTTATTGAATGGAAGAAGAAAAAGGCTTATTGATTTCGTTAAGTAAAATAAAATGTTTGTAAAAAAACAAATAGTTTAAAAATGGTGGCAGAAATAAAAGTTATATTGAATAGTTAAAAGATTTTAGAAAGTAACTTAATGGAATCTAGGGAATATAACAATAACTGGAAAGGAGGCAATAGGAAAGAAGTTGGATCAACCACTGCAGTGAAGAAATGTAGAAGGCAACAGTGCAAATTAAATTTTTGGGTGTATGAAAAATGCCATGAAAACAGTAACAGAACAAACCATTGATTTCATGAAGAAAAAAGGATGAAGAAGCTATAGGTTATCAGAGAGATGATTGGAAAATGGAAGCCTGAAGAAAATACTAGAATAGGAAGGATGAAGAAACTAAATGGCTGTAGAGAACATTGAGTAATGAATTAAAAATAACACAAAAAACAAAGGAGAAATAGCTTGAAATGAATGCTTAAATACCAAAGATTTAGAAGGAAAAGGATAGGATTTAGTGAAGAAAGAGTATAGCCACTAAAGAAATTGCTTGCAGAATGGCACCAAGTTGCATAACAAGGAAGATGTACTTAAAAGGTGTAAGGTATCTAACAGAAAATCACATGATCTTCCAGTAGAAGATAGATTGAAATGAAAGATGATAAAATAAGAGCAGCAATCCTAAAATTGATAGTTGTTCAAGCAATAAAAGATGCGAAGAATGGAAAAGCTGCTGATAAAGATGATGAATAGAAGTGATTAAAGACTTAATGAAGAAGGATTGAAAGAGATGTTAAAACTATGTAATATAATTTAAAGTTTTAGGGTGTAACTGAAGACTTTCTTAAAACAAATGTGATTCAATCCCCCTAAAAGCATGATGCAAAAGAATGTCATGATTACAGGATAATTAGTTTAATTTCTCATTCACTAAAGATCATTCTGCTAATTCTGAACAGAAGATAGTAAAAAATGGAGGAAATTGTACAGAAAAACAATATGGATTCATATAGGGTAGGAGGCGAGGGATGCAACTAGGCTAATAAAAACTATTTGTGAGAGATGTATTGGAATAAGTGCATGTATTATAGATGTGGTATAAGAATTCAATATCAAATGGAATGAACTAATTGAAATATTAAGAAGCCAAAGAGTAGAATGCAAAGAAAGAAGATTAATTAAAGAATTGTATCCGGTCAGAAAATGGTTATGAAAATAAATGGCGCTTAAACTGAGAGGTTTGATGTAGGAAGAAGAGTAAATTAAGATGCTGCCTATCACCAACCTTGTTTAATTTGCTGAAAATGTGATAAAAATTCTCTTGAAAAAGATAAAAGGGATCAAGTTGGAAGGAAGGAGTAAAATTTTTTTAAGATTCACAGATGACTTGGTTTTTTAGAAGCACAGAATACCCAACAATGATTTCAAAAGTAGAAAACAGAATGACACAATGTAGAATGAAAATGAATGTTACAAAAATTAAAATAATGAGGATGGAAGATAATAAACTATATATAACGTTTGCACAAGAGAAGAAATAATGGAACAAATAAAACAGTACAGATACTGATGTATCATGTTAACAGAAAATTATATTAGTGAAATTGAAATAAAAATAAAAATATATCATGGAATTATTTAACAGAATAAAAATTATTAGACTTGAAAGAGCATCTTGTAAAGTGTTATGTTTGGAGTGTATGTTCTGTGTGGACATGAAACATGGACACTAAGAAAAAATAGTTGGTGAAAGTGTGTAATACAATCTACAAAAGAACACACATTTCAAATGGTGAAGACATTTGAATTGTGGGCACAAGGAGACAGTGGAAGATTAAAAAGACTGACAAAGTGAAAAATCAAGAAGTAATGACGAGAGTTAAGAAAAATAGAAGCTTAATAAGAACTATTCAGAATAGGAAAGCTAACTAAGAAGGCCTTTTTTGTTCTGAAGGTTACAGTGTATGCTCTGTAAAATATGTGTTATTTTCTCCATCTTTGTTTATATGTTGTGTAATTTTTGCTATGGTTATCATAATTTTTAGAATTATAATTAAAGGCTTGCTATCAAATTATGTGTAATTAATGTTCTTCGGAAGAACAAATTTCATTATTTTGGAAGATAGTAATTAACTTGTTTTTTTTTAACTCATAGTGTTTTTTTCATGTTTGACCTCAAATCTTGCATCCTTAATTTAACATACTTCCTGACATTACCTATTGATGAAATTTTACACAGTTACTAAGTTCGGGTAACAATGCAAGATTCCACCATTACTTTTGCAAACATCATCTCGTATGCAGGTAAATTAAGCATGTGGGTGTTAAAAATTTCAAAACATTCAAAACGGCTATGCGAGGGTTTGAGTTCGCAGATGACAAATCCGATAACTATTTGACGTAAAAAAATGACAAAAACTTGGTACAGGAGTTTTTGTTGTTTCGAATTTAACAACATTTCATCATTACTCATATATATATATATATATATATATATATATATATATATATATATATATATATGTATACTGTTACTACATATATGCTGAACTTAATATCAGAGGACGGCAACGGTAACAGCTCAGATGTCAGCAGGAGCACAGTTCTCCCACCATAGCGGCGCTGCAGCCCCACCATTCTCAGGTTCCAATAAAAGAGTGTGCATGAGAGTGAATTTTCAATTCATCGTCGACCATCACCATCGAAGCCAATCGTCGACAACAACAGCCCTTCTCAAAGCTACTACAAGGTTATAAAGTGCCACGTGCCGTCACAGCCATTCGGCAACAATACAATGTCGCCAAATGGCGACAATACATATATATCTCTGTGTATATATATATATATATATATATAGAGAGAGAGAGAGAGATGATTTTTGCCGGGCAGTATGTTGAGACACAGCTCCTAACGATTCACTCGGCTCCGTACCATTCACACAGCTCCTGGTAGTGATGCATTATCAGAGAAAATGAGAAATCCTTTATAAAGACATTTGACGAAAATTGTGATAGTTAAGTAAATGAAATAAAAACTTCACTGTGCGAAAATTTCACTATTTCGTTACTTTGTATAGTAAATATTTGATGGGAAATTTGTGATATTTTATAAATATATTAGAAATTTCAATATATGATGTTATCTTTTGAAATCCAAATTAACCTGCTAATTAAACTCATGCAATGTTTGATAATAGTTTGATTAAATTATGACTGAAAAGTATAAATAACAAGTTAATAGAAATTTTGAAAACTTTTTGTAATATGATTTTGTAATTTTTAATGTTTTTATTTGAAATGTGTTATGATTTTGTACTGTTCAACTTGTTTTTATTTCTTTTTTGTATTTATTTTATTTGGATTGAGTCAACGGAAGTACTGTTATACCCATTTGTCTGTGCTAGATATTTTATAATATAAAGTCATCTATGTGACCAAACTGATGGGGGAATGTTGAGTAACCTGTGGATAAAGCTTCTAAAAGTTAATAATTTATGAGAGTTTGAGTAGTATTTTCTATTTCAAAAAAATTATAATATCTTGTATTAAGCTTATTAAAAGCTGTTTAAAATAAAAAATTTGCTTTGCAAAAGTTTAATTCAAATTATCCAATAATTCTTACTTTTATTACTTTTTCTTATTATTTCTTTTCGTACATTATAAAAAACTTAATTTATATTTCTCACCGGTTTAAAAAGTACACAATATGAAATAGATTTGGGCAATACTTCTGTATATTCAAACTGATAGAAACAGTTGTAAAAATAATTTTAATAACCCAAATGTGCTTTTATTATGATTTCTGACCTTTCAAAGAATGCTTTTAAGATTTTTTTCATTACCATTGTTATGTGGGGATAAGTATTTGTATGATTTATGAAACATTGAAGTAATAATAAGAATATAATACTAACCATGATAACCTGGATTGTGATGAACTATCTCCTTATCTTCATTGTCTTCAGATTTTTTAAAATAATAAAGTACATTTTGAAAATCCCAACCTGTGAATAGAATTAATTGAATTATGATCACTTCAAACTAAACATTGCTTATGTGCAATTCTGAAAATCTGTAATTTATACATGCACAAAAAATCCATTTTATTACATAATAAAGTACAATGGATTCCAATTATAATGCATAGTCATATGTGGACAATAGAACGGACCATGTGACATAGCCAACCATGGTTTAAATGAGGTCAGATGTTTGTATGTTTTACTATTAGTTTCTTCAGACTGTAAATATTACAGTAACTAAAACAAATTAGTTTACATATAGGGTAGAGCACTGTTATTTACTATAAAAATAATATTCTATATCTTACACAAAATATTCACAAATGAATCTCAGGTTTTATACACTCATATACAATATTTAACAAATAGTACTTAAAAGAGTAGGTGACATGAAATTTATTGTTTTATGCATTCAAGTTTCTAATCCTTTAATTTTTTTGGCATTTATTAGATTTTGATTTATATCATTTGTTAGTCTCCAGTCAATACAATATGTCTTCCTTTGATTTGGGACCAGATCAAGAGTGATGGTTGCTGCAGCAGTAAATTAAAAAATAGAAAATACTCAAAAATTGTTTATAAAAATAAAAACATAATTAAGATAAAAAAATTGGCCATTTCAATTGTTAAAACAATTTAGGGATTGGGATTATTTAAATGATGTGGCATAAAGTTTTCATCAGTTGTTTTTATTTTTGCTTTTACAGGTTGAAATGCTCTTTTTATAGATTTCTTAATTGTGTAAAAAAAACTTATAGTCTTTTATTCATCATTTTCCTTATGTATTCATTAATCATTGTCGTTTTACTATCATCATTTTTCTTTTATTTATATTATGTTTCTATTTGTTTTTTTTTTGTATACTAATTCCATCCACCTACTACTGGTGTGAATCTTTAATATTTGAAGTAGCCATCTAGTTTCAGATTTTATTTAAATCTTTTTTGTAAATGGTTTCTGAGTATTTTCTATTTTAAAATTTATTTTAGAACCATTGGCTTTTTTGTATTTACTATTGCTGTGGTTATTCTGTTTCACACATCATAGACAAGGTGGTGACCAATCCCTTTAAAGAAAACCATATTTTTCATTGATTCTTTTGTAATGAAGTTAAGGATTGAATTAGTCAGACTTTTAGGTAGCTGTACAGATAACAAATCTCTTCCAAGACTCCTGTGAAGAAATTCATTGTTTAAAGTCATGTGCCAATTATTCATATCAAGTGGTCTTATTGAAAAATCTTCTTCCTGATTCAGTATTATCTGATGACAGGAGTACCGTTAATTGTTAGTATATTACAATTCACACCACTACTGTTTTTTTGTTCAACAAAAGTAAATGCTCCTGCAACAAAGTTTTCCATTCAAATATAAAAAAATTAATTTATTGAGAGTCAAGCTGATGTTAAAAGTTGCATTGATTCAGAGCCCATATTCTATAATCACATAGATTAATTGAATCATGAACACAGAAGGTCACTTGCTCAATAAAACTTGAAATGTTTCAAGAAATCATTCTTGGTTATTGTTAGTGAGAGCCTGTCAATGCTCATCATCTTCTTTTCATTATAAAAAAACTGTGCAGCTGTTCCCTTAAATCAACAAAACGCTTACTTAAAATGACCAGTTAAAGAAGCACAACAGTTGAAGAAGCAGCTTAGCACAGGTGACCTTGTTAATTATCTTCATATTAGAAAATTGTGTAAATTTTTTTTGGAAGTAATATATATTTTTTTTTTTTTCATTATTTTAAGACTAATTGAAATGTTTATAAACTTCGACATTCATGTTCCATTTCTGGAACTGTCAAACTGTGATTCACTTCATTTGCCTTTTCTTGTTAGCTCTCCTAAAGCAGAGCTTGCCAGTTAATTATGTGGATAAGTTTTTCATATCAGCTCTTCTTAGGCCCAAGCATAAATTGAGTTAACATTTCCATGCATCTGTATTTATTAATATACTGGTTTTACTGAAAAAGATTATTAATTTATTTTTAAATTGACAAAATACTACTGAGTCAAACAAAAACATTTTTGTGTCTCAGAGCACGACAGATGTTCTGAATATACTACATATGGCTTATGAAAAAGGATTTTTCGGTGCTTCTGTTATTGATTTTAATAAAGTAATTCCAATTAAAAAAGCTTGAATTTACAGATCCTTGTTTAAAGTGTACTTAATCATATATTCATTTTTTTTTTTATTAACATCTCTAAAGTAGTTATATTTTACATCAATTTAACTCATTTTATTATTTTATTCATAAACTTATTGTTTTCATCTATTAATACGAATAAAAAACACTTTCCTTTCTTGTTTATTGATTTTGTATTTTAATATGAAACTCTGATTTTGGATTTTTCTTACTCTTAATAAATTTCAGAATAGTTCCTTTTATATACAAAATATATCATATCTATCCATGCTTTATGCAATCAGTATAATACGTTTGTTTTGGTCTGAATAAAATTTCTATTTATTTTAGTGTTCTGAAAATACAAAATACCCATGAACTCATGAATAACAATAAGTCCTGTTGTTTTTAAGGTTTTTTATTATTAGTTTATGGTAGTATCATAAGTACTTAAAGTTTAGGTTAAAATCAATGCTCTTTAATTTTACCTTCATTTCCCATTTCTTCCCACTCATCGTAATCACGAGGATTCCCTCTGGTGTATATCATATAATTAATTGTTGAAGAGCCACCCATAACTTTTCCTCTTGCCCAACCACAACCACCCATCAGTCGTGATCTGCAACTGTGTTTTTCTGGTTGTGTTGTATAACCCCAGTCAATGTTACTTCCTTGCAATATTGGAGCTGCAGCTGGAATGTCTGCTATTTCTGGCTCTTCAATGCCTGCTTCTAGAAGTAACACCTGAAATGTAAAGTTTTTAATTTTGTAACCAATTAACATTTGATCATTTCAACTGTACATTTTCTTGTAGTAGAACTACTATCGCATCTAATGGTATTAGAATAGTATATCTCATGCCTTTGAGGATTAAGATTGGGAGGTGAAACTGCTTTTCTTATTAATTATGGTACAAGAGAAAGTTGTAGAGTTAAGTTCATTTTCTACGCACTTGTATAATAGCACATCATTATTTATGTTTCTATTTCAAAGTAATAACAGTTAATATTTAAGCCACCTAGTTGTATTAATCATTTATTTAAACAAATATTAATTTTATATTTCACTCAGAATAGTTTCCTATAAAAATTCTATCATGACCAAGTATTGTAAGAATGATCATTAGGAGATTCTTATAAACTTATTCAAGTCCAGTATTTTAAATCTGGATTATTAAAAATCTTACATCGAGCGATATTTTATAGTGTAAAATATTTTTTAAATTCTTTTGTAAATCGACAGATTGAAATATTTTTACAAAACTTCTATGAATTCATTATATTTTTACTAATTCCTAGTATTTCAGAGCGGCATAAATGGTTAGTTTTCCTTCCCACAAAGGAGGCCAAACAATCCATTTATATTTTAACATAAATAACTACTCAATAATATCTTCCATTCTCCATCTGTAGTTGGGATCAAATTAATAATAAATTCTAGCCTGGAAGTCCAGAGATGTAACAGCCAACAGTGACACTGGTATATAAGGAGTGAATCTGTCTACAGGAATCCAAATCAAAAAAGTTGCATTATATACTTGTAGTCTTTCAGACTATCTTACCAATTTTCTATTTGTTTTTTAATCAAAACAAAAAGAAAATTCATAATTTCAAAAAGGCTAATGCTACATAACTTTATAACATGCCTCCTTTTTTATATTCCTTGGCTCAGATTTCACCTCACCTGCTGAATTTTTGTAGTTTCTTCAACACATACTAATATCTTTTTTCTTATATGTGTTGGTTTGTTTCAAACAAGCTGTTTTGTTTGCAACCATCATTCAAGACATGTATTCTTTGTCTGGACTTTAGTTTGTTAACATAATAGGATGTTGTTTCATACTGTTTCTGTTAAATTATGTTACGTGTTCTGTAATAGTTGAAGAGGTTTTATAATTCACCAGAATGCAAAATTGGATTAGGTTAAGCCAATTCATATAGTTTACTCGGTATGTGTGCAGTAACTGCACATATAAAATCACTGACAAAATCATGTATTGCATTATATGCAGGGATGCTATATTGTGCTTAACCACTCTATCACTCTATCAGTTTTCTTAATTGTATCAAAGTGCAAAGGATATGTTCAAGAAATCCTATTTATAAGGTATCAAAAATGTTTGATCATTAAAATCTATCACAATGGATGTAAAATAATAAGAACAAAAAACCTCTTACTTAATACTCCAAATTTATTTTGTCACCTAAAGACTAGTTTTTATTTAGAAATAATTTTTCAAACTAGAATATTTTATTTTTTATGAACATTATTTGCAATCGATGCTAATACAATTCATTTTTATACATCATTCGTGCATTTTTCTGGCATAATACACATCATACCAATTTAATATTACTTTCTGCCATGTTTTGAAATCCATCAAGAAGATGATTGTTCAAACACACCAGTGTTTTTAAAATTCAGACTGACTTGACAAAAGTCATGGATTCTTTGTCAATCCACATACAAAGTTTCCAGGCAATGCTGAGCAAAACACTCAAGAAAAAGCTGCTAGTACATTAATTGAACACAGGTGACATGTTATGTCCTGTTTTCCTTTTTCTTGTATATGTTTTCACTTCTATGATCACACACTAGAGTGTGGTCAACATTTTTAAAGTAACTGCATTTAATTAAGTATAATTTGCTCTAGTGATATAGATTTCTACAGTCACAGAATCAACAATCTTACGTACAATTAGATGTAAAAAATAATTAGTCAGTAGCAGAGCCATATTGGTTTGTTTTTTCAGATTATTTTTTTACCGAAAAAAGTTTTTTTAAAAATTTTAATAAATATCTCGCCTGTTTTTCACTTTCATTTTGAATTTTCTTCTATGCATCTTATAATTTATTACATTCCATTTTTTGTATTTTACTCAAATTTCTTTTCAGCTGTTGTAGTAGCATCTTTATAGTGCACTTGGACTCATGCTCTTACTATCCTTTTATCTATCTACCATGTATAAACTAGTTAGGAACTTTCTTTCATAATTTCTACACTTTGTCCCAGCATTTGTTTTCCTTACGGATTGTATCTTTCAAATTGTTTCTGTTAAATTATGTTGTAAGTTTTCTCAGGAAGGAAACTGAGTAAATTCTATTCATACGAGTATATTTTATATTGTTAAAGTAGAGTATTTTTTTATAGACAATATGTTGGTGGGACAAAGTTAATGTTATTTGTTGTGTTTAATCACCACACTTGTGGTTAAGTTATGAAGACGGTTAGATGATGACAGTGAATTAGGCCATGTAGGTGGTACAATATTATTTTACTGTACAGTTTTAGTAATGAATAAAGTATTATACACGTAGCTATATTAGTCTATAGCATCTACAGTGGATGACATTAGGGCCTTCGTACTTGATGATGTACTTGGATAATTAACATTTCTTAACATATTTATGGTTTGTAAGTTAAATGTAGTATTGAGATATATGTGTTTTGTAAGTATAATGTAACGATTTTTCGTAGCTAAATATCTAAGATTGAGGAGGCCTCTTTAAACTTGCACAGTACGCTAAAAAGATATGCATCTTAATAATCTAAATTCTACCTGTGTACAGGACTGTGTTGTTTGTTTCGCCGGTATAGCGAATACGAGTTTCTTGAAATCTATTCCAAACAGAAATTATACATAATATATTATTAGAGACACTAGGAACTTCCAATAAACAACCCGTATGTTCCTCATCTGATGTTGATCGCATCGGTCTTAGCAGCCATTATTTGCAGTCTAAAGACGTTCACTAGAAATTACCGTACTTTCTAGTTTAACAATTTAGATTTAACTTACAACTGAATATAAGGTTGAAATCGATGAATAAAATTAACTTTTTAATTTTTATTTTTTTATTACTTATTATTTTATTAAAGTAACACATTATTTTCTTTAAAGTATCAAATTTTCATTACAGATTCACTGAATAAGCTGTCCATCGTACAGTTAGTTATAAAAATATTGACAGTTAGCGCTGCAGTAACTATCTGTTCTTGAGCTATTAGCAGTATGTTAAATAAAAATACTACCTTAGAAACTTAATATAAATAATGAAATCATTCTTTATTATCATCGTTCCATATTGTAAAGAAAATAAGTCTGCTCGTATCGAACACAGAATTAATGAAAAGAAAGAAATCCTTAATAATATTTATTCGGGGTGTATTACTTCTAAGGTGGGGAAGATTTGGAACCTACAAAATACAGTAGGCAAAGGGACTGACATTAATGAAATTTGCGCCCTTACATGATCGGGTAAAGTAAAATACGACTTGTCCTAAAAATGTGAGGAATTAGAATTAGGCAAATTACCAAAATGATTTCGATAAACTTTACAGTTACTAAGCTCATTATATGTACTGGATTTTCAGCCGGTGTTGATTTGGTTATTTGAAAAATATAACCAAATGAGGATGGTTTTTCGTTTATATTTGTAATGGAAATCTTTGTAAAGGAAAATAATGTTTGTAGGGGTGAGTTTAGCTTGCGTTGTTTCTCTTGCCATGTCGCTTATGTAAGCATTAAGTATCTTTATTAATTTAATCGTTGCAATTATTTTCATTCGATTTATATTGTAGATCTCCCTATCCACTGAAATGTCCTTCAGAATAAAGTTTCACACATACTCTGGGATTTATGGTCTGTTGTTAATTAACAGTCAGTGAAATAGGTTTTTTATCCAGTTTTTTTTTACTTTCCTGGCATTATAGATCTAGATATTACTGCAAAAAGGAAGATATGATAATCAATAAAAAAAATGGGGTATGGATTTTTTTAAATTTCTCGACGTTTCATCCTCCAGGGATCCCGAAAAACAAAAAAAAAACGAATTGGGGGTAATGTTCGCAGGATGTACGTGTGTTGGCGTTTGAAGCTATACCTTTTGATACGATAAACCGATTTTTATTAAATTCGGTACAGACACTCGTGTATATAGGGCAATTTGTCGGTAAAAGTTTGGAGTCAATATATCCAGGGAGTGGGGTAGGTAGTTTCTTTTTTTTGGGGTCAGTTTTCTCAAAATTTTGCTAACATAACTCTACATTAATTAGGCTCAGTACATCCGTACATGCTTATCTTACCGTTTAAAAAAAAATTTCCCCTGAATTCTCCCGCTTCCTCAAAAATAAAAAAAGCTATCTTTTTATTTATTGCATATTTTTCAACCGATGTTGTTTTATTGTCTTCCTTCCTAAGCACAGTAATAAAGCAAGTAGCCCAAAAAATTACTTTGGGGACTATACTGGAGGTGGGGGAGCCGATCAAAGTTTTAAAACATAGATTTTTTAATCTTTAAAATTTGTTTTGGTTTATTTAAGCTTTTAATAAAAATATTACAATAAAATTTTATCATAATTCACACACACACACCCAAAAAAAAGAAATCTTAGGTAACTTTTTATCGATTGTACATTTTTCAGTGGATTTTTTTTAGTTTCTTCTATTCGACCTAGCAAACGTAGAAACGGTTTACTTGGAAGGTGATTTTGGGGGTAGGGCAGCAGAAAAAATTAAGAAATATAGATTTTTTAAAAATTGTATAAACTATTTCATGCATCATTATTTTTTCGCTACATAAGAGTAAATAACCAAAGTTTGAATCGAAGACGCTCATGGCCGGTTACGTCGAGATTATTCTTCTGCGTGAACGTTAAACATGGAATTTGGGGAGGAAGAAGGCTGGAAGAATTTGAAATACAGAAATATATGAGAGGTAAAAATTAAGCGAATAAAAAAAAAGAATACTCGAGTAGGGTTAATAGATAAAAAAGGATAATCGGAAAAATTCAGAACAGGAAAGCCAAACCGATCAGAATGCGTCATGAAGAGTAGAAAGGTCGATTAAAACAGTCTGAATACGTTCTCTAAAAATTACCGTAATTCTAGTCTACAATTTAACTTTACCTTACTGCTAAATATAATACTGAAATCGATGAATAAAATTAACTAAATATATACACATGTTATTTATTATTTTTCTTTTAGCGATCCGATTAGATTTTCGTTATTAGATTTACTGAATGAGCTGTCCGTTATAGAATTAGCTATAAAAACGTTGACAGGTGGAGTAATATATTAATTAAAAATATATCTAAAGAAAATACTGTCTAAAGAGGACAAGAGTAGAAATTTTACACGACCTAAAAGGAAATGAACGTTATCTGGAAAGTTTCCTTGGAAAGAGAATAGAACGGAGGATATGATGCAAGGGACCTGGTTAGTGATGGTGTAAGAGCTGGAGATGAGTGTCGCCTAAGAAACATTTCTTCGGATTGTTTTGTTTAAAATAATGTTTTTACATCCATCATATTTTGAATGATTTACTATAATGTAAAATATGATAATACTATGTAATCGTTGTGTTTTCGATCATTCATGAGAATTATGAAAAAAGTGCACGTGGATCGGTTCGGTTAAGCGTTGTTCTATATCGTTGTAAGTTGATTTATGTCGATAAGAAATAATATTATTTACATCATTTGCTGCTGATTAATGCGGAAGTATATAAAATATATGAAGCGGATCTTTTTTTTTATTGTACTTAGTCTGAAATTATTGTTCCGTGACGCCGATCTACTGTCACTCGTTTAATGGATCTTGACATCACATTAGGAGAATTATTCTTACCTCGATTATAGCTGTGTACACTCCCATAATTCTGTGTTTTACTTTCTGCTGGAATTATAGACTATTTATTGCATCCAGTAAATTTATTTTAATCTCATAAGAAATACATACAATTTTGCGGTCATAATTTTTTTGCATTAGTTTTCAGACACGATGCGATTACACTGAAGCCTACAAGCATTGTCGTAAAGCGTCAAAACAGAAAAGAATGCGTTACCAAAAGAGAAACATATACCAAATAAATTGTTATAATAGAGTAAACAATCAGAAGAGAAATGTCGGACCAGATTAATATATTTAGGCGCTTTTGTCACTTACACCTAGACGAAAATAATAATTTATTTGAGAAAAATTGAAGAATATTAAACTTATCTAGCCATAGAACACGTAACTACAGGATTGTAAGAATGCAGAACTTGTGTACATACATACATAAGTACAAGCACCGAGAGAGCGTGAGAGTTTAAAAGGTGTGCGTATTTGTGTGTGATTTTTATTTATTTTTATAATTTTATCGTCGAATAAATCATTTTAGAGTGGATCGGATACATTCCTCCACATATTTTAGTGGATATTCATCGGTTCGATTTCTTACTTTTATAAGAAAAAATATTTGTGTTTTGGTGAAAAATAGTGAAAAATACCCTATTTTCCTTGCCCGACTTCGGATATACCGATTATCTACCGAATGAATAACATAATTGGTGTTATCTACAAAAGTTTACAGTTTGTTGTTTTTAGGTCAAGCATCCAGAAACTTAAAAGTTTTAATGTGGTTTTACATAGTAATTTTTATTCGTCTAAAAGTTTAAAACCTATCGTTTGATGGCTTACAGACCCGTATAATTTTAGTATTTTAACATACAAAGAGCTTACATTTCGGCTTTCATTTTAGAAATAGTGGATCGAGGACTTCACATCGATATAATGTTAAATTGTTATTACAATAATCCTTTAAAGAAATTTGTACGCAGGGTGATTAACACTGAGTCTCCACGTAATCAAAATCTGGGGTATCTTTTTAGATACCGTAGATATTTTTACTTCGTTTACCAAAACGATCGTGTACTGGTTTTATATAAATAAATATTTCCAGATTGAAGAAGCTGTTTGTTGAAAATCGGTCGATCAATGTAAAATCGTTGATTCAATAACGCTCCTACCGGACGAGGAAAATGAGAAAATATTAGTTATTATGCAGTTAGTAGGTCATTAATTTCATTTTTTTGCGCGTTTCACGCGGGTGTAAAGTAGAACTAGGTTAAAACCTAGTAAAAAGGTTGCTTTTCTTTACTGTTTTGAAGTATAAATCTCAGGGAAATTAAATTTAATAGATTAACGGATATCTGTTAGTGAATAAAGTAATACTACCCTTGAATTTTATCGTTATTATGAAGCTTGAAACTTATCGGCAAAGACTAGACAAGTGGATAATACTTTACAACTGCCTTAATATTAAAGAAAGCCGCCAATGATCTATGGAATATACCAAAAGGTTTCTAATAGTTATTTTCAAAACTGATTTTTTTATATCATTAATTCTTTTCCCGGGAAGCCTTTTTTTTTCTTCTTTACTTCAACGATCTGTTATAATTTTTTCTGAAGGAAGACTTTCTTTATACTGTAATCTGTATAGTTTTTTTACATTTTTTCTGCTTCACTAACCTTTCTATTTTCCTTGTTTCCTTAATGTTTTCAACTACACAAACTAATTTTCTCAAATTCTTTTCATGTGTTCTGTTACAAGTTGTATTCTTTTATTTACACCAGATAAGTAATTTCTTACTCGTGTAATCTAATTTGCGTTTAATTTTTATTTTGAATTTAATTGGTTTTTCCTAGTAGTGAGTTCCTTCGATTCAAAAACTTAATGCAAATTATTCTTAGTCCATTCTAAAGAACAGTAGTTCATTTTTAACAAAATTTAATATTTCCGATGTAAATTGAAGGAAAACAAGCCAAACTATCTATCAAAAATTCATTTTTTTATAATGTAGTATCTAATATAGATTCATTTTAATAAGGTAAGACAATTGCACGTAACAACATGTATTGAAAAACTTTGGTTGTCGTAAGCGTTTACTACTTCAGAAGGCTACATGTTATTAAACGAGTACATGCATAAAACACGCGTGTACGGTATTCCACGTGTATTTTTTTTTAATCTATTGCAATATTTCTTTTTTATATGATCGATTGGCAATCATAATGCAGAAGCGTAGTACCGATTTCGTTTTTCGGCATCGATTTCCTGAATTTTACAATTAAATATTATAGAAAATCATTCGCTTTTTTATGTACATAGTCTCAAATGTTGTTTACGCCTTCGATACTGTTTGACGTTACAAGTCACGTTTTTTTTTTAATTTAAATTTAAATCTTCGATTTAACTTTCTGCATATTCTAATTTTTAAGCGTGGTCTTCGTCGGGAACTCTATAAAAAATGTCCTCCGGCTGTTTTCCACGTTTTCAGCACCGTGTTTTATCTCTTCAACCGATGAAGCGTCTTTTATGTTTCTTTAAATCGTTTAGGTTAAACATAAAGTCTGCTTCGATTAGTTCTGGTAGAACAGAAAACTAATATTTAAATCGGTTGTTAAATTATTATTATTTTTTTTTTTTTTGTTTAAACTTACAATTCTCTTTTTTATCTAGTTATTTACTACTCGGGAAAAATGTTTTGTCTATTTTACCGATGTTATGGAGAAAAAATTGAGCCTTAAAGTTATCTTCCTCAGGTTGATAGTACAAGTAGTAACAATAACGGTCAGGGGAAACAAAAAAATTAGTAATAAATAAATAATTTCCGTAAGCTGGAGTAGATCGGACAATCTGATCGGGTCGTCTTTCAAACCGACAAAAATTTCGTGTGACGTATTCCCACGACCGAAGTTAGAGTTTTATATACTTCGATCCGTTTTATTAAATCGTAATTTTCCTTACCGGTTGAGCTAATGAAAAAGCGCTTAACATTTTCCTTAATTGTTGTGAGCCGACAGGATCCAGACTCTATCTAAATCCCTCGAGCTTTTTATTCGCCCTAAGAAGTAGAACACTTAAAAAACTAATTTATAACAGAATATTTTATTTTTTGAGAAAGTTAAATTTTTCATCCGTTCCGATTAATAAAATACGTTTTGAAAGCAAACGGTCTTAATAAGCATTGCGGAAATTAATATAAATGATCTTTTTATATTAAAAGGAGAACCGAATTTTCCTTGTTCAGGAATCGGAGCGGCCAGAGGTTATCGCTGCTTTTCGTAATCGGTCGTTTGAAATCACATGTGAACAAGCGCTGGGTAATTTTATTCAAAATAACGTTCTTCAAATTTTAAATAGTACATATTCATTTATAAAAGAAAAAAGAAAAACATTTGTAATTCAGAGAACGGTCGAATGAGTCGCACGATAGACCGGAAATATCCGAGATATTTTATGCACTTTTAATTAGGTAGAACGTGCAAAAAGCTACGTTTCTTGTTTGTAAAGTGATACTAAACGTGTAGTCTATGTTTTGGATTCACTTGGGCTGATTCTGATCTGTTTTTAAATTTTAATGCTTTCACCGAGTGAAATGTTTGAAAACAGTGTTAAATACTCGTTTTATAGAATGTCTTAAATACGTTTCTGTAGAATCAATTTACGGTAAATATTACCCTAGTGTATAAACCGTGCACTCACCTTCTACTGAATAATTCGTTTCTGTCCTTAAAAATTATTTGTAGTTGAATCGATGGGAATGAGACAAATGGTGTTCACCTTTTGCCATTTCCTGCCGACATCGTATATCTTCGGTTAGAAAATTAATTTGTTTTGCATGTACCAATTCTTATAGCTCATTTATACATTGCCCTGCCTATTATTAATTATTGTTAATATGTCTCAGATAGGATTGTATTTAAAATCTATCGCTTTGTACCGCTTTCTACGCTGTAGATCCAGAAAATAGCAATAAATGAGGTTAGTATTTGACGGCTCTCTTTGTTTGTGATAAGCATATCGTTACGTATTAGAATGAGGTAAACTAGAACGGTCTATCGAAGGAGATACAATAACTGTATCTCCTTGTCTGTTTGCTTTTTCACAATTTCTCATTATTGAGAAATTGTGAAAAAGCAAAAGCAAACTTTTCTCATTATGAAATAATGAGAAATTGTGAAAATCTTTTCACAATTTTTATTTTCATTTTCTTAAAAATGTTTATAAAATATTTTTTCTTTTAAAATTATTCAGTAATATATCGATTAACCTGTAACTGTGAAACATCTGAGTTTGTATCGTATCTCTGAGGGAGCTGGAAACACTTACTAACAGAAAATTCAGGTAACGCAAACAAACTTTTTCCAACGTTTTTGAAAATAATACAAACGATCTGGCTTACGCATTCAGAATTTAAATGAATGAAATAAAGCATACAAGCGTTATATATATTAATACGATCGTTTACGTCAAATTAGGTGCCTCTATTCTTCACGCTAATCATATCTCGGCTGAAAAATGTTCAGAAAGCTTTGGAATTGTATTTGATTCTCCCCAACGATCCCAATTTTAAATTCCCTCCTCCTTATGCTGTAACACCTCCGGGCGAGAATTTAATGGAATATTTCTCATCGAGCTCAGTTTTTTACCGTTCGGAGGATATTCACGAGAATTGAAATACAGTTTTATAAAATTATTCACTAAAATATAATTTTTATATGTATGTAGAAAGAACCCGTTAAAAATAGTTTATGCTTTATAAAATACGTAAGAAAGAAATTATCTTTCATAAAAAATTTATTTCGAATTCTGCGTTAACATTTTCCATCAAAAAATTCTTCCGATCTCCCAGAATTTTTTTACTGCCAGATTTAAAAACGTATTGAAATATTTTCAAATTTTTATGTTTATAAATTTTGACGAAGAATGTAAAATATGTGAGCGAATGGGGATGGAAATTTTATCTTAGACGTATTGTCGCGTGTTCGCGGCTCGATCAGGATATTGAGAGATTGACAATTGAAAATGTTTATATAATTACAATTTATTGGTTTAATAAATTAGATGAAACAAGACAAATCAATAATAATCACAATGATAATAGTAATAATAGTAAGCGTCAATAATAACTCACAATAATAATTAGAATAATGACAATAATAAATAAACAAATAATGATCGTAGTAATCACAACCGCAGCAATAATAATAATAATAAACTGTGGTTACATACAAAACAGAATTTAAAGTAATCGTAATAAAATATATTTATTTTCTATAATTCAAATAAGTATAATAGTATGTTGTATATATCGTACATTTAACCTTTTAAAGAAGGCGTTTGTCAAATGTTTTCATTCTAAAGTAAACGGTTTACATCGATGATGCAAATCGGTAGATGGAATCATTGGATCGAAGACGCACAGTATTGTACAACATATCTCGTGGTACGTAAAAGATTTCTTCCCTAATCTTTTGTTTTAAGCTACCAATATCTTGCGGGAAACTCGAATAAATTTTACTGTTCAAGTATTTCTGTAGAAAGAAGTCGCATACTGACAGATGGGGAGATCTTGCCGGCCGTAGCATATTATCACCACGAGAAATGAGTGTTCGGAAAACGTAGTAGAAAGGAGTTCATCTAGTTTTTGAAAGCGTACACCGTCTCGTTGAAACCGGTTCACACGTTTTGTAAAGTCTATCTCATCAGTAAAAATAGTTTGAATCGTGTGTAAGTTCTGTTCTGTCATGGGCACTACCCGCGCGGTCGTGACACCTGAGATGGAAGTGCATACGAAATACCTGTTTAACAGATTCATAAGTGTCATTAGTTTTATAAAACGCTTTTATACTGTGAACTTCATCACAGTCGTAACGTCGTGTAAACTAGCTTAAGCGTTTTTCTGATAGATAGCAGTACCTCCTATTTTGTTGTCGCCCATTATCTCTAGTTAATCCGTTACATTTAAATAAAAGTTCCGAAAAGTTCAACTTTTCACTCTGAATTAGAAACGCACCCTTTTTTTCTAATAAAAACTATAGATAGACGAGCTTTATCGTCCTCATCTGTTATACAGTTATTTACCTCGTTGAAAAACCTGCTGTCTGGTGAATGGATATCTCTGCTCAAAAAGGTTAAAAAATAATAAAACAACTTTTTCAGTGATAACCTGATTTCATACTGGGAAAAGACCACAAATACCCTTAATTAGTGATTTATGAATTTGATTTTGTTTAACAAACCGTTTATTTATAATTCTTTTATCCTGTTTAATTTTATTTTATTTCCACTTCAAATCTTTTATTAATATTGTACTTCTGTTGTGACTGATAATATCTACAAATTGGTAAAAGTTTCAAATAGCAGCTTTTTTTTTTCATGTTTGATGGTAATTTGAACTGAACTGAAAGTATGATCGAATAGAAATTATTTCACAATAAGAAGAGTACGAGTATTCTTTTTTTTATCTAATGTGAGTAGAGCATTACTTCTGGTCGGTCAACTTTTCACTTCTTCAAGGACAGAATAATTAGTAGCGATGCTTGAACAGGATCGCACAATTGTGGCTGTAGGGCGTGATGTAGTCGACCTTCTTTTTCAAAAAAAAAAAACAGAAAAAATACAAAAAAAACGATCGCTAACGATCCTTGGAACTCCTGAAATTATACAAAGATAAACTCTTTTTTTCACCACCTGAAATGGATTTTTTCATTTCTTAACATCCTTTTTTACTCTTTTTGCTGATAATGTTTTATCTATTACCGAAAATTTACTTGCAGGATTAAAAGGATTATAAAACTAGCGGTTCAGAAAATCCTTCATTAGGTAAATTTTTAATTGTAAAAATGAATAAAAGCTATTGTAATGCGCTTCTTAGTAAACGTATTACTGCTGTACCTTATGTAAAATAAAATATTCGAGCGGACGCATCGCTTGCTTACTTCGCCAATGCTACTCTAAACCTCTGAACTATGCTGCAGGATGCTTAAAAAAAATATACATTACTTTCTTAGTTCTTCCGATTTTTAACTTAGAATATAGTTTTACATCTGTCTGAATAGTACTTATTGTTATTAAGAAAAGATTATTTTCTTAATCTCAAATATTAATGAAGCATTTAGTTCTTATTTTAACCGATATGACTGCAAGAATAATTAACATAGATTAAAACAAAAAAAAAAACAAAAAAAAACGCTTGAAGTACATAAAAAGTATGAAATATGAATAAATAAAATGAGCGACAAGAAACATTGACTTTGGCTGTAAGTTGTATTTATGTACGATTAAAATCATGAGGAGAAAATTATTTGATCTCCGACTTATTGAAAGCGTTATTTCACACGATTGGTTAAATGTTATTTACTTGATTTTTATGATTCATTATATGAACGTAAGACTGAAAATAGTTTTAATCAATTTTTAAGTGACATTTTAAAATAGTTCAAAATGCAGAATACGAATTAAGTACAATACAACACGTATTATCAAATATAAAATTAATATTGCAGAGGCCAATGCCGACTAGGAGTAGTAGAGCCGTCTTAAGTTAAGTAAATGGGTAAATATTATAGTTTATAGAATAAATGAAATAACCGTAATGGATTGTTATGATGATCTACGACGTATCTAAAAGACAGTAGTAAACAATAACAATAATATTACTCTAGCAATTTCATTTATTTTAATGTGTTAAATATTGTCGATTTTAAAAATGCAATACTCATGTAATTTTCTGATTTCACATAAAGTAAACTGAAGTTAAGCATCATTACTGTATGTTACTTATTTGGTTTATACTACTGGACCAAAAAGAGTTAGGTAACGAAAATTAAAAAATAAATAAATAAACAACTATAACAATTCACATCTGCGTGGATTTTGAATTGAAAGAGTAAGTTGGGACAACTTTGTACACATGTGCTTTCTACCTCGTTGTAAGCTAGTAACGAATCCAGTTCGGATAGCAACAATTGAGCGCTAGTGGGATCAAGAAGATATTTAATATATCATCGTTATCAAATATTTATTATGTCCGTAAGTACATTCAAGGATTTAAAATTATAATTTTTGCCTCCATTAAAAATGTAAAATAGTTTTTAGTCTACAAAATCGGGCTGTAACAACCATCGCTTAGTTTCCGTTAATGGAATCATATAGACCGATATTTAATAAATTAATAATTCAAATATTTTTATAGCTTTATATTTAAAAAGTAATTATTCCTTAAATAAAAAAATTACCCCTATGAAATCAGACCTTTTCATGTTACACTGAATAATTTGGCTAAGAAAAAAAGAAAAGGGTTTATTATGTTTTTTTTGCCAATATTTTGTATCTAAAAGACGTTATATACATTAAATTAAATTGATTTTATTATTTTTTTCAGTAATACTAGTCAGATAAGCCTTAACATTGCGCTTCCTAATTTAATTTGTTTATAAATAATATATATAATCGAATGTTTTTTATATTTATAAAAACGGCTACAGATGTAAAGTATATGACTAAAGTAATGTATAATATACAGAATACAGACAAAAAGGACTTTAATAAATAAGGAAAAGTTGGAAATCAGATTATGAGAACTGGCACACCTGCTGGATAGTAGAAACTATTACTGATTAAATATTAGAACATTGCTTGGTGATCGTAGCTTGACAGAGTTAGAAATTGTGCTGGAGGAGTGAAACGGGATGTGATAGGACTTGCAGAGATGAGCTATGAGTGCATGGGGGAATTGAAAATTGGATATTTATTATTAAATTCAGCTACATTAAATGGTCAAAGGGGAGTTGAGTTTGTTATCAAACAAGAATGTAAGGAGGTAATTGTAGAATTTAGCACTACTTCTGGAAGGGATGCAGTATTAAGGATTAAAGTTAGAACAAAAAGTTTTTTATAATCGAGATTCATGTATCTATTTCGGAAATTAGTGACCACGAAATGGAAATTTTTTATTAAGAGCTGGAGGAAGTCAGAGAGCAAGGAGGTGGTCGAAATTCGTATTGTTAACGGGATTTTAATTGTAAGGTGGGAAGAAATGATTACGGGAGCACATGGTGCTGGAATTAGAAATAACAAGAAATATATTTTTTGAAATTTTGCTAACATTAATTATTTCAAGCTGTTGAACACATTATCGGTCGGTGCACTTTGAGGTCAGTAGGACATGGATATCACCCACCGGGTTGGTCTAGTGGTGAACGCGTCTTCCCAAATCAGCTGATTTGGAAACCAAGAGTTCCAGCGTTTAAGTCCTAGTAAAGCCAGTTATTTTTACACGGATTTGAATACTAGATCATGGATACCGGTGTTCTTTGGTGGTTGGGTTTCAATTAACCACACATCTCAGGAATAGTCGAACTGAGAATGTACAAGACTACACTTCATTTACACTCATACATATCATCCTCATTCATCCTCTGAAGTATTACCTAAACGGTAGTTACCGGAGGCTAAACAGGAAGAAGAGAGAGAGAGGACATGGATATCACTTGATGGAGAACTTCATGAAATTGACTTAGTACTTTTGAGAGGAAGTTCATTAAAGAAATGAAGATAATAAAATTAAAGTTTAATTCTGACCGTAGATTGGTATTGGGAAGCGTGATATTACTTGAAAGTAGGTTTTTTATTACTAACAACAAACTGAAAAAGTTATGGCACTCGACACGGATTTTAGTATTAGGTTAGGAGAAAAACTGTCAGGAAAGGGATAAGCAAGCAAGATACTTTGCAGACAATGTATAATAAAATTACCGTCTATATTTTTGTCACTGGAGGGAGTCTGAGCATAGCGAATAATGTAAAAAATAGAAGAAATGGAAAATTGTTTGATTAAACCATAAGGTTAACTGACAAAGAGGAGAAATATTATCAGGTTTCTAAATAAAACGAAGCACAAAAGATGGAACATTCTGAAAGAAGGAAAGAAATAAGGAAGAAAAGAAGCAATATGAGGAAAAGTTTACAAATATCTAATGTAATGTGTTCATCTAGCTTTACAAAAGAGACAAAAAAACGAATTAGCCAATGTGAAGAAGTGCTAAATTGAAAAGTTAAAAACGAAAAAATGGGTTGTTCATGGAAGGTTTTAGTGGAAGAAGTAGGTTTTATTAGGATCTGTATAATGATATATCCAGTGTAAGGAGGAGGGCTGCAAATTATGAAGTGTGGAAGAAAGAAAAGGAAATCCATTGTGATCCTGATTTATCAATTACGGATGAGAAAATGTATAGCGTACTGTACTGAAGAAGAACAAGCCTCCAGGTGATGATAGAATAACAAAATGAGATGGTTATTGAAGGAAAAGATAGGCCTATTAAACCCTTAGAAATTCTTTTTAACAAGATTCTAGAAAATAAAATTGTGCCGGGGGGTAAAATGTAGAAAATAATCATCTTCTACAAAACAAATGGTAGAGAAGATATAAAAAATTCTGTCGTCCTATCATATCACCAGCAGGGATTTATAAAATTTTCCTACTATTAAGAAGAATAGGATAATAATGTATGAAGATCATTCTGCAGACCAAGCAGGTTTCAGATTTGGTTACTCGGTCGTTGATGATTATCAAGCTTTTAACCAAGTAATAGAAAAGGCTCTGAAGTACATCAGGTTGGAGAATATGTACATAGATATAATCGAAAACCTGTATCACGAAACTGGAGTTATCGAGTTAAAAAGGAGGGGAAGGAAATTTAAGGTAAGAAGAGGAGTGAAGGCCCACTTCACCATTAATATTTAACTGTGTCCTTAAGATACTTTATTTAATAAGTGAAATATCTGTATGGGAGTAAATGTAAGTAGATTCTAACTAATCTGAGATTCGCTGATTATATTTTGTCGGTAGCAAATTCGAGTGCGGATCTCCAAGAAATTTTAAAGGAACTGGTGGAAATAAGCAGGAAGAAAAGCCTGATCCTAAACCCTGTAAGATCGTGGTGATTTGCGACTCTGAAAATATTCCTATACTGGTCGAGAAGGTACGTGTTGAGTGTGTACAAGATTACAAGTATTTAGATCAAATTGTGTATTTTCAACGGAGAAGTAGTAAGGAGGTGAAAGCAGAATAAATTATGGATGAAAGAAACATTGATCGCTCGTTAAAATCGAAGTCTAAAGTAATACTTAGTTGCGTATATCCAGCGATTTTATACGGATGTCGAACTCGAATATTTACTATTGAGTTAGATAGGAGATTAGAAGTGACGCAGTGTAGGACGATTAGAGGTACACATGGTGTCAAAATGAATGACGGGGAAAAGAATAAGGATTTTTGTGCTAAATAATGCAACAAGTGAAGCTCACCTTCCAAAGTGGAAATGGGCTGCTTCATGAATACTACCAGAATGGATTAATGCGTTAACTAAGATACGTACGAAAAGAGTTTCTAGGGACAAGAAAAGACGGAGGGAAAGATCTGCTTCTTGATAGAGGTATAGAATGGAGGAAAGATTGGGTGTGTTGTGGTATTCACAAGCGAGAGACAGAATGGCACAATCAACATTTTTAAAAAGTTTTTTTTGATTGTGTATTATGTGATGACTATGAGGTTAAAAATGATTTTTTTTTTCTTAATTATAATGGTAATTTTCTTTTAAATTATACTTATAAAATATATATAGCGACTTAATATCCTCCGAAAAGAGGTGCTTTAGTTCTAAATAAGGATGGAAATAAATCTTTATTATTTTATTATTCTAAAAATACAAAAATTATTTTTACTTACCCTCCACTCTTTAATTTCTGTTAACCTGTTGGCGACAACACATCCAGCCGATCCGGCCCCGACTATAATGAAATCGTACACTTCTGATTCTGCTGATGAACCCGAATCGTGTGTATTATAATTCCACGAAAATTCATTCGGAGATCCTCCTGTAAATAAGTTAGTGAAAGTATTGTCAAAAAATTGGCCGAAATGTTGAGGGTATGGCTGGCCAAACTGGTTATAACTATCGAACCAGACGTGTTCATCTCCGAAATGATGATGATCGATTCGAGGATGTTGAGGTCGCTGTAAATGATGAAGTTGTTGATTATAGACATGAGAGTGATATTGGTGACGGTGATTATGGTCGTGTTGGGTATACATGTTATACTGAAAATCTTCACGGGAACTGCCGAATAAATGGACTAGTAACTGTATGAACATCATAGAAGTAGAACCGCAATTGGTCGATTTTTTGTGAGTCTTACAATACTCCGAAAGATCTTGAGGCACGAACATTTTTAGTTTGTTTTATTTACGCTCAGTTTATAGTAAATCGATATAAAAATAATACTTATTTATAAAAGCACACTTTTTCGACATTAATTTAATTATGGCAATGTCAGTTTCCTTTTCATAAACAACACTCACTCACCCAGGGCTGTTTCTTTGATTTTTCTTCATAGCGTTAACGTGATGTAACCGATGGCAGTTGTTTCTGGTACATTCATCTTACCTCGAAGAAACAAGTCTGAAAAAAAATTAAAATTTTATTGATAATACTTATTTAAACATTCTATATTTATATAAAAGTCATATATTTCGTTTTTATGAGTGTACTCGTATGTAGGTATCAAAATGTATAATAAAATTACAGAACATATTTTTGTCTAATACGCACTTAAATCGTTTAATCATCAGAGAAATGCTCTTAGATAGGCTTTGAGGTCAAATTAGCGTTACCAGCTACGGTTCCTACAGCCGTTCTCTGAAAACATTCCTCATAATTCACTTAGAAATTTATCGGTATGAATTTGGGTTCGATTCCAAAAATTCACGGCGATAAAGTACGAAAACTTTACGGAAACATGGTGGTACTATGATGAGAATTTTTTTTAAATAATGAAAGCTTATTTAGATGACAAAAAAGTTAAATCGTGTGAGACAACGCCCACCGTCTTTTTTGTCTAAAAGGTTTTAATCTTTTTGATGTTTCTATTCCTATAATCACATACGAAAGTTTAATAAACAGATCAGACTTAATTATTTTACTACACAAAAATTACGCAATTTATAATTTACACCGCTTGTAGATCACATTCCCAAAGAGACCACAAACGTATTCGAATGCCGTAGCTCTGGAAAAATTGTACGTGTTACTCATATTACTCAGTTATACTTCAAAACATTAAATGTTACGGACGAATTTTTTTTACCAACGAGCGGATTTTCTTACTTTTTTCTTAATAGAGACCGTCAGTACGAAATTTTACCTCCGGGGATGAGGAATTCTATCTAAAGTATTGTTGGCCTTGCAAATGTTGAATGTACGATAAACGTAATCTAACGTACAAAATGTGAAGTCCGTGACGAAAATTCACCACTGCAACAAAAATTCGTTACTCTAGGCGAAGCATTATTACCGTTAGCGGGGATTTTTTTATTCGCACTTCCCTCGGATGGGCGTGCCGAGTACTTGTGATTGTGTATTTACAGCCGGGGATGACGGCAGTAAATTTATTCGTTCTTTGCTTTGAACGCGTTTAACGGTAGTCGAGTGATTGAGATGTTGCGATGGAGGCTTAGTTGTAATTTCCATAAATATTTTCCCGCTGTACATGCTTAAAATAAACGAGGTCTAGTTGCAGATAGAAGACTATAAGAATAACATATTTTCTAATTTCAGTATCAGTAATGTGGAGATATGTTTTATCTATAATATAACGAACGTAGTTTTAATGCTATTTCCGATTTATTTTCAGCATAATGCATAAAATTCTGTAAATACTGCTTCGCATTCTATATAGTTCACGTACTTCCACCTAGCCATATCACACTTTAAAATTTAGCTATAAAGCTGTACTTTGTATTAAAACGGTAAATGTGTGGTTTGTTATTTCGACTAAAATAAAGATAATGTTAGTAATAATATTTTCTGGTGTTCTTGCGCGCGCACACATACACATACACCAATTTTTTCTTGATTTCATTTTTGGAATGAAAGTTGAGTGAGAAATGGTTTGTTTCACGATTGCTAATAAATTTTATCTTATGTGTCTATATACAGGCTATCAGAGAAAAACCCATTGTTTAATGTTTCAGCTCATTGAAGCTCAACCGCTTTGTAACTTAACTTGGCAATTTTAATCTTATGTGCCGTGAAAACAAGACTTAATTGCAATTAAAAATGGAAGCAAGTAATAGCTAATAGGAAGTAAACAAGTGCAAAATTTGTTTACGTAGTGTACTTAGTAAAATTTTATAACATATGCATATCTCTCGTAAGTTAAAAATGAGTAAATTATCATCTTTAAAACCGTTGTAAATTCTACTTTCTAGACAAACCGGTTCTTGTTTTAAAGTTTACAATTTTTGGTTTAATAAATTAAAGAAAAACTACTTGCAATAAATATAAATGAAAGTTAAACAAATTCGTATTCAGATTTAAGTCAGTGATTCCCAAAATGTGCGCCGCGGCGTCCTGGGGAGCCGCGAAATGTTGTAAAAGCTTCATAATTAACTGAACCAACACATTTATAATTATTAATTATATAAAAATAATTAAGTAAAAAAAATAATAGTTAATAAAGTAAAAAAATAATTAAGTTAGAGTGTTATTTATTTTTATCTCTTACTTAGAGTATTCATACTTTTACTTAGGGTAGGGCACCATGGATAAATTTTAATTGCAAAAGGAGCCGCGACTGGGAAAAGTTTGAGGATCACTGATCTGTTATTCCGGCCGACGTAGGTATTTAATTACTAGCCTTCTTATACGTAGAATTCAGAATTGAGCGGATTGAAAATATTTACACATTTCTACATCGTTCTATGTTGACAGTTAATGTTTTCAATCGGTCTACTATTTTGTATACTATGTGTGCCGAACTGTGACTCGTGCCGATCGGTTCGCCTGTTACTACATATAATTATACACGAATTCCTTTGCCTGTAACTAGAATTACAATTTCTTTCAATCCCAATAAGCATATCAAATGCGATTTAAATCTACAAAAATATCTAAAAATCTGCTAGTAAATGTTCGTATTATTTTTAATCGCCGTTAGACCGAACGGTTAATTATTTTTTACAGTTATCTTTTTCATCACGCATACAAAGAGATATAATTTTAATGAATTCTAATCGATCAGAAAACATACTGTGCCCTTAGATGTTATTAAGACTATTCCTTTATTATGATGATTTATTTTTACAAAATAACGGAAACATACCGCATAAGTACGTGTGATTTTTTTTGTGTTTCTTATGTATTGGTTTAACTTTTTTCTTTACGTTTAGATTTTGTTTTTATATTTATTTACTGTATATCTTTTGATGATGGTTGTTGAAATGTGTATTTTATACGTTTTTATGTTTTTGAAAGTGTTTCTTTTTCCCATTCGATTTTTAAAAAATTAAAGACAAACGCTGTAAATAAATTTGATTTAGAGGTCTAATTCCGGCATCGATACCGATATTGTAATTTTGTGATAGATAACATAAAATTAAATATCTTCCTTAACATTTTTTTTTTCCATTAAAATAAATTCGTTATACTTTCAGCCGTAACCTAACAAAATATTTTAATTTGTAATCGATTTTTCAGTTCACCTTTATAACTCGTTGACTTTCTAGTTCATCGATTAAAATTCGTACGAATCTTAATAATAAATTTTCTACCGTAAAGTTCGGTACCGTAATTTAAACTTATGTCTTAAAATATTTCTCGAGTTTAGAGTCTGATCCCGCGACGATCCACGCATATATTTAACTTTTTCCTAAAATAGAATAATGTATTTTTAATTAAAATATACACTACATCGAAAGATACAAAAGTTGCGATTTTGAATCCTTATAATCTCTATATATCTTTAAACAAAGAAATATGAACGGAGTATTAAAATTCTCTGTTGTAATTTTTATTTAATTATTTCTGTTTATTAATAAAATTGAATCGTATAACTTTGTGTATTTAAATATTGCATATTAGCATATTTTATACGTGCAGAACGTATTGATTTACGTAAACGAATCTGTTACATGAAATTATTAATACGTTATAGTTCGTCGTTTCATTTTTACTGTATTTAAATGATTGTTTTATTTAGCAAGAAAATCATATTGTGATAGTGACCCATTAACTAGACAATTTTCTGGACACGTAATGTTATAAAAATAGATTTCTAACTGCTGCTGTATCATTCGTATGACTTTCACTTTGTATCCTTTTCTGCAACCTTCTTCATTACATACTAGTAGTAATTTTCGGTTATTATTACATTATAATTGTTTTTTTTTTAAATTCATCAGTCAAATATTTTGGTTATTGAATACCGTACAATTTTTTTAAAATCAAATTCAATAGTAGATTTTAAATCTTGTTGCAGGAGTAATACAGTTAACGATTTGCGCGGATACTTTTCTGATTTAAGTTGTAACTAGCGTCACATTACTTAATGTTGACTATACCGTATAAGGATGGATTTTTTATTTATTTAATGAATTTATTTCATCTGTTCGACGGAATCATCCGTTATCTCGGTTTAAAGCTGATAAGTTTACCTCTTACAGTTTTCATTCTCAATTATCCGTCAAAGATATTCTGATTTTTATCTTTCTGAAGCTATCTCTATTCGCCAGTACTCTTTTTGTTCATTAGCGAAACGACAGAGTAGCTTGACTCGAGCTACGTCGACTGTAAAATACTTGAACTGAATTTCATTCGTATACGGTTCGATATTTAGTCGATGTACGAAACATTATCGCCAAAAACATGTACGATTTTCAATAGAAAACAAATCACCTTATTAATTTATTACACGATAGGCTTTTTAGTATAGAAAAGAATTCTCTGAACAAATTAGCGTAGGAGTCTTACTGCCATGTAACTAAAAAACACAGGGAGCAGTACTATTGTAATCTCAAGTTAATATGTGGGCGATGAGAGTTAGGCTAGAGTTAAAAGCTGTCGGTCGGTTTTTACTTACTGTCGTTAAAGAAGTTGTGGTATACATCGCACTCGTTGATCTCGATGTCCTACTGTACGAGTGCTTTAGATGTTTTTACGTGCTTTTCATTTTGCATCAAAACCTTTGTCCTATTTAAAGAATTTATTTAGATACTGAATATGAAGGCGCGCCTCATGTTTTTTATTGTGGTCATGCGAAAATAGACAACTTTATACATATTATTTTGTTGAAAACAAATTATCTTCTATTTATGTTTACTGGGTAATCCATTTTTATAGAATTTTTTCAAAAGCTTGTTTTTAACTTTTCTTTTTTTTGTATAAACATCTCTTACATGTGAGTGAAAACTAAAAATAGAGATTGATGGAAGGCGGCTTTATTTCCCCGCCCACTGACTAAAGATAAGCCTTTACCACCGCATTGTTACTCGAGGAGAAATAGTAGTGTGGAGTGTGGGTACTTCTCTTGTTCTGGTTATAGCATTCTACTCCAGACCGTCAGGTTTTCACGGCTTCGGAGTTTATTCGTAGAACTACACCAGTAACCTAAAGATTACATTTTGTGTCATATTTTTTCGCACGTGTGCCAAATTTCATGACTAGCTTGCGATAGAAGACATCAAGAACAAAATTTTCCTTTTGTATGTGGCGTAGCCTGCTATTAGCAAGTCACCAAAAACATCTCTGAAGCTATAGGTAGCTTGCGGTCAATTGTTTGATTACGTTATGTTAAATGACGACTTCGTTTTAGGTAGATTTCGTAAGAAAGCAACCTATTGTAAAGGGTACAATGAGTCGACTTCCAGAAAATTTCGACATCTTCGCGTTTCACAACTCCTAGACCCCAAAACCACCGTCAGTTCAAAAGTTTATATATATATATATCTCACTTTCTCCTGGACACGATAACTGCCGTAATTTTTCGCCAATCACTTTCAAATTGATACATAAAATATAATGACACAAAATCTCGGTCGAGTTCGTTAATGGACAAAATCGGACCATAGGGGTGGAAATGGGGGGGGGGGACTTTTCCGAAAAAAACAAACTATCGCTATAACTTTCTTATTAAGTAAAATATCGAATTTTTTTAAAAAATTCCTACTATTCTTTGGATAAGGGCCTAAAACTTATCTAAGTAAAGTTTTTTGATATCACCAACTACTGGCCGAGGGGGTGGAAAAAATGGGGTTTCGAAGACAAAAAAAAATCATACCTCCCTTAATAAGCACAGTATCGAATCGATTTAAAGTGGTCGTTATTTTTCTAAACATTACCTAAAATTTTTGTCTGAAACAATTTTTGACATGATCAACCCTTCCGACAAGGGATGACCAAAATATTGCGGGAATTGTAATAAGACGGGGCTTGCCGTATGCTAAACATGTGAAAGTTTTTTCCTCTTACAACATTGTCGTATTGAGTAAATTTGAAATTTTTCTTATCTTTAAGTGGAAATCTTTTTATCACCTACTTAGCGCCGGTGAAATCTACCTCCGCCTTCCGGCGTGCCGAAAGGGATTTTTTAAATAGCTAATGTCAAATATCTTATTTAAGATTTGAACTTTTTTGTTTATTTACGTTAGTATTCAAATTTTGGCTGATCTTTCTGTTAGTGGAGTATTTGACTTGCTTGTTGTCCTTGTGTTCAGCCTTACGACATGAGATATCGTAAAATTCTTCTTATCAAATCCTTTCGTTAAAAAGTTGCTAGGATTAAAAAACTTTTTACTTACTGTTACGATCAAAATAATCAATCCTGTTTGATAGTCTTCTTATCTTATACTAGATTATATATTAAAGTTAACAGATATAAACCGGTCCTTAATTGCTTTTTGACAAAAAGATCTACTATCTGCTAACTGAACACCGAAATTAACAGATGGTACCGTGAAGTTTTAAGTAAATAAATTTTTTTCGTAAATCTTAACTATCGAGGAGAATTAATTTAATGTTTCGCTTATTTGCCGATTAAACACGCGTTGAAAAGATCATCCGCTAACTTCAAGTTTTGTTAGTAAATTGTACGCAAGTAATTATAGATGTTTATTAATTTTATCTACCTTGAAACCTCCTGTTTTTTATCTTTATTTCACCGTTCCATTTGATTTTTAAACGCTAGCATTTATGAATAAAAAAACTTATTTTGTTAACATCGTCTATTAGCTGAGCAATGAAGTTGCAGATGGTTAATAAAAGTATCAAGAGATTATTATTGCACGTGGATTTACCAAAGAATTTCTCGTTTCCTATCTGTAATTGATCGGTACGTTTCGTTTTTTAATCGCCTGCATATGTTTTAGATTAACTTTTGTGCAGATCATCTACCAAGAGTTTTGCAGATGATCCGCTATTATAAGATTGCTATACCTTATGATTTTTTCTCCATTATTCTGCTTCTTCAAAAAACCTGTCATTTACTGAATACTAAGTTAATATTGAGTGATCCTCTATAACTCTGGAAAAATTGAAACGATAAGTCAATTAAATATAAAACTTACAAATGTAAATTTTCAAAAAGCCTTTTAGGAATTAATTAGATTTGCTGTTACAAATATCATTCGACTTTTTTCTGTGACTAATTCCTGCGTATTACTAACAGAACATAAGTTACTTTACACCGTTTATCTCTGTCTTTCTTGCGGCCGGAAAACATATAAACCGTTACATGTTTTGTATAATTCAGCTCCTTAAAACGTTTTTGCTAATATTATTTCGTAAAGTGTGAGAATTATACTGTGGAAGAATTCAGAGTAGGTCAAAACCTGGAGGTCCGGGATAAAATCCAGGTCAGGCATGTCATTCTTCATACTCTATAAAATTCCATTTCCATATCCCACGCATAAGCTTCCAGCTTATATTGAGATATCAGCCAAAAAAAATCTCTACTATTTATCACTTTCGATCAGTCTCTTAATTTTTGCTACAAAAGCTACAGTTTGAAAGAACAAACTCCATGAATCTTTTTCTTCTTTTTGTATTTTTTCTGCTGACTAAGAAAACAGAGCCAATATTATTGGAAAATATATTATTTTTGTAGGATTGAAAATTTCCTGTTGAAATTCTTCAGAAGTTTGTTTTTTCGTTATGTATGGACAAAAAAAGAAAAAAAACACGAACCTCGACCTCTTTAAAGATTCTATTGGTCTGTTTCATTTGGAAGCCTCAAAATATTTGAAAGTTTTTCATATAAAAAGCTACCGTATTATTTTAAGCCTTTCAGAGCATTCTTACTACCAAGTAAAGAGTTATTGCTTTGCACTATTTTCACAGTCTGTGATGAATATAAGGCTAGCCAAGAACTAGAATAAATTACTATTCAGATCGATTCTCAATAAAGATAAAAATTCGCGGTCGGCCTTATTTCATTCCTCAGTCAATTTTCTCTTAATCTCTGCAGCATATTTTCATTACTTAATTTTTTTTTTTTTATTGAAGAAAAGATCCCTTTTTACTATTATTGAGCTTAACACAATGTTTCACCTGTGCAAACCACGCAAAAAAAAATGCATATAATATACCTCAGTAATCGCCCGATTACTATCATTTTCTCATTGTCTTGGCAAAATTTTGGGTTTTTTTATTACCAACTTTTTCCAGTTACCGGCTATTTTAAAAGAAAACTGTTTTAGTTAGGAATGGTGTTGTTTAAAAAATTGAAAAAACTGCTTTCTTAAATAATCTCAATAATGTGTATATTATCAAAAAAAAGTAAAAATTACGACTGGGTTATATTTTTAAAAAAAAATCTTTAAATGATTACTCTCTTATCAACTGATTTGTAAAGGACAAAGTTCTGTAACGGTCACGACAAAATATTGAATACAAGCTTCTGTTGTGTAATACTATTCAAAATACATGTGCCGGTTAATCGTTTTTTTTTCCTAGTTATAGTTCTCTCGCCTTAAGTTAAATATTTAACAACAATTTTATTCACAAATCTTACTTCGTAGGTTGTTTTTATTTTTATTTTATTTTTTATTGAGGTTTTAGGGGCATCGACTACTGTGGTCATTAGTAGTTCCACATCAAAAAAAGAGAAAATATTTCTTTTCCTTCCCCGTTAATTCACTAGCAACATAGTCAGCAAACTAGTTTTGTCAATACAGATCATCTAAAAATAGAATTGTCAAAAGGTTATTAAAACCCCAGATAGAGACACAAAGTAACCCACCGGGTTGGTCTAGTGGTTAACGCGTCTTCCCAAATCAGCTGATTTGGAAGTCGAGAGTTACAGCGTTCAAGTCCTAGTAAAGCCAGCTATTTTTACACGGACTTGAATACTAGATCGTGGATACCGGTGTTCTTTGGTGGTTGGGTTTTAATTAACCACACATCTCAGGTATGGTCGAACTGAGAATGTACAAGACTGACTACACTTCATTCACACTCATACATATCATCCTCATTCATCGTCTGAAGTATTATCTAAACGGTAGTTACCGGAGGCTAAACAGGAAAAAGAAAAGAAAGAGACACAAAGTGACAAGGGTGTAAAGAACCCTTGCCACTTCAACAACGCCCAAACCACTTTTATCAAAGTTATTAAAACATGTTCAATGTCATGCAAAAATTAAAAGATACACCTTTTATTAAAATTCTTCAAAAGAAACAAAAACAAACTCTTCTTAAATTCTATCGCCTAGGCTTACCCTTAGGCCATCCTTTTTTGCTTCTCCTTTCCATCTTTGTAAAGGCTTTGATGGGGAATTCCAAGGTATCTTAGGCCACGGAGATGGACTCATCCGATCCTCCGCAGTAAACCACGGAGGATTATTTGGATATTTCTCAATATTCAAGAACGCAACACTGTTCCTCGTCTTTCTCTGCGAAGACAGAGGCTCTCCAAGACGAGAGCCTCTGCCACGGCAGTTGTGGAAGATGAGATCTCCATATTCTATTGTTTCGCCAGTCAATATATCAAAAGTTGCGGGCGGAGAGATGGTTGGGCGTTCCGCGGATTTGATCCTGCCTGGGTTCTCCCAGCTCAACCGCCTTCCACAAATTTAACCCTGGCCGGGAGTCAGGTACTGCCTAACCCACGATACCGATATCCCAGGGCTCGTACGAAGCAATGAGGGCTCTGATACCCTTACCCATAGAACAATCCCTACCAAGAGTCGAAATGACTTCGACGACTTACATTGGGCGGCGCAAGCTCACAACAGCCAACTCTCAATACGGCTCCACAACTGGGAAAAGGAATGAGCATACCCGTTCGCACTCCGTCCAAGATCGGCAAATACAGATCACGGTCATGCCTCCCACCAGCTGTCACAAACAGCGAAATCGAGAAGCACGACCACAACCAGCTCGGATAGCTCGTAACCGCCAATCCCGTACTCCACAGGTAGCTCCTGAGAAAAAACCATTGCGCCGTTGGCCGACATAAGTGAAGATACCGAAGTACGGTGTCGTTTCTCGTCCCGGACGTATGCATAGAAGTTATAGCACGGACGTGGAGTTAGAGATTATCCGGAGAATTATTATTATTCACATTTTCAGACTTAGCTTTTCAAAATGAACGTACCGGTTTTTTTTAGTTTTATTTTAATATTTTTAAAATTATGCATTCGTGACTGAAGAATTATTACTAGAAAAATGGCCGATGAATGGTCAATAAAGCCCGTGTTAGATGAGAACAATGATAAATCATTAGCTATAAAGCAGTTATAGGGCCATATTTTTAGATCTTGTTTTAAACAGGTAAATTCACGTTAGGTTAAAAAGTAGTCAAAAAATTACTTTCTTCATTTTTTGAAGGCTAATTTGAGCAATGAAATGAAACAGTAAAATTATTGAGCTTTCAAAGTCATTGACAAAGGTACAATGCGATTAATATAGTTTCTGAGTTTAATAGAATGTCCGGATTTAAAAAGAAAAAAATTAAACATATGATTCCGCTTATATTAATAACGGCTGTCTGTGGTTATGGTTTGGTGACTTCGCTTCTTAAAATACTGTTGCCAAATAATATTGCCTTTCCGGTAGAGCGTTTTAGACCACAAATGATTGGGCTCGCGGTTGCTACCGCACTGGCTAATTTTTTCTTATTGTGCGAGCCAAGTATTACGTATTCTAATGAAATGGATCATATTACTGCATGTAACGCATATGTTTTACGTCACTATTACAACGCTAACTGCGGGCAATTAGAGTAACTACATTTGAATTTAATTTTACGAATTTTTACTTTTTATTTATTAAAGGTGAGGTAGGGAAAATAAACAGTTTTTTAGTATTAAGAAACAAAATGTTGGTTTTGTGTAGTAAAATAATATTAATTATTTATCTAAAATTAAACGTAATTACATTAGAAAAACTGAAACTTCTCGAAAGTTTAAGTATAGATTGTTAATGAACTGTGTGAATTGAAAGGTATTTTTTATAACCATTTGAGCTGATGAATAACATGAACTGCAGCTATTTGCTTTCTTTGATGAAAAATTGCTCAGAATCACTTGCACATTAGTGTCCAAATTTTTTGTTTCATATCTATGATAATTGTCTGAGCACTCAGATGATTCCAACAGAAATGTGAACTGGTGATTGCCAACAACTCTCGCTGCTCGGCTTCCGGGACCGAATGTTCAACTACTGCACCGATGTATTTATGTTAAGCACTCATATTTTGATGAAAGTGCTGTGAAAACCTATTGCATACATAACTTAGTTAACCCATATTGGGAGCTAAGATGTTACCCAAACAAATTTTTTGAAAAATAATTAACTTCCTTACAATTTTTCATACGTTTAATAAGTTTATTTGTAAGCTTAATTGATTTTGTTATGCGAGCGCCTATCCGATATAAAATATACTCCAATCTCTGTGGCCCAGTTGTTACACATGTGTGTTGTTGTATATGCGATAGTGTTTTTTTTTTTTAGTTTCTAATACTATCTTATTGACTTCGTTTATGATTTAGAAAGCAACTTGATAAATTTATTTCCAGAAAATGTTAAAGTTTTGAGTATCTGCTGATTTGATGTATATTAGTGTGATGTGATTTCTGTCACTAGTTGTACTTTTGATGTTTTTCTGTATTTTAGTGGCATGTGTTCTGTAAATATTGTCAGGTGTTAGATATTTATTGTGCACAAGTACTTCAGTGTAGTTTTGGCTGACAAAAGTTGTTTGAATTAGGTGATGTCGCATAAGAAATATGTGTGGGGTGGTTAGATATGTTTTGTGAGGTGTCAGTTGAAATAGGTTATACATTTCAAATGTATTTGATACACTTAGACAAAGAAAGTATTTCAAACTGTATGGGTGAAATGAGAATCAGGGTGAGAATTAATCTGTGTGTATTACAGCTAAAAATTTATATTAATGTTCACTATTTTGGACCCTTCAGATAAATGTTCAGTAATAATTAATAATTATTAGGAAGTTTTCAGTAAGTATTAAGAAGTCTTTGCTCTTCCATATATTTTCTTCCCATCCTTGCAAATGTAATGAGTTGTATGTTGGCCATATCTCATTTATTGAAATAAGAAAGCATCGAAGGGCAATACAGGATCTTGAATATCTGTTAACTAGTGTTTGGTATTGTCTAGCAGCTAGTTCCTTAGTCAGGTACTGTCTTTTTTGTGTGATTTGTCGAGGGACTGTTTCCTATCTGGGGATTACACAGAATGTCTACTTAACTAATGGCTGAGGTATCAGTCAGCTAAAATTTGGTCTCCTTCATCTTCTGCAATCAATCAAATAGTAATAAAAGTTATTTATATATAGTTATGTTAACTTAGATATTGCAAACATAGATACTAAAATGTATATGTGTATCTTAAATAATTCCAAACATAGAATCCATATTATTTTGTTGAATATCAGTATGAACATTTATCAGTAAACTAATTAATAGAATAATACATTTTAAAACCCCATTTTATTTTATATATATAATCTTTATGTGTGTGTGTTTGTTTTTTCTTGTTATCATTCACTTAACTGGTTATAATGTACTGCATTTCTAATGTTGCAGTAATTATTCAATTTCAGTGTTTTTTATTTGATATCTTCAGTTACTTGCTTTATATATCCTAATTTTATTATTCCTTATACTTCTTACCTTCTGCACCACCTTCCAATTTGAAATTAACTCTAGTTATTTAATATTTGACCTAGAAATCTAATTCTGGTGAGAATCTACCAAAGGCTTTTCTTAATTTTGCTGATTTGTCCCAAAACTTGCTTATATCAAGTTCTATCAGCCTTTACTTTCAAAGTTTTTCTAGACTACATGTCTTTTTTGGATTATATTTTGTTCATATTTTGCAAATTCCAAACACTGCATCACTTAACAGGTATTTATAAGAATTTATCTTTAAATCCTAAAGAGGAGTTTGATTACATAAAATTCTTACGTACTCAAACACATTGGTTTGTTGAGCTAACCTTTTTTTAATGTCTTTTATTGTGTTCTTTACATAGTCATCTTTTGTAACTTTGTTACCTAAATAACAAAATCCAGTTCTCTTATCTTAATTATCTTCAGGCTAAATATCTCTTTTTCCAATGAATCTATGCCTTTCAATATTTCTTCACACTCATTTTTAGTGTTAGCGAATAGAACATCAGAAAATCTTTGTTGTTGTTGCTTTTCAGATCATTATCCTACATCCAAATTTTTCTTTTGAATCTTTATTGCTTATTCAAGATATGATAAATAGCAATGGAAATAGATTGTATTCTTGACTTAGTTCTTTTCCTCCTGTAGCTTGCTTTTTTGGTTTTTTCACACTGGAATAACCTATTTGTTATAAAAGTTATAAACAACTCTTTTTTTTATTACATTTCTATATTCCTTAAAATTACAAACATTTTATTCCACTCTGCCTTCTCAAGATCTGCGAGTGCCATGTTAGAACTCCATTTTCCTCAGCCTACATTCCAAAAAAATCCACGTTAAAATTGTTTTCATTGTACCTATGCTATTTTTTATTTTTTTTTAATTGTGTAATTTTTAAATATATCATTTAGTGTAATTCCCACTTCAAATTTATTTCATCTATGTAATATTCCTGTTAGTATTTAGGATGTATGAGACTTCAAACTAACTGTTAAGTTAACAAATGTGGATTTGGGAGTAGAACTGGACAGATAACTTCAACAAAATATAAACTGACAGACTGATGTAATGGTAAAACTAAAATATAAACTGAATATAGTGTTCAGTAAAATGTAAATATATTGCTGACTTTGGCTACCCCATGTCCTATTCTTATGTGCAATGGTGGCTCGTGTAAAGGTATTGTGGAACTACCGCACCCCCTATTTCCACTTGATATTATTGATAACATTTAATATAATGGGTCCTTTTTTCTTTAATTCTTTGTTTATATTTGTACAATAAATAATTCTTAAGCTTAATATCAGTAGCCATCCCCCAGTCTTTGTATGGAACTGTGCGCTTCACAGTTCCAGTGGCATGGTGTTTGGCTCTTGTGTGCATGTGCACATAGGAACATGCATGCAAGGCTGCGAGGAGGAGAGAGCACTGTCACTCCCGCAGTGCCGAGTGTGTGTATGGAATGTTCCTTGTTCATTCCTTTTCTAGTTTAGTCGGTGGAAGGAATATGAAAGCAGTTTAGTTGTTTTTTCAGTAGTGATCAGAAGATGGCAGAAAACGGGGGCTCTTTGATTGCCAAATCTCTCCAAAAACACACTGGAAGGGTGAAAGAGAAGGTAATTAGTAAAAACTTTGTTTCTGTGTATATAGAAATTTAAATTAAGCACCGTTGGACTATAGTGTTTTTAAGCGGACATTTTATTAAGTTATTATCTAAAAATACTAAAAAATATTGTTTGTATTGACATTTTATTATTTATTTGGTTAATCTGTGTACCATATTCTTAAACGTGATAAAGGGTAGAATTAGATTATTATCCTGCTTCCAGCTATGCTATTTGATTCTTTTTTTCTTTTTGGTTCTCTTATTTTACAGAAATCTTTAACCATGGTCTTGAAAAGGCTCAGAAAAAAACTTTCTGGAGCAGCAACCGCACTAATCTTAGCTACGAGTCGCCAATTCTTATGTAACAAAAGTTTGATAATTCTTTTCCAGCATTTCATATAACAAATACAGATCTATCTAAAAGATATATAGGTCAGAATTTTTATCATTGATAACGATGAACTTAATTTTTTTTTTAATGTAAGAAAAACATTCAGTGAGTATTGGTGAAAATCCTTCCAGTATTTTAAAATAAGTTATAGATGTTATTATTTGCCCTCATACAAATTTAATTAATGAATATTTTAATAATGGGTTATTTTGCTAGCTGCTATAAGAGGTCTGTTGTTCTTTTCTTAAGAAAAGTTCAGCAATTAATTTACAAAATTATAGGCCTAATTTGTTGTTAAAATAATGGAAAATAGACTCAAAAACAAACATTTCTTGAAAAGCAAAACATATTAACAAAGTGTCAAAATAGTTTCAGCAAAATTATCTACTGACACAGCCATTTCCTAGTTTTTAGAAAGTAATTTATCAAAGAAATAACAAAAAGATTCCATTTTCAAAATTTTGTGATCTCAACATTCAAATTAGTAGAACATTTTCTACTTATTAAATACTAAGTAGCTATTGTATCAGAGGAGCTGCTTGCAATTCGTATAAGACATTTACTAACTGCAAACAAGCAGTTCAAATTTCATCTTTCGATAAGAATACACATGTAAAATGTAGGTGTTACTTCAAAATGTTGAATGCTGAGTGCTGCAGGTAATATCCATGGTCCCTTGCAATTATTTTTTTTTTGTCTTCAGTTATTTGACTGGTTTGATGGCAATTCTTATTGTACATTAATGATCTGGTTCAAAATATTTATTCATAGTTATCTCTTTTTGATAACAAAACTGTATCTGCATCTGAAGTTATTTTTAAAAAATTAAAAATTCTATGTTAGCTGTTCAGAAAAGTATTTCATTATTCAGTGGATCCAAAGATGTAACCATCTAACTTAAAATATAGATAAAGCCATTGCAGTATGCTTCTCAGACAGAGGTAACATTGCTAATAGTGTGCATAAAATTTCTGTTAATTTTAAAAATAATACTTCTGTTGCAGATAGTGTAAAATTTTGGTAGTTTTATTTGGTCACAAATCCTTGTGGGATGATCAAATTCAAACTAATAAAATAAATCCTCCCAGTACACAAGACTGTGTAGTAGTTTTTACCACCAACGGTAGAACTGATTATTAACATCAGAAAGGCTCATTAATAGTGAATTGCTACATTCTATTATTAGAGTTTAATAGTGCGTCCCCAGACGAATACAATCTCTGATCAACCAACCGGGAACTTCTAATAACTAAACTTCCACTTAATGGTTTCAGTAACCAATGTCTGGAGTCTAAATATGTTCTAAAAACGTTACCATAATTTCTAATCTACTCTTTAACTTTACCTTAAAACTAAATATAAGACTGAAATTGATGAATAAAATTAACTATTTATTTATAAATGTTATTTCTTACTTATAATTTTTGTTGAAATATCATTATTTTCTTTAAGTGATCCAATCAAATTTGCATTACTTGATTCACTGAATGAGCTGTTCATCATAGAATTATTTATAAAAATGTTGACAGGTAGTGCTGCAGTAACAATCTGTTCTTGAGGTATTAATAGTATGTTAATTAAAAATACTACCTTTAGAAAATATTTAATATAAATAATCAAATAATTTTTTTATCATCATCCCATATTGTAAAAAAAAATAATAATGCCCATATCGAACACCGAATTAGTGAAAACAAAGAAATTCTTAATAATCCTATTTTTATTCGGGGGGTGGGGGGGGGGGGTTAATACTTTAAGGTGACAAAAATTTAGAACCTACAAATTAGAAGAAAATAGCTCATGAAATTTTCAATCTCTAATTGAGTACCTGAAAAACTAATTACCCCCAAAGATGCACAAAATTAGAACGGGCCATGTCAACAATCCACAAAGGAAAAATTCATTCATTATGTGCAAAAATCACAGCATCAGTGCAATATTTCGATTATGTTGACTGTACACACCAATAATTGCCAGATATTGAAATATTTATTGGACACATCCTTTGTTCTCTTTATATTATAATATCTTTAATTAATTGTTACATTTTAATTATATTACATTATATTTTATATGTAGATCGTTTAAGTGTACATTTAAATTGCATATTTATCATTCTGTCTAGCTGCAACACTTGTTTAATGTGTTTAATTTAACACCTTAAAGGATAGTGACAGTACAATTAATGAAGTAGAATAATATTTAATATCAGCTGGTTCAGTAAATAATAAAAACGTGACAGTAGTTTGTAGCTTGTTTTCATCATTTAAGAAGAAAAAGGAAGTAAATGAATCTTAACACATTATTAAATTAATGAGTAGTTTGGCTTATTACATGCTAGCAGCATAATATAATCTTTTTTAAATTAATTTTGTTCATTTACTGTTGTATTATTTCCTTCCCCCATTTAGAACTTAAATTGACTAAATCATATCTCCAACCATAAACAAGTAGTTGAAATTTCATCTTTTGATAAGAATACACATGTGTAATATAGTTCCTCACTTCAAGATGCAGAACCTGGAATGGAAGCGTCCTCGATGCCTTGCTATTCTTACTTTCAGTTAATGATGCGTCTCATAATATTTACTGTTCGTTGTTACTATGTGGATTACACAACTGCATTTATATCTGAGGATAATTACCGTATTTATTCGAGTACCCCCCGCCACCGAATAAGCCCCGCACTTCGATTTTCCAGACCGAAAATCTAAAAAAAAATCGAGTATATACCGGTATTTTAAAGTGCAACAGATATGATAAAAAATACGAAAATATTCAGAAAGTTTAATTCGTTCATTTAAATTACAATATAAATATTACATTAATAATTAATTATCGTAAGTACTAGTTTAGTTCAGAATCAGTAGGCCAGTAAAACGAAAATAAAGTATCATGTTGAAAAGGATCATTTCAATACACTTTTTAATATGGGGTTTTATTTTTAATTAATCACTGTCACTGTCAATGTCTGTAGAAGAGTTTCCGGTAGTCTCCACTTCGCACTGCCAAAGGTCTTCACTACCATCAAGTTCATTAGATACTCCGTATTTTTTAAAACCTTTTCTTACTAATTCCGTGGAAATATCTTCCGAAGCATCTTTTATCCAAACACAAATCTGGTTAAAATCTGGGAGTTTGATTCTTCTTGTAGGCTTGAGAAAGAAATTTTAATGAGCCATCCTTTTACTGTACAGTTGTTTTAATGCAGATTTGAACGGTTTATTAATGCAGACATCTTGTGATTGCAGTAGAGATATCAATCCACCTCTAATTATTACTTGGTCTGTCATACCCTTTTTTAAAATGTCTTCCACTTTATCAGTCATATGCCCCCGATAACTATCCATTACTAGCATACCGGTATTTTTTTTATTAAGTAAATCTCCTGATCGCTTTTACCATACACACCTGATCCAATCTAAAATTAAGGTTTCGTTCAGCCAATGCTTCCTGTGCTCTAATAATAACTCCATTTACCTGTAAGGTAGGAAGAGTCTTTCTTTTAAAAACAATGTACGGAGGTAATTTTGATTCATCAAAAGTAATACAAAGCATAACACTACATCTTTGTTTTTCATTACCACCGGTGCGAATCGTTAACACTTTTTTCACCTTTTTTGTTTACGGTTTTGTCAAATGGCATTTCAAAATATACGGGATTTTGATCAGCGTTTCCTATTTGAGAAGGCAAATAGTCTTTATCTTTTCTAAGATTTATTATGTATTTGTGAAAATGTAATATTTTTTGTTCATAAGCGTCTGGAAGTCGTTGAGAAATGGTCGTCTTTCGTCTTATTCACAAATCATTTCGTGAAAAAAATCGTGTTATCCATCCACGGCTTGCTTTAAAATCAACATTTCTGTCGTGACAGCATAACCGCATTTCCTTTTTTCCATAAAAAAGTCGTACAATTTTTTTTCTATGTCTGTGTATTTTGGTTTTAAGCCATGAAAAGCCCTTTTATTACCAGTGCCTTTCACCAGAAGTTGTTTCTTCTTACGCCAGTCTCGAATGCAGCTTTCATCTACGTCAAATTTTCTTCCTGCCGCCAGATTTCCAATTTTTTCAGCCTCTTCTATAACGCGCAGTTTTTCATTTACTGTAAAAGATCGTAGACGCTGTCCTTTTGTACTCATTTTAAGGCCGTAATTAAAATAAATCACCGTATTAAACTTTGCAAGATAAACTAAACAGATAAAATGCACATAACCGTCCACATATACAAACATTACAATGAATATGGCGACGATGGTCGTCTTGTATAGACAAGACAACGATGGGTAACTGATACTGTAACTATAGTGTCATTAGAACCGGATGCAGCCTATACAGAATGAATCGGTTTTATAAAAATACCGTAACTTCGTTCCTATCGATAATATGAACAGGATGTTAATAATTAAGAATGTATTGTGTGTAAGCGACATCCGGTATTAATAAACGAAAGCCTAATGTTATTGAATTTAGGTACCTCTAAGAAAACGTTTAATTACATAAATTATCCTGGCTAAAGGCTATGTTTCAAGTAAGCCCCGCACCCTTATTTTTTCTCTCGAATTCCGAGAAAAAAGTGCGGAGGGTACTCGAATAAATACGGTACTTAAAAGGAATTTTAGTTTCTTAGTTAACAGTACAACAAATTTTTTACTTGATTGATTGTAACTATCCAACTTTAAATATGGATAAAACCGTTGTATTGTGCTTCTCATAAATAAGTAATATTTCTAATTATGTGGATGGCATTCGCATTAATGATAACAGTAGTATTTCAGTTTTATAAATGAAAAATTATTACTTTAGGATAATGGAATTGATTACATTTCCAACAAAATCAAGCCATACTGTTTTGCTTTAAGTGTCTTAATAAAATACTAAGCCTGTCATTATTATTAAATGCTTATTACGCATGTGTACAGGAGTGTACTCGTAAATTTTCCAGAGCCGGAACGTCTGATTTTGCATTTTTCAAATATTTAATTTTTTACATAAATTAGATTTTAGCGACTTATTTGTCGCCGTTTGCCTACGGATATCCAAAAACAAGGACCGTTTTCGTGAGGTCTAATTTTTATAATTTACAGCAGTCTCCTTCATTAGACACATTTAAGGAAGTGATATCGTTCATTGAGAAATATGATAACAGTCAATATTTATTATTAAAATAAAACGTAGGCCAGACTTGTAAGTTAAAACAAATTTTATGCAAAAGGAGGATCTTTTATTTCTCCTAAAAAGCAGTACCGGAACGGCATTCTGGTACCAATGCGTCCCTGAATGTGTATACTCCAGTCTGCTGTATACTATTTTCAGTATAAAATCTTAGGGCTCCTTACAAAAGTCAGAACTAGTTTACAAGATTCATTAATATGTCTGATAACTGTTTCATCCCAATAAGTATGAGTCGTTCAGAACGATTTTAAGAAAATTAAAAATGTTAATTTGTCTGTATATTTGAGTTTATGAATGTACAACCTTTGCTAAAATAATCACTTATTCTTTAAGTACAACAATATCCACTGCTACCAAACGGGAAGACAGAACCGTTTTCGTGTAACTTAACACAGTACTTTGGCTTACGAGGAAAAGCCTTATTATCCTTTCATTTTTAATAAATTACCTAACCGTTTGAAAGATCTTCCCAACTGACTATTTAAAATACAATTAAACATTTTTCTTTTACGGAAACGACATTAATCTGTCGATGAATTTTTAAATAATACAAAACAAAAATAGTGCGTTCAATATTAATATGTATTAAAAATAATTTTCAGCAGCACCTTTTGAATTGTGAATTATTTTGTAGTATTTTTTTATTTTTACTTAACACAGTTTCATGTGTTTATATTTAAATAATTACCGTGGATTATAATCGCAACTATTTCTTTTACTCTCCTGGCATTATAGCTCTAGAGCTATGCTGCAAGAAGGAAAGTATGGTAAATGTTCAAAATACGGGATATGGGGTTTTTCATTTCTCGAAGTTTCATCTCCAAAAAAACAAAAAAAGTGGGAGGTAATGTTCGTACGTACGCATGTATGTGTGTTGGGGTGTTTGAAACTTAATAATGTTGACTGGATTAACCAAATTTGATGAAATTTGGCACAGAAACTCGTGCATGTGGGACAGTTTGTCGGTAATAGTTTGGGGTCAATATTTCCAGGAGGTGGGGTGAATAGTTACTTTGGAGTCAATTTTCCCAAAATTTTGCAAATATAACCCAATTTCATATTAAGCTCAGTACATGCGTACGTGCTTTTCTTACCATTTTAAAAAAAAGTTTGTCCCCGAATTCTCTCCCTTTCACAAAAACTGAAAAAACCTATCTTTTTATTTATTGCATATTTTTTAACCGATTTTTCTTTTTGTCTTCCTAAGCATGGTAGTAATACAAGTAGCCCGAAAATAAAAATACTTTGTGGGTGAGAGAGCCGATCAAAGTTTAAAAACATCGATTTTTTTAACTTTTTTCATGTATAATTTTTCCACTATATACCAGGAAAACCGATACCAGGAAAGTATTAAAACTTTGTAGCCTGATTTTTATTATCTTGAAAGTAATATTTTTATTTTTATCATTTATCTTATGACATAATCTGTATAATGTTTATTACGTACCGATCAGCGTAAACGGTTTATTTATTTACATGTTTACTGCTGAATATGTTCTCCAACCCATAATTTGATTTTGAATCTACGCCTACCGTTTTGTAATCTCGATACCACCTCTATCTCTTGGCTTTACTCGTATCTCCTTGTATCTCTTGGCTTTACTCGTACTCGTGCACATATTTGTCTTGTACGGTTTATAGAATGGGTATTAATTACTACAGTTTTATTTCATGTATATTTTATGCAAACGTTTGAAAGCCTATGTCCTTTTTCATTTCTCAAACCGATTGAAATTCTTCCGACTGCTTTTCCTCTCTTTCCTTCTACTACAGCGCTCCAGTCTCTCGTTATTAGTAATCTCTAACGTAATCGATGAAGTCATCTATTTTTCTACTTCTTCATCCGCTGAAGAAGTAAGTATAAAAACCTGTATGCATTGTAGTCCGGTCGAGTGTTGAATTCATCGTGACCGATACAGTTAAAATAATAATCGTTGGATGATACCTATACTTGACGAAAATCCATAATAACAAACTAGAGTATGAAAAATATATGTGTTTTGATTTTCCTATTTTTTTTTTCAATTTTGTGAAAATCAAAAAAATATTTTGTTTTCATTTTCTAGGTTGTCGATATAGTTTTTCTAGGTTACATCTATCGTTTATTTCAGTATACTTACCGGCATACCTTCAATTTATTATTCGCTATTATATTACTTTAATATTCATATTACTTTATCATTATTGTTTCTACACGTACATTTATGCTATGAGTCTTCTTCACCGATTATGATCTAATTCTTTGCGCCTACCTATGATCGTCTTCCAGAAGTAAGGTTACATGATCGTGTACGTATATGTGTTACAGGAAGATAGTCACTTTAAATCAAACTAACAAATAGTAGCTGTGTGGTTTCAAATACTAACTGCCTAGGTGAGAAGCGTTCTAGGTTCTACTTTTACTGGATGTGCTATTTGTCTAGGTAGATAATATTTGACTTACTCGGCTGCAGGCACACACCTGTTTGTTTGTTATTTTATAGGTCATATCGGTTCAAAAATGAAATTGTAGTTGGTGGAACAGTTTGGAAAGGTAATCGATTTATTATAATCTTGTAACATGAAACAGAAGGGGTAGGGGATAAATATTAAGATTTAGGATATAAGGATAAATATTAAGATTTATCTACAGGTTAAAAATTTTAAACAAGAAAGTTTGAATTGTTTGAAATCTCTGGTCGTCGAATAATTATTTTTAAAGGAAGAGCACGAATGGTGATTTAAACTTTAAATCACCATTCGTGCTCTTAAAAAAGTCTTAAAACTTTTTTAAGAGCACACCATTCGTGCTCTTAAAAAAATCTTCAGTAGGTACGACCTATGGTCGTACCTACTGAAGATTTTTTTTGCATTATCACCGAGCCCGCAACTGGGCATGTTGGCCGTGATTAAATGATCTATTACGTAAATAACAAGCACGCTACTCCTTGTGCTGTAGTAGAAATAATTGCCTTGTTAGGTACAGCATGCAAACGTTAAAAAAAATTCCGACAATTTGATTTGTTTGTAACTGTCAATCGTGTCAAACGATTGTTAACGGGATGTCTGGTAGATTTTACCGATTTGCAATCTTTCGCAGATGAAATATTTACGAATTATCAGAATCGTACAACCAAATCCTACACCTCAGGCCCCATTCGGTTTAATTGGCGTGCGAATTACTTAAACTATTTTTAAGAAAATTTAATCCAGGAAAATTTTATTTACCTGTGGTATATATATTTTCCCTATTAAACTGAAACGATGTATACACGCGTAATGCATTATTTCCCAATAGCGTAGGGTACGTTAAGTTGTTGCTTTAGATATCTGGTCATGTGCTCGCTTTGACGTAATGCGTGTAAGGCTCCAGATATAAGAGACGCTGGTCAGTGGGGATTTATTTATCTTAAAATGAGGATTTTCAGTAAATTATTCCCTACATTTTGGTGGGCTCGTATACGCAACAGTATATTAATCTCCGTGTAAACAGTAACAAAAAACGATTTCACTTCTGTCTTTCTCTGTTAAGGCTTTCTTAGGATGCTTGTTATTCCTGAGAATGACTACACAGTTTTCAGGGATGACTAACAACTTTTCGGTTATGGCAGCTAACATATAGTTATTTCTTTTTTTTTAAACTTGACATTGCTTTATTATAAATCTTCTCCATCAAATAAATATAGATCTGATGTTTTATTATTTTACAGTAATTTTGTGATAATTCTATTAAATGTCTTGTATGTATTTAGTAGTACGTAAAGAAGATTAAACTACTTGATATAATAAAAATATAACTAAAATAATACCGTACTTCAGATAAATTTCAATGTATTTTTAAACATATAAGAAATAGTGATCGTACTTATCGACGCAAAATCTTTTTCATTCGGGTTAGGTTGGTTATGTAAGCTATAAGGTGTAGGGTGGCTCGGCATAAATTTTTTAAATCTCTAAAAAAAATTAATAAATAAATTTATTTCATTAGACACCCATTTATGCGTTATAAATAACGACTTTTTTTTAAAGATTTAGTTTTGCTTTGATGTCGCTAGTTGTGTTACGTGAAACATGATTTTAATCTTTTCCGGTAGAAAAATTTTGTTAATATGTTTGAGTCATTACAAGTAAGAGGAACTGAACACCTGAATAGTTTGTTTTTTTTCTATTTTTGTGGATGGCTAGAATAGTATCGTGTTGACTGATCTGCGCGTGACAAATGAATGAATTTCTGTCGGGAGTCTTTCATCGTAGGGCCATCTACCTGCAATTCAGTCGGTAATAGTGGAAGGTTATTGCTCGGTACTACTTTTGTGCTAGTTTTTACACTACAGGAAAACATTGGTTTATCTATTCCCTAGTCCCGCTATTTAGTCGCTTGTTTACTTCTGTTTGGAAAATAACAGTTGTATAATAATAACAAAATAATTGCTATTATTGTAATATTTGGCGTCTTTCTAACCGCAACACCCTGTGACTCTAACAAAGAATTATGCAACGCGCATGATAATTGTAGGCTACTATTAGCATTACATTTTTTTTTGATTCGTTTGAATCGAAATAACTCGCTTCAGAGTAACGGTAAAAATTGAGGGTGGTTTTTTATTTACCCATTATTTTTCCGTTTTTATTTCACTTCATTACCGAAATCTGAGCTCAGAAAATTGAAGAAAAATTCCCTTATTTAGCTCCTTTTTAACGTAAATAGATTTGACTCTGTACAAAACGGGCAGAAAATGTTTCCACGTTATCCTCGCTCGATTAAGCCTTTTTTTGGACCGACATTATTCCAGTTTTCGGCCATGATTCAACAAATAGCTATTTCAGTCGGCTTTTTTAAATTAAAAAATAAACTAGTATCTCCGTTTTAATGAGCTGAGTAAGAAAATGTAAAAAAAAAAGAAAATAATATAGAATTTAGAATTAAGAAACGTTGTTACATCGTGAATGAAATAATTTTTGTTAAAAAAAATTGTTTATATAGTCTGCGCCTCTTGCGAGTGTTGTACTGCTACTTTTGTATTATAAGTTGACGCCTTGTTTACGAACAGCAGTCCACAATAGCAGTTTCAAAGACTAATATCATATAACGTGGTTGATAAAATACTCTCTGTAGCAGAGTCGGCTATGTCGGTAGCAGAGTCGGTTATGAATCGGCTATTTTAAAAGTTTTTTTTTTTAATACCATTTCCACCCATATTTCATAGTTTTAAATTACTCTGAAAATGTTCTTATTAACTTAATCAAAAGGAAAAAACAATTTTTTCGTTTTTAATTTTTTTTAAATAGGCATCCTGACTAAAATATCTATACTTAAAAAATTGCTAATAATTTGAAAACTTTAAGTCTAATTTGGACGATAATAAGAAAAGATTATTTATTAGGTTCTAATAGGGCATATTTTTAAAATATATATATATATATACGCGTTTCATACAGGCGTAAAATCGAGTTATGTAAAAAAAGAGTTTGTTTCTTTCGTTAAATTTTAAAATATTAAAAAAAAATATTTGTAATAGTTTTTAAAAAATAAAAATTAAAAACTAACAACCGTTAAACTCTCGTAAATTTTTGTTTACGGAAGGGGATATGTTTGATAGGTTTAAAGATTTATTTTACCTTTCTTAAGTTAAATATTTGTCTTGTTCATTCCTATTTAATGGACGGACATTAGATTGTGGCGAGCAATCTTAGTTGGAGGACTGAGTGGTTTAGAAGTTTTTAAGCTAATTTTACTGCTTCTGTTGGGATTATCTATAACTATAACAGTTAGTATTTTTTTTCTTTTATTCTGTATCATCTGTTTACTCGTTTTATATTGTTCATTAATGTTTATTTTATTAGTTTTCATTTATTTATTTAATTACTTTGTGTATTATTTCCTGATTATCTAGTGATGATTATTTAATAGCCAAATTGGAGACCCGGTTTTAAATTTCAAATAAAATATTTGATTAAAAGTTCTGAGCTTTTCTTTACAATCTATTAGTATAATTTTCAATAACTGTCTATAATATAGATATTTTTTAACAAATGTTTGAGTAGTGAAATAGAATTACGTAGGTTAACAGAAAAATGGTTAAGTGTATAATCGCAATCGATTTTTTTAAAATTGATATTAAGTTATTACGTTTCAATCTTATCGGAAAAGGTATAACGTACAGCTGACTACGATAAAAAAATGAAATATTTTTAAATTTACGGGTGCTAAAATTACATAAAAAATAAATTAGTCCTCCGCCTAACAATAAATATATAAAATTCTATTAAAAAAATATTACGAAGGGTTTGCGAGAAAAAAAAATTAATCTATTATTATCGAGAATTACCTGAAAGACGTAGTTAGTTTTCGATAGTCTCGTGAAAATTACTGGCAATTTCTAAAAATAAAACCATAGTTGATGTCTCCGTTAGATGTCATAATCGAACGTTTATAAGTGATCCGTCAAAAGTTATATCATTTTTTAAAACGACAGCAGTCATGAAGAATAAAAAGGGACCGAGTTCAGGCTTATTCGGAGAATTAAGGATAAAGCGGTTTTCCCCCTTCCACATCATCTAACCGTGTTGGATCAGCTGTTGCTTGTATCAGTACGCCCGCATACCGAAATTCAGTCAATATTCAGCTCTACCAGGGGTCGGCAACTTTTAAGTCAGAAGAGTAAAAAATTACAATTTACAAAATTTCAAAGTTTTTAAAGAGCCACAACATTTTATTTCAAAGTTTTTAAAGAGCCACAATTTTTTTCGAAAAAAGGTTTATTAAATAACAATTTATAGGTACTTGCACTTATAATTATTATTTTAACTCTAGTTTTTAAATAATAAAAGCTATAAATTAGATAAATAATAAAACAGGTAATTTATTAAATATATATTTTAATAAAAACACTTTCCCGATAATATCCAACAGTAGTAATTTGTTTCTTTTTTGACAATTCTTATTGACTTCAAAAAAGTAGTTAGGTATCTTATTTGGAAAAAAATATGTATATGCATTTTAAAAATATAGTACTTATTATGTTACCTATCTTTACTTCGGTTTTTTTATTATTATATATATGTACATACATAACTTTGAGAAGATAATTCGCTTCTAACTCTTTTACTTGCAACAACAAACTATACGTCACAGCCAAAGCACTGGTGAAGACGCCAAATTGTCTTGCGTCGAAAGCGAATTAAAACCTACATAGAAACATCCGACGACGGCGTCATTCTAGAGCTTCTGACGGACTGACGACAGTGACGACGCGTGTCACGGGGGAGGGGTGCGGTGAAAAGCGAGTACAAGTGGCAAAGCGATAGAATCGGTGCCTAATCCTCGTTAATCGATTCAGAACGATTTTTAAATGTTTTTTTGTTTTTTTTATAAAATAAATAATATTTGCGTATGGAACTAAAGAGCCGCAGCGTTACATCCAAAGAGCCGCATGTGGCTCGCGAGCCGCAGGTTGCCGACCCCTGAGCTCTACGAACGACCACTTCGTTCTGTTCTCAGGAGGAGATTTGTTTTCAGCCGATTCCTAAACAGATTTTCACTAACATCGTATTTAGCTTCTTTTCATAGTCATTTGTATTTTCTTCTGCGAAATCCGCTTCTTTAAAATAAATAAAGAATTGTATTTCAGCTTAGTCGTTTTTAAAACGATCACTCACAAACAGAATAAAGCTTAATATTAAACGAATTAATAAAATTAAAATTTAAGGACTCCACTGTCGGCTTACAAAATAACGATTACAGGAAGTTATATTAAGATCTTCGGTGATCTGAGTTCTGGTATGATTAACAATATATATCATAACGTCAGATGGATAGGAACAGTTACTGTTCGCTTTCGGGTGTGTCCGGTAATGTGTCGAGTTTGTTGCTGCGTAAGTCTCATCCCTTAAATTTGCGATATTCATAATAAGCTTGACTTATACGTCGAACGGATGTCTTATTAACCGGCCGTGACCCATCAAAATTAATTTCCACTTATACTCCGAGGATTACGTTAATTTTATTATTATTACGTGTGTACTTAGTATATATTTAAAAATAAAGCGATGAATCCTGCTGAAGATTTCTTGTAGAATTTTTATTTGGGGTATCCTAAATAATATTCTATTTCCTTTTTGCTAGGACAGTTATTTTACTTTCGTTTCTTTTTTCTTATAATATAGACGTAATCCGTTTTACTACGAACTGGTAATCGTAGGCGTTGCGAACTAGCCACGTGTTATTATATTCATTAATTTTTTTATCTAGATTATAGTCGATTTTTATATAATGTCTTTTTTAACGATTCTCAAGACATTGAGCCAAACTACTGTCATGGTTTTAAGACAATATTCTTGTAAAAACTACGATATCTTACATAATATAAAACAGACTTTTTTAACATCAGTCAATTTTGTATAATTTAGTTGTTTTCATACACACACACCCAGACGTGTTCGAATAACTATATATAATAATATTACCGGTTCGTAAAATTAACCTCAAAAAAAAAAATAAATGGATAAAAATGACTCGCATATTTTTATTCGAAAGACTGTTTTGACTAATTCAAGCTTACCGTCACCATACGTATAGTTTCTTATCGGCATAAAAGTCTAGAATCTTACGTGTGGTCCGTGATATTCGTATTTTCTTAATGCTTCAATGCCTTTTATAACGTCCGTTTACCTTGGTAATACGTAAAATAATGTGAGTGTATGATTATTAACTTCTAAAAAATATTGTATATAGTATTGAATTTCATTACAATTGTATTTTATTGCTATTAAAAATATAAATATTTTTGACAGATTTTCTGTATTTAATTATTATTCATTTATTTACTTATGAGCTGACGCCAATAATTACTACGCGCATTTTTTTTTATTTAGTTTATCGAAACCGACATACTAGTATTTGTATTACTTCCCTGGGTATTATGGTACAAAATCATAAGCGTATATTTTATTTATACTTTGACTAATATGCGTATATATTTATTTTAATAGTAGAGGGGAAATAATCGGCTACCTGGGGCTTTTTTTTCATTTCTCAACCGATATCCCTTGAGTCCAGAAATGCAAAAATTTAACGTACGGTTCTGCATAATAGATTTTGTGTGTATGTAGGTTTGTTGTTCTACCGATGTAGATGTATATGTGTGTATATGTATATCTACGGTTCCTGAATAAATAAATCTGCAAGACGCCAGGACTATCGTAAGACAGCAGACCGGCGAAGACTAAAATTTACTGAAAGTCTGGATGGGAAACACCACTCTTCTAGTTTTCTCCCGACTGATTCTAAGTTTTTCCGAACGGTTCAGTAAAATCGGAACAGACAAAACTTTTATAGTAGAGAAGAAATATCTAAAAATATCGTGATGAAAAGTAAAGAAGATATAATTATAATTTTACTTCGTCCGGTCATTTAATAACGTCTTTTGACTGAAATTCTCTAATAATAATCGTTTCGACTGAAATCGTTTCAAAAATATTCTTCAAATTACTGAATAAAAATAACCTAATTATGGAGTTTTTAGCGCGATGAAAAATCTTGAAAATTAACATTCTGTATCGTCGTACCGGAATTTAATTGATAATAAACAATGTTGTTATTCCGATATAAAATCGTTTATATCATTCGAAAAGTTTAATTTATAGTCATAATTTTTTTATGAGCTAGAATAATTTCTTCGCTTCATAGAGTTTACTTCATCGAAATAAATAGTCTTTCTTTTTATATTATAATAAAAAAAAACCGTTTAGCGCTTTTATGGTTTTTATTTAATAATGAAAAAAATAACGTCGTCGTCAATGAAATAATCGTGTTACATAGCTAAATGGTTCTTTCAATACGGCACAATTCTTCACGCTGCACACCGTATTAAATTTATAAATAAACGAAATTAATCAATAGAAGACAATAAAAAGATTTATTCTATCCGTTATTTTATTTAATTCCACTATATTATTGTTAAATTTATTTCTTGATCTCTTATTGTAACAAGAATCACCGAAAAATTTGAAGATATTAGAAATTATAAGACGGATCTTAATTTTATTCATCGATTATCTTTTCGTCAAACAATATTTAATCTCATTTTCAAAAACTGTAATTACTATTTCGTCGGGAATAAATATTTTTGAAAATTACAAATAAACTATTTGTTCGTTATAATGTAATTAATAAATAAACGTAACTAATAATTATACAAAATTCATTACTACCGAGGGCGTTTGTAAAACTGAGAGTCTTGAAATAGTAGCTTCATTAGTAACAAAGCGGTTATTGAGAATCAAACGTTGATCCTCCGTTTCAAAGCAATCATTATCTATAATCTTATTTATTCGTTCAGATCCGTTTTCGATTTGGTTTTTATTTTATTTATAGGATCATGTATATGTATGTTTACAGTCACGTAAATATAATTCCATACAAGTAGTATTCTTAGAGAAAAGAGATTATTGAACAGTTGAAGAGAACACGCTGTCAAATAAAGACGTTCGTAATCTCACGTTTTAGTTTTGCAATTTTCACGTAGATCCAGTTTTGAAGCGTTTTATTTCTCCTCTAAAATAGGGTCTTTTGAAATAAATTAAAATTATGTTGTTCGATAAGAATAAATCCTTATTTCTTAAATAAAAATTATGAACATTTTTCTTTGATTTTTAAGCTGATGATTTTAAAGACACCGAGTCGGTGTGTCTGTAATGCGGTAGTGATAAAAAATTGTGCCGGAAGAAATATAGAATTATTTCAAAAAATTTAAAAAGATTTCTAATCGGTTTCAAAAGTATATGAAAAATTTTGACGATAATTTTTTGAAAATAAGTTTACCGAAATTTACATTATATGAGAATTTAGCTTTTTAAAATCCTCATCGATCAGCGATTTATATCCTGTCATTGACTTACTTTAGAACAATCAAAATGGATTATCCGATTAAAATAAAATTCAATTGGAAGTAAAATTAAAAAAATATTGTTTTTAATCGAATCGTTATTAATTTTTTGAAATACATTTTTCTCTACGATTAAAAGTCGAGAAAAAGGTGCAATATTTTTTTTTCAGAGAAATGTTATTGTCTGTGCGACTCCAGAATTTCTTCATAATTCATGCTTCGAAGTTCATATACGTTTTTTTAAACCGATTTACTTAGTTCGAATTTCAGTCGGTTCATGACAGACACCGACTTTAACGTTTCTTTTGAAACGTGTATACTGCAGCTACTTGTGGAGTAGGAGAGTAATAAGTCGTTACATAGCCCTCACGTGACCACACTGCATATACACCAGTATCATCTCTGAATATATTAATTTATAGATAACTAACTTACGTGTAATTGTCGGTTAACTCAAATAACAAAAACGACTCGTATGCAGTACTACACTACCGTAGAAGAAATTAAACACCCGAAATTACCTATTTTAATTCATTAGCCGAGTATGAAAAAAAATTGTTTTTATAAACTTAACGAAAATAGTTGTTTTAAACATTTAATGAGACAAATACCTCAATCTTACTTTTTGAGGAACTTAAAGTTTTACTATTTTTTACTTGGCTATTTATTGCGACAGAAAAGTACGTCACGTAAATTTCTATAAAATTTAGTTCATTTTTATTAAGTTTATAAAGTATATTGCAAAAATAAAAGCAAAATTAATTTTAATGCAGCTCACATTAATTTCACACCGCTGAAATACGCGTTCACGAACTTCAAAGTAGATTCGATCAAACAAAAATACATTTGACTATTTGAATAGATTTGACAACAAGCTTTGATGGTGATACGTAAGATTATGTGAAAGTCAGCTTCAAATTAAAAATTTCATATTTTTGACTAGAAATTTGAAACTATGACTTTCACATAATCTTACGTATCACCATCAAAGCTTGTCAAATCCATTCTGAGATACCGTACTAAAATTATTTTTTTACCTTTCAGTGCGTTTAATTTAAGAGTGGTGATTTAAAAATTTTTTACGTATTTTTTATTTTCTACTTTTTATTGTATCTAATATAAGAGTGAATTTTGAAAAGTTTTCTTAATACATTTTTTAATTTTTACTTTTTAGTCTTCATAATTTTATACTTTACAGCCGCGCTAGCGCTCAGGTTTGAGCGTATTTAGCGAAAGATCGGATCGGTACGTTTTACGGTGGGTGATTGCGATCAAAACATGGGCTAAATGATTTAATTTCCCGATAACCAAAATCCGGTCGATCAAGCGTGTACCCGATGCATTAATCAGTTAGCTTTCGGCCATATGATACATACGCCGTTTGAATTGTGCAAATCGGACGAGCGGTTGCCGAGATATTACGTTGGCACCCTTACACCCCTCCACAATTTCCGAACGGTACTACGGGAGCACTTGAAAATATTATCCGACGGGTATCACTGTCAGCAGAAGGGGTTGAAAAAATGTTTCAGAGCGCTAGGATCGACCGTTTTCGAGATATTTGCGATTTTCTTCCAAAAATTCGGATCTGGTTAAAAAGTACTAATTTTTCTCAAAACTTCGATATATATATATATATATATATACCTGACCTCCATGAGACATGTACTAACGAATCGAGATTTCCCCCGCTACTGATCGGAACATTCCGGTGCTAAGCTAAAGGGGACGCACACACAGATACACGTACAAATGCTGTTCAGTAGGAGGATACTCGTAACATTTCTGAATACGTTTACCTTACACTTCGACTGTTCCGTATCTTAGAACCGGATAATTGAATTTTTATCGAGCACTATAATTGCGTTTAGCTGCTAGTATTCAGCAGTTTTTGATTGGATGTTGACCAAATAAATAGCAGTTGTTGGATGTTTTTGTTGAATAAGTTGTTTTTTTATAGATGCATATTTATATTGATTATTTTTCTATTATAGCTTAGTTGAGATAGTATGATTTTTAAAGTAAATTCAATATCAGGGTCAAGGAGGAATAGATAATTATTCGGTACTTACGTATTAACGCCACCGCAGCTACAGCTTTATTTAAAAACAAAGTAGTCAATCGGATTTCGGTGGAAAATGGACCGATATAGAGTTTAACACAGATTCAAAACAGTCTCTTTATTAATATTAATAAATGGTTATTTATATTTATTTATTTTATAAATATAATTTAACCAAACTTAACCTACGCTCGCTTCGCTCGCTAACCTTGACTAATTAACAGGAGTGTTTTGATTATTTAAATAATAAATAACTATTTATTAAAATTAATAAAGAGACTGTTCATTTTCCACCGAAATCCGATTGACTACTTTGTTTTTAAATAAAGCTGTAGCTGCGGTGGCGTTAATACGTAAGTACCAATTATTCTAATATGTTTACGGTTATAATTTAACAGAAAATATGTCTTGGTTTTTCCAGAATAACGTTGGAAGTTTAGAAGCGACTTTCCGTCGCTTTGTCTCGGTATCTCAAAGAATTGTTATATTACTCTCAATGACCCCGTGAAAAAAAATAACTAAAATTTTCATATTTTCTGATAACATGTACAGTTATTTATAGATCCCCAGTGAACTGCTAGTCAACCTGCAGTCGTCTTTAGATGAATCTATAAATTTATTAGACGAATCTACAATTCGTTAGATCTATCGTATCGTTCTTGTCATTCCTTTTTTTACGTCATTGTTTCTTTCGCAATTGAGTATTGTAATGTATTATCATCCGTTTACAAAATTAATTAATTTTAATGATATACAATCACAATGAACTGAAATATTTTTTGGTACAAGTAATTCGAAATACCCAAAACCATAAATAGAATTTATTTTTAACAAATACAGTTTAAAAAATTTTAATCTTTCTGAGCCATAAATAAGCAAAAGTTTTAAGAATTTTAATTGTAGGTAATTATAAGTTTTTTTATTTCTGTAAATTCTGATTTTTTATTTTTTTATTTCTGGAAATCATTTTTTTGGGTCGGTCCATACGTAAATGTTGGGAATTTCCTAGAAAGGCAGAGCTTTAACACTGCAGTTCACATTTTCTTAAATATACAGAAACAAATAATTTTTATTTTATATTTATTTTTTCAAATTAATAATTTTAGATTTTATTTTTCAGGTGAGTGGTTTGTCGAGTTTTTGAAACTATTAACAGTTTATTAGTACGAGTTTATCCTCGTAAAATTATAGTAAGTAAATCATTATTATTAATTTTTTTTTTAATTTAATTATTTTATGCCGTTTGATTTGGAAAAATAGGATAAATTATTATTAAAAAAGTATAATAATGATTATAGTGTAAGTTAAAGATAGACGGGAACAAAATTTCATATAATCTAACCCCGTAAAGGTATCACACCAAATTTTCAGGTTAAAATGAAACCGTTTTAGTAAAACTTGTCAATTCGTTGAGGGAGTTGGAATGGGTTTTTTAAATTGCTATTGCCAGTTAATTTGTGCTAAGCAGTTGGGATTTATTGATAGTACTGTCTACTTCCAAAAATAAAAACAAAAAAAAAACTTTTTTTTGGTAAGGGGAAAGGTACTTGTGTGGTTAAACTTATTCAATTCGATACTCTTGCCCTCTGGACGATTTTTCTGGTTTTTTTTTTTTACCAATAAATATATTCTAAGAAATGAGGAGTAAGATAAAACCTAGTGAATAGGATAGGAATTAACCAAGGAAAACGTTCACTTTAAGTTCTACTCAAGTATCGGGCGGTGTCATTTTTTATCTTTGGCCCTCTATCTGTCCACAGCAGTTTAATCTCCAATCCGAAATAATTTTTCTCCTTTTAATTCATATCAACGAGATATAATTGTTTTCTAATATTCGCTAAGTTTTCATTTAGATGAAAAATTTCATCTAGATTTTTTACCCGTTGACAGGACTGCAACAATAATACTGTAGTCCAGAGATTGCAGATAAGGATACTACGTACGGTATACCCGTAATTTGTGCAGATTAAAATCTATCGTTCGATTCCACTTGGTAAATAACTATGTAGGGCACATTTTTTCTCCCGAAAATTAAACTATAAGAAATTTCTTAAAACTCTAGATGTCACAATTCATAATACCGATATGAAAATTTCAATTTTTTGCGTTGAATTACGATTTTTGGCTAACTGTTTTCAAAACTATAGGTGATTAAAAAATAACTTTAAATTTTTTATGCGTCCAAAGGTTTATTCAGAATGTTTACAGAATCGGTTGATTTGTCATTTTGAAGAAAATATATCAAGTTTTTCATAAAACAGCCACTTCGCTTAAAGTGCGCGTCATTGGTAATACAGCAGACATTCTATCTGAAATCTCTTTCTTTCCGTACTTGATCAGCATACCCGGTCCTCTTATGAAACTGCGGAACGATTTGACTTTTAAGTTCAGGGAGACCGGATAAACCCTTAATAATTAAGGGAAACGTACAAAAATATATCGAATGTGGCGTCGAATCCGGGGAATCAGGTGGCCGTGCAATCAGGCCGATCGATTTACCGACCTGGGAAACTGTTATTGAGGAAATTCTAAACGTCAGTGTGGTAGTGCGATCGTGAACTATCTAGCTGAAAATGAAGCGTCCTTCACGGTCACTCGCGTCTAACTGCGGACTGAGAAGATTTTCTAGCATATCTAAGAACACGATACCGTTTTTGTTATTCTCCGAGAAAAAGAACGAGCCGTACAGTTTAAAGATCGTAAACCACAAATGAAATTCACCTTCGGGCCATCACGAATATCCGCTTAAGATTTACAGATATTTTCGATGCAATAGATCCTACTGTCGTTTATGTTTCCAGTTACCTCTAACATGCAATGCCGACTAAAGATTGAATTTTCCAGGAATGCATCGCTTCCCTGTAACCGATTTAATATTTGCACTCGGAATTCATAACGAGCTGCTTCATCTGCGTCATTAATTTCTTCGAAACAAATTTATTCGAAAGCGAATAAATTTTGTTTTCACAAACTTCCTCTCCAAAATTCCTCAGCCTAAGAAAAAAAACTTATTTGGTCAGAATTAACCAGTCCTTTAACGGAAGAGGAGCTTTTTATGTCGTCTATGTTGCAATAAAATACCGCTCTGTTATTCTAACGGGGAGGTTTGCTATCGAGGTAAGAGATAAAACCCTAATATGAGTTAGAATAACAAGTCTTTCAAAATGTCTACAGTTATAATATTTTGTCTTACAACGTTTCTTTGTACATCGTTTAACATTTCATCGAATATATCCAACAACGACCTGAAATAGTTAAAAAAAATTACATTAATTCTTAAATAATCTAATTGTACGACAAGATAACAAGCAACAGGTTTTGAATCTTAGAATATTTATTTTAGGATATAGTAGTACCTTTACCCGATAGGTACTTTAGTGATTCTACTTATATTTCGACATCGGACTGGTTCCAGGTATTCCTGGGTCAATCTACAGGTGCACCTAATCAGATAGATGCAATCCTAATCGGATCACCCCTAGGATCCGTCGGTTCTATAGGTCCCGGCATCGTTAGCACAAATCAAGCGGAGTCGAATATTCGGAAGAAAGGATAAAAGAAAACGAAAAGGAAGGTGAAAAGAACTATCTATTCCCGGTGGAATCGTAATCAGAGACGAACAGAACGACTTAAGTGGAAGTTCAAGGACTCTTCTGGACAGCGGATGCTCGTGCTGTCCAATATTCTCGGAAGATTTGGAGTGGCTCATCTCTGAGCACGAAAATAATTTTACTATCTAGAAATTAGAGAGCAGTCCTAAAACAGGTATAGGGTTACGGGAAGAACTCCCTCGCGCGTCCTTGAATCGTATCGACACATCCGTTTTAACGATAAACTGTTTCGTCAAATACGTAACGGATGAAAATTTTCGTGTTGAACTTATTTTCTTCTCTGTTTCATCGTTTTTTACGTCCCTAATCAACAAATTTGAGCGTTTTTGTTGATTTTAAACCGATTGCGTTCGAACCTTTCCTTTAAATACAACCTATAACTTTTATGTATTACTTTTATCTCGCAAAGCCTGAAATTAATCGTTGCGCTAAATCTCTTCCGATCATTCGAAGAATTTAACTATTTAATGCAATACATTACTAACTTGTTAACTATCACATTACAAACCGTTAGGTGAATTTCTCTTTCATGCGCGTATTTATTTCTTACATCCGTTATTAAAGCTTTTTATTAAGGATAATTATTTTTAAGCTTTACCGCTCTAATATTTTATTGAAGTTAAGTAAGTAGATCTGACTATAAAATTATTATTTTATGAAACAAAATAATTTTACCTAGTTACGAAATAATAATGTCGATACAGCTTATAAATATTGTGAAATACCTTTCATAAATTTTGTATATCATGGTTTGTTAATTACGGAGGTTTAAAAAAAATATTTATTTCATCATGCGATTTTCATCGATACGAGAATCCGTTTCTTAGATTTCATTGTTATTTTGTTTTTTGTTGTTATTATTCTTTCTTAAATACGGTTAATAAAAATTCCCACCTACAGTGACTGCAGTACAGGCCTATGTTTGTATTAGCATACTAGTTTTGTTGAATAGTCGGTGATTGCAAACTTGTTTTATCGGTCGGTATGTCATGCGATTTTATAACTGTTTTGTTCCATTTGTCCGAATAAATGTTATTATTATTATTATTATTATTACCTGTTTTTATATTATATTGAATGAAAATTTACTGGTAAAAATTGAGTGGATATTGTATAATCTTTTCTGTCGATAAGGTTTTACTATGCGCATTTATTAACTAAGTTCCTGCATTACTATATTATACGTGCGAATAAATTCGCTTGATTATTCGCGCGAACAATTTATATGTGCGTTGTAAAATAGCTATGACGACTTTGTACTTTTATATACTATTTAAAACGCTCACTAGTTTTAATTAGGTTTCATCGACCCGTGCACCTCTCCCATTTTTTGTTGAATTCTGTTAGTAAAAAGTAAAACGTTAAAAATACCGCATAAAATAATGTATTATTCGTTCGCTTCAATTTCTTATTCAGAACTTCTAAATGAACGTATGAAAATCAAAGAAACGTCGATTTTTCTTTCCCATGTTTTGAGATTTCAATAATTCTTTCGCGTCTAATTCATTTAATAAAGGGTTTTTTTTAATTCTACGTAGAGGAGCATGTGAATTAAAAATTGGTAATTTTTTTTTTAGACGCGATCACTATATGTAGGGTAGAAATTTATTAAAAATAATCGGTTAAACAAAAGTTGGTTATTCGGAAATTAAGTGTCATCGCGTATAAGAATTTATTCTAATCAAAAATTATTTGGTGATGAAATGATTTTTTTCGATAATTTGATGAAAATGGTCTGGGTAAAATCATCAGAAAAAAATTAGTATTCGAAATAAGTAAATGTATTGAAATCTTTCTCCCCATATTTTAAGAGAATATTTTTAATATTTGGCGTTTCAAGATAATTTTGTTCAGTAATAATTCAAAATAATCTCTAACACTATCATCGTCAGAGAAATCGATCAGATCATTAATTAACGTCTTTATCTGACGACAGGGGTACAAAGAGAACGAAAAATTAAGAAGGGGGTTCAGAATAAAATAAAGTAAAATAATATTAAGTAATTTACAAAGTTTTCAGATAATTAAAATATTCTATACAAAAAACAGAAAATGACTATGTATAGTCATTAACTATGGTTAATGACTTATGGTTCGTTTACAAAGGTTAATTAAATAGATTTAATTTTACGAAGCAAAACACGAATAATTACGATAATTGCGTTGTAAAGTGGACCCGCTAATTACGTGTCGCGGTTACAGACGGACTGCACCGATTAAGGATGTTACGTATGACGGATGCTACGTCGTTTTGGTCAAACCAAACTAGTAGGGAGACGTATCTCATGGTGTGCGCAGTGATAGAGCCATCGCTCCGATTTCGAGTAGTTAACAAACGATCGCTGTATAATTCCGTAGTTAGTGTTTTATAATTTATGCTTTTGACCTTTGTGTCCCCAGTTATGTATCGGTTATTTTTAATACACACACATATATATATATATATATATATATATCCAGCAACTTTACGGGATAACGTGTAAATGAAGCGTGTTAAATGCGGAAGTTTATATATATTTCCTTGCTTAGCTGTTTTACTGATGTAAATAACAGCATTTTGTGTCACATATTTCAAAATGTAATGGTGTAAATTCACTGCTCACTATCAATTTTGTTTAAAAGGTACGTGGAATATTTAAGTTATGTTAAGTTTAAGTTAAATAATAAAAAAATACAATTTCTTAACGTTAGATAATCAATATGTAGCGTTTATTATATACCCTCGGCTCAGTTCTTAAATGTTTCTAATCTGGCTTCGAATAAAAAAAAATATGTATACTACCCGACCGAGTTTTCTTTTTCATTCGAGAGTATTAACATGTGTTTGAAATCGACTACGTGTTGTAATTGAACAGCTGAAATGTAGATCCGACATTTTTTTTCTATCTTCGTATTAGGTCTGCGATTGAAGACAAAAGTCAGCTCTGTACAAGTACCTACGACCGCTATAAAAAACAGCGTGTTTTTCTCTTGGTACGAACTGTTATTACACTCGTATTCTTACTAAGCTACTTCTTAACTCAGCTGAAAGCCAAATAAGTCATATAACAGCAAGACAGATGTCTGCACTTTAAGCAGGCAATAAAACTGAAACGAGGGTCATTACGTTTCTCTTTGTGCTACAAGAATGCTTTTTTTAGTTATCTTTACTGCTTGTCGCACTGCATACATTTTTTTCAGTATTTTAATTTTTATTTACGTTTGTTACATTTTTTATTGCGCCATTCTGTCATTAAAACTTTACTTCAACAATGCAGAATTTAACGTACGATTTCTTTGCGATTACTAATTAAGATTATTCTTCGTTTTTCGTGTTACCGTATTTCATTTGAATTTTTTCAGATTAAATACTTACGTTACCTTCGTACGGTTATTATTTTTTAATTCATGTCAAGAGTACATTTTATGAAATAATTTTTCACCCGTACTGCTCGGGTTTTTTTAAAAATTTAATTGTGTGTTAGAAGAAGCAAAACCCAAAAAAAAACCTTGAACGGTATCGAATTCTAATTATGTAGAATGCGTATTTTTTTGTTCTTAGTTTAACATATTCAACTGAACTACAATAATATTTTCGAAAAGCCACTTTAGTCGAAAACATCCAAATTTCATCTCGAATCCAACTATCAGTGAGATTAATTAAGTCAATTGTCGCTAAATTTTGGTTGTTTAGGTGCATTTTTAATAATGTACAATTTTTTTTAATTCGCGGCTAAAATTTCATTTTGTCATGGAAATTTTTTAATAAAATTCAAAAACTTTACAAGCCTTTCGTATGATTTATTCTGTTATTTACTGTGTTTGCGTGTCACGATTCTGTCCTTTTATTTTCATTGCTGTTAACGACGTTTATTGTGTTTATCAATAGTCTATATTTTATAGTTTTATCATATTAAATATAGTATTGCGATATAAGGTTATAATATGGGCTTACGATGTAGGAAACGATCAGTTAAGAAAAACAAAAGGACGCAGGACGGGGAAATATTGATACGGAGTTGATAATCTTAACTGATTTAAACAAAAATAATTCTATATCCAGAAATTTAAGATTTATATTTTCGTTAATTTAAAATAATGGTTAGACAGTATGTCCAAATATTGAATTATTCGATCAGATGTGTACCGGTTTAGCACTCCCAGTAAGTACATTCAAGACTGCTTCTATTCTGGTACTTTTTTTCCTTAAGCGATTCATTAATAGGGTAATTTGTAACATAGTGAAGTACAGTATACTGTGCACAGTATCTATAGTACAACCCATCGGTTTGGTCTAGTGGTGAACGCGTCTTCCCAAATCAGCTGATACGGAAGTCAAGAGTTCCAACGTTCAAGTCCTAGTAAAGGCAGTTACTTTTATACGAATTTGAATACTAGATCGTGGATGCCGGTGTTCTTTCGTGGTTGGGTTTCAATTAACCACACATTTCAGGAATGGTCGAACTGAGACTGTACAAGACTACACTCGTACATATCTTCCTCATTCATTCTCTGAAGTAATACCTGAACGGTAATTCCCAGAGGCTAAAACAGGAAAAAATGTTGTATAGTACTGTACAGTATACGTATTCTATTTTATATCGTGGGAAAAATTAGTACTGTACTGTATGAGTAGCATTAAATGGGTTTATGTATTCGTTTTGCATAAATTACAGTATTCTACACGATTCTCAAAAAACGTTTCCGTTTCCGCGTCAGCTAGGTTTCCGTTATTTCAGGGAAAATTAACATCATATCTTTGGAAAAATTCACTGAACTAGGGAAATTTTCCGTTGTAGACAGGATTCCGTTAAATCCAGGTTCCGTTAACTCAGGTTTTACTGTAACAGTATTGTAGACGAATTGCCTAATCGATGTAAACATATTAGATTGCATTATTTAAAAATCAGGATCGAGCATATTTTTTATACCGAATCACGTGTAATATTTTTGGTCTTGCTAAATTACAAGGAAGATCTTTTTTCAATTTAAATTAAGCTGAATATTATAAGGGGTTTAATAATAATCATAAAAAATAATTAGCTTTTATTTCATTTACTTAATGTTTTATAGCTTATAGCACGTAGTATAATAAATTATGATAGTTATTAATAATACAAAAATAGTTTTAAATCAATAAAACAGCACTTATTCCTGATTTAATTAATTATGCTGTAGTAAGTTATTACATCATGCATGAATTGCGGTAATGATTATGAGTTGTGAACGAATGCAAAAGAGAAGTCTTCTTTGATAAATTTCTTCTCAAATTGCTTCATTTTTTAAAAGGGAAATAACATTTTGATTTTCCTTATTTGCTTTTCTTATGAAAAAAAAAATAGACGAAAAGTTCTGTTCATTAAAATAAATAGACTATTTCACAAAATTTTATTACAGTAATATTTAGTTAATAAAATCTATTTATTATAAACTTAAGTTTTCTTTTTATGTAATAATCTTTTCTTATGCATATTTTATAAATTTTTAAATTATTGTATTAGAAAAGTAAAAATTTCCTATATATCTATATTATCTGAAGTTTTCTGTTCTTAAAAACAATTTAAATATGGTAAAATCAAATACTCTTTAAAGTTTAAAGCGCTATAAGTTGATAAAATGGAATGATTAGTCTCAAAATAAATTTTTATTTAACGGAATGAGGTATTTACTGTAGAATCTAACTGTTGCTTTTATTCCTGATAACAAGTTTCTTTAAAATTATATTTTATTGACTGAAATGGTTCAAAACATTCTGAATATTAATTAAAATAAAGAAAAAAAATCTGTGTTAGTTCATGTACGTAAACAAAAATCTCACTTTGTTTACTAATTTATTCCGCCAAAGAATACTTTACGAATCAATCCGTTAACGAATAACCCGTAACCGTTAATTAGTCTATTATCCTTGGTGCGATATTTGGAATTTGTATATAATTTATTTCACAGCTTTCTGATGTGTTCAATAGAAATCGAGTTTAAAACGAAATAATCATATTTTTTTAAAATAAAATCATCAAATTTATCGGTAACTTTTTATCTTTATCCAAATAAATTCTTAAAGGGTAGAGTTACGTTGAAAGTTTTCGGGACAAATAGTGCGAAATAGTATTTTTTTTAATAAAATAATTCATTTTAAGATAACTTATGTTAGTTGAAATTAGTAATACATACTCGATTTTGATCCTACTGGTGAGTTTAATTCTTTCCTTCGAAAGATGTATTTATAAATTTCAGTTTCAGTGTATTGCGATTATGTCTTTTGTTACAGTAATCGTTTATATTTGTTTTGTTATTTTAGCGCCATTTAGAAACACATTATTTGAGAGCTACCCTTTAGCTCCGAATAAAAATTCCGGAATCACAATTCCACTTAATTAAAAATAGAGCCTTTTTGAAATTTGTTTGTAATATTTTAGTATGTTCCCTTCAGTTTTGAATCCGTTTCACTTACGATTAGGGAAATGCTGAGATAGTAGGGGTTGTACATTTTTTTATTTTTACACTAGTGCAGATAAAAAAGGGATTAATGTCTCATTCTTGACGTTAATATTTCATTAATATATACCGTACAGATTAAAATGTCTCTTATTCCTCAGAACAGGATCGAGACGTTATAAATTCTTTAGCGTACAATTTATTTTACGGGCCAATTATTAGTTGATAATTTATTAATGTAACTTTTATTTAAATACGTGGAAAGGAACTGGCCTCTACCTCATTATTCGAAGTGGACAGTTCTCTAATACTATTTTGGTTTTTATAATAGTTTATACTGTTTACTTTTAAATAGCTGTTTAATTTATTTCCTGGGTTTACTCTTATATGGAATTACTGTCAGATTGTTTATTACCGAAAAAGGACAAACGCTGAATAATAATCGGGCTTAAAGCTTGGTACTAGGTAGTAATCCTATAAATAAAATTCTGTTATGTTTTTAGACATTACTGTTTGTTATTTTAATTTGTTTTTTTAAATTTACAGTCATTCAAAAATATAAACGTAATGTTTCATTCGGTCTCAAATAGTCAATAACTGGCTAAATTAAATTTTGCTCATTAATAAGAAATACAGCCCAATATTACAGTTAATATATAATATGGATTATATTAGTTCATACACGTAACATGACAGTTTCTCAGTTCCTCCGACTGCATCTATGAAAGATCGGCTGTCGTGAGAATTTAAAATTACCGCTCCCACTATTTCTGGGAATCCAGTAAAAGTCATAGATTTGCTTTCTTGCACATACTATATAGATAATGCAGTAGGTAAAATAATATATATCTGATAACATATGACGACCTTTTTTTTATATTGTAATTTAAATCTCGGAAATTTATCGACTGAACTGGCCGGCGTTTCTCCGGATTCCGATTTTTATATATTATTCGGAAGGGAACCGTTTTAAAACTTCCTAAATTTCAAATTTTATTTTAATTAAATTATTTTGTTTATTTTGAAATCATAAATTTCGAAATAAACAAAATAATTTATATTTATCGGCGGATCAGTTATTAACGCTGATACGTACATCAAATATGTAGTCTTTAACTATACGATACAACGAAGAACGTGTTTCGAATATAGTTTAAGCTTTTACAAACCCATCGTATCGGATTTTTATAAACTTATCATTATACAAACATATACCTTTGCAAATCGTGCTCGAAAAGGTACATTTTAGGCGAAACGTATTTTTATCGCGAAGTAAAGTGTAGTAGTAATTAATCACCGATAGACGATTTTTTTATATTTTTAATATCATGCTAAAATTTATTCTGTGAGAATAAATTAAAACAAAGCATTTCTCTCAGGAGGAGGTCGCAGCCCAGTTCAAAATTTATAAAATAAAAACATTTTCTATAAACTTTTAAGTAATCCTTAGAGTCCTTTTAAATAAAGTTAATGGATTTTAATTTTTCTTTTCTTTCCCCTCCCACCATTATAGTCTTTTTTAAAAGTAAATAATGAGAAAATAAATTTAAAAAATTGTCAAAAGTTGTGGCTGGTCTGTAAACAATTTAAGCGAACGCTTAACTTAGATTTCAACAAGGTTCGTTAAGAACATCCTGCATGTTTCATTAAAATTTGTTATAGACAGTTATTGGTTTATGCCCCAGCAAAAGATGCTGAAGAGATAGTGGACTAATCGGCTTCAATAACATTAGCGAAGGTCCAAACAAAAGTTCATAGTAACATCGCGTTTAGGTCTATTGTTTACTGTTCATAACAGATAGAGTAGATTACTGCCACTACGATCGGGGCCGTGAGCAATACTAATTTGGCATTACACATGCTCAAATCTCTTTTACAGCTGTTTAATTTTACATGTGAAATGATATTCTTTTGATCGTGTAATTTGTGTTATTGTGGAGATTGTTATATTAATCTTCTTATTTAATCGAACTAAATCAATTACGTAATCTTATAACTTACAATATGTGTAACTTACATTTTATATATATACATATAAGTTATAGACTTAGGTACTTTTTGCTATTTTTACAATTGTACCAACCGTGAATATCTGGTAACCATATCGCACAAAATATAGAACGTTCGCTTATAATTTTAAGATTTTTTTCAATATGCCGCATCCGGACACATTCATACATTTTTCAATTATACATCCAGTGATTTAAAATTTGATCTAAATAAAGGTCGAGTGGTATATTCCAACCGAAAAGGATTATGAAGTAATACATTTCATATATATGTATGCATTTCTATAAATAGTAAATTTATCTCATCTTTTTCTTTCCGTAAACTATTTAATTTCCCATGTTTAATTTCAGAGGGTGATTAAATAAATAGATGCGGTAGACTTAAAATTTGATTAATTGTTTCGAAAAAATCTACTTCATTTATCACGATGTTCTTCCCGCGGATAATTTAGCACGTACAACTTGCTGTTTAGCTATAAAAAGCGGTTGATTAATTTATTGTCCTAGACGGTTTCTCAGTCTTCACGGTCTCAAGTCATTTACCTTAAAGTAATGATGTTTACTATACATACAGATATTCCTTATGCCAAGCGGAGTTCTGTGACTAAATGCCATCTGTATTTCAAAGGGCTTGGCATTTCGATATGCGAAAGAATAATATTCCCGTACGGTAAAGAAATCGACGGGAAGCCGCTTCACTCCTCATTTTTCCTCTTAATCGAGGCACCGGATTACGTTATTCTTAAGAATAGCTGTTTCATTTTAAGTTGCGACTTACGATGTCAGGTCGTCTAAAAAAACCGTTTCGGTTATAATATTTAACCGTGAATTTAAGAATAACAGTGATTTAAAGTTGTAAATATTTTGCTTCTATTTGAAACTACACACGGATAATTTATACGGGTATGAAAAATTGGAGCGATTGTTTTTTAAGCTAACATTCTGTTGGTAGTTCAACGAGTTGAATTACCAAATGTAGCTGTACTAAATTTATTACATTTATTTTTGTATTGTTTATAAGCTGCCGATATGTATATATTTTTCATCCGTTTAAATAGTTGCAGTAGAACTATAAAGGCGGTGCGACATCGTCAATCAGATCTTGGATCATCAGCCTTCCATGGCACGAAAAGGTCTTTGTGCGGCACTTTTCTGTTACTCGGAAATGGTAATATGAATCGATTTAACGTTACAAATTCGTACTTAATACCGACTATATAGCCTACTTATTTTAATATTTTACTGCTTAACGTAGTACTTTTTTGTGTCGTACTGTTTCCTGTTATGAAATCGCAACATCACTCGGAGTAATTAATTGTTATAAACAGATTCTGTTTTGAGGATTAAGTTAAACCCTTTATTCCTGGACAGAAATGTTTTCATCTCTTCCACAATTTTATTTATTTATTCTTCATATTTTGTTTTAATATTTCTGAAAACTCTGAATTAAGAAAGGTATTTATAAATAAAAAAGGGATTTATCTTACAATTAAATAAAAGATGAGGAGCCAAGCGGTGCATTTTTATGAGCATCGTTTCACCCTTTCGTTTTACCTTTATAAAAATAGTTATTAAAAATTAACCCTTTATTATTTATTCTTGAAAACGAGTTTAAGATCAGGTTTGTGATTATGATTTCGTTGTCTTTTAAAAGTAAACTTTTACAGCGATAAAAATATAGTTATTTTAACAAAGATTTTAATAATTGTTTTTTTAGTAAATAAAACAATTTCAAATAATTTTTTAAAAACATTACTTTACTTATATTTACTTATTATGTGGGAAATAATATTAAACAAAATTATAATTTAAAAAAAATAAAAATAACAGAATTTTTTCTTAAACCGATCGCTGACTTTTGTGATAATATTACATATAAAAATACATTGAACAACTGTAACTCGTCGAGATCATTTCCTTTAAATGTTTGCGTGTTTTTATTTTCCACTGGTTCGGGTTTAACTCTGGTAAAATTCTCAATTTTTTTAATAATCGATATATTGATTGCAAAGTGATAGAAATACTTAGGATAAATTTAAATAACAGTTAATCCTGTGCGGTTTATTCAGTATTTCCATTTTGTGAAATCGCTGAAGATTGTTATTACTAAGGGAAATAATCTATGAATCGTATTAAATTTATCATACATTTTTAAGAGAGGTTATTTGGACCTATTAGTAATCAAACTGAATACGCGGCGTGCCTCCGGGTTCCAGTTGTTATTTTTATTACCCGGAAGGTAACCATCAGTCAAAATTTAATTTTTATATATATATATATATATATATATATATATATATATATACAGGTGTCATATAGATTCCCATGCACAAGAAAAATAAACATCTTTTTATGTAAGCCTATGGTGTATCAGGAAAAAATACAAAATATAAATCATCTCAAGAAACGTATCACCAACATCGTTACGCCATTAATGTTTAGTACCTTTTCCTGATGCACGATGGCCTTCATAAAAAATGTTTTTATTTTTCTTAAGCGTGGAAACTTTTGGGTTTTTGTGTTCTTCAGCAGTGGAGGACCCGCATCGAAATGTATTTTCAAATTAATGGTAGTTTATGTAGAGTATATTATGTAATATGAAATGGTTTTCGTGAAAAAAAATGTTTGTTTTCCTATGTATATATATATATAATTTTTTCTTTTTTTTTCAACGTTTGAATTATCAAAAACTTTTCATATAAAAGTTGTTGAAAATTCTACTTGATTTCGAAGATATTTCCGATAAATATAATTCAATATGTAAATCATAAAAAATAGTTTTCCGAATAAGAAGTCGAGTTGAATTTAACTTTTAAATTCCTACGTTGTTTTAAAATTTATTTTATTAATTTTCTGTCCGTTGAGTTACTTTTTTTTAAATGCATTCTAATATTTAAAATCACAAAAAACAACAGTTTAATTATGAAGTGACTCGATCTCCATTTGAAATTTCAACAAAAATATTCTAAGGAAATGTAAGGACTAATTTTGTTTTCGTAAAAGAGGAAATAAATCAATTTTTTTATTCTGGCAAATATTTTATTAAGACAGCTTTCATAAGGACTAAAAAATCTATTAAAATCAATTGTTCGATTCGTTTATCGTACCCGGACAAAAACATGATAATCTGTTGATATGTTTTAGCTTTGTTAAAAATTGAAAAACGTCATGAAAAAAGTTTGTTCTAAACGATGTTAAGACAAAATTTCAACAATTTTAGGGTGTTTAATCTAAATTTTCCCCGATTTCCGAATATTTTTGGAAAAATTAATATTAATATAGTCTTTTCGATACTTGAATTATATAAATCGACATGATAACTAGAAAAACTCTCGGGTTTGATATTTTTTATATGGAACCCTATTTTATTATTTCTGACGTTAATCTTCTTTTTTCTACGCAGTTTATAGAAAATCGTGTAATCATGCCGATTTTGATATTTCAGTTTTCATACTTTTATAACCTCTTTGTAGAAGATAAACCACTAGAGTTAGTTCAGTAAAAAAAATTGCACGCTCAACAAAATCGACCTTTTGTAATTTATTTAAATGGACGTAGCCGAAAGTCATAGACAACAAAAAATATCTTGGAATTCCTTTCCGATATTAAATAAAAGCTACGGAGTAAATTCGATACGCTCCTCTCTTTCATAATCTTTAATATTTCTTATCTTCTATTCAACAGTCTGTTCGTATTTTCTTCTGTGATGCATGTAAATAGTTTTCAATAATTTTGAAAGTAAAAAGAAATAATAACGAATCGATGAAACACGCTTTATTTAGATTGCTCAGATGAAATAATTTTTTATCATCCAAATAAAATCATTCAAAATTAATTTAAACGCGGATTATTTAAGTAAATTATATTTTTACTTATTTATTTTTTTTAATATTAAGCGACCGACTAAATTTAATAAATTGCTTTGCGTTTTATTTCTTTATTTATACTACATCTAATAATAATTACACAAATAAATATCTTTATTAAAAAAAAGGGTACGTGAAAGATTGACCCCTTTAAAAGGTTTTTTTTTGTAATTTTAGTGCGATGTGTTCATAAAAGTTTGGTGTTGCTGTCCTGGTAGAATTTTTTTTTAGTTTTATTGGAAGATTTATTTATTTATATATTATTTCCATAATATCGTTTTAAAAAACTGTTTTTATTTTTACTGTTTTTTATTTTTAAAAACAGTATAAAAATAACCAAAAATAATCGTTATTTCTTAGAATAAAATTACCTGTATGGATGTTTTCCCGGCGTACTCCACTGATGTTCCAGATAGACTGTTGTGTTCTGTCAGCCGATCGTAGAACCGAACGAACATGATTCGATGGTGGTACACGGTGCTGGTATCGGCAGCGACCGGTCGGTATTGCGGTGTCTCTCTCCTGGAAGGGGAGGATTCCGTCAGGTGGGGTCTCTGCATTCTGTAACGGAATCAATGTAAACGATCGAGTGTGAAATTTTTATGACTATTCGTTTATTTACTACAATTTTTTCGTTTATTATCGATTTCCTTTATTTGTGGTATTTTACCTTTTGTTGTAAGAAGAATCTTCTGAATATTTTTTACTATTGAAAATAAAAACGAGTTTTCTTATTCTTTCTATATTTATTTTAAAGGATATTTTTGCATAATAATAGTAATCCATTATCTTGTTTATAATGTGACTGCGAATATTTCCTTCACGAATGATCATTTTTATTAAAATTATACTACTTATCCTCAGAGACCTGCGTATCCCTCCCAATTGCACATCAATCTCTTAGTTTGTTATATCTATGCAGGAAAACTATTAACAAATTTAAAGATATTTTTCGTACGTACTCTTTCGATTAATGTTTATTTCTTTAATTTTTTCGTTCGTTTTCGGAACCGGCTAAACGGTTTTGTCGCTTTAGGCTAAATATTTCCACTTACCACGTGTAAATCAGTTTTTCGGAATTTACTCATATTCCATTTTAACAAAAATATTCAAGAGATAAAAATTAAACCAAATAACCACAACGATTTAAAGCGATTATTTTAAACCGATTTTATTGTGAAACTAAATTTTTTTAAATTAAAAATTGATGCTTCGCTCTTTTCTAACAGTACATTCTTTGCTATAGAATCGAATTTCAGAAAAATGATTCAGGAGAGGGGTAATTAGAAGATTTTTTTTAGGATATTTCTGAAGGCTGCACAGAGACCCAACTTTAATGATAGTGGTTCGGTGGATTTGTAATGCTTTTTATACGCCTAAGTATGGAATTATGTGCCTACATATATTCTCTTATTACGCTTCCGTTGTTTTTAATAAATTACCAAACCGTTTAATAAATCTTTCCGTCAATTTCTTAAAAAGAAAATTAAAAGATTTTTTTACAGAAACAGTATTATTCTATCGATGGATTTTTAAATAACACCGTTTAAAAAATAATAAAGAAACTTAATTCTCTAAATTACTGATCAACGTTTACATATATGTGCGCTCAAATAACACTGATAAACATAATTTTTGTTTCCTCGCATGCGATATATGATTTTAATCTGTTTTTTGATGCTAAAAACGAATATGAACTCAGAATATTTCTATAACCCACCATTTTTGAAAAAAAAAATTAATTTTAATTAAAGGATTAGTTCATTTTTCAGCTTATAGTTAACATTTTAAGCTCCTGTATTGTATTTGTTAGTTCATTTTTTTTTTAACTTTGTTAACATAATTTGTAAACTATAGATAAACAATACTAGACAAAGAATTAAATCATATTATGACATCATATCTAATACTGAAGAGTGAGACTTCATGGACAAGATTAATCATATCTGTGCAGGTCAAAACATGTAACTGAAAAAACAGCTGTGTTGTTTATATTAAGCATAGGATATAAGAATGAATTAATTTTGTTCAGTCTTATTGCTGTCTTAAGTTTGTTAACAGTGCAGTGTCATAATACCTCAAAATTGTGTAGATGATGTGGATGCCTTCTGTTATGTACGCGGTGAATTTACCGTAAAATCAAATAGAATAAACATTACACCTTTAATTAAAAAATCATATCATTTGAACTTTCAGTGTAAAATTGGTAATCAGGATAAGACGTTGGCTCCTCATATAGTGTGCACCAATTTTTCTGTATATTTAAGAGGATGGCTGAGTGGTACACGGAAGGCTTTGCCATATGATGTACCTATGGTTTGGCGTGAACCAAAGGATCGTGTAACCGATTGTTACAACAAAAAAAACAAGTGTGTGGAATTTCTAAAAAATCTAAATATAATGTAAAATATCCTTCATTACAATCTGCAATCAGGCCCTTTAACTCACAGTGAAATTAATCCAGTTCCTGAGCCGCTTGTGAATGTATGTTTCGAAAGCAGCGATGAAGAATCAGGCAGTATTGAAGAAGACTACAATGATTTTGATTTTGAATTATCTTCCAATAAGTCACATATTATATCCCAAGGTGAATTAAATGACTTTGTTAGGGATTTAAATTTATCAAAAAATAAAGTTGAACTGTTAGGATCAAAACTGCAAGGTTTAATTTACTTTTTAAAAAAAATACAAATATTTCGGGTTTTCGAAGCCGAAAAAAGAACTTTCTCAGTACTTTATTGATTAAAATAATTTGGTTTATTGCACAAATGTTGATGAGCTTATGTTGCACTTAGGACAAGTTCATAAACCTGAGGACTGGCGCCATTTCATAAATTCGTCCAAGTATAGTTTACAAGTGGTTCTACTATACAACGGTAACAAATATCCTTCGATACCAATCGCTTATGGTATTAATTTGAAAGAGACATACGATGTAATGAAAGACGTTCTTGAAAAAATAAATTATAAAAATAGTAGCTGGAACATGTGGTGATTTGAAAGTTACAGCTATTTTGTTAGGCATGCATTTAGTACATGTGTTTTCTTTGCGAATAGGACAGCTGAGCTAGGGATAAACATTATGTTACCAAAGAGTGGAAGAAACGAGACAACTGAACTCCAAATTGGAAAATTATTATTCATGAGCACTTAGTGGAATCCAAAAAAATGTATTTTTATCCCATCTCCATATCAAGCTAGGACTAATGAAACATTTTGTGAAAGCAATGAACAAGGATAGTGCCGGATTTGTACGTCAGGCAGAAATTTCCGATTGTAAGTGAAGGAAAAATTAAAGAAGGAATAATTGTTGGTCCTCAAACAAGAGAGTTGGTCAAGATGATGTAATTAACTCGATGTTAAATAATGTAGAAAGTGCAGCTTGTGCTTCATTTAAAAACGTTTAGAAAAGGTTTCTCGGCAAATAAAAATCCAACAATTACCACGATATTGTTACCAACTTCTTATTTCATACAGAACTATGGGATGTAATAAGTCTTTGAAAATACATTTCCTCCACTCGCATCTGGAGTTTTTCCTGGACAACCTCGGAGACGTAAGTGACGAACACGGTGAACGTTACCACCAAGACATTTCGTGATGGAAAGCCGCTATAATGGGAAATCGAATACTAACATGCTAGCCGATTACTGTTGGGCATTAATTCGGGATGTGCCTGAGACTATTTATAAAAGAAAAACATCAGCGAAATCATTCTAACCCAGGTATGGCCATGCAAAATTAAAAAAATTACAGATTTTAACTATATTTAGCGTAATTCATTTAAAACTAATGGTGATAGAAAAATTGTATTTACAGATCTGTAATGTACGCAAAAATGCTATTCAAGAAATGGTATCACACTTAGAGAAACATTAAAAAAATCTTTTATTGTGTATCGGTGTAATTGTCATTAACACCTTCTGAGTTGCGATTTATTTTGTTGTTATTTTATATATTTGTTAGCTTCGCGTATTTACTTTAATATTACTTTGCGTGTTTATATTTTAAATAATCATTGTCTTCCATCATTAACAGTTTTTTTTTTTTTAGTTTTATAATTAAATTGTGTGTTTTATGATGCCGCTTTGATCTGAATTTTACCGCGCTTTCCCCTCTATCTATCTTGGCAAATGCTAGGACAGTTCCTCCTTTGTTTATCCGCGGTATAGTATACCTAGGTGTAAGGAACAGTTTCTGACGATATCTATATAATCTGTTATGTATCGATGAGAATCAAAGATGTATTTATTTATTTTATATGAAATCCGTGATAAATTTGGATCTTTAAAATAAAGAAACTTAAATGAAAAGAAACGTTTGTAAAATAGAACTTTTTTTGTTGGGAAATAGAATTAACGAGAAAATACCTGCTCGAGAACCCTTACCGTCTTGACGCGACTTGTTAATATCATTTTTACCTGTAAACCGTTCGTTTATCGTGTACCGGGGGATAGAGTGATATAGAGTGCTTCTTATTTAAGAATGCTATTAGATTTTAAAAGCGTTAAGTTGTTTTGACAACGTACGATTACAGTTTTATGTAGCCGATGATTTTATTTCCTAATTTTATTTCTTATTACTTACTCTATTAAGAAAACCACCGGGGGGGCCGTATTTTTTAATGGAAGCGTCTGGCCTCCCGAGTTACGTCAACTAGTTCGCTGTCGTAATACTCGTAGTTTTAAAAGAAATATCTTTAATAATTTCTTTTTTTATTTGAAAACGATTGTACCTAGTATTTCAATGTAACGGTACAAATATAAATATTGAGAAAGTCCCTGCATCTTACTTTAACTGAAACAAATTTTATGCGCTTAATAAGTTCAGTTAATATCAATAATTAAATTATTTTACTGAATTGATATTTTCACATATTTTCTTTGGTATTATTTTGATATTTTTAATAATAAATATTAATAAAAACTTTTAAATATTCTGATTTTTTATTTATTTTTACTTTCCGATGCTGGTCTGATTTTTATTCCTACGGTTCCTCTTAATACTTACCGGGTGAATAGCGGGACACTTCCTATTTTTACACGTAGAATAGCTCACCTACCCGTTCTTTACGCGATCTATATAACGTATTATTATTATTATGTACCGGTGGGAATGAAAAATCTATTTATTTTTGTTTCTTGAGTGTATTTTCCCTTATTTTCTTCACATCAAAAGTTTTCCTCTCATCGTCCGTCCTTCTGTAACTTAAAAACAAATAGTAAAATTCAGTATTGAAGTTACAAAGAGTTTAGAAAGTAGTTAAAAATTAAAAAGCAATTAATGTCGTCTTTGAATGTACTACCTGTTTTATTTTATATCCGGTTAGGCCGTGTAACAAATTTCGATCGGTAAATTTACGGATACAAGGTAATTAATTAACTTCTCAGATTGTCTATTCTTATATTCTTTAATAAATTTCAGCCGGAGGATTATTTTCTAAAATTTCATAAAAATTTGTAATCTTAAATGAATGTGATAATATGCATTATATTAGTTCCATTCAAATTTTTTATTCCAAAGAAATATTAGAAAATAGTTTTTTTTATATTTTGACACCTTCAGGTATGTAATTACGCGTAATTTAATCATATTTTAGGCCTGAATTCACGTTTGAAAGAAATAATAAAGTATAAGGGCTCGCGTCGCTTACCATAAAAATTTACAATCGTAAGCCAATGATGAGCGAAAGGTTACCTAACCTCGTTGAAATATGATATTATTATTATTTAAGGAATTAGAAAATATTATTTTATCCAAACCTAGGATTTTTGCGTAAATTTTGAACGTTTTCAGTTATATTAAATGTTACCGGATGTAGCATAGGATATTCTACACAAACCCTTTGCAAATTTCCATTCGTTCGGGGTACAAACTTTTCTTATAGAATTTGTACAGCCTTGTGGGAGCTCGGGAAATCTATATTTCGATCATAAATACACCGGAGAGCAAAAGGAATAAATTAATTGTAATAAGCTAATATAAGAAAGTTTTCCTTTAATAGTACATTTAAGCCGTTTATCTTCCGCTGATTATATTTGACTATGAGATTTTGTCGGATGAATTCGGACTTTTAGTGTAAGGATTTTTTCTATTGTCATTTAGTAATCCGGTTCCTGACGCAGAGCTCTGAGAGGTTATTATTTGTGTTTGGTTAGTAAACTATAAGCATTCTGAATAACCTTATATAAATCCGGTACTAGTAGAGCTGTGAATTATGGTATTTTTTTGTAAATTTTAATTTTTAACTTACAATCAGTGTGGCTGGATCTCCCTTGCGCAGTGCGCCGTTTGCTTTATTTGCTCCTGAAAATAAATTTCTCATTTTGTAGGCTATCCTATTTCGAAGTATTATCATCCACCATTATTTAAATTCAAATGTATATGTAAATCCTTTAATTAATTTCAAAAAAAGGACGAAGGGGTGTATGTATAATAAATAAATACTTAATACCTACTGATTTTAAGTACTTGATTTTTTATGAAAAAAAAAAATGAATATTTTGCTTAAAGTGCGATCAGATAGTTCTGTACAAAAAATACACTGCTTTGTTATGTTACTGCATTAAAATATTTAGCGACATTTGATTTGGTTCTACATAAAATATTATTAAATAATGGCATATTTCACCTACCCAAAAATATTTTCTTTTAAAAAAATCGAAAAATTTATTTTAAAAAAATTTAGTATAAGGAAGAACCTAGTTCACAGTCGACGGTGACGAGAAGTGTTTGATTTGCTCCGACTCTGATTCCGGCACCCAGTCGAGCATCACTAACAGATAAGTCACTCGGGTGAGAACCGCCTTCCGTGTAGATCGGCTGCGGGCAAAATCTTTACGGGAAGTGGAACCATCTATTAAGATTTCACAATCACCTATCATTTACTTGCATCAAATAGTTTATCTGATTTAGTGAAGTAATAAAATTTAATTCTCACTAGTTTAATTAAAAAGTAGCAGTTTTGTTCATAATAAACTTCTAGTTATAATTGTAATATTATTTACGCCAATTTTTTCTTGTTGTATGTTAGAGAATTTACCAGGCGTTCCTTTCTTTCTTCGAGCATAACGTTCATGTAATCGTTACATCTATTTCCTCATTATTAAATTTAATATTCGGCTCATAAAAATAACTGGTTACACGATTCTTGGCACTCAAATAATGTTTACATATCGTATTATTATATTATACTGTGCGTAAAACAAAAAGCCTGAATTTGAAGCGCTTAAGTTCAAAAACTGAAATTATGTCTTGTTTTAAACTTATTCTTTTCTCAATTAAGGTACGTTGATGTTATCCATTAAAACAATCAGGCTGCTTTCCGCGTGTTAATTATCTTGTTATTTCTTGCCGAATTTTTTTCACTTATTTCGACATTGAAACTGTGTAGCTTGTGCGACAAAAAGAAATTTCCTTTTTTGTATTCTCGCATATTTTTTTTCTAATACGTCAGCAAAGTTTCGGCTCTTTTGTGCAAGGAGTTTGAAAGTCTATCGAGGAAGGATCAAAATCAGTCAAATTTAACGTAGTGGCTTTGAAAAGAAAAAACAAGTTAGACGAAATAGCAACAGAAAAGTGCAGTATAGTTATAAGATTACAACCTTACTATTGCTAATATAACCCAAACCGGTTAATCGGGCTGAGGTGAGGAATAGATTGCAGATAAAAATATTACTCAAATTAGCCTGCTCAAATTCGTTACAATTTAAAATAAAATTGTAGATGAAGACTGGCAGAAGTTCGACAATCGGATGAAATAAAGAAATTTGATTTTATAATAATTTTATTTGATTTTAATTCAAATAGCTGAAGGGATCAACTTAGAACCGTAAGTATTAACAGACTTTGTTTCTTACAAATTAGTTTTTACTGAATTTTATTATTCATCATCCTTCTGTTTAACGAACGAAGGAATGGTATAACACATTACAAATTTGGATAAAATACTTTATTTATACAGAGCGTTCGAAAAGTTACTGTGCACTGGAATTAAGGAAGTCTAATGACGAAATGCTGATGATATAGTAATTCTAGCCGAGAGTAAAAAGGATTTAGAAGAAACAATGAACGGCATAGATGAAGTCCTACGCAAGAACTATCTCATGAAAATAAACAAGAAGAAAACAAAAGTAATGAAATGTAGTAGAAATAACAAAGATGGACCGCTGAATGTGAAAATAGGAGGAGAAAAGATTATGGAGGTAGAAGAATTTTGTTATTTGGGAAGTAAAATTACTAAAGATGGACGAAGCAGGAGCGATATAAAATGCCGAATAGCACAAGCTAAACTAGCCTTCAGTAAGAAATATAATTTGTTTACATCAAAAATTAATTTAAATGTCAGGAAACGATTTTTGAAAGTGTATGTTTGGAGTGTCGCTCTATATGGAAGTGAAACTTGGACAATCGGAGTATCTGAGAAGAAAAGATTAGAAGCTTTTGAAATGCGGTGCTATAGGAGAATGTTAAAAATCAGATGGGTGGATAAAGTGACAAATGAAGAGGTATTGCGGCAAATAGATGAAGAAAGAAGCATTTGGAAAAATATAGTTAAAAGAAGAGACAGACTTATAGGCCACATACTAAGGCATCCTGGAATAGTCGCTTTAATATTAGAAGGACAGGTAGAAGGAAAAAATTGTGTAGGCAGGCCACGTTTGGAGTATGTAAAACAAATTGTTGGGGATGTAGGATGTAGAGGGTATACTGAAATGAAACGACTAGCACTAGATAGGGAATCTTGGAGAGCTGCATCAAACCAGTCAAATGACTGAAGACAAAAAAAAAAAAAAAAAAAATGACGAAATTTTCTTAATTATTACTTTGTATTTTTAATTCATTATTTTACAGAAACTGATATTACAATAACTGGAATAGTTTATATAAGGTGTTGAAAATTACCTTCAACATCAGTACAACACTGCACACGTTTTAATTTATTTTCAAACACTTTAACCAATGATGTACTGAAATGTCTCAACGAGAAAAATGAGTTCCTCTGCCGAAAGAACCATTACGTTTCTCGCATCTTTTGATAACGGTAAACGAAACGAAATGAAGCACGTTCAATCACAACTCACCAACTGACGTCTTGGTTTATTACTGAACAATGCCCAACGAACCCACAGGGCAGCCGACCTAACGCCGAGAGAACAGAATGCATCACATAATTCTAAAGCGTACTGCAAAGCGACTTTCCGAACGCTTTGTAGTTAGATTTTACGGCCAATATTTCATTGTTTGCATTTCATTTAATTAAATGATATTTTCAATACCGCAAAGATATTTTTAATAAGATACACATAAAATAAAATTATTCTTTTGTAAGTCACTGGGAGTTTTATGACTTCATCATATTTTTGCCTATCGTAAAGAAGTAAAAGAATTTATGGATTTTTTAAAAACATTTTGTCTGATTCTTGCGCACTGATAATGATATATAAAGGATGAATTATTATTTTATTACGGATGTATTCAATTAAATTAACTGAAAAAAGAAAAATGGCATTTACATGTGCGGTTTATAGGAAACAGTTTTTGAAATTTCTAACGAAGTCATTTTAACCGAACACTTTTAGTGAACAGCCGATTGAAAAAAATATTTAAGAATGTAAATTTTGAATTTATATATTTTTATTTTTATTATTTTATTCTGAGTGGGAATGCCTGTTATTCGGAAAGCAATTTTTTAATTTTAATCACCAAGCGTTTTTGATTACCTTGTTAAATCTATGTCAGTTATACATGATAAAGATTGGCAGTAAAAAATGAAAGATAGAGTTTTTTTTAAAAATCAATGTTAATTCTAAATGGAATTTTAATTGTACATAGTTACCCCGGTAAATTTAAAAACAAATTAATTTTATTAATAAATTTTATAATTATTATTATTTTTTTTAAATTGATATTATTATTAATAAATTAATATTTTATTCAAATCTTTATGTATTGTACGGTTTATGACAGAAATGGATTTTTGTACTATTCTACGTACAAAAAAGTAATTGTTCCGTCATATGATTAGAAAGATCGAGGAAAGCCGTAGGAAACCTTTAATTAGAGTAGTTCCACAAAATACAAAACTAAAATAAAAAAGCAATTCGTTGTAGTTCTGCACTGTGAATATAGTACTGTCTATATGCACACACACACACACACACACACACACACACACATATAGTGTATATATAGTTATGGTTTTATAGTGAAATAAAAAAACTGTTGATACCTTGTATTAAAATAAGAACAGTGCCACCATGCTGCACGATGTATACAATGTATATGAAAACTATCTATTTCATTTTAACCCTGATAAATAGTTATAATAATCTGATAATATATTATCATTAACTGTACAAAAGTAATAATTTGCATATCTCTTAGGCAATTAATTAACTCTGTGAAGAGACTTCCCAAACTTTTCTTAATAATATTTTCTTTTGGCTATGGGGAGCGGTAGTGCGGACTCTGTGTACAGATTTAATGTTAGTTATTGGTTTTCAGTAGTGCGCGACATTTACAATATTACTTAGCATTCAATTATAATAAAATTATTATTTTAAAAATACTGTTATAATTATTTAAATGCAAGGATCAGCTAAACTTTGTAATTAGTCAGCCGGCTGACTACCCGAATTTGGCTAGTTGAGAAACTAAAAACTTTTAATCGATACTGTTCTTTTAATTTTATCTGTCTGTGTAAATTATGTAAAATAAATGAAAATAATAAAAGGACGAGTGGCAAAAGAAATCATTATTTCTTATTACACATCAGGTGAGATTTTTTACGTACACCAGATTATAGTGCTCGATAAATATTATCTGTAAATATCCTCATGGGGGCGAATATGCTATACACACGCGGGTGTGTGATTGTGAAAGTTGTGTTATTCTTTATTGGTATAAACGGAGAGGCTTAAATTATGGTTTTACCACTGTTTAAAGCAAAGATTTCTCATTTAACATTTGTTTTTTAAAAATCAGATTATTTGCGATGATCTCCTTTCAGATTTATTTTAAGTTAACGGTGTGAATAAATCCCAGACAGTGATATTCGCCGAATCCTGTCGGCTAAATTATTTCTATTGGCCGCCTCATATTGAAAGTAGAAAAACTGAAATTCCCCGGGCTCGAAGAGTTTGTATCGTATCCAAATAACACATCTACTTTAAATACTGAACTTTTCCCCGTTATACGGATAATTCTGTTCGCCGGATGGTAAACGATTTAGAGACGTAGTATCAGATAGATTGTGAAGAGAAAAAGAAGTAAAAAAAAAGTGTTGAAAATAACTCAGGAGTTAGTGTCCGGTTAAAAATAATTTTCGGATCGTCTTGAATGAATTTGAAACCGGTTCTTGTAACGTAACCGATCATCAATAATCGTCACACAATTAGAATAAATCGTTTACTATCATGTGAGATTATTTTCATTAAAGAGTAGGTTTTGCGGGTATGTATGGTAGTAAGTATCGTAACCGAACGGTTTTAAGCGATGAGACACCGGTCGCTCAAAAAAAGGTGATTCAATCACAAGAATTACAAATATCCCTAATCGGGAAAAGCCTGGAGTAAAACTGTTTCCCGTCGCCTTGTTTACCTAGACGATCATAATGTTGCACATCGACATTAAAATATATCGATATGCATATTTATATGTAATCATACCCTCCTGAATGCAGGTGATATTCAACCCTACAAGTAGTATTTACAACAGGACCCGGTTATATAATGAACATCAGTATTTTAAGAGAAAGAAATTCTAATAGGTACCACTTTTAAATCAGACGATTTATGTGCATTATATCCGGAGCAAAGTCTGGGACAGCAACAAATGATTTTACGTAAAATTAATACCGATTAATATATCTCATTATTAAACGTAAGATTGTTGTATCTAATACCTATTTTAAATTAAACGTTTTTTTTAAATGAATGTACCCGTAACAAATTAAGTAAAGTTTATAATGCGGTTAATACCTAAAAAGACAATGAAATACGGGTTAACTTTGGAGAAGCATCTAAGAATTTTTAAAGATCTCTAGTTTTATTGTAATTTTTTATTTTATAATTACGTAACATTATAAAATACGTTTGCTGTTTGCACTGCAGGATCTAGTTAAATTTTCACGCACGTACTAGTTATGTTGCTTTCCTTTAAACAGTTTTCATATACGGGAAGTGTTATTCGGCCGTGTAAAGTTACTATCTTGTCACAGCCGAATCAAAGAATTTCACGTTATAATAATAATAACAACGTTCCGTTCAAGTTTCCTAAATTAGTAAATTACTTCCTTTCGGCTGTGCGGGTACGTGTATCTGTGATTCTGTTTATAAGAATACATACCTCATGCGTGCGTATGCGAATGTAAACTTTTCATTTTATGCCGTTTATTACAGTACTGTAAATCTTATTAGAACTAAGGAAAAAATCGATCCGTTTCGTTTCTTTCCTTTCCGGTGGATCGGTGAATGAGTTGTTAATTTTCCTGTGTCTCCTTCAAAGTTTTCAAGCACTCCTTCAGAACACCTAAGAGCAAGGTGACATTTCGGCAGTAGATTCCTTCCTTCTCGTAGCGTCACCCCCGCTCGACGATCCACAAATCATCTCCGAATAGTAATGCGTTTTTAAATAATCGTTATAATTTATCGCTTTACCGTTACCGACTGTTTATTTCCGTTACATTCCGATAACGTTAGTGAAAGAAGAAAGATAAGAAAAAAGAAAAAGAGATAAGAAATAAGAAAAAGTGAAAAAATAATGGGAGATAGTTTACACGTTTATTTACGTCGATTAGTTAAAATAACTCTACGGTTCGTACTGCTGATTATTGCAGTTCTTATCGATCTGTTATACGGCTCTTTATAACATCAATTAAACGGGATCGCAAATAATATTTTAGGCTGGATATCTGAAAAATATCCCGCCTATGAAAGAATAATGCGTCTATTGTACCGCATGATACGGTAATGAAAATACAATTTTTGAATACTGTACAAAGCGTACATTTATAATGGATAAAGCTAATTAATAATTTAAGAAATTAAAAAAAAAATCTTTTAAGAAATTAAAAGGTGGCAGCGGTAAAGCGGTTAAGAGGTTTTTTCTATCGATGTTTGTCTAAAGAGAAAAGATAAAATAAATAAATTCTTAGCAATAAATCAAACATTAGTAACCAAACAGAACTAGCCATTTGAAAACACGAAAATATAAACGAATAAATGTATGTTAGCTCCTCCTATTCTTACTTTTTCATAAGTGCGCATAATCTTGGCGATATCGTCAGTTACTATAGACAACGCTTAAAATTTAATATTTCTTACTGTTTTTTCAGCAAGATTCTACATAAATGTAACAACATACTATCTCGATCGCACTGTATTTAGAGGAATTAGTAGGCTTTCACGCGATTAGCATTTTATCCCTCGGTCGCGTTTTTTAAATATAGTTATAGAATAGAACGCTTAGTCTCGGGTACTTCTGTAGCGGAACCGATCCCACTAAATTGTAGTAACAGCAATGATTTAAAGACTTGACCATGTCCGTAGTGTGAATAAACGATAACCGTTATGTTTATTTGGCGTTGCTGGACATATAGTAGATGTCTGTTGGAGAATAAGGGGTAAAAATCTTGGCCATTTTTTCTTTTTCTATATTAATCGGAAAAATCAAAGGAATTGTCGGTATTACAACACAGTCGAAGTTTTTGTTAATAAAATAAGGGTCCCGAAAGTTTTCAGGAGTAAACCTCGTCAAAGAAAAGAATTAACCTGAGTGATTACAGTTTGATTCAGGAAAAATGAACCGCATATCAAACAAAATGAATAAGTTGGAAACATTTCTTTGATTATCAGCAGCGTTGTTTTCAGATTTCTACTCTGTGCAAAGTTTTTAACGCAAACGTTTTTTATTTCAATTTTTATGTTACAATTTTCAGACACCCTACATTTAAGTGTCCCAGAACGATCACTCGCCTTCTAGAATTAAAATTATTTAATTGAATATATTACATCTAAAAATAATTTGTTATTCTACGGGACTTTTACAAAATCAGAAGCTTTGTTCTGCCATGGTAATTACTGGTGCTTTTATGTTACCGCTTGTTATTACCTATTTCCAGTACGTCTTTCCTCCTTTCAAGGGACCTTTCACCGGAACTTTTATCTGACTTTAAATGAACCCACGGCCTTATTGAAATATTTCATTACAGGTTTTTTTTTAAACTATTGTACATAATTTACAGTTTTAAGTACGAGTTTAGTTTTTCTCTTGTAGTTTTTAAAGCTTCGTTCTAATTTGGATAATATTCAAATGATCTTTTTTATTACACGACTGCCCAAAAAGAAGTGTAAACATATTTAGGTTGTATGTATGTATGTTTGTTCCAACGTAGCAGCTCAACGACTGAACCGATTTAGGTGTGTGACTTTCATACGAGAGTGTCATAGGCAATCTATATACATATATATATATATATATATATATATATATATATATATATATATATATATATACATAGCAGTGGACATTTGTTGCCGGTTGAAGTACAAACTTTAATGAATCGAATTAATGAACCTTTAACTGTGAGCCTCTATCACTGTGTGAGCTGGATTTGAACTGAATGATTCTAATCAGTTGACTGAATAATGTTACAGAAATAACAATTAAATTTACATATAAAATGAAATAATATTAAGTAAATTTAACACAATTCTGTTTTATAATAATGGGTTTTTCCGTGAGGGGACTGCGTGTGAGGCTAGAGTGGTAAGATGATGCGGCATCTCGTGAGAGGCAAGACGAAGTATCATCATCAACTGGTAATAAACGGTGTCTCTGGGACTCTGTTTTGGGAGGTGGAATGGGGTGCTCTTATAATATCTCTTCAAACAATCGTCTGACTTCAAAATTTAAACGGGGTATTTGTTAGTAGGTTGACCGCTAAATTTTACATGTACACTCGATCTAACAGGACACGGTTATTCGGAAATGTTATATCTTCGCAACCAATCTAAATTTAAAAAACTTGAAAAAAACAATACAAATACTATAAACAAAATTGTCACCCCACGCTCTTTAATTATCGTATATTAAAGAGCAGTGTTTATCAGTAATGTATATCTTGACAGTCGCGTTTTTTAATTTTTGATATTTATCTCTTGTGAGCACAGGGATTAGCAATGTCTTTAAGAAAATAGCCTTCAACGTCCGGAAGGACACGTTCCGGTGAGCATCGCGTACATGTTTACGCGTCTTGCTATAGAAATAATATTTCATCGTTCATAATGCTTAAGTACATCAGCGATTTTTCATCTCTAGTACCTTCGTTAAAAAGTAATTAACTATTACGTAATCTATTCTATGAAGAAGAGAAAAACGAGGTTGTTACTGGGAAAACTTTGCTCGAATTCATGTAATCGTTTGCTCATAAAACACGTCCGAACAAAAACAATCATCCAGCCCAAAATCTCCCTCAGAAACAGCTACATATTCGCGCCTCGTCTCCATCATACAACTTTGATCAAAATAAACTTAATTTTTTTTCTAGACATTAAACTATATCCTCCATAGCTGAAAGCAACTTTACCATGTTCGATACTCTCATACATAAATACTACATACAAATCAACCCCAAAAACCGGTTATATCATCTCTACGATCTCAACTCTGACGACAAACGCAGGAGTTTTATTATAAGGTGGATGTTTCCAACTGGTTCAAATCTTAGTAATTCGGTAATCACTACAAAAACGTTTTTACTAATTTTGACGTAAGTACTTCATTTTCTCTTTTCTTTTCAAAGGCATCAGTGAATTTCATAGGAAAAGTGACAGAATACATCATAAGTTCGAGGCATGATTTCTCTTTTCTAAATTTAAAAACTCCTCATCGTTCAACCCCAGCTTTTTAAAATTTGCCTAATCTACTGGTAATGTTTAGAAGATTTTGTAGATTATTCGAACAGAACGGCAAATTCACTCGTTTTTCAGTCGGTAAGAGATTGAAGATCACAAAAAGCGGAGGGATTAAATGACCTTGGATGGATTTTTCGATCAGAACATCCTGATCCCGTAGGAGAAGACACCCTCTATGTGGCAGTTTCGGTCGCCACGCCACCCCTTCCGTATCAAGCCCTTATGGGATTTACCGGAGGTCATCTTCAGAACCTCGTCAAAAGGCATCTCTCAGCCTTGTTCTTGTCTCAGACAGGATACTACCGATGGGAGTACCACTTGTGATATTCCCATCAGTGTACTACTAGGAAATGAACTCTTTAAATCAAAACACATTTATGTCGAATATTTAACAACACTGAGTGACATGAAGGAACTTCATGTTTATTTGTCATGAGATTGAGCTACTTGGTCGACATATTCATGAAATTAAATACCTCGAATCTTCAACTCCAAGGAGAAAATACAGATATGTGTATATGATACGAGTGATAAAGTTAATGCTTTTTATAGAAAATTGAAATTGTGGAACAGAAGTTTAAAGCAAAAACCCTAGAAATGTTTGCAAATGTGGATGATTGTGTTAAAACTGACAAGGCTGAAGAACAGCATGTGAAAGTTGTTTTTGTAACCGTTGAAAATATTTAGCCGTGCCGGCAAAGAATTTTAAAAAGTGTTTCCTTGCTGACGACAACTCGGTAGCGAGTTACGAGTGGGATAGGGATCCGTTTCAAAATATTCCCGAAGGGCTCTCAGCTGCCGAAGGACTCTTCATAGACTTCATGGCAAGTTGGGAAATCAAAAGACAATTTAGTAATAGATCGCTGTTTGAATTTTGGGCAGGGGTTGATGTGGTTTCTGCACTAAAACACGAGCGCTTCTTATCCTATTACCATTTTCAATAACCTACCTTGGCGAAACCGGATTTTCTGATGTGGTTTCTGTGAGAACATAAGATAGATCTCGGCTAAATACAGAAATAGAACTCCGAATGTATATTTCTAATATTAAACCTTCCTTCGATAAACTTTGCTCTGGAAGACAGGCCCAAGAGAGTTAGTTGTAATTATGTTAATTATTAAATACGTTGTGCAGTACTGATACAGTCCTATTTATAAGTGTTTTATATCAGTATAAATTTGTATTTTATTATTTATTACGTCAAAATGTATTTTGTTTTGCATTCCTTTCAGTAAATTAATAATTTTTTTTAATAATATGTTCTTTTCGATATGCTCGCGCCCTCCATTTAGTGTTCACGCTCCCCTAGGTGGGGCGCGCCCCACAGGTTGAGAAACACTGCTTTAATCCATTTCCGATATAATTAAATCATAACTTTGGTAACTTTTTTAATGTTATTTTATTTTTTCAGCTTATCGACCCAAATTTTTTTTAGTTTTACTTTTATTTCTCTCCAAATGAGAAGTAATTTGTGTCGTGCAGGGAACAGTTTTCGATCGTTTTCAAATGTGAATTGATTAAATCATTTAATCAAAAAAATTAAATTACTAAAAAAGATATTTCGTACAAGATTGAATTCGGGCAAAATTTTGTAAATAATTACTAGTTCATTACTTTTTAAATTAATTTTATTCGAATTAGTGGTCGATATAAATAAAAGTAATTTAAAATTTTTATCAGAGACATGTGGATTTAAATTTTCAACTTTGTAAAAAGGTGTCTATAAGATGTGATAATATGACCTGTACCTATTTTTTTTGTTTTTTACTACGGTTAAGTAATAACTATATCAACTCAAAAGTTATTTATTTATTTTTTATTGTTTCTGATCAAGACTTACAAAATAGAAATGACACAGCTGCTGATCTGGTATAGTTCTGTATGAAGAATTTACATATGTTTTTGAATTGTAACATGTCAACAACAGTGATAACGTTTTAAAATTTTATTTATTTATCTACGTTATCGCTTACCTAACTTTAACTTGCGGTTAATGCATTCACGCTTTTTTAAATACTAAAAAAAATTAAGAAATCGTATGAAAAAATGTATTGGCAAAAATGTTTAATGTTATACTTAATCCTAGTCGTTTATAAAACCAATTAAATAAATTGAAATAAAATGCGGTTAAAGCTGGTAGCTTTTTTCTTATCTGACGTGAAATCTTTCTTTTGTTATTGGTTATTATTTTTATTCTACGATGCCGGAAAGGTTACAGCATATTAGGTAATTCTAGCCTTATTATTAATTTAGAAAAATCGGTAGACTGTAAGAGAAAATCGTATGATTTGTTCAAGAAAAAAAAAATTGTTTACTTAATGTTCAGATAAAAAGGTTACCTTCGTACATCTTTTTACTTTCCTGGGTTCATAGCTCTAGAGCGATGCTGCAAAAAGGAAAGTATGGTAATCGGTCAAAAATTGTGTGTGGAGTTTTTCTCGACGTTTAATGACCCAGGAACCCCAAAAAACGCGAAAAAATGGGCGGTGTCCGTTCGAACGTACGTATGTCGTGTGTTTGTGGCTTAATAACTTTTGACTGGATAAACCGATTTTTATGAATTGTTGTACAGAGACTCGTGTATATGGTTTTATTTGCTGGTAAAATGTTGGAGTGAATATCTCCATGGAGTGGAGCAGATAGTTTTTTGGGTCAATTTTCACAAAACTTTGAAAACATAACCCCACTTTATATTAAGCTCAGTACATGCGTGCATGCTTATCTTACCATTTAAAAAAAATGTTCGCCCCAAAATTGCCCCTTCCCCAAAAATCGAAAAGCTATCTTTTTATTAATTGCACATATTTTAACCGATTTTTTTTGTTACATTTTCGTAAGCGTAGTAGTAGTGCAAGCGGCCAAAAACTTACAAAAAATACTTACGCAAGTGGCCAAAAAATACCTTCATATAAGTGTTGCAGTCATATAAACATTCATTCACATGCAGTTATTGTGCCAGTGCGCCCTTTTATGATCATTACGTACACGGTACGTTTGAAAATCAATTCGATTTTTATTTTCACTGCGCAGACCTCGATCGATGAATTACCTTTTCTAGTTTTGTCATTTCAGATAACGAATTCTAATATTTAAGCACCAGATAAAAAACAACTATGAATTAAATTCTATTACCTATCTTTTAGAGCTGTCAGACAGACTATCTACGCAGACTTATGGACGCAAGTGTCAGATTTATAACGATGAAAGAGATTCCTTTAAACACACATTACCGCTATGAAAATAGTTAATAAGATATATTTTATTAAAACCAAAGGTTCTCTGGATAACCTTACGGTAAATCTGCTCATCGATAATTAAACAGAACAAACTAATTTACAATTTTTTTTATATTCAACAAACAGGAGTACAGTCGTTTCAAAAATTGTAACCCTTAGTCATAAAAAATAGCACCAAAGATTTCCTTCTAATAGAAAATTTTAGCGCTTTATGATTTTCGGGGAAGGATGTAAATTAATACCAAACATATTAAAATGATTTATTTAAAGTTTCATGAAAATTAGTTTAAAGAAAATTTATAAAAGTTAATTTTGTCGATTTGTTAAAATGTTTACGAAATGTACAAAGCAATCCTAGTAACGCATGAAAGTAATACAAAGACGAGTGAAAGGCGGTCTTTGAAGAAGTGATAATTTAAGGAAAACTTGATATCAACGATTTTCAGCCTAACGGCAGTCCGAATCCATTCGATTTTATCTCCTTTTGATTTCGTCTGTAAATGGTTGAAAATGAAATTTCTAGCAGAGGAACTGATAAAATGCAGAACGAATGAGAAAACAAATTATATATTTTCTGTTATTCGAATGCGATTTTAAATAAATTTGTGATTACGAATGAACTCCAAGGCGACCGACATTTTTTTGTCGAAATACTGTATATATGTTTAAGTTCATTGGAGATCAGTTAAATTAATTATTATCTGGAATATATGGATATGGATATGTATATATCCATTAAATCTTTTCAAAAATTTGTAGAGTAATGTGTTGCGAATATAAAATAATTTCGAAGACAATTATGGGTTCTAAGCGATAAGAGTAAAAACGATTCCGACCGATCACGGCATAGTTTGATCGCCATAGATTTATTCAGTTCTCTACTTTGTTTTTTAAAATACAATAAAAATGAATGTAATTCGTATTCGTTTTACAGCATCTGATTAAGCACAGATTGGTTGACCGTTTATATAGCTCCGATTTGAAAAAATTGTGTCAGTGGGGAATGTTTCAGATACCTATGTCGGAAGTTAGTTAAGTGACTTTGGAATAAAGTTCGTATAAGATTAAAAGAGAATTATTTTATTACTTTAAAAAATTACGAAATATTTCTATCGAAGCAAAATACCACACGATAGGATTCAGACGTGTCTCCTTCACGCTACAGTTATTTTATATACGTGCAAAAGAATCATTCACACGAACACGCAGCGTAACTGCAGACAGTATAACTTTTGTAATTTAATAATCGATCACGTATAGTTTCGTTAAATATCAAATAATTATGATCGTTTTTATTAGTAGATTAAGAATTCATAAATAAAAATTGTTTACTTACTTTAAGTTAATCGTAGATTCACAGGTCCACGAACTACTGGAGTGTAAAGGACGATACGTAAGCGCCAAATTTGAGGTCATTTTATGCTGTATACTTAATGTCGTTGTTTAATTAAAAACAGCGAATTTTCTATGTTATTCATTTGATCGTCAAATATATAATAATATGTATTCTATATACTCTCTTATTTACATACTTATCGTTTAATAAAGGTACATTTTTGACTAGTTAATAATAAATTTGTACCTGTCGGATGAAGTAATATAACTCTTTATTTCAAAATTCTCGGTAGGGGAAGAGGTCTTAATATCCAATCTTCGTGCTCCTTATTTGTAAAAATGAAAAGAGAAACCGGCTTAAAACCAACAGGGGCCCAAAAACCTGTCGACGCGGTTTCGGTTTCAAAATAAATTTATAAAGTGAATGCACTCTTGAATTTTTTCTTAAAGTGTGGTTTTGAGTGTTTTCTCATGGTGAGTGCAGATTCACTCGTTTGAAAACAAATTTTTATTTTGTACATATGTGAAAAACATTGGATAATAATGATTAAATCTATGCTTCAATTTTAAAATTTTGATGAAATACATCGCAGATTATTTATAGTTTTTTTTATTTTTTATTTATGTAACTAAATACGTATCTGCATATCCGTATACAGATTTACTGATATACAAACACGAGGCGTAAACCAAACGACCCCACCGTTAGGGTGCTCGAAGGACCCTTCGACGCAGCATTTTTTCATCCTATCTATCATCTCTTAGCACCTCAAGGCATCTTTATATTCAGTGTACTACCGTAACATTGATAATTGAACAGTTTGAGTCGATCGCATTAAATTTATTAATTGTACCCTAAATAAATTTTGTGAATTCAGGGAGAAACAGAAGCGTTTATCAAACTGAAGTCTTAGGACAGAAAATACGCGTAATGTATTATCTAAAAGGATTTTTGACTCCAAATAAGCCAAATCCTTTAAAAAAACGTAGATCAGTCTTATTCTACTGTCCGATAACTTTTCTATTAATCTGTGCTATTATGTTTCATTATTGAAATTATCTTTCTACTAATCCGAAGAAAACCTTAAGTAAAGTATCCTTTCTGAATATTTTTTTTTTAATCTAAGTTACTTTAATTCCGTGTGTAACGTGCAAAAACGTTTTCCTCTATTATCTGTTACTTGCGTGATAGCTTATATTTTCTCAGTACTTATTTCTCGTTGCGTCTGTTACAGTTATTACATTAAGATAGAATAATTTCTGAAGCGTATAAGAATATTCCACCTTCCTGTGGTCTGGTAGATGTGCTCAGTATTATTAGAAACAGAATGGCACCGACAATTGAAATGGAAGAAAAATGCTTTCAGGCGGTCGGTCTATAATTACTTATTCAAAAACTATATCGTTTTAATTTTTAAATCTGATAAACATTTGTAATAATCTATTATTGAAGGACCAGTAGCTTAATAAAAATTGTGTAAGAAATCACTGCAACAGCGTGCTTTTCTGTTGACACTGTTACTTTTCATTAAGCTAGGTTATACGATTTCTAACCCGTTTCCCCATTACGTATCATCCTGTAAGTGACGCCTTTAATTGCAAATAATACAGTAGCATTAATTATTTAATTAATTTTCACTTATTTATTATTTTGCTTTTTTCACTTATGCTGTGTTTATCAAAACCGTTTAAAAAAAATCTGATAAAATGCCTATTTCTCTGGCTTAATAATTTTATGACCTGAATAAGCTTTACTACATTTTCAATGTATTTTACAAACAATTCCGATAATCATTTCCTGTTTCGCGTACGTAGATTCGGATCGAAAAATATTTTCATCATCGAATATCACGCGATCTCGCGTACTCGCCGTTTTTACTGAAGTCAGTTATGAACGGTATATATAAATGAAGATATAAATGATTAAAACCGGTAGCTTTCAAAATATGCAAAGATATATTGGAGATAGTTGAGCTCCACCTGCAAACGCGTATGACGCAGGGTTAATATTTTTTTTTTTATACATCACGTAGTTTCTTATTGGTATAAACTAAATCGTTATCGCAAAACTATGGGGAATTCTACTGTCTTATAGTTCGACGGGGTTTTCACGCCTATTTCCCAAAATAAGTTGTTATTCGCCCTAGAAGCAGCAAGTATGGACTTCTTTATGATCAGAATGCTTAAGTTAAGCGTTGACGTCTAGGTTTTTAGAGCGAAATTTAACGTCTCTGAATTCACTTTTTATTTAGTGTTATTTGTCACAAAAAAAATGTACAAGGACGCGAAAGAGTGCAAAAGAGTCTTATTTAATGTTATATTCTGTGCGCCTTTTTTTAATGGTATATATTTTATTTTTTAGTGACGCATAGATAATCGAAATACCGTAAAGCGTATTTACAGTCAGACCTTTTTGTCATGTTATCGTATTTCGTTTACATACGATTTTATAATTTATACTCCCTTTCACCTTCGTGTTTATAGGTTGGTGTTGAATTTACTTTTCTTTCTGTATTTTTGTTTATTCATTTTTTTTATAACAAAATACTTTTCCGGTTCCTAGAACAGATTACAAGTCCGCTGATTTCTTCGGTGGATAGATTTTCAGATCAGTTACTTTCAAGTAACAAATAATTAGTAATTTTTAAGAAACATAAAAAAGCACTGTTCAGAGAAAATATTTTACCCTGTAATGGTAACTATCATTCAACATACACATAATATTTCCAGTTATTTAGTTTTTAGAGATTTGGAGTTGTATGTTTTAGAAAATCCTTCAGATATGAAAAAAAAACTTAGACGATGACAAATATATAAATCGCGATTTTTTTTTTTCAAACGACGATAAAGGGATTAAAGGAAACAATAAAAGCATAATATTATTTGTGTAATTCCAATATTATTTACGGAGATTGTATAACATTTTTTTATAACCGTTAAAAAATCTTCCTTTTTTTCTTTTTTTTCCCCTACATCCCCGAGCCGGACATCCAATTAAGTATACTCGGCTCGGGGACATGTCCTTGCAACTCTGAGAGGGCCTCCCCGTTCACCGGTTATCAACCCGGCACAGCAGATCAGCCCTCCCGGTTCAGGATCTTTTAATTGCCTGCCTCTAATCTCCGACTGAAGAAACCAGGCCCGGCTATGCCATTCTCAGCTCCCCCGCCGGATACCGGATCTCGGTCTTTCCTTTTGCCAGCCTCAAACCGACGGCGCAGGAGCCGAAGCCGCCAAAGCGTACCCGGGAACCCCCACCGCCGGCCGGGTTCGGTCTTTTCATTAACCCACACCTAACGGACCCCAGGAGTTCCCGCTCCTATAAAAAAATAGTTTGCAAACGTTTTTCTTCAATTAGAATCAAACGGTCGATATTTATATAGATTATATCTATATGATGACGAATAAACGAATAAACAAAAATTGAAAATTTAATAAAATCGTCTATGATAAATAAAACCGTAATAGAAAACCTTAACTCGGAGAATTTCAGTATACAGCCGGATTCTTCTGTCTTATTAATGTAAACTTGTAAAACAGATAAAAATTATATTTTAGTAATTTTGTAAATGGGAAAAATAGCTATATACCAAACTTTATTCTTATTAAAAATAGTAGGTGACTATCTCTCCGATTTATCTCTTCTTTTATACCGTTTTAATATATTTCCTGTTAAATTTGAAACGAAGAAAACAGTCAAAAACCCTTTACAAAAAAATTAGTAACTAGGTCGGCATTTCGATCATTAAATGACCATCGGCAGATACCGATGAATTATTTTCTAATGTATAAGAACCGATAATAAATGTTTATAATTAATAAACCTTATGGTTTTTTCCGATCGCAACATTATATAACAGAGGGTAAAAAAATTACGCCTACGGATTTTATGTATTTATTGTGTTTTCACTTCTCTCCAAAAATTGCTGACCCACTTAAAATTCTCTCAGTACAGTTATAAACAAAGCAGAATTTCGATCGTTTTTTAGATCGAGTTAGGTTGTAACGCGCCAGCGTTAAACGCCGACAGGTAGAGTAGTTTATTTGAAATTTAATAATTTCAGGTAATTGAGAATAAACTGCGTAACGGTATCGTTAATTTTCAATAGAATTTTAGTGTGCGATAATTATTTTTAAAGCTACCTCTTATAAATACTTTTTTAAATAGATACATTTTTCCGAAAAGAAAAGATAAACAGAAACAATCCACTTGCTGTATTTTGTTAAAAAGTTAATCGTTTATTAAAATTTCTGTATCAACTTGAATAATTTTACTCAGTGCCTTGACCTTCGTTATTGGAAGCAGTAAGAGTTTTAATTTTGTCGTGAGCGTTTATTGTTGTTCTGGTTTCGCCTTTTGATTGTTCAATATCCGTTTAGAGTTTAAATACAGTACTTGATTATTTTGTTTTAGAATCGGTGTTCGTTCTTGTTTTCTTTTGGCTAAGTGTATTTCTTATTTTTTAAGTGTAACGTTCAAGTGAAATATAACTAACCTGAAAATAGAAATAAATGTTTTATATTTGTGAAATATCTGTGAATGAAAACATCTCTCTCTACCGGTCTCTGGTAAGTCAAAATTTGTACAGTAAACAGTATTATACGTGTTCTCTAAAATTAATATATTTCAATTTAAAATTTAAAAAACTAAAACTAATGAATTATGTAGTCTATATACAGTAGATAAATTTCCGGAATATTCCGAACTTATTTCGTTTTCTGATTTCATTTTACGTTCCTATAATTCATTCCACAGGACCTCACTATAAATTAGCTCGATTTTTAATGAAACTTGCAAGGCGGAAACCTCTTCAAAACGGTTCTTACGCGGTCCGGTTAGATTACTTTTTGGAGGGGTTTTACTGTATCACAAACGCAACCAACCGTGAACAGCGAGTAAAATAGGTATAAAATTAAAAATATTAAAATAACAAAGGTAAAGTTAATAAAAATAAAAGTATATTATTGACAATTGTTAGTTTCTCTATCATCTTTACAAATTTTCAAATAATATATACAGTATAATGAATTATGAAATTATTACTTTTCATATAATAAAATTTAATTAAAATAAACATTTTTTATAATTTATTTAATAATCTCCACTCACCCGTTGATTCATGCAATTTTTAATTAAATAATTCGATACATTTGCTATTTTGGTACTTATATATTTACATTGTTTACCTAAGAAGATTAAACTCGAATATATAAATATATATACATTCATAAAAATTCCTATTTGATATATTTCTAGAATCATATCTATAATTTTTATAAATTTCATTGCTTACCTGGCCCCTGAAAATTCATCGGAGTTACAATTGCTTAATAATATAATAAAATCTTTAAAATTCATTGAACTAAGATATGTATTTGTTTTTTTTTTTTTTAAGTAGTATATTTGATTGATCTTTATACAACCAAATAATGTCCACTTTTTGTACCTCCCGAGGTAACTAAATTTTATTAAATATTACAAAATTTATATGATAAATTTTAACTCATCCCATAGATAATTAATGTGGGGGACACACTTAAGATTTTCCAAATATAATATATAATATTTTTTCCAAATATTTAGTATTTTAAAGTTTTCCCAAGCGGGCTAAAGAAATGAACATTTAGAAGTTTTTCTATTATAAATTTTATTTAACCGATTCATAAATCTACCGATAGTTTATTAAATCTTCCCTTTTCACATTTTATGACAGTAGTAACAAGAGGAAATTTCTGAGTCGTATTTTGTAAGTAGTAACGATACTCTACCGTACAATTCTTACATATTTTACTTTAATAAAGATATTAAGACCTTAATCATTTAAATCCGTTAAAATCGTTTTTGTTTTTGCAATTTTTTTTCTTCGACGGTTGAGGTGAGTAATGCATTAATGTAAAACTTATACATACTACAACGGTTTAAATCACTTTTATGTCTATCGTTAGCGACTCTTCTGAGCGCGGCGATCAGGATTCACAAAATCGACTGAAAATGTTGCCATGTTGGTTTCAAAAAATATAATTCGATCGGAGTTCTGGTTAAAAATAAGTAGTTTTTGTGATAACCGTATTTATTTGAATGGATTATTACACAGATTTCGCGTTTCTGGCTTTCTTTTTTAATCGTAGATTTCGTCTATAATCGGCGGAGTTATAAATTTCCAATCGATTTTTATGAGGTCTGCTGCTTTTTCCGCTATCATCAGAACCGGAGCGTTTATGTTACCGCTAGGTAAGTCGGGCATGACCGAAGCGTCGACTACTCTTAGATTGTCTACACCGACGACTTTGAGAGTCGGATCGACGACCGTACGCGGATCATCGCGAGGTCCCATCCTGCACGTACCCGCCGGGTGAAATATAGTGGACGCGGCTTGTGTGAATAGGCAGTTCCAGTATTCATCTGATCCGTCTTTAAAAGAGGAGCATTTTTCGTACTTAGCGTAAACAAAAGAGGCGTTTACCGCTTTAAACGGCTCTGAATTTACGATATCTTGTACGACATGGATTCCTTTAAGAAATGTTTTTATATCGTCAGGATGGCTTAAATAATTTGCAAAGATTTTCGCATGGTCGAACGGATTTGTACTGTTCAGAAGTATTTTTCCTCTAGATTTCGGGCTTATTAGTGTCGGCGTGAGGAAGAAAATATCGTAATCCTTATTTTTTTCGAGTATAAGATTCCTGTTTTCAGCTGGATATCGACCTAAGATTTGTGCGATATCATATTTCGTACCTTTAGGGAAATAAAAATTATGAAATTGTATATCTGGCGATACACTGTCGCCACAGGTAAAATTTAAGAATCCCGTCAACGGTAAAAATCCGATTTTCGTTAGCGATCCGTTTCTAAATTTTAGAAGATCGTATACGATGTCCAAATCGTCTTTGATATCGAGTTTTATGGGATTTATCGCTACGTATGAAAAAAAAAGTAAGTGATCTTGAAGGTTTTCCCCGACCGGAAGATTTTTAACCACCGGTATATTGAGATCATTTAAGTGTTGCTTCGGTCCTATTCCGGATAACATCAATAACTGCGGCGTATTTATTGTTCCGGCCGATACAATGACTTCTTTCGTGGCAGTGAAATCGTATCGCACGCCGTCACGATCTATTTCAACACCGTAAACAGCGGTGTCTTTTATTAAGAGCTTAGTAACGTGTGACTTTTGTACTACGTATAAGTTCTGTCTATCTTTTACCGGGGTTAAAAACGCTCTCGCTGCGTTCCACCTCACGCCGTTTCCGATCGTTGTTTGGACAGGACCGTAACCGTTGGGAGAACCGTTGTTTAAATCGTGACTTTTTCTGAAACCTAGTTCGTCGATAGCGGAGTAAAAAAGATCCGCTACTTTATCGAAAGTATGATCGAATCCGTCAGATGTAATTAAGTAGCCCTTTGTTCCGTGATATTTACTTTGCCTTAATCTGTGTATACTTGCATTTTCGGATTTTTTAAAGTAATAAAGAACGTTTTTGAAATCCCATCCCGGATTTCCATAACTGTACCACTTATTGTAATCGTGTTTGGATCCTCTTACGTAAAGCATAGAATTGACGCTACTGCTACCTCCGAGTCCTTTGCCTCTCGGCCAACCGCAAACTTTATTCGGAAATCCTTCGCACGCTCCCGGTTGCGGTTCGGTACTATAAAGCCATAAATTCGAGATTTGCGGTTGATAAGTAAAAGCCGGTACGTCACTGTTCGCTTCCGGTTCGCCGCCTTCTTCTATCAGTAAAACTCTCCAATCGGGGTTTTCTGTTAAACGACTGGCCATAACACAACCTGCACTGCCGGCTCCTACGACTATGAAGTCGTATTCTTTCGGTAAGTTTCCCGAATTCAATAGGTTTCCTTTATCTTCTGGATAAGGGCCGCCCAGATCGCATTGGTTTTTTAACATTGACGCCAAGAAAAGAGTGAAATATGTTTTTGCTAATCCGTTTCCGATGTAAGTAGAGCAAGAACTTTGGAAACACTGATCCATCTTTATATTCTGAAACATTCAACATTCTCTAATTAAATAATGTATAAAGCGTTCATAGTTTGTACATAATGTTTTATAATTTTAATTTTTCTTTCATTAATAAATGAAAAAAGGTAAACTAATAGGAAACACTACTTCAAATTTTATTATCGGTTGTTTTCATTCGGTTAGTGAAAATTCTATTGATTCCAATACAAGGATTATTTTCCCTTTGCACCAGTATAATATGTCGGCTTATGAAAAACCCTGTTTTAGTCTGCTTGAAAAGTAGAGAATTAAATAAATTTCATTTTGACGACAGGTGTGTATCGTTACTTAGTTATAAAAATTATATTAATTATATCTTAAATAAATATTAAGTTTAAATCACCGTAAAGAAAGTTTTATCCGTAATCGATAACAACATCAAAGAAATTATTATAATAAATAAAAAATTGTAATTAGAACTCTGTAAAAAAATTCGAAGTTAGCCTTGGATCCTCTGACTCTATTACGATTCCGTTGCCATTTTTAATAAATCACCCAACAGGTGGAAAGATCTATCGATAAATTTATTTAAAAGATAAAAAGATTAATCTCGGTGAACGGGCTAAAATCATCAGCTCTGATTAAAATTTTATCGAACGCGCTTTATATTTCCATTTATTTTCATACCTTAAAATTCATTAATCTGATAGGAAATAGTAACACGCATTGTTTTTTTTCAGTAAATATTTTATTTTAATTAAACTGTTTAGATGATACTTGTAAATTTAGTAAAATTACGATTTATTAAAAAGAAAACGCTGCTTTTGATTATTACCATGATTATTAGTGAACCGACCATTAGAAAACAGTAAAATAATCTGCCTACATTGTTTAATAAAACAAGAACGTAGTATACTTAAAAAATATGATTTATGGTTTACATATATATATGAACTACATTTTCTACAAAATGAATAACTTTGAAAATTTTACGTATGAAAGTGGCAGCCATTTAATATTTTTAATCATTGTAACTCCGTAAATATTAGTTTTATTGAATAATAATTTATCAAGGAGAACGTTAGCCTTTTATCGTCAACGAAATGACATATCAATTGTTCAAATAAACAGCTGAGACATCGCAAAAATTATGTAGTCTGACAGTTTTGTGCCTGTTTTCACTTACTCAAAATAGAAATTATTGTCAATTATTTTTATTGCCAATAATAGTAGGGTAGGTACATGTACACTAAATTTCATTAAAATATCTCGTAAAAGAAAAATAAACAATATAAAATATAAACTTTTATTAAAAAAACGTAAAATGGCGAACACAAGGAAATTAAGCGGTTTAGAAAATTTGTCCGCACTAACATTTTTGTTTATTTTAATGTCCTGGAATCGTTAGCTTGGTCAACGCCTCCCGGGATAACCTGTTTATAGATCCTGGGATATTTTAGGATAAAACAAGTGTAACATATACCTGTACTGGAGGGAAGTGATAACATTAAACTCAGTTCAGTTTGAATATATATATATATTCAACATAATATTAATCATCATTAACAGCATATTGGTAAGCGGAAATAATTACTTTCATTGTATAAATTTTATTTTGAATTGAATTATATTTCAATTAAACGATGCAAATTTTATCATAAATTGAATACCTTTATGTTTATTAGTTGTGACATTTTTTCCCCTTTTTGTAATCTCAAGGGAATGCAGATGACACGAGTAGTAAACAGAATAGTAGCATAAATTATACGTTCTCATAAAACATCATCGACAGTTCGTGTAAGATCCGTTATAATGTTAAGTCATTAAGTTTTGGTTTCAGAAACGATTAAGCTTAGGCGATAGAAACTATGTGATGAACAAAATCAAGAGAAGGTTGTTTCATGGACAGCATTTTTTGATCGATTTCTTTTTTTTAAGGACTACCACAGCAGAAATAATATCTGAAATGTCTTGATATTTTATTCAATTTGAATAATTAAGAAAATTATATTAAACTAAATAATCATTTTGGCAGTTCTTCTTCCGTCCAAGTACACATTTACTTTTATACATTCGTAAACTAACAGATCCGAGGTTATTCTCGAAATTATATGATCACTGTTGTCATTTGTCACTTACCTCCGACGCAGTAACTTTCATTTTCGTTTTGTCGTAAAATATGAGTACAATTTAAATAATTTGTGTGTGTGCGCGCGCGCTAGGTGAGCGTATATATATATATTTATAATTTATTTTCTTTCTTTATTTTTTTTTCTGATAGCCAGTTGATACTTCATAAAAATGATATGTCTAAAAATCAGAAATTTTAAAGTATATTCGATTTTGCATCAAATGAACCTTAATAGTTAAAAAAGTGGACATCCGATAAAAGTCCGTGTTTAAACTGTATTTTATTTAAAGATAGTTTTTCGAGTGCTTGGTAAACCACAGTCCCAAAATTGGCTTAAAAATTATATTTCTTCTTTTGTCCAGAATTGTAAGTATAAAATATTAAATAAATATATTAATAATAATATATAAATAATAATAATAATTAGCTAATAACAATATATGAATAGATTCTATTACTAATATTAATATAATATAACAGTATTACTAGAATATTTAAAAAATGAATCTATCCTAATATTTGGAATGGAAAAACTACAAAAATTATATAAATTTGCGTTCTTAGCTGCTAAACATTGCACTAAAGATGAATATAAAATTTAATTCGATGTGGTAGAAACAATCTTTTATTCATTTGCAATACAAAACTTTCAGAATTTTTCTTGTTGGTTTTCAATAAAAACGGATTTTTAATCATTTTGTTCGGTTTTTACTGATTAAATCATCTCAATGTGAAATTCCCTTAAACGATTTTTTGTCAAGTTTTATTTACTTATTGGCAATCTAACAAAGTAAATTTACGCGAGTGTTTAAAAATAGAAGTGCTTTTCGACTCCAATTAGTTGGATTTTACAGATCGTCTCTCGTAAACTTCTGGAGGTGCATTTCCGGAACCAGTTCTTTACTTTAATTTTTCATGTAAAACCGCCTATGTAACCGCGAATTTTTTCTCAATAATTTGAGTCAGTTGTGTTTGAGATAACATTATTTTTTTACTTTTTAAGCTGAAACCTGGGTGAAATCTTTCGTTAGCCCTAACCAGAAAACAAACATTCACACTTTTTTGTGTGATCTTTTTTTCATTATTTTAATGATAGGAATGCACTCTGCATACTGTACATAATAGTCTGTTTTTTATATTAAAGAAAAGGCTGTAGTTATAATTATATGATTTATTTACAATGATTTGTTATAAAATTTTTAAAAGTTCAATCTCCGCTGTCTTTGTTTCGTTACCCACAACTGAAGTAATGTATAATACTTTCCAGTTTTTGCATTGTTATTCTTATGACTGCATTCTTATTACTTTTAGTATCGTATTACCACAAGAAAAAAAATGGGATACAGAAAAAGTACGGGTCAGGTAAAAAGTTTTAATACATGTTTAAAAATCACGATCGCTGAAAAAAGTGATATAAAATATTTTAACCCTATTGTGAGAAAGATATCAGAGTATTTTTGCAATGGATTTGCAATGTCTAAAAAAAATTGCTTAATATGAAAAATATCACATATATAATTTAAATCTATATATATGCTTATATAATTATTTTAATATTTTATTTTATTTCATCATGCACACATGTAAGACGAAATTTAAATGTTATATGTGATTTTAGTTACACCAATTTTTACTTCATCAAAACATCCACCTTTTTATTCCAAAATTCCGTAGGTAAAGTATTAACATAGTAATCTCTGTCAAATTTTCTTTATTTTTCTTTTCAGACATAAAGAAAATAAACTGAATCTAAGATGTAGTTGATAAAATTATGATCTAAGATTCCGATAAGTTAAAGTGTTTGAAAGACCGTACCTATGAAACAGTTTCATTTAGAAATCGATTACATTTTTAATATCTAAAAATATATATATGTATAGATTTATAGGTGTCTTAGTTTTTGTAAAAATCAGAATGTCCTCCTGAATGAACTGAATTTCGTTTATAACACAATAGCTGCTACACCGATGTGAATGAGTTAGTCGTTTTTATTGAATTTCGAGAACGTTTCAGATGTAAATTTATCCAGTTACAGATGAAAACGTACAAACAAAACAACGTATTCCACTACGTGCCTTATTTTTTGTATATATGTAGCCTATTATTCAGGAATATTTTGAGGCGCGGATTAAATCATTTTAATAAAAGCTATATAATCACGAGTGTCATTTTGAATTTAATTTTTTTTTATCGTTGTCGCGATGTCAGCGATTTAATAAAAAAAATTTATTTTTACCACAGTTTTTGTAGGAAGGTTGGTGACGTAATTCTTGGCAAGTATGATACCCATGTACTCTGCATGTAAGTAAAGGTTTGTCAGTGAATTCTACCATAGGCTTTAATTTTTATTTATTTTTGTGTTTAACACATAACTGAATCAAATTTCATTTATAATCTATATTTGATTTTTGACATAACTCTCTTATACAAAATTATGATGAAAACTTGTCTTTAACAGCGATATTTATCGATTACTTACGGGAATAGTCGCAGCAAAAGCGGATTCGATCACGCACTACATGAACCGACTTCTTTTACGTATATTTTTGAGATTTATTATTGTACGGATTCAGAGGCTCGTATATATGGGACAATTTGTTGGTTAACTTTTGGGGTTAATATTTCCAAGGGGTGGGATAGATAGTTTCTTTGGGGTCAATTTTCTCAGAATTTTGCAAACATAACCCCACTTTATATTAAGCTCAGAAAATGCGTGAATGCTTATCTTACCGTTAAAAAAAAAATTACCCCAAATTCTCTTGCTTCCCCAGAAAAAAAAGCCTTCTTTTTATTTATTGCGTGTTTTTTAACCGAATTTTTAACGTCTTCGTGGCATAATAGTAGTTCATACGACTCAAAAATATACTACGGAGACAATATTGCGAGTGGGGGAGCCGATCGGTGATTAAAAAATCGACTTTTTTTCAATAAATAACATTTTTTTGGTTTATTTTGGCGTATCATTATTTTTCAACTATATTAGAATAAATAACCGATGCCAGGAAAGTAGAAATTATTACAACTTTGTTGTCAGCTTTTTTATTTTTCATAAGCAGGTGGTTTTAATTGAAGATATGAAAAGATTACAAAATGAGTATAGTGGCTGCATTACAAGAATACTATTAAATGGGTTCCATCAACTAATATAAAACTAATTTTAGTTAGTAATATCAGTTCCATAGTGACTACAATTGGCTATCTATAACTACCGAACGGTCCCGGTCTACACCGTTAAGCAATCTGTACCGGATAAATTCCGAAAAAAAAAACAATAACCTATATTTATATAAAGTTGTTTTCAAATGACGTTACCGTCAGATATTGTCTTGATCTTCCACTTCCGCTTGAAGAGGAAGTGTATAAGGATCTTAGGTCGTATTAAGTGGGAGTTTGAAAGCCTGTAACTTAAATGTATAAGTTCATTTATTTTAAATTAATACAGTATTACACATTTAAATTGCAAGCTTCTTAAATGTTAAAATTAACTTAAAATAAATAAAAATGAATATTACCTTTATTATCCCGCGAATTTTAAACGGGGAATTTTGTAATCACGGTATCTAACTTGTGCACGAATAAAAGAGAATTTATTCCATAACCACTTTTTAAGTGTTTATATAGATTATTTTGTTTATATTGCTTATTTTTGTTTCATGAATATTTATTTTTGAACTGTTATTCATTCCTTAAAATTAATGTTCTTTATTAATTTACGATATATTGTTTTCCATTGTTTTCTATATTTCTTTGTTTAGTTTTTTTTTTGTTAATTATCGGCGCGGATTTATCACCGTTGTATTGTCTGCTACTAAAAATAGACGTTCTCATTTTTATTTTGGTTATAAATTATTGATATTATTTATGCAAGTTATGTTCAGTTATTTGTAACAACTGTCAGAAACTAAGTAGGTATTTATTTAAATTTGGGTTAAGCAGATAAATTTTCGCAATCGAAAGTTCTATTCATAAAACACATATTTCATGTAACTTTACACATGGCAGTGATATAGATCCGTAAATGCCTCTACAGCTCAGAGACTTACTAATGTACAGTCAATGCCGCCTTTGGTTCCCAATAAAAATTTGGGGTAATTTTTTTTTTAACGGTAAGATAAGCATTCGCGAATTTTCTGTAATATAAAGTGGGGTTATGTTTGCAAAATTCTGAGAAAATTGACCCCAAAGAAACTATCTATCCCACCCCTTGGAAATATTAACTCCAAAAGTTAACCAACAAATTGTCCCATATATACGAGCCTCTGTCCCGAATTTAATGAAAATCAGTTCATCCAGTCGAAAGGTACTAATCTTCAAATACGCCAACATAAGTATATCTGTACGTACGAACATTACACCCACTTTTGTTTTGGGTCCCTTAGGTATGAAACTTCGAGAAATGTCAAAAATACCATACCCCATTTTTTTACCATACATTCATTCCTTCTTGTAGCATAGCTCTAGAACTACTATGACAGCAAAGTAAAAATATCGAGCGATAAATGATGAACTTCAGACAATGTGGCTGATTTGGCTGAAGCCGAACTAAATTGACGGCTATTATCTGTTGACATGGTTACAGATCCAGAATCCGTACAATAATAAATGTTAAAACTGTACGTAAAAGAAGTCGGTTCATGTAGTGCGTGATCGAATCCGCTTTTGCTGCGACAATTCCCGTAAGTAATCGATAAATATCGCTGTTAAAGACAAGTTTTCATCATAATTTTGTATAAGAGAGTTATGTCAAAAATCAAATATAGATTATAAATGAAATTTGATTCAGTTATGTGTTAAACACAAAAATAAATAAAAATTAAAGCCTATGATAGAATTCACTGACAAACCTTTACTTACATGCAGAGTACATGGGTATCATACTTGCCAAGAATTACGTCACCAACCTTCCTACAAAAACTGTGGTAAAAATAAAATTTATTTATTAAATCGCTGACATCGCGACAACGATAAAAAAAAATTAAATTCAAAATGACACTCGTGATTATATAGCTTTTATTAAAATGATTTAATCCGCGCCTCAAAATATTCCTGAATAATAGGCTACATATATACAAAAAATAAGGCACGTAGTGGAATACGTTGTTTTGTTTGTACGTTTTCATCTGTAACTGGATAAATTTACATCTGAAACCGTTCTCGAAATTCAATAAAAACGACTAACTCATTCACATCGGTATAGCAGTTTTTGTGTTATAAACGAAATTCAGTTCATACAGGAGGACATTCTGATTTTTACAAAAACTAAGACACCTATAAATCTATACATATATATATTTTTAGATATTAAAAATGTAATCGATTTCTAAATGAAACTGTTTCATAGGTACGGTCTTTCAAACACTTTAACTTATCGGAATCTTAGATCATAATTTTATCAACTACATCTTAGATTCAGTCTATTTTCTTTATGTCTGAAAAGAAAAATAAAGAAAATTTGACAGAGATTACTATGTTAATACTTTACCTACGGAATTTTGGAATAAAAAAGGTGGATGTTTTGATGAAGTAAAAATTGTTGTCACTAAAATCATATATAACATTTAAATTTCGTCTTAAATGTGTGCATGATGAAATAAAATATATATATAAGCATATAAATAGATTTAAATTATATATGTGATATTTTACATGTTAAGCAATTTTTTTAAGACATTGCAAATCTAACACTCTGATATCTTTCTTTCAATAGGGTTAAAATATTTTATATCACTTTTTTCAGCGATCGTGATTTTTAAACGGGTATTAAAACTTTTTACCTGACCCGTACTTTTTCTGTATCGCATTTTTTTTCTTGTGCTAATATGATACTGAAAGTAATAAGAATGCAGTCATAAGAATAACAATACACAAATTGGAATGTATTATATATTACTTCATTTGGGGTAACTAAACAATGACAGCGGAGTTTGGACTTTTAAAAATTGTATAACAGATCATTGTAAATAAATCATATAATTTTAACTACAGCCTTTTCTTTAATATAAGAAACATATATACAGAGTGCATTCCTATCATTAAAATAATGAAAAAAAGATCACACAAAAAAAGTTTGAATACTTTGTTTACTGGTTAGGGCTAACGAAAGATTTCACCCAGGTTTCTGCTTAAAAAGTCAAAAAATAATGTTATACTCAATCACAACAGACCGAAATTATTGAGAAAAAATTCGCGGTTACATAGGCGGTCTTACATGAAAAATTAAAAAAAAGAACTGGAGTCGAAAAGCACTTCTTTTTTTAAACACTCGCGTAAATTTACTTTGTTAGATTGCCAATAAGTAAATTAAACTTGGCAAAAAATCGTTTAAGGGAATTTCACACTGAGATGATTTAATTAGTAAAACCGAACAAAATTATTAAAAATACATTTTTATTGAAAACCAAACGACAAAAATTCTGAAAGTTTTGTATTGCAAATGCATAAAAGGTTGTTTCTACCACATCGAATTTAATTTTATATTCACCTTTAGTGCAATGTTTAGCAGCTATGAACGCAAATTTATATAATTTTTGTGTTTTGGATCGCTAACGAAAATCGGATTTTTACCGTTGACGGGATTCTTAAATTTTGTTTAATTCTGCGAAGAATGCCGTTCAACGTTGTTTCTGGGGTGAAGGGTCTTCATTGTTGAAGGTGATTGAAGATTAAAATATCACTATATATAATTAAATGTATACTGATCTGCTTCCATTAGATGATGATGAAGATTAAAACAAAATGAATTAAAATATAATCATCAATATTTAAAGCACGATTTAAATTCATCATCCTGTGTGTAAACTTGCAAAATGGATAACCGTAGTTGCTCGTCAGCAACGAAGCCGATGTTACTGCTTGAATTCACGACATAGAAACTGTTCAACCTAAAAAAAAGAGTAACAACGTCTTTCAAAAGTACATCTAGCTTTTACTTAATCGCTTCTTGTTTCTTATAAATAATCTCTCATAAATATATCACTACTAATTCGAACTCATACTTCAATAATCAACACGCTTACGACTTACAGATACAGGTGGAGATTAGTACTCGTCACGTAGAGCTACATCTTGATCCAGAATAAAGTATTTTGCATCTTCCAGAGTAGTATTTCCATCTAATAGAAATCTGGAGTAGTATTTCCAGAGTAGTATTTTACATTTTAAAATTCTATTCGGTTGTGTGCCCTATCTTCACATACAAAACGGCCTAAATTTCATCAAAAAGATACGTAATTTTTCACCACCATAAACTTTTATTTTTATTACTTTTTTTTTGATGATTAATTCACCATATAAGGTTGAAGCTTTATACGGTGAAAAATTAAATGGAAATTAAATTATCCTATTAAATGAAAATTTTATAGCGTACGAAAAATGCCAACATACATTTACTTTTGAACGATAACGCGATAAAACTATTTACACCTGCTTCATCCTTTTAAAAATGTAAATTCTTAACATATGTAATGACTAGTTTTAATAAAACGCCTTTCTGTTTATCTTTTCTTTTCAGAGAAATGTATCTATTTAAAAAAGTATTTTTAAGAGGTAGCTTTAAGAATAATTATCGCACATTAAAATACTATTGCAAACTAACGATACCCTTACGCAGTTTATTCTCAGTACGTGAAATTATTAAATTTCAGATAAACTTCTCTACTGTCGGCGTTTAACGCTCGCGCGTTACAACCTAACTCGATGTAAAACTCCTCGATCACCTTCCTGCAAAACGATCGAAATTCTACTTTGTCTACAACTGTACTGACAGAATAAAATAAAAAGATTGACCGCTATGGGAAACGCAAGTACCCATATAACGCGAGCGAAGTTGCGACGGGGAGCTAGCATATAATAATTTTGAGTAGTAATTAAAGTAAATGTTGATAATTATTTTCTGAAACCTTTTTACAAAACAAATAAATTTTATAACTAAGCGAAATAAATAAAGTGGCGGCTTTTTTTTCAATTATTTATAATAAAACACTTTCTATGTACATAATCATACAGTTTATTTTCGCAACAATTTACACAATCACAATATTTTTTTAACAGATTTCGCTTACAATTTAAATAACCTAGTTACAAATTATGTTATAATAACAATAAATATAATTTAATTTTTTATATTTAAAAAAAAAAACATTATCTTACACTTAATTTTTTTTAAATAAATTTATACTCTCAATTTTTTCAGCTAGTTGATACGTGTGTTAGGGCCGTGTAAAAAGTAACTTTACTCGCCCATCCTTTTGACTACCCTAATCGGTTCTTTAACATTTCGTTACGGTCTATACTTATACATTTTGATATTATTTAAAGTTGAGCGGCGGTAAAGAAAGAAAGGACCAGTGTTGTGTCGATGGACTGTTTGCCGGATTATAAGTAAGCCGATTTTTTCTCCTTCGTTCTTTTTGAAACGGTGATCGTACACTGCTGCGTAATAAAGTTAGTAAGCGCTTGTGGAGAGGCGCTTGTTTACGACTGCAGCCTATGCCGATAGAGTTTGATGCTAGCCGATTCAACTGTCTACAAAATATTCTGTTCAACTTTGAATAATACCGGAATAAATTAGTTGTGGAATACTACATTGTATACTCGAGAAATGAACTCTGGTTACCATTCTGTGCAAAGTAACTGAAATGTCTTCTGAATGACTTTATCGTTGATCTTCTAAATGATTATATATCCTATGAATAACTAATTTTGTGTGTGTGTGTGTGTGTGTGTGTGAATAGTTTTCGTGGAGAACTTATGTCAGATTAATAATTATAACTAATTGTACTATTTACCTTATATTTTAATAAATCATAATCTTACTCTAATTAAATTAATTTATAAAAACTATATAATTTCTACATTCATTTTAGATATTACAATTATATGCATGTGTGTGCGTGTGTGCTTATAACCGAATAAAATATCAAATTTATAATCAAATCCTAAACAACCGCAACACTGTTTCGCTAACTTAACTATGTGGTTGTACGCACGTCCAATGATCGGAACGTGCCCTCAGTTCTGTGGAATGGCTCAAGCAAATCTTGAATTAAATGAAGTGATTTCGGAGAATCTCTGAATTATCGAGCGAGATCGATTCACCTACACGCATTTACAAGGCAGAACGTTGCTAGGAGAAGATACCCGGAGCAGTGAACGCAATCTAAGGTTCGAGTGAATTAACCTTTAATGATTTTTACATCTTACGATCCAAAGTAGGATCGTAATAAGAAGGGCGTGAAAATAGTGGTGTAAATTAAATCTGATTTGTTTTGTTTTACGTAGAGGATTGAATATTATTCAAATTAGAATTTTATTCGCAGTAGGATGTATTAATAATTCTGCAAATTATGCCCCTTGCCGAGTACCAACAGCATTTAAACTTGTAAACAGTGTTGGCAACAATATTCGTTGTTGCCAGAATGGTTATGTTCTTGTAAAATGAAAAGGAATTGTCGGACAGTCGCTGCAGAGTAAATTAATTGCCTAAAAGATATACAATTTATTTTGAATATTTCTGTTAAGTTAAAAGACGATCTATTTATATAATGCTGCAATTATTTATCTTGTTTTAAAATTAAACAGTGCAGTTTTAAAATATTAATTGTAGACCTTACGGCGCGATAGCTTTGTTTTTATTTCACCCTAATTTTAATAATACCGCAATCGGCGATTTTGTACGTTCGTCGACTTTTAACGCGCTACCTGAAGTTCTAACACAAGGTAGACCGTCTTTAGGATTGAAGTTAGCACATTATTTGTTCTCAATCGTGAGGCTATACTGTAAATGTCATTCGCATAACCTCACTCCATCATATTTTATGCTTTATCATGACTTAAATATAAACTCATTTTATAATTAATCTAGTAGCAATAGTCGGGATTGTTTGACTTAACATAGGCGACTCAAAAAAATAATCTTGAAGTAAAAATGCAGTTTATCCCTTTGTATAGAAAACTAATTATATTTACTTAACCACGAGTTTTCATAACTGGTGAAATTTTTATGAATTGCTTTCATTACAATTTCGCCCCTGTGTTAAATTTTTTCGTTTTCTTTAGTACCAAGATTTTAGTTATTTATATCTTGAAGAATCATTTAAAAATAAAACTCTTACACCCTCTGAAATGCGTCATTTATACGGTCTAAAATATTATAGACTTCTTATTGAAATACTTTTGATGTACAACTGACGGATTCAATTTACCGCTTATTAAATCTGTTCAAAGCACTTGCTGTAAATTATTATTAATGTTATTAAAAAATTGATATTCGTTGTTATTTGCTGTGTTGCACACATACACAGACATGCATATTCTTAGAAATTAAAAAAAAATTATTATAAAATAAACTTAAACAAATATTCCTACACTTAGAGTGTATATCATACTACATATATTTAAATTCATTCTATGAAACTTAAAAAGATTAATTTCAGTAAATTAATATATATATTAATTATATATTAGAAATTACCGCAGAAATAATTTTCTACCTTTTTTTAAAGCTTATATCACTAGCAGTTATAGTATATTTTAAACTTCCACATTAAATCCTTCACAATAAATTCTAAATTTAAGGTCGAAGTGGGTGTTATTCTTCCTGTTGCTTACTTGTTCTAATTCTTTGCTATAGCATACAAGCATACGTGTATATATTTCTCATTAATTTAAAAAGTCATTTTTATTACTAGATTAAAGATTCTGAACATTCTTTAGTTCACCTCTACCCGTAGCTTTTTATCCTTTTTAATAGCGTATTTTCATAATTTGTATACATTCGTGGTTCTTGTTTGTGTAATTTTAAGTCGTAATAAATAATGTTTTACCTATTACTTTTTCGGGACCTTCTCTGTTATTTTTCAGCACGGTATTTTAATTTCAATATCGATTAGGTGATACTTATTATTTATTATTATTGATTGTTTTTACAACTTTTCCATTTAAGCAATTTTTGGTCTTTTCTTTAACCTTTTATTTTGTTTAGATCGTTATTCTTTTAAAAATGTTCGCTTTCTTCAAGTCTCGTACTAGGAAAATATTTAATTGTAATACTTTAAAGCAAAATAATAATAATAATAATGAGAGTACATGGGACTCTCTGTGACTGATATGACCGGAGATAGGAAGTGTAGTCTGGTAAAAATATAGTTTTTGTAGTGGATATGAAACTAATGAAGATGTTCTTCATAAGACCAAAAAAAAAAAATAGATGAACAAGATATATTTTTTTCGCTCGTTTGGGCAATGAAGCTAATAAACCTCACCAGGTCCCAATTTAAAAGAATTTTACTCCATATTCACACAACTCAATGAGTATAACCAATACATACAGTACTTCGAGTCGGGTACGTAGTGAAATATCCGTTATCTTAATTATTCATCAAACAAGCGAATCGATGGCTTAATAAAAACCAAGATTGCGAAAAATAGCTTAAGGCTTAAAATCTCTAGAAAAGCAACAGTAGAACAATCGAATGTAATAACGAATGATTTGTTCATTATCTTGCATTATGAAGCTTACATGTCGTGTTAACGGATAACGTTACTCATCGCTTGTTCATATATTCGGAAAAATTACCTTTCATTGTATAAGATTACATCAGCTTGATTCTCAGAAACGAGAAAGATTACTTTTTTATAGATGTAGGCGTATCGTTGTGTTTACATCTTACATTGTATCTATCTATTGTCATCTTAGATTGTACTAAGTATTTAATTTTCCAGAAACGAATTCAGAAGAAATCATAGTAAAAGGTGAGATCATTGCCTGTTTATTTTTACTTTTTCACGCTAGACCTTTGAAACAAAGAATACTGCCTAAATTATTAAATACATCTTTTGAAAGAAAAAAAAATTTTTTTAAGTTTGAATAACATTTTTTAAAAAATCGCTTGTAAATTTTTATTATTAATATTTATAATATGAAAAAATTAAATTTTTTGTTTTAGATTTCATTATTTTTGTAATCTCTACACGGTTTTGAAGAGCGTTTTGTTCCGCAGATAATTTATGATTTAGAAGAAATGAATGTTTGTTTGGTATTGTCCGGTTGCTAAATGCGAACAATTTCCTTATCTATTTTTTTCCTTCTTAACTTAGTAATTAAATTTTTGCTGTTGAGCGATATTTCGGAGTATAAATATCATACCTAATGCAATTATGACGTTAAATATTGAATAATTGTAGTTCAATAACTTATTTGTCGTAATTTGTTGTCTTTTGGTAATTTGTTTGTCTGATTTATAAGATCCTTGAAATTAAAGTTTTAAAACGCTAAGTTATCTAGGTTTCTATGTTGGTATTCCCCAAGCGGCTTTTACCATATCGGCACCTTTCTCTGCGACCATTATTACACTAGCGACGGGATTTCCGTTAGGCACTAAAGGAAATACAGATGCATCCAACACTCTTAAATTAGTGATCCCGTGTACACGAAGCTCGGGGTCGACGACAGCGTTTCGATCGCCTACCGGACCCATTTTGCAGGTACCTGCTTGATGATTTTCTGGGCCGGTATGCCTCGTAACTAAACAAACCCAGTAATCGTCTGAAGCGAAAGCCAGGTGCTCGCAACCCGGAGCGGGAGTTTTATCTATTTCAAATCCCCATTTTTTAAGCGATTCGGTTTCGGTCAGACGGATTGAAATTTTAATACCTTCTATAAGAATATTCATATCTAATTTTTCTTTGAAATAATTCGGATTTATTTTCGGCGGTTCTTTCGGATCTTTGTTTCTCAAAGTTAAAAAACCTTTACTCATCGGCATGATGTTTGTCGGTCTTATGTGTACCACTCTTCTCCCGCATTCATCACCTATGCGTCCATCAGAACATTCATCGGACCTACCGCTGCTAGAACAGCTGGCAGAATATCCGTCGAAGAAAAGTTGAATGTCTGGAATGTCGTCCGTAGCGTAACTGGATTTCAAAAATGCGGTCATTTGCGTCAATCCGGTGCTCGATAGCGGTCCTGTTCTCGTTTTCATAAACTCGTGTACCGCATCCATTGTAAGCATTCTCTTATTACTGTCGTTTATAAAAAACTTGAAACCAACCGAAACATGATTGTGTAAGTTGTGTCCTACTTTCAAGTCTTTGATTACTGGTATTCCGACTTTTTTTAAATCTTTTTTCGGTCCGATTCCTGATAAAAGTAAAATGTGGGCAGAACCTATCGCTCCCGCAGATAAAATAACTTCTTTCTGAGCGTTTATTTTATTTATCTTCCCCTCTGCATCGATAACCTCGACACCTGTTGCTCTTTTTGTCCAGCGATCGATAATTATTTTTGTAACTTGAGTATTAATTTTGACGACTAAATTTTTCCTATCCATAACCGGCCGAACGTACATTCTTGCAGTGCTGCCACGCAAACCGTCCTTTATCATCGCTTGAGCTATGGCGAAACCGGTTTGATTTCTTCCATTAAGATCTCTCTCTTCGTAACCCAAACTCTTAGCCGCTTCTATAATGTCTCTCGCTAAAGGCGGTTGATAAGGGAATTGTTGTACGGTCATCGGTCCCGATGTACCGTGATAATCCTCGTCTATAATATTTGGATTCAGATTCGTTTCCGATTTTTTGTAATACGATAGGCATTCTTCGTAACTCCAACCGGTGTTGCCGTCTTTCGCCCAGTTATCAAAAAGATTTCTATGGCCTCTTGTGTACATCATTCCTGAAATCAGATTAAGTTTTCTTTAAAATTATGAAACGAAGCTGAATTTCAGATTTGGATTCGCTTATTTTAAGTTATGACCAAAAAATAATTTTTACCGAGTAGGGGTGACCGGGAAAGAACTACAGTGCTTCATATTCTGGTAAATTTAAAAACGTTCTTAAACCGTCTTGATCTGATATTCTGTTACCCGACAAAATCTCACCTTCGACAATGCCAAACAGCTCGCTACGTCGATAATGTATATTTAACAACCGCGTACATATGTTTTACCGCTGTTCGGTTTATTTAAGTCTGTAAGTATTACTGATCTTGCATCCTATCTTATTTTACGGTTTCTTAATAGCAAAACAAAGGGATTTCGCCCTGCTTGTAGGCTTTAGGGGGAAAATCTCCCTTTATGTTAGAAGAGTATTCCTTCAGCTCTACAGACCCGTTTCGGGATATCCGTATACGAAGTGACCACTTCTGGAATATAACAGTTACAATACATGAATTAAATCAGAGTAGTATATGAAGGGTCTAAAACGGAATAAAAGTTAAATTCTTTGACGAATCTCTTCAGCAAATGTATGAAGCACACACAAAGATAGAAACACTTCGATTTGAAAGAAGTAAGAAAAGATGTGTGGGAAGAGGAATCGATTTGAGATAAGTCAGCCGACTGATCTCAAATCGATTCCTTCCTGAGGAAGGGCGTTAAATTAAACAGCCGTTGAATTTAACGCCCTTCCTCATCGCGCCGACCATTTTCCCTCACCATGTTTATTTTAATTACAAATTATTAACATTCTTTTTGCTTTATTTATTCTTAAGATTTGATCTTTCCGTAAAAATAAATTATCGTTAATTTCGACTGCTAGTGCTTTTAGAAAAAAACGGTTCAAACCTTAGATTTTTACGTCATACTGCTACTACTTCACGAAATTTGAGCGTTTCTAAGACGGGAGATGCATTTTTAAGGTAATAAATATTTACAATTTAACTCAGTTACTTCTTTACAGTTGTAAGTAGCCTGAACAGAGTAAAGAATTATCATTGTTTTCGTTCAAGCTACTCTATTTGATAAGTAAGACGTTATTTTCATCGTCAATGAGAGTAATAATACAACAGATGATTTGAAGCGATTTGAAACAGCATTTTAAATAACTCGTTTATCACTTTGACAGCTGTTCACATTTTGATAAAGTTATTTATCGCTTTTTCATTATTACAAAACCGCTATGACAACAGCACCTGCAAATATCCGTGTTCCAATAATTTATGATTTCAGATTTATATCGAACGGTACGTGATCTGTTTTTTTAGGTTACAGTTTAATAAAAATGTCAAAATAGTCCGGATGTTCAACCTCAGTTTAAAAAATGGTTTGTTTTAATATAATTATTTAAAAGAACTTGAACACAGTAAATATAAGGCAATTCTTAAAGAAGTGTATGATGCAGCGTAAAAAATAACTTCTGTCGAGTGTTAGTATCGAGAGAACAGTACACAGGATATCTGCTGAAGCCGATCAAAGTGACGAATCATGGCAGAATGTTTGTCGGTATCGCTGCGAAAGAAAATAACCGTAAAAAATTGATTGCTTAATTTAAAAGAAAAGGATTACCGGACCAACAATTTCAGCGCTTTGTGATAAACTTACGTGAAAATGATTGCTGAAAATTTATCTAATATGTTGTAGGAAAAGAGCTATTGATTTATGGCTTATCCTGTATATATTTTTAGTATTTTCTTAATGTTTTTAAAATCACATTATTCATTTTAACGACCCTGAGTACCTTTGTCGCAATCGAAACATTGAAGTAATTTAAATTAAGGGTATACACCGTAAAAAAAATAAAATTAAAAAGTTTGTCGTTCTACCACAGCGTCCTTTCTTTTTCCTGTTTAGCCTCCGGTAATTACCGTTCAGATATTACTTCAGAGGATGATTGAGGATGGTATGTATGAGTGTAAATGAAGTGTACTCTTGTACATTCTCAGTTCGACCGTTCCTGAGATGTGTGGTTAATTGAAACCCAACCACCAAAGAACACCGGTATCCACGATCTAGTATTCAAATCCGTGTAAAAATAACTGGCTTTACTAGGACTTGAACGCTGTAACTCTCGACTTCCAAATCAGCTGATTTGGGAAGACGCATTCACCACTAGACCAACCCGGTGGGTTTACCACAGCGTCCTGGAATGAATAAACCAAACCATCATCTTCGGAGTTGTAATTTGTCTTTAACAGAATAATATTTATGTTTTGATAAACACGATTTTTAAGTGTTTCTTTAAAGTTTTTGAAGGAGACGTCTTTATATATATTTTTTAATTAAATTATTTTAAGAAGTTTTGTCTTTTTACGTACAGATAAGAACCGTGTTGTAAATCCTAGATTTATTAATTTAAATAATTTTGATAATTCTGTTGTATTAAATTATATCCTTGTACTTATGCATTTTTAATCTTTATTCAGTTTTTCTTTTAATTTATAAAGTATGTGTATATGTACAGAGTCGGGCAAAAGTCCGGAATATGCCTTTTATATCGGCTTCTAGTTGATGAAGGAAAGGTGTTTGACAAGTGTTGTATAGCTTTTCAGTAAAGTTATACTCAGGGTAGCTGAAAATCCATTCACAACATAGAGTGTTCCAAAAATTATCAAAAAGTTTTTTTTTTAACATAAACATATTATTTTTGTAATTTCACAAAATTATTAATTATTATTTACGCGTAACTTAGCTCAAATAAGAATTTTTTTTTAACATATTATTTAATAATTTGTATTATTAAATGAAAGTATTTAAATTTGTATTTTTATTAAAATCAAATAAATTGATTTTTTGGCAATTAATTTCCTTTTTTGTGGCATGTCGAACATTCTGTACATGAAGGATAGGTTTCATTTAATCCTACTGAAGCTTTTTAAATTTCGGTTCGGTGAGTTTTTCTGTGATGAAACAAGACTGTGCAATAATACCGTGAATTCAAAAACTTCAATTCCGTATAAGTCAGTTAAAATTAAAAAAAACCCTTATTATCAAAAAGACCTTTATAACGAGGACCGTTTGAAATTACAAAGGTTAGCGGTTTGCTTATGCTTACACGCTAAAAGGTAAAAACAGAAATTGTATTTTGTTAATCTTTGGAACATTTTGGTTTTTAATGTACTTTCTAAGTATTTTCTTTTCTTACTAAGCGTAGATAAAACACACATTGCCCAGACTTTTACCAACCTTTATATATATATATATATATATATATATACAGAGAGAGAGAGACGAAATACATAATATTGTAATCATGATTTTTGATATTTTTAAAATAGAAAAAGTAAAGCTTATATTAACTGAAATAATACAGTGAAATTGTATTTTACAACAGGATAGATTTATTTTATCATTTATAAATTTTATATGTATTACACAAAATTTCTTCACTGTTATATTGCCATTAGTTATATTAAAAGTTGTTGAGAGGAATATCAGAGTGGTAGGAGTTCCGGTTTGTGACCATCTGCCGATTGTTTTCCGATAGATTTATATACGATTTTGTAAAATCGATTTTCGATTCGATTATCAAAATTTTATTCGATTCGATTTTATTTTGTATAATCGATTTATTTATTCCGATAGATGTAAAATATGATTTTTTTTTGACGTCAGTGAAAACTTTAATCGAGTTTTATCAAATAGTAAACTGCTTATATTTTCAATTTAGCACGTTCAGTTCAAGTGATGGACAATATCGATTTTTTTTCTTTCGGTAATCGATATTAGATTATTTTAGTAATCTAATTATTAGTGAAAGGAGGATACGCATTACACCTGTTAAATGGAAACTTATTTTTACAACAGCACTACTTGGATTTTTTTTTCTTAGAAAAATTAAGTATCGATTTATGTGTGTATGTGGTTAAAAGGATTTAAAATGTTTATTCATCTGAAGCAGAGTTTTTTTTTTACTGAAAGTTATTTTTTTACTACACGAATATACCCATTTCTTTCGTGAACGGAGTGGAATCGTCAACCTTATGGGTAAATTTCAGCTCATTTTCATTGGCTTAGTAATACCGATTTTCATTGTTACGTTCAGTGAAAAAGGAAATTGGAAACTCGCTTAACACCTGATCATCGCTAATACAGGTCGGTTGTTTTTGAGTATAGGTATTTTATACGAATAGATTATCGTTTAATGAACTGATTTGTTCTATTTTTTTTTTTTTTTTTTTTTTTTTTTAAGCGATTGTTAATGAGATCATCTTACTGTATTTATAATATTTAAATTCGAGAGAACTTAAACCGATAATTTTTAATATTGTTAATAATTTAGGTACTGCCAGAATCCTTTATGTTATTGGTTTAATAATAATATTTTCCTCTTTATCTGTGTCTTTAACAGTCCATCTTTATACCTCTGGTAATTATTTCATCTCGGCCTGTTGGACGTGAAATTTCAAGTGTAAAGTAAAGAATTTATCATTCTACGTCTTATAAATAGGATGAAGTACAGTAGCATTCTGATTGCGATTAAGTTAAAGGGACTGTATCGGATTAATGTTAGTGCCGCCACCTCGGGTCGATCGATCGTCATTTATTTCCTTGCGTCTATTTGTGCCAGCACACACGTGATCCGATAATCATGTGATCCGTTCAACACACGTGATCCGTTCTGATGAAATTAATAATGCGATATATTTTTTCTTAAAATACTTATCTTGTAAAATAAAACGAGCTAAAATATTAGAATCTTACCGTTCGAGAACGGTCTATAATTAAAATTGTACAAATGATTTTCCGAGAATCTCAAATTTTGTCCGATTGAAAGTAAACAACAGCTTTAGCATCTAAAACGCTTTTCTTTCTTCGGTCTAGAACAACCGCTACAATGGGATCCAGAATGAAGTACCCTAATAGAAGTAGAAACAATTACTGTTTTAGCATAACTATCTGGCAATGAACAAGTTCTTTTTTAGGAGTCTACAATAGAAAATAAAAAGCCTAGGAATTTCTGTTTTTTAAAGACATTACTTTGTGTAATTTTTTTTAACGCAGAAGTAAAATAGTTTTTTTTTACTCGCTGAAATCAACGAATTGTATCACACTAATAGGCCGTTTTAATAAGCCAAATAATTTGAGGAAGTAGAGATATGATATATAAAAAGGGAATTTTTTTTCTTAATATTTTATGCCCTGGTTTGATGATAAACCACATTCCTTACAATCACAACTTTTGGAACACCTCAGACTGCAGCATCCTTGAAAATTAAAAGCATGAAAGTCACCATAAATGCTGACGGTCAAGGTCACGTTTAATAAACCAGCCCTTGTCGGTCACTCTAGTTTAATAAAACTAATAATTTCCTCGGATACTTTTGGAGTTTATTATCTGTTAATTAATCTTAATACATAATTTCTCAGTAAACGACTCTTACCTGTCATAGCACCTGTTCCAGCAACCATTTTCCCACGCGGCCATTTGCAAACACCACCGTTAGCGAGACAAGCATTCTTTTGTGGCACCGTCTTAAGTTTCCAATCGAGGTCTGTATCGATGGCCGAAAATGCAAAAGCCGGCACAGATGTCGATGTAGGTTCTTCAGGTCCGGCTTCGATTAACAAAACTTTCCACTCTGGATTCTCACTGAGTCGAGATGCTATAACCGGACCTATAATTAAAAATTTCACTTAGTTATAAAATCATATATAACGTATAGATATTTACATAAAGTTTTGAGGACTAGAGACAAATTAATAAGACCTGAAAACCTGACGAAAAATTTTGTTTTCTGAAGAAAAATGTATAGACTTATATATTTTCGCGCGCGCGTGTGTGTGTTACTTATATGTTCGTGCATACCATTAAATTTGTATATAACTTCTAGGATCATTTCTATAGACGAATATATTGTTTCATTCACAAGTATTTGTCTATATCGCAAAGCGTTTTGAGAAATTAGTGAATTTCTCAAAACAGACAGAGGTGAGTAAATAATACCCGTAGGTCTCAGTAATTATATTAAATAAATCGATTCGCCCACTAGCCTACTACATTTCAGTAAAATTCTGTACGTCTTACTAAAATCCAGTGTTGATATATAATTAAAAGTATAATCTTATGTTAAAATTATTTTTCTAGATGATTTTATTACTTAAAAAACATCTGTTAACAACGTTCCTGAATTCGGTTACTGATGAAGTTTAACATTAATTTTTCGGTTATAACTTCATTAATTTAACGAAAAATAGTAAAAATTTCTATTTATTTGTTGAACCGTTTAAATTAAAATAGTTTAATTTCTACCTCTGTAACTTTTGTTTAATATTCCCTCCCCGATAACACCTCATTAAGAAAATTATAAATAAATTTCTGTACATTAAACACGTTTAAAAATCTCCAAATTTCTCAATTATTATTATTTTTTTAGTTATTTTATCCGTCCGGGAATATAAAAAATCGTATATCTGGGGTTATTATTTTTTTAGAATTGTAAAACCCGTATACTTGGGATGTAAAATTTTCATAAAATTCAATTTCCTCCAGTTAAACATCCAATTATTATCTCTTCGCCTCCTTATTGTGCTTTAATAAAATCATAAGTTACTAAAAAAAATTTAATGATTTTAAGTTAAATTGTTCGTGAAATATAAAAACAAACAGCCATCGCTAACCTACGCACGCACGCTCTCACACATACACAGATACACACTAATATTTAGTAATATTCTATTCTAATGTTCGACAGTAAAATCGAAGTCGCGTAGTAATAAACACGTTTTTTCTCTGTTAAGAGGAGGACTGCTTAAGCATTTTATTTATTGTATTTTTTCACGGTGCCCATCGTTTTATGCGGCAGGACCTATTTTTTTAAACGGCAACAAGCGGTATCTATTCATCCTCAATATTTTCAACAAATTACTAACACTATTTTGTTAATTATATCATATAACGTTTTAGTTTAACCCCGTTCCTTGTATACCTATCTAATAACGAAATAACTGCTATTATAGCTTTTTTATTCGAATTCGTTTCAACCGACCCGTTGAATTTTTATTTTTCTCGCATAGATTAATTAACTATATAGCCTTAATCCATCACAGCTTCCTACCTAGGGCGGAATTTAATTTTATTTACATGCAACGGTTGCTGATTTTGAAGGTGCAAGCTTTAAGTCCACAGCCGAATACTTTACCGGTTACAGCCGATTAGGCAATGGACTAAATTCCGATTTAATAACGAATTACATCTAATAATTGTTTTCGTGTATTTTATTTAATGATTTTGTAACGTAAATAATTTTCTAGAAAGAAGACCGATTATGTTCTAACTTCCCTTCTACCAAAGACGGTTTTCTATATCCTAGAAAGTTGAAAATTATGAAATATAAGTTGGCCTTAGACCGAAGATATGTAGAAATGGTAAAAATAGAAAAAGTACCAAAATGTTTTTCACAGGAGATCCTCAAAGAGGTCTTGGTAATTCAAAATTCTTTGTAGTTTAGTTTATTTTATCTTCAAATCGTTTAACTTCTTATTGTAACTGTGACTACACTTTTACTTAACAAATTGATTGATTTTTTAAATAAAAACTTTGGCTATTTCCTATTTGAAATTATATTTTGGATTCAATATTCTTTGTTCTTATTTATCAATAGTGTGTACAAATAATTTTAAAACGTAATTGAAAAAAATTTCGGGAATTGTTTTTTTAACATAATCCTGAAAAATAAGTTATATATTGGGTTTCTGTGGTATTGTATTTCAATCGGTGGTGTAAATAATGTTAGTTAATAGTGTTCTAGAAAAAAAAAGAAAAAAATAGTGGAGTTTAAATACAGCTAACAAGTTGGCCTGAATAGTATTGGTTTTCTTATTTATATATATATATATATATATATAGTCGAATAGTCGATGGATGATACCTTTACTGGTGAAAATCCATACTCAAAAATAGAAAAATGAAACCAATACTTATACTTTTTTTGATTTTCACAAAATTTATTTAAACATTAACCTGTTTCGATACACAGTACCTTCTTCAGATGATAAGTACAGAACATTATATTCTGTACTTAATGTATGTTCATATACACATGTTGTTCTGTACTTAACATCTGAAGAAGGTCTGTCATCGAAACAGCTGTCACGTTTAAATAAATTTAATTAAAATAAAAAACACACATTGGTTTTATTTGTCAATTTTGTGTGTGTCTGTACATTTTTTATATATATATATATATATATATATATATATATATATATATATATATAAAATATAGAGGAAAGTCGGAGTATGTTGATGAGTGGATGGGCAGTTCCATCTATTCATGATTATTTTTTTTTTTTTTACCTCCGTCTTGGGGCGGGAGCTGCTCTAATATGAACATAGCCCCGATGGAGACTCCCCTGAAATGAACGTTCATCCCTGAACTTTTTCCGTCGTCTTCGTACGGATAATCTTAACCAAAATCGCGTACACCGCGTGCCACGTCCGTTCGGTGGCAGCATATCCCCAAGATTTTATCTGGGGAACGCATGCCGAATTCCCTTCAGCATGTTTCCCTATACTGCAGGAACCGATCGCACAACACCCTTTGTTTTGCAGTGTTTCCTCCCCGTAGTAGTCGCATTTTGCAGAGGGTCTTAACGTCCGCGCGTACAGGCATGTTTTGAAACATCCGTGACCGGTAAGGAACTGGGTCAGCCCGTTCCTCGGTTACCCGTGATTACGGTCCGCCCGTCTTTGGAAATCCGGAATCAGCCTGCGGGTCCATCTGCTCTTTGTCGACTGAACCCATCTCTCCTACCGTTTGCGGACAAGCGATTTCTCCGCATCTGCTTTACTTTCTCCCCTGTACCGCTCCGAACTAGGAGACCCAGGGATGCAAGTCCGGTCACTACGCCGGCTTGGTACGTAGTGGATTTTTTCGTTCCAAGAAGTCCAGCTCAGTAGGAAGTCTGTGTGAAGATGAACGGTTCCGACTTAGGGTTCTCCTTTGTTCTTTCTACTAGCAAAACACAAAATTCTAAGCACTTCCACTTACGGAAAAACTGGTTTCAGATTTCAATTTAGCTCAAATATGTAAATATAGCGTTAAGTTTCCATCAGTATCTGACAATTTTATATTCTTAAATTGCCAATTAAATTAGATAAAAAAAGATAGAGAATCTCTCTCTCTCTCTCTCTCTCTCTCTCTCTCTCTCTCTCTCTCTCTCTCTCTCTCTCTCTCTCTGTGTGTGTGTGTGTGTGTGTGTGTGTGTGTGTGTGTGTGCGCGCGCGCGCGCGCGTGCGCGCGTGGAAATATAATAGACTCGTATGTTGCTGGCTGCATCTGCACAACTGACTTGTTGGACCGACAAGTTATATTGAAGTCGGTAACTGCAACTGATAAGTACGGCTCTCTTTTTGGAGTGGATGGTCCTCATATTCCAGTCAAATTCTGTTACAATTTTTGTTTGTTTTTATTTTATTGTTCGATAATATCTGTAACTTATAATTAACTTTTCAGCGTTGTAAGCACATTTTTTTGAAACTGTTTCACAGATTTTTCATTATTTTTTTTATGGTTCTTATTTACGTTACTTAACAAATATGTGTAACTTTTCGATCGTTATTTTTATTACTGAAAATGTATTTTCTCTTATATAACAATGTTACGCGAAAAAATAGTAAGCGATCGTGCACATTAAGCAACGATGTAAAGCGAAAAATCGGCGTGACATAGATATTATATGCATTACGACATGCAGTAGCCCGTGAAAGGGAGTAAAGGAACACTGTCAAGGACAGTGACATAATAAGATGAAAAAATAATCTGTACTTTATGGTCCGTGTTAAACAATCATCGTTAAGAAAATATAAATAATTATTGTACTGTTAACTGTTAGTAAATCAGAACTTTATACGGTCTGTTAATTTGCTACATATTGCACCAAAAGCTGTTTGAATATAATCTAGTATTTATTTAAGTATAATTATAATTTCATAAATTTAATCTAGTATTTATTTAAGTATAATTATAAGTTTCATAAATTTAATAATTATAAACGGGTAATTATTAGAATCTGAATATTTTACTCTAAGTTCTGCCAATTACTTCAATAATTAGAATTTCTCTCGACTACGTCGGGTCTTATCTTAGTCTCTCTAATTAATAATAATATTAAATGTATATTTCATTGATTCGTTACAAAATATACCGCATAAAAACAGTCTGTTGAAAATACAAATATCTAATAGAAAACCAACACTTTCGAATTTATTTAATATTTACATACGAATTAAATTCATTATAGAATAAAATAAAATTGCCATCAGTATATTGACCATTTACAAAATCGCTGTAATTATAATAGGATAAATGTTGTAGGAATACAAATCGTACTTTTTACGGAAAAATATGTGAGCTATTCGATTACGCGTTTCGATCGACCTGCGATAACGATCGTGAGACTAGATGTATGAAATAAGGTTTCCTTTTGTTATTATTATTCCGTTACAGATATATATGAATGTATTAGTTCAATATAGAACACGATAACTAATATAGATAGCGAAATTAATGAATATATGATGTAGGAAATGCCGACTGCTCGGGTACTTAAACGGATTACTTTGTAATATTAATCCTACTGCAACAAAATTATTGTGTTCAATGATAGGCTGTAATAATATTCCGCAATGTAATAAAATTTTAAGAAAATATTACTCACCATTTTTACGTTATTATTTGGTTTAGCGTTCCGGTTGGGGGGTTCCAACTGGGGGTTGCGATCAGCAGCCCACCGTCTGGAGTTGGATTTCCCATCATCATTTCGGTATTCTAATACACATCGCCCATGAATATATTAATCCGGAATGTAAAGTGATAGAACGTAGCGTGATTAGAATATAGAATTTGTCCGGTATTTTTTTTTTCAATAATTTAAGTGAAATTAATTAATCGATCCACGATTACCAATTTCCGATTACGTTTTTTTATCTTTGTACAGTTGTAAAAATTTAGATTTATTAAAAAAAAATCGAACGGATAAGATTTCCCAAATATGAATTTATTTATTTAGCGTTAGATTACGTCTTTCAAACGACCAGCAGTCGAGTTAATAGTATCTCGATTTATATTTCCCAATATTATTTATTGTTCCGATACAAGGTATGCGTAAAAACATAATTATATATATATATACGAAAATAATGGTACATAAGACGAAGCAACAATTTAGAAAATTTATGACGCATTTCGTTTGTAATTTAAATAAAAATTCTTATTTTTTATTACTTCATATTGCCGACTACTATGTAGACCAGCGTTTCTCAACCGTTCAGTATTTGCGACCCAATTTTCAATCATAATTTTCATCGCGTCCCCCCTCATACAATAACAATGTATGCAATAATAATGTATTTTGAGTACTTTGACGCTAAACCTACACTACGACCTTACTTAAATTACGTTAACAAACCCCGAGAATTCTTCGAATTAAAATTGAAATTATATTATAAGGAAAACATCATTCTTAAAAAAAAACCATTTGTGAATGAAAAAGCTTTACTTGCCTCTTACAAAGTTTCATATAAAATAGCCAGATGAAGAAAGCCTCGCACCATTATTGAAGAGCTTATGTTGCCAGCTGTAATTAAGATTATAGAAACTATGTTTGGAGATAATTTTGCCAAACAATTGCAATCCATACCTCTATAAAACGATACTGCTGCCGTCGAATTGTTGATATAGCTGATGATTTATAGCACCAGCTTTTCAGGAAGATGCGTGACAAATTGTTGTCGATTTGTTGCTTGATGAGGCAACAAATACCAATAAAGATACTCATTTCCTTGCCTATGTTCGATTTTGTGATGGTATGTCAGCAGTAGAAGAACTACTTTTCTGCAAACCAATAGAACTCAAAGTAACAGCACTCGCATCATTTGATATCTTAAATGATTTTGTAAACGAGGCAAAGATTGAGTGGAAAAATTGCGTCGGAATATGCACCGATGATGCTCCTTCAATGTCTGGAAGATTCAAAAATATACAAGCACTTGTGAAACAATAGTCTCCACAGTATGTCTGGACACATTGCATGATCGACAGAGAAGCTCTGGCTTCTAAATAATTGAGTCTTGGTGTGAATTTTGTGCTAACGACGGTTGTAACCGTAGTAAATTATGTAAAAATGAGACCCCAAAAATCAAGAATCTTTTCTGCACTTTGTAAAGACATGGTTGCAGTACATTCAGCGTTACTATTTTATTGCGATGGTTATCACATGGGAAATTTTTTGCAACGTGTGTATGAATTAAGAGATGAAATCGCCATTTTTCAAGAAGAGGAAAACCGACCGGAAACCGAGAAGTTTCGAGATGGTTTATTTGTGATTGAATTGAGCAACTTGGTCGACTTATTCGTGAAATTAAATACCTCGAATCTTCAACTCCAAGGATAAAATACAGATATGTGTATATGATACGAGTGATAAAGTTAATGCTTTTTATAGAAAATTGAAATTGTGGAACAGAAGTTTAAAGCAAAAACCCTAGAAATGTTTGCAAATGTGGATGATTGTGTTAAAACTGACAAGGCTGAAGAACAGCATGTGAGAGTTGTTTTTGTAACCGTTGAAAATATTTAGCCGTGCCGGCAAAGAATTTTAAAAAGTGTTTCCTTGCTGACGACAACTCGGTATCGAGTTACGAGTGGGTTAGGGATCCGATTCAAAATATTCCCGAAGGGCTCTCAGCTGCCGAAGGACTCTTCATAGACTTCATGGCAAGTTGGGAAATCAAAAGACAATTTAGTAATAGATCGCTGTTTGAATTTTGGGCAGGGGTTGATGATGTGGTTTCTGCACTATAACACGAGCGCTTCGTATACTATTACCATTTTCAATATCACCTTTGCGAAACAGGATTTGCTGATGATGTTGCTTTGAGAACAAAAGATAGATCTCGGCTAAATGTAGAAAAAGGAGACTGTCTATTTCTAATATTAAACATTCCTTCGAAAAACTTTGCTCTGCAAGACGACCGAAGGGAGTGAGTCATTAATAATTATTAAACTTGTTTTTAATTTAGTATCGATAAGTTAATTATTAATACGTTGTGCAGTACTGATACAATCCTATTTATGAATATATTCTATCAGTGTAAATGTGTATCTTATTATATATTACGTCAGAATGTATTTTATTTTGCTTTCCTTTCAGTAAGTTTATAAACTTTTTCAATATCTTCTTTTCGATATGTTCGTATTTAGTGTTATCACGCTCCCCTGGGAGGGACGCCCCTTACAGGTTGTGAAACACTGATGCAGACGTTTGTAAATCCGTTTATAAAAATTAAACATGTGTTCTACAAATTCTTTAAAAAATTATGAATTGCTGCAAGCGGATAAGATTTTAGAGAAATATAATTTATCATTTTTACGTAGAATTTTATTTAGCGTTCAGGTAACCGGTTGTCTCAGTCAAGGAAGTATTTGAATTTAGACTTCCGACCGTTATTTTGTATCCGATACAAAATGAATATGAATACTTTATTTTAGTGTGGAAAATTTTTAAATACAACAGTTTATAAAACTGTTTGGTATTATCTTTTTTTTTCAACGATTAAATAAGAAATGAATTTAATCGATCTGTGATATGAGAAATTTCTACCATTCTGAAGCCTTTTTCTTCTTAATCCTGTTGTAATAACGTAATATTTTATTGAAAAGAATATTTATCTGTAGAAAATGATAGGCTAGGATGAATTGCAGCTAACCGGTAAGATTTTAGGAAAACATTATTCAACATTTGATACGGGACTATATCGCTCATTCCAGCCGACTGAATGCGGTCACCGTCGATACCATGGTTATCTGATTTAAGATTTCCCGGTATTATTTTTTATCGCTATTTAATACGAGTATCGAAACACTATTTTGAAATGTAGTATGATAAAATGTAACGATTTAGAAGATGCTTTATTAATTTTTTATTTGGATATTTTAAGAGTAAAACGCCGAACTGCCTAGGAAGACCTACGAGTACGTATTTATGTTTATCCGATTATTCATGTCGGAAGTGTACAAAAGATGATTGTCGATGATAGACTGGAGTGATCAAAGAAGTTTAGATTAAAGGAAACATTTAGCGCGTAATATCATAATACGCGTTTCAGCCGACTTTTGGTCGTTATAAGACTGATTATCTAAATTAAGTTTTTCCACCGTTATTTTTTATTCTGATGTAAGTGTCCATTATAGTTTATTTTGTAGAATTAAAGAATAAATTATTTTAACAATTGTTTTCAGTTTTTCTGTGATAAATCAAATTAATGGATCCGACGTACGAGGTTGCGACTTCCTGACGACCTTGGTAGACCTTTGTATCTTATTCCAGTTAAGTCGTAACATTTCTCCTACTAATTCTACAGACAGTGATAGACCGTACCTCAAATTTTTCGTCGTACAAACAATAAATCGTTAATCGATTGTTATGTGTCACAATCCTCAATATTTTTTGTCATTTTGTACCCTTCGCACGCAGTCTCAAAATAGAGTTATTATGCAATCTGTAAAGTAAGTTGTATTCGGCGGACGGAAATTAAATCGCAGTAGATTTTAGTCTTCTTTTATATTCGTAAAAATCTATTTTACTTCCCCTAACATTAATTTAATACATCAAAGTATTGAAAACTTGCCGGTATTTTTTTCCTGTAGCTTTATCCTATAGAGCAGATTTTTACCGGGCTAGTACGCAAAGAGTAGCGGATATCGCCTAAAATCCGCGGTAGATGGGTATTATTACTTCCTTTTAAAATTTTTTATCTTCAGTACGGTTGTTTTGAAACTCCTTATCACCAATTCCGTATTACGTACTTTTCGATAGGCTACAGATTTTACCGCACATCCACTTGGGTGGCTAATACTTTGTCTAAGATCTGTACGGTTAGAATGCGTTAGTAGGTAACTCTGGCTGGAAAATTAACAGAGAATTATCACTACGTAACTTGATCGAAGACTTTTATTACCGCCTAGGCTTTCTACATCGGCTTCCGAAAGCATCAGTTAAGTCAAATAAAACTAAATTTTGATGACCGAATATACATATTGTTATTTTATTAATAATTATGGATTTTTTTATTACTGCTCTTTATTTTTTTCTGCATTGAGATCTTTATTTTTTTCTTACAGAGATCTTTGTCTCGTGACCTTTTTTTAAATAAAAACTGTATTAAAAACGTTCTTTTTTTGCTGCTGCTTGGATGCAATTTTCAAACTTCGAAAATTATTTCCGTCTTCTTAACAAACAAAAACGTAAATAACATCTTAAAGAAAATGAATAAATAACTGCTCATTAATAAAGAAAAAATTAAAATTGTTTTAATTCTTTATTCTTTTGTGTCGTTTAATCTTTGAATTAAAAATTCAAAGATTAAACGACACAAAAGAATAAAATAAACTTAAATTCAAACTGACTTAAAAATAACTGCACCCTGAACTAAAAAAATATAATTATTTAATTATTTAGATTTTTTTTTTTAAATAGATGCTAAATTATAAACTAACAACTGCCGGTGATTTACTAACCCTTAATTTGGAGCTAACTTCAAAAAATTAAAATTTGTAGAAAACCTGAAAAAGCATTTTTATTTTTTAGTACAGGTTTTTATTAGGTAAGGTATATACAGATGTAGTAGATGGGACGAGATTAGGTACTCATTTGGGATAAGTCAGTTGCATCCGGAAAGCACGCTGCAGTACATGCTAAAAAGGAAAACTTGAATGGTATAACGTAGCCTCTATGATAACCAGAATAATACAAATCAAGGAGAGAGATGCTAGGGAGTGGGATGGAACAGATACTGGAGGTAGGGAAATACAAGGGCAGCCCTGCTCATGAGAGGACGGTTCACTGAAGTGGGCCGCTCTCGATGATTGACCGGGGACCCGTTGAGTTCGGGGAAAATTTAAAAAACCGGAGACCCGGCTAGATCCCCTCCTTGGAGGGGAAGTGGTTTGAGGCATGTCACAAAGAAAAGACCGAGTCCCGGCCTACTGGGTGAGCGACCCCCACAGAGCACGGCATCGCCGGAACCTGTGGGGTCCCGGGAGGTTAAAGACCAGGCAATTACTGAGGATGTACAATGCGTAACTGCTGGACCATCCTCAGTGGTCTTGGGAGAAAAAAGTTTTTATTAAGTCGGTTTTATTTTTACTTATAATTTTGTTAATCCATAAAAAAACCGCTAAATAAGCAAGTAAAATACATACAGATGGAATTGAAAACGTACTCCTTTTATTGAAAAGGTTAAAAGTGATAAATTCTATTTTAACTGGAGAGCTATAATTTCTCCTGCCGTTTACTTAATGGTTCATAACTGTTTACCACTATTTTAACACTTTATAAAAAAAAAAAGATTAAAATATCAAGTCGAAAGATCGATACTGTAAAATGCGGGCTGGAATGCTTTTTCCGGTTACTTTTTTTTTTACAAGTTTCAACGGTGTTATTTATAGTGGTTTTTCGGAACGTCTACTTTTTTATAAACTATAAAACACATTCGAGTATCTTCTACATATACAGGTTGTAGGTTATACGGTCGCCTAGACGTAAAGCCAGATACAAACGGATAACTCATACAGCATCGCAGAATCAAGTAATCGATATTTGCGTATTTTCGTACTCATGGACATCAAAACTTCAAAAAAATACAAAAATCTGTTGATCCATTTTTGGTCGATTGGAATACTTTGCGTTTGTAATATGTACAAGAAAATAACAGTAAGCATATTGCTATGAAGTCTCCAAAATCTCGGCATTATTTTTTTTGCAGTTAATTCTGCAATAGTCTAATAGATGGCAGAGTAATGGCAGTGTTAAAGTAGTAATGCGGGGAAATGTATGGAATAGGGTGGGTAGGAAAAAGGTCGTTGAACTACGAGTAAGATTCGGATTCCAGTACCAAAGGGTGTACGGGTACGTTAGGGTTACTTCGTCGTATTATGCGAAGTTTGATATTAACCTATTTTGTCTTAACAAATTAAGGAAATCCATTGTTCTTTATTGGAGCAAATCTATACACGCATTTACTCGTAAAAAAATGTATTTTATTTTGTACTTCTTAGCAATTTTCAACGCGTGTTGTCTGTCTGAAGACAATTTTTCCGAGTTATTTTTTTTTTTTGCGAAAGAAAGGACAAAAAACCGTTTAATTTTTATCTACATTTATTACATTCAATTGGAGTTACAAAACTGCTATATAACAACTAATATTTTTGGCTGTTTCTCCGAGATTTATGTTTCATTAACATGTAAAAATTGTATTATGGGAAAAATCATTTAAGATTCGTATAATAAATCCATTTTTATAAAACTTTTCTATTATTATTTTAGCTATATTTATTTATAGATTAATTACTTTATAGCTATATAATGTTTTTTGTATTTTGGGATATAATTTCTTCGTGTATCATGAGATTTTTTTTACTGGCTGAGTCTGTTGCATAAAGTAACGTATGATTAGGAAAATAGTTGAAGAGTAGTGAAAAACAAATTATTTGACTTTATTTACACAATATAAGTTATATATAACGAAACTGCACAAAACAGAAGGGGTTAGTTTATGAATTTATAACATATAGTTTATGTATTTAAAAGTAAATTGAGAAATGAACGGGAAAGCCGCACAAATAGTAAGAAGCTAAACATTTATAAGTCATACTTTCGAGAATTGAATTATTCCAATAAGGTATCTTGTCAGTATTTTGCCGTTCAAACGTTTAAATTAAATTGAATTATCTGATTAATTTCCCGAAATCGGTAAATATTTTCTTATTATTCCAAAAATGTTACAATTTTTAACTCTAAACCAAAAAGATTAAAAATAAATCGTGTAAAAACAACAGCTGTGAAAACTTAATATTTACTAAAATATTGTGATAAATAATAAATAATAAATGTTTTTTCAATGGTTAAAATAATATTTTTTTATTGAAAGAAAAGAAAGTTATTTTTTAACTTATATGTAAATTTCAGTTCTTTATTTTTTAAAGTTGATTTAAGCTTACGGTCTACTCATTTATTTTGCGGGCTGTGTCCTTGAGCTCAATAATTCTGAAAATCTCTCAGCTGTACGGGAATCGTTTTACCGACACGAACTTGCGCTAGAACGGTTCGTTTACATTCGTTCCAAACTTTATTCTGTATAATAAATTATCGATGTGTTATGATTAAAAATAATTAAAACAAATTCGGTAAGTTATGCGTTATAATAATTTTTATTCTTTTATTGTAAATGATGGAAATTAAGTTATGAAATTCGTTAACGAATAAATAATTTTAGAATATTTTTAAGTGTTATACGTACCTGCAACACCGGCACCAACAACGACAAAATCAAATGTGTTGTAGTCTTGCAGCGGAAGATTACGTGGTGCTCTTCTGCAAGGATCAGATATTAAACAATTTGATCTGATTAATAAATCAACTAGTGACATCAAAAGTGTGACGTTTGCTTCTAAGCCGCACGATGTCGATAAATGAGTGGAATCTTCAAATTGACAGGGACAATCTGACGTAGTCATTCTAAAAAAAAAAAAAAAATAAATAAAAAGATAATAAAAATAAATAATAATCAATAAATTATTTATTTTCAAATACTCGTAATTGTGTAAAATGAAAATTTACAATAAATTTTGTCCATGCGATACAAATTAAACAATTTCAGATTGTAATTATCCGATCTGTGTAATAGTATTCATATTTGAGGTTTGTTATATTAAAAAACTGTTTGCAGCGATCTTAAAATTCAATTTCGTAATTAGCAGAAGAGCTCGATATCGGCAACGTTGCTCTCATGCTACTCATGGATGACAACGAATATTTTTCAACCGAAGGCGGGGACTCCTCGTGGCAGGATATGTGCGATTAATAAGAAAAATATTCGGAATCCGGTCGTTTTCTATTTAAAAATTTTTATTTTCACTTCTATCCAGTCGTTTCCTCAGTATTCACTTTGTTATTCTTTCAGTCCTCAGTCGACCGAATCTTGTAATGCTACCCTTCAATTGTAACGCACCGCTTCACCTTTCACACCTCACAGCCGGTTTCCCTCAATACGAAAAACGTAGATTTTTTGAATGTGGGAAACGTTTACAATAAATTATAAGAATATTTGGGCAAAACATGCTGGATATTGGTAGTCTTATGATGCGACTCAAAATTGATTATTATTAAATCCACTGAGCTTTTAAAAAATGGAAATTCTGTGAGAAGTCTTTTCCACTGTTGATGAGTACAGGTCGCTGGTTTATAATCGATTATAAAACTTGATTTCTGTCTACAGATTCGGTTTTAAATGTTATTCTTTTTTTAATTTAAAAAAAATGAGTGTGAAACCGCAAGAACTCGGCAGAGAATTGTATTAGCGATAAAACTTTATTATAAATACGAATTTACGATTACTGATATTGACAAAGTTCATTAATGAGGATCCATTTCTATAGTTTATTTACATCTATATATACCGATTGCCACAACCCGATTCCGAATGACGACTCGAAGTGATTCGACTTAACAACCGGATTCGATTGTAAAGTAACTCATGAAATCGGCATATAGTTTTACAGAAATGAAAATATATTTTACCGGATTTATTAGGGAATGTGGGGATCGGTATGGTTTCCCATTGGATTCTTTTCCGAGTCGAATATATTTTTCTGCATCACCACGCGATGCCTTGAAGAAAAGCGGGTGATATTCAGCCGTATAAGTGATACCTTGATTATGTTCTATTACTCTTAGGGAAAGCGACTTTGATTAGTGTACTGTCTTCAGTTGCTTTACACGCATCGTAACCAAAACAAAGACTGTAGGGAAATAATAATAATTATTTGCTCAGGAGCTTCTCTTGCGGATTACGGAAATGGCGGTCCTGAGCTGGTCGCAGTTGTACTTCTCGGTTTTGTTGATTACAGCGGAGAGGCAGGCATGATCGTGATCTGTTTTTTCTGACATCGAGTGGACTGCTGACGGGGAGTTCTTATCCCCTTCCTAGTAGTGGAAACTGGGTCGGGGCTAAGCTGATGTGAGCTTACTCTGACGAAATCTTGCGCCGTTTAGCGTGAGCCATTCACTTCGGCCCTTGGTGTTCCATGTGCAAGGGTATCGGAACCCTTACTACTACATGGGAGCCCTGGGACGTCGGTGGGTCAGGCAGTACCTGATTTCCCAGCCCGGATTAGATCTGGGGGACGCTGATTGCGAGAACCCAGGCAGGATCAGCGGTACGGGCATGCCTAACCGCCCCTCCGGCCGTACCTTGCAGTACCTTGATCCGCGTCTTTAATTTAAAAAAAAAGTATTTGCATTCACCAACAACTTTTCGATATCTGTAAAGAAAACTCTGGCCCCTCCCCAGATGTTACGCGTGGAACTATCCGAAAATTTATCGACGTGAGTTTAGGATTTTTGGTCTGAGTCACGAGTTACTATTATAGATTTAATCTATTATAGAAAAAAAATTACCTTAACTGACCGGTGCCGAATTGTGTGATCGCGCACTTATAATATATATCAGAATATTAGAACGATTGTAAATGCCAAACCTGTAAATGATTGAAGAAATGAATGAGACTTATTGACTGAAAAATCTAAATATACCTCCTTATATAAAATCTTATTCATTTGAAATTGTTAAATTTATGATTTTTCTTTAACTAATAATTTATTATCTTTGCTTAGAATTTTATTGCATTTATTTGTTTACGAAGTAAACAACATCAATATCAATAATTTATCAAAATTTCAAGTAAAGCCATAAATTAATTATTTCATGATTAAAAAAAAAATACAGTTGAACTATAACACGCATTATACATTTTTTATTTTATTTAGATGCATTTTTTATTTTAGCATATTTGACTATTGTTTTAGTAACAGTAGACAAACAGTAGTAAACAGTATTGTTTATTGTAACAGTAAATGCATTTTATACGCAATTAGAATTGTAAAGTAAAGTAATTTTATTACATACGCGAAATAAATCTATCGGTGTAGCTTATGTCATATTATAGCGAGCGGCGTAAGCTGTACACATTGCGTGAGAGAGAGAGATTGGCGGATGATAAGGGTGGAACAGTTAGTTAGTCTTTCCTTTACGAAAACATCTCGTGTAGCTCCGTATACTTAGATAGTATGCACTACATTGTCAGAGTTGTCAGGAACGTTAATAACGCGTAAAAACGCGGTAAGCCAGCCGTCAGCCTATGCACAGCAATACGCCGCCCGCTAACGAGTGAAAATACGTTGTGATAACTACTGATAATTGTGAGTCTTTTTTAATCACAAGATACAAGTGTACGAGGAATAGTTTGTATATTCAAGAAAGTTACAGTATCTTGTGACACGGAAGAGATTCGTACAGCTGAAATTGTCTGCTAAAATGTCATCATCGTCTTTCAGTTCAGCAATGCATGATTTGGTTTCTGAAATAAAAATGTACCTGAAGATAAAAAATGAATAAATGTAAATCATAATATCGTACTTGCTAATTAAATTACTTTTTCCTTCAGTCAGAAAACGTTATTTGTTAAAGTTTGGAAAGATCAGTTGACGCGTAGAGTGGGGATAGATTCCTGGATTGGCTACAGACTTCTTGATACCTGTTACTTCCTGTACTCGATGTGCGAAATTTGATGTACCCTGATATTTTTCAATGCGTTCTCACAGTAATAAATCGTCAATATTTCCTACTCACGGTGAATAAAATTGTCAATACTGGTGTTATTTTCAATATTATTTTCCTGTAACTATACAGTTACACGCACTACATCTTTCCCGATAGGTTTGAAGCTTGGTAACACGTTCCGACTGTAAATTACGGTCGATAAACTTATTATATTTTCCTATGTTACTCTCGTAATCATTTCATTACTGAATTTATCTTCAGAAAACTGAAGAAAACTAAAAGAAAGTCCTTATTTAACTGTCATTTAATTCGACTTTAGGCCTGTGAGAAAACATAAAATAATATAAAAATATTAACTGATGATCTTATCATTATCTTCGTCAAATTTGTACAATTTTGGACCAACGAGTCCCAAGTAATTTTTCAAGTTACAGCTATTTCAGTTAGGATTCTGTTTTTCATTTATAACAATGGTATTCCTTAACGAAATAGCTATTATTTGAAAAAAGTGCCGTAACTTTTGATCAGATCCTCTAAAATTTGGTGAGGACAATAGTAAAAGATAAAAATTAGCAGCTACCGCAAAGGCGTATTTTTATATTTTATTCGCGCGTTTCAGGTAAGCATTAATTCGACATCGTTGAAAATGAATCAAAGAGATTCTATTCAGTTTTTTTTGTTAGTTTTTTGAAGAGAATTTCAGTAATGAAGTTGAAATGATGTGCAAAATAACAACAGAAAAGTCGTCAGGGAGTAAAATAAGACTACGTGTGAGCTTTTTATCCATTAGAGAGTGAAAAAGTTACAAGCTCGCCGGCGAATATATCATCCTTTAACAGGTTAGTAATGCAGGCGACAGGTTAGCTTATTCCCTTTATCTAGGGGGTGATTTTTTTCCTGTCTAAAGAAGTTTTCTCAATCCGCACAATTTTCTGAAACGTAAGATTTTAGGCGTTTTAGAATATCAGTCCATCTGATTTCTCGTGAAATATTTAAAAAATTTTGTAGATGAAACGTTAAAAAATAATATGGATAAAACGGATGTAAATTATATATGGAGAGTGCGGTTATATCGTTGATTTTGTATCGGTATTTCTTTAAGCGCTTGTAGTACTCCATTAAAACGTATTTAATGAACGCATTCTTCAGTTAATTAAAAGTCAATTCTTTTTACTTTTCACAAACCAGTTACATTTTTATCCGTTGTAACCGCGGGGCAAAAGCGACAGAGTATGCGATATGTCACTTTAAATTCACGATTGTCAACGCTACAGAACTTTCATTCACAAGTCAAATTTAAAAGGACGCTTATTGTTATCTCCGACTTTTAGTTACGGTTACAAGTGCCAATTCGAACTCAACAAAAGTATGGTCGTGGAAACCGTTCGAGGAGCAGACAGCGTTAAAATATAACTGATCCTGGCTCTTCCCTGAACTGTCAACCGTCACGTCATTAAGGATAATCTTTAGTGTCACTTCGACAACATCAAATCTAATACTCAAAACTAATGTTATTTTCGGATATTTTCATTATGTCAATATGTACAGCTAATAAATTTTACTTTGAAAGAAAGAAATGATAATTTCATTTTATACTGTTTTGTTTAAATAACAGGTTTACACTTTTAGTATTTCTTGTCGCGATATAGGTCCTACTACTATTTTGCAAAATATCTAAATTGAATTTCTTAAGTTTGTTTTGTATTTTTTTTTTTTTTTTATAAAATTCTATGAAAACAACTCGGTCTCTTTAAATTGCACTTCAAATCGTTTGCTGATACTTTATATATAAATTAGTTGAAGGTCTTTACCGCTAGCGCACTGTCAAATTTTTATTGCAACAACCCATTATGAAAAAAAAAATTTATGCAAATTAATTTAAATGTTGTTTCAAGAGCGGATAGAAACACCGACGAACTTTCAAGAGTACGCGAGGGAGGTTCTAGATCACCCGAATTTTTTAATGCTGATGATTAAGATTTAATGCTGTTCTTCATCCGAGTGTACATCAGTAGTGCCAACAGATTTCGTTGCTATGGAGTACTTAGAAATATTTTACTTCATTAGCCACGAATAATGTATTACAATCAGTGTAGGTTCTGAAAAAGGCGTATCCCTTTCCTATAAAACAATTTCTTTTTCTCTAAAATGTTTAAATTTAATCGTTTACGAAAAAAAATAAACGCGCTAGTCTTGGACTCTACATACATAAATGTTTTGATAAGTTACGTAGCCTACCTTAATTAATTTACTTGCCTAGCCTTCTATGTAGTACTTTCTCGTATACTTCTACCATTAAGCCACTCTAAGCCATGCAATTTACTAAATTATTATTGAGCTACCAGATTTTAAATGATTTTTCCTATTCTAATTTGTTTTGATTCCTTTTATGGTCCATTTATATTGCTCCATAAAGAGGTAATCTTGTAGTACATTTATTAAAGCTGTTCTTGCAACTCGGTAATCCAATTTTTTGTGTTTTATATATGTATAGGAGATAATAACAAGCTGATTTTCATGAAAACTCTCTGTAATAATGTCTACTATTTAATACTATTTGGTCGTTTATTAGCATAAATTGAATTTACATGTTTTACGGGCTATTTTAAAATTGATGTGAAAATTGGTAATAATTAATATTTCTTTCGACTGACATCAGTTCAGGTATTACAGTATTTCGACTTATAGAGGGTCTTGAAGGTAAATTAACGTGTTGACTCGTATAAGAACTCATAATTTTATCAGAAGATTTAAAGAAACGAAACGCCTAATGTAAGTTGTAATAAGAAATTACCGCTAAAATGGTAAATCTTAACTACTACTGGTAAATATTATTCGTTTAACTTTTAGAAAGCGTAAAAACATAAAGAGATAGTGTTGGCTCTGCTAATAGTACAACGGAGGGAATAGTATACCTCAACAGGACGTCGTCGATAGCAAAAAGCAAGTCGCTTTGTTCCACGTGTTTGTGTTGATATCCTGCGCCTCCACACGGTACAACAACCCACTCCCACCTTGCGCGTCAACTGAGCTTTTTAAATTGTGACGACTAATAGGTTGTTAATCGGTCTTATTAAGAACATATTAATCAAGACCCGAACGAATCATCGGATAGACTTCGGATTTTATAAAACAAAATTTAATAGATTATAAATTATAACAAACTAATTTATGATTACAAAATAAAAACGATGTTCTTATGACAATTCATAAATTAATATTTTAACCTACTGACCTTATCCTCATTCTATGACTCTTTCCAAATTCTACAAGACATTTTATAAACCAGATGACAAAATTTCAGCTAATCTAAACTAGATAGTTAGACGCAAAAGCGTGGGATTGAGGATCTTAAAAGTAAGAGCAAATTTCTTTGTGTCGGCTATTAAATATTTTTCACTGAAAATTTGAATGTTAAAGTGAATCTTTATTCCTACGTCATTTAGCATTTCCCGAAGGACCCAAAAAGGAGCTTTATGAGCTGATATCAGGTGGACAAAAATTGTATTACTTATATGTCTAAAAAAGGATATGTAGTCGGATTATATCTAAATATAAAGACGGATTTTACTGAGGTCGAATGCACGACTCAGACCGCAGCGATGTGCAACGTGATTCGATTTCACTCCTGTGTGAAACCCGTAAAAATAGTTCAATTAACACTTGCTTTAATTAAAATACCTGAATAAATAAAAATAACTTTCTTTTCACCTACAACTACCGCGCTGAAGAGGTCAGAATCATCCTCTAATCAAATAACTGCTGTTTCATATCACCGTTTCCTGTCCGGTGGCTAAACAATAAGCTTGATGGTTGAACCCCTATTAGGTAAATCCGGGCCTAATATTCCCCTTAAAAAATAAAAACCACCTCATAAGTCTTTTTTTCATTGTCATCATCCGACTCGAGAAATTATAGATGAGCGATTATCTATTCTCGTTATTGTTATTTGTTTTTTAAACAACTGTTTAGTGCGGAACAGTTATTCTTAAAAAGCTGACAAAAAAGTTGTAATACTTTCCTGACATTCTTATTTTATTCTTATATATTGGAGAATTAATGGTACATGAAAAATGCTATCTAAGATTTCATTTTGGGGTGGGGGTAATTTATGATGAATTTTTATTGTAAAATTATCATTATATGTTTAAATATTCCAAAAAAGTTAAAAGATTTAAAAAAAGCGGAATTTTTTATTTTCTTCTGCTCCCCCACGTCCAAAATTATCTTCCAAGAAAAGTTTTGATTTTTCTAGGTTTACTAAATTGAAGAAACTAAAAAGAATTCCACTGAAAAAAGTACAGCCAATAAAAAGTTAGCTCAGATTTCTTTTTGGGTTAGGGGGTGAATTATGATGAAATTTTAATAATGTGAAACGTTTAAATTAACCAAAAAACAGTTTTAAAAGATTAAAAAAACCCATACTTTAAATTTTATCGGTTACCCCACCAATATTGCCTCCAAAGTATTTTTAGGGGTCTCTTTACTACTATGCCTAGAAATATATAAAAAAAATTTGATTAAAAAATGTAAAGTAAATAAAAAATTGCTTTTTTCGATTTTTGGGGAAAATTCTATTTTATCGGTTACCTCACCTTCAATATTGCCTCCAAAGTATTTTTAAGGGTCTCTTTACTACTATGCCTAGAAAGATATAAAAAAAATTTGATTAAAAAATTTAAAGTAAATAAATATTGCTTTTTTCGATTTTTGGGGAAGGGAGAATTTTGGGGAAATTTTTTTTAAAACTGGTAAGATAAGCGTGGACACATGAGCTTAGAACATTGTGGAATTATGTTTACAAAATTTAGAAAAAATTAAACCCAACAAACTATGTACCCCTTGAAGATATCGGCCCCAAAGTTTTACCAACAAATTGTCCTACATATACAAGCCTCTGTGCCAAATTTCATCAAAGTCTTTTTATTCATTCAAAAATTATGAGATTCAATCACGTCAACGCACATACATACGTACGTACTACGAACTTTATTCCCCCCCCCCCCACCTTTTTTCTTTTTTTGGGGGTTTGGATCATGAAATGTCAAGAAATATACAAAGCCATATCCGGTTTTTTAAAAATACTTTTTTTATTTAAATAGAAAAACACTATTATGTTCTTTTTTGTAAACCGAACAGATGTACGAGTATGTAACATCTCGAAAAACAACTTTTATTGCTTCGCTAATGAAATATTTTTAAATAAATGTGCGACTTAGAATGAATGATATAAAGTAAATTTTGCCAGAAAATTATCGGCCGGTCTAATAATCTATATTACTAAAATAACTATAATACTACTTACTACTTACTATAAATATAAGCATAATTTTGATTTTGTAATTTAGTATATAATCTATATTACTTATTAGCGGCCGTTACAAACTTTCTTTCCGCAATAGTTCTTTAATAGATTTTTAATTTAGACATTTTATCTTTGCCGTAATAAATAGTTTTAATTACTCCAAAATTCTTTTTTGGAAAAATTTTTCAAAAATGTTTTTGTTCAAATTTTCTTATTTTAAAAATTTTTTATAAAACAATAATTTGTGAATGAAATGGTTAATAATTTAAAAATAACTGTTAACAGAAAAACCGACAGCCCAAAAAGGAATAAATTAGGTGAGAACAATATAAAATATTGAAGTAACAGTCTCTTACTGCCAGTTAATACGGCTTATTCTTAGAAATTTTAAACAGAACTGTTAACAGAACTCTAATATGGATTAAAATTAAACCACCTTCCATTTTGTAGCGTGTTATTGTGAAGTGAGCTTCAAACGTATAAACTTTATTATAATTATAAAATACACGATAGTTTCTAGTAAATAATATTAAACAATCGTGGTATTTGATGTCAGTGGAAAAATCCATGATAATTATCGGTATACAGTATAAGAAAAATTAAATTAGAAATACTGTTAATTTTCTCAAGTAAATTATGATAATAAAATGACTAATATATTATTGTATCTGTGGTATATTATTATTAAAAGAATTATTTCCATTTTTTTTTTTTTCATTTTCATCGTCTAATCACTTGTAAGGTAATAACTAGTGGGGAAAAATAATTTTTCTTTGATATTGTAATTTCAATGTCAAGTTACCTGTATTTCTCGTATATGCAATTTTTCTAAAGTTTTTTTTTTTTTTTTATTAAACAAGAAAGTATTTGCACGCGTACTTTTACTAGTTTTATGTTTTATTTTTAATTAAAAAGTAGGTAAAAAAATAACCGTGTTGGGCTTGATGATGATGATGAGCTGAAAAATTTGTAAATTTAGTAACGGACGTATAATTTACGTTATTGGAAATCATAATCGGTTTTATTCAGTTATCGATTATTTTATTACAAAAAAAATGTATAAGATTATACGAAAAAGAAAATAAATTTTATCTCGGGTAAAAAACTTGAAGATTGTTTTAGACTTTTAATATTGTTTGATGGTAATGACTTGCTAAATATAGTACAATTTTTACTCGACTAACCTTGAAATTTATATTACGTGTACGATGTGTGTCGATGTATTTTCGTAGAATCGTTTGATTATTTCAATTATGAAATAAAAAGGTTTATTTTTGAATTTTTTAGGTCCGGTCTGGGTTAAATTAAATACAAGGTCACATTTCTATTAAATATATGTCGAGTGTATCAAAAGGTTCGTCCTAGCTTTTTAACGCTGTTTTCTCCGTGAAATCTTCGTTAATCTGTCGAATAAAGTTTTGTTTACATGCGTAGATTTTTTTATATTTTTGAATTTAACAATGATTGCTTTTTTTAGTCGCATAGTTTTTGCGAAAACGTTTAAAAAACTTGAGATTCGGTTAAATCCGTAAAATGTTATGTGTAGCTACAAAGGTAAGCGGTTTTAATTACTATTACAACCAAGAAGAAAACGTGAAGCCTAATTTTATAAGCAAACTTCAACGACGATTTAAATCAAATATTTAATAATCGGTTTGTTTTTCTGTTTTTATGGTGTACAGTTCGCTTTACAAAAGTTATTCGGGATATTTTTACCTGAAAAATATGGAAAAATATCCGATTTTTAGTCTACTTTTCACATAGGCCGTTTTTAATAACCGGTGAAATTTCAGTTATAATAGTTGCATTTACGAATATATAATTTCCAGATTGCAGTATCGTGTGATTATTATCAACGTCTGGATCTTTTAGTAAAAAGTATTAACAAGTTTCAGTAGTTTTAGGAAAGAATATTATTCTCGTTCCTGAATAGTCCAGACACTGCATGATTATATAAGTAAGGAAGTCGGGAATGTTTAAAAGTCATTCTACAGTTGTCCCATACGTTTCCGTACGTAGAATACATAAAATAAATAATAATAATTACTATAACAATTAATAATAATAACATTGAAATATCAAGATTAAGATTGAGGTCAGCATGATTTGGGGCATGAAGACGAAGACAGTGCCGATAGTTTTCTGGGCCCTTGGAATGATCCCTAAGGACCAGGAACAAGATTTGAAGAATGTGCCAAGGAAATTGAGAGTGGAGAACATTTAAGACATAATGAATGATGCAGACGTAGTTAATGGTACAGCCCACGTCCTGAGGAGAGCGTTGGATTAAAAGATGCATTTTTCCTTTTGTGTGTTTGTGTGTAAAGCGCACTAATTGCGCGCCGGAGAGTGATCTATCAAGCGACTAAGTCCAGTCGCTTCGCAAGTCCGTGAAATAATAAATACGTAAAAATGGTTTTCATAAAGAAATGTTTATTTTCTCTATGTACGGAAACATATGGGACACCTGTAGAGCGCGTGAAGGGGTTTCCGTAATCTCATCTAAGCTTCTTGGCCCGAAGATAAATTCGAATATCTGATTCAGTTGACTCTCGATAACACGAACCTTGAAAATTTGAAATCCTTGATAACCCGAATTTTCTTTTCCATGAGAAAACCATGTACATTTTTGTGTACGTTTATAAAACACGCGTGAACGGTATTTCGCGTATATTTTTTCTTTTTTCTATTGCAGTGTTTCTTTTTTATTATATGATCGACTGGCCATCGTAATGCAAAAGCGTAGTGCCGATTTCGACTTTCAGCATTGATTTCCTGAATTTTACAATTAAATGTTATAGAGAATTCATTGGTTTTTTTAATGTACATCGTCTCAAATGCAATTTACGGCTTCGATTTTTTTTGACGCTACAAGTCACGTTTTTTTTTTTTTAATTTAAATTTTAAACTTCCGTTTAACTGTCAATATATACTAATTTTAAGCAACGTCTTCGTTGTGAACTCTTATTACAAAAGATATCCTCCGTCAGCCTTCCATTTTTACAACACGCGTCTTATCTCTTCGACCGACGAAGTGTTTTTTACGTTTCTTTAAATCGTTCAGTTTAAGAATAGAGTCTGCTTAGATTAGTTTTGGTAGAATAGAGATTACAAACTGAAATTTAAATCGGTTGTTAAATAATGTTATTTTTAAGTTAAAACTTACAATTCTGTTTTTTATGTAGTTATTTTCTACTTGCAAATATTTTGTCTGTTTTACCGATATTCTGTAGAAAAATTGAACCTTAAAGTTATCTTCTTCGGGCTGATCGTACCAGCAGTAGCAGTAATGGTCAGAGAAAACAACAAAAAAAAAAGGTAATTAATAAATACTTTTCGTAAGCGAGTAGATCGGAGTATTCTGACCGGGTTCTTTCAAACGCGACAAAATTCCGTGTGACTTATTCCCACTACCGAGCTCGAAGGTTTAAAATGATACATATTTCGATCCGTTTTTATTAAATGTTAATTTCCTTACCGGTTGAGCTAATGAAAAGGCGCTTACAATTTTCCCTAATAGTTGTGAACCGATAGGATCCAGACTCTTTCTAGTTCCTTCGAAGTTTTATTCGCCTTAAGAAGTAGAACATTTTAAAAAATAATTTATATATGAGTATTTTAATTTTTTTTGAGAAAGTGTAATATTTCATTCGTTCCGGTTAGTAAAATACGTTTTGAAAGAAAACGGTTTTAATTAGCGTGTTTCGGAAATATTCATTTTGTACGAGTATTAAAAGGAAAACCGACTTTTCCTTGTTCAGAAACCGGAGCGCCCAGAGGTTATCACTATTTTTCGTACTTCGGTCGTTTGAAATCGTATGTAAACAAGCGCAGGGTTAAAAATAATGTTCTCCAAATTTTAAATAATAAAATTATTTTTATTATTACCCGGATATATGTTACAAACAAGAGTTATTTATTTCTTAGAGATGATGGAAAAAATTTTTACAGAATTTTAAAAAGAATATTCAAACTTCTTTAAAAATTAATATTTTCCAAACCGGAAATATGAATGAATTTATATTTTTAAAATCTCACCACGTAATCTAACGGGAAATAATTAATAGTTATCGGACACGTGTGTAGGGATGTTTTTGCTTATTGTAATGTCTGGAATAACGTCCTGTGGTCGTGCCGTTTATTTCGGTTCCACTTGTATCAAGTGATATAAAAGTCATTACAATTTCAATCGTTATTGAAATCCAGATCGTTCTACGATTCAACGTAAAAATCTACTGCTTGTTTTAACTTCTTAAAACGATTGAAATCCGTGCTCTGTATATTTAGTAATCGATATACTGAATATAATGGTTTTCACCGGATGTTATTCTGTATAATCTATGTAGGTTTGTATTAAAATGCCGATTCTTAAACGTTTTCACTTTTTTCTGACAACTGAGTCGCTATGCAAATTACACAACGGTCTGATTGTAAATTATACATCCATGGTTTTTTTCTTGTTTTTTTCCCGGTCCGTGTATCAAATTCTTTTTTGACCGTGCTAATGTACCCGCACGAATCACAAACGCTCACATACACATACGTTTAAACTTATCTACATATTAAACTAAACACGGCCGCTACAGGATTATGTCGAGTTATTATGTATTTAGAGGTGTTCTGACGCAATAAACAAAATTTATCTTAAATTTTATGTTTGTTTCTTCAGACACCAACCGATCGTTAAAATAAAAAATTGATGTTTCAAAATTTTAGCGCAAGTTAATATAACAAATTCCTGACTCTGACGTCTTTGTTCTTATTTTGTCGGTCGAGTGAGGAATATCTGATTAAACGTCTTCCAATTTTTATTGTAAAATGATAGTTAATTTTTTTTTAATGGTTTAATATAAACTTTTATCAATTTATTGGTTAATTTTTCCATTGTAATCTAATTGAAAAATTGGCCTATATAAATTAATAATTAAAAAAATTATTTAGAAAACCGATTTCATGGAATAATTTACGTAAATTAAAATTTAAAAAATCAGTTTTTTAAGCAATCTTGTTAGATGTAAAAATGTAAATTTTTGTATGCAGCAAGTATATTATCATTAATTTAAATAAGATAGCTTTTATTTATATAATATGAGTATTAGTGCACCTCCTTCGGCCCTTCTCGACAAGATGCGATCTCCGGTTAGGAAACAAGTCTGTTTAAGGCCCGCTGGTAGATTTGCTAATCCATCGAGCTGTATAAAAGAAGCTGGTACGACGGTGGTTAACACAGGTCAAATGATAACTTTCTGCGGAAGAAGGGACAAGTGTAACAAAAATAATGTTCGTCTGAAGCGGATGATCTGTTTGTACTGAGACCGCCTCTCTAATCGTGATAGTTTACCGTCTCAATAGGAACCGATAGGATCGTTAAAAACTCAACGTTAATAATAATTCGGTAATAAATATTATCTTGTAAATAGATTGTTAATAATCGCCGTTATAATACTAACTTTACCGATTGATTTTTTTTTATCGCATAAAGCGACTAACTACGAATGAACGTCGGAAATGATCCAAATCCGTTAACGGAATTTTAATTCTTATAAAAATGAATCTGTGTCAAATTAATAAAAAAAAAAAAAAATGGCGTTGTTAAAAACTTTGAGTTGAAGAATTTATTAATTCCCCGGTACATCGCATCGTTTTAATAAATTTTTCTTTATACAAAATTATATGTATTTGTTGCCAAGAAACTTGACAATTTGCTCTGTTAGTAAACCACATATCGGGTTAAATTCCCACGTTTTCCAGATCCTTGGTTTTTCGTATGAGATTCGGGAAGAAACATATCCGCTAGCGAATTTTGAAATTTGTAACAAACTGTTTTAAAGAATTTAAAAAAATAATTTTGACGAAGTAGTAAAGATGTACATGACATATTGTTTCATTATAAAAAGGCGTAGATTTATTTCTTGCTTGACACTATTTTTTCTGTTTTGTTTCGACCGTTATCCTTATTTGAAGCGCATATAATGCTAGGTAAGAGTTGCTTTTAATAGCGGTAATGTTGTTTGTTAAACAGCCAACAGTTGCGCTTAATAGAATGAAGACGCAGTTTATTTGGCTGAATAACGTCCTTTCGTAGGGCGTTGCGATGGGCCGACCCATATTAAACGGCATATTCGGCTCGGTAAAGAAGACTATTGAAAACCTTGTCATTTGTAAATTTCCCTAGTAAACTAGGTATAAGATGCTCATTATTTCTGAGAATGATTTTGCCGTTTTCAGTGGTAATTTTTGTTTCGTGTCGGGTCGCTTTCAACCGTTTCCTTATGGCATCTATCGGACAAAGCGGTAACAATTATATAGATTTATTTATTGCTATCGTTCAAGGCCAGAAGATAAAGTTTCTCGTCAAAACCGTATGATAATTGCCTCTTCTTGATAAAAATAAGACCGTTAATTTTTTATGACATTACAGCAGTATTATAGTCGTAATATCTATTGTTAGTGTCAGTGTTTCACGTTATAAAATTGATGCTCGTTAAAAAGAAATAAATAAAAATTTAGACACTTTAAACCTTTTTTTTCATTTTAGGTAAAGGTGGTTTTTATAATTAATAGCTCTAAAGACGTTTTTTTTCACCTTTTACAAAGGAGATAATTAATTATTAATGTTTAATAATTAATAATTAATTAATAATAATATTAATAATAAAAATTCTAACATAATTGATTTCGCCAAACATACAACTATTAACTGATATTTTTCAAAATTTCAATCTTATACAGTGGATTATAAAAACTGAAAAAAAAAATATCGCGGAACATCCTTTTGGGTGTATAAATTATTTACGATTTTATAACGTAAAAACTTACGTAGAAATGGTAATTCATTCGTATTCTGTTGGAGTTGTTATTTACTTTTTATTTTTTTTAAGAAGGTATTCACTTTGGAAGTTTAAATTAATTCACGTAAGAGTACCGAGTCGATCGGCTTCGGTCTGGCCGTTAGGCATGTCAACCGTCCTTACTTGAATCATTTTAAATAAACTGTCATGAAACCGGTGGTTTATCGACTATCATTTCTTCCTTCTTCTTTATTAGAATAAAACCGGTTTTGGAAAAAAAAACAGATTTATTCTCTCACAAAAAATTCGCCGATCGTCTTGGACAAAAAACTGCTCAAAGGAACTGTCCGAAGCCTCACTGGAATGATTAACGAGTTACTTTTTATACGAACAGATGGTTTAGTTTTTATTCTAAGCTTGTAGCAGTGGTTCTCAACCTTTTTAGCTCCAGGACCCCCCAAAAATTAAAAAAAAAAAAAAATATATATATATATATATATAATTAATATTTTGCGGCCTAGATCACTATTGGCCTAGATAGCCTATTGGCTACCCAATCAACAAAAGTTATAAATAATTAATAAAATGGAAATATACCCAGTAAACAGAATGAAGAAGCAAAACAACAAACACTTATACAATGTATCCAACAAACAAAAATATTGGTATGAAATAATATACCAATTCTAAAATTCTATATTCCGGAGCTCATACAAAACGAACCTATTGCTTTGACGTTGCGTGTTGGACTTATTAAACAATTACAATTATTAAAATTATGGTTTACCTCATTGGATGGAAAGCCACAGCGCGTTGTTTGCTTTCAAGTCCTCTTCGATGATAGCATGAAGCCATAAAAATTAATTCAACACTTAGAAAATAAACACGCGGATCATAAAAGCAAACCCTTGGAATTTTTCGAAAGAAAATTACATACTTCGAGAAATCAACTAGCTTCTATTTGTAAATCAAGTGATACTGATAAAAGTACACTTGAAGCATCTTATCTCGTAGCATTCAGAGTATCTAAGATGCCCAAATCCCATACAGTCGCATGAAACCTCATATTGCCTGCTGTAACTGATATGGTTAGTGTTTTAATAGGCGTGGAAGAAGCAAAAAAATAGAAAAAAAATTTCGCTTTCTAACGATACAGTATCAAGGCCATTCGATGATATGGCTGTCGATGTTCGCGATTAGATAATTCAGCAAGTGAATTTTTTTTCTATTCAGTTTGATGGATACAGATGCGGCAAACATTTGTCAGTTCTTACGTTTTGTGGGATATAGATGCGGTATGGACAGATCGATCAAAGAAACTGTGTTGTTTTGAAAATCAGTAACTGGTCGTGCAACAGGACAATGCCTTTTTCATATTTATTATGAAGCTGCTAAAACTGTAACATAGATTGGATAAAATATATTGCAGTATGTTGTGATGGTGCAAAGGCGGTAACAAGAAAGAACAATGGATCTCTGAAAAAATTAAAAGATCGCCTTTTAGCAAGGGCGAAATGAACGCGCTGCTTCCGTCACATAATTTTTGTGCTCTTGCCACAAAACATATGCCGGAATATCTAAAATAAATTCTTTGTAAAGTTGTAAAAATGGTTAATCTTATTAAAAGTCGACCGTTACAGAATTGAATGTTTGCTTAAACTATACGATGAAACGAGCGAAAAGAAAAAATTGCTCATTTTCCATACAGAAGTCAGATGGTTATCACGGAAGATAGCGTTAACCCGGTTAGTGGAATTGCGAGGTGGATTAATAATATTTTTCCGGGATAAACAACGCCATTCTCATTGTTTTTACAGAATAATGAGTATATGTTGCTATTGGCTTAGTTAGCATTTTCGCATTTAAACGACTTGAATGTGAATTCACAAGGACGTGATAAAAGCATTTTATTAATAGCAGACAAATTTCATGCTTTTATTAAGATGCTTAATATCTGAATTATTCGCCTTCAAAGCAAATATTTTGGTATGTTTCCACTCACTTCCGATTGCATTGAGAAAATTTGGGTGAAGAAGATACTATTATTCACCGCAGTTTGGATAGCATGAAGGCGCATTTGCATGAGCTAAAAATTCAGTCGGCGAAGTATTTCCCGGATGATAAAAATAATTTCTCGAAGAGACGGGTAGTGAATCTATTTAGTGAAAACGTTATTACAGCTGTTAAGTTACCGGTTTGAGATTCACGACCGGCTCATCGAAATGTTTGCCGACAAAACGTTGCAACTATAATTCACATCTGAAGATTTAGAAAAGTTTTGGTTTGCTCGTCAAAGTGAATGTGGAAATTTAGTCACAGACGCATTGAAAATAATAATTCTTTTTGCCACGTCTTATCTCTCTGAAAAGGGTTTTTCGTCTATAGTTGATCTAAAAACTAAATGTAAGAATCGTCTTTTATCACATTTGAAAACAAATTTCTTTTATATGTTTCTAACATAGTTCCACGTTATGGAGAGACTTTTAAATGAAAAACAAACGCACCCATATATTAATTTTTTTTTCTTTACATTTGTACTTATAAATGTATGTAAAATGTTTATAATAAATGATTTTTTTTACTCATAAGATGATTTCATTATTGTTTACGTATAAAGTTTTAGGCTAATTTTGCGACACCCCTTTCATATCACCGTGACCCTCAGGTTGAGAAACGCTGTTATAAAGAAATATTTGCACGCTGACTTGTCTGTTTTATTTATTTGTACCCGCGTTTTTTTTTTTTTTATATCGTTCATTAAATAAATATCTGTGTTGGATATTCGGTCAAAAATGCGAAGAAGATGAAGAAACCGATGTAGAGAAAACAGAATTAATTACATAAGATGACAGTTTTTTTAAATGAAGTTCAGGATATTCGACTGATTTCAAAATTAGAAGACATTACACGAAAATAAGGAATGAAAGTATTAATGATACGAAAACTAAAGTAATGAGGATAAGAGACAAGCCGATGAATATCTACGTAAAAGTAGGAAGAATTGAACGAGTGAAGAGGGTGCGTGTGTTGGCGCGTATATATATTTCTGTATGTTTGGAATAAAAAATACTGAAAAAACAGTGAATTATAGATAGTATTTTCAATGAAAAAATTCAAAGCATCAGCATTATTTGTTACCGAATAACCGACCTGTATTTCAGATTAAAATCGGTGTTGAAAATAATTTCAGACGCGAAAACAAATTTAAAAAAATGAAAATGAAAAGTTGAAAAAAATCTCTCATAAGTACGTACGAGTAATACAGAAATGATAAAATTACCTAGGATGAAAACCTAATAAATAATAAATTTTGTAGTGCACCACGATCAGTCCAAAATCATTTTAATTTCTGTAATCATTCCCGGTAAAGAGTAGGCATTAATCAGTTCCTTATCGGACAACTTTCTCCTTTCCGTATCTCATTTAGATCAGAATTATTCAAAGTTCATTGTCATCCATATGCGATCTAATTTTGCGTGTATGTATGCGGTTTACAGAAACCTTCAAGGGTGAAACCTAGTAGAATTTACGCGATAATTTTAAATAAAATTTAGTGTTTAATAAGTATGTATTAATATATAACGGAAAACGTGTAATTAATTTATTTTAGCTATTGTTAATCATATGTTATTGATTTATAAACAGGCGTGTGTATTCACGTACAATCAGTGTCAAGTAGTTTCAAAAACAAAAAACAATGCCTGCACTTTCACTTACATTAGTAAGTTACTTTATTTAATGTTCGCTACTCTTATTTTTGTCGATGTTGTCATTTCTGTTATCATTGAGGTTAATATTATACTATTTTTTCGAATGAAATATGATTTTGAACTTTTTTTTAATTAAAAAGTTTTGTACGTAATGAAAGTTGAATGATTCAAATCAGGTAACTACGTTTAGTTACTATCCTCATTTCACATTTTTTATTCCTATTGTTTGGATATCGCTAAAAAAATACTATATCACAATAATTAAACTAATCATAGATACAATATTTACGGATACAATATTAATATACTCGGATATAATATCAGAGTATTTGATTATTAAGGTTGAAAATAATACTGTAGTTATTAAAGAGAATCTAAGAACATTTTTATTTTAAATCGAAGAAGTCGAAATATTAAGAAATATTATGAGCTTCATCATTTGTTCGGGTTCCATTTTATTTAAAAAAAATAACAAATCCTGAAGTAATTAACTAAAACATTCTCAAGTCTGATTATATTATATTTCTTAACCCTCTCGATAAGTGAAAGTTTACTTATATATATTTTTGGGGTTCTATAGTATCTAGCTTAGAACTTCGTTGACTGAATTTTTCTTGACGGTTTTGATTAGACATCCTCGAATTATTGTTATTATTTTTTTAATCGATAAAATGTAAATTGTGTTTTTGTCATCTTTTACCACAGGATTGTTTTACCCTACCAATTAGAAGTGATATAGTTGTAAAAAGCTTAGGTAGCACACAGCACCGGTAAGAATCAGTTACTAATCCTAGAGTTACGAAGTAAAACGGGGTAGTTACTTTCATCCTCAGAATCGTATACTGCTGTGTGATTGATAAACGATGTAGTTAATATATCTTTACCAAGTACTGATTAAAAGTAATTAATCCGATAGGAACCTATTTTAAGGGAACGTTACATTTATAATTTCATAAGGATTTTAATATTTAAATCGAATCGTGAGATTTGTTCGCTTATTAAAATCTTGGGAAATGGCTAAGTTTATAGATTTAAATAAACACAAGTTTCCCCCTAAATTCCATCCGAATCTCGTTAATAATTGCCCGTAAGTCTCTTACCCGAGCCCGTGACTTATTGACTGATTAAATAGCGTGTTGACCAATACGTGAACCGGCCAGGGATGTTACGATAAGAAAAAAAATTACTTAGATCAATAATAAAAAAGTGACGTCATACGTGTAACTAGTTTTACTGTTTACATATGGTAATAAAATTGTGTATAAAAAAATCCAACTGTGTTTAAGTAATAATTAAAATTAATTAGTTCATACTGCTAATGAAATCGATTGTTTGTACTTTTAAGTTGTATAGGTTAATTAATTCACCGCTGTTATGAATGTAATGTCTTTTTATTTGATTTTCTAGGTCGTAATGTAAACTATTTTGATTTTTATTACTAATGAACGTTCAGAGTTTCTCGAAAGTTGTATTTATTTTGGTTACTCTTATAACTATCGACTTAAATAAGTTTGAATCCTTCAAGATTAAAGTTAAAAATCTTCCATATAAGGCTAAACTTTAAAATATTAACTTTAGTTGTGTATTATCCTGTAAAGGTATAATGAATGCTCATCGTGTAAAATTTCCATTCTACAAAAACGTTGTTCAACCCCTGAGAATTCCCCTTATGTAGTTTTTAAGGCGTGAAGCTTTCTTTGAATATTTTTAACTTGTAAAAATATGACAAACTTCTATTGCCGGACTTTCCAGAAGATGGTCTTAGGCCTCTCGTTTTCTGCTGTGTTACCATTTTCTTACGTTTTGTAACGTGAAAACTTACTAACATTCGTAAACTGTAAAGAATTTTATTTTCCTTAACACCAGAATATATTTTATTGATCGTGAGCCACTTATTATTCCGTTACAATAAAAATAACAGCAGTTTAAACGTATTTAGATATTTTTCTAATATAAACATGAAAACGTTTCTACTGCTGCAAGTCAGTAAATCAGCCCAGTAGAATACTAAAGTTTAACTTCAAAAAAGAAAAAGATTCACAATAAATGAACTGTGCTGAACGGTAATTGGAATAAAGCGCCATAGAAAAACGCTAAAGAACCGTTATGAAAAAATAAAAATCTAAAACTAGAAACTCATTTTGATAGTTAAAAACAATCATCGGTAAATACAACAAAATCCGTTGTACAAAAAAAACTAATAATATTTACAGTTTATTAATGACAAAGCGAGGAGTATTCTTTTTGTTTTTCAATTTAAAAGATTCTAACTTTAGTTGAAGGTATACAAAGGGATTTGTAAAAAAGTAAAGACAAATGTAAAAAACGATCCTTAAAATAATTATCGGGTATAAAAGAAATATAAAAAATAAATAAAACGAAGAACATATAGTACTTAGAGCACTATAAGAATTATTAAAATGGTATTTCTATCGGTTTTGTTAATGATAATATACAGCTGTTACGTATAAAATTATATCGCTTCGGTCAGTCAGTCCTTTCACTTTCGAATAGGACTGTCCAAATCGATGTTGTATAATTTTTTAAATTAAAGCTGTTTTTATTTTTATAAATACCTCTAAAAATGATTTTTCATATCGTTTGGTAAGTTTTGTTAATATTTGTTTTATATTAATTTATTTTTAAGTTTCGTTTTTGTTTTTTTTTTTTTTTTGTTTACTTTTCCTAATTCTTCTGTAAACGATGACCGTCGCAAATAATGATTGTTTGACGATTGAAATGCTCATCTATTTGTACATTTTAATTTCTTTTATAAACGATTCTGTCACAATTTCCTGTTAGCGATTTTATTCGTGTACAACTGTACTTATGATATAACTAGATGAGAAATAAATCTATTCCTGTAAACTAAGTAAATTATCTATATTCATCATTTCCTAGATTATTTCTTCTTTTTATTAACAGTTATATTTAAAGATTTTATATAACCTTACTCTTAAATGACCAGTAAGCCCAAACCTGTTTTATTAAACGTGAGTTTATTTATAGAATAAACGACGGGTCGAGTTGTCATAATCAGTTTTAATTTGTTGTGTTTTTTAATGATTTTTTTTATATCTAATTATTTTAAAATGTATGTTAAGATTTGATTCTTTTTTATCGTTTTAATTGCTACTTCATTGTATATATTTTTGTGGTAATTTTACGAGTGGATAATATTAAATTACAAAATCATTATGATTGTAAGAAATTATTTGTTTAATTACTAATTTTTATATTAAATTTAAATTGATTATAATATTTTCCTAATATTTTGTTAGTATAACTAGGGGGTATCAGTTTATATAAAAGAAAAGTATTGACAGAAGAAGTTAGCGTTGATTTATAGCAGAGTGTGTTAGTATTTATGCGTGTATTTGTTTGCCTTCGTACCTGGATTTAAACGAGCGATGTGATGCCGCAGCCGATGTGGATGCGAATGGTAGTGAATCAGGAGAAGATGATTGCGGTATAAATCTAACATCTACCCGCTACTACTGGCGCCGCTACGTTTGACGTAGCGATTTTCCCTCCATGTATATATTATTTTTTATTATCTTCGTGTGTTAATTTTTCTCATACCTTCATTTGTATTCATAATTTGACCTTTAAAAAAGACCTTAATTACATTTAAAACATATTTTATTATTATTGTTGTTAAGAGAGTTATCATATATTTTTGATAGTGACTTCATCCCTTTTAATTGTTCAGACTTTATGAATCTTTATCGGTTTCTAGGTAAGATCGTTATCTATAGGAATCGTAATTTTAAACGAATCCCCTTTACGGAAGTTATGATAACCAATTCTCTTTCTTTTTTCAATCGCTTTTTTTATGAAAAATTTAGAAATCTAATTTTGTAATCTCCACCTCAGTCAATACTTCCAAAATCGGATCCGTTAATGTAGAGAGCTCAAACTTAAAAAATGGATTTTTTGCAACATTTAAAAAATTACATTAGCAGTTTAATATTTGAATAAATGTAATATTCGAACTATACTGAAACTTTGAAACTGAACTACAAGTGTTCATGACTTAACGTCGGTAAACACGGTGAAATTATAAAAATTGGTTGAGAAATTTAATAAACTTAAAGTAGGAATCCGAGCAATTAGCTCGGAGATTTTAAGAAATAAATGCTTACTGTAAGTAAAAATAAACACTGATTTAGACTAATCCAGAATTTACTAATTTCAGATTAGAGGCACGACCTCCGTATCGAAACATTTTAAAGCTGTAATAATGTGATTTTAATAAAAGATTAGTTTTCGTATTGTTGTTTAAATAATATATTTCCCGACATATTTTAAGCCAATTTTTGTCTCAAAATTATAAAAAAAAAATTTATATTTCCTAAAACTTTAAATCAAATTTCCCAAAACCGACTCGTGTAATTTTGCACACATACGTGTGTGTTGTATGCAAAGCTAAATATTTTGTTTTTGTACCGATACGTAATTTTTGAAAGCCGGTTTTGGAAAATTCGATTAAAATTGTTAAGAAATAGAAATTATTATTTTCCTATAATTTTGTAAAAAAAAAAATGCTTTCAGCTGCTTAAAATATGTCGGGAAATAGAATATTTAAATAACAATAAACAAAAAAACAAAACAATAAATCTCATTAAACTTATAAAAATCATGTTATTTTATTACGGCTTTAAAAAGTATCGAAACTGAAGTCGTGCCTCTCATTTGAAAGTAATAGATTCTTCGTTAGTCTAAATCGTTGTTTATTTTTACTTACCGTAACCATTTATTTCCTAAAACCTCTGAGCTAATTGCTCGGATTCCTACCATGAGTTCGATATCTCAACCGTTTTTATAATTTCTCGGTGTTTACCGATGTTAAGTCGTAAACACTTGTGTGTCACAGTTTCACAGTGTCAATTTATCACTGCCACTCTTTCATACAGGAAAATCTTGAGAATATCGGTGCCAAGGTAAAAACACGTAATAATGTTATCCAAAAACTGTGTGGTACAACATGGGATGCTTCAATGGACATCCTGCGTCCATCTTCCATCGCGCCGGTTTTTTCTACTGCCGAGTACTGTACTCGGCAGCTGAGTTGGTCTGGCATTTGTTTGGCTTAATAACTGCCATACCAACTTGAATGATGTTCAGCTGAACCGTACCGTGCGTTTAATAACTGTAATAATTAGATCAACACCAGTTTACTGGCTCCCCGTGCTGAGTAGTGTTTCGGGCGTAGTTTCGGGTTACCGAACTTTATAGTATGATGCACTGTACGTGCTTTCTTCGGTGCCACCGATTGAATTGCAGATTAAAGGACGAAAACTAAGGGCGTCCGGTGTAGCCAAAGATGAAGCCAATTCTATAATACGGGAACAATGGAAGGTATCATGGGCGGGTTCAGCAGTGGCCGCATGGACCAGAAGAATTATTCGGGACCTGGATGCTTGGCTAGATCGCTCTCATGGCGAATTAGATTACCACACAACGCAACTCATGTCAGGACATGGTGCGTTTGAACAATACCTGCATAGAATTGGCAGGAGAGAGTCACCCATCTGCTGTTATTGCGATGGGGTTGACGATGCCGAACAGACTTTTTTCGTGTGCAGACGATGGGAGGAACGTCGTATAAATGCAGGACTGATACATACCCGACCGGAGCAGCTCCCGGTGTGGCTCTTGGCTATGTTCGGGAACTGACATAATTTTGCAGTATTTGCAAGAGCAGTGCTCAGAATAAAAGAAGATGATGCAAGACGACTGGGATACTGAGGGTTTTAGTTTATAGCAGGGCAGGGCGGACAGCCCCGTTCCTGAGGGCTCACATGCCCTGGTGTGTGGGTTCCCATGATGGAGCGGGGACTCCTGGGGTCCGTTACGTGTTGATTAATGAAAAGACCGAGACCCGGCCGGCGGTGTGGTTTCCCGGATACGCTTCGGCTCCTGCGCCGTCGGTTTGAGGTTGGCAAAAGGAAAGACCGAGACCCGGTCTCCGGGAGGGGGGGGTGGTCTGGGAACAGCATAGTCGGGCCTGGTTTCTTTTGTCGGAGATTAGAGGCAGGCAATTAAATGTTCCGGAAAGGACACGTCCCCGAGCCGAGTATACTTAATTGGATGTTTGGCTCGGGGATGTAGGGAAAAAAAAAGATAAACACATTATGAAATCAAAAAATATTGTGAATATACAAACCCCCGAAAAACACTTATAGTGTGAAGGCATTTCTCAAAAAACAATTGTTTGCCCCGAATCAAAAAAATTGATATTTTTAAAATTACAATGGTAATTACAATTACCAGTCCCGTGGCGAGTGAACCGCCACGGGACTGTTACAGTTACAAAATAATAAATAACTAAATAATGTTACTCTTAATAGATGTTCTTAACGATTGAGTAGCTTGCTTGTCTTTTTCGTGTTTTTTTAAACTAGTATTTTGTTACATTTTGAACGATTCACAAAGGGTGGCACCAAGATGTTTGGGGGTACTTGTTATGACGATGGGTATTACTGTAAAATTGCACTTGGAGCTCCATTTTAGCTTCTTTGTTATTGAGGTGAAATGCACAAACTTCAGTTTTATTAACACTGGCTTTAAGTCGCCATTTCTTAAAGTAAGAGCTCAAAGCGGCCAAAGCCTCTGTGAAAATTGTCCCCGTCTGGCTGAGGTCTCTGCCTCTACAAGCACAAATGATATCATCTACGTAGCAGAATTTTGTTGACCTGGTATGGGGAAGATCGGAAATGTATAGGTTAAATAGCAGAGAAGTTAGAACAGAGTTAGTTCTATGCCATTACTTAATTTTCTCTCCTTACTTATATTTTCTCCCAAATAAACGTTGAAGTACCTTTTGCTTAACATGTTATTAAGGAGGGTTGCATTTTTCGGCACCGAAATGTTTTTAAGAATTTCTATATCATTCCTTCCCTGTGTCATATGCAGCGGTTAGGTCTACAAATGCAACGTGTTTTAAATTTTTTTGGGGATCAGCTCTGTGAAAGTAGTTAAGGCCAGTACCTGGTCACAGAAGTTTCTGTGAGTCCTAAATCCTGCTTGCTGAACGGGGATTTGTTCCAAAATGGAACCACTAATTCTGTTGTAAATAATCCTTTCCAAGATTGTGTAAGTACAGCTAAGCAATGATCGGTGTAAAACTGTGATGGAGGTTGAATGATTTCCCCGGTTTCAAGATTGCCACAATTTTTGTTCTCTTAAACTTATCGGTAAGTGTTCCTTACAACACAGTATGATCTACAAACTTCAAGTATATGATTAGCGATTTGGTTGGTTGAAGTACCCGGTTTCTGTTCACATTTACCGGAAGCGCCACCAAGTTTGAGCAACATGTTCCATGCTCTTCTACTTGAATGATTGAAGCTCATATTCTCAACAGTCTTATATAGCACGCTTTTCTGACAGTGTCAAGATTGTGAAGGAGGTCGTCTGCAACATCGCTGTCACTGCGTCTACTATTCCACTGTTCTTCATGGAGTTGTACTCAATGTTTATTCTACCCTGGTACTTACAACTTTCTGCATCTACGAGGAATATATTTCTGTGCAGCGGCTAGAACAACTCCTACAAATCGATTGTAGTTTTTTGGTTCTGGTGAAATAACACATATATTTATGCAGACGGTCAGAGAAACCCTGCCAGTTGGCCTGGCGAAAATTCTACCTGTACTGTAGAATAAATTTTACTAACAGGGCAGACAGTCCCATGAAAAGAATTACAAGTTTATGTTGGCTATGTAGGAAATTAGGTATGACTTTTCTCGATGTATTGTATACAAAGCGGAGGTCCAGGCTGTAGTCTCCCAAGGCGACCGATCTGAAGGTTCTCATATTTTTGGCGTCAAAGTCAGGTAAAGTTTCTTCTTCTCTGCCCAGTCGCTCAGCGCAACACTATATTCATTGTTGTGAGCATATTTCATGCATTGTTGTGTAGTAGTTGGCAGAAGATTTAATGCCCATTGCACATTGGGTAGCTTGTAAATATTATTTATGATAATCTCCTCCAATTTTATCGAAACTTTATGAATTTCATTTGCTGTATTTGCCGAAATTAGATGTGCGTGATCGACATTGTTTCTAACGTAAGTAGCTACACCATATACATTGTGAAATGTAGAACCTGTAACCTCATAGCCATGGATCTCTCCCCTTTTACGCAGATCATCTTCGGTAGAATCGTGTGTTTCTTGGATTAGGATTACGTCGATGTTGTTATTCAGAAGGAGTTTGGATAGTAGTCACTTTTAGGTCGGCTAATTCTTTCTATGTTTAAATAGTATATTCGGACTGCGGGCTCAAAACATTTAGTGAGTTGGTCCTGAGATGGTACTTTTTCTGGTATTTGGTCATTTTTGGTTAGTCTACATGTTTGTAGGCAGGAATTCCATTATTGGTCTGGCTGCCGAGTCGCTCTAGTTCATTTAGAATTACTCAGTGCACGAGTATTATTCTACTACGGACGCGAGCTGGTTGACACACTTCCTCTAAAAAGAAGGAGAAAAAAGAGAGCTATTTTTACTAAATTAACTCGGAAATTAATAATCCAGATGACAGAGAAGTCGCTTAAATACGAAGTCGAAGAAATACGAAGATGTTTTGAAACTTACATTTCCACCAGGTTTTCTTTATAATTGTTACATTAAGTCTTTTGATTCGTTTTACTCCAAGTTATGAATTAATATAAAAAGAAGGGAATTTATTCCAACCGGTTACTTTGTCGTTAGTCACCTGACTGGTTTGTTTGATACATTTATTTTAATTTTTTCTACCTTAAGTATATGTATTTTTTTTTTAAACTCATGTCTTCAAGTGTATCTTATAGCGCAGTTTCTTGTTCTGCCACTTGTTTACCTTTACATGTTTTACCCTGTTAGCTGTTAGTCTTTCCATCTTAAATTAACTAAAACCTTGCTGCACTATAATTTGGTTTATCAATTTATTTTTTCCTTTAAGAGTTTTATGTGAATTACAGAGTACCTCTTCATTTTGTTATTAATTCTTATTAATCTTTACAATTTGGCAGTAAGATCAAATTTAAAAGTTACTATTGTAGCTACTGCTTGTTCTTATAGGTTTATTTGTGTTATGTAATATCGGATAACCGTAGATTTCAATATTTCTTAACAATCTTTTCAAATCCAATTCTTATTGTTCATTAACAAATCTATGATAAGTTTCAAATTTTTAGGCGAAGCAAATCCAGGAAGTCAACTCGGGGATTGGTTCTAACCCCAGAAACTGGGTTTTGACCCGTACCCTAAAAAAACTGTAAATAAATCTATCAACAAAGATAACGAAAAGAGGTGGGTGGTAAGAAATGACAATTCTCATGGAGAAACTTTGATGCGTGGTACTACCCGATAACTTCAAGGTCCCGTTCAGTCACCTGGCTCCCATGTGGTGCATAATTTCTGTGGAAATCTGGGTACGTTATCCGGATCGGAAGCACACATTACTGACTAACGAATTTGGATCGCTAGTCTTAGCGTATGCTGCAACGAAATCTGCATTTTAATAGAAATGTTAGAAAAAATATGACAGAATTTTCTGTCATAAACTACTGCATTTGATTTTTTATTATTCGGTCAAAACGTTTCCTAAAACCACGTATAGTTTACAAAAAGTTATATACCGGAATAGATTTAAGAGAAAACCGGTTCTGCCTTACGTACTTAATGAATTTTCTGCTTTCCTGGCCGTCTGATTTTTCTGATAAAAAAGAATTTTTCCCAGGAAAAGTTGGCTACCAAATCAAACTATGGCCGAGAGAGAAGATGCTCCAAAAACTATGTACCTTAGATCTTAGATTATCTCGCATACCGTGAATAAATATCTACCGGTCCCATCAGACCGTTGGCATCACCATTAATTTTGGTCTTTTCAAAAAAGTCCCGTGTATTTTATATCGTTCTTGCACATTGCATATTCAGTAAGCAAACCGGGCATGAACCTAAGACTTAGACTATTCAATTTAAGATGGAATGTATTTGGATGCTAAACTACCTGTACCGGGTAATTTGTTCTTAAACGAGAAACTTGTAATTTTCATTTATTTATTTACTTCCATTCAAAATGCACTGTTGACTGCAGTTTTAGTGTCGTTCAGACTGTTCTCTACACGCCGATTCCGTTTCAAAAAAATAGTACCTTATCATCCCCTTTAACCAAAAAATCCATTTATTAAATGGTTTTTGCCCAGTCATTACACTTCAGCCGTAAATTAATCTTTATTTTTGTAGATCACATTAAAAGATAAATTATAAATATAAAAACATATTTTAAGATAAAAAATGGATGTACGTAATCCATATTAATTATTTTATTACTTTTTTTTTTTGTCTTCAGTCACTTGACTGGTTGAAGACAATTTTATTACTTATACGTGAAATAATAATGCGCATATAAAAATAGCGAAAAATAATTTACAATTCAGAAGTCGGTAATAAAAATTATTTTGATACAAATTTACATATACGTTGAATGGGATACAGATAAATTGTGGTTTACTTTTTAATTAGTATTATTTTAAGATTTTCAACAGAAAAATATCGTTCCCGTAAAGAAATCTAATTTTATTTTAAATAAATTGGTGAAAAAACTTTTCAAATGGTTCCGCAATTTATTAAAAATGGCGGAAACAAAATAAGGCCCTTTCTCGTAAGCCGAAGTATTATGTAAGGTTATAAGATCTTCCTTGTCTGATTCGGTAAAGGTGAATATTGTTATTTTTTAACGATATCCTTTTTAGCAAAGATTGCACATTCATAAATATAAACACAAAAATGAATTAACGTATGTAATTTTTTAAATATCGGTTTACACCATTAATACTAATAATGGGGCGTCAGATAATGATCTGACAACCCATTTTTGTACTTTAAAAAATATTTTTGACTTTATGAGGGAGCTCCAAGAGATGACATTATACTTCATATGAGAATATATGCATATATAATAAATATTTAATAATGAAGTCAAGCTTAGTATTTTATTAAGGCGCTTCAAAGCAAAACAGTACGGCTTGATTTTGTTACAAACGAATTTAATTTAATCATCCTACAAGAACTTGTTGATTATTAAACAACAAGAGATTTTCCTTTTAAGTATCCATACATCCATAGTAGTGTTTTTTGCACTGTATCTGAACGATAAAGAAGTTCTAATGGTCTTTTGTGGCACATGCTAGAGACCTATTAATCCCGTGATATGTCACTTTTACGTGACAATCAAATGGGATTTACCTGCACGGTTTCTATTATAGTTTTAGCAAACGTACATTCGAGTAAATCGTTAAAACTGTTATTTGCTTACCTCCGCGGGAGGCGTATTATTAGCCGATAAGTATATTTATCTGGAAACAACCTGTAGAAATTGACACGTAGTTGTTAATTTGGTACCTACACGCAGGGCGTGTAATTAGTAAGAAGCCAATCTCCGATCCAGCAATCCATTGCCACCTTCGCGTCAATTGAGCTTTGTAAACTTTGTTGAGTAACATTTGTTCGTACTTATTTATTACGATCAAAAACTTTGAAGAGTATCTTATTTTTCACATTTCTAGTACAGTTTACATAAATAAAAACAACTTTTTTTTCCGATCCGGTACATAATAATACGGTGTATAGAACACGTCAGAAACTGGTAAGTAAGTAATGCCACCGTAAAAAATTGAAATAGAAAATTGTAAGCTATTTCCTGTAATAATTGATTTTTCAGTAAAAAGGTTAGTCGAATTGAATCTCGAATTTACTTATAAATTAACTTATATACATAGTAAAATGTTATATATATATATATATATATATATATAAAACAAAGTTGTAACGATTTGTAGATGACCTCTGTGTGCAAGTTGCTTGCCATACGCATATTATTTACATGAAGAGACATTATTACAGATTAAATAAATTAATTTTAATTGTTATTGTTTGTCGACTGAAAATACTTTATAATGTAAAAAAAAAACTTACTTCCCGTTCTCGTGTCTCATTTTTATTCGATATATATATATATATATATATATATATATATATAATACGGGAATATTACATATTTAATTATTTTTTTTATTTAATTAAAAATTTAATAAGGATATAAGTATATTAATATGATAACTAATCGATAACCTTCCTTTTTTTACGTTTATTAATTTTATTTCCGTATTTTTCGTGTTAATAAATACATCTCTTTAAAAATTAATAAATAGATCAGATTTTTGTCGCTTAAGAGTCCTTTCATATCATATCGTTTTATTGGTTTAACATCATTTTATATTAACGTAAAAAAAATCGTGTAGATGTTGAGATCTTATTTAATATTTTTATATTTAAAAATATTTTTTATCGATGACCACAAAATAATTTTGAACACCTAAAATTAATCACAACAGCAAAAATCGATAATAAAGTAGACGTAATTGCTAAGTCGATATTTTTAACCAAAAGAATAAAACAAATACTCATTTACTCATCAAAAATTATTCGTCTTGCTATAATAACTTACATATTAAAAGAGGTAAAAAATTGCGGGTGATTTTATTTTAATGCGAATCGGTTTTCAGCTAACTTATAAATTTCATTTCATTATCGATATTTTTCTTCAAAAACCTTTTAACCACTATGTTCAACACTACGTTTAGTAATGCTTATTGTACTGACATTTTTAAAGTTCTGTTAATCTTTATATAGCGTTTAGTCAACGCCCCTCCCTATCGGATAAGGAATGGCGTTAAATATAGGGAGGGGCGTTGACTAAACGCTCCATAAAGATTAACAGAAATTTAAAGTACCGCTACAATAAGTTTTGGCAATGGAGTGGTTCCGAAACGCGTCAACAAGTGATAAAAGAATGAAGTTAGCAAAGTTAAGCAGTACTCAACACAGAAATTATAGTGATCTTAGCAGAAAAAATAATAGAAATTATTATCTTAGTAACAACTCTATAAAATTTTTCTACTTCTTAACCTTTTTTTTCCTGTTTAGCCTCTGGGAATCACCGTTAGGTATTACTTCAGAGGATGATATGCATGAGTGTAAGTGAAGTATAGTCTTGTACAGTCTCAGGTCGACCATTTTTGGGATGTGTGGTTAATAGAAATTCAACCACCAAAGAACACCAGTATCCACGATCTAGTATTCAAATCCGTATAAAAGTTGCGGATTCAAGTCCTAGCCTAAAGGCTAACCTAAAGGAACCTAAAGGCTAACCTAAAGGCTAAAGGAATTCAAGTCCTAGTAAACTAGGACTTGAACGTTGGAACTCTCGACTTCCAAATCAGCTGATTTGGGAAGACGCGTTCACCACTAGACGAACCCGATAGGGTTTTACTTTTAACCAACAGTTGTTTAATCAACGGCCGTTTTCAAGTATAATAGCTGTTTCATTCTAACGTCTCTTTTAAATTTAAAAAACTGCTTTTTTCGTTTCGACCTATCGAATAAGAAAACATATATTGTAATAAAGAAATCATTATTGCGTAGAATACGTTGGGGTATTTAGAAACAAAATAATATTAACTGTTATATTCATTGCTATGGAGAGGATAAAGTACTGAAACGATCACGAGATAACATGGACTGTAAGCTTCTATCGTAGAATGCTGCTTGCAAGGAAATTTGCCAGCTATAACCACCTTGCGAGAGTCTGGAACGAAATATAAAAATCACAATTTTATTTACCGATATCGATTCATCCATGACATAATAATAGTTTTTCATTCTTTTACATCTCCTTTATCGGTTCATCTAAAAACGAAGATACCGGTTTTTGTTTTTAAATAAATATTTCTGACAAATATCTATTTTTTGAAAAATGGGCGTTAACTGGAAAACAATCGGTCGCAAAAATTTCAAAATGAGCAAAAATAATAAAAAATGTAAAAAAATTATTATTAGGCTTTGCACATATTTTAAAAACTTTTTGTATTTTACGCTCATGTTTTTCACGGACGTAAAATCGAGTAAGGTTAAAAGAAAGTTTAAAAAGCGCACTTTTCGTAACTTATCGTACATATTTTTAATACAAATTTTAGTATGCATAATTTAAATCGCATCGGTAAACGAAAATTAATTGGAAAGTAAAATAAGACTGTATTTTTTCCGTTATTATGAAGCGTTATACAGGTTCAAACTCATCGATAAAGATTTAACGCGACTACAATAATTAATAAACACTAATAAAACGTCGATGATTAGAAGAATTAATTAGAGAAAGGAATTTTTTTACCGGAAGGTATTACTCTTCAAAGTTTAGAAGGCTCAGTTGACGCTCAGGATGGCGATAGATTGCTGGACCGGGACTGGCTTCTTGCTATATTCGACTACGTCAAGTAATTTTGCAGTACACTATCCACTCTACCGTACTACTAGCAGTAACTAAACTACTTCAAATACTCCAGCTAAAACTGTTATCCGTCTATGTGTTTACGCTTAATAAACTTTGACGAGTAATATACGTAATTTTATAACACGGAACTTAGTAACTTGTAAGAAAAGTATCCAAAATTTCATTAGTGTAAGATATAAACCCGGAGGTTAATGAAAATTTGCGCAGGCCTACATGTTAAAAGATACTTATATTTTGGAAACTGAATTACTATAAAAATGTCTATTGCTATTATACGTGAAGAAGGAGCAAATTATTTTTTTTATAAGTCGGAAATTTCCGCTATTCAAGAAAAATGTCTCGTTTGCTTTTTTAATGCATATAAAAGTCGTTCGTTTTATTTTATTTCTATACGGTAAAGATTTACCTAAATAATTTTTTTTCATGCACGTCCTCATTCGTGCCTCTAAAAATAGGTTTCTTTAAGCCTCATTTTTTTTTACAAAGAAGATGCAAAATAATAAATTAATCGATTTACTCTTACCTTTAAGGGACTTACTTACCTTTAAGGGATTTACTCTTACCTTTAAAAATACCGAAAAGTAAGTATGAAAAATAGAAACTGGATTTGTTTTCAGATTGACGGAGTATAGTAAATATTTATGGTTTTACTTGCTCGTTTTCGAAAGCCTTCAGTATTAAAGAAGAATTTTCTGTCTTTACTTACTCTGCAGAAAATCGGCTTTACGGGTGAGATTTTGATTTTGATAAAATAAGGATGTAATTTTAAAAGTCATATTTTCGTCTATTTTTGGTCGTAATTTAAAATAAGATTAAAGGTTGTTTGATTTTTTCCTTTTATGAATCGTCTGTCATTTGGTGGGTTCAACCTTTTCTTTATTCCTTTCTGTCTTGCGCTGAGCTTATAACCTCTAGTGTAATTACCATATCAGATATCCTCAATTATCTTTTTTTGTTTTTCAATCTCTGTCTCCTCTACAGTTTTTATTTTCTACAAACCCTTTTATCGAAATAAATGACCCGGATCGTTATTAGCATTATTTGTCTACTGATGTAGATTAGATCTATTTAAAAGATTTTGCCATAAATGTTTAACTTCATTTTTTTCATAAAAACCTAATCATTTCGAATTTCATCGATCTACTTTCGACATTCTACTATAACACCACTTTTCAGAGATCTGTAGTTTATATTCCGTCTGCTTTTGCTATCGGTGGTATTTCGCTACTGCAAATAGCTTCTCTCCACAGAAATATATTTTAAAATGTGTTATTCTTAGCTCTATATCTTATATTAGCAGACTTATTTTTGTCGTATGAAAGTTCTGCTTGCTTGCACCAGTCTTCTTTTGAAATTTACTTTACTTCCCTCCGTTTTAATTTTAAAAAAACTTTTTTAAAAAAAATACTTGTCCCGCTTTTGGTATATTAAGTTCCTTGTCTTAATATTTATTCCCCATTTTCCACCTTTATGTTTCACTTCATCACCTTTGTTTTGTTATTTATTTCATGATTTTGCAAAAAAAACGCATGCTTTTTTTTCAAAAGCGAAATTTTTGACATATTTATTAAAAACACTTTCCTTCTCTTCTAACCCTCAAGCGCGAAAAAAGTAACACATTTTATATTATTAAATTAGATTATTAAAATATTTTACGGAATATTTAATTAATCTAATATAGTTATTCTCCATGTACGCAAAGTTTCATCCGCTTGGGAGTTAATTTCACGTTGAAAACAGTTTTACCCCTACTAAAGTTAGAGGTAACAAAAACGTAGTCTTGGCCGAACTGAATGCGATTTACATATGAATATCAGCCTGAAAGCGGTTTTAAACTCACTTTTGCTAATGTCAGCTGCTGTTGCGGGTTAGATAGCGTTAGCAAAGCGTACCTGATTAAGATTTATGCGGTAGAAGGCCACTTCTTCAATTTGAGTAGAGTATAAATTACTACCAGATTATGAATTATTTATTAACGGACGAACTTGTGTGCCATAAAAATTAACAATTGCCACTCGATGGTGTACCGTTTAATTATTAATAATCAGTCTACGGTTTCGGATGATGAAACTTTTTTTTGAGCATGTTCTTTTGCTTATTAGATTATATAATACTTTTTTTATAAGGAAATGTTATTCTTTATATTATTTACGATATTATAACCGTAAGAGTGCACGAATAAACGTTACTATTATAATACAAATCCTATTACAAGTAGTGACTACATATTATGCATTTGGATAAATTCACGCATCGCTGATTTGCTTGAAGTAGCCGCATAACTGCAAAATATGCGTGAAACACGTAAATTTATAGCTGCAGTTACGAGTGTGAAACCGCGTTATCTTTTATTTAAAATGAAATAATCAGTTACTCAAATTAATTAAGTGATTGTTTAAAAAATAAAATTATTGTATACTCTAGTATGAAGGTATTATAGAATAGAAAAACTGAAACCCTTGCCTCATAGAATTAGCGATTAGTTGACATTATTTAAATGGTGATCCACGAAAGAATCGATAAAATAGAGAAATCGTAAGGAATGAATAAAGAGAACTACAACGAAAGATGCCTTTATATAACGGCAAAAATGAGACGATAATCAACTAATTAAATTCGAACTTCTTGACGGATCGGAATATTTAAACCTAAATTGTAAAGGAGAAGTAGAAAAAAGAGAGGAGAATTTTAGGAATTACGAAACAGAGCGAAACTAGGTTAGTAAAAAATAATTCCGAAATATACAAAAAAACTGAAAAACTTTCCTATTCGAAAAGAAAGAAAAGATTAATGTTGAGGATATCTTTCGAGCGTGGAAAAATGGATAGAAAGAAAATATTCGAATTATTTAAAAACATTAAATTAATTTGGTTACCATACGTCATCAAAAACTTAAGAGAAAAATCGATTTCTGAAAAAGAAATCCAATACACGTTAAGTTTTAATCAAAACAATAAAAAAAGTAGGTTTCCAAGCCAAAATGAAAACACCTTGATTTGAGATATAGTGGTCAGAAAAAAGGAAGAAACGGAATGATGAAATGATGGAGGAAAATCGGAAAAAATAAAACAACAAAATAAGGCAAAATAAAGGTTTCGCGAGATCCACAGTGGTTACATCGAAAAAAAAAACCAGTCCAATCATACTTCAGCCAAATTAGATTGAACTTTTACTAATAATTCTATTACGAATTATTAATAATCCGTTTAATTTTGTTTCGAACATTATTTTTTAATTCCCGCTGTAGCATTATACTTCAACTAATTATACTTCAGCAGAATGTCTAGCGAGTTAATATCTTTTAAACAAGACTGAACACACGAACTTGTTTACTGAGTTTCTTATTAAGGTTGGTTTAAAGAGAAATACCGAAATTCTTTTTAATAGATTGTTGTAGTTAGAGGTTGTTAGTTTCTATTCAACGTGTTAAATATATCCACGAGAATTAGGGAATCCATGGATATCCTTTTTCACACTTTTAACAGTTATTTAAAGAGGAATCCCAATTTTTTGTAACCCTGTTAGAATTACTACCTGAATCGATTTCTAATTTAATTCATAATTTATCGGCAAAAGGTTTTTTATATTTAAAAAAAAAACGGTTTGCAGCTATTCCTTTCATCCTTTTGGGACGAGTGAGAAAAAATCCTTTGTTAGCAGTAGCTTTATATCTCTTTCTTTTTCCTGTTTAGCCTCCGGTAATTTCCTTTCAGATAATACTTCAGAGGATGAGTGAGGATGATATGTATGAGTGTAAATGATGTAGTCTTGTACAGTCTGAGTTCGACCGTTCCTGAGATGTGCGGTTAATTGAAACCCAACCGCCAAAGAACACGGTATCCACGATCTAGTATTCAAATCCGTATAAAAATAACCGACTTTACTAGGACTTGAACGCTGGAACTCTCGACCTCCAAATCAGCTGATTTGGGAAGACACGTTCACCACTAGACCAACCCGGTGGGTTAGCTTTTTATCTAATCGAGCGTTCCTGCCGAGCTTTAAGTTTCTAAGACTTTTTTAATTTTTAAGGTTTAAGCGGTTAGATTTTTTAATAAAAATAACGATAAATTTTCGTAAAGACCCTCTTCGGTAAAACTACGCCATATTTCAGCTTTCTATCTGTATTCAGGAAATTGGAAAACATTAGTGATGATCGGGGTAGAAGCACATTTTCTATTTACTTAAGTTTCTTTAAAAAACATAAACTTTTTTTTAAATAGATATTTTAAAAAATGAGGAGGCATAGTCATTTATTTATCTTTCCTTTTCAATACTGAAAAATTTTGAAATGTTTTAAGTGTTAACCAAGCTAAGGATGATTAAGTTCATTATTTTGCTATGAGCGAACCTATTCAGACCAGCCTTCGGCGAAAAACTAGTCTTTAAATCATATTAAATAATATTATAATATTTTATCTGTATTTTTTTTTTGCATCCTGTATCTTCAGTTATTTTGGTCTACGTAGCTCATACACAAAGTGATTAACTCAAGATGAAACTATAGGTTCCCCATTTAAACTTTAAATGGGGAACCTTCCGTTGATTTTTCCGTACATTAAAAAAACAGTATTACCATTTTTGAAATCTTCACCTTTTTCCAATATGGCGGCCAACTTCATTATTTCGAATAGAAACTTCATGTTTTTAGTGCATCTCTGGGTAGTAAATGGTATTTTAAGTCATTCTTATTCTTGGGCATTCTTCATTAAATCTAGCCGTTACGAACTTTGGAATTGTTTGACATGATAGCCATCATATTTGATTCTACAATTGTCATCCTGTATCTCCGTAAAATACCATCGAAGTAATGAAGGCCTCCGTATTGAAAAAAAGGGCGAAGATTTCAAAAATGATAATACTGTATTTTTAATGTAGGGAAAATACTAGAATAGGTTCCTCATTTAAAATTTCTCATAAAACGTATAGTTTCTAAGATCCCAATGTCGGCCATCTTGAATTGATCACCTGTATAAATTTATGTAGCCTTGATATATAAATATACAATTAATATAACATTATATTATTTCATATGCGTACGTATAGATGTATTGTACGTAGAACGTGGATATAGCACTGTAATTTTATGTATACCTACTTTGATTTACTTTATGTTCATTTGAAATTTTAATCGTTGCTTGTAAGTAGATTTGTTGTTACGTATATATTGAATAAATTATCTATTTAAATCAGGTAAAAAATTAATCCGGTTTTATCAAAAACAATCAGTCTTAACATCTGAACGGAAATTTAAGTATTTGTATAAATATTTCATACTATGTATAACATCTGTTACCTAATGGAGAATACCGGTCTTTTAACAGACTAATATATACGGTATTGTAACGATGCAACTGCAATAGTACTTTTTTTAATAGAAATTAAATATTTTCGTATTTTATCAAATATTTTATATCGATAAAGTGTTTTAATGACGACATTATTGGCTCATCAAATATCTACAAAGATAACATTGTTATATTTATTTACATTGCAAAATTTTTATTTCGCATAATTACTAAAATGTTGCCGATTCTAAAATTAACTGTGCGCTAGGATTTAACTGTTAATCAATACATATTATTTTTACAAACTGTTAGTATTATTATTATTATTATTTTTACTGTTATTATTTTACAGTTACGCGATTTTTTCATTTTACCATATAATTATAAATGAAATTGTATTATACATTTATAATCATTTATAGGTATTGTAGATTAAATTTGTATAAATTTTTGATATGGAATTTAAAAACATTTGTTACTATATGTAACAGCTCGATTCCTTCCTATCACAATCATCCGTTGAATCGATACGTCGTTTCAATATACATCGTATCGTTGAATCGACTCATCACCGTTTTGTCTACAAATACTATATCGGTACTGCTGTTCATTTCACATATTTCTTTATATTCTTGCATAACGTGACGGATACAATTTTTGTACCCGCTCTCAGCTGTAATTCTATCGATTACTTTTTGAAACAGATGCTTTACTTAGCTCATTTTAAAACTTTTATTGTCTATACGCTTTGACCTGGCTGCATATCACCTCAACGGCGTTAAAAATGTAAAGGTAAGGAGGAAGCCGTTGAATATAAATATTGTCTGGCTATTTTTTCCAATCAAATTTTTTTTTGATCTCTCAGAATTTCTATCGATTCTGATTTAATCAGTTTTGCATCAAACGGTATACATTTGACGCTATGCCAAGAAATAGTATCATTTTTATGCCAAGAGGTATTAAAAATACGCTCGATTGGACACTGTGGTACACTACATTGTCTGTAACTGTTCCGCTTTCTTTTGATAACAGATTATTACTTTTTGAAACCGATTTTGGAAAACTTTACCGTCAATTTTCAGGTGATAGTTACCGGAAGTTTTTTCGCCTAAAAAAATTAAAAACTAGTATTCAACGAAACCGAAATCACTTCCGATGCGAAAACGATGAGCCTTTGTTGAAATTAGATTTTAATTCGGTGCTAAGGCCACTTTTATTTAAGAAAGTCTACTTGGCTGATTTAATTGTATTATCGCATAAAGCTTTTATAGTTTTTTTTGGTTAATTTTCATTAATCTAGGTTTATGATAAAATATTGTTATCCTTCACTATTTATTTTACCCTGAAGTATATTCTCCCCCTCCACCACATTAAGAATGTCTTCTCTGTCAGTGATCATACTTTTACGATTTCTAGATAAAAATTGAAAATGTAATGAATTTTAAAGTTTATGAAGGGTTCTTCTTTAATTAGTAAAATCTATTCTTCGTTTTCTACCGTCAATACTTTATTCAAAGTTAGCGGTTTATTACCGTGGAAAAAGTTATGTTCCTTTTGTAGAATTACCGTTTTAAATAATTCATCGCATTCCTTTAATTCAGATGGATCGCGTTTTCTTTTCTTGCCTAGTTTGTTTAATTTTCCTCCCTCTTCTCGTTTCTGATTCTAGTACAGTAAATTCTGAAACATCGGTGAGCTCTTTCGTCATTTTCAACTTGTTTTTGTAGGAATCGATGGAATTTTTCGAGTAAGAAATAAAAAACCTTTGATAACTATTGATTTTTACCGATTTTCAATTTGTACTACCTAAGATAATAAAGTAAATAAATAAATAATTACGTAGGTTAAAACCAAAACCGTCTAAAATAAGAAATTTAAGTTAATTAAATATAATATAATTATTATATTAACAAAATTATAAAAAAAGAACGAATGGAAAATTATAGATGTAAGTACATATAATAAAGAAAATGTGAAACAGTGATCAATAAGAACGTAACTTATGAGTGTGGTACTTATCCGAGGTGTTAGTAAATAGAGCCTACTGAGTTTGATTACGCTAGCTCTAGTCTCGGAACGTGAGTATACCGCACGCATTGCGCATGCCCCTTTTATGCACGTGATATGGTGTCGCGGAACACGCGCGATGCGATTTCTAGGTACATCGAGTCAAATTAACTCTTTTATGCACGTGATGCGACTCCCGCTCAAAACTTTTGTCCTCGCAATTCCAATTTATATCATGGTGTTCTAGAAATGGCGCCGGAAGTGTAGCTGTTGCACTATGTAAATACGTGGTGGTTAATGGGACTATTATTCACGCCGTGCAGCAGCCGCGTTATTTGGATCACTGTTCTACTTCATAGGCTCAAATTATCAGCTTAGTGTACGTTGCGGACGGCACAACTGTTCATCCTCGCTGATCATGCACGCGACAGGGTAGTCGTGTATGTCTTTTTATTCTCTGTTGTTTGATGATCCGTTACAGAACATTTCTTACGTCACTCTGTTTATATCAGTCTAGAAGTGGAAATAAATAAAGTATAACTTATCTTAAATAACCTAATTAAACACAAGTATAAAATTTGTAATAAAAATTTATGCTAAGATTAATTTACAACTAAATCATCTTTCTAATACTTACATTATTACCTACAAATTACGGTAGGAAATTACCCTACAGTAAACACTACTGTAACCAAAATAGAAAATGTAAATATTGTTAGTACTAAAAACACATAATAATTTAATTTGTTTTGTTTTCGGCATTGCCAAAAATATACTATTATCATAGTTAATACTGTCGTAATGTTACTGTATGCTGCAGGCTAAAATGTTACGTAATAAACTAACATCACGTACGACTCTTTACTAGGAAGAGAGTTGTTGCGGTTAAAACCTTTCAGCGAATACACAATGGAAAACCCATCAGCAGAAAATACAACGCAAGTAATACAGTTATGTTAAATTTTTATTGCAAACGTCTGTTTAAATAATTAATTTTATTAACGAATTTAAAAATAAAACCGTACGTTGAAATGTTGAAAGAGATTTATTATTTTTTGAAACGATGGACTGGTAGTAAGGTTTAATCGATGACAAGTCTTAGAAATCCAGGATGTATTCTCGACTTTGAAATTCTTTTTAAAGCAGATTTAATGTAGGGCTCACACTAGTATTCTGGAATACTTACTTTCAAGTTCACGGGTAAATATTGGTATAGTTTTTTCTTTAGTATCGGTTGTATATTGCATTTAGCGAAATATGTTGAATTTCTCGAGTGAAAGTAAGCCTTAAATTTACCATATCGACCGTTACGTAATTATTTTCATGCTATACTATTATGTGCGCGTTGTGCTATTTATTTATCCATTGCGTTTGTATCCTTCCTGTCACTTTTAATAGTTTCAGAACGTTGTTTAATATAAGGTTTATTACTTTTTTATCGTGTTGATTACTAACAAATACATTGTTTTACACATAAAATAAATAATTTGGTATTAAATTTAAATTCTTTTTAAAAACTTCGATTAAAAATAACTTTTATTGTACTTACTAGAGCATATTTACTGGTTTAGTCACATTTATAATTTATTATCAGATTTTTCAGAATAAGAAATATTATTAATTAATAGTTTGAGGAATAACTTTTGGCCCGTACATCGTTTTATGTGTTGTTTTCGCCTTTCCAGCCAAAATAATAATAATAATAAAGAGGGAAAGAAACGCTTTTGATTGCAAAAAAAATAAAAAAGTCGGTCCTTTTCTGTTTTTCCCCCACAATGTTTGTTTTATGTTATGTGTTAGTAATTGGTTATGTTTAAACATCTGTTTACTTAGTACAACGTTGCCAGTATTACTAGACATTGATGTCGCTGCCTGTAATCAGTCTGCGTCGATTTTATTAAAAAAAACATAGGTCTTCCAAATTTACCTGAGAGAGGTCCAATATAAGCATTATCGCTTATATTTATAAATTATAACTATACACGAGCAATTAAAAATACGAAATACATAACGTAAAAAAAACATTTTGGAGTAAAAACAGAAAAGACTCTTTTAGTCTTATTTTTCAAAATATCTTTTTAAATGGTGACCTTTGAACGTGCTTACAAATTTAATCTGTTTTGTGAGCGTTCTGCTTGACTTCAATTCGTAATCTTAACATTTCACCGGATGTTTTATTTTTGTAGATGTTGGTGGTTTTTCTACATGTTATTTAATTTTTAAATAACTTGAGAAAAATAAAGTTGCTGATGTTCACGGGGATATCTAAAATCGTAACTTCATATATTACCAATTCGATATCAGACTAGTCGGTAAGTGTTATTTGAGGAGATTTATTGCAGTACTCTACGATTAATGGCACCATCTTCTTGAAATTTTGATCGCTTATATTTTCCCTGATTTAGGTGAAAAAATTTTGAATGTTCCCCACATCGTGCGCTGTCGACCTGATGGACTTTCTCTTCAAAATAATTTTGTAGTTTGAAATTATATATCGCGCAGTTACATTTAGTAAATGCAAAGGACGTCGACTATGGTCGGCAAAGAATATTTATGGATTGTTAGTACTTTTACTATTAGTACTATTTACTATTTACTATTAGTAGTTACTATTAGTACTTTTTTTTAATATGAATTTGGCTTATTCACGAAGCCGCTGGTCAATCCTTATTCCCCTTAGGGTCGCATTAGTAGATCTACAGATTAAGGACGTAGTTCGTGGACGGTGTATATAAATGTATACGAAATTCTTCAGACGATATGATACTCCGAAAGCTACAAATATGCGTTTGAAAACGCTGTTGATTGATTTGAGCTACACGATAATGGTCTTCATGTCGAATTCTACGAATGACGATTCGACAATCGCTTGCAAATAATATTCCAGTACTTAAATAAATTACCTATAAGAAAAATGTGCTTCATTAAAATATTATTTGGTATTAGGCGCATCAAATACAATGATGGGTTTTCAAAAACTTGTTACCGTTCAGCCATGATGTAGATTTTCTAATTTATTATTAGTTACCGTTTTGTTTGCTTAGTATTTTAAGCGAACTCAGAACTGTTATTTCTCATTGCAGGAGGAGCATTAGAAAAAAGTGGGTCACGAGGACACGACCTTTTTTGCTACTGAAAGATGTCACAATTTAAATCGATAAGTTGCCGTTTCTGTTTCAGTAGTACTTGGATTTAATGTATTAAAGGGAGAGCAGGCGGGCGGGCATCGAGTTAACCAACAGAGGTGTTCGTTTCTAATTAGGGCATGTAAATGCAGGTAGTCGAACAATGACCCAGTATTTTTACTCGCCCCTTTTGTTACTGTCTAGTAAAAAGCCTACGGATGTAACTCATGTCTCGCCTTACCGTTACTTATAATAATGTTTACTTTTTTTTTATTAATAGTACTTTCTATCGATTTAAGATCTACTAATTGTTTTACTTTTCCTAGTCAAAATTAGTTATTAAAAAAAAAATCGTACTATATAATCATAAACTGTTATTTTAATAATGTGGGTAGAGAAAGTGAACCTAATATTACAAACTTAGTTTTACGAACTGTGGCGATCCTCATTTCCGGCTTATCCGAACTTACATTTTTATGTGCACTTACTCAGAAAATTGGAAATTATTGCATAACGAAACAATTACCACTACGTGCGCGCGTGTGTGTACAAATTTAGTGATAATTGTTTCGTTATACAGTAAATTTCAAAAACTATTGAAAATAGAGGTTTAATTTAAAAGAACACACCCTTTTATTTGTGTGCAAAAAAAAATCTGAAATTTTAAATATATTTCTGTAACTTGTTTAGGCACGCACGCTAAATTTCAGCCGAATTGTACGATAAATAGAATATCTACAGCCAGTCTAACTCGTACCGTTTCAAAGGGCGCAATCTTATTGTTTGATTTTCGATATTGAAATGAAAATTTCTAAATATACAAGTTAATCTAGTTTAACGTGTAGGACCATATTTTCTCCAAAATTATATTTAAATCTTAAAATAAAAACTCTTTCAAATTTTTCTGAGAAAAAAGCTAAGTATTAAAATATTTCTTCTCACGGTATATGATAAATTCTTTTTTTAATGTAGCCAAATTATTTTAGCGTAAAAATGATTTTTTTCAAAAACTCCGTTCTGATTTCCTTAAGGGTAAAAAGGTAACATGAATTATAGAGAAGTAACTAGTTATTAAAAAAGAAAGCATTTTATTTTTTTTTTGTATAGCGATTTACGGCGTTTGAAAAATTTAATCTCATATGTTACAAAAACTTGAATGTCGGGAGTATTTACCGACTGATTTTCTTTTTTTTTTATTCTGTACATTCTGAAGTCGGGGAAGATTAGTGGTGTTATGTGGTAACAAGAAGTTATATTGAAATAAGTCTGTGTGTTTGTCAAGTAGAGGAGACGAACGCCTTGTGTCATCGTAATACGCATATTTGTATTTGTACTATGAGTTACTTGTATTTATGCAATGTTATACCACAATTTCGTTTAAATTATAGAGTATTTTATTATTTTTTTATCATAAAAATATAGTTTTATGTATGTATATATATATAAATAATGTCTTCTTTTTAATAAAAAAGCTCCCTGAATTATTATTTCCATTATTATGGAAGAATCACCTCTCACTATGTCGTGACTCCTATACGAACGACTATACATATACAGGTGCAGCATGCTTATTACTCGTATGTCTATATAATAAACAAAATATCTGACTTTTTTAATAAAGATGATATCCAACCTTTTTGACCTTGTGATATTACGTATCCGAATAAATTTTTTACAAACTCATGTCACTATAAAACCATAAAAAATGTATTTGCATAAATCTGGTAAATTTTGTATAATTGTTTTTAATATAAAACTTATTTATTTTTATATATGATCCCTAACTTTTATATTTTATGTCTAATAAAACGCGCGCGCACACACACACACACACACACACACACACACACACACACACACACACACACACACACACACACACACACACACACACACACACACACACACACACACACACACACACACACACACACACACACACACACACTTATGCATATCTGAATATTTGCTTAGGTTGCCAGTAAACTTAATATTGTACCTACTGATGAAACGATTAAGGCGGTGAATATTTTAAGTAATAACCCATCTGAATTCCTTATTGTTAATAGCAGGAAGAAAAAGTATAATAAATACGGTCTGTTTTCTTCAGTACTTGGAATTTTGAAATCAACCGATCCGTTTAATGATGGTTATCAAAAATCTTTGGTCTGAATTTTATTAATTCACTTCTTCAAACGATGTTAAAAATAATCTTGATGTTCATGAAAATTTTATTTTTTTAAATTAAAATGAACGGAACGGTTTATATAATTTTGAAATTACGTGCGTACAAATTTAGGTTAGATTTAAGAATATAATATATAATATTTCATCAAAAATTGATATCAGAACGATGCTTGATAAACGTATTGGAAAACGACGATGTACACCCATAAGTTTACGAGTTGTGGCAAAAGCATTTCTGTGAGTGTCGAGTGCTAACGAAATCATCGTGCTTGTTCGAGGCGATAGAAGTAAATGTAAATTATTGTTTTTATTTTCACGAAGACATTATTTGTATTAGATTATTATTACTTGAGAATTTAAATTTATGAAGATCGTGTTTATTTGTAAATTTATAGCTTATATAATTTTGGAAATAAATAAACAAACAGAAATGTATCCGATTTTTTCTGTACGATGATCTAAGAGTGTGTCGTGTTCGGGGGGAAAAACTATCCCAAAAAATGTTATCCGTAGATCATAAAGAAACACGAATTACACCGGCAAGAGATCTATTCCTTATGACAGATCATGATAAAAGTCTTTGTGCGGTGGAATCGCTCAAAATTACGAAAGATCGAGCAAAATATATCACGAGGTGTAATGTAGATGATATCATCTCGGTCATCGAATCGATATCGTCGTCTACTCGGATACAGAAATTTATTTTATGTTTAGAAATCAGCGTAGAAAAAATTATAAAGATCCATTCTCTTAGCGAACAAAACTGACGGTCGATCAAAATTAATTGGATACTTACTATGAATCCATTCATCCGTCGGTCGTTAGGGATTCGCATGCATCCATTAGGGATTTTCTTCTACCGTACGTATCCCGAGAGAATTAAAATAATTTTCTCCTTTTAATGTAGTCTACACAAAATACTCGTTCTTTCTATTTATTATAAATAAACTTAACAGAAAATAAGATTCGAAGTACGAATTGAGAAACTGAGCAGTTTAAACCGTATATTTCGATTATTCTTTCATTTATAAGATTCCGGACGGATACATTTGATTGTTTAAAAAACTGGCTTTAATCAAAATTTAATAACCAATCGTAGAGTTTTTCTTAATGCGTGACCGAGTAGTTTAATTTTTTACATCGACTTAGTAGATGCTTATTTTTTTAAGTAATACATCGTTTGTAGATAATTTGTGAAAAAGTATTTTATTTCAACTTTTCAAATATTGTATTTTTATTCCCTAACATAAATCATGTGATCATCGTGACTTGTAATAATATATCTAATTTTTCTATTTGTTGTCTTCTTAATCCTCCACATTCCATTACCGTAAAATAGTATACACAATCATATTTTTTTTTTTGCATTACTTAAGGGCCATATCGATACCGGACATATATCTTTGCGATGTTGAGTTTAACTCGCTTCAAAATAACGGTGAAATTTGAGGGTGGTCTTATTTTATTTTCTGTTCGGTTTTGTGTTAAACCTTACTACTTTCATTTCGTTATTGAAATTTTTTCAAAACGATTAAGAAAATCTGAAGGAAACATCACTTTTGATTACCTTTTAATCTTTGTTAAACAGGAGAAAAATTTTAAGCAGCATTTTTAAATAAAATAAACGTTTTTGATTGAAATAATTGTTACTTGAAAAACAGCCTATATAAATGGAAACCCGTTTCTACGGAAACGACCACGATCGGTTACGAACAATGATTAGTTATGAGGTTAATAGGAAAGGCTGTTATAAATATTTTACGCGTTTTACACGGTCGTAAAAATCGAATTAATTTAATAATTCGTCAAATTATTTTACTTCTTTTAGGTGTATTTACCACTCTTTTATTAACTCGCTCTTGGACTGTGCATGTGAGATTCACGGTACGGAATCTTTCAGTCGAATTTTGAAGCACTTACGCTTATCCATTCGCTCTGGAATCTTGCATACAGGTTTTCTCCTGATGACAACACATTTTAGCAACATTTTCAAGTCGCTAAGATGCCCCTAGGTAGCTAAGTGAAAAAAATCCCCCTTGAACTTATGCAACCTCGTTTGCATGCATATTTTCTTAGCGTAAGAAGTTTTCTTAGTGAAAGATAATCTAGCCTGTTTCGGTAAGTTTGGATCTAAAATTCGCACACGACTGAAATACATAATTTTATCAAAACGTGGGACTCTACCTACTATAACAACCGACTGGAGCTAAATGATAACACGTTATTAGTTTTATAATAAACAAGTGAGATATATTAAGTTATACAGTTGTCCTAATTTTGTACAGTATACAGTAGAGATTCAGTGTACAGTATTCTATACAGTTGTATGCAGTAGAAATTCTGAACAGTAGCGACCGAAGTTTTGGGAAAATTTAGTACTTTTTAACCGGATCCGAATTTTCGGACGAAAATCGCAAAATTAGTAAAAAAAGATTTTTAAAACACCACTTTTAAATTAAAAGCATGAAAATCTAAAAAATAATTTTAGGTCGGTATCTCAGATTGGATTTGATAACAAGCTTTGATGGTGATATGTAAGATTATGTGAAACTCATACCAAATTAAAAATTTTATGTTTTTGCTAATTTTTCATATCCGTGATGAATGGCCTAAAGAGTGGGGTGCACGTGTACTCCATTCCGTTCTGAGATACCGTTTTAAAATTATTTTTTACCTTTTAGCGCGTTTAATTTAAGAGCGGTGTATTAAAAAACTTTTTTATTTATTTTTTTAAGTTTATGTAGTCAAATTTCAGTTATGAAATAAAATTTCATTAGTTCAAAAACAAACCTTTTTCCAACCTTTTTTCCAATTGGAAAAAGAAGGTTGAAGAATAAAAATAGACCGATGTAAATTTTCTGCCGTTATTACGAAGCTATTTTTTTTATCAGTTTTATTCTCAACTATGGTAGTTCAAGTTATATAAATTATAGATTTACTACATTTATAGGTTATTTGTACAACTTATTTGTATACACTGGTGGCAGGAAATAAATAATCTGAACGAATAAAAAAAAAATAATCAGTTTTATTAATATATTACATTATAGTCTTCATGCTAAAAAATAATTATAGATACATAAAAATGTTCGTACAAGTAGTGCAATGTGTACGATATTTGATAACATTATTCAGGACCATAATCGGTTACATTATCCTAGTATACGTTTACGCATTCTAAAGCAGAGTTATTTTTAGTTAGCCTATATATACAAAAATTCTCTGGTATTCGATCGATTACAGAAATGTCCTTTCGATTCCGTTTGTCACAATAGTTTAAAGGGTTCACAGGTATAAAATGACATTTATTTAACGGTGAATTATATCGTGATTATGAATTAAAAATACAATATCCGTGAAATTAATATAAAACTTTACGTCAAACAATATAGAAAAAATGAGTTATGGTATTTTAAATAACAGTGATTGTTTACGGCAACGAAGGCTTAAGAGAACAGTCAAAATTGGCTAAGATATACGTCGGCTATTTCGTTGTACTAGACTGCTTTTATCAGTTCGCAGTGGAGGTTAAACATTATACGGTAAGAAAAGAATATATCTCTCCCGCGACTGCATCCGAAGTATATTTTAATCGGTATGAAATATAATCATACCAAATATACCAATTGTTATACCAAATATAACAATAATTATTGTTCTCATCGCTAATCCGCTATATTCAACTATTCATCTCACGATTAAAATTTGTAAAAAATAGATGAAATTCAAGATATATAGAAAAAATTAAACTTCCATGATTTTGTGATCCATAACCCTTCTTCATTAGGAAAAATGTGAAAAGTTTTTTTTTTTAATTAACAGTAAATCAGTGTTTTCAAAATTAACCAAAGTTTTTTTTTGAAAAACCATTTTCAGGTACGTACGAGTAGCCTTCGTATGCGGTGCGTTGTATCTTTTTTTTATACTGAGAAGCCGGTGCTGCAGAGACAATTTCCGCCAATTAAAAATTCGCCAGCAGCAATTTTCACAAGAATTACACTGAAACAACGCTAATGTAGGAACTATAAATTGACTTTCATAAGAATATGCGTGGGAAAAATCTCAGTTTTTTAAGAGACAGATTTGCTAATAATTCTGCAGTTTGAAGTTGTAAAGGAAGAAGACAACAAACTCTTGAAGCTTTTGTATGCTTATGTGTTAAGTGATTATTCAAGCTGATACGCAAAAATAAATTATTTACGTATCGGAGATGTGAGGTAACAACAAGAAAATAATTTTCAATAAAAAAAAAGTTGAAGCTTTTTGGAAAAAGAAAGAATTTCAGTGAACAGCAATTGCGGAATATATAATGAAGTAAAATTTTGTATACGGTAATCAATTGTACCTTGCGGATTTCGACTAGTTTGTTTATCAGTGTGCTTTGTATAATTTTTATTTAAAATTCAGACTGAGTAGTTTTGTTTCTTTGTTCCTTTTTTTTTAATGGGAATTACAGTAATTATTAGATGTAGAAAGAGTTATTTCTCATACCAGAAGAAATAGTTTGGTGCTCGTCTTATGAACGAGTAAAAAAAAAAGAAAAAGTTAAATCGTTTACAGTCTACAATGTCTTATATTTTATACCGTATGGTGAATCCAACGGTAATTATACATTTTATTATAAATTATAAAAAAAAGCATAATGATTATTATTGAAATCATCATAATAATCGTAGGAATAGTAATTATTATAAGGGACATAATACGTATTTGGATGGTAATACCTATAAGGGTCAAAGTAATAAAACATATTGTTGTAGTTGAAATAATAATTATTATAATTTTCAATCTTTTTGTATTCTTTAATTTCATGTTTTACTGTCGGTATCTTTTGTATTTTCTCCGATTTTTTTTCTATTATTTCTTCATTTTCTTTGGGTGTTTTGTTGTACTGTAATTCTTCATTTTCTATTCTTTTTGTTTCTTTTTGGTGGAATTTTGTTCCATTTGTGTAACTTTGTTCCGGTTTTTCATTTCCTTCCTTGTAATTTTGTAGTTCATTTTCTTCTTCGTAGTCTTCTTCTGGTTGATATTTTTCCACTTGTTCTTCTATATTTTCTAGTTCTTCGTATATTTCTTCCTGCCGTTCTTCGTCTTCGTCGCTCGCATTCCCTTCGAAACGTTCTGTTGTTTCTTCGTCTCTTGCGATCTGTTGTTGATCCTCATCGTACTCGTCTTGTTGATTATCCATTTCTTGTTCATCAGTATTACCTGCGTTACTCCAGTCTTCTTTGATCATATCCGATACCTTTTCTCCTATCATTATTACCGGAGCGTTTGTATTTCCACTGACAATTAACGGCATTATCGATGCGTCTGCGACTCTTAATCCTTCGACACCCCTTACTCGTAATCTTGGATCTACAACGGCTGTTTTATCTGTATCGGGTCCCATCTTGCATGTACCGACCGGGTGATATATAGTCATAGTGTAATGTCGTGCCTGAAACAGTCAAATTTTAGAACAGTTAGGTTATAGACTTACTAATGAGTTGACACAAAATCGATTAACTGAAGTAAACTATGATGGAAATGATTTTACGGACGGAACGATTGTAAATTATACCGCTTCTATTGAAGAATTGATGGCAGAGAAGTTTATTAAAGTTCACTTATTGAAACATTGAAAATCACTCGACGAAAGCTACACATATTGGCAAACAAGTTTTAGACATAAAGATATTTTTATTTCAGGGTTTAGTGAAATAAAAATTTGTCAACTGTTTGGCTTAAAAATTGATAACTTCATTCGGTTAATTTGGACTAAAAAACAAAATAAACGTTTTATCATCATGGTAGATCGTTCCTTAGGCGGTCCGTCAGCTGTAGATATATGCCTTAGTTCTGCCTTTTATGTCTACAGATAGCGAGGAGAGTACCTGGAGAGATCCATAAATATAATCAAACCGAACCTACAACAAAGACCCAATAATTCCCCGTATATTCTTTGAACCGATTCAGTCATAGTGTGGCTAAACCCACAAAACACTACCAGGAAGGAAGAGATCAGAATTAGGGAATAGGGTATATAATGAGAAATGAACGATCTACCCGCTGGAGGACTTCGAAACAGGGCAAAGTAAATAAGTATTCTATCTAGATGGGTATAAAATAATACATTGCAGAGATCACATCTGGAACGGTAACTGTACTAATTTGCCAATAGGAATGAGAACTACTCCAGCATTTTCCTGGAATAATCAAAGAAAATCTTGATCAGAGCAGCTTCTCAAAATTTGAAATTAATAAATAAAAAAGTAAAAGTGATTTCTGTAAACAAAAAGTTCTATAAACAAGTAATAAATTTATTAAATAATAGTAAAGCTAAAACGTTAACAATTGAACACCTGCATATAAAAATAATAAATAAGTACAAAATAAAGTAATAATTTTTGAAGCTATTAATTTAATTTAATTCAAACTTCTTTCAGCAGGACTGGCTGTCATCGGGCACACATTCCCTCAATATATCGAGGTAATTCTCCCTAGAACCAAAGCGGCACGTTACCTATCAGCAGTATTGCAATATTTCAGAAAAATAGTTTGCCTTCAAAATCTAAAGGGAGAGTCACTCTTAAACGGGCTCAAAATTCCTAAAAGAACTCTACCACCTATCCCTATAATTTGTGGCGCGTTTAAGATCTAACGACCGACTGTTTAAAAGAATTCTACCCCTTTGTAACCTTAAACGTGCGAAATCTTCTGTTTCTATAAATTTCCTACCGATTATTTTTCCTTCTCTGACTGTTTGGAATGATCGATTGCTTCACAATCGCCTCACCATTTTCTCTGAAAACATGTTTTAGCCAATTTAGTTTTTCTTTCGTGTCAGACAATAAATGCATAATCCCTCTTTGAAAGTACTACGCAGTAGGAGATGTGGAGCATGAGACATTCTTTGAAGATTTAATTATCGATAAATTGTTTAAATTGATCAAAGATGACGGCAAAATAGCTGATAAACATTCAGCTTATCTTTACGAAATATCAAATTTACAGTAGCATAGGATTACGTATCTTTTTCCGGTTTCCATTAAACTTTGCGTGAAGGGGTTTCACGTCCTGGTGAAATGAAGAAAAAAATAAAGTTAACTACATTTTAAGTAAAATCTTATTGCATCAATGGATTTCTGTTCTAATATTTGTTTGATCTACCCCGATAAGATTTAACATTGACTGGTTTCGCTGACTAATATCAGCAATATTCTCTCCTCTTTCGACGTCGATGATAAATCGTTTTACTCGATTCGCCGATTCACTTTAAGAGTTATCCTGTTTTAAACGAACCGCGTTACGTTGCAACAGACTTTTTTTTGTTTAGCTTCCGGGAATCACCGTCAGGTCTTACTTCAGAAGATGCTATATATGAGTGTAAGTGAAGTGTAGTCTTGTACAGTCTCAGGTCGACCATTTCTGAGATGTGTGGTTAATTGAAACCCAACCACCAAAGAACACCGGTATTCACGATCTAGTATTCAAATCCGTATAAAAGTAACTGCCTTTACTAGGATTTGAATGTTGGAACTCTCGACTTCGAAATAGCTGATTTGCGAATACGTGTTCACCACTATACCAACCTGGTGGGTTGCGTTGCAATAGACTGACTATCTCGAAAGTTACGCGTACAAATTTTATGTTTTGATGTTTTATGTTTGATTTACGATCTCAATTATGTTTGATGTTTTCATTTGGCGCCGGCTGAATCTAGTTATTTACGAATTAATTAGCTATATTTAAGGTTATATCACTGTTTATATAAGCACGATAGACGTCCAGGTGAGGACTAAGAGATTTAGTCACCCGGACACTACTGCACTTACAAGCTGCAGTAAATCCTCACTACTAGAACGGAAGGATGTCGGAGGGTGCAATATCCTCCTACTTTTCGCAGTATACGGACTTGCGTCCTTTGCTGCTGGGTGATTCTATTATACTGGCAGGTTATTAATAGGAGATGGCGTTGATTCGTTTGGTGAAGTTTGGATTGCGTTCCGATCCAGTGGAGGGTTTTAGCGGTAGGGACCCGGCAGAACGATGTGCTAATAAGCCTATCTTCAGTGACGCGCTCCCTTTCAGCCTAGAGTGGGCTGTAATCCTTTGTTTAGGGGATCGTCCTCTCTTAAGGAAAGGATACCGGAGGCGATTTGGGGCCTGCACTTGTTACATTTAATTTAATTTGGTTAGAAAATTAGAGAAAATGAGTTTGGCTGGATCGTTCTGAGACGTTGTGTCCCAGAGCTATCTCGGTCGGCAGGAAAGTGGGGTTGGGATGGTCGGTATGGAATGTGATGTTTTGTTGTCGTGTCTGTCTCTCATATCTTCATGATAATCTTGTAAGAAGCCAGTTAATTCTGGAGAGAACTGGACTGGCGAGAGACAGACTGTTGTCTTCTGTTCTTTTTTCTCTTTCTTCTTTTTTTCTTCTTTTGTCGCTTCTTTCTTCAGAGGATAGAAGGGAGGCGAGGAGGTTCTTGGGATCATAGTACCAGCGGATGATAGTATTGCTTGGTTTGATTAATCTAGGCGCGGCGCGATACATCTCTATTAAGGGTTAGGTGTCTGCTCGCCATAAGGGCTTTTTTTTTTCCTGTTTAGCCTCCGGTAACTACCGTTAAGATAATTCTTCAGAGGATGAATGAGGATGATATGTATGAGTGTAAATGAAGTGTAGTCTTGTACATTCTCAGTTCGACCATTCCTGAGATGTTTGGTTAATTGAAACCCAACCACCAAAGAACACCGGTATCCACGATCTAGTATTCAACTCCGTGTAAAAATATCTGGCTTTACTAGGACTTAAAGGCTGGAACTCTCAACTTCCAAATCAGCTGATTTGGGAAGACGCGTTCACCACTAGACCAACCCGGTGGGTTCGCCATAAGGGCTGGTAGTAAGTATGTTAACTAAGGTTTTGCTATAAATAAACAGAAACAATGACTTATACAGAAGTATATAAAATGAGTTGCTTATTTATTACATGCTGTAATGTTATGATTTTCTTTGACTTGGCGTAGTTATTTAGGAAAATTATTTTTAAATAGCACGTACGCATTACTTTTGTAGCAATTAGTAACAAGTGTTCCGCATGCCGGGTTATAGGAGTGTGGTAGAGGAGAGGAGACAAGTAGTGGCAGCTTGCAGGGAGGACCCGCCTGTAGATTTTTACATACACTATAGAAAAATAGGTAGGATATTCTAAGCTAAAACACGGTATATATGAATTAAACACCGAAAGACTGAATTATAGCTCCAGTTAATGCCATCGAACGAAGAACGTAAAATGTGAACCGTGTCTTTTATAATTTTACTGCTGTACCTCCATAATTAGAATTAGTAGACTGAACGAATAGAGAACAGAACTAAAATTTATTTATTTTTACAAACGTTTTATTTTAATTTAGTCTATAATTGTTTGGAAAATGTAACCTATAAAACACGTTCAGTTCATTTTCAGAACGAGTTCCTTCTTGATATTTTAACTACCCAATAAGTAGTGGCGGCTCGCGTGTAGGCACTGTGGAACTGCAGCACCGCCTATTTCCACTTGATATTATCGATAACATTTAATATAATGAATCCTTTATTCTTTAATTATTTCATTATACTTGTGCAATACATAATCCTTAAGCTTAATGTCAGTAGCCATCCGCCAATTTAAGAAAAAATACACTCTATGTGTGGAACTGTGCGCTTCACAGTTCCAGCGGCTTGGTGTTTGGCTGTTGTGCGCATGCGCACATAGGAAGCTGCACGCGAAGCTGCGAAGGAGAGAGAGCACTGTCGCTCCCGCAGTGCCGTGCAGTGAGTTTGGATCCTTTGCTGGCGAAAAGAAAACGCTACCGTTTTAAAAAAAAATAATTTTCGTGATAAGTGACATTAATTAAGGCGATGGAAATCATTTCTGAGTCGCGTAAATGTGATTTGTGATCGTATTGAAACGTTTGTATTCAGCTTAATATTCCCTACTTTTTAAGTACTCTATAGTCGAGTCGACTATGGAAATGTTTCGATACGGTATATCACTCTTTTCTTCGTGCTAAGTGTATTTTAAATTTTATATAATAAATTTAATTAAAGAAATTCCAATATAAATTTAATTAATCCTATATAATTGCTTAATAATAATTGTTCTATTAATAAAAGAAAAAATTGTATAGCTGTAAAACTATTTTTTATTAAAGTACAATTAGTATCATCGAGAAAAGATTTTTACTTAGTTTTTCTTGCTGAAAAAATTCAACGTTTAGGTATAATCGTATCCGAACTGTGAAGGTGATTTTGTGACTTATCGGTTGAAAGAGAGATACTTATTTACACATTGTAGTTTTTATTCACCGGCCAGCTTTGTTGTTATTTTTGTTGTTGTTTTGGAAGTTGCGTAAAAAACGAATTGCTGCCTAGATTCATTGTCGTTTCTTGACACTACGCACCGTATCAGCGATGTGTTCAAAATTTATTACCAGAACAAACCGAGCATTTCTTTAACTTTGATGCATGGTCGACGAAAAAAATTAAATTGGTCTATTACATATTATTCTGTGTATCATTTACTACATTTTTAACATTATATATATTATTACAGCTTTATGAACGCATGTTATCTGAATTTTCACTAATACATACCTCAAAGCATAAATTGCCCATACACAAAAAAGAAAAGAAAACTGGAACATTTATAAGATCAACCTATTAGCTACAATAGTCAAATGTGTTCATATTTCTGATTTCTTAACTGACCTCGGCAACGTAATATTTAGCAACTTACGTTGTACACTCGGTTATTCAAAACGAATATTATTTAAATTGAGAAAAAAATTCCCTTTTGACATGCCGGAAGGCGGAGGTGGATTTCACCGGCGCTAAGTAGGGGATAAAAAATATTTCCACCTTACAGTTAAGAAAAAATTCAAATTTACTCAATACGACAATGGTCGCATGTAAAAAAAGTTTCATATGCTTAGCATACGACAAGTTCCACTTTCTTACAATTCCAGCAACATTTTGGTCATCCCTTGCTGTAAGGGTTGGTCATATCAAAAATTGTTTCAGAGAAAAGTTTTAGGTAATGTTTAGAGAAATAACGACCACTTTAAACCGATTCGATACTTTGCCTATTAAGGGAGGTATGATTTTTTTTGTCTTCAAGACTCCATTTTTCCCACCCCTTGGGCCAATCAATGGTTGGTGATATTAAAAAACTTTACTTAGATTGGTTTTAGGCTCTTATTCATAGAATAGTAGGAACTTTAAATGAATTCGATATTTTACTTAATGAGAAAGTTATAGATAATTTGTAGCGATATTTTGTTTTTTTTTTCGAAAAAGCCCCCCACTTCCACCCCCATTGTTTGATTTTGTCCGATTTCTAATGTATAATTTTTAACGAACTCGACTGAGATTTTGGGTCGTTTTATTTTATGTATCAATTTGAAAGTTATTGGCGCAAAATTACGGCATTTATCGTGTCCACAAGAAAGTGAAAACTTTTGAACTGATGGTGGTTTTGGGGTCTGCGGGATGTGAAACGCGAAGATATGTCGTAATATTCCGGAAGCCGAATCATGGTACCCATTACAATACGTAGCTTTCTTATGAAATCTACGTAAAAATTTAGAAACAAGTGATAGTGGCATGTTAACTGCAATTTACTTAACAGTTTGGAGAGTAATAATCGATTATAAATATATAATATTTATTTCTCAGGATAGTCCTCACAAAAATCGTGAGGCTTTCGATGTAGAAATAGAAACGTAAATTAGATGATTATATCGGGAAACGGATCATCCAATCAGGTAAACAAAAATCGTTGGATCTGGAGTGTAGCAGATTTACATCGATCGGGTAGGTTAGGTCGCTACCGTTGTGTGATTTTAAATAAAAATTAAACTAATCGGTTAAAATTTTACAATACGCTTTCTATTTATTTAGTTTGATTAGGTAATTGTTTTTAATGAACCGCTTTCGGGTGTAGAACAGTGTGTTATATACTTTTCGTTTAATTTCACTAAGCGAAATGTAGGATATGAAAAATCAAAGGTATTTGAAAGTTTTGTTAATTTTTAGTTAACCGATCGATATCATAAGCCGATTCGTAAATAGAATTTTTGATTTCGTAATGCAAGGAATTGTAGAAGGGAAAAACCGTTAAGGAAGGCAAATGTTAGAGTACGGTACGCAAAACAAAAGCTGTAGAATACAGCTAATATATCGAGGTTAAAAAAATCAGTACTGAATATAAAGAAATGAGGAATGTGTCAAACCGGGAATAGTGACTTAAAAAATAAATAAATAAAAGAAACAATCCATTGCGTGTTTCATTTTCATCCGTAGTGAAACTTAAATTAACTTACGCATAGTTATGTGAATTGTGAATCGTTAGCTGGATAAATAATTTTGCAACTATTTGATGGAACTTTTCGTTATTAAAGAAATAATAATCGATAAAATTTTTGATCTCAAGAAACAGTTGACTTGATTCATATTATTTTATTTCTTTGAAAACGTTTAATTTTATCTAAGGACGTTTTGTTCGCCAGCATTATTTATATGTATACATGCGTATTTATTTTAGTTTTTATAAGTGGCAAAGCTCAAATGTAACTCTTAGGGTTTTAGTTAGACTATCTAATGTTCACTAGCCAACGTATAAAGTAATTATTCAGCGGAACTGTTTACTGTTGTGTATGATGTTAGTATATGTATCATAATAAGGGGATTAATCAAGAGCGGGCTTATTTTATACCCCGATCTCTCTTTTTTGTTTAAATTAACTCACAATACTAAATAAAAAAATAAAAACTGATGAAAAATGTAAAAAAAAATCGTTTTTGACTACTTTAAAAAATACGATTTTAAACGTGTGAGGAACGTGAAAAAAATTATGATGTATTAACTAATAGGATTTAATAATAGTAATTATTTCAGTCAGGAACGGTTATTTAAAAAAAGAAAAAAGAGGGATGTTCCTTATTGTAAGTCGAATAAGAAAAAGTAAATAATTATAAGTAACTATTATTACGACAGGGACGAAGTGTATTTGAATAAAAAAATGATACGATGAAAATAATCGCTGGAAAAATTGCATAAACCAAAAAAAAAAATAAGTACTGCAGAGAGGTAGGTAATGTAATGATCAGTTAATTAATAAAACCCACCGGGTTGGTCTAGTGGTGAACGCGTCTTTCCAAATCAGCTGATTTGAAAGTCGAGAGTTCCAGCGTTCAAGTCCTAGTAAAGCCAGTTATTTTTACACGGATTTGAATACTAGATCGTGGATACCGGTGTTCTTTGGTGGTTGGGTTTCAATTAACCACACATCTCAGGAATGGTCGAACTGAGAATGTACAAGACTACACTTCATTTACACTCATACATATCATTCTCATTCAATCTCTGAAGTATTATCTAAACGGTAGTTACCGGAGGCTAAACAGGAAAAAGAAAGAAAGAAAGGTAATTAATAAACAACTCTAGGAGCTTCTCGTAGAATAAGAGGTCGGCCAGTCAGTTCGAATACTTAACTACACCGATGCAAAATATTTAATGCCTTTTTCAAATATCATTTCAATAAACACACATTTAGTAGTTGCATATACACATTTTCTTGTCGCATTATCAAATTGAACGTATCAGGGTTTTGAATTTTTTAAACAAACACTTTCGGTTAAAATATATATTATTTGAAAATCGGTCGATTACTATAAAACCATCAAAATATGATATTGCACGGGGAAATTTAATTTCCCTTCAATTTTAAAGAAAGAAAATCCAATAATAGAATGCGATTGCATAGTTAAAATAGGAATATAAATAAAATAAGAAACCCTTGATTTGTTATGATGAGACACATCGGATAATATAATATGTAATGCGACTACTTAGTACTTGAAGAGAAATTTTATCTTAAAGCTTTTTAGTATAACATAACTAAAATTAAACTACGAGTAAATACTAAAACTAAATTTTTTAATCTTCATTACCAAACTTATTAACTAAATTCTTATAATCTATTTGAAATGGTAAATTAATCGTAAAAATATGTAAGTTTTTAAAAATATTTGAAAAAGTTAACAAAACTTATCTAAATTGTGACGTAAATAATGATGAAATTAATTTGAATTCATTGATTATTCATTACCTGACATTCCCAGAATTCATCCGATAAGAAAATATGATCTCTGCAAGCAGGGTACGTTACGTTATGTATGTATACGTTAAACTTTTCCATAGCACGTGTTCTACTCAATTCATAACCGATTTTAGCACCTTCTACCTGACAAATCAGAATTAAAATAGATTATTATACATTAATTAATTCGTGTATGTTCGAACAGTTACCTGGTGGTATTTTTCTCTTATCAGCGACTGCGGTTACAATATTTGTAATACTACAAACAGTAATTAACAAACTTTAGCCGAATGCAATAAACTCTTTGCATAATAGGTACGACAGGTATTTTTAAAAATTTCAAAACCGATTTTCTCATGAAAATTCTTACAAATTTTTTTATTTTGAAATTTAATGTTTTGTTTGATTTTTTTTATCCAGAACACTTTACTTCTGCGCTTACGGTAACATTTACAAATATATTTTTCAAAATTATTTAAATCATTTTACTTTATCGGCTATCATTTTGTACAGATAATCAATCAGTAAAATTTGTATTAATTTAACGTCGAAATTTTACTATAATAATAAATTACAAAAAAAGAAGTTCTGTCTATTAAATTCAAATCTATACACGTTCTAATTATCTGTAACTTACTCGAAAGAAGTTCTGCTTCTGGCATATCTTCTTTTTTCTAATTTATCATTCTGAAGAAAGCTTTTTTGGGATTTTAGAATTATAAGATGATTCTCCTTCTTTTGACATTCAAATAACTATAATTAATTGTAATAAAGAAGTTCGATGTTCCGGTATGAACAAAACTTTCACATCGTTTAAAATTATTCACTCTAATATAATATAAAAACCTGTGTAGTAAATGATTAAAATTATGTAAACAGTGATTTTTATTATAATATAGAGAATATTTTAAAATTTAAATAATTTTTATTTATTTTACTATTATTTTCACTCTCTATTACGCTTTATGAAATTTTGCTGACACCCTTGGATAACCTATTATAAAAACTTTGTCCTTTGGGATATTTGAAATATTTTGAGACTACGTGCCGCTTACATATTAGCCGAGTCAGGGGTTTACGTTTGACACGTTTCATTTGAATTTCTTCGGTTTAACGCATTCGTGGTGGTAATTTTTTTTCGAGTGTAAACAAAAATGATCAGCGATTCGGCTGTAAATTTTTTAATTCTTTCGAATTTTCATGTAATTGCGTTAAACCAAATAATTTTAAGAATTCAGAATTATGTTTCACGCATCTTGACCTTTCAGAACCATAAAATATGCCTAATGTCAAGATGACGTATTGATTTCTATATAACGTAGTTGTAGTGATGACGACAAATAATTATCTTGACGTCATTTCATATCATTGTGCAACGTAATACGTTTCTTTCATTTAATTTCCCAATTCGTATATAATGTTTTTTTACATTCATTAATATGGCCTGCATTGATCGTTTCTTTTTTTTATCGTTTAAATGTAAGTATAAAATAATGTAAAATAAAAATTTGTTTGGAATAATGTTTATTTAATTTATTTATGTATTTTTGCAGTAAGCGGTAACCACAGATAACTATAAAAAAAAGGAATTAAGATCATTATAAACAAAACATATTAACTGGAATGATTAGCTAATCTGAAAAAAATGAGCTATTTCCTTACTTGAATGAACATCGACTTATTAACATGAAATCCGTATGGGCGGGAAAGATTTGAAAGCAACGGTAAGGAGTTTTGTAAGTATTAGCTTTCTACGTACATTATGTGTAGCATTGGGCGGACTGAAAACATTGACTTTTCGCTTTTTATAATAGTTTTTCTCGCTGGCAGTCAGTGTTTTCATCCATACTCTACCGTATGCGTGTGTGAGGATTAGTTATAGAGATTCGTCTAAATGAACTTCATGTTATTACCTAATTCTCTTTTCATTAGTTTTTTTTATTAAACAAACATTTGTGAAAGTTTAGAAAACGTTTTTTACTTTTAAATAAGCTTTTCCCGGACAAAATTTTGCATTCCGAAGTAAATAGTAAATAAAATGTTTTTTGCTTTTTCTATAAAATAAACTGCTTATCTACACTATTATTTATCTAGTAACGCTTCAGTCAAAGCGCATTTGTGGTTAACCTCGTGCATTAAAATGTTCACGATTTATTAAAATAAAATAATATTTCGGGCATTACAATGAGTTACTTACAAGAACGGCGGCGTCGTATTCATCGCGAAGATAATTCGGAGTGATGATAGGATGGCTGTAAGGATTGCCATCTCGAAGTTTAATCGAGCCTCGAGATCGTGGCCTTAATAATAGTGGCGCGATGGTATAAGAATCCCTGTAAAGTATGTCCTTAAATACCGTGTCGAAATAATCATCTGTAATACCGTTATCTCTTCTGTTAAAGAGTCCTCCGTCTGTATTGTCGCCCGCTGGTGCCAGAAACAGTTGTATGTCCGGCCATTCAGGATCTGGATTTAATCTGAAAATTTATCAGTTCTTTTACTATTATTATTTTTATTTGAGAACTTACAAGTACTTCACTTAAAATGTTTTAAGTCATTCAAACGGGAACCTTGTGTGCTATACAGAAAATTAATTTTTTTTATATTTACCATTTCATTACTATTAAAAAAAAATAATAATAGTAAGTTTTTTATTGTACTCGTAATTTTGAATTCACGGGGAGGGTAACATTCAATTCAGACCTTGTACTGTACACTTATCTAAATAATCGCTTCGTTTTGATTCTATTATATAAGTTTTATTTAATACTATCTCCTTTTTTTAAAATTATTAAAGGGTATAAATTATTGTAATTCATTTGTATTCTAGCGACCCGTGGTAGTTTTTATTCCATCAAACAGTTATCTGTTTTGTTTACCTTTTAATTTTACCTTCTCAGACCTTTGAACACAGCCTATGTCGTATCCTGAGGAAGGTCATTTACTTATTACATCGTATAAATATGTTAACCTTTAAGTTATAAACCTCTTCGTAAGAAAATAAAGTGTTTTAACGGCTGAGAAAGATTACACGCAGCTAAAAGTTTTATTTATTTCAAATGAATGTTATCGGTATCTTCTGAACAGTCATAAAAGGGGCAAACAAAAAGTTAAAGATACAGCAGTTTTGGTATTTAAAAAAGGAGTTCGTCGCTCATTTCATCGCCTTTGAAACCTTTAAACGGGACCAAATCTGCCAAATCGATCTTCAACCCAAAAAACCTACCGGGTAATCAAAAGTTTGAAAAAAAAATCGGAAATAAAATCTTTGATTATCGTTTATCGACTACACTCTGATCAGTATTTCCTGTTTCTTTTATTGTAAACGAAAAAATATTTCCCCCTCAAGTAATTAAGAATTTTTTGTTTTCAAGTACTGAAAATACAATAATATATTATGCGGTTACCTGGTATTAACAAAAGCCATAACTTCTGCTAAAGCCATGCAGAAAAACGGTCCTGTGTCGTCGATTATGAATTTGATTAGATTGCTTATGGTAAGAACTCTCGGTAAAACTATTCCCGCTCCCATCGGACGACTGTTCGGAGGTGACGTGAACAAATACGTCGTACCACCCATGGCTACATGATCCTGTAAGTTTTCTCCTACACCTGTACTGTTAACCAACACCGGAATTCCGACTTCCTGTAGGTGCTCACCTGGACCAATACCTGATAACATCAGCAACTGTAAAAATAAAATATTACAAAATATATATATAATTAATACGTGTACATGTTTACCTAAAAATAGCTTTTTAGTGCTATATTTGTGCGTGAAAAAGAAAAGTATGTAATACGTTTTTTATAAGTACGTGTGGAAAAAAAAAAAAGAAGATAGTCAATAGCTTCACATGCGTGGGAGTTCCGTTGACTTCAATGGAGAGATGACAACTGAAGACCGGTTGTGTACACATTAAACTTAAATTTTTTAAGAGAAAGATGAATCGGTAGAAAAATCTATCGGGTACGCATTCTAGTGACCTTCCAAGAATCTGTTATAGCGGGTAAATAGTATGTTACATATAAGAAATATGTAATTCGATTTAATTGTTATCTACAGTTTTAAAAATACTTGATTTCAAAAGGTGGTAGGGAAGTATAGAATTTGAAGTACATAAAAATAATTATGATACAGAAAAAATGAGAAATAATACGATTAGTGAAAATGTAGTTGCGGTATTAAATCGTCCTTTTAATATCTATTATAGATAAATAAGATTTTAGGAATTCATTTAATATTTAAAAACCGTATAAATAATCAAAGGGTATCAAGCACAAAAAATAAAAAAAAGTTGTTAAGCCAAAAAATTGAGTACACGTTTACCGCCGTCAAGTAAATTTAATAGCATACTTAATTACATTACTTAACGAAAATTCAACTTGATTCCTCCCGCCAATTACGTGACGGCGACTATGATAATCTTATTCATTTTCTCAGAAAATTTCCTGCCTTGGACTTTCCAAGAAATAAGACTGTTAATCAATAAACTTCAGTTTTCAATGCGGACGCTAAAATACCGATTTCATTTGGATTTTTTTCTTTTTTTTTTTTTTGTCTTCAGTCATTTGACTGGTTTGATGCAGCTCTCCAAGATTCCCTATCTAGTGCTAGTCGTTTCATTTCAGTATACCCTCTACATCCTACATCCCCAACAATTTGTTTTACATACTCCAAACGTGGCCAGCCTACACAATTTTTCCCTTCTACCTGTCCTTCCAATATTAAAGCGACTATTCCAGGATGCCTTAGTATGTGGCCTATAAGTCTGTCTCTTCTTTTAACTATATTCTTCCAAATGCTTCTTTCTTCATCTATTTGCCGCAATACCTCTTCATTTGTCACTTTATCCACCCATCTGATTTTTAACATTCTCCTATAGCACCACATTTCAAAAGCTTCTAATCTTTTCTTCTCAGATACTCCGATTGTCCAAGTTTCACTTCCATATAAAGCGACACTCCAAACATACACTTTCAAAAATCTTTTCCTGACATTTAAATTCATTTTTGATGTAAACAAATTATATTTCTTACTGAAGGCTCGTTTAGCTTGTGCTATTCGGCATTTTATATCGCTCCTGCTTCGTCCATCTTTAGTAATTTTACTTCCCAAATAACAAAATTCTTCTACCTCCATAATCTTTTCTCCTCCTATTTTCACATTCAGGGGTCCATCTTTGTTATTTCTACTACATTTCATTACTTTTGTTTTGTTCTTGTTTATTTTCATGCGATATCTCTTGCATAAGACTTCATCTATGCCATTCATTGTTTCTTCTAAATCCTTTTTACTCTCGGCTAGAATTACTATATCATAAGCAAATCGTAGCATCTTTATCTTTTCACCTTGTACTGTTACTCCGAATCTAAATTGTTCTTTAATATCATTAACTGCTAGTTCTATGTAAAGATTAAAAAGTAACGGAGATAGGGAACATCCTTGTCGGACTCCCTTTCTTATTAGGGCTTCTTTCTTATGTTCTTCAATTGTTATTGTTGCTGTTTGGTTCCTGTACATGTTAGCAATTGTTCTTCTATCTCTGTATTTGAACCCTAATTTTTTTTAAATGCTGAACATTTTATTCCAATCTACGTTATCGAAAGCCTTTTCTAGGTCTATAAACGCCAAGTATGTTGGTTTGTTTTTCTTTAATCTTCCTTCTACTATTAATCTGAGGCCTAAAATTGCTTCCCTTGTCCCTATACTTTTCCTGAAACCAAATTGGTCTTCTCCTAACACTTCTTCCACTCTCCTCTCAATTCTTCTGTATAAAATTCTAGTTAAGATTTTTGATGCATGACTAGTTAAACTAATTGTTCTGTATTCTTCACATTTATCTGCCCCTGCTTTCTTTGGTATCATAACTATAACACTTTTTTTGAAGTCTGACGGAAATTCCCCTTTTTCATAAATATTACACACCAGTTTGTATAATCTATCAATCGCTTCCTCACCTGCACTGCGCAGTAATTCTACAGGTATTCCGTCTATTCCAGGAGCCTTTCTGCCATTTAAATCTTTTAATGCTCTCTTAAATTCAGATCTCAGTATTGTTTCTCCCATTTCATCCTCCTCAACTTCCTCTTCTTCCTCTATAACACCATTTTCTAATTCATTTCCTCCGTATAACTCTTCAATATATTCCACCCATCTATCGACTTTACCTTTCGTATTATATATTGGTGTACCATCTTTGTTTAACACATTATTAGATTTTAATTTATGTACCCCAAAATTTTCCTTAACTTTCCTGTATGCTCCGTCAATTTTACCAATGTTCATTTCTCTTTCCACTTCTGAACACTTTTCTTTAATCCACTCTTCTTTCGCCAGTTTGCATTTCCTATTTATAGCATTTCTTAATTGCCGATAGTTCCTTTTACTTTCTTCATCATTAGCATTCTTATATTTTCTACGTTCATCCATCAGCTGCAATATATCGTCTGAAACCCAAGGTTTTCTACCAGTTCTCTTTATTCCGCCTAAGTTTGCTTCAGCTGATTTAAGAATTTCCTTTTTAACATTCTCCCATTCTTCTTCTACATTTTCTACCATATCTTTTTTACTCAGACCTCTTGCGATGTCCTCCTCAAAAATCTTCTTTACCTCCTCTTCCTCAAGCTTCTCTAAATTCCACCGATTCATCTGACAACTTTTCTTCAGGTTTTTAAACCCCAATCTACATTTCATTATCACCAAATTATGGTCGCTATCAATGTCTGCTCCAGGGTAAGTTTTGCAGTCAACGAGTTGATTTCTAAATCTTTGCTTAACCATGATATAATCTATCTGATACCTTCCAGTATCGCCTGGCTTTTTCCAAGTGTATATTCTTCTATTATGATTTTTAAATTGGGTGTTGGCAATTACTAAATTATACTTCGTGCAAAATTCTATAAGTCGGTCCCCTCTTTCATTCCTTTTGCCCAGCCCATATTCACCCACTATATTTCCTTCCTTGCCTTTTCCAATGCTTGCATTCCAATCTCCAACTATTATTAAATTTTCATCTCCCTTTACGTGTTTAATTGCTTCATCAATCTCTTCGTATACACACTCTACCTCATCATCATCATGGGCGCTTGTAGGCATATAAACGTTAACAATCGTTGTCGGTTTAGGTTTTGATTTTATCCTTATTACAATGATTCTATCGCTATGCGTTTTGAAATACTCCACTCTCCTCCCTATCTTCTTGTTCATCACGAAACCTACTCCTGCCTGCCCATTATTTGACGCTGAGTTAATTACTCTAAAATCACCTGACCAAAAGTCGCCTTCCTCTTCCCACCGAACCTCACTAATTCCTACTATATCCACATTCACCCTATCCATTTCCCTTTTTAAATTTTCTAGCCTACCAACCTTTTTTAAGCTTCTAACATTCCACGCTCCGACTCGTAGAATGTTATTTTTTAATTTTCTGGTGACCCCTTCCTTAGTAGTCCCCACCCGGAGATCCGAACGGGGGACTATTTTACCTCCGGAATATTTTACCAAGGAAGGCGCCTCCATTGTTGCTATGTGAAAATGCAGAGAGCCACATTTTCTTGGAAAAAAAGCAGCTGTAGTTTTCCATTGCTTTCAGCTGCGCAGTACTCAGAGGACTGAGTGATGTTGATACGGCCGTTTAAGTCATTGTGACTCACGCCCCTAACAACTACTGAAAGAGCTGCTGCCCTCTTTCAGGAATCATTCCTTAGTCTGGCTCTCAACAGATACCTCTCCGATATGGTTGCACCTTCGGTCCAGCTACTCTGTATCCCTGAGCACTCAAGCCCCCTCACCAACGGCAAGGTCTCATGATTCATAGAGGAGGTCATTTGGATTAATGATGGTAATAAAAAAAAATAACTATACAGCAGTTTGAAACTCAGTAAAATTGCGAACGTATGTAAAATGATCGAGCCCGATGTCTTGTAAGGCTGTGTGATGTATGTAAAATACCCGAAGTACAAAACTGCGCTTGTTAGAGTTACGTTCTCTTAGAGAAGTAATGGTACTCACAATACAGCCGTTCCCGTCGGTTAATCGAGTGAAGGTATCACATGTTGACCTGAACGACTCTCCTGTATTTCGGTGTACTCGGCATGCCGATACGCAAGGATATGTTCGGTTCGGTGAAGAATATAATGGGAAACTACTTCACTCCCTTAGCTCGGCATCGGAATCTTGTGTTTTAAGAACGGCTATGCCGGTTTGTGAGTGGCTTGTACCTGACATTATAATTTTTTTTGTATTTATTCTTTTGGTTGTAATACTTAACATAAATCCTAATTTTAATTTTTTTTTTTTTTTATGATGATTCTTCTTTCTACGAATTACTGTATACATTTTTCTTATGAAAGTACGTTAATAAATTTAATTTATGTTTTGTTTTTTTTAATTACTAGGACTAATTATTATCAAAGAATTATAATGAAAATAATATCATTCAATTTTATGGAAAATCTTGTAAATGTAGATCGATGGGACCTGTATACTAATTATAATGGGAATGTACTCAGTTTTCGAATGTTCACGACCCATCTGGTACGATGTAGGAAATGTTTCGCTGTTTATACTCTCCCTTCCTAGGACCTTATTTCTGTCATTGTTTTCTTTCTGTCTCTTACCTCCCGATTAACCTCCGGAACAGGTGTAATAGCTGTTCTGAAAAAATTTGACGTTCATATTTTCCTGCCTCTTTCTGAACAATAGAATCCGGAATCTTTGCTTTGTAGCGTTTTTAAATACTATTTCGTGTTGTTGAAATGAATTCAGTAATTCGGTCAAATATATGAACAAAAGATAAAATCATTTTGATTAAAAATAAAGTTAAATCTGTTAATAAAATTTTATTAACTTTCTTTTAGTTGTTTTATTTTTATATAGAATACTGAGTATATATATATATGTATTTATTATGAGTTTTTTTTGTATGCTTAACGTTCTGTATATATACAAAAAAGTACATATACAAGTTTACATACGTATATTGTATTTTAACTGTATATATGCTTATATTTTTGCAGGTAAAGAAGTTCTTCATTTAGTCATCAAGGAAAACGTTTTGTGAGTACTTATTAATTATTAAAGTAAACAACTTAAAATAACAACTTATTATAATGTTTAAAATAAACAACTTAAAATAATAAACGTATTATTATTAAATAAACAAGAACAAAACGAAAGTAATGAAATGTAGTAGAAATAATAAAGATGGACCACTGAATGTGAAAATAGGAGGAGAAAAAATTATGGAGGTAGAAGAATTTTGTTATTTGGGAAGTAGAATTACTAAACATGGACCAAGCCGGAGCGATATAGAATGCCGAATAACGCAGGCAAAACGAGCCTTCAGTCAGAAATATAATTTTTTTCCATTAAAAATCAATTTAAATGTCAGGAAAATATTTTTGAAAGTGTATGTTTGGAGTGTCGCATTATATGGAAGTGAAACTTGGACAATCGGAGTATCTGAGAAGAAAAGATTAGAAGCTTTTGAAATGTGGTGTTATAGGAGAATGTTAAAAATCAGATGGGTGGATAAAAGTGACAAATGAAAAGGTGTTGCGGCAAATAGATGAAGAAAGAAGCATTTGGAAAAATATAGGTTAAAGAAGATACAGACTTATAGGCCATCTATTAAGGCATCCTGGAATAGTCGCTTTAATATTGAAGGGACAGGTAAAAGGAAAACATTGTGTAGGCAGGCAACGTTTGGAATATGTAAAACAAATTGTTAGGGATGTAGGATGTACGGGGTATACCGAAATGAAACGACTACCACTAGATAGGGAATCTTGGAGAGCTGCATCAAACCAGTCAAATGACTGAAGACAAAAGAAATTAATTATTATTAAATTGTGTATATTAATCTATGTAACTCTCAGTAACCATTGTTTAACTAGATTATTTCTTTCTATTTATTACAGATTTCAACGTAAGGTATATTTCACATTTCGAATTAACTTGAAGTAATTATGTTATACGTGCTGTAGCGTCTGTGACTTTATTTGTTACGTATGCCTTAACAAAAAATAATTAACGAAAATTTTTATTGTACACCATTTACCAACACATTACTTTTAAGTATGTTATTTTTAAAATAACGTTTAAATCTAACATTTAATATATCGCTAAATTTATAACCGTGCGACATTGACTATTTTCACGTAAAGTAATTAGCACAAGCTTGTTTATAATTGATATTCTTAGCTATTTACACCGATACCTACTTTCTGTAATGATTTTATTCCTCGTAGTGCAAGGCCTACATATTACTACATCTTCGGGCGTTAAAATTATTTATCTTGAAAACGTCAATCTTACACCGGATAATATTTCACTTCATCACAATTTTTAACAATAATAGTAAAATCGTCACACATAAACTTCGGTTTGAATTTAACAGATTACATAGACACAGATCGGTTTCGATTCGATTAAACGGTAAGAATATCGATTCATCGACAAACGAACAGACTGTGTAATTTATTATTTAAACTGCATAGTTTACTATGACATTTTTACGGCCAGCGTTTAAATGTAACTAAGCGCAGTATTATCTAACCGAAATCGATGATTTTTCCATGATAAACGGTATTAAAGACTTAAGCCGAAGTAAAAGTCTTAAGAGGCGTAGATAAAGGTGACTATGAACGCTTCCTTCGTTTCTATGGAATCTAAAATTTAAGCCTTCCTCCAGCGCAAGTTAAAAATTACTTTCATCTTTACGATATTATTTACTTATTTTATTGCCAACAGAAAAATAATAGAATATTTTAAAGAAACTGATTTATTAAGCCCGATGTAAAGTTAATTTCACATTCAAGTGGATGCTACCGTAACCTATACTAAGGCCTTATATAGTGTTGTTAAAATCACGTCAAATTGCAATATTTTAACAAATGTTTGCTAAAAGTTAAAAATGTTCCTTCTAACCTGGTGTTAAATAATGAAAATATTACCACCATTAAAACTTCTCTTTTAGAAAATACAATAATTACTTCCCGTCTATAGATTGAAACAGTAAAACGTTCAGAAAATATTAAAATATTAGAACTATTATAAAACTTCAGTTGTTTAGCGGTTAAGGGATTTTCTTATTAAAATAAAAGCTGACAACAAAGTTGTAATACTTTCCTGGCATTGGTAAAAATAATGATAAATGAAAAACATTTCCTAACATTTTTTTTTTGGGCTGGCGGTAATTTAAGATGAAGTTTGATTAGAGAATATGTTTAAATAAAAAAAAAGTTTAAAAATTAAAAAGATAATGATTAAGATTTAAAATTAAAAGGTATTTTTTTAAATTGTTTTCTGCTACCTCGTCCCCAAAATCACCTTCCAAAAAGTTTTTGATTTTTCCACGATTACTATGTTAAATGAAAAAAAAAAAAAAACAAAAAAATCCATTGATAAATATGTACAACCTATAAAAAGTTACCTAAGATTTATTTTTGGTGGTAGAGTGGAGTGGGGGGCTGAATTATGATGAAATTTTATTTCAGAGTAAGATTAGTTTTAAATGTGGTGCTGTAGGATAATGTTAAAAATTAGATGGGAGGATAAAGTGACAAATGAAGAGGTGTTGGCTACATATTAAGGCACCCTGGAATAATCGCTTTGATATCGGAGGGACAGGTAGAAGGGAAAACGTTTGCAGGCAGGCAACGTTTGGAATGTGTAAAACAAATAGTTAGAGATGTAGGATGTAGGGAGTATACCGACATGAAATGACTGGCACTTGATAGCGAATCTTGGAGAACTGCATAAAGCCAGTCAAACGGCTGAAGACAAAAAAATATGATTTTACTTGAGAAGAAAAAAACATAGAAAATTACTTGCAAGTTTAAATAAAATTTAACATAAATTATTTAGTATTTGAACTTAAAAAAATGCAGGGAGTAGTGCAATTAAAAAAAAAATTATATGTGTACAACATATTTATTAGCATATATAATAAAATAAATTGTCGATTCCATTACAGTTCGACAACGTATACCGACACATAGAGCCGGAGAATTAGCAGTCGTCGGTTTCCGTATGTTCAGTGAGGTCCATCGATTTCGACGTAGTAATTCCTCCTCTTCCTGATCCGATTTTCTAAGTTCTGGGATTTTTAAAAAATTTATTTCACTTTATGTTATACGAAGTGTGTATTTATTTCATTTATATTTTTATTATTATCATCGTCTCGGATACGATAACACGTGTGTTTTAATGAGAAAGATAAAGTGTTTGAAACGACAGGTAAACGGATGCCAGAATGTCATCGAGAATCGAATCCGAGACCGGCTGACCTAGAAACCGGCGCGCTAACAGCTATTCCAACCATCAAGTCGATGAATTACATATTTGTCTCATAAATTGTTTTATTATCCGCATTATTTCTGGGTTTAAATTTAGAATAACATTCTCAAACATTTGTATTTCACAGAGATTGCTAATTATACTAATCGTGTAACAGCAGGAAAAGTAAAAACGCAAGGTTATATTTTTGTAATTAAATGAAATGTCAGGTTTGAAGTTTAAATAAAAAAATTTTCTAAGTATTTTTTTTCTGTTTTAGTTTGCAGTATGTGGTTGTGATTAACAACAATTAACTCGCTTAATAAATAAATGTACTGAAACCGTGTACTTGCATTTTATAAGCTAGGCCGATAGGCGGCGTGTACCGATGTATTATTAATAAAGTGTTTATTACAATTATAGTATTTTATAATTCTCTACACGTTTCTAACCGTAATATCGCTTTTATACAGCTTTTATTGATTTGATTTATTCATTATATTGATACTTAATTCGGTGGAAAATAGCGATAATTTAACGGAAAATTCGCTTCTTTATTAGTTCGAAAAGGTAGTTTAAACGTTATACAGATTTTATATTTTCCTACTTACCTGTGGTGAACCGATCGCACCGGAACTTAATATCACTTCCTTTCTGGCAAACGCCATAATTCTCTTATCCGACTTAGCGAATACTACACCAGCAGCCTTCGGTTTGCTTCCTCTCGTATCGAACAGTATCTTTTCAACGGTGCTGTGCAAACTGACATGCAAATTTTTTCTATTTCTTATCGGTCTTAAAAATGCTTTCGCTGTACTGCATCTAGATAAAAGATAACAAATTTATTTAAGCTCGCATAGTTTGTAATATACTTGTCTATAAAGATATATACATTTTATGTTTTGAGCGCGCGCTTTATTTTACACACGCGCAAGCGCGCACACACAAGTGAACTTTAAGTAATACAGTTGCATTTTTAATAAATTAGATTATGTACTTCATCTATCGCTTATTTTCTTAGAAGATTTAAGAATTTTTGTTTTTATGTTTCTAGGATACTATGATAAATGTTCCTGAAAGTATACGCTCTTTTTAGGAATGGCTCGGCTAATAACAGATAGCAGTAGTAGTAATCGTAGCTATTTCTTTTCTCGAATTCCCTTCGCATGCGCTTAAGATGTTGGTTGAAGTCGATTCGCTCTCATCTTGTTAAGAGGCAGAGCAGTCAGTAGGGCGAGTCGTAAATCGAGTGCAGTCTTTCATAACCAAACGCTATAATACAATTAATTTGTTTTTTTGTACCATCTTTTTGTGTGCATCCGCATGTAAAAATTCACACATCATCGAACATAAGCATTAATATTTGTAGAATAATAATTGAGAGTACAATGATAATATAATAGGTGTGATGATAACTACTTTGAAGAGAGATGAACTGATCATCGTACTGTTTGTTTAGTTACGAAAAAATGTACATTTTTTTCCTTTGAAAGCTAAAAATAAGATTTAGCGTGAGTACCCCATTTAACTGTGTGTTTTAGCGATAAAGTTCGACGGACGAAAGCAATTTAATCAACATTCCTTGGAAGTTTTTATTTAAATTCAAACGAGAAACAGGGGTCTTTCTCCTTTTTGTAAGACCGTTTTTTTATGATTACTGCATGAAGATAAATTTTTGCGAAAAATTTCAAGAGATAAAAATTAAGACAAAATTTAAAAAAAAACTTTTATTTTCAAATGGGAGATCCTTCCTCCATCTTGTGGATAATTTTCATTTACTCTCCGAATATATTTTAGTAAAAGATTTAAAGAGGTTAAAGTATTAAAGCTGATAAAATGTGAAATAATTTTCTTTTGAAACATATTTTTTAAATTTTGACTGAGCGTTCCTCATCTAAGTAATAGAAAAGGACTGGTGCTCGAAAGGATAATTCGTCTTGTATTATACGTATTAATAAATGTTAATTTCTTTATATTTTGATCCCTTAAAGTTTTAAGGGCTCAGTTGGAAGACAAAAATTACTTATTCAGGTGTTTATTACATGTTATAATTCTACAGGATACATTTCTCAAAATTATGTATAATAATGGTTATTTAACACCTTTAGTTATGAAAATGCAAAATATCATCGTTACTTTCATTAAAAAAAAAAACAAAAAGATGGAAGTGAAACCCATTTTTATACGAATACAATTTTTTTCTGTCTTATCTAATCGTATCTACTGTAACGATAATTTTAGTTCCATTTTTTGTTTTATGTAAAATATAAAAGGGAGTCATGTGAATTTTTTTTGTTCTGTTTCTTTTTAAAACAGAAACTAAATAATTAAAAACTAGCCGCGTTCGCTTTTTTGTGTACGTTATGGTCGAAGAGTTATGTTTTTGTGCGGCATCACTCGACTGTTTCATTTCCTATCGCGATAGAGTCGACCGATACCGCTTATCTTTTCTTCTTTTTCTAATTCTTCATCTTTTTTAATCCTCTTCATCAAATCAGAACATTCCTTTTCGGTATAATAGATGTCTTTCACTTTATACTTTAATTTATTTATGCTATTGTTTAAAGGCATAATGGTTTTTTTTTTTATGACGGAAAGATTTTGAATGAGTACCGCTTATAATCGTTTGTAGCTAAAATGTTTAAATTAGATCCTGTTGTCCGATTAAAATCGGACGTTGTTGTTTGCTCAGTTAAAAATAATACAGAAAAATTGTATAGAAGTGATTATTAGATACCGATTTGTAATTCCCCCTTTTGTGTAACTCTTTTAATGGTTCTCTTGGAGGGAAAGCGTTTCGAAAAACATCTGTTTTGTTTGTAAACTCTTTCCGACTACTTTTGTACGTTAAATGTATTTAGGTTTCTTGGAATCTAAATACAAATGGGTAGAGCTCATTTTGTCTACAGTTATCAACTCCTATCATTTTGTAATAAGTGGACTGTTATTTTGTAATTTTTCATCGAAATGAAATATTGTAGTAAGGATTTAATCGAACTTTTCGCAACGTTTTTTGATTTTCTTTTTTTAGAATTAATCGTCTCTTCCTGTACTGTTATGTAGTTTTTTTATCATAACGTAATCGTATGACTAAATTCATTTAACATAATCTCTAAAACGACAGATGTATGTTAAAAATGAATATTAATCCGGTGATAAATTTTGAACGACGATACACATTTCGATAAAATATTTAAAAATTTATCGCTGAACTTTAGAGAATAATTAATTAGTTTGCAAAGGCATAAAATAACGGTAAGGTTTTACCGCCTATTGAAAAAAACGGTGGCTGGATCTTTACGGAGATTTAATTTTGTTTTCAATATCATTTTTCCCGTTAATTTTAATCTAAAATAATTTAATGTGATTTTGAAATTATACCGATCGATAATCAAAATTTATTACGCGTTACTCGATTGGACACTAGGTGTACTATATTGTATTCCATATTAATATCGAAATGTATTGTGTGTCGGGCACGCACAGTAATTGTTCGCACATAGTAGTAACTTGCCGTAGTTATTTTTTTGCAGTAAGCGCATAGGTAACACATAGTAAAAGTTGCATTTTATTTAACGCGATTTAAATACTCTGGTAAAAACGGTACTGCACTCTGTATTACTCCGCTTTAGAAAAACACTCCGAAGTTACTCTTATTTTGGTTTTTTCCGTTTGATTGTAATGAACTCGCGTTTGTCCGGGTAGGTATAGCAGGATTTTTAGTTCTTGGTACTTCGGTTCTCTATGAGGGAACAGCTAACGAAAGGTGAACGTAAAAGCGTGTTGTTATCTTAAAAACTTAGTTTTAAAGTTAGCTTGTGTAAAGTAGACGATACAGTATACTAATAATTACACTGTTACAGATTACAGATCCCATGAAACTATTAACGATTTTCTACTAAAACGATGTTGATTATTTGTGTTGATTATGTGACCTACTATTAGCCTACTTCTTTTTTGAAGCGGATTCTAGGTCTTCATAAAAATGGTGGAATAAAAAGACGTACATTAGATATACGTTTTTGTTGATCGGTCACTCGCTTCAACTACCAGAGTATGATACTCTAATGATGTAATACAGCAAACCTAGTTTTAGAGAAAAGGGATCCCTCGATAAATTAAACCGAAGGCGTGATCAATTTAATATTTCGAATGATTTATCAGCTATACGATCTTTAACCCGTACGGAAGGTTTTCTAATCCAAAAAACATAAATAAACTTAAATATCGAAACGTAAAATCCTTTTTTAACTTTCCATTATGTACAAACTTGAAAATCTCAGTAAATCTAGCGCTACAAAAAGCCTCCTTACAGATTCAGTTTTTTATTTTTATTTTTTTTATCGAACAAAATATCTAACAGCAGTTCTGAATTTTAAAAATTCAATTTGCGAATACAGATTTAATTTTTGAATTAAAAAACGATGAGGCTTCCCGCAAAACAGTTGCATATCTATATCTAAATTTTTTTAGCTTTTTTTCTGACCGGTGTTTGTCAACGCAATTGATTCTGCGGACCAATAAAAATTTTAAGCTTGTGTTGCGGACCACACAAAAAGTTGCATATCAAATAGAAGAAAGTGGTGGGTATTTTTTTTGTTTTTCACGAACTAATTACCTAAAAATTTGACAGTACTATAAAACGACGGTATATTTTTCAGTAAAGATCGTGTACAAGATGCTCCGGTAGAGGGAGAGGGGAGAAAATTTTTCCCGAGTGATAGTTTCTGGAGAAATCCTAGGTCTAATTTTCTTGTCTCCATTGTCTCATAAATATGCAGACAGAAGTTTTTGGGGACATTCTTATAAAAATTATTTAAGTCGGTAATACATTTGATAAGATTTTAAATAAAATTAAATAATTGTTTACAGTTCTGTATTAACATTATATAAAACAACATATCGAAAGAAATTTTAAATAAATTTTGGTGAACGTTAGTAAAAGATTTTAATTTTAATTTTACATTTTAGTAGATATTTTTAGAATTTTTGACTGAACAAATTATGTTCTGTAAATGTTTAAAATTTGTTATATTTTATTCAATAACCAAAGTTATAAAAAGTAACCAAAGTGTAAAGGTGTTGAATAGTAGTTGTACCATGTGTAAATATAGATGATGATAAATCAGAAAACATTACTAAGGATCGACTTATGCTCGAAAGCATTCTAATGTAAAGGAAATAAAGTAAAAAGAAAAACAAAAGGTAAGAATGTTTCTTTAATTATGTACTTGGCGGATTGGCTGGAAAAAAAAATTTTTCAGTATATATATATACGCGTGTATTTCTGTATAAATATAATCAAGTTATGATAAATAAGTGCTGTATTCATTTTTCTCCAAAAAAGTTCTGTGACTATTAAATTTTTATTCTGTATCTGTATGATTTTCGTAATGTTTCTGTGATGTCAACTGAATTCAGTAAATGGTTTACTGAAAATTTGCAGTAAATGAAATCGTATTTAGTTGGAGCATTCTTCATATGCTTTAGATTTTAACGTATGATTAAATGCTGTAGATATAGTTTATTAATATCAAAACATAATCTAGTTCATGAAAGTCTATTCTGCATATTTTTCTTGCAAAAAAACTCAAAATATTGCAAATTCTTTTTTTTAAATTTAATTTAAAAAAAGAAAACATTATGGGGAATACCATTTCGCTCTACAAAATTCTACTATTTTATCATATTTTTATTATATTTTAATCCCAATAAATCAATCATTTTTTTATGTAAGGTAAAAAGAGTACAAAGTGATTAGGCTGCATTAACGATTGAGATATTAATGCAATAAATATACGATTATGAGTTTCGGTTTGATTTATTTATATTCTTAAGAAATCTTTTTGTTTCTAAATCAATGAAGGTTGAAGGATATCTCAGTGTAGTCGTTAATTGTTAACTCAATTCTCAAAGCCGTTAGAACGGCTTATAAGTTGTTAACTGTTGCAATAATCTTGTCCTTTATTTAAAAAAAAAAAAAATGGTACTGATCTGTTCATTGATATGTGAATATTTTACTGATAACTAATTGTAACTGTTAAAAAAACAACTCTACAGTAAATTTTGTAAGATTCCGAGTAGTGTTGTAGTGTTACTTTAGTTTTGTTTCAAAACCCAAGCTGTTTCATTTGAATTTTGCCACGCAGTAGTCATTCCCCTCCCGAAAATTTTCTTTGATAATCTCCAAGCATTTATCAGACTTTTTATTTATTTTTTTAAATTAACTAAATTTTTTGGTAAAAAATAATCATTTACTTAATTTTAAAAAGTTGTAAAGTACGGGAAAGTTAAAATACGAAGAAATCGATACCTACATGTTTTAATTTAATATTTTATAGATTAATTTTTACTAAAAATAAGCCGTACTCTGACCACATCTGTTTTTTTAACCGGCAAATTATTATTTAATAAATCTTACCTTAAACCGTTACGTAGAGTGCCATGCGATCTTGTGAATCCAGTTTGATTACCTCCGTTCACATCCAGTTCTTCATACCTGAGTTCTTTACCCCCTTCTAAAAATGACTTTGATATCAATGAAAAATATCTAAATTTTTCAATCGTTAAATAACCGTCTTTGCCATGGTATTCTGAATCTTTTAACTCTGGAATCGTCATATCCTCCGATTTTTTAAAATAGTGAAGTACGTTATCGAAGCCCCAACCTGAAAACAATAGACATTTCTATAGTTAAATCTCGATCTACTGTGATTTTTTCAAACGATTTTTGCCGTTGTATTTTTACATACGACCGCATTATACAGGGTCTTTGTAGAAAAATGGTGGGGTTTCTGTAATTCAGATCAAGGCAGCAGGGAAATCTTGAGGAGTTATGTTAGTAGCCGTGATGGCCTCCAACCCCAAAGGTTTGTGTGACAGCAGTTTAACCACTAGTTTTTGTATCGTCGCCGAGGTGTGTTTAGTTTGTTACTATGTTCACTGTTCAAGAGAAAGCAAAGTGTGTTTTGCGGCAGGCTGAATTAAAGTCCGTAATTTTAGCTCAACGTGCATTTCGACGTCAATATGGATAAGGGCCACCGCATGAAAATAACGTACGACGTTGGTTCAATCAGTTGGAAGAAACTGTATTTGTTCTCAGGGAAATATCAACCGGCAGACCACTAGTATCAGACGAAACTGTTGAACGAATTAGACAACCCGCAATCGATAATCCTAAAAAATCCATCTCTCGTCGAAGCCTCGAGTCCAGAAAACAATTCACAAAGTTTTACACAAAAGATTGAAATTACGCGAATATAAATTCCAGTGCAGGAATTGAAACTCGACGATAGAGAAAAACGGTTCGATTTTGATATTGAAATTTTCTACAAAATTAATGAAAACGAATCGTTTTTAGATGATATAATTTTTACGGATGAAGCTACATTTCATTAATGTGTGAAACAGGATTCACTAATGTGAGGATTTGAAAACCAGCATGTAATTTTTGAGAAACGACGCGACACTAAAGTTAATGTTTGGTGTGGCGGGATGAAAAATCGTGTTATCCGGCCATTTTTGTTCGCTGAAAAGACTACTAATCGAATTGTGTATATCGATATGTTAAAGGATTACTGCTTTCCTCGACTGGATGAACTCGAAAACATACAACGAATCCATTTTCAACAAGATGGCGCACCCCCGCACTTTAATGCATTCGTCAACCAGGCTTTGAACGGAAAATTTGTATAGACCTGCAGTTACGTATACCCCAGTCTCCAAGGAATCCAGACCTGACACCTTGCGATTTTTTCTCGTAGGGGGTATATAAAAAATATTGTTTATTCGCAAAAAATAAGCGACCTACGTCACTTAAAGGAAAGGATTAATGAAGCGATTGTAATCGTAACAAAAGATATGTTAATTCGGGTTTGGACAGAAACTGAGTATCGATTGTATATTTTCCGAGCGACTAATGGTCCACATATTGAAAGTTATTAGTTATATATATATAAAATAAAAAAAAATGAGATGACAAATTTGATAAATAAATATCAACTGTAAGTATTTTTGTTTTCATTTAATCCATGTTCAAAATCCCACCATTTTTTTATGAAGACTGTAGTTAATACAGTTAGATGTGGCGGCGTGCTAGTGCTTTCCACCGTATATGAGTAATTTATAGCATTTCCAAAATGGAGAAGGCATACTCGATTTTTAACCCGAAATAACTATACCGCGTATGGCAACAAGACTGTAAAGTCTTATCGCAAATGTATCAAACGTAAAGAATTTGCTTACATGAAATAGGCCGATAGCAGGTGATGACCGACATATTAGTACGAAATAGTTTTAAAATACTATTGCTAATAGTGAGATTACCGGTATAAACTGTTATTTACTCGTACTTCAGTTGAAACGTTTTTCATTCCGCTAACAGGTCTCATTAATTTTTATTAAACACACTGTAACGATGCGAATTAATTAAGCGATTTGTAACTTACGTAGTTTCGAATTACGTACGAGTTAAAGGTGAAATCACCTGTGCGGCCTAACTCATTAAAGTAATAGTAACTTCTAATCGGGTTATTAAAATGCCAAGAACGAAAGATCCTGCTATATTCATCCTTTTGAAATTATTTAACTTAGGATTTATTTCAACAAGAGTTATATATACTAAGAAATAAACTCCTTCAAACTTTTCTCCGCTTTTTGTGGAGCTTCATTTTAATTTTCATCCTTTTGTTTTTTTATATCGCGTATGTTGCCGTGTATAAACCAAACTGCTTTTTTAAGCGCCCTATAATTTAAAATTATTTAAATTTAATACGTTTAACTGTTTTAATTCGGCAATTAAAATGAATAAATCCGGGTTTATTGTGTGTTGTGCGATACATCAAGTTGAAGCGATATTAAAAAGGTTGTCTGTCTGTTACGTAGACCGGTATTTTGTTAAGAGGATAAGACGTAAATTAAGTAATTTTCTTTAAGTATGTGACCCGAAGATGAGATCCGAATCGACGGACTCGGTGACATCTGCAGAATAACATATATTTATGTAAAATAAAGTAATCGTTTCATATTTTAACAGATAGATAAATTTATTTATATAAAATGAAAAGTTTAATCTACTGAAAAACGAAATTAGTAATTTCGACCGACGACGAATACATACGGTTAAGTTCAAAGTTAAATTTTTGAATTGATCGGGTTTGAAATGTTGTTTAAACAGGCTACTGATAACCCGTAGAAAGGAGGATATTTCAGCTCGTATTCTCGTATAATTAGAGTCGGTTCTTACAGGGAAAAAATTAGTAAAAATATACGGGCGCATTAACAAGCGATTCTTTGTGCCTCTCTTTTCCACCGAATTACTAATACGATCCGCATTTCCTCTGTCCCTGGACCGGTTTACTTTTCACGATATCATATAAAACCACACTGTCATTATTTAGAGATTACAAAACATTACATTGTCCGCCAACTGAAGTAAAAGGTATGATGTTATGGAATTCGCTCTAATTTCTTATTGAGGTTTACATTACGAAGTTGCTAAAATTCTGTTGCGTAATAAACATATAGATTTTCTTTCGCTGTAATTATTTATATAAAGAAAAAAAACAGGTCGCGGTGTAACTATTAGTCGGTTTTCGTTCCTGTTTATTGATCGGTAAAATAATAAAAACAATAATTAACTCTATTAATTAGACTATTTACAAAATATTTTTTCTTAGATTTAAACCTTTATCTTATACTCAATAATTTCTTATTTTTTACTAAAAATACAAATAAATGTAAAATTATTAGTCTTACATACAAAAAAAAAAATAGTTCAGGCCTAGACTTAGACCGGATAACACCGCGATTTGCTTCCGTGTATCTTGTAAATATGTACATTAATATGTAATATTGTGGCCAGTAATTTTTATTCCCTGATGATGCTGATACATTGATGCTGCGAAACTTGTTGGAAATTACTATGACAACTGTACGGTAAGGTAAATTAAAATTATATATGCGTTTTTAGTAAAAAATAAAAATATATATGCAAATTACACCGTACGATAAAAAAGTTAAAAAATTCCGATAAAATCAATAAAAAAAATTAAATGATTTGTTTGTTCATAATAAGCTCAGAAACGGTTTAACGATTTTGAAAAGAACTAGCGGTGTTCGTAATTCAACCTTTGGAAACTCCGCTGTCTCTTGCTGTTGAGTTTATTCTTTGATATTATGTATCTTAGAATGCATTTTAAATAGGATCTTTTGATTTCAAGAATTAAATAAAAAATCGTAAAATTTGCAAAAACTTTATCAAATTTTTAGAGAATTTAAGGAGTGCACTTTGGATAAATAATTATTTAATTTTCTGGTTTAATTATTAATGAAAGTAATAAATTATCGGTACGATTAAATTCAGTAGAACGCATCAGTCTAAAATAATGTAACGCGCTTAAAAAAAAGTTGGAATACGTGTTACAAAGTTAATTTTGATTTTTAAAAATATTTTTATAAATATTTCTTAGCTTCTGTATCGAATGGACGGAGTGTACAAGTGGTCCCTATTTGTGGTCCCGTTTAAATGTAAAACATTATGCTGTAATTATAGCGATTTAAAGATTCTATCAGTTTATAGTTCCGTTGTTTTCCACCTTTATTACCTTAAACAAGTGTCACTGAAGTTCATAGTTCATAAAAAAAGATAAAAAGAAAACAGACCAGCATGTTTACTACGCTGTTCCACAAATACAACTGATTTTCTATAATACTGAAAATATTTATTCCCAGTACGGTACCTCTACCATACTACGCAAAAAAATGAGCGTGACTATTAAGTTTTTAATGAGACGTGATCGGACTACGACCTTCCTTAGAAATAGCAATTTCGTTACCGTCTTACGTTTATGGACTTAAACGTGAGGTTAGTGCAAGATGAAGCTGTAAAAAAAAAAAGAAAGCAAATAAATAGAAAGTAAAAATATATTTAAATTGTGCATTATGTGAAAACGGTTTACCTCGGTGTTCTATTGTGCACAGAGTCTGTGAGTAAATATTCCTCCGAGCCGCTTAATGTCAATTTTGTTTGAAGAGTAATTTCTTAAGGTGACTTTCAGTCGTCTAAAGTAAAACTTTGTATGACGTAATGGAATATTATGGACATGTGGCAACAGTCAGTGTTTCTTTCTCTGAGAGTAATAATGTTCATTATATTATGATCTGTATTTCGGGGCGCTTGAAATGCATATCTGCAAACGAATTGTTATATAATCTTACTCTATTTTAAATGAAAGTAAAACAAAAAATTATTAATTTTTATGACTCATTTTTGGAAGATTATTTTTCAAACCGCGAATGAAAAGAAAATTAAATAAAAGTGAAATAAATCAAGAATTAGTTAGCAAAAGTTATTTCTTTTGCTAATTCAGCCGATATGGACTTTTATAAGATATCACGATCCGTTCCCGTATTTTCAGTAATATCGTTGTAAGATGGGTGAATAAATCTAGTCGTTTTATGAAACGAATTAAATAGAAAACTTAACAATATTTAGTGGCCGTCTGAAACTTTCTGGATTGAAATAGCTGAATTATTTTTATATTTTCAGACTGTAATATTTAATTTTAAAATCGCTAAAATTGTTTAATTTATAAACTACTAATCTTGTCTTAAATCGGTCGGTAAATTACGTAATTAGTTTTTATTTGTTCGATATCGTCGGTAAGGTAGGATTTTACCCGTTACCGGATTCCTTTCTATTACGTAAAAATAAATCTGAATGTTTATAATTTTATTACTTATATCTTTTTTGCACCGACCACTGGCGGCTCTCGTATAGGCACTGTGAAACTGGAGCAGCCCCTATTTCCACTTGATATTATCGATAACATTTAATATAATGAATTCTTTATTCTTTAATTCTGTCATTATATTTGTACAATATATAATAATTAAGCTTAATGTCAGTAGCCATCCCCCAGTTTACGAAAAAGATACAAAAATCTTTCTTTTAGACTGTGCGCTTCACAATTCCAGCGGCGTGGTATTTGGCTGTTGTTCGCATGCGCACATAGGAAGCTGTACGCGAGGCTGTGAGGGAAAGAGAGCACTGTCGCTCCCGCAGTGTAGACCCTGGCGTGCTTGTGGAAGTTAGTTTTTTTTCTTACTCCGCGTGTGCCTGGAACGTTTCTTCTTCGTTCCCTTTTCTAGTTTTCGGTGGAAGGAATATGAAAGCGGTTTAGTTGTTTTTTCAGTATTAATCAGAAGGTGGCGGAAAGCAAGGGCTCTTTGATTGCCAAATCTCTCCAAAAACACGCTGGACGGGTGAAAGAGAAGGTATTAGTAAAAACTAATAATGTATTTGTTTCTGTGTACATGGAAATTTAAATTAAGCACCGTTGGACTATAGTGTTTTTAAGCGGACATTTTATAAATTTATATTTAATATTTCTAAAAAATATTATCTATATTGACTTTTATTATTTATTCGGTTAAACCGAATACGGTTTTTAAGTACAGTAAGCTTAGAAACCGTGTACCGCATTCTTGAATGTGATAAAGCGTAAAATTAGATTATTATCCAGCTTCCAGCTATTCTATTTGATTCATTTTTTTAGTTCTTTTATTTTACAGAAAACTGTAACCGTGGCCTTGAAAAGACCGAGAAAAAAATTTTCTGGAGCAGCACCACCACTAGTTTTAACTACGAGCCGCCACTGGCACCAACTAAATCACCAAGCTCCTTAATTTACGAATGAGCTTTCACTTTATTACTTTATCACCCGACAGACATAAACGTAACCGCGATTTAGATTCTATTGAATAATAAAACAAAATGTCACTTGTGAATACTTGCTTCGGAATATGTATATTGTCGCTTGTACGCGGCTCGCTGAGAATATTGAGAGATTGACAATTGAAAATGTTTATATAATTACAATTTATTCGTTTAAGAATGTAAATGAAACAAGACAAATCAATAATAACAACGACAATTCTAAGTATTGAGGGTCAATACTATTTCAGACATTCCATATAGAATTACTTTGAATCTGTGTGCTTACGCTTTACGTTCTTTGACAAGTAATACAGTCAAACGGAATATATATTAAAAATGTATATACATATAAAAACTGTTTAAAAATAAATATTTTACCTTTATTCTCTACATTTTTTTTTTTATACTGTTTGTACACTATAAAAACATACATAGTGTATGTATATACTATCTAACATTATATTAAACATAGTATTTAAACATTATAAAAACAGTTTTAATTTTACCGATTAATTTCTTTGTCTTAATTTTATGAATATAAAAAGATATTCAACGAACAGCAACAATGACCCCGTGAACGGCTTGTCGAACGTTAACATTTTAATACTAGTTATAAACGACCCGCTTTAAAACTATTTTGGAACTAATCCGTGGAAATTATTTTTTCAGAGGACCAGTTGCAGCTAATTATGGAACTCCTCTTCGTTTGAGTAGACCGGTGGCATTCGGTATCTTCACTTAAACTAAAATAAAAAATATTTTACCCTTTGAAAAATAAATAATCGGTTAAATGGATCGCTTGCCGGCCGCTTCTATAATATAGTCACTTCGCCCACCTCACCGCACCCACTTTTTCGCTAAATTACTTCGCTACAGGTGCCTCAAAAGGTATATCTTTCGAATATAAGTTAAGTATTAAGGAAGCATTTAGTACATATTTTGGCCGATGTGACGACGGTACATTAAAGCATAAAAATACGCGAGAAATACATAAATAATGAAATATGAATAAATAACTTGAAACAAAGGTTTCTACCGAGATTTGTGGAGAACGAAGCCGGTTTGGACTGCAATAAATGCGCAGTAGTGGGGATCGAGGACCAAATTCGGTCGGGAAATGTGGGTTTCGATCTTTTCTGTTGAGCATTACTGCTGTCCAAAGTGGCACTATTCCTCCCCTACGGACCTGAACTTACGCCTCTTCACTTGGTTCCTTCTTTCCTTAGACTTAACTATACCCATGATATTACAGTGACTGTATTAACCGAGTAACGTTTATCTCGTTTCTGTTTTGGCACGATATTGGCTTATTCTAGAACCAATTTCACTGTTATTTCTGTACTTATAACTCTGCATTATCTATCGTGAGTATAATACGATAACGTTCTTACACATACAGAGGTATTTTCCCCAAGTAGGTTATTGCTAATATTAACTGAATTCCTTGAAGCATTTCTATACTTAAAGGTAAAATTAAAAGCCTACAGAATATATTTACAAAAAAAGATCGGTTCAGATTATTTCACAAAGCGGAATTATTCTTCTACCAGATGCTCCTATTTAGAGAATTTTTCCATACAGCTACGCAATAAACAAAGTCGAGAAATGTCATAAAAGTTTAATTTGTTTACCTTCATTGCCCATTTCTGCCCATCTGTCGTAATCTTTTCGGTTCCCGCGAATATAAAGCATCGCATTCAATACTGATGAACCTCCGATTACCTTGCCTCGTGGCCAGTTGGATCGCGTATCCTTCATAGCATTACAAGCGTACGGCCCGTTCGGTTCAGTCTGATACTTCCAGTCCAGCGGTGTCATTTGTAAACCGGAAAACATCATCGGTATATCGCTTAAGACTCCTTCTTCTCCGCCAGCTTCTAAAAGCAACACCTGTAAATTTCCATATTACAATTAAATATTTGTAATTAAGAACACAAATAAAAGATTTCCTTTTTTAATTTAAGAACCCCCAGTTTTTCAGGATCAGTAGATTTTTTTTGTAAGGTTCCTTATTTCAACATTTTGGAAGTATATATTATGTAAAATTTAAGCCGTTTGAAAGTAAAATAAAAAACGTAAATAAAGCAAACATTGTTTAAAATTTTGTTATTTTAGTTACTTCAAAATATTCCAAAATATTCCCTGCAATATATACAGTTGGGCAGCTCCCTTCGCCTAAAACGATGAAGGTATTTGCCATGCTTTCCATGACCAGAGAGAAATAATTATCGTTCAGATAATACTTCAGAGGATGAATGGGGATGATGTAAATGAAGTGTAGTCTTGTACAGTTTCAGGTCGACCGTTCCTAAGATGTGTGGTTAATTGAAACCCAACCACCAAAGAACACCGGTATCTACGATCTAATAATCAAATCCGTGTAAAAATAACTGACTTTACTAGGACTTGAACACTGGAACTTTCGACTTCCAAATCAGCTGATGACCGGAGAGGAGCTGGGTAATAACCTACGTCCCCATGATCCCTCTCCAGCCATGGATCCAGCCTAGGTATAACCCGTTTCATCCATCTGCCCGAGTGTGCCTCTTGCCAGTCCTGGTATAATAGTTTCTTGGCATCCGTCTTGGACATTCCTTCGTATCTTCGTTTTCTATGCAGGGCCATCAACCGGATTGGAGGTACTCCCGCCAAAACCTTCGCCGACATCGTTCTATACGCTGCAGAAATCTTTATGGTTGTGCGACGCTGCGGTGAGGCCAATCTTCTCTCATTTCTTTTCTTCTCCAGGGCTTCGTACCGTATAGGTGCTGCGTACAATATCATGCGTACAATGCCATCAGTAACCGGCGTTTATCAGACCGTGGCCCCCATTTCGAGCCCATTGAGAATTAATGGCTTTCTCAGATTTATTTACAACTTCTTGAAGATGTTTACTAAATAAGCCGTTCTATGTAAACAAAACACCTAGACATTTAACTTGTGGCATCATACCAACTTGTATTCCATTTATGCTGACACTAATTTGTCTTATTTTTCTTCGGCCCACCACTGCCACAACTTGAGTCTTAACAGGAGATAGCTGTGGTCCTTTGTTTTGAAGCCAAGTGTTGATTCTTCTGATCACCGAATTGGCTGCTCGTTCTACCTCTTCCTCTGTCTGCCCAGAGACTAACAGAGTCAAATCATCGGCATAATCTATCAGCGACACGTTACCTGGGAAACCAAGCCGTAGCACCCTGTAAAATGTGATATTCCATAATAATAGGCTTAGTACAGAGCCTTGGGACACACCTCCCTGCATAAGAAACCGTACCTCACCTTCTTCGGTTTCCATCAGCACTCTCTTTCGTGTAAGTAGGTATTCTCCGCCGCTCTGACATAATGGCTGATCTCTCTTTGCTCTAACTCAGTCATAATAGCCGCCCATGGTATACTATTAAAGGCATTGCGTATGTCTAGTAGGACCAGTAAAGGAATCTTCCGTGTGGCCGGCCCTACACGAATCTATTCAGGTCTTCACACGGCCTAATGCATTTACCGTGGATCTGCCACTAACAAAACCAAATTGTGCTGTCGAAAGACCGCCAGTTGCTTCTATCTCTATCCAGATTCTCTCCGCAAGGAGTCGCTCATACAATTTGTCGAGTGTTGGCAACAAACATATAGGGCGATAAGTACGGCTTGTCCAGCCGGGGTCGCCTTCGTAATCAGTATCAGTCGTTCCTGCTTCCAAGAAGTTGAGAAGATGCCGCTCCCAAAGATTTATGAAGAGCTGCGTCTCTCAGTAAGCCAGCCTCTTAATGCGTCTCTTAATGACGCCAGCCGAACCGGAGCGTCATGTCCAATTTCTTGACTGCATATTCTATTTCTTCAGCTGTCGCATCAACATCAAGTCCTTTCACGTAGAAAATCGCCCTTCGTGAACCACGGGTGTGTTCATCCACTATAACATTTTCTACTTGGGACCCAAGCCGTTTCACAACATCCTCTCTTTTATTTGAGGACTCTCACTCTAATTTCCATGCTGTCAGTGCGTCCTTTCCTGACTGACAAGATATCATCTGCAATATCTTCGGCTATGCTGCCCTTGACCTGCTTTAAAAGATCAGCATAACTGACTCTTGCTTTCCTGATTGTCACCACCGACGTCGCTGGTCCTTGAATAATTTTCTTCCCAGGTTCTCTCTCTGTTAGGTATAAGGAACAATGCGTATTATACTGGTCATTCTTCCTTGCCCAATACTCTTCTTACCGAACGTTTTGGGTGTGATTGCTCATATAGTGCCTTCACCACCAGATCGACGTCTAGTGCCTTCTCCAGGATTTTATCTGCACATGTTTTTATTTCCTTATTGGTATTAGGATTTCTTCTGATGAGTTTCAGCAAATGATAAATCTCCTCTATAAGGTGGTCCATGTTGCTGCCCTCCGTTCATCACCTTCACTGCTTTCTGCTAACGCCTCGACTTTTCACTTCGGAACTCGCCCACCATCCTCCTCCATTTTCTCCACGCCGACGTGGCTTCTTCTACGCCCGGGCATGTGGTTGTGGAAATACCGGTAGGCTGGCCCGGCGCACCGGTCTTATGTCCGTTCTACCCTCCGGCGAACGAGCAAGGCTCCTCCGCGGCCGGAAAACCTTCTCTTCCATTTTTTTCCGAACCAGGGTGGTCTGTTCTAATAATAAAACGGGGGAAGATACCACGGTATATTTAACTATAGCTTAGTAGTTAAAGCTATCGAGCTAACAACATTTTATTCTTGTCTACTGAGCTAAGCTACAGTAGTCCATCAGACGATAACAAAAACAATAGAAATTAATAAAATTAATTTCCAACAGCGCTTATAAGTTATGGTAGTCCACTATCCACAATTGATAACAATTGTAAGTAAGAATACTACTAAAGATAAAAACAACTTCCCGAGCAGTAAACTAGTCAACCTACTAACACACTTCCACCCCCACTAACTTGTTACTGTAATCAGCAGACGACTTAGACCTTATTGCCTTTAGCAATAAGGCTGATCAACTAAAAAACTAAATAAAAAGGTCAGTCCGTATCCAAAAATCATAAAATTTAAAAGACGCTTCCCGTAAATTTCCACCGACAATTGCCAGTTCTCCAAATTATAAACAAAGACCGTTGAACCGATAAAATCAGAATACTAACAGAGCGCACCGAAATACGTCCGACCTCGACAGAATCTCTAACTCAACTGAATCATACCTTCCTATGTGTATTTTAGTGCACGTGGTCAGAAAATAATCTTGCAAAACATTTTCTTATTTTGTTTTGTTTAACAGTCACAGGTAATAAATTCGTATTCAAAGTCCACCCGTTTGAAGAATGATCGGATTATCTCTCTCACTCTCACTCTCTCTCTCTCTCTCTCTCTCTCGCTCTCTCTCTCTCTCTCTCTCTCTAACTCTCTCTCACTCTCTCTATCTCTTTCGGTGTGTGTGTGTGTGTGTGAGAGAGAGAGAGTGGGTGAGCGAGCATGCGCGTTTACAAATAACTTTTTCTATTTTATTATACTAATATTTATTTTTACATTTTATTAGCAGGTGTGTTTTGCGTGTGCTAACTGTTAATTATGGCACATATTTTAGTTTAAAATCTTATGATTTTTTTTTTTTGTTTTATATTAGCTACAAATGTTTTAAATTTATGAAAGATTTCAGATTCGTATATGTTAATTGATGAATTAATAAATAAGGAGATGGTTTAAATATCTGTCACAATTATTATTGGGAACCTATTTATTTACTTACTGAGAGAAAGCGAACAAAGGTTGTTAATAGAGATGAAAGTAAATATAACGTATATTTTTTCGTGCAGTACAGTGTGGCGATTATTTTCCCAAATAGGTCAGTTTTTATTGTCCTTTCTAACAGTTGTAGTAATATTACTTTGTTTTTTAAATTTTTGTTATTTTTCGATTTACGATTGTTTTGTCGGAAATGTAAATAATAAGCAATTATTTTCCTGAACATCAATTTATGCTATGTAGTCTTTATTATAACCTAGATACATACTCAAAGTGTATAACCATTTTTCTGTTAGAATACTAAATATCTGAATGTTCAAATAATCGATTGCTTTCTCGGCTAGAGCGTACTGGTCGGTAATGTTATAGTTCCGTGCACCGAAAGATAAAGGAAAGGTTTTGTTAATGTTTTCGTATGGGGTAATTAATTTTAAAACGGTTACCTTCCAGTTAATTTCGTATGTTTAAATAACAGAAAAAATAATAAATACAGAGTTAAAAAATGTTTGATTTTTAATTTGCAGAAAAATGAATATAGATTATCCCTTTACACTTTTCAACGGTATTCGAAGTGAGTTCCTCTAACATCTACACACGTTTCTGCTCGATCGATCATATTAAGATACACGCGACACGGTTTGGAAATATCTCAAGCCGATTTAGCTTCCGTTTAGGACGAATTGAAAAACATCACTCTTGATGTTTTTCAATTTGTTCAAAAATGGAGCAGTTTGTCTCATAAATTATCATTAGGTACACCCAGCGATAAAAATCACTCGCGCTTAGGAAGTTCCTATGTTTCCTTAATCGATCCTGCTCGCACGTAAAAGTTAACTGAAGCAGTACTATTGTAATGAATGTAGAATTTCAGGAAATAAATAAATTAAAAGATTCCACAAACAGCTTATTTCACCGCATACATAAGAGTAACGGCAGAGGAAATAAACGAAAATTGTGACTTTTACCTGAATTTTCCGGTATGATTACATTTGAGTTCAGAGAATATTCCTAATTTTTACTTTCCTGGCATCACAGCTCTAGAGCTATGCTGCAAGTAGGAAAGTATGGTAATGACTCAAAAAATTGCGTATGGAGTTTCTTTTATTTCTCGACATTTCATGGCTCAGGGATCCCAAAAACCAAAAAATGTCGGGTAATATTCGTACTTACGTACGTATGTATGTGCGTTGGCGGGTTTGAAGCTTAAAAACTTTTGACTGGATGAATCGATTTTGATGAAATTTTCTGCATGGATTCATCTACATGTGGCAATTTGTTGGTAAAAGTTTGTGGGCAATATCCGCAGGGGGTGGGGTAGATAATTTTTTGGGGTCAATTTTTACAAAATTATGCAAACATAATCCCACTTTACATTAATCTCAGTACATTTGTGCATGCTTATCTTACCACTTTAAAAAAAAAAAATACCCCAAAATTCCCCCTTCCCCAAAAATCAAAAAGTCAATTTGTTTATTTATTGCATATTTTTAACTGGAAATTTTTTTGTCTTCCTAGACATAGTAATGATGCAACTGATCCAAAAACATACTTTAGGGGCAATATTGGGAGTGGAGGAGCCGATCAAAGTTTAAAAATATACATTTTTTGAATTTTTTAAAACTTCTTTTGGTTTATCTAAACTTTTAATATTATTAAAAGTTTTGTTGTCAGCTATTTAATTTTTTTACTGATGTATTCATCGGAAGGTGGCCAAAGTAGCTTGTATAGCCCAAGTATAGGTTTTTTGTTCAGTGATGAATAGAAATTTGATGCGCAGTAGCATCGTAACAGTAGTTTGTGATGGGGGTAAAAAACTTATCAGTAGAGATCAGAGCTCCGAGCGTAAAACATGGTGTTCACGTATATTTCTGAAAACATTAAATACGTTCTTTTAACATATAAATGGTTTTAATACTTAAATAATCGACTTTTGTTCGCAGCTGTTATTTATTAATAAGTTTTAATAGTGTCGTTAAAGAAAAGTTAGTTTTTACTTAACTTTATTTGAATTATTCGTAAATTTAATTTATTGTAGTGTAAACGTATTGTACTGAAACGGGTTGTATCTCAATCGCTACCGAATTTGTCGCCGAGATGTATAATAGTCACGGACAACGCACCGTGCCACAATGTTTAGATAAATCTAGCCCCTAATTCGAATTCAAATAAACAAGACTTAATTGACCGACTCATTAAAAACAAGATACCGTTTTCACATGAAATGTTCAAACCTGAATTATATATGCTGATAAAACTATATAAACCGCGATTTAAAAATTGCAAAATAAATTCTTTGTTTGATGAAAAAGAACATACTGTCATCAAATCACCACCATTTCAGTCCGACTTAAATGCTGTTGAAAATGTCTGGGTATGTGTTAAAAATTACATCGCCCAAAAGAATGTAACATTCAATTTAGAAGACGCAGTAGAACTGGCGAAAAAATAAAGAGAAATAAATGCAAACTTCTGGAAGACAGTTTAAAAAAACTGTGAAAAATTCTGAGATTAATTAAAACTTGAACCGATGTTAGTCGAAATTTCGTTTTATTGTAAAATTATATGAAACTGATTTCAGTTCCGATAGTGATAACGAAGAGGAGAACAAACTGAGTGGAGTCGTCGAAATAGTGTAACTTAGAAAGAAATTAAATATGATGTGTGTCAGGTATTTGGAAATGGTGTAATATTATAATGAGATTAATTTTGGAATTATAGTAAGTCGTGGGTTTTTTATAATTTAAGTTTTTACATTATTGTTAGCTTCATGATCATAATACTTTGTAATGATTTTTTTGTTATTATTTCGCTGACAGATAAATTCTATTGACGTCAAATGAGTTAAAATTTATGAGATGATTTATAACATATATTTTGCTTAACGTGCTTTACTTTGCGTATAGTATCGTTAATTGTGTACGTTGAATTTGTAGTAATGATTTTTAGAAATAGTAATGATGAATTAGTAACACCGTCCATGATCATATTAGCTAAATATAGAACTAAAACTATGCATAGTTAAGACAATAACAAAGACAAGCTGTGTTTTACCGAAGTAGATTTATGATTAGCTACTGAAGTGTAATAGGGTGTCAATAAAGTCTTTCCATGATTAAAAAAATGTATTACAAAAAACTATTACAGTTACAGCTGTGCGGTTTATTGCAAAAGAAAGAAAAAATTATCAAGTTTTTTGTACCATGTCAATAAACTTCAACATGTGCGCCTTTTGTCGCTCGTAGAATGTCCAACTGATAATCAATTTCACGCCATGTATTGATCAACAATTCTTCGGTAATACTAGCAAAAGCTTCAGTTATTCTCCGTCTCAGTGTATCCAGTTCAGGTACGCCATAGATTCTGAGGTTGCATAGATTCTGTCCTTAACATAACCCCCAGAGGAAAAAGTCTAAGGAGTTACGTCTGGTGATCGTGATGGCCAGGGAGTGGGATCGTCGCGTCCAATCCGTCTGCCGTGAAATTATTCATTCAGAAAATCCTGAACTTTTTTTTTCTTTTCTGTTTCTTGTTTAGCCTCCGGGAATTGCCGTTTAGGTATTACTTCAGAGGATGAATGAGGATGATATGTGTGAGTGTAAATAAAGTGTAGTCTTGTACAGTCTCAGTTCCACCATTCCTGAGATGTGTGGTTAATTGAAACTCAACCACCAAAGAACATCGGTATCCACGATATAGTACTCAGATCCGTATAAAATTAACTGCCATTACTAGGACTTGAACGCTGGAACTCTCGACTTGCTGATAAGAAAATCTCGAACTAGTAATCCCCAATTTGGTGGTGCGCCATCCTGCTGGAAAACCATCCTAGGTTGCAAGTCATTTAGTTGAGGTATAGCAAAGTGTTGCAATATATCCAGGTAAATATTAGCTGTTATTGATTGCTCGGTGAAAAGAAAGGGACCAATGATTTTGTGTTGTGCATCAAACCTTACTACACATTCTGGAATCTTTAATTTCTTCCCTGACGAAGTACGGTGTTTTTGAGTCCCATATTCTCGCATTATGCCTGTTTACTTTCCCTGAGGTGTGGAAAGTAGCTTCGTCTGAAAAACACACACGTTGTAGGTACTCGTTGTCGTTATCAATCCGTTGCAAAATCTCGGTCGCAAAGACAGCCTAACGAGAGCCATCATCTGGCTGTAGATGTTGCAATATCTAAACTTTATTCGCGTGCAACCTTAGTTTCTTGTGTAAAATTTTGTGCACTGTTGACCGGGGAATCCCTAGTTCACGAGAAGCACGTCGAGTAGATTTGGAAGGATTATAAATGCTTGGACCGGGTAGAAAATGCAATTTGGACGAGTAGAAATGCTTGCTGCACAACCTCAACCTTCTCTAACAGATGGCCGCCCTGTTCGTGGAAGGTCGACTACACTTCCAATGTCCTTAAACTTTGTACACCATGCAACGATATTCTTGCTATCAGATGCTGGTCGTCCGTATTCCCTTCTAAAATTTCGCTGCAAAGTAATCGGCAATTTCGACTTGTGATACCACAACACTCATTGCGCTTTCTCCTGGATTGACGCCATTTTATAAAAAAATTGATCACAGTGACTTCTGCTCTGCCTCTACTGCAACCAACCAATATTAAAAAAAACTTGATAATTTTTTTCTTTCTTTTTCCACAAACTGCAGAGCTGTAACTGTAGTAGTATTTTTGTAATCATGGAAAGACTTTATTTACACTCCGTATTTTTGGTGAAGACACAATTATGAAGCCGAGTGTTCTTACGACCGAGCGTAGTTATGGAGCCGAGTGTTTATATGCCATCACTTGCCAAGCTAACAGTACCGGTTATGTATCGTTTTTATTAATTTTCTCACTTCCTTTATCGTTTGGTAATCTCCACTTAGTAAAGTTTCATATAATATTTTTGTGCTTCAAACTCCTTGCTTTTATCTTCTATTGATCTTTTTGATACAATTGAACCGGCAAGATATGACGTTTGCCCGTTTTGTTTTTTCTGTATCGCATCCGTTACGATTTTACCGATCAGTTTACAGGCTAATAAGTTACTTTTCGGTCACGTTAAATAAACCTAAAGACGTCTTCATTTATTCCTCGATCAGTTTTTCGCTGATGGTCGAATTTAATTTCACTGCTAAAATTCGAGGACCAAAAATTGAATGACAGTTAAAGAAAATCCCCTTTTTATGTGTATCGCCTTTTTACTCGCGCTAAATTTTCAAAATATATTCCGGAATTATTTCTTATTACAGCTTAGTAATCAACTCTTTTTAAAATCTTTGCTCGATTTGAACTATTTTAAATCAGTGATTTTTTTAATTATAAACCGTTTTCGAAGTAACAGTTACTTCGGTCAGGAAGGGTTATTTTAAAATATTAAATTCAATTATTATATTCGTTTTCACGACCTAAATAATGTAAATATTTTTGAAACTTTAATGCAAATGTTATTACGAAAAACATAAAGGGTATTTCTGGTTTTTTATTTTTTAATAAAAAACTGAAATTTTTATCGCATTCTGACCTATTATCAGGTGTAAAAAATGTATAAGGTATGCATTCTCTCGGCATTAATAATTATTATAAACTCAAATCATACATGTGGACAAGATGAAGATCGCTCAGGGAATGGAAAAAACATTCCGATGAAGTTTTTATTTTCGTGAATAAACGCTTCAACTTATTAACAAAGGATTTTATTTAATCATATGACATATTCAACTGCAGTTGTGTCGATAGATAACACATGCAGGTAAGCTTACCTCGGGTACACAACGGCTGAGAAATGCAGCGATGTCCTTTACCTTGATACAACGTCGTCTGGTGGTATTAACTGATAAATCAGTTAATCTTTGCGTATGTGTGTTTGTACGCGTGAGTGCGGGTGCGTATCGTAATTGATATTCTTCCGATACTGATATTAAAAAACTTTTACGTACTAGATCTTTTTAAATTTTCTTTTATTAATTATTGATCACGGTATTAAAGTGATACATTTTGCTGCGATTGGCGTGCTATTTCTTTTCCTATTGGTTTAAGGTTTAGTAACTGTAAAATATCATCGAGGGTGATCGTATTTTACTCCCCGATCACTTTTCTATAACCGTACGTAATTTTATCTCATTACCAATATTTTCTTTAAAAAATTGACGAAAAAATAAAGAAATTACTCTTTATTACAACTTTTTAACCTAACTTGACTTTACGCTCGTGTGAAACGCGGAATAATTTAGACATATTTATCGTGAATTATCTTGAAACTTAATTTGTTTCTCTTTGAATAATCAAAATGAATATTTACAATACAGAAATAAGTTACCAGATTTTTTTTCAATATATGGATGTTATTAATGTAGATCAATGTCTAGTAAATTAAAAAAATTAATATTATCGCAGGAGTTCATATTTACGAATGTGTTATTTCATTACTAAAAGAAAGAAACGGTTTAATTATGTTATTAAAAATAATAATATTTCAACCTCTGGGAGGAAGTACATCATTACGGTTAACGTTGTTTATTAAATTCCAAACCAACTTAAAAGATCTTCTCACCAGTCTATTAAAATTCAATTAAAAGAATTCCTTAAAAAACTGACTGTGTTGTTCGATTTTACTAATAATAAAATACTAAATAACTGAATTTCTTTTCTAACTAGTTCTCATTTCTTTATGTAGGTTTGTCGCTAAAAAAAGATAAAAAAAAAAAAAAGATAAAAAGATTTTGATAGTAGGTAAATTTGTATAAAAAATTAACAATATCTGGTGATATAAACATAATTTCGATCTGAGAAGCGGATGATTTATGCGATTGCAAAGAACAATCAAAAGATCTATTTTATTATATTCTACATTACATTTAGCGCGACAGTAAACAACTGAGATATGCTTCCATTCCTCATAAATCGGCTTTATTTGCAATCATTCTGAATTAATCTGATCTTACTTATTGCATTTTATTTATAAACGGTTTCAAAATAGTATAAAATTTAATAATCTTATTAAATTATTTTTTTATTACTTTGTTCTAGTCCCATAGGTTCACTCATTAGTTTGCAATTATAATTTCTTCTGATGTTTATTTTTCCTTTCTTCCCAATATTTTTCATTCTAAGTACATGCATTTCCTTTCTTTCTTCACTCTTTTAAATATGGATTTGATGCTATCTCTTCAACCTGAGGGCCCTTTCGACCTTTTATCGTATCTCTATAGTCTCTCCTATTTTCTAGTTTCAGTTTGATATTTTCCTTTTCCATGTCTTACTTAACTTCTTTAAACTCGTTTTTTGTTGTTTTCCGTTTTTCAAAATAATCCAACAACCTTCTTCGCTGATCTATCCATTTTTTTAATGTGATAGGACTTCATCCATGCCGTTCATTGTTTCTTCGAAATCCTTTTTACTTTCAGCTAGAATTACTATATCATCAGCAAATCGTAGCATCTTTATCCTTTCATCTTGTATTGTTACTCCGGATCTAAATTGTTCTTTAACATCATTAATTGCTTGATCTATGTAAAGATTAAAAAGTAACGGGGATAGGGAACATCCTTGTCGAACTCCCTTTCTTATTACGGCTTCTTTCTTATGTTCTTCAATTATTACTGTTGCTGTTTGGTTCCTGTAAATGTTAGCAATCGTTCTTCTATTTCTGTATTTGAACCCTAATTTTTTAAAAATGCTGAACATATTATTCCACTCTACGTTATCGAATGCCTTTTCTAGGTCTATAAATGCCTAGTATGTTGGTTTGTGTTTCTTTAATCTTCTTTCTATTATTAATCTGAGTGCTAAAATTGCTTTCCTCGTCCCTACACTACTAAAATTAGTTAACAAACAGTCGAGGTATGGGAGAAAACTGATGTTATAATATTGTGTCATAATTATTACGGCTATTATTGTGAGAAAATTATTACTTAATCTGATACTAATTTACAATACTAGAATTAACAACAATAAATGAAGACAATTAATATTTCATCGAACTGAATGTAAAGTGGAGGACATGAAAACAGACACAAATTACAATAGTTTTCAGCCATACTCGACTATTTGTGAACTGAAAATAACATAAATTTTAATAAACTAATATTTAAAAATTTAAACATGGGTAACATTTTGTAATTTGCTAAGGTATTTAAGTCCTGATTTTTTGCTAATTTTGCAACCTTATTACAAAGACGCTTACCAAATATTAATGTGATTCATCTATCCAAACTTGAGATAACATTTTTATAAAAATAACAAAATGGCGGTCAGAGAGAGAACAAAGGAGAAATTGCCATTTTCTGTAATGATATTTTTTGTTTCGTTTTACAGGTAGAATCCGAAAAAGTATAGTCAGCCCACCATTTTAGAAACATTCTGTATATAAAATGTCTGATATACAAGCTGCATAAACATAAACAAGAGTTACTTTTTCATTAGTAATGACATTTTTTTCATTTATTATAGAGTTTGGTGAATAGATTGTTGGTGTCACTTTTATGGCTGAAGATCATCCACCTTTGTGGGGGGGTTAAATTTGCTGGTATGAAACTGTATATTCAGCTCGGTTAAATAATCAGTGGAAAATGACTTCACTTCTCATTTCTCCCAATGAAACTGACATGAGTAATATTTATGCAGTTTTCAAAGTGGTTTTTTCATGACGGTTACCTGTAGTTGCTTGGCTTTGGTGCATAATATGCATATAATAAGAAGTATTTTTTTTCCTTATTAATATTCTTAGTTAAAATTTTTTAAAACTTTGTTTCATTATGTAAAATTTAAGATTTTCAGGGATAAAAAAAAATTGTTATTTTAAGCTAACTTTGTGTAAGATAGAATATACATTATGCATTTTATGGAATGATTAATAAGAATTACTTACTGTCCATTTAGGATTCTCTGACAACCGATTAGCTATTACACATCCAGCTGAACCACCTCCTACTACAATAAAATCATACCTTTTCTGTAATCGACTGTATTGTACGTCAGGAATTTCATGTCGCCTGTCTTCTATATCTGGCCTGTATAAAAATATAGCCAATCGTATAAGTATAATATATCCAAAACTAGGCCCATATGATAGTGCAATCCTTGCATGTGATAATGCACGAAATATTGATGGCATAGCTGTATAATTATAAATCTGTAATTAGACAAACGTGTTATAAATAAATATAATTTGTATGTGTAAATCCAAAAGAAATATTAAAATGTAACACAATCTTATAAAAAGTAAGTAAATTTTAAAATTTTATGTGTTAAATGAATTTCTTAGTTACTGAAACCTTTTTGCATCTGCTGAGATTTGTCTTTCACTTTGCTCTGACTCTGTACTGATTCTCTTTTACTCTCCAATAATTCCATCATTTCTTCTTTATATTTATTGAAAGACAGCGATTTCAAAGAGAGCACTTTAAGGGTAGTGGCTTTAAAATATATGGGGAAGAAATAAGGGAATAAGAAAATTCTAAAAAAATTATATATATTTTTTGTAAATATAATTAAATTAGAAAAGTAAATACTCAAATGATTAAGGAAGGGCCTATGCCCAGCTAATGTGGAAGAAAATCTAAAAACTCTTGAATGTATAAATTAATTGTATAAAATCATAGGTTTTATGTTTTGTTGAACTTGATCGTGTTTTGTGCGTATTTTAATTTTCATAACCCTTGACTGATAATGGTAATGTGGATTATGACTATTTTTACTACTGTAATTATAACTGTTTTACAAAGCTTTTACTTTATGATGTAGGTGATATTAAAAGCCGACAACTTATATGTTTGTTGCAAAGAAAGAGTAATGCTGAACAGTTACTGAAGTAAAAATGTAAATTGTTTGTATTTATTAAACAAATAAAAATAAAAGTCAAATAAGTAAAATGACATTAAGTAAAAGTAAGAAACTGTTTACAGAGAAAAATCTATAACCAGATGAGTATTTAATTTGTTGAACTGCTATTATTAGTAGATGCAGGAGAATTAGTAAAAGTAAATGTAGATGAAAAACAAAATTTAATTGAAAAGAAGTATTGACTTTAAAAAAAAAAAGTTGCCATTATAAAATAATTGATTAGACGTACTAGGTACACAATACCTAGTATGTATCAGGGAGCAGGATATTGGAAAGTAGAAGTGTATGTTAAGGACAAAATGTGGTTGGACAAACCCACATTTAATAAACTCCTCTCATAAATTATCTTGGCTAAAAATTACTACATGTGGTCTTTTTTTTAACAGTTAACCGCATTTGCTAATATTTCATATTGGCTTGGCTAGTGAGCACCATTTAAAAATTAGGTAACAAAATAAATAAGTGAACAGAAGTTTAGTCAGATATGTTCATTACCCTTTAAAATGGAATGGTTTGCCACTTTCAACATATTTACAACACATTTGATTGCAGAATATCGTGTATAAATGTATTTGAGTGGATTTTTATTAGAAATAACTCATATGTTTCAGTCACAAAACTAAAAAAGATAAAAAAAGTTGTTCTTTAAAGATACTAGTTCATTTACTTTTATGGTTAGTTCTTAAAATATTCCGGATATAATGGAAAATTGTGTGACTTAAAGGCCGAATTTCTATTCCAAGGTTAGTAAAAAGTTCTTTTCGTTACAAATCTATACAAAATATTAGTTGTATTAGAGCCAGTAGTGGCATTGAACAAAGAAACAAATGCAATGTTGTAAAAATTGTTATGTTTTCTTTGTTTTTAGAAAACTTCAGTTTTTATAAAAATCTTGATATTAAGTATAAGTTATTACTGCATGTTTTGTACACTAATTCATTAAACTTTTATTAAACAAACTCTTCTTTTTTTTAATGGACAAGTTTTTATTACTTAACTTTTTGGATTCAGAGTCATTTTAGCTAAAGAATAATAAATAATTTTGATACACCTTGTATAATTATACAAGAATTATGTGGTATCTTTACTGGTAGCACTACCAGCTCTTTTGGACTTCTGTGTGAAAATATTTCAACAATATGAGTTTGTCTTTTGAAACTTTTGAGTTTGTTCTATAATTACTCTGGATTATTCTCTGTTTCTGTTCTATTGAGTTTGAAATTAAAATATAAAAATAATTGTAAAAGTAATGTAAAGTAAAAAGTAATTGTAATGTAAAAAAAGTAATGCTTGGAAATCTAGTAGCAGTTCCATTTTTAATATATTTTTTTAATATTATCTCCTGAGATGACTCAAAACTGGATGTAAGCAGATTGGAATTTTAATGTACATGTAACCCCATCATTAACTAAACTGTTTATTTTTATATATTGCAGAAGAAAAGGAATTCAAGGGAGGAAAAAACTTTTGGTATTTGTTGCTTATCTGGACGCCATGCTGTTTATCTTGTATTGTGGTTTCATCTGCATTAATATTTATTTTTATTCATATTATCTTTATTTTATTATTTCATTAGAGATAAAGGTCTTCAATTTTATTTTATGTTTTCTGTGTTGTGGTAAGATGATTTTGAATTACGTGAAAAGTTGTATTTTCATTCTTTCAGTGTTATTTGGTTTTGTTTTGGGTTCTCAGTGAGATATGAAAATTTGGGATTTAAGGAAAACGTAAAATAGTGTTAATTATTAAGGTTTATTAGACAAGCTTAGCAAGTGTTACGTTATGTTGATAACCACCCATATGCATGAGTGGGGGGGGGGGGTCAGAACTCCGATGATGCCATGGGGACCCTCAAGGTGTGCGGGGTATAGAACACAGAGGTTCTGCTGGGTATATGCAACGCGTATCTAGCAAACTAGTGTAGGGATGGGAAGGGTAGCTTGTCAGTGGAAGGGTATGTTGGTCACCCAGAAGGGGAGGTGGCTAGCATACTTCGATGAAACCGGGAAGACCTCGATGGAATGCCCTAGGGTAGGGTAAGACGGGGTTAATCAACTGCCACGACACTCCGAGGTGATTGTGTTAAAGCTTAACAGCAAGGACCTTGGGGATGTTTAAAAAACAAAAAAAAAAAAAGGTTGATAAACCCACTAGGTTGGTCTAATGGTGAACACATTTTCACAAATCAGCTGATTTTCATAGGAAGAGTTCTAAGGTTCAAATCCTAGTAAAGGCAGTTAGTTACTTTTGTACAGATTTGAATACTAGATCATGGATACCGACGTTCTGTGGTGGTTGGGTTTCAATTAACCACACATCTCAGAAATGTTCAGCCTGAGACTGTACAAGACTACACTTCATTTACACTCATACATATCATCCTCTGAAGGATGAATTACCTGAACGGTAATTTCTGGAGGCTAAACAGGAAAAATAAAAAAGGTTATTTTGGTATTATACGAACTTGAATACACGAAATAGTTAGAAACAAAGTTAGTGTAAATAACGTTCATTTTTTTTACATTAAGTATGTGTTGTAATGGCAGTTTTTGACAAAAAAAGGGCGAAAAAATGAAAAGAAGCTGACGTCCAAGTAATTGACAAGTACCAAACATATTTTTAATTAAAAACTGCCTTTATAAAAAATTCGGTATTATCATAGATACCAATTCCATATGGTGAATTTTGGTTCTATATTAGATGACTTAAATTCAATTAGTATAGTTTTGTGGATTTCCAAAATCCTGCTTGTTCTGTCCCTTGTATCACTGTCTAAAGCTCTTTTATTTGTCTTCCAACAGTTGATTATTGCATCATAAATATGTGTTGAAGGTACAGTTGTCAGTTGTAGATATGAAAAGTTGAAAAAAGATTGTTTATAGGTTTCATATTGCTTTACAGAGTATCCACAGTATTTCTTCCAGCTAAAAAAATACTTCTAAATTTTTAGATTATGATTCCCAAAAAATTGTATTGCATGCTGAACATTAGAAATAGATCCATGATGTGGAATAAATGATCTCTCATATCAAATAACAATTTATTTTTTATTAATGTAATTGCTCTGTTCTAGAAGCTTTTTTGAATTGTGAAAATATATTTCTTCAGAATAAAATATCATCTGCATTCCCTTAGAAGAAGTTCCGTTAGAGGTTTCTGCTATTAATTAATGCAGTGTGCAAGTATATGCTTTTTTTAGATTAACTTTTTTGCTGTTTAAATTTTTATCATGATGTGTCAGCAGCATTCTGCCATGCACCTAATCTGAAACTGTAATCAGTGTTGCATCATTTCAACAATCTGTAAAAAAGTGTTTATGGCCTCACATTCTTATGCTACTAAAAAATAAATACTCTAAGTGCAGTGAAGAGATAAGTTGTATACTCAGGAAAAATGTTATCCGTTTAATACATAGTAAACTATAACCTGGGGTTATAGTTTACTGTTTAACCTGGTATCTTCTGAACTTGAAATTAATTTAAAATATGTATTATACCCTATATCAAAAGTCAGTACAAAGCTTATTGACTTATCAAATCTCATATTAATTAGAGGTTTTACAATCTCATATTAATTAGGCAACACTGGTTCTAAGTCAAGAGTTTTTGGTGATGTCCAGTCCTTTTCACTTCACAAACATACCCTATAGCTGGTTGATAATAATAAATAAATTATCTGGACCAGTGCTGCAGCACAACCAGAGTGTACTTACTGAATTATTATCACTCACTGCTTTATATTTGGTACAGAGGTCCACCTCTACTTTCCAGATCAGTTTTTTTAAAGTATATATAGAGTAGTTTGAAGGGATACCTGTTTGATTAATCTATAAAACTAGAATTTAATTTTATTTTTCAATATAAGGTTTGGTATCTACCGTTGGTATCTGATAAATAATCTATTATTAGATGCATCCAGAAGGGATTATGAATATAATTAATAACTAAATGAAGCATTACAAATTTAATCTATTTGTAATATTTTCTTTGCTTTGTCAGATGGCAGTCCACATTATAAGAAATATTATATTCAGATTTTAAAAAAATATATAATTCACTGCTATAAGAGCAATGCAGTTAAGGTATTTAAAAATGTTTATGTTATCTTTCAGCGCCTACACTAATTTCGACTTTTACATTTTCATATTAACACTCATGTTGTTCCACTTAAAAATATTTCAATAAAACCTCAAACTTGTCATTATATTAAACAATAGAACTTTGTTAATTCGAAAAACGCAATTGAATTATGCATTACTTTAAAATTTTGTTGAGTTTCCTGTATGGTGCATTGTAAACAAATTCCTTACATATAAATTTTTTTATGATTTTGAAATAACAGATTTCCTAAGATTTTAAGAACTGTCTACATAGTGAAATGTAGAATAATGAGTTGTTAAAGTGGTTTTCCTGTGGTATTGTATCTTTTTTTTGCAGACCATTCTTAAACACCCCCAAGGCAATTGGTCCTCGCAGTTAAACAAAACTCAGTCACCTTCAAATATCATGACAGCAGTCTGACCTCCCTGTCTAACCTCATCTGGAGGCTGTCCCATCGTCCCATCGGGGACCCCCAGTTTCATTGAAACATGTCAACTTCCTCTTCTGGATAGCTGGTATACCACTTTACCAGGAGGCTACCCTTCCCATCCCTACTCTATCAGTCCCAGGCATGCATTCGCATACCCTTTGCTACATGCGACCTTCTCACACCTTGAGGGTCCTCCATGTCATCATCGGGAGTGGGGAGGGTCAGGAGGGCCCACTGTTCAATGTGAGTGGACCAAAACACCCTAGGCATAGAAGTTACCACCCTAGCCTTACACATTGCCACTTTTCGACCACCCGGTTTTTTTTTTCTCAGCACTTCACACTTCCTGTACCCCGTAGTCACAGTATAGGCCCATGGCTGGACCTTTCTTCTCCACGAGGAGAATGTGCCAACCAACTTAACTCATACTACACAATAGCACAGTACTTATCAACTAACAAAGAAAATACAGTTACAATCAGCACAATAATATGATACTAAAATTCTATTTACATTACATACAAGATTAGGCAAGTTATTGCATCATCATGTTCAGGGCTGGCAACATCCATCCTACAATTTTTAATACAATTATACTGACATAATAGATTTATTGATTAAAACAGGCAAATGCATAATAACAATACTATAAAACATAATTTACATAGCTACTAAAGTTATACTAACATAACAGACTTATTGATTAAAACAAGCAAATATATGATAACAATATAAACATCATTTATGTAGTTACTAAAGCCTGTAGAGATTCCACTACTTACATCTCTAATGCATTTCCTCCTTATGGAGGAGTACCTTGGTAACCCTCTCCATCACCTTCCTCCAGTGGCCTTCCCCTCGGAGCATGAAATCCACTACAGTTTCTGGTTTCAGAACTTCCACCCCCAGTTCTCTTCATAACTAGGTCCACCTGTCACAAAGGAAGAAGGTGTGCTCCCAGGTGTCCTCATTTCCACAGTAGACACATCCCGGTTCCTCTTTTAACCAGAATCTGGAAAGGTTGCCATGGCCAGTGAGGAGCTGAGTGAGATAGTAACCCAGCTTTTCATGCTTCTGTTTATGCCACGGCTCAATCCTCTTTATCAACTTCCACGTCCATCTTCCCTTACTTGAGATGTCCCAGAGAACCTGCCAGTCGTCTATCAATCGCCTCTGTGATTGACTAGGGGTTGTTCCTCCTCTACTTCATACTCCGTCCTCAAGCAGATGCTCTACTGGTGGTAGTCCTGCCAGGACTCTCACCGCTTCCCCTGAGACGGTCCTGTAAGCTGCCATCACATGTAGTGCTGCCCTTCACTGCACCGCCGCAAGTAGGTTTACATTTAACTTGCATTGCCGCACTCCATGTGGGCGCTGTGTACAAGACTATCGAGACGGTGACAGACATTATGAGTCTCCTGATTGACGTCTTAGGAGTCCCGACCCTAGGCATTATCCTGGCCAACACAGCAGCCATCTTCTCTGCTTTCTGTGCAGCCTTCCTTACGTGCTCTCTGAAGTTTCTCTTGGAGTCTATCCAAGGTCCGAGGTCTATCTTGGTGTAGTCCAAGGTAATTGGCCACTCAAATCTGTTGTACTCTTACACCATCTACACTGAAGATGGTCTCCTGCAGCCTTCTCCGGCCAGCCATCACCAGAACGGAGGTCTTCTCCAGGGTCAGCCATAGTCCTCTGGTGTTCAGCGACCTCTCACCTATTCGATCGCAGTATTTTCTGTTTCTTCAACTACTCTCTCATTGGTCCTGGACCAAGAGCATCAGATCATCTGCATAAGCCACAACCTCTGAAGCCTGAAGTCTTCTATTATACTTGGTTGTCATTTTCAATAGATTTTCTAAGCATCTAAAAGAGCTTTTAAGTAATTTAATTTAAATATCTCCTTTTGCAAAGATAATATTAGTTTGTTTATGAGTTTTTGAACATTACTTATTAATTAAATCTGAATTTTTTACATCCTTATTTATCTTGTGTTTAATTAGTTATTTTTATTCAATTATTTATTTTTTAATTAACACTTCAAAATTGTTAATATATTAGTAATGATTTGATTTATGCTGCTTATTACCTACACATAATTGCATCACTATTATTTCACATAATTATTATTTTTATTTATTAACATTAACTACAGCCAACACGTGTTTCTTCTTTTCAATTCTGCATTTTGGGCTGCTATGAGTTTTTTTTTTTTCTTGATACTCCGTACAGATTCTGAAGCAATTCCTTTTTACTAATGGAATAGCATACTTATTTATTCTTCATATATACACACACGCACAAGCATGCATGCGCGCACACACACACACACAACACACTTTATTTATATATGTATATATATATATATATATAAATGAAATAATTACAGATTAACAGATTATTTATTGATTACAGATTATTTATTAATAATTACAGATTGGTTATATTTTTTACCGTCAGATATCCTTTCTTACATTAATGTATGACACACACACACACACACTTTATTTATATATGTATATATATATATATATATATATATATATATATATATATATATATATATATAAATGAAATAATTACAGATTAACAGATTATTTATTGATTACAGATTATTTATTAATAATTACAGATTTGGCTATATTTTTTACTGTCAGATATCCTTTCTTACATTAATGTATGAGAGGGAATTTATGTAGTATGGACATTGGTGAAAAATGTTGAACCAGGACTCTTTCCCAGAGCTTCTGTATGAAAAATTGAGACTACCACCCCACCATCTATACTGTATATAATGTGAAAATAATTTATAAATGCTGTTAAGGACCAGTTATATTTTTAATAAATTATTCTTTATTTTTTTAACTGAGATATTATTTGAACATCATTATCGGTTGCATAAAAATCTGTAAGTCAGTGTAAGAGTAAGCCTCTTTAAAATGCAACCTGTAAATAGATAATATTAATAATAACAGTTTTTTATAGATCTTAAATTTCATTTTAACAGAAATTACTATCATGAAAAATAGTAATGTTAGTACTTACATTTCAGATGTTTATTTACAAGTCCTTAAAAATTGATTATTTTTAAAACAGTGTTGATTAATATATGAGAATTGCATAATAACCACTTAATTAACACATTTTTTAGAACACTGATAGTAATTGTGTTTATGTAAACTTTATAAATACTTATTCTCAAATTACTGTCAGAGTTATTTATCAAAGATTATTACGTTTATAATTGTAATGCTGAGTACAATAATCGACAATGAAGAAAATAAAGTCACTCTCCTTTGTAAAGCTATTCACACTTGTTAAAAGTTAAAATGAATTATTCTGTGAAAATTATGCTAATCTAGAATTTTTTGTTTATTTTATTGCACCAGTTATTTTGATTCAAAAAATATTTCTTTGTTTATTTTCAATGCATATTGTAATTATGACATATTTTATTCAGTGAGGTCATTTCTGCTGACAATGCAGTGTGTATTATATTGTTTTTCCTGAATATATCTCTTTCATAACGCATTGTTTTTAAAATTATCCTAGTAACAGTTGTGCATTTATTATTAGTATTATTGTTTTAATTAGGAATTGGTGTGAACCAAACAAATTTAAAGTTGTCATCATTTTTCAACTAATATCCAATTTATTAAATTTTTAATTATTTTAAGGAGGGAAATTATTCATTCATTAAATTATTCTTTAAAGACTAGTATTATTTAATGTATTTCATCATAACCTTTTTTTTGAATTCCACTGATGGCAGAAAAAATTGATGTTCTTATTCAGCAGTATTAAAAAATGAAATTTTATGAAATATATACATTTATTAAAAAAAAAAAATAACAGTAATTTATTTAAAGAATATAAATTTTACGAATGTAATTACAATATAATGTATTAAGTACATCAGGTTTTTTATGCAGAATATATAACCAAAAAATGCACAAGTAAGATTTAAAAACAAATATGGAAAGTATCCTTTAAGTAGCAGATGATAGTATACTGTTAACATTGTGAAGCTAGTTAATCTCTATTTCCATAAATTATGCTCCTGTTATTAGAATGAGTTATGAAATCTCAGTCTATATTTGTTAAAAAAAAAATACAGCTGCATAACAAAAAAAAAACTGCATACCTTCCATTAACATTTCCAGAAGTTAATAAATATTACACTAAATTTATATTAAAATAAACTTACTGGAAAAAAATTTATAATTGAACAAACACTGCAACTATAGTTATACTTAAATGCTTCTTATTAATTTCATTACATAATTATAAATTGTGTCATAGAATATGTTATATACTTATTATATCTATACTATATAAATGAGAGAATATAGTTCAAGTGCATTGCCTTTGGAAAACCAAGGGCATTAATGGCAGAACAAACCTACTCAACCGTAAAAGAGGGAAAATTAAATTTGACACCTTAAAAATGATCACAGATATTTTTAGTAAGTTGAACAACATCAAATGTCTGAAAGAAGACTTGAAGTAGCTCCCAAAAAGCACTTGCATAACTTAACAGGATCAAAAATTATTTCATTACCAACTGTTAGCACAACAGATATTTTGAAGGGAACGTTATACTGTATGCTTCACATGATCTTTTAAAAACCTGGTGACAGTTTTATTCTCTCTAAGCTACATAATAAATAGGAGCATATTACTCCAGTTGTTGCTCAGGAGGAGTTACATGTATAAGCTATAGTAGTTTCCCTTTTTAAAGTCACATTTGAAGGCTGGTAATCTTACCAATTTAATGGGCATCCACCCAACAACCGAAGGACATTGATAGATTTCTGGTGGAACATACTGCTTTTACTTTGATGTTGCAGCTGTTGGTCATTATCAGATCAAGGAATGGTCTATCTCTTGTGGCCAAATTAATCTGATCAAATCCTAACTCATCCAAGAAACTAAAAATGAAAATGATATTCAGCTTTGCAAAAAATTGCAGATTTGGTAACAGAGAACTATTCTGCCAATCATAACATTAGAAATGAAATAAATACCTTTCATAATCACATTATACAATCCGAGATATACTTTATCAACAATTTTTTCTAATTATCCATTGATTATGCATGGTGGACAAGAAGGGAGAATACACTGACAACAGAACAAAATAATACTCTTTTTTTTATTGAGATGTATGGGCATTGACTGCTATGATCATTTAATCCGAATGGAAATTTTTAGCATATGAAAAATGCCATGTCTGACCGGGATTTGAACTCAGGACCTCTGTGTGAAAGGCTGAGATGCTACCACTCGTGCCACAAAGACTGGTAAAACAAATAATGATCACAGCAGTCGATGCCTGCACATCTCATTTAAAAAAAATAAAATTAAAAAAAATACTCTTCCTCCTAAGAAAAGGAAATTCAGACACATTCCTAAACCGCTTTCAAATTGGATCTTCTGTAACAATTCAAATCTCTTTTAACTGCCATTAGGGCAACTCCTTCATGCTTACAAACATTGGTACAATAATCAGCATTAATGTAATAGGCGATCTACTGCTGTAGTTAGTTCTTAGATGACACCACTAAAACACCATATAGAAATAAGAAAATAAATAAATAAAATTATAAATATAATCTAATTAAATGCAAGTGTTTGATTAGATTTGATTTACTAATCAAACGGTTAGTGAGCGTAGGTTAAGTTTTGTTAAATTTTATTTATTTATTTTTCTTATTGAAATACAGTGTTTCAGTGGTGCCATCTAAGAATTAACTGACTATAGAGGAGATCGCCTACTACATTAATACCCAATAATATCATCTCTAAGACACAGAATTGTTGACATCACTCAAGAAGTTGAAATATTATAGATGAATAATCCATAATATTCATCCAAATGGACCATCAATATTATGACTAGCAATAAGCATTTTACTTTCTTTGATTTGAAAAATGCCTCTGCTTGAGAAATTCTAATTGTCCTAGTGATAAAGTTGAATGGAGATATAGTTTACAGTCCTGTCTTGAAACACATTTATTGTGTCCTTATGCATTAACAAAATATTTACTATTTCTGCTAGAGCTATCAGCTTTTTTTTTACACAAGAAAATTATTGATTATAAAGCAGTATATTATTGTTTAGGAAGTTATAGTATTTTATGAATTTTGGCTTTAAACATAATGAGATATTTAGTACCATAATTTAATGGCATTTTAAAGCAACTGTTAGTACTTATCCACAGGCCTATAAGTTTATCAGCGTTTAAGTACTTTGAGATTATCCATGAAGTAATATTTTTGTGAGAAGAGATGGATCTGAATGATGAAAATATTAAATTAGGTTTGAATGTTAGAAACCTTTTAATTTACAACTGTTTCAATTTTATTACACATGTTTTATTTAAAACACGTATAGTGACTTTCATTAAGGCTAAAACATTATAAAGCGCCTCTTGTGCTCAGTACTTTGCATTAATATTGATCTTGATACTCAATTTTTTTGTTGCATAAACTTTTTTTTTTTAACTGTAGGTCATATCACAATCATAATTTAATTGTCTATTTCATTTCATAATTTTTTAAAATTATACTTGATGGACTTGTAGTCCATATTTATTAAACAAAAATAAATTACCAAGCATATCGATCAAGTTGTCTAGCGATGTTTGTTAATTTTTACTGAGAAACGTGAACTGGAAAAATGCTAGAAAACTGCTCCAGAAAACCAGAAATTATTCAACTTAACTTCATTAAAATATTATACTTTATGTTGATTCACATTATTTTTGCCTTAGCATTATTTATTTAATGTTCAGGTGTGTGATAAATAATCATTAGTATTCTAGCTTCACAGGACAGCAACCCATTATACATATTATTATAACTTGTTAAATTCATATAGTTTCTTAGGTAATCCCAATCCATAACAATGTCTTCTATAATTTAGTTATATGTGCACCAATGTTTTACAATAACATTTTACTTAGTCCTTAGTGGGACCATATCTCCTAACTAACTGATAATTTTGCAACTCGTTAAACATCTCGGGGAGTAGCATCTTCAAAATAAAAGGTTATGAAGGAAGAAAAAGTGAAGAGTCAAAGCCATTTAATAATAAATAAATAAATAATTTGATAGTTTTTATTTTTTATTAATTTAAATTTTTACTCTTAATTACTGATAATGAAGCCTTAGAATCTATTTTAGCATCCCAACCCCATAGGGGAAGACACGCGCCTTGTGACGCTTCCGGTCGCCACACCAACCCCCCCTACCTAGCCTGATGGGCTTTAACAGGAGTCATCTTTTGCCCTCTAACTTTTTACATCTCATAGTAATAAGCCAGGCCTTCTTGGGATGGTACTGATGTAAATGTCTAAGGAGACATTTACATCAGTGTTTTATAAACTTAGCTTTTGCCTTTGCTGCATGCCTCATATGGACATCTTGAATGTCCTACATCGTCGCCCTCTGAACTAGCTAACCGAGTTCGTGGAAGCACGGACCCCACACCTAGTTCTATATTTTATAGAGCCAGTTCATGTCTAAATGTCTCATAAAATTTGAGGCAAATAATAACATACCACCAAAAATGTTGTTCACAACAACAAAATTTATTCCTAGTTCTCTTAGTGAACTCAACTTCAGTTCATACCCCTGACTTGAATCTATTTTAGCAGATAATTTTTGGGGAACATAAACAGGCAGAAAAAAAAGAATTTTAACTATAATAATGACTGAAGCCATTCTTGACAGACTTATTAATGTCAAAATATATCTCTATCATTTTTTTTCATATTTTATTTGTTACTCTGTCCTCTCTTGAATTTTTCTTCACTAAGGTTGTGTTAAAAGCGAATATGAACTCATAAATGTTACACTCAAATTAAAGTCTGTATATCAGGAGGCCCTTGTTTTAACAGATTTTGTTCATATTCTCTGAAGTCTTTGAAAAAAAATTATGAATAATAGACTTTTAAAATTTCTTGAATAAATGACAAAGTTTATTGATAAAGCTTCAGTATGGTTTTAGAACAAAGTTGTTTACTTGGACACCCACTTCTCAGTTTTTAGAAAATATTTTAAATCACATAGATAACAAAAAAAAATCCCTTTTTAATATTTTGCATTCTTAGCAAAACATTGGATTAGTTTCGCATTTCTTATTAATGAAAACACTTAGTGTCTATGGTATCATGGTATCCATGGAGCTGGTTGCAATCACTTAAAGTTACATTTTGCTTACTGTATTTAGGCAGTTAAAATGTCATCTTTTGATAAGAATATGCATGGTCCTCACTTCAAAGTGTAGATTGTTACCTGCACAGAGAAATGTCCTTGGTCCCTTGCTCTTTCTATTACTTATTAATGATTTGTTTCAAAATCTTGAATCATTCACTATTACTTTCTTTGCAGGTAACACAACTTTATCTGTATCCAAAGATAAATATTTAAAAGGACTGGAAGGTCAGAAATTAAAAAAAAATATTTTAGATTGGATATAATTATCCAACTACTTTAAATATGGATAAAAACTGTTGCATACTTCTCAGATAAACGTAACATCGCTAACTGTGTGGATAGAATTCCAGTTAATAATAACGATAGTATTTCTGTTTTCCATAGTGCAAAATTTCTATGTGTTTTGTTAGATGACAAATTCTTGTGGGATGATCAAATTGATTTCACTGGAACAAAATCAAACAATTGTTTTATTTCAAAGCATCTTAATAAAATGCTAAGATTGTCAATGCTAGTACATATTTTTTATGTTGATGTATATTCTCATCTGAAATACATCTCTTAGGGCTCCTCAAAAAGTCAGAACAAGAATACAAAAATGGGCTACATGATCATTGTATGGCATCCATAAATATGATTCATGTTGACTGATATTTAGTAGATTAAAACTTTTAATTTATCCATGTACTTATGAATGTGGAACTTTTTCTAAACCAACAGTCACTTATTCTTCAAAAAACATCACATCTATAAAATCAAACAACTGAACTGCTTTTGTGTAACTCACAATATTTCAGTGTATGAGAATATTTATGCTTCTATTGCAATTTTTAATAAATTACTAATCCATCTAAAAGATTTTCCTAGGAATTTATTTAGAATAAAGTTAAAATAAATTTTTATGTAGAAACAATATTACTCTGTTAGTTAATTTTAAAATAATTATATTAACAAACTGAATTTTTTGAAAAGCATGCTGAAATTGTTTTCATAAATGTCTTATGAATTGTAATTTATATTTTAGTTACTTTATTTATTTATTTTCTTCACATATGTAATTTACTATTAATTCATATAGTTATAATTTTAATTAATAATATGATTTTTAACCACTTCTATATTTATTTATTTATTTATTTGATGTTATATAAAACTAATATTTACTTATTTTTGGTCTGTATTTCACTTTTTGCTAATTTCATAAATCCTTGCTTTTTTAGCATTAGATAAAACGGTTCTCAAAAATTAATAATTTCAAGAAAATTTTTTCAAGAACTCTAAAGTTATTAAAAGAACCATTTTCTTTTACCACTGCTTTGGTTTTTATTTGTAATGAACACTATAGTACACACTATGTAATATTAATTTCATTACCCATTTCTTTTCTTGTTTAGCCTCCGTTAACTACCGTTTAGATAATTCTTCAGAGGATGAATGAGGATGATATGTATGAGTGTAAATGAAGTGTAGTCTTGTACATTCTCAGTTTGACCATTCCTGAGATGTGTGGTTAATTGAAACCCAACCACCAAAGAACACTGGTATCCACAATCTAGTATTCAAATCCGTGTAAAAATAACTGGCTTTACTAGGACTTGAACGCTGTAACTCTCGACTTCCAAATCAGCTGATTTGGGAAGACGGGTTAAGCTGATTTGGGTGGGTTAATTTCATTACCTAAACCAGTGGTACTTAACCTAATGATATAAAAATTTGGATCGATATGAGGCCAAACACTATTATTAATTTTTTTTTTAAAAATACTTGTTTTAGGTATATCAAGAATTTTCTGGGAATTATTAAATGAAAATACATACCTATGTGAGTAAGTGTTTAATGAATGTGTTTTTGAAAATAAGTATAGAATCAAAGCTTGTGTTGAAAGAAAGACTTAAACAATATTTATTCACTCTAAACCTAGTTATTTTTGTATACTTTTATTGAATTTTTTTATAATAGAATTATAACAAACTTTAGGTAACTGCGTATTGTCTGTTACTATTATTATTAGTACTATTATTGCCATAGCTGCAAATGTAAAAAATTGTAAGAATAATATCCCAAAAAATCATATAAATTTATAAATTATTGTGAAATACCTAAGTGTATATTATTTAGTGACTCACCTGTATTAATAACAGGTAAGTTGCAAGAAATAAGAGTATAGGAACTATTGATACACACATTGATATTTGGCACATAACACCTACAAAATCTAATCCATGGGTAATAATCATTTTTCTACTTTCTTGTTGGGTGGATTTTATTTTCCATGAGAGTGGTGTAAATTTTCTTTTTTTTTAGATAAACATAAAGGGCCGTCCAGTAATCAGATGGTTGCTATATGGGCTCTGATCACAGACTTGAAAAGAGACAGATAAAATTCTGTAGTTGAAGTGAGGAAATGTATGATATGGAGACATGGACAATTTAAAAAACTTGTCATAAGAAGAATATTAGCCCTGGATTTATGGATTTGTACAAATGTGAAAGGAGTGAGTTGGGAGAATAAAGTCAGGGATGAGAGATGTCGGGAAGGATTGGAGAAGAAAGAGAATATTAGAAAACATAACAAGGAGGAAGATGAATTGGCTAAGACATTGGATGAGAAGAGTATGCCTATTGAGAACTGCAATGGAAGACGTAAGAAACAGGAAGTACTAAATACTAGATTCTATTGATATTGATAGAAGGTACAAAAATACTAAAATGCTGGTACAAAATAGAGAAACTTGGAGGATTGCGATTAGAGGCAGAACTAATATTGACTTTTTATTTATAAAACCACCAGTTGCATGGAAGCTTGCTTGAGACCACCTCTCCTTTCACTTAAATGTTCATCTTTCCGATTCATTGTGATCCTAAAGTATTGGACTAGTAAGGTATTTAGATAAATTTTTTACTCCCTGTTGGCCCTTTAATCCCCAGTAATTTGAATTTGAATTATAATTTTAACTAAATAACTTGATATATACCTCTCCATAGGCAACTGTGATAATAGGATATGTTTGTTATTTTATTAAGCTTTAAAAATGATCACTATAAAGAGAACTGAATTCATATTTTTCAACTTTTCATACAATAATTTATTATTGAAAATTTAAATGAATAGTATATGAATAAAAATTCTGCTATACCTAAGGTAAAGTGTAGATCAGGAGGATGGATATTAATTTATAATATTAACTTGATAACTGAAATTTTATTTGTGAAAAATTGCAGATGTTTTTGGGTTCATAAATCATACAACTGTATTTATCACAATTAATAACAATTGCAATAACATCCACAAATAATCAGGTTTTATAAAACTTAAAAGTGTACTAAGTTCATATTAAACAAACTACAACAGCGTTTCTCAACCTGAGGATCGTGGTGATATGAAAGGGGCGTCGTGAATTTGCCTGCAACTTTAAACGTAAATTGAGTTAGAACTCTAACATGGTGTGGATGTGCTGACAGTTTCTTACTCTTCAACTTGTATTTTTGTACGGTGTTTTTTCAATATTTTTTATTGATTTGTGTGTCTGGAACTTGTGGTTTAAATTTTTGTGGATGTATTTTGTGATTTTCGAGATTTTTGTATGACGGACTACTAATTTATTACGATTTTTGTGAGTTTGACCTTATTGCCTATGGTAATAAGGTCTATAATTGATTGATTTCTTGCACTGCAAGTCAGGACAAGAAGACAGTGCTGTAAACAAGGACTTCAAAAATTTTTCACCGAGTTTAATAGCTAGTAAAATATTCCAAGTGTTTAGACTGTATTATAAGGGGAAACACCTTTTGTCCAATATCTCCCTCTCTGTCAATCCTAGCCCCAAATCCCTGTGGTTCTATCCGAACCGGGTCCACTCCGACCCCCTGACCACCTCCCCCCCTTTTTGGGGAGAATACATTTTTGGAACCCCCAATTTTTATTATTCCTTTTTTTGACTTTATACATTCTACCTCTACTCAAACCCCCATCCCACCCCTTTTTTGAACCCCGAATCCTATCAAGTGTGGTATCCCTTACTACGCGTAATCGAGAGTAGTACACATTAGTGGCGGTTAAATTTTTTTTAAACTTCACCTGTGACAATGAGGAGAGAAAAACGTAATGGAGGAAGATGAACCATCAGCTGCAACTTCGGCCGGAACTAACGTTCCTAAAATAGCCACAAAAGAAAAAAGGATGAAGAGGGTCAAACAGTGGTCAACGGAAGAGGAAGACGCTCCACCTGGTAACCTAAAGGAGTTGACAAATCGGCTGGCCCTTGTGCTATACATGCTCACACAGAATCATGTTACTGGTTTAAGTGGATTTATTAATAAGCATAAGAGAGAACTTCAACCAATTCTTAGCGGGCTGCAGGCATTGTTGGAAATTTCAGCTCCATTAAATTTAATATCACAGGCGACACAGACGGACGAACCACGTGCAGTCGATATGAAAATCATCTTAGAAGAAAAATGAACAGTGAAGAACTGATTGGGTTCGTGACAAAGAAGTGGCCAACTTACCTGTCAATATACGTACAACAGGTGACCAATTCAGGATCGGCTGAGGGCGATATCTGCCAATCTAGAAACATAGAACGTCGGAGGGCTGTACGGCTGCACAGACCCCAGAGATTATGTCGGGTGATTAATAAAGGAAGAATCAATAATATTGGGGAGAAACGAGGACAAATCTATTCGAGGGAAGTACAAGATCTTCTATGATCTAGAAGAGGGTGAAGGGAGCGTATTTCGAGCTATTCTGAAGGCAGTCAAGAAGTTGGTAGAAAAATCTCCGTCACCGGCATTCGGGCTTCCGGAAGAGAAGCTGGGAGCGGCAGTAAAAAACATGTTGATATATACCTTCAGAGAGCGGATTGGAAAAATCAAGATGATAACACCTCTTGTGGCGGCAAAAGTACAAGGCGAGACGGTTCCGGCGATAAAGCTAGCGACTCCGACTGTAACGTAGTACTGCATTGGTTCAGTCATCGGGAAGAACATATGCAGATCTTCTCCGCACCGTTAAAACAGTCGATAACAAGGGAAGAGGCCGGAGAGGTTTTGGCACTACGCAAAGGAGGCAACGATGAACTATCCATCAGGGTAAAAGGCCACGCGAATGCGGAAGGACTAAAAACTGTCCTGAGGAACAGAGCTGCTGAACTGCAAATTGACCTAAAAACACGTGGCAGGCGCAGGACGGTGGTACATTTGAAAGACTTAGACACGACGGAGACGGAGGTCCGAGATGCTGTGGCCCAAATAGTGGTGGAACAAGACGGCTTCAAGCTATCATCGATTCGTCCTGCTTACGGTGATACGCAGAACGCGTCAATTATAACAACTTGTCGAGCAGCGATGAAATTATTACAGGCGAAAGTCGGTGTTGGGTGGGTCTTATGCAGAGTGCAGATAAAATCAGACACCCACTGCTTCAGGTGCTGGGAGATGGGCCATTCCTCCTCCCAGTGTAATGGGCCTAATCTACCGGTGTAACCGGCAGATGCTACAACTGCGAGAGAGAGGGCCACAAAAAACGGGAATGCCTTGAACTCCCCAAAATGTCTGAAATGTAACACAGTTAGCCATCGGACCGATATGGGGGCTGTAGACGACCAACAAAATTAATATAATGCAAATAGATGTAAATCGTAGTGCTATGGCACGCAATCTGATTTGGAGGATGGCAGTGAACGACGGAGTCGATTTCCTGGCGATTTCTGAGTCAGATATGAGGAGAGTAGCACCCCATACTTGGGAAGTTGACCGAAATGCTGATGCAGCCATACTTATGTTTCGGGGCGGTTCGCACCGTCACAAGTTACTAGAGGAAACGGGTTTGTTGCAGTTGAGTTAACAGATAACGTTTTAATTTCAGTTTATATTTCTTCAAATTCAGGGGTAGCAAGATTTCACCAATTTTTTGAGGAACTAGAAGAATTGATAAGAAGAAGCAGGACCCGGTAGTTTTAACGGGAGACTTTAACTCTGAATGTCAAGAATTGGGTGGTAGGATTTCCACAGGTCGTGGATACGCCATGGAGACCATATTTGCGGCCGTGGGACTCGTCGCATGCAATAGGGGACGTGTCTCCACTTATTTTGGTCGAGGTAGTGGCTCGGTCGTGGACGTGACGACTATGACCGAAAGAATATTGCCGAATATAAGCAACTGGACGGTGAGATAAGAATTAGCCACGGACCATCACCCAATCACGTCCGGCCTGGACTAGTTAGAGTTCCATCTTGAAAACCTACAGAGAGAATGACAAGAGATGTCGTAGACGAGGTTTCGGGTATGTTCTGCGGAGATATTCAAATCACGCCAGAAAGATTATCGGAATACTTAGAAAATGTGTGCAGACGTATTGGTTCAAGGGAAGCGTAGTGTCTATTGGTGGTCCTCTGTCATAGCCAAAAGGAGAGCTGCAACACTTGTCTCGAGGAGAACGCTGCAGCGAGATACTAGGAGGAACGGTAGGATTGACGAAGGGCTAAGAGAAGATTACTGCCGTGCCAGGAAGGCATTAACAAATGCTATAAAGGACGTCAAGATCAGACCATGGCACGAACTGCTGGAAGATCTTGAAGTAAACCCCTTGGTTTGCTTACAAACTGGTAATAGATAGATTTGGACCACTCTTCTTTTTAGTGAGGTGGCGCTACGAGTTGTAAACGAACTCTTCCGAGTAGTTGAGTCAGAATGGAGAGAGATGACAATTGAACACAATACGAGGTTCACGATCGGGGAGTTCAAGAGTGCTGTGGTGACATTACACCCCAACAAGAGTCCAGGACCAGATTTGGCTCCAGGTAAAATAGTCAAGGAAATGGTGGCCAGACACCCCTGGATTGTGTTAGACACCTTTAATCCGGCCGTAGAATTATCCGGCGTTTCCCGGCGTGCTGGAAAGAGGCTCAACTGGTTCTGGTGCCTAAGAAGAGAGATACAGTGATGGAAGGGGTCACGTATCGACCAATCTGTCGGTTAAATACGATCGGTAAACTATTTGAAAGACTGATTGTTGATCGTATATTGGCGAAGTTAGAAACGACGGGTGGATTCTCCCTTAGACAATACGGTTTTGTGAAGGGGAGGTCCACGGTAGATGCGTTCCAATACGTAACTAACTGGTTTGCAGACCGAGCAGGTGGCGCCTGGCATCGAAGGAGGATTCCGTTAGTGGTGTTCCTAGACTTCAGAAACGTTTTCGGCTGTCTCCCCTGGCCTGTAATCAACGAAGCATTACGAGAAAGGAATCATTAGTAATTTTCTGAGGAGCATGATAAACTCTTATCTACACCAGAGGAAAATACATATATGTACCGAAGAGGGCGAAATTCCAGTAGAAATATTCGGGGGGGGGGGGGGTTCCACAGGGGTCGGTCCTTGGGCCACTCCTGTGGAAGTTGGGCTTCGACGGAGTATTGAGACTGGAGTTTGAAGGGACACCGAACTGATAGCTTATGCCGACGACCTGGCTCTCCTGGTCGCCGGCAAGACGAACAAGAAGTAGAAAATTGTGCAGCAGTCGCAGTTGATAGTATACAAAGGACCCCAGACTGCCAATATTGTAATGAAATTGACTCATTAGAGCACTTGATATACAGATGTAATAGATGAGACGAGATTAGGCACTCATTTGGGATAAGTCAATTGCATCCAGAAAACATACTGTAGTACATGCTAAAAGGAAAATATGAATGGGTTAACGTAGCTTCTACGGTAACCAGAATAATACAAATCAAGGAGAGAGACACTAGGGAGTGGGATGGGAAAGATACTGGAGGTAGGGAAATACAAGGGCAGCCCTGCTCATGAGAGGGCGTTCGCTGAGGTGGGTTGTGCTCTCAATGATTGACCAAGGACCCCTTGAGTTCGGGGAAAATTGAAAAGACCAGAGACCCGGCTAGATTCCCTCCTTGGAGGGGAACTGGTTTGAGGCATGGCACAAAGAAAAGACCGAGTTTTGGCCTACTGGGTGAGCGACCCCTGCGACTCCACCAGATTTTGTGGGGTCCTGGGATGTTAGAGGCCAGGCAACCACTGAGGATGCACACAATGCATGCAGAACTGCTGGACCATCCTCAGTAGTCTTGAGGAAAAATACTTTAAATGTAAACTGTAATGAAATCATTTTATGAAAAAAAAACAATTTTTATAAACATTTTACTTACATGTATAAGTACACATGTAAAGAAAATAAATCAATGAGATGGTTGCATTTGTTTTCATTTAGTTTCTCTATTCATGGATATATGTTAGTAAAATAAAAAAGCAAATTTTTTTCAAATGATAAAAGGCGATTTCTACATTTATATTTAGTGCAACCATAGATGAAAATTCCTTTTCACAGAGGTAATTCGTGGTGAAAGGGATTAATATTTTCAATACTTCTGCGACTAAATTTACATATTCACTTTGATGAGCAAGCCAAAATGTATCTAAATCTTCACTTGAGTTATAGTTGTAATGTTGATTGGCAGACATTTTTATGAGCTGGTCATGAATTTCAACTGGTAACTTAGCAGCTGTAACAATGTTTCCACTAAATGGATTCAGTACCCTGGATATCAGACTTCTTAATGAAAGCATGAACTTTGTCATTAATAAAATGTTTTTATCATGTCCTTGTAAATTCAGAGTTCATTTTGAGTCGTTTAAATGCGAAAATCCATCAACTAAGTAAGCCAGCAGCAACATATAGTCATTATTCTACAAAAACATTGAGAATGAAATTGTTTATCCTGAAAATAATATTATTTCATCTTTCAATTCCAATAACCAGGATAACGCTTTCCCCTATGATAATCATCTGACTTCTCTATGGAAAAGAAGATTTTTTTTTCGCCAATTTCATCGCATAGTTTAGCAAACAGCCTTTTTTGTAACAGTTTACTTTTAATAAAATTAAACATTTTTACACCTTTACAAAGAATCTGCTTGAGATTATTTGGCATATTTTTGTGGCAAGGATAAGTCTGTGAAGGAAGCAGTACATCCATTCCGCCCTTGGTATAATGGATCATCACTTGGACTGATGATCTTTAATTTTTTCAGAAATCCACTGTTCTTTCCTGTTGTCACCTTTGCATCATCACTACATACTGCAATACATTTTTTCCAATCTATGTTATAGTTTTTAGTAGGTTTGTAAAAATCATCAAAAAGACATTGTCCTATTGCATGACTAGTTATTAATTTCTAAAACAAATATTTTCTTTGATTAATCTGTCTGTGTCGCATTCATATCTCACAAAACATAAAACTTAGAAATGTTTGCTACATCTGCTAATTTATGAAATTATATACTAAACATTCATTTGAACTCATTTGCTGAATTATCTGATCACGAACATTGGCAGCCATTTCATTTATTCACCTTGATACTGTGTCGTTAGAAAGCAGAATTTTTTTTCTTTTTCCATGCCTATTAAAACACTGATCATATTAATTACAGCAGGCAACATGGGTTTTAGATGTCTTAGTTACTCATAATGCTACGAAATAACATGCTTCATGTGTACTTTTATCAGTACAGCTTGATTTACAAATAGGAGCTTGTTCATTTCTCAAAGTATGTAATTTTCTTTTGAAAAATTCCAAGGGTTTGCTTTTATGATTCGGGTTTTTAGTTTCCAAGTGTCGAATTAATTTTGATGGCTTCATGCTTTCAGTGGGGAGGACTTGAAAGCTAAGAATGCACTGTGGCTTTCCATCCGATGAGGTAAAACCTTAATTTAAATAACTATCATTGTATAGTCTTATCTTTTTACCAATCAATTTACTGGATGTAGATGGCTCATTTTGTTTTTTATAAAATTATGTGTTTAGCATAAGAATCTAATTGAAAAAAAAAATAGTTACACCTTTTTACTACACATTAAAAAACAAAACCTCGTTTATTATTTTCAATGAAACTACGCTTTTAAAAAGTTAAATAAAGGCACCAGACATAAATAAAGGCACGCTTAACATTCAAAAATAAACTGTCGTTCTGCAGTCCCTTATGACTCTTGGAACAGAACAGAAGGATAGCGGGAGTTTATTATCTCCTTACTAATTGCAGAACCTGGGCGAATGCCTTGCTGCTGTCTTTCGTTTATCAGGCGGGTCATTATTTATTTAGTGTGGTGGTTATAGATTTTTGTATTTTTTTATGGATGGAGTTGTTATTTATGACTCTTTTATACTGCTGAGAGCACAATATTAAAGTTTTAAGGTATCATATGCATGTTCCAGCATGATGGTCTCACAGCGAATGTGTTGCAAGAAGACCAAATTACAGGGAGCACATACACATCAAGTTAGAACCTGCAAATTGCTCATGTTTGTACACTTCATACATGCATGTTCATAGCCGTCGCTATAAATGCAGCTAAGTAGTTGTAACTATTTTAACAAGGTTTCAATGGGTTTTCATTCATTATTATTATTTTTTTTACTTTTTGGGTGTCGAGCTAAAAGGTTGAGAATCATTGCACTACAGCAAGGTGTAACAAAAGTGCTGCTCAGATTGATTAAAAAATCTTTACTTTGAAGAATTGTAGTTAGTAACTGATAAAAGATACTATACCTTACATCTTTTTCTTGGAATAATTCCTTAAATATGAATAAGTATTATCCATTTTCCTTTTTTTCATGTGCTTGTTTTAAAAATACCATAATTTATCAGATATAAAATAAGTAATGATTTCTTCTTTATATTGTAAAGAGTCCTGTGAACCTATAATTTTTTATTATTCTTTATCTGATTATTAACGAACATATTCTTTTTTTTAATCTCTAACAATTCATCAAATGAATAATATATCTTGCCTCTATTAGGATCCTAAAAGTTTTTCTAACTAAAGTTTTAAACAATATCAAATCTTTATTAGTAAGAATTTATATGGTGTGTGGACTCAAACTATCATGATTTTCAATTAAAATAAACACTTTTGTACACACACGGTTTTATGTAGTTTGGTCCCTGTTTTCCACATAATTTGCTGTGTTGGCATTGACTTCACTTTGATCTGAGGTCCCATGCAGCACTTTTTGTGTTCTTCTGTTATAATAATACTAAATTAATTTGCACATAATTATTATTTAATAAAATGTAATTTCAATTAAGAAACTTCTATGCCTGAACAATGCATAAAATATCTTTTAGGTAATATATCCTTTATTCTTAATAAATTTACAAGATTTGGTATAAATTTAACAAGTATATTACACATTTTTTTTTAATTTTTTTGTCACAAATCATAACTGAACTATTGAATTAACAAGAAAAAAATTTTATATTATAGTTCACTTTTGCCATATTGTTTTTAAAACTACCCATCAATTTCCAATTGGATTAATATTAGAGTTGCCTGATAAATAATAGTTTGTCCCCTGATAAATATCAGAGTTGGATTAATACCAGAGTGGCCATAGGAGCATGTGAATTTTATTTTTTTAATACTTTTTTTTGGTAGATCTTACCAGAACACTGTTTATTAAAACTGCGCCAACTAATACTAATGAACCAGAGTTTTCAAATCTAAAACAAATTCAAAATACTTTTTTCAGCATATTTAAATATGTTGAAAAAAATATTTTGAATTCCATAGCTAACAATCAGTTAACTGATTACAACAATTTTTATTTGAGACCTTTCTAACTTACCCTTCTTCTTTTTCCTGTTTAGCCTCCGTTAACTACCGTTTAGATAATTCTTCAGAGGATGAATGAGGATGATATGTATGAGTGTAAATGAAGTGTTAGTCTTGTACATTTTCAGTTCGACCATTCCTGAGATGTGTAGTTAATTGAAACCCAACCACCAAAGAACACCGGTATCCACGATCTAGTATTCAAATCCATGTAAAAATATCTGGCTTTACTAGGACTTGAACGCTGTAACTTTCGACTTCCAAATCAGCTGATTTGGGAAGACGCGTTAACCACTAGACCAACCCGGTGGGTTCTTTCTAACTTACCCAAATCTTTGCCGCTGAACAGTGTTACTTTATCACAAAATATTTTCTCAGTCTTCTTCGGTTTAGGTTGTATCTGCTATGGCCTGTAAGTTGTTTTTTTTACATTATTGGTGTTAAAAACCACTTTTTGCTGGCCGGCAAGATTTCTAGCTAGATTTAAATGATTCATACCAAACAGATGTTAGATTTATACTTTTCCATTGGCTGCTAATCTTTATTTAAACACATAGTTAAAGGTTGGTTTTACTTTTTCTTACTAGTATCTATTCCTGCAATGGATTAGTTTTTCTGCATTCACTTGTCCTTTCTTTGAGGTGAAAAGTAACTTCAGAAAATTGTTTTATCATAGCATTCACATTACATAAGCTAAAATTGCATTTAAATTAAAAAGCTATTTGTCATTTATCACACTGGTGTGCTTCAAAAGAGATTCAAATTTGTAACATCTCTTCAAAATTAGATCAGTTATTTTTTATGCCCTACTCAAAGTTTGAAAAATGTGTTTTTTGTAAAAAAATAAAAAACAACAATGAAAAAATTTCTCAAAACATTATTCAATACTCGTGAATTAATATATCATTTAAGAATGCAGTCAAATTATTCTGAGAGCATAGAGAGTGTTTGTGTTTTTGCGACATATAAAGAAACAAAAAATTTCCTGTCAAATTAATTTTCATAATGTACTTACATTAACGATATAAAGGAAAAACTAAATCATATTTACCTTAATCTTCAAGATGCATTGAAAATTAAAAACACAAAGAAAATTGTTAAATTTTTATTTGAAAATACATTTACAGACTTTAATTAATTTACTTTACTTATGATTAGAATTCAAATACACATTGCGTTAAAAATATTTATTTCTTATTTTTACTCTATTGCTGGAATATAACTTGATGTTTTAATTTTTTTTAAAGTTACAGGTTTTACTGTATCATTTTACTGCAATAACCTTAACTACAATTCAATTCAAGTAACTAAAAAATACAAGAAAAATATGATTACCTTATAATTTCTTAAAAACCTGATCCTACAAGTTTTGTTTTTATATCAGTCAATTAATTTTTATTTTAATATTTATACACTTATTCTAATAATCAAATTCTTAAAATTGTTCTTATGGTTTGATAACTGTGTCTTTCTTCTTTATGGAAGAAAAGATACAAATATTATTTCACCTCCTCTGCAAAGAATAAAACCAGAAAGATACTAAAAAATAATCGCTTCTATGTAATTTTATTTAGACATTTGTTACATTAAGTCAGGTTCGAATCTAAAGCGCTACAGATGCCTACTAATTGAAGTCTAGGGACTTGACAGGCATAGTAGATAAAGATGTATGAGATAGGGATCAGTTCTTTATCCAATAAATGGATTACTATATGGTATTTTTTAGGCATTTTATTTTATGAAATAAAGACACTGGAGTTTATAAGAGAATTTATTTCATCTACAATTAATTTTTTCTCATTTATTGTAAGGAGTGTTCATTTTATTTTATCAAACTGAAGCATTTGATGAATTTGCTATACTAAGCATATCTATAGTAATTCTGTCATTTACTTGGTTTTAATGTGTATAGTTTTATGTGTTCTTGTAAGTAGGACAAAATATCTTTAAATGTGCAGATTGAATTGCTTATGTTAGATAAAATTGTTTTTGTTTTGATACTGTAACTAAGTTTAACAACATTTTTGGGTAAATTTATTCTTATATGATTTGATATTTAATTTTAAGAAAGTCACAAAAAGAATCCACCGTAATATGTGTAAATAGTTAGTTTACCAATAATTAAAATTCCTGCAACATATGTAACCATAAATTAAAATAATTTTAAAACAGTGTGATGTTTAGAAAAGAGACAGATAGATGAGTACCATCTACTTAGAACAGCTGAATCCTACTCATTCAATATCCCTTAAATATTATTCAAAATTTTGTATTATGATTTTTATGTTTAATATCTGTCAGTCATTTGTAGGTGAGCAAAACATTATAGATATTTAAAATTAAGTTTAAATAATTGTTTCAGGTTTGTTTTAATCATTTTTGGTTATGTAACCTTGTTTAACATTTTTAACTTATTAAAAAGATTTGTTTATAAGTAGGAGGAGATTTTTGTGTGTTGCTGCTCTCTGTAATAAAAAGACTTTAATTACAAGATTAAAGTACAGCTGCATCTACATTTAATAGTGAGTCCACTATTTTATCTTGTACAGTGTTATATGTATAAATTATTTTCATGCCATACTCTGACAAAGAACCTAATTGTTTGAAAGCCCTCATTATTTTAATTAAATATAATGTATTCAAGTAAGTGGCAGCAACATAAAATTTGTGAAGTTATTATACCTGTATTATTTTTATTGTTGTTGGGCACTTTAGGATGCTATTCTCAAAATTATTTATTAATGAAAAGTTTCTTAAATTATCAACAATGAAAAAATTATCACTCTACAATAATAATTATTTCAGACTTTTTTTAATAAATAATGTGACACCTATCATAAGATAGAGTGCACATCTGCAACATAGAAGTTATACAAAGAGAAATCTGCGTAATTAACATTAATATTAACAATTAAATTAATGGCACTATGTGATGATTGGGCTGGTCTGTATTGCTTCATGTCACAACTTATTGGTTCCACTTTTCAGAAATGAAAATGAAAATAATAAGATAAAGCTTGCTGCATGATTAATAATAATACAGAGACAGCAAATTGTGTATCACATATTTATTGTATATCAAAAAGAAATGAAAAATTACAATTTCTATGTTAATATGTCATCTACAGATGAGTGGAGGATGTATTGATTTATTTTTAGATCAAAACTATCAATAATAATAAAATATTTAAATTTAGTTTTTTTTTCCTTTTTGACCTCATCTCTTTAATCGGTATAGTGTTTTATATTATTATCAGATCATTTTCTGTTAATAAAGTCATAGAAATTATGAAAGGTCTGTTGTTATACTAATCATGACTGTTTTCTTTCAGTTTTTGTAATGTATAAATTTAAAAATAAAAAATATAGTTAAATTAAAGTGTCTATTACTGACCATTAGTAAATTAATTCCTCCAAATTAAAATTACTGCAAACTTTTGTTACAATTCCTTAGTAAAGAAATTTAATTTTTTTAAATATCATTTTGTAGATTGTAGGTACTAAAATGTTTATATAGAATTTTTATTTGGATATTTAAAGCTGAATCTATTACAGTGACATGTAATTTATTCTAAGTTAGGCTATTATTAAAACATTAATTTATTTAACCATCTTATTTTTAATATTGTAATCCAATTTTAATATTCATTTTATTGATAAATTATATTTACCTAAATTAAAATATTCTTTGGCATTAGCTGACAACGACTTTAGATAGATGCATCGATATTGTGGCAACTATGAAACAAATTTTTTATCTATAATATTATGCCTTCATTAGCTTGGTGGCATAATTGTAACGTGTTTTTTAGTCCAGTATTCTTTTATCATATCAGCTCCTTTTTCTGCAATCATTATAACAGGAGCATTAGTGTTACCACTCACTAAAGTAGGCATTATTGAAGCGTCTATTACTCTGAGACCTTTTATTCCATATACCTTAAGTTCTGGATCAACAACTGCCTCAGGATCCCAGTATGGACCCATTTTGCATGTTCCAACAGGATGGTAAATTGTCACAGTATATTGTCTTGCTATGCATTCCCAATATGGATCAGTGTATCCGTATTGTGCAAATATGGTTTCACATCCGACGTATGGAATATTATGTAATTTACTCCCAAACTGTTGAAAAGCTTTAGTTCTGCTCATTGCAATTACAAGTTTTGCACCTTCTATCAATGTTAGCATGTCAAAATGATCAAAAAAATAATTTGGATAAATGAGTGGATAATCAAAAGGATTTTTACTTCGTAATTTAATTTGTCCTTTACTTCGAGGCCTAAGGAGGACGGGTATAGCGGACCAAGTGTCATGGTTGTCGATCGGTTTATAAACAGTGTCATAAAATAGATCAGTTAGTCCATGAGCTTTTCTTATCTGACTACCACCATCTGAATTTGTTGATCCTGAACAGAAATGAAATTCTATATCAGGAAAATCATCTGATTTATTTGCATATTTTGTATTTAGAAATGCTAAACCCTCTACTCCCCCTAATACTGTCAGCGGTCCGGTACCAAAAGCAGCATATCTAAGTACTGATGGAACGTTTTCATATTTCCTTTGCACTAAGGAAACTTCTTGATTAACTATAAATGTTAAGCCTCCTAAACCAATGTGATCCTGCATATTTTGGCCTACATTAAGATTTTGAATTAAAGGGATCTTATGCTCTTTTAGATGTTCTTGTGGACCTATTCCAGACAACATTAGCAATTGCGCAGAACCAATTGAGCCAGAAGATAGTATGACTTCTTTATCAGCCTTTATTACATGTTTTTCATCATCACGCAAGAATTCAACCCCATATGCACGTTTAGTGTTAGGTTCTATAAGTACTCTGGTAACATGAGCATTCATTGCTACATGTAAATTTTTTCGTAACCTTACTGGTCTGAGAAATCCCTTACCGGTACTGCATCTTGCTCCCCGTCTTACTGTACCTTGAGGAATCATGAAGCCAGTTTGTTGAGCTCCATTAATATCCACGGCATCGTAACCCATTTCTTTTCCTGCTGCCATAAATGCTGTTGCTAATGGTGTGTGCCAAGGTGCTTCTTGAACAGTTAAATATCCTCCAGTTGAGTGATACGGTGTACGTGCTAAGTAAGGATTTCTGTTATCTTCTGACTTTTTGAAATAATATAATACTTCTTCATAACCCCATCCAGGATTACCGAGTGATTCCCAGATGTCATAATCTTTTTTATTTCCTCGTACATAAAGCATGTAATTTAATACACTGGAACCTCCTATCACTTTTCCTCTTGGCCAGTTACAACGTTGGTTTTTCATTCCTAAAAAAAAAAATTATTGAGTTAAAATTGTTCATTAGAAACACTCTTACATGTTATTAGAAGTTCTTTGGTATGCAATAAGAGCAGATTATGAATTTTGTATATTATTATTATTATTCATTACATAATTAAAATTAAACAAATTAAAATTAAAAAAATAAATTAAAAACTATCTGCCTTCCATTGGTAATGATAGTGAACAGTTTAATGCATTATTTTATTACTGCAAAGAGCACATTGCCTGTTTCCTAGTTTTTCTATAGTTGTTATACATGAAAAGCACTTGAAGTACAAGAAAATCAGTTACAGTTACTTTCTTTGAATGTAATGATACCAGATTGAATGTCATTTGAATTTCAATGAGCTTGGTGTGATGATGCGTAACACTATCGTACTTTGCTCATTCAAGAAGGCCATAAGGAACCACTTTATGAGGAATAAAATGTACTTATGGAATGGAAGTTTGTTGTTATTAAGGATGACTTGTATCTCACATCAGGTGGCTAACAACTGCATCAATTAAACCTAGTACCTAATAGACAAGAGTTATGTAGTTATAATTTTTGCTTTCATGATAAGTATTATTGAAAATAAGGGAGCAGTCAATTTCAGAACTTCTTTTACAATTTCAAAATTTACGTGTGTCAGATACCATCCCTAATATTTGCAGATATGAAACAAGACACTGATAATTCATGATAATGACACAGTCATTCCCAAGAATAAGAACCATCTTCTACCACTTTCTAAAAAAAATTGAGATATGAAGTCAGTTTCCTATTGCTTTCATTGAGTCTGATATACTATTAGATATCAGTAAAGCAGGCCCTCTGAAATTTAGGCGATATTCAGCCCTATAAACAACATCTAGACCCTGTCCATTATAGTAATTACCTCTATAATGAACATTATTTTATTTGGAGACAGCAACTTTGACTACTGGCACTAGTATCTCAGATCACAGCCATAAGAAGGTGTGGTAAGGATGGTGGGAATAAATTAATGTACTTTTTATTGTGAAATTGTATATTATACGTCGTGTCACCTAAAATTTTGGCTGTGTATGGTAAGTATAATATCACACACATGTATTATCAAGTAGGGGAAAAAAATTGGTATGAAATTATTTTGTAATTTGAGCATAAACTCACACTAACATTTTTCATTATAACACTGCTGTTTGGAGTCTGAAAAAATAACGTATCATTTTGTTCACATTGAGGTCCTTCAAATCTTAAATATAAATAATTACTTCCTACCATTAGTAATTCTTGAGCTGTCATGGATGAAAAATTACAAAAGACTGCTATTTTGAAATGTATGAACAAAATACTTCCATATTTATTTATTTTGCACAGAATATTAATTTTAAAAATTTGCCAGATTTTGTTTATCTGAATCTGTTGTGATGATATAAATTTCTATTCAAAAACACAAAATGGCAGACAAACAGATAAAAAGACATTTCCAAGCTTATGTTTGTAGGAAATTTTGTGTTGATGTTAGGAACACATTACCAAAATGTAGGATGACTTTTTTTATTCATTCTGCATATACCGCCTACTATCAGTAGAGAAATTTTAGATTTAGTAGCAGTATATATTTTTTTTAAATTGTAAAAAAAAAATCGAGTGCCAAGATAAAATTTAAAAACAATTCTATTAAAATTATGTTATCACCACTTAAGTTTCAGATGCCTTCATTTCACTGAAGGATAGAGTATTTAAGGTAGGTTGGGAAACATATAAATGTAACAAACAGTGTGAAATTGAAGATAAGGGTTATTAGTGAAACAAAATGATCTGATATTATAAACCAGTCAAACAATAAAATATTAAAGAAAAAAAAATTAATTCAAATTCTTTTTCCTCTATAATCATAGCTTTTTACTTCAGTTTCCATTTTTCTGTATCTGTTTATTTATGATATAGATTATTTAATATTCTACTGTACATATTTTGTTTTTGTGATTTTTTTAATGTTGCAAAATAACATCTATTGAATTCATAATAAACATCACAGTACGTTGGTTCATTCCTTTTCTGACTGTTAGATTATAGAAATCACATTAAAAATGGATAGAATTACCAATCCATGGTTAATAAAATGTAATCTCCAACCATTCGCTTGAAGGATCTGAGAATTAATTATTTCAATAGAATGAGGTAGTTGGTTCCTCACTGCCATTATGTACGGAAATCTGTGCCAAAAAATGTTGATATTTATTCTTTTTATGAGTGGATTCATTATTTTTTAGATATTTATTCATCTGGCATCAACATTGTGGTCAGTAGCTGACTGAATGTACAGAAACTTGCTCCAGCAATTTTTCACTTCAAAAATCTATTTGGAACTAATTGTTGAACCTGTCTGCTGACAGAATTATATCGGTACTCAACACCTTTTAAGTCAGGTTGTAAATTGATGAGACCATGACAGGTGTTGTAAAACTAGCAGGTTGTAAGAGATACAATCTATCATCTTATTCAGGTCTAATTTAATTAAAAACTTAAAATGTAAATCATTTATGTATACCTTACAATTATTATTATTTGAAGTGCTCTACTGAGATGGATGATTTCTTCAATATCATGTTTTCATTATTATAGTTTTTGATTTTTGCATTAATTTCTAAAATCTTGTGTTAATAGACTGAAAAATTTTTAATTATTTTTTTAATGCAGGATATGATAGCAGTAGAGATGTAAACTCTCATCTGAATGTGAAATTTTGCTTGGCAAAAGTAATAATGAACATTAAGTTTGGTATGATAACAAATCTTTATATTGAAAGTACAAACAAAGCTTAAAAAAATTGTATAGGATTACTATTGTTATAATAATCATGCAAACATTGATATTAAGACTTGTCCCATATATTCATAAAATGTATTCAGAATTGTACTAGGATTATGGTGGGGATGGTAGTGAAAAAGAAGTTCGAAAGGTTAACTTTAATGATAGAAGGTGAAAGAGATAAATAACTATCAACTAATAGCTAATTTTATTCATTGTAAGGCAGAATAGCAAACTGTGTCTTCTAAGATTAGATTAGGTTGTAGAAGGAATAGGAAAGCCAGTTTTACTTTATAAGCACTTCAGTCTAGTTCAGTTAGTATGGTTTTTTTGTATAACCCATGGATAGAAAACAGAGATCCCAGACTAACCCGCGGGAAGATTTGTTTTTTTTTTTTTTTAGCTGGTGGGGCAACTACTTTCTAAGCAGTTACCCAGTTACCCACCAGCTATCAGTTAGTGCCAGTATGTCTGCGGTGGATTTATTGAGGTGACTGATGAAATCCTTCCGTACCTGCCCGGGGAAGAAGAGATTTAGAATAATAAGAGAGGAATGGTGGGTTGAATGGTTGACTGACCGTCAGAAGATCAATGTTTAGAGTATTATCTGGACCTAGAACTGCATCTTGACCAAATGGTTCATTAATGTCAGGAATATTTCAGGTAGATTAACCTAAAAATTAACTTATTGATCTGTACAATATTATGGAAGTCTCCAGGTATCAGTTTTGTTGATTTGGGTCCTGTAAGTTGCTGCATCCATCTGTGTTTGTGTAGTAATTTATCTGTAGCTTTTTACATCTTTGGATTGTGAGGGAAGTATATGTTATTAACTACAACCAACAATGGAAAGGTGGCTGGGAGACAGTATTGAGTCATTAGCCTTAAAATATAATTGCTTCGGCTAGGTCTCAAATTGTCTTATCTCCTGTATGAGAAGGATGTGAAATAAGGATTAAATGTTACCGATCAAAACTGTGTTTAGTAGGTCAGTTCCTGCATATCATTTACGATAAAGTAGTGCCATTTCCATTTAGAGAACTATTATGTTTGAAAAATCAAAAAAAAATCTACATTGGTGTGCACATAATTATTCAAAAGAAACTTCAAAATTTACAGTCATAATTGTTGCTATTTGCTTGTTTTACTCCCTAAACATGAACTAATTTTCAATTGTAATCTGTTTTTAACAAATTTTACCATCAGATAAATAAGTAAAGTATATGTCTAATGGTATATTAAATTTTATTATGTCCAATTTTTCTTATTCTTCTGATGTTAATGTAAGTTGTTAACCAGTAGTTTTACTCTATTATAGTAAGTTCTGATATGTCAATAATTTTCTTTTGCCAAGGTGTTTGAATAATTATTGACCCTAGACAAAAAAACAAAAGGGCACCTTTTAATTATGAAACAGATATTATCATTGGCATATACAATAGAAAACTTTAATGATTACCGAATATAAATACTATTCATTTTAAAAATTAATATAATAGAAAGAAGACTGAATAGGATTAATAAAAGCGAAAGTTATTATTACCTACCTAGACATGCTGTGCCTTGTGGTTCCGTCTTATACTTCCAATCAAGTTGACTAAGCTGAAGATATGCAGCCAACAAAGGTACATCTGATATCTCTGTTTCATCTCCACCAGCTTCCAAAAGAAGAACATTCCAGTCTTCTATTTCTGTTAGACGATTTGCTATTACATTACCTATTAAAACAAAGCAATCGTTTATTATTCGTGAAGTTTGTGGGAAAATAATAGATAATTATTGAAATTTTACTTTTATCAATTGAACAATAGTATTTTTACATTTTTTTATTGAAATGAAATAATTTGAAATGATTTTGAGAGACCTTTTTTAATGGAAAAATGTTAAATTGACATCATTTTCCAAATTTTGATATACCAGTGATTATAAATCTTTTTCCAAGTATAAACAGATGTGATAGTGGTTAGCATCAGTGATAACTAGCTGTACTATAGTAAAAGTAAAGCTATATTCACTTTTATTCAGAATTGAATTTTTATATTAGCAGTATGCTTAAGCTATTGTCACTTGAACATTGCTGATCAGTTGTTTTGTAGTTTTGAGATATTGCTAGAGTACAGTTCAATAAGTTCTTTTTATTATAAATACTCATATGTTATATTTAAAATCTGAATGCTGACAGAACGAGATTAGTTTGTTCTTGTTGGGGTTTAATTAAAAGGAACTGTTCAAGGTAGTGACATCATTTGCCTAATACTGGACAGAACTGTTTAACCTATTATAAAATATGATGGAAGTTTCTACTAATGTGAGAATCATTAAAATTAGCCTATTTGAATAGTATAAATAAAAGTATGAATTTTTGCCTCTGTGATGACATAATTACACTTTAATTTAAGGTGAAAGTTGTGAAAAACTTTTCACAAGTCTGGACTAGCTTCTTCATACACTTCTTCTGGAATCACCAAGTGTTGGATGTTTTACAAATAACAAAAGCAAGTAAAAACTCATTCTAAGTGAACAAAACATTTAAATCGCTCGCATACTTTGAACGCATCATGAACAACGAAGATCCTTCAAAATTTAACCTAAACAAGAAGTACTAACTACTACTATTATTAGTTATATTATATGTTAAAAAAAGGTATAAATACCTGCTGATCCTGCTCCCACTATAATGAAGTCATATTTACTATAAAGTAATTCAGTACTGACATCTATTGGTCTCGATTCTGGATCCAGTAACTCATAATGAAAATATGTAATCGCTGCTATAAGTAATGGCACAAACCATGCGACACTAGATGCAGCACTTACAGCAGCTCCTGCTGCTCCAGCAAGGCCTGGTATTGTTTCTACCACACCACTCATTATCGTTAATTATTTTTCTCGTGTTAAGTGCTTCCTAAAAAACATATTAAAATGAATGTATTAATTATTAATTAATTTTGTTTAAGAATTTACTATTCATTTACTCAAGCTTACTGCCACATTCTTCATTAATTGTATTTACTTACAGATATTTTTAAAATGTACCATCAAGCATTATGTGGGAATATTTATAAATATATTTTTGTTTAAACTATATGAAATGAAGTAATAAGATAAAGTAGTATAAATTTATATATTGTATGTAATACGTATCGTTTAGACATGATATTTGCTCATTTAACATAATAATTTTAGTAGTTGATTATTTTACAGATTTTTTAAAAACTTTTCACAAAATAATGCTAGTTAGTTTCCTACTTAGATGTACTAAGTGACAAAACGGATTTGCAAAGTAGCTGTTTGGAGACAATACTTTCTTGTGATCAATAGACTGCTGCAGAATTTTTTAACCATAACATTTTTCACTACTACTCAGTAGTTACTTATTTAATTATTAGTCTATCGAGCAATATATTTTTTGTTTCAGAAATATTGCATATTAATTATACAATACATACAGTTTGATTTGTTTTATTTTTGAATAAGGAAAATTTATTATCATACATAAGAGTAATAAAATCATTGTAATGCATATTGTTATTATTAAGAAATGAGTATTTTGTTTGTTTTATGATTTTGAATTAATTCTGTATTTATTAATTTTTTATTGATTATTTATCATTTCAGCAGAGTAAAAAATAACATCTCGATATTACATATATATCTGTAGACATTAAAAATAAATTTTATTTATTGCAGCAATATTTGTAATTATGTCATATAATATTAAGGCAAAATAACCTAACCTTACACATATTATTAAAGCAGTGTTACCCCTCTTTGTTAATTAATTCCCTCTACAAGTAATGTAAGCTGAATTAGTGCTGCACTCTCATCCAGTCAGTCAGTCAGCTTTGTAGTATTATTTACACTATCAACTAATAAAGACGGATAAAGATGTACACAATAATCAGAAGAGTTAATACAGGAAATAACAGGGGAGAAGTTCAATAAACTTCCTTTCTTTACTACATTTCCTCCACCCCATCCATAGAATTAAGCTATCTACATAGACAATAATTTAGAAAAATAAGAAATTTTCTACATAAGGTGTTTAACACCTTAAAAGTCATTAAGCTAAACTCCGTTTTAATTAACTAACCGTAGGCAGAAATTTCAACATTCTAGGCAGTTGGAAAGTAGAAAAATTAATAATGAATTGGTCAGTCTAGCTTTTACCCTTTGAGATATATTATTTTATGTTACCTCTCCGTATGTAAATGATATAACTGTAAAGTAAGAATTCGGTAATTATTCGTTAAAAAATATATGTATGTATTTGTCCATTAAATTTTGTCCACTATGACAACTGCAGTCGCATTAGTTGTGAAAAAAAAATAGTGTGCAACGTAACTAGCTAATCGCAACTGGTTTAATTGAGATTTCCAAGAAATTTGGATAAGTACCAAACAGCGGATTGATCCGTTATTAATTTCTCAGAATATATATTCATATTTCATATTATATACTGTATTTAAACAAATGTATTTAGCTCTTACGAATTATTTTTCATGTTAATTAGGAATAACGTATTGTAATTAAATGATATATCCGGGTTATTTATGAATTTAGGCGGAAATGAAGGTCGTGACTTGAATTTTGGCCTAAAGAAGGATATATAATAAACTATTTATTTACTGAATTGTTTTAATTGAATATAATCACGGTGTGAACTGAGAAAAAGAACTGCATCTAATAACAAAGTATGCGTATTTTGTCTGTGTGAACCGTGTCGTCTGTCTTGCGAGTGAATTACGCTTACGTGCACTCGCACGCAGCATGCTTTAATTTATTGTTCGTGTTAGTGAGCACGTAAATGATGCATCAAAATACATAACTCTACTCGAGTTTCAACTCGTTCGACTAGGCTACGTGTGAGACATCACGCGTCATCAGACTATCATCTACCTTTCTACCCGACCTTTTATTTGATGTCAGTATTCTCCTTATTCGGGATTGTCCTTTTTTCTTCGTATTTTCCTTCCTCCAATCCTTTATTCTACTCTAGTTAATATTAACACGACTCCATTGTATTCATTATGATATTGATAAATAATAATAAGCACAACAGTCATCCCGCAGCGTATGAACCGTTAACAAAAAGTGGATAATTGATCACACTACAGATATTTCTTTAATTTAAAATATTTTCTGAATTAATAGTTACTAAAATAGGATAAAAAGTTCAAAAGTGAAAGGCTTCTATTTGGTGGGAGATCCGTTTTTTATTATATTATGGATGGAAATCCTTTTTGTCTGATCAAAATCTGCTATTTAGACCTAGCTTACAAGGGATGTGTAAATTTTAATATATAAATTTCTTATACATTATGGGCTTTGTAAATGCGTTACACATCTGTTTTGTTTAATGCTGTAAAATAGCAATAATAACATCGGATAACATTGTTAAAAAATATTGTTATTTTAAAATAAAACATTTTTTTATTAAAGCTCTTTTTTTTCATAATTGGAAAAAATATATATTTACGTAAAAATATATTTATGCTGTTTACGTAAATTTTATTATTTGTTATTTACAATACTCCGAGAATGACTGCATGTTTCATAAGTGAATAGTAAATAAAATAAATGTAGAAGTTCATTTTCCCTAATGCATGTACTCGTATGTTTATTTATTTTGTTAAGTAAATAATTGAAGTCGTTCAGTTACTTTAACCCTGTAACAATACAACTCTTCAGAAGTAAGAAACCATGTTTATTTAATACGGCTATATATATATAAATTTTAAAAATAATAAGAAAATATTAAAGAATGTAAAAAAAGGGAGTTGAAAAAATTCTTTATATTAATGTAAAAAAGAAAAGTTATTAAAATTATTAATGAAATAATATATTTCTCTAACGAAGCCTTGTTTAATTATAATAAATATTTGAGAAAAATAAAAAATAAAGTTCAATAAATAATACATCTCAATGGTATATAAAATTAAAGTATTCAGAAATAACTTATTTTATTATATCAGACCTTTAACAGAAATTTTAATTTAACGAATTAAACGTTTAAAAAAACACCCAAGTGAAAATGATACTAACGTCAAAATACATGTTTCAGATATTTTATTATAAAATATATTTTTGCTAAAGACCTGAAGAAAATGTAAAACTAAACTATATATATTTAGTGTGATACACTTCTTATTTCATTTCAATTTCGTGCTTCTTTAGAGAAGTCAAAATATTGTCGCTCCAGATTTTTACTAAATGTGTCAAGAGTACCGGCATAAATCTGGCTTTGCTGGAGACTACAATGAATCAGTCGGGTGGGTTCTATTCCGCCTACTTTGTTGGGAGTAGCGGCGTGTAAAAAGCAATTCGACGGACGGGTTATCTTTCTTACGACCGACGAACACTGAGGTCAGGCAAACAGAAGAAAGAAGATTTATTAGAAGCGAGAAGGCCGTCCCTTGACAGCGAAGACAGTACACCCTGGACCTCCAGAAGAAAAAGAAGAAGAGGATGAAGAAGGCGAAGAAAAAGAATTTCCACGACCCAGATTTTCTATCTTTCCTTCATCTTACGATATAATTAGGAAGGCGATCGCCTCCGGCCATCGTATGCGACTCTTTCCGCGAAGGAAGTGCGTTACACCCTCCGCAAAACTAGAGCCTATTAAGCGCATTCCTATTAGACCGAAAGGTCTTCGGCGGACGAATTGAAGAAGAATCGCGTTGAAAAAAGTACGCAAATATTTAGTTAATCTTACAAAGAATAACTCCGGTAATGTATTATCACACTCGCGATCCCAAACTTTGTCCGTCTTAAACTAAAAATAAATATATAACCGCCAGTAAAAGTAAATACCCAACAGATAAATAGAAAGACCCGTTAGCAAGGGACAGATATCCAGGCTCGGCAATAAATAGGGAGATAAAACATCCATTGACACACTTGGTTCCATTTCGTTTCGAGTTATCAATTCTTATAGCCGAAGTTGTAAGTAATCTGCTTAACGTATTCTGTATTTCTGTCCATTGTTAGCTACATTTGCTTCTGTAACTGAATTAAGTAACCATGGAAGTCTAAATGTAATTATTATTCATCACCGTAATTAAAAAAAAAACAAAAAAAAAATTATATAGTTAAATAGACCGAACTTACAATTTCGACTTTTGTTTCCAATTTTTGAACCTTATTGACAAATACTTCCCGACATATCAAAACCGGCTAATAATTTTTTTCAATATCCCTTTCTAATTTAGGAGTGTTTTTACGTGCGGTTTTCAGTTTCGCCCGTGTTTCAAGTAATAACTATTTCAGTCAGGAATTATTATTTAAAAAAATTAAAACGAACATGTAAGCTCGTTACGATAAGCCGAATAATAAAATTCGTGCGACGATTAAAAGTAAACGTTAATAAGACATATCAAACAGTATTTGAAAAAATGAATCCGTTTAAAATAACTACTGTGAAGAAAGTACTGTAGCCGTTACGAAATAACATGAATTACACATCCGGCTAATAATTTTCTTGCGAAAGTTACTGTCCATTGCCCTTACTGACGCAAAATATTTAATCGTGCTTTCATTTATAAGTATCACTTCTAGTGTGACCTAATAGCGGTTATCTTTCATTATTGTACACGTTTTCTAATTCGGCGTATCAAAATCGACATTCCAGTTTTTCTTATTAAAAAAAAAAATTATTATCCCTTACTGAGATTGTTATAACTTGAAAAACGGAGCGTAAGTAAAAACTCATTTCTCCAAAAAACTACTAAATTAGTCGTGGAAAATAATAAATGTTAAAAAATGAGAAAAGATGAGACAGTTAATAAGGAAGATTATTGCGCGTTTAGCACAGGCGTAAAGACAAGTCAGGTTAAAGTAATCGTGTGTACTTTCCTTAAAAAACATTTAAGTAGTGTAATATAACTACATAGATTAACATTAGTGATTTAAGAAAAAAATAAGACCGCCCTCAAATTTTTAACGTTATCATAAAGCGATTGTTATATTTTAAACTCATCGGAAAAAATGTAACGCGATCTGTATGTTTAAGAATATCGGTAAATTATACCCAAAACAAATTATTGGATGTTATTCGTTGTACGCCCGCATCTATGCATTTATATTAACGGACTTTTAATTTTACTGTTTGATAATATTTACCTGAAATGTACGAACACATTTTTAAGTTTTCCGCAATTTCGAGAAGGTTGTCGTTTTGTTTGCTCCGGCAATTAAATGTACAAAATATTTCACTCGATACCGGATTCGAACGTAAAATCTACATCGGTATCGACCGAGAAAGTAGCGAGCGACATCTGTTAAACTTTCGAGTCGGTATAGAATATATATATATATATATATATATATATATATATATATTCATCTTTATTTGCCGAAGAAAGCTATGTCGTCCGCAAAATAGCTAAAACAGTTCGAATTTTAATGCATTTTAGATCATTTATCTTTGACGACAATGATATTTTAACTTCTTAAAGGAAGTAAACTATAGCTGAGTGAACAGAGGCTCAAAAAGGCCGTAACTTCGAAAAATTCACTAAACTATTGGAATGGGTTCGGAAAAGTATGTGGAATAAAAATGCGCCCTAGCGGACATGAGCGATTAACTATTTAATTTGTTAATTAACAAATTAAGAAAAAGTTTTAGTTTTTCGCCAATAGCGGCTTTATTTTTAATCGCATGTAAAAATATAAAGCACCAACAGATAGCTGAGGAATGTTTTCATAAAAACCTCCCGGGTACTTTTTTCTGCGAGGAAAACTAAGTGCACTAGCGAATTTTACAACTTTACAGAGTTTTAGAATGACGGATTCCCTTCCCGGTTATTACTGATTATAACGAAAAGATTGTTTCCTTAAGATAGGATTTTGTGTGTTATCTTTTATTTAAGACGCATGTTCTTGCCTAATTGCATAATGACACTTTGCTTAAATACGTAGTAAACGCATTCGATTTTTCGGATGGATTATTGACTAAATTCTGTCGCCTTAAAATTTACTTGTAATAGAAAAATATCGATTTTTTTGAGGGAAACCTCCAAGTAAAGCAGAAGGAAAAGTTTAATATGTAATCATCAAACTCAAATAAAAACGGAAGAAATTTACAATGCATACTCACATTATACTCGGTAGTCAGTTACTAGGGATGGTACAAAATAAAAGATTTGTGTGTGTGTGTGTGTATATTTTAATTTCAAGATCGGGTTATACAGAGTGTTCCATATAAAACAACCTTACATTGGTAGGTATTGAAATAATAAAAAGGCATGTCTAAATGTAAATGTAATTTTTATTATTACCATCCATTACCTTACATGTAGAGTAAATGTTGGAAGTGGCCGCCATCTTCTTGAATACAAGCTTCAATTCTTCTTACAGCGTTTCTTGCAACTTTTTTCAAAGTTTGTGGCTGGATATTTAATACAGCTTGTTCAATATTGACTTTCAATTGTTCAAGTGTTCGCGGTTTGTTGCTGTAGGCTTTTTCTTTGAGGTAACCCCGTAGAAAATAATCCGCCGCATTCAAATCTGGAGATCTTGGTGGCCACAAGCCTCGACCGATAACACGATTACCAAAGAATTCCTTAACGAAATCAGAAGTTGAACCTGCGTAGTGCGATGTCGCACCGTTATGTTGTAGCCAGCAGTGTCTGTCTTCCTCTTCCAAGAGTGCGAACTGAAATAAAATATCCTGATATCGTTCTGCATTAATGGTGTACTCGAAAAAAATAGGACCGATTATTTTCTACCACGATATCGCGCACCACACGCCCAACTTCTGCCGGTGTAATTGTTTTTCGTGATAAACGTGCGGATTTTCAGCACTCCAAATTCTATTGTTTTAGCTGTTTACGTAGCCATCCAAATGAAACCGTGCTTCATCTGTGAAAAATAACGAATCCATAACATTAATTCCCTCACGCAGAAATCGACGGAACCGTTGACAATATTGTAGCCGTTTTTCTTTATCGGGCTCAAGAAGTCGATGAACCGTTTGAATGCGATAAGGTCGTAATTGTAATAGTTTGGTCGCCCGATGAACAGTCGATTTAGACAAATTAATTTCAGCAGACAAACGTGTGATCGATTTATTTGGCGAGGCGAGTAATCGGTCTTTGATTTCAGTGACTGTATCTGTATTCAACACTGACGCAGATCTTTTGTGTTCCTTGTTATTAACAGAACCGGTCTCTCTAAATTTTGCGACTAACCTTAATGCTGATGTTTTGTTAGGAGCTGGTTTATCTGGGTACTTATGGCGAAACAAATCTTGCACTACAACCACTGATTTCGTACTGAAGTACGACTCGACAATGAAAACACGTTCATCTAGCGAAAACACCATCTTGTCTCTAGCAATACACTGAACGTTATGATTGCATTGTTGTTGCTATCGGTAGTGTTCTACTGCGTCGCCGCGATGTTCAGATGTTGGACGAGTCCATTTCAGTAACGAGTAGGGGAGTAAGCTTGACTTTTGAAATTTCATGGATGAGTGATTGATGGGTTGCGTTTTATATGGGACACTCTGTATATATATAACCCGATCTTGAAATTAAAATCTGAATCGAACGAATCCAAGAGACTTCCATAAGAAGGAAAAAGCTTTTGTTGTCATGAATTCAATTCGAGGCTTACACAGAGCTGTACGGTGTTACATCTTACCGTCCTGTAATACGGTGTACAAGCATGAACGATCTTCGAGGTGATGCTAAAGTATCTTGAAACGATGACTTAGAGAGGACTGCTGAAAATAACTTGGATGGAGAAGAACGAGCAAAGAAATTTTTACTCCCTTGAATGAAGAAACACTTGAAGTCTGTGAAGACTCTACAAATACTGTACGATACTAAACCTGAGTATTTTGGCTGAATTACGAGAGTTGTAATTTTAATGAAATCATACGTCATATTAAGGGAATAATTTCTTTAAATATTTCTTAATATGAGTCTGGTAGAAGAAGAGTTTTGTGGCTTGAAACGATGGTTTGGGATGTATACGGAAGAATTATTCCGAATAGCTGTCAATAGCTGTGTTCAGCGTGATAAATAACGGTCATAGTAATAAAAGAGTCTTGTAACCGTGATTGTGTATCTAAGTTAAAAAAAACTATGTGTATGGTACATTTCAAAGAATAACAATTCTCGTTTATCCCTTAAAGATAAATATTTCTTTAGTAAATTGTTTGATCGTTTAACAGTCAACATCAATAAACATAAAGAAATAGATTCATATAACAATTTTTTTTTCATCGCTTCGTATTTATTTGTTTATATTCTACGGTTTTTTCTTTTACTTATATTTATTTTTACCGATTCATTTATAGCTACTGATGATCATTTAACAACTTAAATACGCATTTAGTACCAGGTTTTTACTATGTTTTCCTACATTCCAGTTATTGAGCGTTTAGTTTTTGTTACTTCACTTCAGCAACCGTTTAGCGCATTCGTCCCAAAGTAGGCGATAACGCCTCCTTGTGGGCGCTGAAGGTCGATAGAGAATTGGAAGCGTTCAGGGAGTCTAGGAAGGCGATAGCTGATTAAAAAAAAAGGTAGAAATTATGTTTTCGTGATATTTCAAACGAAAATTAAATACCTACTACACTAGTACAAAAAAATTAAAGGGAAACCTATATTTTATGATAAAAAATGATTGTATTCAAACTACAGGGTAAGCAATATAAAACCGAAACCGTAACGTAACCACTGCAGAATCGGTAGGTTACGTTGGAATGAAATTTTATGAATGATACGGCTAAATTAAATAAGAAAAACGTAATTTAAGTGTTGCATTTATTTACCTTATTGTTACAAAAGATGTTCAAAATGACCACCCTGGGCATCGATGCACTTTTGTGCTGGACTGATCACATTGAAAGTCGTCTGACCCAAAACGTTGTCAATTGCGTTTATTCCTAGTTGAATGTTCAACTTCAGTTCATCAATATTGTGGGGATTAGATTCATAAACTCCGTCCTTTAAGTAGCCCCAAAGGAAAAATCGCAAGTAGACAACTCTGGGGAACGTGGAGGCCACCATCCTCTGCTGACAGCTCGTTGTCTGTCTCCTTCAGCTGTTGCACAGTTGTAACGCGGAATGGTTTCAATTTTAATTCTTGAAGAATTTTACGTCAAGATGTGTAATTAACAACAGATTGTTAGGATAACTTGCGTAGTGATTTTTTTGGACTGGCAATATCGGCAATGGCCTGTGGAGTCCTAACGGAAGGTTGCCTATTTCGTTTTACGTTTGAATCCGAAGCTGTTGTTGTACGCCATTTTTTAACTAAATAGTGTATGCTACTCTTTGCTGGGATACAGGCATTCCGAAATTTTTTTACGAATACTTGACGTGATTCTTCAAACGATCTAGAACGAATATAAGCCTCAGCTGTAGCTATCCTCTCCTGGATTGAATAAGGCATTTTACACAAACACAACTTCTTCTTTCTTTTTCCTGTTTAGCCTCCGGTAACTACCGTTTAGATAATTCTTCAGAGGATGAATGAGGATGATATGTATGTGTGTAAATGAAGTGTAGTCTTGTACATTCTCAGTTCGACCATTCCTGAGATGTGTGGTTAATTGAAACCCAACCACCAAAGAACACCGGTATCCACGATCTAGTATTCAAATCCGTGTAAAAATAACTGGCTTTACTAGGACTTGAACGCTGGAACTCTCGACTTCCAAATCAGCTGATTTGGGAAGACGCGTTCTCCACTAGACCAACCCGGTGGGTTACACAAACACAACTGCACTCGCAATACTGCACTGCAACAAAACGTATACTGAACTGACACGTAACCACCTGACAAACGGCAGCAACAATCAGTAGTAACATATACATCCACTAGTCGCGGTACTTGTGTGAGAGTCTTTCATAAATAGTGTTGGTTTCATTATGGGTTCGGTTTTATGTTGCTCACCCTGTACTTTAACTTTGCAACCAAGAGGCTTAGAGAAACGAATAAAAAAAAAATTAAAGCTTGAATACTCTACTGTTTGACAGTATACTTGAAATTTCAATTTTAATTAAGATACTTCCAAATATGATTAAATATGCGTTTTAATTCAAAATGTAAGTTTCAACTCAGAAATAGAATATGTCATGTTTAAAACAATGTATTCAGTTGCTGTTTTTAGAGCGCATATTAAAAACAGTAATTGCAATTATTATTTTTAACAGATGGTAAGTTTAAAAATTTTGGGGGCTCTAGAAAATTTTTTATTCTCAAGCTGGACGGTGAGCGAAAAAATTTGAGAATCAATGGTTTAGCGTAACTCATTTTTATAACCCGATGAAGACGAACTGTATGATAGAATTGAAAACACCGTAATACTTCACCAAATGCCAAGCCCCGAATTCTATAGTTGGAGGTGGTGTTACGCTTAAATATATGACGGTTTTAATTTTTGTTTGTTGTTTTGGTCGCGTAAAAATATTCGTAACCTTTTTAGCTCGGTTTAGCCCGATACTGTTTCGCGCTGGAGTCTCGCGAACTAACTGGTTAGATCAGTAAGCTCAAGTATTCGGCGAGTCGTAACAGTTTCTTACTTATTTCGTATATTAGAAAAAAACTGTTTTATTACGTTAACTCTTAATCCTAACCGATTTATTAAAAATACACCGCTCTGCCGGTGTTTTTTTCCCGATTAATACCTATCTGCTTCAAAATACTCTTGATCTTTTTTAAATCGATTTTATAAATAATATATTTATAAAACACGATTTGAGATCTGAAAGTTAATACTTCTGATTATTCTGACTTACCAAAAAAAGAAGTCGTATATGTTGAACCGTGAGTAAATACGATTAAAAAAAAAATAAATAAAAAAAAAAAATAGTAGTTAACCAAAATAGTAATTTGATATCTAGTCGTTGATCGCCAAAAAGTGACTGAAACGGTCGGCATTAAAAACTATTTGAACCTGCCGGTAGGGGGGGGATATTATAAAGCGATAATTACGATGTAAATCACGTATATTTATAATAAATATTATAATTTAACTTTCTACTTCTGTTTGTAATTCGGATCGCGTGATCATTTGTCATAACAATTGCTTTATTCGAAAAAGTTCGTTTATCTATATTTACGTATTTATTAATAAAAGGTTTTGTCTGTAAATTACTCAGAATATTTTTATTATCTCGATTTACTACCGTTTGTCTGTTCGTAAATAGCTTAGAACGGCCGCATCGAATTAACGAACCCTCAGAATGAATTTATCTTACACGATTCGGTTAATCGAAAATATTCTTATCGGGTCCGGTTTGAATGAAGCTAATTCTTCACAAAAAAAAATTATTTTTTGGCGTTTACTCGCTCAAATCACATTTTAACAACAAATTTATTATTAGAATTAACATAAAGCTCATAATATTCTCGGACAAAATTTTAAGTTGTACTTTTCAATTTATCTTTGATTTACAGTTAAAAACAACATTTTTAGTAGAGAAGTAACTAAGTTAAAAGTTAAGTTAAAGTAAAAATAATTAAAAACATTTTTTTAGAAAAACGGTAACATATTACCGCAACATTTGGAATAAGGTTTAAAATAATAGTTTTAAATTTCTTTCCCGATTAAACCGGCCTGTTCCGATCGTCAGCTCGAATATGAAAACTCTTTCTCGTCGGTAAATTTGAAGAATCGGCATATCTATTTTCTTCTTATCTATCTAATCTACCGCTACTTTTGCCATCTTTTCAACTTTTACTAGTCACCTATGAGTTTAAATGTTAATAATTCACTTCATAATTACGGTAAGAAATTTTGGTGTATTATTATTTCTATGCATCTTTCCAACAGTCTACATTGTTTAATCTCGATACTAAAATGTTCTTCAAAGATTGAATGTAAAGTACCCTATTTCACTCCGTTTAACACTAAGCCGACTTAACGACTGTGTAAAAATAGATTTATCCTAAATACTGCTTAAAACTGATCTTTTATCATAGTTTTCAATGGGTTCGGTCATTTTTGGACTGCTGTCCATTAGGAACGGCACCGGTTAATTTTTTACTCGTGATAGGTATATTGTACCTCGCTTGTACTTGGTCCGAATATAATTACATCTTTTAATATGAAAAAAAAACTGCTTTTATATGCTTTTAGTCATGCTTGTTGGTTGTTTTTTAAGTCTTTTTTCCAGCGTGATAGAATAATAATGTATAACCTGATGTTGAAAGTATGAAATTAAAAAAAATCCGGTTGGAAAATCTTTGTGTCGAGTTACTCTAAATGCAAAAAGTAGATTTAAAATTTTTTTATGAATCTACGCGTATAATAAATCATAAAATAAAAACTTATACGTGTTTCCCTTTTCAGAGAGCCTTAGCTTAGTGTTGGTATAGTTTTATTTACGCCGCTTATCTGCATCTCTTTCTTATTTTTAAGCAGACATACCTTTTACTGCTTCATTTTATCGCCTAAGACTTTTTGAATCCGGATTTTGACATTTCTAAAGACTATTTAAAATAAAAAAACAAAATTTTACGTTTTAATTTAAAAAAAAAGTATTTTAATTATTACCGTATTCAAAACACACCTAAATTAAAAAAAAAGATTCATTTTGTTTTTAAATTTGGGATTTTTGAAGTCAGCACCAAATTTAGGGTGTGTTAGTTGGTATTTGTTTATTTTTATCACCGATTTCATAATCTCAAAATTTAAAGAAAAATTGAAAAACTATTGTTATGTACGTTTTAGCACGATTTTTATTAAAACGATTGCGGAGCTTATTTGAGAATATTGTTAAACCTGAAAAAATTATTTTGTTTACATTTAACCTTTCGTTCCTTTTTTAAAATAAACGCTTCTTCTCGTTTCTATTTACATAATAACAATTATAAAATTCCTAAACAAAGCGATTTATTTTCTCAGTTTAACGTAAAATTTCTTTATTCAGTAAATCAGCTAAAATATGTATTTTAATTAATAATACATTTTATTAGATTAATTTTATTGTATGTGTAAATATAAATAAAAAATCTTACCATTATTGTTAGGCCTACAGGATTCGCTGTTATCGCGATAAATGTAGGAACCTATCGCTCGCGGTTAGGGGTATTGCTAGAAAAAAAACACAAATCCGACAAGTGTCAAATTTTTACTTCTTGGTTTTCTCGGCGAGAAGTAACTATTATTTAAGAGTGTATTTCTGAATTCGCTGATCTTAATCAGCCCTAACTTCATCACGGTGGAATCATACATAGCGGGAACGAATTCAAATGCGGTCGTTCCGAACACGTAAACCTTCTCTATTTTAGAGTTTATTACTGTTTTGTGATCGATGAAACCGGTTTTACTTATAATATAAAATTAAGGTTCTTGATCTCCTGAAACAAATAATTTTGAATACCGAGCGTATATTTTTGGAATTTGCATGCTGTTTTTTCAAAGTTACTTTAAAAATATATATCGTAGGGACCAAATTACAACCCGATAAGTGTTTTCCGAAAAACCGTCAGCATTCGAGTTACACAAGAGGTTTTTTATTCAGTTTAATATGAAAATCAATACACGTTATTTACGATATTACTGTATCCATCTCCATATCGTTTATTTCGTTGTATTTATTATCATAAGTCGTATTATGCTTACGATTTACCGTATGTCAGATCTGACAGCGAAATCACTACTAACAAAAACTACAGGTAACGAAATATCTGGAATAGCTGTTACGTTATCGTCAAATGTATTTTACGGATTGTATTGAACTGCTTCCTTATGTTATTTTAAAACGCGAAAAGGTTGCCTAAGGAGATACTAGCTTTCAGGAATTACGAATGGCTCGAGACAAAGGATGGATTACGGAAAATCTACTTCGTAAAAGTTGTGTGGGAACAGTAGCCGGATAGTTATGAAATCCCCGATCCTTAATCCTTCTTATATATCCCGCAATCACTTTAAATCGAAAGTAAAATTTCGCTTTGGAGGTCAGATGAATGAATATTTGTTACATGATGGAACTACAAGCCAATTTTAAGTGTAGGGTGTGGATGTCATTAAATCTTTAATATATATTGTCGTGTGTTTCGCGGCTCGATCAGGATATTGAGCGGTTGACAATTTAGAATATTTATATAATTACAGTATTGGTTTAAAATATTCATAATTACAGCCAGACAAATTAATAATAATAACAATGATGATATATGACAATAATAATACAATAATGATAATAATAAAAGTGACAATAACAAAACAATTAATGAACACAAATATAAATATAGTATTTACAACCACAATAATAATCAGGATAATAATAGTAAACGATAATATTACATTTCAGAAACAACAAATCAAACAATTAATACATGACATAAAATTTAAGATAATCAAAACAGTAAACATGATATAAAAACAAAGTGTAATCAACAAAAATTAACAATCAAAATACGACACATCAAATAGTGATAAATGTCATTAGTAAATAATAAATACAGTTTACACACAAGACAGAGTTCAAAATAAATAATCGTTAGGAATTTATTCCAGGTAGACAAATAGAAAACTAGACCCATTAACAAAAAAAAAAAAAAACAAAAAACGCTGGTCTTAACCCTTTCTAACCACTATTCTTGTAATAACTAACAATCGTATAGTGTTCACTTGCAAATACCTTTGCTATCTACCTTAACAGTGTATGAATGAAGTTTATTGCACTATTTATTTCACTTATACACTTATAGTTTTACTGTAACTCACCGATAGTATTTTTTGGTTACTGGAATTACTCGTGGCGTCATCTTACTCGTATCGAACTGGATTCAAGACTTCTCGCTGGAATGACGTAGTAACGTCTCGCAGAACAGAACTGATTTTTAGGAATGGAATGGAATGGAATGCAAAGTTGGCGGGAGTTTATTACTCCCTACTTTATCGCAGAACCTGGACAGAGTCCCTTGCTGCTGGATGATTCTAATCGGGCTTGGTTTTTAAAAGGGTTATTTTATATCTCGGGTCTAATTTTTTTCAAGTTTTGTGTATTATTATTTTAGTGAATTCAAGACGGATTTAATTGCATTCCAATCCGTTGTTCAACCAGCGTTATCGAACCCATTTTATGGGCCGACCGCGGAAGGCTAGGCTTATGAAGCCTGTCCTCCCGACGCAATTCCCCTTCAGACCGTCTTGAGTTTTAGCTGGTCTTCCAGAGCTATTTATACTGCTAGCCTCTTTACCTGCCGGACCGGACCCAAGTCGAAGCGTGAGAATAGTCGACCGAGGCGTTTGTTCCCATGAATTCTAAACCTGGTCTCTTCTCATCGTACAACAGGTTTTCATTGTGTGTCAGCGGGCAGTATAACAAAAGACGATTGTAAAACAGATCTATTCTTTACAAAAAGGAATTTTCTTTTTGTCCCTTTCTGGTTTCTCCAAGTATTATACTTTATATTACTTTCATGATAATTGGTAGGAATCTGTTACTCAAGCCTGTTACACCGGTCTTGTTACAATATATATGTTACCGTGAAAGTCCTATATCTGGCAAATGTCGATATTCTGTCGAAATATACCAAATACGTCGGTGAAAGACCGAAATATTTGCTAATTTTGATCTTCGCCGGTATATGTCAACAAATACAGATAACCTTTGGTGGGGGTCGAAATGATAACTAGAAATTGAAAAGTAATCATCCGATACCAGTTTGTAAGGTAAATAGATTACGACAAACCGTCTTTAAAAAGGAAATTTAAATTTAAGCCAGGTATAATCTACGCTCGCTAACTTTGTCTAATTAACGTTAAATATAAAAATTATATGTTATTCTACAACATTGGAGGCGATTAATCAAATTCACCGCATTTTTAAAAAAAATTAATCAGATTTTCAGCATTTTATAATTGAAAGGACCAATAAGAATATTGGTTTGTCGGGCATTTCTCCCACTACCACCACCCCGTTCGGTCACCCTAGAGCATACGACCGAATGTCTGTGCCACAAACGACTACTGTGTCGGTTTAGTGACCAATATACTAATTAGCTCCTAGAGCTTACCTAATTGCGTGAGCGGAATAAGCGTGGTGCTCTACACCACTCGCTTGCGTGTTCCACCGCTCACTTGTCATATATTACTAAAATGGGTAGGCGCACCGCTTCAACATACAAGAATATATGACTTGTCAATACATAAATTTATTCCGTCAATAACAGCAATTTGCTGCCATGCCTAGGTCGCTGAATGCCAGCATGTACCTGTCCACCAAATTAGAGCGTTTGGAGATGTATTTTGCTGACGGCCAGCCATTTCTCGAGGGTAGCTTCCCACAGCAAGCAGTAGGAGTCGTATATACCTTAAACTACTGATGCCGGTTGAACAAGGCAACGGCATCAAAGTACACCCACACTGTCTAACAATGCGACTCACGTCACATTGACTCGTCGCTTATAATTGGCCAATTTTCCTCTTACCTCTAAGTTCCAGCGTGGCCTGAGTTCTGCCTCCCCCCTCCAAGAGCTGGGCAGTCGAACATCATGTGTTCGTTTGACTGGACCTCCCCGCAGACGCACAGTTCATCAGCTGCCAGGCGGAACCGAAACAAATATTGGTTCAAATTCACATGGTTCGAGAGCACTTGGGCCCCCGTTGCTCTGAAAAACGAACTAGAAGTGTACTATCCCCCCAAGTCCTGTATAAATCTATACCAGAACCTACCCTTAGTCGTGGCGTGCCATTCTTGTTGCCATGCTTTCACCGCGTAGCTGTAAAGTCTCCTCCGCAAACGAGAGATGGGCAACTGTTCGAAATTTAAAATCGATCCATTGCGATCACCGTTCCACGGCATCCACAGCCCGTACACAGGGAATAGTGTCTCACTCTCCCTGACGCCGACTTCTGCTTCATCATACGGTGCATCCGGAAACAGTATCCAGGAACGCCTGGTCGCTACAGATGTTATCGTGTGATCCCGATCACCAAACCAACTTCGAACACTGGACAGTACGTGCAATGGCTTTGGCCGGTAACATGACTTGGCAAGCTGCTATAGGTTGTGTTGCAACTCGTGTATAGAGTTTTGCCAAAATTTGAGTTTTGCTTCCTTGATAGCATGAACGTACTCACTATGGGCGCACCGGTAAATCCGCAGACCCTCAGCGTGTACATCTTCAACGATAATCCCGTTAGGGGGCAACGCTAGTACCTTCTACGCGTGGTTCTAACTCTTGCACGCAACACGCTCAGGTCAGAGGACCACCACCTCTTCCGGGGTTTCTTCCTGCGTCTAACAGACGGCTCCCCGGAAGCAGAGATCATGACGGTTCCAGGCACTCGCAGATCAGCGGACTGGCTACTACCAAAGGGTCCGTCATTGGCTGAGGCCGCCGTAGGACCCTATCGCAGCCAGTGTTGATGGCCCAGCTGAGTTAATCAGCTATCAATTCCACCTCCTCCGTGTACTCCATGCGCCATTCCAACCCCTTGTAAGGCAGCCGTACACTCGAGTGGCAGCCAGTTCTGATCCAGGCCCCTTAGATTATAGCGACCCGAATCTCGAGCTCTTAGGCCGCCTCCGTAAGCGATGTCATAAGTTGTAAGCCTATGATCACATACACTGGCTTCAAGCCAGACAGTCCAACTACTTGTACTCCTAAGCAGATCGTCCGTCACCAAGGTAAGTTTCCCTCAGTTTGCAAGAGAAAATCGGCGGTTGTTCTGCGTCGTTAAGCAAGAAGAGGTTCCTGACTTCTACAAAATGTGCGAGACCAGCGTCTCTGGGGTCAGTGAGTGGTTAACCCCAGGTGGAAAACTTGGCGTTAGCGTCCAGAGCAACCAGCATTCTGGAGCCCGGGAGACCATTCAGAATCCGTCCCAACTTCGCCAGCAAGTTATTGATACTTCATCCAAGCTGGAAGTATCCCGACATTAAACGACATCGAACGTATCCCTCGCGACTCGCTCGACGGTGAATTACTCATCAGAAAACTGGGGCATCCAGAAGACACCCAACGAGACCGTGCCGACTACGATCGCAGATAGTGGCCGTCCCCCACGAGAGTGAATAACATCAACCCCAATGAAGCCGACCACCCTATCCTCGACCATGTACGGCTTCTAGATCAAAAGGACCTCGAAGTCGTAGTCTTCAAGGATCCTCATGACTTCGTTGGTGGCCGTTCGGGAATGATGCAGGCTTAACTGTCCTAGGCGCAAGCGTTCGATATGGTGACGACCGTCCTCGAAAGCTTCCCCCAATTCAGGCGTCACCATACGCCGTATTATTCACGATCTTCGCTCGGACTATGTCGTGCGACCTGCATTGTTTGCCCCCCGATTCGGTTTCCGGCATCAAAGCCTTTCACCCAAGGTACAAGGAGCGCACTTTGCCGACGCGGTCTTATTAGGGCATATGGTAGTCAGCTGCCCTGTGCGCAGCAAGGGCGCAATGACCTTACATCTCCGACTGTGCTCTACTGCGGAGAGAGAGGTGTGACCAAAGCCTTGAAATTTGAAGCACCGGGGTCCTTCTGTATGGTCGACGACCCTGCAAGAGGTCCACTCAAGGAACAGCCGTCACCGGCCACCAAGACCTGCCGGATCTTTGGCAAGGTTTCAATTATCCAGTGGCTCTTTGGGGTCTCTTTCCGTCCCAACTACCGGACCACTCTGGTCCTCTTGAGGAAGTCCTCAACAGCCATATCCAACGCAGGAGTTTGGCTGTGTATGGCCCGGAGGATTTTGATCTTACAAAAAATATGAACTGGTAATTAAATTTAATAATAATTAAACTAGTATATATAATTCAGTAAAAAATATGTTACTGATTTCGACAGTTATTGTGGGGCTTAAATAAATACATATATTGTTTGAGAGTTTATTTTAAGCCGCTTTAGATGCGCACTTTGCATTTGCATCGTTTATCTGTGCAGTTAACTGCTAAATATAAGTACTTACATTAATAATAATTAATGATTGAAGTGATGACACGGTTTAGCCATTATTCTTATACTAGATTACGCATTTTAAATAATTATTTAAAAGTACACGAAAATCCAAAATTACCACAAAACTAATATTTTTCTAAATTACTGTATTAGCTAAAATTTAAGTAATAAACTATTTTATTACAAGTTAAACAGTATTATTTATTACAGTATTCAAATTAAACAGAAGTATTACACTACTGTTAAGTAATAATCGATTATTGATAATTTTAAATTACTGAATTTTATTTTAAATTTTTTTCCTTGTATGCTTGCGAAAAAAAGACTTTAAAGTAGAATATTCATTTATCCTATCTTTATTTAATTTAATAACTTCCCCTCCAGAGAAAAGGCAGTTTATATAAATACATTGTTTAAAGATAGATAGGGTTAATTTAATCTTTCCCTTTACATCACCTTTATCAGTCTTCCTTATGGGTGTAATGCATCTAAAGCACCTAAAGTAAAAGAGGCCTGTCAAAATATCTTAGTCTAAGAGTAATGATGTTTGTTGTACAGCTACTCATTTTAATGAACGAAATAAGGTTCCACTTAAATTTTTGAGTTTACATTAGAGTATATTTTAAGTACTTTGTACCAAGCTTGAAATAATAAAATAAAAAAAGAGTTTAAGAATTAAAATATGCTTGCTGTCGTGTCGCTGGTGAAAATTTATATAACGTTTATTTACGATTAAGAACCTGAAAAAAAAGCTTCCTGTAATGTACCGTATTACATGTAAAGTTATGAACCGATTCCGTTGCGATTTCTTTAAATGGTCGGGTATGCCACAGGGAAACTTATAAAATAAATTTGAGTATTAGGATGCAAGAATTTACCTGTAGACTACGTCCAGTGAAGTTCTGGCTGAACGGTTTGAATTTTACTTTTCTACTTCCACATTCTACACAAATCCGGAGATAGAGAAAGTCGTTCCGTCGTTGAACTTGTTACTGGCTCTAAGGTCACTCTTTAATCTGTGGTCGTATAGAAATTTATGTTCCTGCATAAATTTGAGTCTGTAAATGAAAACCCATTAACAATAATTTGCTGTTCTTATTCGGGAAAAATACATCCCGATCTGCCGAAAAATAATGGGCAGAATAGGAGCAAGATGCCTGGAAGGCTTGAGATTTCATCTAAGCGGTATTTTTGCCCGTATTGCGATTTCTCCGAGGATAAGTCGGTCTAATCTCCTTTTCCTTTTCGTTGACCCCTTATTTCCGTTTTCAGACCCTGGCATTCATGCTGAAGATGCCGGAATTATAGAACCGATTTATCTTTGATGTGATGTGACTGGTACTCGGTTTCCTGAGCCGTTAACTGGTGGCTACATAATACACCTAACGGCTGAAGTACCTGGCAGGTAAAGCCAAGCCTTCAAATTTAAAAAAAAAAACCTTTACCCGATAATCACTAATCATATCGAATTCGCTCGCTGTGCAGGCACTAGGCAGGATGGTTGATCTGATAGAGCAGCTGTTAGATAAACCAAAAACTTACCAGCGACATAGGTCTCCAGTCCTCATTAGAGGCCTGATCTAAATCCACAGAAGCTAAAAAGAGGAAGAAGAAGAGAACAAAAATGAGGAAAAAAGTAGATTGAAAGAAGTGACTACCCACTGAGGAACCGAGGTAGGACACGTAAATCTTCAAGGCCCTCTATTCAGGTAGCGGGCGTCTATCTCGCCAAAACCTCTTTGAGGTATCACGTCATTTAGATTGGAGCAGCTGACCGACTATTTTGGGTCGAGCCGTTTACATAAGGAGTAAAAATATTTGTTTCTTCGGAAAAAAGAACCATCTAAAAATCGATACAGAGAATTAATTGTTAAAGGAAAACCCTTGCCCATCCCAGGAATTGTTTAGCCAGACTTCTTCTCTCGGGGTTTTGCAATTTTTTTTTTAAATATTGAAACAAATAGTTGATAAAAATTGGTATTTCATAACATTTACCGTAACATTTATTCTTGCTATACCCCATTGTAAACTTTCACTATATTGTAGAAAGTGAAACATTTCAACCTGTTTAAATTTAAATATGACTTTCATTTATTAATATGACTATAGAGAAATTAGTTTACCCTATCATTGTTTTGAGTTCTACTAATGTGTATCTACAAGATTAGGATAATTTTTGATGTCCAAAATAAATAAATATAGTTAAATTGTAATCTAGTGAAACTTATTTAGATTAACATCGATTATGCTATTAGTAGTGCACGTATTGTTGGAAGGTACGCTCCATAGAATGAGCGTACTTGAGAGGCAAATTGTGGAACGAGCTACCTGAGGTCAGCCTGCATTCGAGGCGAAATAAACAATTTTTCTTGTAGCTATTTTTTTTTCTTTATTTTTAGTGTTATCCCACCTAGATTGCCTAAACGCATGTAAGCCGAAGCGACTATCATTACTTCCTGTATTTATAAGGGTGTATTTTATTATTCGTTGTATTGTTGTACGGTAAGAAAACCATTATTTCGATTGAAAATCAGGTATTATTTAGTTTTTATGTAAGAGGTTCTCGGAATTTTTAAATGTGTGAACCAGTTCGATATTTTTTTGTCTTATCACGGGTCACACGACAATATGAATTTTAACTGATTTTAGGTTTAAATTCATATGTTTTAAGCGTTTTACTAAGAGAACTCTTGAGTCCTCTAGTAAAGTTCTCTCTAGTTTTACTAAGAGAGCGTTTTTAAGCGTCTTACTAAGAGTAAAATGCTTAAAACAAGTTCAATTTCGTTCTATATTTCAGCTTCTGAGTAGTATCTGTTTATTTTTATTTTGAAAAATTTGACGATTTTTTCTGAACAAACCTTTTTTAGATTGAGCGGTAAATCAAATTATGTTTATATTGAATGTCTCATTTGAAAAAACTAATGGAATCGTACAAATAAACAACGGATTACGCTTTAAAAGCGTATGAAACTGTTTAAATTCTACTTCTCGTTAGTTAGAAACCGCAAGGTCAACAATGAATCGCGCTGAATTGATAGCTTCATTTACCTCTTGTTTTCATTTCTGTTTTGGTTATTGTCCCGATGGATAGTATTTATATCATAATTTTATTTTTTTTAATTTTGGTCCGCCTGCTACAAGGGGCCTAAGAGTCACGGGTTAACACCTCTGTTTTAGTCCTACTCTTATTTCAACTTATACATCATTTTTTAGATTAAGTTTTTAGGCGTTTTCAACAATATACTTAACTAAACATCTAACTTGAACCTAAAATTGCAGGATGTTTTGTCTGCAAACAGTGTTTCAAAATTTTCTACTCTGAACTATTCAATTTTTTACAATTGAAACGTTTAATGTTTGAATGTTAAACGTTTGAATGTTTTCGACCATGTACTGCAATTCTAACTGAGATTCTGTACTTTTCACTTCCTGAATATTTTCTTGTATTTTAACGGGATTATTTCAGCACTAAAGGAATAGGCCTGTCCGAAAACGTATAAAACTTCTTTGCGTTGAATCGATTTAATATCTTCGTAGCATCCTGTAATGAAAGTGAACTTTCGTCGGTTTGTGCTACCTTACCTATTTATTCCTCGAATTCCTTCTCTTTTCTTCAGTAACAAAAGTTTCTACGTCGATCTTAGTAGAGATCAGCAGAACTGAAGAGGATTTCAATGAATCGTGATGTTAAACGAAATCTGTTTTTCCTTTTCCCGGAAGTTTATATTTATCTCATAATTATAATAATCAGTATTTTTTATAAATTAAAAGGAAGCGACAGCATGTCGGGTGTGCTAATGATGCGAGCTAAAAGATATCACAGCTTTTAATCGATGTAAATAATATTTTTTATTAAGGAGCATGACAGTATTAAATATGTAACATATTTAAGTATTGTATTTTTTCTAATTTTCACCATAACAATACGATAAGTTTTAAAAATTTAGTCCTAAAAGGAGACACAACCTTGCATTCGACAAATTTGTTAATGATTTGGAATCCTTTATTATGGTTTACTTAGAAACTGATAATTTTTTGAATTCATAAAATGGTTTGACCTATTATTGTTTTTTAAAAAAAAACGCAGTAGGTAGTACAAGAATCTCTCAAATTAATGGAAGTGTGTGTGTACTTGTATGGGCGAGAGAAATATAGAGTGTGTGTATCTAATAAAGTTAAGTACCATGCATCAGGTTAAGTTCATGAGATCTGTCAAGTGCACAATGAAACTGTTATTTAATATATGTATATTTTGAAATTTCTTTGCATTATTTTAACAGAATACGCGCGCGCGCGCGCGCACACACACACACACACACACACACACACACCTTAAATTAGACTGCATGGATTGCATCCAGAAGGGTGAATGAGTTTTAATATTTATTTTTTTTACTTTTTTCCAAAATTATTATAATTTCTTTCGGCTGATGTCGTCCGGTCCGGATTGACAAATTTTGGCTTTAGGTGTTTGTGCAGTATTTGCGTTTGATAACGAGTTTTTTTAATTGAAATGAACGTCTTTTGGAATTTTTAAGAAGCGGAAACGTAATTGTATATAAATAACGTACTAATTTATAACTCTACCAGCCGGTCAAGGCGAGCGAAACGAGCCCTTCCCGTCTAGCCAGGGGACTTCGCCCCCTGGTTCCCTTGTTGTTTTCATTGTCCTCATGTTTGTGAGAATAATACTGATAAATGACGATTGAAGTCTAAAAAGCTCTCTTTCTTCCAATATTTTCCTCGTTCTTGACATAGAAGCTCTGATATACTCCTACTGTAGATTAACATATCCCTTTTTTTCCCCTTTTCCATTACTCTACGATACCCTATATTTCGGGAAGAGGTCGAGGTAGAGAGCTAAAATCGGAAACGTTATAAAACGCATAGTCTGTTTTTTACGTCGAATAACGAAATCAAAAACGGTATGAGGTCGTCGATTAACAGGAAAAATTCACAACTTCATCCGTAAGGGAGGATAGGGTCTCTATCTATGGCTTAAAACCTTCCCCGTGATAACACCAATGTCTCTTGAAAATTTGGAAGTAATCGGTCGGTTGGTTGTCGCGTGATGCTGTTGCAGACGGACAGAATCGCCACAAACTTTCGCATTACATTAAATATTATGGCAGCTTATAATAATTTTACTGACAAGACCATTGGTAAGGTTGTGAGGAACTCGTACTATATTTGTTATGAGATTTTATAGTATCTTTTATTTAAAAGAAACAAAAGTCGTTTACATTTGCTATTTCATAAAATCAATTGAAAATTTTCCCAACTTAATCAGCATTTTCTTGCATATGAATAATTTAAGCCTGCTACATAAACCGATTCTGTTGAACATCACTTTTTCGTAGTTTTTATACGGTTCATTTATCATTAAAATAAGCAGATTACAAAGACGTCAGATCTACAGTACCGTGATGGAACAACCTTTTTTAAGAGAAAAAGGATGAAGAATAAATGTACGTGTTTTATAATCTTAAAGTTATATCTTCGGAGGTGATTTTGAAGTTTCATAACGACAGTAAAAAATCTAGTGATCTTATTTTTCCTCTTTATACTCTTAATCTACGTAGTTTAATTTTCAGTAACGAAATTTGTCTTTAAAAACTTAGTAAAAATTAAAGAAAATTATCCTTATTACATTTTAAGCAAACTCTACTTCATTCCCGTGTGAAACGTGCATTCGGTATCTAATAACTGATCCTTTCATTCTTTTCCTCTTCCCATTGTGGTGTTTTTGGATCAACAGTTTTTTAGTTAGGCGTAAATTCGATTTAAGTTAACAAGTAATCAAAATAAAAATCTTTTTTTTTTGTTTTAATTTAGGTTTTATTACGAGCATTGATTTTCCAGTAATGATAGAAAAAAGATTGAGAAATAAAATAACGGCACTCTCGATTGTTTTTCCGTTACTATAAAAACAATTATTAATTTTACTCAACAGAAATAACGTGACTGTATAAGCCTATACAGATGTTTAAAAAAGTACGGATGACTTTAAACGTGTGTAGGTGTGTGTTTAGAAGTGTATAATATTCAAAGAAAATTGTACGTCTGTATTATATTACAATACGTATAGAAAGGGAATCGGAGGCTGCTATAAACCACTTGACTACGTGATGATGTGTATCTTATAGTTAATATCTGCGATGCAGAAATGTAGGTCACTACTGAATCGGATTCAAGTTCAGGTCTTACAGAACATAGAATTCCGCTCCTCTATTACAATACGATTAGAGCGCTTTTTATTAGTAAGATACAGTCTTCATTTTTATTTCCTTGTACGAAGTAAAGGAAGTAGTGTAATAGCGAAAATTTTGGGTTTTCAGATTTCAACGGAAATATCCATTTTGACCATCCCTGAATCCATTTTGACTAGTTTCGGCGTGACGTCTGTACGTACGTACGTATGTATTCGCATAACTCAAAAACAATTAGCCGTAGAATGTTAAAATTTTGTATTTAGGACTGTTGTAACATCTAGTTGTACACCTTCCCTCTTGATTGCAATAGACTAGGCCAAAAAAGTGTATACAGTCGGACCTTTAAATAAAGCGGGGTTTAAAGTTTTGAAACATTTGGATTTTAGAATTTCTCTTAACTGTAGAAATAAGCCCTCGTTGAGAGCTTTTCAACGATATATCATAAGTGGTACTTATTTTCATTTGTTCCACAGTTGTAGCCAAATAACATTTTAATTAATGAAATATTTGGATTTTACAAGGGGAAGGAAATCAGTTCGAATCCGACTTCATATACATATATTTTTTTAACTTGTTTTTACTTTAATTTAAAAATATTGATTTATTAATATCTAACTTCTGATTGTGAAAAAAATGTAACAATAAATAATTCAATAATAACAATATAAAGAAAAAAATATGAAAAGAAATCAGAAGTTATTACTGAAATAGAATTCTATGTCCTTTTCATTTTCAAAACTTTTTACAATCAGAGGATATTAATAGAAAAATATATTTAAAAAATAAAATAAAATAAAAATTATGTGTATGATGTCGGATTTTAACCGATGTGTGCATGGTTGCGGATCCGACATGTTCTCACTTACACCACATATCTACTTGAGCGACGTGAAACAAAATTAATATATGGAGTAATATAAAATGCTAACGAAATTTTTAAGGGGCATTTTTCTTGAGTATAATTGAATATTGCATGTTAGTAACTTGAAGAATATGAAGACACGTAAACAGTGTACTATTCACACATGCAATATGGTTCAAATCGGTGTCCCCAAGCTCGTGTCTTCCTCTTGTTAGCTACAGTAATATGGATCTTAGGTGCCTTATACTAATTTAACGTTTTGTAGAAAAAGGTCAATATAGTTATTTTCTTTCAGAATTTGAAATAGTTTGCTTACGAAAAACAATTTTTTTTAATGATTTTGAGGATCGCTATAAAATTTAATTTACTAATTTTCAGTCTATAAATATGGTTCTCCACTTACTTGGTTCTACATTTCTCCTATATAAGCACGTAATTTATTTTTATTTATGCATTTGTTTCAGTCTACTTGATAATAAATATCGCTATAAAATTTAGTGACCTTCTGTTTCGTTTTTGTTTTCATTTTGTTGATGGTTACTTCATAATAACTTAAAAAACATAGTATTAAATAGATATAAGACTTACATTTACTTAAAGAGTAATAAAGGGACTTTTACTCTGTCCTAATATTTCAGGTAAGATTGTTGAATTAATAATTGCGTAAATATTTGATGTTAATAAAAACTAATATTTTAGCAATTGTGTAACAGTCCACTTTATTAAAGAATTGGGGGGATCTATCTTACTTTCAAATGAAATAAGTTTAAATGAAGTGCAGCAAAAAATGTGTGTATGTAATTTAGTAGGCGTATAGTTGTGCACATTGCGTGCGAGAGAGAGAGTGATAGGACGAGTGGAACAGTTAGATAATCATTCCTTTACGAATACATCTCGTACAGCTCCTTATACTTACATAGTATGCAGTACACTGTCAGAGTTTCAGGATGGTTAATAGCGCGGTAAGCCAGCCTCCAACCTATGTGCACAGCAATATGCCGCCCTCTATACAAGGAAGTCATGTTGTGTCCACATCAGATTTTTTAAATGTTTTATTACAGGTTTACTTATTTGCTTATCAATGGAATTGTATAATATAGTTTATCTTGTGTTAACATTTTTCTTATAGAAAAATATCAAATATATTTTAGTTTCTCTTTTACCCAATTATAAGGTTTTCAGTACGAATCGCAGGAAGAAATGTGTATATTGTGAAATTTAAAAAAAATTGGGTCTTCTCTGTTAGCAACCGCATCTGTTTTTATTTTCAAAAAACAAATCTGACATTTTATTAATGTTTTATATTGCCATTGTTTTAATTTACTGAAATACGTAAAAAAACATTCAGTTCTTTTGCACAGGTTCTCACTGACTTCAGTAAATAGATTAAAAGAATCTTTTACCCGCTTTCCAATCGGAAAATATATCGTACAATTATAATGTATGGATGGAGAAGTTTGTGGGAGATCATGGATTATTTTATTATTGAATTCGATATAGAGTGAAAGAAATCTTTGATTTAATTTGCCAGAGTAAGCGACGGACAAGTTACCGATATATTTAATAAAATATTAGGAAAACTGTGTATTTACGTTATTATGAAGCCTTAAATACTTACATATATATATATATATATATATACATATACCACTATCTATCTATATATACATATACAATGGTAACGTAAAAGACCGATATAAATAATTTACGGATCAGACCATTTCATTACAGATCGTTTCAGAAACGGATCAAAAAGGAATTGTTTTAGATTTTGCTTAGAAGGGTCGAGAGAAACTGTGGATAAATCTTAATCGGATCGTTAATAAAAACTACGAAATTAATTGTTAAAGCAAAACGGTTATTGTCCGTATAAATACCAGATAATAATTATTCGTATTATATAAAATAATAGTGATGGGACTATGTGAAAATAATAAATACTGTATATAAAGTCGATATGGAATAAAATAAAGTTTGTAGCAAACCACAATCAGTTTGTCCTTGAAGCGTTTCCATAGAGACAACACATTTCGTCGGTGGGGGTGTGCTTTCGTTCAGTTGCTTCTTCGCTGTCGTAGTGTGTTTGTTACTGTGTCTATGTGAGTGTATTATATTAGTTGTGTGAAAACATTATGTTTTGTTTTGTTTACGAAAATGATCGGCGTCGTTACAATTTTTACATTTTCTGTTAACGGATTCTGTTTCTTTATATTACAAGTTTAACGTAGAATACTATTATAATTCCGCTTTATTGTCATTGAAGGTGAAAGTAGTGGGGTATTCGAGAAAAAGATTAGAGGGCGTTAACTTATCCACAGCCAGACGAGATAAGTCATCTCACCGGGTTGGTCTAGTGGTGAACACGTCCTCCCAAATCAGCTGATTTGGAAGTCGAGAGTTCCAGCGTTCAAGTCCTAGTAAAGCCAGTTATTTTTACACGGATTTGAATACTAGATCGTGGATACCGATGTTCTTTGGTGATTGGGATTCAATTAACCACACATCTCAGAAATGGTCGACCTGAGACTGTACAAGAGTACACTCGTACATATCATCCTCTGAAGTAATACCTGAACGGTAATTCCCGGAGGCTAAACAGGAAAAGAAAGACGAGAGAAGTCTTCTTTAATATTTTTAACTTTATGGCACAACGTGGACCGATCCTTCTTAAACAAGTTCAGAAACGATTCGCCCAAGCTACGGGAATTTCATTCGGTAGTGTTGAAAAAATTTTAAACTAAGCAAAACTAATCCCGATGAAGGCTTTAGCAATCGTAACACTAAAAAAACTAAAACGTCCGTGGATAACTTTAATAAAAGTAACATTAGTAAAACGATTTATAATTTTCACATTGACAGAGGTAAACACGTTACTCTTCGATCGCTACTATCGTTCGAAAGAGACAAAATCAGTTTTCAAGGAAGCCTTGAAAACTGTGGCACATTATCAAAGATCTGGTGTTCAAAAGCTATCGATAATATAAAATATTTTGTAGATAAATTAGAAAATCGGGAACTGATGTTATGTTACTTAAGAGCTATTAAAGATTACGGAAACCAAAACAGACCTATAGTTTACACGGACGAATCCTATATACATGCCAGTCATACCAAACCGGTATCGTGGGGTGACGGCTTTGACCGCAACCTTGCCGTTCAGATTTCTAAAGGCAACCGTGCTTGCATTGTTTATGTCGGTTCCGAAAATTTTTTTCTTATTAACGTGCTTCTTATATTTAAATTTGGTACCAAAATTTAGATTACCATAACTATATGAATTCTGTTAATTACGAGCGACGTGTAAAACAACGATTAATTCCTACTCTTCCTTCTAACTTAGTAGTCATAGATAATGCTACGTATCACAACGTGCATCTGAACCGCACTTTGAATCCGAACACGCGAAAAGCAGACACGATCGTTTGGCTTATACAAAATAATGTGTCTTTTCGAGTATAGTATTGAAACCAGAATTGTACAGTTTAGTTAAAATATTCTTACAAACCTTAGGATACGAACGCGTCGAAGGTCCACGGGGCAGAGCCTCCTGGCTTGACGGTCGAGCAAGCGAAGCGAGTCCTAATCGGTTAGTAATACTTAAGTAAGATGAAGCAACGCCAACAAATCAGAGCTAGAATAAAGAACATGCTTACATGATCGAACTTACTGCTCGTCAAAAAATCATAAGGCTTTTTTTTAAATGTTTATAAACAAGTAATAACTAAGTAATAATAACAATAATAATTATAAAATAAATTAATAAATTTTACTACCGCAATTCATTCATTCAATATCGCAGCAGATCTTAAAACACAACTATTTTCGATACAAATTAATTTGATCGATTATCGACTTAGAATCGTATATGTGATTTTTTTGTGGCCTTTTAGTTACGATTAAACATATATACATACATATTTATGTAATCTATGACACTCCTCGCGTAGCGTACAGATTCCAACGCGGGGTTATATATCTAAACCGATTCCGTCGTTGAGCTGCTACGGTGGAACAAACATATTTACATACATACACCGAAAAAACATTACACTCCTTTTTGGGCAGTTGTGTAAAAATATATTTATAGTCGATATTTATAACTTTAAGTAAGCTAAAAGAAAAGAAGGATTTTAGAAACGGCTCGTAAAATGGACTGCTACATAACCTCTAGTGTGGATTTGGATGAACGGTTTGTAGCTCGTTCGGATTCTTCAAAGTTCTGCGGACGAGTGAAGTTGTTCTTTTAAAAACGTTTATTTTTTTGGAGTGGCTATTTAATTTCTGAGCGTCCACATCTAGATAGGATTTTGAGGTTTCCTAGGGGGAAGTCGTCTCTCTTAAACGAGGTTCCTCCAAGAGTGGATTGTCTTTTTTACTATACCCCTTTTCCAAATTCTGCGTCTCTTCCCTATTTAGGTTCTACTGGTGTAGATTGACCCCGTTTGGCCCACGACGATAATTCCACGATCTTTAAGCGGTTTATTTTTATCGCCGTACGATGGCGAGCTGCACATAGACTTACCCAGGGACTATGTTTCCGGTGATAAGCCGACGGCTGAAGCGTCTGTCGGACAAACTCGAGCCTCTTATCCTCCTAAAATACAAATACGGGCTCCTATGGATTGTTCCTGCTCGACTTGTGGATGCGAAAAGTAGAATTATATCCGTATTCAAAATTTGAACCCGATAGGAACACACAAAAAATTGATTTGAAGAAATTTAGGTGTTTTATGCGCATCGATAACCATTCTTTCGAATACGATTCCTTTTAAATTCAGTACGGTCTGTGAGCGTGGAAGTCACCAACATTCCACGGCAGGACTGTAGCGATTCAGTCTTTCTTTCAAAGGTCCCTGTCAGGTTCGGCATTTTCTGTTAAAAAAAATGACCCCACACGTTAGCTTTGAAAAAAATATTATGAGTAAATATATAAATTCCACGTATACAAAATGAACGCAAAATATCCTCGATTTTAAATAATCATCAGAATCCTAACGACAACCGCATATACTGTTATTAAAAAAAAATCAGGTCGGGGAAAAAATAACGTGTTAGCATTACTCCAAAAAAGTTTACTGTCTCTATTATTGATCAAGTAGAGTGTCCATTATTGTTAATAGGTAACCATAACAGACATGGCAGAACTAAACCGGTAGTTTGGTAACAGAAGTAGGTAAGAAAAGGGACGTTTCAAATAAAAAAAAGAAACAGGCGGGCGACTGGGGATGACTTACTGTTAAAACTTTGGAAGCTTTGACTATAGAGGCGGGGTTTTATATACATATGTGTTATTACAGATTCAAATGCGCTTGTAAAATTAAAGTAAATATTAAAAATTTAGTATCTTTTATTCATTTAATGATAAAACCTTCAATTTTAACTCATTTTAAAACCGATCTGTTTGGTTCATCGTTCAGACTAAACTGGACTTTCACGAAGAAGATTTCTCTATTAAAATTTATATTAAATGAGCCAATTTAAATGAGATTTTGATGGTAGTTGAAATTTCTGGTTTTTCTACCAACATTTAAATAAAATTTTGGTTTTACGGAGAAAAATAATACCGATACACACTATAATGTTTAATGAACGTTATGTACTACGTATGTAGGTTACATAGGCTACTCACCGGGATGGTCTAGTGGTGAACGCGTCTTCCCAAATCAGCTGATTTGGAAGTCGATAGTTCCAGCGTTCAAGTCCTAGTAAAGCCAGTTATTTTTGCACGGATTTGAATACTAGATAGTGGATACCGGTGTTCTTTGGTGGCTGGGTTTCATTAACCACACACATCTCAGGAATGGTCGAACTGAGACTGTATAAGACTACACTTCATTTACACTCATACATATCATCCTCATTCATCCTTTGAAGTATTATCTGAATAGTAATTACCGAAGGCTAAATAGAAAAAATGAAAGAAGTTAGAAAAACTCCTGGGAAACCTTTCGATAAGGGAAGAGAAAAGAATTTGTGTCCAAATCACACTGCCAGCGGTAACATCAGAGGAACATGGATTACGTCTTGGGCATAAATACATCTGTACTATAATTTGTCTTTCGAGAGGGATCGTCAATCGCTCGTTTTCTGTAAATACAATTTTTCTATCACCCTTAGTTTTAAATGAATTACGCTAAATATATTTAAAATCTGTAAGGCTTTTAATTTTGCATGGCCATACCTGTGTTAGAATTATTTCCCTGATGCTTTTCTTTTATAAATAGCCTCAGGCACATCCCGAATTTATGTCCAACAATAATCGGCTACCATGTTAGTATTCCATTTCCCTTTATAGCGGCTTTCCATCACCGAAATGTCTTGGTGGAAACGTTCACCGTGTTCGTCACTTACGTCTCCGAGGTTGTCCGGGAAAAACTCCAGATGCGAGTGGAGAAATGTATTTTCAAAGACATATTACATCCCATAGCTCTGTAAGAAGTAAGAAATTGATTAACGATATCATGATAATTGACGGATTTTTGTTTGCCGAGAAAAATTTTGCTAACGTCTTTAAATGAAGCCCAAGCTGCACTTTTACATTATTTAACATCGAGTTAAATACATCATTTTTGACCAACTCTCTTATTTGAGGACCAACAAATATGCCTTCTTTAATTTTTCCTTCACTTACATTCTGTAATTAATGCCTGATGTACAAAAATCCGGCACTATCCTTGTTCATTGCTTTTACAAAATTTTTCATTAGTTCTAGCTTGATATGGAAAGATGGTAAAAATATTTTTTTGGGTTCAACTAAGGGCTCATGAATAATATTTTTCCCATTTGGAGTTAAGTTATCTCGTCTCTTCCGCTCTTTGGTAACATAATGTTTATCCCTAGCTCGGCTGTCCCATTCGCAAAAAAAATGCATGTACTAAGTGCGTGCCTAACATAAAAGCTATAACTTTCAAATCACCACACATGTTCCAGCTATGTTTGTTATAATTTATTTTTTCAAGAAGGTCTTTCACCACATCATATGTCTCTTTCAAATTAATACCGTAAGCCATTGATATCGAAGGATACTTGTTACCGTTGTGTAGTAGAACCACTTTTAAACTGTACTTGGACGAATCTATGAAAAGGCGCCAGTCCTCGGGTTTATGAACTTGTCCTAAGTGCAACAATAGCTCATCAATATTTGTGCAATAAATCAAATTGTTTTCATCAATAAAGTACTGAGAAAGTTTTTTTTTTGTGCTTCGAAAGACCGAAATTTTTGTATTTTTTTAAAAGTAAATTCCAACCTTGCAGTCTTGATCCTAACAGTTCAGCTTGATTTCTGGATAAATTTAAATCCCTAACCAAGTCATTTAATTCAGCTTGTAATATAAGGTGTGGCTTATTGGAAGATAATTCAAAATCAAAATCATTTTTCTCTTCTTCGGTACTGCCTGATTGTACATCGCTGCTTTCGAAACATACATTCACAAGTGACTCAGGAACTGGAATAACTTCACTATGAAGTACAGGCCTGATTACAGATTGCAATGAAGGATATTTTACAGTATGTTTAGATTTTTTAGAAATTGCAGACACACTTGTTAAACAAAAGTAACAGTCGGTTACACGATTCTTTGGTTCACGCCAAACTATAGGTACACCAAATGGCAAAGTCTTCCATGTACCTTTCAGCCATCCTCTTAAATATACAGAACAATTAGTGCATACTATATGAGGAGCCCACGTCTTATCCTGATCACCAATTTTACACTGAAAGTACAAACGATATGCTTTTTTAATTAAAGGTGTAATGTTTTTACTATTTGATTTTACGGTAAACTCACCGCATACATAACAAAAGGCATCCACATCAGTTACACAATTTCGAAGCATTATGACACTGCACTTTTAACAAACTTAAGACAGCAATAAGACTGAACAAAATTAATTCATTCCTAAATCCAGTGCTTAATATAAACAACACAGCTGTGTTTTGAGGTAGTTTTGATCTGCACAGACGTACTTAATCTTGTCCATGAAGGCTCACTCTTCAGTATTAGATATGATGTCATATATGACTATGATATAATTTTATTCTTTGTCTAGTATTGTTTATTTTTAGCTTACAAATTTTGTTGACAAAGTTAAACAATAAAAAATGAGCTAACAAAATACTATATAGGAGTTTAAAATGCTAACTGTACGTTGAAAAATGAAAAAAAAATCCTTTAATTAAAATTTAAAAATTTTTCAAAAATGGTGGGTGATAGAAAGATTCTGAGTTCATATTTGTTTTCAGTATCAAAAAACTGATTAAAATCATGTATCGCATGTTAGGAAACAAAAATTATGTTATCAGTGTATTCGTATACCCGCCTGTACAACATAATTACAAATTTAAAAGAATGTATTAAAACGTTCTAAATATCTGACTAAGACGTTTCTGTTATGTAATTATCGTAAGCTATATTAGTTTTTTGTTGGTCAAAATATATTAACGTGAAAATTATCGGCAGAAATTATTAGCATCGTAAAACTTTGTAATGAAATATTTGATTACATATCCAGAATGCATTACAGTAGTTTAATAATCAGTAGTATGAACCGTTTTAATCGAACAAGTTTTCACTTGAAAATTTTTATTGACATCATTTAATTATTATTTTTTGTTTTTATTTTGTTTAAACATTTTAATTATATTTGTTTGCATTAATAAAAATATTTTTGTCCATTTAATTTTATTCAAATTGAATTACATGCATCACATACCTAAACGAATTGGCAGTTTCTTCCTCGTTTATTCTTATTTTATTACTGGTTTTTCCTATAAAATTTTCACATTTGTTGAAAACATGGATGATCTTCTTTCAGTTTGGATAAAGTTACTCTATATCAATAATCCACTAAATTAGTAATTTATTTTTTTATGGGGTCATGTGATCATGCAGCAGTTATATTTTCATAATTTTGCGATCCCCTTTCTTATTTCCAAATAGAAACCGCATCAGAGAAATTGAAAATGAAACACGAATCCAAGATTATTCACCACCATCTTATTTGTTCACAGTTTTCAATACAACAAATGTAACTTATATTATAAAACTCTCACCTGTAGAATTATCTAGATTTACAACTTGCTTTGGTGAAATTTACTTAGCAGCTACTAAGGTTTCTTCATGTAGCTTTTTTTTAATTTAATTTTTTCATAAAAGTGCTCTCAGTTACAACTGCTTTTAATTTTATTTATTTCTTGTATTTATATTTTACTACATTTTTATATATATAATTTTTTTTTTGTAAAATTACACGGAGTTTTTATTTTAGAATGATTTTTATTTTTCTTTATCGATTATATTTATTATTTGTATAGCTCGCCAGTGTCAGTCACGAGGACGAAACTGCCAATTCGTTTAGGTATGTGATGTATGCAATTCAATTTGAATAAAAGTAAACGACAAAAATATTTTTATTAATGGAAACAAATATAATTAAAATGTTTAAACAAAATCTAAAAAAAAAAATAAAAATAATTAAATGATGTCAATAAAAATGTTCAAGTGAAAACCTGTTCGATTAAAACGGTTCGTACTACTAGTTAGCTCGCCAGTGATCATCATATAAAAAATGTTTTTATTCTTTTCAATTTTAATAAACATAGTAATAATTTTTAGGGTTTGTAAACTATTTTGTAATCTTTGCCACAAAATCCAATTGAAGATTTGTTTCTATAATTAATATCTGACGTATTTGTAGTAAACTGCTACCAATTCAGGTTATTAGCATTTAAAAAAGAAAAGAAAAATATATATATAAAATGCGGCTTCAGAAAAAAGTATGTATTTTTTGATTTAGTAGGTTGCAGAAGTCAAAATATTATGATCCTCTAATGTCATTCTTTATACCAGTGATCCAAAAAATTAAAAAAAAAAAACATTATGTTGTTTTGTCTAAAAAATATATGAATAATAATGGTAAAAGTACTCACTCTTACCAGCGTGAAGCCCAAAATGCCATCACTCGGGACACTTTCGGTTTTTTACACTATCATTGGGAATTAAGTAAATATGAAAGGTTAATTGAAAACACAATTACTTTGTCATTATCAAAGTCTTCATTAGTCCAAAATTCTTTGTTAAATATTTAGACAAACTAAAACATTTGACAGTGACAACATAAATGTATTTACAATCTGTGTATTAGTTCATCTATTGCATTAGTCGGAAAGTTTGGGAAATCTGATCTCTTTATTACTTATACGTACAATTCTGGTTGGCCAGAAATAGTGAACGGCATTCATCCGTGGGAGATAGCTAATAACAGACCAAATATTGTAGTACGAGTTTTCCATGCAAAAGTTGAGATTAGTGAAAGGACTAATTTGTGCAGTAGAAATATTTGGAAAAGTTAAAGCATTTCTGTATACAGTAGAATTCCAAAAAAAAACATGGTTTGTGGTTTGCCCCGCATTCATTTGCCGTTAATATCGGTGGATAATTGCAGATTTAGAAATCCAGATGATATTGATAAAATTATATCTACTGAAATCCCTGATCCGTCTAATGTTGAAACACTTTATGAACTGCTTAAGGTTCGCATGGTACATGAACCGTGCGGTCGACTGAATGCTACTTGCATTTGTATGGAAGATGCCCAACGTCAAAAATATTTTCTAAAAATGATTCGCTGAGGTAACCAAAGAAAATGCGATTGGATATTCACTATATAGACGGAGAAATAATGGTAAAACTATAAATAAATGTATTCAGGATGAGTGCATTAAAATAAGCAATCGGTTAATTTTCCCTATAATCCTTTTCTTCTACTTTACTTTCGCGCCCGTATACGTATGGAAATCTATTTAAGTATACGTTCTGTCAAGTACATTCTAAATATGTGTACGAAGGTCATAACTGCTGCAGCGTGACGTTACAGCCAAAGGTGATAGGATTGAGCATGATGAAATCAATAAATTTATTCTTGAATGCCAGATATGTTAGTCCAACTGAAGCTGCATGGAGGATGTTTGCATACTCTATACATGAACAATTGCATACTATAGTTCGCGTGCCAGTCGTTTGTCAGATTATCGAAATGTATACTTCAAAATGGATTCTCCTGAGGATGCACTAATTAAAACCGAGTTACGTAATACACTACTATTTGCATGGCTCAATTTGAACTAATTCGGCTACAAAGTCATATGTATACAGAAATGTCTGTTCAAATCACGGAGTGGAAATCAATGACATATACTGAAGCGTTATTCAAAAACCATAGGTCGAATGCACAGCGTGACCCCTGATCCAGAGCGGTATCATTTACACCTATTCTTCTTGTAGTAGATGAAACCGGTTTTGAGAAATTTGAGTATTAATGTTATATATTTTACTTCCAAAACAGCTGCCGTGGCAACAGAGTTGATATTAGATGATGTTGAATGGGAACGTTGTTTGGAAGAGTCCTTTTCCCTGTTCTTTTCAAATGCCATCTCGGCTTTGACAGTTATTCGCGTTTATATTTCAGTCGCCATATGATGCTTTGAATTAATGGAATCTTTATAAAGAATCGAAGGTCTGACTTTTTTGTGGAACTAACACCATCGAAAAAGCCTACCAATTAGCTCTTCAAAATATCTCAGAGACACTGCGACTTCATAGTTTCTTTCTCTCTCATTTTTTGATTTACCTGCCGTAGATGGATCATTACAAAATACGAATATTCAGAATAAAGAAGAAATTCAGATTGTAGATCTAACGCAGATGATGACTAATTCAAATCCAATTTATTGGTTTTCACCCCAGATTTCTCAAAAACTACTGCAGATACGGTTCTGGGACCTATTTTATTAAATCTTTCTGGTCAAAAACCATAGGAAATCACTAATTCTACCTTTTAATTAACGCTCTGAAAATTTCAGTACGACCTCATTTCACCGGGGTAGCTGAAATCCGAGCGAAATCTTTCAGTAGCCGTAGCTCGCAAACGAAACATTTTAGGACGTATGAATTTATGAATTTTTCCATTATTTTCACGAGTAGAATGTTGTGAAAGTCCCGGGAAAACTTCACACACAACACACACACCTTATGATGGTATAAAAGCCAAAAGCGTCCTGAGTAATGGTAGTCACCCAGGTAAGAAATTGATATTTATTATTATTATTCATATTTTTATATTAATTCTGTCGATTGGTTACAGCTATATTTGATGAAACTTTTTTTTCTTACTAAAAAAGTAACAGTACAGCATAAATTTTTAATTAAAAATAGCAAACTATAACGGTTTACATTTTAATTTAGAAATCCTTCATTACGTGTGCTGTCACAGTCAACAAATTTTTATAATACTACTTTAATAGTAGAAAATATTCATCTGCAGAAAATTTCTTTTTTTATTTGTGGGTATTAATTCCGTACTATATTTTTACGCGTTTTCGACTTAAGATTAATTTTTCTCAAAAGCTATCTAACGGAAATTTCAAAATGCGATAAAATAAATTTTACATTTATTAAGTTTCGTATCGCATTTCATGCATCTATACGTTCTATAATAATACAATTATTTAAACAAAATTCAAAAATAAAAAATACTACAAAATGTTCACGTGCTCAGGTAATATTTAATTATATTTGAATTATATTTTCTGTCAAAACTGGCCAAAATTTGTCATTTGTTTCAGTCAGACGGTGAATATAATTTAAAAAAATACCCGTAGATAAATAAATAAAATAATTTTTGTTTTTAATATTTTGTAGTTTAACATAAAATTTATTTTGTCAGAAAAATTCCTTCTAATAAAAAATTATTTATCTATCTTTTTTCTGCTGGATAGAATCAGTTTATGACCTGTAATATTTTCTCCTTGTTTATCGTTGATTTTTTTTTATAAAATATTAAATTAAAAATCATTCACTTAGTTTAAAATTATAACTTTCTTATTCGTTCATGTTTGTTAATATTAATTTTCTAAATTAGTATCTAAGACACATTTTTTAAGTTTCAAAAAAAATTGATGCTTTATTGTTTCTTTTTTTAACGATAAATAATGTTAAAATATCACTTTTTGGCTGATACACATAAAAATAGACTTTAAATCTGCGTATTTAAATTTATGATAATATTTATAATGATTGACATCAGTTGCTGGTAGTTCTGCAACCGATTGATGTACTGGTAGTTCTAAATTTTATTGTATTTTATCATTTAAAATTCATCGTTTTTTGTTAGTACATGTTGAATTACACGTAAGAATAAGCCCCGTTTAAAAATATCATAGTAAAAATAAATAAGATTGACGGTTTACAAAAATCGTAAGTCTGTAAATGAGTAATGTAACAGTCTACGCAAATTCGTATAATGTGAGATAGGTTAAACCGAGTCTGTAGTGTATGTAATTGTTATAGTATTCTCTCCTGTTCTTTTTAATATAGCGGTTTTCCCTGTTTCTTATGGGAGAGATTTAATGATTATTTTTGTTGCCACAAACAAAACAAAAAAAAAGTTTTTAATATGCAAATATATTAAAAAAATAATAAAAATATTCCTAATACCATAACAATTCTAGACGAGTTAACAGAATTAAAATACCCGAAAGATTCTCAAATGTGATTTGTTAAATAACTATCACAATTTATTTTTATTAATTATTTTAATTAATTAATTCTTTTAGGAAAGTGAGGAACTTTTGTTTGTTACTTTTTTATAAACAAAATTCATTAGTAGGTGTAAGCCGTTAGGTTGTGTGGTAATATTGCACCGAAATAATACATCCTCACTTGCTAATTAAAATAATTTTTTTTGTAGTATTGTATACGTATCTGTAAAATAATTATTACCATGTCGATGTGCAATTAAAAAGTAATTAGAAATAAAGCAAACATTACGTACATTTTAATAATTTACCTGTAATAATTATCTCTAAAACAAATACCATTATTACGGTACTAAATATCAAAATTAAAAATTATTAACAAACTGAAAAATTTACTTAAAATTACATCAGAATATAAGAATTTTAATATAGTTTTTGAAAACGAAGTTATTGTCGTCAGTTTGATCTACTTACTACAGAGTTGGTGTTACCACTTCGTTTGGAGAGTGTCTAACAGCTACAACACTCACTACTTGACTGCTTGCTGGAATAACGGCGTATTCAAGCGCTTCTCGTGTAACGGTACTTTCTTGAGGACTATCACAATTTGAAAGCGATACCGTCTTTATAACATCGTTGTACTCCATGTGTTTATATATTTTGAAATCTACATTCGTTTTTAACGGTTTTAATTGTTTTTAAATCGCTTCTACTTTTTATTTTGTTACAAAAATCTATTTATAAAAAAATCTTTACGCTAATTAACGTGCACACTTTGTACAGTAGAGTGCATCGGAAGCACTGACTGCTTAAATAACATGCAAAACTCTAAAACAAGTTTGGTTATAATGTGAGTTTTTTAAAAAAAAGTACTGACCTTCCACAATTCATATCTGTAATTTTTTTTTTGTTATTTAAATTAACCATCGGCTACTAAAACCATTAGCCATCGTGATGTAGATATATCAGTAAGAATAACTTGAACGTAATAAATAAATGTTTAATTCAGATCAGAACATAATTGAGATCTCTCTTGGAGATCTGCTGCTGAAATTTATTAATGTCAGATATCTTATGTTATTATCATTACGTTATGTGTTAATATTATTGATCGGCTCTGAAATTTATGGATAAAGGTGCTGCTGTATCTACAATGAATCTGTTCGTTTCATTCTTACTTTATTAGTATTGTAGCGTATTCGCGGCTCGATCAGGATATAGAGAGATTGATAATTGAAAATGTTTATATAATTATAAGTTATTAGTTTAAGAATATAAATAGAATAAGACAAATAAATAATAACAATAATGACAACAGTAATAATAATAATAAACAATCACAATAATAATCAGAATAATAATAATGAAAACGGCAAACAATAATAATGATAATAATAAATGTCAATAATACACAAATAATAAGTATAGTAATCATAACCGCAACAATAATAGTAATAATGATAATAACAGACAGTGATTACATACAAAACAGAATTAATCGTCAGGACTTAAATATTGAAAACCAGAATTTAGTACCATTAACAAAAGACATTAGTATGACCGCTAATCTAACATTTTTACAACTACTCTTGTATTAAAAACAATAGTACAATAGATAGACAAGTATAAAGTTCTTTTACTGCAAATACCTTTTCTCTTCACAAATAAAACTGCCCGAACAATTTATGAGTGGAATCGAGTACATTATCTCTTTCACTTTTAGTCTTAACAGTAACTCACCGAAACATTTCTTGTTTTTGTGTACTGGAATTATTCGTGACGTCGCCTTAATTGCGTCGAACCTGTACTAGAAATCCTTCACTGACCTCCTCGCAGAATAGTCTCGCTTCAAACTCGCATAATAACTCCTCGCTTAGAACTCTATTGTAGCACTCTCTCGCAGACTCTCCTCGCTTACTTAATCTCGCAGACTGTTTGTCAATTGGTCTTCCCCGGAATATTTATACTCTTATCCTCTTTATCTGTAGGAGTAGACCCAACTAGAAGCGTGAGAATGATCGTCCGCCCTCACATTTTCCCGTGAAATTCTAAACCTGGGTCCGGTAACTCTTCTCACGGAACAACATCTGTTTAAGTGTATCAATGGGCACTATTACAAAGGACGATTATTAAACGGATCTATTACTTTTACTAAAAAGGGTTTCTTTTAGCCCCTTTCTGGATTCCTACCATTATTATATTTTCTACTACTTTCTTAATTGGTAGGAATCCGTTTTTCAGGTCCGTTATACCGGTCTTCTTAAACTGCCCTCTCCTAAAAGTTGTTCGTCTTGAACAGCTCCCTGATAAGGCGCCAGGCAATCCAGATTAATCTACATTTTTCTTGAAATGAGGTGATTTCTGTAGACCGCGTCGTTGGCTTTGTTCAGTGCGACGTAAGGTCCCTCCCAATTGGTCTGGCGTTCCTGATATCTTCCCATTGTTTTCCTCACCAGATCTCCTTCCCGAAACCCGGACGAATATTCCCGGAGGTCGTACCTTGCACTTGCTTTGATTTCATCTTGTTGACAGTATTCTACGCAGCGAGTTATTCGTTTCTTCCTTTTCTACACCTTCTATTCCAAACTTCTAGGAGCGGCCCAGACTGCAGGCTTACACCTTCCCGATCGGCTCCAACCGCTACGGTCTTCTTAGTAGTTACGGGTTTGAGCGTAAATAATAGACTTCTTACAGTCTACTTTTCGGTGGCCTGATTTGCCGCAGTCCCAGCAGACCGGTCTATTCTTGCTATTTGATGCTGAAGCAGGCAATCTTCGGTCTCCCGTTGTAGTCGTTCCTGTAATTGTCGCCTTTACCGAAGTCTTGATGTTGCCGCCGTTGATACCTTGTCGCAGCCGACTCCCATTCTTCGAAGACGAGCAGCATGGCGAGACAGCGCGCCGGCTGTCTCCAGTCACAGAGCCTGAGTAAGGACGTCATTGACTGACTTCGCCGACCCAAGAAGAAGAAGGTGCTTCTTGATCTCGGCGTCACGTAGCCCGTCGATGAAGGTGTGTGCTTCTCCTCCTGGATGTATCCCGATGGCAGCCCGACTAAAGCCCGTTGAGCTAGCTGTTCGATCATGGAGACTAATTCCTGCAGCGTCTCGTTGGTCTTCTGGACTCGTCCCCGTAGCTCACACCTGTAGATAGTCAACAACTTCTACTATCCGAAGCGACCCTCTAGTGTTGCGATGACTTTGTCATAGCCGGCCGTGGATGGTACACCCTAAGGAACTTCCGCTTCCTTTCCCTGAAGTGCGGTGATCAGGAACGCGGTCTTCTCTGCTGCCGTCCTACCATTATGAATTGTAGGAATTCATTGCTCAGGTCCGTTATACAGGTCTTGGGTATACAGGTCTATTTTAAACCGACTTACTTTATTGATATTGTAAGTTGTCCAGTCGTTTACTTGCCTATTTCTCTGCAAGCTTCTGCATTCATTATGCTTTTAAACATCGGTCGCATCATATCACGAAAAGAATTGTTATATTATACTAAAATAAAATATCGTCTTGCAACTCCTCCGTGATTTAGACAACTAAAAGAAACGCGAGAAAGTTTTACAACAGAAGGATATACCGCATCAAAATCATCAGTACCCGCATACGCATTGATGATTCGACATTACGAGACGAGTTGATTCTTTGTCACCATCATTGTTTTTCACAATCAACAGAATAAAAAAAATGATATAGTTATAATTTAATCGCAATAATTTCCCAAAATCTGAAATTTTTAATTGATTATGAGTTCCTAATCAATGGACGTTTTGTGACTGGATAAAGAAGAAATATTTGCTGTGCATTTGCAGCAAGCTTTATTTATTCCTTAAATTATAATTATATTTATGTATATAAAAATTATATTTATTTATTCCTTAAATTATAACATAAGTTACTCGTGTTATATTACAGTTTTACTGATAGTGGCTCAAACCAATTTAGCCATTACATTAAGTGTTTTCAATCGGGCATGTAGTTCATGTAGGATTCTGCTACTGTTACTATCCTTCGCCTTCCAGTAATGGTCAATGATTTATACACACACACACATATATATATATATATGGCATATCCGGCCCATATATTTATATGGGACTCAAACATTCAACCCACAATTGCTTCTGAAGGATCCATTTATTGTGAATGAAATATACTCCTGGTTTTTGTAAAAATGATTCGAGTTTTTAATTTTCAACCCTATGTATAAAAAATAACCTTATGTCAAGGTATTATTATGCTTTATGTCGGGGTAAAATACCGTATGTTTGAAAGTGAATATCGGGGTTTTATAGTTGTGTAATGTTTATTAAGTTTACTTACATTGAAAAATTACACTCAGACAATGAAATGGAAGAGCAACTCAGACAATGTTTTCTGTAAGTATTCATTCGTCACACGGTACACGTCCAGCCGATAGGAGAGTTCATCCCGTACTTTAATCAGTAAGTCTGGAGTAATTGATGCTGTGATAGCTGCTTCAATCCTGTGTCTCAAGTCGGGTAGGTCAGTGGGTAACGGTGGCTCATACACTTGATCCTTTATAAACCCCCAAAGAAAAAAATCGCTCGGGTTCAGATCGGGCGAACGTGGAGGCCACGGCAATCCCCAGCGACTGATCCAGCGATTGGGAAAATTTCATTCAACCGACCACGTACAGCGTTATGCTAGGAAGGAGGCGCACCATCTTCTTGTCAAATAAAGTTCTGTGTTTCGTATTGCAGTTGAGGAAAGAGCTATACTTGTAGCATATCAAGAAAATTCATTCCACACACACTTGCTTCCGTGACAAAGAGCAGCCCATAAACTTGCCGTCGGTAGACGGCACAAAAACATTCAGTTTTGGGGAGTCTCGTTCACACTGCAATATTTCGTAAGAATTTTCTGATCCCCAGATGCGCATATTATGAATTTTTATTTTGCCGTTAATTAAATGTTGATTTGTCACAAAATACGATACGATAAAGAAAGTCTTCATCGTTGCGGTGCATCATTTCATTTGCGAACCTTACACGCAAACCGTAATCTGTAAGCATTAGAGCTTGTAACAGCTGTAAGCAATATGGACTCGGTTGTAAGCGTTTCCTTAAAACCCTCCGCACAGACGTCACTGGAATCGCTAATTCACGGCTAGCCTTCCTAACGGATTTCCTAGGACTACGCACAGAAGACTCTCTTACATGTTCAACATTGTCTTCGGACACACTCTGTCGCCCTGTACTCTTCCCTTTATAAATACATCCGGTGGTTTCAAATTGTTTGCACCATCTACGAATTTTATTGTCACTCGAGGGATCACAACGGAATTCCAAACAGAACGTACGTTGAATGGTAATCACAGATTCACACTTTTGCAAACTGAAAAATGCAAAACACTTTCTGTTGGGGGGACGCCATCTTTGCTACTAGCCCTTTTAAGTGAAAGGTACAAGAAACAGTTTATAAGCTTGCGCACAGCTAAAACTGTTTGAGGTGCTCTTCCATTTCATATATAATAATCATTGTACATGAAACTCGAGAAATATTACATAGCTTTAAAACCCCGATATTCAGTTTGAAACACATGATAATGAAGTGTGGGATTGTGAGATTTTAAGGAAAATTGAAGAAGGGATAAAATTTGTGGCAAAATTTACTATAAAAGAAAAACAAAAGTAGTGGGTGATATATTGAAGTATCCAGCATTAGAAAGCAAGAGTAAGTGTGGCTTTTATTTGACAGACACCTCAGCTTGTAGTTTTGCTTTTTGTGTAACTCCAGGTAGCACCATAGGCCGGATCGCCTACTCCACTAAGCCCCAAAAAAAAAAAAATGTTTTCTGTGGTTAAACCATATGGAAGGGTTAAATTTAAATAATTAAACAATTTTATTGATAATTTAAAAGTAATTTTCTAGCAGTTAATTAAAAATTTAACTCATTTTTATTTCTTTAATTTCAGGTGGATGTTGTGGTTCAACAAAAAAATCAACCATTGTTGGAGGCTGGGCATGGGCATGGTGGCTTGTGACCGACGTCCAGTATCTGTCACTTGAGGTAAAAATCCTGGGGTATTCCATTTTGATTCAACAAATTTTCAAAAATTTTATCGCATCATTATTTTTGAATTTTTTGATATTTGGTATATTAAAACTGCTCCTTTGTAGTAGTCAAAAAATATTTTTTTTTTTTTTTAAAGTTTTTTTTCTTGAGAACAGACTATCTTCTAACTCACCAGCAGGTAAGAACAGCCATTTTCATCACTTTTTCCATGAGAATTCTTATTTTACATCATACAGAGGGTCAAAAAGGGCTTTTTGGAAAGCCCATATGAATTTTATATGGTTTTAAAGTACACCTTCACATAAAGTCACATATAATTGTTATGACTATGGTATATAGGAAACAAAAACATATTTTACATAATTAAGTACTAGTCTGTTTTCTATGTTAATTAATGTAAGAACTAAGTAGGTAGTGAAAATATTTGGTTAATATTATATTTACCCTTTTAAGCAAAAAAATGCTACTCTCAATTTCTAATTTTTTGTAGCTTATGGGAACTAATTTATTAAATTTGACTTTGGCCAAAAACATTTTTACTTTGCTTCATTTGTTTTATTTCCCATGATGCTATTCCCTGGAATTTTGTGGAATTATTAGGTTTGAAAATGAAGTTTATTTTGTGATTTCAAACCATATTTATTTTATTATTTATGAAGATAATTATATATTGAAATAAAATAAGAAATAAATTAATAATAATAAAAAGTATAATTTAAAAAAAAAATAATGATTCTGAACTAATGTTAAAGAAATTTGTTAGCTTTTAATTGTTTTAAGTGTTTTGTGGTAATTGGTTTAGAAGTTGAATATCTAATCAGTTTAATTAGCTATTTTTACCATTTTTGTTTTATATTCCATCTAAACTCTGTATATAAAAGAAACCTGTAAAAGACTTTGTTAGAATCCTTAGACTTCTTTGTTTTTATATTCGTGAATAACACATGTTAAAGCATTTCTTGTAATGCAAATTGCTTGTTCTTTGAAAGAAAAGATTTTCATAAACTTGATTTTAAAAAACTGTATACTTATCATTTCAGTGCTGGTTTCATTTCTTGAGTTTTTCAGTGTTGCTTAGTCTTGTAAGTATCTTCGTATACAAGCTGTACATAGTAGCTACAAAAAATTAAAAGAATAGTTTATTATACAAAATCTATGCGCATTAAAAAGTTCTACATTATCTTTCCTTCAAACAGGTTTACTTGGCGACTACAGACTTTCTCCAACATTCATAAATTTTCCAAAAACATTCCTGAAATCTGATCTTAGAAACTTCCTTCCGGTGTTCCATTCTTTTACCAGTGATGTCATTAGACATTCTTACAATGTTTTCTTTTCGGAGTTGATTTCAAGAGAGGAAATATGCAAAAATCTGCTGATGGCAGGTCAGGAGAATATAATGGGTCCTCCAAACAGCAACTTCCCACTAATGTACCCAAATTCTGACACTATTTTTTTAGCATATTTCCTTCTGTCATTTTAAATATGCTCAAAGTTTTCTTCATTTGTAATAATAGACTTGTAGCCTCTATGAATATCTTTTACACTACAATGACTATCTCTCAAAGAAACACTTGCACTACCGATAAGCTTTTATCTTTTTCATTGCATTTTCATCATATGCTTTTTCAGATGACTTTAATGTGTCTGGCTATAAATTCTAAATAAAATTGCAAAATTGGACATGTTAGTTAAATTGGACTGTTTAGTTATGGAAATTTTCAACTGCAAAGATGTTGCATGTGTGTTACACTAGACAGCTGTTCCTGTTGTCAGAAAGGAAATAAGAGAACAACACCTGTCTTCTTATAATCAAAAACTCTACCAATTTATGAAACAATAATTTCCTTGTCACAAGTACTATTCTCAGAATAAGGAGTAAATTTCAAGAACATTTTGAAACTATCTTGAATTGGTGTTTCATTGCACTGTAGTTAGTTGATGACACTGAATTAAATTCTTGTTTTTGAAGGTGATGACACTGAATCCGATGTGTGAAATGGTTGAAACATCACAAGGAGTACCTCTTACTGTTACTGGAGTAGCACAGTGCAAAATAATGAAAGCTGATGAACTTCTCCAAACTGCATCTGAACAGTTTCTGGGAAAATCTGTGAAAGAAATAAAATCTACTGTACTTCAAACACTGGAAGGTCATCTTCGTGCCATTCTTGGTAAGTGAATTATTACGTGATGACATTTTGTTTAAATACTAAACTAATATGTAAATAAACTGTAGTCTTGATTTTATTTTATAACACAGCATCAGTCTTTATGTTGGTTCAGTTACATCACCATTTTGATTTATCATCAGAAAATTCATCTTTAATTTGTGTGTAAAAAAAGTGGCAGAGGCATCAGTGTTCATAACCTGAAATGTAGAGCAATAGGCCTCTCTCATCAATGTATTTGCTCTCAATAACAAATATAGTCATTATAATTCTAGCATTTTTGGTACAAAATTTCCTGCATTGGATAGTTTTCTAAAATCAAAATAGTGTATCATATAACACAGCTGTCATTTTATTTACAATACTGATTAGCTGGTGCTGTAATTACTCAAATAAACCATTTCTGCTTAATTTATAGAGATTAGTTTTTGCACTAGTTTACAAATTAGATTCTTATTGACAATATTATGATGTGTACTCATGTAATGTCTTGCCTTGCTGTAAACCAATAGCAACCATTAAATCTGTGAACAGTGACCAAAGTAATTTACCCTGTTTCCATGATAATTAAGTTATTATGAAATTGTAAGTGTGAGACATTTTGCTACAGATTTAATTGTCTGTAAGATATCATATAATTTATTTGTCAATATTTTTTTGGTTTTTATTATAGTTAATAATATTCTTGAGATTTTATTCATTATTGTTAAGTTAGTTATGTGAATTGCTAACCAATAACAAACTTGACTTATTTAAGCATTAATTTTTCTCTCAAGAAAAAGTATTGATGAAATAAGAACTTATTGGTGTTTCCAGTTTAAGCTTCTTTCAATATTTTTATTAAATTAGTGACAGTATTGCTGGTTAAGATAATAATTATTATAATTTCTGCTAAGAACACTATGATTTCTATGTTCTGTAATTTTGCGCCAATCACTTTCAAATTGTTACATAAAATATAACGACCCAAAATCTCAGTTGAGTTTGTTAATGGGCAAAATTGGACCATGGGGGTTGAATGGGGGGGCTTTTCCGAAAAAACCAAATATCGTTATAACTTTCTTATTAAGTAAAATATTGAATTCATTTAAAGTTCCTACTATTCTTTGAATAAGGGCCTAAAACTTATCTAAGTAAATTCTTTTGATATCACCAACCACTGGCCCAGGGGGGTTGAAAAAATGGGGTTTCAAAGACAAAAAAGAATCATACTTCCCATAATAGGCACAGTATCAAATCAGTTTAAAGTGGTCATTAGTCCTCTAAACATTACCTAAAACTTTTGTCTTAAATAATTTTTGATATGACCAACACTTATGGCAAGGGATGACCAAACTGTTGTTGGAATTGTAAGAAGATTGGACTTCTCGTATGCTAAACATGTGAAACTTTTTTTCACATGCAACTGTTGTCGTATTGAGTAAATTTGAAATTTTTTGAACTTTAAGGTGGAAATCTTTTTTTATCCCCTACTTAGCACCGGTGAAATCTACCTCCACCTTTTGGCATGTCGAAAGGGATTTTTTTATATTATATTTACTAAAGATTTAATTGGGTATATTTCTTTTCTCTTAAATATTAATTTACTTCTTTTAAAGGTTTCTTTATCATTTGTTATTTTAATTTCATTTTTTTTATTTATATTTTTATTCATTTTTCTGATCATTTCTTATTTATATTCATTATTTTCTGTTACATGAAAAATAGTATTTAACTCTTTTTTATATGTTGGTTTCTTTAATGATAATTTATGAATTCTATCTATCATGTATCTAAAAGCTGCTAATTTAAGCTCCATTAGGTGATTCGAACCGTAAGCTATGATGTTATATATTTAATGTTATGGCAAATTTGTTCATTATTTCTAGAACCTTTTCTTCATTATTATTTATTTCTTTTTTAATTACTAATAGAGTGTCATCCATACCTAATAGAAATAATACAAAATCTTTTCCTTATAATGTTTCCTTTTTTATAAAAAGAAATAAATAATAATGAAGGAAAGATTCTGGAAGAAATGAACAAATTTCACCATAACATTAAACATATGATGGAAAAGAAATAAACGACACTATTAATTTTTTAAACCTAACAATAAAGATAGCCTAGATTTTGAAATAAACAGAAAAGAAACTTATACAGATAACATTGTAGCTTACGGTTTGAATCACCCAATGGAACATAAATTAGCGGCTTTTAGATACATGATAGGTAGAATTCATAAATTATCATTAAAGCAGCATATAAAAAAAGAGTTAAATTCTATTTTTCATGTAGCAGAAAATAATGAGCATAAATAAGAAATGATCAGAAAAATGAATGAAAATAGAGATAAAAGAAATTAAGTTAAAACAATAAACGATAAAGAAACATTTAAAAGGAGTAAATTAACATTTACGAGAAAAGAAATTTACCCAATTAATTCTTTAGTAAATATAATATAAAAATGACTATAAATACTAATAATACACTAAAAAAGATTTTTAATATTAATATAGAAGAAAAAGATATTTATAAAAGTAATGGTATATAAAAAAAAACGTGTAAATGCAATGCAATGCAACATACATTGGACAAACGGGAAGAAAATTAAAATTAAGATATAGTGTACACATGAGATTTTTTAAAAATAAAAAAACAAGATTCTAATCATGCAATGCATTTAATAAAAGAAATATATACTCCGATTAAAATGGAAGAATCAATGAAATTAATTCACAGTTGTGTTAAAGGAAGAAAAATGAACATTTTAGAAAATTTAGAAATCTTCAAATTAAGAAGTAACAATCAAATGATTATAAATGACAGAACAACAATCAAGCAAATGTCCTTTTCAAGAACCTCAATTTACTGAAAACAGGAAATTGATAAATAAAATTAAAAGAAAGTATAACCGTTAATAGCAAATAAACAAGAAGAAGACCAGATAAGACATGACGTCAAATAAAGGGAGAGGTTTTGGCTAAATGTTATATAAAAACTAACAGAAATTTAAAAGTACCAATACAATAAGTTTTAACAGTGGAGTTGTTCTGAAACATGTCAACATATAATAAAATAGTGAAGCTAAGAAAGGTGAACTGTACTCAACATGTAAAATATAGTGTTAGTATGTTAATAGATAAGTGAAAGTAATAAAAACTCTTGTACAATATTGATAATTAAAAAAAATTGTTGCATTATGGTTAAAACTTCAGAGAAAAGTAAGATTTGTTATTTATTTTTATTGTTTTTATTTTAACTGTACTAAATTCAGTGAACTTGGGTTTTTAACAAATATGATGGATGTGTTTGTAGTCCATACTATGTCACCAAAGTATAACTTTTTTCACATTTTTACTGACTTGTAATGCAAAGCCTTATAAAAAAGAAAAATACTCATCCTATGTTAATTTTGTTTTTAGGTACATTAACTGTAGAAGAAATATATAAAGACAGAGATCAGTTTGCTGCATTAGTTAGAGAAGTTGCTGCACCAGATGTTGGAAGAATGGGCATTGAAATTCTTTCATTCACAATAAAAGATGTATACGATAATGTACAGTATTTGGCCTCTTTAGGTAAAGCCCAAACTGCTGCTGTTAAAAGAGATGCTGATGTTGGAGTTGCTCAGGCCAACAGAGATGCTGGAATACGGGTATAATAAGAATGGTTTATTTTTCCAAAACATAATATACTTTTTTACACTTAATCATAAATTTTAAAAAATGTTGCAAAACGTTAAAAAATGTTCATAATAGAACAATAAGACTTTATATTCATACATTGACACCCTGATCCATAGGTTGGAAAATGGGTTTCACATTTGTTGGGAAAAAAATTGTGTTGATGTTCCCTGAAATTAGAACATCTTCAGATGGATGGCAAGGCGCATTGTCCAACTACAGAACTGCTTTTTCTGATAATTTCTTTATTTGTAGATAATTTTTCACATGTGGAACAAAACTGTGGTTAAATTGATTCTCAAAAATGTCTGCACTCATCCGTGCCAATGTTTGGTTAGTGTACTTAACAGGCGATGAATCTAATTTTAAATGTTTTAATGCCTATGTTTAGCAGCTTTACTGATTACAAGAAGAGGTACTCTGTAGTCACAACTAGCATTACTGCAAACAAGAACAGTTTGCAGTAATGCTAGTTTGCTTTTTACTAATTTTAAAGCCGGGTGCAGAAGTTCTTCCCTTGATGCTATTGTCTTCAATGGCAGCTTTCTAAAATTTAATCCTGTAGCATCTGTGTTATATACTTTTTCTGGTCACAGATTTTCTGACTGAACAAGAGCAGAAATGTTTTTCATAAAATTAGCAATGTTGTCAGTATTGGGAGATAATTTTTCCCCTGATATGGCTGATTGTCTTATGCCGTGACGATTTCTAAATTTCTCCAACCAACCTTTACTGGCAGAAAATTTATCCGGACCGTTTAATTTTTTAAGTTGAATAGCCTTTTCTTGCAAAATAGGGCCAGATACTGGAACCCTAAAGGTTCTCTGTTGCCTGAACCACAAGGAAACGGCATCATCTAAAGCCTCATGGACAGGCTTCTTCAGTAGAGATCATTTATTTAAAAACTTTTTGGGCATTTTTTAATAGTATTCCTCAACATCTTTTTTATTCCATTTCTTGCCAATGGTTGTTTCTCAGACACCAAACTCATAAGCAATTTTTTAATCGATTTTCCTTCTCCGGCATTTAATTTTTTAATTTCTCCTAATTTTTTGTCCATTGGCACTACCACCCATTTATGTTTTGTATTAGTAATATCTTTGCTACAACTAGTCATTGTCACTGTAATCACAATACAGTACATACAAGTAATCAGCACAACACACTACAGCTACTATACTGTATTGCAGTACTGCAGATATACACTCTGCAGTATGCAAGTGTATATCAGTCTACTCTTAGCCATAAGATGTAGACTGATCTTTACAAATATAGTAGGTAACAGAAACTAAAGAGAATCTATTGTTCTGCTTTACTGACACACAAATACGCAATAGTAATTACTACAATGAATAATCTTCAGTAATAGGCTATAATAAAATTCATATATGTAGTAAATAGCATCTCAGTTAATTTTTTTTTTAGTTTTACTGTATTTCAGACTTTTTGTACCTGAGGCTAATTATGTACATAATGAATGATTTGTAGCATAAAAGATGCCATGCCTGAACAAGATTTGAACCTGCAACTGCTGGATGAAAGGCCGAGACACTACTCGACTATGGCGGCCAGTCATCTCAGTCAAGAGAGACCTCGGTTAAGGGAGGCCCTGCTGTATATGTACAAAACCTGTAGAGGCAGTATTCTCTTCCTCATAAATAACCCAAAAAACTTACTAATTCACTCTTCACTGATCAGCCTTATAAATTCCTTTTGAATAATATAGACAGGGTTAACTTGACTTGATATTTACTGCACTAAATCTTGTTATTGCATACCAGCTTACAATATATCAAAGCAAAGTAAAAATGGACAAAAAATTCTCAAATGATGAAGTGACTTCTAATAACACACACAATGAGATTTTTATTCTTTTAATTTGAATCTTCCAAGATGAATTTTCATCAGCCTCTGGACCAAGATCTTTAACGATTGTTTTCCTTCAACTATGCCCCAAGAACAAACATCACATAAAACACAATCGACACTATGGCTTTATAGAGGGAAAACAGCATCATAAAACAATCATTTAACTTTAGATGATTACAGTATAAGCAAAGGGAAATTTTATCCAGGTCACCTTTCATGTTATGATAATCTCCATCTTACAAATTTATCTCTGGTACTAGCAGTGTATCAAACAGCTTTGTTATTGTATTAATAATCCTAATAATATCCAAAGAAGCAACAAGTATAAAAAATATAGATTTCAATTACAGTAAAACTTTTAAAAAATCATAAAAATGAGCTAAATCTGCCGGTGAAGGAGCTTTACAGTAGACTTTATGCAAGCCTATTCGCATAAACTGTACAGGTTCTACTGGTACATTTTCAAAAATAATCCGTCAATAGATCAGTGATTTTTAATTTTACAGTTCCTAATTAATTATTTCTGGATAGAACTAATTCAATGGATTTTTAAGTACCCTGCATAACATTATTAATTGATTTCTGTTGTTTCTTTGGATTTCTATTTTTACCAAATAAATTTGAACAATAACCGGACTTTTTCTTCCTTTACCCAAGTACTTATTTTTCTCCAAAACGTATACAGTTTTATTTTGATTTTTTTGTTATCAACAACAAAATTGTCTCTCATTTGAAATTTTTTTTAATCTCATTTTTCATTGTCCTGTAAAATTGTCTCTCATTTTGAAAGTTCTAACAAGACTGAAAGTCATCTAAGGTGTTAAATTTATAGTACTCATAATAGTTTCTTGTTCATAACTAGTCTGCAGAATTTGCTCAATCTTTTGTGTAAAATAAATTGAATGCATCAGCAGTTTCATAAATATCAATCCATTCAGTAGCTGCAATCATGGCAGAAAGCTAATTGTAATCTATGTGTTTCCTAATCTACATTCTTGGTTCAGAAGAACCTGAAGCAGCTGGTAACTGGGTATGTCACTTAAAGTGATCAGTATCTTGATTGTCTATCACCACCACTCTATTGGTAACGTATCCTTTAGTTCTAAATAAAACATGGTTGATGCAGGAAGTAGTGTGGCCTTACACATGTGTAAATAGGTCAGTCAACTCGATTCCCAAGCCATATGAACTATTTAGGTGCTCATCACTAATACAGGAGTCATTATCAACATTAATGTAGATATTCCTTAGACAATCTGTGTCAACAGTTTCTGCACTCAGATAGTGAAGTGCAAATACTATTTATAAAATCTTATTTTCTAGAATTATGAAAATTCAAATGCCAAAAATGGTAAATTACATCCTGCAAGGCACATGATACCATGACAATATCTACTTCTAAAATATACAATGATCACAAACCATCGGGGCTTGTGAATCATGAATGTAAAAATGACACATCTGACCATACTGTCAGCATTACACTTAACAAATAATTGAAAATCTGGTTTTCTGTATAATAATACTTCAGTTTCATTCTAAAGCCACTGTAGAAAGTTCAATATCATCCTTTCATACTGATGCACAGCCAATATAAATAAGAATTAGATAAAAGTTCCTACTAGCACATATTATAATCTGATGCATAAAATGATACTGTCATTAATATCTTGAGAGGAAACAAATGCATTATCTTCATCCACAATATTGATCTCATAAAGCAATATAATACATAATCATCATCAATAAATACATAATACATCATCTCATAAATCGGTATTATTTTATTGTATCTTATTTAATACAATAAAGTAATAATACTAAGAAATAAGAAAAAAACATGAATAAAGTAAATTTTTGTGCCTGACAATAATTTCATCTCATAATTACAGCCAGTAAATAAATTACTGTGTCTATTAATTCATAATTTATCTGAAAAAACCTTGTGGTAATTAATTTGTGATAACCTAGAAATTCAGACATGATCGCTAGCAAGCCTGATGCAAAGTTAAATAATTAAAATATATTGGCATATTAACATAATTTTTAGAAGAATAAAAGTTATGCCATGTTTTATCTACTTTAATTAATATAAACAAATATATATATACACATACATAAAGATGCATACCTTTGCACTTGTTCATACTCACATTATTTTATTATATTCCATTTAACTCTTCACACCCAATTAAACAGAGAGATTTTTTTCATAAATTATTAAAAGAAAAACAAAACAATATTACTTCCCTAATGAAATCATTATACTAATGTAAAGTAAAAAATAAATGAGAAAAATCATTTAAATCAGGTTCAGAATAACCTAACTTAACTTCTCCATTAGCCTTCAATACTTTACACATTCAGTATTGTCAACCCAAGCAAATTTGATGGCTTATGATTTCTTTGCTTGCTGAGCTATGCTGAAACAACCTCTATGTTAAATCGATGACAGATTTATATAACTCTTGAAATCAGAAGCCAGACCAAAGTGTTTATAGGTAAATCATTCTTATTTTTAGCATTTGATATCTGATGTCAGTAATTTCACATATCCATAGTCTAGTTTATTTTAAATTATTTTGTACAGAAGCTTAATATTCATTTAAGTTAATATAATTTTTTTTTATATTTGTGAATAGATTTGTTTTTACATTTATGCTTTATGTGGTTAGTTGATCTGAATAGCTAAAAAATAAATCTTTTATTAACGGCTGTAGACTCAGTGCAAATGTTTATTTTATATAAAAGATGATGTTATAGATACATCATAGATTATAATAATACAGTTAAGTACTGTTAGTAGTGCTTATTATCTTAATAAAGAAATATAATCTTTTTTTAATACTAACCTTATATTTCACTTAAATATGCATATCTGTTTTACTTCTTGGCATTACAGAATAAATATTGTCATAAATCAGTATGGCCTTAATATTTTTATAGGCTAATAAATAGATATTTTCATTTCACTCTTCAGTATGTATATATATATATATATATAATAAAAATAATAATAAATAAAAAAATAAATAATAAAAAACAATTTATTCCCCTTTTTTAGTGCTGATAATAATTCGTTAACATTTTAAGTGAATTAATTGCCTTGTCCTGCATTTTAATTAATTATGTTTTATTTGAATTATTTAGACAGAGTTTGTTTATAAAACTGACTAGGGATGATCATCTGGCTCTTTTAATTAATATATTTGTCTTAACTAAAATATGTGATATATCCCTAAAGAAGCTTATTAATTCTCCAAAAACATTAAGGTATAAATAAGAAAAATAACAATCAGCTCTATAGAAGATGATGATTATTATATGATTTTTTTTTTATTTTCATTAAGTCTCTAAAAGCAAAATATTTATTGACCTAAATGATAGCTGATTACCATTTGAGCTTGATTACTGCAAAGCTGCTGTTATCTAATTGGAAGCTACAGTTTACTCAATACCAAGGCTACTTGACGCCCCCCCCCCCTTACACTGACAATCTTTGGAATCCATATAAAAATTTTAAAATATTTTTTGATTTTCTTGGTAAATGTTATTCAAATTTCTTAAACTATACATTTTTTTTTAATTTCTGTATGAAACTGCTTGCTAGTGTTAAAAAATTGTTTTGGTATGATAATTGGAGGTAGAAATCTCTTTTTTTAAGAGGTCCACTGGCCAAAATAATTGCTAAAACATCCTGAAATTTCATTAGGATAAAGATGAAAGTGTGTAATCATATTTTAGAAGATATATTTTACAGACTTACCTTGTGGAAGTTTTGGAGCTAGGAAATTGGTTACATCAAGAAAAGTGCATAAAACCATGTTTTTCGTTAAATATTAGTAGTGCATTGCTTTCTCTTTAAACCATTATAAAAAATAATAAAAAAATAAAAGAAGATATGTATAAAACTCAATAGGCTTCAATTTGGTGTACAGCATATTATTTCTATATTTCTTGATTACAAAACAGGAACAACTTCTCAGGCATCTTCTTTTGTTAAATAATGTCGCTTATTTGAGGTTTGAGAAATAGCACACGTAAGACCTTGTACAAATATAATTTATTTACTCTTAAATAACATATAATTACAAGATAGGTCAATTATAAATAACAAAATACAATTCCGGTTTTACTATACACCTTATAATAGCTATTACAAATTCATACAAAATTAGCAAATGATTATAACAATAAGGTAACAATCACAAAATCAACAATTAACTTTACACAAGATTATACCCTATTCCACAGCACTTATCCGTAATTGAATCAAAGCGCTAGGGGGAGATGATAGGTAAATGACACACAGACCCAGTCAATACATACCCCCACAAACCAGTTCTTTGCAGAGTTCAAGACAGCTGTCATGTCCCCAACCATACATTCCTTAGTTTTTACTTTGTTGGTTCCCATACCATTGTGGTGAGAGAAAAATTGCTCTTATTTTCCTGTTGTGGTAAAACAATAGCTGAGCTGGTCCTAGTTATATCTTACCTTCTGACTTGAAGTCTTCTGGTGATTTCTGTCAGTGTTATTCCATATGTCATCTAGGAAAAGGTACAGAACACAAATAGTGAGACTCCTGTCCTAGTTCAGCTTATCCGATATCTTGTGGCCTTGCAAATCACAAAAACAGAGTGAGTGAGTGTTTCCTACACCCTGTGGGATTGAATTCTTTACAATATGTTATCGTACCATACTTAGCTTCCATTTTACCGCTGTTTGTATTTTGTTTTTGCAAAATTTACAACTTCAATTTATATAAAGAATCATTTTATTCACCACTAATCATTAAAAATATCATAAGCGTAAATAAAAAAACAAAATTTTAATGTTACAGCACTGTCAGGGTTTGTTAAAATGACTGCAGGGTTTGTTAAATGGGTTTGCAGGAATGTTTATGTGTGATTAAGTATGTGTGAATAGTATTAACTGAATTTACTGTTGCTACTATTACATCTGTGAAATGAGTGATAATTATTCTATTAGAAAAATAAAATCGTCTTAATAATTTAAACTTGACTTATACTGGGATCAAATAAAACCAAAATCAAAATAAATTATGATTTTATTTATAATACAAATATATTTTGATTATATTTACTACATTAATATATATTTTGAGTAATATTCCAGAATTAATCTAGCTGTAAAACAGCTATCTTTTTATCAGCTTTGTCAAGATCCATACAATGCTGTAGTTAGACTATTAATGTTGATCAAGAAAATTTTGAGATATTATTGATTACTTTTCTTTAACAAACAATGTTTTTTTTCATGTTTTTCCTCAAATTTTGCATCCTTAATTTAATATACTTCCTGATATTGCCGATTGATGAAATTTTGCACAGTTACTAAGGTCGGGTGACAATACAATATTCAACTATTACTTTTGCAAACATCTCCCCATATCGAGGTAAATTAGGGTGTAGGTGTGAAGGTGTGTAAAGTTAATTGTGTGTAGGTGTGAAAAATTGCAAAATCTTAAAAATGACTATGTGTGGTTTTTGGAGTCTGATAAAAATTTGAAATCTGATAACCATTCAACATAAAAAAATGACAAAAACTTGGTATGGGAGATTTGTGGTTTCAAATTTGACATTTCATCATCCCACATATATATATACACACACACACACACACACAGATGATTTTTGAGACACAGCTTCTTAATAATTTAATTAAGTAAATGAAATAAAAACTTAACTATAAAACTTCACTATTTTGTTACTTTGTATAGTAAATGTTTGATTGAAAATTTGTTTGATATTTTATAAGTATATTAGAAATCTCACTATATGATGTTATCTTTTGAAATTCAAATTAACCTACTAATTAAATTCATGCAATGTATGATAATAAAGTGAGTAAAGTGTGATTAAAGTATGACTAAAAAGTATAAAGCAAGTTTTTAAAAATGTTTTCAAATATTAAATAAATTATAAACATTAAATGTTTTCAAAATATTATTGCCTGTCAGCTGCTGTGTGTGTTTGGCACAGTTGTGTGGTTGATCGACACTTTTATGTGTGCATTTTTTAAAATTATCTTAGATTATTACTGCTTCTTAAATATTTGCTCAGTCTTAAGAATGATGGATTTTATTTAGAGTAGTGATTACCTAAGTATAGACCATTTCAGAACTATAATTACCGTATTTATTCGAGTACCCCCCTCGCACGAATAAGCCCCGCACCTCGATTTTCCAGACCGAAAATCTAAAAAAAAATGTCTGAAGAATTATCTAAATGGTAGTTACCGGAGGCTAAACAGGAAAAAAAAGAAGTAAAACGAAAAGAAAGTATCAGGTTGAAAAGGATCATTTCAATACACTTTTTAATATGAGATTTTATTTTAAATAATCACTGTCACTGTTAATGTCTGTAGAAGAGTTACCGGTAGACTCCACATCGCTCTGCCAAAGGTGATCGCCTTCACTACCTTCAAGTTCATTAGATATTCCGCATTTTTATAAACTTTTCCTTACTAATTCCATGGAAATACCTTCCCAAACATCTTTTATTCAAACACAAATCCGGTTAAAATCTGGGCATTTGATTCTTCCTGTAGGCGTGAGAAAGAAATTTTCATCAGCCATCCATTTACTGTACAGTTGTTTTAATGCAGATTTGAACGGTTTATTAATGCAGACATCTAGTGGCTGCAATAGAGATGTCAATCCGCCTGGAATTATTACTTCGTCTATCATACACTTTTTTAAATGTCTTTCACTTTATCAGTCGTATGCCACCGATAACTATCCATTACTAGCGTACCGGTATATTTTTATTAAGTAAATCTCCTGGTCGCTTTTGCCATGCACACCTGATCCGATCTAAAATTAAGGTTTCGTCCATCCAACCTGATTCCTGTGCTCTGATAGTAACTCCATTTACCTGTACGGTAGGAAGAGTTTTTTTTTTAAAAACAATGTACGGAGGTAATTATGATCCATCAGAAGTAATGATCAGCATTTCCTATTTGAGAAGGCAAATAGCCTTTTTATCTTTTCTAAGATTTATTATGTATTTGTGAAAATGTAATATTTTTTGTTCATAAGCGTCTGGAAGTTGTTGAGAAATGGTCGTCTTTCTTCTTGTTCACAAATCATTTCGTGCAAAAAATCGTGTTATCCATCCACGGCATGCTTTAAAATCAACTTTATTCAATGATTTAGCGATTTCACGAGCATATGATTGACACATTTCTGTCGTGACAGCATATTTTTTTCTATAACAAAGTCATACAATTTTTTTTCTACTTCTGTGTATTTTGGTTTTAAGCCACGAAAAGCCCTTTTATTACCAGTGCCTTTCACCAGAAGTTGTTTCTTCTTACGCCAGTCTCGAATGCAGCTTTCATCTACGTCAAATTTTCTTCCTGCCGCCAGAATTTCAATTTTTTCAGCCTCTTCTATAATGCGCAGTTTTTCATTTACTGTAAAAGATCGTAGATGGTGTCCTTTTGTAGTCATTTTAATACCGTAATTAAAATAAATCACCGTATTAAACTTTACAAGATAAACTAAACAGATAAAATGCACATAACCGTCCACATATACAAACAGTACAATGACTATGGTGAATAGACAAAACGACGATGGGTAACTGATACTGTAACTGTAGTGTCACTAGAACCGGATGCAGCCTATACTGAATGAATCGGTTTTATAAAAATACCGTAACTTCGTTCCTATCGATAATATGAACAGGATGTTAATAATTAAAGACGTATTCTGTACAACCGGCATCCGGTATTGATAAAACGAAAGCCTAATGTAACTACATTTATGTGATTGAATTTAGGTGCTTCTAAGAAAACGTTTACTTTACATAAATTATCCTGGCTAAAGGCTATGTTTCAAGTAAGCCCCGCACCCTTATTTTTTCTCTCCAATTCCAAGAAAAAAAATGCGGGGGGTACTTGAATAAATACGGTAATTACATCAGATAATAATTTATTCCAAGAAAAACTTATTTTATTTGGTCCTAGATTTAATAAACAGGAGTAAAAAAATAAAATCACATAATAGTTTTTCCAGTTTCATTTGAACTGTTAGATGGTAAGATTGAAAATCAATCAGTAATTACAAATATTAATTACAAACATTAACTACAAATATTTACAGATTATTTCACATTAAACAAAACATTTTTTTACTCCACATGCTGGAGACTAAAATGTCCTGTTTTGTAATTTAACTTTAAAATACCATAACATTAAGATGACAACAATCTTATAGTCATTTAGAAAAAAAAGTAACTATAATTTTTTTAAATTTTTCTCCTAATTAAAAAAACTTTTACCTACCCTTAACATTTAGATATTGTTTTTCAAAAATCATGTTCATAGCTTATTCTATTCATATATTTATTCCATAATTAAGTTAGGCATGATTTGAAATGAAAGTTAATCTCATTAATTGCAGGAAGCCGAGTGTGAAAAATCAGCAATGGATATTAAATACAACACAGACACAAAAATAGAAGACAATGCTCGGATGTATAAACTACAAAAAGCAAATTTTGATAAAGAAGTAAACACTGCAGTAAGTATTAACTCAGATTTTTTTTAAAGTTTTAGTTTTAGAATAAATGCTATTTCTTAATAATAATACTAATAACAACTAAATAATAATACTAATAAGCATTAATTATTACATCAAACATTTATGCACATGTGTGTATGGATTGAGGAAAGTTAGAACATGTGAAGGACTTTTAAGAAAATCTGTCTCAAAGTATCTAGTGATGTTTTGATTATAATATATGTTGAATCTATCCCTAGTTTTTTTTTTTTTTTGTTTAACCTCCGAGTCCACAGTTAAGCATTACTTCAGAGGCAGCATTACTTCCCTAGTTACCTGATCCTATAATTACTTAGTGCTTTTCTCTTCATAGACTACACTTGTTTAAAAAGTTAAGGTATTTTTAAGAATGTTAGTTAGTATCTTTTATTAAATACATTATACTTTTAACTGTTATTGACTGTATGAAATGTTACTCCATTGTCTGTCTGGAATATTATGCACTTTTTCATCGCATAACAGTACTTTCAACTGTTTCTAGCATTTTAAAATATTTGTATAGCAAAAAGAAACTTAATTTTAAAATTATATAATGATAATGATTACAATGGTCAGCACATTACTATCCAGATCACTTTTTTAATTCAGAACAGAACTGGTGTTACGTTAGTTTATTATATTTTTAACATTTTTTGCAACTCAAGTATATAGGCAATATTCTCATCACTCTCACAGAACTATAATTTATTAACGAATTGTGAATCTCACATCAGATGTTGCACAGAAGTAGAGATTCAGAAAGTATTGCAAGAAGTGTTAAATAAAAGATAATTTGTAAACATTCTTTTGCCAGGTATTGAAGTTTCACCAAAAATAATGTAAACAATATTTACAGTAATTTTACAGTAGGTTTATCTAATGTATGTTATATTGCAGTATATAAATATTGACACTCACTATACTACTCTTTATCTTATACCTAATAGAACTTTCATGGTAATCAATGAATCATCAGAAAATTTTTCAAATAAAAATTAGATATTTCAACTAAAAAATTTCTCTGAGTTCAGCCACTATCAGTAGAAAATCAATTAAAATGGAGTTCTTTGCTGCTGTTGACATGGTTACTATAAATATTACTATTGATATTGGTATATTCTTTATATATATATCAGTGCTTTTTGTTCAGTAGTGTTTATCAAATTGTATTAAATTCAGTAATTTGATGAGTGAAGTAAAATAACTGATTTCACATTTGATGTCCTAGATTTATCCTGATTTCCATTTGATTTATTTTTAGCATTAGATTTAGTTAACTAAATCATGATTTCCATTTGAATGGAAATCAAATGGTAAAGATAGGTATATTAAATATCTTTACTCAAGCAAATAATATTTAGAGACAAAATTTGATTCAATCGTTTTTAGTATAAGCATTTTGTTGCCTAAAACCTCTTGAGTACAAAAGTTGTTAAAAGGAACATTATTTATCTGTATAATACCTTTTATGCACGTTATTCAGAAATGTGAATAATGATTTATAACATATTTTCGTATTGCTCGTTCGTGATTTGTCAATAAAACTCGTCACTTTTATGACAAACCTGGTACATAAAGCAAATACAAAATTCAGCAAAGTGAAATGTGTAAAACTTATCAGGACTTGTATGAAAATAACCTTACTTCTGCTTCTATCAGATTTATGATTTCTGTACTGTAACGATTGATGGAAAAAATTTGAAACCCACACCCACTAATGATCAGACAAAAAGTTCAATTTTTTTCAGACTTAATTTGGAAAAATTTATTTAAGGACTAACAGGTGATGAAATGAGATAATTTCTTTTTAATTTCAAAGTTAATCAAAAGAACACATTTGACAATTTTTTCAGATCTTTTCAATTAATATTCTTCAGACAGTTCACATATAACAAATAGAAAAAAAATTGTTTCGTGTAAGATACTCCCAGAAGTTAGTCTCTTTTTCCTTTTTTTCTGGTGTTTTTTTTCTGCCTGGTCTGGCTTTCATGACCTACTGGTCGTATCAGATTACATAATTATTCTCTTCTAGGATCCAATTAAATATATTATTAATGTTAAATTAAGCATTTGAAAACATGGGTCATTAAAAACTTTTAAAAAATTAACTTAAATATAAAATTAATTTTACCCTGTATGGAAAATAGGTTTATTTTAAACCTTTAATGATGTATGAACTTTTAATTTGTTTTAATAATTTTTAATACAGTAATATATCATTCCATGTGTCCATCTTTCTGATCTGGATATCAAGTTACATTTACTATATGCTGTAATTTCCGTTTAATAGAAAAGTCTTTTTTCTAATGGACTGTTATTCCATTAAGTTGAATATCCCAGTATTAATTTTCAATATTATCTATTAAGTATGCGCCAGTTGTCCATACGTAGGCCTACAGGATACCAGTTATCAGGTGATACAAAGCTCATTGCCATCACACTAACTAAGTTACTAAGTATTTAATATTAACACACCAGTATGTATGCATTACAAAATTTTCATATATTACAGTAATAAACTTATTTTTATGCTATTTACATATTTTTTAAAAATTGTTACTTATTAAGCAGTGGAAGAAAATGTTGAAAGTTTGCTTAACTTATAAATCCTGTGTGTATTATTAACATAACTGTAATTATGAAAAAATCTTGGCTTGATTAGGTAAAACATTAGTTTTTTAGAATATTAAAAATAAATAAACAATGAAAATGAATATTGTAAACTGTTACTGAAATTTTAGCTATAATTGTTTTTGTGAAAAAATCAAAGCTTTTGAAATATTTATGAAAAAGTTTCTTTGATTGAAAACTTAATACAGGGTGATTCAAAGAAAAGGGAAATTTAATAACGTTAATGAAAAATTTTTTTTAGAAAATGAATTTTATTTCATGTAATTGTACAAATGTTGCCATTTTAGGATACATACATTTTAGTTTATTTTTTAAAGATGACATCTTCCAGGTGATCTCTTCTGTGTAAACACTCAAGAAGTCTCTTCATTAAATTGTTCATGGTTTGACGTAACATCTCAACTGGAATTCCCGTAATTGCTTCTCGGATCTTTGCCTTCAGTTCTTCCGTTGTAGCAGGTCTACTGTGGAACACTTTGTTTTTGAGGTGACCCCACAAAAAGTAATCGCAAGCTAAGAGATCAGGCGATCTGGGAGGCCATCTAATGTCACCAGTTCGTGAAATGACACGTTGTCCAAACAATCAGCGTACAGCTGCCATCGATATTCGTGCAGTATGTGACGTTGCTCCGTCTTGTTGAAACCAGGCTGTGTTAAGAATTGGTGGAAATCTCTTTTGTTATTCCACAACAAAGGTTTCAAGCATGGCTACATAACGAGCCGACGTCACTGTAATCGCAAGATCGTTGTCATCCTCAAAAAAATAAGGGCCTATAACACCGTAAGATGACATAGCACACCCCATGGTCACTTTCTGGCTGTGCAACGGACGCTGGTGTAGCTGCATAGGATTTTCTTGTGCTCAGTATCTGAAATTATCTTCTGAAGCATTACATTACAGAATTGTGCTCGCACAACTTCATCATTCGGTTTCAGTTCCTGGACGATCTGTAACTTGTATGGATGGTATTGCAAGTCCTTCACTAACATTCTTTGAACACTTGAACTATGCAATTGTAAAGATGCTGAGAGACGACGGATTGACCGATGTGGACTTCATGTGACAGCATCTTGTAAAGCTTGAACATTCTGTGGTGTACGGACGGTTCGCTCACGGCCTGGAGGTTTCTTTTTCATTGCTGAACCAGTTTCCTCAAAATTAGATATCCATGTTTTAAATGTATGTGCTGATGGAACACGGTCGTGCCGTCCCAGATTAAAATGACGGTGAAATTCTCTATGCGCTCCCTCCACACTGTCATTGTTTTTGTAAAATGCTTTGATAGCAAATGCACTTTGCGCACCACTCCAAGGATCCATGACAACTAAATGGCAGGTTAGGTTAGAGAGGCTGGTGCCACTTATCAAGTGGTACCAATCGCCCATGGCTACCAACACAACTTTCAAAATTTCCCGTTTCTTTGAATAACCTGTACAATACCTCCCTTTTTTTAAAATAAATAGACTTCATTTAATTATTATTATTTTATACATGCATATAAGAGTGAACTATTTTTCATTGTTTTATTTTAGAATGAATTAAGTCATTTCATTAATACACAAGCATGTTATAACTAATAAAAACTTCATTTGACAAAGCTTAAGCTATTACCTAATCACCTGATAACCATTATTTATCATTTATTGAGCTGATCTTACCTTGATTGCTTTGTGGATTCCTTGTTGACTGTAATCTTCTTCCTTAGTTTGTGCTGTGGCAAGCTCTGTAGACGTTTCGTCAGAAAAATCAAAGGAACATCGATTAGTTTTCCTACTTAAGTTCGAACATAATTATTGATAAACAAGCTTATTTGATTAATGCCAGTTGGTGTTGGCAATTTTAGTTTCATGTTTAAAAAAACTGAAAATCATATTAAACAAAGATGTTGTTATTGTATGAAATAATTATTTAACTCATTTAATGTAACATAAATAATTTTTTTTGCAACAAAAGAAAATGTAAAAGATTTTGTGTAATGTACTCAGTTTAAAATAATGCCAGCAATAAAAATACTACTAGACCGTAAAAAATAATTTCACGTTAAACTGCATACAAATTCAATAAATTATTGTTTAAAAATTTTTTTTTAATGTTCTTAATATTATTACAAAATCTCCTAACTGTTAATTCGGTTAATTTGTGGAAAATTCATGATCATACTGCAGTAAGTTCAGCACTCTTAAATATACATCTGCCTCATTGTGTGATGCTGTTATAGTTCAATTTTGAACATAAACAAGTCAGAATAAGCTGGAATTTCATTAGATGTGTCCTTTAAATTACAAAATGAGTATCTGAAAGTAAAAACTGCAGTGACCATGGAGGTGCAAGAATAAAAATGGTGAGATAGCGCCTTGCAGATCCTACATCTACCACCATGTGTCGTGCTAGGTTTAACCCAAATAATATAATAAGTATATTGAACTGATTCTGTTGAATCAACTGAGTTCAACAGAGGTGAAAATATTCTGGAAAACCAGTTATATTTGATAAAGAGATTAGCTCCTTATTAGCACCATCCATTGATATTTTTTAATGAATTTTTTTCTGTCAACTGGAAATTTTATATTTTTGCAGAAAGCTGAAGCACAGTTAGCATATGAATTACAAGCTGCAAAAATCAGACAAAAAATACGTAATGAGGAAATTCAGATAGAAGTAGTAGAAAGAAGGAAACAGATTGAAGTTGAGGAACAAGAGGTTCAGCGAAAGGAAAGAGAACTTAATGCAACAGTCAGACTTCCAGCTGAAGCAGAAAGCTATAGAGTCCAGACTATTGCAGAGGGCAAGAGGTAAGCTGCATGAACTTTAATTATGAATTTCAGTTGCATTTTCCAGAAAACCTTATCGCTTCTCTTTCATTTTGAAGTAATATTCTGACATACTGAAATGCTTATCACTTCTCTTTCATTTTAAAATAATAATCAATAGTAATAAAACAGAGTAATTTTGATGAGCAGCCAAAGAATGTATCTTATGTTATATTTGTAGCTGAAAGTCTTACGAGTGAACTATACATAATTATTAAAATAAAATCTGTAATTAATAATTTAAGGGTATTTCAATAATTTAAGCTCTAGCTGTTATAGATTTACAATAAACTTACTTTTGCAAAATGTAGGATATCAATCAGCCATTTTGATTATCTTGGGATATTTAGGCTATCCTTGAGATATCCTTCAATATTTTATACATTATATTTCCTTCATTATATCTTGTACACATGTAGTACATATGCAAAGTTTTGAATGTTTCAGGGATGTCATGTGCTGTATCGAAGTTTTAAACCGTATCAGTATTTCCCCTATTACTCAGTCTGCTCATGAAGCAGACTGAGCAACAAAAAAACAAAAAAATAAATAAATAAAAAAAAGGCTCTTTCTTTTAGTGTATTTATTGGGTTATCAATAAATATACAAATCTTTACACATTATGACTTGGCAGCAAAGAAAGTGTAACACTGTTTTTATCAAGAATTCTCAGATGAGATAACCACGGTGGAAGTTTTTTGTCTCATTATTTTAGACTATTTATAGTCATTGTTTTTGAAGTTTTTCAACATATTTATGGTTACTAAAGCTGTTTTTTCTTTGTAAGAATTTAAGGATGAAAAACGTATTTATAAAATTATGTTTAGTAATTTATTTATAAGATAACCATATTGTCAGTATGAATTTTTTTTAAGGAATGATAAATCTTGTACAACTATATCTTATGTTATGTGTATAATTTTATTGTATTGGGAAATAAGGCGGCAACTGTAACAATTTGAAAGTTTTAATGACTTTTGCACATGTTACAATTTTTACATTCCTAACAAATTAAGATACATTACTGAACAAGTAATCAATTATATGCAACATCTGGCTAATTGGATGAAGCAATACTTTAATTTTACATTGAGTAAAGATCTAAAACTTAAAATATACCTGTAATTAAGCATACTGTTTGTGTCATGTAAAATGTTGGTTTACTTTATAAATGAGAATCCTATTTCAGTATGCTTGATTGGTTGGCATTGCTTATTTTGGGGTTGGGCTTTATAGGACTATAGCCACCAAATACAAAAAAAAGCAATACAGTATCAATACAGCAATAAAGAAATGTATGTTACCCAATATATGATACTTTGCAACAGTTGAAGTTCAATTGCAGCCACAACAAATTATACAGATAGATTTCAAATTTGTAATATCAATACTCCGACAACTGCTTAAACTGATTTAAGATAACAACTCTCCACCCAGTTAACTATATAAGCTTCCAGCTGTTGAGTTGGATCACACCAAACTGAACATAAGATCACATTAGTCTCTACATACAATTAATTTGACAGAAATATAGAGTACAAGGACCATTCCAAAATTAATTTCCAACTGGTTAGTTAAAATAAGAATTTATTAAATAAATAGATTCTACCCAATAAATCATAAGTGCTTGAATATTGTGATATATATATATATATTTTCACACTTACAAACACAAACTTTTTCAGACTTGCTAACAAATCTGTTGCTAGGAAAATTGGCCAGTTATTAAACTCTTCTCTTAGCTCCTTACTGGTTTCATAGCACTGGGTATCAGCCAAATATTCAATTCATTGAAGAGACAGTAAACACCAGACTTTTAATCTGAGCTGTAGGGGAATGGTTGAAAAGTTTCTATTTGAATTGCCGTGAGAAGCCTTCAAATTGGGACCACATATTTTCATGCCCAAGAACAATATCCTTCATGATCATCTTGCATTATTACCTTTGGACTGACCTCTTAGACTTATGAAATCTTAAAATTTTTCTCAGTAAACTTCTGAGATTATTGTGATCCCAGAATTAATTATAATTCATTATAATTAATAATTAATAATTATGATTACTCATTATGATTAATAATTAATTATAATAGATAAATTCATCTGCAAATTCTCTTGTGGTCTAAAAACAATGTTGCCATAATTTTTTACCTCAAAAGTGTCTGTTTGAATTTTTGGTCAGTAAGTGAGTGAATGTGTATTATATTATTTAGGGTAAATTATGGTAATAAGATTTTTGCTAAAAAAACATGACAACAATCATTGGTTGGTACTAGCAGTACAGTGTCCTTCCAGTTGAAGAAAGTGAGTGAATCACCATACAACTCATAGTTGGTAGGAACAATGGAATCTATGTTTCATCAACTGCTGTTTTACCAGAACTAAAAAAAATGGACAGCAAATGTGGGTGTAATGATGTTATAGAACTTTGCTATTTACTGCATACATGGCATTGCTATGGCAACCAGCTTCTTTTCAATAGTCAATCAGAAGTCAGTTTTGGAATAGTCCTCATATTTGATATGTTTTGTAAGTAAATTGTTTCTTTGTAATGTGTTTTAAATTGTTTACAATAACACATTTATTGAGAAATAAATACACTTAATAGTCAGATTTTTGTTCAATAATCCTTTTTTGCTGAGTTTAATTGTCAAAAATTTTGCTTTATTTTACACATTTCCTCTACGTAACAATAATTCAATGAACCTCTTTTAAGAAAAATAATAGTTACTTTTACAGTTCAGAATTTATGAAAAAGTAAAATTTAGAGTAATATGTGATATTGTAATTAAAATCATTCAAAATTATTATTTATTCTGAAATAGTAAGTTTAGGCAGCATACCCTAAACTTTATACTCTGGTGGGGTTATGCTGACTTAATCTGTCATAGAGCACTTGAAAACATGTACATTTCTTAAATAATAGATTTGGCATTGAGATTGTATTTATTTTTTGGACCAATATCACCTTAATCTTTTAAAGTTTCAAATTTTAAATGTTTCTTGCCTCTGTGTATAATTGATTAATCAGATGCAACACAAATTGAGTTCACAGCTGCCGATTTGCTAATGCAGTCTGGCCATGTCATTTTTTTTTATGGACTGAAGAGGAAGTAGCTAAAATAACAAATTCTTCTAGTACATAAACCATATTAACATGATAGAGCAAACTTCTTATTTGATTCTGGTAATTTTAGTTCAGATTTTACTCAAAATAACTATTTACATAACGACAAAATGGTTATTTGTTAATTGGTTTGGCAAATAAACATGACTGATATTTTCAGGAAATTTTTTTTGTTTATTTCAGGTAAAATTATTTTTTACTGAAACTGATATTTCAAATTTGTAAAGAACGATTCCTTACTTTTATTATTTATGATCTCTGATTATTTATAGTTAACTTCTTAGTAAGGTATAAGTATAGTTTACATTTAATTTATTAAATTATATTTGTACATTAACACAGTTCTATTACATTCAAATAAGAGTTATGCTGAACTATTATTGTAATATTATTTTAAAAAGAACATACTTACAGGAACTGTAAAAAAATCACTTACAAAAAAATAAAAATCTAAAACTTTTTTGTTTTTAAAGAGTCATTTTCATTTAATACAGGGGAGGAAATTAATTAATGTAAATAAAAGTAAAATCCAATTCTGGAATATAAATAAATATTAAACAAATATTAACAATTATTAAAAAAGAAAAAAATGTATAAACCCATCACATAAAATAGTATAACACTTTATAAAAAGACACAATAAATTGATAAAAACACATCTACTACAAATTGATACAGTATCACTTTGGAAAGTCAGTAGTGAAAAGTTAAAGATGCTGTTAATCTCCAGTAGCTCCTGTTATAGAACAATTTCCACTTTGAAAGTTTTGTTTTGTTTAATTTTTTTTTTATTATTATTTCCTGTAAAGTAAAGTGGTTTCTGAGAAACACAAGTGTTGATTAAACAAATTGATAGACAAATTAAAAAAAGGTTTTAAAAAGCACTTATGTACTGGTCTATATTTTAAATGGCCACATTCATAATGTCTGTATAATTTACATTCTTTAATTTAATTTTCTATAACCTATAATGAAACTATCTTTGGTAAATAAATAATTTTTTTATTTAAATATTGCCATAGTAATTATAGCATATAAAACTTTTAATGGGAAAAGTTATAGTGGTTGCACTTCGATTAACATGTTGAATTCAGTTTCTGTTACATTAATTAAACATTTGTGGTGCTTTGATGTGACAGCTGATAAATAATGTCAATGGAATAATAAATACAGAATAAAAATATGTCATGTATAGCAATAGTAACATCTGCTTCCTGACATTTACAGGTATCTTTCATGTACTTGTACCTCTTCCTTTTTCTTTTTTCTTTCTCTAGAATCATTTTTACATTAACTTTATATTCAAATGTTTACTGTTAACAGAATTATGAGATGTTTCTTTAGTCCATAAAGATACCAAAGCCCATAAAGATATTATGTTTACTGATCTGAAACATATTAATTGTTAAATGATGAAAAATGGTGTTTCCTTCCATTCACTTTATGTTTATGAATTCAACAGCATGATAACATTATTAAATGTAATCTCCAGTTACTATAACAAAAAATATGATTTAAGTTGATATTTATTTATTTTAAATAATAAAGGCATTTAATAAAAGTACATAACTAATGTTGATAATTTTACACAGTATGAATTTTTACTGATATTTGAATAAATTATTTTTAAGTTTAATTAGAATTTAATCACATGATATTTTTATGTTTCAATAAACATTACATGATAATATATAATCTTCTATATATATATATATATATATATATATATATATATATATATATTCTATATATAATTTATAGTTTTTACATTATGGATAAGTTTCCTTTTTATTTAATTAAAATTAAAATGCGGTTAGGCATTTCTGAGAAACTTCACACGAAGTGGTGACCACCTCATGTTAATTTAATTCGACTCATTAGTAAATTTAACTGAATTATTGTTAAAGAATTATTATACTGATCAAGTATCAAAATTGTTTCTAGATTTTATAATTAATACGTTTTTAAAATTACTATTTAAATAATAATTAAGGTAAAATAATTATTTTGCCTTTTATAATTCAGTAGATCTACATCCTCCTAGTTTAAACGTTTGAACACTTAAATTTTTATTTTGCGAGTGTGTGAGAAAAGTAATGAGACTGACTTTTTACTTACAAAAGTTTTTATTTTTTTCAAACAACAATATTGTCCTCTTCAAAGTAGTTCCCTTGGTCAGCTATACACCAGCGGAATCGTTTTTCCCACTCCTGGTAGCAGTGCTGGATGGCTTCAACTGGTAGGGCTTTTAACTGGTAGGTCACAGACTTTTGAATGTTCTCCAGAGTTCCAAAATGGCGTTCTTTTAAAACATGTTTCAATTTCGGGAAAAGGAAAAAGTCACAAGGACTAAAATCAGGTGAATAGGGGGGGAGGTTAAGGAACCTTAGGAATGCATTTTGAAGTCAAAAATTCCCTGATGAAAATGGCTGTGTGTCATGGGGCATTGTCATGATGAAGCATCCACTTGTCTGCAATGTCTGGTCTCACGCGAATCACTCTTTTCCTGAGCCTTTCAAGGACACCTTTGTAAAACACTTGGTTGACAGTTTGTCCTGGAGGAACAAATTCTTTATGCACGATACCCCTACTGTCAAAAAAAGAAATCAGTATGGTTTTGATCTTTGATTTGCTCATTCAACATTTTTTCAGTCGAGGAGATGATGGAATGTGCCACCCTTCGCTTTGCAGCTTTGTTTCAGGATCGTACTCAAATATCCAGGATTCATCACCTGTGATCACACGATTGAAGAATCCTTGGTCATTGTCAATCCTCTCAAGAAGATCAACGCACATGTTTCTTCGATTGTCCTTCTGTTCCGTTGTGAGGTTTTTCAGCACCAATTTCACACAAACCTTTCGCATGTCCAAAATGTCTGTCAAAATTTGATGTACAGTGAAAGTGTTTAAATTTAACTGTTCACTCATCCTTATTTTTAAACGACTGTCTGATCTCACAAGAACCCTCACACGCTCAACGTTTTCGTCAGATTTTGAAGTTGAATGTTTCCCTGATCTTCAACGTGTTCTCGGCCTTCCAAAAATGATTTGTGCCAGTGGAAAACTTGTGCTCTTGATAAGCAATGTTCCCTATAGGCTTGTTTCAACTTTTCAAAGGTCACACTCGCGGATTCCCCAAGTTTAACACAAAACTTGATTGCACAACATTGCTCTAAATTCCAATGCTCCATTTTCGTAACACAACTTCACTGATGGTCCTGTCAAAAATAATGTGTTGGTAATGTGTTGGCAAAAATAACGGAGTTGAAACTCGTACTGTGCATGTGGAAGGGATGAACAAACCGGTCTAGCACAGACCGGTAGACACAGCGTTGCCAACCGCTCGCAGTGTTACCAATCTCATTACTTTTCTCACACACTTCGTATATTTAATTTATAATGATGTTCAAAATGAGCAAGATCTACTACTCACAGAACTACCTATAATGCGGCTTTATTTGTCTTTTTTTTTTTCTCAGCAATTGTACCGACTCCACTCCAAGTATGTATACAAAAATCGATCGACTTCATAATTTTCATATTATTTCACAATCAATATCAGTTGTTTTGCATTTAGCTTCCATTTATTTATAATAAAAAACCCAGAAGATTTAACAAAAAAGTTATGGTGGAATAAAGATTTACATACAAAATAGAATACCACTATTCATATCCACATATTAGTAACTTAATTTTCTACTAGTAATAATAATAATAATGAAAGCTGATTAATAATATAATAAAAAACTAAAAACAGATTGATTGAATATTACTAAAACTATGTTTCTTGTTACAGTATTTTCAATATATTTCCTTGTACAAGCTCCTGGCTGATTCTGGCAAATTACTCACTACATGATGGATAAAAACTTTCATATTTTCTGTGTATGCCATTAATTATCTGGTAATGCATGCTTCAGATGGAAAGGAACTGGCTTAATGTCACATGACTTTAAACCGTAATACACTTTACTAGTTTGTTTAGATTTTGTGTTAGGTATTAAAGAATAACTTCTACTTAATGTACAGTTGAATTGTATTGCATTAATATTATAAAAAAATAAAATCAAAAATAAATATACAGTATATATATTTAAATTAATTCTAAATGTTTTAGGACTACTTATTGTTTATTGTTTAATAACTCAATAGTAAGACCTGAATCTGTACCACACTGTGTCAGTCATATCTGCATATCCACTGCCTGCTGCAAACCAATCAGCTTATTTCATCCCTCTGCAACTATTTGACGTCATGTATATGTGGTGCGGAAAATACACAAATTAGCTTTTTAATGTCTTGCACATCATTTTATGTTGTTGCTGATTGAAGTTTAGGTAAAATCCAAACTACCATTCAGTCTACTATGCACCAAGTTTAATTAATATAAAAATTTAATATTTTTAGCCGTCAAACTTTCTTGCTTAACCCCAACCTAATCACCTAAGTAATTGAAAAAAAAAATTTAAACATTATTTGGGTGGACGTAACAATTAGTGTACAGTTTTTCAAACTAGTTTGGTTTTTATTTTAGGATAATTATGTGTGAAATAAAAAATATGGGACATCCATTTCTTCGGTTTTATGATTGTTTTAAGTTTATGATATTTTTATATTATGATTAATAGGTACTAATTCAAAAGTAATTTGTGAGGAGTCAAAAGAAGATTGAACATTATGTGTTTATTTCAGTTGATGTAGAATTAAGGGAGATCGGCATTAACTTGCAGTTATTAAAAAAAGAAAGTAATTCAGTAGCTTTTATGAAATAATGTAATTTTTTTTTGTAGAACACAAGCTGTTGAAGTTGCTAAAGCTGAAGGAGAAAAGATAAAGAAAATTGGAGCTGCAGAAGCTTATGCAATTGAAGGAGTTGGTAAAGCTGATGCTGAGAGAATGAGAATGAAAGCCCAAGTTTATAAGCAATATGGGGATGCTGCAATCATGAATCTTGTACTCGATGCACTTCCAAAGGTATGCTTCGCTGTGAATTCCAGCGTTGTTTAATTGATTTTGAAAGGGAAGTTTTTATTACCCCCATCATTTTATCACATAGATAAGTAATAATATTTTTATTTAACATTGATATGTTATACAAAAAAAAGAAAAAAATTATACTTTCTTCTGAAATTTATCATGTTTAAATACATATAGAATAGTTCCTCAGCTTAAATTAAATTACAAACAAATAGTTTATATTTATAAAAGTTTCATTAAACTATCAAATCATATCCACCATAAACTTATGTAATCTGTTGTCTTTAATATTTTCATAAAACTCTTTAATTATATAACATTGATTTTCAAGCAACTGCTTTTTAATTTTATTCTGAAATTGTCATAAGTTAATCTGAACAGAGATGATGAAAATATATCGATAAGAAGATTCAATAATGTGTAGATTTCTCTTACACAGAGCTGCTGTACAACTATTAGATGTTATTTTTCTGTTTCTTTTGTATTACAGCTGGGTAACTCAAAGTTCAAATTGGATTTGAAATACCTAATAAGGAAACTATCCCTAAACCGTGTCTCACAAAACCGTACAGCAAATCAAAACATAACAGTATGATGATTATAATTTAATTTAATTTATCACAATCCATCTGAGAAAGAACACTCCTCTTTTCTTATAACATAAAAATGAAGTAAAAATAACTTCTATACAAAAATTAAAACATTGTGATAAAATTATATATTTGCCTTAAAAATAAAAATTTTAAGAAAGTATGTTACTGCTAAAATAAAAGATATAAAGTTATTAAGAAAGTATATTTCTTCAATAGCTGATAAGCTGCTGTTTGTTGAACTGTTGTCATTGTTTCCCAAATTTATCACAATATCTTCAATAATATTTTCACACAAACTGTACCCTTCCCATGCTTTTTTTTCTTTTTTAATTACATACTGAATACAATTTTTCCAAGCATTTGCAACTACTCTATTAACACCTTCTGTCAATAAATCTTTTCATCACTTAAATGTTGTGTTACTACTCCCAATGTAGCCTTTGACTTGTGCCCACATCAATTCTATCAGGTTAAAATTGCAATGGTATGGAGGAAGGTGCACAGCACAATTTTTTGATTTTGCGATTACATTTACTTGATAATGAATATAATTTTGTTTAACTGATTTTACTATTTTTAAAGTTTTACTTTTAACATTTCTTCAGTGCATGCGATTTTCTTTGATTTTAACCATTCCCAATTTCCGATTTTTGTGTCAAAGCATTTGGAACTTTTTCAGTTTTCAGGCAATGGTTTGACACATATCCATACTATGACGGATCCTTCAGCAACAATATCTACAATTTTTTTAAACCGTTGCATAAAATTGTCACCATTCACTTTATTGTGATACTCTTGGGAAGATCTGGATTCAAATACTCATAAACCACAGCTCAAAAACCCATTTTTACTTCCTATGTGCATTACTATTAATTATTTACCTTTTACCTTTTCAGCTGGGGTTTTCTCACCAGTTGATAAAACTTTCATAAAACCATCTTTAACACTTTTTATTTATTTTTTTATCCACCCATACCTTTTTCTGTACCTGCCCGGCATTAACCTAAATTTCATCAAGATAATAAATTGTCTTACCCTCTTTATGAAATCGCTTAATTTCTCTTAAATATTCCCTACGCTATGAAATAATATCTTCATGTTCAATCAGTAAAGAACTATTTTTCTGGACATGAAGTAAAAATTCATTGATTTTAAAACACAACATAATGCACTTCTAGAAAAATTTGGCAGTTCTGAATCGATATTCACAGCATTTAATATTTTGTCAAATTAGGAAACTTGTTATTGAAATAAGTTATAAACTCTTTTTTGATAGTGGTTTTAGTAAAATTGTCTAACTTTTCAATCATTTTTACACACTTTTGAATCTTTTTTTGGCTAACATGCTTACCATCAATTTTTTATTTCTTTAGTGTATTAAAAAATTGTTCTTTCGCTAACACCAGCTGTACTACTTGCTTTTTGAGTAATGTCTCTTGATTGCAGTTTCAGGGTTATCTTGTTTTAAGGTTACATATGCATTGCTGATTGTGTTTTTTTTCAGAGCTACTTAAGGTTTTCCCAGTTTAATTTACTTATTTTTTTTTATTTATTCATTTTTTTATGAATCACTCATTATTAAAACCTGTTTGGCACAAATAAATAGGGTAAATTAAAATTAATGAAAATAACAGTGAATAAAACTGTTATAAAAATTAACTATAAAACTGTATCATATTGTACAGAGTAACACAATAACGCAGACTGAAATTCTTTCTTTCACTGTACTGAATAATGATGTCGTTACTAAACATCAGTAACAAAGACTCAACAATATTTTTAATTCCTTATCATCGGCATGACACAGTTCCAGACAAGTGGTAGCTTGTTATATGCATAAAATAATAATTGCACTTGCACGTGGCAGTGCCAGATTGACAGATTAAACTACTGAAATATTATTACTTATACATACTGAATTCATAAAATATATCTGCTCCACGGTTTCGTGAGGTAAGGTTTAGGTATATTAAATTGAAAACTGAAGTTATGTATAATTTTACAGTTTCAAACATTTAGTTTATTATTCATCTCTGTCATCATTCCCACAAGTATATCACAAGGTTGTATGGCAAGATTTAATGGTGTACAGACTATATCATGGTTAGTATAGTTTTTCTAACAGATGTGCCGAAGACTTCAACATCCAATTTAACAAAGTAGAGCTATTAAAATCAACATGTGTTGCAGTCAGCTTGTTTTGCTCTTACAAAGCTCTTAATGCACTTATACATGTAGCAATCCTCATTTGAAAAATCTTACACCCCTCAACCTGAGATGCTTTTGTGCATTCCAACCCTTCTAATCCATTTGACTCAGTTTCTATATTTTATATAGACATAGACTTAATCTACCGATTCAGAATCTATACCCAGGAAAGAGGATATTCTAAAAATTACATTTAATTTCTTTCAGAGTATTTTACATTTCAGAAACAAATGTTTACAAGTCAGTGGTGTGTTATAACTAGTTGGGGCCTTGGGCAAAGTAGAATTTCGAGGCTCCTAACCCCACCTAAATATATTTCACGTTGGAAAAAATAAAACAACTGTAAAAACATCTATATATTTATTATTGCATAAAAAATTAAATAAATTCTCTTTCATTCATGAAAACCTTTTACATAAAAATACAAAATATTTGGTAAACAACTATACTTATTGATATATAAAGAGCATTATAAATGTATAGCTTACATGATTGCAATATTTATTTAAATATTTATTTTTTGGGGTTTTGTGCTGCAAAATGAATTCGTTAAAATCAACACAGTTGGTTACATTACTTTCAATAGATAATATGGATAAATTTGACAGTTCATCTTGCCCCAAAGTATTTCTTAAATATGAGGGTTATTTTTTTTCAAGGTCCGATCGGTCACAAAATTAAAACCACAGTGAAAATAAAAAATTATTTATTTGTAGCAAGTACTTACATAATTACGCTATTTCTCTACATAGTCGCCACTCCAATTTAGACATCTGTTGTAGCGTGGTACCAACTTTCCAATACCCTCGTCATAGAACGGAGCTGCCTGTGTTTTCAGCCATGTTTATATGCTGGTCTGCAGCTCGATGTCTGTGCCAAAATGTTGTCCTCCTAGCCAGCATTTCATGTGAGCAAAGAGGTTAAAATCGGATGGAGCCAAGTCCGGGCTGTATGGTGGGTGATCAAACACTTCCCAATGAAAACGCTGCAGGAGCTTCTTTGTTACACCTGCAGTGTGCGGCCGAGCATTGTCATGGAGAAAGACAATGCCTGATGACAACATTCCTTTCTGCTTATTCTGAATTGTCCTTCGTAGACGTTGAAGAATGACGCTGCAGTGATGGTCGTGCCACGTTCCATGAATTCCACCAAGAGAACTCCATTCCGGTCCCAGAACACAGTAGCCATACACTTTCTGTTGGAGAAGGTTCGCTTGAACTTTTTTGGTTTACTGGGAGAATGAGAATGCATCCACTGTTTGGATTGTTCTTTTGTTTCTTCAGTTTCGAAATGGACCCATGTCTCGTCCCATTTGACAATTTTGTTCAAAAAATCTTCTCCTTCATTGTGGTAGCGCTGGCGAAACGTTAGGGAGGCGTCCATTCTCATTGTTTTGTGATGGTCGGACAGCATCTTGGGAACCCATCTCACACTCAGCTTGCGGTACTGAAGTCTCTCACTCACAATGGTGTAGACAGCTGACCTCGAAATTTCAGGAAACGAATCACTCAATACAGAAATTGTTAACCGACGATTTTCTCGAATTGCCTCATCCACTCGCTCAACGTGATCATTGATTGACACTCGCTTCCTTCCCTGACCGCCTGCATCATGAACATCTGTATGCCCTGCTTTAAAGTTCCTGCACAATTGTCGCACTTTGCTGTAACTCATTGAAGTTTCACCGTACACATTACTTATTCATCGATGAATTTCAGCTGCATTACACCACTCGGCCTGAAGAAATCTAATTACCGCACCCACTTCATACTTGGCGGGAGATGCTATTGTTGTAGACATGTTTACGTGCTAGCTGTGTGTTCTGAACTAAACGAAGTGACGCGGCGTGACTAAAGGCCATACTAGAGACGCTGCGCAACACATATTCGCAAAGATTCATCCGATTTTTGCGCAGGTTTTTATTTCGCGACCAATCGGACCTTGAAAAAAACATAACCCTCGTAGTTCTTAATTATTTTAAAGACATTGAAATAACGTTCTGCTGATGCATTGGAAACTGGAATTGTTAGAAATGTTGTTAAAATTACCTTAACATTTGGAAACGTTGAAGTCCTTTTTGTATGGTTTCATACATTTCTAATGGGGAATTTAAGTATTCATTTCTGACAAATTCCAAGAAGTGGGTTAGTTCTTCATTAAAATGTTTCTTATCAGTGTCACTTGAATATGTTTCTATTAAGTTTTTAAGACATTCTTCATATTCATTTGATGAAGTTTCTTTTAAGTTAACATTTATTAAAACAACAAAATAATTAAAAATATTTTAACAAGCTACAATACATCTTTGAATTTCCGACACCAATTGGTTACAAATTACATTTAAACAATTTACAATAAAATCTTGCTTGCCACTTAATTGCACATTTTCAGCATCATCTCTGTTTTCATCATAGTGTAATTTTTTTTTAACTTTTCTCCTCTTTTGTGATTCATAGTTCATATTGTTTGTCAAAGAGAAGCATTCGATTTCAACATTATTAAAGAAACCCTTGTTGTTTTGAATATCTTCAGCAATATAAAGCAATAGTGTTTTTAAAAGATTTACAGCAGTTTGCAAATCATAATTTCTATTTTGTAGACTTTGCTGGTTGCATTCAGTGGCTGCATTATGGAGTTCTTTAAAGATCGAACGATGATTTTACCATCATTTTGGAAATTTCTACTTAGCTTTTCAGTATTGCCAAAATTTTGTGGTTTTTCAGAATACAAAACTCAAAAAAATGTTCAGTTATCGCGTTTGGCCATAATGCAATATTCCCAGGATATATTTCACATAGTGTAGTGTTATCAGTGTAATCACGACTATTACTGTTAATTGTATCTAGAATCTAATTTGGATCAGTAGAAATATCAGTATCCAATTGCGATGGACCTGGGAGATTATTTTCACCTGAAATTTCCTTACAAAATGAATTGTCATCTACTTGGTCTTCAGGTTTTTTCAGAAAACTGCTTAATGGTTTTTTCCTCTGCTTAGGTCAACTTCTCTTTCTTTTTGCTTCTTCCTTTTTTGAGCCTCCGATTCATAAAGTCTATTCCTGTGATATTGATAAATTCAAATAATGTACAATTAGTAATTAAAATTTTGAATCGCAAAGTGCAAACATTATAAGTTACAATATGTATAAAAGTTTAGAGAGAAATTCACAAATACATACCTTTTTTTTATTTGAAAAACACTACTTTATTAATTTCAATGTATTCAAAATGTTGTTGTTTCAATTTTGGAATCTGCATAAAAATAGATGAAATTAGTACTTTTTAATAATTATATACATTTTTAATACCAATTGATGCATGAAAGGTTAGAAACTGAAGTCCAAAACAGCTTGACCAACTACTTTGATCATTGTAAATATTATATTATAAAAAATGCTCTCATAATCAAATAAAAAATATTCATATGTTCATTAGATATTTTTTTTTGTTGATAATATTGAGTAAAAATAAATTAAAATTTAAAATAATTTTTTTAACAAAATCAAATTAGTGATTGTGCATTGTCATTGCCAACTTACAGCCTCAAATGATACTAAAAAACTTGAATGTTATAAACAAATGAAGTGCACCCGTGTTTGCAACACAGTATTATGAATTTTCCCAAATTAGAATTTGAGTTTGAAATTTTTTTATGAGAAAAACATAAAATTTGAATCTTGGTTTGTGTTTGGGGGCCCCTTTTGCTTCGGGTCCTGGGCATTTGCCCATAGGGTAACGGGCCACTACTACAAGTCACACCGAATTATTGGTGTATTAGGTTTTCTTGAAAAAAGACAGTTTTAAACAATACCCGAACATACTATTTCCAGTTAAGAAACTGATCACCTTCCTTAGAATTTAATTATGCAGCATAAGGAGAGGTTTAGTAAGATCTTTACTGAATTCTTTATTGAGAAAAAAGTAGGTTTTATTTAAGGGCTGAGTTTTCTACCTCACAGTCACCATCCTCTTTAATGCTGATTAGATATCAGTAACCAAATTTATTATTTTTAATTTTTATAGATTTGTACTTTTTTTTTTAACTTGCAGTGTATTTTGAAATTTCATTTTAGATGTAACAAAAATTCTCAAATTTTCATAATTTTTCTGATTAATATGTATAAAAATAAAATTCTTTATTTTTTATTCATTTCAGATTGCTGCTGAAGTAAGTGCTCCATTAGCCAAGACAGAGGAAATTGTCCTTCTTGGAGGAAGTGATCATATTACTGGTGAAGTTAATCGTTTGGTGGGTCAAATTCCCCCTGCCGTCCATGCCTTGACTGGTGTTGATCTCTCTAAGGTAAATGTATTATATATATGAGGTGCTACCCAAAAGTTTGGGGAATTTTACCATAAAAATAAATTAGCTTACCACAACTTATAATTTCCACTGTCTCCTTCAAAGTAATCCCATTGGGCATTGATACAATGATCCCGGCATTTTTTCCGATGATTCCATGCTTCCCTGGAAGTCTGCAGGTGTATGTGTTCGAAGCACGTTCTGTGTTTCTTCCGGAATCTCAATTGCGTTAAAACAACGGCCTTTCAATTGAAATTTTATTTTCGGAAAGAGAAAAAAGTTGCACGGGGCAAGGTCAGGCGAATAGGGTGGGTGGGGAATCACTACCGTCTTTTTGGAAGCCAAGAAATTTCAAACGGCTAGTTGTCATGGTGTAGAACCCAGCTGTTGTGTTACTCCACAAATCTGAATGTCTGCGCCTAATGCTTTCATGCAACAGCTTTAAATCTTCACAATAGAACATCCCATTGACAGTTTGACCAAGAGGAACAAATTCCTTATGGATAATGCCTTTGATGTCAAAAAAAAAAATCATCATGGACTTCACGTTGCTGCGAACTTGACGACTTCCACTGCGACGACTGCTGCTTAGTTTCAGGGTCATACCCGTACACCCATGTCTCATCACCAGTTATGATGTTGGAGATGAAGTTAGGGTCATCTCTTGCTGAATTTTTCAATTCACTACAGACAGCTACGCGATTTTGTTTCTGATCGCTGTTCAACAGTCACTGTACGAATTTTGCAGCAATTTGTCTCATGTTCAAATTGTCCGACAAGATGCGTTGCACGGACCCATATGACATTTGTACAATTGCACAAACATCATGGATTGTTTGTCTACTATCTGCAACAGCAGTCTCTCGCAATTTCGCGATGTTTTCCGGTGTTGCGCTTGTTGATGGTCTTCCTGAACGCTCATCGTCATCGACTGTCGTTCGTCCATCTTTGAATCGTTTGTACCACAAAAAAGTTTTACTTTTACTCATAGCATTGTCACCAAATGCTTCCACAAGCATGCGATGGGTTTCTGCACCAGTTTTTTTAAGCATGAAGCAAAATTTGATGCAGGTTCTTTGCTCTTTAAAATCTGTCATTTAGAACTTCGCCGAAGCAGTAAAACACAACGTTACACAACCGCACGAGAGTCAACAATGCAGCCTCTCACTGTCACAGCTGTTGGAACACTGATTCACAAAGAGTACTGTTAGCCACATCTAGCGGCAGCAGGTCGTACCAGCAATGGTTCGCGTGCAAAATTCAAATTCCCCGAACTTTTGGGCAGCACCTCGTATATATATATGTGTGTGTTTGTTGTACTCACAAGTTAATCTTGCTGTAAAATGATCATTAGACAAATACAGTTGAGGATTACTAATTCTGTACCATACATTTAATCTGCTATACATATCAATCATTAGGTGTCATTTTATCCTAAATGTAAAAAGAACCTATTACTGTACTCCTTAACTTTAAGCTAATTACACTTCTGTAATGTGCTAGTATGATTTGCACTGCAGCTAAGTATAGCTTTGAAATTTGAAAACAGCCATCAGACTGATGATTGTTAATATAATACATCCATTCAAAAAGACACTAGAAAAAAAAGTAATGGTGATATTGCTGAATTTTTTAGGCATTTGCACAGTGTTATTAATTTTAATCCCCTTCTCTTTAGTTATTAAGTTGAATTTTTTTTTACACTACTGCATTACTTACTTTTTTTATTTATTTATTTACTTACTATCTTTTATGTTCAAATAATAGTAAATGTTCTAAATTAATTTGTTAAACTAGTAAAAAGATTTCCACAAATTTAATCCTGTGCCTTGGAACTGCCATCATGTATCATGTGCCTTATGTTCTTCAGTAAAAAAATGCATAAATTGTATAATTGGGGATTTGAACAGATAATTACCTTTAAAAAAAAAAAAAATGTTTTTTTTTTATCCTTTACCCCTGTTATAAACTGTAATAAAGATTGACAACTGTTCCTGTTCTGATTACACTCTAGATAAAAACAATTTTTAATATCTAAGAAAAAGTTTTTGAATAATAGATGCTTTTCCCTTTGTTCTTTGCTATAATGATTGAGAAAGTAACATTCTAAATTTTTAGGTTGTAAGAATAACAAGTTGATAAAAGATTTTTAGGAACTCCTGCAGTAAGAGTTAAAATTTGTTTGAACTGATTACCCCAAAATTAGAAAAAAATAATTTAAAAAAATGTTTGATTCGTGTAGTGAAACTGTCAGAAAAAATTATAAAAATCAAATTTTCAGGGCTGGGGAATAATGCCTTAATATAAATTTTATCAAAATTCAGTGTTATTGTTTCCAGTAGTATATTTTTATAAGTTTAAAACCATGTGCAAATCAAATTTTTTTTAGATTTAATCGCCTTCAAAATATGCGTTCCCTCAGTATCTCCCCATACCCCTCCTAAAATCATAAAAAATGCCATACTCAATCCTGACAGTTATGGACCAAATTTCATTATTGTAGTTTACAACATTCCTAAAAGTAAAATGATACAGACACCCACACCTATTTTTACTTACAGAATTTTGTAACTGAGATTTTAATGTATTTTATCACAGGCCTCAAAAAGTTGAAATACACAAAAATCTGGAAGGATAGTGGTAGGTATCATAATACCTTCTTTTTTTTATATACTGTAACAGTAAGAAACTACATTAAAACGTAATAAAAATGCATTTCCTTTTAATAGCAAATATTTTAGAAAATACTAATACTTTATTCTAATCTTCTTTGTAAATATATTGATTTATCTTTAGTGTTTAATCTTTATCTTAATTAAATTATCTTTAGTGTTTTTTCTTTCTCCAACACAGGTGCTGAGTAAAGTCCCTGGAGCAATGTAACAGCCAATTATTCTGATGGATACCAGAGTGCAACTGCCACTAAAACTCCAAATGAACCTTCCTTTTTCCTTCTCAGGTTCACCTTTATGATTTAATATAAATATTTTCTTAACCTAATGTAAAGAGGTCCAAAAAAGTATATGCCTTTGAATTAATTATGAAAGAATCATTACAATGTGTTCTAGTTTGATTCATTATTACAGAAGACTCCTTTTCAGTAACATTAATAATACTAACAGTAAAATGAATATTAAATTTTCTTAATTATAAGTAAAATATAATTCTTTCAAAATAAGATAGAAGAAATAGTAGATGATAACAATAATGTTACTGTTTAGAAATTTTTATTAGAAATTCAATATATAATTGGAATAAAATTGTTTTATTTAGTTTTTTAAGAAAAAAAATATATAACTAATAACAAACTAAGAGTTTAGCATATGAGATAATATAGCATGCTCATCTATGAAAAAATTGTGTTCCTTATCACAAACCAAACTAAACTGTTCTGTACAACAATTTTACCTTATAATTCCTTCTTGAATATTGAACTTTTTATTGAGCCAGTTTTAGTTTTCCCTCAAATACATTTTAAACTGATTTATCAAATATTTATTCTTGATCTGGTATTTATGTACCCTGAATAAGTTGTCATATCAAGAAAATTAAATGTAAAACAAAAATATGCAGGAAAAAATGGATCCTGACAGTGATGGTAGTTAACCAAATCACTATATGATTTCTTACAATCTTACCAGATTGTAAGAAATGTAGTTTCATTTCTTTCTTACAATCTGGTGGTTTTATAACACCTCATGAAGTATCATTGTAAAAATAAAAGGATATGAAGTAAGGATTAGATTAAAATGGTCAAAACTTAATATAATAAATTAGCTTTCATATATCGCTAGCATTAATGTTATGGCATATGTTATAGCATTATGTTTGGTGAAGTTGCTGTTCGGTTGAGTAACTGCATGCCATTGATTTTTTTACTATGAAAACAAGAGGAATCTTAACATTACTGTAAAAAGTTTAAGTGTTCAGATTGTAACCTACATTGTGAGACTTTTCAGTAAGTGATTTAAAAATATCATTAAAAAAGTACATTCTTATTATATATAAAATAGACAACTAGAAAATTACATCCTGTAATTAACTAAAGAAATTTATAAACACGATTAACCAGTAATACTAAGTCATCACTTGTCCTGTGGTTTAAAAAGAAAATAGGAGACTAGTTCTCCTAAAACTAGTAGACCGCAGCATGTAATATGTATGAGAATGTAACACTCCTTAATGGTTTTAAAAGAAAATAACTCAAAGAGCATAGAAAAGTGCTCAATAAATTTGAATAATTTAGCAAAGGGTGGTAGTACATTTGACTGCAGTATAATAGCATAGCATTAGGGTTAAGCTAAATTATATTTTATGAAAATTCAATATGAACTGTTTTTTGTGAATGTATCTTTATGTGTATTATGCAGATTGGTAATTTGTGTGCCTTGAAAATAAATTACATACTCTAGTCATTCTAAAAAAATTATTTTCTCTCATTGTAGAGGAAAATGTTGAAGCTCATTAATGTACATATACTCATGAAACTGCAATTACCTCTTTAAAAACTTATTTTTATTCCATATTTTTTTTTTATTCATTTTAAAGGGAATTATTTATTATATTTATAGATTATATATCTTGAGTGCTAGCCTCATTAAAAATCTTTTAAACATTTTACACAATTATGATAGTAAATGAAATTTCTTATTTATACAGGGAAAAACTCAAAAGATTCGCTTAAAGTTTTCACACAATAACAAAGTAATGTTGCCTAATTGGAGAATTATAATTTAGAGATTTATACATTTATTGTTTTTAGCAAATTTTTGTGTTGTGTTTCCAGTCATAAATTGCAGTTTACTTACAATTGATTTTGTTAAAACATTGATTTTTTTTCATTAAGTATAATGGAAACATACACTACTTTTAGTGTATGATTATTTTATAGGTCTAATGGTGAAAACTTTTAAACTCTATCGAATGAAGTAAAGAACTGATTACACTATGTCAAAGAGAATAGATATGTTGTCAAAGAGAATATAAACTATGTAATAAGGCAGTAAAAAGAATTAGTAATCTCATAACAGCATGTTGCTTATTTCTTAAATGTTATGAAGTATTTATAATTAATATGTTTTCTTCTCTGCAGAGTTAAGAAATTGTGAGCACTTAAAAACTATCACACACTAATAGTAAATAAATAAGGTTGTAGAGATTATGTAGGTGTTTTCAAGGATTTTGGTTGGGTTTTTGGAGTGTTGTTACATGGAGGGAACTTGTCACAAGGAGCTGTGCTTATTAGAGTTGTTTATTCAAATATTCTGTATTTATTGTTTATATCAAAATATAATTGAGTATAGATCTGATAAAAATGTTCATGTGTATATGTGTGTATGTGTGTGTGTGTATATATATATATATATATATATATATATGTGTGTGTGTGTGTGTGTGTGTGTGAGTGTGTGTGTGTGTGTGTGTGTGTGTGTGTGTGTGTTTTCACATACTTTATGTTTAATCACACATGTGAGTAAATTATGTTCACTTACCCAGAAGCAGCAAAACACATATGTAATCGTACCCTAATGCTTGATAACAGTCTCTAAATTCTCAAAACCTCAATCAAGTATAACTGATAAATGGCTTAAAAGTGTTCACAGTGTAAGTGCACTTAGCTTACTGATTGTAATTCAACATTATTCTGTAGAGGTTATATGTATAAATTTACTAATAAAGCAATTTAATTTTTTCATAAGAGAAATTAATTAAAAAGGATTGGATTGTTGGGGTGTGAGATTAGATGGCCACAAATTAGTTTGCCGATTAAATTACATTATTGTTAATTTCTACAGAAAAAAATGTGTGACATTTGGAGTTGTATAATAATGTTAATATAAGAGTCTATGTCATTTATAAACATATTAATTAAATATTACATGTTTTTACTGAAGGAGTCTACTGTATTCATGTTGATTGTTTTGTATGAAAGGAAGCAAAATTATATTTATGTATGAAAATAATAATAATTACGTGATATTACTGTTGTAATTAATAATTGTCAGTTATTATACTACTTAGCTTTTTTATAAAAGTACAGCACCATTTATAACAGTGCTTATGTATTCAAAAATGTATAATACTGCCATGTACATGTAACTTTAGTAAACCTATTAATATATTTATTTTTTTATTGTATACATTTATAGAATTTTTACGTATCCACGTAATAAAAAAATATATATAAAATAAACAGCTGTTAATAGGGGTTTTTTTTTTTTTAATAATAGTATTGTAAAATGGTATTTAGTACAAGTAAGGTTTTTATATTTTTTATCACGTGGTAGTTTATTTTGGTTTGCTGAATTGTATGATAAAGAAAAGTAATACTGCTTAATCATTTTAAGACAAGTTAAATCATAAATATTATTTGGCTGAAAATTAAAGAGGCACTGAACAAAAAAAAAAAAAAAAGACTTAAATTTCTTACTAAAATCCCTAATTTAAATCTCTTAATTATCAGCACAGCCTCTTATCATCTAATCTAATTGATTTTATGAAATACCCATTTTATACTTATAACAATCTACTTTTTTTAAAAAAATTGTAATGGTAGAAATTTATTTTAAAAACGTATAAAAATTTTATTAAGTACTGTACTGATTGTTCAGTGGTTTCTATTTTGTTCTTAATTTAATTTTTTTCATCAGTACAAGAAGATAAGATTATTATTATTCAGTATTTGAAATTTTCTGTTCTGAAATTTAATCTTGTTTTATTATAATAATAATTATTTATAAGTACAGCGTAAAAATGTTTCTGACTTTCCATGCAGTCTTATATGTCAAAGTAATACAAAAAGAACAGGAGTGGATCCAGGATGTTCATGAAAGGGGTTGCAGTATAGTTTGTATAATGAACAAGAGATTGTAAAAAAATTACTGTTTAAGTCCCCACTTTTATGAACATTGTGGGTTATGTAATTACCAATTAAAGGCTTTTGTGATAGAATGTTTTACATCCGAGATCAAGATTGGTAGAACTCTGCATCGTGAATGTCTCAATCAGAAATCCATCAAAGCTAACTAAGGATACTTCCTGAGTCATAAATAATAATTAGATGACATCTGCTGTCATATTATCATGAACTTTGTTTCTTTTGATTAAAATTATGAAGAATTTTACAACTTAACCTGATTTAGCATCCCTGGATGTCGTGTCTATTGTTTGAAGGTGTCTCTGAAAATCAAGGAGCATCTTCATTGCAGAGGTATCGATAAAATGTCACTTTATCCTCAATACAATCAGGAAATTTGCACTCAAAAAATTGTTGTAAAATTCAGATTTTTATTGTTTTTATTGTGTTAAAATTCTCTGTTTTATTTCTTGAGACCATGCCTTAATAATTATATTTTATTCATTAGATGGAAAAGTCATATTAACTTTATTTATGTTTACTGTTGTCCAATTAATAATTGCTATCTTTTTATGTAAACTTTCAAAGAGGAAAGATTCTGACCAAACTCCATAAATCTAAGCCTAGCATACCTAACACAGATAGGCTCTGTATAACAGTTAATAGTAGAACGGCTCCTCAGCCAATGTTACTTCAGTCTAATAAATTATACATATCATATGTTTGGTTAATTTGGGCCTGCTAATATCTACATAAAGTCTAAAAACCTAAAACGTTTTTATTAGCACAAAAAACTTTCTACCTTGAATAATGATGTTTTGCCTTAACACCATTTAGCCAAATCAATTGACATAGAATAGTCAGATTCTTTATAGATTGTTCAGTTAGATGCAATGAATAAATCTTACCTCAGAGTCACATTTGTAGAGAAAAGAAATTCTATTTTGTATCTTTGTCTACTTAATTAATTCATTAGTAAGACTAAATTATTAACATTAAAATACTAGCGTAATAATAATAAAGATAAATGTAGAAGCTAAAAACAATTCATGTTTTTATAGTTAGAAGAGAAAGTTCAGACAAAAACATTTTTATAATCAAACAAGAAACTGTGAATTTGAAAGTTATGTTCTAATATAGAACTACATGCAGCTGATACCCACTTTATTTACTTGTTTTCTCTGAACATTTACATACTAGTTAGTGCCCATACACCATTTTTTGGCAATAAATAAAAGAATAAATGATAAGACTGATAAAGAAATGAAATTTTATTAAAAAAATATTGATCGATAATAGATAGTTTTTATCTTTAAAAAAATGTATTTTCTAACAAGACTCTAATGTATATATCAGTAAATAATTTATAAACTAAACAATTAAAAACAATATAGTAATCATATTAAAAAATTTAAAGTACAAAAATTTTCAAGCCTGATCGCACAAGTAGTGTTTACTTTTAAAGGTGATAATTTTCTGTTGCTTTTTTATTTGCAACTTACATTTTAAAATGATTTAAATAAAATTACTTTTTTCATGCTCTCAAGATAATTGTATTTTCCTTTCATCCCTTCTTTGGATCCACCTCTGTGCACAGCCAAAGCAGGGAAATCCTTGAAAAGTATATTTTAGATTTTTTATTTTTTTAAATAGATTATCTAGATTTACTTTTATTTGAAGTTTTTTAAAAGTGTATTATATTAGACTAAAAATAAATAACATGTGCATGCAATAATTCACAAAGATAATTTTATTCACTCTAGTGTGTGATAAAATCCTTTTTTTCAATTCAATTCATAGTTTAAGATTTCATATGAAAGAATTAATTAACTAGTTCCTGGAAAAGATATTAGATAAACAATAAAGTATATTGATTACTAATGTATCTTAAGGAAGCAGTATTATTACTTTTTTTAATTTCAAATGAAAATCTACATACTCTTGGGAATTGGTTTTGTTGAATCATCCAGTTTCATAAGTTATTTTAGAGGTTATCAAATTTTTAAAGATTAAAGTGAAATCTATTATTTATAATTGGAGAAATACTGTTGGTCTTCACCGGTGTATGTGTACAGACAAAAATCATAAGCATAACAAATAGGTATTTTTATGTAATGGATTGAATGAATGGTAAAAACATTGTAGTTGAACAATTGCTAACCTCAAACATAATTATACAGGATTTAGGCATAAACCAAATTACTTATCAGTTTGGACTTCAGTCACATATTTTTATTTATTCCTAGTATTAATTGCTCAGTATAAATTTAAAGATTCTACTATAATTTCCTAGATTAATATTATTTTTGTTAATGTTTTAGGATAATTTCCAATGAGCCTAAGTTTTTTGTTGATTTACATTTCAGGAACTTTTTGATTCTTTCTTGTTTAAATTATTAAAAATGCACAAAGGTATATACTTTAAAACATTAACATTTTTGTTAGTACTAATTTTTGTCATTTATTTTTTATTAATGTTATTAATAATCATTGTTGAAATTCATTGTGTTCAGCATTTTCAATTAACATTAACAACTAAGAAAAGTGTAGATGTTTAGAATTGATTATTGTTTCTAGTTTATAGTTTTATTTGGTATTTTAACATTTTATATTACTCATTAAAAAATATGTATTAAATAATGATTAATTTCAATTATCATTTTAAATTTTAATATTGTACTGTACATGATATCATTATTTATGATAACCATAAAATACAATTTATAATGACTCTGGCAAAATGTTTAAACAAAAAGAAATACACATAATAAATTGATTACTAATAAAATCATCTTGACAACATAAATAAATTCACGTGTAGTGTCAATAATGTGACCACACCTTAATGCAATTTAACTTCAGCTATCCCATCTATTTAAGCTCTGACTAGAATTTCATATAAAAATGTTAAAACTAAATCAAAGAAAAACTTTGAGTGATTAAAGTAAATTAAATAATAATGTCTCTAATCTTGTTTTAAAGAAATAGTATTCCCTCTGACTAAGGGTACATTTTGCTACATGTGGGTGTTGCAATGTTCATTCTATAATTAATACATTGCCTGTTCAGTTATTTTAAATAGAAAGGAGATATTGGTAATGTTAAACAATTCAGTAAAATCCCAAAATTTAAAAGCAGAGGGACAGATAACAGTGATATTAATTTGGCAATCATGATTACAACCACACATGCACCTATACTGACATTTAATTATCATCATTTCATAAAGTGAAAAATAATTTTAAGATTAATCATTTCCGTACATGAATATTTTTCTGACATAAGTTTTTAATGTTTTAGTTGGTATGTAGGAATCATCGATTAAGAAAAATTATTTGTACATAAATGGTACATATAGAGTGCATTATGATGATTCATCATAAAATCATGTGAACCTTAATTTTTTGGTTTTTATTATCTTAATTTTTTTTAACTTTAAGTTCTGCTATTTCTTATTAGTTAACTAAAATTAATTTTTCCGTTTTTTTTTTGTGCTGAGTTTTATTATTTTCTATTTCTATTGAACAAGAGATTAGATTATATTTATAAAATTAAGTAGTTTTTTATAAGTTTTTAAAAAATCTTGAAAACTGCCAGAGAAGATAAACTTTATTGCATATACAGATGTTAGAAAGTGAAACAGTGGGCTGTTGTTTATCAAATAAATATGTATATTTTATTTTAAGAAAATAGAATAGTTTCTTAATGAACTATACCTAGTTTCTCTTAACATACTAGATTTGTGTAGTAAAAAGCTTATTTGAATATTAATTACAATATATAATTAAAGTTATGTGAAATTTACAATTATATATATTTTATTATTGATATTTGATAGCAGGTAATAAATATGAATTTACAAAAAAAATTTAATATCATAAAATACAATTACCAGTAGCTTCAGTTTGTATTAATAATCTTTTATGTTATTGTGCGTTTGTAATTCTAATTTACTTCATTTTTTACCTTTGTGTCATGTTTAATTGTACTTACTGTTTCTAATAAATAATATGTAATAAATATATTTTAAAACTGCAAGAGGAGAAGTTGAGGCTAGGGAGTGTGACCCTGTGACTGAAGACTCGCTTGTAGGTGAGTTAGAAGTTTTTTTTGCAGTAGAAATTAGTGGTTACGCTTTTACAAATATACTGTTATGTGCAAAAGAAATAATTCATCTGCATATATCTTTGCTAATTTTTAGTAACTGATAGGAACTGATGAAATTGGTCAATTAATAGTTTGCTATAACTCCTTTTAAATATAGATTATAATGTATCAAGTTGATTCTTCACTACAGGAGAGCCATACATGACATTCCTGCTGTTTGATGGATTTTTAGTAGCACACTGCTTCTATACATTGCTAAGTATTTATAACAAATATACATTCATTTTGTTTGAAATTATGAACTTCTATTTATAGGTAGTACCTCTGAATATAAGGAATATTAGTTCTTTTTGAAAACATTTGTCAGTTAGATAGTTATCGCAGTACTCCTTCAATGTATGTTCATTAAACAATTAAGTTTCTTTTTTTTAGTAAACAGCATATAATAATATATTTTATTCAATTTTCGCATCTTAATTTTTATTAAATAAAATCGATTAAGTTGATTGAGTAGAAATTGTTTATGTATGGCGTCCGTATTTTTCTATTTATTCAAAATTGTTTTTATAATTTCAACACTGAATTGTTCAGTAAAACATATTAATACTTCATATATATATCATAACAAAATTTATCATAAAAAACAGATAGAAAGTATGTATCTTAATACTTTCGATCTAAGTAAGTATCTTAATACTTTGGCCAAAAGAATTAATTGATCATTTTGATATTTTTGTTACTCAGTATTTTCAAAACTTTGTTAACTGTAATCATAAAAAAAAATGTTATTGTAACCTGGGGCTATGTGATGTGGAAACGTGTAAAGAAGTTGATGTCAGTTATATGGCAGTGAAAACCAACCAATATGTAGGAAGTTCATCCATTTTATTAAGTAGTTATGAAATTATTGATCTTAATTTAGCAGCTTTTTATCATAACCTTAATATTTTAAATGTAAGCAGATTGTTAATACTACCTGTATTCTAACTACACAATTTTTTACTGATGCTATTACTTTTATGCAAGCTTCATACATTATTTGAAAATATCACTAAATAAATTATCATTTTCCTCTGAAAATTAATACCAAGTAATATACATGTGAGAGTAGAATCTATTTTTTATTTTAAATAATTACACACATACGCACAATTTAAATTGACATAATTTACGACCTAATAAAATTACCCATGAGAAAAAGCTGTATCCTATTATCCAATATAAAACTTAAAATATTACTCTTAAAATATAAAATGTACTTTATAGTTAATTGCCAAAATGATTCTTCTTCTATTAGTATTCGATGTAAAATGCAACAGCTATTATATGTGTTCAGTTATCAATATCCAGATCCTCTTCAGTACTAATTGCCTGGTTAGCTTCCACCCTGCAGCTCACCTCTGCCCTTCACAGCTCTTTTATGTTTTATTATCATCCATTTTTGCTGTATATTTAATTATAATTATGGTAGTTACATATAAATGACTGTTTAATTAAAGGTTATATATTTTGTAATTAAACTGCACCGTATATTATAATTTTGTACTTGTGTGTGAAGGTGTGTTTAAAAATGTGCTTTGTGCGCATTTCTTATTGCTGTTGTTTCACATTTGATATTTATATTATTTTGATCTTACTTCTTTGATAATATTTTTATATTAGTATAGAATTCATTGTTTTGTGGTGTGTGCTAAATTTTATGATATTTTATATATGTGTGTATATATACATAATCGTATGCTATTGAACACTGTGCCATAAATAATTAATATACAACTAATATTTTTATTTCATTTTGTGTTACATCTGTTGTGAAAAAAATACATATAGTTCTATAAAAAAAAAAAAAAATGCATATAGTAGTTAGTTATTCTCTTCTCATCTCTCTTTTGTGTAAAGGTTGTTTTGTAACTTTAGCGCATAACGTGCACAAGATTCAAGATTGTTTTTAACAAATGAGTTTCTGTATTGTAAAGAAAAAATACATTCCAAAGTTTTTACTAGAGCTACCTCTTTAAAAGTAATAATTTTGTATCATTTTTTAATAATATAATGTCCATTGTGGCTTTTTTAAAATGGCACATATTTATAAATCATTTACTGATCATTGTCTATGTACTACTGAAGGTAAAATTCATTTTTGGCAGTAATAGGGTTGCAGATATTCATTAAAAAAAGATCGTTTTATTTTATAAAAAAAGTACAAAAATAATTTCTGAAAAATCTGAGATTCCACAGGGTAGCTTGTTAAAAAAGAGAAATAGGTTTTTTTAATGTTAATACTGTTATTGCATTCTTTCATTTCAAATTTGTACACATCACATACGTTTTAACATTATTTTTATATTTTTTATAAAATGGAAATTTTCACTATAAATGTAATTAGTGATAGTAATTGTTCTATTATTAAGTGTAACAAAAAAGAAAAAAACACATTGTTTTTGTTTACAAAAAGATCTGGATAGTTTTCTTACTGGTACTAAGTATTTGTATTTTATATATTCTTATTCTGAAAACTACTTTTTTTGTGAAAACAGGTTTATGTTAAAATTTATTCTGTTTCATTAATTACACCGCTCTGGAATATTTATTTATTTTTTTTAATAAGTTAAGCATTGATTTTACCAAAATAGTGTTATTTTCTCATTATTTCTGCTGACATTAAAAAAAAAATCAGACAAGTTCTGAGTCTTTTAATGCTTTATTTTCTCTAAAACCTTCACAAGTATTTATCAAAATATGTTGCTGTAAACAGTCTTTTTAGATATTTAAAAACCTATATCAAATTCTTATTATCTGAAAACAAAATAATATATATATATATATATATCTAAATTTCATATATTTTACATACATGAGTTTTTAAAATTGAGTAATTTCAAACAAACTAGTAAAAATATTAAAAGTAGCAAACAGATCACACAATTCTTCAAATTTTTGTCAGTGAACATTGCCAATTAAGGTAGATTAAGTATTTGCTCTTTCCTTTCCATTAATTTCTTTACCTTCCATTTTCTTTAGCTTAATCACAGCATGAACAATAATCCAATATCATATTTATTTTCCATTTGCCATCAGTGTTTTCCCACATCCCTAATCCTGATGAAATTTTTTTCCCCTTTCCCTTTACTGACTTCTCACAAATTTCCTGAGAGGAAACTTCCCTGGTAAGTGAACAAAGTGTGCTTTATAATAAATAAATTTTACTGTCAATATATTGTTTGCTCACCGAAAAGTTTTGAAATGTAGCCCTCAGTGATTACCTTGGCTGTTTTTCAATATGAATGATGGACTTCATCTTATTTGTTTTTTCATGTTTAGGTGTACATAACAATAGCACCTCCTTCAGTATCATGAGAAATTGTAGTAAACTCGGTTACTAAGTCCTGAAAGCAAACTCTGAAATGAACTGGTTCATGACTTCTAACATTATGTTATTAGGGTGAAGAAGTACTTTTTCTGATGTTCAAAATTTTCATTTGTACCATTTTTTTAACTCGGGAGTAGTGCTCCTCTTTCTGCTAGTTCCGGAAAAGAGGAGACTTATTGTTTTCCCGATGCTTGTTTTCATCATGACTGTTGAATACATAAGTAAAATGAAAAATTTTAATGTAACCCGACCTTTCCAAGCAACATTCCAGTTGCTTTTAAATAACTTTAATTCTATTACAGGTTATTGGAATGTTCCACAGGAATAGATCCATGTCATTTCATTATTTTAATCCTGGTTAATACAAAAACAACAGAATACTGATATAACTGACAGTTCTGTTATGATAAACATAACTAAGGATTACATGGTTGGGAAAAATAATTTTAAAATTAGAGATCAGTGAAAAATATAAGTTACTATTACCTTTTTTATCTATCTTATTCTGGTAGCCAAGCTACTGTATTTAGTCCATTTCATTCAATTATTTTGTAATCACTGATGCAGAGAGGTGTTATTATTTCCTAGTGGATTACTATTAAGTTATCTTAGAATATAGAATGAATTATTTGAATTTTTTTTTTGTAGATGTATAATAATCATTTTAGGTAAGTAATGGAATCACTGGGCATTTTTAATTAATTGTGACTGTTTTGATACAGTCTGTCAATTAATTTGTGCTGTGTAATGCTATTAAAACTTATAATGTTTGATAATCAATATAAACAAGGAAGTAAATGCAGGATACAAGGATACATCTGTAAAGTGTACATATATGAACGTGCATATTGTATTTATTATACACCTTATTCTTTTACAGTCATAGTTTTATTGATATCCTGTATTACTTGAAGTTATAATACATTATTGTTGGTATTTTTTTAAAATATGGAGTGATTTTGGGTGGTCATTCAGAACTCTGGGTGAGGAAATTTAAAATTTAAATCGATATGTTAATTGATTATGATTTTTTTGAAAATAATTATGTATTGATTTAACATAATAAAGTATTCTAAAGGCATTTCAAAGAAAAATAAAATTTATATTTAAATACACATATGCAGCAATTATTTCATTTACAAGCACTTTTTCTGACAAGTGAAATTTGGAATAGTTTTATGCCAAGTTAGTAATAATTTGAGAATTTTTTACTACTTAATAAGGAAGTTTTTAATGTTTTAAAGACCGAGATATAGGTTTTATCTAGATTCTGATCAACATGGCCCTCATATTTGAAAATAGCTGTTCACGAGTGTCAGGTCACTTACAACCTCTGCAGTTATGGCACTTAAATACACAAGGAAATAAATACATGTGCTTCTTCATCATTACACGTAGATAGGAAAAACCTGCAAATTAGGCACTAAAAAAAGATTTTAGGAAACCTATAATTTAAAAAACCTTTAGAAATACTGTACAGTAGATGGCTAACATACGTTTTATGAAAGCTATAAGCGCTTTACATCACTCAAAAGTTATTTTTTTTTTAAAATAAAGAAAATTATTTAAATAATTCCTTTGTGATAGGTCATCATTTTTTACATATGTCTTATAAAATAGGCACAGTAAACGGTAATAGTTAGTCATGATTTGTTAATATGTAGCAATCGTTTTCCTTTTTTCATGTATTTCATAAAGGGTAAGTAAATCGTTTTGGTGTTTTTTACAAAAACTAAGAATACATATTTAGTATATGTGTACCATATATTCTAGGGGCTGAACTCACCATTCAGGTTTTTAACAGTTTGAATTATTGGTACTCTATTGTATACCTGTAATTTTGCCATTCAGGTCTTAAAATTATGCTTTGGTTTGAAGATGTAAACTTAAAAAATTATTGTTAGAGAACCCTGTATGAAGTTATGGGTTAGCAGGATAAGTTATAATGAATTTTGAAGAACTGATAAAAAATAATGATAGCATGAAACATCGCAATAAAAATCATTTATTAGAAACACATAGGTTCGCATGTAAAAAGTGTAACAGAATAAAATGAAAAAGCCATTTCAATTTTGTATGTTGTCATCTATCATTACCTATCATTACCATCTATCATTACCTCTATCATCTACACTGTCATCTGACAGTGTAGATGATAGAGGTAATTCATCATCTGACCTTTCCTTATTGCATCACCTTTGTCATGACTGTCACAGATATTTACACACATCAGGTTTTCAATATTGTAGACCGGGCTCTAAACTACAAGAACGGCTGAATAGAGGCGATCCAGGAATAAATCCATTAGATGCCGCAGCAAACAACACTATATCGCATATTTTACTTAAAAAGGCTTGGAGAACAGAGCTGAAGCAGACAGGATGTTAGCGGAAAGAGCTTGGGAAAGGATAAAGGCATCTGACGCTAGTGTTGCTGAAAAAGCCGCGGCTTTGGCGGTAACAAATATGAAAAAAAAGAGTAAATTCGGTTGAAGAATTCGTAAACACGGTAAAGCTCTATACTTAAAACCGATCATAGGCCTGGCGCGATCTGCTTGCATTCAATTGATAAACTTTATCGCTTGCATAGAGGAGCCATATCTATGGCTCTCCGCGCCATACTTCCTGCAAGTAGCCGGTTCTTTGCAGCCCGTCTTAAAATGGCCCTCCTTGACATTGTTAAAACAGCTTCTGGACCTATCGGGGCCCTGACATTATGAAGCTATACGGCCAAGGTCCCAACACCAGTAACATCTCTCCTGTTCGATATTGGGCATAACTCTACATAATATAACGCCCATTCTAAGGCGCCCCTTTTATATTAGTTTTTCTGCTTCACCACTATTGAGCAACAAATAAACCACCTGTGTTCCCGAATGGGCCGGTCTTCGCCTGAACGGCCTCTTCCTTCACTTCTACAGTCTGCGTATCCGCCTTGATGACTTCTTCTTTAGTAGCTAAAGCATCGATATCTCTGATGCAGACTGATTACGTGATTTTCATCTCATGGCCATCTTGACCTCTTGCACTCCCTCCTGAAGTTTCTTCAGTAACTTTTGTGGGCCCTCGTCTTCGTCCTTGACTCGGATCCACAGGTCCTCTCCCTGCCCCCTTCAGACGGAGAGGATCTCCGGGTCACCTTCCTGTACTCCACCCTTAACCTCCTTGAGAAGATCTGCGAAGGTTCTTTTCCCCTGTTTATCATCTGTTCTAACAACCAGCGTTTTAGCATTTTTACCAGTGGTCCTGCTAACTGACCTGTCCCTCCTCTTGTTATTCTTACCCACTTTCTCGACATAAATTCCTGTTGTGCGGTTTGTCCTGTGGCCCGTGTACTGAAGAATCTTCCTTGTTACTCGAGCCGCGTCACCTTTCTAAGTTTTAAATACAACACCGTGATTTGCTTGGAGGAAGACCTCTACTATCCCTTTTCTTAGGCGCGGGATATTATCCTCATCAATGGACGAGTCTATAATCAGTGAAAACCCTTTTTTCATAGTCTTCCACATCCTCTCCTCTCAACATCGTTGCCGTTTCCGAGCAGACCAATAACTGCCCCACCTTTAGGAGCCCTTTCGCTGCCAGATCTCTAACTCTTGATGCCACTCTACACACTGCCTTCGAAAGTTTACTCTTAGGTCTGACGATGTCAAAACCACCGCAAGGTCCTTCTCTCATTCTGTAAATATGAAGTCCTTTAGTTTTATTGTCCTCGGGAACCACCTTTCTGCCACCTGGCCACCACTAAGGCATCAATTTCATCGTTCCAGACACCTACCTCTAGCTCTCTTTTTCTTTTCCTGTTTAGCCTCCGGGAATTACCATTCAGGTATTACTTCAGAGAATGAATGAGGGTGATATGTATGAGTATAAATGAAGTGTAGTCTTGTACAGTCTCAGTTCGACATCAATAACATCAATAAAATGAATAATAATCAATGCTATCAACAACAAAAGAATATCTACTACAGTGCTATCAGTTAATGATAACAAACGTAATGTCTATTGTTAATGAAAAACAAAACACCAAGATAAGAGTCAAATAAAACTTCTACCTGTAAACAAGAGGCCTCCTACGGGGGGCCGCAGCAAACGATTATAGGTCTTATATTAATACTAAATAATAAACACTATACAAAACAATCCAGTCACCAAAAAACTAAAATATGAAACAAAACAGTTTCTATATCCAAATTACTATTGACCATTGTACAATCCGTTAAATATAACCAATAAAACTCAAATAAATTAAGAGCTCAGTAAGCCACAACCGAACACAATAAATCCTGCATCTCAACCTTTATTAATATTAGAGTACTGTAACACCACTACTAAATTGGCCTGATTCAAATCATCACTCCCTTGAAGCTCACATTTCGAGTTGGGTAATTCCGCCTAGCTTGATTGTGAAGCTCGCAGGAAATACCTTCTCTCACGCTCATGCTTAACAAAAATGAATAATAAATTAATTTCAATAGGCTTATACATTAGGATAAAAATAATATAAACATACATACAAACTTTTATTTTAACGAAAATTTACACAAATAATTCTATAAATAACGACAATCTGGTGAATAACAGTAATGAGCATTTATCGGTTCGTTTTCATTTTTCCAGTTATAAAGCTTGTCGCTACATTCGATGCAACGGACGCAATCCATCTTGCCTGTATAATAGAACCCGGCATCCACTAATTTATCAACCCTTCGGGAAATTATTCGCTTTGTGACTGGCTATCAAACGAAACGACGGGTCTTCGATTTATAACAGTGTGGGCAAGTGATCACTTGCCGTTTCGTCCTGCAGGACTCCAGTTACACGTGGAGCGGTCCCATCGTCCGTCCATTGTGGTTAAATCCAGAATCGAGGTATGTTCCCTCGCCGCATAGGTAGGTGTGTGGTTATTTAAGCAGTAAAGATCTTTCACCATCATGATGTCTGAAAGAACCTCGCCGCGACGGTTTGTGTAAGGACTACCGGCGACAACAGCCTTACAATTCAAGTCGCCCATCAGGATGATCTTCCTGGGCGATCTGGCAATGACATCATTGAGTCTATCCATAAATGCCTTAAAGTCATAATATTCCTAGTTGGGGCTGACATATGCTCCAATCAGAAGTGCATCACGTAATTCCACTGCTATCAATCCTTCTTCTCTGTGGAATGGCTGCCAGCCCCACTGTCCGCTAATATTCAGGATAGCGATATCAGCCGCAGCATCTGTGCACCATTCTCTTCTGGCAACTGTATATCGGTTAAGTTCGGTGTTATGAGGATGACCCCTCACCAGTTCTCCCACTAAGTCGTGGGAGAGAATAATTCTACTGGTATTACATAGGGTCAACTTAATCATTTCTAGTTGAGCCGCACATCACGCCTCCGGTGCGGTGATCAACGCTATTCCAGTCCAAACATCTTTTTCTTCTCGGCATTCCCTAATCTGAGGCCACCACAGTTGTAGCACAGCTCCGTTCTATTGGGACCCCAAGATCTGTAATAGCGATTGAATCCTTCTCTAACATAAGCTCGGCCCGTTGGGTGAACCCACCCGACTGCTATCCTTTTTTCTATGAGTTTATTTGCTGCCCTGTGTGTCGTGATGACTATCATGTTCGTGTATCGCCATAACCTTTCCTTATTGATGATATTCTGAAGTCTTCATGACTCCTGACTACGCCAGCAATTGCCTTGTTTATCTCCTGCTCTGTGTCCAGTTCCACGTCTCTGACATGGACAACCGCTCTCCTGTCGCCTCTGGTGCGCATGTCTATCTGCAGCTCCGCCGCCTTATCTCGGACAGCTGTAGTAAACGTTTCCGCATTCTGCGAACCGTTGATCCTGACTTGGAGCTCTTCATTGCATCCCTTCCTTAAAGAAAGGACCTCCCTAGCTTCTTCCTTGGTTACGGATGTTATCATCGTCTTTAGTAAGTGCACGTAGGGCTTACCTTGAGCTCTTACTATGACTGCTCTGCTGTAATCAGTTGAAGGGGTCGACCTTCGAGCCGAGGCCGACCTTGATCTTTAACGGTCGGATGTCTCATCTGATCTTGAAATCACCAGCGCCGCTGGTTCATCACTGTTCTTAGATAAATACACTAATATTATATCGCTTACCTCAGTGAAAATTGTTGAAAAATTGTCAAAGTCCTTGTTTACTGCTATTAGCAGTGATGTCACTGACTTGTAATTTCCTGTCTATCTGACTTAGAATATTTCTTCTCTAACCTCAATAAATTATACACTGGTTCTATGTGAAAAACTAACGCACACAGAAAAATCGAAATTATGGTACAATACGTAATCCACAAATCATGAAATTTTACACATTTCTTCCATAACCTTATCTCAATAAGCCACACTACTTTTCCAGTTTAAAGACCAACCAAATAAGCCACTAGAACGCAGAGCGCAGGCAAACACAACATCTCCGTATGAGCTTCCTTACTCTACTCTTTGAGGTCGCTTAGACGTATTAAAGAACACGGAACGATAATGTGAAGTTTCTATTTAAAAATATGAACTTCGAAATGCACAAAACGTTAAACAAACATTCCGCAACAAAATCTGAACTAGACGAACGAGTGAATACCGCTCGACTATGCACAATATTTCATATATTCACTGCTGTTACTGCAGAGCTGTCCTGACAATATGTTTCACAAGTAATTTTATATGGTGTCGGCCTTATTTTATCACAAGGTCGGTATTATTATCATATCTTCTTAATAGGCGGCACGGCTTTGATGGTCTTTCTTCTCTTTCAGTAGACGAGGAGGGGTATACGCTTTAACCACCGGGTCAGTGAGAGTACTGTCGCCTTCTCAGAATGCTGAATGACGACGACTGTTTTGCATGTTGAGTGATGTACTACTGTATGTGCCGCAGTTCCGAGTACGGGGATTAAATTATTGAAGAAGGAAGGGCGGCGGATTGGATCTTATGTCGATAGATTTTGTTACTCTGACAGTGAGAAATTAGAGGAGAGAATAAGATGGATTTTTAAAAAGATACTCAAATATATACGTGTAAACTTATAGTATGTTTATTTTATATATGTCTAATATTGAAAAGTACTTAAAGCTTCGAGGGGGGGGGTTCAAACCCAATAACCCCCGTTGGGTCCGCCCCTGCACTGTCTTTTCTTTAACAGCATGCTGTTCTAAAGAAATACGCGCTTTACAGAAATACTCCAAAAATTCAGTACAGTTTTTTCTTACAGCGAACTTCTGTAAGTCACTTAGGCATTGGAGTGCTTCGAAGTACGAGTTTATTTTGACGGGATCTCCAATGTTGCTTGTTGAACCACCACGTTCGGTACGGTCTTCTTCAGTAGCCGATTCAATCTCATCATTATCTTCCTGTGGAACTGACAAAACTACCTCAGTTGTACTGTTAGCCAAATCACTGTCAGTTTACAAATTTACCAGCGTTTATTTCAATTTCATTAGTACTGCACGTATCTTTTAAAATTCTCATATTTTCTTCTGTTTCATCTAATCCTACAATTGTTGCATCGGGAATCGATGCGAATTAAGCTTTTATAAAAAAAATTTGTTACGATTTCCTCTTTTACGTTCTTTACTGCCATATGAATCCAATAGACAGCAACGAGTACTAAAATAGATCTCGCGAGCTCATTTGCACTCTTCACTTTCGTAATAATCGCTTGCAACAACATTCTTATGAGAGGATTTTCATGGTGTAAATCACACTCTGATCCGATGATTGTAGGATAGGTGGAAACCAGACTAATAACATTAAACAGATATGAGGATGACAAGTTGCATTATCAATGAATTACATAACACGGCGGTTTAAAATTTTCATTGTAGAATTAAAAAATTGTTCAACCACTCCTCCATCATAGAAGTCATCAAAGTTTTTTTGTTAAATCGCCAAATAACAGGTAGTTTACCAACATTAATGTGAGAAAAACACCTTGGTCTTGCCGATTTACCGATGACGAGTGATTTTAGAAGTTGCTGCCTGGCCGTGTTTGCATAGAGGACAGCAAGGCGTTCTTTTAACATCTTTCCGACACATTTTTGTCCTTTTAACGCTAGTATTTTAGTCGGTAAAGTTCTAAAAAAATTTCGTTTCATACAGTTAAAAAAGTCGTTTTAATCGTAGCCAGCCAGAACGACAGAAAGATTTGTCTCTTGTTTCTTAGCTACACTTACCAACATCACTTGCTTCTCCACAAATTTCATTCCAAACGATGTTGTCTATTTTTAGAGATTTCAAGCCATCCATTAGCTTTAAAATCAGTTTGTTTAATTTTTTAGGTAACGGTAAAACTTAGCTTTTTAAACAGAGCCAGAAACTGGCAAATGTTTAGATTTACTGCTAACAAACCATTCCCACAACAGTTCCTTTCTTCACATCTAGTAGTTTTCTGCTGTCTTTTTATATTCCCATTTCCTTTTCCGCACTCGTCCATAATTCTTCCTATTTTTTAACCATCACAATATTGGACAAACGTTTTTTTGAGTTTTTATAAAAGATTTCTCATTCGATACGTTTTTGATAATCCATTATTAGTGCAAATTCTTCTTCCTATGTTAATTTGGAATTGTCCAATTCTTCGATCCTAAGTCCATCGAGAGATCTAATTCGGCTAAGCCTGACATTTCCTGGACCTTCAACAAAGTGATTTGGACCCAGATAAACAAATGCGTATTGTACAGCGCTTCTTTCTTTTTCCTGTTTAGCCTCCGGAAATTACCTATCAGTTAATACTTCAGAGGGTGATATGTATGAACGTAAATGAAGTATAGTCTTGTACAGTCTCAGTCCGACCATTCCTGAGATGTGTGGCTAATTGAAACCCAACCACCAAAGAACACCGGTATCCACGATCTAGTATTCAAATCCGTGTAAAAATAACTGACATTATTAGGACATGAACGCTGGAACTCTCGACTTCCAAAGCTGATTTGGGAAGATGCGTTCAGCACTAGACCAACCCAGTGGGTTTTCAAGAAATAGACTAAAAGTGTTAAACATTACCACTCTCAAAGAAAGAAACTTAGGTTGGTGACTCTTATGCTTCATACAGTTTTCATATCACAATCATAAGAAAAACTTGCCAGAGAAGAAACAATTTCTGTACACAGCAATTTACAGGTAATATCAAAACACTGCCAATATTATAATTATAATATATAAACATGTTTTAACTCAGTTGCAATGAACCATCAATATGAGATAATAACTAATGTACAGTTTTTAACATACGCATTTATTTATTTCTATTCTGTCATCGCATAACACCTTACTTCCCAATGGATAGTAAGCAACTTGTCACAAGTACATTCACAATTTAAATACAGTGCATACAATAACAAAAAATAGACTCAAAGAATACAAAAAATATTCAGAATCACAATCATTTTAAATAAAGAAAAATGAAACATCAAGTTCCTCATCGGTGTGTGTGTGTGTTACTATTAAGAGCAATAACCATAATTGCTTTTGTCAGTCAAAAATTCATTTATTAACAGCTTTTCTCCTGAAAAAAACCCCAACAATGTCTTTTGAAACTGTTGATTAAATCAACTTTTCTGACACTTGGAGAAATTTTATTGTAATACTTACTACCAGCATAACAAGGAGGTTTCTCAAAAGCAGCTGTTCAGTGCAGTGGAAATAAAATTGATCTCTGATGGGTATTGTAATAGTGGTTTTAGATAGAGATATAAATCTAGATGGATTGAACTTACAGAACATAACTATATCATAAAAATAAACGCCAGGAAATGTTAGTATGTTTAAACGTCTAAAACTGGAATTGCATGAATGTTATCAATGGACATGATTAATGAAATGAACAATTTTTTTTAATTCCAAATACTTTCTGAATATCCATGGATGAACCCCAAAAAATTACTCCATAAGTCAACAATTAATATACGTAACCAAAAATACACCATTAAAAGGTTCTAATAATTAAATAATTGGAGCTCAATAAAATTAGAAAATAGGCTTTATTCAATCTTTTAATAAACTGGGGTATGTTTTTTCCACTTCAATCCTTCATCTATAACAATATCAAGAAACAAAATTTCTGATACCAATAGCAGAACTACTGGCAATCCAAAAATATTTCTACCACCATTATGGTTTGAATGAAAATCTATAAAATTTGTGCTGCTTCTTAAATAAGTTTTGATTAATTTAACTTTTGAAAATCTTTGTACTACTGTCGCTATCATAATGTTGGAAAATCTGCTTGGAACTGTGGTGTGAATTAAAATTAGTTGAGTGACTTCTTGTACATCGGTGATACTTTGTTGATCACTAAATTCAAATTATGAGTACAGCAGTGTACAAATTTGGCAGCGGGGTTTTGTTTCTAATTCTTGCTTGTAAGCCTGACAAGATACCAGTCATATTCACAGCCAGCCCTGTCGTAACTTTGGCTAGGCAATTTTGATAGTTAACTAAACAATAATTTTTAAAACTGTTGTTTCTAGTCCTTGTGATGTTCAATCACTAACCTGAGTACATCCACAAAATGTGCAATTCAATTGGTTTCTCATTTTCATTTATTTTATCAGAACCTAATGAAATACAATATTTAGCTGATTTTTGATACATCCTGCATTATATCTGTTATTATTATTATTATAAAAACAGCTTCTTCTGTTTCGCTTTTAATTTGGACACTGATTCCATGTACAATCAAATTAATGAATTGAGTTTGTATGCCCGGATTTAAATAATTGATACCACCTTTGGGTTTCTTTAACTGCTAACACTGCTTCTTTAAATCTGCTAAAACATAAAAGCGAGAAAGTAATTTAATTATTTCTGGAAATTACCTTTGCAGTTCCTACATCTCAAAGAACTGGTAATCCTATGAACTCGGAAAGGTAAATTATTTATAGCAAGCATTATAGTTGCATCAAAAGATGTATTGAAAAGTTGACAGTAATAAATATTTCTTTCTGTTGCATAAACTACTGACTATCAGATGCTTCTAAAGCTCCACACTACTGGTTAATGCTCTAAGAGTGAAATTCCATAGCCGACTGAACAATGAATTTGAATTTTTAATATTGTCGAAATGATCTTGGGCAGTATTGCTCTTCTCTCCTTTTGTTTCATATTTTGTAATGTATCTATTGATGATTTTGATTGATTTTATCACCAGGAAATTGAATTTCCATATTTCCTTCCCGTGCAAGTAATATTGATAGATATAATAATTAATGTATTCTTCACTTTATTTCTTAGTAAATATATAATCTACTTCTTGTTTTCAAGGTTTTCCTGCCTGCAATGGAAGACACAACATCCCTCAAGAGTATCAGTCTGAGGTTGTGAAAAACCAAATCTGCAAACCTTGATGAAACCTCTTGTTTTTTTATTACATTGGCAATAAGAATTATGATTATGCCTTTGATGAGTATTAACATATCGGTATAAAGTTGATGAAAGAAATTTATCTAAAATATTGCATGTAACATAATTCTGTATAAACTCAGAAACTTCTTCATTCATAGATTCCCCTATGAAAAGAGTATTTTCCACCTACAACAATAAATGAAAATGTTGTGTTCCTCTATTTTGATATTCCTGCCATCAAAATTAGTACATGATTTTTGCTAAAGGATTATCTTCTGAACAAAGAAGTCAAGCATAGCATGAAATTGAATATCGATAAATCTTGAAACATGCTGGATCAGCTGCAATTATATGTAGATCTGACATTTTATCCATGTGAGGCTTGTTAACTTCACAAACATAATTTATCAATTCATGCCATAACCATTCTGCTAGACTTAAGGTCAAAAACCATGTAGCAGGACCATAATTATATTGTTCAGTATTACGTAGCCTAGAAAAAATAGTATTTAAATTACTCTCTAATTGTTCTTCAGAGAGTAATTTCAAGGAAGATGCTGCAGTGTACTTTTCTCCAGGATTTGTAACGTTCATTTTATGATAAATTCCAGATTTTAGTTGGCGAGTGTTGTTATCATTAAGCAAGTAAAACAAATACTCTATATTTAGTCAAAATTGTGGATGCTTGGACAATAATTTATACTTTATGAATTCCAAATCACTTAACAGAGTATTTCGATCTGCATATTGACTACCATCTCCATATGGATATAAATCAGGGAAACACAATAAACGATTTTGTTCGGTTGTCCATCAGAAGATCGTGTATTTTGATAAATTGATAGAAGTTCATTGCAGTATCATTTACTTTCTTTTCATTGACAGGATAAATTATATATTGATCGTAATACTCATCTGTATTGGATTTTTGTGTTAACATAGCCATTTTTGGAATATTATCACAAATTTCATTAGTTTCTTTATTGTTATCTTTTTCTTGGTGGTATTACCACCAATACCTTTTTTTTTCATTATCATCTTTTTCTTCATCAATATTATATACAGAGTTATCCAAATTCAATTTTTTCCACAAGTCGTTAAATGTCTGATAAAATTATTTGACAATATTCTGGATTGTTATTTCTCAACCATAATAATGCATTGAGTACTTTCATCAAATCGACTAATTTCTTCCATATAACATTTGATTTAATAGGCAATCCTCTTACTAAAATATAAAATTCTGGGTCAGGATGGATAGGTTCATAAGGTTGACAAATTTTTTCAGTTGTTTCCTGTAAACATAATGGTAAATGGAACGCTCTACCTTTGACTTTTGGAATCATACATTTCCAAGGCAAATTTTTGTTTGAAACTGGTTGCATTCGCCGAACAACTTGAAATGCTTTTCCTCTTTGGATTAGAATTTTTTCATATACATTCAAAGTTGATAATTCTTCTGGTACAGGTTTTACAGTAAGATTATTTTGTATGCATGTTGAAGGTATTTCATTTTTGCGGAACTTTTTTAAACAATAGTCATAAATATAGTTTGGATCTATGTGTAGATTTTCATTTTGATGTACTCTTGAATTTTCATGAACCGTCAATTTTTTTTACACTGTCAAAAAACATCATCTTTTTGGCATGTTAAATGTTTCATAAAATCTAATCATAATTTTGTATTTAGAGGTTTTCTATGCTTATAGGTGTCATGAACATCTTTTTTGCAGCATAATTTTTTACAAGATATACATGAATGAATTGGTAGGTCTTTTGATTTTTTATATAAAGCCACAAATGCTGATGAGAAAAGCTGCATAATTTTGTCTTCATCTAGTTCAATATATTCTGTCTCATATTCTATGGTTTTCTGATTTTCCTTAATTTTAACATACTGCAACTTCAAAAACCTACATCTGCTGTATTTAGAGCGCTATCTAATTCTGAAATCTTTTTTTAGTAAAACAATATCATACGCTAATTTTTTAATATATCTGACATTTGGAAAGTATACAGATAATACCAAAGTAGAAATAAAAGATGATGTGCAAGACTAAATATCAACGTAACAGCTATGAGGATGACCAAGTTTTGCAGGATTTAGGTGAGGAGCATTACATTTTATCAAGTTCTCCAAAAATATATTCAAAGATTTTATTTTGAGATCTTTGGTGGAGTGCAAAAATTGTTCAAAATGATTTATCAAATCTACATCATTAGTTTTGCGCAGATCTTGATCACAATTATATGAATTTGTTGATTTCTTGTAAACTACTGGCAAAACATTCATAAGTTTACCTGAAGTATTTATAGTAAGATTGATACAGTTTTTGTCATTATTATTCGATCGTGACAGATTACATGACTGTTGATCTAATTCATGGCTATTTTTTTCATTATTTGAAATGAATTTTGATATTTCATTTATTACCTATCTGATGAACTGGATTAATATTCATAGATGGTATGTGATCATTTCTGTAAGCTGTGGCCATGAAATAAGCTTCAGATGATGCATTATGTTTTGATGCATTATCTTTCTCCTCAATATTATTAAAACTTGCAACTAGCTTTTTCGATAAATGCTTCTGATTTTTCACTCAACATTTGCAATGTTCTAATTAAGCTACAAAAATATTCCTTTCTACCTACCATGCACCATTTTATTATTGTTTCAGCTTCAATGGTATTTTCTATTGCGGTACTCATATTTAATTTTTCTGAAATAATTTTTGACATATGACTATTTATTGTTGAATTTTGAAAATGCTTAATAAAGATTCTGTTTCAATTACTTTTCTTTAGTATGATTTTTTTTTGTTATTTAATATCTTTTCCTTTTGACTGTTATTTGTTGCTTTTCGAGTATGTAAAATTTTCTCTTTGTGTCGATTATAAAATTTTCTTGCTTTTTCTTTGTTTCAGAACATTTTAGCTTATACATCAGTAAATTACATATCAAATTTTGCCTTCACGTAGACCTCAAACGGACATCTTCATACCCAACCTAACATGATTCCCACAAACTAACTTACCGAAAATGCGGAAGTACGAACCCCACGCCTAGTAAAGATTTGACAACACTGTTCGTGACTGTGAATGCCTCAAAAAACGAACGAGTTCAAATTTAAATCAGCGCTACACTCATACCAATTAAAATTATGTTTTACGCCACATATAAATTCAGACCTGCACCCAAATAAGTCGACCAATCTAGGTCACCTAACAAGGGGAACGTAACCTCATTCCGGTCCACGCAGGAGCCGGGGACAAATCCCGCACTCCCACAGCCGTCCCATCATGGAGTCTCCCGCAACATTCCCAAGTCACAACCAGGACCGCTACCGGAGGAACGAAGCCACGTCCCCGGTCGCACGGGCTGCAATACCCCGGCAGCGCGACCGCCCCCACCAGCATGAGCCCCAAATCGAATCACAAACATCACCAATATAATCGTGGCAGGATGCCAATGCGTCTACCACCAACCAATTCAATGCGTAGGCCGGAACCCTAGCCACCCGGTATCCTACCACGATCGAGTACCTCAATTAAACTCTCTCTGCAGCCCTACACACCGCAAGGGAGTGAAGAAAACCAGTCACTATGGAACACTCCTCGCGGATCATCCAGTTAATACAGAGATCCTGAAAGGAATGTATTCTCTCAAGTTCCCTAACAGCTCGGGAACGTTCGACATCGTATCGGGGACAGACGTAGAGAACGTGGTCTACTGTATCATCAGTCCCGCAATTCGGGCACTGACTCGAATCCACCAAACGAAAGCTAGCCAATATCGCCCGAAAAGCACCATGCCTGGAGAGAAATTATGTGATATACCGACTGGGGGAACCCATCAATTGCACCTTAATCAGACACTATAGGAAATATACCATGCGTGTAGCGACCTGTGGGGGATTCGTCCCACCTGACCTGCCAAGACGCAAGGCCCCGGTCTTCAATCTCCTGCTTTCGTTCTGACGTCAATAAGTTATTTACCTTGGAAATGTAGCGTTTCTTACGCTCATTAGCCAAGATATCTCTATTGGTTTATAACAAAGACTGCCTCCCGTGAGACTGTTCTATAACAGCGAGCAAGAGGAGTCGTTGGGATTTTGTCGGGCAACCCCACAAGTGTGACAACTGCCCGCAGCGAGGTACGCGCAGCCGGAGGCCTGATCGTGTGTCTTGTCACTTTTCGCACCTCTCGCCGCTGTTGAATAGTTTATGAAAGTGCAAGCAATTACAAAACTTCTGATTACGGTCCACGCTCTGAAAACAGCGTATGCTAAGGCGATTAGTCCAGGTAGTACTAGGGCTAGCCAAGATAAGGCTCGCCGCCCTTTCTTTTTTCCCTGTTTAGCCTCCGGTAACTACCGTTTAGATCATTCTTCAGAGGATGAATGAGGATGATATGTATGAGTGTAAATGAAGTGTAGTCTTGTACATTCTCAGTTCGACCATTCCTGAGATGTGTGGTTAATTGAAACCCAACCACCAAAGAACACCGGTATCCACGATCTAGTATTCAAATCCGTGTAAAAATAACTGGCTTTACTAGGACTTGAACGCTGTAACTCTCGACTTCCAAATCAGCTGATTTGGGAAGACGCGTTAACCACTAGACCAACCCGGTGGGTAAGGCTCGCGGCCCTACCTGGGCGAATAATTACTCGTTACAGGGTATTTACATCTGCAGTCGTTGCCACGTGCGGAGAAGTTTTTGTAAAACAAAAACTCGATCGATTTACAAGACCGTCTCTGAGGCAGATGCATATCTAAATCAAACACCAGATACCAAGAAGAATTTGTCCGGCGAAAACGGACAAATTATGAATGCTCCTCGCTTTTCATACAGATGCTGTTAAAGCCGTAGTCGATAAGAATTCTACTCCGGAGGGAGGTAACCACTTGACACCGGATTAAATAAACACCAAAGCAGACTCAAGTCGGGTATAATCAAAGTAAGCTTTGATTATACGCATCAGAAGGACCAAAGTATAGGACAAGGTTGCGTCATTTTAAAGGTAATTGCAAAACAAGTTTTTCATGAAAAAAAATTCAGGTATGTTAACCCTTACCATATTCCAACTGTTAAATAATTTTTACCACTTGTTTCAAAAATCGTCACAGTACACCTGACGTAGTAGCATACTCTCAAATCAAAAAAATATATTGTTTTTCGATTAATGTTTGAAAAGATATTTTATTTAACGTTACCCACACTTTATTAACATCTTTCTCATGTCTTTTAAAACCAAATGAAAGATATGCAATTTAAAAATAATTACCTGCAATTTAATTATGAAGTAAATGATTTTCATTTCATATTAATTTAACTGAAAATATTGCCCTAGGATTGGTTAGATTGAAGTTATACAAGTAACTTTTAGACTGTGATCTGGATATATAGCCATTTCTGAGAAACTATGAACTGCATTTAAAAAAGGTACAAATAAATATAAATTTTTTACATTCTAATTTTTATAAATAAGAGGATGAATAAAAAGAATGGATGATAGAAATGAAATAAGAGCAGAGAATGTAAATTATCACACTGAGAAAGATGAATAAAGATCAGTTATTACTTTTGCTAGCTTTTTTTTCATTAACTATTTAGTTTATTTTTGGATAAAAAAGTAACTATTATTGCAGTTAACTTCACTTGGATATACTGAAATTAAACTCATTTACTGATACTAGTAAGTAAATACTGAAATTTATGCAAATAATAAGTTTCTTTTACTTAAATTTTTCATTAATTCAAGGTCATTTTTCAGTTAGCAATAATTGCACTGAAAACATTTACAGATTACTAAAATAGCTGCCTTTATGAGTATTTGTAATGTAAAAAACTTTATAAAGCCCCCAGAAAAGTTAGTGCTGAAAAGTATAAGAAACGTTTCATTTTGAGAAAAAATTGGTTGAGTTTTGACAAATTTGTTTTACCCGATACAGAAGAAACTGATGCTTTAAAAGTACAACAAAAAAATGGAGATTTTTTCAGGTATTAGTCATATCCAGGATTTCAATGTATGTAGAAGTACTGTTACAAAAACATTCATTTAGGTAACAACTGAAAACCATTTTAATCTCTTTATCTGCTAGGTATATCTCCACAATAGTTAAAATAATTTTATGGTGATTTTTGATTGTAGATCTTGGCATGTAACAGACAGAGATGATTTCTCCATTTAATTAAGTCCAGTATCCATAGTAATAAAGGGAAAATTCAAATCTTATAAAGAATGAGTCATGTTTGTTTTTAGTAAGTGTTTCAGCATAATAAAAGTTTATCATTTAACCGACTGATCAATTCGATATTAATATATTATATATTTATTACTTAAATAGGTTAAAGTTAAAAGGTTAGGTTAAAGTAGAATTGACTCCTTTTATTCACTACGAATCATTCTATTAATTAATACTAGTTCTGTTCGAGGAAGAGAATTATAATGTGTACACAAAGATACAGTGTAATATTATTCATTTAGGTTTAACAGGTACGTACATCCATCTCATTATGTTCATTTACATTTACTTGTAATACACTTATAGTCTGAGTTTGCTTGGGAATTCACATATTAGAAAAATATAAAAGACACGCTTTATCTGGATGAGTACTTCAGCACCAGAATAAGCTTTTTATTTAATTAAGGTACTGTAAAACAAAGACCCCAAAAATTATTAATAGCCTTTCCCTCAAATCACACAAATATCAAGGTCGCAATAAATCTTCTGGTTTTCACAATGAGGTATGTCCAGATGAAACCAAACTTTTTGAAAATTATTTTTTACTACTTGTTTAATCGGACTTATCCTCCCTCAATGTAAATAACTACTCCCACCATTTTTTCTAAGTTGGAATCCATTCTAGTAATTATTTGATGAACATCACGCAGAGCCCACAAAAAAAATGTTCTTTAATTTCTTCTACCATCTAGAATTAATTACTTTCAGGGTGGCCTTTATTTTTGGAGTTAGCATGTCTTTAATTAAATGAACTGAGGGGCTGAGGTATAACAACTGTGTGATGCATTATCAAAAGTTCTTGAATAAAGTTCATTACAAGCAAGAGAGTATTGTCATAATGTAGACCCCTTACATCTTTCCTGCGCTTCTTTTCATTGCCACAGTTTCCTTCCATCGCTGCTATACTTCCAAGTAAAACTATTTTTCTAATGTTGTTACAAACATATGGGATGTACTCTTAATCACTGAAACAATTTCATTCAAACGGCTGATTACATTTGATTGAATTTGTTAAGAGTGAAGCATATCATTCTTATCATCATGAACGGTTCATACTATCTTCTCCATAAGTCTGTTGCAACATAAATAATTTTGCCTACTTTAAAGCAAAATTTCAGAAGAAGTTGCTCTTCAAAAATATTTTTCTTTTTTTTTCACAAGAAAAAATCTATAACCTTATTCACATGTTTGTGGAATGGAAATGAAACAGAATTACATGATAAGAAAATATTATTTCTAAAGAATCCAGAGGATTCTTTACAATTAGTATTTTATATGTTTGTAACACACCACCATTAGTGGAATAATGAGTATCAGTACAATGACATGGAATAACAAATGTTTGGTTTTTTTTTTCAGATGACCATGTAATAATAATCAATGATCCAATGGAGATCAAGCTTAAAACCCATGAAATATTTTGGAAAATACAGATTTAAAGACAAAGGGATTATGTAATGAATGAGAAAGGGATTTGACAGCAGACAATACTAAAAAAATCTATCTAAAAACGTTCTTCAGTTTCTACTTCAAGGATGCTCACTCTATTCACAATTTGTCGGCATACTGAATTACGTTTATCCAGGATGATAGCAATATATGAATGATTAATTGAACTGGAAAAAAACAGTTGGAATTATTTATAATTCCTTATAATATTACAAAACCACCCTATAACAGTAGATCCCTATGGAAAACCTTCCCCACTCAATCCCAGAAACGTGTACTTTTAAAAGTATCAGATTTAAATATACATTTTTTTTTTTTTAGATATGATTTTTTATTAATTAGAAAACTATAAAAAAGGTTTTATGTGGGGAAAATGCAATAAATGATCCAACTATTCATGGTTCACCATAATTTTCTCAAGAAAATACAAAGTTGTGCTACAATGAGACACCTTTTTTCAAAAACTAATTCAGTTTGTTACTTGTATATTTATATGTAAAATTACTATTGTATGCTGTTTTGTTATGTTTAAATGCAAAAATTCAAATTTTATCATTGTACAAAACTGGGCATAGAAAAAATCTTACTAAACATTAATATTTCAAAAACTATTTTCCCAGTATTGTTACGTAAAATAACATTATTAAAAACACAATAAGCAATACCCACCTCTGTTATTTATAATAGTTAATGCAACATATAATGTGATGATTGATATTGCAGTTGAGATGTAACAAATCTCATTAGGACATTATTTAATGTACTAATTTCATCATTATTTTTTAAATAAAGTAATGTGACATTTGAACTGATTATTGGTTAGAAAGTTAAATATCATGATATTATAGATCATATTAAATTAAATAAAAAACATTTAAAGATATCAACTTTACCTGCTGGTGGACTGTTCTCCTAATATACATAATTGTTTTAGTTTTTTTTGTAAGTACATTAAAACATTTAAAAAATTACCATTCTTTACTCTTTGATTATAAATTTTTTTCTGTCCTTGGAATTATCAATTTTGAAAGAAAACATAAAGTTTTATTTTTCATGGTTTTGTACATACTGGTAAATAGTAACTGTTGTGTACAATGAATTCACTGCAATCAGCAACACATGAATGAACCCTATTCTTTTTTCTCCATTTTCATGGAGAAAAAATCAAATTCCACACCATTCAAAATTATTAATCCATTTTCCTTTTGAATGGGTGGAGTAGAAACTCCACAAAAAGGTGCAGATAATTAGGTTTGAAAAACTTATTTCTCTGTAATTTGAAAATGAGTCTATCGTAATTTTTAATAATTCTGGTGTTACTGTATTTTTCATGCTGCTTCGTGACATGATTTATTATTGTAAAAAGTCTTACAATATATTACACATTTAACATTCATAGAATGTTTCACCTGTAATAAAAGTTAGCACAGAGGAGAAGTTAATATAATGCCATATACGAGGGAATTGCGCAAAAATGTTTTCTATAATGCCCTAGAGGTACCATACCACATATCTCTTCTCATTGCTCGATTCAGTAAGTTATTGATACTTATCAGATAGTGGGTTTGAAGACAATTAATGCTACATATATATATATATACATACGTACATACATACATACACATGACTTATTTCAATTGTAATTAATTATGCAATTCTTATTCATAATTACAAATCAGTATTAAATTACTTTGTTATAATGAACCTGCAATGAAATATTTGCTATAATGAATTTTTTTTTAATTAAAAAGAAAAATATGATATTTTGTAATTTTCTTGAAAATTTCATTATAACTTGCAACATTACAACTGCAACTTTCAATCATTGTACCAAAATATATTTTTTAAAAATGAAAAGAAAGCAGCAGAATTCCTTGATGTCTTGCTGAAAATTTATCAGAAGTAAAATAATTTCAAAAGATTACACTTCATAATTAAAAATATATCTTTTCTGTAAGTACTTTGTTCATGAGCATTTCTCTAGCATCACGGCTCTGAAAAGCACATTAGCAGAGATCTGACAGACTGATACTTCTGTATAATTCAGCAAACTTAAGATAATGAATTTAAGTAAAAATGCATACCAATAAAGAGAAATGTGAACACGATTTGATAAGAATTTGAGATGTGAAGTGTTCTGATGGACTCTGATACACCCATGTATGGGGGTATTTGTTTACATTTATAAATACTGAATAGATTCCCCGCCCTGACAACATTGAACTATATTTTTTTAAATTATTTTAGACAAATAACACTGAAAAATCTGTGTCTATCTAATAGAAGGAACTGGCCACTTCCTTACATCACTTGACTGAGGATATCTTTTTAATGTTGCCTTATATGTTAACCAACTGTAATTTTGAAAAAAATGAGTGAACTAACAAATAAAGAAAGTAACAGATTTGGCAGAAACATTTGATTTATTGTTTGTTATTATATTCTAAAGTCATTTGATAGGGAATACTTGTATGAGGGAACATCATCCTACAAGTCTCCAGCATACTATTAAAATGTAAGGAAAGTGATTTAGAATTACTCCATTTTTTATTTTATTAGTTTTATTTCATATTTATTGGTTTTTAATTAAAAATTTAAAACAGATATTTAAACAATTTTTTTTAATTTCTATTTTATATACAGTATTTTTCTCCCTTTTTGTAAATTCTCTGATCTCTCTTCCTTCTTCTTACAATGTTCGTTATTTTCTATTTTTCAAACTGGTACTTAATTGATGAATTCTAATATCTTGATTTTTTAGTATTTTTATGTCCCATTGGAAGTTAAGTTATTCAGTATGATTTTTCAGAGAAGTGTTTCTGATACAAATATCAACCTCTATCAAACTAGACTACAGAACTGTTTTCATTTACTCAACATAATATTTCGGTTTATAAGAAAAAGCTTTATTATTCTTCCACTACCATTTTAAATTAATTATTCTTTCTTAAGACATTCTTAAATGTAGATTGATGTTACCGCTTTTCTGCATTAAATTTTTAATGGTTTTTACTTATTGCATTGCACATTTTATATACTGTAATAATTAAATTGAAAACTCACCTATTACTGTTTCCTCTCCTATCTAATTTGATGAAAATGACAATTCTATTTATGATTAAATTCTGGGATAAAAATCCTCCATTTAACATTGCTGAAAAAGAAAACTTACCAGTTTAGTTATTATTAAATTATAAATAAGTAACATAGTCTATAAGTTGTATTAGTATAATTTTTTGTTTACCAATATTTAGTTAACACAATTCAATCCACCTTAAAATTATAAAATGTAACTTTATTCTTTTTGTTATGAAGAAATTTGGTGAATTAAATTATAAGAAGTGTGGATTAATTCATCAAGACATCTAAGTTTAGTCTGTTGTGCTTTTAATATAATAATTTGCCTGCGATATAAGTCTCATAAGCAGACAGATATCACTCTGTTAAGGGGCCATTAAGAAAGTAGCTATTGCCTCAGCCTAAGAGATAAATCCAGAATTTTATCAAAGACAAAGTTCAAAGATGTAATCGATATTCATGAAATCTATTTGGGGAATAAGGGATTCTAATAGACTCAAGGAATCTAGTTCACTATAATAATTAATATTTTTATTCTATGAAGGAGTCATAACTCAACAGATAACCTGACATGATACATATCTATTTCCAAAAAAACGATGAGCCAATCTTAATAAAAACTGAAAATCAAAGTTAGCTTTCTGAGGAAAATGGATATTTTAATGGTTTTCCTGATGCCTTTCCCACAAAAATTATTGCATACCAGCACGAAGCTGACTTAACTATAGCTGATATTCAGCCCTGAAATTGGTCCTTTCACTCTGTTCATCACATTGACTGGTTGTATAGTGTCATCATAAATTTAAAGAAATCAACTTCATATGGTATCACTTGTATCTCGCATGACTTGTATAGCACAGAAGTCACAGATCAGGAATTTACAATGTAATGACTTGTTCAACCACTTCTTCATTCTGTTTAGTGCTGGTAAAGGAGCAATTGATGAAAGACATGATGATATTGCTGTTTCCAGCTGTGAGATGCGTTTTGCAATTCATTTTTTGTGAGCAAGCAAACAGTGAAACTAAAATCTGTAGATTATAATCTCATGTTTATACTAATATTATGAGTGATGTAGTCATGATGACAGAAAATCAAAAAGAAGCAAGGTAAACAGATTCAAATGATATTATTGAACTGAAAAATGATTGTCACAATATTTTGAGAACAAAAGAATCTACTAGCAGAATTCATGGAACTTGAGACTGCAGCGATATCAGAATCTTATTATGAATTGAAGGAGTTTGGACAAATCAAACCGTGCAGACTGCTTTCAATGGCGATTATTCTTCTGAATGAAAATGCATAACCTTACGCTAAATGCCACTCAAAGGCTTTAGTTGTCGGTTCAAGTTGGAGATTTTATTGTTACTCCTGTTTAGACACTGCTTGAACACCATCTCTTTATTAAGATAAAGATTTGTCTGTTAATCAGTATAATGAAACTAACAAGGGGTTCAGAAATGGGTGGGTGGTGGTTTTCTAAAATCATTTTTACAAAAGTTGGTGTTGTGGTGCAACAAGTGCCAGAGAGTGGAGCGTTTTTAGGGGAAAGTGTAGTGCAGATATGTTTATAAGATATAGTGATCTAAATAATAAAATATTTAGACATTGTTTTTTTTCTTACCAAAATTCATGTGCATTCCATATTTGTCTGTACGTTTTGGAGAATTGACTTTTCACGATAGTTTTATTTTTTTATTAAAGTAAAACTTGGCAGTTTTTATTAATTTGTCCTAACATTGCAGAAGAACAGCTGAACAATGATTTGTAATCAAGAATTACCTTAAACCTGATTGATATTTAGATATTTATTTTAAAACATGATAGAGGAACTGCAGCTGTTATGATAATTTTTTTTTATTTCTAGTTACTTAGGAAGAAATTGTACTTAGAAAAAATAAATCAATAAAATAATTATAATCATATATATAAGTCATTTGCTATGAACAAAAGATTGAATGCGACAAGATACGAGATGCATGTCCCACAAAATGGCATTGGCATTCTCAAGAAAACAGCATTTCATGCTGGGCTTAGTAAGGAAAGCGAAGGCTGAAACAATTGCCCGTCTTCTCCTACACAGAGTAGGCCAAGCCCACTAAAACGCAGGAAATTTTTCAGCTCTACAAGCAACCCCTTCACTCCGTTCACCACTGGGACTGGTCGCATATGTAAAATCATTATTCTTAATGAAATAGAAAGCAATTGTACCTCTTATCTCTTTTGCGCTTTATATTCATCACTACATTGTGATTATGACAGATTATTTGATTCAATAACCGAAGTTACAACTTCTGCTAGTCACAGAAAATGATTCGCGAAATGTACCTCACAGTTGGGAACAGTAACATCATGTGTTTCTTCATCGAGTACTCTTTTACCAGCATTAAATCGAATGAGGTGAATGAACATGTAATTAGATTATGCATAGCTGATTGGTGTTAGCGCATTATATACTTTGCTTCTACTTACTAAAATGTAATTAACTCTTATAATGTAATATCATTGCAGATGTAAAATAGTTAATTAAAATTATTTGTTTTAAATAATCAAATGTTTTATTAAATTTAAATAAAGCATTGTTTCAATTTAAACATATTGTCAGATGGTGAAATAACACTGTCTACGCAAAATTTGTATCTAACATGTTATACAACTTTCCTTACTGTAATTTGGGTGCTGATCTCCAATATGCCATTGAAATTGTGTTACTATGTTAAGGTTTTACATAAATCATAAATTTGTAATGTTTTTTTGTAGTAAATTCATTTTGATCAACTACTAATTACAATTCAGAATAGTTTCTGTATTTTTACTTTTAAACAGTATGAACACATGCTTAATAAAGAAAAAATAAATAAAGTATGTGTACATTGTATCATGAAAGTAGACATGCATAATATCATACAGACATCTGTTGTTTCCATTACAGAGCTTAAAATTTTATTCAGACTAGCTTCAATTGTCTATACTGTGTGTTGTGTTCACACAGTTGTTAGTGTTCTGCTATATTTTCATAAATTTTTTATAATACTGAAGAGATTTCTTTCTCATTTTTATTTGCTACATGGCCTCTGTAAAAGTTTGTGGATACTCAAATCATCCAGACAGTTATTGTTACATTAAAGGTAAATGTATGCATAAATCTCAAAGATAAACTTATTTATAAATCGATAAAAACTGCCTGTTAATTTTGATTGCACACTCAGGGATCAAGATAAAATTTGGGTGCCTCATGTTATTTTTATATCGTGCTCAGTAACTGAACGGTTCAACAGGAAACGACGAGCCCTGTTATTTATCATGCATTAGGTGCATGGAAGTCCTTCAGAGACATAGTTGGTGTTTTTAGGCAACAGAAAAGATGAAAACTATGTTTATGGTTAATAAACTGTTAAAAAACTACAAATATTTAGTATGTAGGATGTCATTAAAAATTCATTTCCTACAGTCTCACCTAGACTTTTTTCCTGAAAATTTGTGCTCTGTCAGTGATGAGCAGGGAGACCGTTTCTGTCAGCATCACTAACAAGGAAGATGGGATGCTAGAATGATTGATGACTGTTGGTTTTTATTTAGAGAAACTGATAAAACATCATACAAGCGAGAAAACAATTGTCAACTTATTTTAAAAATTTAGTTCCAATGATTTAATCGTTCAAAAACTGTATTGAATATATTTCAATTCATCTGTATTTGAATAACAAAAACTTAGCTGATTTAAACAAATTATAAATGAATACACAAAAATAATAACTTTTTTGAAATATTGGTATGACACTGATTATGCATTTATTGGTAAATAAATCGTATGTATCTAAAAATGCAATGTATTACACAAAATTTTATAAGTTTTGAATTCAGCACCCAATATTTGTTAAAATCACCATGCCCAATTCTAGATGTGTTTTTTTTATATTTTGCTGCGTTTTAAAAATTCTATTAGACATTTACAGTACTTACTTTTTATTCAATCCATATTTGAAACTGCGGTTGATAGTCACTTTAACTAAAATTTTCTTTATCTTCCATAATCATTTTCCACTTTCAATATTACATTTGAGAATCAGTAACCATTTTTTTTTTGTCACAGCTTCCATGAATTTAAAAGTACTCCTGGTACAGAACCTACAACTCAAAATCACTTGGCAAAAAGATTAGTAATGCACTTAATATGAACTGTTCAATTTTTTTTTTTTTTGTTTTTGTTTTGCGTAGGAGGAGGAAAAAGCTCTACCAGCCACCATCTGCGCCCGCAACAGATGGTAGTGTCGGGCTCTCACCGACTAAAAAACCTCCCCCTTAGGGAGGAGGACCCTATTAGGGATTGGGATCGCCGACATGACTTAACTAACTAATAATATGATAATATCTACATTGTACCTGAAAAAAAATACACAGCATATACAAAATTTAAATCTATTTTCATAAAACTTAATTTACATTGCTTATCTAAGTAATTTTAATGTAAAATTAGAAGGTTAGAAAGGAATAATCCACAGAAGATTGGTAAAACAAAACAACTCGCTCAAAAATATTCTAAGCCCTTTTTAAGGCAGCAAGGATTCCTCTCGTACAACATCAGAGCGCTTTACCAAGAATAGATGCAAAAACACTATTTTGAATTAAGGTTCACTGATGTAGATGGTAACAAATCTATTTCGCATCCAGGAATGTGTGTTATATGAATCTACTTGGCCGAGCTAAAATTTTCAGCTAAGAATAATGTTGAATGGTAACAAAAATCGATACAGGATATCTGTATACCACCTGATCCTTTTACTAATTTTTATATTATTTTTTTTAAAATCATACTTAACATTTTTATAGAATGAAATGCATCATTTATTTTCTTATTATATTTTTACAATTTTATGTAGGTTTCCACTTGCTTTGATTGCTCGTATTTAAAATTCATGAAATATTTATGTGCCATCTACTTTATAAGTATATTCAACAAATTTTGACAAAGAGGTGCAAGCATGGTTTCATTAAATTTTCAAACCCCCATCAGGCAAGAGATTCATTGCCAAAGTAAGCAAAACTATAAAGGACTAAACAGAATTTCCAATGTCAAAAAAGAAAAAACTTGTGAAACCACTTCTAAATTTTTACACTGTATATTTTCTATTAAAATACGTTAAATGAAGATATTGCTTTGTTTCATCTATCAAAACCCATTCTCTATCTGTAAGCATACATAAAATTCATTTTTATTATAATTAAAAGTTTGGGGGTATCTAAGTGAAAAGATGACTGTCACGACAATAATTTGATTCTTATTTCATTTATTTTACACGATGAAATCAAACAAAATCAGTTGATTTTCATGGCTATTCTTTACATTATAAAAGAATAATTGTCGTCTACAAAAAGAATAATTCAGTTAAATTATAAGTACATGTTGTATTTCAATTTTATTAACAATGATAAAAAAAAATCAAATGATGTACTGTTAACTGATAAATACTCAAAATACTATTAGAAAGGTTAAAAATATGAATAAGAGTCTTCTTGAAATATCGTAATCCAAGAAATGTACATAATAAGCTTATGAAGTTTCATTGCTGTAACTAACAAAATTCATAAAAATTTGTATAAATATATATATACATTTATATATATATATATAAAATTTAACATTATATGAAATATAAACCACCTAAACACAGTAATTAGATTATTTATACTTACCTTATTTATTTCCAATAACCGGTTTGTGCAGTATCTTACACCTTCACTTGCTATTAAATTCTATCTTATTCTTTTTAATTATTTGTATTATTTTTGTGTAAATTATAAATATTTTCACAAGTACATTTAAGTTCATTTTTTTTGCCTTCGGTCATTTGACTGGTTTTTGATGCAGCTCTCCAAGATTCCCTATCTTGTGCTAGTCGTTTCATTTTGGTATACGTTGTACCTGTACAATAGGGTACGTTGTATACCCTATTTATGTTCGTAATATCATTTAAAATTTCACAATAGATAACATTATAATTTATCTTAAAAAAGAGATATCATTAAAACAAATAAGTTTTATTGTAATAGAAATAGAATTTAATACATACTGGAGATGCAGGGTACTGCAAAAAACAGTCGGTGAAAATTAATATGGCAAGTTTAACTTATCTAATTACTGTGTTTTGGTGGTTTATATTTCAAATAAAATATTTATCATAACAAATTAGGCATTGACCTGATACTGGCATTTCTTGATATGTAACGCTATTAAGTTTCTTTTCTTTATTATACTGTTGTTTCCTTTATTGCCTTTATGTTGTAATTTGCCACACAAAATTTCTGTGTTTCGCATGACATTTAATGCCAGATCTACCTAAAATTTAGAAATAAAAGTAACTGCAGTATCAAAAGAGAAAGTTACCTATCAATGATGTAAACTGGAGTCTAAACTAATGGCCTGACCCTCTCTTTTTCTCTTTAGCCTCTGGAACCACCATAAGATATTATTTCAGAAGATGATATGTATGTATGAATGCAAATTAAGTGTAGTTTTGTTCAGTCTCACATCAACTATTCCTGAAATGTGTGGTTAATTGAAACCCTACCGTGAAAGAACAGTAATATCCACAATCTAGTATTCAAATCCATTTAAAAATCTTTACTAGGATTTGAACCTTAGAACTCTCGACTTTGAAATCATTTGACTTGCAATGACGAGTTAACCACTAGACTAGCCACAGTGGGCTAATGCCCTGACCTTGGCCCCTGGCCCCTGGTACAAGGCAAGTGATAATGGCTGGTTGAATTCACAGAGTGAGTAGCTCCATTAATTGGTTGCTCTAACTGAAGCTAAACATTACATAAACGGATGGAGTCTTAATAAATACTAGTATTATCATGAAATTATATGGTGTAGTAAAGAATTAGTAGTACCTTAATATTTTACCATTTCGCAACACAGCTTTACATTTATCGCCACGGCTAATCCAAAGATCAAATCCATCGAGCAGCTGAAAGAATCCGTCGATCTGGTAGTCTGAAGAAATAGGATGCAGCATGAAGTGAAGAGTTGAGATGTGGAATGTAATCTGATAATCTGTATTACTTCAAGTCTCATTTTTATTTATAGTTTGTAAATTTTTGTAGTGAGGAAGATAACGTTAATTTCACACTTTGATCTTGATCACACTTCAATTTCAAACTTTATTTACACCAATCACTTATTTCCCCCACACTTTCAAAATAAATATGTAAAAATAAATTAATTACACACTAAAAACCAGGATCAGTTCATGCCTTTTTAATATGCAAGGCAAATATATTACATATAAAAATGATTAAATTTTGAAGTAATTTGGATTACTGTTATGCTAGATGGAGTATTTCAAATAATCATTCTACTTAGGATTTTACCACACAAAAAATGGTTAATTTTGCTAGTAAGTTCATTTTTTTAATAAAAAAATTAGCGAATAAGATGAAATAATTTATTATGGCACCTCTAAAATCAGCTGACCCTGGTTTGAAAAAATTAAACTAACATGCAAGCATGCATCTTCTTTGAAGCAGGTGGCTGCACACTGATTGGGGAAAGCAAAAGGGTATTCAAGATTTAAAATATTTCAATTAAAAAAAAAATAAAATTTTTAAAACTGTAATTAGATATAAAAATGCTCTAACCTTCAATTTGATTAACACCTACCAAAAAAAATTTAAGAAAAAGCATATGTAAAATAATAAATATCAAATTAAAAAAATATATTTATATATAAAACAAACATATATTATATCCTACAGAACCAGATTTAAAAGCTGCATTTAATTAAGAAATTCTCACTATATATATATATATATATATATATACTTATTTTTTTAATTTCTTGAACTTATTTAAATGACTAATTTTGTCAATGAAATGAATAAAATTTAAATAATTTACAAAAAAGGTAATTTTAAAAACCCACTCAGTAATATTTCAAATAAAATTTTATAAAGCAATTTAAACTAAAAAAGGAATTTTTATGTGATTAAATTTGAAATTAAAATATAAATTTAAATTATAAAATTTAATTTTTTATGAATTTAAATTGATTTATAAGGAGGACTTCAGCCACTGGTAGCGAACTGATGAGCTGAAAAGACAAAGAAACATAACAAACATAGAATAATTATAAATAAAATATTTTTTAAATTATCATATTTATATATCACCCCCCAATACACAGACACATTTATATACACAGCACCCCCCCCAACCGAAACCCGATGAACGATATCGGGATGATGAAATACGGTCTTGCCGCGGCACGAATGTTTTATGTACCCGGCAATCGCGAGAACTATTTATTGCATACAACATAGATATTTACAATGTCACTATGTAATCAAGAATTATATTTAAAAAATAATTGTGAATCATATTTGGTACCTGCTAAGCTAAGATATGAATAATACACCCTGAACTGTGCAAAAGCATATCAGATTTGCTAAATGGATCAAAAATTTAAAACAATACAACCTAAACTGTGTCAGAGCATATCAGATTTGCTATCTGTTGAGCAAAGATCTAAAATAATACACCCTGAACTATATCAGAGAATATCAAATTTTCTGTCTGTACACTCTAATCTGTGTGTTGTTACAGTTACATAATTTGAAATTGTATTTCTAAAAATGAAACCGAATTAGAAGACTGAACTAGGGAAATATTAACCAGAAGATTTCTGTTTTATAATTTCAACAGAAAAATGTTATGGATTTGAAGAAATATAACTTAAGGGATTTTTCTATTATTTTCAATATTAAAACTAGAAGATTTTTCAAAGAAATCAATTACTCAGAGAGTCTTTAATCATAATCAATTTACTTGTATTTTCCATATTTCTTTTTTTCCCTTTTGCACTTGTGCAGATGTATGCATTACCATCCAGACCTCTTAATTACCCCTTTTAAGATTCTCTTAAGAATGCATTTTCACAGCATAATATGGCCAATCCCAGTTGGAATTAAAAAAAAGCAAAAGTCTATAATTTATATTATTGAAAAGAAGGTAAATTTACTAATGAATAGCAAATGAAATCCAAGTTGTGATTGATGACAATCCAAGTGAAAAGGGGGTATTAAATAATCCAATATTGAAGTTACCTTTATCTGTAGGATTATAGAAAAAAAATTAAATCTTATTATTCAGTAATCCATAAGGAGGTCTTTTTTCATCAACAATATGAAATATAATTACAATGAAATTCTATATGTGAACAGTGGAAGGTGCAAAATGATTAATAGCAGGTGATGGGTACTGATTAAAATCACAAATTCTAATCTCGTATACGAAAAGAGAATGTGCTCGATTTCAGTTTTACATGGTTTTGGAAAATGGTTTACAAAAAATATACATTTATAGAAATAAACTAATAATTTCAGTGAATAAACACCAGAAAAGATATGTTATATACTGTAGAAGACTAAAACCAGGGGGTTTATATATATAGTTTGCTCATACAAAAGGTTTAATGTAGTGAATTTTTAGGTTTAACATTCCTGTAAAAATTATCAACGGTAATAGTCATGGGCCTTTTAAATAGAACTAAAATGATTCCTGACTGATATACTGTAATAGTTCCTTGATGGTTCTCTGCAGAAGACAAGTATACTTCAAATACTGTTTGATGGTGTCAAAAATAGATTTATGTAACATTAGATGGTTAGTGTGAGATAAAGATCTTAGGGTGTTATATTCATAAATTTGTTTATATGTAGATAATCAAAGGGACATTTTAGAATTAATTTTGTTGTTAAATATGGTTATTTATTTAAGAAATTACTTAGTGTAATTATAAAATAAAAACGAATCCACAAAGAAAATAAGATGCGAGGCTGTTTTACATACACAGATCAAATAAGATTGAAAAAAGCCAATATTATTAATTAGCAAATCACAAAATTCTGCTTATTTAAAAAAAAATTTCAGTAAAAATAATAAACTTAAAAGTGATGAAATTGTATAAATAGCCTGTTAAGTGGTTTATATACACTCTTCCTTAAAAACAATTATAATTTAACCTCTTTGAAGACACAGTTCTAATTTAATATTTGAAAAGTGTTTTATATTACATTTAAATTTAGATATTCAACTCAAATACAGCAGAATGAATGATATACATAAAATACCCATCAACTAAACTTAAATTAGTATAATTAATATTAGTAAGTTAGTTAATGTTAGTAAAAAAAAAAAAATTATAATTAAACAGTTATATTTCTAAGCTACATAAAAAGAACATGCAATTACAAGCTACATAAAAATGGATTAAATTACTAGCTACATAACAAGTACATGCAATTACAAGCTACCTAATTTTATTTTATGTATATTAAAAATTACTGTATATGAGCCAACAAAACCGTGTAAACATAATTTGTATATGAAATATACATATTAAAAACATTCATCTCTCCAAAGAAGTTAAAGTTAAAAATTGAATTAAAAGGTTAGGAAAATAATGCTTATTAATATTTTTGAAAAATTGTATTACATTATTAAGAATTCACGTAAAGAACAAAATTACAGGTTACTACTTGTTATTATGAAAATAAATGGAACCTTTACAGTATATGGTCATTTGACTACTTGCTTAAAGGCATGAATATAAACTGGGATTGTATTTTTCTTCCTGTATGAAGTTTTACTAACGACTATACATAATTAAATAAATTCAGTAAAATAACTGTAACTGAAAAGAAAAAGCAGAGTAAAAAATTGTAAATGATTTCAATGAAGAAATTATTTGAAGTAATTGGCTAACTTTTTGATATGAATGTAGTGAGTGACAAGGGAGGTATATGACATCAGTACCTTAACCACTAAAGTACCTAACCTAACAAAGTTAAGAATTGCATAAAAAATATATTAAAGCATAGACTAAGATTCATTTAGAAGAAAAATGAGTAATTAAAAATATGCCCTTATTTTTTCTTTCTACCTAGTCACCTGTATAATCAGAATAAATAAAAAATTTGCACCTGCTTGAAAATTAAACTTTTTTGATTGTATTAAAGTATTCAGAAATTTGTGTAAGGTTAGCAATTCACTAAACATTAATGGATCAAATGAAAATATTGAAAATGGATTAGAACAAGTTTTATTTGGATTAGAATATTCTGTTGGTATTTAATAGTGAACTGAAAGAATTAAAATAAATTTAGGCAAAAAATTAAAATGGATTGGTTGATTACACAATGAAACGCTTTACAAAAGATTTCAAAAATTTGATTATTTTAAAATAAAACAATCGAGAGGCCCAAAAATGAATGCAGTTATCTACAACTGACGTCCAGGAAAAATTAGAATTATAGGAAACAAAAATAAATTTTATCTTTAATTAAGGTAAAAGATAATTTATTATTATAAACTCTTGAGAAATAAATGAAGAATACCTCTTCAATAATGGAAAATATTTGTAAAAAGTGATAATTGGCTTTTATTTCTAGAATTTTCTAGAGAATTACAGAAAAAAGAAATTGAACAACATAGATGTGAAAATGTGTGGATGTCCAATAAGATTTGGTTCAATGATTTTGTATGAAAAAAGATTCAGATTGTTCTAATGGGGAAATAACAGAATTATGATCTGAAAAAACTAAAAAAGAATAAGTACATTTTAAATATGATGATATAGGACTGCACATTATTCTTTTCCTAATTCAAAATACAAACTGTTCCTTAATACAGTTTCTAAAAAATATTTCCTAATAATTATAGTGTTCCATACATCAAACAATAAAATTTGATAGTTCCTGTGAGATATTCATTGTACTAAGGTATTTATACTTATTTTCAGTAGACATTAAAGGTAGCCAAGAGCAAGAAAAAACATGTCTATTCAGTACACATAAATTGCATTACTATTTATACAAATAATGTATCCAGATGTAATTTAAAACTTAGACAATTCCTATAAAATTATGGAAAAAATTAATACATTTTATAGCATTTTCTTGAATAAAATTCATTTTAGTTTCTACATAAAATTCATCAGTAATTAATTTTATAAAAAGTTGCCATGTTATGTATCCATTTCAAAAAAAAGATTTTACATCACCCCTCTTTTTTTTTTTAATGAAACAAATTATGTAAAATGGAAGATTACTATTTATCATCTATAACAGATATTAAATGTAAAAAAAGCATTAAAAACGTTCAACAAAAAAATTGTAACAACGTGCTTTTAAAAATCCACGTTAAATTTTCATTTTCATTAACCTGTAAATTAAGAAAGAAATGTTTAATTTAAAACCGATATATTAAAAAATAAATAAAACTATGTTGTATGCAATAAAATAAATGTCCTAAATTGTGTGGTTTTGTTTCCTAGAAGATTGTTCGTGGTTCCACACGGACGAGATGCGCACACTTGAACGAATTCGGCGAGACTGATGCACGTCTTTTACTTCGACGTTACAAAATTGAAAAACAAGTAAATTACTGTTCTGTGTTCTGATTGGTCAATGATATCGGAGTGTTTACTCGCTACAGACCTGAGCGACTCACTAGTGACGTATCTATCAACGTAATCTTTCCAACGTTAAAATAGAAAAACAACTTTGTTATAACAATTGAAAAAAAGTTAATTACTTTTCTGTGTTTTTGATTGGTCAAGTTGTTTAATCGTTCTAACGAATCCCTCTTGACGTACCTTAGTAATCTTATTGCTTTAAAATATATATTTGAATTTAAAATAAAAAGAAGGAACCAATTTCAAAACGATTTTTTTTTACTTTTACCTGTATTAAAATATTATTTAATAAAAACAAATTACGTCATCAGAATTGCCGATGTAGCCGAAAATTAACAGAAATTTTTTTTCAATAATAATTTACAGAACTGAACTTTTGTTTTTTGTACCGATATTTATTTTTTCAGTTAAGAAAAAAAAATTGGTAATATTATGTTCTCTAAGATAGAATAAGGTATTAATTTGTTAATTAATATCAGTGCAAATTGCTAAATATAAAATGAATTTTGCTGTAAATTAATTTCCAGACATAATATTTTTTTATTATATGGGATATATCAGGTCCGGCCTCGGCTGACACCGATGGTTTCACACAAAAATTCTCCCTATATCTAACTTCAATTAGACGATGTACTCAAATCATTTTTGATTGTGTCTTTAAACGCCAAAAATACTTTCCTCTTGCTAACAAAACACGTGTTGACTGCAACAACCTCAGTTTTGTCCTGCAATTCAATTTACTCAAAGTCCTCGAAACGTATTTACAAAGTTAGTAAAGCCTCTAATAAAAACATACCCTTCTCTCTTTGCTCTGATCCGTATTTGGGAGTGAGGTCAATGCCTAATCACAGACAATGACTCGAGGCTTCCTTGTACATTTCTGATGCACCTTGACCTTCGGCGTTTTACTAACGACAGATTTTGAAATGACTCTGTCATTTCTGACTGAAAGCTCGTTTCGCCTGCGCTATTCGGCATTTTATATCGCTCCTACATTGTCCATCTATAGTAATTGTACTTCCCAAATAACAGAATTCTTCTACCTCCATAATCTTTTCTCTTCCTATTTTTATATTCCGTGGTCTACCTAGATTGTTTCTACTACATTTCAATACTTTCGTTTTGTTCTTGTTTATTTCTTGCGTAGGACTTCATCCATGCCGTTCATTGTTTTTCCTAAATCCTTTTTACTCCCGGCTAGAATTACTATATCACCAGCAAATCGTAGCACTTTATCTTTTCACCTTGTACTGTTACTCCGAATCTAAATTGTTCTTTAACATCATTAAGTGCTAGTTCTGTGTAAAGATTAAAAAGTAACGGGGATAGGGAACATCCTTGTCGGACTTCCTTTCTTATGTTCTTCAATTATTACTGTTCCTGTAAATGTCAGTAGTTGTTCTTCTATCTCTATACATCAACCGTAAACTTTTTAAACTGCTGAACATTGCATTTATACCTGACGATTATGTTCGGTACTTTCGTTATATTCCACCCAAAAATTCTTGCCCAAATCACTAAAAAATAATCATGTTAAAAACCAATTTTAAATCGAGAAAAAATGGAAAAAATTTTTCGATTTTTTTCTATATATTTTTTTTAAATTATCGGAACGTAAAATTATAATTTTACATTTAGACCGTATATTGTAACAATTGGAGGGGTTCTGACACCCCCCCCCCCCCCCACCAAAACAATCCTGAACAATCATTGGGCATAAAAATAATTTTAAAATGAAAAAATATTATTTTCCCCCGCTAATCCAGTTTGAACATCTTAGTAACTCAATATAACAATTTATATTTATTTATTTTGTAAATATAATTTAATCAAAAACCTACCTTCGCTTTGCTCGCTAACCTTGCCTAATTAACACAGTAATGTTTTGAGTATTTTAATAATAAATTCAGTAATTATGACAATTATTTATTATTTAAATAATGAAAATATTTAATGAGAAAATGATATCAGTTGATATAATTTGTTGTTTCATTGTTAATTATTTATTGTTTATTATTACTATTATTACAGCATTGCTATTGTCTGCATTATGAATGGAAAATGCAATAAAATTGATCATGCATCGCGTTTTATTATTAACACGATTTTTCTATCATTCCAAATTTGAGTGCTTAAAACTCGATAAAGAAGGCGTTAACAGAAAAACGGCGTTCAACACTATTTTTCTTGTAAAATTTTAAACCGAAATCATGTAATAACATTTGTTAATAATAAAAATTGTAAATCATTTTTAATAATAAAAACGAATTATGCAGGTCGATAAAATTTCACAAAAATATGTTTTTTTTGCTAAAGAATTTAAAAAAAAATAAAACAGAAAATTTGTTTGTTCTGTCTGGGTAGAAGGGAATGGCGAGCGAAGTGTGCTCTTCGGCCATGGGGTAGGTCCCGAGGAACCCCTGAGTTGGCTCCGGGATGACCTGAGCCCCGAGGATACAAATTCTGACTAGACGGGCCAGCAAGTTTAAAATAATTTTAAATCGTGTGATCTGTCAGGAAATTTGATTAAAATTCTATAATAAGATAAAAAGCTCATTAAAGTTAGAATAATTATATTGAACAAATTTTTGGAATTTTTAAAAAATGGTTATTGTTATTTTCTGAACATCCAAATCCCGTAGGGAAGACACCCGCCTTGTTACGCTTCCTGTTGCCACACCCCCGTCCCGTTCTTAACCCTGATGAGCTTTAACGGGAGCATTTTGTGGACAGCATAGTTGTGACGATTTAGACAATTAGGATGTCATTTTTAACCCAACCCGATTTACATGCGGGAAAAAGGAAAATAGGGGAAAATGGAAAAAGTGAAAACTTAAATTTTTTGAAGTTCTGTAATGTTCATTTTGTTAATGTTTTATGAAACTTTCAATTGTGTTTATTTAATATATATATATATACAAATCTAGCAACAGCGAAGCATTGCTGAGTCTGCACGTATATGTATAAAATATGAAACAAATATTCAGTCAAACATTTACTATACAAAGTAACGAAATAGTAAAGTTTTTATGTAATTTAGTTAATTAAAGTACTGTAATCTGAGTTTTTCCGCACTTAAACTTATCCATTAACCGACATACAGTCGTCAATCTATGTATGTTGTTTACTTCAACAGCTACAACTTTTTCGTTAAAGTACTGTTTTTACGAGACAATTTGGCGAATTTTAAAACAAAAACGAGTTTATAAAATTACGATAAACCGATAAGTATACACAGTAAGGTACAAACACATTAATTGTTAGATCATTTTTGTGGAATGTGTATGTCGCCACTGCAGCTGTTCTCTGTTGTTCAACCGCCAATCATCTGTCATAGCTTCCTTACAGGCTATTGTCATTTTTAGTTATCTTCAAAAAATTATGATAAAATAATCAATTTTTCTCCCTTAATATCCATAATTCGTACTACTTATTTTCCGTATTATTCAGGGTGTCTTAACTTTTCGTTTCCGTGTTACACAGAATGATATTTCCACTTTTTTAACCGGAACAATATTATTTTCCAAAATGGGAAGGTCTTGTTCAGGGTCCGTTTTGAACAGGTTTCACTGTGTGTGCGTGTGTGTTTATATATATATTTTAATTGTAATAAGCATCTTAAATATTTTATTTCTTGCGGCTTTTCTATTTAATTTTAATGATTTACTTTTTTCCTAAGCAATGAGACAATGTTACAGAACAAAAAGAGATTAAAATTCTAATCGAGAGCTACTTACAGATCCTAAAAATGAACATCTGTCAAACCAAATTTAAACGGTAATTTTGCTATTCTATGCAACAAGCAGCTCCGAGTTGGATGACGGAGTGGGGGGATTAATGTTCGGTTTGTTAGAGAGGGGAAACAGCTTGGTCAGCTCCTCTGCTCTATTCTGTCGTCAGTACAGCCATGAGCGAGCAAGAGGCTCTGTCGTCTGTTGCACAATGTATAATCATAAAGTTAAAATTAACGAAGGCGTTAAACCTGCGGAAATTTTTACTCGTTTAAAGGTACAGTTTGGAGATGCTACACTGTCACAGATCTGAGTGTATACGTGGGCCAGACAATTTAAGGGTGGGCGAGAGTGTAGAAAACGAAAGTCATGATTGACGTCAAAGTCTCACGGCTGACAACATCCGTGCCGTTCGAGAGCTTATCGAGGGTTCACTGTTGAAGAAATCACATCAGAAGTGGATATCAGCTATGGGAGTGCTCAATTTATTATCACTGATCGTCTTGGCTTTAGAAAAATTAGTGCTCGATGGGTTCCAAGGTAGTTGACCGAAAATCAAAAACAGGTCAGGTTAGAGATCTGCGACACTTTTGAATCGATTTCGGGAAGAAGGGAACGATTTTTGAGGCGCATCATCACATGTGATGAGACATGGGTCCACCATTAGATTTCAGAATAAAAAATGGCGGTGAAGGAAAGGTGAACGCTGCCCAGTGAAGGCCAAAACCCGTCTGTCAGCCGAAAAAGTTCTTGCAACGATTTTTTTTCTCAAGGGTAGTTTTACTCGTTGATTTTCTCCACAATCAACGAACGGTGAATGCGGCTTATTATTGCCAACAGGTACAGTCAAAAAAAGCCACCTACCGAAACAAAAGTCAGGGTGTGCCCATCAGAGATGTCATCCTTCTCCACGACGTCAGGCCGCACATCGCGATTTTGACAAAAGATGAACTGAAAAAAATGCACTGGGAAACCCTCGACCACTCTCCTTACAGTCAAGATTTGTCCCCCTGTGACTACTTTTTGTTTGCATCCTTGAAAGAATCGCTTACGGGGGAACGAATCGAAAATAATGAAGACGTCGAGCGCGTGAGCGCAAAATTGGTTGACGACTCGTCCTCAAACTTTTTATGAACAAGGAATATTCAAACTTCCAAACGGTTGGCAAAAGTATGTAGATCATGCAGGAAGATATAGAGAAATGATGAAGGTATGAATTGCGAATATTATTAATCGAAAAATTTATAAAAAAAATTACTGTTTATATTTGATTCACCCTCGTATAAAACAGATACGGCTTAAGTTTTCTAGAAGTTCGCAGGGCAGAATTCCATTATATTTTTAAGGTAATACAATGTCGTGTATCATTTACTTATAAAAATATGTTACACAGTGTAAAAAGAAATTTATGAACCTACAGGAATTTTCTTATACTAGAAATAAATTTCAGAATTAAAACATTTGTTTATTGATGATACTTAAATTAAAATATGAGAAATACAGGCTAGGATAAATTCATAAAACTTAATATACTATTGCTTTAATGATCGTTTTTAGACATCATAATAACTGTATATAAAATATAAACTAATTATATTAGTGAAAAAATTAGAAAACTAAACACAAGTTAATGAAATATGCAGTTATTCAATACAAAAAGACTTAATTTGTAACTATTACCAGATATCTCGATGCTGAAAATAACATGACTAAAACCAATATATAATTATTAAAATATAAAATTAAGAAAACTTAATTAAAAATTGAAATCACAGATACTAGCACAAGCACGTTAAGTACTAATGGCATAAATAAATATGACTTATAAGTAAATATGGCCACACATTAAGGAATACAACAACAAATTCCTGAAATTTGTTTTCACAATAGCTAAGGGTAATCCAATATTTAACTGGTATAAAGGCAAGCATAATTTACAGGTCGGTTTTTGAAACAAATTTCAGTCAGAATTTGAAACCAGTTCTTTATATTAACAATTACAATACTGTAACCTCTTTTCTTTTATATAAAAGTTAAAATTGGTATCAGCAAGCAAAGAGAACAAACAAAGTTTTGTTTAATGTTAACAAAACAAGCAGGAAACTAAGAAGGTGCCTAACATTTGGTGAAAACGTTTTTGGTTGACTCTATTATGGAACTAGAGAAAAGTTTAAACGTAGATAATATTTAATTATTTTTAAGAATAGTAAGACAACTATCGTTAATGTTTCTAATATTATAAATGAAGTATCAAAAACGGAGGATTTTATAAGTGAATTTCCCAATGAATTTTATTAATAAGTTAAGGAGTTTAAAGCTTCTGTTAAAATAATATAGTTCTATCAACTTCCACAAACTTGTTTTGTTTTTTGGCTGATAACGAGTTTGAATTTCATCAGAAATCTGTACGCCTTCAATTAATTATCAATTCACAGATATAAAAATAATGAAGGAAAGATCATTAATCACAGCATCAGGTTAAAGACTGTCTACAGGTTAATTTTTTCTATGAAACACCGAGTTTCTCAGAAAGAAACTTTCCAATTAAGTCTTTTTTGATTTGGTCATCATTATGAATATAATTTACCGAGAAACATTTTTTATGATGAAAGCAATAAGTTAATTAAAATATTTGTAAGGGGCCAAGAATTAGCTTACGTTTCGTTTTCATGAACTAAGATACACTTACTATTATTTTTCCTCTCACAAATTTCAGTATTTTTTTTGGGTAACATTAAGAATTCATATGTAATCCTTCGTTAAGTTAATACTTGAAAAGGAAAAAGAAAACTGACAGTCAGCCATGGATTGAAAAAAAAAACAAATTACTGAATATCGAAATGGCAATAACAAAAATTTATACTGAATCAATTACACAAACATTTGGAATTATTAATCAGATAGGACCAATACAATAATATGAGTCATCTCTTAACATTAAAAAACAATATTAAATTTCATCTATATACTAACTTACCTATACAAAATAACAATTTTAATTATATATTTACATATGCACAGCTATTTTAGTAAAAAAATATTTGGACAATTATACATTAGCACGATCATATGATACAAACAATACCATCATAATCATCATCACAATACAATAATAAGTAAATAAATACATTGTGCCATTTTAACACTAAACATATTCAACAAAAAGTTAAGTAATTATATGATGCAAACACATGAAGAGAACATTAATGTTTCTACTTTAACTAAATAATATTTTATAATCACATGGTACTTAACTATACATAAGAAATTACAAGGTTCAGTATAAATACATTTAATACTAAGCAAAAGATGTTGATATAATAAAAGGAACATATATGCGTTTTGTAACAGATTCGATTACGCAGATGAAAGAAATTTTGTTGATGCGACTAACATACTTTTGATTAGAATGTTTGTACAATATTAAATTAAAGAACTGTATATTGATAAAGGGATTCGAATGAAATCAAAGGCTAAGTTCTGTCATATTAGAGACAATTCAATCGACTTAATTTACCGACTTATCAGAAAACATCTCGACAGATATATAAATTATTTTATTACGTATCTATATTATTTATAAAAATATATAGTCAATGAAGCCACCAAAACAGTAATTTTTTATCTTAAATTTCATCAAAGAACATTTTCAAAGATACTGGTGGTATCTCTTTAGTTCAAAATCATTTTCAGGTAGGTATTAATAACAATTTTTTATAAATTAAACAAGCTGTAGTTATTTTGTCAATTTTGTTATCCTGTAACAGTGGTTGATAAAAATTATTCGATACGATTAAATTATTGAGTATAGCCTTAATTGTAGATATTCCTACATTAATCTGTGTAGTCAAATAAAACTCGTCTTGATTTTCATAATATATCTTTTCTTTATATTAATAAATATGATATTTTTCTGATCGTTCCAGCTATTTATTATTTTCGTTTATTTCTAAAATTTGCACTTTTTGAATAATAACTGGTATTTGTTTTTTTAACATTTAGTCGCATCAGATGTCTTTATTTTTTTAATATTCATATGCGTTCTGGAAACCTAATATTTAATGATCTACACAATAGGTTTTTAAAAATTACTTACGATGATAAAAACAAAAGACTTCTATTACTTAAATAAATATTGTTACATCAGTTACTTTTCCTTTTTACATTTCAACATTTACAATATTTATTTCAAATAAAACACATATTACAACACACATTGTAAAACACATATTATTTATTTTAAATAAGTAATATTTATATTTCATATTTGACCGTATAAATATTTTTATACAGTCATCGAGTCTATATTCTTAATTGGATCTTCTTGTATCATATACTTTAGGTAAGTGATCTGATACAATATCTTTATATTTCTGTACATAAGTGCAGTAACATTTTTAAGAAACCCTATTTTAAAATTTGTTATGGTAATCATTTTATTTAGCTATAATTTTTTTTTTAACTTCATAATTTAATATTGTTCATTAATCTTTGTACACAAGTAGCATTGACTGTGTTATTTCTTATTTATGTTGCCACTGTGGTTGAGACTGTTGTATAATCAACTGTCTTTTGGAACTATGGAAATGAATAATTTATCGGTTGTTGTTTTTCTGTTCATGTGAATTTTAAGTTGTTAGTGTACAAATGTACACTATAACACGACAGTTTCTTTTTATAGGATTATAAAATACTATTTATTACATCATTCGAATATCTATTTCAAAGTAAATTATTGCATATTTGTGTTAAATGCTAAATTAAACTTTCATTAAATTTTCATTACTATAGCAGGTAGTAAGTCGGTAATCACCTCATAGTGAATATAATTTTCTATTTAACTGGAAATAATTTTGGTTAAATATGTTCATCAAAAGATAACATACCAACCGGTATAAAAAAAAGGTAAAGAAATTTTATATGTAAACAAAAATAATAAGTAACTAGAACAATTTAAAAAATCATATTTATAGATTTAAAGAAAACTTTATTAAATTTATAAACCGATAAATTAATTGTGATAATATATACACAGTTAATATTATGAAAACACAACTAACATAAAAATTTATAATATATAAACGGCGCCAAATGAAATATTTTTATTATAGAACTTGTGAAATTTTATTATATTAAATAATTAAAATATCATTATAATCTATCGATTGTAATGTTTACTTTAGGATAGTGATTTTCAATAAAAATCAATAATAGATACTAAACAGTAAATGATTTTAAATTTTAATATTTTTTAAAAAGATAAGCAACTACAAGGTAACTGCTCAATCACAGCCGCTGATGAGAGATGAATTTTGTAGCATCTGAAAAATGCCTGAGCCTAACTTAGATTTGAATTCACCAGATGAAAGGCAGAGACTTTGTCATTATGCCACAAATAATGATAAATTTATATTAACATTAATGGTCAATTAATCTACATGGGAAAATCTAAAAATAGAGGGTAATTTTTATTTTCTTTGTTAGGAGGATGGTGACATCAATTCCACCATTATTGTATATAACTTCATGAAGTCTATACATGTTCAAAGTAGTGGCCTACATAGATTGATATTCATTTGTAGAATTTGCTTTGACTTGAATAGCTATTTGTGTATTGGTACTCCATTCTGTGAGTAATCAGTAATGCACAAACAGATTCTTTATAGGTATGTATAACAGGAAGTCGGTGTTATCAGCTCTCTAAACTGAAAAACAGAATGTCCCTTTACTTCAAACCTTCCCTCATAAAGTAAACTGAAAAATCCATTGAAAGTCAAAGCAAATCACTTATAAAAAGCATAAGGCATCAAATTATTTTCTACAGTGTCTAGCAAATCCAGAAAATTTAACAAACAACATTAATATTATTCGCATAAAAATTGTACAGCTTTGGTTAAAAGAATATAGATATGATATAAATATTAAACAAGTATACCTTTTAATTGTATATCCCTGAATTTTATATCAGACTAAACAACACTAAAAAGACTAGAATACAAAGGTTAACTTTACTTAGACAAATTAAAGAAATCAAATATACTGATAATAATATTCATCATCCTAAAAATGTACTTTCCAGATAACAGCATTAAAAATGGCACTAACATAAACACCTATCAAACAAAAAATGTAAACAAAAAAAAAACCAAACAGTTATACGCTAAACTTTATACTGTCCTTAAGCCTTATAGCTTATGTGCTATCTTTGACAGCTGTTATTTCTATTTTATTATTTTTTTGTTTATTTTATTTAACAACTTACACAGCTCAAATAAAAAATAATTTCTAGTTTATGAATCTTATTTTTATATTTATGAATGGACAATATTTGCTAAAAATAATGTTCAATTATTCTTAAAGAATGACAATATCTATCTTTACCGATCCAGACAACAGAACCATTTTTTTTATAATTCAACACAATGCATCGGCTTAAGAAAGAGTCTTATTATGCTATCATTGCAATTTTTAATACATTGCCGAACTACTTGAAAAATCTTCTCACAAATATATTTAAAAGATTTTCTTTTACAGGGAACAGTATTATTCTGTTGATGAATTTTTAAGTAAAACTAATTAAAATCAAAACAAATATCTTGCTTTATCTGCATCTCAATCAATGAGTACATAAATGTTTGCTTAAAATAATTCTCAATAGTGGCTTCTGAATTGTGAATTATTCTGTAGTAACTTTTTATATTTATAATTTATGTTATATTGATGCGATTTATATAATGTACTTTTACATACCAATCAGAATGAATATTTATTTATTTACACCTCTTTAAACAATTTTCTTGGAACCGGTAACACCTACAAGGTAAAACTAATAGAATAATATATGGACATCATTGACCTGAGTCGACAATCAGCTCTTTTCAAGTTCACCTCTACCTGATATGTATTAGCTACTATAATAGAGTAAACGAAAAATAAATGAAATGATACATCAGAATAAATGTGACATGAAAAAATTTTAGAGAAATAAATTCTTGAATACACATTACATGAGTATACAGCAACAATATTGGTAGAAATAGTTTGAAGTTGTCAGACTTTAAATTTCCATTGAATTCTAAGAATATCACTGAGGAAGTAAAAAATGTATATAGAAAGTAATTGCTACTTTACCGGCTAACCTGCTAAAAAATCACGTAAGTACAAGATAGCTTCAAATGTATGAAACTCCAACGTACAAGTTCTTGTTTAAGGCTATAAAACATAAACAATATACATAACTGAGATATTTAAAAAATTCCTAGAGAAATTAAGGAAGGCCATTTTTAAAATGAAAATGCCAGAAACAAAGAATTCATAATGCTGGTCAAAATAAATAAAAAATCCATAAACAAATGACATGGTTAATAAAAAAAAAATAAAAAAATATACAAAAAAGTTACTATTCAAAAAAAAAAAATATATATATATAAAACAATATAATATTTCACTCTCTCTCTCTCTCTATGAATATATATATATATTGTAAAGGGATTATTTTGACTCCTGCTGAGAGCCCCAAAGAATTTTTTTAAATTTTTATTATATATTTTTGTTAATTTCTTCTCTTATTTTAATTGAACATTATTGTGTCTTTCATAGGTTAATTAATCTTATTTTTCTACTTACTAAAACTAGCACAAATGAAACTTGATATGATCATTTAATTTAATTCAATAGATAAATGAAAAAACATTCTGTCTTAAGTTGTTTTTCTACTTTTAAATTAGATAACTGGACTGCATGTTTATTCTTGTCCAGCGTGATATAACATCTATACAATTTTGTATTAAATATTTTGAGATAAAATTTTTTTATAATTATTTATTTTAAAAAAAAATAAAAAAAGAGAATCAACCAGCTCAATGAAGGGGTTACTTGACTAAAACAGCAGAGACAACACATAAGTGTGCGTCACCCTTCATAGTTGAAAACTATAATTTTATTAGAAAAGAAATGTATCTTAAAAAAGGATCTACTGAATCTTTATCATTTTAAAAATAATTTCAGCAGATAACGAGGAACATAGATAAATTTATTCCAGCAAATTAAGTTACGCATTCATGTACACCTAATTAATAAATTTTACTAGCAATGGGACTTCTAATATTCCTTTTATTTTTCTCATTTTGTAACTTTATTTTTAACTTGGTTTATTAAATTACAGTTTAATCATTCTTCACACTTAATATCTCACAAACATATATCATGCACATTCATTATAAAACTCACATTACTTTTTGTATTTTCAAGTTTTTATTTATTTTTATAATAAACTAAAGAAAAAACTAAAAACACTTTTACTAATCTGCATTAAGGAAATTTGCTGCATTAAGTAGTCTTAAATTAAATAAAATCAAAGCTACCACTATTTTTTTATTTTTGTAATAATTAATATTAATTCTGGCAAGATTAATAATAATAAAGAAATTTAATGTAAAAATATGGTGGAATACAATTATTAGGAAATAGTCAAGTTTAAATTTGTTCCGGAAGGTTCGATATTACAAATTTATTATTTGTATAGATTCTATATGATATACATCATTCTATGATTCTATTTGTATACATTCTATATGACGTCAGGACCCAAGTATTTATGAGCCCTGGCGGTTTCCAGGAACAAGTCACTCTCTCTCAATCTTTTTCAGTCAGACAGTTGGTGGTCATCAGGGACAGGAAGTAGCAAAGATATCCGAGGTGACCCAAGGATCATCCACCAGCAAAATTCCATCATCGTTCCTGACAGATTTCAACCGGCATCCATCAGAATGTCTACTCCAGCCTGATACAGATAAATTATTTTTTATTACCAAAAAGTTCATTTCACAAATATAATTTCATTGCTAATATTACCACAACCCTGACAGCAGGACTACCAGCTCGATCACCAGAGGCAATTTTATTCTTTTATTAATCTATTTCTTTTTTAAAGTTTCAAAATTACAGATTTTTATAATTTTTCTTCTTCGTTCAGCATTAATAATAATAATTTTATTTTATTTTATTATCAAAATTTAACTTGTTTCATTTATAATTTATTTTTTAATTTTTATTCAATAAACTTGTAATATATTTTCTTATTAATAGCATAACAATTTATTTTTTTAATCAAAAATTTTACCTTGAATCCCATTATATTTATCAACGTAATGATATCAGAAAATTAATAATATAATATCTTAAAACGCATAACAAATTTCATTCTCTTACAATATATATATATATATAAAATTACTAATAATGTTAGCAAACAAACAGATTTTAAAATGTTTACATTTTTCAAGAGTCCTTGAAATTCTTATTACTATTGGCTTTTGCTTTTTTTAACAGAATGTGACAGGCATAGAATCTGTAGGCCACACACCAAACTGCATACACTCAAGAATATATTTTACACTTCAGTTGGAATCATCTAATACGTAACAATTGTAAACACAATATGGTGATTGGTAAACATCATACGCATAATAATATGTACATAATGTTACACTCAAATCATACATTCATACATAAAAACACAATTCACTAAAGGCACATAATACAATGTAATTCATTTATCATTAAAAATGCCAACAGTTAACATAATTTCACTATAGAGTTGTAACACAACAAAAGAAAACATAAACATTTAGAATGCTTATTTTTTATTGGAAGAGAAGGTCCCTAATATGTTCTTCAGTTTTTCCAATAAACCACAAAATTTTGTACTATATCTGAATGAAAAAAAAAAAAAACAACAGTAAAACCTAATCTAACCACTTTTTTTATAAAAAAAGGTTATCTCAAAATAGCCACTATTTTGTAGAACAGATTTATTTTTGAAAAATCAATATAAATTATCGCTCACTAAGTGTCAACTCTAATCTCAGGCATCAGCCTGCCAATTTCAATAGCTAACTCTAAGAAACATAGTTGTGATCCAAATTAATATTACAATAATAGAGTATTTTATAATTTTCAAAATAACTTTGTCATGCATATCTTTCCCTGCTCTTAAGTTTGAAATACTTATTTTTCAATCAATACTACTACTACTAAACCATATTATACTTTAAACTAAACAAATTGCTGTTTTAACAATTAGCACAACAGGAGGTACAGATCTGCCCTTATACATATATATATATATATATATATATATATATATTACAAAATTTGTTAAGAGTTGGCCCAAAAATTTAACAGTTCAAAATATCTCAGTTTCTCTGGATTTTAACAACTTATAATATTCTACTTTTTGTAATTTATCTTGATTATAATAACTATATATTACTAATAAATTAAAATTGTATTTATGTCTGTTTATAAATTAAACAACATGTTTAAAAAAACCAGTTTGATTTCTCTATTTTTAGTTTTAATATAGAGCAACTATTTCAGCCTGATAATCCGTGAATTTAAATCTATAGAAAAAATCTCACTTCATTTATTTTTTATTTTCAATATAATGGTCACTTGATCACCTTTCTTATCTTCATCGTTAATCTTATTACTTATTCACAGAACATTATGGAAAAATTAAATCTTTAATACATAAAGCTAGCAACATATACTTCAAAATTACACAAATGAAAGCACATAAACCTGAGAGATATCTATATACAAAAACAAAATTAATAAATTGAATAATTGCAATTCATGCCAATAAGACTGAGAACCGGATAAATAAACATTAAACAGCCAAATCAACTAATATTAATAAAATACAAGACAAACACCTATAACTGGTAATGCCATTTATTTATATGTTAAAAAACCATTACTTGATGACGAATAAGAATTTATTTAAGTCGAATGAAAACATCACTGACAAGAAATAAAATACATGTATAATTCTATACATGATACGTGGATAAATATAATGCATACAAACACACATACTTACAAATCTATAAAACTTCTCATATCCACATACTTGCACACTTTTTAAACATAAATAAAATATTTTTAATATAAAGATTACCATTACAGTTATCTTTTTTATAACAATTATCGACAATATAAATAAATATAAAAATAACTATATCAATAAATTTTTCTTTTAATATTTATTCAAAACTTAACTCCGTCCCTTTTAATACATATTATTAAAACATTACACTCACTATACTGAGTGTAAAAACAGTATATATTACATCAACAAATTAATTTAAAAAAATATTTGTCAACTATTAATAAACATTCAATAATATATAAAAATAATGACAATATAGTACATGCTTCAACATCCAGCAGCACCAATTTTATTTCTGTTTTCACACATTTTTGAGGAAAACCAGAATAAAATCAGTAAATTGTGAATTGTTTATTCACAATTCAAAGATACTAAGTTATACAGGTATAGAAAAATAGGTCAACTCTAAACAGTACAACACTATTTATTATAAAATGTACCTCAGCCATGTAGTATACGGCTGTTATCAGCTTTGGCTAGTAATCCCCCCTGTACACTAAATTATTCTATCTCACTTGGTCATTGCACTGGAGTAGTTTGTTTGATGAAAAGCAAAGTAATTCTGAAGGGTTTAACGTTTGTGATGTTACGTTAAGATAAAGAAACAAAACATTTCCAGTTATCTTAAAGACTGTACTCGACAGCAGGTACTGATGTTACTGCTAATGTGTTTTGTTGACTAGGCAAACACATTAAGAATGCAGTTGAAAAGTGTGTGCAATTTGAATTGTGCACTTTCATTCAGGACAGTACAAAATTTTATGAGGTCCCTTGTTGCAACGTTTAAATTAATATTATTGTTAACCTCATGAACAAGAACATAATAAAGATTAGATATGTTCACTTCCCTATAATAACCATAAACCTATTTTCACTGCCAACAATGATACAATTTACAGACTTTCATCTTTATTTCTGTGATCCTTAAGTTCCAAACTAAATGTAGCACCAGATTTGTTTATCCCTCTTAACCAAAATAAGTGAAAACAATTCACCGTTAACAAATCTATTTTCCATTTATAACAATATAGGACCTAAGAATATATTGCATTCTTCAGCTGTTTCACAAACCAACAACAAAAATATCAGAATCAGTTTAAATTAGAATCGGTAATAATTTAGGAGCACCTTAGATACATACTTCACTGCAAACTATCTGTAGAATTTCAAAAACAAATTGAAGGAAACGGTAATCACACTGACACCAACCGACTACTTTTATTATATCATAACCTCAGTAAATATTTCTGTAACACTGACAAAATATTTTGTTCATTTGGCGTTAATAAAATCAAGATACGCAAAAAGGCACAAGCATCTTTTCTTACAAAGGTCAAACAAACTGCTTCAGAAGAGTGACTAAGAATACCATGTTTTCAGCGAGCAGATAACCTCCATCACTAAAGATTCCTATAAGCAGTTTATGTGAAAATGCTGACTTGGGTACCAATATGCTGTACATAAGTTTATTTATTTTAAAAAAATTTTAATTTATTTTTTCAATTCATTCTTTGCCTTACTTTAGAAATACCATTATAAAAAATATTAACCTGTTTAAATTTTTACTTATCTCCAAGAGCATTGCAAGTCACAAATTGGTTAAATGATTAAACAGTAATACGACAAAACTTTTTCAGTTAACAAAACTGTCCAGAAGAAAAAATGAGAATATACCAGATATTAAAGCAGATACCATGAAAGTAAAACTGTCAATACAGAAACAATCACACAAATATACAAATTCAATTTTAACAAACATGATTGTATACGCATTTATATTAAAGTACACATTATCACTAAAATTTTAACTCACTGACCCAATATTCCACAAATCCTCCAACTACATAAAAATTCTTTTGAAAAAATAATTTTTCTACATGTTTAACATCTAAAAAGTATCAGTTTTTTTTCTACGTAGCAGACAAATTCAAGAAAGAATATATCAGCTACTTTATGTTTTAAATAACATTTAAATATTTTTTTTTGAATTTACTTAAAAATAAAGAAGTTTTCAACTTAAACTTAACTTTATATTTACTTAACTTACTTGCATAAAAATTAACTTGTATACACACACACACCTGTTATCTAATTGAGAAGGATATATTTGGGTGAAATTTGTGCAAACTGTTAACAGTTTTTAAGTCACACTTATTATATTTACTAAATATGAGATAAGAATAAAATGGAATAAATGTCTATACTTCCTCTGTTTGAAGTAAATAATTTAATATGTATGAGTAAAAAGATCAGATATTCATGTTTATTAAAAATGAAAGTTTTTCATTTGATTTCAGCAAATTCTTTTATTCCTTTTTCATAACAATAAAAGAAACCAAATGCCCCTGATTTAGAACAATTCTTTAAAAAAAAAGTGAAGTTAGCTTAGTAGCAGATTTTTAAACATCTATACCTTGTATATGGCATAACGTCCAATAAATCTGCCTCAGAAAAAAGTGTTTAACCTTGTTAGCCACCTGAAATTAGTGATTATAAAAATCAATATCGATTTTCAGAAGAAAATATATAATAGTTAAGTGAATACTGCTTTAATATAAGCAGTGAGAAAAGGAAGTGCCTTACCTCAAATCAAAAATTGCTGATATTTTGGTGATATGTAGTAAATCTTGGATACTGATCAAGTTTTACACAAGACATGAATATTTACGAACAACCACGAGTAGTTTTATATGGATAAAAATTTCCATTTTCACATCAGGAAATCCAGAACAAAAGCCGAATAACAGAACCAGTTTGAACTTTCAACATCTATAGTACTACACGGTAAGCACAGAAATATTCAAAAACCACTTAAACATAGTGTATGAAAAAATAAACAGGAAGGGGAGTGTCTCAATAAATGTAAAATAAACCTGTAATGCTCAAAAAATATTTACAAGTATTGATATAAAAGCTTGCTTGGCTCTGTACATGATGAAAGAACTCAAATGTAAAAGAGAAATTAAAAACACTTACTAATTGAAATTTTCCAAAACTTTTTCTAAATAATTCTTCAAGTTAACAGCTAGAAAAAACATGTTTTCATTTGATGAGTTTTCTATCATTGTGGTTTGTATCTTAATCCATTTCTAGTGAGGTTACATTACTCAGATCTGATTGTAATGAGGTTTTTTTTATCAGATTTAGGTAGGTTATTTATAAAAACAACATAGTGTAAAAAGTAAACATAACTTTTGCAAAAGTTCTTAAATAAAATTAAGCAAATTCAGCTACCATTAACCTGTTGTAATCACAACAGACAACTGATCGTGAAAGAAAAAAATTGTGCAGCAAATCCTTCAAACAAGTTGAGCAAAAGATAAAGTTATACTCCTACCTTTAGCTCAGAAATAAGATATTTTACTTTATCCTCACAAGAATTTTCTTTAGTTTTATTCTTATAGTTTTAACTCTCAATAATAATGTGTTCAGTTCACATCTGAGCTTTGTTTAACTATCACAAAAGGTATAAAAAGTTGCAAAGGTGTGTGAAGCTATATTGTATCTTCTTTAGCCGACAAAGAAGGTGGAGCATAATATTTTGTGAAGATCACTTCAAGTAATTCATAGACAGTTTATTTTCAGAATACCATCTTATTATTTTTCTTGTGACAAATTAAAAAGATGGTAAAATGTTTAAATGTTTATTTATAGCAATTTTCATGATGTTGGAGGCATATGGAATAGATAATTTTGTTAAAAATGAAGTAACTTCTATCTGGAACACATTAAAAATGTCATGATAAATTTCAAATCATCTAGAACCACTACAACATAAAATACACTACTATAAATTAAGCCCATATATAACTACAACAAACTTTAGAGTACTAATCTATCTAAAAACAATAAAGATTGCTTATACAACGCTGTTATAACAGTAGAATTTAGACCTTAAAATTAACAATCACAACCACAGATTAAAAACATTAACCATGACTACGTAATTATTATTACACAATAATTTATTTTTAATTAAATATATATATATAAAGTTAAGTAAAAAATTAATTACATTACATAATATGAAAAACATGTTTATAAACAACAAATTAATAAATTTCAATGCACACAATCAACAAAATAATGAATTTGTAATCAATAGATTATAAATATTCAAACAAAAGAAATTCAGTTTTATTACAAGATCAAATACCCAATAAAACTAAATAAATAAAAATTCTTGTAAGTGATGAACTCTCAGGTTATTCTCAAACTGAACTGAAGTAACCATGATGATGTATGTTCAATTTTGGTAAGAAAATTAGTTGCCAGACATCAGTCTGTTGCTTTTAATGTAATTCTAATTCCAGAATAATGAAATCTAGGAATTTTAAATCATTTGGTGTTCTGCAATATTCTGGAATTTTTGAAACTTTATTAATGATTTATTCAACAACAACCAGATGTAGAGTGAATATTATTTGTTTTGTTCTTCTAATTATGTTATAGTAATAACTGGTTTGGTCTAGTCTGGTCTAGTCCCTGTTTTTTGTTACTGTGTACTATTTTTGGCTCACTACTTTTTTTACTTTTATATTGTATTTTACTTTCACTAAACAAAAAACCGATCTTAAATACTAAATAATCAGGTTAAATCATTAGAATATGAATCTGAATTAAATTAAAGATTGATAAACAACCATCAACAGTACAGGAAAGAATTGTAGGTAGAAATTTGAAATGCACCCATGAAGATGTTTTTGATATCACAAATACTACACAGTTGTGTAATATTAATATTAATTTGTTTCTTTGCCACATGACGGAATTAGTGGCATCTTCCCCTAAAGTACTCCAAAAAAATGATGGACAGGAATAATAGGATTATTATGCTTTGTGGGGGGTTATATATTTGAAAAAAATATGTAAAGTAATTTCAGAAAGAGTGATAAGCTTGCCAGGTATGAAAAGAGGTACTGGAACTTGAAGGAAGTACAAATAGTAAATAATTACAAATATCTTGGTGTCTTACTCCTGGTCTCGCTTTTAAAAGTCATCTTGCAGGTAAATCTTCTGTGACTAAATATGGATAGAACAGTGTAAGGGGAAGCTTTATTATCATAACTTGGTGCCAATTTCTGCAAAGTGGAAGGTTTTGTTTGCTGTTTCTGCCTATGCTGTTCAGGTGGGTATTAGAATCAGGTAAGGTATTCGAAAAGTTTGAGAATGTTCAGAGAATTTTTATTATAAAGTTGTTTGGTTTACCTCAAAGCTCACCTAACTATATTATTTATTTAGCGTCGAGTAGGGACTTAATGCTTTTGTTCATGCTTAAGCTTCATTTTGAATGTCACTAAGGTTATTAAAATTACAAAATATCCATTTGTCCAAGAAGCTGGGTCATCTAGTGGACTGGTTTAAAGTTTGGTTAGATCTAACATATGAACATGAATGCCCTTTTATTATTAACACAGCAGAGAATGTTATAATTTAGGGTGTAACAACTTGTTGTAAGGTGGTTGGATGACTGGTTGAGTGCTCTGCTGGAGAAGATTAGCGTGGATACACAAGTGTTATGATGAGTGAGAGCTTCTATTGCTACATATGTTTAATATTGTAGCCTTGACCTGAACTTGGCCAAAAGGGCATATACAATTGGTATTAATAGTAGAAATTTTATTAGAACAATTTGTAAAGTTAGGAACAATGTATTGGTCTTAAACTTTGATCCTGTTTGTCAGGGGAGGATTGTCCTCTAATGCAAGAGAAGAGGAAGAGTTAGGGCATTTTACGGGAAGGTGTGCAGTTTAAGAAGACATGATAAAGAGATGGTTAGATAATAAAATGCTTGGTATAGATGAGAATTAGGAATTTTTGCGTGGTAAAGATTGGGTAAATTTAGCTGATACATCAGGAAAGCAGTTAAGTTTAGGAAAAAACTGAATTCAGAACTACCAACTATTACCCCACTGGCTAGTATTATCACTATTATTTAATAATTTATGCTTTATGGGGGATATAACTATTTACCTTTCTTTATGTTTTTATTCTTTTAGAAAAGGAAAAAGAAAGGAGACTCTTTAGAATATTTGGTGGTTAATGGATAATGGATGGACAGATAATAACTCAGACTTATATTTGGCTTGTATTGGAGGCTTTTCATATAGCATTATGTATTTTTTTCTAAGGTGCTATTTATTTATTGTATTCTACTCATTTAGTTTTGTCCAAGTATGGTTGCTTTATTTTACTTTATATTTTATTATTATTTGTGAGTTTATTTTATTACTATAGCTGTTTTCATGTGGGATGTAAGATATGGGTGGGTTTCAAAAAACCTCCCACTTAAATGTCAACCACACCTTCACGAAGTGTAGCTGTGGCTTGCTACATGATGCATCCTGTTCTTACAGATGTGGCTCTGGCGACTGACTGGCCATCGGTATAAATGGTCACACTTCTCCCAAGTGCCACAGCCTCTGATGAGGGTGGATGAGCGGGTAGAAGGAAGGGCACTCTATTGCCCTGCGAGTGAGAAATTGCCCCCGAAGGCGGATGAATCACCAGATAAACGGCATTGGAATACAGAAGGCGATGGGAAACCACTGCATTAAAGATATCCTTAGTATAGTCGATATCCATAGTCGATCATGGGCATAGTATGGATGGACCTTTTTGTAAAAGACTCCAGAGGTAAAGCTTCCCCTCATTCAGATCTCTGGGAGGGGAATACACAAGGTTTCATGCTTATGAAAAAGTAAGATAAAGTCTGAACACAAAAAGGATAACTGTGCAGGGAAGGCTGGAAAAAGAAAACAGGAAATGCGATAAGGAGAGGAACATGGACTGTACTGACACTACTACAAAAGGGTAAGCTTGAAAACGCAACACAAGAAATGATTAGAAATAAATTAGATGTACCGGGATGAATGAAGTGAAATGGGGAGGAAATGTCAAGTGGGGTCTTCCACTTGTACACTCAGGTGCCGAAAGAAGTGGTAGGAGTGGAGTTGGTATATTAATAAAAATGAATCTAGTAGGAAAAGTAATTAAGGTGGAATATGTTAATGATCACCTGATGATGATAAGGGTAGAAAATAGAAATAAAGATCTTGTAATAATTCAAATATATATGCCAACATCACAATATACTGAAGAAGAAGTTGAGGAGTATTGCAGAAATCATACACATACACTAGAGAAGGAAAGGAAAAAGGCATGTGTATTGATGATGGGAGACTGGAATTCTGTGTTTAGTGAAGGACAGGAAGGCAATATAATAGGTATTATATGGTTTAGGTAGTAGAAATAAAAGACTCTCCTTTTTGTTTCTAGTTGAGTTCTGTATAGAAAATGATGGTAGAGGGAAATACATTGAAAATCATAAAAGGAGGTATACATGGGTGTCGAGATTGGATGGAAAGAAGTATCAAATTGATTACATGCTCATTCAACAAAAATACAAGAACTGTATGAAAAATTCAAAAGCTTACCTATACTTCGGATCAGAACTTAGTAGTAGCAGAAACCAACTTGAACCTCAAGAAAATAAAGGTTTGTTAGAAACGAAGTACCTATGATTTGGAAAAACTAAGTAACAAAGAGATGCAAAATAGCATAGTGGAAAAAACAAGAATGGGAGGGAAGCCAAATAGTGTGAATGATCATTGTTTAAATATTAAAAACAGTATAAAAGAAGCAGCTGAGAAAACAATAGGAATTAAGAACAGAGAAAGAATACAGAAGGAGCGGGTCAGTGAAAAAATTATAGAAAAAATTAATGAGGAGAAAATGAAAAAATGTTTGGACAGAGGAAAGAACTGCAGAAAGTTTAATAAAGAATTAAGAAGAAAAACTGAAATAGCAAAAGAAAAGTGGTTGCAGGAAAATTGTATTGCTGAAAAATGATAAAAAGAAGGGAAATACAATCTAATGTACAAAGAAGCTGCCGAAATGATATTCAGGAAAAATGGAAAAAGTTGAACAGTGTACCAGATTGAGTCGAAGAACAAGAATGTAGTAACTGAGAGGAATGAAGTGAAAATGATATGGGAGGAGTATATTATATGCACTGAATGAGAGGCCAAGGGGAGTAGATCTAGCAATAGAAGACGAGAACAAAGTTCATGAAGATCACAAGAGTTATAATATATTAAAATGTAAAGTAAGTATGGCCATGAAAGTGATGGCTAATGAAAAAGCTGGAGGATGTGATGAATTGCTGATAGACTTGTTTAAAGCTCATGCAGAGAACGAAGAAATTCTTTGTTGGGTCTGTGCAATAAAATATATGATGATAGTAGATGGCCTACAGACTTTCTGGATATAATAATGGTGCCATTACCAAAGAAATTTCATGCTAGGAAGTATGAAGAATACCAGACTATTAATCTAATTTTGCATGCAGCAAAAGTCTTACTAAGAATTCTGAACATGAGGTTGTACAATAACTTGGATGAAAATATTGCAGAACAATATGGCTTTAGAAGGGGAGTTGGAACTAGGAATGCTTCGAATTGTTGGTGAAAGATATATAGAAATGAGAGGAAAAGTATATGTTGCGTTTGTAGACCCTGAGAAAGCTATTGATAGAATAAGATGGGATAAATTGATAATTTTAGAGAAGAAAGGAAGGAACTGATTGGAAAGATAGGAAACTTATGAAAGAGTTGTATATGAACCAGAAAATAAAAGTAAGAATAGGAAGTAAGACAATGCAAAAGATAGAAATAGGAAGGGGACTGTGACAAGGATGCTGCGTGTCACCTACACTATTCAATATTTATCTAGAAGGAATCATCAACACTGGTTTGAAGGATAATAGAGGGGTGACAATAGGAGGTAGAATAAAATGTATATGATTTGCTGATGACACGGTGGTGCTGGCAGAAAGTGTAACAAAGTTAAATGAAATGCTTAGCGATCTAAATGAAGCTTGTGAAAAATCTAGGGATGAAAATTAATTAAAAGAAAACAAAATGTATGGTATTAGGTGGCAATGATGAAAATATTAATGTATGAATTGGGACTGAGGTACTAGAGTAGGTGGTGAAATTTAAATACTTGGGCAGCCTCATAATGAAAGATCTTAGCAGTACCAAAGAATTCAAAAAGAGAATAGCAATGGGTAACTTTTCATATAAGATTAATAATTATATACAGATTATCTCAGGTTACAAACATAATAGAGCTGATGGTGTTTCAGTTTACATAAAAAATATACACAAGAATAGATCTGTTAGTTGTGATGCTACATCAAACTTTAGCTTACTATTTTTGCTCACTATTTTTTAATACTGGCATAAACAATGTTATAAAACAGAGGTAAAGCAGGGCTGTATAAATCTCACATCCACAATATTAAGTAAGTTTCTTAGAAAACCTCTCCTATCATTTATCTTTTCAGTCTGGTATTATGTATAATGTGTTTTTTGGTGAAAACACATCACAAAACACGCAGTTTGTTTTTATATAAATATTAACCTTTGGGTGGGAGATGAGAGGTGGTTGAATTCAGAGATGTTGAGAGTACATAAGAGTATCTGAGTAGATACTCTTATAATGAAATGTAAGTTTGAATGCAAAAACCTGTTTTTATTGTCACTGGAAAAAACAAAAAATCAAATCTGGAGTGACAAACTGTCATCAAATTGTGTGGATAGATCTACTGAAATTTTTTTTAATAAACTGAATTACATATCTTTGTGTTCTTCCCAAAAAATTGACAAGGATACAGGAAATTTGTGTACAATTAAACCCTACATTAGAAAGGGAATAGAAATTCCAGTTGAAAGGTAGGAAAAATTGTTTGAAAAATTAAATCTTTTAACAATGACTTAAAATTAAAATACAGCACATATTACAAAAATATGTAACGAAATCTTTGGATTAAAAAAAAAATTTATTTTTTATATTCTCACTATTAGAAAAAACATTTGTTGATCATATGCTTCTTCTTAAAAAAAAAAAATTATAGAATCAGAAGAGTTTTTTTATATCTTCTTGAGTGTTATTTAACTGATAAGAGTTCAGACTGAAAATTAATGGTATATTTAATTTACCCCCCCCCCACGACAAAAAAAAAAAGAAATATTTTTTCTTGCCTGATTGTATCATGATTTAACCAAAGCTATAAAAAATACAGCAAATCATAAGAAGTCGATTGTATAGTAATTACCTGGCAATAAATTACAATAAAACCAAAGGATTATATTTCAGAAATAATAATTAATTTGCAACTGGGATAAGGTTATACATTATGACCCTGTCTGTAATCACAGACATTTAATTTGTCATAAACTACTTTTCACAAGAATGTAATTATCTTGGGTTAATTGTAAACATATAATTAAGATTTAATTTACTATTAAGAAAATGAGTGGATAAACATACTCTTTGTTACATAAGTTTTATATTTTGAACAGTTTATTTTACAACTATATGAATAACTTTAAGTAAGCTAGTTAGAAATATATGCAATAAACTTATTTTATATTCTATAGCATAATTTTTTAATGATTTTGGTGTCTGTAGGTTATCTACATTGTATGACTAAGTGTTACTTTTTATGGTTAAAAATGTGAATCTTTTTTTTTACTTTTGCTAAGCATAATTAAGCGATTAAGAAATCTTATAATTATAACATTTACCTTCCTACATATGCAACATTTGAAATACACTGTTACATAATGGGGGCAGACTTCTTATAAGATATAAATTGAATATGAGAAGGTATAGAGATTACTCTTTAAATGCCTAAAGAATTGGTAAATTTGTTGAGATTGATATATGCAAGCACACATATACATGCACATGTGTGCATGCTCACACACCTTTTGGTGAAATAGTTGAGTCAGTTTAGTAGAAGAATAACCTTCATAGTTCAGTGTAACAAGTGTAAAGAGTTTTGAAATTTATTGTAGAGGTTGTCTAACTTCCTGCGGTCTGTCTCATATTACGTCTATTCCCCGCACATCGCTCCTCGCCTGTAGTAAGTAGTACCGTCGGTTACTTTTTACAAATGAAAAAAATAAAGTATATTTATAAGATATACTAGAAATTGACTATTTGATTATTTTTAAAAAACTACTACTTGATTATTTTTAAAAAAGTTGACGAAAAATAATTTTCCTCATTTTTATATTAATAAAATTAAAAAGGTTTATCAAAATAAGTTTTAGTGATAAAATCAAAGACATTTCACGGATTCAATTGGAAACACTTGTAACTCTCAAATATCCACAAGTAGGTTTTATGTTTCATTTTTCACTCTTTCAAGAATGACAAACAAAATAGTTTTTATTTAAAGTTCCTATCATAAAAAATGATGGTTGTGCAACTGTGTCTTTGTTTGCTGTCAACTTAATGCAAGGTGCCCACACTCGAACACACATTCATGTCTCATCTGCTTCTGTCGCCTTTCAATTCATTGAAATCAAACAATTTTGTCAAATGTAGTGCTGTAGGTGATTAATTATTTTTTTAAGTGTATTGGCATTATATTATTTTTTTCCTGGAATTAGTTACAACCTGCAATTAGTTATATTACTACAATTAATTATATTAACCGAATCATTAACTGGAATTAAAAAAAACAACACTTTTTAAAGTCTAAATTGGGAAAAGTAAAAGCGCTTTATGCACAGAGTAAACAAATACTGATTAATGTGGAAGATTACATGACTGAAGAAGCAAAAAATGGACAGTTTTTAATTAATCTAAAAAATGTTCTTGAATGTGTCAAAAGCAATGAAGGTATCTGTTACAACACTCGAAAGAATTAAATCTAAAGGGAAAAAGGGAGAAAATCCATCTTTTGTGTCACCGTGTAAAAAAAATAAAATGCCTAAAAATGTTACAGAGTTATATAGTTTTGATATGTGTGGTATTAGATGGTTAGTTCATAATTATTATTTAAATGAATATCGTATTCCTACACTCAGAAAACTTCTGTGGAAATTGAAGAAAGAGGGAGCGTTGTTTATGGAGGCAAGGATAGTTTAAGAAAGGTTTTAAAATCAATTGGTTTTAAATGGAGAAAAGGAAAACAAATAGATCTCTCGTAGAAAAGTACCACATACAATACAAGCGATTTCAATTTTTGCGTTCTATAAAAGCATTTAGGGAAGAAGACTGTCCTATTATCTACACAGATGAAACCTATATTCATGCAACTCACATGTATGCCAAATGTTGGAGTCTAATTAACAATAATGAGGAAGAAATGAAAGTTTTGTATTGAAAAGGATCTAGGGCAATCATAGTGCATGCAGGTGGTGAAATGGGGTTCATTCCTGGCTACTTGACCATATGGAAATCAGCATTGACTGGTCATTACAAGGAAATGAATTTTCAAAATTATTCTAAATGGATTAAAGAAAAGGTAATGCCAAATTTGCCGGAAAAGTGTATTAGTAGTTGATAATGCTTCGTATCAAATGTTGAGATAGACAGGGCCCCGAGTTCATCTACTAAAAAAACTGAAATGCAGAACTGGCTAAGAAAGCACAATATTCCCTTTACAAAGGATATGCTAAAAATTGTATTATAGAAAACAATATTATAAAACAAGGATCATCATAAACATTATGTTATTGATGAAATTTTAGCTGAAAAGGGGGGGGTATACCATTCTCAGTTTCCCACCTTATCACCCAGAATTATATATAACAGAGTTAATTTGGGCTGAGTTGAAAAACTGGGTTGCAGAGAACACTACTTTTAGACTCTATATAATGCAACTGTGCGAAAAGAGAATTTCCAAAATTGTACCACCAGAATGCCAAGGAAGTGTGTTCATACTAAGAAGGTTGAAGAATATTGAAACGATCAGGGAATTTTAGAAAACACGATAGAATCATTTGTAATTAATGTGGACAATGAATTGGAAAACTCTAGCGATACAGAAAACAGCGAAGAAGAAGAAGATGATGATAATGATGCCTAATTGGATTTGAATCGATGGAAGAAACACCATTGTGAAAATTGTTACAGTAAGATAAAATATGCATATTTTACTAATTATACTAATTAGAATGTAAAAATCAACATTAAAAAAAAACAATACTATTAGAAGAAAACAAGTAACATAATAATAATTATAAATAGAATTTATATCATAATAACTTTCACAGTGAAATTCTTTTAAAATCAGCCATGAATATTTATACAATAATCAGTGCAAAATTAAATTAAAATTATAAAAATATTGAAATAGATTACTGGTATTAAATTAAATAATTATAAAATTTTCAATAAACAAGTTACTGGAAGCGTTACTAAGATATTTTTACACAAACAAAAAAAAGAACTACTAATACAAATATATCTTTAACAATAATACACTAACAATAAAAAAATAAAAAAATAGAAACTGCTTACATTAGATTTTTTTTATAAACATAAAGGCAGTAAAGAAACTGGTATAAAGATGTGTGTGACTAGTTTTTAGTTGACCATATTGTACTGAGTCTCAGGACTGACTAGTACGGGAAACCACGATTGGAAAGACAACATCTACATAAACCATTCAGTGTCCTAACTTAACATAAAGGTCACTATTTCAAGCATTTATACAATAATCTTTTCAGATACAAAAATATGAAATAAAATTTTTATGATATCTTAATTTAATAACTAGTAATTACAAGCTATATTACTAGCCTAAATACTAGATTAATACCTTAATATTTAAAACATTTTTTTAAGTATACATTTTGTTAGAATATAAAATTTACAATGGACCCCTAATAGCTGTATATCTATTATATTAAATCAATATTAAACTACTTTGTTAATTCATAGTAAAAAGTTATTAAACTATAAAATAAAAATAAAATGTTTTTCTTATATACAAAACATAAATAAACTATTTTATAATTTCAACCAATAAACATGTTTTAAGAATGCATAAAAAAATAGATACAAAATTATTCGATTGTCCAATTACAAAAGAACAAAATGATTAAATAAAACTTTAGTTATTATTCAAATATAGAAAAGAATTACTAAAATTACAAGTATAAAGCCCATTGATTAGTCAGACATAAGACATTTAAAATCTAGTATTGCTATACCGGATTACCACACCACCATACCAACAATATTTTAAGATTATTAATGCAAACACTGTATAGTTATTACTAATATAAACATATTTTAGTGTTGATAATTTATATTAAAATGAATAACAAACTGCACAACAATGTATATGTTATTATAATCATTGGTTGGGGGGGGGGGGGGGAGTTGGGACAAACCTCTATGACACTTTAAGCATAAAACTTATTGTGTACTCTCAGAAAACTAGTCTAGACTGCCCAGTTCTATCTCCAGTTAGTTAGACCTTCCCTAACCCAGTGAAAAATGTTAAAAAAAAGTTTCTAGAGATATGTGTAAAATCAGTTATGCAATTTTTACAAACTGATGATAAACCAGACAGAGTTCATTACCACAGAATAAACTCACAGTATAACAGTATTCATTAAGTTCTTGTCCTGATTCCTTTGCCTAGAAATTCAAATAATGCTATTTAAAATTTGATCTTATAAGTTATGCTTCTGAGGAACCATCAACAGCAGAAGTGAAAATGGATAAATTCACACCACGTTTTAACACCTTAACACAATTTAGGGACAACCAATGGAGCCAATCATGATTATAAACATAACATAAGACCAAAAATTTCTGCTTTACTTTGTCTCATTAGAAGACAGCAGCAGGGTATAAAATAAATTTAAATGACACCAACTACCGCATTAGCTGCTGCATTTGGTCATTACGTGAAAGTTGATCACATCTTGATGAACAAATTTACAGTGACTACAAGTAGCTAACTACTGTGCAAAACTTTCAAAATGCTTCAGTACAAATACTGATTTTAACTTGTTCTCTGAACTTCACCAAGTAATATACTATCTTTGATTAACATATACAGTGGTATTGCAAACACAACTATAAAGACATTAAACGGTGTAGGCACAACTTAAAAGTGATTTTGATGATTGTAGCTTAAGTTAATATAAATTAAATTGGGTTTAAAACCAGTCATATTTTAAAAGGAAGGACACATTTTTTATAGCCATTTTATAAATTAGTTTCTTTTAATATGTTGAAAGTTTTGATGCTTTTAATACTTTGCGAGCTAACAATAATGCATACCTACTTCCATAACCATGGCTACATGTGACAAAGTTGCATTAAAGTGACGAATTCAGTAATTTTATTGTTAACATTTTGGATGAAAGTGATGGCAATTTTAATGAAAAGTAATTTAGTGTATGATTAGCAATATTTGAATGAATGTGAAACCAATGAAAGTGAGAATACCAAGTGAATGGATGTGAAATGTTAGTAAAAATATTTTAAATATCTCTTATCCAGGCAAGAGAAGTAAAAAATTATAATTTTAAGGCAATTAGCAATTCCTGCTGCCAGACTTAAAAATGCTTAATCTGTTCTCATCTAAAAACTTTAGTCACAAGTTTCAGATGAATATTTAATGCATGAACTAGTAGATATTTAGCCTCAGGAGAATTGATAACATGGAGAAAGACTGATATCGGTAGGTTACTTTTTTTTAATAAGAGATAATTTATGTTATAACAATTTTAAAGGTCAGTATCAGATTAAATTTAGTCAATACTAAGACCCAGTACATTGGAATGGAGACTGGAGACACATGTGTAAGCTACGTTTATTCAGTATTGTAATACTCAATTACAAATAAACCTTATCATTTAAGTAGCAAAAACTATATTATATAATATTATTGTATCATTACTTTAGATTTTAGATGTGTTACTTCACCAACTATTACAAAATTTTGAAATAAGTAAATATCAATCATTATAAAAAAATTAACTTAATTAAATTATAATGCAATACCACCGAGGACTATGTTAAATACTTCATTTAAAATATCAATAATTTTATGAATGTAAAAGAAGTCTACTAAGATGTACAAAAATAATACCGAAACATTTTCAAATAAGAACTATATATTATCGGTATGGTGTATTTTATTATTTAATATTGTTAAAAAAAAAAAAATAGGAGACATAAAAAGCACACAGTTTTTGTATTAACACAATGTTTTAGTCACCTTTTGAGCAGAGATTTTCTACCTTCAGATAAACCACAAAACGTTTTAAAAGATTACAACCACAAACAGTTTTATCTGTCACACTCACTTGTAATGAGAGTTCAACATTGCCTGAAATCATTAAATTCAACAAGTTAATATACCGATAACAAATTACACACTCACTAATAGAAGTGTGAGTGACACAAAGTAAATAGGGTATATAAATAATTGTGTATTAAACCCTCTAACTGCTGCATGTAATACCTTCAGATGCTACCTGAATTAAAAAATTTTGCAAGTACATTTTTCAAAATTCATAGAAAACTATTTTTATTTACAAAATATCAAGTATAACATATCAAATTAATTAGAAAAAATAAACTATTTTTTGATGTAAAAATTAAACTTACACAATTATTTCTTTCAAACAGCCCAGATGAAAATTAACAAAAGTAAAAACTTTTTTTTTTAGTCACAAAAAACTGTTCCATGTACAATTCCACAAACAGAAAAAAAATCAAGATTCTATTATATAAAAATTGTTCAGAATTTTATGTGGATCAAGAATATATACAATTTATACTACCTAAAACCACTATGAAAATAATAAAAGCTAAAAAAGTGATCGTTTTTTTCTAAGTCGACTCAGACTCCTCTACTGAATCTTCTGGCTGTTTTCTTTTTCTTTCTGCTTTCATAGGTCTCTACAAGTGTTGCAATTTATGGTAACATTGTGGCTGCATGTCACAATTACATCCTGAACAAAAATGGCTATGGGATGTTTTCTGTGAAGTGGAACATACATCTGTAATGTATTCCCCAGAAGGTGTACAAGTTGGTAGGATTTGTCTGCAACTGGTACAGGTTGAACAATCTGCAGTAACTCTTCATCTACAAGAGTTTCGACTATGTTGACCATGAAATCATCGCATGAAAGAGGCTTTTGAGTATTTTTTGATTATAAGATATAGGTGTTGAATGTGGCCATGTCTAGCAGATTATAAAATATTTTTTTCCAGTATCTTCTGGTGATTTGTGTGCATGTTACATGATACACAGATTTGTCTTTATCAACTCCTCCAAACTTCAAGTTATATTCATTTATTAGTACAGGCTTCATTATTCTTCTTCTATTCACTTCTGCGACGAATAATTTTGTCTTCCACATGACAGCTGGTACTTATCAGATAAACAGGTTTTCTGGTGGGTGCTTCTTTGTAACCAACTAAGAGTATATTTTGTTTTCTAAAATAAATTGAGCTTTGTGATTGTAGTTTAATAGCTAAAACAGTTTTAGACAGATTGTTAAAACGTTTATTTATTGTTCCCATGAGAAAAATGTTATTATCAAGTAATCTTGGCACTAACGAGAGTTTTGTATAAAAATTATTGGTATAGATATGGGCAGCCTTTATTCAATAAATTACTGATAGTCAACCGATAAATTATAACTTCTTATGTGAAAGGATCATTGCAATCAGCTAAGAATTGTCTTCCACTATACAGTTCAGTATGATAAATGTAACTGCTCTCACTTTCACAGATTTCAAATTTCTTTATGCTGAACCTTCCATACCTTTTATTAGGTATATACTGGATATGAACAAACAAATTTCTCGTACCTATTATGGATTCATCAATTGACAAGTTTTGTTTAGGAATAAAATGTATTTTTTGAAGGACTCATTCATAGAGTCAAGAAATGATCTCACTTTATACCATGGTTCATGATTTGGTTGGCCTGGAGGAATATGAGGTGTGTGAGAAAAGTAATATGACCGACTTTTTACTTACCAATTTTTTATTTTTTTCAAACAACAATATTATCCCCTTCAAAGTAGTTCCCTTGGGCAGCTATACACCGGCGAAGTCGTTGTTCCCACTCCTGGTAGCAGCGCTGGAAGGCTTCAACTGGTCGGTCACAGTCTTTTGAATGTTCTCCAGAGTTCCAAAATGATGTCCTTTGAAGACATGTTTCAATTTCAGGAAAAGGAAAAGTCACAAGGACTCAAATCAGGTGAATAGGGGAGGTTGAGGAACCGTAGGAATGGATTTTGAAGTAAAGAATTCCCTGATGGAAATGGCCGTGTGACATGGGGCATTGTCATGAAGCATCCACTTGTCTGCAATGTCTGGAATCACTCTTTTCCTGAGCCTTTCAAGGACACCTTTGTAAAACACTTAGTTGACAGTTTGTCCTGGAGGAACAAATTCTTTATGCATGATACCCCTGCTGTCAAAAAAGCAAATCAGCATGGTTTTGATCTTTGATTTGCTCATTTAACAATTTTTGGTCAAGGAGATGACGGAGTGTGCCACTCTTCGCTTTGTTTCAGGATCGTACTCAAATATCCAGGATTCATCACCTGTGATCACACAATTGAAGAATTCTTGGTCATTGTCAATCCGCTCAAGAAGATCAACGCACACGTTTCTTCGATTGTCCTTCTGTTCTGTTGTGAGGTTTTTCGACACCAATTTCTCACAAACCTTTCGCATGTCCAAATCGTTTGTCAAAATTTGATGTATGGTGAAAGTGTTTAAATTTAACTGTTCACTTATCATCGTTATTGTAAAACTACAGTCTGATCTTCAACATGTTCTTGGCCTTCCAAAAATGATTTGTGCCAGCGGAAAACTTGGCTCTTGATAAGCAATGTTCCCCAACAGCCTGTTTCAACTTTTCAAAGGTCACACTCATAGATTTCCCCAAGTTTAACACAAAACTTGATTGCATAACGTTGCTCTAAATTCCGATGCTCCATTTTCGTAACACAACAAAACCACAACTTCACTGATGGCGCTGTCAAAAATAATATGTTGGCTGAACGGAGTTGAAACTCGTACTGAGCATGTGGAAGGGATGAACAAATCAGTCTTGTACAGACCAGTAGACACAGCGTTACCAGATCACTCGCAGTGTTACCAATCTCATTACTTTTCTCACACACCTTGTATAAACTTTAGAACTAACATGAAACATTGCTGACATCAACTGAAATCTATTCAGAGGCATGACACTAGGAAAGAATGGTGCTGCTCGAGCTCTAAATGTACTCCAGTAATGTTCCACATTATTTTTTTGATTTAGGCCCATATTTACTACTAATGAAATGAATTTCTTCATTTCAAAAACAATTGTGTTCTTCAAGTTTTGTTGCCAAGAAAATGGTCTCATCTTCCCTGATTCCCTCTTTTTTCTCATACTTTCCTTTGCATATTTATTGGTTTTATTGACCAACAAATTCCAAATGGCATTTGTGAAAAATAGATAAAAATAGCTTATTAGAGGGGTATTTAAAGGGGAGGGCGTCTTTATACCTGGGTTTCAAACCTTGAAATTCTCTCTTACATTGAACACTGTCTCAGGTGTATAGCTTCTTATCCATTTAGGTTGTGCTTCCAGAATCAGATTCATTATCACTATTATTTTCAGAATTATTATCACTATTGTTATCACTTGCAATCCAAGTCACCTTCATCATCACTGCACACGTCACTTAGCCTAGATTCCCACAACTCTCCACTGTATGATGACAATTCACTAAGATTATCCAAATCAATATCACTTAACCACACATCACTGTCTTCATCACCCTCCAACTCACATAAACAGTCATGAATTGCACTTGATCTCAATAGTTCACTCATTTTTGCAAACTAAATGCAAAACCGAAATCGTTATCGACTGTAAACAACTAACCTTATAGCCAGCTGACTAAAAATACAGTCATCATTTGCAGTGTTGCCAACTGCAAACGAAAACAAAATTAATAAAGGCATGTGTAATGCGTCACAATTGTAACTTTAGCAGTTGAGCTATGCATAAATGACTTGCGATTGAGACGCTTACAGGTTGCAAGGTTATTTGTGTATGCATGTATAAATATAAACAAACTGCCAAGTAGAGCATCTAAAAAGAACCCACCAAAGAGAAAGTGCTATTTGATTCTTTAATCATCTTCAGTCTTGATTGCTACGATTTATACAAATTATTAGTGCATAAAACTGGTAAAATAATAAGGGAAAATTCACTGTGTTACATTTAATATACTGATTTTACATTCTAAATTCTGGCCCATTTCAGGATAGTTTTAGTGTACATTTTCCTATGGTTCAGTGTAGTTTTAGTACATGATCAGATGGATTCATTAGTGGCCAGCAATAATTTATTTCTTTAATAAGATATTGCTACTGCATTAATAGAAACATGTTTTTCAAAAAAGCCACAACTCTTAAAGTGAGGCTGTATAATATATACATTGTTAAATCTCATCGTTTTAAAATTTGTCAGATGACAATACACTCAAGGTGTTATGAAAGATCATTTAACTGGGTTAATCGGAAAATCTCTTAGAAAGTTTTCCTCACAGTCTGGACTGTCGAAGGTTACTGGAATCAGAACTACAAAAAAGGTAAAATTGCATGCAGTTTAAAGCAACCAGACCATAAAAAGCATTTACAGTAACATCGTTGGTTTAGTTCTTTTGTTGATAAAAATAACATTGAGACGCGTAAAGTCATGTCTTTAATTTGCTAGATGGCTATGTGAACAATCAAACAGCTGAGTAAAAAGCAGTAAAATCCTCACACTTTTCACAATCATTAAACATACATAAATTGGTATTTGATGTACAACCCACCAGCCAATATGTAATAAGTCTTTTAATTTTTTATAAGACTGTAAACAAAGATGTTTGTCATGATCTAACCCAACAATTTATTACACTGCAGAGGAATACAAACGAGAATGATGGAAAGCTGGTCCTATCTTTTTATACAGCTAATGAACTGATAATCACATTGAAAGAATATTCAGGTCACCACTTGATCTCAAAAAACCTGTGGCCACTGATGTCTTGGATGGGAGTTCAACACACGACACGAGTAGGAAAGGTTGAGTTTGTGTGGAGGTTCCACTATTTAGATATTTATTTGGTGTAGCTTTATTGTTATATTATAGTTTGTTAGTTGATTATGTTCACTATGATTTGGTTTATGGTTTTGTGACTGTTTTAGGGCTTCTGAAATATTTTATTAGTCTTATTTAATATTAATTTGCATAGACAGCCTGACAGGCTATCTAGGCTAGTTTGGTGGGTAACTCCTTTTGAACTGAACACCCAGGGGTGGAACCAATATTTCTACATTTCTATTATGTTTTGTTGTAAATTTGTTTGTTTTTATTGTTTAGTGTTACTTCAGTTTCTGAAGTATCTCAATAGTATAATTACAACTGTACTACCTCAATAGTACAATTACAACAAATGGGAAAAAACATATTTAAATTAACTGTAAGTGAGGATGGTTTAGTATTTTTGTTATCAAAAAGAGAATACACCACACAACTGTTACATGTGTTCGCATCAATCTTGTTGTCTATATGCCAAATCTTGAAGGTTTCATTCATTTATTTGTCATAAAATCTTACGTACACTTTTATCTCATCATATCTCAGTTGAGATCTAAGATCAGCTACATTCAGCCAGAATTTATGACATCAACATAAAATTATTGGCTACATAATACCATATGTATTTCATAAATAATATTCTTATACTAATTTTCATCTATGGATACAGTTCATGCCATCTTTAGTACAATATTTTATAATGTAATATTATTCATTTATTTTCCATCAATCCTATATAATTATTTTGATAATCAATCATTTTACCTTTTATTACACTAATCTTTTGATTCATAAAAAATGGATATCTATTTTCACTTTTTGAAGTTCACGTAATAGTTAAATATTTTAAATCTTTAGTCTCTACATTTCTAAACCTTTACTTTTACTGAAAAAAGAAAATATCCAGCTAACAATTATATTGATAATTTAATATTAGGAACAAAAGCTATGCCTACTTTCCGAGTTAGTATTTATGTAATTTTCAAAACATTTATTAATTTGGAAAAATCAATTAAATAAATATAATATAAAAAAACATACACAAATACAAAAAATCCTTTTTTCTTATCTTTCATTGACAGAAATATTTTTTACACTACTTCCAAAAGCATTTAAAAAGGACTTGTTTTGTACATTTAAACTAACATTAATTTCCAAGATAAATTTCTTTTTAATTTTCAATACCTTCTTAAATGATATGAGAGAATTTTCTTCTTCCATTATTATAATTTTAAGGCTTCAATTTGATAACTACATGCATGGTGATTAATTTGAATACTCTTAAGAAAACAGTTTTTCTTAACTGCAATAAATATTTCTCTAAGAATCTGCCAATTTTAACCAAAAGGTCAATCAAAAGCAACAATAGCTTGTCCAACAACAGTTCAAAGATGTACGAGTATATTTATTAATTTAATACTAATTAACCTTTTTCATAATCACATAAATAACAAAACTTTACAGAATAAATCAACAAGATTAAAAGATTCACCTGTTGTCCGATCAAATAGTACTGCAGGAGGGGTGTGCAAGCCAAGATATATCCTGTCTTACTACTACTACAACCCATATGGAAATTTATGGATTCACTCCGGTACAGTCTGTTCAAAAGGTTGCTCATCCTTTTTCTTTTTCCTGAATACATTACCTGCAGAGGCACAAAATCATTATCAGAATGAAGTGAAGACATCACACTCATCTACAGCTCAATAGCTAGCTATCATGTCATAGCTAATATCAGTTAATTTTTTAAAGAATTTCGATTAAAAACAAGAGGACACAAAATCCACAATTAAATCTTTTATGAATAAATGCCAACTCTACAAATTACGCATATAAATCACGGCTTAAAAACAGAAATTATAAAAAAATAATATCTTTCAACATAGATTTCAACAAAAAGCTCAATCTTGCCTTCCTTCTACAATGTTATGAAAGCATTTATTTATTGAAATGAATTTCATAATCTTACTTAATTACTAAAAAAATCATTGTATAATTTAATAAAATTAAGAAACAGTATGGTCCCAGCAATGAACCTAGAGACAGACACACTCACAGAGTGAGAGAGAGAGGGGGGGGGAGATATTTAATGATATATTTAACAACTGAATTAACAAAATATTTGTCCTAACTATAACAAGACTTTCAATGCATTTTGCTAACTGCAACACCCAAAACTGCATATTAGCAATAATAAATAAGTTACTCATAAAACAGTTATATGTGTAATACACACAGTATACATTAGTTATTTGCAAAACTAATGTGTGTAATACACACAGTATACATTAGTTATTTGCATTACCCCTTACGTCATGACAAACAATAAATTAGAATGGAGAGATCTAGATTCAGTTTCACAAAATGACCTGTCAGCCTGTTTATAATTTAATACACGTTTAACTTGTCATTTACAAGTTAATTTAAACATTTTATACATTTTTTAAAAATATTTTTATTAAAAGAAAAATCATAATAAAAAACTTCTACTTTGCAACATCAGAGACCTAAAAAATACCTGATTATTCTAAAAATTATGATAATTTAAATGCTACAGATTTTATCATTATTAAATTTTGTACATTACAGAATAAGTAACATGCTAATAAATAATAAGTTGGGTCTTCATTCTTTAAGAACAGCCCCTTCTCAGAATATGCACTCTATGATGACAAAAGTATGAAAATATTAATGAACTTCCAATTAGATATTCCTATTATTCATTAAGAAAAATAAAAATGCACAAGCCAACTAACCTATTGAGATAATGATTAACATACTCTACATAGTATTCAAACATTAAATTAGGTCTTTATGAATAATTTACTAACAGAAATCTTTTATTTTTATTTGGTAACAAAATTACTATTTTAAAATGTTCTCACCTACGATGGACAGCAATGAAAACTATTTCACTATCAATTTTTTAATGACAAAATAATTGAATTTAATAAATATAAACACAAGTTTAAAAAAAACTCATATCATAACACTTTCAGTCACTTTTGCGACCATATTCATGATTTGTGCTGCTGCTGTCTTGCATCAGGTAGCACTACTGTTAGGTATTTTTGAGTTAGGAAAAGAAATATTTAGAATGTAGTTGAACATTTTGTTGAATTTGAATTGTGTCTGTTAGTATATCATGTTTTTTTTTTTATAATTCTGAATGTTCAGCAGGTGCCACCAAACTATACCAAATTTTTTTGCAACCTTGACAGGTATAGTTAAATCATGTGTTACCTGTGGTTTATGACAATGTCTGAGAGCCTACAATGACAATAAAATGTGAATAACATGTGAGCATCAACATTTTGAAGAAGCTTAGAAAAGCAGCAACTTGTTGCTGTTAATCAAAATAATTCATATCTTTTGCAGGTAAGTTTTAGGCCATACACAATGTTTTGAGTAACACTACATATCGTGGGCAGTCAAATATTATTAAAGGTGACAACTATTCAAAATACATAGCATAATCCTTAAAAGGTCAAAAAGTTTGAAGATATTCTAAAGGGCTATAACCTAAATGTCCATGTGTTTTTGATGCTTTTGAAAGAAAATGCTGAACAACAACCTCCAATTCTTTGGTGTAACTACACTTCTCTTTCAAAATGCCAATTCATCTATTAACATTTCCTTGACTGCAACAGTTTTTTTGTAGACAAAAACATGCAAATTGCCCCTTATTCTACATATTCAGTAGATTTAACTTCTCATGATTTTGACTTGTTTTCAAAAATGGAGCTGACGTTATAAGGGGAACATTTTGACAACTTAGAAAAAATTCAATGAAGTGCAATGATTTTGATGAACATCAGGTAAAGGATTTCCAGGGAGTTTCAAAATAAAGCAGAAATGTTAAGATCATTTTCTGTAAAATCTCAGAAATCTTCAAATATAACCAAAAGACAAATGTGAAATGGTTAAGACCAAAATTATTTTTGACTTATAATATTTAATAATACTTTATACAAAATAAATCTTGAAAGTAGTAAGTGAAGATCTGCATAATGGTTATTTGCATTTTAAACTGTTACAATCACACTCTATGGCTTTTTTACATTCAAGGTTTCTAAAATCTTTTATTGGGCTAGCATTACTGCTCATCAATGCAGTGCAATAACTGGAAAGAGCACAACAGCAGCTCTCTAATTGCAACAGTTACACTAAAAAATAGTATTCTTATATATTATGAATGAAAATTTAGGTTTCTGTAGGTAATGACTTTAATACATACATAGTTGTTTAGTTCATGTGTTTTTGTATTTCAAGGCTTTACATATTATTTAACCAATCACATAAATAGTAATTTATATATAAAAGGAATAATGTAAATTAACTGTAAAATAACCCCATACTGCATGTCTATTAAATATAATTTTTTAAATGATCTACCTGGTTGCTATTTTTCTTTTTAACAATGTAATGGTCCAAATGGAAAATGCTATTCATGTTAAAAAAATATCTGCATTCATTAAACAACAGATGTTTTAAAAAAGTAATGAACCATGATCTTACAACTATAACTTATAAAATAACTTCAGATTTAACCTTCTATATATATATATATATATATTCCAAATGACCATCATAAAAATTCAAAACATTAAATAATAATACAAATATGTTTTAATATAAACACACAATTTTGTAGTTGTTTTTTAAATCTATTATATTACATTCTAAAAAAAAAATATTTTATTCAATTTTTACCAAGTGATAAAATATGTATGAATTTTGCTTGTCATCACTGGACAAAACAAATGCCACTTTCAAGATTGACTATTACAGGAAAGAGAGCTCATGACTAAATAACCAAACTTATATAAAAACAAAAACCTTCATATATCTTTATTTTATAGAAAATAACCAAATAATTCTAGAATTAAAATTTCTTTCTATAAAAATTTCACATTATACAGATTAAAATTTTTATACATGTACCTCCAGAAGGTACAGATGTTCCAGAGGGTGTATGATTGTTGTCTTTATGATTTTCTGTATTCTTACTAGATCTATGCCTTTTGCGATCACCATAAATAAGACACTGAATATTTGGTGATGAACTGCGGTCTCTCTGGGATGTGCTATTTCCAGTAGAATTGCAGCCACTTACTCCCCCACTCTCTTGCTCTTCTAAAAATCTGTCCATGTAGTCCCTATTAAAATAAAAATAATCATATTCAACAGGTATAATATCTAAATTTACATTTGAAAATAAAAACAAAAAATAAAACCTTAGAAATATTCCACAAGAACTAATTACTAAAACTCTTACATCTTTATTTTATTTTTTGGATTATTACCAGCGTCATTAAAAGCTCATGTTTAATTGTTAATTTTTGGGCGCTCTTCCTTTCTGATTGTTTTCATATTTTTTACCTTCTTTGTGAATATGTTTCTCTTCTCTCTGTTGTATGTTTTATACCTACAATGTTTTATCTCTCTACCTATGTTTTATCTTATTCAATTTATTTGAACCACCTGACATTAGTTTCACCTCCATTACATTCATTTAAAATCCTTTTGGTTAGTCTAGTCTTTATACTTTAATGTTAACACTTTATTAATAATTTAATTAAAATATTCCTTCCCTAAGATTCATAAGATTTTATTGTTGATGAGGGAGCTAGAAAAAAAGATACTGTAGCATAGGGGTATTTGTGGAGAGATCAGGTAAAGGAATATATCCTGAAAGTTAATTCAGTAGATGATGATTTTGACTAACAAGTGATCGATACAGCCTAATAAATAAAATTTAAACCCAGCACTCATTAGGTTTTAGAGTTCTATATGCCGAAAGAAACAGACAATTACAAGTATGTTTCACAGAAATGTTTTTTACTTCTTCTTTTACAACATAATATTGGCGATACCCTCTAAGGTAAAATATTTCAAAAGTAAAAACATCAAACTTTTAATTGGAAATGAAAAACAGATAACAAACATAAAAATACATATATGATCAGGTCAACTGCACATAATATAATAGAAATTTAATAGTAATGAGGAACTGAATGTTGCAACTATTTGGAAAGGAATGGAAGGAAAGATAGTTAGGGAGTAACAGATATGTTACTAGCAAGTACAAGAAGGTATAGTTCATAATGAACATATGAGAATTCAAAATGGTTTATCCAAGTTTGTAACCTGATTGTCAATTCTAACATCAACCCGAGAGTGTACATTGTGATAATTTACAAATGAAATTTAGGTTGAACTTTGATAATAAAAATATTTGTAAAATCTTAGAGGAAAGACAAATTACAATAATCAATAAAATGGAAAATCATAGAAAATAAGACATAGATGAACCCAGAAAGTACAAAAATTTAACAGTTAAAAACAGTACAAACTTTTAAAAAATAAAATTATTAATAGAGTGCAATGCATCAAAGGAAAGTTAGTTGAAGGAGAATTGTACTAATGGAGTGAGAAAATAATTTCAGCAAAGGTTTATGTGCTGCATTAGACAGATGTTTAAAGGTAAACAAGTAGCAAAGAAACAGATTAAGTAAAAAGTAGTAAAGGTAGATATAGATATACTGTACTGGGAAAAAGGAAATGAAGCTAAAATATATTAGTACCAGAAATGTGACAGAAGAATAAGTTGGGTGCTTCTTAGAAAAGAAAAACAGCCATCATGGCATCCGATAATAATTAATTTAGAGCTAAAACAGGAATGTAAAAATTAAAAACTGCAAAATAAAAAAGACTAAAGAACATAAAGGAAAAAACTGGACCCTATTTTTTCTTAGATGTTGTAAATATTCTGATATAGTGTAGCACAGAACTAGATGGAATGAAGGGGTAAGAACAAATCTATAAAAAAAAATTATTCTTTTGGCATATATCCAATGAAATGTTGGCAACAGAATTAGTGATGCTAAAACAGGCTTTGGGCCTTAGGCCATAGGCCTAGACCATGAAAAGAAGAAAAAATCCTGTGCACACTGTTAAAAAGACAAAAAATACTTACGTAATCCCAGGATGTAATGTATATTTTTTCTTTTCTAATCTTGTTTTGTTTGCGAATATGTCATGACGTTCTGTTTTCTTCCACAGATAATAGAATTGCACCAATTCACCAACTGATCTAGTTCTAACCTAAACAATAAAAATACAAGCTTTACTGTAAAAATTTTTTAATAATTTAAATTACTAATTATTCAGCTTTTGGCCTAGCTTAAGATGAGTTTGCAATCTTACAGGACAAACCAAAGAGCAAATTTTGTTAACTACACACCTCTGAAGCAAAAGAAAAAACACTGAATTTATTTACACTAAAAAATTTTACCCAAGACTACAATAGAAAAGAAATCCTAAATCAGGCACTTGAAAAAATAAGTATAGTAACTAAAAAGGTTGTCAACTTGAAATGGTTTTCTGCCAATTATAGGTGCTGTTTAGTGGTTAGTCAGTCTTATAGACCAACATAAAACTACCAGTTCCTTCCATTTTACTGTTTATATACTGAGAACACTAAGCAGTTAAATTATAATGGAAATATTAAAATATGTAACTACAACCAATTGATGCAAAAAAAAAACCCACTGTCAATTTAAAAACTTTACTGATGACCTGTCACCCAGTTTTATGTTATTAGATTTATAAAATGTAATGTATTACATTTGAATGTAAAGCAATGGAGGAAGTTTTCCAGCTCCCACAGTAAACCAACAATGTCTAGATGGATATTCAGGGTGGCTAAGAGGTACAGAAATTTTTACAAATGTTATGCATTACTCGGCATCATTAAATGTCTCTTTACAAAGACAACACAACTTTCAGTGAGGTAACTGTTTTTCTTATATATATATACTATTTACATCAATAATTTATAAACTAAAATGGTTAATTAATAACTCTGCACATTCATTAAATCTTTTAATGCTTTCCTAACTCCAGAACTTCAGTAGACCATTACATTTTTTTTTATATTAACAAGTATTGGGCTACAAGCTTGACCAAAATGCAATGAAAGCTGTATATGGCTTGGAAGTCTTGGTTTGGCAACCACTGATATACACTAGTACTAATCGCTGCATTTTATTCTGTAAATTTCACATAAGATGTTTGAAGAATTTTTTTTACATAATTTACTTTCCATTTAGTGAAATGTATTTTTATTCCTTTTTCAAATTGATCTAAGATTTAAGGATTTTAGTTTTGGTATTTATTCTCAAAGATTATTTCAATAGTTTTTTTATGTTAGAAGACAACCCAAATAAAATATTATAAACATTATTAAAAAATTGATAAAAGCATGGTTTTGACAGATTGTATAGTCTGTCAAATCTGCAAAATAATTCATGTAGAGTTACTGAAACTTTCTGAGCTCATTCTACTTGCAAGAAAAATGAAAAAAGTTCATATAAACATTGGTCCAGAAATGGTCTCCTAGCAAGTTATGAATAGTGAAAGGTTTTGCCCTGATTCCTAGGCAAAGAGTGAAACAAAATCATACTGAAATTCTAGGAACCCAAATTAAGGATTAAACTTGATGATTTCTTATGGTTTTTGACCTGAAAATCTGAATAAAACAGGTTCCAGAACCACATATTTCTGTAGCTTTTATAATATTTGATGTAAAACAGAAAGATTTTTTGTCTAAAAACAAGTTTTTTACATTTGTAAAATAAAAACTTACTAAATTACTAATAAATGCATAAAATTTACTATTAAACTACTAGAGAATTAAATTGTGAAAAAATTGATATAAAAATAATCCAATAAAAAATTAATTAAGTTCAAGAAATTTGATTCTATTACTAATACACCATATGAAAACTTTTAAAGATTATCAACAACAGAAAATGAAGTTAACATACAACTGACACAATATTAAAAAAATAAGAATGCAATTGATCAATTTAATGATGTTTTCAGTAAATTTTCAAAAATCAGCCCTTCTACATTCAAAACATTTGGCTGCAAGCTTTCGGACTGCTAGTGTTATTCTCCATAATTCTGCAAGACTTTCCTTAATTTGTGCAGTGGCATCTGTAACACTAACAACCAATTCTTCACATATACGAACCTTTCTCTTATACACAATACTTTTCATCCATCCCCATATGCAAAAATCTAACGGTGTTAGATCAGGTGATCTTGATGGCCAGGAATGTGGCCCGCAGGAGCCAATCCATCACTCTGGGAAACGCTCATTCAATTATGTTGATGCGGCACATGAGAAGTGGGGAGGCACACCATTGTGCTGAAAGTACATGCTATATCTTAATGCTAATGGAACATCTTCTAATAATAGCAGCAATTGTACCTTAAGGAATTCCAAGTAAATGTCAGAATTTAAACATCCTGAGAGAATGAATGGTCCAATTAGCTGATCGTAAACTAGACGACACTACACACTAATGCTATACATACATACATACTATGTTATACATACATACTAATGCTATTAAGTAATGCACACTAAATCAATGTTGGAAATTACAATCTAGTCGTATGTGGATTGACTTCAACCGAAGTGGGTTCATTGCGAAGGTTAATGATGCAGTCCTGAGTAAACTGAGCTTCGTCAGTAAATAAAATGAACCTGTGCAATTGACAATTCATATTCAACCAGTTGCAATGTTGCAAACAGAGGAGGATCTCTTGGTTGAAGATCTTGTATGCTGATTATGGTAAGGATGCAACTTGTTGTTACAAAGTGGTCTCCACACTATAGACTGGGAAACTATAAACTGCCAGGAAAGGCATCATGTACTTACACCCAGACTACATTGAGTAGCCTCAGTAATGGTTTCATCAATATTGGCACCATGATGGCAGAATGGTCACGATGAGTACTAATGCTGGGAAGTGTACTAGTTTCTCATACTGTATGGAATGTTCCACTAATTGTTTTAGGATTTGAAATTCTGTGGTTAGGAAAACATCTCTGATATTCTGCAGCAGCAACAGTTGCATTTCCATCACACACCCCTGAAATAATACCATGTCAGCATACTCCTCAGTCATAAATAACAAAGGCATTGATGCAATATGAAAACAATTAAAACACACACAGAATTGTACTGGCAACAATTCATAGCAGTAACTCAGAACATAAAATACACTGATAACATGATATAAAATGCATTGTTGGCAATCTGATTTCTGTGTTGCCAACTTATAAAATCATAATTCTAATTTTCAATTTGACAGTGAATCCGAAAAAGATACATAGACTTTATTGTCTGAATAATATTAGTACTAGTTTTTTTTATTTTATTAATTTCTTTATTTTTACTGATATATAGTATTTACAAGTATTAGTATTTTATTTATTTTTATCTTTAATACAATACTATTTTTTGTATCATTGCACTTTATAGGAAAACAAGCATGCTTTGTACATATAATCCCTTCATTTTCATAAGGTAAGTGTTAGTAATAATATCAAATTTCTTGAACTTGCATTTGTTTTTTATTGGAATATTTTACATAAATTTTCTAAGAATTAAATTCTCTACAAGTTTTGACAAAGATTTTATACATTTATTAGTAATTTAATAAAGTTTTTACATTACAAACTTAATAAATCATGTTTATAGACAATAAATGTTTCTGTTTTACATTGGATATTATGAAAACTACTGGAGATATGGTTCTGGAACCTATTTTACACAATCTGTCAGATCAAAAACCATAAGAAACCATCAAGTTTACCCCTTAAGTTGGGTTCCTAGAATTTCAATACGGTTTTATTTCACTCTTTGCCCAGGAATTAGGACGAAATCTTCTACTAATGGAGCATTACTGGACCCATGTTTATATGAACTTTTTTCATTATTTCTGCAAGTAGAATGAGTTCAGAAATCACTGATAACACCATGTGAATCATCCTGCATAATGAAATACAAATTCATATACATTTTTAGTTACCACCGAATCAATATAAAAAAATAAAACTCAGTTGACAGCTCTTTTGCTACCGCTGACAACCTCAGCAAGAAGAGAATTTTAACTAAAATATTTATAAAAACCTTATTACACATAAGCTAAAACTGTTTAAAACATAATGAAATGGTTTATGACAGTTTCAATTTTATAAATGACAATGTTTTTACAAGTCTCATGCTCAGAACCAGAGGAAAAACAAAACGTTTCTTCTATCTTCCACTAAATAGAATGAAAAGATTCTAAGTTTTACCTCTAGCAAAACTTCGCAGCAACATAAAATTAATATCTTAACATAAATTAAATTTTTTTCAAGTAAAATTACTATTTTTAGTTTCTCAGTTTTTAAAAATTGTTTCTAAATTTATATAGTTTATAAATTAAAGATTTTCTAATTTAATTAAAACATTTTTGATGACACTAAAGTACACTTTATTAAACATTCACATCACCATTTTTTAAAAGCTGAAATTAGAATTTTTGTTAACTTGATGGAAGGTTGTTGATGAAAATAAAACATATTACATTATCTTAATTTTTTTTAATTCTGCTATCCTAAAAACTTAATTGTTGATAAAAAAAATACATTAATTTTCTGTGAACTGAAAGTTCTCTGCAGAATTCAGGGTTAAATACAGGAAAAGTACTATACATCATACAGTGAACTACACATCACTGCTACAGTATCTGAATTTTACACATCATTAATACCATAGAGTAATTTAAATTGCCTTTAATTAGATCTTTTACTCAAAATTCTAATAAAAAATGAAACAAAAATGGTACAGAAATAATACACTTTAAGATAAGATCTTCTTTTAAAGAGTTTAAAAGGGCATATATCGTGAACAATTTACTTGCATATGTTGTCAGGAGTCCATAGTTTTCAAGTTTATCACATACATGTAGATCAAGAAACATGTGAACTGCAGTTTGCATGACTATATTTTATCAAAAATAGTTATTATTTTGAGATGTACCCTTGTACCAAGCTAAACTAAAAATAGCAGAAATAAATAATAAATACAGTGGATACACACTGTGTTTCCATTTCAAAACTGCATCTCAAACTAAGTCCATCAATAATAACACAACAATACTCACAGTATGAATTCTTATTTACTCACAGCATGAATTCTTATTTTAAAATATAAATATTCACCTTATTCTGCTGAATAAGATGAAAATTCTTCCCATATGTTTTTAATCCATTCTCAAAATTACGGCATTCTTCCTCAGACCAAAGACTCATAGTATCTGTAGGAGGAACTACATTCATTCTTCTTCTCCTCAGTGCTTCTTCAACATTGTAACCACACTGGAGTAATAAATATAGAGCCTAAAATTAAAAAAAAGTGAGCAAAAGATAATTGCACTTATAAATTTTGTTATCCAAAATTATAGATTGTGGAAATTATATACTTACATTTTAAAATGAACCAAATCTGTATTTATAAACATAATAAGAGGTTTTTATCCATACATGCAAGTTAGCTACATATAACTGAAAATAAAGTATCAATGCATATCAGTTATATCTAAAAATTTGCTTTAATTTGAAAAAGTAATTGACTTTATTAAAAAAAAAGTAGTCAGTTAGGGCTCTGCCTCCTGGACCCTCGACACATTTGTATCCTCATGTTTGTGAGAATATTAAGTATTTTACTGAAATACTTTAAGAAAATAAATATCAGCATTTTGCCAAGATGAATTAACTGTAGTAATTTTTTAGCCATAGCTCCATTTATCAATCCGCATTTATTGCTCCATCTAGCTGCTCAGCCAGGCATTGCTTTGCTCTGCTCTTTGGGGCATAAAAGGAGATTCAGTTTTTGAAAGCTGATTTATTTATTGTAATCTTGCAAAAATGCATAATTTAACTTATAGTTATAACTCATAGATATAAAATTCACTAAAATTTTACAAAATAACTATAATTGTTTTCCACAGAACCCATTAGTGACAGCTAAGCGTCACTAATTTTTTTATAGTATTGAAAACTAATTTTTTTATTATAGTATTGAAAATTTTTTCAAGACACGATTAATTTTTGCAGGCCTCACATTAACTGCGTATTATGAAAAATTACTGTAATTAAAAAACTGTTGATGAAATTCAAACAACTATCACAATCACAGTAAAATTACCAAACACAATTAAAGTTTAGCACCTTGAAAAAGCACTAAGCACAACTAAAGTTTAGCACCTTAAAGACGCACTAAACATAGATTATTTTCATGATATATAAGTGATTATGATTGTTTTTAGGTTTCGTATTTAGTTATTTTCGATTTCAACATATTTAAAAAAAAAAGTCTTATTATTAATACATTTTACTGATATTGTTATATGATATTATTTTTTTGATTATAAATGATCACAAAATATTCTTTCATAAAATGTTTTAATGTTATTAGCATTTTGTTCCGATGAACTAATTGCAGTGATTTTTTAGCTACAGCTCCATTTATCAATCCACAACTTATGGAACCAAAAGTGCATCTCAATAGACATTTTCAAGGAGTACATTCTTCAATTTCTTTAAAAAATTTGTACTCAATAGCACTTGCATAGTAAATATTATTTCCTTAATATTGGGTGGAGAAAGGTTGTAAAAACTTCAAAAGTTCCTAAAAATCTAGATTTATCATTGTCCTGAATTTCATTTTTATGTTTCATTTAAAAGTTATTTAAAAAAAACCATAAACTTTTAAAAATTTTGATAACCAATAACTTTAAATAATGATCGACAACATATGTTTTTTATTTGACATATCGATAAATAATTATAAAATTAATCTTTTGGCTATTTCAGAAAAAAAAGTTGTGTTGCTGGATTTGTGCAATAGAAATGTACAGTCAGTGCATAAAATACGTTCAGACTCAAAAGTACCACGGGGTGTTTCTCGATGAGAAAATGCAATTCAAGAAGCATCTTCACTATGTTGCGAAGGCCTGTAGTACCTTCTTTGGTATTTGGTGGGTGATCAATCCTGATTGAGGTCTTAATTTTAAGACCATGAGTATCCTGTATAAGGGCGTTTACAAGGCAATATGCTATATGCGGAGCCTGTTTGGGCAGATAGGCTAAAATTTAAAAGCTATTGGGACATATTGTTAAGGGCTCAATGCCTCATAATTTTAACAGTAGCGGATGGCTACTGTACAACTTCACAGGAGGCGATCTTGGTGATTGCAGGCATTAAACCGATAGACTTGATTGTGTCAGAGCGGCAACACTGTTATGTCACCAAGAAGTTATGTGAGTTAACTTCTGACAAAGTCTGGGAAATCGAACAACATGGTAATGCTTTGTGGCAGGCCAGGTCAGCATTATATGCATGGTCTATTTACTGATGTTAGTTTGCAGGGCACCTCTTGGTTACGCCCAAATAAGTACATGACACAATATCTTTCCGGGCATGGCGCTTTCCGAGACAGGCTGCAGAGGTTCAGCCTGGTGGACTCAGAAATGTGTCCACAATGCAGACAATTGGATGATGTACATCATGTTCTGTATGTCCGTTGAAAGTACAAGTTGATAAGCACGAAGACTATCTGTCGGCTTGATATTATCGGATCAGCGCTGGATCTCCGTGTCAACTGGTGAAACCAGCCTGAATGGATAATAGTTGAAAATTTAATTCACTATTTGGCAAAGAAAGATTTCCGAGAGCATTTAGGGTGCCGCCTGGGCCTTTCCGTTTTTTTCTTTTGTTTGTTTTATAATTGGTAAGTTTTAAGTTTTTGTTGGTTTGTTTTGTTGTAACTGCGTGTTGAACTCATTCTTTTGGCTTCGGGTAGGTAGTGGATTTCAATTCCTTTCCATATTTTGTTTACTTAGTCTTGTTTGAGACTAACATGAGATGTGGTTTTTTTTTTTTTAGGGATAGTAATACTCCTAAGGGAATGTTATATGTATCATTTGAATTGGTGGCATCCTAAATGACGCAAGAACAAGAACAAGGCTGAGAGATACCTTTTGCTGAAGTTTTGAAGGACCTCCGGTAAAGCCCATAACGGTTAAGTATGGAAGGGGTGGTGTGGTGACCGCAACTGTCACATGGTGGACGTCTTTCTCTACAGGATCAGTTTACTGCTGCATGAGCAGTTGCATAGAAAAAAGAATAACATAAAAACCACCCTTGCAATAAATAGAAACTTTTTGCCGAATTGGATTGTTTTATATACCTATGGGGTTCTTAATCTTGGATTTAAAACAAATCAACTCCTTTTATATATATATATATATATATATAAAGTTATGAATATACATAATTGGACAACCAGATGATCGAGAGTATATCTTTTGTATGCAAATGTTTAGCCATTGTACTGCTAGCAAATACACTCTTTCAATTTTTAAAATTGGTCATACCATTCTGGAGATATAAGTAAATTAAAAAAAAGTAATGGATAACTGAATGATTCAGCGTACATCTTTTTTATGCAAACGTTAGCACTCAACATGGTAAAAAATAAGCCATTTGAATTTTTAAAATTAGTCATACCATCTTGTAGATACAACTGAATTTTGGGAGAATGACTGGATAATTGAAAGTATAAAAAAAAAACATAAAAACCACCCTTGCAATAAATAGAAATCTTTTGCCAAATTAGATTTTTTTGTATACCTATGGGGTCCTTAAACTTTCATTTCAAAGAAATCAACTCCTTTCTTATATGCACAGATTAAATGTTTGTCATAATGACAAACAACTATTGATTGATTAATATGAACAAAGTAGTAATTCGCTGCTTGATTTATACCAAGAGGGACCTGAGGATCCCACATCCTCTGTCAAGATCGAAATATTTAATTAAATTGCATATTAGAAATTTTAAAATAAACCATGTACATGGTGTAATGTTTGTTACATTAAGGTAAAAATTAAGGAAGATATGTCTCATCTTAATATTCTTTACAAGGTGGTTTATATTAATAGAATTTAAAAGACAATTTAACAGTACAGAGTAATAATATGAATATAATAGCGATAATTTCAGTAAAATATTATATATATATTATCATAATGAATAGAAGCTTAATACAAAACCAATTTACACAGTAACAAACTTTTTAAATCCATGGATTCTTCATCAATTACAAAGTAGCAGGCAATGCTACTACAAGTGTTGCATATAAAATCTGATAGATGTCATAACTAATGCAATTAATTTAGCTGGATTACAAGTTTTATAATAAACCTATTATTTTGGTATATTAATAAGTATTTTTATAAACTATTAATTACAGTACACTAGGCAAAATGTTATAAAATATTATTAAAATTAAATTAGATTTGAAACTGTAATGAAATATTAACAGTTTTGCCGTAGATAACACACTTTTTCATTACCTATAACATTCATGCAATACAGTCTATTACTATGCATTATTTGTTTAACTGTAAAACTTGATAAATAATTAATCTATCGATATAATATCAATGCATTAATCAATAAAAATCTTCTAAGAAATCTACAGCAGGAAGGAAACAGTCACATATTTTTATTCCATCCACATTTTCTAAAGAAATTAAAAACTCAAGAATTTTCAGGAATTAAATGATTAAGCATCAGTGCAACTCTCAATACCGTCCTAACATTAATACAATTATACAAATGTGATAGCTAATGACAATAACATACATATAGGTCATCATTCCATGGATAGTATTGTGCTTGTGCGTGCGTGCTCACATATGCATGCATGTTGTGATGTGAGTGCTAGGTGGAGGATTATGTTTCTTTCATGTATATGAAGTGTTAGTTGGGACATTGTGTCATGAGAATTCAGTGGATCAGATATGTGTTGTGAGCAAGAAAATCACTCATGTCATTTTTCATTGTTTTATGTTCAATAGTTTATTTCTTTGTGTGTAATCAAATTATGGCGTAAACAGACAAAAATTAAAGCTCTTTCATACTTTGCGGTTTAATATTAAAATTCATTTTTTATTAATATTACAAAAGATACAGTCCATTCAAACCAGCAATCGAACATGCAATATTAACCATTCTAAAATATGTTAATATCTTAAAACCTTCAATGTTTTACTTATATAATGAATTAACAATTTACTTTACTCTTCAGAATGAACGGAAAGGTGTAGACTTGAGTGATACACCATGCATACATTCATACAATGATAATTACTATGCGTTTCCATTGTAACCCAGAATTCTTTATATTTTTGTGATTACAGATTAACTTCACTTTTTATTTTCAATCAACAATATATTTCTCAAAGACTTTATATATATATTTACATATTATTACAGTTCATATAATTTTAAATTGTAAATTCATAAAAAATAAAAAACAAATAAAAATCTTACCTGTTCATCATCTCTAATATGTGAATTAGCCACCAAATTACTATCAGCATGAGATGTACTAATAGCTAATGGTTCCTGGGCTTTCACTAAGTATAATTCAATTTCTTGTTCAGACAATAAACTCGGGTCCCAGAGTAATTTATCTTCATTTTCATACGGCAAAGCATCATCATACCTACAGAGACCTTCAGGAATAACAGCTTGATATTCACTCCCAACCATTATGGTCTTTAAAAAAAAATGCAAACAAAAGATTAACTAAATCCAATTTCAAGCATATCCCAAATTGTGAAATAAAAAAAAACATCATTTAAGTAATTGACTAGAAAAAACTGGTCGATATTCACATAAGAAGCCTTCCTTAAATAAAAATGTGCTTCACTCACATTCTTTATGTTAAAGCCATAGGAGCCGTTACACCAATGACTCAACACTTACATTCTTCCTTCAACTAATGGCTGGCTACACCAACCTTTCAATATTGATAAACAAAGCCAAAATAAAGTTTAGGATGTTAGTTAAAAATATATAATCTGCAGTTGATTAAAATGATTTGAAGGAATTCAACAATTCCATTTTATGTAGATTATGTTGCAATAACAACTACAGACATCATCGGATTATTTAAGGAATAGAAAGCGTGGCTTTATCAAACACCTCACTCATGAGTAGTACAGGATGGCAGGAAGTCCCTTTATGCTAGTTATGAAATAAAGGATAGGTGCAAGTAAGCTGCACCTATCCTATACATCTGTATGAGTTCCACCATGTTCAAAGCACAGCTGTATGAGCCTCCATGTTCGGTTGTTTGTCCACAACAGCCTATCAAGGATGATCATTTCAAATACTGACTGAACAACCTCTTGGAGCTGCTCATTGTTGATGTATCAGCGTTTTTGGATCTCTTCTTTTACAAAACCCCCAGAGTGCATTGTCAGGTAAGGTGAGATCAGGGCTTCTTGTTGGCCAAGCACTGAAGCCGGTAACTTTTCTGACCCATGTTCAATCCAGCGATAAAGAAAAATATTATTGAGGGGTCTGCAAACATTCAAAACAAAATGCACTGGAGCACTGTCTTGCTGAAACGTAATGATGTCAAAGATCTCTTTTGCTGTTAATTCTGGAAGTAACCACTAGTCGATAATTCTCAGATAACTGTGGTCATTAACTGCGCCATCAAAGAAATAAGGACCAAGGAGATGTTCAGCTGTCATCCCAACACAAATCATAACATGAGGCTGATGGTGTTTGATCTCCCCAAACAAGTAAGGATTGTTTTTTACCCTGAAAAAAGCCATTTCAGTTACAAGAGCTTTGACAAATCACACACTTGTCCGAGAACATGACGTTCTTTTAATTGCTTGCTCTTGGAAATCATTCAAGTAATAACTGATATACATTACAATCTAGAATCTTGATATTCACATCAATCAAGGTCATTGTTACTCAATTCATTAACTGTGACTTAATGAAAACATTTATCTTTCAAGTCCTTCCGCATATGGTCTCACATTGTCGACCTTGGAATGCCTAACTCTGAAGAACGTTTGAATATTGATTTCATTGTGATCGTTGAATCAATACCTCCACAGCAGCACATGTCTCAGCTCGAATGCACATCCTCCTACTGCATGGCACATCAAGAACACTTCCTGTTGCAAAAGCCTTCTTCTCCCATATCAGTAACATTTGCTGTGGTAGTAACGATTTCCTAAAATACATAAAGAAGTCATTCATAATGTTCTCCAATGTTTTACCAGTGTGTGGACATTCATGGACTCACACAAGCTAACCAACACTCTTCAACAGTGAACACACTTGTATCCACCAACGTTTCATACTCACTACAACTAAGGTCCCCCACCACGAATGAACACACCAGACAATCCCCACCAGACATCCTTCCCATCTTTTCCAGCAGCAATGAGCAATATCAGTGGTGAGAATTGGCAGTGGTAGAGCCTGATTAAGCTACATTTATTACAGTGTAAAGGGACTTCCTGCTCACCCAGTATTATTATTATCGAGGAGGAGGAAGAGGAAGAGAACACATTATAAAAGATACTTCCACCATAAGGATTATCATGCACTTCTAAAATTAACCTAGTCTGTCCAGTTCTGTAACTACAAGTGTACAAACCTTCCTAATCAGCTTGAAAATTCTGCAGCACCCATAAGACAGATCTCCAAAGATATAAAAAACAATTCCAATAAAAGACCTAACATCAAGAATAATGAGTAAGAATTGATGACAGACTCAACATAAGATATCAATCCAGTGAAGACAAATAATACACAAGTGCCTTTAAAGCAGTCAACATCCAGTAATGAAAAATAGAATCCCCTTTAAATATCAATTGACTGGATAGGGAATCTGAGATTCATTCATAAATCACAGGTTCATTCATAAATCACAGATTTATCATACTCTCTAGACATTTTCTTGAGTATTTAAACCAATTGCTAGGCTGCTAAGTTAAAAATTAAAGTCTGTCTCATTTAAATTTAATCTACAACAGGCTCCAGTTTACACAACAGTTACGCATTATTGTTAATATTATTATGGAGAGAAGCACGGACAAGCTCAACTATTCTAAGAGGGTTAATAATTGTAAACAATTAGAATTAACAAGACAAAGAAAAATAAAAAATAATTCACAAAATTCTGAAACTAAAATTGAATGTTCATTTTAGTTGGATCACAGAAAGGCAAATTTTTTACAAGTAAAGAAGTTAAAATAAAACAAAGTAATTACATATATGAACAGTATGAATGAGCGGAATCATACACTTTGTTGACAAACTTAAAGACAAGAGTAAGGAATCATAAGAGAAAAAATGAAGATAACTAAACAGAATATAAAAAAATTTAAATGTTTTATATATATCTATCTTTGTAATTTTTTAGAACTACATAATCAAAACTGATTGTGGAAAGATAACAGGGGTTAGCAATCAAATGTAGCAGACATCTACAAAGAAAAAAAATTTTCAAACATTTATTAGATTCATTATGCAGTAATATTATTAATATAGTGCATTTCATACTATTTTAAAAGTAATTACAAGTAAGTGAATATGAATATATTTTTGTGAATAGTGTCTGAATGAGGTGCTACGGATATCAGAAATCTAATCTTCAAATTTGAAATTTGTTTTCCTCAAATTTAACATGTGCATAAATCAGTGATTACCACATTCTAGTTAATAAAGTACTATCTGCTACTTTTTTTTACACAACTGACTGAATATGTTACTTCATTAATGAAGAGAGTAGATGTAGAAAGCACGTAAATACACAAAGTAGTCTGTAGTAACTAATACTATTTAAGAGCTGGTACAAACTAGATAAATGAACATAATCAAAAGAAACATTGAAATTTTCCCTGATAATGCTATTAAATAGAACAGCCACTAACATAATCACTCAACTGTATGACTGAAGTTTACAATAATCATAATATATAAATTATGTGCTTATATGGATATAAAAAATAAAAAAAAGTACAGTAAAAAAGAATTTCACCTTTTTCCATTCCTCTTCATCTGGACTATAATCATAATCCTCTTCTTCTTCTTCACTTTGAGGTCTCGACACTGCTAAAAGATCAGACAAAAAATAAAATAAAAATATCACATTAATCATGACAAAATTACTAAATGTACCAAAAAATAACCAACATCACTACCAAGATCTATTGTATGGAGAATGCTGACTAAAGAACAACCACTTACTTTTCACAGCATTTCATCCTAACTCAGCAAACAAATTTATTAAAATACAAGGGCTACATTAAGTAGTGAGAGAAACAATATCCAATTACATGTATATAAAGATTTACTCACTTTTATTTATTTTCTCAAAAAGCTATTTCTTTTGGATATAAGTAGAAAATAGTTTACAACAATAAATTCAATGACATGCCCCAATTTATCAATATATTAAGAAATATATAAACAATTTGCTTCAAAATCTGGTAAAAGTAACTGAAACTTCATCATAAGTTTTGTGCTAATTATAGTAATTATAGTTGTTAAAGTAAGTTATGTTTCATCAGCTGCTTTATACATATTGGAACACAAAAAACCAGAGTATATAAAGCAGCTAAACAAAAAATTGTAAAATTTTTAATCACTAAATGTGTTATGTGGTTTACTTGCATAAGTATTCTGCACCTACTAAATATGTTTTGCAAATCAGAATATAATAAATTAATACAAATGGAGAAATCTGAATCTGTTTTCAAACGTCCATACACCTAACTCTTTTAACGATTTAAACAAGCTAGCTTACCATTTTACCATTTAACACCACAGCAGTAGAATAACATGATGGTAAGCAGCACTTGGAGGCAAACAATAGACTGATCACAAAAACTCAACTGCACTGTAGAAATTATTGTTTGGGATTGTTGCCAGTCTTAAGATAAATTTCAAAGCTCTTACAATAATTTCTACCTCTACAATCATTAATAATCACTGAAAACACTAAACTGATTTAAAATTAACCTGCTGTTATTCAACATTTATGCATCACACTAATGTACATGATGACTCATTGGATACATAAGCACAATAGCTTAATGTAAATCAATCATGAGATGGACTCAGGGGCATGCAATAACAACGGTTGCACCTGTGTCAGGGTAGGATGTCAACATCTCAACAAAGACCATATCTATGTAACGAATTACATAACTATTTAATCACCCACTAACAAAGACTAATGAAATTTTTATTTATAGTAACTTCAATTTTTTTTTTTTTTTTTGGTTTTAGATTTTCTTCTTCACATAACATAAAACAAATGAATTACACATAAAAATCACCAACCAAGTTCAACACATGGTTTAAATTTTGTTAATTGTATTTTCTGCATTAACGAGGTGTTCTCCAGTACACTGAAAAGCGTTAATCGCATTCTCACAATATATTTTACCTGGGTTGGTAAAAAATAAACTGGCATTACTGAAGTTTAAGCTCAAAAACCCTTCAATCAACAAAATTTCAAATTTTGTTGATATTTTTCAGTGTGTTCTACTTCCAAAGATGAGTAAAAACAACCAACAAAACTGAAGTAGTCTGAGCAATTCATTATTTGTAGCAGATCTATAAGTAATGAAAATATGAAGTGCTCGACAATTAACACAAAATTAATTCACAAAGAAAACAGAGGTCCTATTTTAAAACACTGTTTTGGTATTCATTCTGTCCATTAGTTTGTGACCTAATTACTATAGAAAATTAATATAGAAAGTATGTAATAAAGTTTCTAGCTATTAGGTGAAACATGTCTAATGATTATTCACAAAATTTTCAACTTCAAAATTATGATCTCTCTTAGATAGGGATGAAGGAAAGATGTAGTAAAAGTAAGTTTGTGTCACCAAGCCACCTATGCTGATAGGCTGAACATGTGGTCTCCCTTTCTCTCCTGACATTAACCACCATTTCCCCCTTTTTACGTCTCTCAGTGGCTACTTACATCAAATGCATAACTCACTTCACATTTTACTTCATCTTACATCAGTTTTCATTCAAATTAAGTTTTATAATTTTTCTCCTGGATTCTGCATTTACAAAAAGAATTGTTCTATACAAATAAAATAAAAAAATTCACATAATAAAAGTTCTCAAAATTGTATTTTGAATCTATCTGCTATTATATAATTTTTTAGGTAGGTTTAAATTTACCACTTCTGAGAAGAGGTTGAAGTGGTAGCCAACTACCACCCAGTTTCTACTGCTGAAATCCACTATATAATTTCAAGAACAGAGGTAAATAATAAACAGCAAACAGGCGAACAATAAAGACATTTAATCAGTTTGTAAATTTAAGGATCTATCTAACTTGCCTGTAGAATATTAGTTCAAAGTATAAAAAAAAAATTTTCAAAGCATGCACATCGGACAATGTTGGAGTTTACTCTAAGGCTGACAATAATAAGTAACACTAGAAAAGCTAAAACAAGTTATTTTGACTCACATCTGAGGGGTCGAGAGCTAGCAGAAGGCACTGCTTTATCAGGAGGGATATCTTCATAAAGTTGACTTAATTTTGATGGCTCACTTTTATTACCATCATCTTCATCATCTTCCTCTTCTTCTTCATCACCCTCTTCAACAACATTTTTTTTAATGCTCTTGGAATCCTCAAGCATCTTTTTTTCTGTTTCTTTGCATTCTGATTCTACTTCTCCATGTTCAGAAGAGTTTGATTCATTTTCTTCACTAGCATCTGTATATCCATACAATGCCAGCAATTCTTCTAGAGGCATATCACCTTCCTGCAACAATATAATATTACACAGAATATTAATATCAAAATGATATTCTTTAAACAATAATGTGAGTTATGTAAATTCAAATATATAAAAAAATTCAATAAATTTTTAATTATAACATACACTTTTTCAAAAATTTCTTACCATTTTCTTCGATTAAAGTTTCTTTTTGTTAAAGTACAACTATACAGTTTTAAATAGATTTAACAGATATTCCACCTATAGATAAACTGCCAGTAAATTAATAAAAAAATTTTCCACAATCAGTTAAATATGTAAAAAAAAAAAAAAATATTTTTTTAAGATTTACCAATTGCTGATTAATTGCTTCTTGGTATAACAGTTATTAACATAAAAATAACTATTATCATTTTCTCAAATTTACCACTTATTGATCAACTGCTTCTTGATATAGTTATTAATATCTTAAATTGAGTAAAACAAAAAATTTGGAATTTATATTAAGAAAGTAACAAAAGCTGGAGTCATGGATAAGACAGTAAATGGTGCTCCTTGTAAGTCGATGGTCCCACGACAGCTGGAACATCTTGGAGAGAAATATTCTGGAAATTGAAAAGACTTTAGTAAGATAAAATGCCAGTTAAGTGACATACAACAAACTGGTTGCCATATGTCACCAAAGTTAAGAAAAATGGGTGCTGTTCACTTTTTGAATTTTTAACAGCTTATGAACGAAGTAGCTTATGGCCCTTTAGAAACAAACAAATGAAAGCTGCAACATTGTTCCAAGGAAAGGAACAAAATAATAAACACATATTTTATAAACAATATTATTAAAAATAATTAAGGTAAAAACATTTTTTAAAAATATTTTTTTTAAAAATAGGATAAAAAACATTAATAACTTTAATTTCTTTCTTAAACAAAATGTTAAAATCTGCTAATCCACTCTAATGTTCAGGTACCTCAAAATGGTTAAATGAACTCCAGACAATACAGTTAATGTGTTAATATTAACAAATTCGTACTTAAGATTACTACAATTTGGAGTTACTATCTGAAATATTTAGAAATATATACCCTGAAACAACTTTGTTATTCACAAGAACTAACCGTATGTCAACAACTCCAGTCGGACAGTAGTGGTTGTTTATACAACTACTTATGGTTATATTGTTTTATAACTGAGTCAGTAATTTTTTTTTATATATATTTCTTTCTTTAAGAAATGGTAAGATCTTTTCAGAAAATTTAGGAATCGTATGAAATCTTCAATGAATTTTGACTTTCTTTCTGCATTTTTAACTCCCTTTATGCCTTTAGCCATCAGGTTATGAATTGTGACAGCTGTAACAAATCAGCACTTTAGTTTACTCTGATGACAGATACAATGAAATTCTTAAGAGGAAACGACCTTAAATAGGAGTGCAATTTATTACGTAAAAAAAATTTATTAAGTAATTTAGGACTGAAAACTTTTATCTATATTTTAAAATTAAATATTCTGATAAAGTAAATATTATCAGTTAACCTAGCGATTTAATTTGTAATAGATTTGCTAAGTATTAATTATTAAAATTATTATTAGTGTTATTTATTTTTGTGAAGGCTGTTATTATTAGTGTTTGGGTACTAATTCAAAATTTAACTGTGTAAAATTTGTTATTGGATATAATTCTGAAGGAAATACAAAATATAAAGTTACTACAGGTTGTTTTATTACCTTGTTTTATTACTACCATGATTTTTTCGTTTTTGCAACTTTGATTGCTTATAGCTCAAAAACGAAGTCATTTATTAAGAAACAGTTTTTACCACCATTTTTCTCATAGAATCTTACATTGAAGTCATGTATTATATGTCCACCTCAATACTTAAAAAAAAAAAAAAAAGTTTGATTCAATGTGGTTGATCCAAAATGGCAAACAAAAATCTCAAACAACATAAAAATAATAATTTTTGGAATTATGTAGAGCTACACTTGTTCCTACCTCCTATTATCCTTCAGTTTTGAAATATGAAGCCATTTCCATACTTTAATGTCACCTATATAATGACTCACCCTTTAACAAGATTTCTTTATAATGGAAAGATATCACAGGCCTGTCTGTCCACCCATCCATTTGTGCATGTTTGTATAAAAAAAACAAAATGCAAATATGCTGTCTCACATTTTCTTTTTTTTTTGGCTGTAAATAGTGTAAACGATTTTGAAAATTTAATACTTTGATCATGGCATGATCAATTTTAATTAAAATGAATCAATGAAAAATGACTTCTGTTGATTAATATAATGAAAAGTACAGTATACAGAATCTAAAAGCTGTTCTATTGTGTAATATTTCCACTCTCTGGTTTCACACCCAGTATAAAAATTAGAATTATATGCGAAAGTCAATTAAAAATTCAAAAAAAGAGAGAATTAAAGAATTAGTTTATAAACAGCGAAACAACTATACACGTTTAATACACAGTTTTAATTTATTATAAATTATGATTCGTTTTTCTTATAAAAACGTTTTAAAATCAGTGAGAACAGATTTGAATGCACTTCAGAGAAATACTGCTTTATAATCTCTCTGGATGTTTAACTACTTAATTACCTTTGTCTAATCATTCACTTTCCCATCATCTTCATTATGAGCGATGTAATCTATTACAAATTTTAAACCTCATGCAACAGGATATGGGAAAATAAAATTAAATCTATTTAAAATATTATATTATTTCCTGTTTTTTTTTTTGTTTTTTTATCATAAAAACATAATACACTGAAAATATATCAGTAAACCATAAATAATTAACAGTAATGTTTAAAATCAAAATAATGGCATTTTTTTAATTTGATAAACATGAATTGCATTGAGAAAATTACATGTTATATTAATATGCTGTACATCTTTCAACACCAAAAAAATAACTTATTCTGGCTGGATATACAAACAGACTTTAATTGTAGTTCACAAAAATCAGTTTCATTGGTCTTAAAAAAGAAATAGCATCATAAAGCAAACCTATACTATATAAAATCATTTAACAAAAAACAAAGGACCTACAATTCTTAATTTTCTCTTGATTCCTAAAATCCAGAAAAATGATTGCAAAGAAAAACTAAAAAAAAAATAATATGAACAAAATTGTTAAACAATGGTGCTTGAAAACAGAAAGAATATTACTTTCTCATAAGATATATATTCTATTTATACATTCTAATTTACTTTTCATGATCAACAGTCAAAGACCCAAAGACAGTGGCGGATTTCTAAATAGGCTAACTAGGCTATAGCCTACGGTGGCAAATTTTCGACGGCGGACATTTTTTCTGTGGCCACTAAAAACAGAGTATCAACTTATAAATAAGGAATACTTTGTATTCCTTACTTTATTACCCATTATTAGTTTTGTAAGAAATATAGCATAGGCGGCGGCCTACAGGTGGCACTTTTGTAAATCCGCCTCTGCCCACAGACACACTCTAGTAAGAATTGGCATAATGATGTAATACTAATACAATAAATAAATCTTTGAACAACCATTATACAAAGAGATTTTACTAAAAAACAAAAAGAATGTGAAAATAAAGCAAAATTTTTAACTTTATTTCATACAAAAATAAATCTTCATTGGCGTGCACACACACTTACATGCATACATACATACATATAAAAGTATAAAACACTAAAGACAAAAAAAAAAACGAAATGATTGTGAAAATAAACAATCTCAAATAAAAAGAGAAGGGTGGGATGGAAGTACCTTCTGTAAACTAGTAAGTTCTGCCTGTGGATCCTCTGTAGTTTCCAGTGCTTCTTCTTCATCTAAAGTTCTTTCATCATCGAAGTCATTCACCATCATTTCTACAGGAGGATTAAACTCCTTATCATTAAATTTAATCCTCTTTGCTGCAAAACAATATTTTCCAGAGCTCAAAATAAATTTAAACTTAATGCACCCTCTATGAATCAAAACTCTGACTAAGTATAAATCAAAACACATCTTTTTTTCAATTTTCTTCTAATGTTAATAAAAATAAAAAAAAAATTGGAATCTAAAATATTCATCACTTCCTTCACATCTCTTCCCAGGGCTGTATTTACAAGGCCTATATAAACTGTAAAAACTAGTTAAACAAATCTTTGAACTATGAGTGCTTTATTATATAACCTTTCAGTGCAATAACAAACAAAATGTCACAACTTTCATCTACAATCCAACCATACAAATAAGCTACACATATACTACAATACAACCCACACCTTCAAACATTTCATTACACTGCAATCTCTTAAATCACTCTGTAAATAAATTATAAATTCACAGAAGTATTATACATTAACAACAATACTTGATAATTTTAAATTATCATCTTTAATATAACAAAAGAGAAGTTCCTAAAGAAATCATGAAGAATTACAGCAGACAAAATTAGACATCAGTGAAGTTCAAATGCACAATAAAACATAAATCATCTTGCCCATTATTTACCTCCATTAAGCCTTTATCTGTGCATCTACATTTCACTTTCATCTTAATTGCTAGAGTTACATTTCCCAATATTAAGATCCACTGCCCACCTTCACAATATAATCTCTCTTTTTTTATTTAGCCTTCGGAACCACAGTAAGCTATTTCATGGAACTTTCTTTGCAGTGAATGAGCTTCAAACTAAAGCTACCTCAGATAGTTAGACCTATCACTTAATGTGTCACATGCTGTAGAATCATGCTGAAAGTAAAAACTGAATGAATGAATTGCTCATAAAGTTTCTGATAAAATGAAGCCTTTGATGAAGTTGTTTTGTTAATGTAACATAAGCTAGTTTTGCTGAAGGAAGTTTACAAGGAATGACTGAATCTCGCAAATTTAGCATAAAAAATACAGAAAATATCAAACATGAGGAAGTAGACAATGAAAGTTCTGGAAAACCTGAAGATAGTGTTTAAATTTTGTTGGAATAAAAGTTTCTAAATTTGCATTTAAAAAAGATACCTCAGTTGAATTAGAATGAAATCATTCTTAAATTGTCATAAATTAAGACTGGAGTACATATCTTGACAGGAAATTGATTTCTGAGTCGACTAACAGAAGATTATTTTTATTAAATAGTTTAGTAACCAGAAAGCATACACAGTAATTAGCATTAAATTATTTGGTCTTTTTTTTAAATTGAGTCATCATTACACTTTCACGTGAATAAAATCCAATTAACTTTTTAAAATATTTTCTTTAACATTTTGAAAAATATGACTGCCCACACTAAATTTTTAAATTTTGAGAAGCCAGTTCTTTACTTCTTTGAATGTATACATCTTTTTTCAATTTAAGTATTTCTTAACTTACTTCCCAGTAACCTAGAAAAAAAATGGAAAGAGAAGACCTGGGAGAATCCATTACAAAGACAAAATAATAACATTTTAGTTGATAAAGTACAATGTAGAATCTGACATAAACATCATGCTGATTTCTCTCACCTTCGTGCATCAAAAGTCATCACTCCATTGATGACCCAACACCCACCCTCTTGAAACTAAGACATAGTTTCAGAACATTATCAGAGTTCAAATTTGAGAAAAGACAAATAGATGATTAATTATAATTGAAAGTTTTTGTTTTAATTTCAGTAATTTTTTTTTTTAATTTAAAAAGTTTAGTCCTGTATTTTCTTATATTTCATACAATTATTTTTATGCATTATTTCAATGATATAAAAATGTTTAATTTTTTGAGTATTTTACAACATTACTCTGAAGATGATCATTAGACACTGAAGGTGCTAAATAATTAAATACATTACATTGTAATAAATCGACTCAATACTTTATAGTTTCATATTTTATTTAATCATGTAAGAAAGTGTTAAACAAAGAAAAAAAAATTACAAATAATTATTAACATAATTCAGTAACATGCATTCCCTTAAACATCAACCTTATCAACCTTCTTTTCTTCTTTCTTTTCCCGTTTAGTCTCCAGGAATTACCGTTCAGGTATTACTTCTGAGGTTGAATCAGGATGATATGTATGACTGTAGTCTTGTACAGTCTCAGTTCGACCATTCCTGAGATGTGTGGTTAATTGAAACCCAATCACCAAAGAATACCGGTATCCACGATCTAGAATTATAGTAATTGAACTATACCTGATAGACAAGCAGAAATTTATTCTTCTTTTTTTATTAATATTTTCTATTTACTATTCTACACGGCAGTACACAGTAAGTCTGAAAAGTTCCCGAACCAAATTTCTGTAGTTGATACAAGTAGTGCCACCTCTCGGCCAACTAAGGAACTACATAGTACGATGTCTGACGAGTGTGTGTAGAAAATTTCATCACGTTTCGTCACTCCAGTCTCGAGTTATATTCGGTCGCGTAAGTTGTGCTCATGTGACCTTGTGCGAGCTCGCGACATGAAACAGAGAAGCCCGATAAAAGTTTGTGTTAGACTTCAAAAATCTTTCGTCGAACATGATTCTACGATACACCAAGCATTCGGTGATGAAGCCGCATCTTGTACTACACATATACGTGATGGAAGCGGTTTAAAGACGATAAAGAGTAGTTGGATGACGACGAACGAAGTGGGAGGCCGTCAACAGCTGTTCACGACGAAAACGTTAAAAAAGTTGGCGCGCTCCTGCTCGAACAACCTCATCTTACCCTTCGGGCCATAGCAGAAGTGCAAAACATCGGTAAAGATGTGGTATGTACAATTCTAACAAAAAAAAAAGAACCGCCGAAAGGTGTGCTCTCGTTTCGTTCCACACTTCTTGACGGAAGAACAAAAACAGGTGCGTCTTTCTTGCGTTCAAGACTTCGTTGAAACTGCCGATAGTGGCCCGAACTTTTTGCAAACAATTGTAACCGGGGATGAAAGCTGGTGCTTCATGCACTATTCACAAACAATGCGTCAATCCGTTGCTTGGTCGAGTCCTGGAGCACAAAAACCGGCGGAGGTCAGGCAGCAAAAATCAAAAGTGAAAACGATGTTGATCGCATTCTTCGACTCAAAGGGTCTGATTCATCATGAATCTATCCCAACCAGTCAAACCGTGAATTCTAAATTCTATTTGGAAGTAATGAAACGCCTGATGCGTCGCATTTGTCGAATCCGGTCCGAGTACCGGGATCCGGGCAGTTGGACTCTCTTTCATGACAATGCCCGGCACACATGGCAATTATTTTAACAATTATTACGGCGCAAATCAAATCACCGTCTCATTCCACCTCCCTATTCACCCGATTTGGCTCCGGCAGACTATTTTATGTTTCCGAAACTCAAGTTGAAGATGAAAGGCCGCTTTTTCGACAACATTCCCGCCATCCAAAAGGCTTGCACGAGCAGTTGAAGGCGACCCCACTAAGTTATTTTTCCGGAGCGTTTGACGGACTCTACCGGCCTTGCAACGAGTGTATAACTAGAGAAGGGTTCTATGTAGAGGGCTGATGTGAGTAAATTCATTACATTTAAATCTGTATTTTTATTTAATTTAGTTCGGAAAATTTTCAGACATACTGTGTATGTACACGTGGGATATCTACAGCTAAATATGTCGTAGCAAAATTCCAGCAAAAGATATACTTTAAAAAGGGGAAAAGTATAAAATCACAGTAGATATCAGATGAAAGTGCTACAGTAGATATCAGATGAAAGTGCTACTTTGCATAGCCTTCACACTGTATGAATAGCATTCACACTGTATGAAGACTAGTATATGGACTGATAGCTGGTCTTCTAGCTCCAAACCTTCCTTCATATAGTCACACATTACATCTAATTATGGTCACTAACTGGTAAAATAAAAACATAGCAGAACAGGAATCCATCAAACAGAATCATGATTGAGTATGGTATAAAATTAAAATCACTGATTCAATATGCTCAAAACTGGATAACAACAAAATTACTCCACAAAGTATAAAACATCCAAACAGTGTACATAAGATCACACTATAAATATTCTTTAATCCAGTTGCACCACCGTTAAACAATTATATATTTTTACTTAAAGTATTTAAATCATAAAAAAATAACTTTACTTGAACTGAAATCCATTATGTCGCCTCAAATTTTTCTTTCTTTTTCCTGTTTACCCTCTGGGAATTACTGTTCAAGTATTAGTTCAGAGGATGAATGAGCTTGAGATGTATGAGTTTAAATGAAGTGCAATCTTGTACAATCTGTTTGATCATTTCTGAAATGTGAGGTTAATTGAAACCCAACTACCAAAGAACACCGGTATCCATGATCTAGTATTCAATCTGTATAAAAGTAACTGATGTCACCTAAATCTACATTAAGGCAGATATGAATAAATGGTCAAATTTTGTTTTTGCTTTTTAAATGAACAGAATGGCTTTTTTGAAGACAAGATTAGAGCAACTTTATCTTAAGACTATGCATCTTTACCACAATCTGCTATTAGTTAGTGTTCTAAAACAATCATTTTTACAATTTTTAAAAATGAATTAATGATCTTGAATTAAAAAAAAACTCAAATTGTTAAAACGACTGGCATTCTAAGAATATTCAAAAACACACACATTATGTATAAATATATTAAATCAATAAATACCTGCACTGCACTCCTCCATCACACCCAACTGTAAAAGAAATTAAAAAAAATTAATGATACAGACATCAAACAAATTTGAAAAGAATACCTAAAAAATATAAATTTATGACACTATACTTCAGTACATCCTGAATGCATACCAGAACCGTATAAAAATCTTTAAAACTTTACGCTTCTCAACTCTTTACGCTTATAAAGTATATATAATTTTTATTTTCTTCAAATTAGTTAGTGAAAGAACCCAATATCTTGGTTAAGGTAACCAAAATTGACCATTTTTAAATTTTATTTTATTTTATAATTTAAATTTATATGCTGTACCATTAATACCCCAAAATTTTTAAATAAAAACATTCATTTTTTACAAAAATAAATATTCCTCTATTTGTTTAACTAACTTTTATAAAACTTTCAGCCATTCTTGAATATATATTAAACAATATCAAAGCTCAAGTTTTTCACTCTTGCATCAACTCACATTATATCTTATGTTTTTTCCAGGAAAAAGTATTTAGGATGTGGTCCAAAAGAGTATTAGATTTGAAATGTGTCTATTCATTTAGGACAACACTACTGTGTAGGTAAAATTATATCCCAAAACTTAGTTGGGGCAGTGAATATAATAAATATTGTTTTGCAACGGAAAATGTGATAATCTGTCACAGAACTACATTGTCTACCAGTCTTTCTTATGGGCGAGATGCATGTTAAGTATCTATGGAAGAAAAAAAATAGCAGCAAAAATAGCTTTCCTGAGAATAGTGATCTTTACTGTACATTTTTAAATATATTAAATATAAAATATTAACTTTATATTAAAAAAAAAATTTTGTAACTTGTTTTCTGAGTGTAATCTTATTTCAAATCCATTTCAATAACCTTTTAGCATAACTCTTCATTTGTATAAGAAAACCCAGTAAAAAATAAATGAAATATCCATAAAATGTAAACAAGGACAAGATGATTTTTCTGTTCGATCAATAATTCACTGCATAAGCTTGAAATTTGTCCATTACAATAGCAAATGGAATTTTTGTAGCGTATGACAATTGCCAAGCCTGGCTAGGATTTAAACCTGGATGAATATTCACCAAATTTTGACACAGTGTCAATGAACAAGCCTCTGTTAGAAACATATACCATTAATGTACAAAGTATGATGGGATTTAAGGATGCAATTGACTGTCTAACCATGTTTTTTATGAAATAAAAGCAATCCCAAATATGATGGTTAAATTAAAATATTACAATTAATTTTCATCTAAAAATTACACTATAGTACCTTGCTACAGTCCAGTTCGCAACAATATTGCAACAAGACACAGGGCTCAATTTATGTAAACCCTCCTTGCTACGTTATAGTAAGGGTTCTACTGCACTAAATTCTGACTTCATTTCCTTACTTTTTACACAGTACATATCTTTTCTTTACCTACATTTTTTTGAGTTTTCTTCATAATTTTTTGCATTTCTATACATTTTTACTTTCTAAATCCATCCTTAAATTGTAATATATCTGTCATTTCCATGATGACGGTTTCTATTAAATCTTACTATTCTTTATTTGTCTTTGACCCCGCTACATATTTTTGGCGGAGTGCCAATAATGTATGTATGTATGTGTTGAGGGAGGGAGAGAGAGAGAATGTGAAACAGACAAATGGAAAACTGAAACTGGTATTTGGACTGTTACATCAAACCAAATAGTATGATTTACAATCATACAATAATAATTTAGAGGATGTATTAAGAATAGATAAGGCAGGATCAGAAATACTTACCTTCACTGAATGGAATTAATAGGCCTGTATACCTATTTAAAAACAAGCAAGTAATAAAACATAAATAATAAAAATAAAAGTAAAAATATTAGTCAGCAATATTTCTAAATATTCAGTTGGTCTGATATACCAAGTTCATGAATCAGTGTTACAGTGAACTGTATGTGTTCTGCTTAGTTAACATTACCTTTAAAATTTTAGTTTATCTTTAATTTTGTTTTATGTAATTGATTAGGCAATTTAAAAAAGTAGTTTTTTTTTGTTTTGCTGCAAGATATTGTTTTTCAAAACTTTAAAAGTGATGCTTTCATACTTTCAAATAAAAAAATGGACGACTTGAAAATTTAATGTTATACAATCCTGATAAATTTTAATAAAGAACATTTGAAAAAAACATATTTCTTTACGGATTACACTATCTCTTTACAGATCTCTATCAGATAAGTTCTCTTATTTAGTAATATCTCTTTATAGATAACTCTAACAATATTCAGATCATTAAAAGCATACATAATAAAACACTAGTAATATCTACATTGATTACAAGTATAATCCTCTAATTTGTAGACATCTGCACTAAATTTTTGGTCTATTTGTAGGTTTTTATAATAAATCTTAAGTAATAAGAGTGTTTACTTTGTTTTATTATGTTTCTCGTAAGAGTGTTTAGTTCAATATCAGTATAAAACTACACAATTATATTTTGATTCTAATGCATAACTAGTCTAACAGTGAAATTGGTAAAAAAACTAGGAAGCATAATTATTATCCTCTATTGATGTACTTATTAATTTATTAAAAACTAACAGATCAAAGAAAGCAAGGACTTTGGGATAATCTACACACATTTCTATGTTTAGAAATTCAATATTTTTTGAATAGTAACTTTAAAATAACTTAAAACTTAATGCAAAAAGATTTGAAGGATTGCTCCTGAACTTCATAATGAAGTAACTTTGTCAAATAAAGGTGCTAACAGGCTGTTCTACCATACTAAAAAATAACACCTCAACCCCTTCCCAGTTTTTTTACCTATCTTTCTTTCCTGTTCATTTTAAACAAAAAATACTTCATATAAACAAAGCATACAGTTTAGTTCTATAAAAAAAAAAAAAAAAATGCTAACATTTGTCATATCATGAATAGTTTAGAGACAATTAGAAACGAAGACAAGTTATCATCTTCACTAAGTTTCATTGCATAGAAAATCTATAGTCTAAATATGTTATGAATTAAGGTAAGCAACATTTAACATAAACAAAATTACATTATAACATAAAATAACATTTTACATAACATTTAATTTAGTTAGGGCCTATAGAATTAATAGTTTTTTAAATAAAAATGGAGGTTTGATGATATTTCCATAGAATAGAAATGCAAAACTCATTCAAAAACTATGCTCCCAAATAACAATAATATTGTCTCCTACAAATGAGGTTTTCATATAAATACCAATCAAGGCAAGTTAAACTGGCTAATATACAAGTTAAAATAAACATAATTTCATTTAAACGTAAAACTAAATGGTAATGTAACAAAAATAAATAAATTCTTACCTCTGTCATCATGAGATCTATAAAAAAGTCATAGAATATTTTGTATTAAAATATACTTAAGGTTAGTCTAATAAATTATCACTCAAATGAAACCAATCTAAAACAAGTGATCGTAATCAAACAATTATACAACTCGAAGATACACCTAACAATGGAAGCAGCAATACACTACTTATAAACGTAAAAATCTCAAAATTACTTTTCAAACTTCAAATTTTAACATTAAACGAATCAGAAACAACAGCCATATTTGTTGTTGTCGAACGACCTGTTAAACACTATCTGTAGACGGCAGTCTCACCGCGCGCTAAATATAAAAACAAGACAGCCATTAGAATAAGAGATAAGAATTTTGACGTAACCAAAACTCCTTCTGAGTCAGGTCGGAAACTATTCGATAGAATAATAACACGAGTTGAGCTTATATTGATTTAACTAAACAAAAGTTTGAACTCACATAAATATATAAAATGAAAAATTGTAAACAAAAATTGGCGACGTCCGTGGCGGAGTGGTAACATCTCGGCCTTTATTCCCGAAGGTCAAGGATTCGAAACTCATTCAGGCATGCCATTTTTCGTGCTCTAAAAATTGCCATTCAATACTCCCACGCACAAGCTTCGAGCTTACGTGATGAAATAAAAAAAATAGACTCAAAAGTTCAATTAATTTTAAGAAGTTTTTGTCAGCAAAGCACCCACACTATGATTGCTATTGTTTACCTTCATTGGCGCGGCCGACTTTCCGTTTTAACGTTAACCAGTGAAGTTAAAGTTGGTGTAACTAAGGATCGTCGTAAGGTTCTTTGGGATTATCAAACTCATTCGCTTATTTTTCATGAAACAAGCTCAATGAAATTAATTTTTGAACTGTAACAAAACAGACTCTCTAGACAAAATTAAAGATGTAGAACCATTAAACATTAAAAAATTAAAATTCTTTGAATGTACTATCCCCGCACCAGTTCTTAAGCCCCGAGAAGAATGTAAGCATAACACTTCGGTTAAGCTATTTAATTAAATAAAAGTTTAACTGCTATACATCATATTATTTATGTCTAAATATACTTGTGCTTGATTTTATATATTTAATTCGTTTCTTACTATTTTCGAACTGCTAAGTATAGATAGTAAGAATAAAACAAAATATTCTAAAGTTTCGATAAGCTTAATTAAATCTGTAGCTTTGCTATGCTTGAAAAATGTGAACTTAAATCCTCTTCGGATTATTTTAACATTGGTCGAGACAAGTCTCTAAATACGTTTTATTTTCTCTCCGGATCCCCTTAACTATCGATACGAAGAAATGTGTTGTCTTTCTGTAGACCTTTTAACATATAAATTGCTCCTTTTCACGATTATTCATCACGCTTTTCCATAGCTGACGTAATAATTTTACGCCTTTCGGAATAAATCACTTAGTTACTTTTTCGAGAAGAGATTTAAATAAAAATAAGAATCAAACTAATTAAAGTTTAAAAAATCATAACTAAATTACGATTAAAAGTACAAATTTACATACTTAAAATAAATAAAAAATTTATACAGTTATTTTGGGACTACAGTGAGGGAAAGAAATGCAATCTGTGGTATCGATATTTTGGAACTGTAAGAAACTATCTACATAGTAACTCATCAGACAGACAGTGATTTCAGCAGCCAATTATAAAGAATTTAAAAAAAAAATTAAATGTATAAATAAGTAAATGATAGTAAGAAAAAACAAAAGAAAAGATAAAACAAAGTAAATACGGGAAAGGTATGAAATTCCATGGACCCCTGAAAATGGGATCATGTCTTTGGAACATTTGGATTTATTTATTTATTTTACTGAGTAATTTTGGAAAGGTTTAATTTATTTTAATCAAGTAAGTATTAATGGTTGGTAAGTTTTTTACCAGAATTGGTAGACAATAAGCTCTAGAAATAAAAATTGGTTATCGCTTCTGGCTCCAGAAGCGATAACCAATTTTTATTTGGAGTATATCCACTACTAGGACACCGGTATGCAACGGAAGGTTTTTAGTTCATAATTATTTACCTAAAGGTTATCCTCTGTTATCTTCTTACTTCTGTTCTCAGTTTCATTTGTAAATACGGTGCAATCAAGTTTAAATTTTAACATTTCAGCCAATGGTTTTTATGGAAACAGAAAAAAGTATGCAATCAATATGATAAAACTTTCATCTTTCTTGGGTTTACATCAATGATACCGATCCAGGATTTTTATTTGATGGTGTTTGTTTTAACTGTGGTTCCATTCACCATCAAAATAAAAAAAAAATAACTGTACACCAGTTAGTGCATCTAAAAGCCCACTCTGACTCTTTTCAAGTCTAGATTTATCTTACTTGTTACTGAAAGGATATTTTGGCAAAATGAAAGAAGTATTATGAACCACAAAGTAATTATGCTTGCTGACTTCAGTATATGAATCATTAAATGGAGAAATATGAATTTAGAATCAAAAATTCCCTTTTACTGAAAAATAAGGCCAAAGCAATGTTTTTTTTCCATAAGCGCTGTTTAAGTTCTAGCCTTAAATAGTATAACAATCATTCCTTGAAAAAGTAGATCAATCTTAGATCTAGTACTGACAACTTCTGAGGTTGAATATGTTCTCTTGATTATACTGAATGATCCTCATATCCCAATAAAATCCTATACCCTATTATGACTGATGTTTATGGAGTGATAAAAATAAGGACCAGAACAGGATTACTGTACTGCCAATTCCCATAGACTTAGAGCTGTGAAGCTGCTGAAGCCACACAGATTGGAACCCGATTTATGATCCAGAAGTTGCTGTTTCTGAATAAAATACATATATTTTATATTATAAATGTATGTACTTTTTTCTAAGGAACTGATCATTGCTTTAAAAAATAAAAACAAATTTTATCAGAAATTCAACAGAAAAGGCTTACTAAGAAATTCTCATTTCTTTGAATTCCAACAAACGTATTACTCATATGACGTAGGATCAGGCAGTCCTGAGAAACTAAGAATAAATTGAAATTGTAACTGGAAAATTTAAAAATATGTATTTAATTTATATAAATGAATCTAAAAGTGAATAACTCGCATGGGGAAATGAAATTGTATTGACTGACACCTCACATTTATGTGAACTATTTGGGTACTTTCAATTTATGTATCAGCAGGATAACAGTAAGATTAAAAGGAAAACTGGGATTAGTTGTAACCAAGATAGGATTTTTCAAGTAACATTTAATGATGTTCTGAAAGGTATTAACATTTTAGGGAAATGATGTGCAGTCATTTATAATAATGACACATCTTCCCATTTATTATTATAAGTCCAGATCTCATTAATAAGCACCATACCAAAAAAGGAGACTTGCAATTATAATTGCTTATCTCAGTTCTATGAGTAGTTCCTAATGTTTTTGAGAATTTTGAAAACCAAAATAGTATTCATGTGTCTAGTGAATGATTATCTGCATTGTCGCGTGTTCGCGGTTAGACAAGGATATTTAGAGATAGCACATGTAAAACCTCGTTCAATATAATTTATTTACTCTTAAATTTTGTACTTATAATGAATGGAATGGGTCAATTATAAATAATGAAATACAATTCCGATTTTAATATACATCTTACAATAGACAATAGAAATTCATACAAAATTCAAGACATTAGATAACAATCTTAATGTTCTGGGTTTGAATTCCAGTCAGGTACGGCATTTTTATATACTACAAAATGTCCATTTCTTATTCCCATGCACAAGCTTTGAGTTTATATGGTGAATTAATCATCCAAAAATTTCACAAAATCAATTCACTTTTTCAAGAATTACTTTTGATGTTTACAAAAGGAAACTAGCTTAGACTTTTTAAAAGAATAAATGGTACCCATAAACATCAATTGCTTGTTAAAGGCGAGTCCAAAAATCCTAGGGCTTTTGAAAATGGCAGAATCCCTATAAAATATAAAAATCAAAGTTGATCGTGGATGACAAGGGAACCATTTTTGAATGGTTTAATGAGCAGTTCGTGTCACCAGTAAAAAAACTCATCAAACAAAGACAGTTACCAGAAAAATCACTGTTACTTTTAGACAACTGTTCGGGGTACCCAGATGAGGAAGACTTCCCACTGGGTTGATCTAGTGGTGAACTCATCATCGCAAATCAGCTGATTTCAAAGTCGAGAGTTCTATAGTTCAAATCCTAGTAAAGGCTTTTATACAGATTTGAATACTAGTCGTTGATACCGGTCTTCTTTGGTGGTTGGGTTTCAATTAACCACATATCTCAGGAATGATCGACCTGAGACTATACAAGACTACACTTCATTCATACATATCATCCTCTGAAGTAATATCTTATGACGGTTCTGGAGGCTAAACAGAAAAAGAAAAAAGATGAGGAAAACAGAAAGTAAAGACTGGTTTACCCGTGTCTTATTTCTTGCACCAAATGTTATGGCTATCATTCAAAATCAATGGTCTGGATCAAAATGTAACCCAGATGGTTAAAAATAATTACAAAAAAAGTCTGTTGTATAGTGTAATGAGTAAATCGGAAAATATGCCTATTTTAAAATGTTTAAAAGAAATAAATCTTAAAGACGTTGCGTTTGATCTCGTACAAGCATAGGAAATGATTCCTGCCAAAACAATAATGAATAATGTACTCCTGGAAAAATTTATGGCATCCTCTGTTACATTTATACGATAAACTCAAAAATCCAGTGGAAAATGAACAAATGCTGACAACATCCAATAGTAGTGATTTTAGTCCTGAAGCTGAAACAAACAACATTAGGGAGTTGCTAGCTTGACTGTGTAGTCAGGCTACTCAGAAGGACTGACACAAAATAACGTAAATGAATGGCTGACCGGAATTAAAGATGAAAATTATCAGTTGATGAGCAACCGGGAGATAACTAAAGATGTGCTGGATCAGGATGAAGACAATGATGACAGTGAAAACATGACACCTGTGCCATCAATTAGTACCGTAGATCACAAAAGTGCTCTGAATGCGTTTAACGTGTGTATCAAGTGGGCTAAAAAAATGAAGTGGCAGCTGCCAATATTTTAACATTAAAACGTTTACAAAAAATAATTTTATACTGTCCATCAAAAAACAAAAAACAAAAGACTTTGTTTTTAGTCTTTTGTTTTTTTGCAAAAAACAAAAGACTACTGACCAGTATTTTTCTATTAAGTAAGAAGTTAGTTGTATTATTGTTATTTTCTTAACCAAATTACATCAGTTTTTCAAATTAATAAATGCATATAAACGAACGTAACATTTTCTGTTGGTTATTCCATTCAAATTTAGGGTGATTCCAGTAATCAGACAAATTCCAGTAATCCGACACCAGGGCTGTCCAATATATGTTGGACAATTGCATTATTTTTTTATTCCATAATATGGTAGAAAAATTTTTATTAATTTATCAGAAAATTAAGGGGGCTTAAAAAAATTTTATATTGTTTATTAATGATATTATTAATCTTCAGTTACTGTATTAAGTGAAATATATAGGTTTATGAATCAGAATTAAATGCTTACATAACTGATGGTCGACAGTCTTACGCATGCTGTAACCAAATGTGTCAAGTCTGGAGGAATAATTGTTTACATTAAAGATAGCGTTTCATCTGAAGTTGATAAATTAAGTTTGCTATCTGCTAGTGACTTAATGATATCTTATCTGTAAGTTTTTGTAAAAGTTGTATTTTTTATGTGTTTGTACACCAAAGAGTTTGTTTGGTGTACAAACATGCACTACTACAGTTACAAATTCTACTCACAGTTTGACACCACTTGTGCATAAAACAGTTAAACACAACCATGAAAATTCGCCACAAAGCAGGAGCATCCAAAACAAAGGTCCATTTACCTCAATAACTATTAGTCATCAACCAGAGTTCAACTGGCGTAATTTGACCAGACCTGGCCTGGAATATCACCTCAGTAGATTTTAACTAGCCAGATTTGTCCTCACCTTCTTTGACCTAGCCTGAGTTAACGTGACCTGAATTTACCTCTCCTGATTTGACCTGATTTCACCTCATCTGAATTGACTAGGTTCGATCTTTCCTCACCTGCTTTGACCTAGTCTGATTTCACCTCACCTGTTTTGACCTGGACTGATTTGACTTGACCTGCCTGATATGTCCTCACTTGTTTTGATCTTTTTTCCTTTCTTTCTTTTTCCTGTTTAGCCTCCGGTAACTACCGTTTAGATAATTCTTCAGAGGATGAATGAGGATGATATGTATAAGTGTAAATGAAGTGTAGTCTTGTACATTCTCAGTTCAACCATTCCTGAGATGTGTGGTTAATTGAAACCCAACCACCAAAGAACACCGGTATCCATGATCTAGTATTCAAATCCGTGTAAAAGTAACTGGCTTTACTAGGACTTGAACGCTGGAACTCTCGACTTCCAAATCAGCTGATTTGAGATGACGCGTTCACCACTAGATCAACCCGGTGGGTTCACTTGTTTTGATCTGGCCTGATTTTACCTCACCTGCCTTTTACCTTTGACCTTGCCTGATTTGGTCTAATAATTATTGTTCCAATACTCTACTCCTCTAGGTTGGTCCGGACTGATGGGTATAACTCCACCCAGAGAAGTTTCTGGTTACTCCAATGAGCCTTCCCACCTACCAGCATGGTAGGTCGGCTTGCTGGTCAGCTCTTTTGAGGAGTCCTTAAAAGAGCTGAAAACTCCTCCTTTTGAGGAGTTTATTGTGCCCTTTCTTGACGCCGGGTCCAGACATATCTGCCCAAAACACAGCACCGGTCTTTTTTATTTTTACTGTACCTACCATCCCATGGAGTCCCCAGAGGTTCATAGGCACTGGCACACCTGGGCATGCCAGCCCTCACCTCTGGGGCTGTCCTCCCGTCCCTATACTAATAGCCCGCCGCTCCTCTTGATTTTTACTCCTGATTACCTCCGTGGCATATGTGTTGACTCTCCTCCAATGTTCCTCGCTTTGTAACAAGTAGTTCACAAGGGTATCTGGTGTGCACTCTATGATACCCATCCTATTCCGTTGTATATCCCAATTTCGGCATTTGAAGACTATATGTTCAACAGAATCCTCATCTTCGCAAAACATACATGACAGTGACGAACGTCTGCCTATTTTATGCCGGTAATCTTGAAAATTACCATGCCCCGTTAATATCTGCATTATGTAGAAGTTTACTTCTCCAAACTTTCTGCCAATCCAAGCGTCTAGGTCATGTATACTTCACTTGGTCCCCTGTGCCACCCATCTTGCACGCCACCTGTTCTTCCATTCGGTCACCATATGTTCTCTAGCGTCTCTCTTGCTTGAGCCATGAGCTATATTCAGCCTTTCTCCCACTTGGAGGTCGTCTGGCAGAACTGAAGCGAGGACGCAGAGGGCCTCCTACGATATCGTACGGTAGGCAGAAACTACTCCTATTAGGGCTCTCCTGTCTACACTGTTAACTCTTGTCAAATTCCTTTTTATGTGTAAGGATGTCCGCCACACTGGTGATGCATATAAGATTGAGGATGTTATTGTTGACACTAGCAATTTCCTCTTCGACGCCCTTGGCGCAATTTGCGACGTTAGTAAAGCGTTCAATGCTTTTACCATGCCTTTTTGCAACAGTTTTATGATGTAGCTAGTAAATTTACCGTTCCTATCCAGTAACACCCCTGATATTTTAGGGAGCTTGTCTCATGAATTTGTTGGTCTCCTACTACTAAATTTATCGGTCAAATTTGTCTTTTGCCTATCATCAGAATGTACCTGCATTTCGTGGTTGCCAGAGTCAACCCTTTTTCCCTCATCCAGTTATCGATTGCTAACGATTGATTACCTCTATCTTGTACTTTCACTTCACCTCTTCCTCTCACCAAGATGGCTATATCACCCGCATAGGTAATGGTCTCTACCCCTACTGGCAGTTGAAGTCCCAGAACCCCGTCATAAGCTAGAATTCATAATAATGGTCCCAAAACGGAGTCTTGTGGAACTCTGAATAAGCGGAATCTAATCTGTTCTTCTCGCGCATCCACTGCGCACCATCTGTCGGATAAGTATTCTTTCATTTGCCTACGCAGGTACGAACTTATTCCTTTCTCAGGCAGAGAGGTCTTTATAACCCTCCATGATATTGACCCGAACGCGTAAGGAACGCGTTCCTTACGTCAAGAGAGATAGGGAGGGGAATTTCCCTGGTCCACCAGGCCCTGATCTAACTTCTCTTGCCCAGTCAGTAACTCTGGCAATAGCCTGGACCGATGATCTATTCTTCTAAAAGCCAAATTGATTATGGCTTATCCCCCTCCACTGTTCACCTCGCCAACTAGTTGGCTCACCAGCATCTTTTCCACTAACTTCCCTATTGTATTAATCAAGCTCAATAGGCAGAATTCTACATTGTCATTTTCTCGATTGGGCTTTGGCAAAAACACCACCCTCACCTTTTTCCAGCACCCTGGGAACTCTTTATTTTCGATACGATAACTGGTCATGTCGACCATCTCCCAAGGTGCTTTTTTAACAAGTCCTTCCAGTAGAGCTGCTGGCATGCCATCAGGTCCCGGACTTCTCTTATCGCTTAATTGTGCAATTGCCTGTGTTTCCTTTAGGGTGAATCTTCTGACATCGCATTCAATCACTTCGTTCATCATTTCTGCAGCGTACGGAAAAAACATTGGTATTTGTGTTTCTACTTGTGCCTTTGACAGGGTTGGTAATCTCCTGCCAAAGCGCTTGGTGACTATCCTGTAGGCTTGACACCATAGGACATTGTCTAATTCTTGGCACAATCGCTTCCAGTGTTCTCATTTCGATTTTCTTTTTAGTAGTCTGCTGTATTCAACATATCTTAATCGCTGCTTCCTCATAAGCCTCACCTCCGGTACGCCTGAGTCTCTGTTTTTTCCTGCTATGAGACTGGAGAAGTTGCCTTAGATTGGCTATTTCCTGTGACCACCAGTACACTCTGCGTTTTCTTACATTTCAAGTTAACACCCTACCCATCTCTTGTTGAATTGTATTTCTTAATGCTTCTGGCATGAGATTTTCTACTCTGGCTAGTCTGCCTGCAATACATCCGACTATTTCGTCAACCTGATTAGCCGTAAGTTTCATAGGTGGTTCTTTCTGAAAAGTTCTTCAGAACCTGAACTGGTCTTGTATTATAAGAGGCGCGGCCAAGTGATCACTAGCTATATCTTCTGAGAGAATCCTCCAGTGCCACTGCTCCCGGCCCTACTGTTGTCTAGAATATAGAGGAGTGCCCTCTGGCTTCATATGTGGGCGAGGCATCATTAACACAATGACACCCGACGATCTCCATCAGATCGACTAAGAGTTTCCTCACCTGTTCATGTAACTGCTGCCAGTGGCTAATGCCTTACTGTTAAAGTCCCCGAGCATAATTGTCCGTTTGTCAGTATTGGTAATGACTTGTCGTAGAGAATCTAAGAACCACTAAAATTCCCTAATTTCACAATTGGGAGATACATATGCTCCGATCACTAATGCGCTGTCTGTTTCAATTCCTACGTGACCTAGACCTCTTCTCATAAGTTGCCATGATATCCTGCCACTTATATCCAATATCGCCACGTTTCTTTCTGTATCAGTACTCCAGCCGGTCCTAGCCGCGACATATATATTGGGTTTTGTAACTAGCAGCAAATCTGCTTTCTTCTCTCTTACTAGCTTCCCTACTAAATCGTGAGAGAGCGAACTTCTATTGACATTCGCCAGCATGAGCTTAAACATTACCGGTTAGCCCACATGTCCAGCTTCCGGTGAGGTGGTCATTCTTTCCACAATTAAGACACTTTTTGGGTACTTGGCAGGTCGCAATTTTGTGGCCCCTAACGCCACAATTGAAGCATAATTCCAGGCTATCTGGACCAGTGCAGTCTTATCTTCTATGCCCCGTGTCCCAGCCTCGATAGCATCTTTCCTCCTCCTCTCGGATGTAAGCTCTGCAATTTATCCTTCCGATCCGTATCCTTTGTTCTAAGAGCTGGCATGCTGCCTTGTATGACGTGATTACTGTAATGTTTTGGGTCTCACCGAAGCCCCCTCTCATGGATGAGATTTTAACTTCCTCTGCGACTCCCACTCTGTCTTTAATGGCGGCCATGACTTCACACTCAGATGTTTCCATCTCCACATCACGAATGTGCACGATGGTTCTTCTGCCAGCCTTGATCTTCTCCACCTGCAGATCGGCTGCTTTACCTCTAAGAGCCGTTGTAAAGTCCACTGCCTTCTGAACTCCTTGGATTCTTACATTTAATTCCTCATTCCTCCCTCTGCGAAGTGAGATGATGTCGCTTACCTCGTTATTTTTTACTGCAGCCTTCATTGTGCGCAGTAGCTTTGCGTAAGACTTCCCCGCCGCTTTTATTATGACAGTCCTGCTTTCTTCAGTAGGCGGAGTGGCCTTTTTGATCAGGGCTTGCCCTGGTCTAACCTGTTTTGTTGATACTTCTGTATGTTGAATCAACACATAGACTGGTTCTATTCGGTCCTTTAGGATGTATGAAAGAGCCTTCTTAACGGCAATTCCTATTGTGCCCGCTGGTAATATGAATATAACTTCCGTTGACTGCTGTAGCACTCTTCTTATCGCCCCAAGAATAATGATCATTGAAGACTTCTCTGGTACTGTTGTATCATAGTATATCCTACATTTGCTTCTTAATTCTGTAGTTTCCTCGCCAATTATTGTCGTCTCGTCCTTTAGTATATCATCTGCTTTATACTATGGACGCCGTGTTGTAACTTTTTTCGACTCCAGATTTCTTAGGTATATCGTGTAAGCTACACGTATTACACGATTTCTCCGGCAGTTCCTTCAATACGCAGAGCCTATCTCTATACGTTGTGGGCCATCTTCTTGGGATTAACTCGAACAGTTTCTCGTCTGTGAGTATTCCTGATAGCGCCTCTATCACATCCTTTTCATCCACAGTGAGTCTATTTGTGTTGCCTGGGTAATCACCGTTAATGGTGCCGACATCTCAGTCAACGGTTTTAGGCCTACATATATCTTCTTCCTCTTTCTCGTGCTCAAGAATGTACTTCAGCAGCACTGAGCCAACGTGTTTGAGTGACATCATAACGATACCGAGTTGGTATGTTAATCCACCAAGGCTGTCCGGGGAGGGGTCCTCCTCCTCTGAGGATCCTTGCCGTAAGCTTTTCTTCCCTATAGACTCTGGTCTTCTCGTGGCGGAACTCGCTGCCGTCCCAGAAATTTGAGACTTCTTTTCCTCCAATGGGAGTGGCCCACGTCGACGCATTATATTTTTCCTGGGTTTTGCCCCTCAACTCAAGTTCGCAGAGTACCCACTCGATGATGTTGGGGGGTTCAAAAAAGGGGGCGGGGGTTTTTGGGGGGAGGTAAAATGTATGTCAAAAAATTGAATAAAAAAATTAGGTGGGGAAAGAGGGCGGGGTCAGGAAAAATGTATCACCCAAAAAAAAATTTGGAGGGTCAGGAGCCGGAGAAGGACCGGAGCGGATAGATCCCGGGGGTTTTGATGTAGGATTGAAGTGAAAGGAGTTACGGCTGAAAATACATTCCCCCTTATAATTCTTCTGAAGACAGAAAATTTCACTCTAGAATAACTCAACTATGAAAAATTTTACAAATCCTTGTTTACGTTACATCAAGTGACGTCACAGACCAGTATTGGCCTGTGAGTTTAACTTAGAATAATTCTCTATAATATAGTATTTGTATGTATAACCTCAAATAATTAAAAGATTTATAACTAATCACACATGTACACCAGCTATCTCAGGATACTGTAAATGTATTCTTGCATGTAACCAGTAACACTGGTAATCATCCGCTTCCGTAAATTCTTCACTATCTCAACACTAATTATGTTTAAATTTTCACTAGCACTCGTAATGAACTATCTTCGAAAAAACCTTTATAACTTTAGTAATCTACAACCGAAAATCTTGAAACTTGGTGTCCGTGTCCATTAACCAATCAACCACAATATCCAGTGTCCGTATCCGTAAAATTCTACTAAAAAAACGATCAAAAAGAGTAATAACGCAGAGCAACAAGCTACACCTCTCTCCACAGGAAGTCTCCAACTCGACTACTACTTGACCTGACTTGGCGTGATTCGTCCTCCCTTTTTTTGACCTATCCCACCTGGACTGGACTAAACTGATCTGGTCTAGACTTTATTGGAATGCCCGTGGAGGTTGCGGTGAATATTAAATTTTATCAACATAAGGGTTTAATACGATTTCGGTGTGCTTTCGCTAATAGATAGTTATCGAGGAGTATTGGTGAAGGAGCACGTCAAACTCAAAGATGTGATTGGTCATTTAGGTAAAAAAACATCTTTCTGATATAGTTCATGTACTTCTAGATTTACCAATTTATTTGCCATAGATTTCTCTTGACCCGCCGGCATTAGGTGAGCTTCATTCGCCTTGAGAATTGGTCTGCATGTTCTCATATCGCTTTTATACGGTTTATCAGGCGGCCTCAAGCCTGTGTTTTTATAGAATATCTATTGTAACACCCTAGATGTAAGTTGAAATATTTTTTCATCTATATGCATTCCGTTGATCGAATTACGGGTTCATTCTTGACTCCGTGCTGTTGTCTCATTTTCTACTTAATCAACTTCATCGCCATATTTACTCGTTGAAGGGATAGTTGAAATCGGTGGCGGAGTATATTTATATTCTTCCAAGATCATACCTATTTTTTTTTCGATTTATCTACTCTTTGATTTCCTCTAACGGTTTGGTTAGCGATTTGAACACATTAGGAAACGCTTCTTCGGCCTCAGCTAAATTATTTACAAACGCTGCAGTAACCGACTCTTGCAACTTAGCCAATTCTAATCTCAGCTTTTCCTCATTCAGCAAGATTGATCGTGGCGGTCTTATAAAACAAACTATCTTGTTGTGCTTGTATATCTTATTACGTCAGTATTAAACGGCGTAAAGGACGGCTGCCATCGGCGTTGCATGGTCCCGTGAACAGATCAACGGACGGATATCGTTGATCGATATTCGTGATGGATGTGTCGAAACCGATCCAACATCGACCCTGTTCAACTCCCTGTCTTTATCAATGATTACAAATCCGTACTGTTATTACTCATAGCTGTGGAACATGTAATTTTATCGAGCATTATATCTACTCATATGGTGTTTGTATACATACTGTAGATTGAGGTTATGTGCTTCAACATTATCGAACATCGTTATTATGAACATCGATTTCATTGTTAAATATCGTCGAATATCTTGATGGAGTGTCGGGCTTCTTCAGTTTATATCACCTGTTTGTCTTCTAAGTACGGGAAGTAGCAGATTTCAGATATCAATTTCATTCACGTATGCAAGAATTGATACTTAAGTTGATACGACTTAGAAAATACGTAAATATTTCTGTACCGTACACCATTCGTTTGGAACAATAAACTTAAGACCTCGTTTGTCTTTTCCCCCTATACTATACATCTAATAGTACTCGATAACAATGGACGGTGTTGTTTCCTTTAGCCAACACCGTCAAAGCTGTTCGTTACGGTGATCTAGTCGAAATTAAACGCTGTCAACTTCCGCTTCTGCTTTATCAACTTCTCTATATAATGATTTCCGATTGTCACAATACGATATCCGTATTATCGACCAGGAGTTGTACTATTTATCTGATCCCAACCACTCGATTAGGAGCTCGTTGCTTTACGATGGATAACATTTTTGATAAGGTTGTGGTCGTCTTTATGGTCGGTCTTGTTTAGTTTGTATTCGAAGAATTTTCCTTTCAAAACTTCACCGCGGGTGCCGATCAATTCGTATGTTACGGGTCGGCTTCGGTATGCACAGAACTTGAATACTTCATTGGACCAGTTTGGTAGATATCATTTGGAGAAGGGTTTCTTATACTTGCTTACGCATAAGTGATCATCAACTATGAATTTAAGTTGTTTTTTTTTAAATAGGACTCACAGTAATCGAGTTAATTCTACATAATAAACTTTCAATCATATCTCTACACTCTTCTTTGCTTTTGTTAACGTTTTTCGGTTTCATCCTTGTAGTCAAATGCATTGTGTTGTATTCGTGTAAGAATATTTTTTTAGCAAGTGCAGCCATTTATATTGACCATTACTCTGTGAATTTTATCCACGTCAGCTTCCTGTTGAAACGCTTCGCAATAGAGGCTATCTTCTCGGATGAGTGGAGTAAAGGTTGATACCGTATCCATTTAGCAAGACCTTAACCTTCTTGGCACTCTTTACCATCATCTGTTTGTATGTTTGGATCGCTTCTCGGTCTCTGGCCTCGTACTGTAAACCTACTTTGCATACCGGTGCGATTTTCTGCAAGAACAGTGTTCTACGTACACGTCGTCGACGCTGTACAACGATTGGTGGCGGTTAGTTAACCTACGTTGCTGCGGAGTGCAAACAAAACAGCAGCGTAGTGTGTTGCAGCAGTGCCACCGTCGGCTAAATAAGGACGTTTCCTTTGTATATCGGTGTCTCTATTCATAGTTCGTGAGACCAAGGAAAGTTTCAGATCCTCTGGTAGGTTCGGGAAGCGATTTCGCACCGACCTCGCCGGTGGTCATATAGGAGCTTTTAGCTTTTGACTTCTCAAGTGGGTTGTGTGAGAACGGACGGCTCATCTCGAGGAAGAAATTGTTGAACGCTCACCTCGCTTTGGGTTTCGTGATAGATTTATTCAGGTTGTGTACGTAGTACCCTGGCGTCACAGTTGGTGCTTTTTCTTTTAAGCTGCGATGGAGCAATAACGGGGGAGGTTGTTTGGACTTGGTTGGCCTGGCCAAGAACTTGGTAACCGGAGATCCCTTCCAGCCCAGAAAATCAATCGGCAGGTCTCCGCCGAGGCCCGGTCCTACGCAAAGGAGGTCTCCACAGGGGTTGTGGAGCGCCCTAGAGCTGCGAATTTCACTAAATATTCGACCGAAACCCCTGTCACGAGTTGTGTGGGGAAGACTGCGGTCGGATCCGCACAAGGAGTGGGCGACAACGCGGGGAAAGCCAAGCCCGAAGGGCGGCTTCCCGCGAAGTCTGGGAAGGCGGAATTCAGCGGTGCGATGATCTGCCCTGAGCGAGAGGCTGCCGGAGAGAAGCTTGCTGTGCGGCAGGTGAACTCTGGGTCCGACAGTTTGGGGTGGATCGAAATGATGCGGGCAGATGGTAAAAAATTTCCTCTAAAAAGGAGTCGAGGATTGTATTGGAGCTTTGACAGTTAGTCGACTCCTACTTCAGTGTATGTGCGTTGGTCTCGGGTTTGGTACTTAAATGTGAGGGACTCCAGGGCGCCAACCCCGCCTTGGATCCGGTCGTGTCACGGCTATCCGGCAAAGTCGACCAGGTAGTGGAGGGAGTTAGGGGCTTCAAGTTAGGGAGTGAAGCTCTTGGCGAGCTCCACAAGTCTATTAAACGGGTGAAGAAGAAGGCAAAAAAGCCTGTCTCCTTCGCCGTAGTAGCTGCCGCGCCCGCGCCTAAGCGGATTGGTCCACCGCTGCCATCACAGGCGCCGGCGCCCAAAATTAAGCGGGCCACTGTCAAGGTGTCCCAATAAAACCTGGTCCGGTAGCGACCAGGTTTGTCTCCGTCGCTACCGACAAAGTCGGTAGCGACGGAGCTAACCATTAAGAAGGTTCTGCACCCGAGGAGAGAAAGGATCCAAGTGTCCCGGATCACAAAAACAAGGAACCATGGCGTCATAAGTGAGCGGTAGGCGAAGCAGATGCTGGAGGCCGACGTTCTGGTAAAGAACGGGCTGAAGGCTCAGTTGCTGGCCTAGCGGAGGCCAGATATTGGTGTATGATATGCCAAGGGCGACAAGGGTATAGGAGCCCGAAATCCTCAAGGCAGTACACCGTCAAAATCCATTACTGGATATGACCATCGAAGATTTCCTTCGGGAAACCAAGGTGGTTCGTTAGCTTGGGAGGAAGGAAGCCCTAAAGAATCACTGGGTGTTGGAGATCTCACCAAAGATCCAGCAGGTCTTAATGGTCGGTGGACATTTGTTTTTCGGGTGGACCTATTGTACGGTGGTCGACCATATAGAGGTCGCACGATACTTTAAGTTTCAGGGCTTTGGTCACACCTCTCTCCGCTGAAGAGCGCAGTCGGAGATGTGTGGGCAGTATGCTCTTCCGGGGCATAAGGTAGTCAATTGCCCTGCCAAGCCTGCGCTTGCCAAGTCCGCCGCCTGTACCTTGTTGAAAGGTAACGACGCTAGACACTGGGTCGGGGCTAGGCAGTGCAGAGCGTATGATATTGCTCTGGTGAGAGCTGTGAAAAATACAGCTTATGGTGACGCTTGAATTGTGGGAAGCCTTTGAGGACGGACTCCACCATGCTGAACGCTTGCGCCTGGGGCAGTTAAATCTGCATCATTCCCGGGCGGCCACCAATGAAGCCATGAGGCTGCTTAAGGAGTACAACTACGAGGTCCTCTTGGTCCAGAAGCTATATACGGTCGCGGATAAGGTAGTCGGTTTCCACGAGGTGGATGTTATTCATTCTCATCGGGGACGGCCGCTCTCCGCGACCGTAGTTGGCTTCGTTGGGTGTCTTCTGGATGTCCCATTGGTCCGATGAGCAATTCACTGTCGAGCGAATCACGAGGGGTACGCTCGATGTCGTACTAGTCTCAGGATACTTCCAGCTTGAATGGAGTATCGATGACTTGCTGGCGAAGTTGGGCAGGATTCTGGACAGTCTTCCGGGCACCAGAATTCTGGTTGCTCTCGACGCTAACGCCAAGTCTCCTGCCTGGGGTTCACCACTCGCTGACCGCAGAGGCGCTGGTCTCGAACAGTTCGTTGAAGCCAAGAATCTCTACTTGATTAACGACCCACAACAACCCCCAACTTTCTCTTGCGAACTGGGAGAAAGTTACATCGACGTCACTTTAGTGACGGTGACCTGCTCAGAAGTACAAGTAGTTGGACTGTCTGACCCGAGGCCAGTGTGAGTGATCATAGGCTTATAACCTATGAGATCGTTCACGGAGGCGGTCTAAGAGCTCCAGATTCGTTCGGGTCGCTATAACCTAAGGGGCCTGGATCAGGATAGACTGCAGTGCGAGTGCGCAGCTGCCTTGCAGGGGTTGGAATGGCGCATGGAGCACAGAGAAGAGGTGGGATTGATGGCTGAGCAATTCGGCCGGGCCATCAAGACTGGCTGCGATAGGGTCCTACGGCGGCCTCGGCCAATGGACAAACCCTTAAGCGGTGACCAGTTCGCTGATCAGAGAGTGCTTGGAGCCGTCTGTTAGACGCAGGCGGAAACCCGGGTAAAAGTGGTGGAAAGGCTTGTTGTGAAACGGCTCCGGGAAAACATCGATATGAACTGTTTTCTAAATCGAGGTCAGTATGGCTTCATGAAAGGGGATAGCACCGAGGATTTCATTTGAAATGCTCTTGCCGAGGTGGAAATCGCCGACTCTAAATATTGTTTGGCAATCTTTATTGACATAGAGGCATTTCCTCCCTTGTATTGGAGTTCTGTCCTCTCTGAGTTGCATCGCCGTAATGTTCCCGTAGTCCATAGGCCGTAGTACGTGGCTACTTGTCTAACCACACGGATCTGTTTAAAGATGCGCACCTAGTTGTGGAAAAATCCGTGACCAGGGGAAGCCTGCAGGGTTCCGTTCTCGGTCCCCTGCTGTGGAACCTGGTCTTTGACGGATTTCTGGGAGACATTCCCAGAAAGGGTCACGGGCCAGGCTTTCGCTGATGGCTGTCTCCTATTAGTTCGTGGTAACTCACGACGCCAGCTAGAAGACCGAGCGCAGGCGGCTTTGTCAATCGCAGAGGGCTGAATAGAGATGCAAAATTTAAGATTTCTGTGCCCAAGACGAAGTTTAGTTTTCTCACAGATTGATAGTATAAATTATATCTCCGTAACTTCGTAAAGAGGTAGACGTGGCGTACGAAACCGTTGTATCAAAGAGGCAGTGTTTATGCATTTCATGAATGTATAGTTATACATCTCTCTTTCCTTTGACTGTCGTCCCCGTCAGAATCATCACATTTTACAATAATCTAGCCTTTCTTCACACCTTTGGCGGTACTCTTTTCATTAAACCGTTCACATCAAGACAATAAAATACCGAATACATCTTAGCACGTAAACCAAACATCTCGTAGACTGGTACGCTGTTCATTTCGTTTATTAGTTTATTTATGTCGTTTTGAAAGAAAGCCTCTTCCGATTCGTCAAATGAATGCCTTTTAAAATGTAAGGTTTCAGTTGAATTGCGTATAAGAGGTATCTGTATCCATCATCAACAATATTATATTCTCTACACCGTACGTTGGTATGAAGTTCTTGTCATGGTGTTTGAATATCATTATTTTACTTATTTCATTTAGACATACCAACGTTTGTTTAGTACAGACTTCTTTGACAATACCACAAAATCAGCGTTTTCGTTACACGTGTTGTCGCGTTTGACTAAAGAACTAGCGTTAAACTGTAGAGATTACTTCCTCTCATTGACCAATGGAATTCAATACATTTTATCACATTCTCAATCGTTTTATCGTATGTACTATTAATCAACCAGTTTATACACTTTCTTATCAGATTCCACTTTCGTTTCATACAGTTTCGTAAAGTTATCCATAACGTAGTTTTTTACCATGGGGACTGTTTCAACTGTACACCTCTATGGATTTTCTTGAGTAATATACCTTGCTTAAGATTTTTTTTTTGTCTTCAGTCATTTGACTGGTTTGATGCAGCTCTCCAAGATTCCCTATCTAGTGCTAGTCGTTTCATTTCAGTATACCCTCTACATCCTACATCCATAACAATTTGTTTTACATATTCCAAACGTGGCCTGCCTACACAATTTTTTCCTTCTACCTGTTCTTCCAATATTAAAGCGACTATTCCAGGATGCGTTAGTATGTGGCCTATAAGTCTGTCTCTTCTTTTAACTATATTTTTCTAAATGCTTCTTTCTTCATCTATTTGCCGCAATACCTTTTCATTTGTCACTTTATCCACCGATCTGATTTTTAACATTCTCCTATAGCACCACATTTCAAAAGCTTCTAATCTTTTCTTCTCAGATACTCCGATTGTCCAAGTTTCACTTCCATATAAAGCGACACTCCAAACATATACTTTCAAAAATCTTTTCCTGATATTTAAATTAATTTTTGATGTAAACAAATTATATTTCTTACTGAAGGCTCGTTTCGCCTGTGCTATTTGGCATTTTATATCGCTCCTGCTTCGTCCATCTTTAGTAATTCTACTTCCCAAATAACAAAATTCTTCTACCTCCATAAACTTTTCTCCTCCTATTTTCACATTCAGTGGTCCATCTTTGTTATTTCTACTACATTTCATTACTTTTGTTTTGTTCTTGTTTATTTTCATACGATAGTTCTTGCGTAGGACTTATCTATGCCGTTTATTGTTTCTTCTAAATCCTTTTTACTCTCGGCTAGAATTACTATGTCATCAGCAAATCGTAGGATCTTTATCTTTTCACCTTGTACTGTTACTCCGAATCTAAATTGTTCTTTAACATCATTAACTGCTAGTTCCATATAAAGATTAAAAAGTAACGGAGATAGCGAACATCCTTGTCGGACTCCCTTTCTTATTACGGCTTCTTTCTTATGTTCTTCAATTATTACTGTTGCTGTTTGGTTCCTGTACATGTTAGCAATTGTTCTTCTATCTCTGTATTTGAACCCTAATTTTTTTAAAATGCTGAACATTTTATTCCAGTCTACGTTATCGAATGCCTTTTCTAGGTCTATAAACGCCAAGTATGTTGGTTTGTTTTTCTTTAATCTTCCTTCTACTATTAATCTGAGGCCTAAAATTGCTTCCCTTGTCCCTATACTTTTCCTGAAACCAAATTGGTCTTCTCCTAACACTTCTTCCACTCTCCTCTCAATTCTTCTGTATAGAATTCTAGTTAAGATTTTTGATGCATAACTAGTTAAACTAATTGTTCTGTATTCTTCACATTTATCTGCCCCTGCTTTCTTTGGTATCATGACTACAACACTTTTTTTGAAGTCTGACGGAAATTCCCCTTTTTCATAAATATTACACACCAGTTTGTATAATCTATCAATCGCTTCCTCACCTGCACTGCGCAGTAATTCTACAGGTATTCCGTCTATTTCAGGAGCCTTTCTGCCATTTAAATCTTTTAATGCTCTCTTAAATTCAGATCTCAGTATTGTTTCTCCCATTTCATCCTCCTCAACTTCCTCTTCTTCCTCTATAACACCATTTTCTAATTCATTTCCTCAGTATAACTCTTCAATATATTCCACCCATCTATCGACTTTACCTTTCGTATTATATATTGGTGTACCATCTTTGTTTAACACATTATTAGATTTTAATTTATGTACCCCAAAACTTTCCTGTATGCTCTGTCTATTTTACCAATGTTCATTTCTCTTTCCACTTCTGAACACTTTTCTTTAATCCACTCTTCTTTCGCCAGTTTGCACTTCCTGTTTATAGCATTTCTTAATTGCCGATAGTTCCTTTTACTTTCTTCATCACTAGCATTCTTATATTTTCTACGTTCATCCATTAGCTGCAATATATCGTCTGAAACCCAAGACTTTCTGCCAGTTCTCTTTATTCCGCCTAAGTTTGCTTCTGCTGATTTAAGAATTTCCTTTTTAACATTCTCCCATTCTTCTTCTACATATTCTACCTTATCTTTTTTACTCATACCTCTTACGATGTCCTCCTCAAAAATCTTCTTTACCACCTCTTCCTCAAGCTTCTCTAAATTCCACAGATTCATCTGACACCTTTTCTTCAGGTTTTTAAACCCCAATCTACATTTCATTATCACCAAATTATGGTCGCTATCAATGTCTGCTCCAGGGTAAGTTTTGCAGTCAACGAGTTGATTTCTAAATCTTTGCTTAACCATGATATAATCTATCTGATACCTTGCAGTATCGCCTGGATTTTTCCAAGTGTATATTCTTCTATTATGATTTTTAAATTGGGTGTTGGCAATTACTAAATTATACTTAGTGCAAAACTCTATAAGTCGGTCCCCTCTTTCATTCCTTTTGCCCAGCCCGTATTCACCCACTCTATTTCCTTCCTTGCCTTTTCCAATGCTTGCATTCCAATCTCCAACTATTATTAAATTTTCATCTCCTTTTACGTGTTTAATTGCTTCATCAATCTCTTCGTATACACACTCTACCACATCATCATCATGGGCGCTTGTAGGCATATAGACGTTAACAATCGTTGTCGGTTTAGGTTTTGATTTTATCCTTATTACAATGATTCTATCGCTATGCGTTTTGAAATACTCTTCCCTATCTTCTTGTTCATTATGAAACCTACTCCTGCCTGCCCATTATTTGAAGCTGAGTTAATTATTCTAAAATCACCTGACCAAAAGTCGCCTTCCTCTTCCCACCGAACCTCACTAATTCCTACTACATCCACATTTATCCTATCTATTTCCCTTTTTAAATTTTCTAGCCTACCAACCTTTTTTAAACTTCTAACATTCCACGCTCCGACTCGTAGAATGTTATTTTTTAATTTTCTGGTGGCCCCTTCCTTAGTAGTCCCCACCCGGAGATCCGAACGGGGGACTAGTTTACCTCCGGAATATTTTACCAAGGAAGGCGCCTCCATCATTGCTATATGAAAATGCAGAGAACCACATTTTCTTGGAAAAAAAGCAGCTGTAGTTTTCCATTGCTTTCAGCTGCGCAGTACTCAGAGGACTGGGTGATGATATGGCCGTTTAAGTCATTCTGGCTCACGCCCCTAACAACTACTGAAAGAGCTGCTGCCCTCTTTCAGGAATCATTCCTTAGTCTGGCTCTCAACAGATACCTCTCCGATATGGTTGCACCTTCGGTCCAGCTACTTCGTATCCCTGAGCACTCAAGCCCCCTCACCAACGGCAAGGTCTCATGATTCACAGAGGAGGTTGCTTAAGATAGAATTTCAAATTTCTGCAACATAGTTGGTCTTATTCTCAAGAGTAGAGAGAAGTTTTCTAGTTTCTATATGTTTTTGATCTCTAAGGAAGAGTGAAACTCACCCTTTTCTCTGACGGTTTTCTTTAACGGAACCAGTGGAAAGTCGCTATGATCATGGAACTGTTTCGGGTATTCCAGATCTACCTCGAATATATAATCAATATCATCGTCTGGTATCAGCTCCTTCGTTTTATCGGTACGTATATTCTTTTCGAACCACGCGAAAAAGTTTTTGTTCACCATTTAAAACGCTCACGGTAGCGGTTCTATCACATTTTTCGTAAAGAATTTTCACATTATAATACTTAATGAATTGAACTGCTTTTTTCGGGTCGTAATTACTAATCATAGGATCTTTGGCTGTGGCGTATCGCTTGTAAATCATCGATACACCTCCACGTATTCCTTTTTCGATGAATAGAAGCATTGTCGGATCAGTTAACAGCTCTAACTCGACTTTGGCCTACTTCAGAGCAGCGTACCACGAGAAGTAAGGTGCTAAAAGGAAATGAAACGGATCTATACCAATCAAATCAATCGGTTTTTTGCACAGGCTTTCGAAACACATACTACACTACAACGTGTAGTAGTACATCCACCCTCATGTAGAAATCGTGATACTCCCCAAGAATCGACTATTTATTCCGTACAAATTGGATATGCTATCATAATCGGTAATGTTTTTTATTCAAATCATCACAGAATTAAAGTTTAGCCGTAAGTTTTATCTCGTTGAAGACCGACACCTTAAGAAGGTGTCGGTCCGCACGACCCAACAACTACAGATGTGTAGCTCTATCTCACATTTACACTTGACTTCATTCCCCGACAACTCGTCGCCAGGGGAAGATTGACGCACCGCGTGTATTATCAAACAATTATACTGCGTTATAGTTAGTGTATAATTTTGTTGAAATTATGATTTTATACGAGTATAATTTGCAGCGTCGACCCTTTTTAATTAGATAAGAAGAAAATAACTTATTTATTATAGGCCCAGGCCCAAAAGAAATGGACTAAACACGTTATCGATATCCTACATGTATATTGCTCTATTATTATTATTACATACTGTTTATTTTATATGAAGTTGATTACTTACAAAAATGATGATGAATGACTATTCTTGAAAAAGTCCATGGGAAACAAAGCTACATCTCATGTCCTACTTACGAGTAGGGCTATATTTTGTCTGCGATATTCAAAATAATCTTTTTTCACTATTTGCTAAGATTGTTCCCATTATTACTAGTCACAATTTCTTTCACCAAGAGTTCAATAGCATAATTGAAATGTTAAAAATTGTATAAATGAAAAACTAATTTACGTTAAGAGTAAACGCCGAAAAGGTTAGGTATTTGCTAGGTAAATAGCAGTCTTTTGAAGTTAAGTACAGTCTTCTGAAGTTTTCTTTTCTGTCAGTTATGTTACTATTACGTTTGTTAATTGAAAAAAAAAAAAACAAAACGGTTCAGTTCTGAAGAAAAGTTTTTTTACGTCTTCTGAGATATTTAAGTCTTTAAAAAGTGGTTTCGGAAAAGTTTAATGAGATGTGGAGCATCACCAAATACATAAATTTTCTCTTCAGTAACAAGATTTGATAAATAACTATTCTTCATATTAACCCCCAGTTTATTCCACAAACCTCGGTTTCTGCCTTCTAAGTCAAAGTCATGGCTACGATGTTGAATCCACTAGTCTCAGAGTTATTATTTTAAAAATTATGCGTTTCGAAAGTTTGCAGTCATAACCATAAAAAACAGTCTACTTCCAAATGTTTAATAAACCGCGAATTTCGATCACTTGGACATATTTAGCGGGCTATAGAAGCGTATGGTTTTTTTAAATTGTATTCATATTGTTCTTTTACGTTCATTTCATCGGCCATGACGAAAAAGACTTATTCAAATGGTTATAAATGGCAATCCTTCAAAATATTTATAACGACAATTAGCACACCTGGAGTGACTGAACTTTGCTCGCCCATGCTTTAAAGTAGAAACTGGCGATGTTGGACGTTTCTGTTTCAAGAGATATCTATAACCACGTGGCCCAGCTGTGTGTAAACATAATGCCTTATAAATATCTTTTTAAAGATCACTTAATGCGTTTAGTTTGATCGGATTCAACACTCTTTCTCAATTTTTGAATTTGGCCTAAAGTGAATATTTTTTTTCACGTATTTATCTTATTGCTTCAGTGAATAATTTTCTGATTAAAATTTTGACATTTCCTCCTGTGAATGTTTGTTTTCTAACTTGATATTACTCAGTTCACTAAGCAACTTGAATTTTTCATCTTTTGCACATGTACTTGGTACAGTGCTTTCGGCTCTCTGAAACCCGTCATGGTGAGATTTTTTCTTCAGCGTTCACTTATGAATTTTCGTTTTTTTGATGATGAAATAACTTATTCACATTTTGTAAGTTTTCTATTACTTTACAATACTTATTAATTATGTGAATTCTAGCAGAATGTTTTGGAGAACTTTAAGAAATTGTAAGTACATATTAAGAAAAACATAATCTTTGATGCCTTTTTTATTATCTCACATGTTCTTATTTTTTGTCAGTTTTCATGCTGTTAAATTAACATCTTTTATTTGTACATTTGTAAAGCTATGGACATAAGATATACCAGATTAAGTTGATTAATATATAATTGTTTAGGATATAAATCATTAATATACATTATTTTGTATGCTTCTAAACTATTAGAATTAGTGAAATTAGAAACATTAACGTTATAATGATACCTCTCAAATGTAATCAAAGAAAATGAAGATTTTTTTCATTGATGATATATTTCACTAAATCTGTGGGTAAAATAAAGAACATGTTATTTACGATTCAGTTCGTATATTTCAGAGTATTCTCATATTGTGTCTGTAGATTAAAAATGTATTATATAACAAATATTATAATTAAATAAAACAGTTAAAATAAATGGGTACAGATATCGTCCTGGAAACAAAGTTGTCATAGAACATTAAAGCTTCAAAAGAACACAAGATGACAACCCTTGCCACTTAAAAAGAAACAAAAACATTTCTAAAAAAATGTTGTCAAAACAAGTATAAATGACCTGCAGTTATTAAAAACAAATCCTTAAAAATAAATTTGTCAGTAGGTAGCTTAGAAAGCCTATTTTGTAAGCTTTATTGCCTAGGTTTTCCCATAGGCCAACCTTTTCTATTTCTTTTCTCCACTTCTGGAGACAAGACACAGTAACTGAAGCCTTGGAGATAAGAGTCTTCATCCATATCTGATACCCACAATGGTGTTTTAGATGTTGCTTTTCAGTCAGTATTTGATACCAGCTAAGGTGGAGTGGGCTGTATTGCATCCAAGTCTAGACTAGATGCGCTCCCTGCTGAAATTTTGGGGGCGGCTAAATGCTAGCCCTCTCTTTCTGATACTTCTGTGCTTTTGGAGGCTCCAAAGCTACTTGGTCAACAGTCTCTTTATCATCATTATTTTACTAACATTCCTGAACGGGGATTTTCTCTATCTTAACTTTGACCTGCATTACATTAGGTTCAGACTTCTGTATTTTTGCTATATTATCCTTCACCTTATGACTAGTTGAAGGCTCATTCACGGGTCGGAAAGAATCATTTAAAAATCTAACATTATAAGATTTGCTTAGTATTATTTATTTACTCTTTATAATGTTAGTAAGGTTTTCGTAATTGTTTATTTTTATTTTACTTATGCTTTCAGATTGTTCTGCAAGCAATTCTATTTGTGTAGGATTAAATCCCAAAAAAAATTACAGCTGAAGAAAAAAGAAGAAAATAAGAGCCATGAAATGTTTTCATTTAGATTTACCATTATATTCTTTATCACAGATAATAGGGTTGCTCTAAAAATCAAAAGGTAAAATTTTAGACCAAAGTTACTACAAAACTGATTAGAAGAGAAAATCCATCAAACAAGAAATATAGTCGCTGTGTTATTTAAATACACAAAATAAAAGGAGGAGAAGCATATTCATGAAGATATATTATTTAATTATATCTTGTATGTATTCATAAAATAATTTACTGTCTGTTTAATAATTTGTGTAAATATAAAGTTATTATATTATGAATCATGAGACCTTGCCGTTGGTGAGGGGGCTTGAGTGCTCAGGGATACAGAGTAGCTGGACCGAAGGTGCAACCATATCGGAGAGGTATCTGTTGAGAGCCAGACTAAGGAATGATTCCTGAAAGAGGGCAGCAGCTCTTTCAGTAGTTGTTAGGGGCGTGAGTCACAATGACTTAAACGGCCGTATCAACATCACTCAGTCCTCTGAGTACTGCGCAGCTGAAAGCAATGGAAAACTACAGCTGCTTTTTTTCCAAGAAAATGTGGCTCTCTGCATTTTCACATAGCAACAATGGAGGCGCCTTCCTTGGTAAAATATTCCGGAGGTAAAATAGTCCCCCGTTCGGATCTCCGGGTGGGGACTACTAAGGAAGGGGTCACCAGAAAATTAAAAAATAACATTCTACGAGTCGGAGCGTGGAATGTTAGAAACTTAAAAAAGGTTGGTAGGCTAGAAAATTTAAAAAGGGAAATGCATAGGGTGAATGTGGATATAGTAGGAATTAGTGAGGTTCGGTGGGAAGAGGAAGGCGACTTTTGGTCAGGTGATTTTAGAGTAATTAACTCAGCGTCAAATAATGGGCAGGCAGGAGTAGGTTTCGTGATGAACAAGAAGATAGGGAGGAGAGTGGAGTATTTCAAAACGCATAGCGATAGAATCATTGTAATAAGGATAAAATCAAAACCTAAACCGACAACGATTGTTAACGTTTATATGCCTACAAGCGCCCATGATGATGATGAGGTAGAGTGTGTATACGAAGAGATTGATGAAGCAATTAAACACGTAAAGGGAGATGAAAATTTAATAATAGTTGGAGATTGGAATGCAAGCATTGGAAAAGGCAAGGAAGGAAATATAGTGGGTGAATACGGGCTGGGCAAAAGGAATGAAAGAGGGGACCGACTTATAGAGTTTTGCACGAAGTATAATTTAGTAATTGCCAACACCCAATTTAAAAATCATAATAGAAGAATATACACTTGGAAAAAGCCAGGCGATACTGGAAGGTATCAGATAGATTATATCATGGTTAAGCAAAGATTTAGAAATCAACTCGTTGACTGCAAAACTTACCCTGGAGCAGACATTGATAGCGACCATAATTTGGTGATAATGAAATGTAGATTGGGGTTTAAAAACCTGAAGAAAAGTTGTCAGATGAATCGGTGGAATTTAGAGAAGCTTGAGGAAGAGGAGGTAAAGAAGATTTTTGAGGAGGACATCGCAAGAGGTCTGAGTAAAAAAGATATGGTAGAAAATGTAGAAGAAGAATGGGAGAATGTTAAAAAGGAAATTCTTAAATCAGCAGAAGCAAACTTAGGCGGAATAAAGAGAACTGGTAGAAAACCTTGGGTTTCAGACGATATATTGCAGCTGATGGATGAACGTAGAAAATATAAGAATGCTAATGATGAAGAAAGTAAAAGGAACTATCGGCAATTAAGAAATGCTATAAATAGGAAATGCAAACTGGCGAAAGAAGAGTGGATTAAAGAAAAGTGTTCAGAAGTGGAAAGAGAAATGAACATTGGTAAAATTGACGGAGCATACAGGAAAGTTAAGGAAAATTTTGGGGTACATAAATTAAAATCTAATAATGTGTTAAACAAAGATGGTACACCAATATATAATACGAAAGGTAAAGTCGATAGATGGGTGGAATATATTGAAGAGTTATACGGAGGAAATGAATTAGAAAATGGTGTTATAGAGGAAGAAGAGGAAGTTGAGGAGGATGAAATGGGAGAAACAATACTGAGATCTGAATTTAAGAGAGCATTAAAAGATTTAAATGGCAGAAAGGCTCCTGGAATAGACGGAATACCTGTAGAATTACTGCGCAGTGCAGGTGAGGAAGCGATTGATAGATTATACAAACTGGTGTGTAATATTTATGAAAAAGGGGAATTTCCGTCAGACTTCAAAAAAAGTGTTATAGTTATGATACCAAAGAAAGCAGGGGCAGATAAATGTGAAGAATACAGAACAATTAGTTTAACTAGTCATGCATCAAAAATCTTAACTAGAATTTTATACAGAAGAATTGAGAGGAGAGTGGAAGAAGTGTTAGGAGAAGACCAATTTGGTTTCAGGAAAAGTATAGGGACAAGGGAAGCAATTTTAGGCCTCAGATTAATAGTAGAAGGAAGATTAAAGAAAAACAAACCAACATACTTGGCGTTTATAGACCTAGAAAAGGCTTTCGATAACGTAGATTGGAATAAAATGTTCAGCATTTAAAAAAAATTAGGGTTCAAATACAGAGATAGAAGAACAATTGCTAACATGTACAGGAACCAAACAGCAACAATAACAATTGAAGAACATAAGAAAGAAGCCCTAATAAGAAAGGGAGTCCGACAAGGATGTTCCCTATCTCCGTTCCTTTTTAATCTTTACATGGAACTAGCAGTTAATGATGTTAAAGAACAATTTAGATTCGGAGTAACAGTACAAGGTGAAAAGATAAAGATGCTACGATTTGCTGATGATATAGTAATTCTAGCCGAGAGTAAAAAGGATTTAGAAGAAACAATGAACGGCATAGATGAAGTCCTACGCAAGAACTATCGCATGAAAATAAACAAGAACAAAACAAAAGTAATGAAATGTAGTAGAAATAACAAAGATGGACCATTGAATGTGAAAATAGGAGGAGAAAAGATTATGGAGGTAGAAGAATTTTGTTATTTGGGAAGTAAAATTACTAAAGATGGACGAAGCAGGAGCGATATAAAATGCCGAATAGCACAAGCTAAACGAGCCTTCAGTAAGAAATATAATTTGTTTACATCAAAAATTAATTTAAATCTCAGGAAAAGATTTTTGAAAGTGTATGTTTGGAGTGTCGCTTTATATGGAAGTGAAACTTGGACAATCGGAGTATCTGAGAAGAAAAGATTAGAAGCTTTTGAAATGTGGTGCTATAGGAGAATGTTAAAAATCAGATGGGTGGATAAAGTGACAAATGAAGAGGTATTGCGGCAAATAGATGAAGAAAGAAGCATTTGGAAGAATATAGTTAAAAGAAGAGACAGACTTATAGGCCACATACTAAGGCATCCTGGAATAGTCGCTTTAATATTGGAAGGACAGGTAGAAGGAAAAAATTGTGTAGGCAGGCCACGTTTGGAGTATGTAAAACAAATTGTTGGGGATGTAGGATGTAGAGGGTATACTGAAATGAAACGACTAGCACTAGATAGGGAATCTTGGAGAGCTGCATCAAACCAGTCAAATGACTGAAGACAAAAAAAAAAAAAATATTCTTAATATTGAAATAAGATTTATTAAGAGGACAATAAGCAGTACTATGGAGCAAGGTCCAAATGTGCAATAATCTGTGATAAATATTAATTACTTCTCAAATCCTTCCCATGGGGTAAGTGTTAATTTCAAACAGTAATGTAAACTATATTCAAACCTTTTTAAGGGAAGAAACTGGGAATATCAAATAGTGTACATCATGACAGTAAAAAGAGCATTAGAAACCTGAAGAAATAGTTCTTTATTTACAAAATACAAAACTAGTTTTTATAAAACTTCAGTGAATGTCATATAAATTTTATTACTGGTAATAGTTCATAAATGCTCCATGCGAGTAAAACTTTTTAATGTTATTGTCCTTCAGTGGGTCAGTAATTCTGAATGACTAAAGCAGCATGATCAACCCAGTTAATTACAATAACTAAATCAGTGAATGAGACACAACAATCTTCTAAGTACACCAGTTTTTTATCAGTTCTATTACCTTCTTGCACGGGCTATTGAGTGTATCATTTACAAGCTCACAAGTGGTAAATTTAAACCTAAGGAACATTAACTTGTACATATTAAAAATATGTATTACTCACACCATAATAATACAAAAACTTGATTTAAGCGAAATAATGTAAAGCAATATATAAACTTTGTAACTGGGATTCATTCTTATACCTAACATGATAATTTATCCATTCTTATACATAATACACAGTTAACATCTAGGGAGACAGTCCATACTATTTTGAGTGTTATGTGGCAAATTAATATTCTTTGTTGACTGTACAAAATCAATTTTATGTACAGAATATAACTGAGAAATTAAAAATAATCGATTTTACATAATTATGATAAATAAATTAATCAAAATTAAGTAACGTAAACAGGAATATATTTTTATTTAATTAAATTTTCACATTTTAATTCTTTAAAATACATTGATTGGATAAATATGCACTTTTGTTCTTTCTTTAAAGCACATAAATAATCACTGCTTTGGGTATGTAGCAAATATATATAAATACTTGAAAAAATTCTATTCATTGAGTTAATCACAATTAAAATATTTGTTAATTATATTAATTTACTACCATGAGTAGTAGATATTATATATATATATATATATATATATATATATATATATATATATATATATATGGGGCCATATCTTTAAACAAACTTAGCTATGGTTCATTATGCTAATAAGCTAACCTTGGTATTGCCCTCATTAATTACAAAAATTTTTTTTTATAAAACTCTTTAACTAATCAAATCCTCAGTGACTGCACTTATCCTAAATCTAGAACTGTTTATGGGAATAAACAAGATTTTTTTTTAATTCAAGATAAATTGCTTTATCACAGATTTTTAAAATCAAAGGAAGTTAACATAAAATTGATGTAAAGATAATTTAATGCATGGACAGTTTAAACACATAAGATCAAAATAACAACAAACTTACTAATACAGTACAATTTTTTATTAATTAATATTATGCTCAACAAATGGTAGATACTTTTAAAAGAAAGGAAGAAATATATTTTACTTCTACAATAGTATAAGTAAAAAAAACCGGAATTCCTAAAAAAATGTCTTAATCAATGCTAAAAATTAAAATATTTTTACATGCCAATCTTCCCCAAATTTGTATCAATTAAGATAATTTTAAATTAACGTTAATGTTTTACTAATAAATTAAAAATAATATATTTCTTCCAGTTACCTACACAATTAACAATATAAATTTTTTTAAATAATCTACATTAAACTCAAGAATATCTTCATTTAAGCAGTGAGAACAGTGATTTTGACACGCAATGATCAACACAGTGTATGAAATCAAAAAGTTCTTCAACACAAGTTTCATCTGTTTTAGTACGACTATTTACCCTATCAGTGCAAGCATCAAGTTTTTCTTTTAGATGTGCACAGTGGGTAGAGTCACCGCATTTCTCCTGAAACAATTAAGTCACAAAACCGATTACCAGTAGTAAAATTAACTTAATGAGTGCTTAAAACTCAAATATAAATCTGAAAATGAAAAGGCCACAATGAAACCATCTTCAAAGATGAAAAACTACGCATCATTATTAGTATTGTACAAACTATTTACTTGGTTATGTTTAACTGAATAAATGTTAGAGGTCTTTTAAAAAAAAAAACTTTGGTACTTTTTCGTTGTTTCTTCTAAAAGTGTTCATAACAAGAATGATGTTATTTTTGTTTTTTAATGAATTATTCTCATTAATAATTCCTTATTCCACAACCCAATAATGAGTAAGCAACCTCTACTATTCAAAAGACATGATAACTTCTTCCAAAAAAATCAGTAAAAAATAATGCCTGTCACATATATTTTTCCTTTATTTTTGTTGTAGTATATCATAGATTCATTTATTACAAAAAAAAAGTTAAACTTATCCAGTAAAAAGAAAATGTACAATGTTCATTAATTACAAAATGGCCAAATTAATACTACCTTTCTTACAAACAAGAACACTGGAATATCAGAAATAAAGTGAAGATCCCAGTTTGGTATATGGCTTGAATGCGGCAAAACTATTAAAAAGATTTTATTTTTATTCAAATTCAAAAAAATTTTATTATAAAGGGGATGAATGAAAATAAAATGCAAATATTCATTGAAACAAGTATAGGAATGTAATTCACTTTACAATTATTTATATGATTAAAAAAAACATTCACATACACACACACACACAAAACAGAAAAATAACGGACTAACAAGAAACATTCCAAGTTTTTAAATACATATATACACACATACATATATGAGGGTGATCAGAAAGTAAGTTACACTCTCTATGAAACAAACATATTTTTATCTATTTTTCGACATAATCACCAAGTTTTTTAAACACTTTTCATACCTTGTGAGAGGTTTTTCAATTCCACTCTCATAAAAATTTCATCCAATTTCCTTGAACCATTTAAGGACCCTTCCTTCAGTTCATCAACATTAGTGGTAGTCACAGGGTGCTAGGTCAGGGCTATAAGGTGGATGAGACCACGCTTCCCAATTCAATTTTTGCAGTAACTCCTTTGTCACATGAATTGAATGAGGAGCAGCATTGTAGTGAAGAAAAAGACCTCATCACTCAATCTTCAATCTTTAATGGTTCTATGCAATTTTTTTAAAGTCTCACAGTAAGAATCGGCATTGCTTTTTGTTCCTCGGGGCATAATTTTACTGTAAATAACTTCCTTAGAATCAAAAAAAGACGTCAACATAAACTTTCGAATATGTGGGGATGTTTTCACTTTTTTTGGCTGCAGTGAATTTTGTGTTTCCATTCATGTGATGCTTGTTTAGTCTCAGGAGTGTAATTAAGCATCCAGCTCTCATCCCGTGTGATGATTTGTTTCAAAAAGTGTGGCCCAGTCCTAAAATAATGTTGAAGAAAAGAAAGAGCAGACACAAAACATTGATGTTTGTGGTCATCGGTCAACAGATGTGACACTAATCGTGCACAAATCTTACGGTAACCAAGCTGATCATGAATAATCGCAAACACACTCTGTAACTGATGTTAAATTCACTTGCAATCTCTCTAATTTTAATGCGCCAGTCACTCAAGACCATTTTATTCACGCATTTTGTGTTACATGTGTTTGCAATTGAAGGACGCCCAACACGTAGTTTGTCACTCACATTTGGTCTTTTGTTTCTGAACATTTGGCACCATTTTGTGGTCATGGGTCATGACATTGCATTCTCACCATATGCCTCAACAATTTAGCGTTGAATTCAAATTGTAATTTTTTGCCCACAAAACTCAGACTACTGAATGCAATTCTATGCTGGACGGAATCTCTATAGGACATGCTATATTGACGACACTACACATGTACTGAATGTAGTACAGAATTGCTGCTGGAGGAGCGTGAAGACAACATAACCAGTGCTGCCAACACAAGACATTAATATATCCCTTTCAGTTTCAGCACACGGCAAGGGTGTAACTTGTTTTTTGAGCCACCTCTTGTATATATACACAAAACAAAAAAATAACAGATTAATAAGAAACACTCCAAATTTCTTTGAAAAACTTAGCAAAAGTGATTTTATTTCATTCCACAACAGAATAAGGTGAATGATTTATCTAAAGTAGCCAATTTACATACCTAACAGTTCACACCTTGGTAACTAAAAGAAAATGACTAAATTAGGTAACAATAAATTAGCTAAGATTACAGTCAATGTAAACAGGCTACTGGTTTTAATAAAAATTAAACTTATTAGCTCTTCATGATTACAATCTAAATAAAGGAATGCAATATTTACAATGACTATATGAACTGCAGCAACCAGAATTCCAATTTTTAATTCATACAAGACTAGGGTCGGCTAACACTTTGTGGGAGACAAAACTGAGAATGGATTAAATCTTGATGAGACCGGAACTGCTATATTTATATTCCTTCTTTAAAAATAAGTAGTTTTTTGCCCATTAGGAATTCAATGTATAACTTGTTTCTTGTATAGAACATATACTGAGCAGAGTAAATTTTTTGAATTTTAATTGATCTTGCAAAGTCAAAAAAGGTTTGGTCGAACATATTTAGAAGATCAGAGATTTGTTTGAGTATGAACTTCATAATTGTTAATTGCAATTTTATTTCATAAAAATGAACTATATTTCTGATGAGTAAGGTAACACTTATTAAGTTTTAACTGACTTAAAAAAACATAATCTCTTGATTTGCTGGAAGTTAACAATAACTCTCAGAGTCTGAAGGACTAATCAATGATAAGTAAATAAAATTAAAAAAAATCCATGTTCAAATTAAACTGGATAATTAAATATTAATTAAAAAGACTTAGAAACATTCATAAGCCATTCTGAAGAAACATATCTACTCTATCGCCCCCTGGTGGCTGTATTAAATATAATCTTAGTTTTACAAAGAACTGTAAAACTAAGAATCTGCTCCGAGGTGATACCTATGTAGTCCAAAAAAATGCATAAAATCGGCCCAACCATTTTAGGAAAAACACATCTACTGCAGCACCCCCTGATAGCCTATAACCGCAAAATATGTCTAAGAACGTGCTCTGAAGTGATACCTATTTAATGCAAAAAACCGCATCGAAATCGGTCCAGTAGTTTTTGAGGAAAAAATTAAAAATGGAAACAGACATACATACACACACTATCTCTTACCCTAAACACAACCTAATGGTCTCTGTTCCATAGTGAGTAAAAATGAGATTTATTGTAACTAATATTTTGCTTATGTAGCAACATACTTTAAAAATTTACAAATGAAAATAAGTTATTAAAAAAAAAGTATGAATTTCATGTATTCATCAACACATCCTTTGAAATATCACTGCATTCACAAAAATAGTGCATTGTTTTTTCTTTAGAAAAGTCATACACATTTTTCTATTCAGGTGAACAGTTATTTGACATTTATGTAATATTATACAATATTACATTACCTTATATGTCTGTCTTTCACTGATTTTTCTTCTGTGTACTACATTAATCACAGTTTTACATATGCAAAACAAGTAATGTTTGTTGCAAACTTCACTTGCAATGGGAAATGAAGTACAAAAATCTTTCAAACATATCTAATTAACAAAAAATTAATAACATACACATCCTTAAAACCTGAAAAGTTACAAAACCTTAAGGATGGCTCAACTATAACAGGATATGCAGTGAAAATACACCTAATTGCAACTGACAAATTTAATAACAGGATAATAAAATAGTAAATTGTATGTAAGTTAAATTTGAAATTTTTGAGTAATTTTTCAGCTGATGAGAAATTATCATCCAACAGAAACAAAAGTCACCAAACTCCAAAATCTTAACTTTCGTTTTTAACTTACATGAAAATTTATAGAATTTCAATAACACTTGAAAATTTCAGACGTTTAGACTGACCTAACTCGACCTTTAAAAATTTACTCGTGCCCAATACTATAAAATAATAAAGGCAAATAAAAGATTCTGACCGGTTACAAGGGCGTAATAAATATTTAATTTTACTTAATATCTATAACCTTTAATTTAGGTGGTTATGGAGATTATATCAAATAGTTAAAGAGAACAAACGAATAGTGGTTAGAAACTTGCAGAATGAAACTATGAGGCACAACATTTTAATTCGTAAGCTTTTATTTACACAGAATTGATGCATCTGAAAAAAAATTAACACAAGTAATTTTTTTTAATTACCTTGAGAGTAACTTGTGGGTCAACTAATTCCTCATCGGGTTCTTGTGCGCTGACTGACGGTAATATGTTCTTGAAAGACATGATGAAAAGCTTCTGAAAAATATAATAAACAATCTTATATAGAGGTTTCTCTATAGCAATAAAAAATCGTTCTTACACCAAATCTTCGAAAAATTACCGACGAGAACGCTTGGATGTCGGTTATTAGATTCCTGTACCGAACGAGGGCCAAAGGTCTAAGCTCAAATTAACTATTAAAATGTAACTATTAAAATATGTGAATGTCTTTTATAATTGCTTAGTGTGATAATAATTTTATAGCTAAATTTAAGAAACACAATTACCAATAAATATTCCGTCGTAAGACTGCAGATACCACAATTAGTGGCAAAATCTAGATATTAATGAAACTGCGAGTTTTGATTTGCTCAGTACTGCAATTGTTCTGTGGATTCACAGATAGCACTGTCTTCGCTACCAAGTGCAGAAGTTAATGCCTACAACGCATTCTGTGGTATAAAATTGTTACTAAAATAAGAGAACGAGAAACTATTGGTCCTACATTGCAATTTGTTGTTGATGTAAGAAACAGTGATGGAGTGCTGTTAAGAATACTGTGTGATATATAGTTGAATTAAACTATTTGAAATTGACATAGAGTCATAAAGTAACCAGTTCAATGCGGTTCGTTAAAATGTGTATAATTGATCAGTTTTTATGTAAGATTTTAAACTTTATTTAATATCGGATTCCTTCATCTATTGAAATGGTAGGTGTAACATAACCTTTATTTTCTGAATTGTATGATGTTCATTTTTTCCTAGTTTGTTTGTTTTCATGGTTATTTTTTGTTTCAGGTTCGAATGGAAGACAAGGAAGTTTTTTTTTATTACGTGAATGGTATAAAAAAATGATGAATGGAACCATAATGTCCACAAATCAACCTGTTAACAGGGGAAGCAGTTCCAATCACCATGGACACCATAATAATCACCGTGGAAATTATGGTAACAATCACCATCATCAAAGACAACTAAGGAATTACAAGCTTCTTGTTGATCCTGCACTAGTTAAAGGTTCTACAAAGTTGTATAGATATGATGGAAATGATCCTACTCTACCAACAGTCCAGCTTCGTGATCCAAGGAATAATTTGACCAGATATTGGACACGACTGGAAGTATTGGACTTACCTGCACCACGATTCAAGGTATACCTATTTTACTTATTAAGTGCCTAATGTATAATATTGTAATTTATTAGTTATGTTGTTAATATTTATGCAATTTCTAACAGTAAAATCTGATTGATTTGTTTATGGTTAATCAGATTGATGGAAACTATGTTGGAGATCCACCACCATTAGAAGTAACAATAGACAATCTGAATGACAACATTGATAAAGCATTCTTACAGGAAATGGTAAGTTATTTTCTGTCAATTGTAACTTTTATGTTGTAGCTTAATTAATAAATTCTGCATTATACATACAATTAAGTCTGTAAAAATAATAACAATATTTTCTACTTCATTATTATTGTTATTATTATTTTTTCTTTTATTATTTTTGTTACCATTCTATGTAGGTAATATTTATTATACAAATTGAGATGAAAAATTACAGTTTTAATTTATAATTCAAAATTATACAAAAATAATTTACTTTGATGTGGGACTTTGAGTTGAACTGAGTTTCATTGTTGCAGATTTGAAGGTTAAGTTTAAGATGTCTTGTAGGTTAATTTTTATGAACTGTTTTGCTTTATCTAATCTTTGATGCTGATTAGATTTTATCAAATTATAATAATATTAAGTTAGTATAAACAAAATGATTTGTATTAATTAAACTGTAATTTTATGTGTATTAGAAGTTACTCCAAAGTTTACATGTCTGCTAGGTTATGTTTGAATTAGTTTTATAGCTTAGAATAACTTACTTGAAAGTGTATTTAGATAGTTTTGATTTAATTCGTTTAAACTGTTACCCATATTGATTTATAATTTGATTATATAACATAACCTAAAACAACATTTGGACAGATATACATTTTGCCCTACTTTTAACTAGCATGTTTTTCTGTGTTTGGAATAAATCTTATATCATAAAATAATCTTTGAGTAGTAGCAATATGTTATGAATTAGTGTAAAATTAACATTATTAAACTGTTTGCATGATGTATTCAATATTTATGAAGCTTGTTTATTATTTTTGTTTGATAATAATAATAATTGTTTTGCTATGATAATAATAATAATAATAATTGTAAACTATACTCCAAAATTCTTTTGCTTTTTTTTTAGTAGTATAGGCATAAAGATTTAGGCTGTTAAATTTAATTTTCTTTTATTGTAACTCTTATTATATTTATAAAATTCTATATTTGAATTAAAAGATCCAATCAGTGATTTACAGCCATCTAATCTAATAAATTATTGATTTCATTTCCATTTTCATTATAAATCGTGTATAGAAACATCAAGCTAACATCTAATTAAAATTAAAACTATTTTAATTACTTTACTAATAATTCTAAAAAAGATAGTTATATAATAAAATATATTATAAATTTGTTAAAAAATATATAATCAAAACATACTTCCAATTTGTAATCGGCTCATTATTTGGAAGTACAGTGCAATACATTATAGTTAAAATAATATAGGCAGAAACAAAATAGGTTATATAATTCAATTTAAGTAAATTCATATAAATTAATTTTTTTAACAAATATATAATCTGTTTATTTAATAGATTACCTTAGTAACTATTTAAAAAATGTTTACCCTTATATATTTTAATAAAATTACGTAGTTTATTGTAGAAGATTGCATCATTGAGAAAGGGATCATTTTCATTCAACTTTTTGGAGGTTTCTAACAGATTATTGATGAGGTTTCTTTATATAGTATAGTTGGAGAAGTTAACAAATAACTGTAAATATATAGTTTATAATCTGTTATAATACCATACATTTTTAATCATATTATTTTTGAATTGTTTTTATTTTAACATAAACTAGATGAATTAATTTAAAGTGGATGAATTCAGTAAAACATTACTGTTTATTTGTTTTGTCTGGTTTAGAGGATGATTAATTATGGAACATATAAAATTACATTCTTTTATTTTGAGTCGCTGAAAATTCGTTTAGTACTTACAATCAGTAACTGGCCTTGACTAGGAAAATTTATGCAATTTTGTAAATTAAAGGGGTTTACATTTTTCATTGAACTGTTACTATGCATTTGGATAATCTGGTCTGTGATTGTAATAAAAACAATTGTGATAATGCACTCTCTACTGATCTACTCTTCCAGTTTTTAACATTATGAATATATGTTTTCTACAAGTATGCAATATAGTATTTTATTTATAAAAAAAATTAAGATTTTTCTCAGAATTTCTTTTATATTTTTGCGATTCTTATGAATTGTATATGAATAGTTTATCTGATTTTTTCTCTAACAATGTGTGAAGAAGATTGTGTAATTTATAGTGACTTACCAAACTGAGTTAGTTGGTTTAATCAAAAAACTATCTTTTCAAATATATATCTGTTAAAGTTAATTTTGTTTAGTATGTAAAATTAAATCATGCAAACAGTTTTGAACAATACTAGTTGTTTGAATTATCTTTACCTTGATTGCTCTGTAGGCTGTTTACAAAACAATGTATACCTGTAATTTTTCAGTATACATATATCACACCATTTTCAAGTAGAAAAGTTGCTTCTATTGCTCTCTCAGAATGAGATGTTAAAATTAATAGGATAAAACATTTTTTTCTCTTTCAGGAAACATTTTTAGAATTTTTAGCAGAAATCAGATTCTCTCTGAGCAAAACAGTATTGTAAAAATTTCAAGATAGATATAATCAAACTTTTTAAGGAACACATTATTAAAGTAAATAGATTTGTAAATGTCCCAAAGTGTACGACTAAAAGCAAAAGTCAAGAAGTATACTGGGTCCAAAAAGATGCTGAAGATGTAGATTACTGAATCCAAAATTAATTTAAGAATTCAGGACTGATATTCGCTTAGACAAGTTAATGTATTATTATAAATTTTGTGGCTGTTAATATTGGTTAAATTAAATATATTAATTTTTGAAAAGAAATAAAATAATCACTAAAATTGTTATGAAAATAAAATTAAAAAAAGTAAATTTTTACGTATTTTATTATGGTGTACATATACATGCATGGTGTGTATGTGTTTTAATGGGTAAAATAAACTTAGTTTGATAGTACTTATTATAATTAAATATGATTAACTTACGATTAACCATTTACTGGGCATAAACACACTTAATTTTTTTTCTTAATCTTTTTCTTTTATTAAGTCTATAAAGCTAGAAATATTTCCATATCAACAAAAAAGATTGATTATTGGTCTGTAATAAATGGTTCATTTACGCACCTGTGGCAAAAAGCATGTAAAAATTGTCATTTTGTGAAGAATATAATAAGAAAACATATGAACAGTTTATATTACAATTTATTTAATTTATATTTATATTTTTTTTAATTTTGTTTTTTTCTATAAAAAATTATTTATTTTCTTTGCTGCGAATGAAATTCTTGAAAACACTTTGAATTTAGGTGCACTTTACGTTTTGTACACAAAAAAATTATATGGTTTTTGCATAGCATACACCTTCATCTAGCTTTTTTCATATGCTCTGAAATAATGTGCCATATTTGATCATAACAAACATCTTCTGGCAAACGGTTTTTGATGACCCTTGGTTGCCATTGGTGGTGAAGGAAAACTATTTACTTTTTCTTCATTCTCATCAGTGCTTCATGGTATTTTTATTTCTTCACTCTATCAGTGGTAATACAAGAGAAGACCTAAAATCAAATTGATGGTTTTTACTGTTTTACTGTAATAAAATTTACTGTACAATTTACTGTAATAAAATTGACAGTATTTGCAAACAATGGCCACCACCATTATTTCCATGCATTCGAATTCTAAGATTTCCAACCCCATTATCGTGGGAATCAACGCCACCTACTTTTAGTATATTCTGCTATCATTAATGGCTGAGCAATAATGGTGTCTACTTTCTTTTTGGCTGTATCTTTTCATATTTAATAATTGATTATGCCATTGTGGTTACTGGGAACTGCCACCATTGCATTATCTTTCCATCTAGCAACTGCAAAATTTGTTTTTTCATCAAATGTACCTCTATTTGTTTACTGCAATTCTTTAATACTGTTTAATAGCAATTAAGAAGATTATTTTCTCTGACAGTGCCAGTCACAAACCAGTTTGTTTTAGGTTTATGGTTTTTTGGTTTCTCCTTGCAACAGTATTTTTTAACATCAATGTCTTTTTCAGTAGCAAATGAATCTCAAACATACCTGCTATATCGGTTGTACCTGTCAAAGGGGTCTTGGTTAGCAAATTTTCATCATTACCTTCTTTGTCAGTCATCAACTTTAGGTGGAGTATAACTACCAGGTTGGTCTAGTGGTTAACGCTTCTTCCCAAATCAGTTGATTTGGAAGTCGAGAGTTACAGCGTTCAAGTCCTAGTAAAGCCAGTTATTTTTACATGGATTTGAATACTAGATCGTGGATACCGGTGTTCTTTGGTGGTTGGGTTTCAATTAACCACACATTCAGGAATTGTCGAACTGAGAATGTACAAGACTACACTTCATTTACATACATATCATCCTCATTCATCCTCTGAAGAATTATATAAATGGTAGCTACCAGAGGCTAAACAGGAAAAATAAAGAAAGGTGGAGTATAACTGGCATCGATAGCAGTTGCTTGTGAAATATTATCTTCGTCATCTAAAATACAATGTAATTCCTCAACTGTCAATAGTTTTTCAAAATTGCTCATTCTAACAAATTCTCACACTTCAATAAAACAAAACTATTACTTATAAGTATATTACATCGGTATCACAAAGTTAACATTACTTCACTAATATATGAAATTGACTGAGCACGTAGTCATAAAAACTGAACATTTTATAAAAAGTAATTTCTACAATTATAGTAAAATCAAAACAAAATGTAATTACTAAAGAAAATGTTGTATCAGTGCGATAAAATAATAGACAAAACAGAAATTTAACAATTCAAACAAAAATAATGCAGGATTGCAAAGTTATTTATAATGTAAGAAATACATGTTGCGTGCCTAGTGTGTGACTTCATAAGCCAAAGGTGCATCATTGCACCATTATTTTTAACAGCCAACATTCATTATCAGTTTTCAAAGTAAATAATTTTCATAAATTGATGAATAAGAGCAATACTTAAATAAGCAAATGAAATAGAAATATTATTTTTAACAAGCGTATTGCAATCATTATATACCTTATATGAAAGGGGTTACATGATCTCATAAAATGTAGTAAGTTGATACGCAAATAAACTTGTTAATTAAAAACCTAGTAACATATAATTTTTTTTTGTGATTAGACCAAAAAAAATAAAGGCAAATTGCACACAGTTCGAAAAATCTTGAAGAAGTTAAAAAGAAAGAATGTTTACGAAAAGATTCGTTTTCGCATCATTGGCTGTTTATCAGTTAATTTAAGATCATTTATTTGCTTATAATTAAATTTCTTCTAAGTAACGTAAGATTTCTTCTTCTTTTTTTTTTTTTTTATAAGTAGAGATCCAATTCTTGACAAACTTGAATTCACAGACATTGTGCATGTAAATATGTACCTGGTTAAAAATATTGTCTATATTCATAGAATAACTTAAAGTGATTGTAATTTAATACTAGATTAGAGAAGTTGTAGGTTTTTGGTTATAAATTATTTAATAGATGTAGATTTAAACTAGTAATAAAGTGAACAAACCCAACATTAAAAGAAGCAAAAAATAAAAAAAATTGTAAATAGAGTGGGAAAACAGGAATTAAAAAAAAGGCTTTCAAGAATATCTGTAAACATATATTATGATTACTGATCGTATTAGGGAAAGTAAACATATATTTTTAAGTAAAGAAAACATGTCAGTATTGGAAATCAGTAGCAAAAAATGTAAATACCTTATATTTAAAAAATACGCAGTAAAAGACGGCAACAAAAATATAATTAATGGAAAAGTAAAATTTGAACATGATTGACTGGGAAATAGTACACTTTATTTAAATTATGCAAATTTTATATAATTTTTTTTTTTTTAATTATGGTACCTATAAATTAATTTCTTTAGCTACCATCAGATTGCATCAGCAAAGTAGTTATTTTTTATCAGTGCCTGAGATGGTTATTATATATCTTCTTAGTTAATACTTTAAATATGTTTTTAATTAAATTTTATAAAATGGTTCGAATGAATAATGTAATATATATATATATATATATTATTTAAAAATTAAATATATTATTTAATTATTTAAAAAGGATAATATAAAAAAAGTATACAGCTGACTAGTACATTACTACTCTTAAAGTTAAACTTTGATATGTTGATGCCTTTGCATGTGCTACTAGGTTCAATTCATGACGTTTGTCCAGTGAAGGCTTCACTAAAATGATATAAAAATTTTTGTTTTACTGTTTTGAAAATAAATACAAAGTAATATCAAATCAAATGAAGGTACTACTTTACAGTAATAACATAATTAAATTCCTTTCAAATATTGCATATCTTTCAAATATACAGGAAAATTAACTGTCCAATCTGATGGAGCAGAAGTTACCAACTGATCAGTGTCGGTGCAGTATACAGTTGTATATATTAAAGGTGTTAAAATTATGAACAATTATTTAAAACTTAAAATATTTGGTTTAAAAATTCTGTAATAAAACCCTACATAACATAAAAAATATGTAAAACATTTACAACTTTATTTTTTTATTTTATAATTATTTGAAGTCCAGCAAATTTTTTCTCCCTAGATTACTATACAGAACTGCAAAAAAGTGGATTTAATAATTATAGTTAACTTACCAGGCTGTGGATTTGTAACAATTACTGATATGGTTCAGAAGAATTGTTATTAAAAAAATATATATTAAATCATAATTATTCAAATTTAATTATCCAAATTGTTTAATGATAAAATTTCTTTAATGATATTAGTTTGTAATTGATTTTAAATTTACTTTTTTATTTTTTAGATTTTTAAAAATTATTCTGTGAACATACTTCCTTAAAGATTGATGCATATTAATGAAATTAATGCTGCAATTTTTTGTAGCATCAGTTTAGTTTAAATAATCTAAGCATCTGCATAGTTTATATTTTTAAATAAACTAAATAAATTTGAATACTTGTGTATTCATGATGTTATACGAGTAAATGAAGAAAAATTAAACTGCCATGGATATGGACAGAAAATGAAGGAGGCACGTTATCAAATCAAAAAAAGTAAATGAAATGGGAGGTTGAGAATTATTTATTGTTCACTACAGGTGACTGGGCATGTACATAGGAATTATTTCTTTTGAAATTTTAAGTGCGTACTTCTCTCACTCCCTTTATGAGAATTCTTTTTTATGATATGCCAGTCGGGTGCATTTTAGTAAGTGATTTCAGGTGACAAACATATAGGAAGTAGAATATGAAAGAATCTTTGTAGATAACAGAAAACACTTATTAATAATTTTTGAATTAAAGGTACTTTTGTCTGTAGATAAGAACTGAGAGAACTAACAGAGTAGTACTAGTTGATGACCAAGTAGATAATAGATTGAGAAGTACCTTGTCTAACATCTGATATACAATAAATGATTTGAAACAACAACTTTTAAACGTAATTTTGTGTTAAATTATTATTCTAAATCTGTTGTATTTTTCTATGATCCATTGAACCTGAAATGACGTGATGTTTAAAACCAATTTTTTTTTTTAATAAATAGTTTATTTTATACAGGTTTGTAAACAAATGTATATTCAGATTGACAGTCAATAATGTACTACACATGCCATGTTTAAATTATTTTAAATGTACACCTGTTTCTCTACAACAAAAAAAAAAATGTTAATTTCTCTAAAATACTAATTTTAGGTGAATTCAATGAATGAAAAATTTTATGTCATTAAGAGGTAAAGTATCGTAAACTATTAATATTGAATACCATTAAAATTAAATCTTATGCGAGTTATTTTAATGCTGTTTTTAGATCTGTTTATTTTATTTTTAAATTTATTTGCTTATAAAAAGAATATGTATATGTGTTCATATAGATTGAAGTATGTCAACGGATTATACGAAATATCTGTTCAATAAAATTAGCATGTTATATCAGTTCCTTTCTGTTCATGAAATATGTTAAGAACTAGTAATTTTTTTTAAACTTGCAGAAAGAATTTTTTTAGTAATATGGGCTCTGTTTAACTTAATATAGTTTTTTTTACCATTGAAATTGCATTAAAAGAATAGAAGATTAATTTTAAAACTGATAAAATTTGTAAAGATTTTTTGGGGAAATATGTTTTGAGATTTTAGAAAATGGGTTTCTACCCCCTTCTGGCAAAAGATTTTCATGATTTACTTTCAGAATCAATTTCAAGTAAAAATGGAAGTGAAAAAATATTGTAACAATTCAATTCAAAAAATTTTTAATTGAGGATTTGTTTTGGAATCTGTATGTTTATGATAGATCTTAGAAAAAGAAATTGTTGTAAAAAAATTTAAAGCAAATAAATTTTAAATCACATGGAAAAAGCCAGGAGATACTCCAAGGTTTCAGATAGATTATATCATGGTTAAGCAAAGATTTAGAAATCAACTCGTTGACTGCAAAACTTACCCCGGAGCAGACATTGATAGCGACCATAATTTGGTGATAATGAAATGTAGATTGGGGTTTAAAAACCTGAAGAAAAGGTGTCAGATGAATCGGTGGAATTTAGAGAAGCTTGAGGAAGAGGAGGTAAAGAAGATTTTTGAGGAGGACATCGCAAGAGGTCTGAGTAAAAAAGATAAGGTAGAAAATGTAGAAGAAGAATGGGAGAATGTTAAAAAGGAAATTCTTAAATCAGCAGAAGCAAACTTAGGCAGAACAAAGAGAACTAGTAGAAAACTTTGGATTTCAGATGATATATTGCAGGTGATGGATGAACGTAGTAAATATAAGAATGCTAGTGATGAAGAAAGTAAAAGGAACTATCGGCAATTAAGAAATGCTATAAACAGGAAGTGCAAACTGGCAAAAGAAGAGTGGATTAAAGAAAAGTGTTCAGAAGTGGAAAGAGAAATGAACATTGGTAAAATAGATGGAGCATACAGGAAAGTTTTGGAGTACATAAATTAAAATCTTACACTTAAACAATCTCTTATTTAATTAAAATTAAACAAAGATGGTACACTGATTTATAATACGAACGGCAAAGTTGATAGGTGGGTGGAGTATATTGAAGAGTTATATGGAGGAAATGAATTAGAAAATGGTGTTGTAGAGGAGGAAGAGGATGAAAGGGGAGCACTGGGCAGAACAAAGAGAACTAGTAGAAAACTTTGGATTTCAGATGATATATTGCAGGTGATGGATGAACGTAGAAAATATAAGAATACTAGTGATGAAGAAAGTAAAAGGAACTATAGACAATTAAGAAATACTATAAACAGGTAGTGGAAAGAGAAATGAACATTGGTAAAATAGACAGAGCATACAGGAAAGTTAAGGAAAATTTTGGGGTACATAAATTAAAGTTTAATAACGTGTTAAACAAAGATGGTACACTGATTTATAATACGAACGGCAAAGTTGATAGGTGGGTGGAGTATATTGAAGAGTTATATGGAGGAAATGAATTAGAAAATGGTGTTGTAGAGGAGGAAGAGGAAGTCGAAGAGGATGAAAGGGAAGCACTGGGATGAATTTAAGAGAGCATTAAAAGTTTTGAATGGCAGAAAGGCTCCTGGAATATATAGAATACCTGTAGAATTACCGCGCAGTGCCGGTGAGGAAGCGATTGATAATTATACAAACTGGTGGGTAATATTTATGAAAAAGGGGAAGTTCCCTCAGACTTCAAAAAGAGTGTTATAGTCATGATACAAAGAAAGCAGGAGCAGATAAATGTAAAGAATACAGAACAATTAGCTTAACTAGCCATGCATCAAAAATGTTAACTAGAATTCTGTACAGAAGAATTGAGAGGAGAGTGGAAGAAGTGTTAGGAGAAGACCAATTTGGTTTTAGAAAAAGTATAGGGACAAGGGAAGCAATTTTAGGCCCCAGATTAATAGTAGAAGGAAGATTAAAGAAAAACAAACCAACATACTTGCCATTTATAGACCTAGAAAAGGCATTCGATAACGTAGACTGGAATAAAATGTTCAGCATTTTAAAAAAATTAGGGTTCAAATACAGAGATAGAAGAACGATTGATAACATTTACAGGAACCAAACGGCAACAGTAATAATTGAAGAACATAAGAAAGAAGCCGTAATAAGAAAGGGAGTCCGACAAGGATGTTCGCTATCTCCGTTACTTTTTAATCTTTATATGGAACTAGCAGTTAATGATGTTAAAGAACAATTTAGATTCGGAGTAACAGTACAAGGTGAAAAGATAAAGATGCTACGATTTGCTGATGATGTAGTAATTCTAGCTGAGAGTAAAAATGATTTAGAAGAAACAATGAATGGCATGGATGAAGTCCTACGCAAGAACTACCACATAAAAATAAACAAGAACAAAACGAAGGTAATGAAATGTAGTACAAATAATGAAGATGGACTGAATGTGAAAATAGGAAGAGAAAAGATTATGGAGGTAGAAGAATTTTGTTATTTCGTAAGTAGATTTACTAAAGATGGACGAATAGCACAGGCGAAACAAGCTTTCAGTGAGAAATGTAATTTGCTTACATCAAAAATTAATTTAAATGTCAGTAAAACATCTTTAAAAGTATATGTTTAGAGCATCGCTTCATATGGAAGTGAAACTTGGATGAGTGGAGTACCTGAGAAGAAAAGATTAGAAGCTTTTGAAATGTGGTGCTATAGGAGAATGTTAAAAATCAGATCGGTGGATAAAGTGACAAATGAAGAGGTGTTGTGGCAAATCGATGAAGAAAGAAGCATTTGGAAAAATGTAGTTAAAAGAAGAGACAGACTTATAGGCCACATATTAAGGCATCCTGGAATAGTTACTTTAATATTAGAGGGTCAGGTAGAAGGAAAGAATTGTGCAGGTAGGCAACGTTTGGAATATGTAAAACAAATTATTAGGGATGCAGGATGTAGAGGGTATACCGAAATAAAACGACTAGCACTAGATAAGGAATCTTGGAGAGCTGCATCAAATCAGTTAAGTGACTGAAGACAAAAAAAATTTTAAATAACTTTTGTAAGAATATTTTTTTTTTTAGGAAGTAGATGAGGATTGGGAACTTCCAGCTGATTTAGAGGGTGTGTGTATTTTACTTTATTTAAGATGAGACTTCCTTATTTAATGATCTTTTTGATGATAAAATTTAAAGATGAAGAGAAATACAGTGTTATCTCGTTATAACGCTGTTTTTCGGGGACTTATGTGACACCCACATTATAGGCTAACCGTGTTATTTTGAGAAGTAAATTTTAAATTACAGAGGGTATCAATTAAAAAAATAGGCAAAAAATCAAGCAATAATGTTTTAATAGAAAAAGCCAATACAGTATAATATGTACTTATATAGAAACAAGTTATGTGAGGAAGATACAATATTTTTTCTTTGAATGTAAATTATTTTTTAGATATTTTTTGGGGGACAGGTTATAATCCACATTATATCCCTGTCCATGGAATATCGAGCCACATTATAGCTGGGCTGTACTGTAATTATTCTTTATGATTAAACTCAAGTATAGATCCAATTTATGTTTCTGTAAAAATGTATTGTTTTGGTACTGTTAATGTAAGAAAATTCTAATGAGAGAAATTTGATGTGAGAAGTACTTGTGGTATTAATAGTCTTGTTATCGGAATGAAAAGTGCTTATATTGGCCATTTGTAAATTAAAAATTTAAACTGGTTAATTATGATTTAACATATTTAGTTATTGATTATTTATTTGCTTAGTAACAGCAGACTTACAGTTGCTTTATTTTATTATTGCTATTAATTTTTTTAGTAAGTGAAAACTGATATGTCCGACTGGCATTCAAACCCAGATCCTACTGACAAAAAGCAGATATGCTTCCATTGTACTACAGAGATTAATTGATTTTATCCTTTTTTTTTAAAGTATAAACAGTTTTTATAGTTTTTGTATTTTATACTGTGTGTTAAAAACAGTGAAATAGTTTGTACACTTAAGAAATTGGGTTTAAAGTAAATTGAAAATCAATTGGTCAACAGTAATTCTTTTGACCAATTTACAACTTGTTCAGTTTGTGAGTGGATGGTAATATTTGATAGCTTCCTTTTTTATTTATTTTAAATTTATTGTTAAATAAGTGGATACTCATATTTAAATTATATACTGTGTAAAAAATATTATTACTGTGTATTTATATCTTACAGATATATATTTATGTATATTCAATCAGATTTGATCAAAAGTAATTATTTATTATGGTTTATGTTGTTAGTGATTTCCTGATTACATAATTATATTATAAACAAGAAACTTGATGTAGAATACTAAACAACAAAATATTCATTTTCCAACAAAAATAATAATAATGAAAAATTAAAATATTGAAAATAATATAATTTTAATAAATTATGTAACCACCTATGGATACATAAAGTAAATGTATATAATAATATGATACTCAGAGCTTTTATTTAACCGATAATAATAAATTCAACCTAATATGGAAATAAATTATAAGACTACCTAAATTAAATGAATACAAAGAATAATTTATTGATGAAATACATTATTAAAGAACAATAAGTGATATATTAATAAAGAAAAATAGCATAAAAAAACGAACATACAAAATATAAATCAAAAGAAAGACAATAAGTAATAGGAAAAACAAATATATATATAATTATCCAAGTAATAGAAATATTAACATTGCAAATATATATGACAAAAATTATTAAACTGTACCATACAAACCAAAAATTCATCTGTACAAGTATAATTTAGTTGATGCAAAGAAATAAAATTCAATAGATGTAATCAAATATAGGGATTCCAGAAAGAATCCCAAATTATACGGTCTAATTTCCAATCAATAGACCAAGGAAAGTAATTTTTGGTTTATAGTGAAGGGAAATTATAAACTAATGTTGACACTGCTGAATATTACCCATGTTGCAGTTTGCCAGTTTGATTATATCTGTTCAAGAAAAAACCAGTGCCTTTTTTTTTTGTGGATTTTAAGTTTATTGTTGCTGTACAACAACTTAAGGCAAACATTTAGTAGATTAGGTCCAGTATGTCAATTAACTATTGTGTGGTTTCAAAGGTTTTTAGAAATGGTAGCATAGATAATGGTAGGTCCCTAGAAGGCTATTCAGTAACAAAAAATATGTTTAGTATGTTTAACAGCCTTCATTCGGAGCCTCCAAGATTTCAATCAGCTACTCTAATTTAAAGCATTGTATTCTTAAATTCACTCACTGTTTGTGATGTTATACAGAAGAGATTATTATTACATCTGTATAAACTTCTAGATGTGAAATCAAATCAGAATATTGTCCTAAATATGTTAAATTTTCGAACACCTAGGCAAGATTTATTATGAAAATTTCTTAGATTGTGTTACTTTCATAGATACTTTTGTTATTTTCATAGAACTTTTTTGTCAAACAGTTGCTTGAATCCTTATAACTAATAAATTTGTGGGCCAGATTTACCAAATGAGACCTTGGTAAGTTGAAGTTTGATCTGGACTTGGTTACAGGAAACATTATAAGACTGTTTTTCTTTGGAGAGAAAGAACATGATCAGCTTTAGGTACTGGTAGGGTCGCTCACCATCCAGCTTGTGTATTAGATATGAACTCAGTGAAAGTTTCCTAATTGGTGGACCAACATGGGAGAGCCTTTTATTTCTTGGTGATCACAAAATTAAGATTTCACACTGTTTGGTTTTTTCTGAGGGTCATAAAAATATTATAACTTGGACATTTTCTGAGAATTTTTGTAAAAAAAAAATAAGCTTCTTAGTTCTGCTGAAAAATATATAATGAAGCACCAAATGATATGGTTCCTTTTTTTAGAAATATACTGCTGAAATCACCAATCTTTAAAATTTACAAAAAGATATTTCTTTAGTGTGACAACTAAGCATATGATAAAACATAAGCTTATTATTACAAGTGCTAAAGGTAATTTAAAAATATTAGTGCTAGACGTTAATAAAAAAAAAAGCAGTAAATGTGTTAGGAAAATATTATGTTACCAAAAATGTGAACAATTACAAAGTTATGAATACACAAATAAGGCATGAGAGTGATTGTTTTATTAAGTTGGCAGAACCGATCTGTTCGATAGTTTTACAAGGGTAAGCAGTCCTACATAGGCTACGGCTGTAAATGGAAATTTTAACATAACTGACAAAGCATATAAGAATTTTATAAAATTAATAATTTATCATTTATAAATCAGTAAACATGCTGAAGATGTGGAAAAGCCATAAGAAATGTTAAAAATATTATTAGTATTGTTATTTTTTGCTGTATCATGTTGTTACATTTTTATTTCTTGTATTTATAAATTCAATGTAGGAATAAAAAGCTAAAAATATTTGGAGGCACAATCATACCAAAGGCATGTGACCTACCGGCTAGCAGATTGTTTCATCATTACACTAGTATCAGGACTAGCATTCTGTAGTATTACTGAACTATGTCCTGTATGAGCATTTATGGTGAGACATATTCTCTTGTTTTTCCTTCTACATGGCAGATATGTTTTCTCTATCCTCATTTTTTTTTTTTGTCGTACTGAATAATTCTAAAGGTTGAATTCATACCATGCCATTTAAATATAAAATTCAGACATACTTCTATGAATGACTGACAGATAGCATTAGGAGAGGCGAAAGCTTACAAGATATGGGTGTCTTGCAACGCGTCAGTGGAAATGCGAAACCAGACAATGGGAATTTATAACACATGAAAATTATATGCATTAAAATAAATACTGCAGTCAATGTGCTAGTGTGTGGCAGTTGATGCAAACCTCATGTTACCTTTTCAGGGAAAAAGGATAAGGAACAGGGAGAATTGAGAGAGAACAATCAACTCTGCGAGGAAATCCTGTCAGAGTGAGATCTGGTAGCCATTCTGATCTTATAAGGGAATGTCTCTAAACGCTGAGTTAGTATCATTAATTGAATTAACATCACTAATATAAGTAATTGTGATTCTATTTTTTCTTATTTTGAGTATATTCGTGTTGTTTTATTTTTTAAATGTATTATATTTATTTTTTACTATTTTTATAGGTGCAGAAATTTGGTGTTGTTGATGAATTATATATCTATTACCATCCAGTTACGAATAAACATCTTGGATTAGCAAGAATTGTATTTGAAGAAACAAAATCTTCTAAATTATGTGTTGATAGATTGAATTGTACGTCAGTTATGGGAAAAGTTTTAAAAGTCTTCCTGGATCCATTTGGTTAGTATTTCTTAATATTCTACTAATTTTTCTCAGTATGTATTTAATTTTTCTTTCATTAACTAAGTAATGATAATACTGTAAAGATGTGATATTGCATAGCTCCTACATTCTGTAGTAAGATTTTGTTGAGCCGAGTTAGTTTGGTTGACCCCAATTTAATACAGCAGCGTTTTGCCTTGATATAACTGTTAATTATTATTTCTTTTATATGTTGCAATAATTTTATTCCTACATAGAAAATTGATTACTTTAATTAAACTTATCTAGTTTTGGGAAATTATTTGTTAAATTTTTACAATTGTGTAGTATTTGGATGTATTAACAGCAACAAAAAAAAACTTACAAAACTGAATTAGATCAGAAATATTTATTTTTCATTATGAAATTAAATAAAATTTTTAATGATCACTTAGAAAATTGGCTCCATAAAATAAAAGCAACGAAAGGGTATAATTCAGAAAACCAGAAAAACAAAAAAGCCTCAAATTAACTAATTTATTTTATTTGAAAGATTACTACTATATAAATTTTATTATACTGTCACAGTATAGCTGATTAATATTGTAAACAATGTTTAAAAATGCTATTATAAAAAATGTTTGATAGAAAATAAAATATAAACTTAAAAATCACTTAATTCTGTAGTGTTTCATATCCGTACTTGAATTTAAAATTATTAAACCTACTGTTACTTAAACTTACACTTTTATAGCATCAAATTTTTTTTACGTAATTAAAAACCATTTCATTCTTTTGTTGAGTATCTTTATTGATCTATTTTTTAATGTACTTTATAATAAGAAATATTTAATATGTTAGGAATAGAAGATGATTTTTTAACTTTGAAAATTTACCTTGGAATCAAAGAAAAATTTGTGATTATGTGTTGGGCCACAAAATATATTTTTTGATCGATTATGTGCCTGTGTATGATGATGATTATGTCTATATTTTGAACTGTTTTAATTCGCAGAGTGTATGTTTTATGTGTTGTGTAAAGATCTTTAAATTAGAATGCTTTTGTATCCTTTAAAACATGTGGAATAACTTAATTACTGTTCATCCAGAATAAAAGGTTTTTAAGCCAAACACACTCAATTGTAAATTACTGTCTCAAATATTCTAACAGGAACAGAAGATTGTTATATAAGTTGGTATTATTTCCTTTTATTTCTATTTCTTTTTTTTAACATTAATTCACTGCTTTAGTTAATTTCAACAATCTATAAAAGTGTAAAGTTGTAGAAAGCTTTATTGCTCTTAGGCAATAAATGTTTTGTAAAAAAACTAATACAAAATTAATAAGTATGTGTAAGGATTGTTTGGTCCACTGATCTTTTAGACTGAGTTTATTCAAAGTTTCTACATATTCATCAGAAGAAATTTCATCTTATCAAATTGGCCAGTTTCAAACAGAATTATCAGACAATGCTGTATCATCAAGTTCCTTCTCGCATGAAATTATAGTCTCATGTACAGAATTGAACTGTGTAATGATTACTATTTATAATGGTTAGGTTTACTGATAATACGTTTACTTCTTTACTCTTACATTCCTTTACCATACCATTAAAGCAGTTATGATCATTTCTTGTACAAATTTCAATACTATTTACTAATTGACATAACTGCACTGTTTTTTTTTGTTTTTTGTTTCTTTAGAACAATCTACAAACCTCTTTAAACTTAATGAAGTAGTGTTCTGTGCAATACTTTATATAAATAACTTATATAATAAATACTTTATATAAATATCTATACATTTTTAAGTTTAATTTCTTGAATTATTTCTTTGATAAATCATTCTTTATGGTGACTGTCTATCTGTTTTTTCTGTGAAGTACAAAATTCTTAATTTTAACTTATGCAGCAGTACAATAAAAATTTACCAGTATTTATGAAATATAGTAGAACAAAAATCATATAAAACTAAAGGTAAATTTTACATGTACACTAAACACAGATTACATTTTTTATATAACTTATTAACTTTTTTCATAATTTTCTCTTTCTCTTTTTTAAAATGTACTCGTATGTTTTATGCCTGTATTTCATGACTGCTTTTTAATAAGTATGTTTTAATTACTGTTTATGATCATCAGTTTGTTTTTACTTGTCTGCATTTCTTGAGCATACTCCTTTGTTATTTTATTCCTGTAGCCATAAGCTCATTCTGTATTGTGAAGAAAATACGTAGGTAAAATAAACTAACCATGCATAATAAATGTTTTCTTACATCTAATTACTGAGATATGGTTATTGCTTTTCCTTTAAAAAATAGTATTCTTCTTACAAACAAAATAAGATATATAATATATCTGTTTGAGTACAATTAAAAAGTTACATACTTATGGGTTTTACTCCCATGTCTGAGCTGTTATAATCCGTAATAAACTGTTTTTAATATGATATATTGTACATAATTTTAAAGGCTGTTCTCTACAGTTTTTATTTGGTTTTAATAAACAGTAAGATATGTGTGGTTTATATATATATTTTTTATTTTATTTTTATTTTAATAATGCAGAAAACACAATTTTCATGCCTATTTCTGTACAGATATTTTTCAAGTTCTATAATTGACAAAAGAATTCTATAAAATGTGTATTGGAAATTTTCTCTACAGTTGTAACCTCAACAGGCCATTTGAATTGTTCAGCATCATTTATGCTTTTATGACCAAGCTGAAAGTAACCAAAGCACTTGTAAATTGTTCTAATTGATGGAACTGACTTGCCATAATATTTATCCGGCTTGGCTTTCAAAAATTGATTACCACACAAAATCCTCTTTGCCCATTTTTCACAAATCACAATACTTGATCGATTCAAATGACTGCCAATAACATAATTATGGATATATATGACTGAAATTTGGTATATACTCCTAGCTGAGTTGGAGAAACTAAGAATGATCTCAAAAATGTACTACAAGTGTCATACGTGTGTGTTTGTTTGTGTGTGTGTGTGTGTGTGTGTGTGTGTTTGTTTGTACATGCATGTGTGTGGTCTCTTAAGCAAAATTTAATTACCAAATGGCTTTAAAACTAAAATTGATAAAAATATTTTTACTTCATATTAGAACATTTTTTTATTACAAAAATAATATTAATGTATATATAAAGTATGACCACATAACGAATACTTGAAAATAATCCATAAAGAATATACACAAATTAACATCTTATTATATAATAATTACAACTAATTTCAACCTTGTAACATTGAAGTCAGTTTGTAAAATCATCTTTGCATTCCATTCGAAGAGCCTTCACTAAACAGCAGGCACATTTTATTTGTTGTTGATTAGTTTTTTAGAAACATTGAAAAATACTACAACATGTTTTTAGTATATTAAACATTTATAAAAAGAATGCCAGTGGGAGCCTTAACTTTGATTTTGTTCATTCATCTTCCTTCATTTACACTCTACTTACTTTAAAATTCATTTTGAAACTTAAGGAAAAAAACAAAATATGCTGCTAATTTACAATAAATATTGCAAACAGAAGCAATTTTAAAAAATCTATTCTATTAAAGTGACGTCAGATGCTGTGGTCATTAGCCACCTGTAAATTTCAGGAGCATGAAAGCATTATATATCCAGTATCATATAATTTCAGTGATCTAACAGAAAATTATTTACTTATACGAGTTCAACTGCTGGCTTTTACCCTTACATTGTCGCATGTCTTTTTTAACAATGTACAACATTCATTTTTTTTTTAACATTCGGTATTCTGAAATCATATGTCATGAGGGATATAGCTTACTATATTACTCAGGACCTGATTATTTTTATTAAAAGTTGACTGAAATCTATAAGAATATCCTTTTAAAAAGAATACCTTAAAGATTAAGTAAAGAAAATTAGTCAAACTGGTTACTGTCATTAAAGTTGCTGACTATATTTACAACAGTGTGCACCAACTATATAATTTTACCACGGCGGTAGTTCCTAGTGGCAACAGTGGAATTGTACAATGTTTAATAATTAAATTGATGCTCTCATGACCGAGGCTAGTGTAGCTGTAGTGTGAAGTAAAATGTAGTCAGTGTGACAAGTTTAATTTGTTTTTAATTATATAAATTTTTATAAATAAAAACTTTAATAAATGACTGACATGAGCTGAGTACAGTTAACTACATTTTTCTGAACCGTAATGATAAATGTAATGAAATTTAAAAGGAAGTTGATTAAAAAGAAGAAACTTAAAGAATTAAAAAATTTTAGTAGATAAATGTGTATACATGCAATAGAATGTGAAATGAGAAGAAATTATTTCATGGTTAAAGTATAATTTAACGAATTTCTGACAAATTTAAGTTATAATAAATCAGTATTAATAAGTGATTATTAGATGTTTATTATACTGCTAAGCAAGATGTATCTGAACAACTGGATTTATTTCATTTACGAGACAGCAAAGTATTATTATTACATTTCTGTTTTAGGATAACTTTCATGGTTCTAAATAACTTCTGTGCAACTAAAAATACTGTTCAATATTGGGGTATTCCATTTTAATTCAACAAATGATCAGTGTATCACTAATTTGGATTTTGATGATATTTGGTATATGATAACTACCCATCTTGTAGTGGCCAAAAAATATTTAAAAAAAATTTTTTTTTGAGTAATAGACTATTTTCTAACTCACCAACAGGTAAAAATAGCAATTTTTGTCATCTTTTCAATGAGCTGTAGCATTTTTATTTTACATTGTACAGAGGGTCAAAAAGGTTTTTTTTGGAGAGAGTAAAGGTGGAACTTCATCTTAGTGTACTCAAAATTCATTTTGTTACTTAACCAAATATTGTAATGTTTACTGAAGTTATGTTTACAGGTTGTTTTTTTTTTCAAATTTTGGGCCCAAAATAAATAATGAAAGGCTATGGGTAACAGGCCTGTTTTTACATTTTAACTCTTATGTACTAATGGTACGTAAAAAAAAAAAAAAAAAATGGATTGTTACAAAGTGTCCTTCGTTAAACAAAATGGCCGCCAAATCATAAAAGTTTGAAAATGTCTCATTTTTGAGGCCCAAAAATCACATGTGGGACAGCTGGAAAAAATCTGAAATGTTTACATCAGTAAGTACTTTTCATGTACTTTAAAACCATATAATATTTATTTTGTTATTCAAAGGGATTGACGAGTAATCAAGCCAACAAAACTGCTAAAAACACCATTCCTTCTAACTGTAAACAACGTATCCAAAAATACTAATGTTATGAATTTTTTCAAATTATAAAAATTATAACCAAACTCATTAGAATGAATAAATTGATTATTAATAAATAGTCAATTACAGAATGATAAATAATAATTCAAATAAATTAACAAGTTGTTCAATTTAACTATTTTACTCCTGCTACTGGAAGTTATGAACAAATTTTGTACTTTTTGATAACAAACTTAACTAACATAACTTAGTGCTCATGCCATTTTTTTTTTTTATTGAGTAGAACTGATTAGTACTCGTTCATCTTTGTTGTAATGTTGTAATGTCCTCTTCAGGTCGTGGATAGAAAAAGCTCTGAAGGTGTGAAACTCTTTAATATATTTTCCAGCTGAACCTATGTTTGACTATCCCTCAATGATTTCTTAAATTAAGTACCAGGACCCTGTGGATGGAAAAAGTGTATTCAATATTTCTCTTCATTTTCTTGTATTTTGACTTCAATGACTTTGCCTAACCACCACATCCCATTGTATACACAGCAGACATAATTTTTACATATTGGCTTTGGTAAACCTATAAAGCAATCAGAAACACTAATGTCCTTGTGTACCGATACTAATGTCAATGTTTCTGATTCAGAGGTAACCTGGACTTTCAGAATACATTTTTGACTTTTTGGAACATAACTGTGAAAGGATCTTGTTTCTGAGACTGTTGTGATTACCTAATAACGAGAACTGAAGTATTCTTCAGTCTCTGGAACATCTTTATTAGAGCAGAAAATAAATGTTATATTTTTAATATTGTCTTTGCAATAATTGTACATTTCAGAAGGTATAGCAATTTGATTGTTGATACTGTCCTTTGAAGGCTTGCTTTAGTCACGTTCCTTTTTACAGTTCCACCAATAGCATCACATGCTCCTTTTCCATGGTATGAAGCAAAAAAAATGCCATTCAGCTGCAATTTCAAAATCTTGATGGTAGCACAAATTTATGAATTTTTTTTGTTTTTGTACTGGGCTATGGAGCTATCAGAAAAATAAAAAAATTGTTTAACTTGTGGTAACAGTGTTTTTACTTTATTTGTAACTTGCTTTTGGAAGCAGAAGAATGATGTAATATTGTGCTTCAAGTACTCACTAATCGCACAGTATCTTTGGTTTTGTAACTTTCCTTCTTTTTTAAAATATATGAGAAATGCATGTACTGTGGTATAAGTTTTTGACCTGTGATTTGACGACTTCATCCTGTATCACAAAAGGAAAATTTTGAGAGAAGTCTCCTATTACAATGCATTCACCCTCCAACAAGTTTTCCTTTTTAATGTTGAGGAAATTAGGTTGTTTCTTTGCAACAAAATGATGCCTTTTTAGACTTAAATTTTCAGTAAGTGTATATAAGTACTCTTGAAATGAAAGAGTTTGAGTAGTTAGTTCACAACAGTCAACAGAAATCCACTGTTTAAAGATAATTTCAGAATCTAAATCATCCAAGCTCTCTTGCAATAATCTGAGTACTTCATTAGTGCCTGGTCATTTTTCACACTGTGACGGTATACACGTTTCATTTTCTACATCACATACCATAGTTGAAAGGAGAATTTTATAATCAAATTTCATTTTTAGAGCAGATAACATGAGTTTTACATTTTGGTGGGTGATACACACACAAACAGAATGACTACCTGACCCACTGGCCAGAACACAAAATTCTGGTCTTAAATCAGCAAATTTTGAAAAACCAATTTTTACATTTTGTTTTTCTTTGAAGGCTGTGAACAATTTTTTTAAGTTACATAAGATAAACCTTTTTTGAATTATAATTTTCTTCCCGTCAGCTTGTCTTACAGACACAATCCTTCTTTCCTTCTTGCCTGGCATCATTCGGCTGTGCTCATCATTCTGGTAAAAATCATGGACACATTTAATAACATTTTCATAAATTATGTGACTGGGTTTCTTTTTACCTATTTGTGGCAAAATTCCACTTGTTTTAACTAATTGTTTGGATTGATGGGCTAAATGCTGATGAATACTAAACTCATTTTGAATTTTTTGATTGCTTCAGCTGCTTGGTAATAAACTTAAACTATTAATTTTTTCCTGGATTGATGTAACTCTTTTCATTGTATCCTTTATTTTAATGATTAATTCTTCACATTCCTTACCTAAATCAGCTTAATTTTGTGGTACTAAACTGTTTTCTTCTGTTGAAATATTTAAATCAAATGAATTGTTTAATTTGCTGGTAATTGACTTAACTATTTTTGTAACTATTTTTTAAAATTGGTTTTTTTGCGCTGCTTGATAATTTTTGAACCTTAACGGGGGGAAATGCCAAGTGCTGAACAAGCTTTATTCACTGACTTGACTATAACAATTGAGGCTCAAATATATCTTTACATTCTGGTTCGCTTTCTGTATCATCTTCTTGTTTTTTTTTTTTGATTAAGTATTTTGTACACAGTGCTCTGCCTGGAATTAATTTTAAATTTGGATTGCTTGTTGAAAGTGTCAAAGATATTTCTCAAAGAGATTTCTTAACCGGTTTAGTGTGACAGCTAAATGAGTCAGAGCAACTTTTCCCATTAATATGAAAATATTTATCTAAATATTCAGTTTTATGAAAAGTACAGATATTTTTTATTTCGGCACATCCCCTTCATAAAGATTTCAATGTTATTTGCTGTTCAGTAGACTCTAAAATATTGTGCAATATTGAAGATCTATTGTAAGTCAATTTGTAACATACTGTTTCAGTGTGAATGCCAATTGAATCATAATCTGTTTTTATAAAATGCAAGGGTTCTTACAATAACAATACAGTTAAATTATAAAACTACCAATTGCACCTCACTTTGTCTTATCCCAGTTTCTCTACAGCTAAAATAAAAATTTCTCTAATCAATAAAATTAAAAATAAAAGATATCGCATAAAAGTGAAGTTCACTCCTAATAAAATTACTTTATAAACAAGAGTACGTTACAGTATTAACACTAGCAACAATACAGGACATCACATTGAAATTAAAACAGTAACTGAGCCTTTTACAATGTTTATATTCAGAATTACACAAACATTCATGTCCATGCTTCTCTATTCACTTTCGTGTTTAAACATGAGTTTGTATGTGAGTCATACTATAAGTAACAAACTATCGAGAATATAAGCTATCTCATTATAGACATATCAGAATATTTTGTATAGTAGGCCTACATTATTATCTGAAAAAATACATGCTGTGAATTTTTTGGATACATTGTTCATAGTTAGAAGGAACAGTGTTTTCAGCGGTTTTGATGGCTTCATTACTCGTCAACCCCTTTAATAACAAAATAAATTTTATATGGTTTTAAATTACATAAAAAGTGCTTACTGCTGTAAACGTTTCAGATTTTTGCCACCTGTCCCATATGAGGTTTTTGGGTCCCAAAAATGAGATATTTTCAAAATCTTGTGATTTAGAGGCCATTTTTTTTTTTAATGAGGGATGCTCGGTAACAGTTCAGTTTTTTTTATAAGTACTTCTAGTTTCTAACAGTTAAAAGATAAAAAATAAGCCTGTTACCCTAAGCCATTCATTATATATTTTGGGCCCAAAATTTGAAAAGAACAATTTGTAAATGTAACTTCAGTAAACATTACAATATTTGGTTATGTAACAAAATGAATATTGAGTCCACTAAGATGAAGTTACACCTTTACTCTTTCCAAAAAGCCCTTTTTGACCTCTGTATGATGTAAAATAAGAGTGCACAAAAAATGACTGTTTTTACCTGTTTGCAAGTTAGAAAAGAGTCTATTACTCAAGAAAATTTTTTTTTAAATATAAAAAAATAGTTTTTTTGGCCACTACAAGGTGGGTAGTTATCATATACCAGATATCATCAAAATTAAAAACAGTGATGCAATAAAATGTTTGGAAATTTGTTGAATTAAAATGGAATACTCCTAAATTAAATGAATCATAATTAGTAGCTGAAATAATGTTTAGATGAATTGGATGGAAGAGAAAGTTGATAAAAATTATAATTACTCAGTTCAACAAAAAAAAGTGCAACAAATACATGTGTAAAATTTTACTCCTTATATTATTTAGTCTTGGATGGCAGAATAAAGGAAAATAAGTAAAACAAATGACACTTGTTAACCTGGAGAAAGTTTTCTGTAATGACAGTTAACAGCATGTGTCATAGAATGTTAAGAATATTATAAACAAGTTTTGGATTTTTTCCTTAACAAGAACTTGGATGTTTTATTTTATGATTTGATTACATTCACTGTGTACTTTAAGTTAATTAAATTTTTTGTATTTCCTTGTTTTTGTTTTTAAATGTGTATGTATTTTACAGGAAGTAAATGTTAATTGCTAAGGACAGTATGGTTGTGTTGTAATTGTATCATCAATGTTCTAATATTTTATTTGTTTTTTGCCAGGACAAGAATGTCGCAAAATATTTTTGCAGCATACTCAGGATAAGAAATCAGATAAAAGAGATGGGATTCAGGATACACCTAAAGATGAAGCCAGTAAAAGGCTGAAAAGTTTTCCTGATAAGGATGAATCAAGTAACAAGCCATCAGCAATACATTTAGGGAAAAAGACCACCTCTAGTTCTGGTAGTACTAACAGTCTTACAAATAGTGATGACACTGATGCCAGTTGGATTGAGAAAGAAGATAGAAAAAGTAATGTTCGAGCAACTACCTCAAACTACAGAGTAAATAATTTAACACCTAGAGACTATCCGACTCCTTGTGCATCAGTGGATTCCTCTACTAGTGATATAGGATACCATTCGGCTCCAAGTGACAGCAGCAGTTATGTAGGATCGGAAAGAACATTCACACCGAACAGTAGCTATAGCAGCAGTAGCACTCCAATTTCATATCATTACCCGCCACCACCTCCTCCATATACCTCTTTACAGAATAGACCTCCGTTTCCTCCTATGCTGCCTCCTTCTCATCCACAACAGAATCACTGGACAGGTCCGCCATGGGTGGACAGCCAGAATACTGTTAGGCCTCACTGGGATCCCTCTGAGCCTTTAAGTCATTCGGGTCACCATCCAGGTGATTCACTTGCTCTTACACATCATCCAACGACAGAACATACCCTTCCTCCTCCTCCTCCTCATCATGCACCTCCTGACCCCCATGGTTTAGTTTCTCATAGATTACCAGATCCTCACCTTCATCACCATCATCATCGTCCACCAGATCCTCATTTACACCCAGCCCATTGTCGTCCTCCTGTAAATCCACATTTACATCCTCCTTCCCTTCGTCATCCTGCTACAGATCCTCTTATTCGACCTCCCTTACAAATTGATAGTCACGTTCATTTACCGGGTTGTACACCAAACACACATACTCTGGCCCCTGTACACCATACACCTCCTGCATGGAACACTGCACCATCAAATCCAACAGTTGTATTTTCTCCAGAAAAACAGAGAAAATCTATACCAAATCAGGTGTGTAGAAGAAGTGAAAGCCCTGAACCTGCAAAACCCCTAGATTTGGATACTAGAATAGAAATGTTGCTTAAAGATCGGACAGGAAGTGGCATGGCTCCACCTTTCCTTCGTATCATGAGCAGTGATTCTGATGAAGAAATAAACAAGTCGCCCCTTAAAAGTTTACGTGGAAGTAAAGGTAAAAAAAGAAAGAAATCTTCAAGTGATTCCGGAGATGAATTGTTTAAAATGCGACATCCACCACCTCCAGGTGTAGATGATGAAGATGAATTGAAAATTAAAGACAATCCTGAAGAACCTCTTTCCACTCCTCCCTCACCATTTCTTTCCAAAGAAATATACCATGAGTGGTTTAGAAGAGGACTTCAGCAGGTAAAAGAAGCTAAAGAAAAAGAGAAACTTGAAACGGCTGGATTTTTGGAAAAAGCTGTCAAGCAGTTAAATAGAGATGATCCTCTTCATAGTGAAATAAGTTCGAGTGAAGATGAAATTTTAACTCGTATTAGTCCAAAGAGTACTAAATTAAAAGATTCTGACTATGAAGATAATGAAAAGAAAACCCCTACCCAAGATGAGCTTGATGATAGAATGAGTTTATCCAGCCTTAGTTCTGGTGATGAGAAAATTGTTGAGTTACCTCAACAGCCACCAAATATATTCACCACTCAGGCACCTCCCCCTCCTCCACCAAATTTTACATTTCCACCCACACATTTTCCACCTCCTCCAATTCCGTATTTCCATCCTCCACCACATGGAACCCATCCATCTTATCCTCCAGAGCCATATTGGCAACGGCCATACCCGTATCCTCATCCTCCTCCACCCTACCCCCATTTTCCACCTGGTATACCACCTCCATTTCAGCACCCACCTCCAGGTCCATCAGGACATTATCCTCATCCTTTTCCAAATAGACTACCTCTTCCTCCTCAAGAAGTGAAGCCACGTATTGCAAATCATCAACCGCACATGCAAACGATCAAGTAAGTATAATTTTATTTGTATGGATTTTTCATCCATAGTAGATATCAATACTACATTGCTAACTAAAAATAAAAACATTTTTAAAAAAATCACTAGAATATGTCTTAATAGATGATTTAAAATAGTTTTAAATCAACCATGTAATGGTAACAGTTCATTTTATGCAATATTAAAAAAAAAAACTGTTTTATTGCAGGTAATTCATTTTTTAAGTTTTTTCAGAGTTTTTCAAAGTTAACTTGCAGAGAAATTAAATATCTTAAACATAATACTATATAATTAAATAACGAATTAAATAATATTAATTACATAGCCACATCGAATGGATGTAGTGATAATTTAATACACAAATTATATTCAAATTAAAAAATAAAGTATTTATTAGAGGAAAAAATCAAACTAAAACATAATAATTCAGGAAATGAATATGTAAAAATAAAATCTAATTTAAGGTATAGAAAATTTAATAAAATATATAAATAATTTAATTTAAAGACAGCATATACCACTAATAATAAAATCATAAATTATTTAAGTAATAGAGATCAAACTAAAACTCTAATAACTGGAAATAAATATGATTTGAACGGACAAGGTTTATACAGTTTAAAATGTGAAGATTACGATTTACGATATATTGGTATGACTAATCGTACCTTTGTAATCAGAGCTAAAGAACATATCAATTGCATAACAAAGAAATACAAAGACCGTTAGAATTTTGCTTAACATATTTTAGATTCTAAGCATAATTATAATCCAGATAAATTTATAGAAATATTAGAGTACTCTAATAATTTGTATAATACTATTAATCTGGAAAAATTCCACATAAATAATAAATTAACAAATTAGATTCAAAGGTGACATTTTATATAAACAAATAATAAACAAAACTTATTAAGTTGGCTAAACTTATTCCACAATCAACAGAATTCATAAAAATTGTGACACTCTTACAAAACAGACGTAATTATTTTAATTTAACTTGTGACATTAACATTTACAAAGTTTTTATTTTATGATGATCAATTGTTATGTCTCTAATTGTATCTTGTGAATTTTATGTATTTTAATTCTAAATATTTTTAATTCCTCCTGAAGATGTCAGAATAGCCGAAAATGTTTGAGGAATCAAATAATTTATTGGTAAGGTGTTTTTAATATTATATTATATTAATTACACAGGTCAACAAAAAAAAAAATTGGAACTGAGATAAAAGTAGGTGAATTAGAATGTATTTTTTAAACTGAATCTTAAAATAAACTCAGTTTTTCTTCATCACCCTCAAATTTTTAGGTATGACCCTTTAAAATATTGAGAAACTTCTTAAATAAGAGAATACAAATATTATAATAATAATTATAATTAAAATTCCTACCTTTATTTTGCATACATTTACATTTATCTTAATTTCTTTTTTCTTATTTTCCTTTTGTGTTCAGTGAAGTCTTCTCTTTTTATCATTCAGCAGTAGATCACTCATCATAGATTCATCCCATCTGCCTTGATAACGTTGTTCCGTCTGCAATATGTCTTGTGGAACCTTTCTTCTTGTTTGTCACTGATGTTACCCAAGTTTAAAAAAAGTCCAAATGAGAATGTAAAAAATGAATTTTCAGTGACATTTTGCAGACTAAATTTGTGTAGTTCACTAAGAGTTCATTTATAAGCTGATCATGATTTTCAGATTTTTTTTTCAAGAAAACCAGTAACAACATCTTTGAATGACTTCCATGCTGCTAGTTCTTTAGGATTCAGTTTGCTGTCAAGTACATTTTCACGAATTAATTTTCTTATTTTTGGCCCATTGAATATTCCCTCTTTTAATTTGGCGTCACTTAATTGTGAAAAAATCTCATCTAAATATTTAAAGCCATCTCCATCTTTATCTAATGCTTTTACAAAATTCTTCATCAGGCCTAGTTTTATGTGTAAAGTGGTAAAATAATACGATCTGCTTTGACAAGGGGAATGTTGACAACATTTTCCTTTCCTGTAGTAAACTGATTTCTTTTTGGCCAGTCTTTAACTGCATAGTGTTTATCTGTAGCCCAACTATCCCACAAACACAAGAAACACATATATTTTGTAAAGCCACTCCGAAGGCCAAGACTAAGCCCTGTCACTTTCAGGTCAGCAATGATTCATCATGAGTGTTCATCATACTTTAGCTTTTAAAGTTTTTGAGATACTTTCATATGTTTCCTAAAGCACGTGCTACCGATATAGAAGTAAACTTATTTAAGTTATGCAACAACACTGCCTTTAAGCTTCTTTTTGATGAGTTTATAAATAAACACCAATCATGAATAACATATATTCAATGTCCAGTTCAGACATTAGCCCCCTAACAACATAGCAGAAACAAATTAAACCATCTCTTCTAAAGTATTTCAGCAAATTTTCGTTTCGATTTCTATGTACTGAAATGTTAGTATCCTTATTTAATAAATTCTCTCAAGGGACACTCAAAATAATGTTTGTAATCAGTTTTCATGTTTTTAATCAGGTTTTGTAAGCAGATTTGATAGTGGTTTTTATTTGCTTTTTGTGGTGAATTCTCCGCAAAACATAACAAAAAATATTTGGAGAATTTTTACGAGCCCAGTTTTTATTCATTGTAAAATTCAAAATGTTTTAATGAATGAAAGTAAACCGAAATTTTACAAAAATACTTACTTAATTATAAAAATAATTAAGTTTTAATTTATAAATACCTAATTATTTAAAATAGTTCATAAAATTATTCACTGTTGAGTGTAATAAAACACAGCATGAAACACACACATACACACACACACACACACACATACATACACACACACACACACACACACACACACAACTTAACAAATCTTGATGTTCAGTAAAATAATACCAAAAGTTGTTTGTCATAAAAATATTTCACTGAATTTATGGCAACACTTATGAAAAAATCTTTTAATATGTGTATGATAAAACCACTGCCACAATCAAAAACACAGCAAGTCATACCAAGAGCTGAACTGTACTGAACAATATGTTGAATTACTCATTGACTCACTGACATGTCTATACATGTCTGGCTTGACATGAAATGACTTCATTCGACTGTTATAAATCAAATAATATAGGTTTACAGCATGCATCACAATATAAACCAGATGTGAATGAGCAAACATACAGGTGTACTAACTTATTTGTATTGTTTGTTCTATGAATGATTGAACAAAAACATTTAAGGGGTTGTAACTTAAGAACATTATATGATGGGTTGTTTTGGAATACATATTCAGATTCAGCGTATAAAATACTATGTAGAACACCTACTCCCTTTTCAGTTCCAGATTTTATGTTGATCAGTGTTATTATTTTAAATGTGAAAATACATTAGAGCATAAAAATCTGATCATTCAGCTTGCCCTACATATTGTATATTTATAGCTTTTACTTGTTGTGAACGTTCTTCTGGGTTTCATTAGAAAAAAACCATGTGAAACAAATGGAAAAGATGAAAATTTTATTCTGTTTTAAGGAATTAGGACCTTAAAATATATACATTGTCTAATTTACATAACGAATGGAGAAAAATTGTGGTATTTTGCAGAGGAAGTACAAATAGGCTTGAACTAATGATGAGGTACAAATATTAAAGGAAAAGACTAATATTTTTCATTCACTTTTTTTAGATTAGAGATTGTGATGTTGAGATGCAAAAGATTGGTTACAAAATGTTTCTGAGGTGGCAGGTTTTCCTTTTCTTAACTGAGGATAAAATTATAAAATCAATCAAAATTTGTCCTAGCATGAATGATGACAATGAGGAAGACAGATGATATCAGTTCTGGGCTTTTTGTTAGTAATTTTTAAAAAATTACATAAAGACTAGGTTTCAGAAAGAGCATTGGTAAGAAAAAGGCTATTCTAGTCCTCAGATTAGTTTTAGAAAGCAACTTAAAAGAATAAAGCCACTTGCATGTCGTTTGTAGGTCTTGAGAAAGAATTTGATAATGTAGAATGAAATAGAATGTTTAAAATTTTAAGAAAATTAGGACATAAATGTTGGGAAGATAGTTTATTATAATCTATACAAGAATCAGATAGCTGCCTTCATTGTTTTTTAATTTGTACATAGAAGAAGCAACACAGGAATTGAAGAAAAAATTTGACCATGATGTCTCCTCCTATCTGAGGAGAAAAAATCAGGATGTTAAGGTTCCTGTTTATGTTGTTCTTTTAGTAGAAACCAAAGATGATATACAATAAATATTGAATGGTAAGGATTTGTTATTAGGAGAGAACTTCAAATTGAAAATAAATAAAAATGAAACAAAAATAATTAAATGTGATATAGAAAGGAGGATAATTACAATTAAATATTAAGATAGGGAAACATAATATGTAGAAATGGGTATATTTTATTTAGGAAATAAAATTACAAATGAACAAAGTAATGTGTAGATAAAAACAGATTGGCTCAAGCAAAGGCATATTTCATTCAGAAAGGAATCTGCTGGTACATAAATCTAAAAATTAGTAAAGGATTTTTGAAAATATTTATGTGGGGAGCATACATGGAAAATATAAAAACCTCTGAACTGTGATATTTAAAGAAATTAGGTAGGTCAATAAGATTCAAAATTATTAAAAGAGAGTGATCTGTGGCAGGATCTTGTAGACAAACTAGGTTGGTAGGCCTTATATTAAGACATCCAGGTTTTTTAATTTGGTGGTGGAGATATGTGAAGAAAAATTCAATTAAAAAAATTATAGAAAAAGATAACAGTTTGATTATATGAAACATAATTATGCATGAAGGGTATAGTAAATGTGGTGAGGTTAACAACAGAACAGAGGAGAATGGAGAATAGCATCACACCAGTCATATGAATGATGACTTTAAAGAAGCATGTTATAAATTCAAACAAATAAAATATTGATCTGACCTAGATACTAATTAATTTAGATTATTAATACTCTAGTGTACGTCTTTTATCGGATTAAAATTAACTGATATTAAATAAATTCAATTATTTGTTGTTACTTAGTGCTATTATTTCCCTAGTAATTTATGTCCCTTGTAACATTTGTCATTAAGGTATTTAATATAACCTTACTGAAATGTAGCTATTCTTGATACTTTATACAGTAAGATTTAATTTCTTAGTATCTATTTTATATTTTGTTTCAGTGCTGTTATTGATCGAATTACTGCAGAGCTGAAACAGATACTGAAAAGAGATTTTAATAAGAAAATGGTGGAAAGCACTGCATTTAAAGCATTTGAGATATGGTGGGACGAGAAACTTGATATGTCTAAGGTAATGTTATTTATAGGAAGTGCCTATCTACATATTTGTTTCTAGTATACGCTCATTATTTTAATGGATGTTTATGATTTGACTGCTTCTGTTTCATTTATGTTTGCTTAGCATTTGTGTTACAGTTTATTAAAAAATAATTTTCTTGAACGTACTTATTTCAGTGAAGTTAAATTATTATTAAGATTATTGTGGGGTTTGTTTTTTAAGTTCACAATAAAATAATTTCTGAAGATTTTAACTGTTATAAAACCTCCAAAAAAAAGTTAATTGTAAAAATAATATGTCAGATTATAGGTTCTTGTGGGATCAGTTCTAAATCTACTCTTAATTAAGCCATTTTGAACAATTTATATAATTTACGCCAAGGTATTTTAATTTAATATGGAAATGTTTTTTTTTTTTTTTTAGTTTGAAAGATTTCTCTCTATTAATTTTAACTCCCAACAACTATTATGATTATTAGCAGGTAATACAGACTAGTAGCTAGCATTCAATGGAAGCTAAATTCAGTGTTGTTTAATTTGGAAAATCTATGGAAACTATTTTTATTAAATATGTCTTTGGTTAGTGGGATCTTGTACTGACTTTCAGGTTTTTTTCCTATTATGGTTGTTACCAAACTATTCCATATTGTGAAATCATTAGGTTGTGAACTAATGCTGATTTGAAAAAAATAAATGTTTTATTAGTAAGGTTGAATTACAGGATTTTTCGGAGGTCCAGGTATACCTGATAGTCACCTCAATCATAGTTGGAAACTTTGTGCAGTCCCTGTATAGGGATTGAAGTTCCAAAGAACCACTTGCAAGTACCTTAGCAAGCACAACCAAGGAACTCCTGAAAAATGTTTGTTGAATATTTATTTGTGAAAGAACTATTTTTATCAGATACTGGAAAACTACTCAAATGTTTATTTTATTAAAGGATAGTTGTTAAAAAAGTAACGTTACAGCAGCCGCAGCATTATTATAATAGTTTGTGTATTCCTCTTTACCGACTCATTTATAACATTACAGAAATCATACTAGTATAGATTTAATTGAAAATAACTTAAATTCAACAAAAATAAAAGCATATAATACTATCAAATATAGTAAATAATACTATATTGACTCATTTAATTTGCATCCTGATTTTAAGATTTGGAAAATAGGATATATATTAAAATTGTAACTGCAATAGTATTTTTTTAAAATATATAAAGTAAATTATTTAGATTCAACATTATTCAGTTCAACATAAAATAAATACGTATATACATACAGTGTAATTAATTTTTTTTTTTTTTTTTACTGATAAATTATAATGTAAGTGATAATAATGTATTTAACTTTCTTAAAATGATATGAGTATGTTGTGGATAAATCTAAATCAAATGATATTTGCTGTCATTATTACCACTTTCTTTCTCAGCACAAATTCTGTTTCTTCTTTGTTACAAAATATAATTTTCACCTTTGTATAATTTTGAAGTGTTACATTTTGTAAAAGATTCTGAATTAATGCTTCTGGAATCTGTTTTTTTTTTACAAATCACTTACAAAGTAAAAATGGAAATTTCTGAATTTTACCTGAAGGGAAAATATATGCATATTTTCTGTTATTCATTTTGTATAAAATCTCTTTATTTTACTTTCAATTCAGTCTGTTTAAATATGCACCAAGATGCTGTAACACTTACTGATTTAATGTTCCTGGGATGATGTTATATTTTCCAGTTGTAGTCTTTTTAATTTTGTTGATCAGATGACCCTTCAAAACTGTCTTAAATAGCATATTTAGTTTTGGCAGCAGTTCTGATGTCCCATAATAACAAAAATGTCTTTCTACAACCATCACAGTTTCAGATTACTTGAAATTCTGTGAGGATAAATATACGTTTGTTAAATATTTATTTACTATATATAGAATTGTTTTTTAAATGTTATTGAGATTGGTAATAGCTCATAATAATATTGTTTATTCTCTGCAAACATCATATTCTGTATGAGATAGTTAGTAGTATTAGATACAGATTTAAGAACATCAACAAGAAGCATGCGATAACATAACATTTATTAAATTACAATCACACAGTTAGGGCTCTCCACAGAAGCGATTGAAAATCACATTTATAAGCTTTTAAAGCTTTGAAATTCTTGTAAATATAAATTTGATTTACCAGACACCTAAATATCACAGTCATGTTCTGAAATTGAACACAAAATAAAATATATAAATGATAATTGATTAACCAACATTCTCCTTCCGCTTTCCCTCTGAGTTGCATAATGGCATAAACTGGAGTTTATTTTTTGGAATAGTTGCTCATACAGTTTAGTTAGTGACTATTTTATTATTAAAATTAAATCTAAAACTTATATTAAAGTATAAGAAAGGATATGTTAAAAGATTGACACAGTCTATCTACTGGACCCAGTCAAGTGCACGTCTACTTACATGGTAATTTAACAATTAGAATTGGCTTTGTATTTATAAAATAAGATTAATTTTTAACTATATTATAATTAAAATAACTTTGAAAATAAAATACTCTCCTTTGGTAGCTGGGGTGGTTTACAACTTCTGAGCAATTTTTTAGCTGCATGATCACTTATACGATTGGTGTCTGTACATTATAACACTCATGTGTTTAAAATTTAAGTGGTGAATGGATTCACTTTCATAGAAGAACTAAGGATTTGCAACTTAATCTCTAGTAATTGAATGAAGCAACCTCATTGAAATATTCCTATATAACCTGACAGTGTTGCTTATACCATGAAGCCTTACTGTTAATGAGAGGTCAGTTCCCCCCCATTATTGAAGTTCTAGGGTGATGTAGTCTCTGGCCTCTCCAGGAGCAATGGAGTCAAACATGTTTATTTGATTAGATTAACTCTTCGTAGGCATAGATTTCATCTCATGCCAAACCTCTTTGAATATTGTGTTAAAATTTTCATTTTTACACAGTGTCATCTACATGAGTAACCGCACACTAAGAGTAAGCGGAAATCTACAAAAGTTTCCTACAAAATAAAATATTAAAACTGATAATAATCACCAAAATTAACCCAAGTATTTTACCAATAAGACATAATTTCATTATCCTTCATATGATGCTTATCAGATTAACAGAATCGTTACTAAGGTCTTTAATATGAAAACAGTACTTTGAATTTAATCATGGTTTGGTAATATCTTACTGGAATTGTCATGACAATGTCTCATCCATAGTATTCCTTATCAGGAAGTTTTAATTTGACCAGATTTAAGACACAGCTGTAAAAAAGCACATAAACCACAGGAGTAGGTATCCAACTTCGCAAGTTAATCGCCAGAAGAAGTTCATTGTTTTAAGGTGCTTAAAACAGATGGTGAGGGACACTGTATTTATGTCTTGAATTAATGATATCTCTCTCCACTGACTTCTATAGTTCAGCACAAAAAAATATAAACATTTTCTTCTAGAAATAAGTTCTTAATTACTTTTTTTTTTGTCTTGGATGAGGTAGTAAATGCATTTTCTTAACATTGTGATGATTCTGCAATGGTAGGAGTGTTCGGGAATAGTTTCCTGAAAGCTAAAGGATATGAAGTAAGAGAAGTTGAGAGATCTGAAGTAATAATAAATGTTAACATCTGAAGCCACATATAAGAAACTGGTTTAAGCAGAACACTGAAGTTAAACAGTGGTTGGGTGAAGTTCCATAGCATGTTGCTTACATTTATTAGTGTGTACCCCACTGAATATTGTTATAAACTGGAATGGCTGAGAAGTAAATTAAAATTTACTGTGTACTGGGATGCCTCTTAGGTGATAATTGTTAATAAGTGAATATGTTCTGATTTGCTTATGTAAAGGTTAAGTATACTTTATTCAATTATTTTTATAAACTATTAAAAATAAACTTATTCTTGATCAACTAGATTATCGCTGTTCATGTAAGTATTTCAACTAATTTGATTTTGAAATTACTAAAAGTAATTATAATTAAAGAGTATGCAATTTAATGCCAACACTTTGAAATATCCAGAAGGAAAAATTAAAAATTGGGTATTTAAAAAAATTGTGCTGTAATCATTTATTATGCAACTGTTAGTTCCAAATCTGCAAAAATTGCAGGTTGGTTGGTGACCTAGGGAAAATAAAAGGCCTGTTCTTTTTTTTTACATAATATAACACTCAAAGGTGGGACTCAAACTGAGTATTGACTAATCTAAGGTACCTTTCTATTTGGTCCTGTTTATATTATAGGAGTTTAGTTTTGTAACGTATTTGTTCTTGTAACTTTTTAGATTATCTGTCATATAATAGATGGTTAACTTTCAATAAAAGAGGTATAATCATTTGAAAATTATGCTCTGGCATTTCTTATGAGTATATGCAAGTTGCTACTAAATCATTAATTTAATACATTTGCTATTTTTCACTTGGTATAACTTGAAAAAAATGCTTGTTTGGTGTTAGTTATAATTATTATTCTCAGAATTTAATTTAAAGATGTATTTAGTAAATTTTCTATTTGATTATCACATGATTTTTTTGCTATTTTAGAATATCTGTATAATTTTTTTCTTATTTCATTTGCAGATATTTTCCTCCAAAAAAAAAAAACAGAAATATCTTTCATTCAGATTCCATGATTATGAAAATAGCAACATATTGTGATTATTTTGTTTCTTATTCGCTTTTCAGAGTGCTATAGTAGATCCATCACAGGAGTCAGAAAAATCTGCTTCTTCATCTTCTGCTGTGGGACCGTTATCAGGTGTTAGCAGCAGTGGTACTTCTGGCCAGAGTCTTATGACGATACTCGATGCCAATAGAGATACACTAGATCCAATCGCTCTAGGAGGTTTAGGACTTGGATTTAGGGCAGCTATTCCAAAAATGCCTTCTTTCAGGGTATATATATATATATATATATATGGACACTTTTTTAATTGTTATTTTTTTCATTACATGTTTCCCTTCTCTGTAATGGTGATGCTTTCACTACCGCTTTAGGAATTGGGTTGTAATCCCAGATGCCATTTGTATTATTTGTTTATAGTTAATTGCTATTTAATGCTATTTTAAGTTACTAACATTGACTTAATAATAGAAATAATTAAAAAAAATGTAATCCTAGTATATTTTGCATCTAATCCCTGGCAAATTTCTCATCCCATATATTTTCCAAAGTATTTAGACACCTGTTGATGAATAATGAATGATTTTGTATTGTTCATTTGAACAGAACTTACTCTTCTCATTGTGTATATACAAATAAAGATTCAACAATTTTTATGTAATGTAAATCATATGTAATCTAGGCTTACTTCTTCTTGAGTGCTAACAACTTCTCATAAAAAAGGGTAAACATATTAATGTGCTTAGTCAGTCAGTGATGATGATAATCTATCTTTCCATTTTTTCAATTTTGTATTGCTAGCATATTCATTAAACAGATATGTTTACATTCTACAAACTGGACAATAATAAATTTATCTATATGCTATCTGTTTTCATTGCTGATTAATATATAAAATAATATGTAAACTTTTTCTGATTGTAATATTCCTAAGCTAAGAAAAGTTGTACTGCTTGATCTCCTGAAATAAACTGTATTATTGGTAGCATTGAATAGTGAAATATTTATACAAAGCTAAGCAAGGCTACTTAGCTTTGTATAAATATTTATATAGTGAAATATTTATATAAGGCTATATAAATATTTCACTATTCATTCATTATAGCTGTTTTAGTTTACTACCATCTAAAGAAAGCAGTTTGTATATAACATATGTAGTTCCATAATATGCTGAGAGCAGTGATTCCCAAACTGTGCACCGTGGTGCCCTAGGAAGCCATGGCCTCTTCACAGGGGTGCCTTGAAATATTGTAAAACCTTCATAATTAATTGAACCAAGACATTTATAATTATTAATGTAATGTTAATAAAGTAAGAGAATAATGAAGATACATGAGTTGTTTTATTTATTCTTATCTTTTACTTACGAGTTGTAATACTTTTACTTGGGTAGGGTGCCATGGAAAAACTGTAATTGAAAAAGGGCACCGCAACTCCGAAAAGTTTGGGAACCACTGGTTTAGAGCTAGTACTCAGCATCACAACCTGTTCTCCAAAGCATATTTATGACTGTAGAACCTGCATGCGATTCAGTATAGGTATTTGCAGATTGCAAATTGTCATATTCCATAAAATTTTATTTTATTTAAAAAAAATTAATTTGCAATTGTTTTCTTTGTTTTTTAAGCAGTTTATTGTTGTATTTTTGATTACTCAGATAAAAGGGATACATTATCGTATGATCTATTTATTTTAAGTAATTAAGGTATCCAGGTTTGGATAAATTGGCAGTATTAAAATGGTAGATCTTTCATTATTAAGCACAGGAGCATAAATTGTGACATTAGAAAAAAATCATGACGGTTGCTAAAATTTCAACAACTGGTGATGAAGTTGTGAATTATTTTAATCCTTTTAACTTTACTTAGGTTAAAAACTAGTTTTTTAAGAGTCGGGATGTTTTTTAATGGTTTTATTTTTTCATATTATTCTTTTATAGGCTAAGTACTATTCCCCCCTCAGTATCACCCCATCTGATTAAAGTTTTTAAAGATTTAATAGAATCAACACCCTTATACATGATGTCCTATATAAATTATCAGTTTTATGATTCCACTGGTAAATCAACTTTTTTTTTAGGGAATCCCAAAGTATCAGAAAGTATAAAAATCAACAGACATTATTTTTTGTTAGGGGGATCAATGAGTAGTATTGAGTTACATTATCTTTTAAGATAACAAATAAATCACCTCATAGCTTAAATTTTAGTTCCTCAGACTAAAATTTTATTTCAGATTATATGTACAGCATCATGCTATGCCAAATAATGCAGATGCTTCTTCATTAAATAAGACATGGCTAATAAGTTTTGTGAAACATTTTAAGCCTATTTAAGTTGATTGTATTGCAAATTCTTTTTGTTACTGGATTTTGAAACTTATTAGCACCAGAAAAAAATTATTTTAAGTTGCATAACTAAAATTTTAATACAAGCATTATAAAGAAGTAATTGATCTTGGTTTGGTGATCAAGAAAAACCTTTTATTTATGGAATTCAGGATCACAGGTACTTACAACTGTCCATAAAAAAAATAATACAAGTTTATTTTGAAGAAAGTTGTAATTCAGTTGAAAGTTTTTTTATACTAAATCTTTTGCATCTATAGAAAAAATTAATGTTTTGATTAAAAGTTAACCTTAAATAGAACAAAAGATTAAAAACAAAACTGTATAACCAAAAAGGGTTCAATGGGACAACTAAAGGATTGTAAGTTGTTCAAGTGTTTGAATAACTTCCATATAGAATCAATCTAATCCAGATTAAATGTTAATCCATTAGTTGTTGGTTTTCTTTTAACTGTTGTCCAATACAGCAGTTATACAACTGGAAAAACTTTTTTGATAAAAATTTGTAATTATGATTTGAAATATCTGTATTTGTTCAGTACATATACTTTCTAGTAATGCAGTTAATGTTACTGATGCTTTTAACTGATGTTTGTGTTATTTGTATTCTATCATTTGAAAACAGAAAGCTCTTACTTAAAAATGAAGTAAAGTTCGGAAGACTTTTTGTATTGTGTATGTATCTTTTGAATACGCTCTTGAAAAAATTCTACTAGTTTTTATTGGCTCACTTTATTTTTTGTAGAGAAAAATAAAGGTGCCATCTCCTCCACCTCTTGACGAATCTTCTTTGCAAGATGATGGAAGTGATCAAGAAGAAATTGTTCACGCATCAGATTCAGAGTCACAGGTAATTAAAAGATTCTTTTTTTTCTTTTTCTATAAAAAATTAATTTAAGAATTTATTGACTATGTTAAGAATTAATTGATTATCATTTATGTGAATTGATTTGATTTAGTATTTTTCCTTTTATATTGGCTACTAAGGTAGTCTGCCATCATCAAAGATTGTATCGCACTTCCAGGGCTTAATACATCATTGTATGTACATTCATCGTCTTATTTCGTCATTCTTCATCTCACTGAAACATTCAATTTCACCTAAGCATCAAACAGATTAAAAACAAACTCTGAGCATTGTTCAAAATTGTATAAAAAATGTGTCGTGTCAAAATTAAAAAAAAGACGAATGAATAAGGTGTAAACAGGCTTATCTGTTTGAGTAAGGAACACTATTTAAAAACAACATAACTAAATGTTGTGTTAAAGTTGTATCAAGATTTAAAACTAAAACAAACAACTAAAAAATAAAAACACTTTAATTGTACTGTTGCAGTAAAAAAATTCATTAGAGTGCTCACAACAGTTCTTTTTTTTGTTAAAGAACTGATTTCTCCTATTACGCCTGAATATGATCAAAATTCTTCATAAAAAGTGTGATTATTTACATGTGCTTCATGAATCTTGTTTGGGAATCAGCATACATCAACTTTTAATCAGTTAGCACACAATTCCTCATTTCATTACCGTGATCTTAGTCTGTTGATCATGGTTTATTATATTTTCTTCAGTGTGAAGATTTGCTCCCATTAGCTTCTATAATTACTATTTTTTCCTAAGTACAATAAAACTCGCATGTTACTACAGATATTTTCATTTCTTACTCAATCTATATGTGTACACCTTTCTAAACTCTTCAAGAAAATCACTTTTTGTATGCTGCTGTAATACATCAGTGTGATGTAGCAGTATAACAACAGCTTAACCAGAAGCTTTGTGTGGCAGTGAAAAGATGAGTAATCAGTGATATTGCACCAGCCCTTTACCTGAAACTGGTTCTAAACCACATTCTGGGAATTAAGTTTTTTCTATCACTAATATTTTTCAAAAACCTTTTTTTAATCAATGTACTCATTAGTAATGTAGAAGCATGCTTGTAAAAAATTGACACCTACTCCTCTTTGAAAAAATAATCTGTCTGAAATTGTTGGAAGGAATTGTTCCAGAATTGAAGTTTCGTTTAACTATAATATTAAATTTGAACATAACTCTTAAAATTGATTTGAATTTTATTTTCGGAATCTTGGCTTCACAAATACGTCTTTTTCAAATCTGTGTTTACTTATGTGTGGTTTTTGCAGATTTTGTGGAGTTTGCAGGTCATTGGTGATGACCCACATAAGAGGCAAGTTGATAACGTAAAAATAAATGTGTTAAATTGAAAATGTTGAATGACATATATTGTTACAATATAATAAAAACAGTAATTTAAAAACTGTGAATGAAATACCATTAAAAAACAATGAAACACCAATTTAAAATGGCAATAAAAAATAGTACGAAAAATTTTAAGAAATTATTATGGAAAAAAAAATTTGGTATAGTTGACCAAGGAATACATAACAGTTAATTTTCATATAAAAAAGTAGGTCTTTATAATTGTCCCATGAATGTAATATAATGATGACTAGAAAAGGACAGTACAGGTTTTTACTAATGCTTATATTTTTAACCGTGAATCATAATGTTGCTTTTTCTAAACGGGCATATGTTTGATTTATTAACAGGTGGAACTGGGTCAAGATGCTGAAAATGTTTCGAAGAGTGCTTCCTCATCATTGCAACCAGCAGCAGAAGCACATATACCTTCTCATTTGTCAAGTGATGGTTCTTCATCCTCATCATCATCATCATCATCATCATCATCTTCTTCTTCTTCATCTGAATCATCCAGTTCTGAATCTAGTTCTGAATCATCAGGTGAATCAAGTAGCGAGGAAGAAATTGAAACACCCCTTGATCGTCTTGATTTACTTGATATTGAAGATATTGAAAATTTCAGGTATATTTTATTACTTTAATCCTATATTTGAGAATTATTGACAGATATCTGTTGTAGTATAAATGAATGGGGTGGTTGCCATTGGAACATACCAAACTGATGTCAGATTTACAAGTCAGCATTTACATCTATGTGAGGCTTGTTTCTAATTTCTAGTTTGTGTCTGTTATAATTTTTATCTATTATCAGAAATAAAAATATATAAGACATTACATATTTAACTGGAGATTTAATTATGATTTATGCTACATTGTTCTGTATGACATATTTTAAGTTAGCTTTACTCAATTGGTACTTCAATAGATCCATATCTGTACTGATACACAACTGATATACTCATTCTCAGGTACCTGCATCCTCAGCATTGATGTTTTAGAAGCTGACTTAAAGTTGAAGAATCTTAAATGTTAAGAAAGGATAGGAAAAGGGGTGGATGATGATCTACTTATGGAGGTAATACAGCATAAGACAAACAACCCCACCAAGAGAATGGCTTCAAAGCTCCATCTGGACAAAGAAAGTATACATTCTTCCTACGGATTTTAGACAAGATATTAGGGAATTTTTTTCTAGAATGGAAGCATCATATACTGATCAATGGTTTTATGTTGGCCAGCTTAAATATATGCCACAACATTGTTTTCCTTTCAGTAAATGAAGAGCTACTCAAGACAGGCTCAGATGTCCTAAAGGGACATCCTCCTCTTCCTGAAATTTTGTGTTGTGTGGAAGCATCCAACCAACCTAGTGTGTAGATTAAAAATGTTTGGAAAAATATTTTTATGTTAAGTTTTTATTAATGTGTAGAGCCAGTAAAGTATAAATCTAACTTTATATATTTTTCTTCAGTGGAATAAAGACTCCAGAAGGCAGTAGTACACCAGTACCTCATTTTGATGAAGAACTATGGAATAGGGATGCAGTTGTATTTGATGAAGAAGATTTAGAAATGCCATCTGAAAAAATTGCACCTAATTGTGATAAAGTAGCTACAGATAATGGACCGTCTGCAGCTGCAGCTTTGCATGAAGTTTCAAGCATTGGTGATAAACTAGGTTTGTATGTCTTTTTTAAATAAAAATTACTATGAATGTGGTTCAGTGCAATGCTAGAATGTAATATAAAAGACATTGTAGGAGGTAATATTTTGCATTAAAAGCTATTTGTCATGGTAATTCTGTATTAATGAATAAAAGATTTCATTAATGTTGAGTATGTTACCCCAATCTCAATTACTGTTAGTGCAATTTGAAAAAATTATTTTTCTAATTAATGGGAGGATACAAATAGGATGAGTACACACTGTAAGTTAAATATGCTGTTTAATGAAGAATGAATATGAATGGAAATTAAGGCAAAATTTGATTGTTAGTCATGTTAATTTCTGGTAAAGAATCTAATTTTTCACGGTACTGGTGTCACTTAAAATAATTCTTTGTCTCTTATGTATTTTTTTTAATCAAAATTGAGTAATATGTTTTGCTATTCAAACTGTATTTCTTATATATTCTGTTCAGAATATATTATTAGTTGTTATCCTTGAGCTATCTACATACATTAAATTTCCAGGTGTTTTAAAATCTAAAATCAGTCTGCTGATTTTATATTTGCTACTTCTTTTGTTTGGTTTAAGTATTATGAACTGCTCTGGTTATTAGTAACTAATAACTGTCAAAATTATATTAGAAAATTGCATATAATGTTAACATTTTTCATATGCAAGGACCATTTTCATAGATTTTCCTTGGACCACTAGGATTTTATCATCCTTCAAACAAGCAGTTCTTCAGAATACTATACAAGTTGTTTTTATAGTATTAATATATCTTGTCTTATCTGTGGTTCATTAGTCGCTTTTATTTACATATTAATTTTGAATACTTTACTTTTTCTTATTTAAAATTATTCTTTAGAGCAAGCCGGAAATGTAATGTCAGTTCTACATTTTCTATCATTTGATTATTGATTAGGGATTTATGCCTACTATAATTATTATAATTTTTTAGAAAGATCGTAGAAACTAGCTTCTGTGGTTTAGTGGCCAAAGAAAGTTAAATATCACAAATACTGCCCAACCTGATCTGTTTTACTACTGCTTTACTACTACACCAGTACTACTACTATTTACTATTAATAGCAGTACTACTGATATTTACTACTACTGTTTCTACTACATTAAAATTACTTTATGATATAGCTGTCAACCAAACTTATTTAAGATTATCCACTAAACTCAGCATCACATTTCCTTTCCTCTGATCCTCATTTTATAACACCTTTATTCTCAAACCAGTCCTACCTTCCATTTATGTACTGAATAAAGAATGATGTCCTGATACAGAACTCCTGAATTCAGACTTCACCTTCATAACATTAAATTTAACTATATCACTCAGCTCTACATACTGATATCTATCTGGTGAAAAACATTTTAAGCCATCTCTATACATTACGACCAACACGTAATGTTTTAGTGTTGTAGAGTTGTTGCATCTGCATTGTCTGTAACCTTACTGGGATCTAAAAATATACAATAACTTATTGTTATCTAGACTATCAATAAGGTATTCAAAACAATTATCAATAACTTTGGTTTTAGAGAACCTTATGAGCCTTTAATGACCACGGTTTAAAATTTAATTTTGGTATGTATAATTCATGACTTGTTTGCTAACTTTTCTAGGATCATAAAAAAACAAGCATTAAAGATGTAATTGACTGTTTCCAAAGAATTCAATCACACTTCTTGAAAATAGGTTTGAATTAGTAAAAACCATTTGATGGACTTAGTGGATTTTTTTTCAAATATTAGGTTATTATTTTAATCAAACATAATTCATTGGAAATCTTCCTTATTAAAAAATAAATTATTTGCTCTGTTATAATGATTCCTTTTTGTAACCTTAAACATTTTTTTTTACAAATTCTTTATCTTTCCCTATGTCCTGAAATGTTGCTTTCTGACCAATTTACCATTTGATGTGTCATTCCCTCATAGTTTCTTTCAAATTTTTGCTATATTTCCTTCCCATTTTATGTATAGCCAGTTTGCTTGTGTTCAGCATAGCTTCCAGAATTTTTTTCATAATTCCCTTGCTCATGTGCAGTATATGCCTATACTATGTTAGTTTTTTTCATTCAATTAACATCTACTGAAGGGGTTAGTCTTAAAATAAATTTTATATTTAAATGTTTCACATATTTCCACAATTTCTTTTTTCCAAGGTATTTCATTTCTGCAATTGTCTGATACCTTTTACGCTGTGATTTCTTTGTAGATTGTCTAGCTCCTTTGGTAATTATTATAAATACATTAAATTCAGTATTATTTATTGAATTTATTCCTGTTTCACTATTTATTCTTATCTTAAGTGTTCTACAGCCTTTTTTGTTCATGTATTATATTATTAATACTTTTTTACTTTGAAAACCCAATAAACTTTTCTTAAGTCTTTTTATATATTTTTTTAAAAATTATCTGAAATTTTCATCATTTGTTATGTAAAAATGAAGTTATATAATTTTAATTAATTAATTTAATTTTAATTAATTGCCTGGTAGGTGTTACACTGATTCTAGTAAGTTAATAGAAAAGAAGAATGTAACATGTCTGTTTTTATTGAATCTGCATCAACAATTGATTAATTTTTTTTTTAAATAATAGTTTGTCTCAGTGATTTTTATGTTTTTGCTAATAGTTATAGCTATATATATATATATAAATTAATTTCTTCAGAGATTAATCTGTATAAAGTTAAAAAAAAAACCTCTGCAGGCATCTAAATTCATAAAATTTAATCAAGTTTAAACTATTGTATAGTGTGACTATATGTAATTTTTTTTTTATTAGAAATCGTATGCATTCTAAGATATACATATTCTTTAATAAGATAAATAAAATTTAATATTGTGGTTAAATTTGATGGCCTTGTAAATTAAAAATTTCTTCATTATGCATATCAGAAATGTGTTTAATGCTCATAAGAAAAAAAAAATGATAAAACTGTTCAGGTAAACAGCAAATTAATATTTGTAATAATCATGAAAATCCATGTACTGTTAACATTTAACAACTACACAATTAATTTTTAGAACTGTACATTTCTCAGTTATATCTAAATTATATATTTTTATTTTATCATTTGTAGTAATACTTTTATGAAACTGAATTATTTGCCAAATGTCAAGAAATATCTATTTAATATTTATGAAAATAAACTAAATACAAATTTTTCAGCATTGTAAATAATGACTCTTTACTTTCAGAAAACAACCGTGTTTTTTTTTTTAATAATCCTACAAATTTAAAATAAGTGGAAAGTCAAAAACTAATCAACCATATATCATCTTATCTTTAATATCCTCTTCTACATATTGTTAAGATATGTTTTACTTTTTTAATTTTTTGTGAATGTTTGGTGTTTATCCCTTAATGATAATTTAATTTAGATTATTTTAATTTAAGTTTATAAGAAATAATTTAGTTTTTCATTTTGTTTAGTGCCAGCTTTAAGTAAAAAGCAGCAAGTAAATGGAGCATTTGATAATTTACATGTCCATGAAATGGAATTACAAATTGATAGACTTGAAGAAGGAATTATCCATGATGATGATGGACAAAGTTCTCCAGCTCCTCAAATAGCAATGGAACATTCATACTGTTTGCCTACTTCAAACAAAAATCATTTGGAGCAGATAAATAATAGCGCTTATAAAATTAGTGATGCTGACGCATTTAAAATGTCAACTGATGATATGTATATGAGCCAAAATTACAAAAATAAATGCAATATGGAAGCTGCATTTCACGATCATGGCTATACTAGTTTTAGTGGAAAACAGAAACGAATTGCTGAAAAAGAACATCCACTTCCCAAAAAAGAACTGTCTGCAATCAGGTATATAATTGTGGTTTTTTCTCCATATTTTGTTTCTTATCTCATGATTATTGTTTATTGTTGTAAACTAATTTTATAATTCAATGTAATTATATTTTTTTAATATGCAATGAATAGTCAAAAATCATTCACAAAGTAGAGTTTCGCTGAGTAAAAATAAAACAATTAATATTTGTTGTTTATAACAGAACATTCCGTATCTTTCTACACAGTCACTGCTTAAATATAAACACTTATCATATTGTATCACTAGTTTTTCTATTAAATCATTTTAGAAATCTGCTTCTACTTGTTTCAACTGATCAGTGACAACTTCTTTGATTCATTATAATTTCCAAAATGATTGCAGCCTAAAAATTTGTTTAGTTTATTAGGAAAAAATGAAAATTACTGGAGGCAAGATCAAGGGTTTTGTTGGTTACTTGGTACCTTCCTGCCAGGCCAATTTTCAGCTGAATCAGCATTATTGCAGAAAGTATTTCTATGTAATGAATTATGCTGTTTGATCTATAGATTGCTTCATTCATTTTGTATTATGTTTCAGAGCTGGTTAATTGTTTCATAGTAGGCTTGCTAATTTATTGTTGTTTTAGTTGTTAGGAAATTGAAGAGTAAAAGACCATTCTAAAAACACTTGCAACATTTTTCATATGCTGGGAGTTTACCTAACTTTCTTCAATTTTGAAGGAGTTTCTGAATTATACTATATTTTATATCGATCAAGAATTGCAGACATTTCCCATTTGTTTTTTCTTGTCCCCATATAGCCATTGAGGAACCCATCTGGCAGCAATTTTTTTTTATGCCTAAGATAACATTTTTGTTTGGGGGAGACTGTGAAATCTGAAGAATTGAGCTGTGCAATTCATCAGTAGTGATTCATGTCCTTACAATTTAATATTTTAATTTTGATTTTACTTTAAGTTCACATGTGATGGAAGTTTTGTTACTTCAAAAAATCAGATTAACACAAAAGAAAACTAACTGACTGGATTTTTAATGGAAGATTATCTTCTGCAGCTGAAGGCCTGTATGCTGTGTGCTGATGTTCTTTACTTTTTGAACTGTTGTTACATTTTAAAATATTTTAATGATACAAAGTTATATTGTAGCAGCAAGAAAAAAATATCTTTTTCCTACTTAGGGACTATTTAACCACTGGGAAAGCCTCTATTCAAATATTCTGCTCTTCCTGATCTCAGCTAGCTGTTCCATTCTCATTTTCTTTATTCATTTTCCACTTCTTCCCAGATCTTTAATAAACATCAACATTTCCAAATTTCCTTGACTACCATTTATATTTTCTTTTAAACCTAAAACTCTATCTCTAGACAATTGGTGTTTGTATTGCTGTTGCATATCACGTAGATAACTAACTTAATAATTGTAGTCTGTTGTCATGAGACAATGATTTGATAAATTACACTCCTAAAAGCAACAGTAAGAGAATAAGTCCTATTTTACCCTTGCTTACAATATTAAAATTTACTGTTACTTGTGCCTAAGACATCCATTATTAGATTGAGACAATTTATATTTAAGGAAAGGTTGATTGCTGTAATCATTGTAATACAGGATGGTCTTTTCTCTTTAGCAATACTAATTATTCTGTATTTTTAAATTCTAAGCGGAACATTATAAGCTCAATTACAGATAATTGAATGTAATCCTGATAATTGTCTTAATGAAAGTTACGCCAGACAGTTATAAGTAGGTCTCAGCGTAAAATATTTCATGCTGGTAATCGCTTGACTTTTATTTGCTATACAGTTCAAATAAAAGAGATGAAAAGTAATTTGACTTCATTTTCAAACGTTAGAATGCCTTAAGACATGATTTGAAACATTGTACAATTCCTTTTGTCTTTATATTTTTCTTTTTATTAACTTATTTCATTTTACTGTGTCACAAGTGCCCTGGGAAGGTTCAAGGTCACTCATAAAGTATTTTTTTTTTATTGATCATGGAAAAAATAATTGATTTTTGGTGATGCCATGATAAGCAACTATTGTAGTGGTGGGTGTACCACTACAAATCCAAATGGAAATTGAAGCAAAATTGATGTTCATAATTGGGGTGAAAAGGATTCAGATAAACAGGGATATACCTTACTTTAAATTTACTGATCCTATCTCTATTGTTTTTTTTTTAAATAAGTACAAGGTAGATGACAAATTGTTTCAGTTGTAGTTTAATGTCAATATAATATGAATTCATTTTTAATAAAATCTGATTTGATTATTTTTACAGGCCTGCAACATTCCAGAAAAGAGATATATTAGCTGAGATGTCAATTCTGTACGAGTTCCTTACAAAAGGCATTGATGCAGAAGATATTGAATATTTAAAGACAAGTTATGAAGGATTGTTGTCAGATGATGTGCAGGGATACTGGTTAAATGATACTCATTGGGTTGATCATCCTGATATCCTTAATAAATTATTATGGCACTCAGTGTTGCTTGAATTTTTTTTTCCTCATTTGTCTGATTGTTTGGCTGCTTTGTTTCATTTCTGTGACAGTCTCCTTGTCTAAACCTACCTCTTAAACCCTACATTTTTAATTATTTGTGTTTTGTATTTTAATCTGCTCCTCTGTTTTTATCCATTAGATCTCCTGGAACCAGATTTAAAAACCTTGTGGTTTAATATACAGGTGATCATAGAATATTCAGTGCATTTTAGGTGTTGATAAAAAATAACAAAGCAATGTATTGTCATGCATGTTTTATTGATGAACAAGGCATTTCAAACAATTTTTTTTACAGCACTTATTAAACTTCAAACAAGTTCCACATGAGCATCTTTTATGGTGCATAAATGTCTAGACAGTATTCAGTTTCAGCTACACATTTTGAAGAATATCGAGTTATTCCATTAATTACACCTTCAATTCTTCTTTTTTGTTCACTGATGTTGACAACCTTTGTTGCGGACATCTTGTCTTTGACAAACCCCAGAGAAAGAAATCAAGTCGCATAACGACTGGTATTGAGGTTGCCAGGATATTTGGCCATCTTGGCCAATTCAACATTGACGAAATTGTTCATGTAGGTAGTTCCTAACATGAAGACCACAGTGTGATGGTACACCATCTTGTTGGAAGTAAACATTTGTGATACTGCTTCAATTTGTGATACTGCTTCGGTTACACATCTATATAATTAGTGGTGCTAGTAACCATTGGCTTGGCAAAGAAGAATGGTCTGATAACTTCCTAAACAGTCAACACACACCAAACATTAATTTTCAGTCTATCATGTTGTTTGTCAAATGGTATGGGGATTCTTGCTTCCCCAAATCTGATGATTGTAATAGTTAAAGTGACCAGAAACGTGGAAAGTAGCCTTGTCAGAGAAGATTACTTTTTCTAAAAATGAATTATCTTAGTTCACCTTGTCAAGAATGTCCATAGCAAAATTGTAACATGGCCTTATAGAAAAAAATTGTAACATAGCAAAACTATCATGGCCTTATTCTAAAGGAAAACATCTATGAAAAATAATAATGGATCTGCTTTCATGAAACTTTTGTATGCATATTGCTTTCTCCTGCACGGCAGCCATTGCTCAACTGATGATCCCTCCTACCATTACATTGTACCAGCATGTTGATTTAAGATCATCAGTAACTCTAGTATCTACTGGTGTTTGAAAAACAATCAACATGTGCCATATTGCTTTTTTAATTTTTTATTAACCCCTAAAATGCGTTGAATAATTTATATTCACCTGTATTTAAAATTATAAACCATTCACTTTCATATTGTATAGAAATTGTTCTTTCAGAGCTAATCATGCAACTCATTTAGTGGAGTTACTTATAACATTGTTGCTAATTACATCCATTTTAAAAAGGTGTTTTATTAACCTCTTTAGTATATAGTTGAATAATATTCATGATCTGTGTTATTTAATTTTAATGAGTTTCTTCTTTTCAGGTTTATTATTGAAGCTGATAATGTTATTGCTAAATTTGGATATTTTGAATTTTAAGATTTTGATTTTCAGATTTATGTATAAATTATTTAAATGTTTTGGTTAATATAATTTTTATATTTATATATATATATTGTTGACAAATGGCTTCAACAGCATGGTGGGACTACAGCGCTGCTATGCTGGGAGAACTGCATTGTAAGAGTGATGCTTGTATTAGCGCATACGTATACTGTGTGCCAGCTCACATCATTGCTACTGTGTTCGCCCGCCAATATTAGGCATATATATATATATATATATATGGTAACTCCCACCCACCAAAGACGGGTGCATACAGATGGATCTTGCTGTAGTTGAGTTGTCAGGCCATAGTGTGCAGGTTTCATCCTGGAGATGTGTACCTTTAGCCGGGTCAATTTCTTTCTTGTCAATTTCATAAACTTGCCCTGTTCATTGAAGGACAATGTACAGGCCTTCCCATGGAGCCTTGAATCCTGCATATTGACCATCGTGAGCAGGGCCGGCATGCTGTCTAACAATCACTTGGTCATCCTCCTTGAATGTTGTTTGCTCCTCTCTGTTGCCGGTGAACGTTTTTTGACAGTAGACCTCCTGGTGTGCTGCTGCCTTCTTCTCTCTTTCCTCAGTGGGTTGAGGCAGTTCCTCTGCTTTTGGGTGCTGTCAGTTCCCAGGTCTCTTTAACTGTCTCCCAATGAGCATTTCGCTAGGTGACGTGCCGGTCATGGCGTTACCCCGATTTCTTAATGCGAACAGCACTCGTGACACACTTATTACATGTTAGGTGTTGGACATCCTGCTTAAGGGCTATTCTCAGTGTTTTCTTCACCTCCTCATTATGACACTCCATGGGTTTTGCCCGTGGATGGTATACAGGTGTAGTCCAGTGTACAATGTGTTGTTGGCGGCATAACTTCTTCTACTTCCAGCTTGTGAGCGCAGTCCTGTTGTCTGTCAGGACGGCCACAGGATAGCCCCAGGGGCAAAACACTTCCTCCTCCAAACAGGTAAAGATGGTGTCCATGTCAGCTCGAAGAACGAGCCTAGCCTCTACCCAGTGGGAAAACAGGTCAGTCGCCATCACTAGGAACCTGTTGCCTTGTTTCGTTTCTGGGTATGGACCCATTAAGTCAACTGCCTCATGCCTCCAACAAGTTGTAGGCCTCCGGGGTGGCTAATTGTCTGATGGAGTGTTTGGCCCTTGTTTGTAGCAGGCACATGTGTGGCACTCCCGTATGTACACTGAACGTCCTTCATAAGGCCCTGCCAATTGTAGTCTTGGTGGATTGCCCACCAGGTCTGTTCTGCTCTGGGATGACTGGCTTCTGGAGTGTGGTGGTAGTGTTGTATGATGGCTGAGCGATTGTCGGGTGGGATGTACACTCCCACTGCTCGGGATCCTGCCCTAGTGCTGTGTCCTGCTGTACGTATGATGCTGTCTTCGTTCACTCTGAGGTGGGTGTCTGGGGCCAAATTTGGATCCTGGAGTAATCGTTGGCACTCTGGTTTGGCTTCTTGTGCTTCCCGCACTTGTTGGAATAGGAAAGTGGCAATGACTTCTCACAGTCGGGGTGTAATCGCTCTCTCTTCTTGGCCGCATTCAGTTGGGTGTAGTCTATCTTCATCCTGCACTAGTATTTTCTTCTTCCCCCAGTTCTCTTGACAACAGATCTGGTAGTTCATTCTCCTGGCCAGGACAGTGCTCTAATGTAAACTTGAAACTTTGCACCAATAAGGCCCAGCAAGGATATTTTGTTTTCTGTCCGGTGGCCTACCTTAACCGTGTCAGAACCTTTTGTCATGTTCAGAGAATGAAAGTTCGGTCTTCGAGGTATAGTCAATAATGTTTGATTGCCCACACCAGGACAGACATTCGAGCTCATTGGCGTGATATTTCTTCTCTGCCTCTGAAAGCTTTGTGCTGGTGTATGAGATGACTCTTTGCTCCCCGTTTTCAGCTTGCTGGTAAAGCACGGCTCCCAGTTCTCGCTGGCTGGTGTCTGTTTGCAAGACTGTAGGAAGCTCCAGATCCGGCTGAGATAACCAACGGTCTGCTGAAGGCCTGCCGAACAGCTTTGAAGGCTTGTTGTGCTGTGTCTGTCCATTTCCAGTGTTTCCCCCACAGCAGGTCAGTCAGCAGGGGGGAAAGCTCTCAGAATCTTGGGATATTCTCATAGCCAGTTACAGGTGTCGAGGAACCTCTGCAGCTCCTTTCTTGACCCAGGAGTCTTGTGTTCGATGATGGCACATAGGTGTTGCTGCTGCAGAATATTGCCCATGGGTGTGATTTCATGGCCAAAAAATGACACCTCGTCTTGGCCAAATTGGCCGAGAAAGAGCACATTAGGTGGTGAAGTTGTAGTCATTCCAGAACCAAGTCTAGGTGGCGTAAGTGTTCTCAGCTATTGCTGTAAGCAATAATGTCGTTCAAGTAGACCAGGCAGCATTGGTGGAGGAGGTCAGTGAGAATGTCCTGCATTAGATGCTGGAATGTGTTAGATGAATTTTTCAAGCTGAATGGCATGACTTGGAACTGGTATCAGTTGCCATCTGGAACTGAAAAGGCTGTAAAACGTTTGGCTGATTTCTCCAGGAGTATCTGCCAATAGCCACTTTTAAGGTCGATTGTTGAGAAGACGCGGATGCTTCCCAAGTCTTTAATAGTCTCATAGATCAGTGGCAGTGGTGAGTCTGCATCTTCCTTGATGTTGTTCAGGCGCCAGAAGTCTACACAAAGACATGGTGAAGAGTCCTTCTTCTTAACAATGACTACTGAGTTGTAAGGCGATGTCAGTGGCTCTATCACCTCTTGCCTCAGCATCTTTTCCACTTGTTCTCTTATAGTTCATTTATTTTCTTTGCTGTATCGGTACATCGGCAACCGAAACAGCCAGCTTCCTTCCTGAAGTCGGATGTATTGCTGACCGAGTTGGTTGCAAAGGAGTGCTGGAAAATACTTCCTAGTGCCGCTTCAACACCGTCTCCAATCTTGTCTTTACCTCAGGAGGTGCTGTACTTTTCACTGCCGACCAGTCTATTTTCAATGCCGCAGGTTCAGGTTGATTGTGCTAAAAAACGGTTTTGTGGGTTTCCCTACCCAGATGGAGGCAGCCACGACTGTAGTCTAACACGCCTTGTTACTCCTTCAGCCAGTCGTGTCCCAAAATGATTTCTTTCCGAAGCCCTGGAACTAGCAGAAGCATTGTAGGAATTGTCATGCCTCCACAGAAAAGCTCTATTTGCACCACTTCCGTGATACGGCAGGAAGTAGAATTCAATGCTAGATCTATCTTGATGTCTGTATTGGAATTGATTGGCTTGCCACAGTAACAGCTCAGCTCTTCTGAAGCTGAAGTTGGCCCCAGAATCTATGGCCACTTTTGTGAGTTGTCCTGCTACTTCCACGGTGATTCTAGGGATATCTGATCTGAGCCTAGTTGATTGAGGGTCCTGGTTTGCTCCACAGCCAGGACCCTTACTTGTTTCCCTGTTGCGACTTCCTTATTGGGTAGTTCCTGTGCAAATGGCGTTTCGGGCAGTAATGACACCATGGAGCGAAGCTGCTTCTACGTCGAATTACCTTCTCATTTGTTCTAGCCAGGGAACCATCCGGTTGATGCTCTGCTATTGTTTTTTTAAAAACAATTTTAATAACCATACTCCTCTGTACCAATACAAATTAATTTATATTTACTAGATCAATCCTAAGAACAGAATAGTTGAAATAGGATGACTTTAACTTATTTCATTACACAAACAGAAGCGCTTTCGTGAACTTGATTCACATCAGCTGCATATACAAAAAACATCATAAACTTGCAATTCATACCATGATGCGAATCAAGTTTGCGAAAGCGCTTCTGTTTATGTAATGAAATAAGGTAAGTCATGCTATTTCAATTATTCTGTACTTAGGGTTGATCTATTAAATATAAATGCATATATATATATATATATACATACACATATATTGTCGTATATATGTGTTTCACCCTGTCCTGTCTAGTATTTAATACAGTCACTACAGTTATATTGTATCTTTCTGGGATGTTGTGTTTTTTTTTCAGTTTCTATTTTGTTTTATTAAATTAAATATTTTGAGATGATTGGTATTAACATAGCCACTGGTAACTTCTCCAAAGAAGAAGCTGTATAATTAGCTCCAAAATGTCCTCCAGAAGAACAATGTCCATGTTATTTGTGAGTCATTTATGATTTTTATTGCTTGTTTCATGTGTTATCTAATTCTAAAATGTTTCATGTTTTATCTTACTATTAACAGCTTTAGTATATAGCCCACCACCTTTGTCCTTTGATAAATTTCTACACAAACTTCTTTTTTCTCCAGTTTCTCTTGAAAAATCTTCATTTTACTTTCAACCTATTTAACTTATCCTCTTGTAACACAAAGTTATTTACAGTAGTCTCTCTAACTTGTTTCTCTGGTTCCTTGTTGATGTTTTGCTTTTGAAATGTATTATACAGATATTTTAAAAATTTCTTTCTAATCTCTTAATCAAATTTGATACTGGCATATTTATTCTTTTTTATAAAAGCTTTTCTGCCTTTTTGAGTGCTTTTGATATAGTAACTTTACTATCTAATGAAATTCTGTGATTCCTGGTATATTGTATTCAAATCCTCATCCTTTTTATTTTGTATTTCATTACTTTTGTTTTATTCCTATATTCTTTCAAATTAATTTCCTCTCCAGCGACAAAGCCACACCATTCATTACTTCTAATTCATCTGATTTTAGCCAAAGCAGCAGTATTATTATTAAATCTTAACATTAATATTATTTTTCTCAGAATTACTAATCTGCCGTAAAAACTTTTCTTTTAGTTTTGTAGTCTTTCTTCCATGTAAAAATTTAAAAGTAATGGGATTAAATTTATCATTGTTTTGCTCCTTTTCTATTCATTGGCTTGCTTTTCCTTATTTCTACTCTTATACCTGATTTTTTTTAATATAAATACTTTCTTTTCTTTATTTTACTTAAAATCTTAAACTTACTATTCCATTATGTATTATCACAGATCGTTTAAAAATGTACACGTTCCACATTTACAGAAGATTTTGTTTTTTTTTCAGTTTGCTTTCTAAAATTAATCTGAAGGATAAAATGATTTCTCATTTTCCCATGCTTTTATTGTACTTAGTACATCTGCTTATTTTATTTTTCTATAGATTATTTTAGTTAGTAATTTGGAAGCTGGATTGGTAAACTTATACCGAATTAATTCTCTCATTTTCTGATCCTGCATTTTTTGTGGTATGATAAAGTAATACACGGTAAAAATTAATATTTTTATTAATTTTCTTATTAGTTTTATTATGTTGCATTAATTTGAAAGTTGAAATTTTTGTTTATCAGATGTTTTTAACACACATTGTTTTAACCATTATATTATATCATATGCTTGACTTACAAGATTTATATGCCTTAAGAAAGTACTTTGTTGTGTTAGAGTAGCATAAAAAAAATCTTTGATTTTTCAACCCTTCATATTATTTCTTATTGGTTCATGCATAAACTATCAAGAAATGCTGTTGGTCACCAACTTAATGGTAAATCAATTTGTTAATTTCATGTTTTGAAAGAAAAAAATATTTTAGGTATAGCACGGCAGGATGTGCTGTTTATGTAGGTTTACATTATGAACACAACACTACTTGTTTTTATTAACAGTTACTACATTTTTATAATTTTTATGAAAGTGGAAAACATTAAAATGTGTTTGATTAACCAGCTGTGTCAGCATTTTTCATGTTATGTGTTTTTGGAATAAATGTATTTATTTAGCATTTATTAGTTAAGCTTTTTTAAGAATTAACTATGCTTTTCAAGAAAGTATTTTTCTTAGCTCAGTATTACTGACAGATTTGTATTCATCTACAACTGCTAAAAAGAGGAAACGGGATGATTGGCACGTACATGTCACAGGAAGTGCAAGAACTGAAGGCTATTATAAACTTGATGTTAAACAAAAAGCTAAACATAAGGTCTGTATTGTTGATAAACATTCATATATTTACATTGTTGTTATTGTGTTCATATGTATATACGTGCATGTGCATGCAACACACCCACCCTCCCACATACATACACAACCCCCCCCCGCACACAGACACACACACACAAATATATATATATATATATTTATATACAAGGGCAAGTCAAAAATTATCTACACTTCTCGTTACAATTTATTTACACAAAGATAGCAATCCACATTGTTATGCAACAATACTGTCTTTGCACACAGACTTTATGGAAGCTGAGCTTGTTTATGGATAATTTGATGCCAGAACCACCTGTCAAACTTGCTTAATCTTGTTGTCTGGGGTGAAGGTTGATCGGTGTCCTCCTCCCTCTTTGCGCATCACACTTGTCCGGCTACTTTTAAACTTCTCAATATACAAAAAAAAAAAACACTTATATAATAAGGTACTGTCCTGTGTTGTGATAAAAGTCTATGATGAATTTCAGCCCCTTTCACACCCTCTGATCAGAGAAATCGGATCAATGTTCCTTGTTCCTCATAGGTGCAATCCATGGGTTCATCCAGTGTTCTCGTAGTTCTTCTTTGATCGAGATGTTGACAAGCTGTTGATAAAGGGTAATTTTTTCTGATCTTCCTGCATGTTTTCAGATCTCTGCAAAAGTCTGCTCTTCTCCTGCTGCTTTGTAATTCTTCATCTCACCCAGTGCTTGGTAAACTCCTCTTATTGTGGCAGGGTTGATGTTTTCTGCTGGTGTTGTTATTGGGGGTGTTGATGTTGAAGTTTAGGAATTCTGTTGGTTCTTCGCAGTTTAGGAGTTGAAATATTTAGCTTGGATTTCCATGTTGTTTTTTTTTGTTATGGGCTAGTTTACCATTTTCATTCTTTATTAATAGGGTTGGGGGTTCATATTTTTGGAGCTGATTACCATTTTCATTCTTTAGTAGTAGGGTTGGGGGTTCTTATTTTTGGAGCTGATTTTTTAAGGTTGTAATAGTCTCTTGAATGTTTTTTTGTTTTAATTCTTCTTCTATTGACTTCAGTGTGTCTTTATGTTGTTAACAATTTATTCTCCTTAAGGTTTGGGTGGTTTTTTCTTTGCTTTACTAGATTTTGAAGGATGTTTCTGATTTTTAATGATTGGTGAAATAGCCATGCTTGATGTCTTTTCTCCAGTGTTTTGTCATATTCGCTGTTTTACTATAGTTGTTTTTTACAGAATTCTATTGGGGTTAATTCTTCTGTGACTTGTTTAAGGTTGTTGACTAGATCTTTGAGTTTATCTGTGATTGTTATTTATTTTGGTTGCTTTTTGGTTTTTTGGCTTTTCATTCTTGATTAGTTGGGTAAGGTCCATTTTCCTTTTAGTTTTAGGGGCTTAGTTTTGTTGCTTTCTTTGGGGAGTAAATTTAATTTTAATATTGACTACATAGTGATTTGAGCCAGTGTCTACTCCTCGGAGGACTTTTACATTGTAGATCTCCTTGTGGTGGTGTTTATCCATGAAGACATAGTCTAGTTGCCATTCTCCTTTATTGCAGTTGAGGTGTTTCTAGGTTTTGAGCTTTTGAGGTTTCCTCTTGAAATATGTAGATTTCGAGATTAGGTTGTGATTTCTACAGAGATCAACGAGTCTCTGTCCATTTTTGTTTGCTTTTGTTTTGGGTGGCTCATTTTCCAATGATGTCGCAGTGTTTTCTTTCTCTGCCTAGTTGAGCATTAAAGTCTCCGATTAATTGTTTAACATGGTTTTTAAGGATGTTATTTGTAGTCAAGTCGAGTAAACTCCGAAACTTTTCTGTTCCTTTACAGTCTTTTGGAAAGTTATTTTTATTAGTGGGTGCATGGGTATTTATTATAGTGTAGATTTTATTAGATGCTTTTAGGGTGAGTGTTGAGATTCTTGGGTATGTGACTTGAATTCTTGTATGCAGTTTATTATTTTGAGGGTGACTAAAAAGCCCGTTCCAAACTGTGGGAATTTTTCATCACTCTTTTCCCAGATATACCTTTGTAGAGTCTATATCCTTGAGATTCCGTGGCGTTCTGGTCATTATTTCTTATTTCCTGCAGCCCCATGATGAGAATTTTATGTTGGTCCATTAGGCCAGTTATTATTTTTAGTTTTTCCAGTCTGCATGATTGTGTTTGGAAATGTAAATTATTTACTTTGGTTTGATTTTGGATTTTGTATTTTTCTTGTTCATATCTTGTTCTTGTTCAATCATATCTTATCTTCTAAGCAGCAGGCCACCATATCTGAATGCTGCCTTCTCTGAACTCTGGTGTTGCTTGGTTCAGCTGGTGGAATATTCCTTAAAAGACCTTTCATGGTTGACTGTCAAGGGGTCACCTGTGGTGGGACTAGGTCCTGAGTTAAAACTCTAGATGTGATCTAGTGAGGTGTGATTTGATGATAAATGAAGCTGTGAAATTTGTTTAAATTCAGTTCACCAGACAAATTTCTCCTATTTGTTCCATATATATCCAGGTGCACCTCGTGGAAGCTCAATCCAGGTTCTCTTAAAGTTCTTATTTTGGAGAAAAATTACAAACTCTGATCCTAAACATTATGCCCTGTTTTATATATATATATATGTATTATATATATATTTTAGAAATTTTAATTTAGTCTGATAATTTATCTTTAGCCAACGTTAACTTTTACCTATGGTACTGCTGGCAATTTTGTATTACCACTGCAGTTGTAAGTCTTCCACTAAGCTACCATTGGCCACACATTGTTGCCACATTCACTTAACTAAATTAAATTTTAAGTTTTCTCTAAAAAAAAAATGTTTGAAGTTTGTGATAATTATATTTGATTATTTTTGTTTGTTATAAAACAAAATAAGCTTTAAGTAAGGATGATTTATTTTCAGATTTTAGAAAGTAGAATTTAAGATTTTTTTTTACGTTTTAATGTTTCTTAGTAGAAACTTCACTAGTCACACTATGAATGTAATAATAATGTGATAGTTATAATTTAAATTGTTGTGAATAAAAACAAATATTTATAGTTAAATTCTATTTTCTAAAATCTGAAAATAAATCATCCTTACTTAAAGCTTATTTTGTTACAAAAGTCTTATTTGTTGTTTATTAAATGAAATCAGGCCGATTTCATTTATTAAACAACAAATAATCATAAGAATTGTATTATTTCTGTAAATGTGATATGTATTATTACATATAAATAAGATCGGGCCGGTAAGAGTTTTGTAACAAACTTTTCCTTTTTTTTCTTATTATATGGAACAATTAAACATTGTTTATTATCTGTTGTTGTATATCTATTGTCTATTACATATATTTAACATGTATTTATTTTAAATAAAATTCTAAATTAATAACAGATTTGGATAATAGAAGTGTAGTGTCTTAACTTTTTTGATAACAGTATTGTTTTATTAAAAACAGTTGTATTTACATTATAGAAATTTTTGTTTTTTGCGCGGAAGAAATGCTATCTGTGAGGCTTTTACCATATGGTTTACAATTTCATTGTAATTTTTTTGGATATTATTTTGTTTTGTTAGATTATTCTTTTATTTATTTATTTTTTTTTTTTTATGAATTACTGATTATCTTATGGATTTATTTATTAAAATTTAGTGCCTTAGAACAAATAAATTGAATTTCACTGCCAATTTTTTTTTTGTTGATAGTCATATCATTCACTTCATACCATATTTTTTCCTTTTTTAATAAAACTAGTATAATGACCTTTACGAATCAAAAATCTATGATGTAATCCATAATGCACTTATTACTTTGTAAGTGTAACCCTTGATTTTTATCGAATAAATTCGATTTTACCTATCTAATTTATTTCTGTTTTATTTATTCTTTTGTTAATAAAACTAGTATAATCTCTTGTAAACTAATATTTTATTTTTTTTAAAGAAGTGATGGGAATTAAAAAAGTTGTTTCATCTTCAGTACTTTCATTTACATAACACAATTTACTATAAAAACAAGCTGTAGTATATTTTCTTTTAAATTTTATTATTTCAAGTGCATTATCAAGTTTTTGTACACTACCTAGTATTATCAAATACTGTTATCTAGCGGTGTGATTCGTAAAGGAACATTAAAAAAAATTAATAAAATGACATATTTGAGTCCCGTGGTTCATCAAATGAAAAAAAAACCTTGTCTAAAAAATTTTGAGGTAATTTTGAAAGTATTCTTTATTACTAATCTAATTGAACTGAAATATAATTTTTCATGCTTATTGTTTTTTCCCATTTTAATTTCACTGTTAGGTTAGGTCATGCTTAGAACTGTAAACGTAGTTTGTTGATTTTGTCGCCTCTTACCGACGAAGTTCTAACAAACTATGTGATTCAAACAACCAATAGAGAATCAATTACCAGTTTACTAAACTAAACCCTCCCATAGAGATTATAGCAAAGTACTTTTTAAGTTCTTTGAGTTTTAGTGTACAACTGCTTATTTGTGTGATTTCAAAGTCTTCCATTGAAGATGATAATTCAGAAAATCTACTTTCAGAGTACTTAAACTTACAGTTACACATTAAATCATCAATCAAATGTTAGGTGTACCCAAATAATGGTAATTATTTTTTTTTAAATCGTGTATTTGTTTTTAAATTTTGAAAATTCAATCATTTTCAAAGTACTCTCCAGTACATCCAATACACTTAAACATTTTATCCATTGCTCAAAATAATTTTTGAACTGTTCACTTGTTAGGCCTTTCAAGTCATTAGCTGTTTTTTGTTTCATATCTTCTACTGTCCCAAATTGCTATCCCTTAAGGTCCATTTCATCCAAGGAAATAAAAAGAAGTTGCAAAGAATGAGATTGAATGAATATGGATGGTGGGGCAAGGAGGTCATTTGGTTTCTTTCACTGAGCAGAAAAATTTCTGCTCAGTGATTCCGTGCGGGGGGGGGGGGGTTGTTATATTGGAAAAACTAGCCACCTGTTTACCACAATTCCAGTCATTTTTTCCATACAGAAACATATGTTCTTTTGAGTTCTTCCTGGTAAGATTGTTGGTTCATTGATGATCTTTGTTGATGGCGTCATGAATTTTTTAAGCATTTTTGTTGTTTCAAATGTTTGTAGAATGCCCAGATTGCTGATGATCTTAAATCAACATCTCTCCTCACTTGAAGAAAACCACTTGTGAACACATGTTTTGCTCATTGCAGATTCTTTGTAGGCTTTCTGAATCATTTCATATCTTTCTACATAAAAGATAAAATTTGATGGCTGTGCATTGCTCATGTTTTTCAGCCATAATGTTTAAAATTCACTGTGCGTCCATAGTACCTCTCACAACATCCTATCCTTCCGCAAGAGTTCTGCCAAGACTATTTCAGCAGCAGAAACGCTAATACAATTCCTGTTATTTTTGGCCTCCCTTTGTGTGTCATCATGATTCATGATTGTTCAAAGCATCTTTTTTTGTAATAATAAACAAATTAAATACTTTTAAAATCTATTTGAATTAAAGTTTAATTTACATCCTGTTTTTTTAAGTTCAGCCCATAGAGATTATATATACACTTTTATAAAAATAAAATATAGTATTTATTACTGAAGTTTACTAGTGTAACTTTTCTCACAAAAAATAAATAAATAAAATTCCTAATTACCATTTGCTAGTAATAATAATTAGAAATGACTTAATAGTTAAAAATGCAATGTAAAATTATATGTCACATAATTATTCTCAGATTTGCAAATAATGTTGTGTAATGAAAAATAATTCATTTTTTTTTAATTTGAATTTTAATTAGTTTTTGTTTTCTTTTTAGCATCACTTTGGGCAGACGCTGACTCAAACTGCTAATCAATCTCAGGAAATTGAAAAATGTCCAAAGAAGGTATCTGGGGGTAAAATGCAAACAATATCAAGAGAAGCTCGAAGTAATCAGCGGCGATTGTTAACTGCATTTAGTACATGTACAGATAGTGATCTTCTCAAGTTTAATGGCCTCAAAGTAAGTTTAATTATATTTATTTAATCAATTTATAATATAAGTTATATTGTAATCTACTTCGTTGAATCCAGGTTGGCGACCATATAGTGATCCTTAGGAAATGTAATTTTTATCATAATTTGACATTATCAACATTTTCTTATGTAATTTTAGGAATCAGCAACTTTTAGTAGACAAATAAAAAATAGAGCATTTGTCAGCATTTTATGTTTTAAAATAATTTTAATACTTTGCATTATTCAGAAACAATAATTTGATTCAAAATGTTTTTTTTCAGTTCCGTAAGAAACATCTGAAATTTGCTAAATCTGCAATCCATGATTGGGGCTTGTTTGCAATGGAACCGATTGCTGCTGATGAAATGGTGATTGAATATGTCGGTCAAATGATTCGTCCTGTTGTTGCTGACCTGCGAGAAAGACATTATGAAGCAACGGGTATCGGTAGTTCGTATCTTTTCCGTATTGATACAGATACTATAATAGATGCGACTAAATGCGGAAATTTAGCTAGATTTATAAACCACAGCTGTAATGTAAGTTTTTTTATATTTAAATATATTTGATTTATGTTTGTTTTATTAAAATCTTAAATGAGACATTAAAAAGTAAATAAAACAAAAAGCCATTAAACCAACAAGTATTATTATCAAAATTAATATAGTGGTGCTGCTGCTGCTGCTACTATTATTATTATTATTAAATTTAAAAAAAATAAAAAATTATTATTACTGCTGTTACCAAATTTAATTATGTAATATAAAATAAAATATACCAGTTGACTTGTTTTATGTGTGCAGGAATTCATCAGCCAATAAAATGCATTATCATTTAAAACTGCTTTATTTTATCTGTAGAATGTCTTTCCGTTTTTATTATTTTTTTTATTTTTTTTTGAAATTTTTGTATTAATTTAGCTTTTATTTATGGTAGGTCCTTTTTAAACAATTTTTAATTATGTTTTACAGTATAATTATTTTTCTTGTTCTATACTGAAAGGCGATAATAGATTCAGATTAATACTGTCGGTGTAATGATTCATATTAAAGCTGTCTTTCATAATTTTATAATTAATTTGTTTTGCTAGTGTAATGGTCATCATATAATAATAAAAAACATAAAATTGCCTAGTTGAAGATTTAGTCTTTGTGTTCGTTTGCGACTATTATTTATTTATTTCCAATATTTCAGTTTCTAAGTCACATTTATTTAAACCAACTTTCTTAAAACAATAGTGCTTTTGAATTCTGTTAGGTTTGAGTTTTAAATTTAATGTTATCAGTAGTTGAACTTAATGAATGATAAATTTATTTGACTTTTAGAAAGTTACAAAAATAAAATATTAAATTAATAAACTACCTTTGTTTGTAAATAAAATAAATTTAAATATTTTAAATGAAAATAATACTGGTAAAAGGTTTCATTTATTTTTATTGTTGAAATTTGATATAAAATCTGCTTTTATTAGTATGAGCTCCATTTACTTGAAATATTTGAATTAATGATTTATAGGGAATATAAAATTCCCTTCTTCATTGATTGCCTTCTTAATCAATGATGTAACATTACGTTCATGTATATAGCATCAAAAAAGCATATCTTATGTATTATAATTTCCTTGAGTTTTGTGTTGTTTTGTTTTCTGTTGAAGTATTATGAAAGGAATACTACATTATGAAAAACTATGCATACGTAGTCTCTTTTTTAATTGCTGTTAGTGTAGAAATGATGTATTAGTTTGGAGTGTCAATAAAATTGAGGTCTAAAGAACGTTTTTTGCATCATTGCCACAAAAACTTATGAAACAAAGAACAATGTTCATTAAAAGGTTATATAAAGTGGGCGTAATTTTTGTTGTTAATTATGAAGAGATGTATTTATTTTTAAAATTTTTTAATGTTCCATATTATTTTTGTGCACTATTTTTTTTTTTTTTTTTTTTTTTTTTTTTACTAATATTGACTATTTATTTTACTTGCAGTGAAAAAATTACTAGTACCTCTGATACACAAATGTTATGAGCCAATTTTTCTTTTGTCTTATCATGAAATAAAAGTCTTTATATTGCTTTAAAATGCATTATAATTAATTGCCTAGAGAATGTTTTAAATTAACAAAATAAAAAAAATTATAGGAAAATGACCAGGAAGGGATTAACTGTTAATGGAAGTTTGAAAATTAAGAAACAAATCTAACTTGTTTTAAGGCTGTTGACTTATTTTTTATAATCTGTCTTGTTTCTCTTTTATTTTTATATTTATTATTGTTTAATTATGGAAAAAATTCTACTTATATCATCTTTTCGGTTTGATAAATAAACCGAAAAGATGCTGAGTTGCAAGTTGCAAAGTTGCTGTAAAACATTAATGGCAATAATAACTACTCTGTATATCTTTTCCATTGATAATTGGAATTCATTGTAGAGCTTTATTAATGAGTACTGAGTGTGAAATATTTTTTGTATATTAGTGAATACAGTTTGTGTATTTAGTGAATACAGTTTTATGTTTTGTTATTTACAGCCAAACTGTTATGCCAAAATTATTACAATTGAGAGTCAAAAGAAGATTGTAATATATTCAAAACAACCGATTGGAATAAATGAAGAGATAACGTATGATTATAAATTCCCTATAGAAGAAGAAAAGATTTCTTGTTTGTGTGGTGCTCAAGGTTGTCGAGGTACCTTAAATTAAGGTATGTGGTTTGCTTCATTATTATCAAATATCGTGTATTGTTACTTCAAATAGAAGTGATTGTAAGATATAGGTGTTATATTTTGAATAAATGTGTTTAAGTGTCGTAAGCATGATTTTGTAATCTGACAACAGTTACAAGTCACTTACAGAAATGCTAGCTATTTTTCTAGATGAACAAACTTCCTTTGCTGGGCTTATTAAAAAAAATAAGAAATATAGTAGTTTCTGGTTACACTTTTTGCTGAGCAGAATATACTGTTGCATAACAGTATGCCAACCTCACCAAAATGCTGGTGATATTCAGTCCTACAAGTGACACTTTCATTTTGTACAGCACAGCGATTGGTTGTGTTATGAACAGCCAGTTTCACAATCAGCTGTCAGTCATTATTATGAGGGAAAACAACTTTGACTGGTGCTTCATGTACCAAAGATCCTTTACATGCAACACCACATAAAAAAAAACTGAGACAGTTGTTATAAACCTACAAATTAATTTGCTATTTTCTGTAACATTCATTATACAAAACAACCTCAACTAAACATGGGAAATTATAAATAAACCTCTGAAAATTCTGGTATATATCAAGATTACAGAACAAAAGAAATAATGGTTGGTTTCTGTATCAGAGCTGAAATTAATACGAGGGTAAGTCAATTATTATCCTCAATGTAGTTATACATTTTATTGCAATACAAATAGAAAACTTACATGTACATCATTTTTCAACATAGTCCCCTTGCATTTCAATGCACTTGGCCCATCGTTGCACAAGCTTCCTGATGCTCTCATAAAAGAAGGTTTTTGGTTGAGTTGCGAGCCAGGAATGCACCGCTTCTTTCACTGTTTCGTCCAAGGTAAATTGACGGCCCCTTAATGCCTCTTTGAGTGGATCAAACAAGTGGTAGTCAGAAGGGGCAAGATCAGGACTATACAGAGGATGGGCCAGTACTTCAAAGTTGAGTTTCTGGAGCGTTTCAGCAGTATGTGGGCAGGCATTGTCATGCAACAAAACAACATCTTTCGACAGCAGTCCTTAGCGTTTGCTTTGAATTGCAGGCTTCAGCTTGGCAGTAAGCATCTCATTGTAACGCGCACTGTTTATTGTCGTGCCCCTTTCATCATAATGTTCCAGTACTGGGCCTTGTGAGTCCCAAAAAACCATAAGCATCAGTTTTCCTGCGGACGGTTGGGTCTTGAATGTTTTTTTGCAAGGCGAATTTGGGTGTTTCCATTCCATACTCTGCCATTTACTCTCTGGCTCGTAATGATGGATCCATGTTTTGTCATCAGTGATGATTCTATCTAAGAAGATGTCCTGTTCGTTACCATAGACATCCAAATGTTTTTGGCAGATGTCCAAGCGCATTTGTTTATACAACTGTGTGAGTTGTTTTGGGACCCTTCTTGCACAGACTTTATGAAACCCAAGTCTGTTGTGGATGATTTCGTAGGCAGAACCGTGACTAATTTGCAGCTGATGTGCCACTTCATCGATAGTTACTCGTCTGTCTAAGAAAACCATGTCATGTGCATGCTCAATGTTTTCCTCATTTGTGGCAGTAAACAGTCGTCCGGCTCCTTCGTCATGCATAACACTTGTACAACCATTTTTGAATTTTTCAATCCATTCGTAGATACTCCGTTGCGGAACACACTGTTCCCATACTGTACCGAAAGTCTTCGATGAATTTCGGCCCCTGGTGCACCTTCCAACCATAAAAAACAGATCACTGAGTGTTGCTGTTGTTTGATGCATACAGAAAGCGGAGCAGCCACGGTTAACAGCAGGGCAGTGATAATGGAACTAACCTAGCAGCATCAACCTCATTTTGGAGTTGTTTTTTGAAGGTTTTGTGGTAGTCTCATAATTGCATTATGTTGAATTTTCTTCTATTGATTTTAGTGTGTCTGTGGTGTTGATGCTGCACAGGCATAACAACAATTAAACCACACATGCGTTATCTACGTAACACTACTACCAAATAAACAAAAATATAACTAAATTGCGGATAATAATTGATTTACCCTTATATTTTATTTAAAAGAAAAGCAAATGAATATGAATAATTATATATTATTTAATTTTGTATAATTGTTATTAGTATCATTATTTATTACTAAAAATAGTTTATGTATCAATGTCCTTATTATAATTTTTTTTGAAAATTAAAATTTATGTCTTACCCATTCCAGCATGTAATATAAATAACATGTACATTATTAGAGGTTGTTGGAGTACTGACTATGACACTTGTCATGTGAAATTGTTACTGAAAGTTGGTAAATTTTTAAAATTTTTCTCAAAAGTTATCTGATAATTTGCAACCAAGTACAGTTTTCTTTGTTATGAAAGATATAATGTCATTGTTAAATGTTTTTGAAATTACCATTACAAAAAGTCATAATTATTAGTCAATAATTTATTAAAGAAGATTGACTAGTATTAAAGGAATATTCATTATAATTTTGTAACTAAAACTGATTTTCAGTAATATAGAATAATTAATGAAATGTTTATTTTACTTTAAATTTCATTTTATATAAATCAGGAAGGAACTTCAAATAATTCTGAACATTTGTACATTTATATACAGGAAATATATTATATATATATTTCAGGAAATGTACCACTAGTGAAAATCTAGAAAAATGTTTATGCAAACATAGGTCCAAAAATAATTTGTGTTAGAATTTTGGCTAGTGAGAAATATCATCCTAATTTCTGCTCCAATGGTAAATTGAGGCTAAACTGAAATTTTTGGGACACAAATTATTCAGCAAACCTTAAATAAAAATGGGTTCCAGAACTGTATTTTCTACAGTTTCAAAAAAAAATTGTTGTAAAATCCAAAAAATTGGATTCAAAAAACATTGTTTTTTTTTAGGTTGTGTAAATTGCCAGTAAACAGATAAAATTTTATAATAGATTGTTTAGAGAATTAAATTCTCAAAAAATTGATGTAAGTTAGCTGAAAATAAAAGTCTTAGAAATTCAATTATTATTTTAAATAAAACATACAAAAACTTGGAAATATGTTAATCAGATATTAGACACAAATTAAAATGATAAAATAATAATATTAGTGATTAATTAATAAATAAAAAGTATTTACGTAACCCTACTAAATGGTTAGTTTTAACCCATGTTTATAAAATGTTTGAGTATTTACTAAAACCTGTGCTATATTGTTCCAGACCATCCCACTTGAATCAGAAAACCAGCTTAAAAACTGTCCAGACCACTCAAACCTCAAATTTAGATTGTCTTGTCTTAGCTTTTGGGCAGTCAAAATGAGCGTTTTTGATCCTGGTAATTTTTCAAATGTGTTCACAAATATCTCTCTGACAAACAGGCCAATCAGTATCAGGTTTTGAATGGATTATACCATTTTTAAACCGGCTTTGTGCTTTTGACTGGGATATTGTGAAGTAGTACTACATAATTTTTCATTGAGAGTTGATTACATTTTAAAACAGCTACAAATATTCTTTTTATAATCTGTCATAAGTATTGTTTATTACTTTTGTAATTTTTATATTATTTAAATTAAGTTTTTAGTTTTGACTTATGTTTGTAAATAAGTACATTTAGTTATTCAGTGTTGCCTTAATTTCCATATAACAATCAAAATGGCTCTCTGGCTTTTGATTTTAATTAAATTTTTACTGTCAGTACTTTCTGGTCATTTTGCTGTATTTGAGTATTTCGATAACCATTTATCACAATTCTTTTTTTATATTATATTTGTTTATTAAGTAATATTTTTTATATTTAATTTTTGGAACTAATAGTATTTAAATTAAATATATCTAATGATATACAAAAAGTAATAAAAACAACAGAAATATATTAATACTTTTTATACAAAAAAAAAGAAAAGTATGCTGAGTACCAGATGTTATTTAGTTAGTTTAAGTTATTGTGAATGGTTTCACAGATCATCACCATGCTACTGCTAAAAGTTATAAAAGATAGCAAAAAATAGACTGGTTTTGTGATGTAATATAGAAAGACAAAGGTATTATGTAAAGGAAGCAGTTGTCATGATGAATGTATAGATTCACATTACTCAAACATTGACAGATATATTAGTAGTAATTTCAGGGATATTAGTTTATTTAAAATCAATGCAGTTTAACAGAATCTAATAATCTAGTTTAATAGAATCCTATATAAGTTGGTTTTCCGTCGACAGCTGATTGTTAACTTAACTTCTCTTATTAAATTTTTGGTTAATGATTTACAAATTAGCCAAGGTAATATAGAAAAAAACCAGTAATAATCAAAGTATTCAACTATAATATCAAGGTACTGAGATAGTAATAAGAGAGATAGTTTCACCCCACTGTCGCACAACTGCTTTATAGTATTGTTACAGCTATCTGGTTTCTTATTATAGGTGATCTAGAATTTTTTAATATAATAACAAAATTTATTTCCTTAAATAATAATACATGAAATATCATTGCATTTAGAAATATCATGTTAGAAAACAAGGGTTTCCAGGAAAAACTGAGAAAGAAATATGACTGACAAATGGAGTGAAGTGAGAAAGTGAAAACATGGAGAAAAATGAAAACGTGTTTGGAAGAAAGGAAGTTAAAAGGAAAAAATTATTAAAGTATTTTATTGTGGTCTTAAGGTGGCTAATTCAAAAAGAATACATGAAATAAAAGTAACAAAAGAAAGAAACAAAATTTTATAATCATGACTGTCACTAGCTGTCTGCCAAGTTGTGATCAGAATAAATTAATAAACCATTGATTCTCTCTTCATGATAATTAATAAAACAGAAATAAGGAAACAATCATAAAATAATAATGATAAGAGAAGAGAATAAGGTAACTGAAATTATGGACTAAAGCTTATTGGAACAGATTATAATTACAAAAATACTTCTATTAGTATAAATAGATGACAAAACAGCCCACCATTGTCCACCGTTAATGATAATTAATAAACTTAACAAACATTCTTTATCATTATCTTTATCATGATAAAAAGAATCTAGTGTGTAATATATAAGTAAAAGACCTACTTAATGCATAAAAACTATACAAACTAAAAAAAATCAAAAGCTCCCTTTGCCTTGCAACAAGCCTCAGCTAATAAAAAAAATCAACACACACCCTCTTCATACATGTGCGCGCACACACACACACACACACACACACACACACACACACACACACACACACACACACATACATACACACACACACATATACACACACACACTTAAATAACAGGGGTGTGTTATTTAAGTGTGTGCATAGGTATTTAAGTCATGCATTTAAGTCATTTGTGCATTTAAGTCATGCATAGGTAAATTTTATTTCTCCCTTCATGTCACTTGGCAACACTGTATTGAAGGTTAGCAGCATGCAACAGCTGAAATATCGTTACGCACTAGTGCTATACCAGTATAAATTCATCTCTATTGTGTTAACTATGTTGTTTATCAAGGACAAACATGTGTTTATTATTTAGACTTATGGCGTATATAAATCTTATATATGAGTGAAAGTCGAGTTTCGGATAAAATTTCCCAATTCTTCAATTCCTAATAAGTCAACAATATCGCATTTGATTAATAAATTTTATGATACTGGAAGTGTACATGATCGGAAAAGCACAGTCAATCATCACTGTTAACAGTAGAAGTTCTAGAGGATGTGAAAGAACGTTTTGACATGCTCACCCAGAAAATAGCTCAGAAAATTATCTTCAAAGACTGGCCTTTCCCTATCTACAGCTTCTAGGGCTATTATAGAATTACAATTGCATGCTTATCACATCAGTGTCGTTCAAGAACTGAAAGAAGTAGACCGTGGAATACATTTACAGTATTGCCATTGGTTTCTTTCTCTTGTTGATGCAACGGTATTAAAAATGTTGGATTGTGTTTATTTCAGCGATGAGGCATGGTTTCACGTGGATGGCAACATTAACTTCCAAAACTGCCGAATATGCAACGCTAAAAATTCTCATGCGTTTCATGAATGACCATTACACACATGTAAAATTGGTATATCGTGTGTGAACTCCCAGTATTGTATAATAGCGCCTTTATTTTTTGACAAATCTTAAACTTAATTGAACATTCTATTGCCATGTTAGATTTACATAAACAAGAATGCTGGTTCCAGCAGGATATAACTCAACTTGTCATACTGCTAATGAAATGCTGGATATGTTATGGGGATTTTTTGACCACATCGCTTGATATCAAAAAGGTTGTGGCCTCCAAGATCCCCAGATCTTACACCAGCAGACATTTTCCTTTGGGGGTATTTAAAAAGTGTAGTTTTTAAAAACGCTCCTCATACACTGATGAATTGAAGGCTAACATTGAAAGTGAGATTTCAAATGTTACTGAGCAATCATTATGAAAGATGGCTGCAAATGTTGTGAAATATGTACAAACCTGGATCAGGATCACAGGAAATCATTTTGTGAACATCTATTGTAAAGTTATTAAAGGTAATTTGATTGAATATTGTTGTATAAGTATTTTATTAATATTAATATTTTTGTAATAAATTCATGTTGTCAAAGGGGTTGCGTCCTTTTCAAAACACCCATTACATGCACAAATGTTTGCATTACCTTATGTATTATATCCCCTAATTAAAGTTTTTTTGTATATCTATGCTAATCTAACAAATCCATCAATGTCCTCCAGTCACTACCATTTAATAATTCAATGACCTGATGAATTCCTAAAGTGGTGGGGCCTAGTTTAGTTAATCTTATCTCATTAAGTACTGGACATTTTCCGATAAAGTGCTAAATATTTTCTTCTTCTCTTTTATTACACAGCCTACATAAATGTTACACCCCTTCCCTGCCTGGCTAAAAATACCACAGCGGACATCAGGATTTATAAACAACCGACACATTGTTTCTAGTAAATTTAAAATTGCCCTTAAAATAATCTTTAATGCCCAGATCCTATGTTAAACAGCTATATATTTAATGAAACTGTGCTCTCCGCACCCGTTCCCCATATTTTTCCCTAAAATGTTTTCGCTTATTGTCTAGCAAACTGTCAAGCTATCTCTTCCATAATATTACACCATTCACACCATTACTTATTTCAGTTTCATACTTCTCACACTAACACAACGATTTGGCAGTATACAACCCTAATTCACTCTCAATTAATTTAACAACTAATATTACACAGTAGGCATCTGGCATCTAGTTTAATACCTTTAATATATAATTATAATGAAGCAAGGAAACAATAGAACAGCAGCTGTCTCTAAGATTTTAAATGAATTACATAATTGGGAATGGTCTATGGTAACATGAACAAATTTTTAACAAAAAACCTCGGCAGTGCCTCCAATTCCTCATTTCAGTATAACCCCAAATTTGTTTTCCATAACACACCACTACTCTTGTCACAACATTAAATACCTGAAACTTATTTTCAGTGTGAATTTAATTTTTAATAACCATGATATTCTGTTTATTATTTAAATCAAATTTAACTGCTGTCACTCTCAGTTATATGAGTGCAAAACGATAGCAAATGATTGAATATCATGCCAAGATATTTATATTTATTTATAATTGCAATCTTTTGCCCTGCCCGTTACCATCTATCATGCGCTGCTAGTTGCCACCCTTCCTGAATACCATTATCTTTGTTTTATCCATATTTTTCCTTAATCCTCCATCTCTCACTATAATTCTTCAAATCATTGATCAATTTTTATAGGGCTTTTGGAGATTCAGCAAAAATTACCAAGTTATTGGCATGCAAAAGTCCTCTGACATTTAAGCTTTCAAAACACAAACTTTCCTCCAAACAATATATTAGATCATTGATAAATAAAGAAAATTTAAACTGGGCTGTAGAAATGGTAATAATGAAATGTCTCAAAAAATGCCCCCAAAAGTAAAAATAGGCCAAAAAACAAACTGTTTTGGTTTTGTCAGCGACATAGCACTGCTAGCAAATGACATCGACGAAGCTAAACCACAGTTATTAGAACTTAAAAAAATTGCAGATAAAACTGGCCTCAAAATATCATTTGAAAAGATAGAAATTATGCCACAAAAACCAACACAATTAAAAGAAGTAAACATAAATTATAATAAAATCAAAATAGTAACCCAATTTAAATTTCAGGGAGAAATAATAACAAACAACCTAAAAAAAATCTTTGATCCAGATAACATGAAACAAACTAATTAAATCTCAAAAATTAACCTGCTATACTTACAATAAAAATTGCCTATCAATAAATGCAAAAATAAGACATTACAACACAGTTATAGAACCAGAAACCATTTATGCCGCAGAAACACTCTTCCAACTGAAGGAGCAATAGGATACAGACAGACTCCGGAAATTGAAAGAAGAATTGGAAGAACCTGCATCAATAAAAAATACCAGAAATACGGGCAGTGGTGGATTGTGCTCATCAAAGTCGTATACAAAGAGTTAGAACCCATCACTGATACCATGTGTAAGAAGAGACTAGGATTCTTTGGTTATATCATGAGGATGCAAGTTTCAAGACTTCTGAAACAGCTAGTACAGTACAATCTGGACTTGAAAAATACCAAGACTGGATCAGAGAAATAAGAGAGGATCTGAGGGACACCAAAAAATTAAACAAGAAAATCAAGAACAAAGCCACTCACTTTAAACTCACAGAAAAAAATCACAACGCGAACATTTTCAAATTAGAAAGGATGAAAAGATCAAAACATATGAAAAAGTACTGGGAGGACCTCAAGGCCCAATCAGTCCCATCGAAGAGATTTGACTAATGGACTGACTAAAGTGATCCTATGCAGTTGTAAAAGTTAATAATAAAATAAAGAAAAAATTAAGGATGACAGGGATGTCTGTTTCAATACACAATATGTTCTGAAATTCTGTGTATATTTATATAACTTGCGAATGATATTTATGAACTTAAAGGACAACCCCATTCGTACAACTTATAAAAGAACGCATTTCTATCTATTACATCAAAAGCAGAATTGAAATCTACAAATAAAGAATGACCTTTTTTACCACCCCTATACAGCTTTCAGTTTATTACACTACAAATTAAAAATGTTATAAATAGTGGAATAACTCTCCCTGATACTCATCAATTATATTATATTTATCCACCCATTTTTTTAACCTCCTCAACAATATACCCACAAATACTTCAGAAATTGAATTAATAAAAGAAATTCCTTGACTATTTTGTATATTAGAAATGTCCCCTTTTTTATGTACTGGAAAAGTTACGGCCTCTGAGAAACCAGTGGATATCTCACCTGACTCAAAGGTTTAATTTTAAAAGTTAATAAAATGGATAGCAACTCTGTAGGTGCTAACTTAAAGAATTCCACTCGAACACCATTCATTCCTGGTGCTTTATCAACTTTCACTTCGTGCAAAATCATGTCCGACTCAGAAAACGTAATAGCTGAATCTAAGTTATTGTTTGTAACAAAAGAGGGCATGTAATATATTAGAACGGTACAACAATCAGTGATAGTAGGTACAGAAGTGTTACAGCAATATGTCTGCCTTTATATCCCCATCATACTTAAAACACCCTTCTTAAAAAATTTAACCAGTCCCTAGAAATCTTTTGAGTTCCTGACATTCAGAAATTTTTCCCTCGATTGATTAAAAACATCTGATTTCTTTTTGTTACATAAACTAACATAATGTTTATATTCTTCTACATACCAGAATCTAGTCAGCTCAGTGTTAACTTTTCTATACAAATTTAAACATGCATAACACCTTTTCCTGGCCCTTAAACAATCTTAATTGAACCATAATTGTCTTCCAGGCTTGACATAATCACTGTGTTTACAGCATTATTTCCTGCAGCCTCATAACCACATCTATAACCCCCTGCATATTCTCTTCACTATTCAGTGGAAGAATAATACCCTGACTATGCCTCTCTAGCACTTGGTAATGTGATACCTTATTAAAGTTCGACCATATTAATTTTGGTAAAGGAGCCAAGCTGTTTTCTTGACCATGCATCCCTTCAAAAATCAAACTAACTTCAATCAGTAGATGATCTGAAAACAACACCGGAAGAATACTAAAGCCCCTCATTAAGTTTAACAATTCCATTGACATACAACAAAAATCAATCACATAGCTTCCCATACCCCAATATAAGTCATCTCCTCTTCTCTCTGTCCAGTTGTTCTACCATTTAACATGCATAAATTAAATATCTCGCACATCTGCAGCACTTTCTTATCCTTCATATTCATCTAATCAACCTTGGAATCTATCCGCTCAAACCTCCCAATCATTCTCTAGTAACTCTTCAGCAATACTTGACAGTTTGTTGTTCAACTATTACAATTCCCAATTAATAAAACTGTACTTGTTATTTTGTTAGTTTCAATAGTAACCCAGAGTTCCAGAAAATCTCTTTCCCATGTATTACTGCCACTAAGGTAAACTGACACCACATAAAACATTCTATAATTATCAGTAACATTGGTTTCCTTTCTACATATTGAAATTCACAAGAATGTCCAACCCTAGAACCAATTTTAAGACCTATCATTAATTCGCTACAGGCTCTCCCATAACCAGAAATCCCTAATGGCAGGTATTCAGATTATTTTATACAAAGGAAAAATTTTATTGTAAATATTACACAACTCTCTTTCAACATGCATCTCATACGTACAAAAAACGTATACTTTTTAATAAAAGGTAAAAATAAAAACAAATAACTTACTGCTAAGGCCTGCTACATTATACGACAACATGTTCACTCATCCATCATTACTCTGTTGGCAGACAGCCTCACACTATTTAACATTCCTTAAATTTTCAATTTTTATTGGTACCTTCCTTCCACTTGCAAATAACTCAGGATAAGCGGCATTTTTCTGCCTCCCATTGCATCAGCGATCAATTTTTGAAGCACCAGCAGCTTTCCCCTTTTCATTCTTGCATTGGCACAAAAATCTTTATGCACAGTGAAACTGGTTTCTTTCAATTTCCATGTATTCCCCAATGTACAAGCAGTGTAACTATTTGCAGGAATGTGGGCAATAATTGGTGCATTGTTTTCCTTTTTCCTAGTGGGCGAGCCCAGTTCACTACTATCTGTCTGTCACTCTTCAATATTGTCATACAAAACTCTATCACCACTTCACGGCAGTCCTTTTTTAATTATTGAAAATTAAGTGATTTCTTTGAGCACAATTTTCAAGATTGTCCAACCTAGCTTTAATTAACGTATTTTCTTTTAAGCACTAAACTTCTACTTTCAGCACATTTTTTTTGTTCAATTATGCTGTAAATGTCAGTCAATAGGTTCGCAAAGTCTTCCTTAGTAACCAGAGACCCTAATTTCTCAAAATACTTTTGTGATCATACCCTCTGTGGCATCCAGTAATTCTACACTTGACTTCCAGGATTACATTTTAAAGACTGCAAACTATTGTTCGACAAACTTTGTGAAGATCCTCATTTATCACCTCATGAACTTCGTAATCACAAATTTATCCATTTAAAATTCATAAAAATGAATAAATTTATTTAAAAAAATGAAAATATTTGTAAAGAAAAGTAAGAAAAACTGTTTTACAAAAATTTATTACAATTAATAAAGATGACAATACTTACCGAGATTTTATTTCACTTCGATATTTCATCAGTCATCTAAACGCCTATTAAAATCATACATTGTCTGATAATAATTTGAGTAATTTTTCATATACACACATAAATACAAGCATGGCTAGTGGGCACTACTAATTAAACACAAGAGATAAGAGTCAACTAACAATATGTCTTTTCACTATCATGGCTAGTTGTTCAACCTTGTAATATGTTAAATGATGAAAATAGTTCTCTGATTGAAAATAATAAAGCTAAGAAATTTAAGAAAAATAGATCAAGTGAATAGTTAGTTACATCTAGTTTCATATGTGAAAAATCTGCAAAGCAAATGAACAAGTTTAATTCTTCAGTTGAAAAAAAATTAAAATGAAAAAACTCGTATGTGTTACTGGTTGAACAAAGGATATTGAGATATTGCGAGAATACACTTATAACGTTTTTACAAATATACCATTTATTTACTCTTGAGTATCTTATTATATACAAAATTATTAAATTATATGTCACAAACAGTTATTTTGATTCTGCTCTGAAATTAGCAATAACTAATGAAAATTAATATGAAATAAAGACGTGATTATTGCCGTGAGATTACAATTAAAAAATCAGTAATAAACTTTATGCAATGATTTTTTTTACTTTTGCTATTTACAAAAGAAAAGAACTTGCTTATATTTTTAGTAATAAATAATAACCTTGTTCCTGTTCAGAATGAACTCACAAAACCATACTACCTGCAGAATAATACACTCTTACACGTCTATTGCATTACAGAATACACCCAGGATGCACCCTTTGCTTGTGTACCCTGATTATTACTGCACACACTGCTTGCCGGGTCTCAACAATATTTACGCTCCCAAGCCAAGGGTGTCCTGACAAACAACAACCAACCCATCCCTTTGTTCATAGGAATTTCTGTCAGTACGATTTCAAAACAATATTTATTATCCTAAATACAATTTTTTTATTTTCCAGAATTCTCTTGATTTTGAACTTTCTACTCTATTCTAAACATTTTTTCATTGTTTCTTTTTTCTAGATTTTCTCTTTTTACAATTATTTGTCTGTTTACATTCTCGCTTTCATTTTTGCACTCTCCATCACTAGAAGCTCCTTTCATCACCACAATAAGTGAGGCATGTTAAAGTAACCCATTTTGAATTTCCCATCTATATACGCAATTAAACAAATGCTAATTTTGTAGCTCAGTCATTTCAATCAATATTCGGCTGTTGGCAACATAAAGTTCAGTCATTTTGTTGTTAGTTGTTTATATTAATCCATTTATGAGTGATGGCATTCATAATCATGCCAAGTGTGAAGTACAAGGAGTAATCCAATTTTTTATGCAAAAAAAACAATTCTGCTGCTAAAATTCACAGGCAAATTCATGACATTTATGAGCCAAATATTGTGAGTGATGCTAAAGAAAGACAGTGTGTATATTTTTAGAAGGGCAAATGAACATTCATGATGAACATAGTGGCTAGCAGTTGATGATTTGACTGAAAAGGTTGACAAAAAAAAATCAGAGAAAACCGGCACTTCACCATGTCACAATTGTCTTTAATATTAGTGTCATGAACTTTGATTTATAAAGTTTGGACTGAAAAATTGGGCTATAAAAAACTTTTCTAAATGAGTGCATCTTTTCTAAGATGTTAACTTACATATTCAAGGAAAAATGTTTTGCTGCAGCCCATTAATTTTTATTGTGTTATGAAGATGAAGGTGATGAATTGTTTGCCATAGATGAAACCTGTATTTCTTACTTGATCATTGAGACAAAGCAGTAGACGATGCAATAGCAACATTCATAATCTCCTAGATTGAAGAAGTTCAAACATGAGTGTTGGCAGAGGAATTTAAATTAAATTAAATGATCACTGACTAAAAGTACTCGAGGTTGCTGACATTGCAAACATCTGGGTAGACCATCTCCACTACATTATAAGATAGATGTTTTGGGTATGGAAAAGCTCGATTACGCCATGTTTGTTAACAGTTGACCAAAAACGTATTTAAATGCTTATTGAGGTTGTTTAAACTTATTTATAGGCAATTCTACTGAGTTTCATTGACGTTTTATAACAGTAGATGAAACATGGATTCACCTTTACATGACAGAGACTGAAAAATGGTCCAAACAATGGGTGAGAGCAGGTGAAAGAATTGTGCCAAACAAAGTTTAAGTGTTTTCATCTTTTAGGAAATGTCATGGCTGTGATTTTTTAGGATTCTTGTGGTGTGGAGCTCATAGACTACATGGAAAAAAGGCAGGACCATCTCCAGGAAGTTTTACACTTCACTATTGGACAGATTGAAGATTGCTATTCAGGCTAAATATCCACATCTGGCCAAAATAAAGGTACTCTTTCACCATGATAATGTGCCTGCATACCTGTCTTGGGTTAATGCTACAAAACTCCATTATCTATGCTTCAAAGTGCTTCCACATGTGCCATATTCACTGGATTGGCTCCCATAAATTACTTCCTTTTCCCAAACCTAAAGAAATGACATGGGACAAAGATTCACTTCAAATGATGAGGTCAAAGCTAAGACAGTCGCTACTTAGCAGAGGTGGACAAATTGCATTATACTAGGGTCATAATTATAAGTTATAAAACAGGAGTAAAAAGTTATAAAGTCGTTGGTCTAAATATATCTAATTGCAAAGTGATTACATTGAAAAATCAAAAAAAATCTCTGAACTATTTTCTTTGTCAGGCCAAGAACACTGAATGACTCTTGTATGTTTTTTTTCCATTTTAATTCAGAAGTTAATAATAAATTTATTTCATTAGCATAATAAAATTTGTAATATTAATTTCTACATTTTCATATAATACATCTTTAAGAAGGTACTGTAACAGACTTAGAACTTGAGTTAGTATGCTCCCTGTTTTTATTTCATACAGAACATGCAGGTTAGACTCATAGATTAATAGTATATATATCTTAACCGATACTCATATCCCCTAATTTATTTGGATCATTTGATGACTCCTTTGTAATTGTCAGATTATAACCCATGCTACCTGTACATAAATGTTTGTGACTGTACTCTACAGAAACTTCCTTCATAAGATTGTAAATAAAACCATTCAACAACTGTTTAAAACAAAATGATAATGATTATCTAAAACTAGATGCACATTTTAATTATTAGTCATCATCAGTAGATACAGGAGGTTAAAGGTAAATATTAAAAAAAAAAAAAAATAATAATAAAAATAAATATTGATTATAAAATAATAATAATTTTTCCTTTGGGGCTAGGATAGATTTTATGAATCAAATCCCCACACTATCGATGAAATGAAGGTGATTATTGAACAAGAAATTGATGACATTGATAACAATGTTTTGTGTCAGGTAATTCTTAATGTGATTACTTGAGCACAAAAGTGCATCACTGCGCTGGGCATTCACTTGAAATATTTTTTTTATAAAAATACAGTAAATATGTATACTTTTGTTGTTATAAATATAGAATTTACATTTTAGTTTTTTCATTTCATTCAATGTTATGTGTCGCAACATGTTTAGTCTAGCTTAATTTTATGTTGCTTACTTAGTGTTTACTTCATGTTAAAAATAATATTTAATGTTTTTATAGGCTTACCTTTCATACTAGAATGACTTTGAAGAATTTTTAGATTCCTGAACGAATCAAGAAAAAACAACAGAGTACCATCAATTATAGTGTTCACACTGATTGTACAAATGGATCATCATATTTAGTTTATGTTAAATAAATATAATTATTACATTTGTGAATAAATTTGGACAATATGATTAATAATAATGGTTATTATTATTATATGTGTAAATACAAATTTTTAATCAAGAGTGTTATTTGTATATAAAATGTGATTTTTTTATATTGTAGTATTTCAGATGTTTTCTTTGTAAATAACTTTTTTTTAAATTCATTATTTGGGGGAGCGGATGTCCCACAGAACAAGTAAGTTGTTTGTTACTTTCATTAAGAAAAGTAATTATTATAATATTAATATTGTACAGTCATTGTAAACTGAGAATTTATGGAAAATAGTTACTGTTTTTTTTTTTTGTTTTTTTTTTTAGTAAAACTAATTCAATTTTTGTAAATTTTTAAAATCATCTTGTCATTAGAGTTATATTAGTATATGTATATGTAAGCATATTATCAATTTCAGTTGATGCATAAATTAGAGCATAACATTTTTTTATTATGTAAGGAGGTTTCTTGTCTTGCCACATTATTGTGCAGCTTAAAATAAAATTGTTATTTTACGTAAACTGTTGAATAATTATTTTGAAATTTATATAACTTTTTCATTAGTTATTTATATAATAATATTAAAAAAAAACTTTTTAACTTGAATACTGTCGGTGTGATTGTAAAAAATAAAAGAGCATATTTTCTCTAAATTAAATGTTAAATTAAAGTGTTGATCATTAGGATCAATGTTAAGTATTTGCATTTATTATAATTTTTTTTAAATAAAAATTATTTATGTATATTATGTGATAAACATACTTCATGATTTAATATACAAGTATTATTTTTAGTAATTTATTTGTCCTCCAAACGCTAACTTATTAAATTCTTTTTTATTGTTTGTACTTAGAAAAAAGGGTATAATTATTTGCCTAAAATTATGGATAGAAAAAGAAAGAAAAACGTCATTTTTGCAAGTTTCAAATAGCAGGACCCTCTTTATTAAATTTACATTTTTTTATTTATTATTACATTAGCTGTAAATTGTATTAAAAAAACCTAATTCTAATTGTTATAATAGCGTGTTAGGTAATGTCTTTTTTTTCTTATGCCATTAACTAATGGGTAAAATGTGCATAAAAGTAAAAAGGTTAATGAGATATAAATAGTTAAGAAAATGAAATTTATGTTATTTTTTATGTTATTAAATTTATTGTATATCATGTAGATAATTTTAAAAATGAACTCATTGAAAAATAGTTAAAAATCTTTATTTAATTTATATTTTTGACTTTGTAATTTAGAGATAACGTGTAATGTTATAGATTTAATACGATTTGAGTAAGCTGTAATTTATTGTATTGTGCAAAATTTTATTTAATATGAATGAAGACCAAGCAATTATTTCACTGTTAAAATGGTATTAAATATTATCTATATTTTTGCAAGTGCATTATAGGATTTATTTAATAACTTGAAAATTTAAGAAAACAATTTTCCATCTTAATTTCTGTATTTTTGTCAGTTTAATAATATAAATGTTCTTATATGTATTTGCTACTCTGATAAAATATAGCATGATTAATTAACACATGTGCAGCAGTGCCAAATTTAGGAGGCAGTCAGGTACCAGTTTGAAAGAGTACTTAATTTTTGTTCACTTTTATTTATAGGAATGTTACCGCACCCATCTCTCTCTCTCTCTCTCTCTCTCTCTCTCTCTATATATATATATATATATATGTATATAGACCTAATATAAGTTTATGCATAAAGATTTTTAGCTGGAGTGGAAGTAATGAAAAGAGCTAAAATATTGTAATAATATACTGAGGCTCTATTGCAAAGAAATAATATTTAATTTATAATGATTTAAATTATTGTTTGTTATCATTTTAAGTTATAATTTATGTCTCTAGGTTTTAAAGGCATTTATATATGCAAAATTTATTGTATCAATTAAATTTTTTGCTAGATCAAATGTAATAATATGTAATACATTTTTATAATTTAATATTCTTAAAATTAATTGATTAAAAACCATCAGCATCTGTGAGTACTTTCATATTATGCCATATTATTAGGGATAATTTAAATATTATTTATAACTGAAAATTTAGTAACAATAAATTTATAATAAGATTAAATAATAAAAATATAACTTGAGTAGGAGTCTTATCTAAGAAAAACCAGATCCAGGTGTTAGGTTACAAGAACATATGTTGATGTTTAATTCTTCTGGTTTCTTTTATGTTTTTATCTTGTTTACTATTTTTTCACTCTTAAATATATGTGAATTATCCCTTATTGTGCTAAATCAAAAAAGACTTGAAGATCTTTTATTTATTCATAGTAAGTTTGTGATTTTTTTTCTGTTTTATTATTAACTAAAAACCAATTGATGACATATTTGAGATAATGAAATTTGCTCATTTTTAATATATATATATATATATATTAATAAACTAAAGCTTTCCACAATATTGTCACTGATAAAGTGTACCTAATATGAATTATTAACTTAAAAATATTTTTTTTTACTCTGATTTAATATTTTATTGTAAATTAAAAACTTAAAAAAGTTTTTTTAAATATCTTAACTGGCCTTTAACACTTTTCCTTGTGTCTTCCACTATACACTGTTCTAATTAAAATACGTATAGCTCATCCTACATCTTTAGTTGTCTGTTTATTCTCATCTTGTCTGTGGTTATTTTTTATACTATTTGTTTTTCCTTCTATTAGCAAAGTAATTTACTCTGTATGTCTATCAATTTAGTCCTTGTTTCTGAAAGATTTTGTTGTAAATTAATCTTTTCTTGCATTTTCTTATTTAACATTCTGCTTTATCAGTTATTTATTACCAGTCTTAATTGATTATCAAATTTTCTTGAAATACTACATTTGAAAAATCTGTTCTTTTAACTTTTCTGGCTTCCTGTTTTCCGTGATCATACTCTTAGTGCACATTTACTCTGAAAAGGTATTTTTAATAACTCCTCTTACACTTTCAAAATTTCAATAATATTTATAAATTTTTCTTTGTATAGAAAAAATGTTTGCCTTTTGTAACAACTTTTTTCATTCAACCTTGCAGTCTTGCAGTTAAGATAGTAGAATCTTTAACTTCTTTTTTTAATCTTTAAAATTAAGTATATATTAGAAAGTTAAATTTTTCTGTTCCTTTACTTTACTTAAAAGTAAAGTAAAGAGTTTATATCAGATACGGTTCCATCTAATAGAAATAATAAATTCGATGTTTGTTGGATATTGTGGATTTGTTTTGGTTTCATATTTTTTTATCAGGAAGTGGTCATATTTTTGTCTGTGATTAACTTGCCTTTGACATGCCTACCCAATTGAAACTTGGACTACTAAGTAGGTAGTGGACAGTAGTTTAGAGAATTTTTTTTCTGATTGTCATGCTATTAGAAACCATTTTTTACCTGATTTGTACATAATAATTTATAAAATTTAATCACATTTAACTAACTAAATATTAAAATTAGCTGGGATTTTGCCCTTGTTTAATTTTTTTTAAATTTTATATGTTTGAATGAAATAATTGTAATAATTACACCATTTTAATATTAGTCTTCATTAAATTTACTTAAAAGATACATGGTACTTACCATTGTTACCTTAGATACTATATAAAGCTTATGTAGCTTTGCAATTGTGTATTCTGCTGAGTTAGTTCCCTGACTGGTGTTTGGTTCTGTTGTTCCTCTGTAGTTTGCAGTAACAGATGGGGATTGGTTTTTTTCATTTATTTACAGTATTTAAATTACCGCAGTAACATAATAAAAATTCAAAGATTGAATGAACATAAATTAAGACAATGAAAATATATATCATATAACAATTTAAATACAATAATTGTATTTACTCTTTTATAATGTCTATTATAATTGGGCCAATTATGTGGTCTGTCATATAATTTAAATTTAAATAAATTCATTTTATTAGTAATAAAAGCTGAAAATATTACAAAGTGATAAATATGAATTACTCACACTTGTGATTCTGTTTTAAATGTTTTACTTGTATTTAATAAAACAAAGTTTTATGTAAGAGGAAGTGAAATAAGCAATACAATTAAAAGTAAAAGATTACAATGCTTAAATGACCAAGCATGCTTGTGTGGAGATAAGTTTGGTATTGTTAAAAAATTTATATTTTTTAATAGATTCTTTGAATTTAATGTAATTAAGATCAGTAACTTCTTGTTTCAATGTGCTCACTTATCTCATTGCATACACATATGATGGAATGCTGCAGGTGGGGTGTGTAGCCTGCAGCCTTCTTATGTTGGAAGGTATTCTCAGGAGGTTGACAGTTTGAGGTTGGATTAAACAAGTTGTATTTTAATACTAATGGCTCCTTGGTAATTTCCATGACCACTGTTCTATTGTAAAATTCTTAACACATCCTGGCTGGGCAATCCATTCATATAACAAGCTACAAATATACTCATTACAAAAACAAGGGATACAACTGTCTGTAGGCCCCAAAGTTACCACACTGTATATTTTTATCATCTGATCTCAGGTTCACCATTCCCAGCAACAGTCTGAAATTTTTTCATTTGTCATTTCATATATCTTGTCTATCTTATTAAATTTTACAAAAGCATATCCAAAAGTTGGTGAAGAAAAAAATTAAAACTATTGACAGTAATCAATCAATCAGTCAGTCATTATCTACAAACGTCTACCTTAAAGTATGTTCTGTTACTTCTTTTTCTTACTATAATTCTTTATTTACTATAAAAAAATAAATATGGCAACCTATCATTGCAGTTTCACTTGCTCACCATACAACAGTTAAATGTTTTTGTACCATCAATAAATTCTTTGGGAGAAAAATACAGTGAACAAATATTTAATTCAAATAAAATTGTATTGACTACATAGATATAAATTTAATTAGCAAACTCTTTATGATAATCACAAAATGTAATCAAAAACAAAACAATATTAAATAAATTATGTAATACCATAAAGGTAAACTATTTGGTAATGTCTTTGACAATGGTAAATGTTTTGTAAAAAATCATAAATAATTTTGGCAATGGCACATTTTACTAAGGACAGTATACAGTTTGAATACTTTTTTATTGGGGTTCAGCGTGGTGTAGTAATTAAACAGTTAATCAACCATCAACTGTCAATTCCATTCTAATTTTAATATTACTATAAGTACACATGCTACTATGTACATTTGCTATTATAAGGACAGATCATATTTTCTGCTTTGCTTTTTGATCTGGTACCTTTATTACTTTATCATTTGCCATCACATAGCAGCTTCATTCTACAGCTACCAGTTTGTAATTTCTGGTAATAAATCTTTCTTTTATTAAACTTTCTATTCTTCCTTAATGTTTGTCAGTTGTTTCTGTTATACATCTGTAGCCCTGGTCAAGACAGTAAACTACCCTGATAAGAGGCAGATCCTCTGTTAATTAATTGGCCCCTGTTCCTCCTCTGTCCTCTTCCTTATCCTTTATTCATGTTTCTCAGTATGAGTGTTATGGAAATTGGGTCATAGATCCATCTGTGGCAACATGTCTGGTTTCTTGTTGTCGGCAGGGGTCAGCCACTACTTTACTAAGATTTAGTGTAGTTAGTGACTCTATTCCTATAAAAATACCCAAGTACTGTTTCTTTCTAAGAGAGGGGAGTTGCACAAAGGCCAAACTATTGCTTGAGTTTAAGGTACGTTTCCTAATTCTCAATTAATCTGATCATCCATCTACTCAAGTGTTTAGTATTTGTGTTTAAATTGAATTTGTTCATTCATAGAGAAGCATAAAAAAATTTCTTTGTGCTTTTCTGGTTTATTTAATCCTCATAATTTTCATGTTAGTTTTTTCATGTGTATAAATACACTATTTTTATTAAACAAGTGAATGTTCTTTCTCAAAAATTTAGTTGTAAAGATCAATTGCATTGTATATTTTATGTATTAATAATAATATAAGAATAATTGTTTGTGTATATGTTAATATAAAATGAAGGTATCAGGTTTAAACTTTACTAATTATGTTTTTTTTTTTTTTTCATATTCCGAGGCCTGTCATAGGAGGCTTATAGCCTGTTTATTTAATTCAACCACAATATTTATACACTACAAAGCTTCACAGTTTTTAGAAATTTGATTGTTCTGTCTATTGCTAGCTGGTCATTCACAAGGTCTTCTGTGATATAGCCTTTCAGTCCATATCTGGATTAGAGGTCAGTATGTAGATTGCAGTCTTCAATGATGTTTTTCAATGTAAGTGGGCCTCCACAAGAGCAGAAAGGCTGTTCTAGTCCCTGAAGAAGGTCGAATGAAGTTAGTCTTGTATGCCCAGTTCTTAGCAACTGTTCACATTAACTACACACTACAATCCAGGTATTGGCCATCTGTTGACACATTGTTTGATTACATGTTGTTTTCTTTGCATGTTTATTTTTGAGAAGGGAATTCATAGTTTTTTTATATTTTTTATGTATTTATGCAGATATTTCTAAAGTTTAATATCTACTATTTTTTTAAATTTATATACCATAATAAATAGTTCTCCAAGTAATCAAATATATTTCAGATGCTTCCTCGATTAAAAACAGATTTAGATTTAACATTAATTTCATAATTAATATTTATTTTTAAAGTTGCCCTTTTTGTTACAAAGCAGAAAATAATACTTAATAATAAAGAAGTATGTGTAATCAGTAGATGTGTTTGTAATTAGTAAAAAAATCGACTGAAATTACCTAATACAGGGCCTTATTACTATGATTGGAATGCTGTGTCATATGTAAATAATTTTTAATGTAATAAAAATTTGATTAAATTTGAGTATCCTCATCCAATACATTAAATATTTATTATACCACTTAAGGAAGAAGTATTAGAAGCACTGATGAATGGTTAATGATAGGAGTTATTATGCATTTACTTCTTTAAAAATTAAAATATTTTCAAAAACTATTATGAAAATGTTTAAATCTATATAAATTCAGAAAGTGATTGCATTAAGTCATATTTGTAATATAGGATATACTAACATTTACTCATCATGTACTAGGCATGAGCAAGTAATCCCTAAAGATGTTCATTGGTGGAATATGGAAAAAGAGTGGAATAGAGATCATAAAAAATATAATTTCAATATTTTAACTCTTGCACTTATAAGTGCATAGTTGATTTCATGTGAAAGAGAGGGAGGTACAATACTCCTCCTTATATTCAAACCATATGTATAGAAGTGGATATCATAAAGAAAATTTAAAACTAGTAATGGAAGTATAAAACAGTACTAGTTATTAAATTTTTGTTCTTTGTATGATGTGGATAGATTCCATTATAGAAGAAAAAAGAGGCAGGGTGAGTGGTGTTAGACAAAAGAATCAGTCGGCAATTACTTGAACTTTACTTTCAGGTTTGAAAACTTAATTAAATTTTTTTTATGATTTCTATTTCACTCTTTTCTGTCTTAAACTCATCTGTTTATTGCCTCTACATTGTTCCATTAATTTTTTCTTTAAATTGTCCTGATTGCAGTTTCCACTGTACACCAACTAATCCAGTATTAAATTACAAAAAAATTGAATGATATTGTATAAATATTTTCAATGACAATTATGAACACATTATTATTTCCATTAATTTGATTAAATTTTAGGCTGTAGGCTCATACTCAGACAGTATAGGCCATGTAGCAGTACAGTGGACTTCCTGTCACTGTCAATTCATGTATAATTTTATTAATTATCATTTATTAGCATTTTTAACTATAGGAACTTTAATTAGAGTACTGATTTTATCCTTAAATCATATCGTTTCATCTAATAATTCATTGAAATAAAGATTTGTTTTTTATTTTCTACTCTTTAATCCTCATTATATTTTCTAATTTTTTTTTTCTTTTGCTTTCGTTTCTGCTTTATACAAATAAATATTTAGCTGTTGCATCCTGAAACTATTTAAAACCATTACTTTTTCTGCAGGTAATGCTGTACCTGTGGAACATATGTTGTTCTCTATAGTAATTTTTATCTATTACTGAATATTTGTTTGAACTTTATATATATATTTATAAAAAGTTCATGGCCTATATGCCATATATTTATAAATCATATATATGATTTATACTGTGATGGTTAATTATTTTGTATGTAAAAATAATTAATTAACAGAGGGTTATTAAAAGGAATATTTTATCAGGTGTGCATATGTATGCATGCGCATTTCTATGGAATGGTAATAACAAATCTGTGACTTTTTTTAATGTGTTATAAATATTGTGGAAAGCAGTAATTAAACATGTGGCTTAAAATCATAATATAAATGTATCTTCTAGTTATTATCATGAATCGATGAACCATAGAGCATAAATATGTACAAATGAAAATCTTAACTTTAGCATAAAATTATAATATAAAAGTATGGTTTGATTAACATTATAATGTATTAATAAAATTTTCCTTCTAAATGATAACAGTGAAAGATAGGTCTTCAGTTTATGTAAAGTTTGTTTATTTTTTATACTATTTTGATCAGGACGTGTAAGTTTTTAGTAACTGTAGACACTATTCTTCAATATATTTAAAAATATAAATTAAAGAAAAGAATAGTTTTTTCTTTTAGAAAATTATGTATGAAATTATTTTTAATACTGCAGATTTAAAGATTAAATTAAAATACAGAAAAAGTTAATTATGATAATATTTATAATTGTGTGCAGGTATTAGTGTTTTTAATTAACTTTATATAATAACTGTAAATACTTAATTTAGTATTTTTTCATTTCATCGCAAAATGATAATTTAATTATCATGTTACACAGTTTCTTATTAGATTTTTTTTGTACTTGAATTGTACTGAGAATTGTTGATCAATTTTTAGTTTTACAAACACATTTTTTCCATTTGCACTGTCTGATGCAGATAACAGTATTTATTAGGATTATTTATAAAAAAAATTACAAAAAACCTTAAAAACGTTTTGTTTTCTTGAACAGTTGTTTCACAAGAATTTTTGTTTTGAGGAATTGTATGTGTTACACTTAAGTACTTTTTTCTTTTTTTTAAAGTTGAAACTGTATTATTGAAAATACTTATGTCTGCATCATGGTCTGATAAAAGTTATGTGACCCTGCTTTGTTAGTTTCAATTTATTGTTCAATTTTTTTTTATATAGAATGTAAATGTGTTTTGTTCCATTTCCTTAATACATTCATATATTATTCTTAAAATGAAGTTTTTGTTGCATATTTTTTATAATCCAATGAGTTTTTATTTATATCCCATTTACTTTATACCAAATTACTTTTGTTAATCATAATACTTTGTTATATTTTTTTTTTATAATACTTTGTAACTTCTTAAATTATAAAAAGTTGGTTACTTTCACTTTAACTTGATCACAGAATCACTATAATTACCTATGAAAATTCTTATCTTTTGAAATACTAGCTGGAAAGAATTAAATTTCATTGACATATTAAAACCTGTTCCTTTTCTCTGCCATTACTATTTATTTAAAGAAAATAAATGAGTTACGAAAAAGTAAGCATAAAAAGTAATACCACAAAAGTTTTTACTTTCTACCAATTGGTACACTTTCAATAACCTCATAACCTTTCGTAACCTCATTTCAGGATTTAAAAAAAAATTGTTTAAAAATGTTTAGTTATCTTCAAGAACAGCTTTACCTGTCATTTAAGTATTTTAAAAACAATTTCTTAAGGTTTGTAAGTGTGGAAAAATTATATTGCTGTTCAGAGAAATTGCCCTTTTCTCAGCGAAGGTGTAATTTTTTTCTCCTATGTTTTATTTTCATTATTATGTTTGTATGTTATACAGTTTAATAATTTCAGTTATCAACAAAATACAAAAATAATGATAAAGGAAAGAAGAATTTCCACTATAACTACTACAAATCTCAGCTTTCTTAAAAAATGCTGTTGTTACTTCACATAAACATATATCATTTTATAGACTTTGTATCTATTTACCTATTTTGTTATGGATTACATGGGAAAAATTCTCTAGGCATCAACAAATTTGCCTCGTAAAATCGTCTTAAAAGTAGGTGAGCATTACAATGGTAAATCTACAGAAAATATCTTCATTTTTTATGTGTAATTATAAATAATGGATCCTTGGGAGATTATTTTTAATGATTGAAACTTTTTAATGCTGGTGACAGGTGAATGCATTATGAACATCCAACCCTAAAAATGTAACATTATTAATGGCATTAATTATATGAGGGTCATTCAAATATAAAGTGGAATTTTTCTGCACAACCTAAGGAAGAGCAGTGAATGTGGTGGAGCACTGTGGATCGTTAGCTGGATATGTGTGGAGGGGAGCAACCAGTCAGCTATATGTCACATTCCCATGTCAGTAGTAGAATGTTTAAACAGAAGGTACCATCATCCATTGCACAACGAATTATAATACGATTTCTCACAACAAATCCTATTGAAATCTTACCTTGACTCCAGGCATAGACTTGGAATCGAGTCATAGACCTGGCTGGATGCATAGATGCTACCCTGTTAAAAACTTAAATTTTTGATTGGGCCAGAAAATTTTGAATTTACCGTGACACAGTGGAGAATGAAAGTCACGAATGTCATCTGTAGACCAGCATCAATGCTGACAACATTCAGGCTGTTCGTGACCTTGTGGAACTACATCAAACGTGAGAATAAGTGTTGGGAGTGTGCATATAATATTGTCAGACACTCTTGGACACAGAATGTGTTAACAAGATGAGTTCCATATCTTCTCACTGAGGTACAGAGAAATGTCTGGAAAGACATCTGCTAGCGGCTTCTGAATCACTTTGAGTAAGGAATGGCATTTTTCGACCACATTGTGACCTGCTATGAAATGTGGTTCACCACTATACCCCAGAAAGCAAAAGAATGGTGGTGAGGGAGCACCAACCAAGGCCAAGAAACACTTAGCTGGAAAAGTTCTGGCAATTGTATTTTGGGACTCAAAAGATACGCTGCCGATTGATTTCCTGCACAAACAAAGAATGGTAAATGCAGCATACTACTGCCAGTTGTTGGATGACATCATGGCTGCTTATCCACAAACAATGCCAGCAACTGAATTGCAACATCCTCCTTAATGACAGTGTAGTTTTATACAGCAGCTCAGACTTGCAGTAAACTCACTAAAATTCATCTGATACCTCTTGAACACCTACCGTTTACTGAAAGAAACTTTAGGAAGGGAAAAATTCGAAGACAATGCCACAGTCAAACATTATGTGTGCAATTGGTTATTGGGGTAGCTATCTTGTTTTTTTGATGAGGGTATCAGGAAGCTACCTATCCGGTGGAGAAAATGTATTTCTGTTGAAAGAAACTATGTAGAAAAATAAGATGATTTAGTTGTAATTTTATCTAACATCATTAAAGTTATGTTAACAAGTTCCAGTTTGTATTTGAATGACTCTTGTACTTATACAAAGAATCAAGTTTTGCAAATATGGCACCGTTGGTAAAATATAATATTAAAATCAGCTAACCAGTTGGTTAGTTAATTTCCTCAAACATTTTCCACTATTCCACCATCTTCAGTAGAATTGATCTTATAATAATTTAGAATTAAAAAAATAAAAATATGTAAAATTCACAATATAAGATTGTTAGAATCATAAAAATTGATAGTCATAAATTAAAAATTATAAATTTAAAGTAAAAGTAAGTACATCCGGTTTGTAAGAATCTAACAATTGTTATATTTGTGACATTCTTACAAAATGATGTACTTACTTTTACTTTAAATTTACAACTTATGACAATCAATTATGATATGATGCAACCATATCGAACAGGTATCTGTTAAGAGCCAGACTAAGGAATGATTCCTGAAAGAGGGCAGCAGCTCTTTCAGTAGTTGTTAGGGGCGTATGTCACAATGACTTAAACGGCCATATCAACATCACTCAGTCCTCTGAGTACTGCGCAGCTGAAAGCAATGGAAAACTTCAGCTGTTTTTTTTTTTTTTCCAAGAAAATGTGGCTCTCTGCATTTTCAAAAGCAATAATGGAGGCGCCTTCCTTGGTAAAATATTCCGGAGGTAAAATAGTCCCCCATTCGGATCTCCGGGTGGGGACTACTAAGGAAGGGGTCACCAGAAAAGTAAAAAATAACATTCTATGAGTCGGAGCGTGGAATGTTAGAAGCTTCAAAAAGGTTGGTAGGGTAGAAAATTTAAAAAGGGAAATGGATAGGGTAAACGTGGATATAGTAGGAATTAGTGAGGTTCGGTGGGAAGAGGAAGGTAACTTTTGGTCGGGTGACTTTAGAGTAATTAACTCAGCGCCAAATAATGGGCAGGCAGGAGTAGGTTTCGTGATGAACAAGAAGATAGGGAGGAGAGTGGAGTATTGCAAGACGCATAGCGATAGAGTCATTGTAATAAGGATAAAATCAAAACCTAAACCGCAACGATTGTTAATGTCTATATGCCTACAAGCGCCCATGATGATGATGAGGTAGAATGTGTATACGAAGAGATTGATGAAGCAATTAAACACGTAAAAGGAGATGAAAATTTAATAATAGTTGGAGATTGGAATGCAAGCATTGGAAAAGGCAAGGAAGGAAATATAGTGGGTGAATACGGGCTGGGCAAAAGGAATGAAAGAGGGGACCGACTTATAGAGTTTTGCACGAAGTATAATTTAGTAATTGCCAACACCCAATTTAAAAATCATAATAGAAGAATATACACTTGGAAAAAGCCAGGCGATACTGGAAGGAATCAGATAGATTATATCATGGTTAAGCAAAGATTTAGAAATCAACTCGTTGACTGCAAAACTTACCCTGGAGCAGACATTGATAGCGACCATAATTTGGTGATAATGAAATGTAGATTGGGGTTTAAAAACCTGAAGAAAAGGTGTCAGATGAATCGGTGGAATTTAGAGAAGCTTGAGGAAGAGGAGGTAAAGAAGATTTTTGAGGAGGACATCGCAAGAGGTCTGAGTAAAAAAGTTGAGGAAGAGGAGGTAAAGAAGATTTTTGAGGAGGACATCGCAAGAGGTCTGAGTAAAAAAGATAAGGTAGAAAATGTAGAAGAAGAATGGGAGAATGTTAAAAAGGAAATTCTTAAATCAGCAGAAGCAAACTTAGGCGGAATAAAGAGAACTGGTAGAAAACCTTGGGTTTCAGACGATATACTGCAGCTGATGGATGAACGTAGAAAATATAAGAATGCTAGTGATGAAGAAAGTAAAAGGAACTATCGGCAATTAAGAAATGCTATAAACAGGAAGTGCAAACTGGCGAAAGAAGAGTGGATTAAAGAAAAGTGTTCAGAAGTGGAAAGAGAAATGAACATTGGTAAAATAGACAGAGCATACAGGAAAGTTAAGGAAAATTTTGGCGTACATAAATTAAAATCTAATAATATGTTAAACAAAGATGGTACACCAATATATAATATGAAAGGTAAAGTCAATAGATGGGTGGAATATATTGAAGAGTTATACGGAGGAAATGAATTAGAAAATGGTGTTATAGAGGAAGAAGAGGAAGATGAGGAGGATGAAATGGGAGAAACAATACTGAGATCTGAATTTAAGAGAGCATTAAAAGAATTAAATAGCAGAAAGGCTCCTGGAATAGACGGAATACCAGTAGAATTACTGCGCAGTGCAGGTGAGGAAGCGATTGATAGATTATACAAACTGGTGTGTAATATTTATGAAAAAGGGGAATTTCCGTCAGACTTCAAAAAAAGTGTTATAGTAATGATACCAAAGAAAGCAGGGGCAGATAAATGTGAAGAATACAGAACAATTAGTTTAACTAGTCATGCATTAAAAATCTTAACTAGAATTCTATACAGAAGAATTGAGAGGAGAGTGGAGGAAGTGTTAGGAGAAGACCAATTTGGTTTCAGGAAAAGTATAGGGACAAGGGAAGCAATTTTAGGCCTCAGATTAATAGTAGAAGGAAGATTAAAGAAAAACAAACCAACATACTTGGCGTTTATAGACCTAGAAAAGGGATTCGATAACGTAGACTGGAATAAAATGTTCAGCATTTAAAAAAAATTAGGGTTCAAATACAGAGATAGAAGAACAATTGCTAACATGTACAGGAACCAAACAGCAACAGTAATAATTGAAGAACATAAGAAAGAAGCCGTAATAAGAAAGGGAGTCCGACAAGGATGTTCCCTATCTCCGTTACTTTTTAATCTTTATATGGAACTAGCAGTTAATGATGTTAAAGAACAATTTAGATTCGGAGTAACAGTACAAGGTGAAAAGATAAAGATGCTACGATTTGCTGATGATATAGTAATTCTAGCCGAGAGTAAAAAGGATTTAGAAGAAACAATAAACGGCATAGATGAGGTCTTACGCAAGAACTATCGCATGAAAATAAACAAGAACAAAACAAAAGTAATGAAATGTAGTAGAAATAACAAAGATGGACCACTGAGTGTGAAAATAGGAGGAGAAAAGATTATGGAGGTAGAAGAATTTTGTTATTTGGGAAGTAGAATTACTAAAGATGGACGAAGCAGGAGCGATATAAAATGCCGAATAGCACAAGCTAAACGAGCCTTCAGTAAGAAATATAATTTGTTTACATCAAAAATTAATTTAAATGTCAGGAAAAGATTTTTGAAAGTGTATGTTTGGAGTGTCGCTTTATATGGAAGAGAAACTTGGACGATCGGAGTATCTGAGAAGAAAAGATTAGAAGCTTTTGAAATGTGGTGCTATAGGAGAATGATAAAAATCAGATGGGTGGATAAAGTGACAAATGAAGAGGTATTGCGGCAAATAGATGAAGAAAGAAGCATTTGGAAAAATATAGTTAAAAGAAGAGACAGACTTATAGGCCACATACTAACGCATCCTGGAATAGTCGCTTTAATATTGGAAGGACAGGTAGAAGGGAAAAATTGTGTAGGCAGGCCACGTTTGGAATATGTAAAACAAATTTTTAGGGATGTAGGATGTAGAGGGTATACTGAAATGAAACGACTAGCACTAGATAGGGAATCTTGGAGAGCTGGATCAAACCAGTCAAATGACTGAAGACAAAAAAAAAGACAATCAATTGTTATGATTCTAACAATCTTATCTTGTTAATTTTATATATTTTTATTTGTTTAAATCTAAATTATTATAAGATCAATTCTCCTGAAGATGGCAGAATAGCAGAAAACATTTGAGTGATTAACTAATCTATTGGTAAGCTGATTTTAATATTATATTTAAATTAAATTACCAAGAATCATAGGTTCTAATGCCTTTGTGATAGTTAAAATAAGAATTAATTGCTTGAGTTTTAAATTTATTTCAATTCAAATGTATTTTAAATCTGTTTAAATTCATTTAATGTTCTTTAATTAAGTAGACAGGCAGTATAAAGTTTACTTCCACGTACATAGAACTTCTTTCAAAAGTTCTTTATAAAGAATGACAGCATGGTTTTCCTGATCTGGTGCTGTAATTACATGCTGGTTCATAATTGCGTGCAAATCTTATTATTTTTTTGCAAACTTTATTAATTTAATAATGTATAATGCAAGTAAAATCTTCATGCTTCTGAAAACTCTTCTGCATGAAGATTTTATATTAATACCATCAATAATTTTTTTTTGTAATATTTAAAATTTTTACCTGAAACATGCCATACTCAATCAAATTGATAAATTAAAAAAAAAAACAGCAAAGTATAGCTCCAAAAATGTTAAACTTAATATAATCATCCTCAAATAATTTAACAAAAACTTTTAGTTATACAATTTAAGTTTGACACAGTTTTATGACACTCTAAGACACTGACAGGAAAACCATACAAATCATACCTTCATTTTAGCTTGAGTCTTTTCAGTATCGTGCAGCAAAAAGTGTTGAGCAACAAGATTGTGCAGCAAGTTGAACCAGTGTTTGCAAAAAGATTGGTTACAGTGTGTAAATATCTATCTCACATATAGTATGTGTACTTCAAATGCAAAACCCCCAAAGATGGTTGTTACCTATCTGCAATCATAATGGGCAGATTGACATGAAAAGAGCATTAGTATCATTAGAATATCAAATTAATTCTTTATAGTGATTCGTTATATTGTTTATACAAATTAAAAACTACAAAGGATTTATAGAACCTTGAAAAATATCTGTTCTTAACTACATACACAGGATGACAAAAAAAAAAAAATAGTAAGGACTGTAAATTAAATTATTCTGTCTTTCTGTTTACAGGAAAAAATTTAACCAAGCAAGGTGAATGAACCTGATATACTATTATTTTTAGTTTCTGTAATTTATGTATAGTGTAAGTAAACCTTGGGAAGATTACCAAATACCTCTGACGTATTTAAAGCAGCTAAAACTTTTTTCACCAGAGCTGACCCTTCTGAAACCAAATTGACATTGTGAAAAGTAAACTTGTTTTTGTTAATAATTATTTTTTGATTTTTAAAACGTTTGAATAAATGGTTTTGTACTACTTTTAAACATTCTTTAAGTAATTGGAAGAAGTGCTCGGTCTATGATTACCCAGGTCAGTCTTACAATAACACTTACAAAGAGTGGGAAACTCTCTTTTTTAATTGACTTCTAAATTATGATGACTATGAATAAGATAATTTATGAGCAATGATTTGGTGAAATGATGGTTTATACTAGCAATTAATGGACCTACAACAACATCTGCAGCTACTTTAACTAATTAAATGACTATTCTCAAAGAAGTTATTACCTTAGTTGAAGTTTTTGTATAATAACTGAATCAAACAAAAACCTTGATTCAGGATCCTTAAACATCGCTTTTTTGGATTTACTTTTCGTTGTAAAGGATGAAAGGTTTTACTATCATAAAATATTAGAGTATTCTTAATACTCACTTTCAAATTATATGGAAAAAGTATTTCTAAAAGATATTTTTGAAACTAATTTTAATTGATCTGTAGTCACTAGAGTTAGTTACTGGTTACACCAACATGAGAAATCTATAATCATCTTTAAGAACATTTTCTAGAAGGAACATTTTCACATTATCTGGAAGCGAGGTGATACAATGCTTTATATTTAATAAACTGTCATATGGTTTGTCACACTGATTATTGTATTTTCTGAATCAATTCTACATGGGAGGCTAGGTGGATTTAAAATAAAAGTGAAAAAATAGCATTGTCTCATTATCTGCTGAGAAGTATTAATTTTAATTCTTTATTGTATAAAATTAAATCATACTGATATTAATATCTCTTTGGTTTAGTACAGATTGTTAAAAAAAACACAACATCACTAAGGAAAATAACACCAGTAATTCAAAACGATATGATGCAAGTAAAACATATTTGTTTAATCTTGCATGGGTACATGCATCTAGGCCTGCCCCAGGGTACACACCATCTCTTTTTTTTCACCAAGTTAGTGATTTTACCTCCCATTTACCCATAAACTGAACATTGCACACATGAATATAGGAATACAAGGGTGAGAGTAGATTCAGTAAAGTTTTTAGAAGTATAAAACTTAATTCTTTTTTGGGACGAAGTGTATTTTCAAATTACAAAACTTCTCATATACTTTTCTTTTTTAATGTACTAGTTCAGTCTTGATTTACATAACAAATGTAAATTTTATAAATATTTACATTAATATTATAAATATAATCTAATAAAAAATTATTATAATTTGTCTTTAGTTCTATAAATTAAAGTAAGAAAACGGCCTAAATTAATAATACCCTCACTTAGGACTTGACTTTGCTAGAAAACACAGCATCCAAAAACATCAATAGAAAAATGAAGAACAATCATCTTTTCAAAATGAAAATAAATGTGCCTTTGCTTCTTGTAAACTAGTAAGTATATACATATTATATATAGGTAACATTTAAAAGAGATCATCAAAAATACTAAAATAAATCATATAAAGTACAAGAATAGTAAAAAATTATCAAAGAACTAGAACAAGAATGGTAATCTTCCTAAAAAAATTATCTATGTAAATAAACTTGAGACTGCAAGTATAATAAGTAGGAAATCGTACAGCTTTTTTTCTTTAAATCATTTTGATATTTTTTATTAGTACAGTCACTGCATGTTTTTCTGGAACATTGTAGGCAAATAGGTGTATCACAGCTGATGCATTTATATTGTGTCCTTCTCTTTAGTTTAGGATCACATTTTTTACAAGTTTTCTTTGATGGTAGCACATCTAACATTTCTTCAGCACAAGGCTCTGGCGGAACATTGAGAACTTCATTGATGATACTTTTTGCACTACTTCTTATTGTAGGTTCTAATCGCTTCCTCTGTAAATGTGGAACCATCATTTGTTTCTCCAGTATTTCAATGAACTTGAATCTTCACAGCAGTGGGTTTTTCCTGAAGGAAAGGTAGAGCATGTGAGCATTCAAAGAAGCTATATCACAAATTCGGAAGAGCATAGACAGCAGCCATCTCAGGGACCTACGCTGTGAAGATTAAGTTGAGCACTTTTTATCAAGACAGTCTACCTCGCCTTTAGTTCTATTGTAGAACATAATTGTCTATGGTTTTTGGGTGTTCTCGTCGATCTCTTGGTCATGCTGCATTGCAGATAGCAAAATCACGTTCCTATTTTTTTTTTAGGAATATATGATGCAAGGGTCATATTGTGTGTGAAACCAAATATAGAACTTTGTACCACCAGTCTTCTGCTTGATGCCTGAAATTCTGGTGGAATTTTCCTTTTTGTTTTTTTTAGAGTACCAACAAGGGTAAGACCTTTCTTTGCTAATTCTAGACCCAATTCAACTGAACAATAATAATTGTCAGCAGTAACTAAAAAGGGTAGGCACACCCCGTCAAATACTAAAACATATATGACTATCAATAATTAAACGGGGTCCCCTTCCCTTGATGAATGTAGCCATTATAAAAATATGAACTCCTTGCATCAGTGAGTGCCTGAACCTTTATGCTGTATTTGGCCGGTTTACTCGGCATATAAACCTTGAAACAGCATGGCCTCTAAAAGGGCTAACATTTCATCTATGCAGTCATACTACTGAGGCTCATAGGAGATTTGCAATTATTGATAAAGCGCTCAAAAATAAATGAAATTGGAGCAGTTTTGTCGTCCTGCATTTTTTCTTGCCTGGTTTCAAGGTTGTCAAACCATAGGGCTGCAAGATGGATTTTGAATCTTTTTCCGGTCATGATGGATATAAATATCGGTCGCCCTGAAGCCGTGGAAGCGACGAAAAGAGATTCAATATCTTCTTCTGTGGAGCCTTTATAAATTGATGTTAACTGGATTGCTGCAATGAAAGCATTTATCTCGTACAAATCAGTTGGTTTGGACTTATTCAATAAGTTTTTTTTAAATTTTCAGTCCTCTCAGGATTAGCATTTATTTTCCTATAGATCTCTTCCAATTTCTTGCTTGTCCATTTTAATATTTTGTTAAGTATTTGTCGGTCTGTTAGGAGGTCCTAAAGTTGTTTTGGAGATGGATTTTCTCCAAGTGCTTTTGCCGAATTCGTAAGACCGGGAAGACCTCTGATTATATTTTCACAAGACACGCTTACTTGTTGATTGGGTTCCGCAAAATGCCATTAAAAATCATTCATCCCAAGATATATTACAGGCATTTTCAAATGCCTGTAATATATCTTGGTTCAGCTCTACTTGCTACCTCATTTGTATAGAATCGAGGAAGTGAAGATTCATGGACTTCATCACTGTCGTAATCACCATCACTGCACCAGCATTCGTCACTATCTTCTGAAGATACAACGTAGCCACAGTCTGCGTCGCAATCATCAGAGTCTTCAATCTTCACCTTCAATTTCATCATCGGTACCTGAGCTACTCTCCTCTCTGCCTTCACCTCCTAGATAAAATTAAATTTTCCATATACTCATCCTCAAACTTTTTTAGGTCATTCTTATTTTTTTATCGAAACCAGTGTCGTCAGTTTGAAACCTAGTTGCAGGAACTACATTCCTGCAACTAGGTTGAGAATGCGCCATTTTTTTACCTGCACAAGGAAAATAAAGAAATGGATATATTATACTTTTTACATGAATAATAAACTACAATACAAAACATGTTAACATAAATCAAAAATAAGAGAGAAAAAGAAAAAGAATAATGGTGTGATGTCACCTTGGTACACACCATCTCACAGACACCTGAATCTGAAGGTACACAGGGTCTGTGAGACAGCAATCCTACTGAGGTGACCCCTCCCTCCAGACAATGCTGCAATAAATAGAACCAAAATAATACTTACCTTACCTCCCTCAAAATGCTAGGAGGATACTAAAACCTTGAGCCTGTAGTTGCTAAGGGAGCGGGGAAGGAGCTAGGAGATGGTGGGGGATATGTCTTACAGACGTGTGTAACCTAAGGTCTAAGGTTAAAATAAATTTGATCCATTCTTCATTAAAAATGAATAGTTTTGAATAACCATACAGTAAATTTTGGTGGTAGATATGATTATATTTTCATCCCACAAAAATTATATTTATCAGTTACTCTGACCTCATATTTGTCTTTTAGTTCCTTCACTACTTCTTAGCCTGTAAAGTTAAAAGGCAAGGGGATAGGGTATACTCTAGGCTCACTATTTTCTATATAATAGAAATTCTGGTTTCCTCCTCCTTATTACTACTGCAGTAACTGATTCTGATAATTTTATAGATTATCAATAACTATATTCAATCTTATTTTCTTTTAAATCTTAAATATTTTATTCCTATCATCAATATGTTATATTTTAATCATTAATTTATTTTCTAAGATTTACAAATGTAGCACACAAATTTTATAACAACAGAATATTTATTAAATTGGCATAGTTAAATTTAGCTTTACAGGTTTTCATAGCTGATAACTCTCTTATTAATCCTTAAATTGGGTCGAACATGTTAAATTCTGTAAAAAATTACTTTCTTTTACAGTCTGTTAAAAGACTAGTCATTCATTTCAGTTACAGGTTTTATGGTATTATAAACACAAAGACAATAATTTTATGAACTGTTTTATTTATTAAAGATTATTTATGACAAAATAAATTTCTTAATATTAACTTAATTTATAGAAATGAGATCATAGCAAACAGTTCTATACAAAAGAGTTTATTGGTGATGGACAATTAAGTTTGAGTAACACATTAATTCCCATAATAAATGAATGCGAACTAATGTTAAATTTGGTATTTACATTTAAGAACACATGTTTTTCAGATTCTGCATGGTTAGTGTCAGCAGCTAACTTAAGCAGTTGTTAATGTAAACTTCATACTATGTTATCGATTGAAAAATTTTATTAATTTATCCATTATAATTACTCAGAAGTCAGGGTTTTATTCATTTTATCTTCAGTTGAATGAAAATTTGACAAAAATGCTCTCTTACACTTTCTCAATCGATTGCTTTGATGATCTGTTATCCACTTTCTCTAAAAGTTTAAGTTTAAAATTATTTACTTTTGAGATGACTACATGCATTTTGTCAATGTTAAAAAATAAAATCACATTATACTGGTGATATTATATACTGCAAGTGTTATACTGATGTTTATTTCAACAATAGAACTCAGTTATTTTATAAGTAAATAGATACTTTATGTAGATCGGAACAAAATTACATGTTACATTGATCATATCAGGAATAGTATATAGATGTGCTACTCCAAAGATAACAAAAGAACTGGTCCAGCACTTGTTTGATAGGATCAAAATGAACCATGGAAAATGATGACAAAAAATGAAATAATAGTGTTGTAAGAATATGAAGATAATAGTTAAAATTAGTAGAAATAAAATGTCAGCCTTGAAAAGGTTAATTGATAAATATTAAATGTACAGTAAAAAATTTATTAGAAATTGGTCTACATGAACTGTATTTACTGGCACCAGCAAAAATCTGACAGAACACTTTTGTATCTTGAAAACTCTTTTTTGATTTTTTGAGAAACCACAAGATCTTATATTTTAGAAGCAATTATTTGTAGCTTAAATCGATATTAAATAATAGTGAACAGTTCAATGAATGAGTGATCTTCAAATTGAATAAATATGTATGATTAAACAAAATTAATTTGATCATCTCAAGAAAATTTACTTTTTAAAAAGATGCCAAACAATTTTACACTATGGAGAAGTATGTTGTACAGGAAAAATTGTTGGTTTTGGTAACTGTTTTCATGTTGGTATACAATTGTGAAATCCTTAGCAACAGTATATTGTAATTGGTAATACATTATTAGACATTAAATGACCATCCATATATTCTAGTTTTTAAATCAACATTTTTAACAATGGTTAATAACTAATATAGCTTTAATAATGCTCAATTTACAGTTAAATAACTTAATGTTAAATATTAAAACATTTTCATCAGTAGCAAACAACTTAGAATGTTAATATACAGAAATAATGACATTGCACTTATTTTTATTTCTGTAATACTAATTGTTTTTACGCAAGTATATGTAAGTTACCTTCCTGGTAATCTTAACACATAGTTGTTAAAACTAGATAAAAAAGGACCTTGGTAGATTGCAGGGAGAGATTAGTTTCTGTAAATTACAGAAAGTAAAACAAAGAGATATTACTTAAGGAATGAGGTACTGGTGAGGGAGGGCACATACCTGTCTTTCAAGCCAAATTATTTACAATAAATGAGTGAATTCAAAAACAAGTAACAGAGAATAACAATACTATTTTCTCTGATAGCCGCAGAAATTAAGGAGCTTCTTTAAACAACACCAAGTTTAAACTGAAGTTACACTACCTTCAGTGTTTGCTGAACTGGTGTGCAACAATGATGTGGTTTAGTGGGTAATGAGAATGTAGGTGGGTTAGCTAATTCTGAGTCTGTTAAACCAGTGGTATGCCAGAACCTTCTGTCGGATTTTCTACACTCTGTTGACGATGGTAACTTTACATAAATATGGTAAATGCTAAGTTCAAATTAAGATGCATTGTTCTGAAGCAGAAAGGACTTCAGAGGCATAAGATTACAGGTTTCCTCTTGTGGGAATGTGGTTTCATGAAATAACTAAACATAAGTAAAACATATCAAATGTATAAGTTCTGCGGCTCAATAGATGAATCTGTAATGTATATTATATTTGAGGGCAAGACATGTCCACACAAGAGCATAGATGTTTGTATTTCCTAAACCCTTAAACATTCATCATGATCATAAAGTAGGTGGACTCCAAAACCTTATTTGCGGAATGGAAGTATTGAAAAAGTAATATTGTAGGACAATAACAGTTTAGAAAATAAAGTTTGGGCTGAATATAAGGAAGGGCAGATCCTTGAGTACAAAAATCAGTAATAATGTTAACGAATATATACAACAGTCTGAATGAATATTCAAAGAATTAATAATTCACTACAATGATGTTAAAACTACATTGTTTTAATTTAAAAAAAAATCATTTCATTAATCACGGACTGTAGTTGGTATAGCATTTGATATAATGGCAACTAAATGAAGTCGCCTTACACTTATTTCCAGTAAGGGTCTTTTTTTTAAAGTATAATTTCATCCATCTCATCTTCCTTTTAAAATTCATGTACAATGCTGCAATAAAATTTCCACTTCATATGAATATTGAACTTTAAATGTATAGTATCCAAAATATTATAAGAAAAATTCACCACTTGGTTAGAGGTACAAAGTAAACTAGAATTTGAAATAAACAACGGATATTAATCACTTGATGTGGCCTGAGCTACTGTTGGGGTAGAATTTTGTTCAGCTTCTTTATAATGACGGTATTCTGGTTTTAATTCCCACATATTTTTGTGAGGATTTTTCAAATTATAGTTACACACTTCTTTTAATATTTCTTTAAGATAAACAATAGGTTGCCTAGTCTTCTTCACTAAATCCTTAATGTTATAGTACTGATGCTTTTCAAAGGCTGCAAACAACATTTCAAGCACTACTTCCTTATCATCTCGTGCCTTTTTACCTTCAGATTTTTTTCTTTCTTCATATTCAATATTATGTTTATGATCAGAAACAGGTTTGTAATTCTGAACTATTCTATCCAGTTGTTTGACTTGTCTTACGGGTAATGAAGCTTTTTTAATTGATTCTAACTTCAATTTCATATAACAACTATCGGCGTATGGTCTACAGTCAAGTTTTTGAACTATCTTTCCTTCAAGACAAAGTTTTTCTGATTCAGGAACAATGGAATCAGCATTTGAATTAGGCGTAAAATGTGAAAAGACGCCAAGTGCCTGTCTAGTAACTAGAGAAACATCTAAACGGTAATCTCTTGGTATGTTTTCCTCGCCTGGTTCTTTCAAACACATGACCGATTCTGAAATATTTAATGACACTTGAGCTTTATGCCCAGGATTTTTAGAAATTTTCAATTTTCCTACTTCTAGATTACCTGGTGCTTTTTCCCATCGACTGGCAATGTATTTTGGGACTTTTACTAGCCAGACTCCTCTTCCCGCGTTTGAAAGATCTAAGTCCCTATCAAAGTGCAGGGGTGTTGCGTACATGGTAATTAAAATTGTTCAGAAAATATCACAGGGTAAACATTTTGACATGAATCAATTTAGAGAATTATCTTTAATTTACTATACATCAGATAATTTATATACAAAAAACATAGTAACGCGTCATATATTAATAATATGTTACCATTCGTAAACAAAACTTCCAGGTTAGAAACAAGTAAACTGTTTACTATAGCTTATACGCTGCGGGTACTATGATATCGTCGTTTCTCATTTTCTCGTCAAAGACAACTAAAACAAACCAGCTGATACAGAGTTCATTTGCTTGAAGTTTATTGCAGCGTGAAGAATATCATGCAAATTGTTCATTTGAAAATGAATTTATTGTAAATAAAAATTCCTAATTAAGCCTATTAACGAATCCTTTGTTTCGTTTTAGTTACTGTAATTAAGCCTTTAAATGAAATGCGTCGGAATGTAAGTATTAACAGCTTAAATTTAGCGTATTGTTACTTTCGAAATCAATGTCGTTTGTTGTACAAGTTGACGTGAATATTTTGAGTAATTATTTTATAACTTATGAACTTTCTTGATAGCAAAGAATCAATAGCCTAATCAGTAATCTTAGTTGGCTGTCTGGCCGTCAATGGCCGTGATCGAGCAGAAGGGTTGTAATTTGTATGAATTCCGCAGTCATGACAATGTGTTGTTAATCATGCGGACGAAAAGACATGAAATTAATTAGTAGTGCGTAATTTGTGTGAAGATGTAGTTTAACAAATATTATATTTAGTGTATAATGTAACGTTTTATATAAAAACAAGACCTGTATTTGTGTCTTGTAGGAAAAAGAGGTGTACAAAATGGCTACGGGCGATGATAGTGTAGATCAAATAGAAGTAGTAGATGCTTTTAGTAAATCAAAAATTGAAGGAAATTCCACTGATTACAAAGAAGAGGACAGCGAGAGAGAAGGTACTTTTAAATTTAATTTTCGTTGTTACATTATTATTTCTTTAATTTAGACATTAAGTTATGGCTTCGTTGGACACCTGGCTTATATTTTTGATAACGGTATTGCAATTTGTTAATTAATGATTGTCAGAATTTTGGGCTAATATGGCCATCTTACGAAAATATACTCTAAATTAGTATATTCTTTAAAAATATGTGACCAATTAATGTATTTAGTTTATGGGCACTCCCTGAACTCATTTATTACTCATCGTGAGTGTAAGCTAGTTCTTACGTTGTATTGAATTTTGAATTATACGAAACTTGAATGCGATGTTTGGAGATTTAATGCTTGGTTTTTGATTGAGTAGAACTTGCTATTATAAAACTAGTAAGTAAAGGTTGTTGAAGGCTAACAACATAGTTGTTATTTGAGTAGTACAGAATATTTATTCTGTTAGTTTTTCAGATGCTTTCAATGAAAAGAAAATGTATTGAAGAAAATTTAATAATTAAACTTTACAGTTGAGGTAGTTGTAATTTTTTAATTTTGTTTGGCAACCGATAAAATGTTTCAAACCAGTGATGGCAATATCATTATCCCAAAATGGTAAATATATTTTTGTTTTATGTCATTAAAAAAAAAAATCATTTACTGATGAAAATAATTAAGTTAAAAAAGCATGTTTTGCTTATGATTTTTATTCAAAACTTAGATTATGTATTGTATAATAACAGTTTTTTAAGTGTATTATTACTTTAAAGAAAAGCATTACTAGATTTTTTGGTATGTCATTAATTATTGTGTAAAATCTTATTTTGTTTGTTTTTATGGTTTGATAATAAAAGTTAATATAATAACAGTGTACTTGTTTTGAAATAACGATTTATTTGTATATAATGTGTAAAATTTGTGTTGCTGATACAACTTATTTCTGATGTTTATTTATTAACTTTGCCACGAAGATAATTAAGTAACTTCTGTTAATGAAGTAGTACTATTACTGCAGTTATGTTTTAAGTTATATGCTTAGCAAGGTTTTTGTTAGCAGTACAAATGACTAACTTATTACTTAATTTGGAAGTAATGTATGTTATAACATGCATTTTTTACTATTTTTTTCTAATGCTTAAATTATTCAATTTTTTAGTTTTGAAAATTTTGAATTGTTTTACCAGTTTTCTTAATGATAACTTATAAGCTACCTACTTTTAGTTTTATCTCGTGTGCATTGTGGGATAATTATAACCTTTTTTTTATATTTGTAAAATAAAACAATTTTTTTATAAGTGCTGGTTATGATGCAGTATTAACTTTGTGAAACATACTTCTATAATTAATATTTTTTTTAAAAATATACTAGTAGTTTTACTTTTTACTGCTATTGTATACTGAACATTTATGTTCCATATTGGTAACAAAAATTTTAATTTATTAATATGTCCAATAAATTTTTATTTTACAGAACATGCGGAACGACGGAAAATTGATGTAAGTTTTTGAATTGTATTTCTAACAGTATATGCAAATTAATCTTTTAACTACTTTTGCTATTAATGCTTAAAAGATATTATGTTAAATTTGAATGTACTTCTTTTCAAACTCTACATGTGTGGCTTTTATCTGAATTCTTAAATTTATACTGAAAGGAAAACAATTTTTTGGTAGATGTGCAACTATTGAGTTTTATCAAATTTAAATTGTAATTTGTTTCTTATTTAGTTTAGTCATCTTTTGTACCTTACAAGCAATTCATTTTTTTTTTGTAGTTTGTTCCTTGTATAAAATATTGTAATTGATAAATAAAAAATTAATAAATATAATTTGAATAAGACTACTTCACAAAACCTTAACTGTAAATTCCATTAATTTACTTTGTATTTATTGATTTTTAAAGTAAAATTTAATTTTCTACAAACCTTTCTTACTTATTTCTTTTAAATATAACTTTCTTTCTATATTAAGTTTCAGTTTTTTATAGTTAGCAATTTTTATTGCGATTTTGTTGCCTATTTTGTTACAGTGTAACCTGATGTAGTTAATTTTTCATGTATCAGATAATTTCCTTTTCTTTTTATTTTGATGTATGGTAATTTCTTTCTTAATAATGAAATGAAAAAGCACCCCAGACTATTCTGGAAGTTGAACCTATTATGAGTCCTAAAAGAATCCACTATACTCATTAATAGGCAAATCAATCCAGTTTAGTATTATTTGTAACAACAGTTGTTTGCTTTTATCTCCTACATCAAGAGTTAATATAATATGTTTATTTGTATGTAAACACATCACTGGAAAACATGATTATTTTTGTGCCATTGTATAAATGTTTAAAACGGATTGGACTAAATTATATTTAGCATTATACCGAGTAAGTTAGCTCAATATTTTAAATATGGTCTACTATTTTGTAACTTGCAATGTTAATTATATTGCTAATAATAGTTTGGCATCATTATCTCAATGCTAGTTAGTTATTAATTATTATAATATAAATGCTCTTAATGTATTTTAAAAAGGTAAAAAATATATGTCATTACTGGGACTTGAAAGGTTTATTCAGATATACTGTTATTGAAATGAAGTTAACATTATTTATTCAATTTAGAATGTAACCTTTGTTGTTAGATTAGAAAAAAGTAGTTAAATATAGGAGTAGTGTTGATTATAATTGCAAAGTGTAATGTACCGTTGAATTTTATAAATGTTTGTTGTATTCAATTTTGTTGTAATGTGAATAATACGAGTTGACTATTTTTTAAAAAGTTTTGTGTGATTTTAGAAAATAAGCATGGTTAATGTTTTCAAATACTTATTTTTATATTTTATTCAGTACATTTCCTAGCATAAATAGCACTTTGATTAGTTCATTAAATGTAGCTGTTATATAGAATTTATATACAGTATATTATTCCATTATTATTCAGTTATGTGTAAGCATGGCTATGAATATTTTTTTATCTGTCAATTTAGTTAGTTATAATTAAAAAAAGTTATTAATTTTGCAACAGTAATTTAAATTTACTGAAAGCAATAATGTTTTTTAAATTTTGATTTTGCTAATTATGTAAGTTATAATAGCATTTTTTTGACAGATTAATGAACATACGCTATGAAAAAATATACTTATAAAGTATAAATATATACTATTTAGTCAACAATTTTGTTAAATCATGTTTTATGCATTCTATACGAAGAAAAAAATTAGTTATTAAACTCTTGTGAATTTTTGTTTATTTTTACTAGAATGTAGTTAATATGTCAAATTTGCATTTAATGTAAGCTCCAATTATTGTATTAACATAAATTCAGTTACATTTTCAAATCGATCTGTGTATATTGATGCACAGTATGAAAAAATGAGCTTATCTTGTTGGTATCCTTCCTGTATATGCTTATTTGAATTTATTTATATAATATGACTTAAATAAACAGGAAGTAAAGTGGAATTTCTTTTAATGAGCATAATGGGTCATGAAACTATCAGATAATTAAATAAAGCAAAGTTGGTTGGTCATAAGTTGAATAGAACTAATGTATGTATTACTGAAGTAAAAGAAGATCTGTAAAACGGTAATTATGAACAACCATTTAAAAATATACAGTTTCCCATTTATGTATTATGTATGTGAAGAGCCTTTTCTTTGGGTTGGCTTTTAGATATTTTGATTGTTACTAATACTAGTAGTAGTAGTAGTATGTTTTATAAGTTATTTGCATTAAACATGTTCAAAACTACTTTTTTTGCTTTAAGGAACAATCTTCAAAAATAAAAATTGCCTTTAAACTCAAAATAACTTGTAAAACTAAGTGCAATGTGTTAAATATCATTTCTATACACACTTAAATGTTTTTGTTTTACTGTAAAGGAAAACAGTTAAAAAATAAGAAAACTGTAATCTGCACCAAGAACAACGTATTAATTATTGTATGGTATGTAGTTTTGAAGTGCAGTTAATCTATGTTCTATTAAAAATGTATGAAATCTAGTGAAATAAAAATAGATGATTGCTGTCTATTCAACTTTTTTTTTTTTTTTTTTTTTTACATAATTATGGGGTGTTGATTTTTGACATGAGTGATTTTAATCATTTTTGAAATTTTGTCTCCATTCTGGCCCAGACGGTAGGTGGTCTTTATAACACCCACTCAGTGCTTTCCAGATATCTTCATCCTATTACTAACTCTATGGTAATTTAATAAATAAAAATAATGCCAGAGTCTCAGGTGATGTAATTTTGTTAGAAATTACTATAAAAAATTATTTTATATATTAAATTGTTTTTTTTCTTTCAGTACTTTGTTAAGAACTAATTAAAAGAAAAAAATGTGCTGTTTATAGTTTCTAAACAGAAGCAGTTTTTTTTTTTAAGTAAAATTTTCAATTTCTGTAACTCGGATAAGATTTTAAAAAAAACTAGTCAGAATATTTTGAATTGAACTTTTATCTGTACTCATTAAATTTCATGTTGTTTGTGGATTTTAGGTAGGCTTCATATGAGTTCTGTTCAGAAAATAACCGAACTTTTTATTTTTAATCTTTATTATTAATTTGATCCTTGTCCCCTTCAAATTACTCCCCTCCTCTATTTATATATTTTTCCCAGCGGTGTTTCCACTTTGTGAAGCAATCCTGGATAGCTTCATTTGAAATGACCTTTAATGTCTGTGACGAATTTGCTTTAATGTCATCAATAGTCTCAAAACTGCATCCTTTCATCACTGATTTTAATTTTGGAAATAAGAAAAAATCACAAGGAGCCAGGTCTGGCGAGTAGGGAGGCTAAGGTAGGACAGTCATCTGTTTTTTGGTACAAAACTGACGAATTGACAAAGCTGAGTGTGTGGGCACATTGTCATATTGAAGGAACCATGAGTTGTCTTGCCACAATTTCCTGGTCGAGGGTCATCTTCAATTGACTGATGACCACTTTTAAATCGTGAAAACCATTTGTAACATTGTGTTTGATCCAGAACATCATCGACATAAGCTTGATTCAAAAGTTGAAACGTTTCTGTGAAAGTTTTCCCATTGCACACTACAAAAATTGCTACTAACACTTAAACATATTGCACTCAAATAACAATAACATGCAAAACTAAATGAGATATCAACAATCCAAGAACATATAAGTTACAGAGGAGGTTATGTGAAACACATTGATGCCAACCGCATGTCACCTAATGTCTCCATTGTGCGTGATTAAAAATGTTCAGTTATTTTTGATCAGACCTTGTACAAAATTTACATCTATTCCCAGATATGATAGACTCACAATTCTTTCTTCATATTAATGCTTTTTATTTCCAATTTTATCTGTTGCTGAATTTATAGTTTTATTATTTATGGTATTGTTTTCTCACTTAGAAAAGAATAAATGAATGGTTTAGTAGGATAAATTTTTTTTTATAACATTCACTATTGTTAATATAAATGAAACATTTTTGATTTTGGTTTCCTCTAATTGAGCCAACTACAATTTTCCTTATATTTTAATTGGAGTTTGATGTTGATAGTAACATATGCTTAAAATTGAGTTGAGATTTATTCAGACCACTATGATTTGTTATATTAAAAAAAAAAATGTTTGCTTAGTTTGTGTTATGCAGATGGACACTCCTCTGTGCAACTGTATCCCTGCACCAGAAATGCAGTAATTGGACAGATCGAGATACAGTAGTGGTCTTATGCAAAACAACATTACCTCTATCATCATTATTAACTAACTGGAAACTTTGTCAGTTAGGTAAAAAGTTATCTGGAACAAAATTTAAAAATATAATAGCGGAGAAAATTGCATTATCATTACTATGAAAATTTCATTCTTAAAAATCACCAAGCCTTTCATAAGTAAATGTTTAAGATGAATGTTCAATGGATTTGACATAAGTCGATAGTAATAGTGTCTGGGATTGAAATGATTCAATTTCTTATAGTTTGAAAGTTTTGTAATTTTATTTTTCACGTTTTGTCACAGTATTGAAGAAAAAAATTACAAGAGCTTAAAAATAGACTAAATTTGTTCACATTTATTTATTCAAGTTATCATGAAAGTGATGTAGAAATATTGGTCATTTTAGAAGATCTGTTTGTTGTACATGGCTTTAATCAGCAGATAAGGAATTTCAGTTGTTCAGAATTATGTGTCTGTAATCATATAGACCAATTTAATTTAACTATATCAGAATATGTATTTTATATGTTTTTTTATTTTATCAGATTCTGTTAATTTATATGTAATTTTATTTATTAATTCTATATATTATATTAATCTATTTACAAGCTATTTGTATATATGAGTGTGTATGTGTATTTTTTTTACAAATTTGTGAAAGAAATATTTTTATTAGCTAGAATTTTAATGCTGTCATGTATTTAAAAATCCTTTTTTTTCAAGGTTTTTTACAGTTGAATAATATGCATTTGGTTTCCGGTAATTCTGTTATCTTTGGCTTGACCTTGTAATAAAACATAATTAGAATATTTTATTTATTCTGACGAAGTGTCTGAAATAATAAAAATACTTTTTTATTTTGTATATTATATATTGAATGTTATGCAATGATAACACTGGTTTGTAGAACCAAAAATATAATTTCAGTTTCTTCCTATATGTAAGGTATTTACATCATAATTGTTATGTAATGATAAACCATATTTGCATATCTAAAATAATTTGTATAAGCATTAAAAAGTAAAAGTTAGAGACTGTGTGGCTGACATCAAATTAGATCTTTTATCTTTAGTAGAATTGCTTAATTCATTTAAAAAATTGCTTTCAGACTCTGACTCAGAGCATTCAGACAATTGAGCATCCTAATCTGATAAATTTTTATTTAATTTCCTGTTTTTATATGTGAACACAGCCATTATTAGAAAAAATGAATAAATTAGAAAAACGTATTATAGAATAATATACTACTATCCAGTTAAAAGGAAAAAATTCTTTTTAACTTTCAAAATGATTATAGATTAATCCATATAAATGGTAGTGTAGAATGAATTTGCATTGGATATGAGACACATATATGAATTCTAAGGAAGTGTGTATAGTCAGCTATACTAGACTGGTTAATAAGCTTAATTGTTTGGATTTTTTTTTTTTACCTCCAGACTGTAAGTGAATATGTGTTTAATAAGAATAATTTCCTCGTGAGAGGCCTATCACAACTTGCACAATGAATATGAGACCCAACTCATTATTTATTATTAATTGTTTAACTTTCAAGATGAAGTTCATAAAATTTGATTGAAGTGAACATGTCAGAGATTTGAGATAATAGTTGCCAGTATCTTTGTCACTGGATGGATGTACATTCCTCATTTTACAATTAAATGGTACCATATGCTATTTAAAATTAAAATAATAGAATGAAAAATGTTATTTTGAGTGCATTGCTATTTAAAAATCTAATATTGAAAAACTCTAAAATTAAAACAAATTATAGAAATTGTGGTTACAAAATTTTGATTACATTTTCAAATTCATCATAAAAATTTATATTAGAAATACTCAGTATCTCAGTGCAACAGTGTTTCCATTGTTCGTATTGAAACATTAAATTTTCAGAAACATTTTTGCTAGTAATAGCAGTATTTATGTTGATGGATTTTATTAAACTTATATATTATGCTTCAAAGAAGATTTTATTTGCTAAGAATTTTATTGTTATTTCTAATTATTTTAAATGTGCTGCTGTTACTACTAGTATAATATCTTACAAAAAACTTATTGGAATAAATAAGACTTGGCAAAATTTAAACATATAAACATCTTACTTGATTAATCCTTTACCTCTTCATGTCATAAATATAAAATTATTTATTCATTAGCTTTATTAAAAATCTAGTAACTAATGCACTTTGCTCTATGATATGAGAAATGGTGTGCCATTTGTGTACCTATCAGTCTGGTCTTTCGTAGCATGCTATTAAAAATATTGATAGAGATTGAAACCTAACATATTGAAAGATTATCTCACATGAGATTGCATTATACCTCTTAGTTTATGTCAGTTTTTCAAGAATATTATAATAATATCTTCATTATATGATTTAAACAAGTTTATCAAGGTTTTACAGATTATAGAATTGTATTTGTTTCACTAGAGTTACTTATAAGAATTTGTTTTATAAAATTCATAATTTTTTATGAAATTTCTTTGGAAAATCATTACTTTCGTATATAAACTTTGTTGCAATAATATTTATCTTTTGCTGATGAAAACAAATTATCAGTACGATTTAAAGATATCAACGCTTGAATTATTGATGAGATTTTTGTGTGTAACTTTTTAATTAGTTATTTGTGTTGTCAATAATCAAAATTTTTAATTTTTTTTCTACATCCAGATTTTGTAAAAATTTCTTATGTAATTGTAAAACATTAAAAAAAAATGTTGTACTTGCTTAATTAAATTGTTTCAGGGTAATGTATCAAATTTGAATGGTGCTGGCTCATCGACATCAGCCATGTCGAGGCATAAATCTGAAAGAGAGAAGAAACTTGGCCATCGGAGGGTTGGAACTGGTGGGGAAGTTACATATAAGAAGGTTTGTATTTTTTATATTAATAGTCTTCATCATAAGAATTAAAATAAGAAACGATGCGCTTTGTATTTACTGTCTGCTACTAGAACATATGTATATTATTTATTTTCGTTCTACTCAGCATAAGTGCTGTATATAACATTGTTTCACAACACGAAGACTTAATTTGTTGCTTTACACTATGTCGGTCTTTTTTGTGACTTATTATGCATCTGAAACATCTAAATGAAAGAAATTGAAGCCAGAATTGCTTTCTTTAAGATTAATTATATCAGTGCAAAAGCTCACACTCACTTGATCATCATTGTTGTCTAACTTCTTGAGTACTTTGAAAATGCAAGTTTTACGCATTCATTTATGACAACATTAATAGGAAAACTAAACATTAATTTTCCATATTATTAACTTTTAAGGGTTGAAAATGGATGAAACTCTAATAACAAATTATTTTATTACCTTTTTGTACAATTGGGCATTTGAAAATGTTTAGTTTTGTCCCTGAAGAGATGTATTTTAACAATGAATTTGATGTCAATTTAAACTTTTATCTTAAAAGAAAAAAAACACATGCTTGCAGTACTTTTTGGTAACATTTTCTACAATACATATAGAGACAGTTGTTCAGTTGAGCACCTTGCGGTCCACTTCAAAAATGGCCAGAGGGTGTATTTTAGTTTTGAAAGATGTCTGATAAAAAAAAAAAAAAAAAAAATGCTGCTGTCATTGTGTTTCATTATGCAAAAAGTACAGACTTGTTAAATGCCATTCTACTTTACATAAAAGACAGCTTGTCAAGTCTAGCAATTCTATCCAGTAGTATGGCTTCCCCCTCACCATCATGGTCCCAGGAAGAGCTGATGGCCAACTATGAATACTTGAGGGAGTTATATGACAATAAGCTATCCAGTGCTTCAGTAAGTGTGATGATTGAAGATCAGAGAAAGGTGTAGCAAGAAGTATAGAAGACATGATAAGTCAGAAGAATTGTAGTTTGAGTCAGGCAGTCTTTTTCATTACAACTCCTGGGGGAAATGTAAAATGTTTTTGATCAGTCTTTTGCTGTCCAAGGTTAGAATTGATATTAATATTGCCATACTTGTTGCTTTCTCAGGCTCTGTGGTGACTGCTGAGGAGAGGAAAAACAGTTTACTCAGCTTTCAAGATCTTTCTAGACTTGAATCGGTTGAAAAGACTACACAGCTTCCTAGTTTTGGGACTGTTTAATTGTGTGAGATGAGTTTTATGACTCGCAAGAAAGATTTGAGGCACTGGACCACAGGGCGGGCATTTGCAAGTCAGAAAATGAAGGCTAGAGTGATTTCATTGTTGTTGGGGACTTGAGGCTTACAGTGTGAGTTGACTAATGAAGAATGTGAACTGGTGTGGTCAAAACGTGTCTCAAATCCTCTCACGTTTGGCTTAAAGTAACAGCCCTTTCTTTGAGAATACATCTTAAAGAGATACAAAATGGCTGACTAGTTTTCATATTTGCTTATACCAATATGAGTTGGCTCAATGAGAACAAAGAGAAAGTTGTAATTCCTGAGAATCTTTAATAAGTTATTAAAAATTTAAGGATTTGACTAAAATGGTCTATCCTGATTTAGGTAACCTAAGTGTTGAAGATTTATCATAATTGAGGGAGAAAGCACTTTCCCAATGAAGAAGAATGGTTTGGTGGAGGAGATAAATAATCCGCGGTTGAAGAAGCTTATATACAACATTGCGAGATACAATTCTGTGGATTCAGTAGTGGAGGGGGAGGAACCATACATTATCCTGTATAGTTCTTGTACACCTTTATACTCTTCCATTGTTGCTTTAGAGCCTGAACCAGCCAAGACTATGTAATGACACTATTCTGTGGGTCAAGGCTCTTCTCACCATTGTTAAGGTTTAAAGAAGCCAACAGTCTTCTTTATCGTTTGCTGACAGGATGATGCATTCTTCATCCCCTTTATTTCTTTGATACTGTCAGATACCCATTCCAATTCAGATGCCTTCAATTTCCCATGAAGATGTGTTTCTCTAAAATGTTAAACAAGGTGCAAGGTGTAGTTATTCAAAATGGGCAGAGGACTGGTGGGCTGACTGTTTCTCTTAAGCCTAACTGTGTTCTCCAGGGTTAGTTGGAGTGACAGCCTGCTCATCAAAAGAATGAACAAAAAAATGTTTTTTACTAAGATATCTTAGAAAAATAAACACACCAGTTGATATTAATACCTTGTGTATCTCTGTTTTGTTTATTCTGAAGTTAAGACTCAAGATTGTAAAGATTTTTAACCAACTAAAATTTTATTCAACAAAAATTCTCCATGTACTTAATTATAATGTACATATAACTAAAACATATTTTTAAAATTAATAGCAAAGGATGGACATTTTCTAGTTCTCAGTATTATAGTTCGTTTAAAAACCATAATTGATCCTTTGTGAAAGTAGCATTAAGTGAACAGTAATATAAACAAAAGATGCTAAATCTTTTTCAAATATATTTAATTTGTTTACACCATTTAGTTATGCAGTTGTTTTTATCTTATTCATATGGTAAAATATATTTATGAAGTAATTTGGAACGTAAAGGCCAGCACGCAAGATTTCTTCCATTGTAGCTTTTTGCCAGTATATAGTAAGGTAAAACTGTAAATGTGATCTTAGTGTATGTTAATTATAAATCTGAAAGATATATTTTGTTGTGTTCAGAGGTGTGATTAATATTTACTCTGAGTTTCATTAAAATTATAAATGTTACTGCATAAATGGTATTTAATTTCTATGTTACTCTCAGTATTTTGTCATTTTATTATGTTTGCTTTTAAAAAAAGAAACTATCATGGCATTTTTATTTTTCAGATTCAAACATCACAAATTATGGGTTCAATACAGCTCGGTATTCAACATGCTGTTGGTGGATTAGCATCTAAACCAGAAAGAGATCTTCTTATGCAAGACTTTATGACTGTAGAAACGACAACCTTTGCTGCTGATGGTTCTAGCCATACGCCAGCCCATCATTACTCAGAATTTGTTTTTAAGACTTATGCACCGATTGCATTCAGATATTTTCGTGATCTGTTTGGCATTCAACCGGATGACTTTTTAGTAAGTTTATAGACATTCGATTTATCATTAGAACTGTAGCATGTTATATTATCTGTAGTAGAAAGTGGGAAAACATTTTTATGCTGCAGTTTTTGTGTGTGAAGTAAAATTTAAAAGAATAAGCCCAAATCTTATTTATGGATTATGTATGAGCTTGGATGGTGCAGTGTTAAATTTAAGATTAGTTCACTTTCATCTGATTAAGCTTTCTTTTTCATTTGTTTGACATGATCTATTAATTTTGAATCCATATATTGTTCTGACTCTCCATCTCATAATTATTCAATATTCTGTTTCATTGATTAGTAGCAAGTGATCTATTTTATACTGTTATTTATTTATTTATCACTGAATGATAGTTGTGTAAGCAAAACTATTTTTTCTGTACTAGTATGTTGTGTTTGAAGGTTTCAACTAAAATTCAGAAATTATGACACCTGTAATTCAGAATTTCATTGTTGATGAAGGTATGGGTTAGAGGAGGGTATATGGGAAAACTTAACAACGGGTAACATTTTTGATACAGCATCTCATCATTGAATGTGACAAATTATTTGGTTTAGTTGTGATAGTGAAATTGGTGCAAAACAGATATAAATCTGTAAAGTAAATTTGTGTAATATAACATTTTAAATATTGGGAGTTTTTTAAAACTGTGTTGTAGGCCTAGGGGGGGGGGGTACATTCATGATGTTATCAGTTGTTATTTTTACTTTTGTAATTAATTTGAGTAGTGTAAGTTATTACAATTTTTCATAGGTTTAAATAAAGTTCTCAATTGAAATTCTTTAATTTAATTTATTAATATTATCTTTAAATTTTCTTTAGTAAAATCTGTTCAGTATGTATTAATAGTACTTAGGGCCAATTTTGATTTGGTTGATAAGGAAAAAAAATATGTATAAATTATATTTTATTGAAAGTTCAAATAATTTGTTAACATATTGACCACTGTGTTAATATAATTAATTATATGGAATTAATATGGTAAGTTTAACTTGTCTATTTACTGTGTTTTTAATTTTTTATATTTCATTTAATATTAATATATATATATATATATATATATAAAATATATAATATTAAAGTAGTACCTGTATTGTAGTTTAAAACTAGGTTTTTCAGATTTTTATCAAAAACCCCTGCCATTAGGGTACTCGGCCTAATGGTGGAAGATATTGTTTCCATTTCCCATTTACTACAGCCTCATTTGTATCAAAGTCCAGGGTAGCCAACCGTACACTGGTAAAAAGATTATAAGTCTCTTGAATTGCTGGAAATTGTAAAAAATTTCCCATAACTCCAAGTAAAAAGCCCTTGTATGATATGTGGAATGGGACTGGACATTATGCAGAACAATAAATACCCATCATGAATGTTGTGCTATTTGTTTTGAGTTGACTTCTGAAGCTTCTTTCACATTTTAAAACATATTTGATATTTTACTTTCTGGTTCCGTGAATTCTGTCAGGAAAATTCCCTGTGATGTTATAATACATTAGGCTCAATTTTTGGTTTGATAGCGCCTCCTTGAAGTTTTTGTTGGCTTGGTGAAAAATTTATTTCATAATGCTGACATAACTATGAAATAACTTTATTTTCATGATCATGATACAGTTATGATGAATGTCAGTGTGCTATCTGTGTGACCCACTGGGTTGGTCTAGTGGTGAACTTGTCATCGCTAATCAGTTGATTTCGAAGTTGAGAGTTCTAAGGTTTAAATCCTTATAATAAAGGGAGTTACTTTTATACGGATTTGAACACTAGATTGTGGATACCGGTATTCTTTGGTGGTTGGGTTTCAATTAACCACACAACTCAGGAATTGTTGACCTGTGACTGTACAAAACTACACTTCATTTACATTCATACATATCATCTTCTGAAGTAATACATTATGGTGGTTCCGGAAGCTAAACAAGAAGGAAGTGGCTATCTTGTGTTTTTCTGCTCACAGAAATGAATTTTGCAATGCACCTTACAATAGACGGGATTGATAACGATTAGTCATATATTTTATCTGCTGTTGCTATACAAGTCTTGTACAGAATAGGTGGCAGGTGGGCATATAATTAGATTATAAAATCCATTGGCCAGTCCACACACTCATCTTTAACATCCAATTGGAAATAAGTTTTGTTATTGAAATAAAGAAAAGAAGAGAGATATTTTTTTTTTAGAAAAGAAAACATTTAAAAGTAATTTTTATTCAGTTTAATGTTGTTGATGAGATTACTACAAAATAAATGCAATACTTTATAATCCCGGTTGGGGTTAAGTAGTAGCCTGGTAATACAGTTTTTAAGTTGTGTATAGAAGAATAATTTTATTTCAGTTAACATAGGATAATCATAAAATTTTTGTTCCTTTTATTTTAATATTTAATATAATGTATACAATAAACTAAAAAAAGTAGTCACCACAGATTAGATAAAATTAACCAAGAAAATCAAGAACAAAATCATTCCCTTCACACTTACAAGTAAAAAAACTCATAACACGAACATTTTCAACACTAGAAAGGGTTCAAAGAGCAAAGCGTATATGAAAAAGTACTAGGAGGACTGCAGGGCCCAAACAGTGCCATTGAAGAAACTTGGATAATAGACTGACTTAAGTGATCCTATGCGGTCATAAAAGATAATAATAAACTAAAAAAAATAATAATTTCAAAATTTATTGCAGATTAATTAGTTAATTATTACTGTAATAGTGATTAATTACTCTTTTAATTTTAATGATTTTTTCTGATTTATAATTACATTTTGTAAGTATAATCTAACAGCATACTAAATGTTATAAATAATGTTTAGTGCCATCTGTGAGTCAGCCAGTTAAAATTATTACTTCTCTTTAATACATATAAAAATATATAAAGTGAGTAACTATTTGTTTTTTTTGGAAATGGTAAGTAAGATTGATTTTTATACTGTCAAAGGAATAGAATAAAGTAAATATTTCACTTCTGTTTCATTTGTAATTAATTAACCCATTCCCTGATATTCAGATTGCTAGTCAGCTTCCTCAAAAGATAAACTAGATTTTTAGTGTTTGTCATTTGGATTACTTCACTCTTTTTATAATTAAAATTGATAATCTATTTATTTTATTGTTCTTTTATTTATTCTGTAATGTAATCTTATTTTTTATGAAATCCTATTCATTTATCAGTAAAACTCTCTGTCCATAAAAACTCTCTGTTTTTCTTTGAAATACCACTAGAATATGTTAGTTTTAAATATTTTATGTGTTCTTTCCTAATATTTTCTGTTTTTGTACTTAATAGTCGTTGAACTTGTTTGACTTATTAACTTATGCATTGGTTTTTGTATTGCTACCATGTAGTGCATTTTTGGTTGTCCACTTATTTTATTTTGATATAACTGCTAAAGTCAAGTTTGAATTTTTTTATAAAATTTGTAATACTTTTTCTTATTTTCTATCTGCATGATAAAAGAGATTATTGATTATTTTGTATCTATGGTATCAAAACTCATTATGTTCATTATTACAGTTAACAGTCGGCTATTACTAGGCTAAAATTTTGTCAGCATTTTATATTCATAGATTTTTTCTATAGTTTTATTTTTACAGATATCATTTTGTAGTGCACCATTAAGAGAACTATCTAATCCTGGTGCTAGTGGATCGATATTCTATTTAACTGATGATGATGAATTCATAATTAAAACTGTTCAACATAAAGAGGGAGAGTTTCTACAAAAGTTACTTCCTGGTTATTATATGGTTAGTTATATTTTTTATAATTTTTTTTATTAATATTAAATTACAAAAACATGTGTACTGTTAATTATACAGTTTTTTGTGCTAAAATCATGTCAGTGTTGTTACTGAAAAGTATGTTAACTTACAATAAGCCAGTTTTTAAGAAAAAAGATGAATTAAAAGTTTGAGATTTTACTATAAATCCAGTATTACTTAAATAAGTCTGTAAAATTTTATGATAACTTTCTGATTTTTCTGAATGTAATAAGTACTTAAAACAAGCTAGTTTTAGTATTTTTGCGGAAAAAAATAGTTAAGTAATTGAAGATAAATGTCAGTTAACACACTTTTCACTAGCAACACAGACATGTAAATTATTGCAAACTAGAAGAAAGTAAATAATGGCTATTGTGTAGAGGTGAATGATTTGTATTTTAGTACTGTATTTTGAAGTAGTGGTTCTTCTTACAGGAAATGAGTTGAAATGACCAGGATTTAAGTCATTAACTGTAAACCTTCATATATATATATATATATATATATATATATATATATTATTTTTCTAAAATTGATGCTTTCAGGAATCATATTCCTCTGCACTATATAAATTTTATTAAATTTATATAAATTAATTATAATATAATAATATATATATATATATATTATATTATATGTAATTATAAATATATATAGAAAGATTCTATCTTAGTGCATTTCTGCAACTAATATTCGTGGTACTGAGGTCTGTTTTATTTTGTAGTGAATTTATAAACAAAATTTTCATTAAAAATAATTTTCTATCATTGCTCTCAGTTTGTATTTATGTTATTTTTTTATTATTGCGAGTAAATTTATAAAATTTTAAGAACTGTATTATATTGAACTACTGCAGCAATTGTATACATACTGAATTAAATTTTTCAGTATTTATTTTTTGTTTGTATTATTTAGTGGTACTTCAAGGGTTTTTAATTATAGTTTTTAGTTTGACAAAGTATTATTTTCTACCTGGCTTTCTGATTGTTTCTATGATATATTAATGAAAACACATTATCGTATTGTTCTCAGTGTTAAATTAGAAGCTTTCAGTCATATTGACAAAGGCGAGACTCTTGCTAATATAGCCCACAATCTCAGAGTAAATGTGAGGTTACAAGGGGCGATGAAATCAAGTGTAAAAATTCAATTATGGCAAGATATTTCTTATTACAAAGAATTCAGTTCTACCATGATTATTTTCTAGTTATTCAAAGGATCCATGGTTTAGACTAGCTCAGAAATGGAAGACTACTGTGTTTGTTTTTCATAATTACAACATTGTAAATATCATTAATAATCTCAAAAAATAACTTCAATAATTTTAAATTAACATTATTATTGTATTTATTACAGTCAGTCATTTTCTGTTCCAGAATCTAAATCAAAATCCAAGAACATTATTACCAAAGTTCTTTGGTCTCTACTGCTATCAGGTATTAGTATTAACCTTTTTATGTTTGGTTAATCCTTTATTTGTACGTGTACTTGCACTATTAATTCTTTGGTTACTTTAGTTCAAGTACGGTGTTTTCCTACACTATCCTTTGCTGCTTATTTGATTTTAGTTCACAGCTGTAGAAGAAGTCTGCCTTGCACTGTGTTCTTTAATGTTATATTTAATATGTATAATATTTTTCATGCGACTCCATTTACTGGTATTTGTTTTTAAATAAATCTTATAAAACGAGTGCAAACATTTTCATTTTTCCAATTTTTTCTGATTTTCCAGGAAGGCTGGTATAAGTCTAAAATTTCTACTTAAGTTTCTCTTCAAAAATCATTTCTGTTAGTTAGTTTCACTTCTTGCTCTCTTATAATTGTACACCTCTACTTAAAGTATCATTCTTCCCTTCGTTCTCTCACGTTTTGGTATTATCTTTTGCTTTAGGGATACTTCAGCAACTTCTCATATTTCATCCTCTTTGTGTTTGTGTGAACCGTTTCAGTAGTTTATTTTCTCTGACTCTGCCCTTATACACTCTTTTATGCTTGCATTTCTAATCCTATTTCTTATCTTAACTGGCATGTTTCTTAATAAATTAGCTTCTTCTCTTTGAATTCTGTTTCTTTGCACCCTCCTTTTTTCCTTCTATGTCTGTGAGTATTAGCAGATACAGTGCAATTCACAATGATTCAAAATTTATAATGGTAATCTTTATTACAGATTAAATTAAAAAGGAGAGTAGATTGAATATTTTGCTAATAATAGGTGCATTAATAAAATGTTCTGTGTTTTAGTAAACTTTTAAAAACATGATGTAGATTTAAATGAAAGATAATGTAATCGTTATAGATAAAAATCTGATTGAAATTGAAATACTGTAAATTTGGTTTAAATAAGATTATTTTCTCTGACTGTCCACCCTAATACATTCTCTTACGCTTGCATTTCTAATTCTGTTTCTTATCTTAAGTGGCATGATAAAATTTAAAAAAATATATGGTAGAGCCACAATTTTTTCTTGTTTATTGATAATTAACACAATGACCATAACAAATTATGCCAAGATTATTAATTTTTGAAAGTGTGTCATCTTTCTGAATAATTACCTGTTTTCCTTTGAAATGTGGAGTTACGGAGGATGTTCAACAATGAATAGGTTGATGAAATAAAGAGGTCTTAAGATGAATTGGAGGGGGAAGAGATTAATGGCAGTATCTTGTAAAAGTTATGGAAGGTTGGTGGGCCACGCATTAAGACATCCAGGTTTAGCTAATTTGTGATAGAGAAATGTGTAAAAGGCAAAAATTGTAGAGAAAGAAATTACAAAAATTGGATTATAAAAACAGATGGAGATAGGATGGTGGATGAGGAGGTAAATTGTTTGTATTAAATTAGTGCAGAATATAAAAGAATGAAGAATACTATCAGTCCAGGTTGGGTTTATGATTCATAATTTCAAATTTGCAATTTTTTTCAAATTGATGAAAAAAATTGTATTGTTTTAATTTCTGCTTATTTTCATTATTATTCTGATTTTTTTATCTAGGATTTATATTTTTTGTTTTCATTTTTTCATAGTCTATTAGTGTTCAAAAAGTATGATTTATTATTTTCTTTTTTATGCTGGCATATAATTTTCTTTTGAAAATTTATTTATTCTCTTCTTTTGTTATGTAAATATTCATTGTTCTGCTTACAAGCAGTTTAGGTTTTTAGGTGTCTGAATTACAGGAGAAGTAAGCATACAAATTATGATTGATTATTTGGAGAATTAAGTCTCTGTCTCAGGTGAAATTGAAGTTGAAACTTATAACAGCATTTTTATCAATTTTTGACTTAAGAAATTGAATGAATGAAACATCAATTCAAAAAATAAGTGTAATAGGTGGTTTATTATATGAGCAATGCTGGATGAAAAATCAGCTAGTTTCTGGTAGTTGGCATTTATTTAGAGTAATAGTAAGTTTGGTTGATTAAAGTAAGAACTTTACAAAAGATTGGATTAAGTACTTCTTTTGATATGTTTATGAAGATTTACTTACCTGAGGAAACATAGGTGGTATAACATAAGGACTTAATGTATTTAATATTATGGTAATTATAGAAATACACATCCAATTCAATAATTTTATCAGATGAAAATTAAAATATATCTTGCTAACAAAGAGTTATGAGGCTAGTCAGTATGAATAATGCATATTGAATTAACTGTGCATAAATTGAAAGTAATCCATATTTTGTGTTATGAATATTGGTTGTGTATTTACCTTTATTAAACTGTTGTAACTTTTTAAAAATAAACATTTTATTTGTGTGTTTTGAATCTCCTTTTTTTCTAGTGTAATTCTAAAAATATAAGAATGGTCGCAATGAATAATCTCCTGCCATCATCTATTACACTTCATCAAAAATATGATTTAAAAGGTTCAACCTACAAGCGTAAAGTGAGTAGATTGTAGAATTTGTTATTTTTAAGAGTATTTATATGAACCGATTTTGATGTGAAAATATTAATATACAGATATTGAACTTGTTAACTCTGTGAGCTAATCAAACTGTAGCTGAACATTAGTTAAATTTAGGTTAATATGTTAGGGTGATTTACAAATAATAAAGTAATATTTTAGAAATATGTTATATAGGTGAGAATTAAAAAAATGTATGACAGCTGGAGGCACTTAGTTTTTGTGTAAGATTTTGCCCAAATTTTAGTATAAGTAGTAAATTTTTGCATATTTATGATAAAATGAGTTCCTTATATAAACTAAAAATCAAAATTTAAAAATATTTTTTGTAAATAGATATTCTTGTAATTCCTTATACCTTTTCAAGACCATATTTTAAAATAAGAAAAAAACATTGCACAATATTTTTTTTGTACCAATAGAATAATAACTATTCATTTTCATGTGATGTTCATAAAAAAAATGTTACAAGGTCCACCAGCTTCTGAAAAAAATTTGTTTGAATGGTTTTTTTAGATAAATAAATAAATACTATACTTCTAGCAAGACATCTCATTGTGTTCATGCACCTACACATTCTGTAGCAGTCGCAAGTAGGTATTGTTTTGTTATACAGCATTATTTTCCTATGTGAATATTCTCTTGTGGAAAAACAGATTTTAGTTTATTGATTGATCGTAATTCCAGCATTCCAACTATTCTCATTTTTTGAGAAAAATTTTTGTCATATTTTCTGCTGAAAGATAACCACTTGAAAATCACTTTACGGTAAGAAAGGAAATGAGAGTATATCTGTGTAGTATAATTAGAGAACATATTTTACCCTAAACCAGGGCAAAAATTAAAAATTGTATGGTAATTTATTTGATGACATATTTTGTAACAGTTAATGTATTTACAGTGCTTATGATTCAATACAATTAAAAATATCAAGTATTAAAGTGATAGATATCAATATTGGTTTTGGCTACAGTATTACTTTTTACCCTGGTTTTTTATTATTGTTTTTAAATGAGTTTAATTGTTCACTTTCTGTTTCAGTTCCTTACTTACGAGAGAGTTGTGTCCTGAACAGTCTTTATTATGAACATTCAGTCTTCCATTATTTATCATGAGACATTGTTTTTTCACATCTAATCCTGTCAGTTACCTCATCATTATAGGTTTTTACAGGGCAAACTTCTATTGCGTTTAAAAAGTAGTTCTGTTAGGTTGAATTTCCTGCTTTTTATGTATTTTAAATGCCCAGAAAAACAGTTATAGCTTATTTACTCAAAAGATTTACCTCAAAAGTGATTAATATGACAGGGAACTGACTTTACATCATTGTGGATGGTCACCTGTGTGAGCCCTACATGTAGGCGTTCTTTATAATTTGGATGGCTTATGCATATTCTACAGAGGAATTGAAGTAATCTTCAGTGAATAAATTATACCATTAAATAATTGAATTGTTTGTTTTAGGCATCTAAATCTGAAAGACAAAAGAAATCTCCAACATATAAAGATCTTGACTTCATGGAACACCATTCTGAAGGATTGTACCTTGAAGCTGATACTTATAATGCTCTAGTGAAAACAATACAAAGGGACTGTAGGGTGAGTGTTTATTTGAGCAGATAAGTTTGTATTTCATATTACTTTTTGCATTGCATCTTTTTAAATATGAAACTGAAGTAGTGAAAAAATAAAGTTAAAATAATGTTACTACATTTCATTTATGATAAATTAAGTCCTCGACCGGTTACTGAACCTAATCTGTGATGTGATAGGACCTTAGTTCAAATCTACTTGTAGATATAGTTGCTTTTAATCGGATTTAAATATCTTTGTTACTGGTATACTTTGGTCATTGGATTCTAGTTACTGTTAGTGGCTCAGGCATGTTAACTTTTGACTGTACAAAGTCACCTGCCTAATTGTAATCGAGTAGATTAATAATGTACTAGAGTTATTTAAAATTCAGGATGACATTATCCAATTTTTGGATGTGTTGTGTTGAATTAAGACTTCCATTATGACATGGTGGAAACATCAGTGATGATAGAGATTATGCTTCCCCTTGAAGTAGCGATGGTTACTTATGTAAAATTACTTATAAATAGATGACAATCTATTTATTTTAACAATCTATTCTCCGTTACTCACATGAATAAGATTTTGGAAGTTATAGCTCATTGTTCCTTTCTCTTTTTCAAGTTCACACTTAGAAAAATATACAGTTGCTGAAAATGTGAGTAGAAGTAATTATTGGAAATGGTATAATTTTTCATCATAATACAGTACATTTGTACGTGTTAATAAATATTTTAAATATTTAATTTCATTGTCTTATTGTTTCTTTCTTGTTTTGAGCACTTATATATTGAATTTTAACTTCTCAGACCACATTTAAAAAAAAAAAAATTAAACTGTTTAATCTGTGTAGTAGCGCATATGAAATGAAAACATTCGACCAGGAAAGAGAAAGTAAAAGCAGTGTAACAAATATTAAAATTATATTTAACCTGTTACAAGAATATTAATGTACTGTATTTGCGTTTGTATAATTTCACTCATTGCAATTAGTTTTGATGTTATTCATAAATATTAAAGGTTGTAGTTCTAAATTTGTTGAAATTAGTTTGTATGTTTAATATAAATCTGCTTACCATTTTTTTCTGATTACAGGTACTGGAAAGTTTCAAAATTATGGATTACAGTTTACTGGTAGGAATTCACAATCTGGACCAGGCTGCAAGAGAAAAAGCGGTGTGTATATATGTGTGTATGTATGTGTGTAGTAAACTAACAAATGTTATTTTGTTTCATACTGTTATATCTGTAAAGTGACCCGATTCAGACAAAGTACTGTTAACTTTAACCAGTTCTTAATAGCAGCCTACTATGATACTATCAGTCATCTATGGCTCTGTCTTGTTTGTGTTACTGTAAGTAATTATTTTAAGCTATTTTCACTCTAAAGTTATTTTATTTTTTATTCGATAAATGAACTGTGTAAATAAAAATCTCTGGTTAATATGAGTGAAAGAGATAGAGGCTATGTGGAATAAATAGTCAGATCTGTTGAATTTGACGTTCAAGTTTTTCAATGAGAATGAAAATTTTAGCTTCATAAACGATTCAGCAACTTAATGGTTTTAATTGGAAGGTATTGAGACTTTTTTATGCATCATTATCTTCTCATCGCATGATTCTTACATCTGTTTTCTCAAGAATAAGTTAATAACACTAGTTCTTGAACCGATAAAAGTAGCTTTAAATGTTAGGGAAAGCTGACAACTGGGAAGTTATAATTACACCCATCTTTTTTCTTTGAGAGGGGATTTTTGAGCTAGTGCACAGTAAGTGCCATAACAGTAACAGGAAATACTGTAATTATTATTATTTGTGTTTAAAACTTATTATTAACCATGTTAAGAAATGCGGGTAGAAATTTGTTCACTCATGACTTATATAAAATAAGATATTTTTTGATTAATTTTTGTGGTTCACAACCTTTTATTTTTTATGTTGGCTGCATTAAAAATCATTTGTTTATGTTTAGTACCTAGTTTACAATAAACTAATTTGCATATAATAACTATTGGTCTATTTGTTTTATATGTTCTATAGTTTGTAATAGATAATTTTATTGTCCGTTCAGGAAAGAAGATCTATTGCCAAACAAGGAACTGATGCTCCAGAAGAAGAAGGTAAATCTGTTAATTTAAATAGGACTCGATCACTTACAAGAGCAAAATTAGTTGCACATTCGACAGCGATGGAAAGTATACAAGCTGAAAGTGAACCTATTGATGAAGAGGATGATGTTCCGTAAGTGTAAAAATTTGTTCATTATTTTAACTTCATACTTAATCAGTCCTCAGCAAAACGGTAAACTGTCACGATCTCGCTAGCCAACCTTTCTCTAGGTTAATCACCTCTCCTTCCTCCTTTTTTCCAGGTAGTTGCTGTGAGAAGTAGTATCACCCACTGTATTGGCTATATTTTGATGCCAAACTACAGTCTTAGTAACTACTTAGTAGCTGTTTTCATCATAAGGTTGTGCCTTTCTGCTTGTTGCCATATCTGGGGGCGCTCTTGAAAACATTCAGAAGTCTATATTAGACTCTCCATACAAGTATAAGTTCTCTTCAAAAAGTTTTCAAGCTTTTTTTTTTTATTACTTTTTCTGACATCTGCTACAGAGTGATCTGCAATCTCAAAGGGATTGTACGTTTGAATCTAGATCAGGAGAGCAGGTAACTGTGGAAACACAATTGTCTCAGTTTCGGATAAAAAGAAGTGAAATGAGGGTGATGTGTGAGCTGGCATGCTGCTTGTTGGACTAACTTTGTTGCCTTTGATTTAATTGTTCCTTAAATATGATTTGATCACATGATTTGATTTAACCTTATGCATTCATTTTTTTTGTATGAATGTCATATACATTCAGTATGTTGTAAAGCTTAATATAAAAAGCTGACATCACAGTTGTAGGACTTTTCCATCAGCACACTGTGGATTGTTTCTGATGCACATCTTATATATACATAACACACAACTTAATTTAAAATACTTAATATTTTTTTTTTAATGTAATACTTCATTTATTTAATTCAGTGATTCTAACTAAAGTGTGCATGTATATCTTATTTAATTTTTTGGGGTGGGGATGTGATTTTGCAAAAATTGTTATTTTTTAATTGTTAACAATGTGCTTAAGAAAAATATGACCTTAATTAAATGAAATCTTGAGATACTGAGGGTAACCTTGCTCTGCAACCCCACTTCCTTGACCTTTTAACTTGAAAATTTAATGGCATCAATGCCCCATATATAGAAGTAATCTGACCAAGTTTGGTCAAAATTGGTCTATTAGTTCTGGAGGTGTAAGTTGATTTAGAGGCCAACACTGAACATATGTACATATGAACATTAAAATCCAGAAAATTGCCATCTGGTTTTTTGGATTCCTTAGCTATCAAAACGTCATGATCTGGTGAAAACCACATATGCCCAAATTGAACCAATTACAATACTTTCCCTTCTAGAGCTATAGCTCTGCTACAGCGCTATGTAGACTGGAAAGTAAAAGTAGTTAATAAGGGTCTGCATGAGCATTTTATATATATAGGAATGGCTAGGGGTTGATACATCTGTGCAGTTAGTTAAGATAGTGTTAATTTAGTACAGTTAATGTAAGTGTTAATTTAGTACAGTTAATGTAAAGTTACAGCGCAGATTTGTAGCTTTGTTCTTGCTCAGTTTGCTGATGTTAATATACAGGTGAGCAACAAAAAACCAAACCCGTAATGTAACCACTGTAGAATCGGTAGGTTATGTTTGAATTAACATTTTATGAATGATACAGATAAATTAAATAAGAAAAACAGAAAATGTAATGTTTGCATTTATTTACCTTATTGTTACAAAAAAAATGTTCAAAATAACCACCCTGGGCATTGATGCACTTTTGTGCTTGACTGATCATATTGAGAGTCATCTGACGCAAAACGTTGTTGTCAGTTGTGTTGATTTCTTGTTGAATGTTCACCTTCAGTTATCAATATCATGGGGATTAGATGCATATACTCTCTCCTTTAAGTAGCCCCAAAGGAAAAAAATCGCAAGTAGATAATTCTGGGGAACGTGGAGGCCATCGCGTCCTCTGCTGACAACTCGTTCATTTGTGAAAGCTGCAGATACGCAATTCAGTGAAACATTTGATGTGTGACACGTTGCTTCATCTTGTTGGATGAAGCTGTATTCTTTTTCATTATCAGTTAATTGTGCATAGAATTCTTCAAAAATTGTGAGTAAACTTGTGTGTTGACAGTCATATCAAAAAATATTGGTCCCACTACAATTATTGGAAACAGCACACCAAACACCAATTTTCTCATCGTGAGGTGGATGCTTGAATATCTTGTGAGGATTCCTCGTCATCCAATACCGGGTGTTCTCCGGATTAACATGGCTGAATAAATGAAACCATGCCTCATCTGACATGAAATACAACATCAGTTCTCTCTTTCCAGCAACAATGTTCTCGAGAAGCCAGTTTCAATAATCAAGTCATTTTGGTTTGTCTATGTCCTTCAATTATTGCACATTTATAATTTGATACGGTTTCAATTTTAATTCATGAAGAATTTTATACAAGATGTGTATTTAAAACTAGATTTTTGGGATAACTTGTGTAGTGATTTTTTTTGGACTGGCAGTAATTCTCCTTTCAATATCGGCAATTGCCTGTGGAGCCCTAATGGAAGGTTGCCTATTTCATTTTGCATTTGAAACTGTTGTATGCCATTTTTTTAACTAAATCGCTAATTGATGGCCACAGTCTTTTGGAGTTGGTTTGTTATACTGCTTATTGATTTCATGCCACGTGGAACGACTTTAAGTGCAGAAGCCTACTGCAAAACTCTACATAAGTTACGGTGTGTCATTCAGAATCAGTGATATGGGCGGCTGACTGATGGCATTGACCTGCTGCATAATAATGGAGGTCTGATGTGATTTACTGAGAACATTTGGATGGGAAATTTACGATTACCCACTGTAGTCTGGACTTAGCTTCTTGTGATTACCATTTGTTTGAGAAATTTAAAAAAAATTTGTGTTGTAAGCAATTTGCATATTCGTCCATATTCATTTTCTTCACTTTTTCAATGTTGTCATTGGTTGTTGATGTGCTTAATCATCTGTGGCGCTTCTCATCTTCAACGTCTTTGTGGCCCTCTTAGAAATGTGTGTACCACTTGTAAATGGTTGTTTTATTTAAAACAACCATTTAACATTTCCAATGCGCTGCTGCACTTTATTCCATTCTTAAAGCAAAATTTAATGCAAATTCTTTGTTTCATTTTTTCAAATTAAAAATCAAGTTAACAATCAAACAAGTTAAAAATCACTGACCATATCAAAACATTTGTAGCCTTTTTGAAAGCAAACAATAAACTAAGGGTCCAATATGGCTACCAATGTAAATATGCATTTGAGGTAAATATACTAACACAAAAAAAAAATGTGACAATTGGACTGTACATTATGGAAAATTTAAAAATTCTATGTATTTTTTTTTTATTAAACCTTATATGTTTTTAGTACGATACATTTAACCTAAAAGAAAGTTAACATATTTTCATTTTTTATTTAAAAAAGTCTTTTATTAGATTGCTTCAGCAGTGTAATTATAGTCTGCTCAGAACTATTTCTAAAATCTTTCTATTATATTTTAATTGTATTTTAGAAATATGATTAACCATTAGAGAAAGAATGTTCATTGAGCAAAAAGAAATACTTAGGTCTTAAATTAATATTAATAATTAATTGAAAAGTCATTAGTGAATTAAATGAAAGTTTACTACTTTATTTATTTAAGTTTTAAAAATATTTTTATTTTATGTGTTTAAATATTATTTTAATGAGTAATCAGTAATTTTTTAATATTTGTTTACAGCCCGGGAGGTATTCCTGCTAGAAATTTCAAAGGTGAACGGTTACTATTGTTTATTGGTATAATAGATATTTTACAGAGCTACAGATTGAAAAAAAAATTAGAACATACATGGAAGTCTATTCTCCATGATGGTGTAAGTAAATGTGTAATTAAGGTTCTTTTTTTGTATTTTTAAACTTAAATTCTTTGTTTTTATAATTTATGTATGTCATGTTAAAATTAAAGACTACTCATTTGGCAGATTTTTTTTAATTTTCATCTGTACATTCCACGTACATACTATATTGTTCATAAAATTTTCTGAGGGAAATTTTATATAACAATTTTTTTTCTATTGCAACAAAATCAATAATATAAACATTTCTCTGTTAGTAAATTGGGTTACTTATCCAGTACAAATTAATGTTAAATAAAGGTTATTTTTACAGAACAAAACGTAAAATAGCTTTCTCAGAATGAATTTGGATTTAGTACAGATCAAAATTAATTTTTTATAAATGAAATTGAATGCAGTGGTTAATTTGTATCTCCTTGTAATCATGGTTTCAACACTTATTCAGGATCAAATCACTTATAGCCAGTATTCTTAACATCAAGAAATGTACATAATGTACATTTCTCCTTTATAATAAAGGAGATTAGCATTTCGGGTTTAAACAGATTGTATAGATTTTATAAAATTTTTGTGTTTGTTTTTTATATAGAATATTAATTTTCTATATTCTTTTTTCGCACTTTTGGCAGTTTTCACAGTATTATTGAGAAAAATCTAATTTTAGAGCATCCCATTATCAGATGCCATTTCAAATGCATTGGTTAGAGTTGCTACATGAGTGAATAGATATACCAGTATGCAGACTCGATAAATTATTCAAGTGAGGTTCCAGATTTTCTGAAACTACTTTCTATTTTACAAGATTGTTCTGTTTTTTGTTAGAACAGGCTTTTTTGAAGGTTTTCTTCTTGTTGATAGTGATAATGCCTAAAAATGATACATATTATTTAAAATTATATTTGGTACAATCTGCTTCGATTAGTTATATCATTTATGACACTTATATCTGCTAGTAGGGTTACAGAAAGGGATCTGACAGTAAAAAGGCAGATCCTTCCTACCTAATCGCAGAAAAAGGGTGAATGGAATGAGCATCCAAGCAGTAAAAATAATTTTAAAAAAATCCTAAAAGTAGAATCTGTTTCTTTTATTGTGAGGAAGTAGATTTCCTTGGGTAATATTAGTCTGATTATTCCAGAGATAACTTATCAGAGAAGTGAAACAAATATAAAGTTAGTTTAGCTCTCATCCATGTTGGTGTTAAAATAAATTGATATTATAATAATTATTTTCAATCTTTTACAGATTTGTTTTATAGAAAATAGATAAACAGTATAAAATCCTGAAAAATCACACTGCTATGTGTTACACTTGTGTTTTTATACCTTTGTTGTAAATATTGTTTAATTTGTCAAGTATGGTAGAATTTTCTTATGGTGTAAAATACAGCAGGTTAATTACTTGTGATGTTATGGAATCACAGTTTGTTAATATAGCACTCTTCCTGATAGTCTTGGAATTTATTTATAAATAAACAGATTACAAAAGTGTGATTTATTATTATAGTTGTACCACTTGTTTCCTCCTTTAACGTACGTACTTCCTTCCTCTATCCATGCACTGTAGTATATGAATTCTCCATCGTTGGAAATAGTGCTGCAAATAATCAGATGCTTTCTGCTCATTACCTCTGTTGTTTTCTTTATTACTTCATCCACTGTTTGAAAGTGGGTGACCTTTAGTGTGGATTTCAATTTTGGAATAAGTGAAAGTTGTATAGAGCTAAATGTAATGATTAAGGTTGATGTTCCATCACTGGATCTTTTTATTAGCTTGATACTATTTTACAGACAGAAAGGCTTCAGCATTATCATGATGAATCCAATTGCTGCTCCACAGATCATGATTCTTCTTCCTTACTTTTCTTTTGGGTTGACGTCATTGTAATGTTTGTTCATTGTCTCACAGCCTGCTATACATTCATCTACTACCATGCCATTAATATTAAAAAAAAACTATTAGAATTACCTTCGAGTTTTGACTTGCTCATTTTTGCATTTTTCATTCTTGGATATGAGGGAGTTTTTAAGTATATTGATTATCTCTTTGTTTCTGGATTGTACTGGAAAATCCAATTCTCATTGCATCTGATGATCTCCTGCAAGTCTGGTTCGGTTCTGCTGTCAGTTGTTTAATGATGTCATTGCAAATTCTGCACTACATCTTTTTGCTCCTTACCCAAATTTTTGGGGGCCAATTTGGCACAAACTTTGTTCATGTTTCAACTTATCATGCAGAATTTGACATATGTTCTTTATTTATATCCTCCTTGTCAACTATCATTCTAATGGTTTATCATTAATTGTGCAGACAGTTTCATTGATTTTCACATTTTGTTTGGTTGCTGCCATGACATGATGATACAACTGTTAATTATCTTAAATTTTTTCTTGACCTTTAGTAAACTCTCTGCCATTCAAACACTCGTGCATCTGATATCACATTCAACTACTTCTGCAGCAATTTCAATCACTCGAGTCAGCAATTTCTACAATTTCACAAGGAATTGAGTTTTATATGCCGTTTGGGTGTAATGTGAGACTATATTCTGACAAAGCTACTTCACATGTTTCTTTTATAACTACCTACATACTTAAAATTGCTTACATCAACTGCTTCTAAAATCTTCAAGGTCGTGGTGCAAGCCCATACCACTGCTATGAGCACATGACTCACAGCACTCTCATTATTTAATAGTCACATCTTATATAATTGTAGTGGTAGTTTATCATTTGAAGTAAATTTGAAATTTAATATGATTTCTACGTAGTCCTCCTCTTCTGATTATCTAGGTTTAGCAAAGACTGCTGTAGTGGTTTTGTCTTAGGCCTTTCTTTATTCTAGGCCTAAGTCAACATTTTACTCTATCACTGTGTAAACTTGTACTCCATATGCCATGAATCAATCAATTTGTCTTTTTAGTCAGACATCCTATAGTTAATTCTAGTAATTTTTTATTTTATTTTACATCCTTTTTTTCTTGACCATAAAGGGGGATTGGCAGTTCCATATCATAGTAAAGAGGCTGCCTGTAGAGGTTTGTGTCATCGCTTTTGAGTCTGTTTTAACCTGTCCTCAGTTCATACTCAAATTTATGAGTTACTACTCTAAAAAGGTAATTGTTGTCCATTAGGTTTGAAGGTAAAAATCTAAAGATAAAATCTTTGGCCCTACACAAATTAACTTGCCGGTCTAGTTCACTGTTCAGGTTGAATATCACACTTTTCACCGGTTTTTTTTAGTAAAGGCAACTCTTGTAAGCCAAATGCTGAAAATGATTTAAGAAGTCTGAAAGGATTCACTTTCAGAATCTTTGTTTTATTAATGATTGTGTTTTACATCAATGCGCCATACTCGTATTTTACTTCTGAAGGTCCTGGTTGATTCTTGGGTTGAATCATAATGCTTGAAATGTTAACATCTCCTCATGGGGATTTTGACAAGGTCATTCTGAAGCTCCTGGTTGATTCTTGGGTTGAATCGTAATGCTTGAAATGTTAACATCTCCTCATGGGGATTTTGACAAGGTCAATGGATAGCTTTCGCCAATAAACGTAGTTTTAACTAATTGTATTATATTTTTGTTATTTATTGAATTAATCAGCATATTTTGTATAAAATATATCAGTCTTAATTACCACATCCAGGTGTTATTTTTTACTGACAACTTGAGGACTCCCTGAAACTGGTTAAGTAAAGTTGTTATTTAGAATTCTGTTTGTATAAGCAGGTGAAATGTTAATTTCTAGCATGAGAGAAACACTATTTGTTGTCAGCATCTTTGGCAGAATTGTAATAACATTGTTTGAATATTTTTAATTTTTAGGCCAAATTTATAAGTTATATATTTTTTTAACAAGTCTGATTGCCTATAGATGTAATTCTATTTATAAACAACCCTGATCATTCTGGGAAGGAATTGTATACTATTTGTAATTTATATAATTTAATTTTTTTTCCTTTTTATTGTAGTGTTTTTTACTTGTTTATAAGTTTTGTAATAAATGAATTTTAAAAATGCTGTAGGATACTGTGTCTGTACATAAACCTGGATTCTATGCTCAAAGATTCCAAGACTTTATGGCAAAGACAGTCTTCAGAAAAATACCATCACGTGAGTTTTCTTATATTATTATTTTTATTATTATTATAATAATTATATTACTATTATTATATAATTGTTCCCTGCAATAAATTTCATTTATTGCATGTTAATTTGGTTATCTTTAGGTATTTGCACTGATACCAGTGAAGTAGAAAGCTTAATTATATTTTTTTAAAATGTGGTAGTCTGGGAAATTGTCTTGCAATATCTGTAATCTTAATTGTAACTAATTATTAAAATTATCATTGTGATATATTTTTATATAAAAAAAATAAACGTTAGTGCAAAATTTGTATTCATTATTAAGAACATTTTTTTTTGGGTGGCCGGCACTGAAATACATTATTTTAAATTTATACCTTTTGTATGGTGTTTCTTTATTGAAGTAGCAAGGATAGGATTATTATAATATTAACATTACTGTAGATGTTTTATTTATCATAGTACTATAGAGAAATATTTTTTATAGAATATTTTTATAATAGGAATTCTTATTAAGTCTGTCTTAATTCTGGTCTTTGGAGATCCTTGTCAAAATTCATCAAGAAAGATATGTGAACTGAACAGGGTTAACATTTATTTCAGTTATTTGTGATTAAACCTATGATTAAGTTCATGAATGCATACTTGGGTTTCTTTGTCATTCTCTTTTCTTATCACATTCTTATAGGCAGACATGAAATTTAAAAAAATGTAAATGGATAATGGGTCCAGTTTTACTTTTTTGCATTGCTTTTGAAAATGGTAATCGTAATCTTGATTTCAGTTAATTTAGGGATTAAATCTGGTATTGTTACTGGCTAGATTTAAATCTACATGTGAACGTTTCCCTAAATGTAAAACAATATTAATTTCTTAGGAAGACGTTAATGCTTTTATAGTTGGAGAAAGTCATTTCAAAATATCACTTTATGATTCAATAGATCTAGGCCCAAGCTCAAGAAAAATCCATTTACAAACTTAAAGATTAATTAATAATACAGAACCTGAATAATAAAACTAATAAAATTATTTTGTAAACCTGCTGGTTTCAAATTTTGATTTTTAAATTTTAAAGTTTACATTTAATTTTTTTTTTTTTAATTTTATTTCAATTAAAAATGTTGTAAAAATTTACTATTCAATGTAGAGAATTTAAAGTAATAGTAGACTCTTTGTAGTTTTGAGTTAAGTTCAATTTATTTAACAATTTTTTTTCATTTTTGAAGAGCAATTGCTAGTTAAATGTGCTAGAAAAACTTAAAACTTGGCTCTGAGGGATAGAAACTGGTAAAAGTAAAAAAAAAAAAAAAACAAGTAATTTAAAATAGCTTTGTTAAAGGGTTTTGTCATAAAATATAAAAATAATACTGAAAAGTATAATATAATGGCCATTACAGTTCTGACATTACAGTATTACGCCATTACAGTAATTCTGTCATTAGTACGAAAAAATTATAATTTGTAATTAATAGTTAGTGCAATTAATTACACTAATTATACTAGTGCAATTAATTACTATTTTGTATGTTTCGAAATATTATTTATTAATACGTATGTTACATAGATGCCTCTGCATTATTACGTAGATACATGTGTATATTCAAAATGTATTATCTTGTCTTTTAAGAGCAATAGTTAACTCAGTATGGGAGTAGAATTGTTAAGTGAAAGCTGTCAATATTATTCTTGCTTATTTTTTTTTCAGTTTTGTATTACTTAACCTGATATCACTCAACTTGCATGTGGGTCCAATTCATTTGAAGTAACCCAAGGGTGGTTGCTTGACCAATTCAAAAAAAATTGAAACTTATCCACTTGTTTCTTACATGTTTCAGGACTTTAAAACTTTTTTCAAATTTTTTATTTAAGCAGTTTACCTGTGGCGGCCATTTTTGTTATGGTGCTCACAGCTATTTTTGTGATTGTAGGGGTTTACAGAAAAAATCATAACTAAAAAACTATTGTTCCTGGAAGGATGAAACAAAAAGCAATTTATTTATATTTTCTCCAGGTAAAAGACTGATCCAGTGGTTTATTTACCTATATCTCTTTCAATGACAAAATTACCAATAAAGTTGAACATGAAAAACGGTGAAATTTCATTTTTGGTAATCTTTTTCAAGAGGCAGGGATGGTATACACAGTTTGAATTATTTTTTTATATGTAGATATATGTTAGTAGTTTTACCATAAATAGTATTAATGGTGATATACTTAACCTGTAAATTTTTATGAACTTTTGAAAACAAATTTTTTTTTTTAAATTCATATTTTGGTTTCAAAAACTTTGATGGGGCTGGTGATAAAAATCTCAAATTTTCACAACTTGCAGTGCTTTTGTAGATGTTTATTGCAAATAAAACATTTTCTTGTGTATTGTACTAATAAAAAAGTTATAACCTCTCAAAAATCATGAAAAACCTGTTAAAAGCGATACCATTTTGACTCACGAAATAAGTGCTCCAAGGGGGTTTCTTGTCTTCTTGGCACTTTAATATTTTTATACTTATTATTATAGTTGAAATAGACTTGTCTGAACCATTTAACTGCAGTGTTCATGTTATAACAGGCACTTGAAGTCATTTCCATTCGTCAGGAAAATTCATGTAGCAACATGCTCATTTATGTTTGTTGCATCAGTTAGCTTTGCATTTACAGACTGGTCAGTCTGACATTAGTCAGTGACTTGTTCACACCTTTACGTGGTGTCTCAAATTTTATCCTGTGTTTGGAAGTGTTTATTAAATAAATAAGTTTTAGTTAATAGTATTATATATGCAAATTTTAAAATCAGTTAAATCTTTACATTATTTTCAAGTAATTTCACATAAAACAATGGAAGAACAGTTCCATATGAATTTATGTGAATGAAGAATGTCATAAAACAAGTGTGATACAGTGCCAAAAGAACTCATTAGAATTTGTGAATTTAATGATGAAAACCAACAACTTACCTTTTTTATGTGTTAATTCAGATGTTACTAGAGTTTGTAAATATCATGAAAATAAGTTTTTTTCAAAATTCGGTCACTTGTATGGACAGTTCTGTTGTGACCTTTTGAGAACTCATAAGAAAACAGTTAAGAAAAACTTACGACAGATATCATTAGAGCAAGCTCTTAAAGAACACATTTTCCAAAATCTAAATTTAGTTCTTGGAAAGTCTCTTTGTGTAAACTGTTTCAAAAGTATTTTTTCTCAGCAGAACAAAGAACTATATGAATGTGAAGACCAAGAGCAATACATTGCCCCACATCACAATATTGAACAGTTGGATGCCACTTGTAGCATTTTAGGTGTATTACCTCCATCATTATTGAAAAAATTAAGCACAGGTCAAAGGCCATCAGCATTAAAATTGAAAATAAATAAGATATCTGAAAAATTAAAAAAAATCTTGAATTGTGTTTTGACTCAAAAGTTTCTGAAAATGAAAATCCAGCTCAATCTTCAAATTAATATGATGATCATATTTTAAAACTAAAAGAAAAATGTGTGCTTGCTTCTAAAGAAGATACAGTTAAAATTAACAGTTTACTTCCCCAATCTTGGACCAGATCTAAAATAAAATCAGAGTTCAATGTGTCTGAGCATTTGGTTAGACCTACTAAAGAATTAGTTCATGACCAAGGCATTCTACCGGAGTTAGGTAAAAGACATAAAACAGAAATTAGTAATGACACAGTTAAAAAAGTTGTGTTATTTTATGAAGATGACAATAATAGCAGGCTGTATCCTGGTAAAAAGGATTGTATTAGCATGTTTGTTGATAGTGTCAAAGTGCATAAGCAAAAACACCTTGTTCTGATAAACTTAATTGAATTTTATGTCTCCTTTAAAAGTGAAAACCCTGAAGAAAAAACTGGAAGATTAAAGTTCTGCAAACTCCGTCCAAATTTGTGTATCTTGGCTGGTGCATCTGGAACTCGTAGTTTGTATCTGCCCTCACCACCAGAACATGAAACTTATGATTGGTGGTCCCAAACTTAATGTTGATTATAAGGACTTAGCAGACATCTTTGTTTGTGACAAGGATAACTACAGCTGTTTGATGAATGTGTGTACCAAATGTCCAAGTAAGCAGGTAGTGTTTTACATCCTCAACTTTTCTGAAGAGTTTGATGTGTTGCTAGGTACAGTAATGTACAAACAGTGGGTAGCAGCTGATAGGGCAGAGATGATTATTTTTCTTCAGACCAAAGATGAGTTTTTCGAATCATTAGTGGAAAAATTGAAAAAGCTGAAACTCATCATTTTGTGTCAAAATATCAAACTCAGTTTTTCAAGAAGAAAAAATCAGAATTAGGTAAAGAAGAATGTTTGGTGTTGGCAGAATTTGCAGAAAACTTTTCATTTCTTGTTCAAGATGAGATACAAAGCTTCTATTGGGTCAATAGCAAAGCCACAATTCACCCCTTTGTGTCTTCTATTTCAAGGGAAATTATGAATACAACACAAGTGTTTGTATTTTAAGTGATCATTTGAAGCATGATGCAGCAACATTTTATTGCTTTCAAAAACTTTTGACAGATAATATCAAGGAAGTATATCAAAACATTAAAAACTCCTCTATTTTACTGATGGTGTTTCAAGTCAGTATAAAAATAAAAAGAATTTTGCTAATTTGTACAGTCACAAAAAAGATTCAACCTTCAAGCCGAATGGCAGTTCTTTGGATCATCCCATTGTAAAATGCCTGTGATGGTGTGGAGGAGGAACAAAACAAGAAGTGGCAAAGGCAAGCCTGTAAAGGCTATTAAACAGTCAGATACTAAATGTTGATGAAATGTATTAATTTTGTAATCACAAGCTGAAAAACATCAAGTATTTTTTTATTAAATCAGATGAGATAGCTAAGATTTCAGAAACTAAAAAACCGTTTTGACTGCTGTGAAGAGTTGTTGGTACTAGAAGCTACCACAAGTATGTTCCTTTGTCAGATGGCATTATATATAAGATGTTACTTTACGTCAGACTCTTGAAGATTTTCTCATTCATCTTTGACTCTTCAAGCACTTTAAAGATTTTCCTGTGTCAAGTATTGTACCACTTTCACTTAAGGAAAAAGACTCCATTGCTTGTGTGTTTGACGATCAGTGGTGGATAGGAGAAGTGGTAGACATTAGCCTCGAAAATGATGATGTGCAGGTTCATTTTTTCCATCCAGCTGGACCACATACATCATTTCAAAAGTCTCAACAAGACAAAGTGTGGGGGTACTGCTCTGCAAAGTCTTGAGGTGGTTGACATCACTTGAACTAACTACACTGATGGGTCATTCTCACACAATTTCAAGAGAATTATCAGAAGCGATATCACAGTTTTTGGTTAACCATATTAAATAATAAACTTTTATTGCTACAAAAACAGGCTATTTCATTGAAGAATAATTAAAATTTTGTTACAATTTATTTTTTCTTGTTTACAAAAATAAACCAATATAAAAATGAATTTTTGAAAAAAGATGTAGGCTACTCATTGGAATCTCAGTTTGGGTAATTTTTACAAGCATTTTTGAATCAAAATTGTATTAGGTTACTGGTATTAGTTAAGTTATCATTAAATTACGACCTATCATTAATAATTTAAAAAAAACTATTTTAAAAATATTAAAAACATCAACTTCAACTTCAGAGGGGCTAAGTAGAAAAAAATGTAAAGTGCAAAGAAGACAAGAAATCCCCTTGGAGCACTTATTTAGTGAGTCAAAATGGTATTGCTTTTAACAGGTTTTTCATAGTTTTTGAAAGGTTATACATTTTTTATTAGTACAATACACAAGGAACTTTTTATTTGCCATAAACATCTAAAAAAAAACACTCCAAGTTGTGAAAATTTGAGACTTTTATCACAGCCCCATCAGAGTTATTTTAAGCCAAAATTAAAAAAAAATTAGTTTTCAAAAATTCATAAAAATTTAGGGGTAAATATATCACCATTAATTTTATCTATGGTAAAACTACTAACATATGCAGTATGTCTGAAAAATTCCCTAACTAAATTTCTGTAGTCAATATAAGTATCTCTCGGACAACCAAAGAACTATGTAGTACGATATCTGACGAGTGTGTGTGCAAAATTTCATCATTGAAATTTTTGAAACTTCAAAAATCTTTCATTGAAACTTATTCTATGATACAGCAAGCTTTCGGTGATGACGCCATATCTCGTACTACAACATACACGTGGTGGAAGCGGTTTAAAGATGGTAGAGAGTTAGTTGACAGCGAATGAAGTGGGAGGCCATCAGCAGCTGTTAACAATGAAAACATTGCGAATGTGCATGTGCAACTAGTTAGACTGTTCCAATTGGTCAGACCATGAATTAAAATTTTATTTGGAAGTAATGAAACGCCTGATGTGTCTCGTTTGTCAGATCTGGCCTGAGTACTGGGATTCGGGCAGTTGGACTCACTTGCACGACAATGCCTCGGTACACATGGCAACAGTTTTAACATGTTATTATGCCAGAGATCAAATCACTGTCTTATCCCACCTGTTCTATTCACCCGACTTGGCTCCAGCAGACTATTTTTTGTTGTCGAAATTCAAGTTGAAAATGAATGGCCACTTTTTCAACAACATTCCAGCCATCCAAAGGGCTTGCACTGAGCAGTTGAAGGCAATCCCAGAAAGTGATTTCTCCAGAGCGTTTGACGGGCTCTACCGGCGCTGCAACGAGTGTATAACTATAGAAGGGTTATATGTAGAGGGCTGATGTGAGGAAATTCATTTATCTTTAAATCTATATTTTTATTTAATTAAGTTCGGGAACTTTTCAGACATACTGTGCATACCTACATATAAAAAGATAATTCAAACTTTGTATACCATCCCGCCTCTTGAAAAAGATCACAAAAAGTGAAATTTCACTGTTTTTCATGTTCAAATTTATTGGTAATTTTCTCATAGAAAAAAAAGAGATAGGTAAATAAACTCTGGACTAATCTTTTGCCTGGAGAAAATATGGTTATATTGCGTTTTGTTTCGTCCTTCCAGAACCTATAGCTTTTTTATTTATGATTTTTTCTGTAAACCCCTACAATCACAAAAATAGGTGTGCACACTGTAACAAAAATGGTCGCCACAGGTAAACTGCTCAAATAAAAAAATTAAAAAGAATAGTTTTAAGGTCCTGAAACATGCAAGAAACAAGTGGGTAAGTTTCATTTTTTGTTTAATTGCTCAAGCAATCCGGTTATGTTTTTTTAGGACACTTCAAATGGATTGACCCATGTCTGAAAATCACGTCGTTACTCATGCGTTAGATTTTATCTAACATTGGTGTATATCTAAGTAAAACTAGATTTTTTTCTCTAAAAACCAATATAATAGCAACAAATTTTTTGTTTAAATAAATGATAAACTGGCTAAATCTTACAGTTTTTATATTTATAAATATAAATGAAATAGTATATTAAAAAATTTATTAAATTTGAAAATTTAAAGAGAATTTCAAAGTAACGTAAATATATTATAATCATTAGAACAAAATGATTACTAACATTTTAGGGCATCTAAAAACTAAAACTATCATAAAATACATAATTACGTATATTTAAATGTTTAATTCATTGACTGAATCGATATTGGATCATATTATAAATTTATTTTGAATGTTTCTTTTTTATTTCATTCATTTTCTATATTGTCATTACACCGTGAACAAGTCAGAACAGTTTTTGCTGTGTGCTCTTTACATATAGAGGATGAACAGCTGTCACACTGATACTGCGTAAATTGGTTTTTGCGCATGGAGCAGTAAACACAGCATGTCCTCCCATCTAGTCGCTGAGGGTTTGGTGGTGTCGGCGGTGGTGGTGGGTGGGGTTTGGAGAGGGGAAGTTGTGGTATCCGCTGTATTTTTTGCTTGAGGCTCACATGAAGGTGTAGGATGGCTGCCCTTCTCATGAGGTATGGCTCCACCAGGAATTTTTCCAGCTGGGTGAGGTAACTCCATCTTGACATGGCTTGTGTGTTTGATGTAACACTATCTTAGAGTTTGTAGCAGCAGTGTTCAATAGGGAGAAGAACAAAGTTAGAGGTTATCGGTTACTGATTCTAGAAACATCATATTCACTTTCCAAGCGATCCACAATGTCCACGCCCCTCCTTTATGGAGTTATAAAATGTTATAAATTCAGGTTTCAAGTTTCCTGAAGTTACATCAATGGTGTCATCGTTATGCATTGTTGAAAGTAGGACATTTTTGTCTTTCTTGGGGACATTTGAAGTCAGTAGGCAATTGCTGGGGTGTTTTCCAAATGCAAACATAGAGGATTTCAGAAGACGATCGCTAATAGTGAGTTCAGTCAGGATTTGATTTTGTTCTTGTGAATCACACCTACAATAGTCAGTCTATGATTTAAAAATAAATTGTTTGCAAGAGGGACATTAATAAAGTAGTTGTCCGTAGTTGTATTATGCCCTGTATTGTCTATGGGTTCAATAAGATGTTTCACTACATTGCTGGCATTGTTTTGAATAAAATGTGGTGTTTGAAGTTGTTGCCTATCATATACTTCCAGTTTACTTGTGTAAAAAGTACAGGCATCTACAAGGGTATACACTTTTATCCCATACTTTGCTGGTTTTTTTGGGATATAAACCTGAAATTTTCAGTGACCACGAAATGCATCCAGCATTTTGTCAATTATGGCATATTCAATTACTGAATAATCTTCTTCACATTTTTTGTGAAGAAGGTTATTTTGGTTTTTGAACAAACTGTTCAAAAAGCTGCCTAATTGGAGCTAAGTTATCAATAAGTTTTCTAGAAGTTGGTATTTTTTTTATCAAATCTTGTAGCTTGAAACAATGTTTGAAATAATTTTTTGACAGTATAGCTGAAAAAATTCTGGACATGCCATTGTTATTCCATAACCTGTCAATATTTAGATGACTATTTTTTTTAACACCAGCTAAGTAAAGTAGGTCCAAGAAAGCCTTCAATTCAGTTATATCAGTTTGTGGTACATCGCTGATGCCACATGTATATGAGTGGCTCATTACCAACAATTACTGGTTCTTTCAGCAAATAATATCTTCAATTATGTTTTCTGGAAAATAAAAAGTCCAGCAATCCATAATTGTATTTTTTCTCTGGCCACATTTCTTACGCCTGGCAATCTAGTAAATATATTTTCTCTAGCAGTTCGGGTAGGTCGTAACGATGCTGGATTGCGTATATACCAGTTACTTATATCATCCTTACCACGGTAGATTGAACTGCTGGCGCCACTAGTTGCTTCTTGATTTGAGTGTGCACCTGCTGCTTGTTGATGTGATAAGACATTGGCAGGCTGCAGATCATTTTCTTTATCTGATTTTTCTGAATCTGTGTTTTCCTCCTGGTGTTTGGGCTCAGCATCTGTATCAGAAAAAACTTCTATTTGTAACTCAACTACAACTTCTGCTTCGTCATCACTCTCACCATGTGCGGACTCGTCCTCTTCCAACCATGCCAGAATACAAAAGTCATTGTCCTATTCCATTATTCTTACAGGACAACCAAACTATCAGATCCCAAAATACTCAATAAACTAAATAAAAAATAAATACTCAGTACAACTATGTCACAGATTGTAAGTCACCAGAAAACTTATACATAATCACTTGCGTGTTAGATATTTTCTAACAAGTAGACTGATGTGGTCACTTGTGCCTTAGATTTCAACTAACAGACAATGCACACTTCACCACTCCTGACCTTCGGGACCCACCACCAGGTTCTCCACTACAACATCCAGTATCAACACTTGGTTAAAAATGTACTGCCGAGGCAATGATGAAGTTTAAAGTACACACTTAAAGTAATAAAGTTTTTATTATAGAAAGTATCCAAAGTGTTAGATTTTATCTAATGTGTGAGTAATTCTGGGTTAAAGCTCATAAACCTTTGTACACATCCTACACTAATAATTGAGCATTAGTCATTATATCAGTTTATCCTTATGTGCAATTTATGTAGTGACCTAAAAGAAGCTATTTTAATATTGGGCCTCTTTTTTTAATTTTGTGTGTAAAATTTATTTTTTTATGCAGTAAAATCCATTAATTTGTATACAGTGTCAGTAGGATATACATTGGAAGTATAGAAATATGTACACACAGTCGCTCTTCCTCTGTCTCTGATACCTGTTCATTTCAGGTGTGAAAAATTATTAATAAACTTGAGGAGATTTGTTACAGGATTTTGATTATTACTTCATTATATATATTTCTTTAATATTAATGAAATATAAACCACCAAAACATTGTAAATATGTAACTTAAACCATATTAATTCCAAGAATCTATTTTTGCAGGATCCTGCGTTTTCAGTTATTATTAAATTCTATAATTACATTAAAGTATATTTATTTTATAATTTTTTAAATTTGTTGAAATTTTTTTCAGTAATTTTAATTTGTCAGATTTTCAACTGTGACAAATTATAAAATAAATATATTTTAATGTAGAATTTAATTGGAGATAACACAGCTAAAGATGTGGGATCCTGCGGAAATTTATTATTGAAAATTAATATGGTAAGTTTAACTTATCTACGAGGTGTGTGAGAAAAGTAATGAGACTGACTTTTTACTTGCCAATGTGTTTATTTTTTCAAACAACAATATTATCCACTTCAAAGTAGTTCCCTTGGGCAATTATACACCGGCGGAGTGGTTGTTCCCACTCTTGGTAGCAGCGCTGTAAGGCTTCAACTGGTAGGGCTTTTAACTGGTCAGTCACAGTCTTTTGAATGTTTTCCAGTGTTCCAAAATCACGTCCTTTTAAGACATGTTTCAATTTCGGGAAAAGGAAAAGTCACAAGGACTCAAATCAGGTGAATAGGGGAGTTCAGGAACCGTAGGAATGTGTTTTGAGGTCAAAAATTCCTTGATGGAAATGGCCGTGTGACACAGGGCATTGTCATGATGAAGTATCCACTTGTCTGCAATGTCTGGTCTCACACGAATCACTCTTTTCCTGATTTTTTTGGTCGAGGAGATGATGGAGTGTGCCACTCTTCGCTTTGCCACTTTGTTTCAGGATTGTACTCAAATATCCAGGATTCATCACCTGTGATCCCACGATTGGAGAATTCTTGGTCATTGTCAATCCTCTCAAGAAGATCAATGCACAGGTTTCTTCGATTGTCCTTCTGTTCTGTTGTGGGGTTTTTTGGCACCAATTTCGCACAAACCTTTTGCATGTCCAAATCGTCTGTCAAAATTTGATGTACGGTGAAAGTGTAAGTGGAAAACTTGTGCTCTTGATAAGCAATGTTCCCCACAGGCCTGTTTCAACTTTTCACTCGCGGATTCCCCAAGTTTAACACAAAACTTGATTGCTCAACGTGGTTCTAAATTCCGATGCTCCATTTTCGTGACAACTTCACTGATGGCGCTGTCAAAAATAATGTGTTGGCTGAACGGAGTTGAAACTCATACTGAGCATGTGGAAGGGATGAACAAACCGGTCTAGCACAGACCGGTAGACACAGCGTTGCCAGTTCAATCGCATTGTTACCAATCTCATTACTTTTCTCACACACCTTGTACTTACTGTATTTTGGTGGTTCATATTTCATTTATTGTTAAAACATATTGAAAAAATATGTATAGTTTTATATATTTATAGTTTTTGACAATTAATATTTTTAAGATTCATATTATTCCTCTGTACTGTTAAATTATATTTAAAATTCTATTAATATAAATCACTTAGTACAGAATATTGAGATAAGACATTCATATCTTACCTTAATTTTTCCATGAAAGTACTTTCGCAGGATCCCACATCCTTTAATTAATTATTTAAATCATGACTGAGGATGCGGGGTTCCAGAAAAGTACTTTCATGGTAAAATTAAGGTAAGATATGTGTGGGTAATTTATATATATATTTAAATCAATTTTTTTGACTTATTAGCTTTGTTTTTTGTCCATGTTTAATATTTTTCATTCTCAGAAATCTCTGTTTCATCAACATTAATGAACATTATGAACATTAATTGTAAGATAGTGAATTGTGTGAACACAGACTTATTAAATAAAATTCTACACCTGTCTAATTTTTCTAAAAAAATCAATGAAAAAAATCTTAAAAATACATCAAACATTAGAAATAGCATTGAATTGGCCAAAAAATTAAAACAAATAAAAATAATTAATTAATTCTTGTTTTTAGTAAACAAGAATTAATTAATAAAAACAAATACATTTAAATGCTTTTATAAAAGACAAAAATACTTATATCTAATAATTGCCATTTAAAAGAAGGTGCAGCAATGGGCTCACCTTTAAATAGCATAATATTTGAAATATTTTTACAATACATGGAACACATTAGAGTTACCTGTATTATAAATCTCCAAGAAATAGAATTGTATGGGTTACATTAAATTTATAATAGAGTACTAACATATATTAACAAATCAGTTTAATATACAATTTACACCTACTACTTTTAAAACAGTAGTTTTCATAAAATAATGAACTTAGAAGAAGAAGCAATTCACTTTTTAGGTATCAGCATAAAAAAAGATACAAATAAATTAACATGAGTGCATATTGAAAATCAATATTACCAGTAACAACAATAATTAATGATAAATCAATTTATTTGTTTTATAAAAAATGGCCAGCATACTGCAATAGGATTATACAGCTGTAAACTTTACAGAAAATAATTTTAAAAAATTAATAAATTACACAGTAACTGAAGATAGTTTAATAAAGGACATTAATAGATTAATAAAAAAAAATGTAAACGTAATAAAATTCTTAAATTGATAACTTTGAAAGAGATAGTAAATAATTTTTATATTCTTTCATCAATTGTATTATTGTATATCACCATGTATAAATTTTTCTGAAAAATATTTAACTAATATTAAGATTGCTTTTAAAACGAACAAAAATATTCTATAAAAATAATGGCAAATTTAATTCTAGTATTTACATTAAAGCAGTTGTTTTATAAAGTTGAAACATATAATTAGAAAAATGCTTTCAGGTACATTAAAGCAGTTTTTTTGTAAAGTTGAAAACAATTAGAAATATGCTTTCAGAAACACTTTTATGTATATAAATACAATAAAAAAAGATGTACGATCTTCATATTCGGGAAAATAAATTAATGTCTGGCGAAGTAGAGATCTTGGCAAAAATATTAAACGTGTAAAGCACTATTCTTTTTATAACATTGATCGCTATGGTCATTAGTTGCTAGTAAATGCCAACAGTATGTGGTGAAACTGCAGCCAACTTTGTTTAAGCCTTCCAGAATGATTTGTTAGTATCAGAAAGTTCCTCAGTGCACATAGAAAGTTTTTAGGATCAATTTAATAAAATTTAAATGACTTTGTCAAACATCAGCTTTTGCTATTTTGCACTTATAAATGCTAAATTAATAATAGTATCCAAAAATTTGAAGTGAACAGTTGTTTAATTTTTTTTCGGCTGAAACTGGTTAACCAAAATCTTAAAACTATTTATCATATATTAATACTTATGCATTCTTAATTTACATATTATTATTATTATTTACATTAATACTTCCCTGATTTTTTTTCTAGATATTTATTTATAAATATAAGAACATTTCAATAATTTGATTTGATTGAAATTTTATTTTGATGATTGTTAGCAGATATAGGAAATTGAATTTGATAAAAAGTACACAGTGAAACTTTTGCTACACAGCATATATATTTAACATTATATCATATTAGTAATTATAGTAGCCTGTTGACTACTGTCAGTTTTAGAAAGTAAAAATAAAAATATATTTATAGCTAGGAGTGTGATTGTATATATTGATTATGAAATTAGTAAAAAGCCCTGTAAAAAAGCAATTATTATTTAATTTTTATCCTATGTTGTTTGCTCTATTATTAATTCATGATAAGAATAATTAATTTATTGCTGTTAGCCATCGAATTGTAAAAAGTCCTTTTTTTTAAATGTAAATTCATGACTATAAAAATGTATTTATAAATATATTTGTATTCCATTCAACTAGCATTATGAATGGAAAAAGATCCACTCTTTTATTTAAATAATAAATGAAAAACCAGCACATTAACAAATCAAAGAAATACTTCTGAAAAAATTAAATACTATAAAGCACATTGTTAAAAAGACAGCACGTTATAGCGGTAGTTAAAAAGAAAGCAATAAATACATGTCAGGTACAATGGAGTACAGCAAGAGGCGGTTGCATCTGCGGAGGTCAGTCTGTGAAGGTTAATTTTGATATTTTACAGTAACTGGCTTCTTAAACATTATTCTGGTTGTTGGCACTTAAGCCTTTATTCTCACCTTTGGTTTCCAGGATGCTATTCCTTAAAATGTTCCAGGTGTGGAACCATCAGGTTATGAGGGGACAGTTTGTTGTTTAAAGCTGTAATTTCATGTTTGAGGAATTTATTTGTTCATTTTTATTTCTTTTTTGATGTTATTAATTGATACTCTATAAAAAATTTTTTTATATGAAGATTAGCAGTCCAGTTAGTGGGCTCCAGACCTATACTGTTCTGCTCGTTGTATTGGATTGTCACTTTATATATATTTTTAAATTGTTATCTAAATAAAAAGTATATCATTTTGTTCTTTAAGTATATCTTATCTGTAATTTAGATTTAATTTTTGCACGTGTAAGTTGGTGTACGAGTAAAAAATTAATACTATAAAGAAAGTAAAAGCTAAATTTTTATTTTCTGGGGGTATCCCTTCAGGTATTCCCTGTAGATAATTGGTACATAATTATCTCTGTTGTTATGTTTAGCTTATTTGATAGATTTATTTGTATAGCAGCTGAAAGTTCAGGAACCGTATTGCTTCACTAGATGATAACTTTACATTGTTTGTTACTTTCTATAACGTTCCACTGTAGTGATAGCTATTCCCTGTAAAGAGCAGTCTAAAATGTGTCTTTTCCTTAAATTATAAATTTAAATTCTGAATTTTATTAGTAGCCATAAGTACAGGATTTTTTTTTTTTGCTTTGAAGGTAGTACGGGGTTAAATATAATTTCTAACAGATAAAGTGATACAATATACAACTTTTGTATCATTTGAGACTTGATGTATGGTAGTGTCTGTGGAGTCAATGCACACTGCATAATTAAGAATTAATTGGATGTATTTATTCATATATATATATATATATATATATATATCTAAAGATAATCAAAATGGCATGAAATATAATTATATAAGTTGCTATAACTTTCAGTTGTGTATGTTCCATTATGCAAGTACCCTCTCAGTTCTTGCTATGTTATTAATTATCCAGTATGGGGCATGATATTTATAATTTACCCTTTTTCAGGTGGTGTTTCAATTTGTAAATATTTAAATATGTTATAGAAGGGTCTATGATGTAAACTTTTTGTTAAAGATTCTTTTAGTGCGTTATTTTAACAGGTTATTTAATAGGCTTGCTGTTACTTGAAAAAAAAAATTGTTTCAAATGTTTACAGGCAGTACAGATTTTGCAAATAGGTATTTTGTAATTAATACTTGGTACCAGAATTAAAACCTTTATAAAAAACGTAATTGTGATAAATTAAATTTTTATAATGATGTTGGTGGATTTAATTATATATGTATTTGATTGTCCTAAGTTATTTCTTGATTCAAATTTTGTTATTCATCAGTTTAATAAAAGTAATTGAATCAGTGTTTTTTAGTACTTTTCATGTACTTAAAAGTTTTTTTAATAATATTAATACTATTTAATGTGAATGCTGTCTCAGTTGTTTGTGAATCATGGATATGTTTAATAGAAAAGTGTAAACAGACAGAATTGTATTATTTATGACATGATGCTAGCTGATTTGTTAATAGTTGCTGTATTTGAAATACTTTATTTTATAAAAGGAAGATTTCCTGATAACAGATGTAACATTCGAATAAATTGCAAATGACTATTTTGTGTTTGCATCTTTATGTATATCAAGGATATGTCTAGTAGGTGCTAAGGCATTCACAAACTGGTTACAGTTATATCATTTTATTGTTTATTTGGAAATTAAGTTTGGCTATCAGTAAATTTTCTCATTAAAAACCATTTTGATTTATACAGTTAAATAAAAAAATGTTAAAAACCTTTTTTTATTTAAGGTTATTTTGTTTGAAATTGAGTCATTTTATTTTTTACATTGAAGCTTGTATGTTTTTATTCAATACGTAAAATATTCACTCTTTTTAAATTAAAGATTTTTTTTTGTTATAGATTCATTCATTAACCTTTTAAGCCTAAATTTTTCTGTTTATTTTAGCACTTGGTGATAGTGGTTTTTTTTTAAATTCCTTTTTAATTAATTAAAAATTATTATTTTTAAATAGCTGTATGTCTTTTATTATTCAGTACAGTTAAAAAAAAATATATATTTATATATATATATATGTATATTAAATTCTGTTAAAATAGATTAAATTAAATTAACATTAAATTGCTGGCCCCTGTGATGTGAGTGGTAGCATCTCGGCCTTTCATCTGCAGGTCTCGGGTTCGAATCCTGGTCAGGCGTGGCATTTTCACACGCTACAAACCATTCATCTCATCCTCTGAAGTGGTACCTAACAGTGGTCCTGGAGGTTTAAAAAAAAATAGAATTTAATTATAATTTAACAGTACCGGGGAGTAATATGAATCTCAAAAAGATTAATTTCAGTAAAGTAATATATATATATATATATATATATATATATATATATATATATAATATATTATTTTGTTAAGAATAAATTGTAATTTAATTTTTACAATCAAATTACATAAATTTACTAGGCTTTTTTAATTAAATTGTGGAACAAATTGTTGGCATAAGAGTAAGTTTATGAATACATAATATCATTAACAAAATTTGCCCTAACAGCCACCATCTATTTTAACTGAAAAGAGCAATCATGTTACATACATTACATATTCAAAATTTAATCTCATAGTTGATAAAAACGTTATTGTAAGTTTCATAATCTCATTCGTGTAATATATAATCTCTGCTAATATATAATGCAATACTTATTTTTTTAACATTTAATAAATAAAAAAAAACATGAGATAACAAAACAATGAAAATGTAAACTGAAATATAATGTAAACATTTACTATAAAAAAAAAAAAAAAAAAAACAAATTGGCCCATATTCTATAAAAACAGTTCACCATAAATGAATAAATTTGCTACACCTAGACATACAACCTAAGAAGTAAAGTAAAAACAATTAATATTGGTAAATAAGGGTGGTGTAAAGTAAAAAGATTAAATACCACATTCTAAAAATTACTATGTGTGTATTTAAAATGACTAATACGTAAGCAGCAGACATAAAATAAATAAATAAAACCTCCCATCACATAATGGCGAATATATTATGAAATTTTCAACTGTGCATACTAATTTGTGAAACTTGACACAACTCTGTTAAAAAGATATCATCAAATGATGTAGAAAAAATATTAAATGATAAATTTAATAAAATTGATATTTTTTGTGGTGTTTTGTTATTTAAAAGGCAGTAAATTTAAATTAAGATATTTACTTGAATTTTTAGAATCATTGTAATAAGGATAAAATCAAAACCTAAACCGACAATGATTGTTAACATCTATATGCCTACAAGCGCCCATGATGATGATGAGGTAGTATGTGTATGCGAAGAGATTGATGAAGCAATTAAACACGTAAAAGGAGATGAAAATTTAATAATAGTTGGAGATTGGAATGCAAGCATTGGTAAAGGCAAGGAAGGAAATATAGTGGGTGAATACGGGCTGGGCAAAAGGAATGAAAGAGGGGACCGACTTATAGAGTTATGCACGAAGTATAATTTAGTAATTGCCAACACCCAATTTAAAAATCATAATAGAAGAATATACACTTGGAAAAAGCCAGGCGATACTGCAAGGTATCAGATAGATTATATCATGGTTAAGCAAAGATTTAGAAATCAACTCGTTGACTGCAAAACTTACCCTGGAGCAGACATTGATAGTGACCATAATTTGGTGATAATGAAATGTAGGTTGGGGTTTAAAAACCTGAAGAAAAGGTGTCAGATGAATCGGTGGAATTTAGAGAAGCTTGAGGAAGAGGAGGTAAAGAAGATTTTTGAGGAGGACATCGCAAGAAGTCTGAGTAAAAAAGATAAGGTAGAAAATGTAGAAGAAGAATGGGAGAATGTTAAAAAGGAAATTCTTAAATTAGCAGAAGCAAACTTAAGCGGAATAAAGAGAACTGGTAGAAAACCTTGGGTTTCAGACGATATAGTGCAGCTGTTGGATGAAAGTAGAAAATATAAGAATGCTAATGATGAAGAAAGTAAAAGGAACTATCAGCAATTAAGAAATGCTATAAACAGGAAGTGCAAACTGGCGAAAGAAGAGTGGATTAAAGAAAAGTGTTCAGAAGTGGAAAGAGAAATGAACATTGGTAAAATAGACGGAGGATACAGGAAAGTTAAGGAAAATTTTGGGGTACATAAATTAAAATCTAATAATGTGTTAAACAAAGATGGTACACCAATATGTAATACGAAAGGTGAAAGTCGATAGATGGTTGGAATATATTGAAGTGTTGTACGGAGGAAATGAATTAGAAAATGGTGTTATAGAGGAAGAAGAGGAAGTTGAGGAGGATGAAATGGGAGAAACAATACTGAGATCTGAATTTAAGAGAGCATTAAAAGATTTAAATGGCAGAAAGGCTCCTGGAATAGACGGAATACCTGTAGAATTACTGCGCAGTGCAGGTGAGGAAGCGATTGATCGATTATACAAACTGGTGTAATATTTATGAAAAAGGGGAATTTCCGTCAGACTTCAAAAAAAGTGTTATAGTAATGATACCAAAGAAAGCAGGGGCAGATAAATGTGAAGAATACAGAACAATTAGTTTAACTAGTCATGCATCAAAAATCTTAACTAGAATTCTATACAGAAGAATTGAGAGGAGAGTGGAAGAAGTGTTAGGAGAAGACCAATTTGGTTTCAGGAAAAGTATAGGGACAAGGGAAGCAATTTTAGGCCTCAGATTAATAGTAGAAGGAAGATTAAAGAAAAACAAACCGACATACTTGGCGTTTATAGACCTAGTAAAGGCATTCGATAACGTAGACTGGAATAAAATGTTCAGCATTTTAAAAAAATTAGGGTTCAAATACAGAGATAGAAGAACAATTGCTAAAATGTACAGGAACCAAACAGCAGCAGTAACAATTGAAGAACATAAGAAAGAAGCCGTAATAAGAAAGGGAGTCTGACAAGGATGTTCCCTATCTCCGTTACTTTTTAATCTTTACATGGAACTAGCAGTTAATGATGTTAAAGAACAATTTAGATTCGGAGTAACAGTTCAAGGTGAAAAGATAAAGATGCTACGATTTGCTGATGATATAGTAATTCTAGCGGAGAGTAAAAAGGATTTAGAAGAAACAATATACGGCATAGATGAGGTCCTACGCAAGAACTATTGCATGAAAATAAACAAGAACAAAACAAAAGTAATGAAATGTAGTAGAAATAACAAAGATGGACCACTGAGTGTGAAAACAGGAGGAGAAAAGATTATGGAGGTAGAAGAATTTTGTTATTTGGGAAGTAGAATTACTAAAGATGGACGAAGCAGGAGCGATATAAAATGCCGAATAGCACAAGCTAAACGAGCCTTCAGTCAGAAATATAATTTGTTTACATCAAAAATTATTTTAAATATCAGGAAAAGGATTTTGAAAGTATATGTTTGGAGTGTCGCTTTATATGGAAGTGAAACTTGGACGATCGGAGTATCTGAGAAGAAAAGATTAGAAGCTTTTGAAATGTGGTGCTATAGGAGAATGTTAAAAATCAGATGGGTGAATAAAGTGACAAATGAAGAGGTATTGCGACAAATAGATGAAGAAAGAAGCATTTGGAAAAATATAGTTAAAAGAAGAGACAAACTTATAGGCTACATACTAAGGCATCCTGGAATAGTCGCTTTAATATTGGAAGGACAGGTAGAAGGAAAAAATTTTGTAGGTAGGCCACGTTTGGAATATGTAAAACAAATTGTTAGGGATGTAGGATGTAGAGGGTATACTGAAATGAAACGACTGGCACTAGATAGGGAATCTTGGAGAGCTTCATCAAACCAGTCAAATGACTGAAGACAAAAAAAAAACTTGAGTTTTTAAAAAATCCAATAAATCACACAGTCATCATTAAGACCAAAAAAAGAAGTCTAATTTATCAAATCATATTAACCCTATGATTTGATTTGATTTAAATTAACCATTTTAACCCAATGGTTAATTTAAATTAATAAATTATGCAAGTAACATTGCATTTGGGTTTATTTCCTCATGAATTTGAGTATTTTTTAAAAAGGTTTTTCAAGTTTAATAATAAACCAGTTCTAAATCTCTGAAATTAAATAATGGTGAATGGAATTTCCCTGCTTGTTAGAATTTATTATTGGCTAATGATCACAGTTCTTGATACTACTGGTGTTAAAAAACCAAATTATATATTTGTTGTAAGTGGTAGTATTACAATATACGGATCTATGTTGACTACTCACTAATACCATAGAAGAACCTGCATAAATAACATTGTTGATATGTTTAGTTACAAAACATTCTGGGATGCCATCATTCACATTCAATGGTTCAAATAGTTTTTAAGTCAAAGTATTTTGAAAAAAAAAATTAAGGAGACCCATGTATATAATTTTGTAATACATATTGAAAAGTTATCATCAGTAATTTGTTTATTGTTAAAGTTCTATTTATTTGGTGTTAAAAATCAGACTATTATGGCATTTGTTTATTTTTTCTTTCATCGCATATTTGTTTCTTTAGCCGATTAGTTTTTAGTTTGAGTTTAAGTATCTAGTTTTTTATTTATAATAAATTGTACCAGAAATCCAAGTTGCTTAAAAATATTTCGTTAAAAAAATAAAATATTTTGGATGATAGGAATTAGAACTTTCTGGAGAGTCCATGTGTGCTTGTGTAAATTCATTCTATAATAGTTTTTAAAACTGATCTTGACCTTTTTTTTTAACTTGTTTTAGTAAACTTAATTATTTCATTAATAAGAATATTAAAGATTAAAATATCTCTCAGAGTTGCAGATGGTAACACTCACTCACTCACTCACTCAATCAATCAATCAATCAATCAATTAATCAATCCAATCCAATCCAATCAATCACTCACTCACTCAATCCCTCACTCACTTAATCAATCAAACAAAGAAAGAAATATATTTCCCTGTATTATCTGCCTTAATAATATTTTTATTTATACATTATTTTTTTATATCCAATTTTAAAAATATTTCTGTTTAATTTTAAATATAGTTTAATTTATTTATTTTAACAAAAAGGAAAAATATGAAGGGAGGATAAAAAGTTTTATTTTAAAATCTAGCAGCTCTTATCCCATCCATGTCATCTATATCATTAATGTCTGATGAATATGATTTGTCAGTACTGTTGTCATTGTTAGCTGCTCTAAACCTTTCAATTTACATATTGGCAACTCTGCCTGTATGATATTAATTCTGTTCTATTGAATATTTCTGCTTTACAGCCATTCTAATAAGCCTTGATTTCTGCCATTTGAATTTGGTGCTTTGTCCAAGTTTACGTTACGGTGAGCAATTATTAATTGTCAAAAGTGAATGATGTGGAAGGTTTGATACAATAACTTCATTTCTAGACATTCTTTTATTTTTTTGTTTTTTGTATTCATATTTTTCTGGTTTTCTCCATGTTTCTGGCCTAATTTAAAAATCAAAAATTTATTCGGAACGTCACCTGGAAATAGGATTTTTTTTGTAACCATTAATGAGTCATTAGTCCAAACTGTTTTATGTGTGTTGAGTGAGTGTATGACTTATCTGAAAAAATAATTAGCCTTTCTTCCCATCTGTAAATTTTCATTAGTTTTAAATATTTTACTAATTTGAAATTTATATTGTGTTTTTCTACCAAGTGTTTTCCTATTGTTCTCAGTCTTTCATTTAAAATCCACTTTCAGAGTTTTCTGTTTTGTGTGCAATTTGTCTTTATCCATGGATTCTCTTTTTAAAACTGCTTGATTTATTAAATATAAATCTTTTCATGAGAAGAGGTTCAAGCATTGAAATGCTTTGTATTAAATTTTTGCGTAGCATTTATAATATTGTTTTGTAAAAATTCATTGTTCTTTAAACAAATTTTAACATTGTTCTAAATCATATTTTCTAAATTATTATCTTTTTTAAAATACATGTTTAATGTTTATTTAATAGTTAAATATAAATAGTACATTTATGATTAGTCATAATCATAGATTAACTAGTAAGGTTGAAAGATAAAGATTATCTTGTAAATTATCATACTATACTTGAAAAGTGATAGAGATTTATTATGAAAACCATGTTTAGTTCCACTTATTTTGGTTATTATTGTTCTGTTGAATTTTAATTCAGAGCCGTTTTTTTTCAAAGTCCTGTTATTGCTATCACTTGCACAGCGCACATGGAACAAATGTATATTGCTTTGAAGCAATTTGATGTTAAGTTAAATAATAATAAATTATATCAGAACTAATTTTCTATGCAATAAATTAGACATTTCTTTTGTGATTTTAAAAAAATTTTTTTTTATTCTGGTTTTACTTTCAGTGTATGTCACATTTATATTAAATATAACATGTATGTATGTATATATATATATTTTTTTTTAATTTCTATTATTAAATAAACCACCTAGTAGAGAATATTGAGATAAAGCATATCTTACCCTTATTTTCATGAAAGTACTTTCACGGGATCCCACATCCTAAGTCATGATTGAAATAATTCCATTATTGCATAACAGAATAAAAATACTAAAATAATGAAAATTGCGTATCATTTTAAATGAATGCTGTTACCTGTTGCAGTATTTATAAGAATGTCTCCCTTAAACACTGTCTTATGGCTTATCAAATTGAAATTTTATTTGTGTTTATATATGTAATATTTAATTTTGTCATCTTAATTAATTTCTAATATTTCTAAATTTATTTTAATATCAGAAATAGAATGTTTATTATTTATTCTATGGTTTGCCATATTAGATAAAGCTAATATATTATTTTTTTAATTTCTATAATGTTCAGGAAATCTAGTTTTAAAGATCTGTTTGTTTTTCTTAATATTCCATCACAATCATTACATTTAATTTTATAAATTCTATACAGGTTGTTTATTTTATTAGGTTATTAGGTTTGTATGGTGGTTTAAATATTTTTTATAAGTTTTAGCAATGTTTTCAATGATATTTTAATGTATAAATACTTTATGTATTTCACTCTTTTGTGTCTTATGTATTGGTTGTAAGGTAGTTATTTTGTTATTATGTTTGATAGTTGTTTTTTTATGAACATTATTAAATAAAGTAGTATCATATCCATCTTCAACTGTTATATATTTTATGATGTTTATTTAATTTTTAACTTTTCTTTGTTATTATGTATGTGTTTGATTGCTCTATTAAATCATATTTATACAGGTGACAAACAAAATAGGAATTTTTGAAAAATGCAACAAAAAATTTATTGACAGAAACCTAACCATTAAAATTAAAAGATATATATATATATATAAATATCAAATTATCAAAATATCTAATAGTAGTTTTTGGAAATTATGTCAAGTAGATGGTGTCTTCCTCTATGCATGTACTCTGCCAATCTGCCGTTGAGGATCCCCATTGCTCGCTGCAACATCTCAGTTGGGATGTCATGAATTTCATCTTGAGTTGCTCATTTCATTCACCCAGTGTCTTTGGTTGACTTATAGATCACACTCTTAAGATATCCCCACAAGAAATAAAATCACGGACAAATTGATGATTTTGGGGGACAGGGAATGTCGTCGAATCTTGAGATGACAAGGTTACTGAATAATTCTCATACAGCTGCCATCAGTTGCCTTGCAGTGTGTGATGCACCAGCCTGTTGAAACCAGGCTTTGTGCTGGTGTGGGAAATTATTCAATGCAGGTGTAACAGAAGATTGCAGCTTGTGAACATAAAAACCTGAAGTGATATTTCTTGTGATGTGCTCCTTATTTTCGAAAAAGTATGGTCTGATGATCTCATGTGATGGAACTCCACTCCACACCTTACTTGCTGCTGTGTAAAGCACATTCATGAACTTCATCAGGGTTGCTGTCTGCCCAGTAACGATAGTTCTGTTTGTTCATGTAACCTGTGAGATGTAAATGTGCCTCATCAGAAATCCACACCTTGTCCAGAAATTCTTTGTTCTTGTTAATGTTTGTCACACTTTTTTGACAGAAATCAAATCGGAATTGGTGATCATTCTCCTTCAGTTCTTGCGTGATCTGTAACTTGTAAGGATGACATTTTAAGTTTAAATGAAGAATATGGCAAACTACTGAGACAACCCTACCACAGATGCTTGTTTATGAATTGAATGCCATGGGCTCTCTGTGACTGAAATGCATACAGCCTCAGTATTGTGTAGAGTACGAGCATTTCTTGGTCATCCTATTGGTTTCTTTTTCAGAGGTGATCCAGTCTCTTCAAAGTTTTTATTACACATTTTCATCATGTGTTTTGATGGAACATGCCCTAAATCGTAATGCTGTTGGAACACTCTGTGCACCTTTTAAACTACTGTTGTTTTTGTAAAACATTTTTATGGCAAAAACATGCTATCTGATTTTACTATTAAAAGATTGTTTTTATTTAATTTTTCTTTTAATTGGTAAATTACTTGTTTATTGATAAATGGTTTATTAGTAAATTGTGTATTTATAATTTTCTGGATATTCTAGCTGAAATATCATGGAATTGTTCCTTATCGGATGAAACAAATACACTGGTTATCATGCGAATTGAAAAATATAATAACTTAATGAAATATTACATTATTCATAATAAATTTGACTACAAATTATACAAATTAAACAAAAGTAAAAAAAAAGTTTAATAAAAAAATTCAGTAAATTTTTGATTATAATAATAATTATTTAAAATACCATTCTAGATTATATCCTTTTGAACCGATTGCCCCTAAATTAACTGGACTATAAAAATCCATAAATTAAACATCTCAATGCGACCTTTAATCAATTTTAAATCTGCCCCCTGTTATGTTATTTCTAAAGTAATAGATAAAATTCTTAAGAATAAAATGAATTTACCTAATAGATTTAATACAACAAATGATTATGAATTAGTTAATAAATGAAATAGCTTTAATGTAAATAAAGACACTAGAATGGCTAGTTATGATGTAACTTGTATTCTAGCATACCTATTGGTCATACCATAAAAATAATAAAAAATAAATTAAAAAGTAACCAAGAAGATCAAAATTTATTAAGAGTATTATCACTATTATAAGGAATATATTTCAACAAAACTATTTTGAATTTAATGACAGATATTATACAAAAAAAAATTACCTTACCTACAGGATTTCCAGTATCAATAATTATGTCAGAAATATACTTATAGAATTTTGAGAGTAAATTAGTACATGGCATCACTTATATACATAAAGTTTTAATATGTTAATGATATTCTCTTATATATAACCCGATAATAAAGAATGAACATCTAATAATTTTAAACAAATTAATTTCTTATAATGAAAATTTGAAATTGATAATAATAGAATGCTAAGTTATTTAGTTGTCCGTATCAAAATAAACAAGGACAACCAGATTGAAACATCAGTATATAGAAAACCTACATATAACAACAATTCATAAAAAATCAAATCACCATTGGTGTCATAAAATTAACACATATACAAATATGATTAATAGATCAATCAAATATATACATTATAAAGAAAAGTTAAACAATTAAATAAACATCATAAAACATGTAACAGTTGAAAATGGATATGATACATCTTTAATTAATAATATTTATAAAAAAACAACCATCAAAACACAATAACAAAATAACTACCTAACAACTAATACATAATAAGACACAAAAGTGAAATATATAAAGTATTTACACATTAAAAATATCATTGAAAACATTGCTAATTTTACAATAAAGAACTATTTAAACCAGCATACAAATCTAATAACCACATAATAAAGTAATTAAAAAAAAAACTAGTAATAAAAAAATTAAAACAATCTGTGTGGAATTTATAAAATTAAATGTAATGATTGTGAAGGAATTTATATAGGATAATCAAGCAGATCTTTAAAACAAGATTTTTTGAACATAGAAATTACAAAAATAATAAATTAGGTTTACTAGTATGGCAGACCATCAAATAAACAATAAACATTTTATTTCTGATATTAACAAAAATTTAAAAATATTAGAAATTAATAAAGATGACATTAGAAAAATGTTACACAGGCAAATAAACAAAATTCCAGTTTAATAAAGCATCAGACATTTGTATAAAAACTGCAACAGTTAGCTCTACTTGTTTAAATTAATATGCAATTTTCATTATTTTAATACTATTATTATGCAATATTATTTCAATCATGACTAAGAATTTAGGATCCTGTGAAAGTACTTCCATGAAAAATTAAGGTTAAGTTATGTTTTATCTCAATATTCTATACTAGTTGGTTTATTTAATGGAATTTAAATACAATTTAACAGTACAGTGGAATAATATGAATCTTAAAACGATTAATTTCAGTAAAATAATATACTAAAACAAATTGTGATAAAATAAATTGTGCAAGGCTAGATTGAATCGTGGACCATAGGATTGTTTTTTTGTTTTAAATGCACTGTAGATTTGAAGGAGACTAAGGTGTATTAAGAATCACATTGTAATTTAAAGAGTGTGTATAAAAAGACAAAGAATTTCAGAACCTATAATTTTTTATAGCAGAAGATAGCATTTAATCTTCTTTTAGCGTGCTACATGTGGAGTGAAGGAATTAGATTTGCCTTATAAACATTCAGTGTTATATATTTGTGGGTTATTACATAAAATTTGTTATCTTTTATTATGGCTCTAAAATTTGTTTCGCCAAAATATCTGTAACATGTATGATATCTTTGTTATCAGATACACAGTTTATATTTCAGTTAGTAACGCAATGACAACCTTATATATTTCATAAATTATTAATAAACAAATTTTTTTCACAGAATTTAAAGTGAATTGTTTGTTGACAACTGTTGTCATTCAACATAGTCTATGCATGCAATAATAACAATTGATAGAAAATGTTACTAAAGCAGAAGAAATCTACAAAATACAAGAATTCTTATGAGTTATAAGGAAGCTAAGTTTTATATATATATATATATATATATATAGGCCGATTGAAATAACCCATATAGAGGGAAAAAATAATTGTTACTTGGACTTTGATAAGTGGATATGGTAAAGGGGCTTATAATAAACGTAAAAAAAATAAATGCTAGAGTGGGGGTGTTGGGGGAAAATTGAAAAGGGGTGAAAAATGGTGTTACTGCGATATCTGGTAAAAGTTGACGCCAAAAAAAATTGTGGTTATTTAAGACAGAAAGGTACACTTTCACAAAGTTTTGTCAAAATTAAACTATTTTTGCAGAAATGAAAAATAAAAAATGAAAAAAAAGATTATTTTGCATTTTTCTTGGAAATTTTGAGGTTATGTTAAAAAGTGACCTCTACAAAAGTTGTAGATTTCTGCATGAACTATAACTTTTGTATTTGAACATTTTTTTCAACCCCCCAACCTCCCAAGTCGCCTCTCTACCACCTCTGCTCACACATTTACTTTTTTTATGTTTATTATAAGTCCTTTTACCATTTCCACTTATAAAAGTCCAGGTAGCAATTTTTTCTCTAGGTGTAATTTGTTTGGATTAATATGTAAAAAAATTTACATTAATTTGCAATTAAAAGCTGAAGCTACATAGTTAAATGTGATAATCAGTTTTAAATAAAATGATAATTGTGTGATCGGATTCATGATAGTGTGTTTTAGGGCAATAAGAAACATTTAAAAAGATGTTTGATGAAATAAAATATAATATTAAAACTGAAAATTTTCTTGAATATGATATGTTCAGAAATGTTTGTATGGAGCAGTTATGATTTGCAGGATTATAAAAAGTAACCTGTATAATTAACATAAAACATGTTCCATGAGATTTTTACTTATTTTGTAGTTTAATAGCTACTTCAGATAAACTGGTTTGATTACTTGGCCGATTTAGTATTAGATTATTTGGAAAGTGAAACATTGATTTTCTCATAATAAATATTGGCATGAAGTATTACACTTTATTTAATCTTCAATTTGAAGCCCTGTCCTCAAAGAAACTGATTTAATTATATGAAAGTTTAAACATTATTTTATAAATTTATAGAACTTATCAGTTTTATAGAAAAGTTAGGCTTTATTTTTATTTTTAGTTTTTATTTAGAAGAATTATTTACTCCATTGTAATGTGTAAGTTGTAATAGAATATTTTCATGTTAGGGGATTCCGTTGCATAACCTTAGAACTTATAACATGACAATAAATAAGGTTCATTTCTGTTATTTTCCTGTAAAGTACAGGCATATGTCTGTCAGTTCATGTGATAGAATTGAAATATCTCCTTTTAAGAAAATAGTTGTCTTCTTGTACAACTAGAAATTTAAGAAACTATAGAATTTACTGTACTCATACATGTTATTTTTTATAATTCATGAAAATAACCACCCTAAATATAATTATGACTGTTAATTAATACTTGTATGAAGTGACCGATTTGAAGTGACTAACTTCTATATCAAGTTAAGTATATATATGTTTCATTATTTAATAAACAAATTTACGGTGACTATTTTGCATTTTCATTCCATTTGTTAATAAGTATATCCTAGATTTCTTTTTAATTTCTTATTTTCCTTACACTCAGGACAATAAAATTTAACATTGTTGTTGGGAATCCTCTGTCATTTTGTAGTATTTTTAAAGTTAAATTACAAATTATCAGAAAAGATAATACAGTTGGTCTCAAACTTTCCGAAGGGTTAAGTTTCAGAAGGTTTTACATTATAATGTATTTTATGTAAATTTAACATTTCTTGTAGTTTTACTGAAAATGTACTATTAAGCAAACGAATAGCTTAATTTTACCATTTAAAGATATGAAAATATCATATTTCAAAAATACTCATATTTTCCTGAAATTGAGTCAAATGTTGAAATTGTTTTTGTATCGTGATATTAATTTTACAAGTAATTTGATCTTGATTTTTCATATTACTTTTATCTAAAAACTGTCATAGTCAGAATTTTTTCAGTATTTGATAGACATAGACAGTTTTTATACGGCCTTAGCTTTTTCTGTGATGCTATTTATCATTTGTCATCTTTATTGACACTTTACCATTGCTATATTTTAATTTTTATTTATTTATAGGTAACCTCTCATTTGCTGTTCTGACTTCATTTTTTTTTTTCATGTACCTTCAAGTTTATATTAAAATGAACTGTAAATTCGAAAACAACTGTAAAAGCTAAAACGAAAAAAACTTCAACTAGATTTTGTAGCTGTAGACAGTTAAAAAACATTAATGAAAGAATGTATATGCAGCCATCGAAATGTCACAATTTCAATAAAAAGATGTCATTAGTAAAGTTTTATGCAGTAAAGAGTCAGATCCTTTCCTCTTTAGAGAATACTTTAAAAATTGATAATTTCTCTTGACCGGTAATAGAGACTGCATTTTATTATTAAATTTTTTCAGAATATAAACTTTAAAATCTGCGTAGATACATTCAAACAGATTGTAATAGAAATCTTCCCACCCTACTTCAGGATTATAAAATTGAAAAATATTAATCCAGTTAATGCTTGTACATTATATTCTGTGTTAATTTAGTTTCTTATTTTATGTATCATTTATATAAATGCTGAGCATTACAGCTTAATCTAGCATAATAAGATTCTTTTGTTTGAATCAACATATGTATATGCTGCTAGTTCATAGTTTTACATGGAGGATTAAAATGAAAATGTTTACATATATCTTTTTGAAAAAAAAGAATTAGAGATTTTTATAAGTTTGTAAGGTTGAGTAATTGCATCCATCCATTGATATAATTTTTTTAAGCTATATGTATAGGTGTAAAATTGTCAAACTATTGCTAACTGTTGCTAATTGCTAAATTGTCAAACCAGTTTTCTTAAGTATCAGCTGTGCAGTGAAGTGTGTATGTGTGTACATGTGTTTGCATCTTTGTGAGTAAACAATTGTAAAATGAACTTATGTACATAAAAATATATCGCATGCACTTCAGATTCAGATGTGTGTGCATGTACTAGCATACATACATACCTACGTACATATATACATACACACATTTATACAAAGGTTTGTGATTATATATATTTAAAATGTATGTACTCAGTATTGATTTTATTTAATACATAAGAAATTGCTAAAACATGAATTAAGAAGAGATTTAAAAAAATATTTTATTACCAATGTTATGATATGATATATTGTACCCCCTTCTTGCTGTTACAACCAAATTTGACAGTGACTTTTGTCTTCTCTGTCTGTCTGTCTGGCATTTCTCTCCCCAGTGGACTTGCCTGAAATAAAAGGAAACCATCGGAAATTCCGCACCTTGGTTACAAGTTACATAGGTAGGAGGATATCCTCCGTGTGTTGTCATGGTGTTTTTATGCATGACTTAATAACAATTTGTTCGTTCTTCTCTATTTATCTTTCTCTGTCTGTTCTCTCTGTCTGTCTGTCTGTCTGTCTCTCTCTCTCTCTCTCTTTCGATCATTTGTTGCATTGAACTGACTTTTATTACATTTGCATTTTGTTTTTGTTATGATTTAATATTTTCAATGTTGTAAGTAATGCTATAAATAAAGGTGTTGCACTCATTAAAAAAAAAACTGTAATGCCAGGTACATTACAGTGAAATTATTATTTTAACTGCTGCCATAACTAATTTATTTTAATTGTTTTTTTTTATTTTTTTATTAACATTTATTTTTTTTTAATAACATATATTGTTGAATTCTAGATATATATCTGTAATTATGTGAACAATTTAATTCTTTCTATAGTTTGTTTTATATATTCTCTTGTGCGCACACACACACACATACATATAAACATTTATACTTATATTATTGCTTATTACTGTTTTTACAGCTTTTGCATGATATCTTTTATCTAGTGTTTGATGCATTATTTTTGTTGTTATTGTTACTCTTTTTTTGTTTTTACTTATAATGACAGTAGTTTCTCAATTTTCCAAGGTGTAATAGGACAGTTAAACATTTTATAAAAGTACTGACCACAATTGATGTAACTGATATATAAAACTTCATGCTTATGATAAAGTTATATAAACTATCATAGAAATGCTTCTTTTTTTTGTAAGAGAAATTTATTTTCTGTTGATATTATGAGCTCAGTACCTCATATGTTTCAGGAATGGTCATTGCTCAAGACTGGGCTTTTAAGTCATATACCTGTTCTGCTATGTTGTGGCAGTGATATTTTGGCACTCTGTGTATGCACTCAATTTCAGAAACAAAATTTATTTTTTTTTTATTTTTAATTAATGTATTTTGAAATCATGAAGATAGATAAATTAAATTTCCTCTCCAAACTCTGTCAACCACTCAGCTGTTAGATACAGGATGATTCAAAGGAACGGGAAATTAAAAAAATTAAATAACGTTAATGAAAAAATTTTTTTAGAAAATGAATTTTATTTGATGTAATTGTACAAATGTTGCCATTTTAGGATACATACATTTTAGTTTATTTTGTAAAGATGACATCTTGCATGTGACCTCCTCTTCTACGTAAACACTCACGAAGTCTCTTCGTTAAATTGTTCATGGTTTGATGTAACATCTCAACTGGAATTTCCGCAATTGCTTCTCGGATCTTTGCCTTCAGTTCTTCAGTTGTAGCAGGTCTACTGTGGAACACTTTGCTTTTAAGGTGACCCCACAAAAAGTAATCGCAAGCTGAGAGATCAGGAGATCTAATGTCACCATTTTGTGAAATGACACGTCCAAACAATCGGCGTACAGCTGCCATCGATATTCGTGCAATATGTGACATTGCTCCGTCTTGTTGAAACCAGGCTGTGTTAAGAATTGGTGGAAATCTCTTTTGTTGTTCTTCAACAAAGGTTTCAAGCACGGCTACGTAACGAGCCGACGTCACTGTAATCGCAAGACCGTTGTCATCCTCAAAAAAATAAGGGCCTATAACACCGTAAGATTACATAGCACACCACACGGTCACTTTCTGGCTGTGCAACGGACGCTGGTGTAGCTGCGTAGGATTTTCTTGTGCCCAGTATCTGAAATTTTGCTTGTTAACAAATCCACTGAGGTGGAAATGCGCTTTGTCTGACATTCACAGTTCGTGAACAAACTCTTTGTTATCATTTATCTTCTGAAGCATTACATTACAGAATTGTGCTCGCACAACTACATCGTTCGGTTTCAGTTCCTGGACAATCTGCAACTTATATGGATGGTATTGCAAGTCCTTCACTAACATTCTTCGAACACTTGAACTATGAAATTGTAAAGATGCTGAGAGACGACGGATTGACCGATGTGAACTTCGTGTGACAGCATCTTGTAAAGCTTGAACATTCTGTGGTGTACGGACGGTTCACTCACGGCCTGGAGGTTTCTTTTTCATTGCCGAACCAGTTTCCTCAAAATTAGATATTCATGTTTTAATTGCATGTGCTGATGGAACATGGTTGTGCTGTCCCAGATTAAAATGATGGCGAAATTCTCTACGCGCTCCTCCACACTGTCATTGTTTTTTAAAACGCTTTGATAGCAAATGCATGTTGCGCACCACTCCAAGGATCCACGACAAGTAAATGGCAGGTTAGGTTAGAGAGGCTGGCGCCACTTATCAAGTGGTACCAATCTCCCACGGCTACCAACACAACTTTCAAAATTTCCTGTTTCTTTGAATCACCCTGTACATTCTTTGTTGTGTAAATTTTTATTCATTTGATTATTTTATTTATTTTCTATTTTTCCACTTTTCTAATATGATTTTGCTATAAAAGATCTGAAAAAGTATCATTTAATTACAGGCTGGGTCAGAAAACAGTAGTTAAAAATTCTGTTTTACTATGTTTATACATTTTTTTAATTAAAAAAAAGTAGTTGAAAATTATATAGGTTTTTAGTTTTTACCAAAATACTGTATGAATTCAGATATCTAAATATAATTTTTAATTCTCAATATATGCTGTTTCTTCAGTTGTAGAAAGACAGAAAAGCGATTTCACACTGAATGAACAATAGTCAAAAAAGCAGCTACTTGCTTGGTAAGAAGTTACTGCCTGAAGCTTGTCCAGGGTATTATTTCTTATACAGAACTAGGGTTGCACTAATAAATGAAGGCTTTTGATGCCAGCTCTTTTCCTCCTTTATTGAAAAAAAAAGTATTAATATTAAAATCTGTGAATTTTAATTCTGTATTCTCAAAATTTCTCTAGTCCAGTTGCTTAATTATTGTCCATTGATATTTCATTAGTCACTACAATTTTATATTGAATCTTTGTTTTTGCTTGTAGTAAACCTTGGAACATTGAGATTATCTTATTATTTTTTGTAATTTTATTTATATAATCACAGGTAAATATTTCAAAGTTACTTTAAATCTATGTAGCATTATTAATTTTTGTTTATTTTTTATTTTATTGATGACTAATGTTATTTGTAAAATCTTTTTTATAATTATAAAATGAGTTGAGCATTAATTGTTAAAATAGTTATCTATTTATATTGAGAGGTTGATTACTTTATTAAGATTGTATTGTAATTAATTCTGTTTTTTATGAATTTGTATTTTGTGTTTGGATTACTGTTTTTTTTGTTTTTTGTTTTTTTTTTTTAATATTAAAACCAATAATTTGATAAAAAATAATGCACATTGTTATGTGAATATCAGAATTTTTATGTGGTTAGATTTTTTGCCTTAGTTTCAAACCAAGTAATTTTTTTCATCATATAATTTGAAAAATTGATTTTTCAATAGTTTTATGATAGAGAACTGAATACTATTTGAATTTTTTCTGAGGCAGGTCCCTTGAATCATGGTTGTCTTTATTTTTTTCTATTTCCTGCGAAACTTCTTAGTCCCTACGTAGTATTTCTTTTCAAATTTCTACTTTCTGTTTCTTTGTACCTTCTACTAATCCATCTAACACTACAAATTGACCCTTTTCATCTCATCATGTTTCCTACAGCTTATAGTCTTCCTATTTTGAATTATTTTAATTAAGCTTTTATTCTCATTCATTTTCTTCATTTTCACCCATGTGATACCAATTTATATTCTTCAATTGTTTTTCTATACCCATGTTTCAGATGCTTCTGACCTTAGTTCCTTTTCCTTGTTGCCAATTTTTTTACATCCATAAAGAAATACACTCCAAAGATAATATTTTACTAGACTCTTCAAGTTTAATTTTATTTTCCTACGTAAAAACTGTTTATTTTTATTAGAACTTCTTTTTCATTGATATTCTGGTTTGAATTTCCTTTTATCTTCTGCAATATTCGTTTAATATACTTTCTAATTACATTACTGTTTTACTTTTGCATTGACATTACACATGCTTCTCTCCTCCTCTCTAATGCGTTTTCTTAATATTCGGTTTATACCATATTTTTTGATATGTCTTATTAATTTGAAATCATCTGTTAAGTAGTCCCTACTTTATCTCCTGAAATCACCTTGTTATCAGTAAAAGTTTTACAGTTTATTTTTCCTTCTTCAACCATTCCTTCACTCTTTTCTAGAGTATCTTTGAGCATATCTTCAACATGCATATTAAAACAAGATTGAAGATAGTAGCATCTATCCTTAGTCCTTTTCTTCTGTTCATGCATCTTACTTTTTTAAAAGATATTTTCTGATTCAGGTAAAATCCTTTCCAATCTATTCCTGGAAGAAAATTTTATGGAGCTTTTAATGTTTACATTAGCTTAATATTCCCAGTTGATATGAACAAATGTTTTTTCCATATGTATAAAAGGTACACATATTCCTTATTCTTTTTATATTCCACTCACCAGTAGTTCTTATTAGCTTACTCACATCTATTCTGCCTGGTCCCTTCTCAAACCTATATTCTATTATGAATGTTTGCTCAACATTTTAAAATATTTTATTTTATTTAGATTGCAAGTAATTGTTTTGTAAATGTAAATTTTAACTAATTCTGTGATATTAGCACTTGACTATCCCATAATTTTTGAGAATTGGAGTCACAGTTGTTTTAAGAAAGATTTTTTGTCACATCTCATTGTTGTAGGTAACATTACAAAACATTTTATTTATATTGTGATTCTTTTTAAAAGAAACTTTCATTTAGAGAAAAATTGATAATCCATCTTTCTTGAAATTTCCCATTATAAAACATTATTATGCCTGGAATTTCATTCCCAAAAGGACCTAGACAGCTAGTGTATGTGGTATGGTAATTACAATAACTGTTTATAAGTTATATACCTTATGCAGATTCATATGACTTTATTTCTTCTAACCTGAATTCCAATCTTGATAAGCAGAAATTGAAATCTGTTTTTTATCAGTACCTTTTGTGAACTAGAATTATTCTGTCTTTAGATTAATTTTTTCCTGAAAACCAAGCAGTTTTATGTTAATCAATATTTTTATGTTATTATTTTTTTGTGTTAAGTAAACATTGATTAATTTCTGATCATGATTTTATATTGTACTTAATATTACTTTATATGTAACAGTATGCTCTCATTTATGTCATATTTTGGTAGAAATGTTGGTTTGTGGAATATGCAAATTTTAATCAATATTTGCGGTAAGGATGAGTAGTAGAAATTACTTATAATTTAGTCATTATAAAATATAATTTTGGTCTTTTGAAATCGTTAAGGAATTTCTTGTTTCTAAAGTATAGAACCTCTTACAGCAGGACTTATTCACATAAAGATGCACAATCACAAATGAGGTTATTTATATTTTCTATGTTTCCACAGCTACTAATATGAAATAAAATATTTTGATTCTGCTTTATCTTCTAAACCATTCTATAAACAAATTTTAGAAAAAATCTTGAGTTTTTTCTTATTATCAATATCGGCTCTACAGGCTGTAATGTTGAAAGAAAAAAATTGTAAATTTCAAAGATTGTTATATCGACTTGGAACTATATACAAAATTTTGTACAAAGCCCAAGTTTCCAAACTTAATATTATTTTTGTGTTTTTGTCATAGTAGTATCATTGCCCCAAACTGTTAGTTTGAATATTTAATCGGTCTAGGGAAATATGTTGTATGAAAAGCATAAGTGGTTATTTAAAAAATGTATGTTTCTTAGATTGTATTTTAAAACAAGTTGAATATGGTATTACAGGGCATTAGCCTTATGTCATAATGCTATTGCCACTACCTGAATTATCAGTCCATCTTATTCTTAGTAAGTGATTTATTTTATTCCCTAATGTAAAAATTATAGAAAGGACTTACTATAAATGTTAAAAAAAAAAGGTTTGGGCATCAACATTTTCTTTCTATGATAAGGTCAAGAGAGCAGCTTACTGTATTAAATAAAATGTTGATTATTTAATGTTTCATCCAAAAACTATGACATTGATTTTAGTCTTCTTTCACGTAAACTTAATTATTTTGTAATTTTTTTTTTTTATGCGAGAGCAAAGAAAGTATATTTTTATGGATGACTAAGAATTTACCAGCAACTAAAAGGGAAGTACATGAACCAAGTGTCTGTAATTGCCAGTGTCCACATTACACTGGCATGTGGGTCTTATTTAACTCAGACTTAAATATTCCATTTATTTACAGTGGATAGGTTTAACTTCGTTTAAAATAGTGGATTAACTTGGATTACAGTGAATTAACTTGATTTAAAATAATTTTGTGACCATGTGCAGGCTCTTGAAGGTTTAGGAACTGTTGTAAGACCAAATTAATTAGAATTGATGGAAGGCATAGTACAGTATTTGCCTATGGTTCATAGATATAAGTAAAAAAATATGTTAGAAAAATTACTGGAGCGTCAACACTCGTTGCAGTTTTCTAAAAGATGTTGCCTTATTTTTACGACTGAAAGATTGTAGGTGATGTTTAGTTATTTATAGAAGTGTACGTTTTCAGTATGATTATCACAAAAAAAAAAAATATGGATAATCCATTATATCCACATGTCTTTGTGAGCAGTCACACATGAAGACACTAACTCCTCGATTGCAATCTGTAGGTTATCAATCACTGTTTTACAGCATATAATAATAATAATAATAGTAACATACTTTTCATACCTTGCGTAGCCATAGAGCCCGGATTGGTACAATGTACACCTCCTGCTTACTGTATAAACCTTCGGTTTAGTTTAAAATTTGGTATGATTATTTGATTAATAATTGAACACAAACAGTATGTTATATTTATGTACTTATATTTTTCAATATTAGAATCACTGAAATACAATGTGTCCTTTATGCAATGTGCCCATTACAATTTATGGCTTACTTCTTATTACAACATACACAGTTTCATGTTTTTGATAAAGTCCCTTATTGTACGCATAAAAGTGTCTTTTATCAGTTTTATTTTATTTTTGTGTTCTTAATGTTTGTTTTTTTTATACTTTGCAATCTTAAATGCTAGATTCATTAAAATGCATAATCTTATTTCTTCTTGCGGTTTTTTCTCATGGCATGGTATTCATCAGAATTCACTTAACAAAAAAACATAATTGTTGCTGCTGTTTATAAATCTTATCGATAGTAGTTCTTTTACTTTCACATAGCATGTCAACAAATTATGGATTGCAGATTTGAATATTTTTGCTTATTTTATTGAACACTTTTTTCTCTTTCATTTTTTTTTAATTTACACCAATGTGTACTTTTTATACTGTAATTAATTAAGTGCATTGTTGTTTTTTAAAATGTAGAAAACTATGTTTTATTTCTGATTTTATTACTGAGTAGTTATATGTTCAGATATATTATTGTACTTTGGTGGTGGTGGTTAGTTCCCCCCATCTCCTGGTTTTATTTTTTCTTAGAATCTAATTAACTAAACATTCTTTAGGTTCTTGCAACTGTGTAAATCCTATTCCTATTACATTGTGAAACTACCTACAAATCCTTTTAAGTTAAACCTGTTCTAGATATCCTGTAGATTTTTCAATTATTATGAATTTCATTAATCTGATTTTTGTTAATACGTTTCTTTATTTTATGTATTTGAATATTAAAATTTTGATAGTTAAATAAATTTTATTACGTATCTAATTTTTTATTCTAAAATGTGGACTATTCTTATCTGTAATTATGAATTATCAATAATTCTTGTGCTTATTATTAATTAGTTTCATAGCATTAAGTGTGAGTTTTTGTTCTATTCTGACATATTTTTGCATTTTTTCAGCATTAAAACATTCACCTTCAAAAAGAAAAAGTATATCTCGGCCGATGAGGCCACTGGAATCGGAAGTGGATGGAATGAGTAAGTAAAAGTTTATTATATATAATAAGATAATTTGAAGTATGTACATTTATGTAAGTAACATTAGTAGTTTGCTGCAGAACATGTGTGTTGATTCACATATCACTTCTGTATAGAAGCAGATCATTAGAGCAACATTCTTGTAAAGTGCAGTGAAAAGTTAAATAATATATGTTAAAATCTGTGTTTTATTTTAACTGCGGTTGTTAATTAAAAATAATATTAACACTCATGTGTGGTAATTAGAAAGATGTTTGAAATTTTATCTTTTTTAAGTCTGAGTAATTTTTTCCAGATATTTGGCAATTTTAGGTGTATAAAACCGAGAAAAAAATATAAGTTATGTATATATTTACCTTCAAAAAAAAAAAAAAAAAAAAAAAAAATATATATATATATATTTTTTTCATTTTGTTTAAAATATTGTTATAAAACTAATAGATTACATTAGTTAGATGAAAATGATGTACCGGTAACCAATAATATATATTGCATTATATTTATTTCACAAAATTAATAATTTATTAATTGTGTATATTAAATAATATTTATAATATTATAATCAAAATTTTTATTATTATTAATTATCGTTGATTGTTCCTTTTTTTTTGTTTTGTTTTGATTTTGACTTCATATTGTAGAAAAGGTTATACAGGAGGAAATATTGGAAAATATTTACCCTGTGTGATAATTTCCTAGTGAATATTTATAAAATGTTGAATGATAAATCAATAATAGATTTAGATGATAAACTTTTCTTGTAAAGAGATTACTATATTTTCTTTAATTTAAGTTCCTCTGTTAAAATTTCACATATCTGATGTATATATATTTTTGTTTTAATCAAATAGGTTGTAATAAGTTCATGGAATGAAAAAATATTTAAAATTTAAAGTGGGTGTTCTTTTTTGCGTCTTGCTAAATAGCTAATGTGAATGGGTAATTTATTTTTCATAAATTGGGTAGTTTTATTAAATAAAATATTTTAAAGGCTCTTTTAACTTCTGTTCTGTGAGAAAAAATAAAGACAACCAAACCTTTAAAGATATAAATCTCTGAAATTCATAATTTTGGATATGACCATTGTGGTAAATATCTATTTACTTGGTTGTAGAGTAACTTTGTCTTTTTTTTATTTTTGAAGTGCTCGCTTCTTCTTAAATAGTTAATCAATAAAACGATGTGGTTCCATTACATAGAAAATCTAATATATTAAATCTAAAATAGATTAGATTAGTTTACTTATCTTCACTAAAATGGTTGATTTGGTTTCCCGATTTAAAAAGATAGCATTACAGTTTTCATCATAAATTGAAGTTTTTTCTTTCACCAACTCTTTGATTGAAGAAATTTAGTTTTACACTGTATTAATCCTCTTGTTATTTTCTGAATTATTGTTGAGAGTTGCAATCTGTTGGAAGAAAATTTGTGTAATTACAGAAAGTTATGCAATGGACCTTATTTTTGCCTCTTCTGGTAGCACAGTTTTAGCACTACATTACTTTGTTGAAAAATTTTATTAAAAAATTAGTATTTAAGTATATTAAGACTGACTTATTTATTTATTCATCTTTAACATTTCTCATGGGTTAGTTTCAATATGGCTTAAAAAAATAGCTTATTCAGCTTTCAGTAAGTTATGATTTTTTTATTAAATTAAACCAAGCATTTTGACAGTACTTTTATGATTTACATAGTTTCATAATTGGATTTATGAACCGGATGAAAAAAAAAATGTGAAGGAGAGATCCAAATTAAAACTTCTGGCAATTTCACCTGTCTGTTAGAAAAAGAATACATTTACTTTATATAAAACGTATTCATCATAGTACAGACCTTTTACTTGTTTGTTCAGCTGTTTGCTCTGAAGCATTTATATATATTTATAATAAAAACCCTTCTTTCCTTTACAACCCTATTTCCAACTTGTTAATTTAAATTATGAAATTATATTCATACCATAATTGTGTTAAATCACTTAGTTCTATGCAAGTACTGTTAGTATGAACTAAAATTTATTTTTTCAAATGGTTGCTATATTGAAACTAACCATTGGAAAAATATTTAATTCATAAACAGCAGTTAAAATTCTGTTTTTAAGTATACGTAAAAAATTTTCATTTTTATTTTTTTAATCTCTTAGTAAAGCTATGGATCATTGAAATTACAGTACTGTGAAAAGAGCATCTAAATTATGTTAATACCACAAATTTTCTTTAAATAAATTTCTCAAGAATCTTGTAAAAAAGAACAAACTTTAAGTAGAGTAAAACTTACCCCCCCCCCTGAGTGGTTCATGAAATATAACTCAAAGACATGCTTTTTCTTTAGTGAAGAATAAAACAATTATTTTAAGAATGATATAAAAAATAAAGTTAACAGCAATTTTTAAGCAGTTAATTTTATAAACTGGTACAAAAATTGAATGTTAGTAAAATTCTTGACGTCATTTTCTGCAATTTCCGATACTGATAATTTTTTTTGTAATTTTGTTCAAAAGATGTTAAATGTACTAAAATGTAATAATTCTAGTAAAATTTATTTTGTACAGTGTATGCTCCTTTTGAAGTTAAAGTAGTATTATTATAATATTAAATGGCAGTAACAAAATCCAGAAGTAAGTACCTACTTAAAACACCATCCTCTAATACCTATTACCAAGAAGTTTTAAGAAATGGTTGAAAAATTTCAATAAAATTTAAATTTGTATCACTAGCATTAACATTAATAAAAATATCTACTTTGATTTAAAAATAATATGTAAAATTTAGCATTCTTACTGAACCTGATAGGTTGAAAATCTTGATTCCTAAGATTTGATAGATTTTTCTTTGTAAATAAAATAACATAATATTGTAAATAGAAACAGAGGAGCACTATCACTGATCAGCTGACAGAACAATAATACAGTTTTTCTGGCAAAAAAATAATTTTTCATTTCCTAAATAATAAAAAAACTTATGTTTCTCAGTAGGTTAATATTTTTCAATAATATTAATGTAACAATGTAGCAAAATATTAAAACTGTAACTAATTTTCTAGACACCTACTGTATTTGATGCCTAGATTTTAAGTTGTGTTTCATCTGCTGATTGGATGTTGCATCGAAGAGATTGTTAAAAACATTAAACATTTTAATGATAATTTAAAGACATTTTAACTAAACCCAGCTGACCAAAGCAGTAATATTATCAATGAACAAACAGTTCATTATTGAATTCAGTATGTATGTATTGTGTGTGAACAATTATTGTCTCGGATTGATTTTAATTTCGGATGAGGATTAAGCATTGTTAGAGGATTACAAGAGTACATGAATGGCCATCATTGGCTGTTGGGTTCACCTCAAAATGGCTGCTAAATTAAATATTCTAACAATTGTTACATAATAACTGTGTAAGCTATCAAGTTTGTTCAAACGCACTAATATAACTACTAAAATGCATGAAGATTATATATATCAATCTTGTAAATCAAGTATAAGGCCCCAAAATGGCGGAAAAACTAACTTAATATTTGAAGAAAAAAACATTTATAATTTATATATATGTGTGCCACAAAACCCCCAAAACACAATAAATAAATTATATTAACTTAGCGTAGCATAACTAGAAGTTAGAGATGTTAACTTTGTTAGAAATTAATTAATAATTGAGAGAACATAATAATAATAATAATAATAATAATAATAATAATAATAATAATATTCAGGAATGTCTTAACTAGACTTTTCATTGATAACTGGTTTAAATATAAATTTTATCATTTATATTAATGCAGAAATTATTGCAATATTTTTTTTTTTTTTTTTTTTCAGTAAACAATGGTATCTATTATGACTTAATAAAAATAAAGTTATGCTTTTTCTGAAGTTTATTAAAAACAATTAGAATTAGGTACAGGTAAATGTTAAATATAGAGCTTGGCTAATAAATAATTTCTTATTAAAATAATTGATTTTGCTTATATATCATTCCTGTACCTTTTCAAGTCATGATATTTTTCCTTTTCAAATATTGATAAAAATAACAGAAGTCAAGGATACTGTGAAGGTTGAAGCTTGTAATTACATTTTTCCTTTTTTTCTTCTTAATTTATCGCATTATTATTTGTAAAGTAAATGGTTTACTTGTATTCTAAATAATCTTCAAGCTAATTCTGTAAATTGTTACTGAGATGTTGTAAACTTTTTTGTTTTAGAAATTATATAGTTTTGTCTGCATGAATTTTTCACTGCAGAACCAAAAGTACCTTTTCCATGTATAGTGTTAAAAAACTTAAGAGACTGTCAAGAAATTAAAAAAAAAGTTTTTTTTTTGTTCACAGAATATTACATTAAATTAAAATTATAATTTTAATATAGAATTTCAGTGTTTTTGTATTTAAATTTAATAGTTTATTTAAAAAGCCTATAAATAAATAATTTAAAAAAAAATTAAAATAGATGAATAAATGCGATTGCCCAATTCCAAAAACTCATCTGACTTGTTTAAATGTAGCTCTTAATCAGAATTAATATTGGTCGTGTAGAGGGCATAAATCATTCGATGTTGAAATACTTTGAAAAATGTTTACTTTATGATGCCATGTTTGTTTATAAAGTGAACTAAACTATTTATCACTAAAGAAAAAGATTGTCTTTGAAGAAATGTATCTTACAACCCACTTAAAGGAGTAAATGAACTTTACATTATACTAAATCTTGTATTTTTATGTACTATTAAGTTTCAGTTTCTTTAAAGGAAATCTGTTGGAATTAATGTAAATTATGCTTAAAAAATTATTCTGTTAGTGCAGTTTCAGTGTTATGTAATTTAATTAAGAGATTATACAAATATTAATATTCAGATATGTTTAAGCATTTGTATTTTAAAAATTTTACATGGTTCACTTTTCAATATGGTGGCCATTTAAAAAATTGTGCTGTCTGTTCTTTGTGAAGGTAGGACATTTTTTGTGCTGACTGTTTTAATGGTACTTTTATAGTATATACATGGTCTCATAATTTTAATTAATGCTCTTTCTGACAAATAAAGGGATTTGAATAGTATGTACCATAACCTTCCAAAAATAATATTTGCTAGGTAGAATGGAGCCAGATTAAAATTATAGAAAACTTTTATTGCTGTTTTACCTCTAATGCTTAGCTGTGAACTGAAAAACTGATTTCATGGTTTTGAAGTCTTAGTTACTAATGCCTTTAAATCTGATCCCTGTGATCAGTTTTCAGTCATCATACTTCAGAAACTGTTCAAAATAAGCTCTATATATCTATAATTAAGCTGTATCCTGTTTCAGAAATATGAAATTATATGCATTTAATCTGATCTCCGGTAAATGCATCTAAATTAATATCTGAAGATTGTTTATGATAAAGTGTGATGTATTGATTATCATTAACTGTATATGTAATGTATTTTAAAACCTTGAATATGTAATACCGTACATTCATGTGTTTTTAGGTAGTAATTACAAAGATCAGTAATCTTTTTTATCTAGCAATAATGATTAAGCTTTCAATGTCTGATTGTTTTTCTTTTCAAAATGTTGTGTTTCTAACACAGGCTCTTAGCTTTCAACTCTGTCCACTAATTTTATAAGATGTTTGACATTAAAAATCCTGGAAATGAAATTTTTACACTTTTAAACCACTTCTGTATTAGAAAATAGTTGATAGAAAGTTACAGAACATCTCTCCTACAACTTGTCAACACATTTGTAATTATCATTTTGTAATACCAGCAAATATCTAGTCATGATTTTTTTTTCATTTCTTAAAAAATATTGTAATCATAATTTTATAATTATCCCTAATGTAGCCCTTAAATTACATAAAGGATTTTTAGGGTATTTTTTTTTTATCAATATTGAAGACAGTTGAAATATATACTAAATGTGAAATTGAACTTTTAAATATCTCTAGCTAATACAGATTAGGGAAAGTACAAGTTCCACATTTTGAATTTTAATATTTAAAATTAATCCTCAAGAGAAAGTACCATAAAATCACTTGCAGGAAATGGGATGTTCCAGCTATAGATCCAACAACTTATTCCTTATCTCTCAAATGTTCATGATTGAAATCAAACTCTTTTGGTTTGTTTTGTTTTAAAACTTTATTTTGCTTTGTAGTTGTGTTTTAGATGCTTATTCAGCTATTTTCTAAATATTAAATAAAATTTTCTCATGTAGGAAAATTTTGAGTGTGATTAAAAACAGCTAAAATATTTTAGTTTTTCATTTTTTAGTTTCATCAATAACTGATTTTCTGTTCTTAAGACATGGGAAACTCTTTGTTTTTATATCTTGCCATAATGGTATCAAAATCTAGTATCAGAAACTGTAAAGAAAAAAGTACTGTAGTAAAGGACCGTCTTCATTGTGTATTCTTTGGTTACCACAAAAAATAAAGTATACCTTCTTACTGGTTTTTTTTTTTGCCTTCAACTCATGTTTCATGTATTGTGGATTTTTTCTAGATTAGACACATTTGCTTAAAAAATAGAGAGCTATCCATGACACATGACGTCATGTTTAACTATCTTTGTGTAGACTTTAATCATGTCCTAATTTTAACTTAGCCCATGTCCAGTTAAAATTGAGCAATTTTTTTAATGTTAATTTCTAATAGTCTATAACAGAAAATTAATTGTTTTTAATCTGTTTCAGATTTTCTAAAATGTATCAAATGTTTCTTTGTATTCAAGCTTTGTCAAATCTAGTATTCCTTCTGTTGGTACTTTTGTCCTCAATGACACAGGCTTTCTAACTTAAAAGTTTTTTAGTTATGTTTTCTTATGTAATAGTTCGTTTATATCATCTCATTGTACATTCTCGTCTCCTGTTACCATTTTTTTTCTTTTAGTGTATTCCATGGCATTTCAATATATTTAGTATTGCATTTTGATTACATATCAAATAAATTTACTACTACAGCATCATGGAAAATCTTTTCTTAAAGAGTTATAGGTATTTCATAGGAAAAAGATGTTTTTATACTGTGTTGAAAGCACAGTATAAAACTGTGCTCTAATAGATTTTCCCTATCAGTTAAGTATTTTAAAAAAAATTTCTAATGTTTGGTTTCAATATCAACTTATTGAAACTTATATTTTATTTCTATTTCAGCTCATTGAAGGTAGGAGATGTTTGTTGTAATAAACCATTTGTTTTAAATATAAGAGTACAAGAATAAGAGGTAGGTTGACCTGCCTGTTCATATCGACAAGGCTTCCTAAATTATGTTTGATGAGTTTTGCCAGGTCACTTATGCGATACTCTACCAGACCATTACTGCTGGCCACTTCTTCCATTTCTACATATTTTCTTCAAATTAATTGAAACTATTATAACATAGAAAAAGACAAGGTTTATTATGCTATAAAACTCAATTTTTTCCATCAAGTGAATTAGGGTATAATTAAACCCTTTAAAAAACATTAAAACCCTGTAAAAGATTTCTTTCAAGTGAGCTAAAGACTATAAAAGTAGGTACAGTAGGCTAATGTATATCAAATGTTGCCTATAATGTTCCACTGTATATTCAAATTTCAAAATCAATCTTCCAGTTGGCAATCATTCTATGAAAATGTATGTGTACATGCGCACAGGTGTGTGTGTATGTGTTATTTTGTATAATTTAGATTCTACTTATTTTAATGTAGAAAAAACTTAATAAAATTGGTTGCTGGTTTATTTTTGATTAATTTAAAAAATAAAGAGTAAGATTATGGTTTATCATAAAAATATATTTTAAATAAATAGGGGATAATTTTTATCATTACATTGTAACAATAAGATTGATTACTACAATTCTTTGAGCAGAATAGATCAGTAGGGTTTACTTTGAGTGCAAGTAAACGAGTAGACAACTTTTTTGATATATAATAATTTTGTGTACTAAATTGAAGCACTTGAGATTTATTTTCTTGTATATTATTGCTAATATTAAATTATACTGAAATATTTTTGCCAATGCAGCTCAGCCCTCTGGAAGTGGGAACAGTAAACCAGGTGAGCTTCTAACTGAAAATTTAAGAGTGGATTTTAGAAATTGTATTTTGGTTATATTTTATTTGACTGAGTATAATGAATTGATGATTTGAAGAAGTTAATTTTTTTTTTCATTTATTGTTGATTAATAAATTGTTTTCTTTTTGCAGTATTAAGTTTTCAAAAAAAAAGTTTGTAGTTTTTTTTTTTAATATTTTGCCTAAGTATGTCATAATTAATTATAACTCGCATGATTTGGATGGGCAATATACATTTTGTTGAATTTATTTATTTGTTTAATACTTATTACAGAGGTGGCTTTTTTAAATTTTAAATGGCAAGTAATTGAATAATCTCATTAAAGTTGCTTATATTTAATTAAATTAATTTACTTTGTGATACATATGGAGTGAATTTTATGCTATTTTTATTATATTACCATAACCTCTATTAGTAATCTTTAGTTGGATTCCGACATAAAATTTGCCTGTATAGCGTTAGTAAGTCTCATCAATATGGTTTTGTCTTTTACCATTTTATTATAATTTCCAGCTCTATCTATCCAGTAACAATAATAATAATAATAAGTATAAGAGATGTACTTAAGAGCTGAAACGAAAGGTTAGCAATCTTTTCTACAGCAAAAAAAAAAAAAAAAAAAAATTATTAATCAGTAATGCATGAACATGGAAGTTAGGTCACATTATTAATAACCCCACTGGGTTGGTCTAGTAGTGAATGCATCTTTGCATATTAGCTGATTTCGAAGTCAAGAGTTCTAAGGTTCAAATCCTAGTAAAGGCAGTTACATTTATACGGATTTGAACACTAGATTATGGATACCGGTAATTTTTCTTTGGTGGTTGGGTTTCAATTAACCATACATCTCAGAAATTGTTGACCTGAGACTGTACAAGACTACACTTCATTTACACTCATACATCTTCTGAAGTAATCCTGATGGTGGTTCCAGAGACTAAACAGAAAAAGAAAAAAGTCACATTATTAATAAATTTTGGTTCCTGATTTTAATGTGCTCAGTCATTCTGGTTATGTGCTGGTGAACATCACAATATTGTAATTGTGTGCATACATGCGCACGTGCACTTGAGCTTATCTCAATAGTATATTTGTAGTAATTACAATGTTGTGATTTATTTTTCATATCAGTTTGAAAAAACTTACATTGCATTGTTAATAAAATTAAATTGACCTAAATGCTTCCTCTTGCAATTATTGCATATAATTGTTTTGTCTTAGTACATTTGCTTGGTGTAGTAAAATGTTTTATTAAAATAATGTAAAGGGTTTGACATTCTGTTAATTAAAACATAATACTGTTTCTGAACTTTTTTTTAATTATATTTACATTAAAAATAGTTATCCATGGGAAAGTTTGTTTTTTTTTTTTTGCTTAAATTATTTCACTTCATACTACTTCTATATTTTGCTTATATAACGGGTTTATTTTATTAATCTATATGTTATTTAGTTATCGGGTGGGTTTTAACTATTATGAACTGATCAATTTGTCTTAAAAATTCAACATTTTCTGCTAAACATTAAGGTTTACTAGACTGTAATTTTTTTGTTGCTCAGATGTACTAAAAATAATAACAGTTATCTGCAACAGATAACTATTTATCTGGAACAGACCAGTAGAAGTAGTTTGAATAAATGAAAATTCACAGTCTGAAATCATATGATATTTAGGTACTTAATAAAACATGAGTATTTTTAATTTCACAAATGTCAGAAGCAAGGTGGAAAAAAGAGCACCTGAAAATTTGTATAATTTTGGCTATGTAACTATATCCTTGCTACATTTTTTGTTACATAACGAATTGATGCATGGTAGAATTACTGTGTACTTGACAGGGCTTTATGATCTGCAGATCTTAGCACATTCAATGTTGAATTTTTTTTCTCTACTTACCTGTTGTGCTGATTTAAAAAAAATAAATTATGTTAGTAGATAACACTATTATATGTAACTAGTTTTTCCCTATGATTATCGGAATTTTCATAGTATGTGATGACGCCATGTGTGCATTATCAGCAAGCAGCATATAAATGACGCCTACAGTTATGCAATCTGCCTGTTACCTTGCTTCTTGGCATATATTTTTCCATTTGTTCTTGGATATTATTCAATGGTTTTTAAAATGTATGTTTTAATACATTATCAGAGCAATGTTAGGCAGTCTCTGTAGGTTATAATTTACTGAAATTATCGATTAATTTCCTGAACAAAAGGTTTTTTATATATTTACACTGAAATTTTTTCTCTTCTGAGTATTAGTTTTTTGATTTGCAATAAAACTTATAAAAATGTTAGAAGATTAAGATGAAAATTAACATTTTCATCTTTTACAATATACATAGACTTACCATTAATTATGAGAAGATAGCTTTTATTAGAACACATAACTATGTTTTTGAAGATTACAAATTCATGAAAATTAGAATGATTGACAAAAATGTTACTAACTAATAAAGTTTGTCATAAGTGAAATATTTAAAATGCTTGTAAAAATGAACGCATATTGTTCTACACTTCACAAAATTTAGTGATGTTTTATCAATTTCTTTTAGTTATGAATTAGGGCCTAAAAAAAATCTAATCAAATTCATATTTAATAAAACTGTAACAAAACCATGAGTAATTTTATAAGTAAACTAGGCATTTTTATAATTTAATATGATAATTCCAATACTAAAACCTAATTTATTTTCAAAGAATTTTTAAAAAGAATTTGCAATTTTTTACAATTTCTTTTAGAATTATGGATTAGGGCCTAAAAAAATCATGTCAAAATCAAATTTCATAAAAGAATAACAAAACTACGATTAAGTAATTTTATAAGTAAACTAGATTTTTTATGATGATTTACTATGATACAACTCCAATATTAAAAAAGTAATTGTTTAGTTTCATTTATTTTCAAAGAATATTTAAAAAAGAAAAAAATAGTCTTAAATGTCTTTTATTACTATTAAGTTAATATTAGGCATTTTTAAAATAAATTGGTAAAATTATAACAAATAGAATTTACAAAAAAAAAAAAAATTTATATACTAACCTGATTTTCTGTAAAACAATCTCCAAGAAGTTGCAAAAACGATCTGTGTTGAACTAAGCCATATGAGTATAACACAACAGAAAAAGTAACAATAAACTACACAACCAAACCGAAGAATCCTTTCTCCATGCTAATACACAATAACAAAATTGTTACTGGTTGCTGAAAAAGAGTATGAGAATATAGAAGAATGCCTTACCCTTGATGCATAGGTGGCATCATGTGCATGGAGCAATTCCTTCTCTTATGATGCCACTATGGCATCATCAGCATTGAATGTATTAAGATTTGTTGAAAAAATATTAGAATTTTAATTATTTTTTGGCACAAACTCTTGTTTGAGGTTAGAATAGGAAGAGTAATGTACACAGCAGCTAATCAGGACCATTTCAATTGCTCTGTTTGATTAATAAAACGTATCATTTTACTGCTTTCAGTGTTAGTAATTCATGTAGTATTCATATATCTTTTATCTGTTTATTGTGATTTAAATCAAAAAAGATTCAATACATTTGAAGCAAGTAAAGAATATTGCTGAACTAATATCTAGGTAAATGCTGTGATCCCTTGGTTTATTTTCTGCTATTTTTTTGGAAAAATACCTTTAATTGAAGTTGTAAGTTCTAATACTTATTTGAAATTCATAAGTAATAAGGTAGTGCACTTGAAGTTTTCATAAATATAAAAAAAAATTACTTTCTGTAAGTTTATTTAATTTAAAATTACTAACTTTCTCCTAGTATGTTGTGAAATATAATTTATTGCCTCAGTATTTTTATGAAACAAAGACTATTTTATTGTATTTAAAAAATATATTTCATGGAATAATCTGTTATTTACAGTATTAATCAAACTGTTAATGAACCATTAACAAACTGTTTAGTTGTTTTTGCTATTTTTACATTAGTTTTGATCTAATATAATATTGTAGCAGATTTTAGTGGTTAAAAAATTCAGATTTTATTTCTTCAATTTTAATTTCCCAAATTTTGATTATTTTTACCTAGGTGTGTATAGATATAATAACACCATCTGATGATGAACCTATTGGCTTATTTTGACAGCTACAACTGTCCTGAAAATTTTGAGCTAACACATAAAGATATATGTGCTCCTCCTTCTATTTTTTATGTAAAAATGTTGATGTAGCTCACCATATTAAATTTTATACCAAGAAATAAAATTTATCATATTCCTTAATTATCCCCTATATATGTACATTGATTTCAAGAAATATAAATGCTTTATTCTCTTCACTACTGTTTTTGGGGCAATAATGGAATGATTTATATGACAGTGATCAGTACTATTTTTCTTTGTTGATAATAAAACAAAAATTTTATTCAAACAAAATAATTTTTTTTTCATTACAACTTTGTTTTATTTTTGTAAATTGGTTCAAAACTTTTTTATTTTATGTAATTTAAGAAAAATTCCTGTTTAAAAAGATTTACCTTGAATTGAGAAATATTATTTGTACACAGATTCTCAACAATTTGCAGTAGTAAGTTTATTATGTGAGAAGGTTTCACCTGATAAAAAAGTACCTGTTTATAGGCATGTATAAACATGAGGGAAAATTCTTAACATGGCCCAGCATTAACTGGAGAAATTTAAGAGTGAATTGCTTAATAGGTTTGACATGTAAAATTTATTTTTTAATCTTATGAAGGCTTAATTTTTCTTGTTTTATAAGTTTTCTTGGCTTAGTTTCCATTTGCTGTCCCAAGCAGTTAAAAATCTATTTATTGTCTTACTATAGCAAATAACGGAAACCACTTTGGTATTTTTGGCATTTTTTATGGCTTTAAGAGAAGTGATAGTGCTTTATTTTTTGCTTTTGATGTAAAATAACTTGTTTCAAAAAGGTAAAAGAACGTTTAGCAAACCTGGGTAAATAGTGCTTTACTGTATTTTATGAAAAATGATTCATGTTTGTATTTGCTTGTGTGTCTATATTAAAAATGTGAAGTAATCATATTTATTGTGATAATAGGTAAAAAAAATTAACAGTGGATTTATTCTTTGAAGTAAGACCACTTCAGCCTTGTAATTTCTTTGCATGTAATCTGCTTTGTAAGTTAAGCTTACTCTTCACAAAGCTTACTAGCTGTTAATTAATTGCAAATGTTTGTTTGCGATAATTGTTAGTGGGTATATTTTCCATATGCATATACATATTTATTTATTTATTTTTTCTAAAGTCAATACTGATAAGATCCATATTCCTCTGTACCAATATATTGTATTTTTTCTAATCAAAAACCAACTTGAAACCCAAGTACAGAATTGCAAAGTAAATGAAATGACACTTAACTTATTTTTCTTTTCTTTATTCCAATAGCACTTTCGTGGGATCCCGCATCATCATTTGTATACAAATTATATGAAATTACATAACGAAACATAATTTTTTTTAAAGAAAAAATTAGAAATGTTTTTTAGAAAAAAAATGATTAAAATTACTATAATATATAGAAAACATGAATTCAATTAAATAAAATAATTACATATATTAAATATGTTGTCAATTGAGAATAAAAATTTAAAATTAAATTTAAAAATAAGAATAAGTAACTTAATAATAAGTAATGTAATAAATAACTTTAACTTTAAGAATAATCTAACATTGGCTGGCCAGGTTAAATGGTATAAATCTTGTAATTATTTTATTTTTAAAGGTAATTTAAAATTTTAATTCTTAGTTGACGTCATATTTAAATATATATAATTATTTTATTTAATTGACTTCATAGTTTTTGAATATGATAGTAATTTTAGTATTTCAATTTTTTCTAAAAAAAAATTATGTTTTGATATGTAATTTTATATAATTTCTATATAACTGATGATGCAAGATCCGATGAAAGTGCTATTGGAATAAAGAAAAGAAAAGTAAGGTAAGTATCATTTCATTTACCTTGTAATTCTGTACTTGGGTTGTTCAAGTTAAAATCTATACATATATATTTTTAAGTTGTATTAAATAAACCATCTAGTAGAGAATATTGAGATAAAACATATCTTACCTTAATTTTTCATGAAAGTACTTTTGTGGGATCCCACACCCTCAGTCATGATTGAAATAATTCCATTATTGCATAGTAAAATAAAAATATTAAAATATGAAAATTGCGTATCATTTTAAATGAGTGCTTCTGTCTCTTGCAGTTTTTATAAGAATGTCATGCAATGGTTTACTGAATTGAAATTTTATTTATATGTATATGTGTAATATTTTTCTGATATATTTAATTTTGTCATCTTTATTAATTTGTAATATTTTAAGTTTTAGAGTTAATATCAGAAATAGAATTCTTATTGTTTATTAGATGGCCTGCCATACTAGATAAACCTAATTTTCTTTTTGTAGATTTTTTAAAGATCTGTATGTTTTTCTTATATAAATTCCATTACAATCATTACATTTAATTTTATAAATTTTACGCAGGTTGTGTATTTTATTATTATTTTGTTTTTTAAATATTTTATTATTTGATTGCTAGGTTTGTATGGTGGTTTAAAATTTCTTTATTGTAAGTTTTAGTAACGTTTTCAATGATATTATAGTGTATAAATATTTTATGTACATTTTTTCATTCTTTTGTGTCTTATTGAGTACTGGTTATAAGGTAGTTATTATTATGTTTTGTTAGTTGTTTTTTTATATTTCTGATATTAACTCAAATTTAGAAATATTAGAAATTAATAAAGATGTTAAAATTAAATGTATTAAAAAACATTACACATATAAATACAAACAAAATTTCAATTTGACAAAACCATCAGACAGTGTTTGAGGGAGTTGTTCTTATAAGAAATGCAACAGATAACAGCACTCATTTAAATTAATATGTAATTTTCATTATCTTAATACTTTTATTGTATTACGTAATAACAGAATTATTTTAATCATGACTGAGGTTTCGGGATACCGCAAAAGTACTTCCATGAAAAATTAAGGTAAGATGTCTTATCTCAATATTCTGTAGTGGGTGGTTTATTTAATAGAATTTAAATATAATTTAACAGTACAGAGAAATAAAATGAATCTTAAAAAAATTAATTTCAGTAAAATAATATTTATATATATATATATATATATGAAAGTTGTTATAAATTTGAATTTGGGAACATTACCTATCTAGATTAAAAGTTTGTTGTGGTACTTTTTTTTCAGGTGTGTTTTTTGTTGTACTGTAATTTCTGTCTAAAGGTTTTTTTCTGGTAATTAATGAAAAACTTAGTTAAATGAAGAATTTATTATTTTATATCACCCTATTTATTGAGAGAGAGGTGTCCTAAACAGTATCACTCACTAAATGCTGCAATTTTAGTTCTTGAAAAATTTTGTTAACTGTGTTATTAGGTAGTTCATTTTCTAATCCAGTTAATGAAAACTGTGTTTACTAGAAAACATTATTTTATAATTCTTAAGCAACAACTGTTCCTCTGTTCTTTTTTATAACTGATTTAATCGAACCCTTTTTTATAATGTAATGAAACATTCAGTGATGCCAAAACCACTGAGAGATTTCATATTTATATTTTCATTGTTTCTTTAATGGAAATTTTTTCACCCGTTAAAGTTAAAATTACATGCCATCTTGTATACATGATTTTCTAACATGAGTATCATGTCAGGTTGTAGGCAGTCTGACATGAGATTCTAATTCTGTAAAAAAATTATAACTATTTTCTAGAATCATTTCATGCCATACTTATTAGTAAAAGGATTAAAGTAATTTCTGTACCTTTTTCATTGAACTAAGTGTACTGTTGTACCTCAGAAAGACAACCATATCCTGTGCTTGTTACTAAGAAAAGTTGCAAAGTTGCGGGGGCAGTACTTGTTTTATACCATTTTTATACCTCTCTTTTTATTATTACAAAGGAGTCAGAAAATGTAGTTCTTACACAATTGCTTGTAAGATATTATAAGTAGCAAGATGACTCGAGTAGAAATAACAAGTGTAGAAGATGAAAAGTGGTAGTTCTTTTTTAATTGTTTTGGTAAAAGTGATACATTTAAAGCTTTTGATTTGTTCAGTACAACTATCATCTAGTAAACAAAACCTAGACTACACCAGAGAGGTGTCCAGCACCAAATTTTATGGGTAATGACACTAGTTACTTTCCCCTTAGATGGTTTAATCTTTTATTTTGTATAACTATGACTAAATATTAATAGCTTTTTAAGTATTACACTGTAGCATGCAAATTAATTTGAATACAAATGTTATGTAATAAAAAATAACTTTATTTAGAAAAAAAAATCACATAACTACGATTTGTGAATTTGTTAATGTGTCCTTTATTCTTAATCACTTCATGTACACAATTTGACATTGATTCAACAAGTGTACTAGACATTTTTTTGATTTCTTCATCATGAAACCATACTGATATTCCTTTAAGGAGGTCAATTTTTATGGTACAGTTCATTTTTGAAAGGCTTTTGTTTACTATTGCCCAATTGGGTTTAAGTCTTAGGAGTTGTTTGGCCACGGAAGTGCTTTTATGTTTTGTTTTTTGAAGACTTTTCCCACTTTTAGTCAGTATGGCATGACGCCAAATCTTGCTGGAACATTCCATTGCCTTGTGTGAATTTGTTTTGAAGTTGTGTCACAACCCTTTCCTTCAGAATCTTGATATTTCCATCACTTTTCAAGATACCATGTACTGGAAGTAATGAATAAGAGCCTTTAGATCTGAAACAATCCCAAAACATTTTTTTGGGGGTGTGTAACTGATTGTTGGGTATGAGCCAGTGCTGTATTTCCATCTTTTTTTTCTCCTGTTTAGCCTCCGTGAATCACCGTCAGGTATTACTTCATAGGATAAATGAGGATGATATGTATGAGTGTAAGTGAAGTGTAGTCTTGTACAGTCTCAGGTCGACCATTTCTGAGATGTGTGGTTAACTGAAACCCAACTACCAAAGAACACTGGTATCCACGATCTAGTATTTAAATCTGTATAAACGTAACTGTCTTTACTACAATTTGAACATTGGAACTCTTGACTTCATAATCAGCTGATTTGTGAAGATGCGTTCACCACTAGACCAACCCAGTTGGTTGATTTATTTCCATCTGATGCTTTTCTAATGTATGGAATCCTTTGCCCCTGAACATAAAAATATGACTCGTCAGAAAACAACATTTTTCCAGTCTTCTTTTGTTCAGTTAGCATGTGTTTTGGCTCACAATAGCCTTTTTTTGAACATTGCTGGTGTTAAAATATGCTTTTTAGCCGGCCGATGAGCTTTCTGTCTAGACGTAAGATGTCAGCGTTTAACTGTGGTCACATATAATTTGTTCCACTGGTTGCTACTTACTAATTATTGATTTAAGTCCACAGCAGATAATCTTAGATCAAGTTTACTTTTTCTCATTAATAACTGATACTGTGCTGTGTTAGAGTAGTATTTCTTATACGGACACATTTGCCTTTCCTTTAAGGTGAAAAGGAACCAGTTTCTTAAAATTGTTTTAAAATGGCATTTACTGCCCCTAGTCCAACACCACACTCAAAAGCTATTTGTTGTTGTGTCATATTGATATCAGAAATAGAAACAATTTTTGAATACTTTACTGGAGTTATGTCCATTATCATATAATCAAGATACGCAGAACAAAAAATACAAAAATATGATTTTGTGATAAAAAATGTAATAAACTTTCACAAAGCATTATTTATGACATGAAAATTACCAAATAACCAAAAAAACAGTAACCTCACATTATACAGACAACTTAAAGAATGGATGTGGTCAAGCAGTGTATCTACAATCTAGAGATGTTTCTTTCATATTCAAAGCACTGACAGGTCAGACATGAAGCTGTCAGCATGTCTATTGTGAAATAAAAGAAATACTAAAAAATTGTTTATGGAAAGAAGTTATTTAATAGATAAAATGGTATTACATACTTGAAAATTTTGTTGTACGTTTAATTACGACAAATAAAAATATTTTCAGTGATCTGGTGTAATTAAACTAGCAATTTAGTACTAATCATTACATCCAATTTCAATAGGGTGTGATATTTAAAGGGTTAAATATAAGTATTCTGTATTATCTAGGTAGGCCAGTTAATTCTTAGTTTTTGATTTAGTACTGTACTAGTTTCTCCTTTAGCACTCAAAGATATTTTTAAAATAAAAAGTTAAAAATTTTTTTAGATTAAAAGAAAAATTTTTAATCAGTGTGCATCAAAGTTGAATTAAGGTTGCTTCTAGTTGGTAATTCTATTTTAGACTAAATTTAGATTAATTTAATAATTTTTTTTAGCCATAATCTCTTTATTTTAATGAAGAAAAATTCTTAGAAAGAAAAGTTAAGCGATTCATCGTAGAACTTGAACAATAAGTATGTCACAAAAGAAAAGCTTGTTCTATATCTAATGAATTATTCAATGGAAAAAAATTGGGTTTCAAACTAGTAAAACCTGTTCTTTTCAGTGTTATCAATTTCAGTGGGACACTTGTAAATATTTTAAAACAGTGTATTTTTTGGTATTTAAAAAACATATTTTTCTTATTGTCAATTTCAAGAAGAAGGTTGCCAGTAAAAAAGTGGTTATTTCAGCTCTCACTAAATATAATAGATTTTCTTTCTTTATTTAAGACTGTTAACAGTACAGTCAGTAGTTTCATAATGCAATTAAACAGGATGGAAAGAAGATTGTGAAGAAGAGATAAAGCCCATGAGCATTAGAATCTCTTCCATTTGTTAGAAAAGAATACAGCTGTTTCATGTGAATGTATAGTATACGACAGTCATACTTTTGTTTAGTTTCATTATTTAGCATCATAAAACCATTGTACTCCTTTCTGATAAAGGTTGTGATTGCTAGCATTTTTAATGGAAATCGCTTTTTCCTTTACAGTTCTTTTTCCATTCTGTTATGAAATGAAATTATGAGTCTATAAAACAGGGTCCGGCATATAAATCTGATGATTGTGTAGTAATTGTTATGTTGGCACCACTGTCAATGAGAAGGCGGGAGTGTTGTACATAGACAGATCTGTTCATGCTATTTCAGTAGCCAATATGTCGTGGTCGGGTGAACAATGAGCGTTTGTGATTGAAGCCTATTTTAAAAATAATGACTGTTATTGTAACACAACATTTATTTCGCATACATTTCAATTTAAATTGACACGTGTCTGTTCCTAGTAGGAATAGGATATTGTTGTGAGTGAAGAATTTTAGGAACACATTGTCTGCTTTAAAAATGAAACCAACAGGACAAAAACAGACTGTGAGAACGCCTGAAAACATTAATGCTGTAAGGTTAGCTGTTACTCGGTCTCCACGACGTTCAGCAGCGAGACATGCTGCTGCGCTAGCCATTTCTGATTGAAGTGTACGACGAATTCTTCATGCTGACCTGAAATTCCATCCGTATAAGGTGATGTTAGTGTAGCAACTTAATACAAATGATTGGGTGTCTCGCAAAGCAGCTTGCGAGGTCATCCTCGAAAATGTCCATCAGGATGCCATTATTCTTTTAAGTGACAAGGCACATTTTCATCTGTCAGGATTTGTGAATAAACAAAATTACCATAATTAACAAAATTTGCATAATCCACGGCAAATGAATGAAAAACCACTTCACAGTCAATATGTTACAGTGTGGTGTGCGGTTTCAAAGTTCGGCATAATTAGCCCATATTTTTTTGAGGAGTTAAATCGCAGAGTAACAGTAACATCTCATCGATACGTAAACATGTTGAATGAATTTCTGCGACCGAAATTGAATGACTTTCAAGGACATGAAATTTGGTTTCAATATGATGGTGCCACCGCCCATACGATGAGAATCGCAATGGATGTTCTGCGAGAAACCGATTTGATTTCCCGATATGGCGACATTCCTGAGCCAGCGCATTCACCTGATCTGGCTGTTTTTGATTTTTTTCTGGGAGGTATCTCAAACATAAAGTCTTCAGTAGTCGACCACAGTCAATTGCAGAACTCAAGGAGGCCATTCAACGAGAAATTGAAGCAGTTCCACAAGTGATGTTTGAGCAAGCAATGTCAAATTTTAGAATGAGGTTAAGTGAGTGTGTGAGGAGTAATGGAAAACATTTGGACGACATAATATTCAAATAAAAAAAATCTATGTAAGTAATTCACTATAAATTGCAAAAATTGATCTTTAATTTGTTATATTAAATGTTTTAATAGTATGAAACATAGTTTAATTATTATTTCTCAAAAATCGTCAAGTTTATATGCCGGACCCTGTAGTATTGTTAAAACATAAGGTAAGGTTCAGTGTAAAAGAATTTACCATTTTTATTTAGTTCCAGAAAAAAAAGTATTTTAAAAAATTGCTGCTACATTGAAACATACCTTCAGAAAAACGTTTTTTTAAAAATATAATCTGTTAAAAGTGTTGAAGAAGCTGTGTCACTGAAAAAGATGTTGCAAAAAAGTACTGTTTTTATGATTTGTTTCAAGGAGTCATAGGAATTTTCCATTATTCTTATAGGCTTTTGTTTTTTTAAATATTGAAACTAACAACAATAACTCGAAATGGATCAAGATCTAATGCATAATGAAACTCAATGTTTTTCATCAAGTGATTTGTAAGATCAAAAGCAAGCTTTTTTACTATGCATACTGCTCTGTTTTTTTGTTTTTTTAAAAACTAAAATGGTAGGATTCTGTCTGCAGTTAAATTAACAAAATACAAAAATTTCCTTTTCCAGAATATTGTTATTCAAAAATTAATTTTATCTTAAAAGATCCACACTTAGATATGTTGATAATATTTTGTTGTTATGATAAAAATGGATATTTTTATTTAGGTTTTGAAGTTTATCATGTCTCATTTATATATTGTTGTATCTTGAATTGTCCGTATTTTTTATAACAGTGGAAAGGAAGAAATAAAAAAAATGTATAATGCTTGAAACTATTATTTTGTTTAAAGTTCTTTGGTACTGTAGAATCTGTATTCCAGTCTGTAGTCATCTAGGCAGACTATTAGATCATCATGTAGTGAACATAAATTAGTTATTACTATTTATAATATTTAGTTTTAAGGTTTTTGATGAGCTCAATTAGTAAAGTTTAATGTTCTTTATGACCTAAGAATGTATATATATTGTAAGTTGTTTTCCTACTGTAGTTAATGGTAATAGTTATTTAATTTTATCATTATTGTTAATGCCAGTTATTAAAAATTCATTTCATTTTTTCTTTATAGTTCTTTTGCAAATTAATTTTTTATCATATGGGAGTAGTTATATATTGCATGCATAATTGAATGTTGCTCGATTTATTTGGTACTGAATTGCTGCTATCATTTCTATTGCATTTGTTTATTTAAATTAATTTAATGAAGTATTGTGTGGTTGCAAAATCATAAAATATTTGTAATTTCTTATTATTTTGGATTATTTTTTCCAACATGAGGGAATTCAATTTAATCTTGCAGAGATTGTCTGGTTTTAATGAGTATATTTTTTTGTAAATTTGTTAGTGAATCTGTACTGAAGTTTTAGTGTACATCATTATTTTGTGCTGAGTTTTGTAAGTCTGTGAAATTACGAGTGTGAAATTATTTTTTTTTAATATGCCTGTTAATAAAAGAACAATAGGTATGAGATAGATTTTTCTGACAAAGAAAGGATTACTTTTATTGAAGTTAAATTAATTAAGAAAATCATCATGACCCTTTATGAAAATCTGAAAATTATTTTAAGTAGTCTATTTTAAAGTTTACATTCGGTACAGTTTCCCTGTATTAATGTAATTTTTTTCTGTATTGATGTGATATGATCTGAAAAAACCATGAAAATTGTGAAAACCATAACTACCATTCTAATAAACCTTTGTTAGAAATTAATAAAGTTTTCCAACTCTGTATTATTTTTCTTTGTTTGCAGAGTAAAAATTTTCCAAGGGTATTTATTAGTTGATCGCACAATAACATCATATAATATTGGCATGTTTCAAAGTATATGTGGAAATATTTGATAATTTTTAACATGACAGTTCAGCCCCAATCTACTATTTCTGTGATAGCAATTTAATTTTTCAGCATTGACATACTGTAGACATTTTGGAACCAGTCATCTCCTTTTTTTACATTTTGTATTAGTATGCTTATGTCACTTGGGTTCATTTAATCAGTCTGTTCTGTAATCATTATATTTTTACTTGTCTATTGTCATAATTAATAACATCACCATAAAAACAGACATACTTAGTGGATGACTTGTTCGTGTTTAAATTGCAGTGGCAAACTTCTCAAATACGACTAAGTTAGATTATCTGAGTTTCTTGAAAGACCTTATCTTTACAATGAAACAATTAGGAATATAGAAATTTAATAGTATAAGAAAAAATGTTGGAAATTTAAGTTCTGCGACATCGTTTATGAAAATTATACAGAAAAAAGACATAGGCAGGTACAGTAACTGCCATATAATGGCGAGCTTGGATGATCAGCCTGCACCTCACTGCTATACTATTGTTCTCTGAAACATTGGCACACCATGATTGGTCATCTCTTACAGTATAAATATGATTCAACTATTGTTTGCAAAGCAATATATTTTTGTGTGTTTACAGTATTAAGAAAGTGACATCATGTTTCAAATACAAACAATTATTTTTATTTTATTTTTGTTTCTCTATTGCTTTTGCAGGTATATAAAGTTCAGTTTTGTGGTTCTGCCTGACTGTTCTTTCAGTGTGTGTTGAATATTTTGTTACATAGTCAATTAATCTATGATAGAATATTTTGTAAAATGTTTTTATTATGGTTTGTAGTTTAAGGTTTTTTAAGTTGTTCATTTACATACGAGTAGTTATGGCTAAATTTAAGTCTGTTGTGAAAGGTAAAAAAACTTTGAAGACAGGCACACAAAATTGTAATCAATGTATATGATTTCATGAAGAAAGAATCTTTAGCTGTACGAAAATTAAAATATGACGCATTCAATTGCTATACAGAAGTGTGAAGAGAGAAAACAGCAGCTGCCTGTGGTATTTCCAGGATTCAGGTTCAAAGCCTAAGAAAAAAAAATAGAAGTTCAATTCGAGGGGCCAGAATGTTCATTGATCACCTCGAAAAAAGAAATGTTCTAAACTGGTTACTGGATTAGATGATTTTGATAAATGTGTGGTTAGGCGAACTGTGAATGAATATCACTCAAAGAGAGGGGAGCTGCCAACAGTTAACAAATTCTGTAAAGAATTGAAAATTAAAATTAATTTTAACAAATTAATTAATTTTAACTAATTAATTGATTTTAACTAGTTTAACAAACATTTTGAAAGAATTAGGTTTTAAGTGGTGCAAAACAGAAAATAAAGGAAAATTTTAGTTGAAAAACATGATATTAGACAGAAAAGGATTTCATATTTGCAGGGAATCGGTGATTTTAGAGCATGTAACTGGGTGATCGTATACTTAGATGAATCCTATGTTTTATTATCTTTTCAGTGGTAAAATCATGAGCTGATGATGGCAGTGTAGGACTTTATTTACCAATAAATGAAGATGAATGATTAATTGTAATTCACATCAGGGTTGAAATGGGCTTTATTCCAAACACAATATTAACTTGGACAGCCAAATCAAAAAGTGGTGATTACCATGATAGCATAAATATTAAAAATTATTTGAAGTGGGCTGAAGCAAAAGTAATTCCTAACCTTCCTCTTGAGTCTGTAGTAGTTATTGACAATGTTCCGTATCATTATACCCTTTCTGAAAAACTCCAGTGTTATCAAGCAAGAAACAAGACATGACTGTTTGGCTACAGAAACATCATATTCCATTTTTATCTGAAATGCTTAAATAACTGTATGAACTAATTAAGAACAAAATAGAAAATGATACCAATTTGATGAATTGGTGGAAAGAAGTGGGCATCAAGTTCTGCGGTTTCCACCTTACCATCGTGATCTAAATTCAATTGAGATTGTTTGGTCAGAGGTAAAACGACATGTTATGGCTTGCAACAGTGTTGTAGCCCACAACACAATGTTTAAGATATCAGAAGTGCAGAAACTACATGAAGATAAAATGAATTCGATGAGTAACAAACACTGGAAACCTTCCTGTAAAAAGGTTAAAAAAATTGAAGGTGAATATTGGAGCCATGAATCATTAATAGATTTTCTGACAGAATCTTTGATTGTCTATTTATTTAGTGACAGTTACTCTGAAGATAGTGACGACAGTGAGGAGAGCATTCTAGTTTAGAAATTAAACAGGTAATTCATTTTTCGTCAAGTAATTAAAGTTACAGTAATAACAATCGATTGAAATATTTACCATGTAATTAGTAATAGATAATATTTTGTCATTGTTATACAGTACAGATTTAGCCGACTGTATTTCATTTCAAAATTGTTGCATTCATTTGTTAAAAATAGAACAGCTATTTGGTAAGGGGATTACTAAGAGCTAGGAACATGATTTTACATTGGGCAGTAATCGTTAGCACTCCAAGCTCACTATTATTTGGGGTTTGTCAGTGAATAAACAAATTAAGGTTGTAGAAAATATAGCTATTTTATGTTTAGTAACAGATACTAACATGCAGCACACTTAAAAATTTTCTCTAGAGAGCATCAGTAATAATTTAACTAGCAAACATTGAAACCATATAACAGTTTTAACTTTTTACTTTAGAAAATTATTTAAGTATATTTAAAGATTTAGTTTAATTGCAAATATGCCGATATGATGCTATGATGCACTTGCGTGAGGATCACGTAAGCGATTTGCTTTAAACACATGCATATTTATATATACATATGCACTTCTGAAAGGTTAATAGTTATGTATATATATATATATATATCCTTTGAAAATTTGTTTACCTAAAAAATAACTCTTTTTTTTGCACACCTGTTGCTTTGAATCCTGTTATGCTTTGCTTAAAACTTAAAACATATAACAAAACTTTCCAATAGAAAATGCTTAAAAAAAGCATTATCTTTATTAAAACTTAATTGCATAAGATCTATGAATAATTTTTTTCTGAAGATATTTACTAAAACAGTGTAATTAATAAAAAAAAATAAAATAAAAAAATGCAGTTATAGGACAATGAAAAAAGTTGCTGTATATTTGGTTGATGATATGAATTTGATTAATTTATTGTATTTAAAAGCAACTAAATGTTAAAAGTAACTTTTAAGTGGTTTGAGAGAAAATTTTGATGATAATTTGCTTAAATATTTTTTTGCTTAACAGTTAGAATATTTATAAGTTTTAGACATGCTATTAACATCTAGAGCAGTAATAGAGACCCGGTTGTTGTGTTGTGCAGGCTGTGATATTAGCTGCTGTTATATTGATAAAAAGATTATTTTACTAAGCGTAGTAGAAGTTTGGATCTGTGTTTTAATCTACTGAATTCTGTGTACAGATTAAATAATAGGTTTCGTGTAACGATTAACTGAAATCTTTAGTATAAATACAAAGATTTTGGTGTTCAATTTACTGTGGTAGATTATTGAGTCGTTTGAAACTGTAACTACTCCCTTAACAACTTAATATTTTGCACACGATGTAGAACATAACTCAGGAACCGGTAATTTGCTAAGTGATATAAAATAACAGTAATTAAATACCAACTTTAAAGCCATTTCCAATCAGAAGTAGTTTCTCAAAAAGTATGAAATATGGATGATAAAATCATTATTGAATGGTTAAAGCCAGTGATTCCCAAACTGTGTGCTGCGGTGCCCCGGGAAGCCGTGGCCTTTTCACAGGGGTGCCGTGAAATATTGTAAAAGCTTCATAATTAATTGAACTAAGACATTTATAATTATTAATTTAATGTTAATAAAGTAAAAAAAAGTTAAATAATGTAAATAATGAAGATACATGAGTTTTATTTATTTTTATCTGTTACTTATGAGTAGTCATACCTTTACTTACGGTTGGGCACCATGAAAAAATTTTAATTGACTATGGGCACTGCGACTCGGAAAAGTTTGGGAATCACTGGTTAAAGCCATATTTTTTATTAATAAACTGGTCTTATTCACACACTTGGGTCTGTATATACATCAGGGTTCTCCATCTTCTCCTATTCTCTACCATTTTTCTTGCTTCACCTGCTGCCAAATGTATTCTCTTCTTACTTTATTAACTCCTTTTTACCATCTGCTATCTTCTGGCTCTTCCGTCCATTTGTAGTTCTTCATTATCGCAAATAATCTTTTCCCAACTGTTTTTAAACATTTTCATATATCATCACAACCCCTCATTCCTTCATTTTTTCCTTGGCACTCCCTTGTTTAACACAATTTCCTATATCTGTGCATTATCATTACTATTCACCAGCATCTACAATTCACTGACATTAAACAATAATGGGTGCAGTTTCCTCTGGATAGTTTATTAGATAATGATCTTTATATGTGATGCTTACATTTCTTTAAAAAATGATAACTTTTTTGTTGAAGTGCCAGAAGCTGTGTTTGATTTGTGAATTTGAGAAGTATTAGGTTGTGAATACGCAATAAATGTTTCAAGCGTGTTCATTGTGTTAATTTATTTGTTTAGAAAGTGAATAGAGTGATGTAAGCAAGAATCCCAAATAATAATAATAATATATCCCTGAAGCTCCAAGACTTGAAGTACTACTAAAATAAATAAAAAACTCATTGGTTTATTGGGATGGGATTTATAAACGGAGGAAAAGAAAGAGAGTACTGTAGGATAAGAGAACCAGTCAGAAGTGATTTGATCCTCAGTAGTAGTTTTGTAAAAATTAGTTGATTTTGATATAGCTTTATGTCTAAAATGAATTATTGCAGCTCTTGATTGCTGCTGATTTAATAGTGTTATTGATACTGGTTGAATTGCAATTAGTATCACAGCCTCCTCCACTTTGCAGTAGTGGCATTGAAATAAATTTTTTTAGATAGAATGAATTATTAGAATAAATATAGTATTTAAAATTTCTTATAAATTATGAAATATTACTGTATCATTTTTGGGGAATTGTTATTATACTGGTAGTGTACTTTTTATTTGTTGATGGAATTTTGTCTTGTATTAGTGTGTGTCTGCGCGCGCGCATGTGCGCATCCGCATATGTATGTATATGTGTTGGTGGTGGTTATGATGTGATAAATTGAGAAAAAGTTAATGAATTGTACTTTTATATAAAATTATCTTTTTACACTTTGTTTTTGTGTAAATAAATATGAATTTACAGGGTGTCTTTGACAGGCTTAAGAAATTATAATAGACTTATCTATTTTATACTTAATTAATTGACATTTTAAACCCATCTTTTTTTTCAGTACTCAGAGCAAAAAACAGACCAATTCATTAAAACTTTTTTTTTTAAGGGGGTATACAAATCATATCCAAAAAAAGAATTCAGGAAATAGTTGGTTCCAACTGAATTCACATAAGCTATTTATTTCTCTAAATTGGTAACTTTAATTAATATATCAAAATTACAAAAATGATAATTAAAAAGTCGACACAGTGGCAAAAATGCCAAAACTACCTTATTTTAATATTTTTATTAATTTATTATTGGCTAAAAATATTATTGTTTCAATAAAAATTTTATTAGATTTAAATAATTGTAATTGTTCTTTTTGACGATATTTTAATTGTATTACAATTAAAATTGTATAAGAATCTTTTAAACTGTTTCAGATTACTAAGTTTTTGTTAATAGGTACAGTGTAAAAATATTTTGTTCTATTCTTTTAAATTTTTCAGATTTATAAATTTTATAAAATATATTTCATTCCAAGTCAGATTAAAAGATAAATATAGTCCATATAATTTGATTTTTTTTTTCTTTTCTTTTGTTAAGCCTGATTTAAATTGTACTGCATTATATCAATTTTGAATAGAATTAAATATAATTTTCACTGAAATAACTCATAAAAAAGCTTTGCAGTTTTAAAATACTTTTAAAACTAATTTATTTAATTATGGTTCATAATGCTTAATAGTTGTATCAACTGTTTGCTTTTTTTTTTAACTGCATTCATTTTTAACAATTCCTATAATGCTGTACTTCTGCAGTAGTTAAGGAATAATTTTTGTTGGTGTAATTTGTTTTCTGTTCATTGTTTTGATTTATACCAGCAAAATATATTTCAGTAAAACCGTTATCTCTTTCTCAGAGATGCTTATTTTATCGTAAATAATTTAGTGTGTTTTTAAAAAGTAAATTCTTACCAAGCTGTTAATGAGTAATCCTGGTAGTCGAGAGTTTCCGTTTCTGTAATTGCATTGATTGTCTGTATTATTAGATAGCAGTATTTAGAGTAATGAATTAGTAAATAACATTCCTTTTTATAGAGCAATATAGTATGTTATATATAATATAAAAATAATATGCTCTAAGAAGCATATTTATAAGTCTTTGTAATATTCTGGGAATAACAAAATATGGTGGGGGGGGGGTCAATATTTTAACGTTGATAGAACGATGTCCTGGAAATCCTCTTGCTATCAGTGGATTCATTAGTTTTTTGTGGTTTCAGTTAGATGTCTTCTGCTATTTTAAATTTGTTCCTTAAATGATATATTCATTTTTACTGCATGTTTAACATGCTATTGAAATGGCATTAGAAACTTCGTGGAGTATCTTCTAGTGTTCATTAAGTATGTACTTTGATGATATTTTTGTAATATTCTGCTACTTGAAGATGATCTGAGTTATTGTTATAATTAGTGGATTTTTTCATGCAATTTTACAATAGTCATTGTTTTTCTCATTAATACCCACAATTTTTTTGTTAGATTTTCAGAACAATGCAAACATGAGAATTTGTTTTAATACCTTTATACATAAACGAATTACTAAGCTTAAAAAGTGACATCATATTCAGTGATTGATACAATGAAACCTAAGAATTTTGCGGTTTGGTATTATGAGGGCAACTCAAAAATTATCTACACTTTCGCCATAACACACCTTCAAGGTTGTCATACTGCCTTCTGTGCATGTGTGCTTAGAGTTGCACTACAATCACATGTGCAAAATTTGATCCTGACCCCATCATTTGCCTTCCAGCTATTAGTGTAAATATGTTCGTAAATAGTGGTGTCAGTTTGCACCAAGGATTAACAATGAGCAGTTATTAAATTTCTCTGGTTGGAGGGTGTGAAGGGGGCTGAGATTCAGTGTAGACTTTTATTGCAGTATGGGGACAACATTTGATCATGTAAAAGTATTTTTTTTGTGGATCCAGAAATTTATAAGTGGCCGGATGAGTGTGATGCATGTAGAGGGACCAGGACGTCTGTCAACCTCCACCTTGGATGACAAGATTCAGCAAGCTTGAGTGATGGTTCTGGTGAATAGGCAATTTTACCATTGATGTGGTAGTGCCTTCTTCGAATATTAGTCATGGTTCTGCCCGTCAAATCATCCGCACTGAGCTCTGCTTCCGTGAAGTTTGTGAGCAATGGGTCATACATCTTACTGCAGAACACAAGGTCAAACATGTTTACATCTGCCAACACTTACTTGATTACTTCAACAAGGAAGGCAACACATTTTTAAGCAGAATAGTCACTGGTGATGAAATGTGGGTTCATCACTATGAGCCAGAATCAAAATACCAGAATATGGAGTGGAAACACCCAGGATCTCCAACAAAGAAAAAGTCCAAGACTGAGCCATTGGCAGAAAGGTTATGCTAACCATTTTTTGGGATGCAAAAGGGAAGACTTCACAGAAAAGAGGACTATGATCAACAGGGAAAGTTACAGTGAAATGTTGGGAAAAAAAGCTGAAGCCAACAATTTTCAATAAACACCGGAAGCCAGCAATTCTCAACATACACTGAAGTCTATTGTCGAAGAAAGTGTTGTTGCTTGACATCTGCCTGCACACGGCTGGCCACACCGTTCAAACCATCAAGTTAAATTTTGAGATACTTCTCCCTACAGCCCAGATCTTGCTCCATCTGATTTTCATCTAATTGAGCTGCTCAATGATGTTTCGTCAGGTTGTTGATTATCCACAGACATAGACATGGATGAAGTAGAAAAGTGGCATTCTGACCAACTGAATGCCTTCCTGATAAGCAGGCTTGGAGACTGCTGGACCAAGTGCATTGACAAAGGAATTGACTGTATAGAAAAATGATATACATGTTGAACCCCTACCTTTGTGTAAATAAATTGTTTAACAAAGAATGCAGATAATTTTTTACTCGTCTTTGTACATTCATATTTCTTATTATTAGCAGTGGAGCTGCTTTCATGAGGCGGAGTCGTCATTTAATTTAAATAGTTTTTACAAATTTATGGTATTTTTAATGCTCCTCTTATTCTTGAAATACTTTCCCATATCCACGTAGTGGAATTTGTTCAGCACTGTGTTTTGTGTATATATTTTTTTATACTGGTGATATTTATATGAGGACTATTTGGAAATTATTTCAAGTCTTCTGTTGAAATATGCAAAGGAGTGGGAATAGCGAATTTATCTATGCGTAGTTCAATAGCCAAGTTCAGTGGGTTTTAGTAGTGTTATTAGAAATATTACTTGCTTGTTTGTTCCTGTAAAACTTGTTAAAAATGGCTGCTGTCATAGAAAATCCCGCCGACTGTGAAGTGTGTGCAATCATCTGTTTCCTTCCCCAAAAAACTTCTCAGCTGTTAAAATTCATGATGAACTTTGTGCAGTTTATGAAGGGAATATTATGAGTGACAGTACCGTGTGATGCTGTTTGTTTTGGGAAGGTTAAACAAACATAAATGACAATGAAAGAAGTGGTTGACCCTCAGTTGTCACAGGTGAACTTGTTGCAAGTGTCGATGTGAAAATTTGAGGAAATCCTCAATTCACGATAAGAGAATTATCCTAATTTTTCCTCACATGTTGCAAACAGTGTTGTATGAAATCATAAATGATGTTAGACTTCCACAAATTTTTTGCTCGATGGGTGCCAAATGCCTAAGTTTCTTTCTGTTCGCATACTGCAGTACACAAATCGACACTTTTAAGTGGGAGTTGTTTAACCATCCTCCACACACCCCTGATTTGGCTCCCAGTGATTTTCACCTTTTCCCGAAAATGAAATAGTTATAGCAATGCAGCATTTTGAAAATGATGAGAATTTGAAAAATGGTATTACTGCCGGCTTAATTCACAGATGGCAGAGTTTTGTGACAAGGGTATTCAAAAGCTTGTGCACAGATATGACAAGTGCGTTAATTTAGACAGAAATTATGTAGAAAAGTAGCTATAAAATGTATTTAATAAATTGTTTTTTTATCAATTGGTGTCTTTTTTAATAACAAATCAGAAGTTACTTTTTGAATAGCCCCTGTGTCTAAGATGATCAAGTTCTTCTCTAGTTCATGATTACATTTTGACCTACTAATGTAGTTTCTACCTTTTAGCATGTTATTGTAAATTTATTGTTTTATCATCTGTAAGTTGCAGCTGTATATTTCTTTTTTCTCTTTTATTTTAAAGTTATCACATTAATGGCATCTTTTCATGTTTATTAGAATTTTGAAGTCTGTCTGGCATCTCTCAGTGTTCTATTACAGTTCTGTAATAATCTGTTTAATATCATTTAAATACTTACATTTATTTTAAAAGATAAATTTTTGTTACTTGATTGTAGAAAATGAAACAGATAAATTGAAAAATCCTTTATTTAATTTTATGTTATTATATTAATATTTAATATATATAGTGCTAGTGTTATAGTATATGACACTATGCAGTATATGATATGTTGCATAACCTGCAGGTGATTGGATCTGGTAGGGAATTTCAGTGTAATTTTTTCATAATCGGTTTGATTTTAAAATGAGGCTTATTTCTCACTCATTATTATTTTTTTCTTTTGAGTAATTTATAAACTTTTTCAATGATTTTTTCTGATATAACTCTATGTTTAAAATCCCCTCTACACTGAAGTATTCCTGTATATTTCAGACAGCATATGTTATTATTTCTCATGAATTGACAAAAAATCAATTGTTTTTGAAAAATGATCCTTCAACCAAACTTCATTAATTTTCCACTTAACAGTTGTAAAAATATGACATGAAATCAGAGCTATGAAACACTCTAGTTTTCTAATTTTGAGATTAGATTGTGGAAGAAGTAGAAGTCCCAACTTTACCAGATGGCACCTTAGCCATTCAACAATGACCCAGAAATAGGAAAAATAACTGCAACTTTTGGGAGAATTTATTCTTCCCACCAAACTCCACGAAGGAAGCAGCTGGTTCTCTCAGCTGCTTCTTTGTTAGCCTTATAGGTGAAGTTAACCCAGTACTCAGGTCGTCTTTTCAGGAAAGAACAGATCAGTGGTAGAGAAAGGATGAGGGGACAGTTTATCCTCAGAAAAAACTGTAAGTCCTTCTGGAGATCAGGGTTATTTACAGTCTTGCTCAGGATAATTTTTAATCCTCTACAATTTTTATTTGATAGTAGTTGTTCAAAATTCCAAATTCGTAATGTATACAATGAAAACATCTCTTGATGTGAAGAAAATAAGATCAGAAGTTTTGAAAATGGATCATAGCATCCTTGTACACTTTCTCTTAACTTCATATTAAAGTAAGCATACTCTACTTTTTATCCCAACTAATTTTCCTATATATTTTTTATGTAGATGAAAGTCTATTAGAAGTTAAGTAAACATTTATTTCTTTTATGAAAATAAATAAGTTTTGTAAACCTACATGTAAAATATAATTCTGTTGGCTAGCTTTTGTTGTGTTGAAAAAATATTTAATCTTCCTCTATTGTCAGTTTGTTTATTTCTGTTATCAGACTCAACCAGGAAATACAAAATAGATTGTAATGCATTTTTATCAGTTAACTTAAGATTGTAATAAGTTAGTGGATTAAAGTTTTTTGTGCTTATTGTTACAAATATTTCTAATTTAGGATTGACCTTTAATTTTGTCTATGATTTTCTGAATCCTCTTTTAGCCATCCAGTTCCCTGACATTGGCCCAAAACCCACCATCCAGAGTAGAAAAAGCTCGTGGTATAATAGATCAAGGTACTTAAAAAGTACCTTCACACATTGTCTGAAAACATTGTTAACCAAACTAAAGAGAATGATAAAAGAAATAAGATTCAAATTTATCATAGAAAGAATTTTAAACAAAGCAAGCTGTGATAATAGTAAACAAAAATGTTGATCAACTAAACAATTCTTTATAAATCCAAATTTTTAAATGTGCTGGTTGACAAAAAAAAATCAATTGACTTAAAAGTGTTAACTGGTTTGAATTCACTTCTAAATTTTTAACCAAAACTTATTGTAATTTTTACAACTTTGTTCAGGTACCTTTATTCTATACATTATCCTTTTTAAGAAAGATTTTCCTAGTTAAAATATTTTGTATAAATATCTGAGCATTCGTATTGAGTTTCCAGTTTTGTATGTGTGTATATCCAGCTCGTATAAAGCCATATTTTTCTGATTAAATTGATGTTCAATTTGTAGTTTTTGGGCCCTATTTAATTTAATTAAGAAATTAAAAATATTTCTTAACCAATTTCAAAATTTAACTGATCTATTAAAAAAAAAAAAACTTCACTCAGTTGTTATATTTACTGTTTTTTGTATCAGGTTAATACAAAATTATACAAAGTAACATAAATGTGCCCATTGAAAACGTAATGTTTATTATAGAATACTCAATATATTATTCATTTTTTTAAATTTGTGAATTAAACTTTTTGTAGATAATATATGTATTAATGGTATAGAGATTATTTTCATTTATATATATAATGTTATTAAAATGTACAATTTTGATATAGGTTCGTATAATAGACAATTTTTTAAGTCTGTCTGATGCCCTGGAATCATAGTGATTGCTTTTCTTCTTGCTGCGTGAACTAACATTATATGCTTGTGTTCTGTTTTTCTGTCATCGGGCCAGGTTCTCCCACCAGTCCATCATTACCATCCTCTCCTCCTGCAAGACCTATTACTCCACCCCCTCCTTCTTCTCCGCCCTCTTATCCATCAGTGCTGAAGGATCGGGGAAGTATAGGTCCTCCCCATACTCCAGTTGGAGGTGCACCTCGAGTGCCCCCTCCTGTACCCCCTCGTGGAGGTCCTAGGAAACAAGGTCACGAGTCTGCAGGAAGAGGTGGGAGATCATGTAATATTGCTTGTGTTACTTTAATTATAATTTTTATATACTGTGATTCTGTTTAATTTAAAATAATCCAATATTCTTTTATTATTATTAATACTTTTTTTGACACTGATAAATTACATGACCTTAAATATGTAACTAAATTTTAATCTTCCCTAAATCTTTTTTTTTCTTTTTTAATTTGAAGAATATAAATATTTTAAGAATTCATTTAATACAGATGAACAAAATTTACGATCGGTGTCACAAATATTGTTTTATTATAAACCTTTATAAGTGTAATTATTTAGTGCTAAGAAATAGAAAATTATGAGCAAGAATTAACGATTATTGTAATTAATTTCTATATTATTAGATGGCCAGTATCTAGAAAGAAGAGTGGAAAGACAAATTGTAGGCTTAATTTTAAGGATAATGTGATTTAGGCAAATTATAGACCTCTTTAAGTAAGCAAGAAGATACAAATCAGTTATGTTAATTCTGTTTGATAGAAGTCAAGCAGATTGGAAACTTGAATTGTAGTTCTTGATTCACAGTTCAGAAATTGCTAATTATATATTACATAATAAATTGCTATATCACTTTGCTGTTGTCAGTATTGGAACAGGAAATTGCTCTCATAAACAAGCACATAATGCATTTATTACATCCATTGTTTGAATTGTATGGTCATATTACAGGTTACCTCTGACACAGGTGAATTCATTAGTTGAAAGATGAGGAATCCCAAAATCTTACAGATTTTCAGTTATTTAAACTGGATTATCAGAATATGCAAGATAAAAACTTAGTAAAAATTAAGGATGTCAAAGTAGTTTGTGTAACATGTTCTTATCTAATTTAAATACCTTTCTGTAAAGCTTTAACTTGTAATTTGTCTACTTAAAATACAAAATATTGAAAGTTCAATTACAGTATGAAGATGGTAACATTACTTACTTTGCTTTACGGTTTGCCATTACTTACTTCTATGGGTCATTGCACTTATTTTAGGGAAAAAATTGTTATGCTTCTGATTGATCAGCCTTTTTTTTAGTTTTGTATTTTCAGTATATACTTCCAGTAGTTATATAAATCATTCTTTTTTTTGTCATCAGTTTTAATTCAAGTTATAAGGTATGGTGGTAGAAGTGTATTATAAAAAGATTATGAAGCTGAAATAAATCTTAGTTACATTTTATTTTGAATACCACTGCTTTTTGCTTAATAATACTGTCTAAATCAGTATATTATATTAAACAGTAAAATACAAGTAACATATTGTGGAATTATTTTTACGCATTCTTTATTTTCTCTTTATAAAAAAAATGCATTTCACAGCTTCATCAATTGTTTTTATTGTTTAGATTCATTCATTGCTTTGGTTAATAAATATGTAACTATGAGTTTTTCAAATATTATCTAGCTTAGGTAATTCATATGTGCACATCTCTATATTACATGGCATGACTGTATGACTGTAGTAGCTGTTGGCGATTTGACATGAGACTGTTGCTCCATTATGTGCTGGGATGCTAAAAAAAAAAAAAAACGTACCAATCTCAAAAATAACAAGAATATCTTGTGTCAAACTTATTGAAGGAGAGTGACAAATTAAATAGTTCCTGTTGCTTTATTCATTGAATCTATACTATTACATTACAGCATGTCAAGCCCTCTGAAATGCAGATATTATTTAGCACTACAAATGATTCCTTTACTTTATTTACTGTAGAGGTTGCCGTACAATAAAATCATTAAAGGAATTCTGACTACTGTCACTTTTATCTAAGATGTTTTTGTATGCATCACATATGTATGAACTATTATCGCAGATAATATAAAACAATAAATTAATTTACATTTTTTATAGGAATAATGTAGTACACAATGTCTGCAGTTAGTAGGGGAAACATAAATATATATATTTGTTGAGATTTAAATCGCTTTTTAATTTATGTAACTATAAATGGAGGTGTTACCTGGTAATATTCCATTTTCTTTAATGTTTATTAATTTTTTTATTTGTTCTTGTAGTTAAAAAAATAATGAAATTGTAATGAATTTATAATGAAATATATATATATATATATATATATAATACAATGACTTATGAATGAATTATGAGATTATAATAGGATCACAGTATATTAATATCACTTGATGGTATGCATGTATTTGATGGTGGTTTATTAATGTTACCATTGTTTTAATCGTTTGAGTATTTGTTTTAATTTTTACTTATTGCTTTTTTATATTAATCTTATTTTAAAAGCATTATCACATTTTTATGATCATTTTGCATGTCTTTTTTTATATAATGGCAGTAGTTTTCGTGATTTTGTATCCAAATATTTGTGATTAATATAGTTATTTTCCTGCAAAGTTGCTTTTCATGGCTGTAGAACGTTAATTGTAAATCTAAATTGTGAATTCATTAGAATTTTAGGGTATTTGTATTTTTTTTGTTTGGTTTTTCTTTTCTTTTTTCATTATAAATTGTTCAGTTTTCAAGTTATCATAATTTAATTCATATTTCAGATTTTTTTTTATTACTAGTATTCAGAAGTAGATGTTATCTTTTTATTATAATTATGAGTTATAAGTTGTACGATTGTATCATTCCATTTTTAACCCATTAGTTCTATTATCAATGTTTATTAACAAGAAAATATAACATATATGATGCAGTTTTATCCATAAAATTTCATATGTCTTCCATATCGCCATTTTTAAGTTAAATATTGATTAATTTTTTAACTATTTTATATATTGCATTTGTTAGTTGCCTCTTATAGTTTTACATTCCAAAATAAGAATTTTGTGTTAGAAATAGAATTGTTTACTTATTTAAGAGATATTTTATTTTATTTATTATATTATTTTGGAAAATACTAATGAGATCATTAGCTAAAAAGTGCTAACAATATGTAGTTATTCAGGAAAATTACACCTAATTCTTCGCTAAGTGCAATTTTTTGACTTTGTTATAGGAACTGGCTTATTAAACATTGAAATTCTGTTTTTACTTGAAGTATTTTCATTTTAGATTCTATTCATAAAGGTATTTCAGGTATTGCTGACCATCACGTTGCAAGAGAAGCAAATTATACCGTTTCATTTAGTTTTCACTTATTTTTAAAATGAGATACAAGATTATTTTTGTGGTCTGACTTAAACAAGAAGGTAGTCTTTGTTTCTGCCTGTATTAGTGTATGACTGTATATGTCATCAATCAATTTGGTTTATGTTTTTTTTACTCGATTAAGGAATTAAACTATGTTGTTTTATTTTAAATAAAATGGTTGTTTATGTAGCATAACTAGGAAAGTTTATATAGTTTTCACATGTGAAGAACTTTTTTTTTTACAGTCCATTGTAATTATATAATAAATTATAAATACATGTATATCACTGGAAGGAACATATAATCTTTCTGTCACGCATTTTATTTGTTTGGCAACTTGAGAAACTTATTATTTGGTTGTTGATTGCAGGTTACTTTAAAGAACCTAGAACTGTCAATTGTTTTATAATTAACATTTTTAACTGGTGAAAAAGCATAAATTCCATGTTAATTTAATATTTGTTTTATACATGGGAGAGTTTTTTTTTTGTTACTTCATGCGGTCAGTTTGTTTTATATTTTATTTAACTTGCTAATGAGCTGTTGATCCATTATAGTTTTAATCATGTAAATCAGATTTGTTCATAACTTGATCTAACATTCTTATTGTTGAACCAAATATTATGAAAAGCACATGCACAAGCATGTGTGTTACTTGTATGTTTCTAGGAGATAAAAAAGATTAAAAATGAACACTTATCAAAATGTAAAATTATTTCTTTATAAATCACATTACGTACATTTAAAAAAAACTGTTAGTTTAATTATTACTGGTGTGAAAAAGAAAACATTTCCCCTCCCCATAATCTTGACCATAAATAACTGCAATTAAAGTGGTAGAAAAAGGATTTTAACTTGCTGTATTAAACAAAATGATAGAAGGTAACAGAGCATTTTATAAACAGTCAGATTTTAACTGCCAATGTCATATGAATGTCTGGAAAATATAAAACACTTCATTTGCTGTTGCTGAAGTCCCACTACTGTTATTGATACACTCTTAGAAACTTTCTTTGTGAAAGATACAATAGTTTTCAAATCTAAGTGTCATCATCAGTGACATATATTGTAGACGAAACATATGTCGCATTATGTTTTTTTCTTTTTAATTTTGCTAGTTATAGAATTTGCTGTTAATTTACATAAACATTCATGTCTTTTATATCATCCATGCTCAATTTGTATTGTGTTATTGAAATTTGAAATTATCTTAGTTTTCAAAAGCACTACTATATATTTTACGAGAACATCACAGTTCACATCCCAAGAGGATTTCAGAAAACAATACAGAACAGCTGTCCTAATTTTAAAGTAAACAGTAATGTCTGCTCCAGGAAAAGTTTTTCTTAGATTTAAAACTATTTAAAGGGTGGGAAATGTAACTTCAGATTCTTTTAAAATTATTTTATAAATGTAATTTGAGTTGCTGATAGACTGTCAGATAGTGCATTATAACTTGAATATGGTGGTTATTGTGTTTTTGGGATATAAAATTTCCTTGTTATGGAGGCAGTTGTCTCTCTTAACTAAAAAAATATGACCTGAAAAAATATGAAAATATAAAGTTAATACGTTAATGGAAAAATATACTACCCAGTAAAAATTTCCCTCCTATAATAATTATTATATATCATGTAACAACCTTCTCTTCTTTATAAAATGCTGTATTTAGAGAATATTGTAGATTCCATTGATAATTTTAATTTTTTTGTATTTAAAAATAAAAATGAAAAAAATTATTTAAAAAAAAAACTTAAGATGTTAATTTAAATTTAAAATGTAACTTACTTGGTTTAATTTTATTTTTTTTTTAATTTCAAAGGCGTTTATTGCTATCTCTCAATAATCACATACATGGTATTTATCTCTTACTTTCATTGAATTGAGATTAACACTAGAAAGTAGAATTGGGTAAAGTAGACTATGAAAAGTAAAGCAGTTGGCACCATTGCTAGTACTTGTGTTTGGAATTCAGGTCACTATTTACAGGCTAAGTATGACTCGAATATAAACAGAATTTTTTGCTCTTTGTTTCCTGTTTATTATTAATCCTTAAATTTTTGTACTGGTCTAGTGTAAAAGATGCAGCCAAGCATTTTGCTATTTTTAGAGGGTATTTTCTTAAAAGTGGCAGAGCTCATTACAGTTGGAAACTGCTGCCAGTATTGTTAATTTCTGTGCTACTGGATATTATATTACATCTACTATTGGACTTATATTATTATTTTGCTTTCTTCAATTTTTGAGGATGTAGTACTCTGTACATATTCCTGGAGTCAAACCAACTTTTCTGTTGCAATGTAGTTTACATTTTTATATAGGACCCACTATGCCTTAGATAAGTAAAACTGTAGTCAATTAAAAATTATGTTCTGTAGGAATTTTATTGGGTTATTATTGCACAAATAACACTTTAATTCCATTTGGATTCTAATTGTTGGATTTCTATTGTATGGGTAAAATTAAATTACTTTTCTTTTGCACATAAAGTTAAAAATAATATTACCTTTTACATTTTTGTGTTTTTCATGGTTAAATTTTTCCTTCCTCCTTTAAAAAGAGTATATACCGCAAACTAATTTTGGGGATGTTGTTACTGATCTACAATCTGCTATTGTTTGAAGATCTTTATGATGTTTCTTCAAATTTTCAAATTTCCGAATACATCCTTTTAGATGTCTTCTCGATTATTAACTGAACATTTTTTTCTTTGTTTTTGTTGTTTGAATGATGGATGTATATGTGCACATTACAATATGCATGTATCAGTAGAATTGGATATATACATATATGTTGTGTGTGTTCTCTTATCAGTAGATTTTTTTCTTAAATTTTTAATAATTAACATTTTTGTAATAGTAAAATTTTAGTATTTATTATTTTTTTATAAAGTTAACATATATTTATTATTAAAATAAAAAGAATAGATACATATGACAGTAAATGATTTCTATTGAAGCTGTATGTAGTGTAAATATTAATTTTTTTAGGTGACAATGTTTATTGTTGTAATTGTAATATTTTATTGCTATGAGCAAGTCTGCATATTTTCAGGCTTTTTATCAACTATAAACTGTAATTCTACTGTAGTAATTCAACTGTAGTTCTCATTTTTGTATTCTATGTAAAACATTTCCATCATGTGCTATTTCATTTTATTGTATTGTTTATAATAAATTTATGTATTTGGTACACTGAGTTAGTTAGATTAGTTGCATCTTATTGAAGTTTAATTTTTTTAAAAGAATTAATTCATACTTTGCTGAAGATTGTTGAATTTTATTTTTATTGCGCAGTTAAAAGCAGATACTGCAGTTTTAAGTTATCAACATATACTCGAGTTGTAGAAGAATATATTTTATATTTTTAGCTGAAATGTTTATTCTAATTTTTATTAACATCAAAACATTTTGGTTAACATACTAAAATACACAGAAAATTGAAGCTTCATCTGTCTTATTGATAATTTTTTTTTTTATTTTCAAAAATAGTTATGTTTAAGAAATAATCCTTTCGGTAAAAAAATTTAAAACCATTGTGTACAATAAAGGTTTCAGTTTTTTCTACTGGATAAACAGTTTTGCCATGGTATTCTATTTAAACAGCTAGTTCTGATTTGACATCTACTCTACATATTGAGTTTTTGCAGCTCCAAGTGTAGTATTAGTATACTTATTGTTATTTATATGTTGTATTTTATACTGATGTGTTTGTTAATTGCAGTTAGTTTACTTCTATTACTATTTGTGCTCTAAAAGTATTGTAATTATGTATTTTAAATGAACTCAATGTAAACAGATCAGCATAAAATACAAGTATATCAAAATCCACCAAAAAGCATTAAAAAAAGAAAAGTGGTGAAATTAAAAAAAAGTAAGTGCTATTTATGGTTATTCTGGAATAAATGTTTGTCCTCTGGAAGAAATTATAACCTCACTTGTAGTTTTAAACTGCCCTTATTTTGTTCTGGTACGTTTTTATTATAAATTTCATTATTCTTAAAGAAAAAAAATAAGATTTTTCATTTTTAATGGTTATTTTTCTACTCTGCAGGTAAAACTTGAAGTCCAGTCTGTGGACTTTTGATATATTTTTTAGAAAGATTTTATGGGATGTCTGTGGAGAAATAATATTATCTTTATATTAAATAAAACTGTTATTGATTCTTCTCATTTTATATCTGGCAAATTGATGTCAGCTTTTTTATATAATTTAAATGAAGTTATTATAGCTCTATTTTGCTAGATTATGAATGGCTTCATAGAATAAATTTGTTAATAAAATAAATTAAAGATGAAACAATATAATTTCTTTTTCAGTCTGTTGCTTTATAGTAGTAATAATATAAATTACAGTTTCTATAATTATATCATTTTTTTTTGTTAATATTTGTTGTTTATATATAAAAATTGAACGGTTTATTTTTAACAATTAATACTGAGTATTTTCTTTCTGTCAGCTCATTTGCTGGGTCTGAGCCTCGATCTACGTCGTTCTCCTGAAGCATATTATTCCCATCCATCCTCAACTTCTTCCATAAGTCCTGATTTAATTATATCGAGTGGTAATCGTTTGAGTTTTCGAGACATTAGGTCAAGTAGTAAACATAATCGCCGTAGAAGTCCAACAGCATCAGTGTCACCGCTTAGTAGAGATGATAATTGTTTTTATCGTTATAGCCCTGTTAAAATGAATATTCCTTTATCGCCAAGAGTTGCACAGTTACGTAAACAAACTAGATCGAATTGTAATAAAAGAATTGTAATGCAAAATTCTAATAAGCCTCTTAGTCCAGAAATTCACATTGAAACCGTGTCAAGTACAACCAGTGTTTCTTGTAATAAATGCAACTGCGGTATCAGTGAAAAACCTGTCATAAGCATTGATATACCTGTTTCATTTGAAAGTGAGGAAATGGTGTGAGATAGTTCATAAATTTTAATGTAAAAAGCTTTAAATTGTTAAACTTTTTTTTGTAGTTTTATTGTTGATAATCTCTGAATTATGTTTTTGCTAAAAGCCCCCATTTTAAAATTCTCCATTGTTTATTGTGAATAATGTTCATGTTGTTGGTGTTGTGATGTATTTATTCATTATAATTCTGATGAAATTTTTTACACTGACTCTTTGGCAGTAATGCCCTTTTTATAAATATCTTTTTAAAGTTGTGGTTGTATATGTTAATATTGTTTGTAAGTGTTAATATTGTTCTAGGTTTTTGATTTAACTTAGATTTATTTTAAACATTACTTAATGATTGCTTCTTGGGTTCATGTTATTTGTTGTGTTTTAGATTATGCATTCTGTATTAACAACTTATAGTAAGTTACCTAAGTAATTATAAAATATTAAAAATTGTAGTTTATAAATTAATTAGTAGGATTGCAGCATATGAAATTATGTTTGTATGAGGCACATTCTTAAAGTAAGGGTCGCCGGCTTATATTTAAATATTAGCGGGTCTGAACACTGTTTCATGCATGCATGGCCATTTATCAGCTATTTACGAACCATTGCATCTGTAGTTTTGATTTAGTAGTCGTTTGCCTGCCGGTGAATGCAGATCCCAATATCCACGACAATTGTTTCTCTCACCAGTTGTGAAGTGCGTGCTGTGATTCGATTTTCATGTGCAAAAGGATCTTCAGCTGCTGAAATTCATCAGGAGTTGTCCCTAGTGTATGTACCTACAGTAATGAGTGAAGGAAAGCTTAGGCAGTGGTGTCAAGACTTTAAAAATGGCTGTACAAATGTGCATGACAAAGAGAACTTCGCTCTTTGAATACTGAATACAGTCTGAATACTGGGCCTGCCACTTCGGCAGGCCCAGTATTCAGACTGACAAAATTGTTGTACAAATGAACCGAAAACTGTGATGTGATCAGCGATTGACGATCAGTGCTCTGGCTGATGAATTTCCACATGTTAGATGCACCTCTATCTACACAATTGTCATAGAAAAGCTCGGATATCACAAATTGTATGCAAGGTGGGTACCAAAAATGCTCACAGAGTGTTAGAATGCTCTTCTGCATTCTTTGGAAAAGAGCAAAGAATGTGCAGTAGATGAGCGTCTGTGGACCACTATTGACAAGATAAGAGATGATTTGTTTTTCCACATTGTTACGAGTGATGGGACCTGGATATCCTACACCAATGCAGAATCAAAACAACAGTCAATGCCGCGGCGCCATTCAAGTTCTCCAAAACCGAAAAAGTTTAAGCAATCTCTGTACTCGAGTTGAAAATTGTTGGCTACCATTTTTTAGGACAAAAAGGGCATCATTTTGGTTGAATTCATGGAATGTGGATCAACAATTACAGCTGACGTGTACTGTGAAATGCTCACCAAACTGAGATGTGCTATCCAAAATTGATGACATTTGAAACTGTCATTTGGCGTAATCCTCCTTCATGAAAATGTGTTTTCACACTGCTGATTTAACAAAGAAGAAGATTAAAGATCTTCATTGGGAACTTTTTGACTACCCTCCATTAGTCCCGACCTTGCACCTAGCGACTATTTTCTCTTCTTGAATTTGAAAAAGTGGCTTGGTGAACAGTGGTTTGAAAACTATGAACTCAAGACTACCGTTGTCAACTGGTTCAATTCCCAGGCCGTGAACTTCTAAGCAGAAGAGTTAATGAAACCGGTGCAGCATTACGAAAAGTGCTTAGAACTGAATGGTGATTATGTGGAAAAGTGAAGTAGATATGTAGTAAACTAAACCTGTAAATGAAAACCTTTTCTCACGTGTTAATCTTTTTTAATGACCAAACAGCCCTTACTTTATGAATATGCATCGTAGTAACTTATGGTGTTTTTGAAAAAATTTTCATCATTTTTCCCTATCTTTGTTTTTTTGTTTTAGAAAGTGTGAGCTTTTATAAAAGAAAAAAATATTATAGATTTGCTTAACCGACTTAAAAGAATTAAACTGCTTAAGTGTTATTAATGATTACTTAATAATAATAATAGTTGGCATTGATTACTTAGGCTGTTAACCAAATATGTCAGTTGTATATAGTTAGCCAGACAAATAGAAGTTGCACCTACAGTCATTTAATTTGAGTTATCTACAATTTATCAAATGTTGCTTTGATTTTTAGCATTTATCATTATTCCACGCTATTTTATTTATTTTAAGATTCTAGGCATTCTTCAAAACATTCATTCTGGGCATTATGGAAGAATCTTTAGGTTGTAAGAATTACAATTAATTATATTCAAGGGCATGTGTATTTTTAATTGTTTTCAGTATATCATAGGGTTTACCTTTAAAAATGCTCTCTTGTTTTGTGTCTATCTGTTTTCTGGCTTTTTCATTAAATGATGAGTAAATATTTGCATTAAATCTGTAACTTTTCACTCTCCTCCACAATATAAGTTACCATCACTACTGACCTATGGTTTTCATAAATATTTTATTCACAGTTATAGAGTGCAGTTTATTTTTCATTTGTAAGCATTACGATAGTTAATTTTTATGGTAGGCTTTGTATTTAAATTTAGTGTTTGTGTCATTTTGATTTCAGATAGGTAATGCTAAGCAAGCATTTAGCTTTCTGTGTATAGGGTCTTCAGCAAGTACTATGTTAAATTTGCTATATGTGACATTTATATTAATATTGTCTTCTGGCTGCCATTTGTTGGACTATAATCAATAATTCAGACCTGGTATCTTGAGAATATAACATGACTTTATACCGCTTATACATGAATAAAGGTTTATTCTATTTTTTCATTGAAATCATCCACTGTTGATGAATTACAAAATATAATAAAAATAAATTGTTTTTAGTGTTCTACTTGATGAATTTTATTAATTGTTCTTGTAGCAGTTAAAACTTTTTCTATATTTCAAAAAGTTGTCTTTTTCCATGCATCTTACTTTTGTTAAATTACCTGTGAGATTACCACTGTGTAAAATATTGTCAGATGATATGACACTTATATCTATCTGTTATTAGTTATTATTGTTTGACCTTTCCTTAATGTTAACTGCTCATGTCATTGTGCTCTGACTATGATGATATCTCACCGTAAAAATACATTTATTTTATATTAAGCTGTTGAAATTCTAAATGCGACTATGTTTTATTTATAATTTTCAAGTAAGTGAAACCAAAAAAAGGCATTTTGTAAATTGGAGAGGTATTTCCAAAATGTTTAAGATTTTGTAACTCAACAAAAAGTGTATGAATAGTGTAAAATTTTTGGCATAAAATTAATGTATCAAAATGTTTAATGAGACATATTTCTATTAAGTTACACTGTACCTGTATAAATTACAGTTTTCATTTAATTGAGTTAGCTGATTTTTTTTCTTAAAGTAATTTTCCAAAATCCCATTTTAATAACAGGAACCTTTTTTTTAAACACATACCAGCATGTTGTCAGTTATTGTAATTGAAATCGTAAGTTCTTGTTGATACTATTTTCTGTAAAATAATTGGAAATTACTTTTGCTTTTAAATAATGTTATCTATATCCAATTTTTCATACTTTACTTTCATATGCTTCCGTTTTCATTTTTTTTCTGTATAATGCTGTTTTATATTTTTTTTTAGCATATGTCATGAATATAAATGAATTAATTTCTTTATGGTCAGTAAATAATAATAATAATAATAATAATACAAAACCATGATTCACTCACTGTCTTCTGTGTATTTAGTTACTTTATAGAAAACTAACTATTTATTGTTAGTTTATGATTAAATTGCAGTTATTCTGGTTTTTTTTTTACCATGGTAGTTTACCGTGGCAATTATTTATTTCGTTAAATCACAATAGTTAACAGTATTTTGACCAATAATCTGTCATCATCAGGTCCTATTGTCATCCTCCATTAATGTAGTATATCTCGATTTGATTTCTCAGACACTGTTACATTTTCACTGAAGAAGTATACTTCTAGATTTGTGTAGCCAAAAAAAATTTCAGGAGTTGCAGGGGAATCACTTTACTAATATTAAGGCATTATTTCTTTCTCGTAAGGATAGGATCCAAGTAAACCTGAAAAATGATATAAGAACATGGAGATGCAATAAAAAAAAAATAATTTAAGATAACATGGATTTAAATTCAAGTTTGTTATTTCCAACTAAACTTAAATCTTTAATGCTTGAATGTTTAAAAGTTAATGTTACTGTTTATTTTAATTTCTGTTATTTATTCCCATTTGTATTTATTATCCTAATAAAACTGTTATTAGTAATATCTTTTCCTTTGTTCTTTTTAAAATATTAAGTTAATAATAATATTAACATTTTAATCAACAATACTTTCTTTAATATAGAATTAGCAAAACATAAGCATACAAATAAAGTTTAAAATTAACAAAAGTGGCACACTGATCATTCAAATATTAATTATTAAGTGTCTGGTGATTGTCTGGACCAATTGGTTTAAAACATATTAAAGTAATATTATTTTAATTGATAATCTGTATTTAAATTGTAGTATGTTAGTAAATTTTACATATATATACTACATGAAATATAAATCACCAAAATACAGTAAATAGATAAGTTAAACTTACCACATTAATTCCAAGAATCAATTTTCTTCACGGGATCCACATCTTCAGTTGCTATTAATCTATAATTATATCTAAATATATTTATGTATGATTTGTTAATTTATCAATTCTTTTTTTTAAATTTCGATATTTATTATGGACGAATAATCTCATTATAAAATATTTAAAAAATAATAGAGAGGAATTAAGAGAAATGTACAAAATTAAATGCAAGGGATGTAATAATATTTATATTGGTAAAACCAACAGATCATTAAAAAAAAAATTATGGAACATTACACAGCTTACAAAAACAAAAAAACGAGGTATATCTGATGTAGCTGACCATTTTTTAGAATGAAAACAGTATTACTGAGTACAAAAATAATTTTTAAAGTTTGTAATAGTGATAAAAAAATGTATATACTTGAGAAATACTTCATTTATAAACAAAAATATAAAATTTTAACCACCAAATCACATTCGAAGATGATGATTTAATTAAAAACGCAATAAAAATACAATCTAATGGTAAGCAATAATGACAATAGAACAAAGGAAAATATGTTGTTTTAAATATTATATCATTGTATTACTGGAAAGCAGAATTTGCATATTCATTCATAATAAATAGCAATATTTTTTTTGAAAATTTTGGTAAATTAACAAATCATAAATAAATATGTTTAAATATAATTAAGGAATTTAATAACAGCTGAAAATGTGGATCTCGTGAAAATCGATTCTTGGAATAAATATGGTAAGTTTAACTTATCTATTTATTTACTGTGTTTTCGTGGTATATGTTTTATTTAATAGTCAATTTTATTACCACAGTGGTTAATATGTTATTGAATTATTTAAATTAAAAAATATATATATATATATATATATATTATATAATTAATATTTCAGTCTTATGTCTATATAGTTTAACCGATGCAGATTTAATGTTGAAACAAAAATTTTAACAAAATTTTATAGTGACAGGTCTTCATTACCTTATTCATGAAGATAATTAGTGTGAAATTAATAACTGTAACATAAATGGTGTTAGGATCAAACAATTTTTTTTCATATATTTTTCAGTAATGAATTGCTGTCTTTGTCGTAAAAATGTTTTGCGATATGTTTTTTATTATATATGAAAATTATTTCTATAGCAAACGCCCATTAACAGATTTTCTTAAAAAGAAATAGCATATAAATTTAATTTTTTTTTTGCATTATATTTTAACTATTATAGATAAGTTTTTTATAATAATATTAAAATAAATTTGTTTCTAAAATTTTTATGAGTAGAAAAAAACTTAGTTTCTTCAACTTCTTTCTGAGTTTTCATAGTATTTTATAATCATAATATATATTTTTAAACAATTTTACTGAAGTAAAAGTATTTTTGTGAGCTTTGTATCTAGATATTGTATATCAAATTAAATTGAAAACCATCAGTATACATAAGGAATAAAATAATAGGTTATTCGACTGTTTGGATTTCTGATTGATGGAATATAATCCGGCAGAGAGGTCCAGATGATCACATGTGACTGTTGTATATCTATTTGCTAGAGTATATATTAAAAGGAAATAATATTCAAAAATTTTACCAAATAGGAGCATATGCAATTAAGCAAAGTAAATAAATACAAATAGAAATATACACGTTTCAAGGATGGTAAAAGCATAAATTTTGCCATTAATAAATTCTGCTAGTATGCATTCATTTAAATTTAACTAAACCCAATGTTTTTTAACTTTGGTGATAGATAAAATGGTAACAAAAAAAGTTAAAAATGGTGACAAAATTAAAATTTTAATAAATTAAAATGAAGATTCTTAAGTAGTTTTTATTATTTAATTGTAGTTATCTATTAATTTCCTCAAATTTGGTGAATTATTTATTTAATAAATTTCAAAATATCCTATTTTTTAAACTATATAATAAAATTTTATATTTCTTTAAGAATTAAGTGATATGAACATTAAATGTTCTTCTGATGAAAATTTATTGGAATTTTTATTTTTTTCATTTATTTATTTTTTCTTAAACATCATTTGTTAATTTATATTACTTAGGCTTACAACAGTGTTTACATTGCAACCCTGCAAGATCTCCTGTAGGCGGTATCATAAGAATGATGGCAACAAATAAATGTGAAGACGTACCAACTTGATTGTAAAAATAAGTATTGTATGTGATTGGGAGAAATGTTATTTTTATTGATTAAAATAAAATTGCCAAATGTAATTATCTGTTACTTTGGAAAATTCTTAATATTTCAAAACAATTAGCTGATCGAGAACAAAATAAAATGATACTTGTAATTTACATGTAATTTTTTGGGGGATATATTTAATCCTTTTATTTCCTTTGTTGTAGATAAATTATTTCTATTAAAAATGTTCATTTTAGTTAAATATTTAACATTTTTTTAGTTAAAGTCCTTTGTCTGTTATGATCATTTAATTTTTCTGATTATCGTATTAGTTAGGTATTAACAGATATAAACTGAAAGCCTTTTTATTGGGATCAGATTTTCTTTTTGATTTGTTAAGAGTATTGTTAACAAAAATAACACTTTACCTTTACCCTATGCGTACAGTACTATTGGTTAAAAAAAAGAAAAAAACAAACTACTGTGAAACGGATCTGCAGGATAATGGGATATAAGAAACCAAAGTATTAAAGAGTAATTAAAATCAATTAGTACACTAGTTGGTGTTTGCATGGGTCGATCACCTATTTACTACTTAGAATCATTGGTGTCTTACTACAGAATTTTCTCATCTGTTGTAGCCCTAACTGTACAGTACATCTGTTTTAAGTAAAACAGCATTGTCTTTGGATTAGTTATGCTACTTTCAACTGTTGCCTATCATTCATATTGTTTTTGTTAACTTTCATTTTACATGTGTATTGTTTTGTCTCGGTTTTTTATTTCACTGTTGTCAGAAAATTATTACTGTTATTAGTTGCAGTTACTGAATTATAATTATTTAATATGTGATATTAGAATGTTCATTCTGTTTCTATATTTTTTGTAAAATTGTTAATTTGTTATTTTTTTACCCCATTTATCGCCTAAAAGTGAGTTAGGAAATTATATATTAGTATTAATTGCAATTGTATTGATAAAATTATATCCTTATGGTATTTATCAGTTTTTATGTATCCTATATTGTCATATCCCTTTTTCAGTATTCTGGACAATGTAATTTTTATTTGTTTAAATAATGTTCCATCAAATTTGCATAAGTGCATTCTTACTGTAGTTTAAGGAAAATAACATCTCTGTCTCAGAACTTTTTCTACTGTTATAGAAATTGTTAGTATCCGGATAGAATAATTTTAGTTTGAAACTGACCCATTTCAAGACCATGCAGAACAGGTTGTTATTTTTTTGAGGTAGTGCTCATTCAGCTTCTTAATTTTTGGGAAACAATGTTTTTTGTTTCTGAACTAACCCTCTGTACATGTCCTGATAAGAAGGATTCATTATTTAGTAAATAATTATTTGTTCTGTGTTTAAAATATTTTCATGAATCATTACTGTTGCGACATTGTTTAAATTGGAATAGTTCCTTATTTAAAAAAAAAAATTAATTAATTATATAAAATCTTTATGTATTCAATGGTTATTTAAAAAAAAAAAAAAAAAAAAAAAACTAGAAAATATGATAGGCATTTATTTATAAGTTGACGGTATTTTCATATTCCTTTTCTTAGATATTTTTTTGAGTTGATTAATTTTGCTTTGTGTAATCCTTCATCACTCTTTGTAATATTTACTTTAGTAGTGCAAATTTTTGATTTCAAGAATAATACAAGCTGTCTTTTTTTGTGCATGAATTTAATTTTTTTCCCTTTTTGTGCTTCATTTTCTAATTTGTATTTTTTTTTTAGTTAAGTTACATATATGTAAAATATATTATATATATATATATATGTGTGTATTACATATGTATGTAATGTAATATACATGCATATAAATATATTTCTTACAACTGTTTTTCTTGTAGAGTTTTTACAGTGCAGTGCAATGTAATTTATATTTTACAACCCTTTCCTATTATTGTTGCTGGTACAGAGTTTTAAATTATGCTTGATTTATATATATATATCCTTTTTTAAAATTGTGAATCTTTCTAATTACCTAACAACTTTTTAAAAGACTTAAAGTTGTTAACATCATGAGTATCTTATTACTAAATTATTATGCTATTTATATTATATTTGTACATTATTTATTAGTTTTATTATTGTGTTTGTTCTTGTTATTGTAATGTTGTTTTTAATATGTACATATATATATATATATATATATAAGATTATTATATATTTTATATTAGAACCACTGTTTAAAGAGGTAAGAAAACTATTTCAACATGTGCCATTGAAGAAGGAATCTTTAATATCGATAAATTTACAAACTTTAATAACATTAATGATTGTAAATTTACAAATGTTAATGAAATTCATAATATTATATGTATAAAGTAATACTTCTTAAGTGTTTTGAATTAGTTAAGCCATCTTCTTTTTACTGGTTGTGATGTATAATATAGTACTAGTTCAGTGAAATAATATGTATGGAAATTTAATGTATTATCTCTCTCTGTGTGTGTATATATATATATATATATATATATATATATACAGAAATAATACATTAAATTATATATACAGAAATAATATATTAAATTATATATATGTATGTACATTTTTAATTGTAAGACTAATATTGTCAAACTCATCCACAATAAAAACATATTCTGTTGATAAATATTTAAATTAAAAATATACTAGACTGCTTGTTTAAAGAATGATTAGATCGTTATGTAGTTTTTATTGTTCAAATAATGTGAATCTTAAATCAGTTGATATGGAATATATTTTTAACTGATTATTTAGTGCTGTATTGATAGCTATATAAGAAAAATATTCTAATTAATAGAAAAGTACCTTCCCATACCAGATGGTATCGTAAAAAGTAAATTAGTTGTTTGGATGGAAATACCTGCCACCAGCTCATCACATTGCCATGCTTATTACCAAAGCCTGTTAGAACATTAAAAAAAAAAAAGGTTACGGAAAATGTGTCAAGACAGGGAGCTGAAAATGTACATTAATTGCAGCATTTGATTCATTCTTTTAAGATGACCTGTTCAAATATCTTCTTTGGTTATTATAGCTGCATATTAACATATTTCATTTCTTGTTAACATTCTTTCAGACCTTTTTAGACAATGGTTTTTTAAAACCTTTACATGTCTTTTAAAAATACTTTTACAGTTTGTTAAATTTAAACTGGAATTGATTATTATTATTATTTTTTAATACATTAATTAAAGAAAGTGTTAGCTACAGTTTTTTGTTATTTTGATGTATCAGTTTGTATGTCTTTTTGGTAATGATTTATCATGTATGGTTTTTTATCATTATGAATCAAGTGTTTCCTTTTTAAGTTGTGTATAGGTTTGAAATATTAATAAATGCTTAAAATGTTTTGTTAAAATAATTTTTTAGAGTTTGACAGCATTCAGTCTAATGAATTAATATTTAAATAAATTCTTACTACTATTTTAAAGTTAATGTAGTATATGTAATAGCAGATAGATATTTTGTGTAGTAGTTTAGTTAGTGTGTGTGTGTGTGTGTGTATTGGCTCCTCCTGGTCCCATAGGCGGGTATGTTAGTGGTTTCCCATCGTGTTCCACGCCTCCTCCTGCATTCGAAGATGCCATCCGAGGTGACTATGCCGCAGACTCGAGCAGTGCGAGTGGAAGTGGAACTAGCAGCAATCCTGGAGGTGGAACACCTCTCAGACATAGAGTAACACAACATCACTCCAAGAACTACCGGGAAGAAACAGTCAGGTATGCATGCTTAGTTTAACTATTTAATCTTTAATAACTTCTTCAAAATATACTGATGCTTAGATTCATGACATATATTTTTTAGTTTTGTTTATTAACTGAATTAATTTACTTGAATTGTATTCAGTGTATCATAACTTTTATTTTGTATCGGGTTGCTCTTCTGATTAAGATGGGTAAAATTGATGTAGGCTGATGAAATCCAAAACTTCATCTGTTAAAAATGTTTGAAAATAATGTAAAATAGCTAATTTTGGGGTAGTACATTTAAAGAAAAAAAATTACATCTACACATACTATAAGTATTAGTAGCTATAAAAATGTATTTATGTATTATATAAATATTGCACCATATAAGGAACAAATTCATTATAAGAAATGTATGGTTTTTTCCCAGCTATCTCAATGATTATATATGTAGTCTTAGTAATAAATTAACTTTTTTTATTTTGTATAAGTTTTATCTGTGGTAAATTAAATCTACTTTAGAGTTTATTTTGTTGGTACCAAAAGTAGTTTTCTCTTAGTGCAAGGGTCGTTTGTATCCATTTATAGTGAGGGGATGAATGAAAAAGCATTTATGTCTTTTTATGATTAAAAAAGAGACTACATCTGCGATGTGTAGTAAAAACAGTGGAGAGTTAAAGCCTTAAAGAGGAAATATGTAACCAGAAAATTTAATCGGAATGAGTGATAGTTAATTGATGAATGGAAAAAAGTAACAAAATATTGGAATAAAGTTTAGAGAATAGCCAAAAAATTACCTGATCATAGTAAATATTAAATCAAACAATTAAAAGAAAAAATGAAATGATCACTTGGCTATAAACGAAATTTAATAAAAACTAGTAGTCTGTTAACAATGAAACCATATAGGCACGTGGGTAGGGTACTAACTTGGATTCTTCCAAAACCTGGGAAGATTGCATTGAAAGTTGAGAATCAATAATTATGGTTTTACAATTGACTATAAAAGAAAATTGAAAATGTCTTTATATATCTCATTCTTTTTATATGTTAAGTGCAACATGATTTTTTTCTATGACAAAGTTACTTCAAGGCTTATGTGATTTGATAATTATACAAAAGGAGAATTTATTTTCTTTTGTATAGTGAAGGATGTGGACCATTCTCCTGACTTGAAAATGTTGAAGAACATTTTGGGTTAGTTCTCAAGGATGCTATTGGGACTTAATTACGAAAAAAGATCACTATTTGTTATTCGTTAATCACAACACTTGTTTATTAAATATCAGGTACTGAAAAATATGGAATCGGACATTGTTTGTATTGTTCAAAATTCACTTGATGTGTTATGTATATAAGTTGATATATCTGACTGATAGTGTTCACACTTGTTTTTGGTGTATGTATTTTATAAAATTTAGCTGTCGGATAAACTATCGTATATTTTTCACTCATTTATTTCTTTTTAAGATTTAATACTAAGAAATCAATACTTGATACTGCACACAAGTAACTTTGCTTTATTGCTTGTATTATAAATATAATTCACATAATGGATTAAAATGTAAATGCTGCACTTTTTGCTTATACTTAAAGCAAAATTGATATAATTCAAAAGTTTTAAAGTTTTTCTTAAGGATTTTTGAAATGACACAAATCTGTTTACTATCTAAACAAAATAGCTTATCCAATTCTAAAAACAAAACAGACTTAAAATTTAAAAACTGTATTTTTAATGTAATTTTCAAAAGTATTTTCATATATTATACATTTTTGAATTTATATTTGAAAAAATTATATGTAGTTAATAGTTAGTTATAGACTGTGGGTTTTTAAAAATAAGTTGTCTGATAGAGTCTGTAATTTATTATGGTGTTTATTTTTAAGTAGCACATGTCAGCAGCTCTTATTTTGATCATGTTGAATTTACAAATTCTGCACTTAGTTATGTAAGTACATGCGAGACTAGGTATGCAGTTTATTTGTGAGAAATATGAACCGGTTGAATTAAGTACTTTTTAGTTGCTTTATTCTTAAGAAAACAATTATTAAGTCAATAGAGGGATGAATTTTAAAACTTTGAACTGAGGAAAACAGGTGTCTACATGAAAAACCTGTGCACTTTGGATGTGAGCAGACATTTATCTCTTATGTGTTCGTGACTAATATTCTTGACTTTTTAAAATACAGAATATTTTTGTTTTTTTTTTAAAGGGATAATTGTTTTTTTCTTTTTCTCAGGTAAATGTTGAACCAAAATCTTGGAAAAGTATATATTATTCAGGGTTAAGAAAACACATAATTTAAAATGAGATTCATATTTGTTTTTCTCATTTCAAGATGAAAGTTATTAAAATTGTAATTTTTTTTGTTTATGTCATTAAAAATTATATCAGCATAGCTGACGAATAATGGAGATTGTTTATTTTCATTAATAATTTATGGCTGATAATGTTAGTGGTAATCAGTATTGGTATAATATAATTAATTGTATACTAGTTTTTAATAATTTTATAAGTTTCTGTAAATTATTATTAGTCCAGTTTTTAGTGTTGGAGTACCTGATGCAAATTAGAAAGTTTCATTTAACATTCACTCCTGTCCTTAGTTCTATTATACTATTAAAAGAGGCATTTTACGTGAAATATTTCATTAGAGAGATCTTGTCATATTTACTCATAGCCTGAATTTGAGAATTTTGCACCCCCTATGAAATCTGTAATCCTGTGTGAGTCCAAATATACATGCGTAAATCCATGCTTACATTAAATCACATTAATATTCTAATAATATCATAAAACCTTTTTTTATTTTGCAATTTAGCTATAATTATGTCCTGTGATATATTGGAAATTAGAGATACTGTACTTTATTTTGTCTAGTTACTGAAGGACCTGATGTGTTGTGTTAGTATATTGGGCTACATCCAAACAATATATAAATTTATAAAAAAATGCTTATAAAGATATTTGTTACTCGTATGTAGTAAATATATTTGTTAAAGATTGTTTATATTTGTATTTTTGAATTAATTCTAAAACAACAGACTTTCTTAAAATGATTTCTTCTAATTGCATGTTTTAATTAATATGTATATTTAAGTCAACCTGTGTAAATTAATGCTGTTATACATCCTGTATAAGTATGTACATCTTCTGCACTTTCTCTTTGTGTGATTAAATTTCCATTTTGATTGAAATCTCAATTGTTTTAACTACAGTATCCTTCTGGTTTTTTTTTAGACATTTGCATTGGCTTCTTCAAATACATTTTTTTTCTAATAATAAAAATTGAAGTTTTGAATTATGCTGTACATTATGAAAAAAAGTTAACTTTGTCATAATGAACAGAGTATGTTTTTATTTTTCTCAAATTTTACTTCCATTATGTTATATATTAAATTTGACAAATATTACACAGCTTTTCTATTAGCGGTACTGTTAAATGTAAACTGAATCAGTACAAATAATTAATTTAAGGAAGTTACTGTGTAAAGAGTTGACTCGGTTGATTATTTCTGAATAAGCTTGTAAAACTTTTTTTATTTATTATTAGGTGTACATTTTTCGTTGTATTTTTATTTATCTTTTCACTGAGAAATGTAGTAATAAAATAATTTTTTATTATTAAAAAAAAATATTTTTTGAAAATAATCAAAATTTTTATTACATAAATTTCTTTAGAATAGTTTCTTATACAGATTGCATATAGTTTATATACTTTTATGCAGTTTCGTTTTTAGCAAGTCGGACTCTAGTAGTTCAAAATTATGGTTGAAGAGGGAAAGTTACGAGGGTTTCAAAAGACTTTTACTGCCCTGAAATAGTAGAAAGCAGGTTGTAAAACAATTTTTACGTTTAGGTCTATTATCTCACATGCTTCACAAAAATTTGTTCTAATGTTTTCCTTAGATTCTTCCAGGCTCTCTCCAGCAGGAGTGGTTTTTTCCATGCTATTTCCTTAGATCTGTGGGATCATTTATTAGAATTGTGTATTTATTTATTTTTTTTTTAGGGAAATTCAAAGTTATAAAACAATTGATTTGAAAACTGTAAATAAAATAGTAAATGTGTTGAAACAAAAAAAAATTGGGTACTTTATTGAAAAAAAAAAAGAAGTTAAATCAAGTTGTAAACTTGGTTCTCATTTCCAGTATCAAGCATATGTATGTCTTATGAATAGGATCTGTGTTATCCATACCTAAGCCATTGCATAGTTGCCAAATATCACATGATCATTCAATAAGTATAGTTTATTTAAGAATTCTGATTGCAGTTTTCTTTTAGAAATTGATTAGTATTCATTAAATTTAAATGTAGAAACTGAATTGAGTTTTATATAATATATATGTACGAACGTACATATTGATATTCGCTGTAAATTTTATTGTTTACTAATGCGGTATATTACTGAAAAAGCCCATCATTTTTTAATTTAATGTCGTGTTAAATGGGTGCCAGAGTTTTTATCCCTTTTTTATCGCGGTTTTTTTTTTTTTAATATTTGGTAACTTACAATTAAGTGTTTTCAGTGTTTGGAGATTTACAAATGTTGAATGGCTTTTTTAACTGCTTCACTATTAATAGCTTGATTTTAAGCACTATTTAATAAAGTGTTATTTAATTAATGTATTCACAAACAACATAATCAACTAAGTACGTATTAATTTTTTTGATGATTTTTAACTTTTTTTTTTTTTTTTTTTGATATGGTTTTGTTGTTGATATGGGGATTGGGCAGTGCCTCTCGGGTTACATCAGGCACAGCCACCCGTCACACCGTCAGTTATCATGAAGAAGTAGTAAGGTGAGAGTGAGTTTTTCACTATAAAATGAATGCCACATATGTTTTAATCACATTTTCTCTATGCTTTATTTATAATACGTGGTGTGAATGTATCTTCTTAGCTGTCTTGATAATGTGAAGTCCTACAAGTGTTTGTGTTCTTGTATAACTATGTTGTACAGTTATTTGGATTGGATATTTAATGCTTTTCTCTAAAAAAAAATCATTAATCCTGTGGTTTTTTTTATTTTAATTGGGATTATGGTAGTACATATTGTTTTCATGTATGATGCGTAAATAACCGTTTCACTTTTTTCCTTATGTTGAAAATTGTTTGTAATATTATATTGCTCCTCCTTCTGCTATGCTGGTGGTAAGATAGTTTCATTTGATGTGGCCATCTAAGTAGCAATTATGTAATAGTTAATTGTTTTCTTTTAAGTTACATAAAATACAATCTGAAACAGTTACGTAAAATACTCCTTAATAATTAAGAAAAATGTACAGTGTGAAATGTGTTTCTTTATATAATATGTATTTTGTTAAATCAGACACAGTACAAATCATGGTTACTGATAATGTATCTAGTTTTATTAACAATTTTGGAAGTGATGTTGACCAAAACAATTCGCTTTTGAGTGGAATGATAGAACATACCGGCATTGCTAAGGATGAATCTAAACAATTGTACTAAAAGATTTTCCATACTAAAAAAATAGTTTGTTAAAAAAAATAATAATTTTTATCATATAAACCGCAATCAAGATTTCTTCGTGTAGTTTTAACAATTTCCAGTTGTGTGTTGGTGTCATTATACAAAACGTTTCCTTGATTCTAAGGTCAGACTAAAGGTTCTAAGGTCTTGACAAAATTTTACATAACTGCTATTTTTCTATATTATTCAACATCATGATGAAATAATATCACTTAATCTCCTTCAGCAGAACAAATTTTCGGTCTCTTTGGCTGTGTAAATGCTGTAGAATTACTTTTCTTTTTGTACCATAAAAACCAGTTAGATTTCTATTTTGTGTGATGTGTCAGAATATTTGGTTAGTAATCATAAAAGCATTGCCTATTAACTGGTTAAATTTAATCGATTTATTCTTCAGTGGTTGCTCAATTTCATATTAGTTACATCGTTTTTTGTATAAGTATTTTCAGCTGAAGATCTTTATTTGATATTTTAGTTATGTACTGCTAATCCATTGTAAATATTTTTTTTTTAAATTATATAATGATTGTGTGTAATTCTTTAAAATATCCTTTTGGTCTTAGGGATTTTAGTGACTTTATGTTATGATGTGTATAAAGTAAATCAGCCTTCCAGTAAGTATGAAGAATGGGTGAAAAGATCAGTGCATATTTAATTATTTTATTAATGCTTGAAGAATGGAGATTGCAATCATAATCATCATACAGACATTCACCATAAAGCGTTTCTTTTAATTATGCCAAAGTTTTATGGCAAAATTTTTATATGGTTTTCTTTTTTCTTTACTTTCCATCACTTTCAGATGATCTGATTTTCACATTTTGATACCTTCTTTCACATTCTCCTTCAACCTGATAACAATTGCTTTATATCTTTCTTTATCTGTGTTCATAATATTCTTAATTTTTCCCATTCTTCTACTTCAAATAATTATAGCGTTACTTTTACTCTTTTTCATTAAGTGAATGTTTTACTTCCATAAATCAGGACAATCAAACATTAATTCATGAGATGTGTCTTCAAAAATAATTTAATTTTATCGGATACTAATTTTCTGTTAATGCTTATTTGCCATTGATTTCTTGTCTCTTTTTCTTGTAACTGCTGTATTCTTAGGGATCAGTTTTATCCTGCTTTACAAATGTTTCTCTTTATTCTTATGTGCTATCTGTGTTCAAAGCTAATATCATCAGAAAACTTAATTCTGTGTATTTTTCTATTTCTACTGCCATCTCTTTAGTGATACTCAGCCAATGAGTAAGTCCGCAGCATAGAACTTAAATATTGCTAGCAATGTATCTTTGTCTTTGCTAATTGTTTTAATGAAATCATATCATAATGTTTTTTGTTCCTTCATCGTTTTTACTCTTTCCTTTCAACCAATTCTGAATGTCTTAATATCAGGGCCTGCTGGCCCCTTGTCTTCTTTCTACAAGATTCTGTCACTAACTTATCTTCAATTAATTTTGAATGGCTCTTAATTTCATACTCTTTTACTAAAAATTAATCAGGGTTAAAATTGCTTCTCTTTCTCATGCCTTTTTTCTAAAATTATATTGATCTTTGTGTAGTTCAATCTCTCAGTTCTCTTTTTGAATAATTACCATTACTTAGATATTTATGAGAAACCAAATCTTTATCTAATTTCTGAAATTTATCTTCTTCGGTAGTAAAAATACTTTCACGGAAATTTGAGGGTACTTCTAGATTTATGAAAGTATTTTATTACATAAATTTTATTTTTTCAGCCATTTTTTTAAGTGTAATCTTTTATTCAATTGGTTAACTTGCTAGTACCATCAGCTCTCTTTAATACAGTAGCTGTTTCCCTAACTGTAACATCGTGTAATAGAATGCATGTGTTAAGAAATATATAATTTATTGTATGAAGAAGTAAGTAGCAGGTGCTGTATTGTTAGCAAATAATTTCCCTTTCTATTTAATTTTTGTTTAGTGAAAGCTTAGTTGGTTTAGTCTAAACGCAAGCATGGAAGTTAAGATTTTGCATTCTGTGCCAAGATTCTTTTATGATACTCTTGAATCAGATAACCCTGGACTGCTGTACAATTTATGATGTTATTTTTTTTGAGTGTTTTATTAAAACAGATTTAATAAATGAATTTTTCATTCTGAGTAACACTTGCAACCACATAAAATTCAGCTGTTCAAAATACTGACTATGACAAAATTCTTCATACAAAAATCTGTGTTATATTAATTCTAATGCTAAGTAAGATTAGCTCTATGAAACAATATTTTCACAAGTAGTAAGGTTCATTTTTATTTAGTGATTAAATAAATAAACTAAATTATCATTATCAAGCCCTAGAAAGTCCAGAACTCCAGTACATCTCTCTAATTTTCATGATAAAAAAGAAAGACACACAGAATAATGTGTATATATATTTTTTTGTTAATGAGCAATTGGTTTACATGTAGTAAAGATTCATGTAGGGAATGTATATGCGGGGTTTGTTTGGTATCTTACAACTTTTACAGTAATTGTTCTTACCTTTTTGAAAATAAAGTTGGAAAAGCTGACAATTACTTGAAATGACACAAAAACCTGTCAGAAACATTTTTATTTCTTTCTCAATTTCGGCACCCTTCCTGACCTGCAGTTTCAATAGGATGAAACCACAGATTATATGTCTGGAACCAGTTTGATGTACTTTATTCTAAGATAATCTATTTGCTGTTCATATTTATTTAACTGGAATAAATGATGAGTTTAAATATATCACATTTAAATAAGGATAATTGTAAAAACAACAAAGTAAAAGGAAAATTAAGTTTGTGTTGAACAGAAATTAGGTTGAACTCCAAGAAAAAATATCAGATAACCATAAATTTATTAATTAAATGCATCATAATTAATATTTCTGTATTAACAGCAAAAAAGTCTTAATATTTATTATTTGACTGATAAAACTAGAAGTGACAGGACTGTTATTTAAACGATCTGATAATTTGGAAAATTCTGGCTTGTCTAATTTCAGCGTCCTTGGAAGAAAATACCATGTCACAGGAGGTGAATTCATTTATAATTTGATGGATGTTTTTCGTATTTTTAGCAGAAAAAGATTTAGCCCATAAACAGGCCGATGCAGTGACATTTTCTATGATTTCCAGTGCACACAGTTTGCATAAAAGTTATTAAGCAACCAATGTTATCTCTGCTTTACTGGGAGTTGTGATTGCATATTATTCACACCACAAATTTGGCAGATTTTTTGTTACTAGGTGTAAAAAAGAAAAAAAACAAACAAATTTTTTTCATTTTATTAGTACACTTGTGGATATGATGGTAAATGTAGAGATGTACTTGCATTATGTGAAGACAACAGTTTGAAACTACAATTTATGTGCATATAAAAGGGTTTGCTTTATAAAAAGCATTTTGGCCCTAGATTGAGCATTTTGTACAGTTACTGTTTCGGTAAGATCCTGGATAGGTCTATAGCAGAGTCGCTCTACTACCACCAAACTACATAAATATTGAGTACACAGTACCTGCAAAATCCACCCATATTCCTACTGCAGATTCAGTGAGAAAATCTCATTGAATACTACTCGAGAAGAAAGGATCAAGGATAAGGTTAGTGAGAAAGGCATGGTTTAAATGCAGAGAGGAAGTAAAACAAAGACCCCATGCAATGGACTGCTTCCTTCCTTTCAGACAGTAAGCTTTTCTTGTATGTAATCCCTTTGGAGACAGAATATCCATTAGCCAGGATGGGGAGCAGCAGATTACTGATAAGTTATTTTGTGCGGAATTGGCTCAAACACGAGCTATAACAAATTACTTTCCACCATTCTCTAAAAGAGCTTCCTGAGAATAGCCACAAGCTTCTTTACCTATTAATTATCTATATTTAAAATTTTTGGCTTTTGAAGCGTCCAATTGAATTTTTCATCCAAACCCCAATGGGAGGTGGTCTAATGACAGAATAATTATGCAAAATCTAATAAAATATCTCAGTGGTCCAGGTTTAAATGTGTCTATTGAAGAAACTTGCACAAAAATAAATGTCATATAAAAAAATAAACAGTAGCCCTCATTGGAAATTTCTGCCATCATAATTTAATGCCCATCTAATGTTTTTTGTTATAATGTTTAAATGTTAGAAGTCTTCATAATTCATACTATTCAATAAAATCATTAAAGAGAACTGAAAAACAATTTTTACTATCAGAAAAAAGTCTATTAACCCTTTCATTATGTTATTTTACTATAGTCACATCCTCTTCATATTCTTAGTGAGGAGGACAAAACTGACTTTATATTCCTCAGTCACAGTCAATCCCTGTGTAGGTGTGTAGGTCAAGCATCCTCTTCCGTTACCTTCCTCCTTTCCTTACCCTTTGTTCACACTCTTTTTTCCTGGTTTGATACCAACCATAAGAGTTAACTGTTGCCCAGGCCCATCTGTGATACCATGTTCACATGTAGCAGCCAGTATAGTACTTTATGGGGGCTCAGAATTAGTAAATCTTCCTGAGTACCATTAGGGAAGATTTTTTTGAAGGTTGCAAATAAAAAAAGGTTCAACTAGTGGCTAAGGTGCCTGTTAAGTGAAGTTTTCCTTCTACTCCTAAAAATCTACCCTTTGCTGCATAATTTGGCCTTAACAGATATGGTCTTACTTTAAAATGCTATTTAATATCGCTCAATTTTTTATTGCACTTAAATAGTTGTAATTGAGAACAACTGTTTTTAATTGAAAAATTAAAAATCAAAACAATTGAAAATAGTTGTTTCTATTGATCTGTTATGTTATGAAAGTAAGTTACACATAGCAGTTGTCCTGTATGCATGTTATGTGGCTGAAACATTTTGGGTACTCTTAAAACTAAACATTATTATTTAGTGTAAAACTGTTTATCAATTATCTTAATTATGGAATGCTTGATAATATTTTATTTTATGTACAGTGGAATTTGTTTTTTTTTTTTTTGTAATAACCAGCATAACACTTTATTTTATGAAATTAACTACTCGGCATGATCTCTTTTATGCTGTGCTTCATACTTTTAATTCTTTGCTTTGTTATTGGTTATTTATGGTGATGATTCTTTGGTTTGCTACTCATTGAATAGTAGTTCATTTTTTCAATTTTACTTTTATTTTATCAATTTGGCAGTGATGGAAGCAATATGATTTAAAAGGATTGGTATCTGGAAGTTTTGGTGGATCAAAGGAACATTTTTACATTTTGTGTGTGTGTGTGTGTGTGTGCGCGCGCATGCACACACTCTCACATCTTGTATAAAATCAAATCTGTTTCTTGAATATTTCATTTTTTCGTTCTTATGCAAAATAAGATTTATGAACCAAAATTCTGTGTGTATTCTTATATATCTTAATTAAAATATTTAGGAAAAAAGTAGACAATTATGTGGTGAAAGGCTGAAACCAGGGTTTCTCAACCTATGGGGCATGCCTCCATAGGGGGGCGTGAGCATATTGAAAAGAAAAGAAAAATAATTAAAATAATAAAAAAAAAAATATGTGTATTAATTTCCTGAATGGAAAGCAAAACAAAATACATTTTGACATAATAAATAATAAAATATAAATTTACACTGATATAATACACTTGTAAGTAGGATTGTATCAGTACTGCACAATGTATTTAATAATTAACTTATCAATACTAAGTTAAAAACAAGTTTAATAGTTATTAGTGACTTCCTTGGGCCTTTCTTGCAGAGAAAAGATTTTTGAAGGAAGGTTTAAAGTTAGAAATAGACACTGAGTTCTTTTTCTATATTTAGCTTAGTGATCTGTATTTTGTCTTCAAAGCAGCCTCCGCAGAAAATTTGGTTTCGCAAAGGTAGGATGTTGAAAATGATAATAGTATACGAAATGCTCTTGTTTTCAGTGCAGAAAACTCATCATCCATCCTTGCCCAAAATTCAAAGAGCGATTTATTACTAAATTATCTTTTGATTTCGCCACTTGCGGTGAAGTCTATGAAGATTTCTTCTTCGGCAGTTGAGAGTCCTTATGGAGTATTTTGAAACGGATCCCTAACCCACTTGTAACTCGTTACCAAGTTGTCATCAGCAAGAAAATAGTTTTTAAAATTCTTTCCCAACATGGCTAAATGATTTTCAGTGGTTACTAAAACAACTTTCACATGTTTTTCAGCCTTGTAAGTTTTAACACATTCATCCACATTTGCAAACATTTCTAGATTTTTTTGTTTTAAATTTCTGTTCCAAAATTCCAATTTTCTACAAAAAGCATTAACTTTATCACTTGTATCCAACATATGTGTATTTGCTCCTTGGAGTTGAAGATTCAAGGATGAATTTCTCAAATATGTTGACCAAGTAGCTCAATTCAATCACAAATAAACTGAAACTTCTCAGCTTCCGTTGGTTTCTTCTTTTAGAAAAATGGTGATTTCATCTCTTAATTCATAAACACGTTGCAAAAATTTCCCACGTGATAACTATCTTTCCTTGCAATGAAGTAGTAACATTGAATGTACTGTACTCATGTCTTTACCAAGTGCAGAAAAGATTCTTGATTTTAAGTGTCTCATTTTTGTATAATTTACTATGGTTACAACCATTGTTAGCACAATATTCAGACTAGGACTCATTTCTTTGGAAGCCAGAGCTTCTCTGTGGATCATGCAGTCTGTCCAGACACACTGTGGAGATTTTTGTTTCACAAGTGCTTGTATACTTTGGGATCTTCCAGACATTGAACAAAGTATCATTGGTGCATATTCCGACACAATTTTTTCACTCTATGTTTGACCTGTTTATAAAATCATTTAAAATAGCAAGTAATGTGAGTGCTGTTGCTTTGAGTTCTATTGATTTGCAGAAAAGTAGTTCTGCTGACATACAATCACAAAATCGAACATAAGCAATGAAATGGGCATCTTTATTGCTATCTGCTGCCTCATCAAGCTGAATTGAAAATAATTTGTCACGCAGCTTCCTGAAAAGCTGATGCTGTGCTGTACATCTTCAGCTATATCACTAATTCGACGGGCAACAGTATTATTTGATAGATGTTTGGACTGCAGTTGTTTGGCAAAATTATCTCCAAACATAGTTTCTACAATCTTAATTGCAGCCAGCAAAATAACCTCTTCACCATTGGTGTGAGACTTTTTACATCTGGCTATTTTATATAAACTTTGTAAGAGGCAAGTAAAGCTTTTTCATTTCCAAAGTTTTTTTTTTTAAAGTGATGTTTGCTTTTCATAGGATTTTAATTTTAATTCAAAGAATTCTTGGGGTTTGTTAATGTACTCATTATGAAGCATTTCCAAATGTCGTTAAGGTTTATTAGGTTTTATGCTGTCTGTTGCCAAAATCTTTGAGCAAATGTCACACAGGGGCCTTTCTTAATTTACTGCAGTACTAGTAAACCCAAAATTTAAGTATTCTTGAGTTTTCTTGATTTTATTTTTGGAACCATGTTTGTCTGTGCACTTATTGATGCTTCATTATCATCTAATGCTCATTTACTCTCACTTAAAAATTTATCCATGATTCTGTATAAATCTACTTCTGTGAATATTTAATGCAGTGAATTGCAAATCACAACATATACATTCATGGTAGATTTGATAGCAATAGAAGGATCAACTTGACTGAGACGCCTGGAATTGAATGTGGTGCAGCATTTATACACATTTGACCTTCCAGTATGTTCGAGACAAATCGGAACTTCTCGTGAAGCTGCAAGTATGCCTGATGTGGACATGCAATAGAGAGGCATTGATTCTGGTTTTGTCAGTGCCGCGGATTGGTGTTGCCAAATATCAATAAATTACTTATTCCTGTTAATTTTTAAGGTTTGTAATTAAGGTCGTAGTGTAGCTTTAGGGTCAAAATACTCAAAATACATTATTATTATAGATTGTTATTCTATGAGAGGGGGTGTGATGAAAATTATGATTGGAAATTGGGTTGCAAATACTGAAAGGTTGAGAAATGCTAGATTAAACCATTTTTTTTTGTAGGTTTGATTTTTATAGTTGACTGTGTACTTTGCGTATGTTTTTACTGATGTAAAGTTATTTTTTTAGGCAATTTATTATTACAATTTTTATGGGGCTTGAATGGTCAAATTACATATATATATGCTTAAAAAAATTACAAAACCAATTGTTGCAACCAGCAGGCCATTAAATTGAAAGTTTTTGGCAGTTAGCCTGTTAGAAATAATGTTAATATTTTTTAAAGTTATTTAGCTTAATCAAAGATATATGTAAGGCTAATAATATTATGTTCTGTGATAGATTTAATTGTTAGATAATTGTATGTAGATGGTATTTGTTGTAGTCCATACGGTTAAATTTTGTGTTAATTGTCTGCTGTCATTTAAACAATTCAAATATTTTTCATCAAGAATTCTTGAAATTTATTTGTATTATTTGTAAGATTATTAGATAGTGTGTTCATCCATCTGTGCTTTTTATCTCCCTTGTTCTTAATACAAAATTGATAAATGTGATGCATTGTAACTTATATGTTAGATATGCAGGTATTAATTTTGTCCAGGCCATCATTGCTGTTTCTGAAAATAGAATAATTTACGAGGAACCTTGTGAACCTTTTTGAGATTACTAATAATATAATTTTCACTTACCTGAAATCACTTCCCAATTTTTTAATGTGGTTGACTACTTTATTTTTTGTAATGATAAACTCTATTTTTTATAGAATTTTAAGATAGAATAACTATTTTAAGACTTTATTTCTGGGTCTTTCTTCCTGAATCAAACTATTTAGGAAATACAGCTGATCAGACATTTTATGAATTTCATTATTAAGTGGATTTGAAGGATAGTAATTTTATATTTATTGCATTCTTTTAGATTATGTTTTTGTAAAAGGTTATAATTATTTCAATACAAAATTTATTCTACTAACTCTAAATTCATGATCTGTAAACATAACTATTGTTATTAAACAAAATGGTTCTACTCAAGTTCATAATCAGCTATTATTTTATTTAGTACTTGATATTTAGCCAATTTTGCCGATGTCTGTGGCAAAGTGGTAGTGTCTCAGCTTATCATCTGGAGATCCTGGGTTTGAATCCTGGTCAGGATTGGCATGCTACAAATTTCCATTTTCATAAAAAAAAAAAAAAATTATACAGGTGAAACGGGAAATTAAAAATATTAAATAACGTTAATGAACATTTTTTTTTAGAAAATGAATTTTATTTCATGTAATTGTACAAATGTTGCCATTTTAGGATACATATATTTTAGTTTATTTTTTAAAGATGACATCTTGGAGGTGACTTCCTCTTCTACGTAAACACTCACGAAGTCTCTTCGTTAAATTGTTCATGGTTTGATGTAACATCTCAACTGGAATTTTCGCAATTGCTTCTTGGATCTTTGCCTTCAGTTCTTCAGTTGTAGCAGGTCTACTGTGGAACACTTTGCTTTTAAGGTGACCCCACAAAAAGTAATCGCAAGCTGAGAGATCAGGCGATCTAATGTCACCATTTCGTGAAATGACACGTCCAAACAATCGGCGTACAGCTGCCATCAATATTCGTGCAGTATGTGACGTTGCTCCGTCTTGTTGAAACCAGGCTGTGTTAAGAATTGGTGGAAATCTCTTTTGTTGTTCCACAACAAAGGTTTCAAGCATGGCTACGTAACGAGTCAACGTCACTGTAATTACAAGACCGTTGTCATCCTCAAAAAAATAAGGGCCTATAACACCACCGTAAGATAACATAGCACACCACACGGTCACTTTCCGGCTGTGCAACGGACGCTGGTGTAGCTGCGTAGGATTTTCTTGTGCCCAGTATCTGAAATTTTGCTTGTTAACAAATCCACTGAGGTGGAAATGCGCTTTGTCTGACATTCACAGTTCGTGAACAAACTCTTTGTTATCATTTATCTTCTGAAGCATTACATTACAGAATTGTGCTCGCACAACTGCATCGTTCGGTTTCAGTTCCTGGACGATCTGCAACTTGTATGGATGGAATTGCAAGTCCTTCACTAACATTCTTCGAACACTTGAACTATGCAATTGTAAAGATGCTGAGAGACGATGGATTGTCCGACGTGGACTTTGTGTGACAGCATCTTGTAAAGCTTGAACATTCTGTGGTGTACGGACGGTTCGCTCACGGCCTGTAGGTTTCTTTTCCATTGCTGAACCGGTTTCCTCAAAATTAAATATCCATTTTTTAATTGCATGGGCTGATGGAACACGGTTGTGCCGTCCCAGATTAAAATGACGGCGAAATTCTCTACGCGCTCCCTCCACACTGTCATTGTTTTTGTAAAACGCTTTGATAGCAAATGCATGTTGCGACCACTCCAAGGATCCATGACAACTAAATGGCAGGTTAGGTTAGAGAGGCTGGTGCCACTTATCAAGTGGTACCAATCGCCCATGGCTACCACACAACTTTCAAAATTTCCCATTTCTTTGAATCACTCTGTATATGTATATAAACTATTATGTGAGTAAGATGTTATAGTAGGTTTTAGAAGGCATGTTTATAAGTTTGTTGCTCTAAATCAGAGTAAAGTTCAATTTGTCATGAATTTTTTCTAAATGTTATTAACTACTCAGGTCTTTAACGTTCATAGTATTCTTCCAAGACTTTCATTAATATATGAAAACATTTTATTTCTTGCACATTGTTTTTTTTTTAATGGTTAAAGAGGTTTAGTAAAGGTTAGGAAAACGTTAAGGTCTAGGGACCTAAAAGGTGAGCTATTTCTCAATATTATGAACACTTTTAACTTATCTCATAAATCATCCAAAATTTCATCTAATTATGAATAATTCTATGATCTCCTTTCATTCTGTTATTATTCAAAAACAGTAGATAGTAAGCATACCCAGTAAACCAAAACAAAATGAGAAAAAGGGAGTTACCATTTTTTTTACAGTTACAGCCACATCAAAAAAAAATAAACATGGATGATAACACAGTATGGCTACTTAAAAACCATCTGGTGTAAACTTAATTCATTTTTATGGTGGGTATATGAATATAATGTCAGCATATATATTTTGTCCGTGGCTCAGAGAGCATTTTATTCTGTTTAGAAGTAAGTTATGTACACAGTATGCTGTAATGCAAAATATATTCTGTAGCTGTGCTGTAGAAGATCAATTTTTTTTCTAATATCACGCATTTATTGAAATTGATGTTTTTTAAAGTACATTTTTTAATTATTAAATAATTGTTTTTTATTATTAAATGGAATACTGAAAAAGGTTTTAAAAAACGTAGAATCTTATTGTGTAAATAAACACTCATACAGAAAAACATTATGGACAAAATTTTCTTCATTATTTTTTTTTAAACTTGCGTGAAATATGTATTTCTGAACATGGTGAATAGCACGTAGACTATTAAAAAAGACTGCAGAATTTATTTTACACTTATTGTTTTGCCAGTTATCTATAGACTTAATTGGTAAACCAATTTATAGAAAAAAATATCACATATAATATGATGAAATAATGGTAATAAAATTGTTAAAAATAAAATTATAAATGTAATGCAAATGTGGTGTAAGTGAAATAGACTTAACTGTAGGTGATCAACGTAGATATGATTTATTTTCTTGTAGGCTGATTAAGCAGATTAAGTTCTAACTTATTTTTAAATAACCACTTTAACCAATTATGAACACTCATCTCTCAAGATTTATATAAGTATACCAGTTATATTAGTTCTTTGTTACATAATTAATGATACATCCATAAAATTGCATTCAGCAAGGAAGAAGATTAAATTATGTTGAAGTGAATCTTGCTTTACTTTCATTGTTATTTATTGTATCTAGTACATACATGTTTACAAGTTTGACTTTGTTTAGCGATTCAATTAGTACTGAACATTCATATTTATTTTCTGCTCTATGTACATGTTTTAAGTAAAAAAAAGTCTTAAACAACTTTTTCTTTACTTTGACAATTATACACTACATTATGTTAAATAAATCAATTGAGAATTGTTTAAAAATATATACGTGGTAAAAAAATCTGAGGATAAAGAGGAGGCTAGAATTAGTGTTCAGCAGAGATAAATGTAATTTAAAATAATTTTAATATGTCTCAAAAGAAATTATTATGTATTATAAATTAATTAACCGTATTTTATTAATGTAAATGTTATAAATTTTGCTTAAAAACCTTTTACAGACGATTACTTAAAATGTAAAAATATAGATTGCGATTTCAGTTATTAAACAGTACTTGCATTATTTATTTGTGCACGTGTGTGTGTACACACAGAGGGGGAACTGGGCCTGATTATGTCCTTGGGCCCCACCCAGCAGCTGGGACTTGGTCTTTTGATTCCCTAGCCTACAGACCCCAGGAGTCCTCGGCTGATCATCGGAGCCAACACACCTCAGCATGCCAGTCGTTCCAGCTGGGGCTGCCCGCCCTGCCCTAAACTAAAATTTCCTTTGTCATCTTTTTCCCTCAAAATATTTCTCACTAAATCGTTGATGGCTCTTCGGTTTACTGCTGAAGCCAGCATATAATCTAATAATTCTTCTGGTGTTACGTCAGTGACTTCTACCCTAACCTGAGAGTTTTGCCATTTCTGGCAGTGGAACACTGTGTGCTCCACTGAATCTTGCTCATGACAGTACATACACATTGGCAATTCCCTTCTGCCTATTCTATACAGGTACCCCTTGAAATTGCCATGTCCAGACATGACCTGTGTCAGACGGTAATTTAATTCACTGTGTTCCCTAGCAAGCCATTTCCCCAGGTCAGGGATAAGTCTTCTGGTCCAGCTTGCTTTAACAGTAGCTCTCCAGCTCTCACTCCATCGTCAAATAATAGACAATCCACTTTCACCTTACTCACTCCCGCAAACCGCTTCGTTCTCCAAAATAAGCAAGTCCACTGGCAGAACCTAAAAAGAACACATGTTGCATCATATGAAAGTGTCCTATATAACCTGTAACAACTCCTAGTAATGGTCTCCAGTGGACCCTTCAAGGCCTGTTGAGATTTCGCTGGATGTTATTGTCCTGGCCTAGGCCGGTGCCGCATACAGAAGAACTGACGCTACGACCGACATGATTACTCTTCGTTTGGCCGAACCAGAAGCAGCCCACAAAGACATGAGTCTATTTAAGGTGTTCACTGACCTTTTTGCCTTATTACAGACTTCTGTGACGTGTTCACTGAATCTGCATGCTCTATCTATTATTGCCAAGGTATTTGACCTTATCCTGCCGATGCAACAGCCGGTCGCCAATTTTCAGTTCTATATCTCTGTAGTGGATCCCCATGGTATGGAACCAAATGCATTCTTTAGATCTAACAAAATCATCATCGTCATATTCCTCATTTTCCATGTGCCCTCTCTTTCTCTTGCAGCCCAGTTTATCACTCTTTGAGTTCGCCTGGGTGGTCAACTTCCCCTTACAGAAGCCATATTGGTTTGGGTGAATACCTGCCCCAGCTTTTAGTTCATCAATTATTCTTACTGCCAGGATCTTTTTCACCATTTTAGCTATGGTATTTAACAGGCAAATAGGACAATACATAATACTTTGGTGGCCAACCAGCTGGTCCACCCCTTGGGGAGGAAGACCACTCATGCCTCCTTCCAGCAAATCGGGAAGAAGCCACTCTCCAGACCCCCCTATTAACTACATCCGTGATCTCCCATGGGATCCATCTCATAAGGCTTTTAAGAATCAGTGCAGGAATTCCATCAGGTCCAGGACTTTGTTTGTCACCCAGTCTACCAATTGCCCAGGTCACCTCATCGATTGTGAATCTGCATGTATGAAGTCCTGTGGTCTGTCTATGTCTTGTTCCCAACAGGGAAAACATTTCTTGACCTCTTATTGCACTTTCCTCCGTAAGTACAGGTAGGCGTCTTCCTAGCTTCTTCGTTACTATATGATAAGCCTGCCCTCAGGGATCATGATCCAGGTCTGCACATAAGTCTAACCACTTCCCTGTGTTTCTTTGTCGTGATTTCATAATTGAGTATCTTTCTGCTTTCTTTGTAATGGTGTATTGCAATGAGGCACTCTTCCCCCACCTGATCTTCTTAGGTGCTGCATCGTTTTTCTGTGACACTGCATATCCTGGTGTAACTGGGTAATCCACGGGGTCCACCAGTGGGGTGACCTGTTGCTCCCTGTCCAACTGGGATCTACCGTATTTCTTGTCTTATAGTGGCCTGTAGGGCCTCAGAAGTCAACTGAATTCCATCATTGACAGCTCTGGCCACATTTGTGGATACTGTTTCAACTTGTCTGTAAGTCAACCTTGTAAGCAGTTCCTGATCTTTTCTTCTGAACGAGATCCGTCTCACGGATGTGTATATGTCAGAACTGTAATCTATGCCCCTGTATTGTAGACAAATATACATACCTCTAGGTAAGTAGCCTTAGTACATATTTTTAACATTTATATACATTTTTACTTACAAATTATTTATCCAGTGAATCTGTGTATGCACTACACACAGGGATAGCTGTGAATCTTCACATCCTTGACATGTGGCAAAGCATCTTTGAAGTTATGGTTTGAAAGATTTCCTCTACATTGTTGTGCAATTGTTTATTTGCTGCGATGTTAAGATAGACATGATTATTCCATACAATGAGTTGTCAAGTGCGGTAAGGTTGGGGCTTTGTCAAAACCAGCCATTGCAATGGGGCTGGTGATGCTTGTAGACCTCTGTCGATCCAGCATCCTAGTTCATTTTAGGAAATCATGTGCTCAAAGAAAATTATAAACTGGACTCTGTTTTGCTGTATCCAAACACATTCCATGAATGCTGGAAGCAAATGTACATTTTTCCGGTACCAAGTATTGTCACTTTCAAGGTGGCTCCTTGTTAAAGCAGTTCATAAAATGCATTCATTATTGTGGCATTGTTTGCCCTATCATAATTGTTCATGCACCCGAACACATTGTACTGTGTTGTCACACAACACAGTTTGTTTGAGGAAACGCTAACTGTGCCCACTCACACTAACCACAGCTTTGCATTTGAAACAAGAGAGCAAGTGAGTGTCCTGTGTGACTGTGAGAATAGTGATACCATCCACAGTGAAAAACTTATTTCTTAGTTACCAAATACGGTGCAGTCTTAAAAATATTTACATGCTAATTGTACGGAGGGATATGGAAACTTCTCAGGCTTATTATATTTTTTCCTTTTCTGATTTAATTGAACTGTTGTACAAGTATTTTAAACATTCAGTATTAGCTGTGATCAGATAACTTGAAAATATTAACTAACAACAAATCTGTAAGTTTTAAATTAAGTAATAACAAAAAGTCATTGTAGTAAAGTGTTTTGTTATTGTATAAATTTTCATAAGTAAAGTTTATGTAGTTATTTATATAAACAGCAGTGTCCTACTTGATGTTTCTTTTTGGTTTCAAAAGTATTAGTGTCCAATAAATATTGTATATTTGTGGCTCATCAAAACATAATTATGATGTCCATTATATCATACCAAATGAATTTTCAGACTGATTTGTTTAAAAGATTTCATGTGTTTACTTTTGGGTATATAAATAATAACAGTACTAAAATGTTTAGTTAGCTTCTCTGAAAAAAATTGTAGTGTATTATATGGTCTTCCAGCATATAGCTTTCACTATAATTAATAAATGAATTTTTCAGTTTACAGGAAAGGTTTCTAATTACAATCCTCATACAGTTTTGACTTAAGATAATTTTAGGATGATTTCTAAAAAATATCTTAGAAATATGAAAGCAGGTTAAGTTATTGTAATTTATTGGTTGCATTAGCATGTTTAACGTAAGTGAAGAATCATACATCTGTGGTTTGAAATAATATTCAAGAATTAAGATGTATTTAGTAGCTTCCTTTCAGACATTTTTATTGTGAATTCTCACAAACAGTGTTGTGACCTGAATCCTTAACATATGAGGTCTGTAAATAAAACTTCTTGTTTACAATCCAATTATACATGGACTCTTATCACCTTCGAAATAATTCCCTTGGGAAGCCATTCAATGCTTCAAATGGTTTTCCATTTGAAGCATAGCATTTTCCACTCTTCATAGCAGTGTTGGAACTCAGAAACTGGAATATCCTTCAGATGGTCTGTTAGATTTAAAAAAAATGTTTTTACTTTTCTAAAAAGGTGTTCTTTGAGGTCTTTTTTTAAAGTCGGGAATAGGAAAAAGTTGCAGGGACTCAAGTCTGGTGAATAAGGTGGTTGAGGAACTACAGGAATGTCTTCTTTTTTTTGCCATAAACTAATTAATTGAGAGTGCAGTTTGACAAGGTGCATTATCATGATGCAGCATCCAGTTGTCTTTGATGGCTGGTCTCACGTGGGCAACTCTTCTGCAATCTTTCAAGAATTTATCGTTAAACATATTGATTTACAATCTGCCTTGTAGACAAAAACTACAAAATTTTCTGATTTGCTCAACATTGTTGCCACTTTTTACGTTAACAGTCTTCCATAGCGTGGATCGTCCGCAACCAATTCCCGGCTATCTGAAAATGCTTTAAACCACCTAAAAACTAGGACTTGGGACAGAGCGTCATCTCCATATGCCTTTTTCAATTTTAAAAAGGTTCAGTAGCGTTATCACCGAGTTTAACACAAAATTTGATTGCACAATGTTGCTCATAATTAGTATCACTCATTTTTGTAAAGAACAACAGAAACTCGTTTCACGAAAAGTTTTTTTCCGTCTCACATGGCAACAATAGAGTTGAAATATTAATATCTAATATAAATCAGCTGTTCATATAACCATATGTTTACTAGTAATTTTACAGTGTTGCCAATTTGGCTGCCAAAAAACTAATCTCATTACTTTATTTGCAGGACTTGTATATTAATATGTATCAATAATTTCAAGTCTTATGTGAATTTTTTAGTGTTGGAACTATTAATTAATAAAAATGACTTGTTAAGCGTAATATTATAAGCTGTTTGAATAAAAAGCTTTTATAAACCTAATTTTAGGTAATGCATTAGCATAGGTGCATGTAAAATCAGATTTCATTTGTAACTATTTTGGTTTGTTCATCAGTGATTTTTTTTTGTTAATTGCAACATCTAAAGTATTATTTAATTTGATATAATTAATTTTAACTGGTCTGTAAAGAATATATGTAGATAGCCTTTTTTGTCTTTTTAAATATATGTTTTTGTGCCTTAAAAAATATTTATCTCCACTTCTTGATTTCAATTTCTTTTCTTTTTTGAAATGAAAAAAAATTTGCTAAGGGAAAATTCAGTCTCCAGTATTTCATCCTGACATTTTAAGTTATGACTCCTCAATTTTGCAAACAGTGTATTTGCACTTTGTAACAATTATTAAACTACATGTATCCAGTAACTGTTATGTTTGTAGATAATTATTAGGAAATTTAATTGATCACCTAAAATTTAAATGCAATTTTTTTTCATTTAAAATCACATAAAACATTTTCTTTAGGTGTAACAACACCTTTGAAATATATTTGTTACATAGTGTTATGTTCTGTTTTCTACAAACATTTATTGGCATACAGGTAAATAAAAGGATGCATATCTTACTGGTTTAGTTTTTTTACCACAGTTAAAAAGGTCGGGGCTTTTTTAACTTTTTACCAAAGGAGAAAAATTCAGTATCGGGTGGTACTGTCTTCTAATTCACTGAATTCTTTGCTTCAAAAAAAATGGAGAAATGTAACTGTAAAGCAGGATGAATAACTTATAGTGGACTATTTTGTATTAACAGATGTTTTATTTATTACTTGGTCTCACATTTCCCTGTACGTGCCTCCAAGTTTTGCCAATTTTTGCTAGAGCATTATTGCATTATCGTGCTTGAAAATAAATTTACTTCTATTTAATAATAAGTTATAGTGGATTTTGTTTATAATAAAACATTTTTTCCTGATATGCTTTTCAAAGCTCTATTTTTAATGAGTATTTAACTGTTATCATTATAGCATCTCTGAAGTGCGATTAGAATCTCGGACAGAGAACAAGTCATCATTAAGTGTTGAATCTGGTTCATCAACATCAGGATTTGGCTCTGTTGTTACTAGCACAACCGGTAGACATCTTACATGGACTCCGCCTTGTTCAGTTGAAGGTTCAACACCTACTTGGACAGAAGGCACGCCTAGTTTTACTGAATCTTCTAGTTCAGGAGATATAGGTCAGTTTTTCTCAATATTATCATGAATATTCTTATACTTCAGTATTTCCTTTTTAAGATTATTATGTTTAAATGTGAGTTATTGAGTATGAAGCGTATGCTGTTATTTTTTTTTGCTGCTGCTTTGATAAAATACTTGTATTGTGTTGGTGAGTTTAATATACTTAAAGAAAAAAAATTGTTTGTGTTTAATAAATAAGAGTACAGTTGTTGAAAACATTTCCATCTAGAACTTGTTTTGGCTCTTTTTGAAAGTTATTTAGTAAAATATACATACATAAATTGTGTTAAGTTATCCCTAATTTGTATTGTATGTTATTCCTGTTTTTTATTCATTAAGTTTTCAATCGTTTGATATATTCTTTTCATATCTATATTGACTGTTTTTCTTATAACTACTAATTTGTGTATGTTCATTTGAACATTAATAGTGGAACTTCTTGAGCTGGTGTAACACAAATTATCTTTCTGTTGTTTATATTTTGCAACTAAACACCTTTAATTTAATTTTAATAGTTGTTTTCCTATAAAAAATGAAAAAAATTATATTCTATTGCAAAAAAATTGTGGAATGTGCTGTTTGTAACATATCAGAAATAAAGAAATAATGACATAGATAGATGTTGATAAAACTCTTATAGATAGAATATATAAAAAATAATCCTTCCAATGGATACATATAATTTGCATAGAATAACTAAGATTAATGCACTGAGCATACAGCTGGCACACACTTGGATGAAGAGGACGTTTGTGGATTTGATGGCAAGACTAAGTAAACACATCTATAGGATTGTAGATTGAATTAGAAAGGTAAATGTGAGAATCTCACCTTTAACTAATCGAAACATTTCTGGACCCATTTTATATGGACTTTCTATGTTATTTTAATGAGAGGAATATGACTGTAAAGTTTAGAAGGAATCTTGTGGAAAATATTCTTATGATACAAACAAATAAGGTTAGCTTGATAGTTGATAGATATGGTATATGGTTGATAAGTCTGGGTACATGTTAGCTTTTTTGATCAGTACCTTCAGGTCCCCTTGTCAGCGTTATGAGTATAGTTGTAACTAGTTACATCTTGGATCATCAGGCCAGTATTTTTTATTATTAGAATGTAACAACTAATTGGTGGATGGGAGAATTATTCACATAACATTATATTGTAATTGGTCAATAATAAAGCTGTAGTAGAAAATAATTGTTAACTCTTTGCATCACCTGACACTTAAAGTAAAAATCATATCTGTTATTTATATTTAACTTCTGTTACTGTAGTAGTAATTAATTATTTATTTATTACTTTTTATTTTTTTGTTTTGTATATGATATAAAAGAAAGAATTTTACAATAATTGGAAAAGAACTAAATTCTAATAAGATTACTATCAGTACACTAAATTCTAATAAAATTACTATCAGGAGCAGTATAAATCGTGCTTTTATTTCTTGCTCATTACAATTCTTGTTGCCCAAGTAACTACTGTGGACCGAGTAAAGATAACTGAAATTTAAAAGAATGGGTTTCCTCCGAGTAATGTTTAATGTGTAAAAATAATATTATTGATTATACAGTTCTGATTACTTGGAAATGCTTTGAAAAATGACATCCAAAATTTTCTCAGTTTCGTAATTTTATTAACAATAGAATAAAAAATTGAAAATTAGGAAAGTATCATTGATAATGATTCAAGATTTCTTTTTAAGTTGATTGATCTGTTCAACAGAAATCCTTATATAAATGAGGAAATTACATGCAGAAATTGGCAAAAAGAAAATAATAATGCAATAATGCTTAAAATGTTAATTTTTATTCTTTGTGTATGAGAAATGTGATTGCACACTGCTATACCTGCTTGGTGAAATTTTTTGTAGTAGCAGTTGGCTTTTTAGTGTAGTTTGTGTTTTATTGTTTGTTGATCTTTCAGATAACCCTGGTTTTGTTAAGTATAGCCCAGATAATTGGGTTTATACATACCTGTTTACAATGTTATTTGTGCAATACATAATTTATTTATAATTTAATTAATTAATTAAATAATAATTTTCTGTTAACTTGATTTATAATTTATAATTTGTTTAAAATTTATTTATGAGCAAATATAAATAAATAAAAATAAAATGCTCATAGCCTTTACTATAGATTTCATATAAAGCATCTCATTTGGTTAATATTTTAGATTGTTAGAGAAGTAGGGACTCTGGCTTCACCTAGTAGGCACCTCAGCCATCAATTTGGTTCGTTGTGTGATCCCTGGATAGTCCCACAAATTATTAAAACAGGTTTTTTTTAAAAGTGTTTTAATATACTTGTATAACAAAAGCATTCAAATGTTTCACAACGTGATTTCTTACTTCTTTTTATTCATATAAGTTATAAAAAAAAGTTAGACATAAAACTAAATGTATAATTTTTACTGTAGATGTAACAGTTTTGTGTATGATAATTGTTTGAAATATTTAGAGTTATAATTCCTACTTTAAAAAAAAGTAAAAGAATCACCATTTCTTATAGGATTATCCAGTTTCTCATGGAATAATTTGTTTTAAAGAATTATGTTAGTTAACAGTCTATAAAAATGTAATCTTTAGTCAGTATGATCTCATATAACTTTTAATTACAGATTTTTTGTTTATATCATGTTAGATGTACGTACACATGTGTATGTGTTATACCATATAAAACTAAAGAGTATTTTGAATGATCTGTTTGCTTACGTATGACCTAATTTCTTATGTATTTAAAGAAATACAAAGGTTAGAATTGCAAACTGTGCTTATTTTAAAAATTTGTTCAACAATTTTAGAACACTAGAGAAAAATATTTATCAGACAGTGTAGTATGATAAAAAGAGTACATTCTCGTTTCCATTCTTGCTTTACATAGTAAAATATTAGATGAAAAAAGCCTTCAGTCGCCTCCTTTATTAATTTGTGGATTCTTGTTACTTAAACCTTAATATACCTAATAGTACTGTGTCGAACATTGCTAAAATTATGTGTTTTGAATTATTGCATAAATAATAAATCCCAAAAATGAAGTGATGTCTTTTATACCTGTAAATCATTTTTCGTCTATCTGCAATAAGGGATGGAACTTTTTTATTAAATTGTTCAAAACATAATGACATTTGGTGTAAAGGATGTTATTTTGTTATATGGGTTATATTTAAGTTATTGAGCTTTTGCAACCAAAGGATATACAAACTTTGATATGAAATTTAGTAAACGGGTTATATGATTAACAGAACAGAACAGGTTTAAAATTCAAATACAACCGGTGTGAGTTACGACCCATAGATCATTGCAACAATATTATCATAAAATGTTTTGTTAAAGATTGTTTACTATCTTGTACAATTTTCATAAAAAGAAAGATAGAAATTATCTTTTGTTCCTGGAAGCAGGTATTTTTTGTTTTCTAGTTATTCATGTAACAGCTATAGAAGTTCCACTTTTTTATTATACATTTTATTTAATTTATAATTATTCTATCAAAATTGCTCCTTTTTTAAATAGGTTTGTGGATTTTTCTGGTGAATGTTTTGGATTTATAATGTAGATTAGATTAATTGTGTTCATGTTACTGTTTTCATTTGTAGAGGCTGCTTTATTTTCTTATATAAAAAGTTAGGTTTTAGGTAACGGAAATGAGTGTGAGAGTGTTAGTAAAGATGTTTGGTGGTGAGAAGAGCTTAAGAATTAAAAATTATTTATTTGGGTTCTTGATCTTTGTATTGATTCTGAGTGCAAAAGAGATTGTGTTTATCCTTTTTTTTGTTACATACAATTTGTTGTTAAATCTGTAGAATTCAATATTATTAGTTGTTTAATTATTTTATATTAACTATACTTTAAATACCAGATGATAAATTATTTTTATTCAAAAACACTTTGGAAGTTTTTTTAATGTTGTTTACCATACATTTAATGGAATCAAGAAATTTAAAAAAAATTTATATGTGTATTATTTGTATTCAAAAAAAATATATATTTGTCTGTTATGCAAAAACCTATTTATATTGTGTTTGTACAGTGTTTTCAAAAGCATTAATTTTCATCTAACCCCTGCCTTCAGACAGTTAACTGATTTCAGTTTACGTAGTCAAATTATTTTTTTGCAGATTTAGTTACTTATTTTTCAAGAACAGGAAACTACTGTTTAACAGTATGTTTTAAAGTACTTCTATCTTCAAAAACAAGTAATTAAATGTATGTTTAATGTACAAATTGATGATTGCTTATAATATTAAACAAATTTTTTAAATTTTCATTTACAAATAAATGTAAGTATTTTGACTAATGATGTTAGAACAGTTCAGTGTGATTGTTCTGAATAGAAATCCTCGAAAAAAAATTATAGTTATATAAAATTAACAGTTAAATAATGATTGAATATTTTCTTCTATAATAGCAATTATTTTTGGTTTCTACAAAATAAAAATTGATATCTCTAAAACCATCAGTTGCTGTTCAAGGTATAATAAGAATGAAATAAGTAACTTATTGTAGTTGTCAATGACACTAGAATTTTGTTTTTATTTTTCTAAAAAGAACTGTCAAGTGTGTTTTTTTGTGAGAAACATCTTTTTTTACGATACTATTCAGTAGGAGTGAGGAAAACGCAATAAATATTCTCAGTTATAATTTTTTTAATGCTAGTATAAATGCATATTTGGTGTTAATTTTACTACTTGCTAAATTTGATGTAATTTTCTCTTTTTTCTTTTTTTAATGAAAATTCTTTTTATAAAATGATACAAAACAATATACTGAACAAGAATTAACTAAATTTTTTGTTATTATTTATTAGGTTTTATGTTTAATGCTTTATAATATGTAATTGATAAAAATCTGGTTTTACTAGATATATTTCTGTTAAAATATCTATTAATGTTGGATACTGGAAACTTTTAAGTGGCATCAACTGCTTTAAACTACAGGTGGCATAAAGGAACAGGTGATTTAAACAAACATGTAATGAAACTTAAACATTTTTATTTTCATACTTACTTGGCTATAAAATGCTAAAACTGCACCATTCATACACATTTTAAATAGAAGTAATTTCAGAAAGATAAACTACCTGTGAGGTAGTGACCAATCATGGGTATATATCCTTCCATTTGTGATTACAGATTTATTATAGCTTGTGAGACTTCTCTGCAGAGATCACTTCAGTCTCTTCATGATTCTTAGTCTTAATCTCTTCATTTATCCTATAAGGGCAATGAGAGAACATGTAGTGTAAGACATGGTGATTTCACAGACAAATCATATCGCTGTTCCAAGGTATGATGCAGAATCCTAAAAGATGTTTAGAAGTGGCTATTAATATTCTTACATCACAACCTATTGCTTCATTTAAGTCGTAACTTTAAATCTTGTGTTAATATTCTTTTCAAAATATGATGGGACAAGCCTGATCGCGTAGAGCATGTTGCCACGCAGGAAGAAGGTACTATTACAATACCTTCAGTCTGAATGTCAGTCAGTTTCTGACATTCAGATTTTTTTTATTGGCGGGCCTGAATGTGTCTTATTCATTTCTGATCCCTGCAGTTTTAAAATTTTCTACTTCCTTTTTCCTACGTGAGCTAAAATACTGGATTGATATGTCAGATTGAACATAGTCAAGAAAATTTGTGTCAGCCAGCTTCATAATAATTGCCATTTTAATAAATTGCTTTATATTGCAAATATAAAATACGTTCCTGATCAGTGCTCCATTATAATTGAAATTGGTACTCCATTATAATTATAATTATAAGGGGAGTAAAATTACTTCTTAACAGTGCTGTCAATCAAACTATAGCTATAAAATGAATGTTTTAATTGCCACTCTATATAAGATTATAGATTAAAAGAATTAAATATTGTAGCTGAGATGTGTTGGGTTCTTCCACTCATGCTACTTGCTGAAAACATTAACTACTGTTTGCCTGAAAACATTTATTTCCTGTGATAAAAAATTATCAAACTGATAATTTATTTTTATTTTCTAAATAACAGAATACTATATTTATCCAGTAAATTATATTAATCACTATGATTTTAGAAAAAAACTATTGTTATTCACCAAATGGGATTAACAATGTTTCATTTTTATTATTGTTCAATTTGTTTAAAATTTCAGATTTTACTATTTAGAATATATCTAAAGAGATGTTATTTAAAATTTGTACATAATTACAATAGATTTCAACATTTTTGTAGCATTCCATGAAATTATTAAACAAACTGAATGACAATAGGGTCCTGTTTAATCTGATTGCTTGTAATCAGGAGTTGAATTATAATTACCAGTTTTATAACAATAATATTTAATTCAATCAGCCAGCCAAACAAATATTATAAACAAACCGTTAAAACAAACTTTCAAAATACATGACTAAAAAACTATATCTATGTGTGGAAGAGTATAACATAATACAAATTCCATTTTAACCAACAGGATTTTTTTTATAAAGAGATGTGATTACATTATGACAGAATAATTTAAGGAACAATCTTTTTCTTTTTTTTAAGTTAAATTGCTTAATAAATAATATGTTGTAATTATAATAAAAAAAAGGAGCACAATAGTCATAGTTTTCAACAATCAATCTAATAATTTTGCACTTTAAAATATAGACTTGCATAAATTTTTAAAAGAAAAAAAGGATTTTACTGAAGGCATTATTGGAGCATTGTGGGTGGTACACAAAATGATTTCTCGTATACATTTGTTGCAGTAGGGAGGAAACCTGTATGATAACCCTTTGAGAGTTTTTGGTATTATAGCTTGAATGAAGTTATTACTTCATGATTACCATTAAGTTTCGTAGATTAATTACCAGACTTGATACTTGGTTGATAAATTTTTAGAAGTTAAAGTCCCAATTTTTACTAAGTTAAACTCCATTTTTAGCAAGTCAAACCTGGTTTTGTTTTATGTAATTAATGTCTATTTTCTCTCTTTATTTTCTTTTTAATGCATTCATCATAACGAGTTTTAATAAATTATAAATGGATTTCTTTCCTATTCTCAAGGTTCATTTAATTTTTTCTGCATCTTCATCTTTCTTAATTTTTGTCTTGTGATATTTTATGTATTTGTAAATAATAAAATATTTGTAGTGGACAGTGTACTTTCAAAAACATTAATTACTCAAAATAAATCAAAGAATGTCCTTACTTTAATTAACTTGAACAGTTGATGGTTTCAGAGGTGGCTGCTATGTGTTGGTAACAATTATCTCTTGAATTTATCGGTTATAGCATATATTTGAAAAACAAATGAAATATTAAATTTTTCAATTTAAACATTGAAGACAGTTTGTTTTTTTTTTAAGTTACTTGTTATGGATGGCATAGTGTGGTGCTGCAAAGGCTGAATTTGCCACATCTTGTAGTACACGATTTTCTATTGCCATTATTGGTGGGAATTGTAGCTGGTATCACACTTTACACACGAAAGTGATTTGTTAGTGTTTATTTTTGTGTTCTTTGCTATTGGCCAACTCATCATTTTGTAAGAAAAGTTTTAAATATATCTATTGAATAAACATTGATTTCACCACAAATATGAGTGTTTTCTAGTATTTATTTTGTTTATGTATTACTGTTATTACCTGTCTGTCTATTAACCTTTATGACTAGTATAGTTTTATTTATATACTGAAAATTGTCTTTTTAATTTTGATTCTGGTCTATGCTCGATACAGTCAAAACAATTACAACCATTCATTTGTTGATAAATGTATATTGTATGATTACTTGCAGCATATAGTTTCCTAAATTAACATTTAGTAAAATTTATTACTGTAGTATCTTTATTTCTTAAAAATTAACCTTATGTCAACATATCTATTTATAGGGCAGTTTTTTATGCTGTTATTGCTGAGATATTTTGTCTCTTGTTTTTAATTCTTATGAATTACTATCTAAAATGGCAATGGTATCTGTTATGCATTGTGGTATGATCACTATACTGATTATTAAAAAAGAAGTGTTTGATGGCAGTAAGGATAAATTGTTATGAATTGAAACAAAGTTTTATATATTATGAAAGACGAATATTAAAATTTAAGCTAATAATCTAGATTTCAACTAGAAAACAAGTGTCAGTTTTATAAGAGTGTAGTATTACACATCCTATCAGCTTGTATTAAGTTTTACCAGACTGGTTATCTAAGATAATAATCATTAAGAGCCCAGATTGTTAATTTGAGTAATAAATATAAAAATAAAAATCATATCCTTAGATGATAAAAATGAATTGAAAAATCAGTATAAAACATGGAATCAGTTGGTTTCAGAATAAGACATCAAATTAGGATTGGACATATTCATTTGACCATTATCAGTGATGTACTGGGATACCAGCTAGCACAGTACCACCATAAACTGTAAGAAAAAGATAACTTCAATTGTCAGATTAATGTAATCTAAAATCATCTGGCAACTGATGTCTTCACTTATATATTTTGCAGTGAACTTGTAATTTAAATACAAAGGATGAGCTATGCTGAATAGTTATTGAAATAAATCTAACACTGAAAACTGTTAAAAATCATTTACAAAAATAGAATTTTAAAATGGGTGCAAATTTCAGTTAAAATCATCTGAAATCTTTTTTGTTAACATGTAGCCTTTCTAAAACTACATAAAAATGTAAACATGCCTGTTCTACCATGCAATCACCAGCATGAGGTATCTCCCATGCTTTACTTCTATACAGTTGAAAATTAATTTTTACTTCTACTGTTCAATACAGTTTTTAAATAAAGTCATGTAGTTTAGTGCAATGAAGCATAAGATAAAAAAAGTTTAACTACAACCTGGTAGAATGTATACTGTGACAGTTTGTAATAGTGGTAATTATTACCTTTAATAAAATAACTCAAAATATTAAAGAGCTCATGTCTCCTTTGTGAATTTATGACTGGCATTCAGTATATTGCTTTGTTGTAAATGTAATGTCTTTACCCAAGTAAATTAATCATGTAAATAATAAAATCCCTAAAAAATAAAAAATAAGTGCATAATTATAGAAATAAATATAAAAAGGTAGTAAAAGGAAGTCAGTGAAATTAAATTAAAATAAATAAAAAACTACTGTTAGTAAAGTAAGAAGATAGATTAAACCAAAAACAAAATTTTAAAAGAAAAGTATTGAATTATTTCTCGAGCTGGGGATTGCACTGTTGTCTTTACGTAACATAATTTTAAGAAGGACTAAAAGGCATGCTTACACTTCCAATAACAGGGAATAGATCTTTTCCTATTATACAAGGAATGGAAAAGTTTGATTCCCTTTATCTACTGGTAGTGGTAGTTTAGTAATCAAAATTCATATCTAGTTTTAGATTTATTGTAAACAGTTCTTGAGGTTTTCTCTTTTTTAGATTATAGATAATTAAAATTTTGTGAAATTCACTTAGAGTGAATAAATAATATACTTTAAGAATTTGGTCTTAGTTGTTGTCATAGCTATTAATTAAAACTTGCTAGAATGGTAATATTGGCAATTATTTTTATAATTTGTTAATATTGACCATGTTGAAGTAATTAATGATTTGATGAATAAATTATTTAATTTTTTTAAGACATGTATTTTTCTGATTAACGTTATACATTAACAAAATGGTTTTCGGTGAGTAAATTACTTAAAATTATGTTTGTTTATGTTAACAATTTTTATCTCTAAATCAGATGCATGAAAAGTGCATTTACATGTTCTTATAAGAAAAGATTGTAATCACTTGACTTAATAGCGTAAATATAATTTAAAAACTAGTATTTTTAATTTGATTTTTAAAAATGCTCAGTAATTGCTATTTTATTTTCAGATTATTTGTTATATACTGTGTATCCTTGCAATTCTAACCAATAATTTTGTTTATATATAAATATATCAGTTCAAAAAAATTGCAGGGTTAACTTGATTAATTATTCAGTTTATTAATAAAGTTTTTTCTTAGTTTCATGCATGATATAGTTTACCTATTGAATTTTAACTCGTACTAAAATTTCCACTGTTTCTTTTAATGATATTTAGTTTATAATATTTTGCAAATTCTTATCCTCAAGGTATATTTTTCTACTTATTTTTTATTCGGTTTTAAAATATTTAATTGGTAATAATTTATAGACATTATTTAGTATTTATATATTTTGCTAGTTTTATTTTACGATTATCATTTATAGAAATTAATCTTTGTAAATATTTTTATATCATTATTAATCGTGAGTTGTGATTCTTTATTTTTATTAATTGTTCTGCCCTGAACTAGCTCATGTGTTTCAGTAAAGAATGTCATCTATTTTTTTTTCTTGTATTTTTATTTATTTATTTTTACTTTTTTGTAACATGGTCTTGCTCATTCTCATTACTGTATAATTTATAATACTGTATGATAATTTAGCTTGGTCAGAGCTTCAGTTCTACCAGATTATGGGAAGTTATAAAAAAATTTTTTATTAGCAAATCCATTCTTTGAAATCTTATATAATTATTGTGGTTTTTTTATAAGAACTTTGTTCTGAAAAACTACAACATTAATATCAACATTAAAAGACCTGTTTGTAAAGTCCGTTTAGCATATATGTAACCTGCTTTACGTACAGTGATTCTACAAATACAAAATGATTTTTCAGTACTTTTTTGCATATATATAAATTATTATTCTCTTTCATTTTTAATCTTCCGTTACTGGTTCTTTTTTCTGTGGTTTGAATGTGTTCTGGAATGTGATTTTTCAGGAATAATATAAACATATAGTAAATACTATCTTTTTCATGGTAGATTTCATTTTTAAAAACAAAAAGGAGCCTGTAGATCTAAAGCGGGTTGACCATTCTTTGTCAGAAATTTATATGTAAGAATTTTTAGTGTACCACATTCTTAAACACTGCCTCTGTTTCTCCCTGTCTCCCTTATTACCTTATTACTGCTTATTAAACGTATTTACTGGCAATTTTACTTCATTTGATAAATTGTTGATGCTCTGAATCAAAATACTTGATTGGCATAATTTGAGCAACTTTTAGTATGCTAATTTTTAATTTCTGCGGTGATGTTTCCCCACCATTACTCTATAAGCAGAACATCTTACAGATTTCTGTATGAGTTTTCCTCAATTTTAAATGAAATGTCATTCATTGAAGCTAGTAAGCAGAGCTTACGTTCCTAAGTTATTTTGGGTAAAAAAAAGTTTTTACTTAAAAGAAATTGCCATAAGAACCAAATGCATTTTTATGTAATAGATGTTTATTAGAACTAATCAATATTGAATAATGTGATAAGTGACATTTTAATGTTAACGAATCTTGATCAGAATCAATACTTACAGGTAGCATAAAGTACCATTTTCGATAAACAATACTAAATGTTTGGTATTCTGTTGGACAGACTTTGTGTTCCATAATTACTTCAAACTTGATGTTTGAACAAGAAAAACAATAAAATGACAATAATGTTATAATTGTAGTTAATATAATCAGAAAATTGTTAAGAAAGATATAAATATATATTAAAGTAGGTAGAACTTGTTATTTGTTCAAACATTAATTATATTATTAAGTTTTATGGTTCCCTTGTTAAAATGAAGTCTGAATGCGTCTATATATATTTTTTTAAATTTGATCATGTGGTCATTTGTATGTGAACATACTGATTGAACTTATATTTAGCACCTGTACGCTGTACGAACTTAGTTTATCCTAGATCTCTGTTAGTTCTTCACTAATTTGATAGTTTGTATTACTGTTTATTTTAATTTTATTGGTCATCCCCTTTTTGTGTCCACCGTGTTTATTAAACTGCATTTCCATATTGTAACATTTTCTTTTTCTTGGGAAATTGTATTATTTCTGTATTCAAAAAATAACTTGACCACTTAACACAGTAAGGGAAAACCTAAAAAAAAAAAACTAATACCAATAGTCCACCTTTTTTGCAATCCTGCATCATCAGTTAGTACATAATTCTACAATTACTTCAACAAATAACAAAAACAAAAAAAAAGATAACTTCAAAATTTAAAAATTTTGAAAAACAAACTCTAATGACCACAAAATTTGTAACAACACAAATTCACTGCCATACTTTTATTGGTTTTTGAGTTTAATCAGCAATATATTGATGAATTATTTGAATTTTCAGAAAGTTATTTTTATATTATTTAGAAATTACCTTTGTTTAGTGTGTTAAACAGTTTAATGAAACATCTACATTAAAAGAATGACTATTATACTGTAACGAAGAAAGATAAATTACAATTTTGCATTGTTTTTTAAAAATATTAATAAAGTCAGTTATTAGATTTATTTTTTGGCACAACATCGTATCAGTTGAATTATAATATAATAATATATTTATCATATGAAGTGTCCAGCATGTTCAGGAAAGAGGATTACTATTTCTTTTTGGAAGAAAATGTGTAGAGCACATACACTTATTAACATAGCAACTGATTATACAAATTAAACTACAGTAGTAAATATTGTAGATTATATTAAATACTGCATTGGACAGACTAGATATTAATTCACTCACAAGTACAAGGAACATATACAGGCTCTATATAACAAAATAAAACTTTGCAGATTACATCATAGAAACAGGACGACATTAATTACAATATGCAGATTTTACACATAGGATATAAAACAATAATCTCAACACGGTTGAACAATATGAAATTTATAAACAAACATAATTTGATAAAAAACATCATTAATTTGCCTTAACCTTTTTAAGACTGGTGCTGTTAACAATAGTGTTTCCTTATACTTGACTGAAAAAAAAAGGATGCGATTATTAAACCTAGGAAGATAAAATTCTATTAATTTGAAAGAGATTTGTGTAATATTTAATAACAAAAGATTCATAATTTTTAAGTTTACTTTCACATTAAAACTTGCGTACTACTGCTTAAAGGAAGTTAAGTTCAAAAGAAGAAATTTTACCAATCCTAATTAATTAGTGATCATATAATGACTAGTAGTTTTTACATCTGAGCTTCTGAAGACATTGATTGGGATTAGTATAAGTGTAATGTGACATATCAAAGGTTGCACAAAACCAAGATGATGTTGCCATAAATGCAGTTTCATTACATTCTGAATTTATTCATGATAAATATTTATTTGTGTATTCTGTTTATTCAACAGATCATGTAATTATGAAGAAATAAGATTTTTCAGAAATCGTAATTGATTTTTTTATTAAAAACTTTAATAGTATGTTTATTATATTAACCTATAACTTGTTCTTTCTTATTTTTAAATTCTAAATACATATTAATTTGTTTCTTTTTCAAAAGTTCATAAAGTTCACTTAATAAAGTATAGCCTCAAAAAGTGTTTTACTGCATTTGAAATTTATTTAAACAAATTTTGTTAGATAATTTGCACAATTATTGAGAGTTAGATATAATTTACTATTGTATTTATTATACGTGATCCATTAATTAAATTTTATAGCAGGTTGGTGTATATATATATATATATATATATATATGCAGAGGAAAAATTATTAACATAAATGTAAATATGCAGGGTTCTTTAGTGTCCACAGAAGGACTTGAATACATTAAATAACAGCAATAACATGGGGAATACATACTCAATACATTTATCATGTATTAAAAGTAAAATAATCTTAAAAATGTATTGTTTTTATATTGCTATATCATATTGCTATCAGAAGTAAAGTAAAAATATAATTTTAGTAAAATATTGAAATTAAAATCACTTTTTATGAGAGAATTATGGTTTATAAAAAGTTTTATGATTGGTTTACAAGAAGTTATGTAATCAAGGTGTGCTGGATAAAAGTAATTAGTTTTTTCATAGGTATTGTTTTTGGAGCTTTTTCAGGTATTAATTTATTGAACTATGTTGTGAATTTACTAGTTTGTTTGTTTGCTCATGTGTGCCTGCACACACAAGCATGCACACAAACACTGTTGATATCACATTGTGCAGTTATGAATTAAAAATTAATGTCTTTTCTTAACTATTATCATCCATAAAGAGTGTATCTGAAGAAGAATTAGAACACTCTGATAGGTAGATCATTGAAATTCAAACAAAAAAATTATGTATGAGGTGGTGTGAAAAGTTCCAAGCCTCAACAGGATGGCGTTAGTGAGCTTCAATGGCATTGCATGATTCCATTCTTCATAGTTTACTATAAAAGTTTCAAGTTGCTGCATCATTTAGTATAGTATTTACAGTCTGTCAAGTGGAAAATTAGGGAATTTTTTGGAAAATGGAAAAATCTGGAAATTTTTGCATTGATTAAATACTTTTTTTCTGAAAGGCTTAAGTGCAAAGAAAATTAAAGAAGAGCTTGATACAACATTGGGAGATTCTTCTCCATCAAATACAAAGGTAGATTTAAACGCTGGATTGCAGAGTTTAAAGTGGGAACTCGCATTAGCGATGAACCACACATTGGATGCCCTTCTGAAGTGACTATGCCAGAAATAATTGAAAAAGTGCATAAAATTGTTGTGGTGGATTGATAAGTGACAGAACAAGTTAGCAGAATCTGTAGGCATGTCAACAGAACGCATGCACAATATTTTACATGAACATTTGGATGAGCAGTGTGTGCTAGATGGGTGCCGCATTTGTTCACACCCAACCAAAAACATTTTTGGTGTAATCCAGAGGAATTTTTACATTGATTTGTGATTGTTGATGGGACTTGTGTTCATCACTACACTCCCGAGACAAAACAGCAGTCAGAATAATGGGTTGAAAAAGGCCAACCTGCTCCAGAAAAAGTGAAAATGACTTTTCACACAAAAAAGTTATGACAACTGGTTTTTGGAATGTATATAGAAAAATTTTCATTGATTATCTTAAAACGAGTGAACAATAAATGGCGAATACTCTGCGACTCTATTGTAGTATCTCAGCAATGAAATTGAGAAAAAATGACTGCATTTGACAAAAGTAAAAATACTTTTCCATCAAGACAGTGCTGTAGCTCACATTTCAGTTATTGCAATGGGAAAAACCAACGAATTACAGTTTTAATTGCTACAACACTCCATATTCTCCTGATCTTGCTTCCAGTGACTATCACTTGTTTCCTAACCTAAAAAGCTGGCTTGGAGGGAAGATATTTTTGACCAATAATGAAATTATTGCTGCTGTAGATGGTTATTTTAAGGAGTTGGATAAATCAACAAATCGAACTAGCATAAGCACTCTGTGGAATGCTGGGCTAAGTGTATAGATTTCAAATGTTGTTTTCTTCTCCAGGACCAGAATTTTTCACCCTATCCTTGTATTTAGCTCTGTTTTTTGCTTCCAAAATTTTGCAAGCAAAGACGCGTGCGTTGTGCTTATGTAATGGTGTACTACTGATATGAAATGAACCAGCTTGGCCTAGTATACACATATACTTACTATCAGGAAGGAATTAAGTCATTATGATTAAAACGTGATCATCCTGTTTGAAGGAACTGTATTGGCTCTGCATATACATTATCAGACATGATTGCATTGAATTATAAAAAAGATATGAACATGTCTTATAAAATAAACAGTTTGTATGTATTAACATAAGTTTGTTAAATGTGGCTTGGTATCCAACTACTGGAATCATAAACAGTCTCTGAATGTAGTATAGGAGAATAAGATTATGTTTTCCTAAAAATTACTAATACATAATCTGTACCGAAGGTGAGACGGTGGATGAGTTAGAGAAAAATCTTATATTATTGTACCTTGAGAAATTGGAATAGGCTGTAATCTAATCCTTGTGATGATAATGAAGAAGAAATAGAGTGCTGGAGAACTGTAACCCTTTATATACTTAAGATTGAAATAGACTAATCTCTCAATTAATCAATCTTATATTTACATGACAGATTTTTTCAGTGTAATAAGGTGTCTGAGAAATGTTTTGCCCATGCTTGAAATGAATTACACTATCTTTTATTATGACCTCAATTATTATATCAAGAACCTTTAGAGGAAGTTAAAAAAAGGTGTTTTGTGATTTTAATTATTAAATTAATAATAATGAACTTTTATATAATATAACCTTTTTACCATTTATCTTTTTTTTTAAAAGTATCTTAAGTATAATAAATTTTAGTAAAAAAAATGGTACTTACGTATTAACGCCACCGCAGCTACAGCTTTATTTAAAAACAAAGTAGTCAATCGGATTTCAGTGGAAAATTAACAGTGTCTTTATTAATTTTAATAAATGGTTATTTATATTTATTTATTTTATAAATATAATTTAACCTACACTCACTTCGCTCGTTAACCTTGATTAATTAACACTGTAATCTTTTGAGTATTTATTTAATAAATTCAGTAATTATTGCAATTATTTATTATTTAAATAATCAAAACACTCCTGTTAATTAGTCAAGGTTAGCGAGCGTAGGTTAAGTTTGGTTATATGTTTATAAAATAAAAAATAACCATTTATTAAAATTAATAGAGACTGTGTTTGAATCTATGTTAAACTCTATATCAGCCCATTTTCCACCGAAATCCGATTGACTACTTTGTTTTTAAATAAAGCTGTAGCTGCGTTAATACATAAGTACCAAAAAAATACACAGCAAATTATGTGTTAAATGAGATAAAATCAATTTGTAATTTGATTCTTACTGATTTAAGTATAACAAATAAATTTATTTTTATTCACTTAACCCTAGTAGTTAAATATACAAGCACCAGCAATATATTTACATATGAGTAAATAAATCATATGGCCATTTACCATATAAGTATCATTTACATATGAATTCTAACAAAACAGCTTCACCAAGAGGGTTGAGGCTGTGTTGAATTTAAAAAAAACTGTTGTTATAAAAGTTTTTTCAAACTTTTGTTTCATCTAATTTTTTACTATATACAATCTTTGTATATAGATTTAAAAAATCCCGCTTTTGCCAAAAGAGGATCAGATAAAAATTTATTTTAAAAAATCATAATTTTTAAAAGTGCACATTTTTTTATTACTGTTAGATTTATTAATTTTTTGATAAAATGTATCTTAGCACATCAAAAAATTATTTTTCATTTAGGAGAAGGCTAATCTGTAAATATTTTTAAGTTATCACAGACATATCGTTAAATTTCAGTCTGTAATAAGTATTATTGTTTATTTGCTGAAGATCTCATCATTATAGCCACAAGTCTCATGTCTCATTGTAGTTCATTTCATTCTACTTTAGGATATACAACCTGATAAATTCCTTCTGCAAATTTTGTTGAAGTTTTGTTGGTGCTTGTGTTTGATCTTGGAGGAAAAATGGTGATAGTGGGATTTTAGGTTTATTTCCTGTAAAAATGATAGATGCCATGAAATAGTTGTATTTTGGCTATCTATTGATAAAACTTAATTTTATATGAAGAGATAAGTTTAAGACAAATTTGACTGCTCATCTACTTATTGAAATATGAAACAATTTATCTTTGTATTAAATTACTAATAATGACTTGCATGATTTTTGTAAAATGATAATTTTTGCTGTATGTGAACATTCCTCTTCAGAATCACCAGTAATTAAATAAATTAAAAAATAGTCAATCTTTAGTAGATTAGTACAATCATTAAACATACTTTGTTTAATAACTGAGGAAATTCTGCAGATCAAGAGTATAACCATGTTTAATAAAATATAGTTTTTACTGAAATATATTATTCTTTTGCCAATACATTTTTTATGGTTAATTATACTTCAAATCACAATTTAACATAGTAGCCTTCTTCATATCTAGTTAAAAATGAATGAATTTACCCAAAATTTTGATGCTGTGTCACCTTAACAGTGGGATTTAAGAAGAAATCTTGAATAATAATAACAATAAATAATAAATGTCTTATAATTATTATATGTTTTCTTGAAAAATTGGAAAATTGTTTCTCACATAGATTTACTTTTAAGCACAAAAAGGAAGGATAATTCTGCCATTTCATGGCTTTGTAGATTTAAATTTCCATAGATAGCAATGTTGGTCCAGTTAAAAAAAACTCTTGTATTTGTAGACAGGTTGAGAATTGAGGTGTACGAGTTACATCTTAATTGCGATGTAAATTTTTGAAGGAAGTGTCTAGAATTTAATCTCTTTTTTGTTCGTTAATGATCTACTTTTGTAAGTGTGATGATTGAGAGAGGTGATAAGTGAATTTGTACTTAAGTAAATAGAATTATAACTGGAAATCATACATAAAAGTATTGATGAACCATTAATTCTCTTAATATTAACAGTCTTTTCTTTGAACTAGGAGTGTAATAAAATCTTACATAATAGATTACATTGTTATTTTACTGTAAAAATCTTATTCAGCCTATTGAATCGTTGCTATTGTTAACTCCATAGTCGGCCTGTAATTACAGTTGTAATAATTGAACACTTAAAAGTGTTAAAAGTAGTTTTGAGAGTGGAGGTATACTCTGAAACACATCAACTATGAATGTTAGAGTGACAGTGTTAGGAAGGGCAGAAATATCACTCAAATCAATTATGACAATCCTAGTGGAAATACAAAATACTGTGAAAATTTTACATTTGTAATAACCATACCAAGGGTTATATATACCAATGAAAATCCATGTACACAAACAGAATTCGATTAAGTTTTCTAATTTTGATAATTTCTGTGGTTCTTTTATTTGATTTAGATCACTGTACATATATAAAAAAGATGTAGTACTGTGAACATAATAATGATTATAATTATTGCTCGCATTGCAAATATTTTATATTACTCGTACAACCAACCTGTAACATTGTATGTTTTTGTTCATATTTTACCAGGATTTCTCCTGTAATTTATGTAAGGCTTATTTATTTATTAAATTTTATAGATTTCTTATTACATTCTTTTAGTATAATTAAACGTTGCCTCTATTTTTTTTTTCGGTTTTGTAGACTTTGTAAGATTGTTTGACAATAATAATATCGGTTTTCTTTTCATTAATTAAAAATTATATTTTTTCTGTAAGCAGATTTATAAAAGTATTATCTAATAAAATTATTTTAAATGTTTATGGAAAAAAGCTTATATTTATGAATAGATTAGTTAATTCATTTATATGTGCGCACACCCCTTGTATGTTATTAATTGAAATGTCGTTAACGGTTTGCATTGTTATTATTTTTTTCATTTATTTGTTGTATAATTTTAATGTTGTTTACAACATCCATATTATGTTTAAATGTTTTATTTAGCATGTAATCGCATACAAATAGTCTTGTTATAAAACATTTTTTTTTTGTTAAATAATTATATTGTGTATTTTACTTGTTTTGCATGTTATTTGGATAGTTAGATATTTGCTTTCATGTTTCTGTTTTGCTATTTACTCAGAAAAAAAATATATATGTGTGAGTATTTATAAAAAATTTTTATACCGTTTATATACTACTTCTTCCATATTCTACTAGAAATTAAAATATGATTCTATGAAAAATGAACAGAAATATACTGTCTGAGTAAATATTCTTGTGGTTAAGTTAGAGGATAAATATCTCAAAAATGAGCTATCAAATTTAATGAATTGTATGTAATAATAATTTTCATATATTCTATTGAAGAGAATATTTTTAGTAAATTTGATTTAAAAAAATTACCTGTTTTTAGTCTTATTCTTGCAGAATCTATAAGCAGACTATTTAAAATCTTGAAGCTTTATATTTAGGGTTTTAAATGGATCTACTAATTCACAAAATGTAACGTTTACACTTTCTGTCTTAATGCTTTTTATGAAGATGTACCTCTGTAACTATAACTTTTAGAGGTGTGGCATGCACTGTATATTGTTATATCATGAATTTGTTACTATAAATTAAATATTAAGATAAAGTTATAATGAGCATAAGTTTTATGACAATTTTTTAAATTTATAATTTCATGGTGGGTACGACCAGGAAGAAAGATCAATGTTCCAGATTGCTTTTGGCTATACAATTTTATAGATTTCTCATCAGTCAAAAGTTGATCATTCAAAAAGAATGTGTCGTAAAGGCATGTCTCCCTTCACCCTTCACAACCTATAAACGGTTTTTCATTTAGAAAATTATAATTTTAAAACTTTGATCAAAACTTCACTTCAATATTTAATGTATAATGTTGAATTTATATCAAATATGATACTTTATATTCCATATCTGTGAGTAGAGATGTTTTGTTTTCCTAAAAATCATAATAAATGGAAACATATAAAAGTTTATATTGTGCTCTGTAAAGCCATTTAAATGGCTGAAAAATAATTCATCAATATTTGAAATGATCTGATTGTGAATTTCACAAATTATAATTAACCTGACCAGGCCTTTGGAATTGGAGCTTTAAAAATATTCTTTTTTTATTTAATTAACAAAAAAACTTTGTAAATAAGGCATCTTATAAATTTTCAAAGCTAATCAATCGCTGTAAAATTGAACTTTTTATGATTTTTATTTGAAACCTGACATTTTTTCAGAAATATTTATATTTGATCTTGACCACTGACATTGTCTAGTCGGTTTGTAATCCACAACATCTAATATAAAATAAATTTTTATTTTTGTTTGTTATCTGATTTTAATGAGTAGATTATAGGTAGAATAAAACTTATCCCTACTAAATTTTCTAATCACTTAACATCATTCTGTACTAACAGATTAATCTAATCTTTTGAGAAAAGAAAGAATTCAGTAATTTAGTTAAAAACTTATATCGGTAAAATTTATCTGTTGGATTTACTTATCTTCATAAAGATGATTATCATAACTTATTCAAGGAAATTTATATATTAAATAGTATAGAACATTTTCTTTATCATTTTTTTTTTATTACTTTTATGTCTTTAAAACTGAATAAGTCTGATTAATCTTAAAATCAGAACTATGTTATTTACAGTTTTGATTTTTAACATAGTTAAAAAAAATAATTAATTATGCATCTGCAGTCACATATATATATGTGGTATAATTATTGTAATTTTCACTTTTTAAATTAATTATAGGCATGGAAGTTATATTGTTTCCCAATGTACTTAGTTTTATTCTATAAATGAACAACATAAAATTTATGAAATTTATTTGTTTTATGTTGTGATCTAGTTTCAAGGGAAAATTACAAACATAAAAATTAATGTTGTATACTTTGTCCACCTACTTCTACATTTTTTCCTCTGTAATATTTTAATTAACATGAAGCAGATCTTTTCCTTGTTTATTATTTTGCTTCGTGATCTTCCTTATTTACTGTATAATGTTGTATACAGTTGGTTAATTATATTTTTTACAGATAAGTAAAAAAGTAACATTTGTTTAAAGTATTCATTTTTACTTTCCCAGTTACTTACTATGAAACAGTATACTATAAGGGAAAGTATTGAAATAGGACATTCTAATTTTTAATTTTGGGTTCCTGATTTTTTTTAAGATTATGTTGTCCAAAAATTAGAAAAAAGTCATAAAGATGCAATTCTGTATGTATAGGTAGGTATGTGTATATAGGTATTTATGTGTTATTGACTATTTTGCTTAATATCTCTGGAACAGATTAATATAGTCATGAAATTTAGTTTGGTTACTCTCAGATGTGCGGCATTAATCTTACTAAATTTTTATGAACTTATAACTAATTTAAAAGAAAATTTGAAAACTCTTATTGATGTTTTTGTATCCTAAATTATCATTAGTGGGTCCACTCCCCACCTGAAAAAAAATTTGGATCAAAATTTTGGGTATGCAATTTTTTTGTTTCTTAATTTTTTGAGGTCTCCCAAGTCCAAAATTGCAGAAAAAATTGCTAGATGGAGTTCTGTGTATGGATGGGTGTGTACATACACACTGGCAACTATTTTGCCTAATATCTGGAATGAGTGAACATATAATTATGAAATTTGGATAGTTACTTGTGCAAACGTGGCTTTAATGTTATTAAAGTTTTATGAAAACCAGATTAGGTGATGGGGTTAAACACAGCTGGGAAAATATTACTACAATTTTGCCAAATTTTCTTATTAAAAGTAATTCTTTTCTGCTTATTTTCTTGTTCCGAGATTCAATTTGCAAAATCTTTTCAAAATAGTTAAAATTGCTTTTAATTTATTACATTTTATTTTCATATTTTCTAACACACACATACATATAAATTATTATGTGTATGTATATACACATGTGTGAGCATGTGTACATACACACACACACACACAATCAATCATTACCAGTAAAGTTATCAGATATTTCCTTTCTTTTGACAACTAAAAGAAGTTAAAGCACCACTTTTTCCCCAAGAGATCTAAATAATGCATAATTATCAAGTATGGTAATGTTGTTAAATAGACTTATAATTTTTGAGATGTTACAAAGTTTGATCTTTTGGGTTGATGAATTCCTTTCCCCAGTTGTTTTTTCAATTTTTTTTATGAGATTATGGCTCAACTGCCATAATCTCTAGCCTAAATGGAAATTTCTAGCGTATGAAAAATACCATGCCTAACTGGGTTTCAAACTTGGGACCTTCAGATGAAATAATGATTATTTATTTACTTCTTTCAAGATGAGATAATGAACTGGTTTTTATAATAAAAATTGTGGATGATCATAAATTTTTCTGTTATTTTTTTAATTTATTTTACAGCTACGTTAAAAAATTTGAAGTGCATGTTGCAAGTGTGTGTTTTTGTGGGCATTAATGTTAGTGCAGATAATTTTACTTTTGTTTTTTTAATTAAACTATTTTTATACTTATATTTATGAGTGCAAATTTGTGTAAGTCCATGATTTTATTGCATGTTATTATGTTGTTTATATTGTTGCTTTTGTATGTGTGTTTTGTGATTGTTAATTACTTTTCCATAGAAGGATTATTATTAATTGCAACTTTTGTGTTCTGAATGTTTTTTTTGTAATTTTATGTAATTAATCATTATTTTATGCGCCATATAATATATAAAATGATATATGTTGAATAAGATTTTTTGTTAATGTTAATTGTTGAATTTATTTTTAATCTGTATGTAATCTGTCCTGGAAGAAAAAAAAACATTAAATAATCAGTAGATAAAATAGTTAAAACCATTTCTGAAGAAATGTATAATCTGAGAAACTTATTGGAGAAATATGACTTTAAATGTGGATAAAATTCTATAACTTTCTAAAATTGTGTGTGTTGTGTTTCTTTTCTACTGTCAGTTAGTAAAATAAACTAAAAAAAAAATAAATGAGCTTTGTTCAATAAAGATCAAATTCTCTAAGACGAGAGTTCTTTTCAGTTATCTTTTGAAGTTATTTTATATATGAATGAATAATTATTTTTTTTTTTTATAAAAAAAGTAAGCTCATTATTAGAATATAATTATTTAGTTATATTTTTAAAAAAAAATATCTTGTTACAGTAAAAGTTATGATATTATGATAATTTTTTGGTGGTAAATGTAACATTTTGTTTTGATTTATTTTTATTGTAGGATATCTATTAGCATTTATAGATCCTGTTTTAAAACATTTTCCATTTCTATAAAAAAGAAATCACAATGCCTTTCAAATCTCTGTTATTGTCATCATTTTTTTTAATTACAGCTAATAAAAAACTACCTACGTTTGTCTCTTCTGTGCATTTGTACCAGTTGTATTATATTTTTACCTGGATGAGTTTGAAGGACATCATCTAGAATTATAATAGTCCATTAACTGCTTAATGACTAATCTTTTCTTATTCAATTTGGCCATTTTGGGCCAATGGTTTCCAGATCTCAGCTATTTTTAAAGTAATAGTTATTGCAGTAAAGAATGGTTATTCTGTTAATTTTTTTTTTCATTTTGATAAAATTAATAAAAAATGTTTATAATAATTAAAAGTAATCATGATTACAAAGAGGGTAAGATATTTATTTGAAAGATAAAAAAAAATAGCTCCTGCTAAGAAGAAAGTGCTGTATTTAATAAAGCAGTGTTATAGCGTATCCTTTTTTAATAACTGTTGTGGAATCCTGGTTGAGAGATAAGGTGATAGCTAATGATTTTCTTGTAAAAATTAACTGTATATTGCCTGTACTATCAAAAATATTTAATGTCATTCTAGTTATTACTAAATGAAATGTCTATTACTTGAAAGAATGTCAATTGAATGGAAATCGGTTGGTTAACTTGAAAAAATGCCCAAATTGTATAAGGACAATGAAAAAAAGATTAGTTATTAAAGCAGTTAATTGGCTGTATGTTTAATTTTATACAGACATAAAGTTGAGTTAGACTAAAAAGTAATTATGAAAGTGCAGTTTTTTTTTGTTTTCCCTAATTTTTTTGAAGAAAAATTTTAGCCTGGAGATGAAATTACATAGGTTAATAGAAACTGACAGCAGCATAAAATGAGCACACTCAATTTTTTGCCTTTATTATGTAACAAGTTATTAACATTCAACTCATTAGCAAAAATATAAAACAGCTATTATAGTTCTTAACAAGTTTGTAGAATTGAGTTCTGTACAAGGATTTTTGATAAATTTGTATGCATGTTTTACTTTTTGTGATACATTGAGGACATAACTAATGTATAATTTTTTATAACCGTATTCATTTCCTAGATATGAAGAAGTAGTGGCTTTGTTGTGCTTCATTGTTTTTCATTATTAAATGTGAATTGTAGTTGTTCATATATACTATCATATGAAAAATAAATGTTATGTATAATACCCATGATTAATAGTTTATTTATAGCACAATCTACAAATACAAGATCTAAATATGACGGTATTAAACGATAATTAAAAAAAAATTTCAAAGTAAGCAGATCTGCTATTAAATCTGTTTCTTAAAATTTCATGAAAATTGTTTTAAGAATCATCCTATCCTACTAAATGGCATTTGTATTAGTGCCTGTGTTGCGTCCCCCTTAGCTTAGCACCGGATTGTACTGATCACAAGCGGAAAATCCTGATTCATAAGTACATATCTTGTGGTGGTCAGGTGTATATAATTGTTATATTATTATATATTGATGTACTGTATATATACCGATATATATGTTGCAAATGTGATGAATGGCTTAAAGAGTGGGGTGCAAACACGCATAAGAAAAAATTGGCGAAAACATCAAATTTTTAATTTGAAGCTATGAATTTCACATAATCTTACATATCACCATCAAAGCATTTTAAGACCGATACCATTCTAAAATTATTTTTTACCTTTTAGTGCATTTAATTTAAGGATGATGTTTTAAATTTTTTTTTACATACTTTTTATTTATTTATGTGATTGTTTGTTTTCATAAAATAATGAACTGTAACCAAAAAGTAGGCATCGGAATGTACCGATCACTAGTGGAAAATCCCGATTTGTTAGTATCAATTTCTAGAGTTAAATTTCTAATTTATCATCGTTGTATAAATTTTCATAATTCAAAAAAACGTTTAACACGAGAGGTAATCAATTTTGGACACCTAATCCTATTCTGAGATGCTGCCTGCCAGGGCCTAGCTGCAGAGGCAGCATGCCCTGCAGCTCGTTATAATAATTAAAATGAAACAAATTTTTGAAAATAATACAGGCTTTTTTAATATTCATATTTTTACTGTGCTTTAATGTGCAGAAAATAATAAAATACTCCAAATAAAAAGTGAGAGAAAAAAATAATTTCAGTAATTTTCTGAGTTGTACATTTTAACTGTTTATATTATCATGTATTATTTTATTTTAGTTGATTTGACTGAGATCCATTCAACGCTAAAGCATATCATGAAATATCCTGCTTTACCATACTGGCAAAAGCACGTAATGTTTCATACAATATTGACTTATTAATATTGTCGTGTGACCAGGATATTGAGAGACTAACAAAAGCAAATGCTTATATAAATACAATTTATTAGGTTAAGAGTATAAGAAATAAGACAAATCAATAATAATAATAATAATAATGAACAACAAACAATAATATTAAGAATAAAAGTAATAACAATTACAACAATAAAAATAGTAATAATAATAATAGCAAATAACAACCAGAACAATAACAATAATAATTAACAAATTACATACAAATTAGTATTTCAAAAGACAGGATCTGTTTAAAGGTAGTTAAATCATGAAAACCAGAATACAGTCTCATTGGCTAAAGACGTTATAATGACTGCTAATACGAGGGTTATTTTTTTTTCAAGGTCCGATCGGTCACAAAATTAAAACCACAGTGAAAATAAAAAAAATTTTATTTTTAACAAGCACTTACATAGTTACGCTATTTCTCTACATAGTTGCCACTCCGATTTAGACATTTGTCGTAGCGTGGTACTAACTTTCCAATACCCTTGTCATAGAATGGAGCCGCCTGTGTTTTCAGTCATGTTTCTACGCTGGTCTGCAGCTCAATGTCTGTGCCAAAATGTTGTTCTCCTACCCAGCGTTTCATGTGAGCAAAGAGGTCAAAATCGGATGGAGCCAAGTTCCCGGGCTGTATGGTGGGTGATCAAGCACTTCCCAATGAAAACGCTGCAGGAGCTTCTTTGTTACAGCTGCAGTGTGCGGCCGAGCATTTTCATGGAGAAAGACAATGCCTGATGACAACATTCCCCTCCGCTTATTCTGAATTGCCCTTCGTAGATGTTGAACAGTCACGCAGTATGAGGCTGCAGTGGTGGTCGTGCCACATTCCATGAATTCCACCAAGAGAACTCCATTCCAGTCCCAGAACACAGTAGCCATACACTTTCTGTTGGAGAAGGTTCGCTTGAACTTCTTTGGTTTACTGGGAGAATGAGAATGCATCCACTGTTTGGATTGTTCTTTTGTTTCTTCAGTTTTGAAATGGACCCGTGTCTCATGTCCTGTGACAATTTTGTTCAAAAAATCTTCTCCTTCATTGTGGTAGCGCTGGCGAAACTTTAGGGAGGCGTCCATTCTCATTGTTATGTGATGGTCGGACAGCATCTTGGGAACAATCTCACACACAGTTTGCGGTACTGAAGTCTCTCTTTCACAATCGTGTAGAGTGCTGACCTTGAAATTTCAGGAAAAAATCACTCAACACAAATTGTGAACCGACAATTTTCTCGAATTGCCTCATCCACTCGCTCAACGAGATCATCGGTTGACACTCGCTTCCTTCCCTGACCGCCTGCCTCATGAACATCTGTACGTCCTGCTTTAAAGTTCCTGCACCATTGTCGTACTTTGCTGTCACTCATTGAAGTTTTACCATAGACATTACTTATTTGTCGATGAATTTCAGCTGCATTACACCCCTCAGCCTGAAGAAATCGAATTACCTCACGCACTTCACACTTGGCGGGAGATGCTGTTGTTGTAGACATGTTTATGTGCTAGTTGCGTGTTGAGAACTAAATGAAGTGGCGCGGCGTGATTGAAGGCCATACTAGAGACGCTGCGTAACACATATGCGCAAAGGTTCATCTGATTTTTGCGCGGGTTTTTATTTCCTGACCGATCGGACCTTGAAAAAAAATAATCCTCATATTAACACCTAGTATTGCATTAATAACAAAATAAGATTAGACAATTCTAAGGTTCATATAATTCCATTCACTGCAAATACCTTTTCTATTTACAATAGAACTACCCTAATGATTTATGAATGAATTTAATACTTAATCACTTTCACTTATTATCTACCAATAACTCACTGCACAACTTCCAGCATTCACCTACTGTCCACAGTGGAATGCATATGGTGTCACTTTACTTGTTGCTACATGCTGACTGATAACGTGTCACACAATTGTGTCAAACACAACTTGGAGCACATCTTGCGTAATCTTGTCTGAACAGTGTTTGTATACCATATTCAAGTGTGAGAATTCTCATCATATTAGTATTCCTTTGGATTCCTTCATAAATATTTTCTCATACTTTCTTCTTAATTAGAAAGAATCTGTACTCAGGTCTGTTATACTGGTCTTGTTACTATATTTTGTTTGAACTGTTGCTTTTGTTTTACTTATTTTTGTCATCAAATAAGTTATATAAAAGGTTCATACAAAGAAATAATAACATTTGGCTGCAATAAACTGAAAAACTATGATAATTTTAAAAATATTATCTTTGACTATATTTTTTCCTTATAGAGTCCTCATTTAAAAAGATATGAGATCATGCTTGCTGGTTTTCCTATTTTATCACAAAAATTCATCAAGTTTTGCAACATATTCAGCCCTAATCTTCCAGATCAGGGCTGCATGGTGAATGCTTAGATATTTATCCACCAACTTGATTTATATTTAACTTACCTTCTTACTTTATTTATTAATACCTTCATTAACATGTGTTTCTCTTATTTATCTAAATTACATTAAATTACTACAGGGTGAACTTTTCTTGTTTTTAAAAATTTGATCACATTCTAAATTTTACATTGTAAAAATATCTATGACTAGTTAATATTTTATTTGTTAAAATATTCCTGTGCAATAACTTACAATGAAAAGTAGTTTTCTTGTTTTAAAATATGTTTCTTGAATTGTTATAGACAATTGTTACAGTAATTTTTTCACAAACAATGTTAAAAGGTTTTCCAAGCAATCAAATATAAAAAATCACAGAACATGTTTTCAGGCCAATTACATATAAATAAGTTTAAAAAAATCTGAAATTTCACTAAATTCTGTTTAGTTTCAGTTTTTCAGTTTTATTATTAACAAAGATTCATGATCCCAATTACTGCAGTTAATTTGTCATAAATTGTTACGTAAAAAACATTAGTACAAAGAGAATTAAAACATTTATGTGGTTGAAATTGTCGCCAATAAAGGAAAAAATAACAGTGAATTGGACACTTTTTATTTACAGACATATTTAATGTGCGGCATACAGAGGGATTTTAAATATAATCATTTTCAAACTTACATGGATAGGCATATTCATCTTTGTGTTTCTGATAACTTGAAATTTTCAGAATAGGTCATCCTGTAAAAATTACCACATGCATTAACTTGGTGTTAGCTCCGTTGTTTGGACTCTCACCATGATATGATTTTAAAAAAATTAATAATAATAATAAATTTGCCTAATATTACAGACAAACTATAAATAAAAAATATCTGTAATATTGTATTCATTTAATGTGTAAAATGAATTTTTAAAATATGATTTTAATTAATGTTGTATATTACATTAAACAACTTGATTTCTTAAATGATAAAATAGATTATTATTTAATCATTAATTTAACATGTTAAAATTAATAATATGATTATTCATTTATATAAATTTATCAATTTAGGTTTTTAGTTAATATAAAATAAATTTTGTGAATATTTGCTATTATTAAAACTATGAACCATTAACAATCAAAATCAACCAATTTTTAATGTAACATTGAGCGGATGATAATATTTAAGTTTCATAAACCGTTTTTATTAGTTTCTTTTTAATACTTTTAATTTATTTTTCCATTTTTGTTCTTGTGAGTTTCATTCTTTGTAATAAATTAGACATTTTAAATTGGTTCTTATTTTGTTTAATAATAGTGGTAAAAATATTAATTATTTGTTCATTTATCTTTTGATTTTTTTAAAATAAAAATTGACATAAAACTAAATACTAAAACACAGATCTATTGTTGGTAGTTTCATTAGATATATTTTCTGTCAGATACTACTAGAGATTGAAGATATGAAGCAAGATATTTTAGATATAATTTTTTGTTATTTTTAATCATTATATTTTGTTATTTATGTTAATGTGAGAAGTAAGTTGTCTTGAATTTTTTATTTCTTTTTGTCTGACAGGTTGTCCAACTACTCCAGTCAGAGGGCTCAATAGAGACAGGGATGGCCCGAAGTCAGTTCCAGAGGATAGTGAAAACTGTACTGAAATCGTAAGTAAATAGGTGTTTTAATTATCAGATTGTTATTTGTGTATGTGTGTGTGTGCACAGACATTTTTTTTGGTGGGGGTGTTGGTGTCATCATTATATGCTTTTATTAAATTTAAATTGCATTTATACTGCATATTGATGAACTTTTTGGTACATGGTGTTATTTAATGATAATGTTCAACCCAATGTACTTTCGTGGTTAAAAGTGACCCATTCGGGTATAAAAATATGTAAATGTTAACTTTTTTTTGATTTTTTTAGTTAATGCAAAAAATAGTATTGAGAAGTTCAGTCTCATGTTTTTATTTTATAATTTTTAATTATCTGTCCCCTTTTCACAGCCTTTTAAATAAACATTGCAGTACTAGTCTTCTTTTTCAGTGAATTCTTCAAAAGAAAATTTTTTTTAAGTTGTTTGAGAGTTATCTCTCGTATAAAACAAGGAAATTGAAAAAAATCATTTTGTGAATAAGTCATATATCTTCAGTTATTATCAATAATAACTTAAAGGACTAATGGAGAAACAATGATAGATTTGCAATTATTGTTCTATGTAACCTAAGTGTTGGTTTATTATTTTACTTTTAATTTTATTTAATTTTTTAATAATTTTTTTTATAAGTATAATAATGATGAAACAAAATTAAAACACAGTTTAAATTTCTTTTGTTTTTACAATTATAAATACTTTATTGTTAGTTTAGTAGAATGTGTTTTACCTTACTTAAATCTGGTCAGTTGTTTGCAATAATTACAGAATTAGCCTTATTGAACTGCTGAGTTCCCTAGTTAACAATAATTCCCTAGTTACACTGTTAATTGCTTAAAGCAATTATTATAATATTTATCCAAAAGATAGTTGATAGAGGCCCATTAACAAGATTTAATTTGCACAACAGTATTAAGTATTTGAATCCAGTATCTAGGTTATTCATAGGTCTATTAATGTTTTAAAAAATGGCTGTTCATAAATTATCTAGAAAATAGTCATAATTATTATTCTGAAATCAAATGAAACACTTCAAGTAAATGTGTAGTAGACCGCCCATAATTAATTAATGTAGTTCATCACTATGAAGCAGTTGTAGCAAAGTTGCCACTTAACTGACCAAGAAATCTCTATACAACAGTATTCTTTAATGGTATGAAATACTGCTTGATGGAAACTACCTCCTTTACATGGTTGCTTAACCAGGATGTCCTACGGAAGTGAAAATTGTGTTGTATAAAGGGTAAATTGTACTGAAAAAAGCCAATAAACACTACCACAAAAATCTAGTACACTTGTAGGTTGAGAATTTGCATCTTACAACCAAGTGTTACAAGTTCGTATAAGAAATTGAAGGTTATACCGTGTAGGCTTCATCTACAGCAGTTCTCTCTATCACGTGATAAAGAAGTATCTGATCTCTTTATCTAACTGAAAAAATGGTTTGAGGTTAATAATAATAACCTAATAATGGTTTGAGGTTAATAATCCATCTTTGTAACAAAGGAACTTAGTGAATGTTTGGATTGGTAAACTGTATCATTAAGGCAATCTGAGATAACAAAACTTCCCATGCAGTAGTTAAAATATGTTCAGTATCCGAAAATGGATGTTTTTGTGCAGTTTCAATGGTTGATGTATACACGTGATTTTATTCTGCAGATCCTAGTATTAGAAGAGTGTATAGTACTTACCTGTGTTATGGAACTTTGGTTTTGCCATAGCCTAATGAAGGTAAGAATAATTATATCTGTCAACAAGAAGGCTGTTTACTGTATTAATTTTATAGCAAAGTGGACTGTTACTGCAACAAAAACTTGTCTCAACATCAGATTAGATTCACTGGTTAAAAAGTGCAACCACAAGTAACTGTTCGTAGGAAAATTCACTAAGAACATTATCCTACTGTTGTCACTCAGCTGATCTTACTGAATGTTGCCACTTTATCACTACAGCAGTGAGCTGTGACATGATCACATGCCTCTACGATGATGAACACATTGGGAATTTAGTGTCTCTTTTATACTTATATGGTAATTACAAAACTGATTCAGTTATTGTGCTGACTTAATAATAATAATAATGAAGTCTCTACCATCAGGCACAACATGAAGTAATTTTCCACATTATTATTTATACTGAAGGTGTTAATAGACTAGTTAAGCTAGGTTGTTAAGAATAACAGTCTAAGTAACCTCTTGTTTAGTTGAATCTCATCTTTGTTGTTCAAACCGATTTATTTGGTCTTAAAAACTTAATACATTCTGAAAATCCTCTTTCATTAATAAATAAACAAATTCAGTACAATACAGAATTGTTCTTAGCAATTTATTTTAATTATGTACAAACTTCTGAAATTGTAGAGATGAGTATTTAAATAATGCTGAATGTTTTTTAAATTTATATAGTTTATGCAATTACTAGAATATTAAAACTGTGTTTACCTTAACAGGGGATGGTTTATTTGACTTTTTTGTTACCATTGACCATTGTTATTTTTAATCATAGCATGAAAGGTATTTTTTCAGAGGAATTGTTTTTGGAATAGACACATGAGAAACTAGGTTCTACCGTTTGAAAAAAAGAGGTATTCCATTGATTAGAGTTTTATGACATTTGTTGTTTAGTGCACTAAAAATGTAAAAACAAAAAAAAATTAATCACATCAGTCAATAAATTACTCAACAGTTACAAATTAATCTCATCAGTCGATAATTTGCTAATCACACAGTTGCTCCATGCAATATTTATGGAATTTGTTGTCCATAAATGTTGTGATTTAGGGAACTGCAGTTGTTAAAGTAGTTCTGTTATATAGCGCGAAGTTGTACCCAAAAATTAATGGAATTTCATGTATTATTAATAATTAGTCCAAATTCATTTATTACCTTATAATTTTGATTTTCTTTACATAGATAATATTATTACCCAAATCTGTGCCAATTAGATAATGGCATTTTATCATCTAATACCACTTAAATGCTCTTGTTCTTTATCTGAAACCTCAGGATCTATAAATCCTCTCCTTCTTGTCCCTGTTTTCATCCTCATTTGGACTGTGAAAAACCTTTCACATTCCAAAATAAGTAACTATGAATGATAAGAAGGTGCCTATCATGTTTAGAAAAGTGTTGACTTATCATCAGATAAGTATAGTTAAAATTTCATTTTCATTAATAGCAAGATGCACCACTGATTAGCAAATATTAGTTTAACCTTCATTAATTTGTGTTTTTTGTTATTTAATTTTATTTGAATTATTCAAACTACTTATAGAATTCATTATTATAGCTTGATCATTAATGGCTTCTTTGTTATTCCTCTAATCTTAATTGCCATTGTTTAGAACAAATTTTATATGTACATTCACAAAACTCTGCTGTTGTTGTTTAAACACCACCAAATTTATATGGAAGTACTTTTATTTCTGTAAACATGGATCCATTGAGATCAAACAATGTGGCTGCCAAAATCTAAGCACTGCTGATTATAGGTCATAAACAAAACTTTGTTTATGATCTACCAGCTAGTTCCAGTAAATTTTGGGTATCTTCTTGTGTTTATTTTTCTCTATTAGTATTATTAAATTAGTATTAGTTGTAATTTGAAGTTGAGAATGATTAATGTTTTTTCTTACAATAATGCATTCATATGTTTATTTCTAAATTATTATTTAACTCCGTGTAAATTCTTATATTCCTGTTGCTTTTACTATACTCTTTTAGTTGTTTAAAATTTTTAGATTTGTTAATTTACTCTTAAAATCTACACAGTCTTTTCTTTTGTATGTGTGTGCACGTGCATGTGTGCGTGCACGCATATTAATCTTACTAACTCTGAATTCATATATTTGTTAAAATATCGCATTGTTTTAATAATATAAATCTTATTTTTAATACCTTCTTTTGTAATGTATATTTTATATGGCATGATTTATAGTTTGAACACTTTGAAAGCATTCTTCAATCCGAACAAGATATAGAATAAGGTATGCAGTACTTTTTTATGCTTGGATCATTACAGTTTTACTTTTATGAGAAATAGATAATTATAAATAAAAGCGTACATTGCAGTGTGCATATTCTCAATGCTTTATTGTATTAACTGTTCACATGTTTGCAATTTAACTAATTAAATTTCATTGCTACTGTTAATCTCTGTATAAGTCACCAAAAAATATTCAAAATAGTTTTTTAAATATGCTTATCACCTATTAGTTAAATGAACTGTTATATATTATTAAAAGTTTGTGTATATGCATATCATTTACAGAAATTCATAATTTATCTCTTAAAGCAATTCCTAAAAATCTTTTTGAAGGATACATGTCAGTAAATGTGTCACTGCTTTTGCATGCCTTCCATATCATGTAGGTGCATGCCTCTCTCACTCTTAATTTTATCATGCAAAAAATTGTTAAAAAATGTAATATACTATAATTTAAAAAGAAAGTAAACATCTTATATAACTATTAAAGTTTAAATTTTAATACAGTACTCTCTTGTCCAGTTTTTATGAATCCTAAAGGCAATTCTTACCAAACTTCTTAAAATTCCCTTGATATTTTTCATTAATTAATTATTAAATCTTTGTTGCAGAATTTCTATGAATACTCTCCAGTGGCGGCTTATAGCTAAAATTAGTGGGGGGTGCTGCTCCAGAAAAAGATTTTCTGGAACTATGAATTGCACAGTTCCATACAAAGATTTTTGTATTTTTTTCATAGACTGGGGTATGGCTACTGACATTAAGTTTAAAGATTATATATTGTACAAGTGTAAAGAAAGAATTAAATTAAAAAGGACTCATTATATTAAATGTTATCGATAATATCAAATGGAAATGTGGGGTGCTGCAGTTCCACAGTGCCTACACACGAGCCGCCACTGATACTCTCATATGAAATTAACATTTTTTCAAATTTCGTACTAATCATTACACCAGGTTATTTTTTTAATAGTTATGCAGGTTTATTTTTTAAGTTATTGCAATTTTCATTAGCATCACTATTATGAATTGTCCTTTAATATTGACTGATTAATATTGGATTTAATATAAACCTTTAACTAAGCAGTGTATTGTGAAAAAGAATTAAACCAATATTTTATTCATGATTATGTCCTGTGTAGACGGTCTACATATGTAAAATTGTAGTTTGTAACATCCATTTTACATAAGTATTGATGATGAATTAAATGTATATATTAGCTTCTTATAAATCATTTTGTGATGTAGTTTTCTGAGATGATACTTCTACTGGCAGTAAGTTCATGTAAAAGTTTTAACCCTCTAAAAGGTAGTTCGACAGAAATAAATATTTTTTTATATTTATCACATTAGTGTGTAATATTTATTTAATGTTTGTAAGTAATTTTTCAAATCTTTGTTAACTTGACACAACCATTTTTTATTACATAATGCTACTTTTTCTTTTATTTTACAATTTTTGAATATTTAATATCAGATAGTTATTTATTTACTAAAGATATGTAATAGATAATGCAGTTACAGCAGAAATGAAATATTTACCTCAGAATAGGTTAATGAAAGCCGTATCTTAATACATTTTTATTACAGCTGTTGCTGTTTCATTCCTGCTCTGGAGTTTCATATACTAGGTTTATCATTTTGTGTTCTGTAATAAATTTAATAAGTAAATATACATTAAAAATTTAGATGCTTAATAGCTACAAAATAAAAATATTTAAATTGTTGTCCTAAAATTGGTCGTGTAAACATGGACTATAAGTTATTACTAACATAAAAATGTTTTTCTAAACTGGTGTGATAACAGAATTAGTTTTTATAAAGTCAATAAATAACTTCTAAGAGGCAATGTAATGTGCTGAAGAATTTAATTTTAACAAATTGCATACGTATGTGTAGACAATGAAACAATACTGCTTACAAACAATTTTTTTTTTTGAGTAAAATATAATGCAGTTGAAGTTCAAAAATTTAAGTTAATTTGTGAGGTGGGAAACTTAAAATTTTACCTGACTTAAAAAATTTTTGTTAAAAAAGATTTATATGAAAATGAAGCTGCAGAGGATGGTCTATGTTTTAGTTAGGATGCATCAAAGTTTCCATGCTATAATTAAATAGTATTTCTTTCATTATTTTTAAGCTGCTCCGCTTGCTTTTGTATTTGTTTTCCTTGTAATGTGTCATCTTTATGTAAATTAACTTCTCATATGCACGCAGATTTTATTAGATATAATTGTTAGGAATTATCTATTTTAATTTAGAATTTATTATTGATTATTTTGTTATATAATAATGTCAGATTAAATAACAAGGAAGGATATAAAAAGGAAGATGTTTGCTACAGCTAGCTTTATATGAATATGTTTTATTTAAAATAATCTGATGAATAATTTTAATCTAATCTTTTAGTTTTTTTAACCCTTTGACCAGTTTGCTAATATAATTTCTATCTCAACTTTCACTTTGCCGGATACACTTATGGATACAATGGGTAATGTGTTAATCCTGTCAACAAATTTTGTTAATGATTCTAAACTGTACAGCTCCTACATTAAATGATAATCTGAGTGCAGAAGCCTCTTGTATCCAGGTTGCTCTGTGCTGCAGTCTAATGTTTATTTGTGTGTACATTTGATACTTGGTTTGAATTATCCCACTTTATTTTATTATTGTGCTGTTATCGAAATCTTTTGATAAAGAAGTGGCAATACATTGCAAGTAATGAATCTATCTGGTTTAAATGAAATGAATGTGTGTACGAATGTTAAATATGCGTGCATGAGTGATAAAAATGATGATATAGAAGTTTATGAACTGAATCATTCTGATCTTAATAATAAATTTGTGCAGAAAAAAAATTGTTTTATTCTTAAGTGTTTTTCATTTGTAAATTCAAAATTTTAAAACAGTATATTTCAAATTTAATAAGCTTTTGCAATTATTTTTTTAACCTACCACAGTAGTTATACATAACATTTTAAAGCATACTGGTCAAAGGGTTAATCACTGTTGAAAAATGCAAAGTTACTTCCATATAGTTAAATATACACAGTATTTAAAAAAATAAGATTCTTATGATGTACATTATAATATTAATATAAAATCTTTAATTTAATGTATAGCCTACATTTATTTTACTACCTTGTAAACATTTTTAATTGATGAAAAATAAATAATTAATTTTTGAAGTTGTATTAAAGAAAACAAAAGAACAACGATTACAATGAATACATTTTAAATAGTTCCCTGGTGTAATTACTTTTCTTTTTCATGTGAGGAATTAAATTATATAAAATTTATGATTTTGATTATTGTAGCTTTAGTTTTGTATTTTCTTTCTTCCAGTATGACTAAAATTCCGATCTACAAACGTTTTCAAATAATTACTTAATATTTTTATCACTGATAAAAACATAGTGTTAATCTCTGCACATTTCATTTTTTTCAGTTAGGGAAAGAAAAACATTTTCTTAACTCATTAATTGTAGTAATTGTTCAAACTTTTTTTTTGTAAAAATGGATTTTTAAAAATTGGTGTGTGTGTATGTATGTATACATGCGTGCGTGCATATGAAAATCTGTATTTTTATAGAACGAGTTACTTCTTTTCTCCTTGAAATTGGTTTTATATTCTTGGTAGTTTCTGTCTGTCTTGGCGATATCTGAGGGTAAAGTAAAAAATTGCAGTGCAATTAATTGCAGATGGCTTATAAAATTATTATGAAAATATAATCTTGAAGAATTATTTATTGTATTTCTTTGATATTATTTTATTTTAGCTCTTTTTTACATCATTAACAAAGAAATAGGATCTTTTATTAAAAGCATTTATGTGGTTGTGACTTATGGAATGTACTATTGTTTATCGAATCTGTATGTTTTAACTATTTTAATAAAAAAAGATATCAATATAGTTTTTTTCTTTTTGAGTTACATCAATTGTTTGTGGTCATTAGCCCCAAAAAGATACCAGTAGCACACGTGAAACTGCAACCTATTTTTTTTAGCTTTTTAATTATTGATCAAGAACTATGTATGTCTAGTACTTTGAAATGACTAAATGAATGAAGTATATAATACTTCAGTTCAAAAGATAATAGAGCCTTAGAACTTAATTTATCTATAAGAAATAATCTAATGAGAAAAAAATGTGAGGAAGTGATCACAATAGGCCCTTAAACATTTCTGATACCAGTGATGTTTTCTTTTCATCTTGTTCTTGCCTTAATCTCCTTTATTTATTTATTTTTTATAATTTAGATCTTTGAAATTTTAATGTATTGTTCTTTTTAATATTTTATTTTTTTGTTTTTGTACTTTCACAGTATTGTATTATTTTTTTACACTTCTGTGGTACAGTAGACATAGGTTCCCATGTCTCTTGGTTAGAGAACTGCTCTCTCTCCTTACCCACTCACTATCTTAGTTAATTTATATAGTTAGTTCCCCTACTTGTTTATAAAGTTGAACTTAATAAATAAATGTATGCCGCTTATTATTTTTTCTTTCATAATGTTTGTTTTAAATACCTGTAGGAAATTATGGTCTACCAAATGTAGCATTCTATGACAAATTTTCTTCTAGTTTCTGCTTATTAACATTTTCTTCTGTTGAATAGTATCTATTATAATTTTTTTTCATGTCCATCTGCCTTTGATACTTTCATTCTTCTATTAGTATGGTTCCCATGTATCTGTACATACTTTTTGATAAACATTTTTATCTTATTGCATATTCTAATAACCTTAATTTACTAAAACTTCTGGATTTATAAACAATTTTAATGTATGTTTTTTTGTTGACTGTGTAATGAAGTCAAATTAAAAAGGTAGGGACTATTTTCTTATTGATTAAGCTTAACAGAAGTATTGTTAAATTCACGTTTCTTCCTCATCTGTCCTATATTAATTATATTTTTTTAGCAATTACCATTCCATTAATGCTTTTCTTGCAATAACAAAAAAAATTTAACAAAATTTTAGTAAAATAATATTGAAATCATGTGGGCATCGTAATCGTTTGTTCTTTTGTTTTTTTTTTTCCAGCGATAAAAGGGATTACAGTATGATGAAAGGGAGAAGCAAGATCCGGAGATTCCAAGATGCCAACTCAAGTTTATTTCTATTATTTAATTTGTTATTTATATTCACATTTTATAATTCATAGCCGTTAAAATTGCTTAGCAATCAGTATTAAATCAAATAATTTAGCTATGCTTTAATTTATAAAATGTTGTTGTTGTTGTTGTTGTTGTTGTTATTATTCTTGTTATTGGAGTTGTCTTATCGTAAATTGGAAGAAGTATATGATTAATTGATGTTAAATTGTTCAACTTATTTAGCTATTATAAAAATTATCTTATAAAATTAAAACTAATTCAAATATAAAAATATATTTCAGGAAGCCTGTGTAATGTCTATATATATATATGATAGGATAAAATTTGTTGATATTACGAAGAGGTGTACTGAATTGTTTAATTAACAGTAGCGTATATATATATATATATATAAAACTTTAATTGCTACATAAAAAAAGAGAAAATGTACGATTTTATAAATAATTTATCTAATGAAGTTAAGGTACATTTTCTTTCAAATACCTAACTGTTGTTTTAACTCTACAGGTATCTCACAAAAAAATAATTTAATAATTATTAAATATCTATAAAATATCAGTTATATATTCTTTTCCTAAAATTTTCAGAATTATTTTTCTTTCAGATTCTTATTTCATGTATAACACTACTTCAAGCCACTCTTAATGACATTTTTAAAGTAAAAAATATTATTTCTATTACATAACAGTTTATCATAATTTTACATTTTAAAATCATTTTTTAATTTTAAACATGTAATTTGATAGTAGTCATTAGACACTTGCATTATCTGTTCAACCCTTTTTTTGTCACACACTATTTCCTAATACCAGTCATAACCTACCTTTATTTTGGCTTGTTTTGATTTCTTTTTCAGAGATTATAAAATCAATTACATTTTTAAAACACAGAGTTGTTTAACATTCATACTTAATAATTGTTTTTCTGTAAGTGTATTAATAATTGTTATTTATATTCTAAATTTAATAGTAAAATCTCAGTTACAATAAAATGTCAGATGAAATTAATATTTCTGCAACATTTAAACATCCTTGACCAGCAGTATCAAAAAAGTGTACGATTTTTTACTTCTACCTTTTCATTTAATAATGTGTATGAATGCCTTCTTGAAGTTGTTTAAAAGAATCTGTGACATCAAATATCTTATTTTCTTGATTCTTTTTTCCTTTGATACAGAGTAAACTTCAATTTTCATTAATTCCAAAAAGTAGTGTTAATATGAAATTTATTCAAGAGTTTATGAAATTATTCAGAAGTGCGGCAAAGATTTATTTAGAGTATTGTATTTTGAAATATCTATCTGAACTAAATATTAAATAATCTGTTCTAGATAATATATTTAAAACTAGATAAAAACAGTTGTTTTAAATATGATATGAATCTGTATCATTTTGTGTCATGTAATAAGCTTAGCTTCTCTTCTAAATCTTTGAGGATATTCTCTTCCTACTTTTATTTTATTGACTAAAAAAAAAAATTTTTATTTCATTTTTATGATTGTCAGTTACTATTTACATGTGAGGATTAGTTTCCGCATTACTTTAATATTTAGAAAGTAGCAAAAAGTGTTGTTTTTAATTTGATTTTAACAGTAGCATCAGTATTTGGATTTGTTTACATATCTTTAACAAATATATATTGTCAATTGTGTTAAAAGTGTCTATTTCTAAATTAATTACTTGTTTTCAATTAATAAAATAAAATTGATGTTATGTGTAATAATTGAGAAATTACTCTTCTATAATAAGCATATCTGTATATATTGAAGAGTATTCTAGTAGTGCAATTAAGTAGAATGCTTTTCCATGAATAATTTGTTGCAATCAGTGTAACAAAAAAATAAATAAAGATAAAAAACTTAATAAACTTCTTCACTGATCTATCTAGAGATTGCTTATACCAGAAGTTCTCCATTCTTCATATCTCTTTGTTTTCCTCATTCATCTAGCTAAATCCTACATCTTTCATTATCTAACCCTTATTCTGTAAACATGGTAATCTGTTATCACAAATTTGTTTAATATTTCTGGTTACGATTTTCCATAATTTTTAATAGTTCAAGACTTGTTAGGTTCCCAAAAAGGTGCATGTGTTATTGTTTAATTATCATCTTAAATTTTTAGTACCATATTCAATAAATTTAGTCTTCCCAAGTTTCGGTCTCTGTTCCATAATAGCCTACTGTATAAAAAAAAAACAAAAAAAAACATGATTGCTTAGAACTAAGCTGAACAGAAATAAGTTTAAACTATAGACCTTTTTTTTAAGTAAATTTGCTAAATTTAGTTTACGTATAAAAAAGTAATTCTAGATTTGAATTGTAACCTGACTCACTGGGATTTTTCTCTAAAGACATTTAAAATTATGTGTTGTTATTCATTCTGATGATAAGCAGATTAATATGATTTCTTAAGTGATTATGCCTCTGTCCTAGTGTTTTCCTGACCTCTTGTAGCAAAAAAGAAATAACTCCTTTGGTTTTCTTTTGGTAATTCATTCAGGTTTGTTTTATAGGGGTTTCCTCAGTTGTTGAGAATTTTCTTTAAATTTATTTGACAAAATCACTTTAAACATTTTTTTATTATCTAAATTAAGTCACATCATTCTGTTGCACGTAGTTATTATACTGAAGTGATTTGTTTAATTTTGTGGTCCCAGTAACAGTTGATGAATATAACATTTAACTGTTGGATGTTGCTGTTTTGTAAAATATTTGATTGAAGAAACAATTTATTACATTTTTCTTGGCTAGCAATGAAAATTCTAAGTTTAATTTATATCATAGAAATCATAATGTTAAAAAATTACCTGCATTCCATGTTCATGTTGTTTGTCAAACAAATTACTTTGCCACAATGACTAAGCAAGATAGAAGAACACAGTGTACAGTATGTAACATATGAAGATTACTGCTATGTTGTATTAGTTGACAGTAAATGCTATGTTGTTTATTTACATAGTTCAGGTGTATATAGATAAATATTTTTTAATTCTTTTATGTCAGCTAGTGTCAGTTACATGCTTATCATAGCTATACTTTTGTGTTTTCTTATTTTACATGCACACTAGAGTAAAAAATTATAAAAAAATAGCTTTAAACTTATTTATAAATTTAAACTGTTTGTACATGCTTGATGCTGTATTGTCATTTTTATTATTTTTGTGCTGTGAATATCACCATTATTTAAATGAAAAGTTGTTTATCTTTTGTAGCAAATTTATTTTTACTAAATAGATCTTATACATAAGTATAAGATAGTAGTATTGCATGTATGTGGGTTCAAATGAATCAAAAATATTTGATAATTCATTAAAAAAATTTTTTTTAAATATAATGCTTCCACTTTACCAGAAAGACACTTCATTACGTATCAGTTTTAAATTTCAAACTTGTTTTATTCATATTTTTATATGTGTTTACTAAGTGTGAAATTTTTTTTTAATTTATATAATAATTACTGCTATTTTAATTACATTACTAATTGCGCTATGTATCCACATAGAAAATGTTCATGTATTAATAATTAGGTTTTTATCACATCAAATATATTTTATCAATATATCAAAGACAAAAGTATAAAAACCGTTTACCACCAAGAGTACAGAATTTAATAATGCTTCTTACTTTATGCTTATTATTTTTTAATAGTGCTTTCGAGGTTTTCCATCATCAGTTAAACTTTTATTTTTTTTTAAATTAATAAAAATTACATATTTTTATATGTTATAAATTTAATGTTTGATTTGAGAAAATAAAGAAAACTAACTGATGATGAGAAAAAAACCTTGAAAGTGCTATTAAAAAATAATAAGCATGAGGTAAGAAGCATTATTAAATTGTGTACTCTTATTGGTAAATGGTTTTTACACTTTTGTCTTTTGAGTTATTAGTGCAAAGGGGAATATGGACAAATACAATAATAAAAGAATTGTTTTTGCTAAGTTAATATATTATATATATCATTATTAGTGTATCTAGAGACCTAGATTATTTTTATAATTGTATTTTTTTTTTGTATTTTTATTTTAATGAAATGTACTTATTGAGAAGTAATTACTTAACTGTTTATATAATTTATATATTATAACAGTTTTTTCATAGTTTTTCTTGATTTTGAAACGATATTGTCTTTTTTTATTATATATATACATTGTCTTTTTTTTGTAATGCCCAGTTGTTTTTTCTATTGTTACTTAGGAATTTTGTTAAAATTTCTTGATTTATTTTTCTTATGCTTCAAGATTTTTTTACTTGTAGATCAGTGACAACTGATAACATTTTTTTATGATCCAATAGTTTTTTAATGTGTTTCATAGAGGGGTTTTTGGGAGTGTTCATAGCACCTTTGACATAAATCTTGCTTTAAAAGGTAAATACAATCACTATGTTTTATATAATAATATTTCATTATTTACAAAGGTCACCTCTCTAAATTTTAATTCATCTCTTTATTTTTTATATTAATATATTTTGTAATTTTTTAAACAAAATTGCTCTCTCCCAGTATTTATATTAAATTTTGTTCAAATTAATTAATGATCTTATTGTTATCATTCTGTCATTTTGGTATTATTAGGAGTTACCAGTTTATTTTTCCCTTTATGTGGTTTTATTTGATGTAAAGTTATCACTGTAAATTTGTAGGATTATTGTGGTTTGCATGCTGTTTTACTCTACATAATTATACTATAAGCTATGTTTATTCTACTTTTATTATTTGCGTATAACTTTGGCCTGTTCTCTATGTTGAAAGTAGAATATTTTTTTACATATCAGCACATAAATACTCCCACTTTACCCTAAGAAAATAATACTATATTTGCTGTAGAATATGCAGCAGCAGCATGGCATCATAATCTTTGCTGCTGTATATATCACAACAGCAGCATGGTTTGAATAGACCTCTCCAGCCTTAGATGTCATGATGACAGCAGTGAATCTGTTATTGGAAAGTCTGTTCATCAGTAAATTTTGTCCTCCTGAAAAGTATTAAAATCACATTTATGTCTTCATAAATGTTCTTATGATTATTGAATCTTTTATATGTAACAGCGTTGTTACTGCTTTGTATTGACACATTACACTATTACTTACAAATTTTGTTTTAAAACCATTTAATGTAATTATTTTAAATTAATTGATAATGCAGGTTGTTTACTGTAGTAAAGTTTTTTTTTAATTTTACGTATTTATTCTATATGAATTTACAGCTGTAGTCTTGGACAGCTTTTAATTCTTATATTCATTTTTTTTATGAAAATAAAATTAGGAAGGGTCATTCTTTGATAATGTAACATTTAAGAAAAGCAGGTAGTTTTTCAGTTAGTCAGTAAGTATACATTTGTAATTGTTGGTAAAATTCTTCATAATAGACACACTTTCTTTGTAATTCAACATGTTTGGAAAAAAATGATCAGGTCTGTAATTAAAAGAGTTTTTCTGTATGAAATTATAAAAAATAACCATGATTTAAGCAACTTTTTTTTTATCGATTTCTAGCGAAGTTGTGTTCACATGCATGTTATTCAATGAAGGCAATTCTGTAAATATTTCTCTAACAGCATTCAAATGAAAACCCTTCATATGAATGAGCCTGCAGTAGATGCAAAAGTAATCTGCAAACATCTTATTGTGCTATTAGGTTTTTATGAAAACATTACTTTTGTTATGAAGAAGAGTTTAATTGTCCACATACATTACATTATTTATGAATGATTCCCTAACGCTTTATTAATTAGAAAGTAAAATTATCTTTAATTTTAAAGGTTAATGTAAACTGTGGTGTTACATAAAACAGATTTTTGTATCATTATGAATAATTATGAAAGATTACATTTTGGATGTGTTGACAACCATTATATATTTGTAGCAATAAAATCTAGTAGTATTTTGAACCCTAACTAAAGTGTAATTTTTTACTTATTGTGCTGCTCAGTCAACGTTGATTATTAGACATATTTTAGGTGTATTTGTCATTAATAGTAAATCTAATAATAACGTGAATGTTTATCGTAACACGTACATAGGTTTTGTTACTAGTTTTTCTATGATGTAAAATACAATAAGTTATGTAACAGTTTTTTCCTATCTTCAATAATAAAGTTCATCTATGGGTGCCATTTAGCTATGGGATACATTACAACGAAAAAGAGCACCCAAAACATACAAATGTTTAAAATTTGTTTTTTACCCATTCACTGCCAGTGAAAATAACTTAACTGACATGCCAGCTAATTTGTTTTTAACTGGCATACCAGCTAACAAAATGGAAAACATAATTTCAAAAAATAAGCACTCCAAATTTATTAACTCTTCTGAATAACTTTTCTAAAATTACTGTATTAAGTTAGAAATAACATTTCTAAAATTATTACTTTCTGTGGCTGCTTTTAAATAATTATTTCTTTAAAAAAAGTGGTCTAAATATCTGTGTGTATATCAATTGCAGTAAAATTTGTGACTTGAAGAATATACCAATCCAACCATGCAAAAAGTATAATCCATTGTTATTGTTTTGAACTGAGTTCAGTTCATACAGCATTTGTTTAAAACTGGGTAAAAATATTGTTTTAATATGAAAACGTTTTGAAAAGCATTACTGTAATCACTGTTTATGTTACATGGTGCTGAAATATGAAGTATGTATTGATATGCCTTGGGCATGCATATATTTATGGCATGTTTGACATATTTTTCATTTCACATCAGCAATCCAATAAAAGAGTTGTTAAAATAAAAATTTGGCAGAATGTTTCTTTCTGTAATTTTCTACTCCCTTGCTAGTGGCACCTGAAAATCGTTCAGTGAATCTTTTATTTATTAATTTTTTTTTCATTCTCCAGAAAATATTTAATAGTACGCCTTAAAATATGTATAAGTTTTTTATTATATTAACTTAATCTTTGTATGTATTGTAAGTATAAAAAATTTAAAAAATTATGAAAAATATGATGTTAACTTAAATTATATATATATATATTTGTAGCTAATAAATTAAATCTTCCTTTAGATTTTTTCTTTATGTTATTATTCCAGAGTTGCTAATTTTTATCATACTCACATTATTGTAACTAGTTCCATAATTATTAATAAAAGCGAATTGATTGGTTAGAATAATGATATTTAAAAGTATGTGTATAATAATTATTATGTATAATTATAATAATAATTATATATATATATATATATATATATATATATATATATTGTATTAGAGCATTCTGCACTAACTTTATTTTATTTTTACCTTTTTTTCTGTACAGATGCTGTAATTGTGTAAATTAATGTTTAAATTATATTAATACAGTTTATCATATAAATAACTTTAGTATAGTGTAATATAATTAACAGTCAGCAGTTTGCAATGGCTTCTTCCATTTTATGTGGACGATTCACTGTAGAATTTTTTTACTAATTGTTTGTAATTGTGACTATTTGATTAGATATTAAAAGAAAGATGTGTGTATCCTTTTTAATTTTGTATTCATTAATGAAAATAGTGTTAGGTTTTATGTAAATATGTTTGGTGTAAATGTTAAAATTACCCTTAAAGCTTTTTTTATTTAGTGAATCACTGTTTCAGTTCTATATTTTATTTGTATCGTACTATATATAATATATATATAACATTTTTTGATCATATTTCATTGTACAGTTTTGTAATTTTTTTTCTTTAATTGTGGAGGATGGTCTTATGTTAACATGCAGCACAAAACAAGTTAAATTTGACTACAATAAAATAATTATACTTTATTTATAATTTTTTTGTTTTTTATTTTATCATTTATTTTTATAGCTTATAGTTATTAATTTTAAATCAATTGTTTTATAAGAAAGGGAAATTAATATGATTTTAGAAATGACAGTAGATTTCATATACATGCACTTTTTAAATTTCCAGTACGTTAAATCACATTCCGTTTAAATTAATGTAATTGTGTGTTTGGTTTTTGTTTGATTTTTTTTTTATGAATTGAGCAGCAAATATAACGATATTTTTACCTTTTTTTAATACATTTTTTATTCTTTGAATGTTTTCAGAGGTACCTTCATTATCTATTACCATTTTTTTCAATGATATTAAGTTTTAAAAATTATTTTTAAATATGCATTAAAAAGTACAGGTTGGTACACCTTAGTCACCCATGTGTTTGAATTTTTATTCATGTATTCATAATTTGTCTTCCATGTGATTGAATTTTACTTATTAGTATTTATTATTTTACACTGCAGCCAAAATATAATAAACGCTTTTATCGCATTTCTACTAATTTAAATTTACATAGAAAACTGAATAGCAATTAAAATGTCAATCTAATTATGTAAAAAAAATTTTATACAGAAATAAAAACAGATATTTCTGATATGGTTGAACACCTAAAAATATTAATGCATCCTTAATAGTATAGAAAATATACAAAAATTATAGAAGTAAATAATATTATTTTTGGAATAGAATAATTAGAAAAATTTTAAAGTAAATGCAAGGTAATGAATTTTAAGACACTAAACTACAAAGTGAATTTTCATTTAAATTGGTAGATTAAATTATACTGGTTGCTCTGTTGAAAAGAATTACTATTAAATATAATACGCTATACAAAAGGTTTTGTTAAAGTTATTTATGCAGCTGTTTTTATTGTATCAACTTTTATTGTTTAACACTTATGATTCGTATATAATTTTTTTTAAAGTTCAGTTTTACAATAAAAGAACAACTGATAATTTCACCTCCAAAAATGTGAAAAAAGCATTGTTAAAAAATAACAAATTTATATATGAAAAACAATATAGGAAGATCATCCCTATATATTTATTTACTTACTGGTTAAGGTGGATTCATTAAATTGTTATTAATTGATTAATGTAGTAGTGGGGTTTAAAGCAATTTTTTTTTTAATCTTCAGTAATGCAGATGTAAAAATGAAGTGACTTTTAAAATTATGCATTTTTATTTATACTAACACAATATATATCTCTAGTATATGTGAGATTTTTAGATTTTTTTTGTTGAAATTATAAAAATTGTGGTTACTTTTCCCGTTATTATTTGAAACTAAGAATTCTTTTTTCCTCTCGTATTGGTTGGTAATGTTTAACTCCCACTTAAATCTAACTGTCTTTTCAGTCATTTACAGTTTTTCATGTTATTGTAATTCAGTTAACAATAATTTCCTAATATTTGGTTAAACCATAATTCATTATTCCAGTTTACTAATCCTTTTATTCTATCAAAAATAGAAATAATATTATTAATAAATACGCTCATCAGAATTGTATGAATTAAACATTATTTTATTTATTATGTTATATAAAATATTTGTATAGGGTTTTAGAAAAAAACTAAATCAATAGGCTTATACCACTTTAAATGCAGTGCTGTATAGTGTATATAAACAGAACTTAAAATACAATTAATGAAATCAGATAAGTTTACAGCCAAATTATATTACATTTACGGTTGGGTAAAAAAGAAAAAGTACTGAAATATAATAATTAAAACTATAATTGTACTAAAAGAAATTAATCTGACTTTACTTGTTGTTATTAGTAACAAAGTTTCATTTCAGGTTTAGCAAAGTTTCTCACTGTCAACTTTTGTTTCGTATGCTTTCATTACAAGCAGCTTGTTACTTTTAGGTATGTAGAAAGTGTATTTTTATAACTTCTTTACAACTATGTACAATAATTTTAGGTCAGCTGCAATATTATTTCAAAATTATCATTCATAGGCATCAACAAGCACTTTAGACAACACTTTCAAAAGCTACTTACTATTGCTATGATCAACATGCGAGTCATTTGGTTTCATAACCAGATACATCACACTTTTAAAAATGTTCAAAAAAGGCAAAAACGTATATTTAATTGTTAGCCATAGTTAAAAATGTGAAACTCCATTGTTATATAGGTATCATAGGTATCAATTCTGTATTTACATAGAGAATTATGGATCCCTAGAAGACCTCTATTTTCCTATAATTTAAATTATATCTTGGATCTATCTGCTTTTGATTTGAAAAAGGGGATATCTGTGGTTATGATATAAAATAAAGTGACTTATCTGATTATTAAAGAAACATGATAAAAATACAAAACTATTTATTTATTTTGTCACAAAGTAGGCTATGAATATTTTATTTTTAACATAATGATTTATTAAAATAAGTTTTTAAATAAATGCATAGTTATTTTCTACAAAATTTTGACATCCTTCTGGAACTTCTGCATAATCTTCAATGTTACCATAATTCTCGTTACTTTTCTAAGACTGTTTTAAAAAACAATAAAGATTTTAATGTTTTCCAGTCACCAAAATGTTTTGCCAATAAATTAACATCCTGCTTTTTAAGTGGAGGTATTGGTACTCCTGACGGTATTAAAGCAGGTGGAACAGTGTCTGTTATTGTTTTGCTTTTCTTACAAATACTTTAAAATTTTTCAAGTTCATTTTTTATAATTAAATTCACATCTAACTACAATATTATCTTTTTGTTTATTAAATTTAAAAAAAATCTTTTGCAGGCATTAAATGAGTTAATTGGCCACTGGCTAGGTGGTCTTAATACGTCACTACCACTTGCCTTCCAATCATAATTTATTCTACAATGAAATTACTTTCTCAAATTCTGAAAAAATTTCAGTTTATTTTCAGAATTTATAATAGTTGGGATTTTTTTTTCTCTATACAGCCAAAGAAGCGGTCTGATGGGAGGAAAGAGTGGCCTACCTCTGGAAACATGTACACAATTTTTTCAATGTGACTTGAACATTTTGTTTTAGCCATGTACATAACATTCCCATGACAAAATAAAATTTTATTTTGCCCCCACAACCATCTGTCACAAGACGAATGACTTTCACAGTCTCAGCAATGTTAATGCTCGTTAAGCAGTGAGAAATTGCTGAGCTCACTTTGTTTGAGCCTTTGTGGTGTTCATTTTTGATGTTGTCTTGTCAGCAACAGGGGGAAAAGCTTGATTTTTCTGGCAATCAACAGTAATTGTAAGAAGATCATCACGTTGTTCTTGTAAATATTTGAAAAATACTTTTGCTTTTAATTTGTGGACTTGTTTATCAAGCATGAGTTCTTGTTTTTAACTTCATATTTTTCCTGTTTAATCCGTTTGTCAAGAGAAATACAGGCCGAACATGCATCACTTTGAGAGCTTACAAAGCCAGTATTAAAGTTATTTCTAAATACATGTCTGAAGTATGAAGACTTTAGTTTCAGATTTACATCAGTTATTTGGGCATTGTAATACTGCAACAATAATGACTCTCTACAGCTTTAAAAGCCTTATGAAATTAATTATGCTGTTTTTTTTGTCTCTGTAAATTACAGATTTTCGATCCCCTCCCTTTTCCCCCCCTTTTTTCTGTTGGCATTGTCCCTGACTGATGGTGCTGTGTCACAACACCAGTTATGTGATTTTTAGATAACCTTAATGTATCCAGAAACGCTTTTTAACAAACATGAGTGTTAGTTTCTTATTTTTAGAGTAAATAAAATAATTAATAGTCATAGATTTCGGCTCTTTTTGGCCACTGGTATGTCTTAGCATTGCATCAGAATATTTAAAAATAAAACAATCTTGCTTTGATTTTAATGCAGATATCTTGCCTTCATTACAAAAAAATTTTTTTTGAAAAATTATTTGGTTTTTTCTGCTAAACTCTTCACAGTGATAGGAATCTTGTTTTTTTGTTATGCTTGCTGGTAATTGGTATGGGCGGTTCAGTAGGGCCATATCTGTAATGGACAAAAAATAATGCTGCAGTACTCTCAGAGTGGCAGTAAAAGAAAAATTATTTGGAAGGGATTGAATGGAACCAAACGACTCAAATAGGAAAATAAAGTGAAATATTTAAGAATGTAAGCAATAACACAACGTGTTTATACTGCACTACGCATGCAGACAATTACAAACATAACCTACAATACAACAAAATGTATCTGCATATCTTTGTTTTTTTTTTTACTTTATTGACTTCCCAAATATTTTCATGTTTTTTTCTTGAATTATTATTTAAATCTTGGTAAATTTCCATATTAACTGAATTAACTAAAACAGCGTTTGATAAACTGAACACATGTAGCAATACACAACACTCGATTACTCAATGCGGTTAGAGGTGTTAAGACTTAAAACTACAGCAACCCTATGTGCAGTCAGTTTGATGTATCTGCTTTTGATTCTAATGAAGAGTGACTTATCTGGTTATGGTACGAATCTGATTTCTCAGTTGAATAATACAGCGTGACTTATCTTCTTATGAAACATGTAACATATGCTACAGCTGTATATATAGGAAAGGATTGAATAAATGACATAACCTCACTTTTTTCAAAAATGGATGTATCTGGTTATGAAGCCAGACTCATGACTCATGTATAGTATTAATAAATACTAAATACTACTGAAGCATTACAGAAGATTTAAAATTTGATAAGTATATATGAAAATAAATAAAAAAGTAAAGTAAGTAAGTACTTATTAAATAAATTTAATAAATATATAAGAATTAAGTTTCTATTTTCTAATTTGAATTTTATTATATGCTGTTATGTGGTGATCAACATGTCATGTGATACATAAAATTTTTGAGTCAATGTAGGAAATCAATCTTATTTCCATTTTTTTGAGCTGGCAAGTACGTGCATTGTGTATATGATTCTACTGTTATTTTACTATTTGCGTTATATGAGAAAAGTAATTTTTATAGCTTTATTATTATTTATTTTTTGTAATTTTATTCTGTTAAATTTATAATATTTTTTAACCCTGTATGTGAGTCTACATAGAAATAAGTAGATAAAAATATTAGGATGCCTTCCGGCAAATAATTTTGTGAAACGCCTTAAAACAGTAAATATTTTGGATTAATATATATATAGGTTTTTGTGTTTTTTCTCTCATTTTTAGTAAGTTATTAAACATGTATATTTATATACGTATTTGTATATAAGTCATAGTTTATGTGCCTGTATTTAAATTGTAGTAATTTATAATGTCATTTCTTTTTATTAGTTTTTGGCTCCATGTTATACCCTTATGACAGTACTATGTGCACATACTCGCATAAATAAATTTTGAAATTGCATTTTAAAGTATTGTACAATGGTAGCCATATTTAGTATAGTAAATAATAATGAACATATTTATATTTTATTTTATATTTCTGAATTTCAAATTTTATAATAATAATTTTTATACTAATTTAATTTGTAAGTTTTGGAAAATTTAGTAAAAAATTGAAACTATACATGTTTTTATATAAATTTATATATAAAGGCTGCACTAATTTAACATAAGTTCATGATTTTCTTTTAAGTATATTTTTTAATATTAGAGAACACATGGTACAAAATGAATAAAAAAATTTCATTAAATTTGTTAGTTATGTTCGTGTCAGAATTAAAAATATTTACTTTTAATTATTTATTATTTAAAAAAAGTAATTAATTGCTTATCTTATATTGATAGCTTAATTAGGTGATTTTTCTGTCATAAAACAGTCATTTTATTCTAGTAATAATTTGTGTTCATATTTAAGAAATATCATTGAGCACTATAGATATACTAGACAGTGTAACTTCAATTAGCTTGACAAGATGGGACCAAGACCGATGTAGGTAAATGGATGTAGCTTATCTGATTGCTGCTCAGAAAACTGACTGATATTCAAATTTGCTTTTGACAGTAAATTTTACTATATTTACCATTTACTAGAGTTACAGAAAAAAATGAGATTAATAAAATGCTGAATTTGATGTATTTCATACTCAAAAGTTAAATGTCCTGATGTTTTACGACAGTTATATGTTTTAAGTTATAATTTTTACATACTGTAATGCATCCCTCAGTTTATGTTGATATATTAATTTTGATTTTCATTAAAGGAAGTGTGAGGAAAATTAAATTTAATAATAATTTTGCCTTATTTCATGCCAAAAAAATGTTGTATATAATAGTGATAGAAAAAAACTTACATTATGGTTTGTAGTTTTTTTTAAATATTTATGAGTGTCTGAAATAAATAAAAAACCATTGATTATTTAATTAGAGACAATTGTGTTCTCTAATGTATTCAGTTGATTATAATTTTTAGTTATATTCTTTACTGTAACAGATAATTTAATATGAATTTCTTTTTTCACAATATTTCATTTTTCCGTTAGGATTATCATAATTGATTTGATGCTACTTTTTGCCATTCTTAGCATTCACTCGTTCAAAAGATTAACTCAAAGCAAAAGAAATATATATATTTATTTTTTTCCTTCATTTTTTAAAACTTTCTTGACACAGTTACATTTACTAATCCACCCTTCAAGTCCCATTTGAGAAAATTTCACATCATATTTAATCATGCCATCAATATTAAAGGAAGTTTGATTAACTGCTTATTTTATTTTCTCTGCCAGAAATAATATCAGATTTAAATCTAGATTGTATGGCAAGATTGGAATCTCATAGCAATAAATTCATGCTCTTTGGCAGAAAGAATTAAAAGTGTTTTCTGTTTTGCTTCCTGCACAAATTTATAAACATTATAAATTAACATGCAGGGTCAGTGGATTTTGATTAAGACAGTAAAATGTCACTCCTTATACCTTGATCTTTTTGGAGCATTTAAAGATTAGCAACCTGGAAATTAAAGGATGTGGAATAAGAATTAGTAATGCCAACAACCAAATCTATGTTTAATTAATTGATTCCATTAGATCATCAAAATTAAAGAACAGAAGATGGAATTTTAGTGCATGTTATTTGTATCTTTTAGTGGCTAATGACTAAAGAAGTCTGTATTGGTTTGTAGCTGTGTTTTGCTTGAACCTCCTCAGGTTGAAGTGGTAGCCTTACTGATAAATTTATAGTATATACTGTATTAGAAATATTTAACAATTAGCCATGATGTTTTATTTTAATTTTTTGTGATTCATTAAATCCATGAATGGTCATGAAGTATTCATGGTTCATTAAGTTTTAAAAGTTTTTATAAATTAAGTTTATAATTTTTATAAATTAAACCGACACTTATATTTTTATTTTTGAAATTGTTTAATCACATGATTATGTGCAGGGTAATATATGTTATGTATAGGTTACCCATATTAAGTTGCAGCACCAACACGTTACAGTACACTTGGGTTATTAACTTCACTGAACAGATCACTTGCTACCTCTTTATTTTGAATGAATGAATAGGTTAGTAAAGCAATCAGATTTGTGACTGTACAAATATACTGAAACGCTCTTTATATATGTATTTACTTTCTTTACAGTAAATGATTTAAAGGGTATTTAACAAAATAATTCTCTTTTTTGATAGCCTGTAAAATTAAAGTTTGATAATCATCCTAACATCTGATTGGCTAGATGTTTGAGCATGTGCACATCTTACTTCAATCAAGGTTTTAATTAAAAATTAGTCAGTGCTATGCGCATTACACTAAATATTGTGATAATGCTATTTGTATTCTTTTCTTGCTTTGAACAGCACTACATCCTTTAAAAACACTACATATTTGGTAGCATAATTTTATTATAGTGGTAGCTATCATATTAAAAATGTCTCCTTTATAATAATAATAATAATAATAATAATGTTTTATGTACTAATATTTTTCATTTTATAAAAACAATTATGATAGTAATTACTCTCATCTGTCAGATAGGATTTTATGTTGGTTATATTTTACTAATGAATCTTTTTCTTGATAATTGAGGTGTTATTGTACTTTTTAACTTTCATAACTGTTATCGAGTTATGTATTTATTTATTTATTTACTTTTGAATACCACTACTGGCCATTTTTTTTTTTTAGTAATATTTACTATTTAAAGACTGTAATATAATGTTAAATTAAATCATTTTTATTATTTAATATAAAGTAATAAAATTTCTTACTTTTAATCTAAAATTTTATATTTTATTTATAACATTCCATGATTAATGTAGTATGGTCATTAATATTGGAGAATGTGATACAGTAGTTTTTTATGTGACAATGAAATACAGAATACATTATATGCATTAATGTATTTTCTTTAAAACTGGCCTTTGATATTAAAAAATATATTTAGATATTACTTTTCCTCTTAATAGTTTTTTAGTAATGCTTCTCAGTGTAAGAAAAAAATTATATGTTATTAACATGAAGAAGATAATAAACAAATTTTATTAAATACAGTGGAAGTGCATCTGAATTTTTAATTGTACTGGTTTATCTTTTACAAATGAAGTAAAATTGTATCATCATTATATTTTTTGTTAAAAATGAATTTAACTACTTAAATTTGCTTCTGAAATTTACTTATATGTAAAAGTGAAGTTGCATTGTTGAAATGATGAGTTGTGTTAATTTTCAGTTTTTCTTTTATAAGTATTAATTTATAAGAAGGCATTGCTTCAAAGTTCTTTGTACGAATGTTACATCATAAGATTTATATATATATATATATATATATATATATATATATATATATATATATATATATATATCATTAAATGGGGAGAGAAATCATTTGGAGAATGACAACTTTTTAAAATAGCCCACAGAGTTATGCTTTAGTCTATAGTTGTGGTTAATTTTCATCATGAAATCATATATATTGAATAAAGTAATAGTAGATGTATAATTATAAATTCTAAATATATATATATTTTTAATTACATACTTAATAAAGTATTTTGGTGAGTAACTTTCAATTAAAAGGCATGAAACATAACTTATCAACATTACCATTCTACAAATTTTCCAATAAAATCTTTTAATGTAATTTTCTTAGTACATTTTACCAAAGAGAATAGTTTAAGGATTTTTTTATGAATCTGTAATGTTTTGTTAATGGTATAGTTGTATTTAGTAATTGCAGAAAGTAATATAGAAATTTTGGGAAGATAAAGTGGTTTAGATCTATTGTCAAAAAATCTTTTTATGAAATGTAGCTTATTAAAACACTTTCTAAGGATAATTGATCGATTGATTCAGTTTCATGAATAACATAAATTATTCCTTATAATTTCATAATTAAAAATATGTTGTTTTCATTGATCGCATTTTATCTAAACCTTTGGGAGAACTGGCTGTCTTTGAAATTGATTAAATAATTATTATTAATAGTCTTTCATTTTTGGAATTTCACCATGTTAAAGGATTTCACAAATATGTAATACTTACATTGTAAGTTGTGATTATTCTTAATGTGTGTTAATTTTATTTAGTTACTTTTGTTATTCTTTTTTAATACAGTAAAACCTCCATTAATCAAGAATAAATTGGATGTACCTATTTTCAATTGAGCAAATTTCTTATAATCATTTTAGAAGTAAAATGATATAAAAAACTTTTTATACTATAGTAAAATTAGTACAGTAAAACTTTTTAGGTAATTTTCCAATTTCCACTAACATTAAACAATAGATAGACTTCTCACCTAAGCATAAAACTTAAAAAAACCTTTGTTAAGGGACAGTTAATAAATATTTCAAAGAACATATAATGGTCATAATTTAATTATAAATTATTACAATAACAGTAAGCTAATTTGTCACTATATTTCATTACAGTGAGAATAATTTGTGTTCTGAAAGCTGATAATTAGTTAAAACTAAGGCAACAAATGTCTGACTTTTACCTATTCTAATTTTAGTCTTGAAACCTAAGTCTCTTATCAGTATAGCATTTACTTAACAATGGAGCAAATTCTTTTTTTTTTCCATTTGTCATCCATTGTGGAAGTTTCTGTGATAAAACAAGTTTCTTAAAAAAATTCCTGATTATAAATATTTCAATAAAAAAAAAATTATTTCAATTAAATTTTTTTTTTGTATAAATAATCAATATGTATTCAAATTATTGTTACTTTTATAGGCACAAATTATTAGGTTTACTTAAAAGAATAATACTTTTTAGTTTAGTTATTAGCAGTTTATAATTACTACTTACATCTTCACCTGGTAATAGTTTCACATCACAGATATATTTCCTTGCTTCTCTATGTGGTACGACATTGTCTTTTAAGATTTTTTTTTTCTCCATTCCAACTGTGCGATAGGAAATTTTATGACTTGGTCTTTTATCAATGAAAGTATCTTTAATTATTAAACTATTTCTTACACATAAATTCAAAAAGACCTCTCATTCTGTATTTCTATTATAATATTCAAAGGATCAACTCGCATCCAGTTCTGTTGCTTCCCACCTGTATCTTTAAATCTTCAGTGATTATATTTTCTTTGTTTATTACAAACTGTAACTCTTTAAATTGTTCCTTTTCATTTTGATCACATCCAACTTGACATAAATAAGCTTGTAGTAGTGCTGTATTGTGCTTATTTATATAATTTATATTCGCTCGTTTATAAATTGTACTTTTGAAGTCTCTTTAATATTCCTATTTGGAATGAATCCCACAGCATTTCTTGTCTATAGTTTTCACTTCAAACAAATTTATAACCTTTTTAATGTTTTTGTATCATTACCTTTCTATTTTGTTTCACTTTGTATTCAGTATTTACCTTGTATCCTATAAAATTGTTTAATATTCTGTTAATCTCTCTTAATATTAGCTTTTCTGCACAGGTTAAAGTGTTTGCTTAAGAGGGTTGTACTATATAAAATATCAATAATGTTTAATTTGACATTTAAAGGTAAATGAGTAGATCTGGTTAACCCCCCCAAAAAAATTATGAAGTTTTCTGTATAATTTTTTGTATAAAGATTTACAACATTATTAATATTTAAATTTTTTATGGTACTATTCTTTCATATTTTGAAATTATTGAATGGTATTTTAACTGTGCTAGGTTAGTCAGAATTGGGTCATTTCAATCTGACAAAACAAAATTTCCATTTAGAAAACTCCTACATTATAATAATAATTTTCTTTGATAGAAAATCAAAGAAAAATCAATAAATTTCAAAAATAACTAAAAAAAATTACAAGTTTCCTTATATATTTTTAAAAAATTCTGGTTATTGTTAAACATGGCTTCTTTATTGTGTTATGTTGAATTCTAATTATGGTTAAGTAATAATGTTTTTGTTAGCGATTTCTCAACAGAGTAAACCTTTTGCCGTTTTATCTAGAATGGGTTTTATATACTTTTAAAATTAATGGATATATAAGGATTATATATAGGATTTTTTTACTGGGTAATCTGCAGAGCTAAGTTGTTTATTATAGAAAAACAATCATTTTCTTTGTGCACGAGTACAAGTCACCAATTAAATGGAACAAAATCGGCATTTTGTTTTATTAAATTTAAAAAAATTATTTTTTCTATTCTACTTAAGCAGTACATTCTAAACCATCTCAGTTATATAGTCAGTTATTTATCAGAATTCATTCTCCAGAATATAACTCATCAAAGGTTGTATTGTGTGCTATAAATTGATTTTTATTTAATGACTGTGAGCGGAAGAGTTTGAAGTGACAGAACTTAAAATAGATTTGATTATGCTTTTATAAATCAGGATTATTTTTGTGTGAATGTACTTTTGATAGCAGGAATTTAATGGAATAGTGGGTTTTTTATTGCTGTTTGAGTTAATCAGATTGTAAAACAAATTTTTATCCTGTAACATTTACTTATGTTATGTGTTATTATTGTACATTTAATGCTTTTTTTTAATGAATTAATTTTTTAAGCTGATTTTGTTTCAATGTTAACATCTCAAAAATTGTTAATATTTTATGTACAATAAAATATTGTTAAGTAAATTATTTTATTATACATAATGTTTTTTTTAGATCAATCAGGTTTTATTTTCTGTATAATTAACAGTTTCCTCCATGAAGAATTTTGTGAGAAATTCTTAGTAAACATTTTTTATATTACATAAACTATTACATAATCTTCAATTTCCATCAGTTAATTTATATTTAAGTATAATATTTTTTTAAATAATCTTATAAATGAGTATGCTTTTTTCTTTAGTTCATTATCTGTTTATTTAGTTTCTTATCGTTCATCCAGCTGTCTTTTTGGACTTGAGCGATGTTTCCTTATTGTTCATCAATAGTAGATATAAGTAATTGCATTTATGTAGCTGTGAAAATATTTAATTTTTTATCCTACTTGGTATAGTAACCCTGTACTGGCAATTTACCACTAAATCAGTGAATCTTTAAACTAATCCCTTTTTTGTATTAAACCTTAGTATTATTGATACCGTAAATTGTAGTTTTGTGTTGCAGAAATCAAATTTTAATTTTTTATTAGGTAGTCATTCACTCTTGTGAATCTTTTTTTAAATGAAACTGTTGGGGATCTGTAAAATACACTAGTACCAAATATTTTATTGCAATTTATCCAGTTAATTTAATTTTCCTTGTTAACCAGAGTGCATTTAATTTTTCTTGTTATTGTAAAATACAGGTCCTATTTTTTATTTTTAATTCTAGTTACAGATATGAAATAGTAACTTATTTGTTTAGCAATTTTGCAATGTGACATTAATATAATGTCACGTTGAGCTTTTACCCTGAATAGGCCATATAAACTTGAAAAATTACTGGATATATATTTAATAAAGTGGTACTGGTGTGTCAGAAATTTTACCTTTATTTTCTATATTGTGTATGTAGTGGAAATAAGGTATGAAAACTGTTGATTAATATAGATAAGAGACATTATTTATATTCATCGTATTACCAAATTACTATCGGTAATTATAGATAATATGATTAAATTATTTTTTAATAAAAATTAATATTCTTATATGATGATAATTATTTGAGTAGAAGATAATTTTTTTATACGAGCTTCTTATAAGAAGTAGTCTAAAGAGAAGACTGAAAGAAAATTTTGTAAATTTGTTGTCATTGTTAATTTATTTAAACAAAATATATAAATATTAGTGTACATTATTTAAGAAAAAAATAATTTGATTAGACTTTCTTACTTTTGTCTTCCTTTACGATCTCTCAAGTGGAAATGCTTTTGAATGATTAAAATTTAAAAAATGAAAATGTAACAAACAGTTGTAATGTGTGTACATATTTTTGTAGCTCTATTAAATAATAAATAACTAATTAGATTAAATTTAAAATTGACCATTTTAAAAATTAATATTTAAAAAAATATTAGTTTATTATATTATACATACATATATGTATATGTATGCTAATTTTAGTTGATTATATATAAAATTATTATCTATTGTATAATGCAGTTTGTTGAAGTATATTTTATACACATTTATCTTAGTCAGTTATATAAAAATTTCATAAAACTGTATCGTAAATATAAATATGTTGTTCGACTTCGTATTACAGTCAATTGTTTTTACATATATGTTGAGAATATTTCACATTAACATGAATAATAACAAGACCAAAAAACTTATGAATCTATTTATAAAATTTATAAATAACACTTATGAGAATGAATAGGTATATCTTAGTAACTGATTAAAGTGTGTGTTACATAATAACCACTGCAGTTAACTATTTGAAGAAAAATATCAGAAGAGTAATTGCAATTAATATTTAAAGTAGATCATTATAAAATTGACTTACTAAAATTATATCCTGCTACTTTTGTCAATCAAGTATGATTTATGTTTTGTTTTGTTAATATGCATTGTGCAAAAAAAGTCAGAGATACTTAACAGATTTAATTAGAGTAGTATTCATGATTAGTATTTATGCTAAAACTTGATACACAAACAGCTCAGACATTGTCGATTCAAATATTGCACCGTATAGGCACATTCATGTATGTGTGTGTATATGTGAATTTTTGTTTGCCCATGATAAAAATATTTTTAAATTTAAAACATTGCTTACAGATGTAAAATGATAGCTAAATGCTGTTCTGATATTTTCATAGACATTATTGTTTATTGTTAGTCTGAATTATAGTTTGGTATACTTGGCTTATTCTGAGACAACTGTAAAACCGTTTACATTTTTAAAAATTTTACCTGTACATGAGTAAATTTATTTTATATGTTTAAAAATATGTTTACTTGTTTTCTTCTCTTATACGTCTATATTATTTTCTTTAAATAAAAATGCTACAAACAATTTTTTGTATAAAATTTAAACTTATCCTCGAAAGATACTAACGCAAACTGTTATTGTACCCACTTGGGACCAGTTTTTCCATCATATGTAAATGAGCATAGTTTCATTTTCTTAAGCATTCAGTTGACTTGTAAGTGACCTTTTACAATCCTGGATTACTTAGAGCCATTTCTGTAAAGATTTGTTAGTACTTCCGGTTAAAATTATTACATAAAAACATTTTCAAGTTATAAATAATGATTTGTAACTGATTATTTAGGTGCTGTATAATACTGGTTAATATTAAATTAAGAATTGTAAATATATGGTATGCTACAGTTAAATAGGGGTTTCTGGACCATAAGTTAAAATATATATCAGTAGTAAATAAAAATCTTAAGCTTATTTCTCAGGATCCCAGATCATTTATGATAATAACAAATGGCAAGACGGCAGAAACATTAACTTATTACCTTAATTAAGACTAGGTTTTATTTATTATAAGTACTTCTTTGAAAAATACACTTCCAACTGAAAACTTAATTCGTGTGTTATAGTGTTTACTTTTTTTCATAGTATTTGTAATTATACACACAATGTTTAATAAAAGTAGATGTAGATTTTAAAATATTATTAAATATATTCATGTAAACAAAAATAAACTATTTGTTTCTGCAGTGTTGCAAGTTACTGATTGCAAAATAATGTATAATATATATACAAGCACCGATGCATCCATTAAAATCAATGTGTTAAATGATGTTTTTGTTTTTTCTTATCAAAGTAAAATATATGAAAATATTTTTGACATATTCAGAATAAATCTTTTAAAAATTAACACAAACCGTCTGCTCATAGTAGCATTTTTTTTTTAAATACCCACCCTGGTAGCCCTAATTATTGTAATTCCAAAATTAAAACTTTCTGGGACCAAAGTCACAAACAGTTTGATTGTGTTGTGTTCATATTATATGCTGCTCTAAATCCTCATTTAGAAAACCATAAAAAGTAATCTTTTAGAAAGAGTTTTTCCCCCAGACAATTGTGATGGAGTAAATACTTAGGTAAAAAATCATTAATACTTATTTGTTGTTGTATACTTTGATATTTAAACATATATACTTCAGTCAAAATTTGGAAGCTCCATAAAATTTCATTCGAACCTGTTCAGTATTCAAGAGATGGTTTTATACAGTAAAAAAGAAACGTGTTGTATTTATCGATATGTTTTAATAATTTCACTTTACTAATATATTTTAATTATTGAAATGAAAAAAAAATTGTAATCATGTTAGCATTTTTTTGAATTGAAAAACTGACTTTTTTTGCATTGTATATTTAATCTGTGTTGCATAAATGGTTTCAGAACAAGACAGTAAGTAAACTACACCTCTTACCACACATCTCAGATTGTAGCATGCTAGAAACTGAAAGGATTTGAAGTAAGGAGTAATGCCAACAGCCAGTTTACATGTTTTATTATACATTTAGGTGTCTAAGGATACATTTGGCCTTTGAATAGCTGTATTTTGTTGATATTTTTTGCAGGACAGTTATACAGAAGGTTAGGCTGAGGTGTTACGTGGTTATTAAACTCTAGTCCCTGATTTTAATATTATCTTTTACTTTGCAGATGTTTACCATTATTATGAAATAAATCTATTCTTGATCACTTTCTTAATTTTATAGAAGATTCTTGTTATAAGAAACCTGTTGAGTTATTTTATTAAACCTGTTTTTTTATAGTTAGTATTTTAACTCTTGCATTAATATTTATAATTGCGTATTGCATCATGTGAATCTTAAAAATATCAGCATGCTAATAATACATTTTATATTCTTGACATCAAAAATTATATTTATTATGTGTTTTATAATAAATTTCACCAAAAGAGTATCATTCTTTATATAAATAATTGAAATTATGATGTTAAAGTTTTTATTGTATGCTTAATAAATTGGAGTGATCACATATATATATATATAATATACATATATATATATATATAATATATAAAATATCATGATATAACATAAAACTGGTATCTTTTTATTTTAAACAATTTAATTTCTTGACTAGTATAGGAATCTCTTGCTTAATACACTTAAATTGGTTCTACAGAGGATTCAGTTTTAGCATTTCTCTGTACAATATGAGATATTGTATTATGAGATGACACTAAATCATGAGGAAATATTATTTTAACCGAGCAGAAAGTTCATTAAATTATTTTATACAGGTAAAGAATTATATCCTCTTGACTTAACTTTATTTAAGCAAGTCTAATCGTGGAGTAATCCGATCAGGTGCCCCCTTCAACATCAATTAGTGGTGATTTCAGATGAATCTCTTGCTTTCATTGTGATTTTGAAAAATGCTTTAATTTTTCAAGTAAGCAGAATCTCAAAGATTGATTATTGAAATTTAAGCAGTAACAAGTGATGCATGAATATTGTAAAGATTTAATAAAGTTTACAAATTTAAGCATGTCTTCTATTTGTTTTGAGTATCTGCTTGAGTAGTATTTTATTCTATATATTTTGGAAAAAAAAAGATTATATTCAAAGTAAACACCAATGAGCTCTGATCTACTTTACCTGATCTTCCTTCTTTTAGTTTTATTTAACAAAAAGTTAAATGTGTAAAAGAGCAAGACCATTGTTGGCCTGCTCTTTGCGGATTATTTCAATTCATAATTGAGGTAAGTTACACAGTCCTGCAGTCCTCCCCATAGGAAATTGAAACAGTACTACTAGTGATTTTTAAGTGCTGATCACATTGCACTCAGTCTACCTGTGTGGTAATGATCTTTGTCATAGTTTATAAACTTATGTTAACAAGGGATTCCTTTACTCTCATAATCCATTGGTTTATTGTTCATTTTAATTCAGTGAGGTCGCCCATTTTTTAAGGAGATAGTTTTAAAAAATATTTCTTGAATTTTTACATTTTGGATATAGAATACTTTGTTATTAAATTTAATGTGGTATTTTATTAACTGTATTTAGCTTCTTTGAATATTTATGTGTGTATTAATTTTTATCTAAATAATATAAAACAGTGTTCAATTTATTTTTAATATTCTTGTAATAAATATCTTAATAGTTTCTTTATTTTATTATTAGTATTACTGTGTTCAAATTTTTATCAGTGTAACATATTATTAGGAACAATAATTATTCATTAAATAATTTTTATAACATTCCATTTTATGTAATTTAATTGAGTTATATTAGTTAATTGTTACTTTCTCTGTTTCTTGTGTAGCTTTTTTAAATTAAAAAAAAGTTATAAGTTAACATTTTTTTAAGTTACATATATGAAAAATTCATGCATAATAATTTACACACATACATACATGTTTTCTACTATTTCTTATGTGTATAAAAAGTGTATTTTATCTTAAGCAAGTGATAATAATTTAACCAAAGATAATAAAGGAATGCATTTTTATTCTAATTACTTTTGTTTTGAATTTAACTAAAGAGCAGCTAACAAGTCAATATATATATTATAAATTGTATATACACATTTTATGGTTATGGATTTTTAAAAAAAATTATTTCATATTGCTTAAACATCAGTGTTTTGTAAAATTTTGTCGTTCATTGATGAATATTGGTAATTACATAAACTGTAATAAGCAATAAAAGTTATAAATTTGTATGGTCTACTATCAGTGTAATAAATTATTTAGCATAAGTTAATTAAATTTTAATTTAACACTGAAATGTATTTATACGTATATACTAATTATAAAATTAATAAATAATTAAAAACAAAATATAAACATATTATAAAACAGTAAAAGAAATATATATATATATATATATATATATATATATACACACAATTACAAAAATTTGAATGTCATTTAAAAACTTTAGTATTCAACTAATCAATAACATTGTAATTGAATTAAGAGTTCTTTTTGGTGGCAAATTAATTGCCGAATTGCTGCTTGATGTGTAACTTTTTCCACATTAAATGCTTTCTGTTATCTGTAGAAATGTTTATTTATTACTTATATTTACATAATACATCTTTTCCTCTTTTTATTTTTTTATGTTGTCATATCCTGTACAGAATTTTGTGGATTCCTTGTATATTCCTGTATTATTTTAAAAATAGTAAAATTATTTATAATTTTAATAAAGAATTTTTTATGGATGATGTTCAGTTCAAGATTAAACATTATATTCAGAATTTTTATATATATATACACACGTAAATGCAATATTTTAGTTTCATATCTTGCTTATTTTGAATTGTTAGATTTATAAATGACCACCATTTATGACCCCCTAACTTGCATAAATTATCTTCATAGGTCCAGTTCGTGAATACAGATATGTACATAAATAAATGTATGCATGTTTATATTTGTTTTACATCTATGATACATAAAAAACATAATCTTAGCCGCATGTTTGTTGTAAATACTATTTTGTTGTACTTCCGTTTATTATGTTAAAAATAAAAATAGTATTAAATGAGAAAGAAATATAATTTATGAGTGTTGCCCTTAATTTAGGTCTGTTATTAGTTATTTTGTTTCTCTATGTTACACTTTCTTATTTTTAATGGAATATTATTATGATATGCAAGCTTCAGTTATTGTTGAAGGCTTCATAGTATGTTCAAGTAATTAAATTTTAGCTGTGTTATTAGAATCACATTAAATTATTTAGGGAATATTACTGGACAAACATAATTGTGGGTAATATTAGAAATAAAGTAAGTATAACTATTATAGATTTCACTCTTGATTTAATGATTTTTTTTGCTGTTCTTTTAAATTAACTGTTTTATTTTTCTTACTTTGGTCTTCTTGTAATTTATTTTGGTTCTTCTTACTTAGTAATTTAATAATTAAATTTAAACTGAATAATTGCTAGGTAATTTATTGATTTTTCTCATTATTTTCTCTATGAACTGTAAACATTTTTTAACAGACTTTAGAGAATAAAATTTTTCACAGACATAATGAAAAGATTCATGTTTGAGTTAATCAATATTTTTAATAATAAATTACAGTAATTCAACAATATTTTTCTTTTTAACCAGCATGATTAGTGCATGGAAGTACTTTTATAGCAATTTTTGGGTTAGTGATATTTTAATATTGTTAATTTTCAGTAGTTTTTTTTATGAATAATGCCTTCATAAACAATTTACATATATGTGGGTAATAAATGAAGATTTTAAGGCGGAATACAGAAATTGAACCTGGGATCTTTACTCTTTGATAAATTATTTTATCATCTGAATCCTATGGCAAGATTTAATTTGTCAAATTTTCATAAACTGCAATAAACCTATATTTCCAGTGTTTTAAATCCACAAATGGTCACTGGAAAAGAAATTAAGTTCCTAGGTAAATACACAGGCAACCATCTTGCACCAGACTCATTGAGGATAAGCATCCTAAGTGTGGGCTTCACCTATCCGTAAAGAACTCAAATTGAATGATAATAAAGGATGATCTTTTCATGAAGGAACTTGTAGGATGAGACAAATGGCCCTACCAAGAGGATAGCTTGAGATTACTTTGCAGACAGTAGGTCCACCGGTTCCTTGAGAGATTGTGGTAAGGAAAGTTTTTTTAACTGGAAAGCAGCACATTACTGATCGATGGTTTTGCATCACTTGTTTTAAATATATGCTGCCGCAAAGATTGCTTTTCTTCTATAGATTAAAGACCCACACTCAGTTACAAGTTGAAACATGGTTAAAGGAATAACACGGTTAAAAGAATAACCGTGCCTTTACATTGAACCTGTAATGTGTAAAAGTATCCGACTTAACTGTGAATTGTTCAGTCATACTTTTATCTGGTGGTAAAATATTTGGCATGTAAATCATCAGAACTCATAAATCAAAATCATTTTTCTATTACAAATCCATTTTCATAGTAGTTTTTTCAAAACCAAGAAAAGAGTTTAAAAATATTATTTTGAAATGCTGTAATTAATGCTATAAATTGAATAAAATATTACTTTTATAAGAAGTAAAAAAAAACACTTTTTCAGCTTTGATTTCTTAAGATAATTATCTACTTTACTCTACTTCACTGAGAGTTACTGTTTTTAAGCGTCTTTGTAATATTTTATCCCTTACTTAAAAGAGTTTGTTTGCTACTTTCAGACCTTTCTTACAGTCTGTCACTTAGGTTAACATAATCACACCATCTTTTCTAATATCTTAAATCCTCCTGCATGCTTTTTCAGACTGATATACAGGCATGTTGTACAGTATGCTACGTTTTTGGCTGTATTAATTTGAAATCAGACTTGGGCTGTGTCAAGGGACGGTATAAAAATGCACCTCGTAATTCACAATCCTGCTTAAATCAAAACCCATTGAACCAAGTAATTCCTAAACATTTTCTTACATCTGTACATAAAGCAAGTCTTACTATTATGCATCAATTAATCTAACCCCTTGAAGTTTTTTAGGTAAACTCTCCTGAGACAAACGGATCAATTCCTTGACTGCTAAATAGTTTTTGGTTTGCATAGCATAACACTTTTAGCCTCCAATAAAGGGCTTAGCTGCTTCCATTGTCAATTTAATAAATTATCTAACCCATAAAAGACTTTCTGGCTATCTTATTTAAAATTAAGTAAAGTTTTTTTTCACTTAACACTTCTCGATTGAGTTTAAACCTGAATTCTTTGCATCCTCCTTTTAGCTCGAAAATGAATAATTTTTAATAAATAATAACTAAATAAATTTTTTTCATTAATAACTTCAAAATTGTTATTTTCTATTTTATTATATTATCTTTCTATGTTATCATTCCTATATTTATTCAATTATCACAGTTATTACTACTAATTAAGGGTATTTCATGTATCATTATGAACTAAGTAATTTTTGTTTTTATTAATTAATTTTGCTAAGTATATAAACATTAGACACTTTTTTATGTTCTTTATCAAAGTTTTCTGTGGTTTCCTTTGAACCATCTAGATAAACACTAGAGAACTTCCCTTTTTTGCTCATTAAATAACAATGTCTCAATGTTTCTGATGCAATGTATATAGTTTATTGTTATCCGCCTGATCTCAAAAAAAATTGTGTTTTTTTAATGAACATATTTTATTCAAGATAACATAAATATCCTAATTTGCTTATATAATTAAATAAATCAATAATGATTTGATTATTACTTAATCTAAAGAATTAAATGTAAGTTATTTATAATTATAATTAATCTCTAAAATTATAATTACACTCTTGTACTGTTTTTTCTTTGTCTATAATTTTGATTATAAGACATTGATATCATTAAATGAATAGTTTGACAAGATGTGATAAGATAATACTCATTATGAATGATGGCTTGATTTATTTTTTAAATGGTTTCATAACTCCTTTCATTTGTTGTTTTTGTTCCTTTCCTAAGTTCATTCAGAAAATTCTTGTTTATTTAATATTATTAAAAAGTATTAACAAAATGGAAGGTTCATAACAGTATAATTTGTTACTTCATTTTTAAATATAAATGATTATAGGCTGAAATTATATATGAGTTCTAAATTACTGGAAAGGTTCAGTCTGATTTAATGGAAACCCACAGAACAGTCATGATGCTGTACGTTCACTCTGTAACCTGTTTTTTCAATTCTTTTTCTGTATTATTGTACTGTAATTGTAATTATACCAGTTATTAGGGTTATAGCCTGCAATTATGAAATTAATTATCTTGCAATATGATTAAATTTTTAGTCTGGAATGCATTGGTTTTTTGTATGTTTTTATTTTATACAGATTTTAAAAATAAAATTATCCAACAAAAAAAATCAAATAACTGTACAGTTTCTGATATAAGTAGTTTTATTAAAAATATAATATTTTACCGCCTACTCTGTTCAAATCAAACAGTCTGATTTGAAACAAAGTATTTATTGTATATTTATTGATCTAAATTCAATTCATATAGATACTTTCAGTATGAATGTTAGTCGGTTGGTTTTTATTAGTATCTTCATCATTTAGTCACTTTAGACTAGTCATTTAGACTATCTGTCTATGCATATTGTTAAAGATAATTTCCTTTACAATGTTTGAGTTATAACCAAATTAAAAAAGAACTTAAAAAAGTAAAATTTAAAAATAGATTAATAATTAATTCCTTATAATTTTCTTTCAACACATAATCAGTTAAGTTAATAGTAAAAGCGCCTTAAGTTTTCTACCTCCTTTTTACTACCTTACATGTTGCTATTTTGGCATTAGAATAAACAACTTTTCAATTGTATTTCTGAAGGTATAATTCATTGAGTAAAAAAAGATGCATACTTGTCAAATTTTCCAGAGTCATCTTCTTTTTCAATGTAACACCTGTTTGGTTTTACCCTTTTTTTGAATTAAAAACAAAAATCAGATCAAGTCCATCGAATATACAAAGTATCATACCCAAATTTCACTGTTGTAAGTTCCTAATATATATAGCAAAGTAGACACCATTGCATATTAATAATCATAAATTATTATGTCCTCTAAATTTATCTAGTTTGAGGACCTCAAAGTATCGTGTTCATAAAAGTATCTAGACTCAACTTTTTTTTCCGATAATGATACATTCCATCTTGTTATGTACTATAACAAAAGGAAAGTAGAATTTTAGGAGGAACTAGAATAGTACAATTACTGCAAAAAATACAATACTTAAAAATCTTGAACATTGATTCATCAAAAATATTGCACATTTTTCTAGTGTATGGGTGCACCAGGATAACAACCTGTGTCTAAACATCAGTCACACTGTTACTGTACTAATATTAACAAAAACAGCTTACCTCCTTCCACCATTCATTTATAATGCATACTGGGTCTGTTTCTGTTTCTTTGAACAGAAGTAAGATGAATAAGAGATTAATCGGAACTATATATTAAGTTACTGGTTACATGGTCCTTGCTGTACATTGTGGTTAACCTATTAAACATCTGTTATTTTCTTTCTTTGCGGAAACTAATTTTTAATACTCTTTTATTCTGTTACTAATACTTAGTGTTTTAGTCAATGTATATGCTTTTATTAATTATTAAACACTTTTATTCATTTTTTACTTTAGCATCAGAACTTAGTTATTTTTTTTTTTGCTTTTGTTAACCGTTAAAAAAATTTAACAAATCCTTAATAAAAAAAATGTTCATTCTGAATTTCAATGATGTCTCGCTACAGTTGTAATTATTTATTGGCATCTTTTAAATAAGTTTTTTTTTTGTAATATATTTATGTAAATGATATCGGTTATTAATTTTTTTTTTTTAAATACTGTGTATCATGATGTATAAATTGAGAATATTGGAACCAGAAACATTTTTTATACAGGAACCGATTGTAAACCAGAGTTTAAATTAAAATCTTCAGTTTTTTGGGTTAATTTATTAAAACACAATTATAGATTAATATTTTACTTAATAAAAGTGAGTAAAGGAACATAAATAATTTAACATTGTATTTTCATATAATCTTTCTGATTGTTGATACATATCTCTTGCTGTTTAGTGTTTAAAAAGAAATAATGCATTAAGTAATGATGCAGCCATTGGTCGTACTTTATCTACCCATCTTTTTTTCTTATTTGGCTCTCTTATTCAGATCAACACATTTTTTTTTATTGCCAGCTCATTTGTAATTAAACATGTTAAAAAGTAATTCTTGACATGTTTTTTTGTGTTTTTATGAAGACTTCATTATTATAAAATGTTCTTTTAATTTTGCAGATTCAAGTAGTTTTGGAAATCCTTTAAAATGATAAAAATTTGTCTACGTTATCCGTAATAAAATATTTTTATGGCAAAAATACCACTTTTTTTTCATTATTATGAATCTACGAGGGTGAGTCAAAGATTATCTACACTTTTCTTTCTACAATTTATTTACACAAAGGTAGGGGTTTACATGTACATAATTTTTCAGCATCACCTCACTTTGAATGCACGGTCATGCACAGTCACCTCATTTGGTCCAACGGTGCACAAGCTTGCGTATTCCTTCCAAGAAGAAGGTTTTCAATCAGTCACGAAGCCACTTTTGCAGTTTCCTGCAAATCTACGTCTGTGGAAAATCAATGACTTTTTAAAGCATCCTCGAGTGACCCAAACAGATGAAAGTCGGAGGGAGCAGAATTGGGGTGTAGGGAGGATATTCGAATACCTCAAATTTCAACTTGATTTGAAGGGTATGCCAAGCTATGTGTGGGCAGGTGTTGTCATGCAACAACACCTTGCTTGACAATTGGCTTTATGGAGCTGGTCATCATGGATGATTTGATGGACAGAGCCGTGACTGATGTTCAAAGAAAATGCTAACTCATCAATGGTAATTTGCCAGAACTATCTCTCGAGTTTGTTAAACCTTGTTATCCGTGGTGGGGGCTGACAGGCACCCTGCTTCCTCTTCGGGAGCCACACTCATCCAGCCGCTTTTAAACTTCTCAATCTATGAAAAATCTCATCTATATGGTAAAGCATTGTCCCTGTATCATAATAAAATGTTATGATGAATTTCATACTCTGATCAGAGAAATCAGATCACTGCTCATTGTTCCTCCTTCATGCAAATTGCTAGCAGAGCGGACATGTTTATACTGTAATAACTGGAAGTAAATGACGTGATCAGAATCAAATTTCACACGTGACCGTAGTCGTACCAACTGTAAGCATGTATGCACAGAAGGTAGTATGACAACCTTGAAGGTATGTTATGGTAAAGTATAAATAATTTTTGACTTGCCCTTGTACAAAAGTTTGTGTTGTTATTTTGTTGTTTACCAGTGTGTTATAGTGGATGCAATATTCATAATGAGACTAGATTTCATGTTTTCGATGTGACTGTCTGCTTCATGTTCATACACGATTCCTTGGAATATGTCAGAAATGATGCAACAAATGTCCTGCTTTTGTTCACAGTGCATTTTGAATAATTTATACAGAAATTATCAGCAGTTTTTATGATGTCACCATCATCATCAGAATTTTTATAAAACTAAAATAATAAAAAATACTCTGAGTAACATATATTACTGTACTTAATAAATGATTTTTAACAGACATATTTAAAGTGCAAAACATTTTAATAATTTAGAATCATAACTCATGTTATCTCGCTTCCTTATTTTTGACTCTTTACTATCTCACTTTAGCCTTCAGAATTCTGGGTTTGTTTACATGTGGTAATGTCAAATACAGCAGATATTGCAACATTACTCGTGATAATATGACAGGTTTTAAAAATTACAGAAAAGTACATTAATTTACAATATATCTTTTGTAAGAAAATCAAGCTTTATTACTTATGTATTTTCTCTTCCCTTTATGTTTATGATTTTGTTGTAAGCTCTGTCAAAACCTCCTCCATTTGGCCTCTTTCTGTTCAGTCCCCATTTTTATTATTTTTTTTTTTGGATAATTAGCTTAGTGACAAAATCAGAATAATAGCATACTATCTGTGAATAATATTTAGCAACTATTACCTTTAACTTCATGTGAAGTCATTTCATGCTATTACTGACATCTCAAAGTGGAAAAGACATTCAGTATGACAAATGAGCATATGAAAATCGGCTGATCGATCTCAGGTGCCTTATATAGTTAACTACTAGTAGCTATTCTGGATGATATTTATTCTATTTATAGTTAAAATTAAATAAGTTTAGTTAAAAATTTATTTTTTTCTAGTTAAGAGTGGAAAGTTACTGTTATTTTAATTATAAGGTTGATCATTTATATAACATTGAAAAGAGAAAGTGCTCAAAACACTTACAAAAAGTAAAATTTGATGTATATTTTTATAGTCAAACAATATGTAGCAGCAGGAGAATTAGTAAAAAGGTAAGTACAAAAACTTAAATAAGTGAACATGAAAAAAGTATCAGTAGAAAATATAATAAGAAATAACCAATACATATGTAAACAAAATTACCTTTGTTTATTAAAAAGGAACAAATTAATGTTAGCTAAGAAATAACGCAATTTTTAATATAAATTTTAGTTGGTCACATTATTTTGAATGGGAAGTTTTAAGTTGTACAAAATATATGTAATCTTCCATTTTCAACTTGGACTGAGGTGATATTGTTTTTCAACTGTTGAGTTTTTTAAATTTTATTTTAGATTATTTACTACATGTGAAGGATAATGCAACACTCACTTTCACATGCAGAAGTTCTCAAAAATACAATTATCATAATACAAAAAGAAAAAAGTAGTCAAGTGCAGTACAAAGTATTATTCGTTTAATAATAGTAATTAATAATTAGGTAACAGTAAACACATTAAAATATTAAAAAAAAGTGAAATGTACACACCATTGTAACAACAGAAATAATTACATTTATGAACAATATTGAAATATAGGGAAAAGGGGAAAAGAAATTTTGACATTGCAAAATGTAACTAAAAAGTTGTAAATTTTCTTTTATATTAAAAAAGGGTTTAATATCATCGACAGAAAGTGTCAACAACCATCTTAGCAATAAATAAACTATATTTCTTCACGATTTGATGGAGGAAAGTACTACATTAAAGATTTTTGGAGTTAAAAAGAAGAATTTTACTAAATAAGGAATTGTGCAATAATGGGTATTTTCATCTTATTAATATTTTTTTATTTTTTCATTTTCATTTGTATGTCCCGCAACTAACTCTCCTGTATCTAATAATGATAACTGTTTTGAAATTGCCCATCATTTCAATTTTTTTTTAAGAGTGGTCTTAAATGTTTTCTCTTTTCACTTACCATTTAGTATTAATCATTTTTTATTAATTCATTATATATTAAAAGGCAGTATTAATATGAATCTAATTATGGTATATTTACCATATAATTTCTTTTTTTATGTTTTAGACCCATTTGTGAGAAAAACAGAAAAGTGTACTCTTCTGGTGTCATGAACAACTCATCTAAAATTGTTTTTGTTGCTTTTAGTGCTTCAATTGTTTCTGTAAAAGGTAAAAATTAATAGTGATAAAGTTCTTAATCGTACGATAAGTTGTAATTACATGTGTTATAACGTTTATATATGTATACAGTAGTAAATAAAAATTTGAATGCTGCCAAATAACTTTCTCTAATTACTGTCTAATATATTTATATCACATATATACGTAGAAGTGTGTGTATGTTTATTTAAATTATTTTATTAACTTGTAAATGTCATAAATTTATATAGAATTACTACTTTATAAAAAATTATAGGCTTGTTTTAGAATACTCAATATTTATACTGTATATTATTCTTAACTGTATTTAATTGTATATACTGAGTTCAGTAGTGCATTTTATTCTAGTTATTGAATAAGCTATAAAATTAAAGAAATATTTAATAGAATTATTATTGAATGTATTTATTTTATTTTTATGAAAAAAAAATTATTTTGTTACAACATATATTATTAAATTAAATTCTTTTATTTGTTAAAAAAAACAAAAGAACAAAAAAAACAAAATTAACAGTGACGGTAGAATAATGCAAATCAGTTAATTAAATTCCATGAAAAAAATAGTTTTTAATTTGTAAAAATGTTATTGTTATTTTTTTCATTTTGCAAATTCATATATTGATAAGTAAATTCAATTATATTACAACTGGAAACAGCAAGAACATTTACACACATCAAGGAGTGTTATCACCGATTATAGTCGATCATTTATTTTAAATTATGAATTGAATATTCATTATCCAGTATGTTGTCAGACAATACAATTTTATTCAGATTATACTGAATACACATTAATTTTTTTATTGATTCTGTCATAATCAGTAAAACTTCTGTGTTGACTAATTGCCATATACTAGGTAATAAATTTATTAGAATGAATTGATTAATTTAGTTTATTTCATTATGAACTATAGTTAAGGTAAAAGTTTTGTTATTAATAACCTAGTATAATAACTACTATCACATGTAATCGGAGTCATTTTAAAATTGTGTGGTAATCACAGAATCATTCCTTGTAAGTGCTCTTACTGCTTTAAATTGTAGTTGGAAATGTAGTATAATCTAGTTTATTTGATCACTTATTTGCATAACCATTTTTTAATTTGTTTATTAAATTACCATTCTGCATTAACAAAAAGCAGAAATATTATGTGCACTTTTGTGGGCTCCCCATTTAAAAAACAGTAGGGCAAACAAACAACAAATGAGCCCATACCTAGTCCTGTAGAGCAAAGTGAGTACTGTTTGCTTTGCCCTAATTGCATCCTTGCAATCACTATGTGGTAAAAAATTCTTTTGCTTGTTTATTTCAGATTAAAGATGACATTTGTATATTTTATTAAAATAATGTGTTCAGCACTAAATTTTAAGATTAACTGTGTATTACATTAGTATAGCAGTAGTTATGTTACCATTATGATTCATATTTTGGACTGATGTCATATTTGAAACTTAATATAAATTGTTATGTTAGGTTTAATTATTTATTTGTATTCATAAATATTGAAAACTGAAAAACAGTATATTTTTCAGTGTATAATTAGTAAATCATTACCATTAAAAGTCTATAAAGTGATGATTAAATTCTAGGAATACGTAATTCGGCATAGTAACAAGCTCATATTATAGTATTTAAAAAAAATTATTTTTCTATAATTCAACTAAAATCATTATGCATCAATTGTTTTTTTATTTATAGTATATTAACCATTCATAGTGATTGTGCGTATAATCAATTTGAAGCTAATAAATAATAGTATTTTATACGTTTAAAGAAGGAAAACAGTTTGTAAGCTTTTATTTTTAATAGTTACATCTATGTAAAATTTTTGTTGATTTTTGGTCTGTTATATAAAAAATATGTGATATTAAGTTAAGTTTACAGTTTTTTAAATTAATCTTATTTTAATATTTTTATTCTTTTGTTAAATTATGAGATAACCTTTTATCATATTTAGCTATATTACAAAGGTGAATCCAGGAACAGATATGGGCGATCACTCCCTAAATGGTATTGTATTTCCACTTTTCAATTTATACTTTAAATAAAATATTACATTTTAAGTAAATTTAAGTTGCAGATTGCACCTTATGTATTTACATTATTGGTAAATACATAAGATGCGATCACCTTACTGGTGCTACTGGTAAATAGTAAGTATGTACATTATTGCTAGTGTTTAATGTTTATATTAATATTATTAACACAGTTCAGTTGTTCAGAAGTTGCATTATATTCATGAATGTTTGATTTTAAGACTTAATGTGGTTGTCCAAACCTGCAAATACCAGTGAATCCTAATTATATGTCATTTTCAATTACATATGTCCATGACATAGCAACATTAAAATGCAGTTGTGTAGCAGTTATAAAATACATAGGATTCTTGATGATTTTATTTTAAATGGAAATAAATTCACTGGTTTCCTTTAAATTATGAAAATTTGGGAAAATATTTTAAAGTTTGAATGAAAGCAAATTAACTTTTAACATTGATAACTTTTCACACAAAATGTGTTATGGTAAAATCTTAGATGTGTTTCATAACTTTGATTACATCATTCTTGCGCATAAGGTTTACTATATTAGTAAAGTTGTTACTTACTTGTTTGACTCTCATCATTAGTTAGTTCTTACTAATGAGTTAGTAAGTTAGTTCTTACTAATCAAGTTGCCCTTATTTGATCTTAAAGATCCATTTAAAGAACGGTACAAATTTATATAATATTACTATAATATATCCTTTTATTTAATCTACAAGTTATGTGTTTTGATCTTAAAGATCCTTCCATTTAAAATAAGTTCAAATGAAACTTAGAATCATGATCTGAATCCGCTCCTTTGATATTGCATTTAATCAAAACTATTAATGGAATTAATAATTAATACTTTTTTTTGTAAGTAATGACTTTGTACAAAATGTATAATAATATTAATTACACATTCAAAATTATAAATTTCAAAGAATTCAAAATATACAAAAAACAATTATTGGTGATGCAATGATACATACATAAACATACACTCTACTTTCTTCACCATGAATAATAGTTTAATACTAACTGTTTGGGAACTTTCCAGTTATAACAATAAAATCCACATTATTAAATAAAATAATCACATAATAGTGGCAACAACTCTCATTAGGTTAAAATGAAATGTACTAGTTTTGTTTACTGTACTACAAGGGCTGAAGCTTATTCAGAACTGTTTTCATGTATTTAATTAGTTATATTTTTATATTTGCATAAAACATTAAAAAAAGTTTGTCAATGTTTTATTAAATTTTAATTGAAATGTGCAGTTGAACATGTTAATATAAAATGTTTTACAGAGTTTATTTTGTATTGATCAGATACATGTTGCCCTTAACTTTAAGACATTCAATAATCTATACAATTGAATTGAGCCTGTACCAGGGTTTTATAAATGTTGAGTTTGTTTTTCTTACATTTGCAGCTTCTGAAGCAAATATCTGTTTATATTTTTTCAAGCTTTTCATTAACAAATATTTTTAATGAATTAAGAATATTGTTTTTATAGTAAAATGTATAAAATTTAATATACAAGAGGTTATCTCTACAGTAAAGACCATTCCATTTTAAAAAAACTTTTTTCTGAAAACTTTGTAAATATTTTTTATTTCTCTTAAACTATATACATTATACTATTTCTCTATATAATTGCCACTTAAATTAAGACATTTATCGTAGTGATACACCAGCTTCAATAAACCTTTGTATTCTTCTGGCACCAGTCCATTTAGCCAATAATTAACAGCATTTTTAAGCTCTTCATCACCTATGAATTGCTTACCACTAAAAAATTCTTTCAATTTCTCAAACAAATGGAAATCAGAAAGAGCTAATTCCGGACTATATGGTGGGTGATCGTAAATTCCCACCCAAATGTTCTCAGTAAATCATGTGTCAGATCCACATGTGGACGTGCATTATGCAGCAGGACGATGCCACCCACGTCATTGATTTTGAATCGTGCGCCGTAACTTACGTAGAGTTTCGCAGTAGGCTTCTGCATTTATAGTTGTTCGACGTGGCGTGAAATCGATCAGTAGTATGCCAAACCAATCCCAAAAGACTGTGTCCATCAGTTTGCGTCCAAATGGCTATGGCTTGACTTTTGTTGGTCTAGTTTGTGATTGAGGATGATTCCATTCACTTGACTACAATTTTCTCTCTGGTGTGTAATACAAAATCAATGTTTCATTGCCGGTAACAATCGAATTAAGGAACTCATCACCTGTTTTTGTGTAGCACATCAAAAATTCCAAAACAGATCCCATTCAAATTTTTTTCTGATGTTCCATTAAGACTTGTGGCACCCAACATGCACAAACCTTTCTGAAGCCTAGATGGTCATGAACAATGCCATCGATAACAGCTCTTGAAACATCAGGAAAAAGAAGAGCCAAGTTGGAAGTCGTTGAGCGACAGTCTTCTGATTTCATCATCAAGGTGTTTCAACAAATGCTCGGTGATTATTGAGGGCCTCCCTGAACGTTCTGCATCGTGCACATTAATTCTGTTATATCTAAACCTTTCATACCATTTTCGGATTTTTCTTTCATTTCATTACATTTTTACTATACACAGCAACCAACTGACTATGAATTTCAGTTGGCTTAACGTTTTGATGGTTTAAAAAACGTATGACTCCGTGTATTTCAACATCGATTTTTCTAATCATTTTATAACATAATTACTCGCATGTAATCAAAGATACTACAATGCAACAGCTTACAGACAACAATGCAGTGTGCACATTACTAGTATGGCCATGAATGACACAGGTTCGCCAACCTTAAGGAGAGAAATTTCCCAGCAGTTTTTACTTTAGAGATATCCCTTGTATTTACAGTAATATTAATTGCAGTTAACAAAAATGTTTGTATCTTTTGAAGTTTTTGGGTTGTGCTTAAATTTTTTCAACCCCTGCAAAGTCATGCACAGGGTCTTCTAAAATTTCTCATATTACTTCATTATACTATTGTAGTACACTGACAGATCCTTCTGGAATTCTGCTTAAAAATTGAGACTGTGTTGTCCCAACTGATTTAGTTTTCACAGTTTTGGAAACTAAAATTATTTAGTCCTTTCACAAAAAAATACGTATATATATATATATACACACATATTTTTTTGTATATACATATATCATGGTAGTCAATGTTCATAAATAAACTTTTCATATTAAAATATATGTTTTACATTATATAAAATTATTTGGTAATGATTTTGTAAAATTACACAAATTTTACTGTATGGAATGAAAATGTCTATTCTTTTCACTCATAAAAATTTGTTAGTAACATGTATTTTGTTTTGAATTAATTACAATTTTTACTTGTCTAATCTCAGTATTATCTGCTGTTATTTTACTCAGGTTTTATTAGTTAATTTATACCTTGTAGTAAAAGTTAACCACCTTCTCAGTTACCGCTTTTGGCTCTGTACTGTTATGTTAAAATTATTTATTTAAAAAATAGTAAATAGAATTAACTAACATTCTTTGTTATATATTCTTGTATTTTCATCTATACTCATGTCCGTATGTGATCTAGTATCTTCAAGTCAGTTAGTAAAAATTAGAAAGTAAATTGAAATAAAATTATTTCTTATATTTTTTGCATAGCATAGGTTCAAAATTTTTTTTACTGGTATAGCCTTCTGATTCTTCTGTAATATAGTTTTTTTTTTTATGTGGGATGGGTGAACGTATGGTATTTATGCTTTTGTCCTGTACTTCTTGTAACTTCCATATTTCTTTCACTTCTCATAATTTGTTTTTTATTTCATGTTTTTGCAAATATTGTGCTATAATTTTCTATTATGTTACCTAATTTGATTAAGTTATCAGTTTTTGAAAAAGTTACACCTTGCACTTTTCAAAATATTTTAATATCAGTTCTTTTAAGCTTGTTATACTTGAAAATAGTTTATGGCCTGGAATATTTTCAATGTATTCTTAGCAAGGAATTCAAGTTAAACTATGTCTTTTTTTTATTTATCGTGGCTTTAGGCTTAAGAAATTAATTAATTTTTATATTCATTTCATAAATTGTAACTCATTTTAAAATTTCTGGGGTTGAAAACTGATTTTAGCTTTAATGACAGATAAACAGTACTGTTCAGTGATTGTAAAAAGAAAAATTTTGAACAATAAATGTAAAGCAAATGTGTGTATGTATTTAGATGCTTGCAAAATTAATGTGTTTCACCATTTGCATATATCTATATCATCAAAAATCTTTTATAACATAACAATATAATAGAAGTATTGATGACATAGTAATAATATTATAATCATTTTGTAAAAAAGCACATTATTTTAATCTCAGTACAGACACATGTACAAATTTTTTTTTACATGATATTATAATATTCGTGTTTAACCTAAATTAATGATTAAAAAATAAATAATTAAAATTATATGGATGCAGCAGTGAATCGGATGATGATTAAAAATAAAAATATTTCTTCATCACTGTTATTTACATGAAATGAAAATAAACTATTTACTATTATGTAAAAATAACATCTCAAAGATGGCCACCATTTTGTTTCACTTACATTAATTCGAGTCACTTTTTCTTGGATACTTTCTTTAAGGTCTGGAAGTTGTGTGATGGTGTTGTTTGGAAAAATTGATTCAAGTACCCCCAAAGGAATAAAAACACTTGCAGACAGATTTGATTATCTTACAGGCTAGAAAATGTCCCCGTTCTTTGGGATTACACAATTAGGAATCGGTTTCTTTATAACTATCATGGAAGTCCTTCAAGTATGTGGTGTGTAGCATAATTTTTAAAAATAATGTGTTTTGAGTTACAGAATGATAAGTTAATTAAGTCCAAAGGAGATTTTCTAGCATCCTAACATAGCGTTTGAATTGATGTTGTAATTGCATATCTATCATTGTCTCAAGAAATATGGCCCTAAATCCCAAATGATGAAATGGCACACCAGACTGTCACTTTGACAGTATGGAATGGATTTTCATGTAATATTTGAAAATTTTGTTTATTCACAAAGCTGAAAGAAATGAGCATCATTTTTATAGAAAGATCTCAGTTAATATAGAAGATCTCAGTTAATATTTATCATTTCTATAGTAACCAATGACTGAAAGCAAGTCGGTTTGTATGATCAACATCATTCAGTGCATGCACGATCTGAAACTTATATGGATGGTACTGCAAATCTTGGTGTAAAATCCTCCTTACATGATGATCAGAAAATGCTAATGATACTGCACGCCATTGTGCTAATGGTGTAGGACTTTGTTTTAGAACAGCCTCCACTCTCGCAGTATTTTCTGGCATATGCACACTTCTAATCTATCCAGTTTTTCTTTTCAATGTGGGCCCAATTGCTCCAAGTTTTAAATTGATTATTTTATTGAAGAGGCAAAAGACAAAATGGATCATTATGAGGAACATTAAAATGATTTCAAAACTCTTGCTACGCTATCTTGTAACTATTATTGTGGTTTTTAACAGTAAAAGAATGGTGCGCATCACACCATGAGTGAATGATAAAACAAGGCTTATAAAGGCCTTGTTTTATCATTCAGGAGTTTTTTCCCTACTCATGGTAGACTATATTCAGTGTTGTCAAATCACCTGATTCACTGCTGCATCTAGTTTATGAATGATTTCTGTTTAAACATATATAAAAAAGGTTAAGGTGTAACCCATGGCATTGGTAATTTAATTCAGTCTGTTCCAATGCAAATAGTTATGTATACAGTTAATATTTAAAAAATATGATTATCAACACTAACACATAAGTTTAAAGATTGTTACATTTGAAAAAAAATTGTTTAAACTGTAACGAAAAGTTTTTAAAAATTGACTGTAGTAACTTTATGTTGTGATGAAAGTTATAAAAATGTTAAAGAACGTTCTTTGTCTATGTTTGAGCTAGTTTTCACTCTGTTAAGCTTCTTCAGAGACTGCCTTAGAAAGTTTGGATTTTGGCTTTTTTTGCCTTTGATGTTTGCTTCTTTTTTTTTAATAAGGTGGTTTGTAAAAGTGGATTCGATGGTGAAGTGCTTTTTTTTATATGTTCTTTGTATTATTATGAAAAGTTTCATCTTGTCTGTATGGAGAAGTTGGAAAATCAAATTAAAACTAAAGCACCATTCTAAATTAACAAACACAATTTAAATCACGCACACATACTCACTTTAAACATATAAAACTGCTAAGATCCTTAAAAATCTAATCAAAATTTAATTTACTATAATAACTATCATAATTGTACATATCCTTACACAGATATATGATTGAAAAATGTGTATCTATAATATTATTGTAGATGTAATAATTGTGTTAAACATTACAACACACTGTAAAGATAAAGAAATTAGGATATCTGTTGAAGAATAGTTCCAGGCCACAAATTATCATCAACTAAAACTTAAAGTAATTTAAGAAAAATGCCATTATTTTGGTTACATTCACAATCATCAAGGCAGAAGTTACATTAAATTAAGGCTGAAAATAAGCCTGCAAGTAAAATAAATAAGCAAGCTGCTTCATAAATATTTAGTTTGTAAAATTATATTAAAGAGGAGTATCAATTTCTTTTTTAAAGAATTTTTCTGAAAATAATAAAAGAATAATAGTTATAAATGATTTACTGGAAAGTGAAAGATGATATTTTAAGCAAAAACTTAACTTTTATTTTCTTTTTTTTTACAAAGCGACATTAATTTATTTAATTTAATTTTCTTGCATTTATTTCATTAGTAAGTAAATAAAATTACTTTTTTTATGTATGAAATCATTAAAGTTTGTCTTTCACGATTCACTGTTAAACACGCTTTATTTTTTCTTTAAATGTTGCTTTTTTTTTGTTTAAGTCAGTAACTTGCTGAGCTTTGTTAAATTAATTGCTAGCTATGTGGCTAACATGTTCTCTTTAAAAATACTAAGATGTAGGATATTAAAAACTAAGCTGCCTTTTTAGTAAAGATGTAAAATTTATAATCTTTATAACATTATTGGGTATCTAATTATTTAGCAAGTTGAAAAAGAATACTCTTAAAATATGAAGCTGGAATTGTTAACTAGTAATTTTCAGATCTGAATTCAATGCATTGCATGTATGTTTACTGTGAAATATAACTATTGTAATATATTATTTATTAGATTAATTCAAAATTTATAGAAAAAAGTTAAATAAGTATTGTAGTTTTAATTGTAAAACTGTATGCATATTTCTTATCGGTTTCATAAATTACATATAATGTATATGCTTTTCTATCTAAAGGTTTATTCAGATTATAAAATCTTGAAACAGTTAACTGACAGTAATTAATGGATAATTTGGTAGACAGTCCTAGGTCATTCCAGTTAAAAATTGATGACTAAATATTACCATGTATAAATGAAATATTAATATATTCTATTTAAGATAACTACATAAAATAAAAGTGATACTAATAAGATCTGATTTATTTATTTATTATTTATTTAGTATTATTTATAAATTATATGTTTGTGTATATTTGCGACTTGTAATCAATTTGTACACATTTTTAAAATTACGTAACTGTATTATATGGAAGTCATAGGTTTATAATAAATGTGATTTAAATTTATATGTAAAAATATATTATCTATAAATATTGGTGTCTTGTATTGTGTATATATAAATAAATATATATATATATGTAGCATTATTGTTATTCTGTATTGTAAAGCACAGTTGTTGGTGTTTAAAATTACATGTGGAAATTTTGAGATTTTTTTATATATATTACAACATTTTTATTATTAATTTATTTTTCATATTTATGAAGTTCATGAATGAAAATTGAGTTAATAAATGAATTGTGAAAGATAGTATCTGTTTATTTCTATCCATCCCATTTTTTGAATTTACTTTAAACTGCATTAGTAGTAAAACATTTAGCTTGTGTGGATGTGTGTTATTATCAAATGAAGCACTCGCCTTAGTAATCAAATTTGATTGTTTAACCTCTTTTAAATATTTTATTTTTGCAGTTATTTGTTTATAGTGAAGACATGCTTTGGTGAGGAAAAAACATAGTCGCAAGAAATTTCACTAAGCTCTGGCAGAATAGTCATGTCTCAGCTTTTTATCTAGTAGGTCCTGGGTTTAAATCCCAGTTATTTTTCATATGCTACAAGATTTATATTCTACATTTCATGCACAAGTTTTACACTTGTGAATTAATCATCTTAAGACTATGTACCAATTTTCTTATATACAAGGAAAATAAATAAGTTCAGCAGGAGTCTGTTAACCTAACTCCTGTCCGTTACTCAAACCCTCTCTTAATTGGCTCCAGGTCCCATTTTTATTAGTCTCATGGTATAACAATTTGATAGAAACCTTACGAAAAATACCAGCTAAAAGCTCTTCCAATGATAAAATAGTATTATTAAAAAACAGAAAAAATTTGCCAGAATGTTTGTAGATAACATGAATGAGCAGTTGAAGATAATGAAAAGGACAATGTCCATTTTCGGTTATGAGATAACAAAATATATATATATATATATATATATATATATATATAATAAATAAATAAATGTAAAAGTATAAATATAGGTACAAATAAAGTTTAATATATATACATATACACAAGTATAATATGCTCACTTCACTTGCTAGTCAAGGTTAGCGAGCATAGGTTAAATTTGGTTTGAATACTAGATCGTGGATGCCGGTGTTCTTTGGTGGTTGGTTTTCAATTAACCACACATCTCAGGGGAATGGTCGAACTGAGAATGTACAAGACTACACTTCATTTACACTCATACATATCATCCTCTGAAGAATTATCTAAACGGTAGTTAAACAGGAAAAAGAGAGAGGTTAAATTTGGTTAGATCATATTTATAATTATATTGGTAACGTTCGGCAAATTTTTTCTCTTGTTTTGTCTTCATGTTTACCTCAATATAACATATTGCAATATGTGAAAAATTGAGGTTGGGGGAATAATTGTTCAGAATTACCATTGAAAATATAGGTTACTTGCATTAAAAGTCGTCAAGATCAGTATCAGAATCTGTATCTGATGATGTGCTATGCTGGCCATATGGAGTATCGCCATTGTAAACATAACCTATAGTGCGAAACATATGATGTATGTATTCTTTGTAAACTGAATACTGTCGCTTAAACATATACTCTGCCAAATGTTCAATCAGTTGGTGTTTCATGTTTCCAAATCTAGGTATTTTCCCCCTAACTTCACACCACAACTGTTCAATGTGTTGCAATAAACCTCAGACAATATAGATAATGTGGTGATAAACTTTTGCAATAAATTCTTGTAAAATCATAGCAATAAAAATAAAAACTAAAATAAAAGAGTTTTATGTACTGCTATGTAATTTGCATATTTGTAGGTTAAATAACAATGAAAATACATGTAAACGACAGTTCTGTGATATAAATGGAAACATGTAACAAGACCGGTATAACGGACCTGAGTAACGGATTGTTGCCGATTAAGAAGAAAATATAATAATTGGAGGAATCCAGAAAGGGGCTAAAAGGAATCCTTTTCGTAAAGCTAACAGCTCCGTTTAACAATCGGCCTTTGTAATACTGCCCGCCAACACACCTAAACAATGTTGTTCAATGAAAAGGGGTTACCGGACCAGGGTAGGAATCTCATGGAAAAATGTGAGGGTGGACAATCATTCTCACGCTTTGAGTTGGATCCGATCCTGCAGGTAAACAGGATAGGAGTAAGTACTCCAGGGAAGACCAGTTGACGGTCAGTACGAGGAGAGTCAGCAAGAAAGTTCTAAGCGAGGAGTTATTATGCGAGTTTGAAGCGAGAGTATTCTGCAAGGTCAGTGAAAGAACAAATTTCTAGTGCGTACAAGTTCGACGCGATTAATATGACGGGACAAGTAATTCCATTGTGGATACCTGAAAACAAGAAATGGTTCGGTGAGTTACTGTTAAGACAATTAGGGAAAAAGAGTGTAATAAATTTATTTATAAATTGTTAGGGTTTATTTATTTGTGAACAGCAAATGTATTTGCAATAAAAGAACCTTATACTTCTATACTTGTCTTATTTACTGCACTATTGCTGTTAATCGAAGACTAGTTGTTAAAAGTGTTAAGATTAGCAGTCATGCTGATGTCTTTTATCAATGGGACTAAATTCTGGTTTTCAATATTTAAGTCCTGACGATTACTTTAAATTCTGTTTTGTATGTAATCGCTGTTTATTATTATTATTGTTACAGTTGTGATTACTATTATTATTTGTTTATTATTATTACTATTATCATTATGATTATTATTGATTTGTTTTATTTTATGTCCCTAAACGAATAAATTGTAATTATATAAAAATTTTCAATTGTTTAAATCTCTCAATAATCTGATCGAGCCGCAAACACATGTTAATATTTTATAGTACTTGTCTATAGTTTTTTACTTTTTTTAAAATAATCTTTTCCCTTAAATTTGAATGAAAATAAATGCATCATAATCATGCAAGTTTTGTATGGTTACTAGAGCAGTGAAAGGAATACCATCCAGGTAGAACAATGCTTTCATAAGTGTTGTTGTCCTGCACAACTTGCTGACGGTATACCATTGATCATCATTCACCTGTATTTTCTACATTTTTATCATCATGTTGAATTAGTGAATTACTTAATTTTTTCAATATTAATCTATTTTCAACATTGATCACCAACTGACCTAAGAAAACATTGTTTTTGTTTATTTTGTGTTTAGTGTAAATTAATTACCACTGTTTAGGTTATTATCTTGTTGTGTTTATGATTTCGGAAATGTCTGAAACTGAAGTAAAAAACTCCAAGCGGACTAAACCGTAAGCGTAAAAGAGATTACGGAGACGATTGAGGTTGGCTCGACGACTCTTTATCCGTTTCCGGAGATGAGGGGACGCGAGCAAGTGCTTCCGGTTCTTCGCGGGCTGGGAAGAGTACTGATCAATTAATGATTGAGAAGTTTTCTGAAGGTAATGGGAGGGCTGGAGGTTCAGTCCCGTTAGTGAGGGCGTTTGAAGAGAAGTACGACTTCTTGATTCAATGTATGGAGAACCCAAGAGGTAGTAAGGCTAATGTGCTGGGTAAGATCCTCCTTAAGATCAGGGAACTAAAACCCATTGTTGAGGTCTTGGCTCAAGACTATAAAAGATTGGCTACTAAGCCTGAGGTGAGGGAGATAGTTTCGGCCCCTCTCATGGTTCCACAGGATAAACGCTACGCGGAGGTTCTGGAAGGGAGGCGGGAAGCTAGTCTGTCCCGTAAGCAGCCAGAGGTTGTGTTCGTCAACCTAAAGGAAGGTGCAAATACTAAAACAACTAAGAAGATGAAGGACGAATTTCAGCCGTCCTTTGACATAAGAGGCAGAACCTGAGAATTTGTAATGTTAGAGAAACGAAGAAGGGTTTAGTCGTCATTGCTGACGACAAAGAAACTGTGCGGGTCATCTTTGACTCCTTTGAAGTCGGAATGTCCGACATGAAAATCGACCCTAAAGGCAAGAGGCGTCCTAAAGTGACTCCTTTATGACATAGATCGATGGCTGTCTGAGGAAGAATTAATGGCTCTCATAAAGGAGCAAAATACTCAGATGGATGAGGCTACATTTAAGACTGAATATCGATTATTATTTAAATCGGGTAGGCGCGAGGCTGAATGCTCTCATGGGATATCTGAGGTTAGTCCTAAACTTTTCGGCAGCTTCACTGCGGAGGGAAGGTTATTTGTAGACCTCTCTTCGTGTAAGGTTAAGGAGTATTTAGATGTTCAGCGCTGTTTTAAGTGCTGCAGATTTGGTTACAGGACTAAGTTCTGTGAACATCCTGCAGTTTGCGCTCATTGTGGCGATAAAGGACACATGCGTGAGGAGTGTCCGAAGAAGACATGCGTGAGGAGTGTCCGACTTGTATTAATTGCAAACGTCTACGGAAGGATCATAAGCACTCTTTGAACAGTAAAGATTGTGGGTGTTATCAGAGAGCTCTCGAAATGTACTATATTTTATTTCATTAAATTATTAGATTTGGTCAGTTGAATGCTCAGGGTGCTTACATTGCTCAGGTTGAGTTGGGAGAGATTGCATTACGTAGAGGTTTGGATGTTGTTTTGTTGCAGCACCCATATGTTGTGTCCGGTGATCTGCCAGGTATTTCTCGTTGGAAGAGGTTCTATTGTGGTTCTGAAAGCATGTCTGCTGTTTTGTGCAGAAGGGAACTTGAATGTGTCTTTATTCGACAGCTCTCAGATAATCATGTCGTCCGTGTGGATGTTCAGAACTTGCATCTGTATGTTGCTAGTTCATATTTCCAGTAGAGATACTGCTGATCGTCATTTTGAGGTCTGGGATAAAATCCTACTATTCTCTGGCACTGGTCCAATCCTTATAGGTGCGGATGTAAATGCTAAGTCACTCTTGTAGCATAGCGGTTTCACCGATGTTGACGGTGAATTAATAGAGGGCCTTTTGATCCAGCATGATCTACAGGTATGTAACGTACCTGGTGAGTTGCCCACCTACGTAAGTGTGGTAGATGGGCGTCGATTGTTTGGTGGAACGAACATGTTACCGTTGGTAGGTTTATTCCTGCTAATGTTTGTAATTGGAAGGTAGTTGATGATTGCTCGAGCGATCATCGATTGATTGTCTATGAGATTGCTGGTGGCTTGAGTGAACGCTACAGATGTAACGTTCCGCTTCATCAGGGTCGTTTCCTGCACAGGCATGCGAACTGGAAGAAATTTGTTGATTTACTTTCGACCAGGCTCCGAGTTTTAGATCGGAGTCTGGATGTCTTTTGGAAGATCTGGCAGTTGGTTTGTCGGCGGCTTTTCTTGATGCCGCTGAGTGTTCAATTCCCCGAAGTTCCGGTCGAGAAAGGATTGCATCATGGTGGAATAGGGAGCATTCCGGCATGAAGAGGGCGGCTTATAGCTTGCGGAGAACTTCTCAACGTGAGTGTGATCCCGGACGACGGGCCGTCCTTGTTGATGAGTACAGGACCCTGAGGTGTCATTGCTTTCATAAAGTCCAGACAGCGAAAAGGGACACCGGCGTTCCTTTGTTCATGAGCAGGGTAACAGGGATCCCTGGAGCGTAGTATGTAGGGTCTTGGGATACAAACGACGAAAGGACTTCTTATTTCTGCTCTCTCGACCAGGTTTGGTGTAATTTCGGATACTTCCGAAATTTTGCTCAAATTACTAGACGATTTACTGCCTGATAATAGTGAAGCAGGAGACACCGCATACCATCTGCGGGTGCGGCGAGAGGTCGCTAAGTTCCGCGGGGGTACAGTGTCCTTGGAGATTACCGAGGCTGAGGTGCGTCATGCTATCTGTAGTTTAGATAGGGGTAAGGCCCCAGGCTTTGATGGAATAACGGCGGAGCTTCTTGTTCGCTTGGTTGGGGTGAGTGTGAGAGTTGTCACATGTGTATTTAATAAATGGTTGTTTGGACGATACTTCTCTCTGTGTTGGAAGAAGGGAATTGTGAAATTGTTGTTTAAAGGTGGCGACAAGGATCCCATTGTTAGTTCGTCGTGTAGTCCTCTGACGTTACTTCCGGTTATTGGCAAGGTTTTTGAAAAGGTTTGTATCTGCGTATAAATGAGAGGTTAACCTTCCAAAGATTGTTGATGGAAAATCAGTGCGGGTTTCGTCCCGGAAAGGGTACGAAGGACACCATACTCAGTGTAATGAGTGTGGTAACAACCAGTGGGGCGGAATATGTGCTGGGGATTTTCCTGGACATTTCCGGAGCATTCAATAATGTAAGGTGGCCTTCTGCTATTTAGCAACTCCAAAAAAGAGAATGTACAGTAAGTGAATTGCAAGTTATGCAAAGTTACTTCAGTCATCGGCATGTGCTGCTACGCGAGGGTGGCCATGAGGTTGGCAAGATGCTGTCTAAGGGATGTCCCCAGGGCAGCGTTTTGTGTCCATTATTGTGGGTGGTGGAGTTTGATTCTCTCCTGCGGCTGAGGTTGCCCAGCGGGTGTTGTATTGTGGCTTATGTGACGATGAGCTGCTGGTCGAAGGAAGCTCGTAGAGGGAGGTTGAGCTCAAAGCCACTCGGGCTTGCAGGATGCTTGAGTCGTGGGGTCATGAACACAAGATGACGTTTAGCCCGGGAAAGATCACGATGATGCTCCTCAATGGCCGTTTGGTAGTGAGTCCGCATGTCCGTGTTTCGATGGCAGACTAGCGTATAAAGTATGTTCAGGTTCAAAAGTACCTCGGGGTATTTCTTGATGAAAAAACTTAAAGAAGTACCTTCAATACGTCACAGGGAAGGCCTGCAATGCCTTCTTCGGTATTAGAATGTGGTCAATCCTGATTGGGGTTAACTTTTAAGATCATGAGCATCCTGTATAAAGGCGTGTACTAGGCTATTATGGTATACGCGGCGCCTGTCTGGGCGGACAGGCTAAAATATAAAATTTATCGGCACATATTATTAAGAGCTCAACGCCTAATTGTGTTAACGGTAACGGGTGGTTACCGTACTATTTCACGGGAGGCAGTGTTGGTGATTGCAGGTGTGAAACCGATAGACTTGATTGCGTCTGAGAAGCAGTAGCGGTATGTTGCTAAGAAGTTCGGTGAGTTGACTTCGGATAAAGTTCGAGAAATTGAACAACATGGCAATGCCTTGTGGCAGGCCAGATGGGATGAGATAGATGGTGGGCGTAATACTCATGATCTCTCTCCAAATGTTGTTGTTGGTTTGCGGGACGCCTCATGGGTGCACCCTAATAAATATGTGAAGCAATTTCTTTCCGGCCATGGTGCTTTTAGTGACAGACTGCAGAAATTCGGTCTGGTAGATTCTGGGGTGTGTCCTCAGTGTGGACAATTGGACGACACCTACCATGTTCTTTATGAGTGGTCGAAATACGAGTTAATGCGCACGGAGACCATCCGTCAGTTTGATCTTATCGGGTCGGCGTTGGATCTCCGTGTAAACTGGAGGAGCCAGGCCAAATTGGCAATAGTGGAGAGTTTTGTAGTATACTTAGCAAAGGAAAGGATTTCTGAGGGGATCTAGAGCTCTGCTTAGATTTCTATTTTATTCTATTTTTGTTGATGTTTTGTTTTATAAATTGTGTCTTTGTTGTTCTTGCTCTTGTTTTGTTCTTTTTTTTAATGTTACTGTGTTGTTATTGTTCCGTGTAATATTTTTATGTTTTCGTGTTGTGTGTTGAACTCAATTTTTCCTTCTACAGGTTCTTGCTTAACACTTGGTGAGCTGTGTGAGATTGTTCTGAGTTCATTAATTAGTAGTATACTGATGGGAATGTCACTCGTGGTATTTGCATTGGTGGCATCCTGGGCGAGGCGAACTGGAATATGTCAAAAGCCGAGATTTTGAAGATGACCTCCGGTAAAGCCCATAAGGGCTCGGAATGGAGTGGGTGGCGGCAGGTGTCTTCCCTATGGGGTCAGGATGGCAAGAGAGGTGGGATGCGGCCACCACTGGAGGTGGATGCATCGGCTAATACCATGTATCAGGACCTGGCTTAACAGGAGATATAAGGAAGTGGATTTTTGAACGACCTAATGGCTCACGAGGCACAGGTCATTCAATGTCTACCTCCGTGCTGGAGGGAGACACTTACATGTGTATACTGCCATGAAAGAGATGATGTAGAACACACATTTTTAATGTGTCCAACATGGGCTACAGAGTGGCTATTAAAAGAGTGGTCTCCCTGGAGGATGTCATGAAACATATGCTGGCCTTGCGTGAGAAATGGAACATCTGTGCTGTATGGTTTAAAGATGTACGCTCCTGAAAGCTTGTAGAAGAGGTGAGACAGTTGGGTGGTGTTCAGGAGGAGAATGATATGGAAGGCCAGCCTTTGGGGGTGGGCAGTCGGGGGGGTCCAACTAGATCACCACTGCTGGGTGCTCCCGGGGGATGCTGGAAGCCATTGCTTGAGTTAGCACTGGTGAGTCCGTGGACACGTGCGGTGATGATGCAATACCCTTCAGGTGGTTCTATCACTGCATTGTGTGGGGAGGAGGGTTTTTAGTGTCTCGGCAGGAAACCCCACACACCCAGCAGTATGAGCTGCTGGGTGTCTGGTTGCAGATTTTCCCTCCTGTGACACAAAACAAAAAAAGGCAGTTAAACTGATATGGAATATGTAGCAGATTATTGAATAACAAGAATAAAACAGTTCCTGGTGGCATCTCAGTTATTACAAGTACAAGTATATTTTTTTATATATTAAAAATCTATCTAAATGCATCCTAACAGCAGGATACGTTTTTAAAAAAATCAAATCACCGATTGCTGTCTTATTCTTTCAAAATTATTTATCAGTTATTTCACTTAGACTTACTACCTTTTCATACTCATGTTTTATTTTAATAACTGAGATAAACATTTATTACTACAATTTTGAAGTTTTAAAAATATCATTAATTAATTCTTCATAAAAAAAATTGATTCAGAAGAAGCAGAGATCTCTACAAAAGTACACAATAAAGAATAAAATAAGGAAAAGCAGTAAATGAGAAAGAAATTAATAATTAATTTTAACAAAATTATAGTCTATTGTTAGGATGCAGTTTGCTAAACTATTTATTCTTCTTGCTGTTAAGTTGTGTTCACTACTTCAGAACATTAATGCATATTTTAAAATTATTAAAAGTTTATAAGTGTCGAAGCAAATATACTATTTCAATCATCTTGGATAATGAAAAAGCTCGGATGGTGCAATCCGAAGCTGAGGTCATGTGTGAAAGCAGTAGAAAGAATAAAATAAATAGAGTAAGTGAATGGATATAATATGCACATCCATGTGTATTATAATATCCAGTTTAATATTATACATTATAACACAATTATATTAAAATGATTAGAAATATATATTAACTTTATCCTTTTCATATTTACAAAATTATGGATTAGTTTTATTTTTAATCAAGGAAGTCTAGATATGTTATCAAACCAAATACCCTTGTCTTTGGTTTAATATCATACCCAAATGTATTTGGGTATCTCACCCAATCACATTATAAAATGTCACTGGATAAAATGGGATAAAAGAAGGTGAATTAAAAGCTATCTAAATTCCAGGTTGTCTTTTATGGATAGCCACAAATTGGGTTCTTGGATGGGTTAAATGGTTAGGTGGCTAGATGGATAGGTTCTACGAATCTTACACCAAATAATTACATCTTGTATATGGTTCAACCATTGAAATGATGAATGCATACATACATGTATATTAAAACAAAATAACAAAAAAAACTTCCAAGCGTCAGTAAAATAATTCATGTCTCGTTTATTTAAAACGTAAGCTCACCTTTCTTTTTCAGTTTTTATTGTCATTTGAATCTGAAATGAGTCCTTGTAAATTTTATCATAAGCAAATTGTTGACCTCTGAAGTAAAAAATCATAAATATAAAACAATTAAGCAGATCAACTTATTAATATAAAAATTCAACAGAAATAAAATCTTTTGTATTTAACAAATATTATGACAGTATTTTAAAATCAAAATATATGTTTTATTTACTGATAATAAAATGTTCAAAACCAAACCAAATTTTAACAGAATGGAAGTAAAAATAACTGTTACATTTAGTTTAGTTAGTTTTAAAAATAATTATTTTATTTAAAATACTTTTTATTCCTTTACTAACTGCTTTAGTTTTATTAAAATTTACATAATAAAATAACCCCATCGAAACTTTCCTTCATTATTGAAAAAAAGAAAGAATTGTAATCTGTCAAAATTTTAGGCATGCAGTTCTGTTAATTTTACATTTTGAGGTCCCCTAACGCCAAATAAAAAAAAAAAAAGAGTGCAATCCTACTTCATGGAAGTATGATTAATATCTCATAGTAGTTGTAGTTTGGTGAATACTTCACCAGGGAACTTTTGGAGATTATTTTTTTTTTGTTTTAAGGGCATCAACTACTATGGTCATTAGCTCCCTTTCACAGCAAAAAAAATTACTTTCCCTCCCTTACAAGAACATTGACAAGGGTGTAAAGGTCCCTTATCACTTAAACAAACTCAATCCATTTCTAACAAAATGTTGTCAAAACTATCAAAACGGCTGGAATGTCATGCTAATATTAAAATTCATCCTTTAATTAAAATTCTTCAAAAGGTCATTAATATCATTCTAATATTTTATTGCCTAGTTTACCCTTAGGCCATTATTTTTTTGCTTCTTTTTTCCACATTCCTGAAGGTCTTGATGTCGAATTCAAAGGTTTGTGATGCCTTGGAGATGATCCTTCCGATCCTTCGTAGTAAATCACAGAGGATGTCTTGCTGTTGGCATCAGATGATACCAGCTTAGATGGTGTGGTGAGCAATGCATCAGAATTAAGACTACCTGCTACAGCATGTGGGGTGGCGAGATGCTTGCTTTCCCTCTTTAGCTCCCCCTAGCTTTAGCGTTCTCCATTGTATGTCGTCCTACGTCCTCATTTTCTAATATTTTTATTTATTTCTTCTCATTTCCCTAAATGGGGATTTTTTCAATTTTAACTTTGGCTTCAGACTCTTTGGCATTTTAATTTCACTTTCCTTCACCTTGGAAATAGTCAAAGGTTTATTCCTCAATGGAGTTGAACTTTTTTGTTTAATCATGTCTACTTTAACCTTCGACAGCTTTGGGATGATATCCCTAATTGGTTGACTCTTTTGATTAATGATCTGTACAACTAAATTTGCTAAGGCTGGTGTCTGTTCAATTATCACGTTTCTAGTTTAAAGGAGGCTACAGGGGTGGCAGCAACCTGTGCATAAGATGTATCTTTTGGCAACATATTAAACACGATTTTCCTTGCTTTGAAGTGGCTGACCTTTGAATGGTCTTTACCTCCTGTATTGCTACTACTTCCTTATATTTGTGATCTTGCATTATGATGTTCATTACAATTAACAAAAATCAATGGATCCCTGCAACGCATTACCTCAAACACAAATTTGTTTACTTGTGCATCTCGCTTGAGGAAGTCCTCATCAGCCATATCCAATGCTGGATTTTGGCTGTGTATCGCCTTGAGGATTTCGGGCTCCTCTGCTCTGGTTGGCCTTGGCAAATCGTACACCAATATTTGTGGCCTCGGCTCGGTCAGCAACTGAGCCTTCAGCCCGTTTTTTTCAGAACGTCGGCCTCTAGCAGCCTCTTCACCTGCTGCTCGTTTATGACCTCCAAGACTACGCCATGGTCCCTTGTTTTTGTGACCCAGGAGATCTGGAACCTTTCTCTCCGCGGGTCCAGGATCTTTTTCAGGGTCAGCTCCGTCACCGCAGATGAAGCTTCTTGACCAGGTGTTACTGGGACCACCTTAACGGTGGCCCGCTTAATCTTGTTAGCCAGCCCCTACACTGGCGGCGGGGGACTAACCCGATTAGGCCCAGGTTCGGTTGTTATCGCAGCGAAGGAGACAGGCTTTTTTACCTTCTCCTCGACCCGTTTCAAAGAAGTGTGGATCTCACCAAGGGCCCTCCCCGTTGCCGGTTTGAAGTCCCTGACTCCTTCCACCACCTGGTCCACCTTGCCCGGTAGCCGACCAACGACTGAATCTAAGGTACGGTTAGCGCCCTGGAGGCCCTCACATTTTAACGCCAGCTCAGCAACCATCGAGCTACATTCGAGACAGGTACGAGTCGACAAGCTGCCGGAACTCGACCGAAATACGGGACTCCTTCTTTGAGGAGATTTTGGACCACGCGGCCCGCATCTCCTCGATCCGCCCTAAACTGTTGGACCCGGGTTCACCTTTATAGGCTTCTCCCCGGAGACCTCCGGCTCAGGGTAGACCACCACACTGCTGTCATCAGCCACCCTCGACTTCGCAAGAGGACGTCCTTCCGACTTGGCTTGTCCCTCGCCACCATGCTCTCCTCGTGCAGTTCCAGCTACCGCCTTCCCTACAAAACTCGAAACAGAGGCTACCCCAGGTTTTTCGTGCAATGCCACAAAGGGTAGGGGTACCTCCCCCGCGCAGACCACGGGATCCTTAGCTGGAACCCGCGGCCTTGGCGGCGATCTACCGATCGACCTTCGCGATGTGAAGGGATCAACGGCTACCAAGTCCTTGGCGAAACCCACCAAGCCGACCAGGCTATCCCCTCCGGATTGCCGTTCCATGCCGCTAAAAGAAAAAACTACACCAGGTGCAACGCCAGGATCTCTTGTTAAATTCTATCGCCTCGGTTTCCCTTTCGGCCATCCTTTTTTACTCCTTTTCTCCATCTTCCGAATTGCCTCGAAGTTGATATCCCTCGCATCTGAGCCCTCAGTGACAGAGTCTTCAGTTCCTCCGCCGTAAGTCTCGGAGGATCTCTTGCTACCGGCGTCGGATGACACCGGCTCCGCTGGCGCAGTTATCGCAGTCCAGACTAGATGTACTCAACGCTAGAATTTGTGGGGCGGTCGATTGTCTGGCTCTCTCCGCCAGAGGCCTCCGTGCTTTCGGAGGCTCCAATGTTGGTTTTTTAAAGTCTTCCTTTTCCAGAATCATCACTTCTGGTTTCGCAAATCCCTCAGTGGGGATTTCTTGCACTTTCCTGCACTTTTATTTTAGGTATCATTGGCTCAGTCTTTCTCTCAGTTACTACTTTAATTGTAGACTCAAATTTGGTTTTTACGGAAGCTGTTTTCAATGGATCTTTCTCCTTTCTTCTGCGAAGGCTTCGGACTGTTTCCTCTTGATGGTCGACTCTTCATTTTGTCCTCGATGATACGTTCGACCGTCTTAGCTAAAACTGGTGCCAAGTCTGACAGCATGTCTCGTGCCTTGATAGAAGCTACAGGAGCTGCAGAAGCAGCCGCAACTTGTGCCTATGACGCCGTCGTTGGCGTTCTGCCAAGCACAGTTTTCCTTGCGTCAAAATAACTGACTTTCTATGTTGTCTTCCTCATCTCTTGGACAGAAACGTCCTGTTTATAAATAGGATAATTCCTAGACCTTGCAGAATGGTGTCCATGTCAGTTGAAACATACAGGAGGATCCCTGCACGGGTCATCTGGGTGTAATGGTTCATCACACACACATATATGCTTCCTTGTACAACGAGCCGCCGTATATACGAATCTTTGACACCCAAAACAACGCAAAGGTGTTGGGATAAACGGATGCACATCGAACCTGTGAAAACCAGCTTTAATCTTCTCCGGATACTTTGGTTTATTGAAAGTTAACACATATGATGCGGAGGGTTGAACTTCTCCGTTCCGGCGCATGTTCAAGCGACGGTATGCAAGAACACCTTGTTCCTGGAGTTCATCTGCAATCTTCTCTTCTGTGCAGTTTAACAAATCCTGCACACAATTAGGCCCTTTGAAGTGTTCAAAGTATCATGGGGAGATACCTCAATGTTCATCACTCCGATCTTCTTGGTTTTTAATAATCGCAAAGATTGAATCGTTGACAATTTCTACAAAACGTCCCACTACAGTTTTCCGTATCTCTTTTACCGGTCCTCCAGCATCTTCCGTGATGCCACGAGCTATCACGAAAGGACTAGTTTTTGAAAAATCCGCGTCTTTCTTCTTTATAACTAAATATTCTGGTACTAGACCGCCATTCTTCGGTCTAAACTTACGACTTTCCTTCTTCTTTTGCATATTGTTATGAACGATCTCGCCTGAAGACCGTTAACACGTTGTGGTAGATTTTAGAACAAGGTTGGGCTGTATGTTCATAGGTGATGAATGAAGACAACGCCTTGTTGCTTGTTGAATAATGGTTTAATGAATTGTCATCTTGACAGTGAATGAAATGAATTGTAACAACGTATAACTCGACATATAAAAATAAAAAAAATATAAAATTAAATACAACATTAAAACTAACGTTCATCCGAACAAAGAATGGAGTCCATCCGGAATAAGAGTATGACGTGACCGCCTTGGGTCAGATTCGAGCGGCAAATGCATGTAGATTGCTACATCATAATGACCACTCCCTGCGGCATTATGACGTAGGACATGGCGTGATCAGATCGCCTGACCAAGCTTGCCGTGGGGACTCTAGCCCTCGCTAGGAAGCAGCACCCGACGGCAAAGTGGAACGTAACATATATCTATAACATTTTCTTTATCACTAAATTCTACACTCTTCCTTCTTTTTGCCTGCGAAGACAAAGTCTCTCCAGAACGAAGATTTTTACGTGGACCCTCTGCCAAAGAAGATGTGGATGATAAGTTGTCCATAATCTTATAAAACGCCAGTCATAATGTCACAAGGTGCGGGCGGAGAGACGGTTGGACATGCCCCGGATCATTGATTCTGCCTTGGTTCCCCGAGTCAGCCGCCTCCCACAAATTTAACCCGGGTTGGCAAGTCAGGTACTGCCTGACCCACGATACCGACATCCCAGGGCTCACACGTAGCAGTAAGAGCTCCAATACCCTTACTCATGGGACAACCCCTGCCAAGGGCCAAAGTGACTGACTCACACTGGACGGCGCAAGACTTCAGCAGAGCAAGCTCAAAGCAGCCCACCCTCAACCCGGCTTCACAATCGAGAAGTAGGATGGACACTCCCCGTCCACACTCCACCCAGCATCAGCAAACAGAACACGGTCATGCCTCCAACCCTCGCTGCACACCGAGGTCAAAAGGTTTCGCTCCAACAGCGAAACCAAGAAGCACAGCCGCAACCAGCTTGGACAGCTCTGGACCGCCAGTCCTGTACTCCATAAGGAGCTCCTGAACAAGACCATTTCCCCGTTGATATGTCGTTGCCCGCCCCGGATGTGTGCGTAGATGTTGTAAAAAAATAATCTCCAAACTGCTGAAAAGTTGTGATTACCTATTCCCTCAACTTAGGTGGATTTTTGTTAAAATTGTCACTGGGTAGAAGACTAGTAGAAGTAGTTTAAAGAATATTTTTTGAAAAACTTCCAAAACACATCTTTCCTTCCTTCCTCCCAAATAAAAAAAAATTAATCTAAGTGCCCATATTTGCAGTACTTTTAAGTGAAAATACAAATAATGTGTGCTGAAGGTTAAGGGAGGCACAGTTCTCTGCTTATGTCAGAAACAGGTAGTAATTTCAAAAGTTTTATTTTTGTTTATTGTATGTTTAAAAAATCATTCTAAAATTTTTCTCATTATGTTCTTTAGTTAAGGAAATTACTAAAAAAAAAGTGCTGCTACATTTTTTCTTAATTTGATTGATTCATCTAAAATGTTATAAGTTGTGTAATTTTCAAGACCATTTGGTACAAAAAAAATTTACAGTATTGCAATCATAGAGATTTTTAACATCAACAAAGAAGTGTGTTAAGAGAAAACCTATGAGTTGACTGCATCAGACATTTTCATATAGCACTGACAGTAACATCCTTAAGATAATATATGCTGAAATCTATAGTTGTATAAGCAAAAACAAATACTACTTCCATTAATTATCTTTAGCAATATGAGAACCAGTAATTAAAACTGGCTTGGGCTGTTATCAATTTATTTTTATTGATCCTTTGTATTTTAGTATTCAACTACTTAACCTTTTCAATTTACAATGGAACAGATTGTAATGAATGCAATATGTTATCTTAAACAGGAACTATCACCATGTTAAAAAGAAACACTGAAAACTTGTTATGCATTCAAACCCATAATAATATTTATTTTTCAAATTAGCTACAGAGGTAGGTAGGAATTAATTTCACAATTTTCCTCTTTCAGTGCTTATGTTTTGACCACATACAAAAATAAATATCTTAAAGATAAAAAGTGAATTTTTTAAATTTCTTCCCTATCTGTGCAAAAGTTTATTTAAAAAGCTATTGAATTTTATTTAACTATTTTAAATCTGTTTATAATTAAAAATACTATTACCTTACATATTTTTCAGCTGTGTGTTTCATCCATTCTTTTTATGTCTATAGTTTTATGTAGTGTACAAATACTACTTCATTTGCTGTTTAAAAAATGTCAATACTATGCATTTCGTTCACATGAGTTAACAGCTCATGTACAATGAAGGCAATCAGCTGATGAACTGATGGGGGGCAAGAACGAGGTATGGCTTCTGGACTACAAAAAGATGCAGCATGGCCTAATGTGCTGCAAAGTGAGCAAGAGATCAAAGTAAATGAAATTATGGTGTACGGCTGTAAAACTTAAGTCAATCAAAGTAACCAAGGGAAAGACTGCCAAATAAATTACAGTTGATGTAGGCACTAAGAGGGTTAATGAAAGCAAATATAAATGATACTGTTGATTACAATTTGGCATTTGTCTTGTTCTGCCGGTCAGTTAGAACAAGACTTGTTCTGACCTAACTTTGGTCTGAACACATTAATTAAACCCCAATGGCCAGTGTACACTGTGATTACACAAGAATTCAAATTTGAAAGTAAAAAATAATTTTAACTTAAATTTGAGTTTGGGTTCCTTTTTACTTCAGCATTTTGATAAGAGTAAAAATACATAGTAGGTACTATAGATAGGACATTTTAATTTGTTTCTGAACATAGTTGTGAACAATTTCAGTTACTGATATTACAAAACCACTAATAATAATATTTGCTGTAAAACATTCCATCTAGTCGGCTATAAAAGAAAAATCAAATTGTTCTATAATTCTGTTTTGAAGTAGAGAAAGAACTGTATTTCTATTTCAGAGAAGTGCTTAAATTTAATCAAAACAAACACATTTGAGTAAAATCATGAAACAGTCTGATAAATACCTAACAATAAAACTGAACTATTTTCCCAAGTTAAAATTAAGTTTTTTGAAGAAATAAAACCGATCTCTTAACTAAATATAATACAAATAAAAAAATTTTTCATGTAAGAAAATAATATCAATATTACAAATCTCCATCCAGAGATACTTCCAAAAAGTTTAAGTTCACTTAATGTGTATTTTAAAATACTTTGTATAATAGCAGCCTTAGAAATTGATAATTCATGAATAACAGACATCGTCTTTTTTCAGTATTTTTACATATAACAGTAAATGACAATAAAGCAACAAAAGCAATCACAAAGGTATTAAACAATACACCTTTGTTGCTAAGCAACTGATTCACATGCAGAGTAACAAACTCTCAGACTCTTTCTCTATCAAAATTAGTTTTTGTACATAAAGTGTTATAAGTTTACAAAATTTAAGAGATATTTTTTATATAGAAAACAGTTTCTTTTCATAAATAATACAACACTTCTGAAAATATAAGGCACTGTAAATATGAGATAAAAAAGAAATACATTTCTTTTAAAAAAATGTAAATAGTGTCTTGGACAAATTATTTTTGTTCTAAACTTATCCAGAATGAAGTAAATTGGTCTCCCTTGGACTGACTGATTCGATACTTCAAGTTTCTTATACAACAGGATATCTTGTAAAACTTTACTGAATCAGGGTTCATAGATAGTTACATCCTTTAATTGTCTATCTATTCCATGTACCTGTATTTTGTAATAATATTTCTTGATTTCTAGATCAGGATGTCATTAATTAGAAGCCAACATAATGAATGATTGCTGAACAATAGTAAAAAGAAAGTGGCATTAAAATTAACTAATTTGGACACAGAAAGGTATTAACTTCCTCTGCCAATGTATAATAACTCAATTATCATAATGCAATTCAATCCATGAAGCTATTAATTATATAATTAATGTTGCAACTGTTTGCAGTTATGCACAACTTAGTTACTGGTAACAGTACACAAGGCTAGGACATATGGGCCAGTCAGTAGTTAGTTCATTTGGAATAATACAACAGGTATTACTAATTGCATTATCTAGTTAAAATTTGTATAATAAATTTATTTGACTGAAGAATTAACTAACTACAATTATTAATTATCCTAACTATAATTATTAATTTTCCAAGTTCAATGTTTGAAGAACTGAACATAACCTTTAACATTTTGTCACTGAATGAAACTGGACGGTATGCAATAATTGTAAAATAACACTATCAAACTATATCATACTATCTAGCTTTAATATGCACACCTGCTGAGTCTTAACTTTCCAGTCTCTGCACCCTTTCTCAATTGTTTGCTATTTTAAACCTTCAGGTGTTTTTAATCAGTTTTTTTTTTTACTTTTCATATCAACCCTCTTTCAGTGTATAACTATTTGGAAAATGGGATAATTAGTGATGTTTGAGCAGTGAGGGCCCCATTCAGGTGTATGGATTAATTTGCATCCTTTCCATCACCTTAGGATGAATTAAAAAAAAATTAATTTGTATCAGTATCAGTATCTTACCACTTACAGGAACAGCATTGTCAGGCTTCACATCCCAGGCTTGTGGATCAGAATAAGTTTTCCTTACTTTTCTTAAGGACTTTTTCTGGAATGAGTGAACTAAATTTCAGCTTTTTAATTGTTAAGGAACAGGAAGATTTAATTGTGGTAGAGGATACCTATCCCATATATTATATTTGGGAGTTAATTGTATATATATATATATTCAGTAATCACTAACATCTTATCATAATGTAATTTGCACACCATCTTCTTATGAACTTCATTCCAGAAATATTTATATGTGCAGTATATGGTTACACACAGGCACTGCAAATTACTTCATCAACGTGATTATTTTGAGCTATCCTTTTATTATTGTCGTGATTAAATAATATTATATTTCTAAAAGAGCGAGGAAATATAATTAAGTACACAATCAATTCTTAATTTTCTTTTATTAATGAATAGAATTTCACAAAATTGGAAATTTCAAAATTATTCTGATAAATAGCAGGCAATAAATTTCATGATAATTATACAGTTTATGTTAAATCAAAACAATATATTTCATAAATAAAAGAAAAAAAATTTAGTCTGCATACAGTAATGTGTTAGCAACATGTTTTCGACCCTTAAACAATTTTTTTATCTTTCATGACTCAGTTAATGTTGAAGAAGGTATTGAAATTTTCAGTTAAAAAACTCTTTTTTTTGGCACTAGCAGTAAATGCAATTAATTTTTTATAAATTATGACATCTCAATTTTGAACTACATATAATGACAACTGACAAAGTAATGGCAATGTGAGCTAAAATGTAGTTTTACTTTGATAGCTTCTTGTGTTTAAAAATACATTCTGTATTAATTAAGGTTTTCCTCTTCTACACTGTTTTGCTTTATAAAGCCATCAAAACAAAAATTTCAAATTCAGAATTTATATATATGAGAATATAATTAAATCCTAAATTACACAAAATCTAATAAAAAAAGCATCACGAAAACTCAAAAATAAAAAAAGAAACAATAAAATAATGGTTTAAAATACACATATCAACTAAAAACTTAGAGTATTAAACATATATATATACTTAACCTGATATTATAGTTCAGAAACCACAAAATGTAAAATTTTATTTTTTTTTAATTTGACTATTTTTTGCAAGGATCTAGCGTGTAATTTTAACTATTGAATATATAGATATTTACATGCATTCACTAATTTTACAAACCACTGCTGCATAAATCGCCTTCCAGATTTCAGAGTAGAGTATTTATTTCACTAATAATATTGAAATGTTATTTATTTCTTAACATAAGTAAAACAAAGTGAACTTTACTTTCACATACTAATGTATTCTTTTTGAAAATATATTTATGATCAAAAAACTTAAAATAATTAAGCAAATATAATAATGTTATAATGAAACTGCAGAATTAGGCTCCAGGTTCCTACTGTTGAATCGTGAAGCAGATAACAATATTTTGCTCCATTATTTGAATTTGCATTTGTATTCTTTTATATATATATATAAAAAATAGAATGCAGCTGCTGCATTCATCTTATTTCCAGTGTTTGAAATTCATTTGTGTTTATTTCTTTTTAAATTTTAAGCAAATTTCTCTAGATGATTATTTATTTATAAATGAATTAACTATGACTGAATACCATAGCAAAAGATTATTAATTTTAATTATTTTACAGTTTCAATAATGACTTATTAACCTGCTCCAGGAATAGGTATCATCTGAGTTGGCAAACCACCACCAGGTATCATCTGTTGTCCACCCTGCATTAGAGAAGCCATATTTGCAATGTTCGATAAGGAAGCCCCAGGCATAGGAGTTTCAACAAAGAAAAATCCACCCCAAACTAGTTTTGGGGTCTGAGACATTCCTTGGCCAACACTGTTAATTAATCCACCTGGAAACTGAGGAAGATTTCCTCCTGGTAGAAAAGGAATACTTCCTTCTTTATTGCCATCAGTATTTCCTCCAGTAGGCAATTGTGGAATGCTTCCACCAGGTAAAAGCGGAATGTTTCCTGAATCTACGTTTGGCTCATTTCCTGTACCTTGAAGAAAGGGAATGTTTCCTCCACCTTCTTTATTTGCTTTAATATTTCCATCTGATAATTCATCATTAGATAATTCTAGCATTGCATTTTTCACATGCCTCTCATCTTGAAGTTCATAATCTACTTTATTATTCTGTATCTCGTCTGTTATATCAGTTACATTGAACTGATCCTTTAAATCCCTTTTCATGTAATTTATACCAGCAAGACCAGTTTCTTTTCTTCTTTCACTCTTTAAAGACTGTATGATGGGTAATTCGATGTTTTTAATATTTGTGTGTCCAATATCTTCCTGAAAAAATAAATTTATTTACCAAATAAAATAAAATGATTATTAAAAAATAAATATTTTAAAGAACTATAAAACTGATCAATAAACAGAAATAACAGTAGCTCAGAATGTGAAAGCCTATCACCATTTTACAAATATATACTAGCTCATTAGTGAAATTCATTATTTTCACAGAAAGCAATCTTGACTTCTGCTTGTAGTTCAGGTATTATATATGTGTCAGATTAGAAGAAAGATTGACATAAATATGAAAAGCAACAAATTAATCTCCGTTTCTATTCAAAAAATGATACACATTACATCAACTTATTTGATGATTTGGCAATAATAGCCATAACAAAAAAAATACCAGGAGGGCAGAATACACCATCATTTTGAATTCTATCTTTACCATTTAATGTAAAGAAGTCCATAAATGTTCAATAAAGAAGTAAATGCTTGCTACAACAATCATATGAATTGCTTACTATAAAAATGTTATCTGTATTTTCAATGATATAAATTTTAAAAATTGCTTAAAGTATCATTCTATACAGAATGAACCCATAAGATAAAATGTCAGCATGATTATACAGAACAAAAACTGTTGGTAAAATTAATAAAATTATTTTTGTTGACAACAGCTTATTATATTTAAATAAAAGACCAGCCTAAGTCAAATTAAATGTTGTTTATGCATGGTAGATGTGATCAATTATGAATATTTTTAAAGTTCAATTTTTCACAAATATTTAGTATGATATTTATAAAATTTTAATATCTTGTTACGTAGAATGTAAATTTTTTCATACATCTTCATCACTACAAGCAATTTTCAGAAGATAATAAATAAAATTCACCTTTTCCATTCTAAAGAATTTCACATTATCAATTAACATTTTATAAAAATTGATTAGAAAGACTTCATTCTGTTGCAGTGTGAAGTTTTATATTGCAATCAATTAAAAAAAAAAAAAATCAAAATCATTCTTAAAGAATTGCCACACAAGTATGCACATACTCTTGTACATATGAATTCTTTTTAGAATATCTGAGGTAGATAATCAACACTGCTACATTTTTTTTTAACATAATTTTCAGGAACATTCCATTTTTTGTATGGTACTTCTTACCTGTAGACAGCAGTTATATCTAAAATGTTGCAAAATGTGATAATAATAATAATAATAATAATAATAATAATAATAATAATAATAATAATAGTATGCTTATTTTCTTAATTCTATACACATATAAACTCAAAATTTACAAATAATAAAGAATTTTCTTTGTATTATTTACAGTGAAGAGTGAAATTAAAAAAAAATAAAATAATACCAAAACGTTCAGTTAAGAAATACACAAATAGTGATGAATTATCTGTATGCTTTCTTAAATGGTTCAAACCAAGTTTTAATTGCATAAATTTCAATAAACTTTATATTTATAATCCATTTAAAAAAACTAATAAATAAATTTAAAAAAACTCTTTTCATAATTATTTCCTTTCCATCAAAGAATAATCAATCCTACATCAGGTAATATGTTAAATGATAATTATTATAATTGACTAAATACTATAATCTTTTTTTTTAAATTGATGATGAGTCCATGGATTCAAACAACTTTTTTTTATAAAAGTGAGTATATATATTTAGATAAGCTTACTATTTTAATATGTTCTCAACTGATTTTTGTTAATTATATAAACTGATAATTAATGTTTTTATTGAGATGTAATGAAAATCAGGACTGTGTTGCTCCCAAAAAACAATAGGAATTTTCAAACATGTTAACAGTCAAAAAACTTTTTATAGCGACAAACATGCTTTTTTTTTGGTAGTGGTCCTGTATAAGATTATTAATTTGATGGGTATGGTCCTGGATAAGCTAATAAACAGTATCCTATACAACCTGTTGTTGTAAGGAATGTGGTTCATTGGCTCAAGTTGTGTGAAAATGACTGTAGGTTGTAAAACAGTATCTGGAATGTCTCAAGGATTAGAAAATTGGAAACTGAATGGTATAAAGACAAAATGCTAGCAGCTAAAACTACATTCAATAAAATAGTTTTTTTAGACCATAAAAATTTAAGAATTTTGGGTGCAGTTTCATTGAAAGTGTTATAATTTCTTGTAGCTAATGATCACAGCTGTCAAAAAACGTTATTTTAACATCTACCAATCAAAACTATTTGTTTTACTTTTTTGGCATCTGCAAGCACCAGAGAAAACCCATTTCTGGGTCAAGAAAGAAAAGAAATTGTTGGCAAGATCAGGAAACTGATCTTGGCACTCCTCACTCTAGAGAGGAAAACTTCACTTTTTGATGCTGAGAGAAATATATCTTTTTAAATATAACTTGCTACTTTTAAAATAACTGTTCATTTTGTAATAAGCCAAATAAAAATGTTTACCACATAAAATCTTTGACTCACCTGATCGAAAACTGGCTGTTTTGCTGTAACAAAAACAGGTATCTCCTCTGTAAATAAATTGATATATATATATATATACATTTAAATATATTTAAACAAGTTTCACTTTTTTATTTAGTTAAAGTATTTTTTTTTAATAATTTAAAATAATCTTGAGTAATTAATTTTTTTTTCAGAAGGCCTGACATCTTTTTCTACGAAATAAAGTATTTTTCCATGAATTAAGAAATTAGACTTAGAAATAATTTATTTTCAAATAAGTTATAATATCTCTAATTCTAAACTGGACTTAATAGTTTGAATTTATTCAATGATTGATGTCCAGTTACTAAAAAATATTTGACATACAGTAACCATTATGCTTTGTTAAACAGATACAGTTTGCTTATATTTGAATGTTAACATTTTCTAGTTTCTTGAGAAAAAAATTGTGCAGGAACTGAATTAAGTTTTCCTATACTGAAAAATATTTTTGTAAACTTAATAAGATGACACTTATATACGCAGTGTAAATAAAACAAAAAACTTATACATTTAATTTGATAATTTAATAAAAGAATATACAAAATTAAATTACAGAACAAAAGCATATACAAAATCAATATAAATTCAAACTTTTATATAAATCATTTCAACATATTTTAAATTTTAACATATGTATTATATAATATAATATGATTATTAAATTGTTAGACAAATTAACAAATAAATACTGAAAATAAAGTTTAACCTATTATTAACTATAAGTGATCAGCAACACAGCTACAAGAGTATTTTATCATAATATACTGTAATATAGTACTATATGCAACAATGTTATGAAATATATGCTATAATATGTAAAAAATACTATGTTTTGGTCAACCAGACTTCAAACTACACTAATTTATAGCTAACAGTAGACTGATACGTGATCAAATGGAATGGATCATTGCTGTTAAATACTGGATATAAGCATTTGTTTGTGGCTAATTATGATTGTTAATATTACCACTTTTAAAATATATGTATATAATATTTAGATGCAATATCCACAATAATTTTATTATCATTTTTAAAATATTAATAAATCACAAAATACAGTATTAACTGAACAGAACTCGCTTATTAATATGTGTGTCTTTCAGTTGTTAATTCATTAGTTAGATGATTATAAAAAAATTACAAATATATATTTTATAAATAAAGACATCACTAAAAGAATCACAAAAAATTTGATTGCCTTTTATTACTTATGATATTAATAGGTTAAGAAACAGAAATTCAGGATTATAAATGCATACATATTCAATAACTGGAAATATTTTTTTACTTTAAATCTTTTATAACTTACAGTAAATTGAAAATAACATGAAAGAGCTGTTTACTTACGGGTGAATACAATGCCAGATAACAGCAATATCAATAAAAATACAATATGAGAATAAAAATTCATTGTTCTGCAGATTTATGAGTTGTGTATGCACTAATTACAGCAAAAACTTTCTTGTGAAGTACTCATAAAAATGTATACAATAACTCTACGCAGGTTACTTATCATGTCTTCAAGATTTTGAACAAACACGTAGTTTATATTACCTTCACAAATGCAAAGAAACGATAAGCTCTTCCTTCAATATTAATTATTATGCATCTAATTTTTCAGCTGGAACTATCATGACAGTTACTGATCGCATAGAAATATTGCTTTAAAAAGAACTGGTTTTAAGACAGTGAGGTCATTCACATTCTTTCCATTACAATAAAAGAGTTACTTAACAAACAAGATACAAAGTTAAAGTATACATTATCACAAAAGTTTATAACCTTAAAAAATTATAAATAAAAATTAATTCTATTACAGTTAATCACAAAAATTTATAAACAAGAAAAATTATGTCTTCCTCTTACTTTTTTAAGCTAAAAAAGGAGATCTTAAAAAGTAGATCTTTTCAAAAATTTTCTACAAAATTTGCTATTCTTCAACAACTAAAAACTTATTTAGATATAAAGTAGATCTTCAATGAATTATCATCATTTTAATATAATATAGTGGTTGTAATCAGTGTAAATGGGATAAATATTAAAAATACATCATATATATTTAAAATTACAATCACTTATACATAAAATTAAAAAAAATAACAACTGTTTTTACAGAATGGAGTTATGCATCAGTAACCATTCTGCTTACAACCAAAGTAAATAGAAAAATTTATAAACAATAAAATGGTCATCTATTTATGTATTATAATACACCTTTTAATTATATTAAAAAATATTGTTATATTTTTCAAACAAAAAATATAACACATTTAATCAAACATTATTTTATTAAATTTCACATGGTATATGACAATTAGTTACTGATGTAACTCCACTTTGTCAATACATAATTCTAATTACTGAATATATTTAGACTCATCAAACAGCATAACAGAACATGATTACACTGTAAAATTATTAAACAATCGTAAACTCAGTTTTAAATTAATTGAATTTATTCTTCCAGAGGATCATTTGTAACTGATCATATAACTTAGTGGAGCTTTAGCAGCAGCGAAGTAGGTACTGATAAGTTTTTGAAGGTTTCTTGGAGAATAAGTTTCATTAATTTGAAAGTGAGTGGTTTACAATTTTAAATGTTTTAGATACACGATTAATAATGCACACTATGATTAATTGTGATATTTCTACAGATAAAGTGTATTTATCTATAGAAAAATATCCTTAATTGCATTTTTTATATTACAAACAGAAGTGATGGTGAACTAACTAGTTAATCATAATCATAAACAATTTAATTTCATAAATATCATTGAAATATAAAGAAAATTGTCTATGTATAGTGCAAACATAAAATCAGTTTCATAAATATTCTAAAAAACTCTATTCCCTCTCCAAATGATTATAAATATGCTTCCATATGATATTTTCAAATTTACAATCCAATCTGATTACACTGATAAACATAATTTTTGTTTCCAAACATCCAATACATGATTTTAATCTGTTTTTATGCTGAAAACAAATATGAACTCAGATTCTTTCTATTGCCCACCATTTTTGAAAAATTTTTAAATTTTAATTAAAGGATTTTTTTCATTTTTCAACGAACAGTTAACATTTTAAGCTCCTATATTGTATTTTGTTAGCTCATTTTTATTGTTTAACTTCGTAAACATAATTTGTAAGCTCTAATTAAACAATACTAGAAAATTATTAAATCATATCATGGTCACATATTATGACATCATATCTAATACTGAAGAGTGAGCAGTCATGGACAAGAATAACCATGTCTGTGCAGGTCTAAAACATGTTGCTGAAAACACAGCTGTGTTGTTTGTATTCAGCACTGGATTTAGAATGAATTAATTTTGTTCAGTCTTATTGCTGTCTTAAGTTTGTTAACAGTGCATTGTCATAATGCCTCAAAATTGTGTAAATGGTGTGGATGCCTTCTGTTATGTATGTGGTGAGTTTACTGTAAAACCAAATAAAAAAAAAAAAAAAACATTACACCTTTAATTAAAAAAGCATATTATTTGTACTTTCAGTGTAAAACTGGTGATCAGGATAAGATGTGAGCCCTCATACAGTATGCGCTAATTGTTCTGTATACTTAAGAGGATGGCTGATAGGTAACAGAAGGCTTTGCCATTTGGTGTATCTATGGTTTGGCGTGAACCAAAGGATCATGTAACCGATTGTTACTTTTGTTTAACAAGTGTGTCTGGAATTTTTAAAAAATCTAAACATACTGTAAACTATCCTTCATTGCAATCTGCAATCAGGCCTGTACTTCATAGTGAAATTATTCCAGTTCCTGAGTCACTTGTGAATGTATGTTTCGAAACAGCGATGAAGAATCAGGCAGTACTGAAGAAGACAACAATGATTTTGATTCTGAATTATCTTCCGATAAGCAACATCTTATATCACAAAGTGAATTAAATGACTTGGTTGGGATTTAAATTTATCAAAAAATCAAGCTGAACTGTTAGGATCAAGATTGCAAGGTTGGAATTTACTTCAAGTATAATTTAAAAGTGGTTCTACTACACAATGGTAACATATATCTTTGATACCAATCGCTTATGGTATTTATTTGAAAGAGACATACAACGTGATGAAAGACATTCTTAAAAAAATAAATTATAAAAAACACAGCTGGAACATGGATGATTTATTTGAAAGTTATAGCTATTTTGTTAGGCATGCAGGTAGGCTATACTAAGTACATGTGTTTTCTTTGTGAATGGGATAACTGAACTAGGGATAAACATTACGTTACCAAAGAGAGGAAGAAACGAGACAACTTGACTCCAAATGGGAAAAATATTATTTGTGAACCGTTAGTTGAAACCAAACAAATATTTTTACCCCCTCTTCATATCAAGCTAGGGCTAATGAAAAATTTTGTAAAAGCAATGAAGAAGGATAGTCCTGAATTTTTATACATCAGGCAGAAATTTCTGAATGTAAGTGAAGGAAAAATTAAAGTAGGAATATTTGTTGGTCCTCAAATAAGAGAGTTGGTCAAAGATGATGTATTTAACTCTGTGTTTTTAGATTTTATATTGTGTGTTGTATTCTGACTTTTATATATACAACTTGCATGAATTTATTTTATACATAGTATGTAAAAATCAACAGTCTAAATCCACTATTTTTTGTAAAATCCATGTACTAAAATGACAAACATAACATGGATCATAATACTATATAACCATGTACAGGATGTCCGGGCTAAAGGTATCCAAAAGTAATTGCCTATATTTAGAAAACCAGTTGTCATACTTTCTTAAACATAGCCTCAATCAACAGGAAATATCTCCAAGATTTGTTATTCTATTTTAATTCCCTCGATGTTTAGGTTTGAACAATTAAATACAAAGGGTGCTTATTTAGTTCAATTTGAGCTGGTGAAGTGGCTTTGAATCGCAAGTTGGATGTTGTCTTGTTGCAACATCCTTATACTGTATCTGGTGACATGCTGGGCTTTGCAGGATGGAAGTGGTTTTACTGTAGGTTTGACCGCTTGTCTGCTGTTTTCTCTAGAAAAGAAATGAGTTGCGTCTTCTTGCGACAGCTCTCTGACAATCATGTTGTTAGGGTTGATATTCAGAACTTACATTTATATTTTGTACGTTCTTATTTTCAGTATCACGATCCTGTTGAACACCATCTTGGGGCTTGGGAAAAACTTCTTTGGTATTCTGAGATTGGTTCAATTGTTATTTGTGCTGATATTAATGCTAAATTTTTGATGTGGCATAGTGATTGTACCGATGAATGTGGTGAGGTGATTGAAGCGTTTCTTGCCCAGTATGATTTAGAGCTATTTAATACTTCTGGTGAGCTGCCAATATATGCTGACATGGTTGATGGAGACAGCAATTAGCTAATACCAATATTGATGTTACAGTGGAAAAATATATTCCCGCAAATGTCTGTGGTTGGAGAGTCACCGATGATTGCTCCAGCAATCATTGACTAATAGTCTTTGAATTCATTGGAGGCCTGAATGATGGTTATAATTGAAATTTCCAGTTCAGCAGGAGCGTTTTCTGCACAGAAAAGCCTGCACAGGCAGAGGTTTGTTTTGATTCTTTCAGCCAGACCTCATGTTTTGGACAGGGGTCTGGATGGTCTTGACCCTGAGGACATGCCAGGTCAGTTTTCAGTTTTCATAGATGCCGCTAAGCAAAAAAAAAAGTTAAATTTAAAAATGAATTACAAATGCAAAAAACAAATGTAAGTAAAAATACATTAAAAGGTTAAAAACTTTTAAAAGGTAATGTAAATGCATTATTTTTACAGCTGAAAATGTAGGTAATGCATAGTTATTTCAGTCATTGTTGTTCTGCTCTGTGATGGTGGCCATGAAGTAGTAAAGATACTGTCTAAGGGTTGTCCTCAGGGCAGTGTACTGGGCCCTTTGTTGTGGGTTGTAGAGTTTGATTCTCTGATACAGCTGAGGTTGCCTGGCAGTTGTCGCTTATGCCGATGATGGGCTGCTGCTGGTCGAAGGATGCTCGCAGAACGAGATTGAACTTAAGGCCTCTCAGGCCTGTGGGATACTAGAGCTGTGAGGCCATCAGCATGAGATGGAATTCAGTTTGGATCAAACCACAATGATGTTGTTGAAAAGCGGTTTGGCTATGACGCGACAAGTGTGTATATCTATATTAGGTTACCGAATCTGTTATGTTAAGGTTCAGAAATACCTCGGGGTGCTCCTTGATGAAAATTTTCTATTCAAGAAGCATTTACAATACATCGTGAAGAAGGCCAATAGCCTTCTTTGGTAATCGACATGTGATGAATCCGAATTGGGGTCTAAATTTTAAGATCATGTGCATCTTTTGTAAAGGTGTGTGTAAGGCAATTATGTCATTTGCCGCACTTATATGGGTGGATAGGCTAAAATATAAAACTTGAAGGATATTTTAATGAGGGTCCAGCGCCTCTTGCTGTTAACAGTAATGGGGGGTTATCACACTATCTCTCGTGAGGCTGTTCTGGTGATTACTGGAGTGAAGTCCATTGATGTTATTGTGGTTGAGCATCAATGGCGTTATTATGCAAAAAGTCGGATGAATTGACTTCTGCAAAAATTAGAGGTTGAGAATAGTGGATTTTAATTGTGGTAGGAGAAATGGGGGTTAGACAACTAATGGGCGTTATATGCATAGTCTCTTCCCTGATTTGAGACCTCAAATGCTGACTATGCATATAACGCCCATAACGTCTCTTGGGTGTCTCCTAATAAATATACTACACAGTTTCTTTTGGGCCATGGTGCTTTTAGGTATAAATTGGCTCATTTCGACCTGGCTGATTCGGGTCTGTGTTCGAGCTGTGGTATAATGGATGATGCTTTACATGCTTTGTATATGTCTTCATTATGAGGACAGACAGAGGTTGTGAGGCAGCTTGGAGGTTTTGGATCTTACTTGGATTTGACTGTAAATTGGAAAAGCTGCTCTGAATGGGTTATAGTAGAGAGTTTTATGAAATATTTGGTTATTCTGCGAGTTGGTGAAGGCATATAGGAATGGATACTCGTAACACGGGTGGCTAGGGTCGCTTGGCGTTTTAGTTGCCATGATAGGCCTTTTTGAAGTTTTGTTAGGTGTTAATTGTATTTGTTTTGGTATTTTGCGGTGCTATTTGTTTAATTTTTGTTTTGTTGTACGGCATTTAGCTTGCAATTAGCAAATTTACGGCATTTTGCATTTAGCAAAATTTACAATTTGTTCTACTCAGACTATTTCATATGAGTAGTTTTGGTTATTTATTTTTCATTATGTTAATTTATAGAGTTTCACCGATAGAATTGTCATTTGTGACATTTGCATCGGTTCTGACAGAGACCCAGATGATGACTGAGAGACGTCAATCAGTCTGTAGTTCTGAAAGATGACCTCTGGTAAAGCCTATCAGGGCTAGATACGGAAGGGGTGACATGGTGACCGGAATCATCACAGGGCGGGATCTTCCCCTCCGGCATCAGGTTGTTCCTCAGATTCTTGCACGCTTCAGTTTCCAACAAGATGGTGCTCCACCACACTTTCATAGAGATGTTACCATGTTCTTGAACAACACTTTCCCCAGATGTTGGATCGAACGAGAGGTCCAACTGCATGGCCACCTAGATCTCCAGATATCACTACTTTTTTGTTGGGGGTTTATTAAAAGTTGTGTGTACCAAAGTAAAGTTCAAGATTTTGACGATTAAAAACAGAAAATTTTTGAAGCTGTTGATCTAATAATGCCACAGATTCTCCTAAACACCTGGCAAGATTTATATTATCGTCTAAGATAATGTACACAGATTACACAGGTCAACATAAAATTTGGAACTGAAAAGGGAATAAGTGTTCTATATAGTATTTTATATACTGAATCTGAATAAGTAAATTCTGATAATTTAAAAATTATTCCTACAATACAGTCAAACATAATCTGTATGATTCACTGGTTGATGAATTCTTTATAGTTTAAAAATACTGTAAATAAACACATCTAAAAATACTGCTAATAAAGAAACTGGTAAATGGATCTGAGAAGATATTCTGGAAACATATTTACATTCATTTAGAAATTGAAAAGTTTAAAAAAAATTTAAACCATATTTACTCACACTAATCACTAATTGTGCATAGATAAATCTGTGAACAGGAGGTTATCATGAAATGACATCAATAAAATAATTGATAAATAACTGATCACACTGCAATATAAGATTATGAAGGTAAAGGCAGAATCAATAATGTACATTTATGTTTATTGCTGCAAATGTTTTTTTCTAATATAGACCAGTGGTTCCTAAATGAAAGTTGCAGAGAAAAATTTGGTTTCCATATTTGTATTTTCTATTTCTACTTTTAAGAAGTATTCATAATATACTTTCTGCTTCTGCTATTATAAAATCTATCACAGAAAATTTCTTGCTTATTAGATCTATTAGTACAATCTGCTTATGAAAACTAAAAGTATTATTAATCATTTCAACAATCTAGTATACCTAATATAAACATATTACATAGATTTACACAGCTGATGCATTTACCATTTTAAACTGCTGATTCCTATTAGTTCTACTGTTTATATCATTTTATTGTACCACATTGTTTGAACAGTGATGTTTTACTACAACATTATTTATGTTGCAACATTAAAAATTTAAAAATAAGTTACAATAATTAGACATTGCAATAAATGATCATTTTGATGATGCGATAGTATGACAATATAATGTATTGTAATAATAACAATGTTTAAATTCAATTACATATAATTCTGTATTTTTACTTTAACTTTTAAACCTAATGTATTACATCAAGTTTGATTTTTTGGGCCTTCGCCTATCCCATTCAACACATACATCCCTGGGATATCTGAAACTAGTCCAGTATGTGTCCTGGGATGTGCAGGAAATCCATCAGTTATCCTGAAATATTGCTGTATATCTTGAATACTCTGGCATGAAACAATGATTTGGCATGACTTTTTTACATCTCACCAATGTAAAAAAGTCCCTGGCAGATTGATTTTGTACTTAAAGAAAAATAGCAACAAGAATAAGCAATGTATTTAACTAAATGGGTACATATATTATGAACAAAATGATAGCAATAATTAAAAATTTTTTGTTTCAATATGCTTGCTGTATCAATGCAATTGAAGATGCTGCTGCCAGCATTCTCATTATAACTAAACAGTTAATGACAATTGCCTACATTGTGTTATTCTGTTTTTTTGTGAGGTTACTTTTTTTAATTGTTTTAGATTTGATTTTCAGCCATCTGAATGTGGTTATACTAACAGGAGTTTATTAAATACAGTGTATAAATTGTTGAAATACATTATTAGTGATTTTATTTTATACTAACACCAGAATCTTATTACATTTTAATGTATTGAACATACGAGTATAACCTACACTTGTACTTCATAGTAGTATCCAACTGACACACCCACATTTGCCATAATTAGACCAAGGACATTTATATATATCAAATAGATATCTCTTAGGATATCACTACACTAGAATTTTTGTCACAGTAGGGTTGACTGCATATTATCAAACTTGTCAGGGTACATCCCAGGATATCATGCAAGGAAAAACATTCGCTACTCAGAGGAGTTTTTTGGGCTGTGTGTGATATTAAGATACATAAATAAATAAGCAACTTTTAGTCAATAGATTGAAAAGTAAAAAGCAAGAAAGATTTGCACACCTTAGATTTTTAGCTGAAGAGATACTTTTCAAGAAATATTGAATGGTATTTTTTTTTTTTTAATAAACTAACAGATTTGATAATACAAACAAATAAAATTTTGATTAAATCTAAATCTATTTGAGAAAAAACACCTTTGAAATAATTTCAATAGTACCCCATATCTGATTTTATCAAAATTAAACAAGATTAATTCCCTTATATGCCAGCACACTAAATTCATGATTGTAAGTTACATCATTTCTGAGGTAAAAAGCAAACTATGTGATGCAACAATACACTAGTGTGCATTCATCTATACATACAGAATTTTATAAATTAGATTTAAGCACTGTTAACTGTATTAATATTTTAAAACTACAAGAAAAGAAAAATGCAGTTAATATTTTGTTACATAATATGGGAATTATTTCTACATAAAAGAAATTTTTATCTGCTACTTTAAAAATTGTCTTTTAAACAACCTAAAATTTTAAATATCCAAAATCAACTTCTGCTTGATTTTGGTTAACAGAATTTATAATGTATTTCAATAATTTTTATAATGGAAATATAATATTAATAATAAAATTGTTAGGTTTGAGTTATTAATTCTTCTATTTCTTTAATGGGTGAACAAAATTCAATTTTTTATATTGTTCAGTCATCTTAAAAAGGAGTGCTCACTTAGGCAAATCCATTTTTATACAGCTGATAAAAATTTGGTTAGTTTTTACTAGATTATTAAAACTAGTATAACAAAAAAATCAGATTTATTATGTTTAACTAACAAGTTTTCTTACGTTTAATACCAGCAAACGGTTTGTTTCTGCAAATTATTTTTTTTCAGACCTTAAAGGTAAAGTAACACTTCTGTGAGCATTAAGTTACTAAGTTTACCTTTATTTTTCGATTATGTTCACTTCGAACATATTTTTTCTGTCCATCTTATTAACCCAAATACAAAATTTTAACTTTGTTGCCTACGACATGATAAAAAAAAATCATTTTCATATCTGACACACACACACACTCACTGTTAATACCACAACTTTGTAAAATCTATAGAAGGTTAAAAAGTATAATTTATCAGAAAAACGTGAATTTAACGGTAATAGTGCCAATAGTGGCAAACTACATGTTAAATTGCTATTATAGTTGTTTTCTAACTTCAGAAACGAACTGAGAAATTGGGTTAGCGTTCGTATATTACCGACGTATATGTTATATTCACATATTAATATGATATGGTAACGTTTTGCTGAAAGCATTGCTCTTGAACAAGAAAGTGTGGCAAATGAACCCATCAATATCAATTTCACGGCGATCTCAAGGATTACGCATTCCTCGAACCAGTTTATGGAGAATCTTACATTTACATGCATACATGGAGGACTTGCCATTTACATGCATACAATATTCAGTTGACTCAAGAGTTGAAGATGACGAACCATTAGCGACGCAGAAACATCCTATGAAATTTCAATGTTTGCATCGATACCTGTCAACACAGCCGTGGTGGACATTTAAACGAAATTATCTTTCATGTTTAATTGTAGTCAATAGTACTTTAATTTTAAATAAAGAAACCCGAGGTATTTCGTACAGTATGATTTTTATATACAAGCAAAATCCTAAAGCCGCTTTTGGAACATCCTAATGAAAGCTAAGCTAATGTAATGTAAGGTAAGTGAGAGGTAATAAGTATTGTCATGCAAGCTAATTAGAGTAGCCAATTTCAGTAATTGGTCTCCTTTTTAGTATGTTGCAAGTGGTATACTGATTAATTCAGTCCTAGAATATATTTATCAATATCTGTTGGCAGATGATAATATTTATCATCAATTTTGGGTATTTTGTTTATATTTTTTCAGGTTGTAAGGTTTATCATTGAGTTGTTGGTATCTCTCTCTTCATTCATATCTAACTCTTTATAATTGACTTAAATGGCAAAGATATTTTTTAAAAAGGAATTGCAAAAAGGGAGATTGTAAAATAAAAGTGATTGGTGAGGGGAAATGAGTATTATTGCACAAATGTTTTTTGTATCATTATTTGTTTTGAAATTTACATTTAAAAAATTTGCCTTAAAAAACCCTTATTATAAACTCTTATATTTAATATATCTATAACAAACATGTTTGTTACCAATGCTTCTTAAATTTTTTTGGATGGGGGAAAACTTTTATTTTAAAAGATTTTCTAGGAAAATGATAATGATTCTCATATAAAATTAAATTACAAACATATTTTCCTACAATACAGATACTACAAATTCATAATTACATAAACTTATTGTAAAATCTCAAACACCCTGAAAATTACCCACATGTTTGGAGATTCTGTACGTTTCTGTCCAGGAAGAAATTACTGAAGTAAATTTCTAGATCTATAGAATTATGAATTCCTGACCAATATATCAACAAAATTATGGCTGATAGATTCACCATATGTAAAACAAACTAAACCATTTGCAAGTGAAATTTAAATAACTTCAAAAATATCTGCTGTCATTAGTGTTTTTTTTTTGTTTCTATCTTTGGTAATGACTCATATATGGTTACATATATCTTATAAAACTATTCCTATTTACCATAACAAAAAATTTAATTTGTATTGAATAGTATCAAAACATTTGTATTACTGTTATGTTCTGCTGAAACCAATTAATATAGTACATTAAATTATCGCAACACTGAAGGTTTCTTCAAATAGAGTTTTGAATTTAAAATGTGATAAAAGCATTCATTTTTTTCCCATAAAAAAAAGTACAATTGCTGTAATTTGGCATAAGTCTGTAGTTATGGGAAGTCACTTACAGGATGATGAGTTTTAGCTATGTGGATAAAACCATTGCAATTTATTAATCAAGTCAAAAAAATTTTCATTACCTTTTGCTGTTAGTATTGGTGTACTAAATTGTATCATTTTTTTATCGGCATTGATTGTGTCAGTGTAAATAATAAAACAGCAAACCTAAATGCAGCAAATACATTTAAATAACAGAAAATATTATTTATTTTCAGTGATTTATAGAAGCAGTTTGTTCAGTTATTGATGATGTTTTATGACTTCATACCCTCCATTTCCAGGATTTTATTTTGTGAGACATTACAGTTGTTACAGCACTGTTATGTTGTAAAGTTACTAATAACCAGTAAGTCTTTATTTTACCATGTTAACAACAATTATGGATTTTCTAACAATAAATGTTTCAGTCCTTTGCAACAAACAAAGTGTTGGAACTTTTCTTTTAAATTATTAAAGGAAAATAAGACGAGTAAAAAATAATATTTCCACTTCCCAAAAATGTTTAATGTAAGTATCTGAGCGGTTTTGGAGTCACTTCTCCATCATCTGGGGTTATTTGATGTAATTTAAAATTCATGTATATAATTTTTTTATGTATAATTAAATTGAAGTTAAAATTATTATGTACATAATAATTGATTGTCAGTTAATAAAGTAACTTTTACGTTAATAAAAATATGTCATGTCTGTAAGATGTCTATGACTATTAACTAAGAATAAGATGGCAGAATTATATTCTGTAATAATTGGTTAATGAGTTTGCCAAGTATGAAATGTTTTCAGATGAAATCTTTTCTTGCGTTATCTAGATATTGCAAAGAAATCTTGTTATTAGAAAGAAGTAATTCAATAACAATATTACTTTCATTTTAAGAAAGAACTTGTATTAGTTCTTTATTTGGAAAATGTTATAATGACTGAATAATTAATCAGCAAGGACATTGAGCTATTGACAGTAAGTATAGGAAAGTAGAGGTATGTCATTACAACTGTATGTGAATTATCCTGTCAATTGTTAACTCTGGTACACTGAGTTAATTCAAATCATGATTTGTGGAAAAAATCATTATAGTGTATAATCTTCAGTTATAAATTTTATTTAACCAAAAGCTTCTACGATGTTAGTAAAGCGTGAAAAATTGATCATGATTGGATAATTAATTACACTTATCTTCAAAATAATAGCAGAAATGTCAACATTCTTCCTAATAATTTTTTTTTTTAATTTCTTTATTTTCCTTCTATCAAACATGTGTTTCCAACATACAGAAAATTCAATTGGGCAATATTCTGTTTAAATAACTAAAATTGGATAGCTGAACTGTTTAAAGCATTAACAGGTTTAATGTTACAAGTTAAAATATAGTTAGGTTAGTATCAGCAATGTGACTATCAGTAATATCTCAGCAATGGTTTCTCAAATTATAACATTTTTAACTTACGGAATCTAGGGTTCAAAATGAAAGGGAAAATGAATTTTCTCTGATTGGCCAGGAAGAAGTGGGAAATTCTTGATAATAGTGATTATGGCATTCATACCAAACACAAATGTTCAGAGTGGCGCACGAAATAATCCAACACTTGTTTTGGCAATAATTGTTTAGGTTAGTGTGTTTTATATTGGCAGAAGTGACAGCACTTCATGAATATTAGTTTCTTCTCTTTCCGAGTGCGCTGTTTATTTATCGTTCCAAGATGGCTGACAAAGGAAGACTCACTGTTGAACAGCTCGTTAAGGCTGTGTTATTTTTAAATGAAACGAAAAGTGTGGTGCTTATACAAAGACGGTTTCGTTCCCTTTTCTAACTCGGTGGTCGCCCTCATTTAACACAATACATAAACTTTACGAAAAATTTAATAGTACGGTTCAGTATTTGAGAGTAAGCGCGAACAGCTTGCCGATATTCATTCTCCATAGAATGCCAAAGCTATCAGAACAGCATTGCTGAGGAGCTCGGGCAAATCAACAAGAAAAGCAGCAGGAACGGAACGCAAAAGTGGCGGGAGTGTCACAATTCTCCCTTCGAATCGCAGAGCCTGGATAGTGTCCCTTGCTGCTGTATGATTCTGTAATCGGGCGTGTTTCAAGGGTTTATTTTTAGTGTCGGTTATAAGTTTTAATTTTTGAGTTATTTATGGACGGATTTGTGATTAGCGTTCCTATCCGTTTTGGACCAGCGTTCTCAACCCATTACTGGGTCCGACCGCGGGAGACTAGGTTTTTGAGCCTGTTGCTCCTGACGTAATTCCCCTTCAGACCGTCCGTTGAAGTCCTTTCGGTGCTAGCAGGAATACGCCACAACGGGGCCCTAGTTGTTTGGAGGGAGCAATGCGTCCCCTTCTCCGGAGAGAGTCGCAATTGCTGGTTTAATTAATTGTAAGTGTTAGTTGTTAGGTGTGGATAAAGGTAAAGGTCTTGATCTGTTCTTCGGTGGCTGCCCTTCACGTTGCTTCTCTGCTGGGCTCTTCTTCCAGACTCCAGTCCGTGACGGCGGGTCGCGTAGTGGTTCTTCTTTTTCTTCTTCCGATGACCTCTTCATTCTTCTAAAAGCAGTAGCACGACTTGGGATTTCTAAGCGATCTGTGCAGCAAATTTAAAAAACTGATTTGCATTTGTATCCGTAAAAAAGAATAGTTTTGGCTAAATTAATGGTTGACAACAAGCGTCATAAAATGGTATTCGCTGAACGGGCTGTGTACCAAGATGTATTGTTGAACAATGTTTGGTTTTCAGATGAGGCACATTTTCACATAGACGAGGTTATTAATAAACAAAATGCGCTTTATTAGCTTTCAGAAAATCCATACATGCTTCATGAAAAGATGCATCAAGCTCCAAGAATTACGATTCGGGGCGCTATCTCAAGTAATGGGGTATTAGGGCTATTCTTTTTTGGCATTGAACAGAAAACATTATCCAAACACGCTGCGTAATAATCTTGTTCCTCAGCTTCATGTAAGAGGGTTTCGATTAGAAAACGAGTGGTTCATGCAGGATGTAGTCAGACCGCACACATCTAATTTTGTTTTAGACTTTTGGCATGAAACTTTTAACGCAAATGACATTTCAAATAGATTTCGTAATTGTTTTTCGCGTGGAGAGAACTAGCCCCTAACAGTCCTGATTTGGATCCGTGTGATTATTTTCTTTGGGAATTTCTAAAAGAAAAGATTTTCCCTAAACATCCTCGTATAGTGATGGAACTGCGGGAGCTGATCATGGAGGCGTGCAACGAGATAACAGAGGATATGTGTTGTCGAGTTATTAACAACATAGGAGTTCGTGTTGAAGAAGTTGTTAGACGTGATGGTGGTCATGTTGAACACGTGATAAGCAGAATATAATTTCCAGGTGTATAGTAAACACCTTGTATTTTACTTTTCTGTATTGCGATTCAAATAAATATTTTTTAACAAAACCAAATGTTGGATAATTTTGTGCGCCACTGTGTTATTACTTAGTACATTCAAATGAACGATCATGAATTATTGTGATTTTATCTAATGCATAGTGTTTTCTCGTGGGAGCCTGTATCTCTAGAAAACGCGTCCCCAGGAGGCGTATAGGGGGTGCTCACCAGTCATCATATAAGAGGTGATTGGAGAGAAATAAAATACCTCCCACGGACCACACAGGCCGGAGAAGGACACTCCGTATCAAACCCCGTCTTCGAGCTTTTTCGACATATTCGGAGTAGAGGTTGTAGGCGTGCTATGCGTTCCGGCTGGAACGGACAGAAGGATCGGCGGCGGAAGAATTTTGAGATCAGTGGTGGCGACTAGTCTTTGTGTAAGGTTACAGTCTCGGCGTCAGTGGCAAACGGCCGTAAAACGTCAAAGCCAAACAAATTCTCTTGATACAAGATGGAAACCACCAAAATAGTGAAGCAATAAATATCAGGGCGTCCCCCGGAAGCGACGGTCAGAGTTCCCGAACAAAGCATGCGATACACACTAGGGCGTACCCCCCCCCCACCATTGCGACAAATCTAAACGCAACGCTATTAATATGCGTATAGCGATATGAAACATTGGTTCACTGACTGGACGCAGTCAAGAATTGGCTGAGATCTTATATAGGCGCAGTATAAGCATATGCTGCATCAAGAAATTAAATGGAAAGGTGCTAAATTCAGTGATGCTGGTTATGACTACCAACTCCTATACAATGGCTCATCAACATGAAGAAATGAAGTGCGTATAGTTCTTGACAAACCTCAAACAGCGAGTTATTAAGTAAATAGTATAAATAACAGAATAATGTGCCTAAAACTAGCATTAGATAATCAATTTCCCATTAAAATTATTTCTGTATATGTGCCTCAGACAGGTTGCGATACGGAGGAGAAGGAATCTTTTTGGAAGGACTTACATGATGTACTTTTGGGCATACATAACACAGAAATAAAAGTAATTGTGGGAGATCTAAATGGACACATTGGTCAAAAGGCCCCCAAGGACACACATATCCATGGGAATTTGGATTCGGCACCTCAAACGATCAGGAAAAGATATTTTAGAACTCGCTGTTAATCATGAGATGCCAATAGTCAACACTTTTTTCCAGAAAAAGAGCCAAACACCTAATCACTTACAGGAGTGGAAAAGCTCAGTTTCCGAAGAATTTTCCTGTGTGACTCTTCAATGCGCACGTTATTTAAGGACTGTAAAGTCATCCCAGGAGAGCCTCTGACCAGCCAATATTAAATCCTCGTAGTCTGTCTCCGAATGCCCATTTAGAACATGAAACACAAAGCTAAACCCTGTCCTCAATTAAATGGTACAACTTGAATAGATCGGAGGATGATCAGGCTGTAAAAAGAATCAAAGATTATCTCACTGACTTCATGATGACCCAAGATGCTGACACAAAATGGGACGAGCTCCACACTCGAATTACCAACATTGCCAAGGAAGAATTTGGCATATCTAAAGGCAAACTGAATACTGGAAAAGATGCTAGCTGGTGGTCCAATGATGTCAAATAAAAGCTCAGAGAGAAGAAAAACAGCTTTATGGTATGGCAAGAAACAAAAACAGAAATACAGATAAAGACACTTATAACATTGCAAAAAAAGTGGCTAAACAAGCTGTTGCCATCGCCAAAGACTTGGCCAACAAGACTCTGATCACCCGACTAGAATATGCAGAAACCGATAAGGAAATATTCAAAATAGCCAAACAATGTTACAAACAAACGCAGGATTTGAAACAAAAAAAGTATATCAATGATGCTTCAGGAAACTTACAAACATCAGATGACAAAATTAACAACAGATGACAAGTGTATTTCCAACATCTTCTGAATGAGGAGTTCCCACAAGAGCGGCTCGTACCACTCCCTTATGTACTTGGCCCTATTGAGGTTATTGTACCATCTGAAGTAAGAATGGCTATCTCTGGTATGAAATATGGTCTGGTATGAAATATATCTCTGCTAGGATGAAATCCTAGCAGAACTTTGAAAGAAAACAGGCACAGCTGGAGTTATGTGGCTGACAAACCTTTTTAATCTCATCCTTATGTCTGGGAAGATGCCAGACATGTGAAGACTCAGTAACATGATACCATTTATAAGAACAAGGGAAATATTGCTGAATGTGAAAACTATAGAGCCGTTAAATTAACCTCACATACTCTGAAGATATGGGTGTCATTATTGGTAGGCTAAATAAACTCTCCACCATAATCACAAACCAGTGCAGTTTGTGATTACTACTGGAGTGAGCACCACAGATGCCATACATTGCATAAGAATGCTGATGGACAAATATAAAGTCCTGAAAAAAGATCTTCATCTTATCTTCATTGACTTGGAAAAGGCTTTCGACCAAATACCACAGAAGCTCATATGGCAAGGTCTAAAAGCCCAACTGATATGAGAGAATACATCAGTATCATAGAAGACATGTATAATAACATAAAAACATGAGTGGTGTCACCAGCGGGTACAAGTGATAGTTTTGAGGTCAAGGTAGGGTCCATCAAGGATCCGCTCTGAGCCTCTTGCTTTTGAATACTGTTAAGAACTACGTCACAAAAGATTCCAAAAACTGGCTCCATGGACACTTTTATATGCAGACGATGTGGTTAGGAATTACTTATTAATACAGGAATCGTTGCCGGAAATCCAAAACAACTTCAACAGATGGCATAAGGCTTTGGAACACAGTGGCCTATAAGTTAGTCACAAGAAGACTGAATACATGCATTGCAGTTTCTCTGGTGACAACAGTAACACTCAGGCATTACCTACTGTCAAAGGAACTCCCTTAAATAAAGTAGAGGAATTAAAGTACCTTGGATCCACTGTCAATGTCAGGGCAAACATGGAAAGAGATTTAGAAAATAGAATCAAGGCAGGTTGGCTCAAGTAGAGGTCACTCTCTGGGGTCCTCTGTGATACAAAAATACCTATTAGAACTAAAGGCACTGTGTGTAAGCGAGCCATTAGACTGGCAATGCTATATGGATCCAAGTGCTGGGCGATAAGGAAATGTGAAGAGCAAAAATGCATGTCACAAAGATGAAAATGCTGTTATAGGCAGAGATGGTGTTACGAGACTTGACAAAATCCAAAACAAGTACATCCGAGGGATCTTTAAAGTAGCTGAAATACAGTAAAAAATGCAAGAAAGTCATTTACGCTGGTTTGGACACGTAATGTGTAAAAGTGAAGATTATATGACCCGACAGGTTTTAGCCATAAAGGAAGGCAAGAGGGGCAGAGGCCACCCACCGACTACCTGAACACAAACCATCCATCATAATGATATGCTGATGATGGTCTTAATGTCACAAATGACACAAAATCGCCAAGAGTAGTGTAAAAGTATCAGGAGGGCTGACCCCCAAACAGGGAACAAGCCAGGGGATTGATTGGTATATAATGTATAGTGTTGAAGAGAGAAATTTGTGATAATATCTTGTAAAATGAAGCTGTAGATTAATAAGCCGTTTATTAAGACATACATAGGAAAGGAATACAAATATTAGAATATATAGATAACTGAGGATGCAAGATCTAAGAAGCAAACTGAGAATAAGTAATTAGCACAGAAGAAAAAGGAAACGAGAGTTACATGAAATCAGTCAAATGGCTGGTGTAAAAAAATTGTATTTATGTTATAAGTTTGCAAAAGTAATATGTTCTTTCATGTTTTAATGTTCCATTTGATAATTGGTTTGGATGATACCAAAATTTTTGATTTTTAAAGATGAGAATTCATCAAGGTTCAAGATTTTTCTTCTGTATTGTTTTCTCAGTCGGCAATGCCTACCTGGTTTCATGTCATGCTTATGAGAGATTAGGATTTTGGTATACATGGAAGATCTGCATAAAAAACAAAAATGTAATAATAAAATAAATTTTTTAAAAACTGTTTGTGTTGAAGGAAAGTTTTCATTATGAATGGTTAGAAGACTCTATTATTTTTGGTTAGATATTGACTTAGTTCTATTAATTTTATCGGTTAGTTTTAATCACATAATTAAATTCAGCTAATTATTTTAATTTTTCCTAAACAAGGTAGAATAGTTGTATTTAATACATTATTAAATAATGTATTATTAATAATATAACAGATGTATTCTTATGAAATATCACAACAAACAAAAAGGGCATTTCGATCACCACTAAAGAAAATACAATCAACTTTGTAGATTTTATCAATAATCCTGTTTCTTCTTCTAGCTCTCTTCCATAGTACAAACTCCCAAAACTGACAAGTATACTATATTAGGATATGAATCCTTGATTCCAAGTATTATAAATAAAGATAGTAACTTCTGCTATATCTCACATTATAACATTACAAAATCATCCATTTCTTTGGAAAATATTTTAATATAGAGTTAAACTAAAATTATAAATATCCTATCTGGTATATATTAACAACCATGTTATAATATACAGTATTGATTTGTTTATCTTAAACATTATTTTAAGTTTAACAATGACTTTGTGCTGTTTGAATAATAAGTCAGTTTACACAGCACAGAATTTATGTCTTGAAGAGATAATATTGACCAGATACAAAATACCAATTTAAAACTTTATTTACTGTAATAAAATGTGCTTTGACTTGTAACAGAGTTTAGTGTAATTTTTTATCATATATTTGCATTTATAAGCAGTCTAACTGTATTAAAGTCTAAATCAAATTCTGTAAAGAAAGTGCATTTTTAACTTGAGTAATCTGGTTACCATATTTTTAACCTTATTCCTAATATATAGTAAACCTTTTACGGTAATATTTGAAAAAATTTATTTTATAAGTTTGCAAAAATAATATGTTCTTTCATGTTTTAATATTTCATTAAAACATTAGCCTTTTTTAGGCTAATTATAAAAGTACAGTATTAAGTAAAAAAGAAAATTGGTTTGCTGGATTTTACTAGGAGCTCCATGAAATGGATAGAAAGGCTTTCATTTCAGATTTTCTACAGAAGTATAAAACACTCACTGGCATTACTAATGGCACAAGTTCAAAATTCAGCAAATTTCAGAATTGAAAAAAAAGCAACAACTTTTTTTCTTATCTTTTCCCTGTCAAAATCATTGTAATATGATCTCATTCATTATTTTTATGTTATTATCAAAAGGTTTTTTAAAAATATTGATATGTAGCAAATATATAACAAGACAGGTGATAGATAATGACATCAATTTAAGCATTCTTTGTAGTGTGCATTACTGTAGCCAGTGAGCAGAAAGTAATGAGTATGACGTGTTATACAAGTAGATTTTTTATGTAAGTTTATTCATAAATTTTTTCCTATAAATATTCACTGATATTTTCAGTTTGGGAAAATAATTTTTCACAAAAATTGTAATTGTGTGTCTGTCAACAGCATAAAACACTTCCACGCACTGTTTCATTGTAATTATATTTCTTGAACCATTCATAAGTTATAGTTCATTGTATAATCCAATTTCATCACTGCGTTAAAAAGAATAAATTTATCATAATATATAGAAATATACAACTCAATTATATGTGTAACTAAATTACACAGCTACACAAACTGTACATATGCATAAATAACTTTCAAGTTATGTTATATAACGATTGATCCATTCAAGGTACTTTGCTGTATCTGTAAATACAACATAATGCTTGGTGTCACAAACACGAAGTCCTTCACGAGCAACTGTAATACTGACTAATCCACGAAGATACCATCTTGAATTCTGCTTGAAGACCATACCTCCTCCACTGTCTCCGTTACAAACTGTTGTGCCTAAAAAAAATTTTATCAATTTATTGCTAAATAATTTAGTTCGTATTTATAATTTAAATTGTATTAACATTTTAACAATCCATTGTGCAGAATTGTCGGTACAAAAAATAATATTTTTTAACTGTTTCAACTTTAAATTTACTCATTCCATTATTAAAAACAATCTTTTTTTTTCTTTTCCCTGTTTAGCCTCCGGTAACTACCGCTTAGATAATTTTTCAGAGGATGATATGTATGAGTGTAAATGAAGTGTAGTCTTGTACATTCTCAGTTCGACCATTCCTGAGATGTGTGGTTAATTGAAACCCAACCACCAAAGAACACCGGTATCCACGATCTAGTATTCAAATCCGTGTAAAAATAACTGGCTTTACTAGGACTTGAACACTGTAACTCTTGACTTCCAAATCAGCTGATTTGGGAAGACGCATTAACCACTAGACCAACCCGGTGGGTTTATTAAAAACAATCTAATGTAAGAAATATTAACTAACTAACCTCTTCTAAATCCAGCGCAGAATGTCTTATCTGAAGTGTACTGTTTGAAAAAATCAGGATAACTCCAGATACATGTCTCTTGAGAAACAATAGGCATTTTTGCCATTTTCAGTTCTTCAGTTACTTTATTATTTTCATCAAAACCCCATCCAACAACCTGTACAAAGAGGAAAATCTAATTGCATATATTCTATCAAAATAAATGAAATGATATTTTATTAGTTTCAGTTGGAGGGCATAGTATTTATTTATGAGCCAATGTCTAAATTACCTGAAACAACCCAATAAGGTGTTGGGGAAGAAACCTCCAATAAAGTATTATCTTGAAGAAACAAAATCACGTAACATTCCATGTAGCCAAATATATCAATTCTTGGGTCAGAGAAATTATTAATATCAGGAATTTTTTCTTCCATATTATAAACAAAAATATGTGTCTTACCAATTCAGTTCTTAAGGAATTTTGTGGAAAAAGATAGTTATTTGTTTCCTAATGAATTACAGTTTACAGCAATTCTATTTATACCTAATTGTAAATAACTGTTGGTGGCCAAAACACCCAGTGACACACTCTAGTTTTCTGATCTAAGATTACAGTTCAAAACTAACTCAAGCTACATAAAAATTTCTGACTTTATAAGTAAATTGAGACAGCTGAATCTCCTTCCCACATATCCTTTTTTTCTTTTTTTAACCTTCGGAACTACTGTTAGGTATTGCTTCAGAGGATGAAATGAATAAAATTTTTGTAGCATGTGAAAATGCCATGCCCGACTGAGATTCGAACCCAGGACCTCCAGATGAAAGGCCGAGATGCTACCACTCACGCCACAGAGACTGGCTTCCTACATATCCTACACAGACTGATTTTCACAAATACACATACTTTCATTCAGGAGATAACTCTTTTAACTATCATCCATCATTATTGTAATTCCAATAGTAAAAAGTACAATTAACCTAATTGGTGATACCAGTAAAAATCAATATCATGAATATACTTACAGTGCCTTCTTCGTCAACAACAGACTGATCAAATTTCCATAAACAACATGGACGAACATACGGTGTATACTCAACTGCACTCGATAAGATAAGTATTGCAATATCCCCTAAATAATTACTGCTGTTGTATCCTGGGTAAACATGAACATCTTTGACCTAAACAGAAATTAAAGTAAAAGAAGAATTATAAAAGATATTCTCCATGATGGGAAATAACTGCAGTGTCATTATTACAATTTATGTTTATCAGCTCATTTGATAATAAAGACATGTTGGGGAAATTATTCTGTATGCTTGAAAAAAACAGATCTTTTAATCCATTATAAAAACTACAAAATTGTATCTTTATAACATGTACATCAATTATATGTGTAAGTTTATTAATCTTCCTGAAAATTCTTATATTTTGTATCTATATAAAAATTAGAAATCATATGATAACTATGTAATATATGCTCTATGTAATCACTAATTTGGTGATATATTAAGCCATTGCTTGTAGATTCTCCAAAACTTTTATCATATACAATGCATACATAATATATATTAAATTATATAATTTGTTGTTCTGTGAACAGTAGATTTCACTCATTTCGAAATGATTTTAACAAAGTGAGCTACAGTGAAATTGAATTAACTAAATGAAAATTAAAATAGAAAGTAGAATTGTTGATTACGAAAATTTACCCAGAACAAAAAATAATTTTACCAAACCTATTAGCCATACTTCAAGTTCTATTTCTAGATGTACCAGATATCAATGACTGATTACTGTTGAGCCGGTAATTTTACTACACCCCATGTTTTTTTTTTAATTTCATTTAAAAGAATGTTAACTACAATAAACACATAACAAAGTCATTGTTTTCAAATTAGTATTTACAAAAAAAAACATCTGCCAGGGTTTGACTCGATGAGTGAAGCATAATGCTCACTGATCTTTCCAACTGTACTGTCACAATTTAGTTGCCACCATTTTAAAATGGAAAATTTTATGAAAAATTGTTAAAGATAGGTCATTCAACCAAACTGGAAGGAATCTTACTGCAAAATTTCATAAAATGCATTTGACTGTAGCTGCGTCACAAGTAGACGAATACCAAAAGATTGATTAAAACAGGACCTCATTTTCTTTAGTCAAGCAATCTTATTATATACTCTGTGTGAATTCTCTAAAGTTACATATTTCTAAACAGATATGTAAAGCATATCCATTACATGGTGCCCAGAAGCACTGGGTCAGTATAATATTGTAGAAAATATAAAAGGGATGCTGGCTTATTTCTTTTGATTTCAAGATTTCAGCTTAAGGGTACAGGGAGATCCTAGATCCACTGTTAATCAAAAGAATTAAAACAAGCTCTTTTCAGTATATTTATAAAAAATTGTGAATGGATCTATGTATAATATAACTGCTCAGTTCTTATTGTTAAACAATTTTCTTTAAACAGTTTTCATATTTTTTAATCATATAATGGAGTTATTAATGCTTTGTAATTGGTTTTGTTGTTTAATTTTAACTGAAGGACAAAATTACGACGATTTATTTTCAGATCTAAAATAATATATTACAATGCTAATCTTTATTGAAACGTAAAATATTTGTTGTAAAGCATTAGTTATTCTAAAATAACAAGAATTTTCACTTAAGTACTGGAATGTTGTTTACTCAGAATGCCAAAATTTTAGGCAATAAATCATGATATATAAAATAACATCATCGTATTAATTCATTAAGGTAAATTACTAATATCATGCACTAAATGTCATCATGACTATATTATAAATAATATTCAAAATGAATGGTCAATTCATTTATAAAAAAGATAAAAAACTATAGTTATACAACTTGATAACTTAATTGATGAAAATTAAAACTGCTTGTCACAGAATAATATACGTAAGATTTTCATTTTGTCTTTTGCTTTTAGTTCCCTCATTAGTTTGTAAAAAAAAAATAAATGGGATAACATGAGAAGAGAGGATAAAATTCTCAAGTTTTTGATAAAAAGGGACAGTGAATCAGATTAAGTGAAAAGTAAATGTTATTTTAATGATTATGACATAACAAATAATCCTAATTTTGGAAGCTCTGATTCAGATAAGAGTTTTATCAGACTAGGATGAAAATGAATCTGTCATTTCTACATGAGCAGTTCCTCAATTTGTTTATTTTGGAAGGTCAGAAGTAAAAGTTCAGCTGAATGTGAAAAGAAGGCATTGAAAAACTGTATGTGAAAACAACAACGTACACAACAAACAAAGTAATTTTGTTATAAAATTATCCATTTCAAAAATTGTTACAAAATATCCACTTGAAGCTTAGAAAATATTTTTTATGATAATATTTTAAATACTGTGTATTCTTGATTATGCAATGAATGTAATGAGAAAAAACAGTATTCTGAAAACTGAGTTATAAAACCCAGAAATCACGGCTTTCTGTGGTTAACTGGATTAACCAGTAACATTGAAATTTAATCGTTTGATCTGAAAGAGTTGTGGTCTAAGAATGGCAATATTATGGAAACATTCCCTTTCTCAATGGATATAAAGATTTTTATTCATTTTGGCCAGTCTGATAAGAAACAAATGAATTTGAAGGATAGAACATAAGTAGCTCATAAAAAATTATTTTTACTTCTTTTTATATGCACTTCATTTTTTATTTAATATCAGTTTTTTTTAACAATTACCTGCTTATTTTGCACTCCACCATCATCACTAAACTGATATAAATGATATTTTCCAAGATAGACAACTAATGTATCAGGGTCAACAGGTCTGTCAAGAATCTTTTTTGTAACACAATGTGCAGCTGTAAACAAAATATCAAAATCCATTACTTTACATAATTCTTTGTCGAAAAACTACAAAGCTATTTTATAATAAGTTGAACTTAAATTCATCAACTTTTATAATTCACTTATGCAGCTAATATTAGTGAGAGTGTTTTCTTTTTTACAATTTTCAATTAACAGGAGATTAAAATACGTGTTTTGTAAGTCTTTCCATGACGATTATAAGAAGATATTGTTGCATGTTCTTGGTTCGGCAAGGATATTGAAAGATTAACAAACTAAAAGTTTCTTACAAATTTATTACCCTAAAGATATAAACAAAGTAAATATCAATAATAATGACAATATGTATATATAACATACAAAATAGTAATTCAAATAAAAAGGAAAAGTTTTTTTTAATGATAGTTAAATTATAAAAACCAGAATTTAGTCCAATTTACTAAAAAATGTTATAATGACTGCTAGAACCTAATATTGCATTACCAACAAGATAATATTTACAAGTATTATTACCTTAACTGTTTATAAAAGAACTACTCTACACTTTATTAATGAATATAATACTATCACTTTCACTTCTGCTTATCAATAACTCACCAAACAACTTCTTGTAATCAACCACTGTCCACACTGGAAAGATTGTGACATACTCTTCATTCATTACCAAATACTTACTGATATTACTATCACTGCAACCGTTGAACTTGGGCTTGCTAAACTACTCTGTTATCACTTGTTACCACGACTACGCCGAACACAGCCTCACAGAACTACTGACCATCTTTGCTGGCCCCTGGCAGAATTTATATCCCCTAACCTACAGAACCAGTGCCTCCTCATCCCTTTAATCGTTGAAGAGTAATAATTTTCATCATCCGTGCCCTTACGTTTTTCTATAAATTCTTATTCCAGTCTGGTAACCCTTCTTGTCGAACAACAGCTTTTGGAGGTACCATTGTCTGTATTACAAAAAACAGATTCTTAAACAGACCTGTTAGTCTGAGAAAAGAATCCCTATTAGTTCCTTCTGAATTCTTCTTTTTATTATTATTTTCTCTTTCTTTCTTCTTGATTGGAAGAAATCCATTACCATGGTCCATTATACTGGTCCAGTTAAAATATAATAAGCATACTATGTAGACAGATAATTGCAGTAAAAGTATTTTACAGTTAAATTCCTGAAGTTTCCATGAGAATATCAATAAAATTCCATTTAGATATCTTCTATGTTTTGATGCAAATCCAGGCAATATTAATTTACTCATGTTTTGACTAACTTCTCTAGAGAGATGACCACAATAGTCTGGCCTTTAATGCCTCATTGTCACTGGATATACACACATAGTATCTGCCATAATTCTATAGAAGAAATTTTGTGGAATTATATTAGGTGAACCATGGTGTTATATGGTTAGCTTAGATGAGTTAGAGCTATGTTTTTAGCCATCTCATCCATTCCTGGATGGAATAGATCTATTACTTTCTGGAATAGAAAGAGTGCATTAAAGTACAACATCATATCCCTGGTGTGGTGGAGCTCCATGTTGCTGAAAAATCAGTCTTATCTGAAGTCTTCTTGGTAAGACACAACAAAAAACCATTTTAAATATAATTTTTTATTGCTTTCAATTCAAGCTGGGGTATGCATACCTGAAATTTGAAATACTATGTGTTCTTTTAGAAATGTTTGATCTACATTCTATTAAAATTTTAGATGGATCAGTTGGGTTAGATTTTAGAAGATGCTAAAGTTAAAGGCCAATAACCAAAGTTAAGGGCTAAAGTTAAGTGTTAAGGGCCAGTAACTATTGGCCCTTTGAGGCTCAAAAATATAGCCAGTTTCTTTTTGACCACGAGAACTAGATATATGTTTAAAAGTTTCATGAAAATTGACCTTATAACAGTTCAATCCATTTTAAACACGCTAAATATTAACCAAATTCATGTAAATGTTCAATTGAGCATTTTCCGGGAATTTGTCTTCAGACATCGGTGTCTTCATCTCTTCAAGGCAGGTGGTAGATACACCATTACCTTATTGATGGCAGATACACACCTAAAATAAAGTACACTTAGGTAAAAGCAATGACTCATTGAACTTATTATTCATCAAACCATGGCAAACATAACCTTTTGTTTATTTTTTGTGGTCTCAAAAACACCACCCTGGGATTCTGTAGCCTCATTTACCAAGATTAAGACTGTTTACCATACCATCAGTGTGAAATGTTACCTTATCTGAAAAGCAAACATGCTTCAAGTAATCAAAAGCATTATCCATGCTTTTAGAACTAAATTTCCACTGCAAAATTATTATGACACTGTAGATCATCTGGTGTAACTAAGTCACCATTTTTGCCCTGCATGTATGTAATTGCAACTGTTCGTCCAAAATGTATGGACTGCAGTATGCAAATATTTATAAGTTACATGAGATATGTTTTCATGTAATTGCTTTGAAATCCATAAAAAGGCAATTTACATTACACCTCTCTTCCACCAGCAACTAGCCACCTCACAGGAGGCCCATTCTTCTTGAATTTTATGTATTACTTTCTAATTGTTGTCACAATTGGTGGTCCTCAGTCTGGAAGTTTCATTGAACTGTTTTTTTGGAGATCTTGCCTTGTGTAACTATAGAACATACTGAGTTTTTTATAGATTTAAAAAAATTTTTTCAAACTAGAAAAAAGATCTCCTCTATGAATCATGAGACCTTGCCGTTGGTGAGGGGGCTTGAGTGCTCAGGGATACAGAGTAGCTGGACCGAAGGTGCAACCATATCGGAGAGTATCTGTTGAGAGCCAGACTAAGGAATGATTCCTGAAACAGGGCAGCAGCTCTTTCAGTAGTTGTTAAGGGCGTGAGTCAGAATGACTTAAACGGCCATATCAATATCACTCAGTCCTCTGAGTACTGCGCAGCTGAAAGCAATGGAAAACTACAGCTGCTTTTTTTCCAAGAAAATGTGGCTCTCTGCATTTTCATATAGCAATGATGCCTTCCTTGGTAAAATATTCCGGAGGTAAACTAGTTCCCCGTTCGGATCTCCAGGTGGGGACTACTAAGGAAGGGGCCACCAGAAAATTAAAAAATAACATTCTACGAGTCGGAGCGTGGAATGTTAGAAGTTTAAAAAAGGTTGGTAGGCTAGAAAATTTAAAAAGGGAAATGGATAGGATAAATGTGGATGTAGTAGGAATTAGTGAGGTTCGGTGGGAAGAGGAAGGCGACTTTTTGGTCAGGTGATTTTAGAATAATTAACTCAGCTTCAAATAATGGGCAGGCAGGAGTAGGTTTCATAATGAACAAGAAGATAGGGAAGAGAATAGAGTATTTAAAAACGCATAGCGATAGAATCATTGTAATAAGGATAAAATCAAAACCTAAACCGACAACGATTGTTAACATCTATATGCCTACAAGCGCCCATGCTGATGATGAGGTAGAGTGTGTATACGAAGAGATTGATGAAGCAATTAAACATGTAAAAGGAGATGAAAATTTAATAATAGTTGGAGATTGGAATGCAAGCATTGAAAAGGCAAGGAAGGAAATATAGTGGGTGAATACGGGCTGGGCTAAAGGAATGAAAGAGGGGACCGACTTATAGAGTTTTGCACGAAGTATAATTTAGTAATTGCCAACAACCAATTTAAAAATCATAATAGAAGAATATACACTTGGAAAAAGCCAGGCGATACTGCAAGGTATCAGATAGATTATATCATGGCTAAGCAAAGATTTAGAAATCAACTCGTTGACTGCAAAACTTACCCTGGAGCAGACATTGATAGCGACCATAATTTGGTGATAATGAAATGTAGATTGAGGTTTAAAAGCCTGAAGAAAAGGTGTCAGATGAATCGGTGGAATTTAGGGAAGCTTGAGGAAGAGGAGGTAAAGAAGATTTTTGAGGAGGACATCGCAAGAGGTATGAGTAAAAAAGATAAGGTAGAAAATGTAGAAGAAGAATGGGAGAATGTTAAAAAGGAAATTCTTAAATCATCAGAAGCAAACTTAGGCGGAATAAAGAGAACTGGCAGAAAACCTTGGGTTTCAGACAATATATTGCAGCTGATGGATGAATGTAGAAAATATAAGAATGCTAGTGATGAAGAAAGTAAAAGGAACTATCGGCAATTAAGAAATGCTATAAACAGGAAGTGCAAACTGGCGAAAGAAGAGTGGATTAAAGAAAAGTGTTCAGAAGTGGAAAGAGAAATGAACATTGGTAAAATAGACGGAGCATACAGGAAAGTTAAGGAAAATTTTGGCGTACATAAATTAAAATCTAATAATATGTTAAAAAAAGATGGTACACCAATATATAATACGAAAGGTAAAGTTGATAGATGGGTGGAATATATTGAAGAGTTATACGGAGGAAATGAATTAGAAAATAGTGTTATAGAGGAAGAAGAGGAAGTTGAGGAGGATGAAATGGGAGAAACAATACTGAGATCTGAATTTAAGAGAGCATTATACGATTTAAATGGCAGAAAGGCTCCTGGAATAGACGTAATACCTGTAGAATTACTGCGCAGTGCAGTTGAGGAAGCGATTGATAGATTATACAAACTGGTGTGTAATATTTATGAAAAAGGGGAATTTCCGTCAGACTTCAAAAAAAGTGTTATAGTCATGATACCAAAGAAAGCAGGGACAGATAAATGTGAAGAATACAGAACAATTAGTTTAACTAGTCATGCATCAAAAATCTTAACTAGAATTCTATACAGAAGAATTGAGAGGAGAGTGGAAGAAGTGTTAGGAGAAGACCAATTTGGTTTCAGGAAAAGTATAGGGACAAGGGAAGCAATTTTAGGCCTCAGATTAATAGTAGAAGGAAGATTAAAGAAAAACAAACCAACATACTTGGCGTTTATAGACCTAGAAAAGGCTTTCGATAACGTAGACTGGAATAAAATGTTCAGCATTTTAAAAAAATTAGGGTTCAAATACAGAGATAGAAGAACAATTGCTAACATGTACAGGAACCAAACAGCAACAATAACAATTGAAGAACATAAGAAAGAAGCCCTAATAAGAAAGGGAGTCCGACAAGGATGTTCCCTATCTCCGTTACTTTTTAATCTTTACATGGAACCAGCAGTTAATGATGTTAAAGAACAATTTAGATTCGGAGTAACAGTACAAGGTGAAAAGATAAAGATGCTACGATTTGCTGATGATATAGTAATTCTAGCCGAGAGTAAAAAGGATTTAGAAGAAACAATGAACGGCATAGATGAAGTCCTACGCAAGAACTATCGCATGAAAATAAACAAGAACAAAACAAAAGTAATGAAATGTAGTAGAAATAACAAAGATGGACCGCTGAATGTGAAATAGGAGAAAAGATTATGGAGGTAGAAGAATTTTGTTATTTGGGAAGTAAAATTACTAAAGATGGACGAAGCAGGAGCGATATAAAATGCCGAATAGCACAAGCTAAACGAGCCTTCAGTAAGAAATATAATTTGTTTACATCAAAAATGAATTTAAATGTCAGGAAAAGATTTTTGAAAGTGTATGTATGGAGTGTCGCTTTATATACAAAAAAGTGTATTGTAATTATAAGACCTCCCATTTATGTCTCTATTTATCTTTTTTTGAGGCACCATTTTGTGTCTCGTTCATTGAAATGGTGTGAGACCCAAATTTATGTCTCAGTTTTTTTTTAAATTATAATTGCACGGGATTTAAGATAGAATGAAACGTTGCGTAGGAAATATATTGATTAAAAAGAAATAAAAAGATTGTGGCAGTGTAGTCAAGTATTGCTGTTTTGGGTGTAGCAGTTAGTCTCTTAATATTTGTTTTTACTTGCTTTTCTTTAACTCACAATATTTTTTCATGTTTGTTTTCAAATCTTGCTTCCTTAATATAACATACTTCCTGATATTGCCGATTGATGAAATTTTGTACAGTTAACAAAGGTCAGGTGGCAATACAATATTCAACCATTACTTTTGCAAACATTTTTCCGTACGGGAGTAAATTGGTAAAATGTATATAAGCAACAAAAAAAGTTATGTTAATTTACAATGAACGGCATAGATGAAGTCCTACGCAAGAACTATCGCATGATAGTTCTTTTGTTTACATCAAAAATTAAATGTCAGGAAAAGATTTTTGAAAGTATATGTTTGGAGTATCGCTTTATATGGAAGTGAAACTTGGACAATCGGAGTATCTGAGAAGAAAAGATTAGTAGCTTTTGAAATGTGGTGCTATAGGAGAATGTTAAAAATCAGATGGGTGGATAAAGTGACAAATGAAGAGGTATTGCGGCAAATAGATGAAGAAAGAAGCATTTGGAAAAATATAGTTAAAAGAAGAGATAGACTTATAGGCCACATACTAAGGCATCCTGGAATAGTCGCTTTAATATTGGAAGGACAGGTAGAAGGAAAAAATTGTGTAGGCAGGCCACGTTTGGAATATGTAAAACAAATTGTTAGGGATGTAGCATGTAGAGGGTATACTGAAATGAAACGACTAGCACTAGATAGGGAATCTTGGAGAGCTGCATCAAACCAGTCAAATGACTGAAGACAAAAAAAAAAAATAAAAAAGAAACAGTGGATTAAGTGATAAAATACCAACTGCAATAGTGTTTATTTACAATAGTTATGTGGCATTCCATTTTTTTTTTTTTTTAATGAGGGAAAGGCTTAAGAAACATTGTAATTCTGATAGCAGGCACTCTTTGTTTATTAATCACTTCAGTATAGTTTAAATGTTTTTATTAACTGTAAACTTAATTCTAATCTTAAAATATATAACAAAATACACCAGAGATGCAAATCCTAAATTTAAATTTTGTATATTAATACTTCAAAAATTTTAAATATAAAAAGAACTTTGTTTTTAACTTTGTATGCTTTTTACATGCACATTCTTATAATTTTTCAAAATTTGTTAACCTAAAAAAAGATCAGTCAGAAGTATTTAAAAATCATTTAATAAAGGATGTAAGTTAATGAAAATTTAACAAATTAACCTTACGACTAATAGTTGGATGACTATTCATATAGAAGAAGTTAGTTAGCATTAATTTTATTTCATCTGTATATAAAATAAATATAATATAACTTACGAATTAAAACATTTCTGCTAACAGTATTAAACTTTAAAACGTTAAAGAAATCAAAACAATCTGAAAAACAAGAATTCCAAACAAGCAGTCACCAACATTAAACCGTGAAGGCAAGCTATTCTTCAATATTGACCCAGCCTTCAGAAGGAATTATGCCTTCACAGCACATCTACACATATGCCACAACGTATAAAATATGTTAATTTCCCTTTAAAATTCCAACAGAGACTTCTCATGTGCTCCTAGTCATTCTGCAAAGCTCAACTCAAGATTTGGATTGAACTGACCTTCGTCGTAGAGTGATATGATCTTTGTCTTTCATCCAGAAGATTCTGGGTTCTAATCATGGCAGAGAAATTATTTCATTTACTAAAAATATGTATTACATTTCCATGCACAAGCCATAAGTGTATGTGGATTCAATTAACCAACCAAAAAGCCTTCAAGCTCCATTTAGAATAGTTTGTACAATGACTCTTTACCTTTTTTTTCTTTGCCAGAACAAAGCAGATTCATAGCTGATTTGACCAGGAATCTGACAAAAACCTAATAAAGATATCACTACTGTGTTATACTTCACTTAAAATTCTTTAAAAAAAAGAAATTCAAGAAAAGTTAATAAGCTGAGCCTTATAACTGTCATATTGTTATGCCTTGTCATTAAGAGAATTTTAAATTAAGGTCAACAGATCAAGAACTTATAGATATATTAAATTCATTGATCAACATGATAAAATGATGCTTGCACTTTTTAAAAAATAACAAAAATCCCAGTTAACTTTCTAAATAACAGAAAATATGCCTCCAGTCTCAAACATGAGGTATTTCAGCTGATGCTGTTGTTAGTAATGCTCATTTTAAAGTGGCTAGGAAATTTGTTTGTAGTCAAATAGTACAGTTGACCCATGTTGTGTTGGTTCATTTTAAAATTTTATGTTGTTTGAGAATGTTGACTTCATAATATACATAAAAAAAGATTTACAAACATGTTTACTTTCATAAAAGCAATATGCTATATGAACAAACATAACCAGAAAGTATATAAACAAGCATTACATACATACAACACTTTTTTTTTGCATTTGACTAGTTTAATTCTACTTTCTGTCTGTTCTGAATTAATATTTGAATCCCACCTACTTTCCAAATGTCTGCATTCAAATTTTTGTCTTCCTCAACAAATTGTCCACAAATTTTTCTCCTCTCCTATTAGTCTTAAATCCTCTTCATCTTAAATTTCATTGATCCATTTAAGTTTCAATATTCTACTGAAATACCACCTTTCAAAGCCCTATATTATTTTCATTTTTGTTTTTCTTATTGTCTATGTTTTACAACCACAAACATTTGTGTAAATTGTAGAGGACTATAATAAAAGAAATATTTTCAAGAATTTCTTACCAATTCTTGAATGTTTGAAACTATCATACTTCTTTTCTGCATGAAAGTTCTCCTTGCTTATGTCAATCTGCTTTACATATATAAACATATAACAACATACGTACATAACATACACAAACATATTCAAAATGATACATACATCAATAAAAATTCGACACACAAACCTATTTAGAATAAGGTCAAATTGTACTGTTAGACCATGCACTAAATGGGTTTCCTAACTGATTTGAAACATTCTCTAGTAACAATGGCTTCATCTATAATAACACTAAGGATAAGACTAGATCGTTGACTAAAAAATATCTCACGAAAGCATACTTCCACTTAAGAAGAGATCATGTTTTTTACTATATTTTATAAAAAATGAGATTTTAATTCTACTAATAATTACTGTTTAAGTATTTTAAAAATGTTCATATGCAGCCAGTCATCAATTATATCAACCACCAAAAAAAAATTCTTATGTACAAGACATGACAGTAAATTAAACATTACCTTCAGAATGTTTTATTTTATTAACTATGAAGAAAGATTTTACATGACATTTTTAAAGTTTTTTCAGTTTATTTAATTAATTTTATTAATCTATCTAGGTTTGCTAAATATTATTACACTGGACCAATTTATGTTCAGGTGACAGCCTAAGACAAACATCAAATTATAAATAGAGCAAAATGGAAAACAAATTTTAATAGTGAATATTCTAGGAGCATGTGAAAGTAAATACATGGCCAATGAGAGAAGTTTATTACCTTGCAACACTGCATTTTGGTTTTGCCTATAGTCTGCTTGAACCTGCACAGGCCCAGAAAAAAAAATTATAAAGCAATGAACAAATTACAAAACGTAATACAACATTAAACATCCCCTCCTCTTTATGGGTGTAAATTTCAGTACACCTATAAAGAACACACGAAACAGTTTAGCGACCAGTGTCCTAACTAGCTCTTAGAGCTAACCTAAAAGCGTGAGCGGAATAAGCGTGGTACCATACACCACTCACTTGCGTGTCCCACCACCCACTTGTCATATATCACTAAAATGGGTCATCAACTACTAAAATATATATGACTATCAATAATTCATTTATCTTGTTAAAGACAGCAAGTTGCTGCCATGGCTAGGCCGCTGAATGCCAGCAAGTACCTGTCCACCATTAAAGTGCTTGGAGCTCTAATTATATGGCTGGTAGCCAGCCATATCTCCCAGTTAGCTTCCTACAGTAGCGTGGTAGGAGTCTTTTCCCTTAGGTAAACAACTGATGTTGGTTGAACAAAGCAACCGCATCAAGGAACTCCCACACGGTCCAACAATGCGGCTCTCGCCACATTGACTTGCCGCTTATGAGTGGCCAATTTTCCCCTTGACCTCTAAGTTCCAGGGTGGCCTGAGTTATGGCCCCCCAAAGAGCTGGACAGTCGAACATCATATGTTTGTTTGACTGGACCTCCCCGCAGATGCACAACTCATCAGCTACCAGAGGAAACTGAAACAGATATTGGTTTAAATTTACATGGTTGGAGAGCACTCGGGCTCCCGTTGCCCTTAAAAATGAAGAAGAGGCATACCATCCCCCCAGATCCTGTATAAATCTATACAAGGACCTTCACTTAGTCGTGGCATGCCATTCTTGCTGCCATGCTTCCATCGTGAAGCTGTAAAGCCTCCTCTGCAGGCTGGAGATGAGCAACTGTTCGAAATTTAGAACTGGTGCATTGAGATCACCATCCCACTCCAGTACAGCTCAAAACCGCATCCCAAATACTTCAGCTTCCCTTCCTCTTCGCAATTTCCACATGACCGCTTGAACTTTCACCACTAAATCGATTGGGAGAGCCTCTCCCAATACAGTGGTAGCCTCATAGGAGGTTGTTTTAAAAACACCAGTGCATACTACTAATGCTATGCACTGGCCACTTCTTAAATTTTAAATAAGTGCTCGATTTCTTTCCAGCCTATGCGCCCAAACGGACACCGTGTAAGAGGTAATACTTTTGAAGACACCTTGGTACACCATGTACAAATGATGGCCCTACAGTCTGTAATCCTTTTAAGCAATCCTCCTAAGCTTGTGCATCACAGAAACGATGTCCACCACTACTTGCCTAATGTGGTTGCTAAATAGCAACTTCTCATCAAACAAAACACCTAGGTACTTATGAACTCGAACTCGGCTGCTTACACAGCCTTTACACTTAATATGGGGGTTACGACTGTATGATAATTTTTCTGCACCCTTAAGAAGCATAAACTTCGTCTTGGGCACAGAAATCCTTAAATTTTGAATGTCCATCCAGCCACTTGCGTTTGGTCTTCTAGCTGTGGTCGTGAATTACCACAAATAACAGGAGACAGTCATCGGTGAAAGCCTGGGCCGTAACCCCTTCTGGGAATGTCAGTCCCAAAAATCCATCGAATATCAGGTTTCACAGCAAGGGACCGAGAACAGAGCCCTGTGGGTTTCCCCTGGTGACGGACTTTTCTACAACTAGGTGTGTATCCTTAAACAGAGCCATGTGATCTGATAAGTAGTCACGTACTATGGCCTGCGGGGCTACGGGAACATTGTGGTGTTCCAACTCATAGAGGACAGAATTCCAATACAAGAAAGGAAATGATGCCTCTATGTCAATAAAAATTGCCAAAACATATTTACAGTCGGCGCTTTCCACCTCGGCAAGAGCATTTAAGATGCAATCCTCGGTCCAACTCCTTACTGGCCTCGATTTAGAAATGAGTTCATATCGATGCTTTCCTAGAGCTGTTCCACAACCAGCCTTTCAAGCATCTTGCCGATTACCGGCAAGAGGTTCATAATTTTCATATGAGAAGTTTTATATGATTATTGTTAAACTTATCATTAATTTATAGATTTAAACTGACAAATATGTTCTATTAAATACATATGTAGCATTAAGAAAAGAAAAAAGAATAGAAGAAATACTCAGTTTCTAATTTTCACAAATTTTGTGGAGAGGAGGTATAACATGAATAAGGGCAGCTACAACCACGATAAAGAATATTATTTTAGCACTGGGATTCTTTATGCAAGACATTTCACTCAATGTAAACCTTTATTTTGGGGTTAAAAATTAATGTGAATATTCTTGTTTTTGTTTACATGGCTAAAATTTTTAAAGATCTGCTCATAAAAGAATAGAGTTCCGCACATATTATATAAATAAAAAGTTTATTACTAAATATTTAATGAAATTATTACATTACCTGCACCTAATGAAAAACCTTTTACTGATGGTACAATTTAGTATTCAATATTATGGTATAAAATTATTGTTATTAAAAAAATAATTATTGTATTTTCTGCTAAGAACACTACGATTTCTATGTTGAGTACTGTTTAGATTTCTTATCTTCATTCTTTGAACTCAACAAAGAAAAAAGTATGGTAAAATATAACAAATAATTTATATCATTGTAATTTAAAAACAAATTAATAATTTTTAATTTACATACTCAACATTAATATTTATCTAGATTTTTATCGTTGTTCATGGCAGCTGGTAGTGAAGATTATAAGAAATGATTGATTTTTAGCGACTGAAACAAATTTTAACTTTCAGGAATGTTTAAATAAAATAAGCTGTCTTTAACTACTTTTGCAGCCATCAGTGACACTGTTCTTTTTATCACAAATATAGTAATATTAATAACAACTTGTATAATCGACAAACTGCCTTAAACTTTTCTCTACACAGTTTTATTTGCTTAAATTAATCGGCATAGATTCATTAATAATAATATAGAAAAGATTTTGATGCTACTTTATAGATTCTTGAAAAGTTTTTTAACATAGAAATATTTCAACACATCAAAACATTATGAAGATCATTTTATGTAACGCTGTTTGACCTCTTTAATTTTTATTATTTTTTTTTTTTATAAAGAAAAGTATTAAAGAATCTCCCAATTGACTTAATTTTGTATTCTATCAACCTACTTAACTTTCAGTTCTCTCATGTAATACCACATCTCCTAAGTATCTATTTTGTTTTTTCTGGTTTCAATAGTTCATTGTTTCACTACCATAAGGTTCAACACTCCATACAGATACTTAAAAAGATTATTTCTAATTCCCAAATTTATTTTTGTTATTAACAATTTCTGCATAAAAGCTCTCCTGGTCAGTGCAGCCTACTTTTGATATCTTGTTTACATTGTCCATCCTTATGATATAATATTGTATAAAAATATTGTTCCCAAAATTTGTTTAGTTTTATATTTGTTATTATTTGCCTATAAATAATATACACCAACTTGGTGACAGCCAAAATCAAAAGACTAATCATCAAAAATCATCAAGCTAATCTTTTATCAAATTGTCATGTAATATGTAAATCTATCAACTATAATTCAGAAAATTTAAACAATAAATCCTTTAATTTTTTAAACATAACATCTTGGAAAAAGGTGATTTCATATCAGACATTTCTATTTTAAGATATCTGTAGTTTCATAGAAATTTTCTTGTTTTGTTGGCAATTAAAAAAAAATAAACAGAACTGTCTACCTTGACCAATGAAGTACTAATACCAGAAATGTTCTAGTGATGTGTGATGTTGGAACAAAGTTACGGTAGGCAGGGGTGCAAAACAGGAAGCATACTCGTACTTTACCACTGTGTATGTAAAAGCTGTTATCAAAGAGCCGATGGAAAAAATGAAGAAAAAATAGTGTTATTATGATTATCACAGAAGATAATCATGGTACCTTAAATTAATCACTCTTAAATAATCATACAAGAACATGGTTTTATATGTTTACATGAATATGTATATCCCTCATTTGATATAGTTTTTTTGTTACGTAAAAAAAATTAAATTATGGTTTTTTTGTTATTTAATTAGCATGCCTATAATTAAAATTATTTACCAGTTATGACTGCTGTTTCTGTAACTAATGTTCCTCCGCAAACATAAGTTAAATGAATTCCTTCTATTTTATACAAAGCAATGTGCCATGGCCATTGTCCTCTTGACGTATTCTGACCATTTGTAATAAGAGGTGCTGGTGCTGCTGTGCCTGCTATACTCTTATCAACTAGACCACATTCAACTGAATTAGAGCTACTTGTTCCTAGTATTTCTTCACTGAAAAATAATAAGAGGGTTTGATATTTATGCTTGTAATGATATGTAAATGATTTTCAGTTCATATTTGAATTAAACTCATAAAATTTAAAATAATTGGTCAAGTATTACTTCTTAATCCTTTTTTTAATGTCATCAACTGGTCTGGTACAATTTTGGTCTGGTACAATCAAATGGTAACTGCACTTCATATTATTCAACTTCAGTGTGAGAACCAGTTTATTAATTGTAGTTTTGGCAAATAAAATTATATTCTGAGGTCACTTCCTTTTATTTTCAATATGTTACAAGAGTCATAAAATCATTATATTGTAATGGAATCTCATTAAAAAATTTGAAGCATGGAAACAATAGTTTTCATTAAAAAAAATTATGTATATATACATCCAGATGGAGTTAATATAGAACTGATAAAATATGAAGGATTACTGTTGTATATGAGGTTGTTACATTTGTATAATGTTTGTTCAAAGAGTCACAATATTCCCAGGGCTTGGGGTAAATCAAGAGTAATATCATTATTTAAGAAAGGATCATGTGCTGATCCCAATAATTATCAAGGAATCAGTTTGTTAGATATAGGTTACAAAATATATGCCTCCTTCTTGAGCAGACGTCTTATAAGATTGACAGACTCTTTAATTGGAGAGAACCACATGGGTATCAGGAAGATTTGATCATGCACTAATGCAGTGGATACACTATGAATGGTTATTAAGAGGCACTGAGAATTTAATCATGCCTTACATCTGACCTTTTTGGATTGGGAAAAGGCTTTCGACATCATTTGTAGATCTATGATGTGGAATATAATGTTGGATAATGTATATCCCAAACATCTTGTAACTTCTGTTGCTGGTTTATATTCTGAAACAACTATTATGATTGACACGGGAGATAGGAAGGTTGTTAGGGAGTTGAAGGTAAACAAGCGTCTTCTACAAGATTGTCTAATGCTACCACCATTATATATATCTAGATGTGCTAATGTTTATTTGGCAAGATAGAGGTGACGCTGGTGTACATCTTGGACAAGGAGTTTTTCTTAACTTTATAGTGTTTGTTGCTAATACAGTGATTGCACAGGAAAGTGAAGACAAACTGAAATAGGCAGTTCATCAACTCCATCTCCTCAGTAAAGAATTGAACATGAAAATTTTGCAGCTGAAATCTAAAATTATTCCCTTTTGTGGAAATGGCCCTTACATTCCAAGACAGTCATTGATGGGGAAATTCTGGAACAGTGGGAAGCTTCAGATACCTGGGGTGTGATCTATCCTTTGATTATGAACAAAATATAAATAGAAAATTGGCTAAATTTAGTGCGTGTGTGGATTGATACATTGCACTCTGAAAGGTCGGACCAAGAAAGATACTCAAATTAGACTTTATAAAACAATGGCCATTCCTTTACTTACATATGGTAGTGAAGTGTGGGCCAAGTGCAAACTGGACGATTCCCATACACAAGCAGTGGAGATGAGGTTCCTGCAGAGTGTGAAGGGTTGTATGAGAAAGGAGTTTATTAGGAATGAGGTCATTCATGAAGAAAATTAGATACATTCAATCAATGAAACAATCAGACGATATCGAGAAAGATGGCCAAGTCACCTGTTACAAATGCCTCAACATAGGTTGCCATTGTGTGCATGGTATTATAAACCAGTTACAAGAAGAGATGTAGGCAGACCAAGATGTTGATGGATGCTGAAACAGGCTAATCAAGCCTAAACCATGAAGGAAGAAGGAGAAGAAGATATATATATATACTTTTTTTTAAACATTATGTTTACTACTGTATCAAATAAAGTAATTTAAACTATTATAATATTATAACCATCAGACTGTTAGAATAAAAAGTTAAGAACACTTACCTAACTGTAGCATTTTTGGTATGTCACTCCATCTTTAGCAGTCAAAATTATAAATTACACATTAATTAAAATAAAATGAAATTAAAATAAATCTCATCAGTATATATAAATTATGTCAATAAATTAAAACCTCTATTATCTACCCTGGCATGATAATGATTGATATTTTATATTAAATCATTTAGTTAATACCAGGTCTACTAATTTAAACATACTATTGTATTCAGTTTGCTTATGCATAAGTTTATATTTATTTTCATATTTACTAATATAATATTTTTCCAGTACATGGTTTTTTTTATTATTATTATTATTATTATTTATTTCTAATAATTCTTATAAATATCAGTAATTTTATGTTTATTCTTTAAAAGATGTTCAATAATATTTGAAGATCTAATATTTCTTTTTTGTAATTGTAACCACTCTTATAATCACTAACAATAACAATGAAAATAATCATAAATATAAATGTATTTTACCTAATAAATGTATTACTTTTAAATTTCAAAACTACTATAAAATTTCACTACCACTTACTTAAATTTCAATACTATAAAAATCAATAAAATGTTTCATAAAATTGAATATAGAGTTTCTTAAATACAAGGGAAACCAATAAAGTATGTTTTACAAAACAACAAAGATATTAATAAATTTGAAATTTATGGAATTTATAAAATCTAATGTAACAATTGTGATCATACATAGGTAAAACTACCAGATCATTCATAAAAAGGTTTTCAGAACACTTTAACTATTATAATAAAGAAAATATAAGATTTTTTATGTAACTGTTTCATTTTACCTGTATAAATTATTGAATAAACACCGCTAAAATATTGTTTTATAAATTTTGAATTTATTTTAAAATTATTCTCAGTAATTACCATTTTTGGTTTTTAAAAATAATGTTTATTTGGTACAGAAAGAATAATACGATTTTCTCTCTATTTTGCTTCAATAAAAAACCGATTTTTACTTTTTACTGGCTGTATTTACATTAATTTTCTCAGAATTAAATTTTCTACAAGTTTTATTTCTAAATCTTCCATGTTCATTAGTCATTTACCTAAGCTTCTGTACTACAAACCTAAAAAAACTTGTTTTTCAACGCCAAATTTTGTTTTAAGTCGGATATTTTAGAAACTAGTGGAGTTACAGTTCTGGGACCTGTTTTATCCTATTTCCCAGCTCAAATTACATGAGAAACCACTAATTATATTCCTTAATTTGGGTTCCAAAAATTACAATAGGGCTTCTTTTTATTAGAAGATATGAAATCTGGGTGAAATCTTTCGCTAGCAGTAACTCGAAAACAAAGTGATTTCAGACCTATGTTTATATGAGCTTTTTTCATTATTTTCACCAGTAGAACATGTCCTGAAAGTTTCTCCATTTCTTCATGGGACACTCTATATACATACTTTTTTTTTGTCTAATAATATTCGACATAAATATTTAATTATAATGCTTTATCACAGTTTAACACATTCACAGTGACACAATATAGTGAAACTATTAAACTGAATTAATGTTTAACATTTAACAAAAATAAATTTGTATGAATGAAAACCCAAAGAAAATATACAGACTGATTGGATCTCATATCAATTAGTTAAAATTTCAGTCCAAATGTAAGGTTCTTTTTAGGAATTTTGCCCTCTTAGAACAAATTTTTCAAGTCTACCAACTTAAAGTTAAGTTTTTCAATCTTGTACTTTTTTATTTAGAACTAAGTTCTATGATATAATTAGAGAAAAACTATCATTTGTAATGGATTATTTTAAATTACAACAGTTTTAATTACCATACCTGAATTCATTCAGATTCCTGGGTGTTGTAGTAGATATTCGTCCATTCTGCAATGAAATACATTTAGAATTTGCATTTTTAACAGGATTTACATAACTTCCAGAACAGTCTGTATTTTTTGTTGTCTGTGTTCGTTGTGTTGTAGTTTTCTTAGTATTACTCCTCTCTGTAGTTGTAATTCTTTGATTTGTATTTTTTGAATTATTATTGTTACTATTTCCATTATTACTGCCACTACCTGTAACAGGTGAGCTAGATGGTTTGGGATGATTATTTTTGTTATTATTACTGCTTCCTTCTTCACTACTGCTAGAACTCTGATGATTATTTGAATTGTACACATTTGGTTTTTTTGTTATACCCGATTGTTCATTATTATTATTATTGTAATGATTGTTATTATCATTATTATTACTACTCTGTGTAGGTCTTACAGGTTCATAATAATTGTATGATTCTGTTGTGCTAGTTCTGGTAATTTTGTAATACTTAGGTGTTGTTTCATAATTATTATTGTTATTATTATTACTACTTTCTGTCTTTCCATTACTGTAGTTGTTATTAGGACTGCTGTTATAATTTCCATTATTACTACTGGAAACAGGCTTGTTTGGCCTTACATTGTTTCCATCTTTGATTATTTCTGGTTCATTATTATTACTACCACTGTAAGGAGGTTTTCTTGATGGTTTGTATTCATTAGAATTTTCATTATAAGAATATCTAACAGTAGTTGTACTAGTCCGATCATCAAAAATAATGGATCCTGATGAATCTGAAGGCACCTGTTGTGAATATTGACCACCACTGTGACTGTTTCCAAAAGCAGGATCTGGTCTTTTTGTAGGACTGTCTGTTATTTGTGGTCTGCTTTGAGTATGAATAGGGAAATCTGTAAAAAAAAAAGATATATATATATATATATATATATATAAATATTATATATTCTCACTGTAATCAGTATGCTGATTTGGTTTCTTTTTATTACATGGAGAGAAATTATATGAAACCCACAGGGGTCTCCTTTTCCCCTTATTCTGTGCTTGATTCAATCCATTTAAAAACTCAATTCATAGTTATCAGTTTAAACCAAACAATCAGTTATCGATCTCCTCAAATCAAATTTTACACTTCACTCAAAACTACAAATAAAAAATATTTAATTTTTATTGTATTATGCTTGAATTCAGGAAAATAGGCAGATGTGAACAGTTAACAACAGAATTTTTTAAAATATTAAACTGACTAACTAATGAATAATTACTTTAACACTAAACTCCAATTAAAATAATATTAGTAATCGTTTTACAGTTCCTGTTCATATTACTGAAGGCAAAGAGATGAAACTGCTGCATCTTTATCGCAAGATGAGGTAGAATCAATAATACAATCTCTAAATAAATAAGAAATTAATAAATTATATACTTATATAGGTAATTAAAGCTGTAAAACTTAGGTCTTAGTGAAACTTTTCTTCCTTTCACTCTCTCGCTCTTTCTCTCTCTCTCTCTCTCTCTCTGCTATAAGATAATTGTTCCAAGTAGTGAGGATAGATTTCTTAGTAAAATAAAGTTATCAAGAATTAAGCAATTTATTAGAAAGGTAAAAATCTAAAATCAATAATTAGGGACTAGTCAGTATTCATTCAAGGACATCCTGACCCCCATAGGGGAAGACACCCTCTGCCACCCCCTCCGTTCCGAGCCCTTATGGGCTTTACCGAAGGTCATCTTCGAAACCTTGGATTTTGACATATTCCAGTCCGCCTTGGCCAGGATGCCACTGATGCGAATGCCACAAGTGACATTCCCATTGGTGTACTACTATTTTATGAATTCAAAACAAAACACATCTCACTGAGTCTTAAGTAAGACTGAAAGAGCCTATCTAAACAAACAAATTGAACTACCTACTTGCAGAATGTAAAAGTGAGTTCAACACACAACATGAAACATAAAAATATTACACGGAACAATAATAACACAGTAACATTGAAACAAAACAAAACAACAAAAACATAATTTACAAAACAAAACATCAACAAATACAGAATACAAGAGAAATCCAAGCAGAACTCTAGAACCCCTCTACAATCCTTTCCTTTGCTAAGTACACTATAAAACTCTCCACTATTGCCCATTTGGCCTTGCTCCTCCAGTTTACATAGAGATCAAATGCCGACCTGATAAGATAAAGCCGACAGATGGTCTCTGTACGCATTAACTTGTACTTCGAGCACTCATAAAGAACATGGTAGGTGTCATCCAATTGTCACACTGAGCATACATCCCAGAATCTACCAGGCTGAATTTTTGCAGTCTGTCCCTAAAAGCACCATGGCCAGAAAGAAGTTGGGTCACATATTTATTAGGGTGCATCTTGTAACTAATTTACATAATCTCAGACAGATAAATAGATAAGTGAAAACAGATCTATCTCCACTGGATTATAATTAAAATAAGCCAAAATTTTAAAAATATGTATTTTATTATATTCCAGTCACTAAAATACTTGATTTATTCCAACTATTATATAATATAATCAGCAAACAAGTAAATTTTAATTTCTCAATAGTAGATAGTGAAATTTCTTATATAAATGACAAAAAGGGCTGGCTCTAAGATGGGTTGTGGAATACCTCCTTTGTATGCATACAAAGGTATTGCTAGGTACCATAACTATAATGGTTGTAGCAATCTGACATAAGACATTAGATACCCTTCAAAAACGGCATAGCCATTCTTAAGAATAAGTGGCATCCTATGCTGGCTTACTATGTAAGTGAGGATTGAAGTGGTTTCCCATTGTTTTCTTCAATAAGCTAATGTACTGCTATATATCAGCATTCCAAGACTTTTGAAATGCAGATATTTTAAGCCCTAGAAATAACATCTTCACTTTATTCACTACAGGGACTGATTGTCTAATGAACACTGTTACTCTCAGAGCCAGAATTCCTGACCAAAGACCCTTTTTAATAACTGTAAAAAGAACCGTTTTTTTTTTTTTTTTTAATTCATTCCTTACTATCTCAGTACACTGTAAATTACTCATTAGATACATTTGAAAGGTGGTTTATGATAAGTTATGAACAACTAAAAAATTCAATTTGTTTATAGCTTACTGCAAAAATCCAAAACTAAAACTGGATCCTTTTCCCAACATCGATTTCTAAAATAAGAGTTAGAAAGAAATAATTTAATGTTGAAACTACAGTGAAACCATTTTGATTAGGGGTGGGGGGGGGGAGTATTTCAAATGATTTGCAATGTTGCATAACTATGTGACAATTTTTTCACATAATTTGTTTATAACTGATGTTTGGGATATTGACCTATAGATGGGATAACTTATCGAATCCTTTTTATAAAAAGGTTTAATAATAGTTCTAACAGATCTGAAAAAACTGCATGCAGTAATGAATAACTGATAAGATTAACCAAAATTTGTAATGTTTATTTTCAGAATTGTTTCAGAACAGAGAAATATCATCATCCTAGTCATGTTGTACATATTCAGTCATTCCCTAGAGTGAACAGAGCATTTGCTGTGATGTAATTTGCAGAGCTGGATATTATCTAATTTCAGTGGGCATAGTATGCTGTCTGCAAGAGAGTATATTCTGCTTGGTAAAGAAGGCAGTTGGAATCCACTTTACTCCTCACTTTCTTATTAAATCTGTTTTAAGATCGGCTATACTTTTACATACATCATGTCTTTTACAAGTAATTAGTTATGGCATTTGACATATAAATACACTATAGGATTACTTTAATATAGCTTTCCATCCTTATATCCTATATGCAGAAAGTAAAAGTTTGTTAATCTAAAGAACATTACTTTTACTGATTATGACAGACTGGTTTGAATAAAAATGAATTAAATAGAATATCAAGAATGAAGCTTAAATTAACAGGACTACTACGAATAAACAAATCACTTGTTACACATTTTGATCAAACCCAAAGTAACAGATCAAAACAAAGATAAAAAGTGTACACTAAAAAAAAAATATGCAATACAACTAGCAGAAAGTTCATTGGTAGTGTATTACTTATTACTGCAACGGAACGCAAGTATAGCAGGAGATTTATGTGTCTGCCTACTAATCACAGAGCTTGGACAACAGACCCTTGCTGCTGGGGTTATTCTTATTATTGGAAGGGTATTTATTTAACTGGTGGTTATACATTAGTTTTGTTTAGTTATAGACAGAATTGTAGATTGCATTCCAATCCTTACTTATTACTGAAACTACAATAAGGTTTTTGTTAAAATAAATTTTCTTTTGATCAATTTAAATCAAACCAATAAATTTATATTTGAATTATTAACTTTTCATAAACATTTTATATATTTTATAGTAATTAACAAACTTATTTATGAAATATGTAAACTATCTTTTAAATTTCCATTTATCATAATTAGTATACTTTTAACTGGCACTGCCTATTGCAAACATTAGTCATCAATGAATGCTGAAAACATGCTGTAAAACTACACCCAACAATATTTCATCCTGGAAACTGGTTAAACATAATCTAGGGCACTGGCATTTATCCTTACTTCATGTTTCACCTCCTTCAAGTTTTATAATGTTACTTTCTGAAGTGTTTCATATATTGTGGAACAATCTTATTGTCAGAATATGCAAGTAAAGACAAAGCAAGTACAAGACTGCATCTAAAGCAGTTTTTACAAAGACCATCATTAATTTTTTAATTTATTATTTTTAAAAATATATATATATTAAATATTTTTTTGAATAAGTTTATACTAGGTTGCTACCAGAACATAGTAATACAAAAGGTGTAATAAATGTAAATTTATAATAAATAAAGGTATAATACATGGGTATAATAAAATATAGGAAATCATATGTGGCTTGAGCGCTTTATTACTCTATAATATCCACTATTAAAATGTAAATTCAGTTAATGCAAATTGTTAATATTGGCTTATGGATCACTAAACTATTACAAAAATTGTTTTAGGAAACCCTGAGTTCTATAACACACTGAAAAGAGCACAGTCCACAGAATGCCAGAGGTATGAATTTGCAGAGTTTGAAATTGATACTAAAATGAGTTACACTATAAAAAAAAAACTACAGAAATCAATAAATCAATGAAATTTAAAAATAGAAAATGCAGAATAATTAAAATAATAAATACCTTTAATATCTATCTGTGAATTTTAAAAAAAACATAACACCTAGAATTACAAGAGAATATAAAACTAATTTTTTTAATCAATATTCATTTTTTTAAATTTACTAATAATTTCATTTTCTAATATATTCGATTCCTTAAGATATTTTAATTCTTCAAATAATTTGTTACACTTAATATTACAATAATGAGATTACTTTATTAAATATGCCTACTACCCCCTGACATTTTATTTTTCCTTTGAATCTGTTTTATACTGTGAAATAATTCTTTGAGACATTAGAGGGAAAGTTTTAAAAAAATCAGAATATTTTATTGCCCAGGTTACTATATTCTTTAATTTTCATTGAACTTACATTTATTTTAATTTCCTTATTACTCTGAAAATAAAAAAATCGCTTACTTGGATCAGGTGGACAAATCTGTCTTCCATTAAGACGAATGCTTCGTAATTGTGGACTTCCTCTTTTTGCATTATATTTTACCATGAAACGTGAAGACAATGGAGGTCCTGGTAATAATTTCTGTGTCAAGCTAAGTATTGTAAACCTCTCGTTATCAGAACTAGTGACATCTCCCATCCATGACTAAATGAATATTAAACAGTGAATTTATTTAACGCCAAAAAATAAATATTATGTTGCTAATACGAGGGTTATTTTTTTCAAGGTCCAATCGGTCACAAAATTAAAACCAGAATGAAAGTAAAAAATTTTTTATTTGTAACAAGTATTTACATAGTTACGCTATTTCTCTACATAGTCGCCACTCCGATTTAGACATTTGTCATAGCATGGTGCGAACTTCCCAATACCCTTGTCATAGAACGGAGCTGCCTGTGTTTCCAGCCATGTTTCTACGCTGGTCTGCAGCTCGATGTCTGTGCCAAAATGTCATCGGTTGACACTCGCTTCCTTCCCTGACCGCCTGCATCGTGAACATCTGCATGTCCTACTTTAAACTTCTTGCTCCATTGTCGCACTTTGCTGTCACTCATTGAAGTTTCACCATACACATTACTTATTCGTCTATGAATTTCAGCTGCATTACACCCCTCAGCCTGAAGAAATCGAATTACTGCACGCACTTCACACTTGGCGGGAGATGCTATTGTTGTAGACATGTTTACGTGGTAGCTACGTGTTCAGAACTAAACGAAGTGACCCGGCATGATTGAAGCCCACACTAGAGACGCTGCGCAACACATATGTGTAAAGGTTCATTCGATTTTTGAACGGGTTTTTATTTTGCTACCGATCGGACCTTGAAAAAAAACCCTCGTATAATAATTACAGTATATCATAATATATAATTAAAATAATAAAGCTTAGTGTTAATGTTACAAAAATTATATAGTAATGAAGATTTGTCATCAACCTCTTTACATAAAACATTAACATTAACAATAACCTAAATATTCTTCCTGAAAACAAAAAAGGACCACACCATAACAAATTTAAATTGAAATATAACAACACATCATGAACAGACAGTTTAAATCTAATACGTTTTTTTACCACATCTTAAATACATCTTCTTGATTAAAAAAAAGTCAGCAAATATTTCACAACAGCTTCAACTACGTACAGAAAACTAGACTAGTCTCACTGAGGAAGACCATAAAAATGGTGGAATAAATGTTGATGTTAGTTTAAATTTTTTTAATTTTTTTAATCATTCCTGCTTACAAAGGCTGACACTCAATTATAATTTTTTAATTGATTATAGATGAGTTTTGTAGGATATGAAAAATGCCAATCCTCCTGAATGCGATTTGAATTAGGACCTTCTGGAAATAAGAAATGCTGTGACCACCATGGAAGTCAGCTGAGTCAATCATTTTGTTCAGTACAATATGTCAAAATGGTAATGAAAACTGTAATGCTTGGGCAAGAAGTAAATTCTTCAATCAATAAACTAATAAAGGCAGTGAAATGCAAAAAATGAAATAACGAGTTAAAATAACTAACTGAATGGTGTCATTCAACAGTTTACACTATCATTAATTTTTTTTTTTTAAGTTTTAGAGGCATCGACTACTGTGGTCATTAGCTTCTTTCCACATCAAAAAAAAATCAAAATTTTCCTTCCCTTCCTGATAAAAACACTAGCAACTTAAAAAAAAAACTGTTCTAAACACATTAGAAAACACTTAAAAGCACTGAAACCATTTCTAATGAAATGTTGCCAAAAAACTTTCAAAATAAATTATATCAAATCACATAATAACTAACTACTTAATTTCTATTAGCTAGGTTTACCCTTAGGCCATCCTTTCTTTCTTCTTTTTTCCATCTTCCTGAAGGTCTCAATATCAAACTTCAGACTGTCTGAGGCCTCTGAGATGGATTTTCTGATCCTCTGCAGTAAATCACAGACGATCTCCTGCTACCGGCATCAGATGATGCTGGCTCCGATTCTGTGGTCAGCAGTGTGTAAGAGTTGAGATCTGATGCACTCCCAGCTAAAGCTTGTGGAGTGACTGAAGTGCCTGGCTTCTCATTAAAAGCCTCTGTGCCTTCAAAGGCTCCATCATTGGACATTCAAAGGCCTCTTTTTCTAGAATTTAATTTCTGGGTTTGCTGTTGCCTGAATGGGAATTTTCTCTATTTTGATTTTAACCTACTCTGATTTAGCTTTGGGCTTCTTCTGTATTTTAACCTCATTTTTGCTATTCTTGTGACTGGTTGATGGCTCATTATTGGGTTGTACAGAACTCTTAGTTTTGGAAGCATCTACTTTCTTCTGCATCAATTTGAAGCTGCTTTCTCTTGATGTCGACTTCAATTTTTTATTGATGATACATTTGGCAATGCATGCTAAAACTAGTTCCAATTCAGAAACTCCATTCTCTGGTTTAATGGAAGCTGCAGGAGCTGCAGCAACCTGTGCATAAGATGCATCTTTGGTGTTCTGCCAAGCACAATTTTCTTGGCTTCAAAGTAGCTGACTTTCTGCATAGTCTTGATCTCTTGTACAGCTACTTCTTGTTTGTAGATCAGACAATGCCTAGATCTTGCAGAATGGTCCTCATCACAATTGACACGTACAGGTGGATCCCTGCATGGGTAATCAGGATGTGATGGATCACATTCACAGAACTGCTTCCTCGAACAATGTGTGGCTGTGTATCCAAATCGCTGACATCCAAAGCAGCGTAGTGGAGTTGGAATAAACAGATAAACATCTAACCTGTAGAATCCAGCTTTTGTCTTCTCTGGATACTTTGGCTTATTTAACACTTATTTTAACACATGCAATGCAGAGTAGAACTTCTTTGTTGAGTCATGAATTTAGTCTACGACACGTAACAACTCCTTGCTCATGAAGTTCCTCTACGATTTCCTCTTCTGTACAGTTTAACAAATCTCTGCACATGACTACACCCTTTGAGAAATTCAGGGTATTATGGGGTGTAACGTCAATGTCCAAGACTTCAATCTTCTTGGCTTTGAGTATCAGAGACTATTGTATATTATTGACAGTTTCAACGAACAACCCAGTAGTAGTCTTCCTTGTTTCTTTTACAGGTCCTCCAGAAGCTTCCGTCATGCCTTGAGCTATCATGAAAGGACTGATGTTTAAGAAATCCCCTTCTTTTCATTATATCACCAAATATTTTGGAATCATTCCCCTACTCTTCAGACGAAACTTTGTTCTATCCGTCTTTTCTATGTTCGTAATTTCTATACTCTTCTTTTGCTTTCCATTGAAATGTTGTCAATTCTATCAAAACAACTAAAAAGTCATGTAGTTATTAAAAACTTTTCATTTCATTGAATTTGTCACATTTTTTATTAAAACTCTTCACACTCTTATTTCTTAACACCTAGATTTGCCCTTAGGCCATCCTTCCTTTCTTCTTCTTTCCATCTTCCTGAAAGTTTGTTGTTGAATTCAAAGGTATCTGAGGCCTCCAAGATGGAATCTTCTGATCCTCCATAGTAAATTATGGAGGATGTCTTGCTGCCAGTATCTGGTATTTGCTCAGATGGTGTGATCAGCAGCGCATTTGAATAAAGACTAAATGCACTCCCTACTAATGATTGTGGGGGTGGCTGAAGTGCTCGCCCTCTCATTTAATGACCTCTGCACTTTCAGAAGTTCCATTATTGGTCTTTCAAAATCCTCTTCTTCTGGCATCTTTACGTAGCTTTATAGTTCCATGAGAGGGAATCTTCAACTTTTACCAACTTTTCAACTTTTTACTGTCAGTATATTCTGCTCAGACTTCTTCAGTGGTTTGGCTTCACAATCCTTCACCTTTCAAGTAGTCAAAGTTCTTTCCTAAGTTCTTTAACAATGTTTGATTTAGAGACATCTGGTTTCTTTTTCATTGGTTTTGGATTACTTTCTCGTTATGATTGACCCTAGTTTTTCGTTGATTATGTGTTCAACCATACTAACCAGAGCTGGTGGCAGTTGAGAAACTACACCTTCTGGTTTAAATGGAGCTGCAGCAACCTGTTCATAGGACACAATCCTTAACATTTTGCCTTGCACAATTTTCCTCGCTTCATACTAGCTGGTTTGTTTATTGTTTTAATCTCATGAACAGCTACTTTTTCCTTATAGACAGGGCAATTACAAGATCTCGCTGAATGATGCCCATGACAATTAACACATATAGGTGGATCCCTGCATGCGCCATTGGCGTGTAACAGTTCTTCACACACACCTGTTTCTTCATACATCATGTGTCTCCGAATCTCTGACATCCAAAACACTGCAATGGTATTGGGATAAACGGACGTAGGTCTAATCTACGGAATTCAGCCTTTAATTTCTTTGGACACTGGTTTCTCGAAAGTTAATTGCGATGCGAATGGTGTAACTTCTCCATTGCGTTGAGTGTTCTGTCGCCGACACGTTACAACTACCTGATTAAGTAATTCCTCGATGATTTCCTACTCTGTACAGTTCAATAAATTTCTACAAACTACCATTCCTTTTGAGGTGTTTAGCATTCCATGTAGTGAAACCTCAATGTCCAAGGATCCCATCTTCTTGGCTTTCAGTAGCCGTAGTGATTGTGAGTCATTAACCGTTTCTACAAACAATCTAGTACTTGTTTTTCTGATCTCCTTTACAGGTTCTCCTTCAATTTCCACGATGCTTCGAGCGAGCATGAAAATAATAATGTTTGAAAAATCACCTTCCTTCCCCTTGATAACCAAATACTTTGGTATCGATCTGATATTCTTTGGTCGAAACATAGTTCGATCTTTCTTTTCCTGGACTCTACAGTCTTCTTTATCACTGAACTCTATTCTGTTCCTTCACTTCGCTTACGAAGAAAAAAGCTCTCTTGGACGAGAGTTTTTACGTGGAACCTCTGCTACGGACGTTGTAGAAGTAGAAATAGCCATAACCTATAGAATCTTCAGTCAATATGTCGTAAGGTGTGGGCAGAGAGACGGTTAGGCATGCCCCGGATCATTGACCCTGCCTGGGTTCCCCCAGTCCGCCGGGACGCACAAATTTAACCCGGGCCGGGAGCAGGTACTGCCTGGCCCACAACATCGACATTCTAAGCTCTTAGTTTTGAAGGTCATCTTGTCCAACTAAAGTAATATCGACTTCTTTGCTGTTTGTCACTTGTTTGGCTGCTTTATCAGCTGCTTCATTACCAGGAATATCGGCGCGGCCAGGTGTCCATATCAAGATGTATTGTTTACCGTTATATTTTTTAAACCTTTACCGTTATACCCTGGGTTCCGTTCCATACTGATCACTTGTCAAACAAGCCTATTGTGCCGATTCTTCAAGAGGAATTGCGCTAGCCCAACTATTGCATTTCTATATGCCGCTCCATTTTGCCGAAATTTCTGCCCCCTTCTCTCCAAGACACGTATAATCTATCAATGTGGATGGACGATTCCAGGCATTGTGAGAAACTTTCTTGTCCTACGATCCAATTTATCCACCTCCGCTTCCGTCCACCTCAAGTTGCTGAAACTATACTTGAGCATGGGTAGGGCGAAGCTGCCGATCGCCGTTATTCTGTTTTTGGAAGTTAGGTTGCTTTTCAGAACGCTCCTAACCCTCCTTATATATTCGTTAATCAGCTTGTGCTTGACCATCCTCGTCTTTGATTCTAGGGTCCTCTTCCATACCCAAGTATTTATATTCCTCTCCGTGCTCCAACTGTCTTATGACCATTCTCATCTCTTCATTTTCTCTGAGGATGTCACCCTGGTTATTCTTCTCAGAACGACCCTCGCGCACTTATCAATCGCGAATTCCATTCCAATGTCGGTGATATATTCTTGGACGATTTGAATCATCCCATCGAGTTCTTCCAGACTTTTTCCGAGTAGGTTCATGTCATCCATGTACAATAAGTGTGAAATGGGTTCCTCGTTTCTGTGCATTCTATATCCCAATAGAGTACTCCTCAGACGTGAGGGGTACGTGCTAAGCAAAATAGCAGAGGTGACAATGAGTCGCCTTGAAATATACCCTTCCGTATGAAGATCGTTCTTGTTCTCGTGGTGCCGACCTGATTGTTTATAAATAGTCGAGTTCTCCATTGTTTTATCTTCTTGGCATAATCTGATGGTACCTGGATCGATTTTCAAGATCTCCAAAACTCTCAGGATCCAGTCGTGAGGCACACTATCAAAGGCTTTCTTGTAATCGATCCAGGCCACCGTCAAGTTCTTCCTCTTTCCTCTAGCGTCATTACTTATGGTTTTATCTAAAAAGAGCAGTTCGTTGCAGCCATATGAACTTCTCCGGCACCCTTTTTGCTCCCCTGGAAGCATCTTGTTCCTGTCTAGATGCGTGTATATTCTATTTGAGACAATCGAAGTGAATAACTTGTACATCACTGGCAGACATATTATGGGCCCATAGTCCTTCGGGTAGTCTTCTGTTCCCCAACTCTCTTTGGTATCTTGTACGTTATGCGTTCAGTCCTCCATTGTGGGGTCTGACTATTTCCCCTCAATATCTTCGTGAGGGCTTGGGCTATCTTGACATACAAGGGGTAATATTTTCAGCCAGAAGATTTTGTCATCTTTTCAACCAGCAGTTTTGTACCCCTTAATGTCCTGGAGTTGACTAGTTTCTCATTTTCTTCAACGCCTCTCTACTTCGTTTCTGCTTATATCATTTGCATATTCCATAAGTTGGGGTTACGTTCCTCATTTTCAATCCAAGTTGCATAGGCGTTGTAATCAATTTCTCTCTCCCATATCTCAACGCAAAATCTCGTCAGTTCTTCACTTATATTGCCGCCGCTTATATTGTTCTCCCCATTAATTTTCCTACAGAACCGGTTTGGATTCTCTTGGAAAATCATATTATCTTTTCGAAACGCTCCTGGATTCACTCCCTCACTCTTTTATTATTCGGTGACCAGGATATTCAGAGACCATTCCCGATATTTCCCTCGTCTCTGAAGAGCTGGTAATGCTCGTCCAGGAGTGGAGAGTCCTCAAGGGCTACACCGTCAGCGACCACAACCAACACATATCATTTAGAGCCCTTGTTGATGCTCGTGAGCGCCCGCAGCACTCAGAGCTGGTGAAAAAATACAATGTCAATCAAATCGGCGAAAAGAGATTCGTAGAAAAGATCTCCTCGGGGCTGGTACGCCTGGTAACATCACAACGGGGAGGGGGGCCGCTGGCTCTAAAGCAGTGGTTGCTTCGACCATGTGGCTGATCGCTTCTACATGCGATGCCTCCATGCCGAGGCCAAGGCACCGGAAGCGACCCGTGTACTTGTGGACACCGGAGATTGTAGAGTTTCGCCAAGACTGTCTTCGGCTGAGACGAGTGGCGCAACGTGCAAGGAATTGTACGGATGCGAACGCCAGGTCGGCTGAGCAAAAAATCGTAGTTCTAACGAAGAAGCGTATTTACCCTCCTTCCTTTGCAGGTCGTGGATGAGGTTGTCGAATCAAGCCGACCTCGAAGTACCTCGGTATGATGATTGCCGGAAACACAGCTTTGCTGAGCAACTACGGAGAGTCAACGACAAAGCCGCTCTCAGCCGGCTCATGGCTAATGTCGGCGGACCGAAGGCCAGCAGACGGCGACTTCTGATGAAGGAGGCGAAGACCGAGTGACCATCGCCGGGGAGGAATGAACTCGCACGTTCCTTCCCAGCCAAGACAACCGGTCTTAGCCCCGGCGTTCCTTGGGACCGCGAGACCAGAGGATGATGAACCACAATGCTTATCCCTCTGGTTAGATCGCGGACAGAGTGATGGCATGGAGAGGTGGAGTACTACGTGACCCAGTTTTTAAAGGATCACGGGTACTACCGCGCTTACCTCCATGCCATAGGGAAAGCGCCGTCTCCCGACTTCCTGTATTGCTCTAATGTTTGGGACGACGCCGAGTACACCTTTTTCAAATGTACTCAATGGGTGGCAGATCATGGGACACTATAAGTGGATCTCGAAGGAGCCCCCACAACATGGTTGCAATGATACTCCGTGATCTGAGCTGCTGGGAGAGTGCAGTCCGATTTGTCGGGGGCATTCTCAGTGCCAAGAAAGGCGACCTGAATTGTAATGAGTCAGGTGAAAACTAGATAGCGGCCTTCTCAGGCTAGGATAGGAGGATTGAATGTGAAGTAATTTGTAAAACAGTTCCGAGCCAAGTCCTATTAGAAAGCGGGTGGTTTTAGCCAGTAAGCTACTGATGGCGGTTTAAGCCCACCATTGGGAGCCTGCCACTGTGCATAAAGGTATTTTCATCTCCCCCCTAAAAAAAAAATGAAAATTTGATGACAATTTATTTGCTTGCTAATTTCAAACATTCTGTAATATTTTATTATTATAAAAATATAAAAATATAGGTTATAAAATGTGATACTGATAGCTTCAATTGTATTACATCAATACCATTGAACTGTCAATTACAAATTCTGGAAAAAAGCACCTAATACATTATTATATAAAAAGTTACGAGATGAAATACAAAGATCTCATTTTGATTTATATCCTTATATTTCATTTTAATAATGGTGCAAAAACAACTGCTAAAAATTATAAATGTGTTCAATTCAGACACACACACAACTATTTTCATTCAAGGTATATGAACTTAGGTAAATCAGTTAATTAATTAATATCTATAAATAATTTTTGGCTGATTTATAGTTGTCAGTCACCATTCAGGGGTTTTTGGCCAATTAATAATTCGCAAAGTATAGTGAGGTGGTAATTTGATGTAATGATAGTGATCCCACAGTATGAAGATGCTCCTCTGAAAGAAAAAGAAGTTGTTTACCTATAATCCTAGACTTTTACACCTTGTCAGATCTATTTTGACTACAACAGCTGATGATAGTATTTAGGTGTTTGTGACACTAAATAAAAGAAAACACAAACTCAGTTTATGGTAAATGTATTGCTTCATTAAATTCTATTTGATGGTAAAAGTAAATAGAATTGAATAACAAACAGAAATGACTATTACTACTTTTTTTTTTAAATTAAATGAAAGATACATTTTAAGAAATATAATCATTACAGACTCACAACAAGTAACTCAGCTGGACGATCAAATCTAATATCCAATCTTACACCCACTAATGACTCATCAGTAGATACAAGAATAACACCATACCAATGATCTTGCTCAGGTTCAGAACCCTCATAAGTGAACACACTTGGGCACGGAGATTGAGGATGAAATTGTGCATCAATTGCATTATAAAAATGGTATGATAACGTGAGCACAAAAAATAAACATTTCATCTGAAAAAAAAACACATTTTATAATAAGAGAAATATTTAAATCATAAGAAGGTGAATTAAATTATCCAATAATGTTACAGCCTTTGTATTTCTGAAATGAGTAATAACTCATGCCTTCCAAAAATGCTTTCTATTGTGAAAGTTTCTTTTGATGAAACTCTCTAAGATATCTACATAAAAACTGTTACACTAAAAAATTATTCTCAAAACACCCTGCTTACCTATTGTCAACACATTATCATAAATTATACCTTTTTATTTGAAAAGCATTCATAGCTGTATTTACATCATATTATTGTAAATAATATTGTTTCTATATAATAATAATTGTTTCTATATTTACATCATATTACTGCAACTGGAACTAAATAGGTGAATAAATAGGATTATAAAAGTGCTCCTACTTTTATGTTCAAAACTCAAAAGATATATAACATACAAGTATACAACTGAAATTTTGATATTCATTACCTGTGAAAGTTTGCTATGTTTTAATTGAAATTACCTTTTACAAAACATTTAATATATATTTATTCAGTGCAATTCTTGCACTGGAACTAATGCCAAATCATGTATTTGAATCGATTAAGAGTAAAGAAGCACATATTAATTACTAGATATTTACAAATTGTACAGGTATGATTTTTTTTTAAATAAGGGTACTCTTTATTAAATAATATCTGTGTTCAGATTAATTTGCACACAACTGTAAATAACTCTTCAGAAGACATTGATGAAAATCATATGAGCACAAATTTATGCACTTATTGAACAGGATGCACAGACAGCATGGACAGAGTAATATATTTCTGTAAAAGAAAATTTTTAAATTAAAAATAGCATCAGAAGCAACACATAATCTCTTTCTTGGCCTTATGAGGCCAAGTATTGTGTTGAGTTACACAAAAACAGATCTGATATCTGGTTTGATAGAGGTAAATATTGTTATTTTTTTAAGAATAAGTTATTATTCTTTTTACCAATGTTTATAAGCTATAAGAATTGAAATTTTATAAAAAATTATGATTAACTTTTAGTAACAAAAAATATGTAGCCTACTTGTATTTGTATAATTTCAAATAAATACAAATTAAAGACTGTGAACAATGTGTACACATTATTAATTTGTAATTTGCAAAACTAATACAAAGATAAATAATTACTCAGCAAACTCTAATTAAAAATATATGACAAAATAAATATCAGTAAATAGATAATAGTTAATTAAACCAATTATGCTTAATAGGTAAATAAATATTTTATTCAGTTTGCTAAATAGTTATACATTACATGGATTCATGTCAGGAATGTATTGCATGCTATACCAAAAAGATAAAGATTGATTTCATCGGCACCTACCTGAAAAGATAAAGAAAAAACAAAAAAAAAAAAAAATCAAGGGAAAACCTTGACCAGAGCAGTGTTAGAAAAACATTGTTAAATAAAAGAGAGAATTGTTATGATCATATATCTGATAAAAATAATATGTGAAATAATGATAATCCAGTTATATGAACATTATAACAGTTTTAAAGGTGTTAGCCAAAATTATTTGTACATTTAAATAAGAAAGAAGAAAATTCATGATTTTTTAAAAATTATTATTTAAAATCTCATCAATAAAATATAATTAGTTTTGTAACTTTTTCTTTTTAACCTCCAGGTTCACCGTTAGGTATTGCTTCAGAGGATGAGATGAATGATTTGTGGCATGTGTGAAAATGCCATGCCTGACCGGGATTCGAACCCGGGACCTCCAAATGAAAGGCAGAGACACTACCACTCCAACCACGGAGGCTGGCATTAGTTTTGTAACCAAAATTTTATAATTTTTTTTTCATAATTTATAGGAAGATTTTTTACATGAACCTTTTATTTATTTTAAATATGGCTGGAGATGCATCCCCTAGCCTATTGTGAATCAATAGTAATTCTGTTTAAAACAATATCTAATAAGATCAGTAAAATAAATTTTACATTAAAATATTTTTATTGTTTTTTTCTCTACCTAATCAAATTCTTAGTATAAATAAATTGAATTTTCAATATGATTTAACAAAATAGACAGATTAAAAATCCTTCCCAAAAAATCTAGTACATAATAAAATTCATAAAATTTAGACCAGCTATGTCTTCTAAACATATGGGTTTATGAAGACAAGTCCAACAGTACAAAGTTCTGTAGTTAGGGGTTTTACATAAACAAATTACATTGAAAAAAATATGGGGAACTATTTAAAAAAAAAAGAAAGTTATCTGCCATACTAAAATTATCTTAAACAAATCAATATCTTATTTTTAACACTTCATACAAAGATGGAAGGTTACTTATTTAATTTTTTCTAGCGTTTACAATTTTAGAGTTTGCAGTAATGCTCTAATCAAAATGAATACTGTGTGTATATATCTTGGGTGTAGTTGATACTAATCTTAATATTTCTGAAAACAAGCGAGAATAAAAAAGTCAACATTTAAAGTACCAATCATTTTTTTTTTTGAGTTAGCAAAACGTTTCAATTCGAAAATAAATATTGAAATTGAAATTAAATTTAAGTTTTAGATTGGGAATCCTTTTTTTCATTAAACAATGCAATTGATATAATTTTCGTTTCAGACGTCGTTCTTATCTAATTTAATAAAATAAATATATTGAAGTGATAAGTTTATGCCTGTTTAAAGCAGTAAAATTCTACCCGAAGTGATACTTCATTTATTTCCCCGAATACTTCCATTTATTCATTTTCCTCTACCGAAATTTTATTTTCCCTCAAACGGAGGGTAACATAAGATAATAAAATAGATATTATAACTAAATTTTTACACTTAATAAATATCTAAAAATAGGTTAGACCACTAAAATTTCATACTTGTTTTTAAGTCATTAAAAAAACCTGATTCTGTAATTGGAAAGTCTGGTTGTTTTGCACTCCTCAACCAAATGTAGGCGGTTAATCTAACAAGATTTATATACAGCTAGAAGTAATAGTAGATAATAATATGATACATTAGACGATAAATTAATGGACAATACTACCTTCTATTATTAAATTATTCCTGAAAATTTCATATTTTCTTCTTTTGAGTATAATATTTAACGATAATTATACAGAATTTAGAATACGAAGTATATAAACATTCTAGACTGTATGAGGAAAGAACATCGGTTCCGAAATCAGAATGTGGATATTGAATTACAAAACAAAAAGACAAATAAAGATTATTTCTGTTTATGTCACATTTGTATTGTCTTATATTTCTGTTGTATGAAATGGTTGATGATTATAAATTCTTACTAATATTTACAATAAATCTAAAAATAATTATTAATAAGCAATCTTTAATTACAAGGTTACTGATCAGACTGAAAACTGATTTCAACAAACGCAGATTTCGGAGTAAATCAAACGGTAATCGTTCAACCAATCAGGTGATCGCTAAGTGTGATAGTATCTCAAGCAGAACCCAAATCATCTAATGGAACAAATTGTTTGAATTTGTATAGCTCCTTTCTTTTTTCAGTACATCACCGTTTTCAAAATATAATTCACGGTAACGTCTTAGAGCAGGCCTATATTAGGTTAACTTTGGGATCGGTCGTTTTTGTCATAAAAATAATTCACCCCTATGCAGCAATGACATTTAGTTAGAATGTAAATGTTATGTGTTACTAAAATTTTCCAGTTCTACAATAACATGATCTAAGTAATTATTCTTTCCACTAGAAATAAAATTCTACCGACGTTATTTAAATAATAATCTTAATGTACTTAAATATTATCAAACGTTTTTTCACTCTTACCTTCGCAATCTTTTGCGATCGGTTTACATTTCTCTTACTGAAATCACTTTATCAACGTCTTGATAATTGTAATAAACTGCATAAATCGACATATTGAAATTTATCAACAAATTTACGAGCTGGCCATTATCAAAATTTTTTCGCGATTAGTAAAAGAAATTACATCCAGTCTGACTGCAACACACTAACGTACACAAAGTAATATAAGGAAATCCCGTTGTTGGCAACACAGACCACATCCACTATAACTCCACTGAATGAGGTATACACGGTCTGTCCAGGAAGAAATTTCACATTGTTGAGAATTACACCTATAATGACGATATTACAAGGTCAAGGCAGAAAATAATAATGTAAGCATTAGACGGAATTGAATCGTGATAGTACACAGTCCAAGAAGCCTGACCCTAGACCTTACGTACGAAGATCCCCCACCCGTGACCACACTAGTCTTGTTCCATGCAATACTCTCAGCAACCGGTTTTACATTTTAATTCAACAGGTAAATTAAAATTTTATTATTTAAATCTATTTTTATTCAAATATGCATGTTATAATCGATAACAATCTTTAAATCGGATAGGCTTTTACATGCAACGCAGATTCACGAATTTTTTTAGATGTTACATGAAAATATATGAAAAGAAATGTTTCTATTAGAAACGCCCAAAAAATTCATTTTAAAAATTGCCAAACAACCAGTTAAAAGGAAATCTTTTCAAAACCTAACACATGATATATATATATATATATATATATATATATATATATATATATATCCTCCTTACACCATGTAGAGGGTCCTCTTGTTTTTCCTCTGTCGTAATTTTATGTGTATTTTCAATATCTTACCATGACATTTATTAGTGCATTATATAAAGTGGGAAGGAAAGAATGAGAAACTCAGAAATATTTGTTCTAGTTATTTATTTGTTTGTTTCATTTTTTGTAATTAAATGAACTCAATTCTGTGGTAGTGAAGTTTATTTATTTTACATTTTTTTACTTTCTGAAATATACTGTAAATTAATTTATATGACCTATATTTTAATATATAACATTCTGTAAAGTAAGTGGAAATAATGGTTAATGTCTAAAGCCAAAATCAGATTGTTAAACAGGTCACATGTTAGGAATTTGTTAAAATAAGAGTAAACTAACAAATGAGCAAATGGAAGAACAAGTTTGTAATTCAAATTTTGTAAGATGAGACATGTCGCACCCACACAAATACACACATAACAAATAGAAAAGAATGATACACTTAAAATCATTATAGAACTTAGGAATAAATGGATCAGAATACGTAAAGGAGGAAAGCTATTATCCTTTCAATATATTACACCATTTTCTTGCACAAACAAGTAATGAATGATTAATAATACTGAATTAAGAGACTGCATGGGATTCAATCCAATGGAATTTTATCAGAAAGTTTACAAAGGCATTAAGTTAAATAGTTAGCACGAGTGGTAAATGCAACAATCAAAATGGTTATAGGTGATTTATGATGAGTCACAGTCACTCCTGAATGGGTTGTTTATTCTCAAGTAATATACAACTCATGCCAGGGTTAAGAGGAAAACTGAGAGATGAAGTGGTTTCCTGTTGCTTTCTTCATGAGCCAAACATAAGATCACACATCAATATACCAAGCCTACCAAAGTGCAGATGTTCAGTTCTATAAGTGCTTCCTTCAGCTGACCACAGGAATTAGCTGTATAGTAAACACATTACTCACTCAGAAAGTAAATCTAATTGGTTTCTCTTGTACTGCTGGTGCTTTATGTGTATCACAGCTATAAGAAATATTGAGCCAGATAATGTAAAACAACAAATTAATGAACCCCTTTTGTTGAGAAACAATGTTTTATATGGAACTACTTGTACTAAGGAAAGGATGTATATCATGCCATTATGCATCAGTTAAGTTCTTGTTGCTCTTATAAACTGTTCAGCAGTATTGCATCTGAATGACTAAAGAAAAAAAGAATAGAACCAGGCATTAAGGTTGATAATATCCAGCAACAAAATAAGTATTTCCTCAGCATAACTGTTGTAAAAGAAAGCATTCTGCTAACCCCATATATTTTCATGTAACATCTAAAAAAAGTTGTATTAATGCCAACACACATAAATAAATATTTCACTTTTAATTTCAATAAATTCTGTTTATTAATTTCTATATCTAATATTTAAATTAAAAAACCTATGAAAATTCATCCACTTTAAAATAAAACAATACAATTTTTGAGTAATGAGATTTTAAATTTCATCAGTGGCTTTTCTGAGATAGTGTTTCATTTAATTTTGTTTTGAATTGTGGCCTCAACACAATAGTAGAGCATACAGTATTTTTACAATGGTATACTTAATAGTTAAAGAGTAAGGAGGGATTAAAACACTTTCTTAAAGCCACTTCATTGTGATTTAATGAAAGTTTTTGTTTTACTTTTTTTCACTGACAATTTTGATGAATAAATATTTTTATGATGCAACAAAAATTCCTTTAGTATAAAAAGTTGAAAAAATTAAAACTGGTTTAAAAACACACAAAGTTGAAAAATAATACTTTTTTATTACACTGATAGACAAAAAAACTTTTTTTAATGCTTCTCTAAGTGTGATACCATTTCTTGAATTGCTTTTCTGCATACATAACACAGATCTGTAAATACAATCTTTCTATCACCCTTAGTTTTAAATAAAATGTGCTTAAAAAAAAATGAAGGGAAAATATAGTTAAAATCTGTAGAATTTGTAATTTTTTATGGTCATACCTGTGTTAGAATGATTTTGCTTTTTTTTACAAATAGCCTCAAGCACATCCCGAATTAATGTCCAACAGTAATCGGCTAGCATGTTAGTAGTTAATTTCCCTTTGTAGCGGCTTTCATCACAGAAACGTTCACAGTGTTTTTCACTTACATCCCTGAGATTGTCCAGGAAAACATTCCAGATGCGAGTGGAAGAAATGTATTTTCAAAGACATATTACATCCCATAACTCTGTATGAAGTAAGAAGTTGATTAACAATATTGTGGTAATTGTCGGATTTTTGTTTGCCGAGAAAACTTTTGCAAAAGTCCTTAAATGAAGCTCAAGCTGCACTTTCTACATTATTTAACATCGAGTTAAATACATCATCTTTGACCATCTCTCTTATTTGAGGAAAAATCTGGGACTGTCCTTCATTGCTTTTACAACATTTTTCATTAGTTCTAGCTTGATATGGAGAGGTGGGAAAAATATTTTTTTGGGTTCAACTAAGGGTTCAGCAAAGCGAAGACTGGCACACTCTGTCATCTTCTCGACCGAAAAAATGTTGAATGAGCAAATCAAAGATCAAAATCAAGCTGATTTGCTTTTTTGACAGTAGGGGTATCGTGCATAAAGAGTTTGTTTCTCCAGGACAAACTGTCAACCAAGTGTTTTACAAAGGTGTCCTTGAAAGGCTCAGGAAAAGAGCGATTAGTGTGAGACCAAGTGAATGCTTCATCATGACAATGCCCTGTGTCACACGGCCATTTTCATCAGGGAAATTTTGACCTCTAAACGCATTCCTATGGTTCCTCACCCCCCCCCCATTCACCTGATCTGAGTCCTTGTGGCTTTTTCCTTTTCCCAAAATTGAAACATGTCTTAAAAGGATGTCATTTTGGAACTCTGGAGAACATTCAAAAGACTGTGACTGACCAGTTAAAAGCCCTACCAGTGCTGCTACCAGGAGTGGGAACAACGATTCTGCTGGTATATAGCTGCCCGAGGGAACTACTTTAAGGGGATAATGTTGTTTGAAAAAAATAAAAACTTTGGTAAGTAAAAAGTCAGTCTCATTACTTTTCTCACACACCTCGCATGTAATTACAACAAATAAATTACCTTTTCAGGGTGTAGCTTCATTTTTTAAATAGCATATCTGTCAAATGTCCTCCATTATTTATTATGCATTGTTGCAACCTATCTCACAGATTCCACATTCCTGTTTACAGCATTTTGTCTGGTATGGGTGTGATTTTCTTCTTGTACTGAGGCCTTGAGTTCATTAATACCTTAAGTTTATTAATGAACACTAGACTTGAGATGACCCAAGAGAAAATAGTTGTACAAGTATATTGACAGCTCTGGAGAACAGGGTGGCCATAGAATATCTTTTCTAAAATTATGTGGCTAAGAAACACCTCCTGAACTGTTAAAACTGAGCATCATGGATGCTCTGGTACTGTGGATCAATGCCCCCATCCTGCTGAAAGTACACCATGATCAGGTTGATCCCATTGTGTACTGAGCAGAAGTGACTGTCATCACTTGTCCTTACTGTTCAATAAAATAAAAGCCTGTAATCCCAAAACTTGCCATTGCACATCGACAGTTACAAGTGGACTGTGAAGAGGACGCATATGAAGTTGCTGGAAATTTGAATCAAACCAGTTACAAAACACTGTTTGTTCACTGTGCCTGATAAAATTGTGTACTGTAAAAGTACAATTCATCACTCAGTAGCAGGACCATCTCATCATTAAATAAGTTGAGAAAGTTTTCACAGAAAATAGAAAAAAAAAAAATTTTTATATTTTTGTCAGATTTGCTTTGTCACATTCATTAGGTTTTGCACCATTATCATTCTATATAGATAAAAGTTCAAATTCTTGCGCAAAACTCATGACATTGGTGAGGTAAAAACAAAGGGCAATGAAAAAAAAGCAATATTTCCAATAAAAATGCACTTCCTTATTCTCTTAAGCTGAGCTTCATGTAGATTAAATGTACCTAAAACATCTACCAAACTTTGATTCGGACAAGAAAAAATATTTCATACAGTTATGCAGATGGTACAACATAAAAAGGCAAAAAGCCTTTTAATAAATCTACTGAGGTCCTCAAAGCCAGAGTTATTACTTCACTCTCTTGGGAATATAATTACACCATAATACTGCCTAATGTGTTATGATTGCTATTATTACTTATAAGAAATGAAATGTTTTGTAGTAATAGAAATTTGTATTACATAACAAACAAATATAACTTCAAATATATATATTTATAATTTTTAAACATTCTAATTTAAACATCACTTGTTTTTCAACTTATCAATGTTTTTCTTTTTAAATTCTTTAATTTATGTTAAAAATATAAACACCAGTATAAATATAAAAGATTTTTTTTTTCACTTTGAGGATCACTAAATTATTTAAGCGTAAACTATATTGTAGAATTAATCACGGTAAAACTGTGTTTTAAGGGAATATTGTATATTTTTTTAAATAATTATAACTACTTTTTACAATTTATTTTCCTTCTGGTCAGAAGTATTTATTTTTTCCTTTACTAGATTCAAAAGTGAATCTATCCATTTCTGATAAGTAAAAACCTTTGCATCGGTTGACCCACAACACTCTTTCCTTTTAGTTTATATTGCTGCACCTTGTTAATATCCTATCTTCATTTTTAACACTCTAAATGGGGCCTATTAAATTTATTTTTGATAGTTTTTTCTTCAATTTATGATGAGTATGGTTTTGATACAAGCATTATGATCTAAATAACACAATTTATATGATAATACATTTTTAATATCAATTTAATATAAAATCTATTTTTTTGAAATGATTCATGTTTTCTTTTATTTTTTCTCATACACAGAGTGTATCACAAAGTTCTCCCAGGACTCTTAAAACCTATTCTACTCATGAAGATAATGGAAAAAGTTCATATAAATATCTGTCCTAAAATGCTTCATTTGCAAGTTACGGCTAGAGAAAGATTTCACTTGGATTTCAGCTAATTTGATGAAATGATGTTGTACTAAAATTTTTAGGACGTTAATTAAGGAGCAGAATTAGTGATTTCTTATGGTGTTTGACCTAACATAAAAATTGAATAATAAGTCTCAGAATCGTATCCGCAGTAGTTTTTGAGAAATCTAGGAGGAAAACCAATAAATTGGGGTAAAAAGCTCTGTTTTTTGTATTTGAGTACAATAACTTTGTTAAATGCATAATAAACACATAAAACTTTTAAACAAAACTTGAAAAGAATTTAATTCTTAAGAAAATAATGTAAAATTAGTTGAATAAAACAAAGAAAAATTGGATAAATTCAGTTTCATTTAGAAAAAGTATATTACTACATTTATCAGAAAATGATTTACTTAATGCAAATAAAAACGAAATTCTTTTTTGGTGATGTGAAAAATTAGTAAAAAAATTTACTGTTAAAAATTAAAAAAAGAACTGGAAATTATGTACTCAACAATTGTAAAATAAAAATTATGTGGATAATAATTTTTTTATTAATTGCTGAAATAGGTATAATAAATTATTTGAATAATTATTATTTCAAAGTAGGCAATAAAATAACACAGCTGTTGAACAATGCGCAATACTGTATTAGTGTTTAAATCATCTGTAAGGTATATTAAGTATATCTGGTACTGTGAATTGTGCTATTGTTAGCGAAGATTTTTCTGTGAATTTTAGTTAGAACGTGATCAGTTTGCCATTCAAGTAATGCTGGGCTTAATTAGAACAGAGGAATACGCTCATGTGGTCTTCATTTTGCACATGTAATGGTAATGCTGGAGCTGCTGCAGTAAAATATGGATTATGTTTTCTGAATTGCAGGATTCCAAACCCCAAAACAATTACCTTGATTTTTTGCAATCTTTGGGCAACAGATTCACTTTCTAGTATTTGTACGAGCTACAAACAATCTGAAGTGGCCTTCTTCACAATCAGCTGTTTGGACCGTTCATATTGCCTGGCCGTTTAAATGCTGAAGTCTACTTGCACTTTCTTCAAGAAGAATTGTTGCAGCTACTTGAAAATGTTCCTCTATTGCTGAAACGCAAAGTATACTTCCAGCACGGTGGCACACCTCCCCACTTCTCTTGTACTGTTTCCACTCAATTATTATTTACCTGAGAACTGGATCGATTGTGGAGGTGACAAGTGTGTGGGTTCATGAATGACAACATACGAATCAAACAATGAAGCTAATTAGTGATATGTTTCGGCAACGCTTTAATAAGCCGCCACCACGAAAAGAAACAATGTTGACTTGGGAAAAACGTGAGTTTGAATTAGGCAGTGTTAAAGAGAGGCCGTAGAGTGGACGAATGCTAATGCGGTTAGAAACATATGCTGCTGTTGCAGTTTCCATTGAATAATCCCCAATGAAATCAACTCGTAAACGGTCAGCTGAACTTCGAATACCATGATCGACAACGCTAGACCATATGAAGAAGTACTTGAAAGTTGGACCATTTTATCCGATGTTCATCAATGAACTGTTAGATAGACATGAAACGTCCCGCTGCATCCTGCCAGGCTTTATTAGAAAAGTTCCCCGCCACAGTGCACCGTGAAAAAGGTACTGTTTAGTGACGAATGTGCAATCTATTTTCAGTTCACATACCAGAAATGTGTTATTTTGGGCGAAAGAAAATCCTTATTACGTGACACAGTTGGAAAGAAATCCACCGCTCATCATGACATGGACCTGGAATGGCAGTTCGTCATCTGTTTGGTCCTTATTTTTTGACGGAAAAGGGGAATGGACAAACTTATTTAGAGATGTTGGAGGCACAGTTAATACCACAGCTTCAAGAAAAGGATCTCATGGAAAGAGTATGGTTGCAGCACGACGGGGCACCTGGACATTTTACTCTATCAGTTCAGCGTTTCTGAAAGAAAAATTTCCAGGACGTTGGATTGGCCGTGGTACTCTAGCGTCACCAGCTCCATTATCATGGCCACCATGAAGTCCTGATCTCACAACACCAGCAAATTCATTATGGGGAATTACCAAAGCACGTGCAGCATCTGCAAATCACTACACCACAAATGAAGAATTGCGTGACACTGTGAGGGACGGCTTCCGTAACATAACACCAGACTTGCTCCGTCACACAAAACAGCTTTGTTATGAGTCTGTTGCCATTTTTAATAAATTATTAACTCATTAAAACTATCAGGAAAGAAAAGGTTTGTAGAAAATTTATTTATATAATTAATATTATCTCTTCATTTTCATTTATTTATTATTTCCTCATTAACTACTTTTGATGACCGTTTAACAATCATAAAACTGACCTAATGAATGTTTTCAATTGAAATGACAATCTAGTTTTAGATTTAAGTAATTTTTGTAGTAATCTATCAGGACTTTCTTGTTTTCCAATTTATTTCAACAACTGTTTTATATAGCTCTTTCTTGTATTTAATATTTGGTTGTTTTTACATAAACTACAAAACATTTTATCATGTACTTGAATATTTCCAGTACTATGCCTAGGAAGACATAAAAAGTTCAGTTCAAAATATGCAATAAATAGATTGCTTTTTTTAATTTTTTGGGATACAGGGAATTTTGGGGCAAATTTTTTTTTAAATGGTAAGGTAAGCATTCATGCATGTACGGAGCTTAATATAATGTGGGGTTATGTTTGCAAAATTTTGAGAAAATTGACCCCATAAGACTGTCTACCCCATCCCTTGGAGATATTGACCTTAAAAGTTTACCAACAAATTGCCCCATATTCACAAGTCTCTGTACAAAATTTTATAAAAATTTGTTTATTCCAGTCAAAAGTTACTAAGCTTCAAATACACCAACACATGTACAAATTTTTTTTGTTTTTTGGGATCCTTGGCTCATGAAATGTTGAGAAATGCATACAAAATAAACCATACTCCATATTTTGACTGATTACCATACTTTCCTTTTTGCAACATAGCTCTAGAGCTATGATGCCAGGAAAGTAAAACGTGTTATTTTTTTATTCATAATTATATCTTCATATATTTTCTTTTTCATAATTTAACATATTTATTAATTTGTTGGGTATTAATATAGATTTTAACCGTTTATTTTTTTTATAATTTGAGTTTTGTGATACTGCCCTGATCCAGGTTTTCATACATTTTTCCTTAAACTTTCAAATGAGCAGCCTAATACTGGACCAGTTGCATATTTTATCCATAAAATAGAACATATATTCATTACTTATGTGATGTATAATGTATAATTACATTCAGATCTGAATAAAATATTTATTTAAACTTTTAATATGATCATAATTATAGTAATAATAATAATAATAATAATTTGATGTCAAATAATGGAAATATTTCAATTCAAATTATCCTTTTAAGTAACTTTTGTGTTTTGAATGATAACCAATACTTACATTAATTTTTGTCATTCATGCATATAAATCTGTTGCTTACAAAAATTATTTATACCTATTTGTAAATTTAATTAATAAGTTCAATATAACTTACATTGATTATATTATATATATATATATATATATATATATATATATATACTTTTTTCTTCAACTTTTTCTTTAACTCAGAGAAAACCTCTACTAACTTACCTCTAATTTGGTTTATTGCAGTTATTCACCAACTACACAATTTTTCCAGTTTTGTATTAAGTCAATTTAAAGAGCAGTTAAAAAAAACACTAAAGAATGTTACAAAAATAATATCAAATAATAATAGTCCCTGTATATAAATAGGACAGCTAACATCTAATACTCCAGAACGTTTGTGTACAAAGAGTGCAAAAGGCAAATACAAAATGAATTTTATTTTGTTAATATACGACACAAAAAGTGATTAGGTATGTTTGTATTTGTGTGTACATGTTTTTGTCCATGCATCATGTATGTGTGTGTGTGTGTGTGTGTGTGTGTGTGTGTGTGTGTGTGTGTGTGTGTTGTGTGTGTGTGTGTGTGTGTGTGTGTTGTGTGTGTGTATATATACGCATGCACAAGTGTTTATATAAAAGAACTAAAGATGTTTATAATTAATATATCATTTATTCCATCATCAATTTAATCAGTAACTCAGCTTTGTGTTAATTTATATAATAAACTCTAACCTGCAGTTAAAGGTCAATCACTGTAGAACAAGTGTGTATATACATATATATATGTGTGTGTTGTGTGTAAGTGTATGTTCATGCAGACAGATAGAAACAAACAAATTACTACATCCCATTAAGAGATTATGTTAATGATGATACAGGCTAACAAAAACTAACTTCTATAATAATAACTTCACAACCACAAAAAAATCAATATATTTCTTGTAGTATTGTTTTCTAAATGTACAGTACCAGACATACATTGTTAATCTTATAAATTAACTATGCAAATTATTTAATTTATTTAGTTACTGAAGACAAACATAAGTGGTCAGTCATTTAAGACAACTGTACCAATTTGGCAGCCAGTTGGTGTTGTGATCAACATGCTACTTTTCATTTAACTGGTTCTGAGATCATTTACCATCAAAGGTCATGATATCATCCTATCACTACAAAAAAAATATATTCTCTGCAATTGGTCATATGATTGGTTCATGATAAATAAATAAGTTATTCACTAGTAGATATTACAAAACTTAAATGGACATTTATCTACAATGAGACATGATAGCCCTTACAAATATTTAATTATTCAAATATATATAAATATTAATAAAAAAAAAAATTTTATGAATAATGTACAGATAAGTACAGTAGAGGCATGTTAATCCAAGCTTTGATAAACCAAGTTTCCAACAATCTAAACATAACTAAAGTTCAAGATAAAGCTATGACAAAGTTAAAATTAATGAACAGATTATAGTGTACAAAAAAGCTAAATTCATGTACAATAACAAAATCATAATTAATTATAATATTATTTTACATAGAAAAAATATAACATTACATTACTGCAAATACATTACAAAGATAATAAGAAATGCTGTTTATGACATGAGTAGTATAATACTCAACTAATACTGATTTTTGGACTGATGCACTCCTACTGACAGAAAATAACAGATGTATTAACGACTCAGACTGTAAACCTATGAATTTGTAAAAATATTCTTTCTTAATACATTTATTTTATATGTACTGTAATTGATTAATTCAGTATTTATCAGTGCTACTTCAGTGTATTTTCTAGTGTTACTGAAAGGATTTCTAATTCTAGTTTTTAATTTGATAAAATCAAATTGCTTATTAAAGCAATAACATGTCTAAGAATCTCATATTAGACTAGTGTAAGGTTGTGAACTGATGCCGTTAACTGTAATTGAATACATTTTCCTTCACTGCTGAAGGTTAAAGTAGAAGCTTACGGATACATCAACAAACGTGAGGCTTTTGTTAATGTATCCTGTGATCTTAGGGTTAATGGGATAACTACAGATGTATGGAATCAAATCCTGGCATTCTAAAAAAAAATTATTTTCCAAAATAAGAGTTGAATCTAAGTCACTTATGAAAGAAAATGAATTTGAAAAACAAATAAAGCATTATAATTGTGGTACATTTCACAGTGTGAGGTGTGTTTGATTCCAGCCTGATTTTTTTTTTAAAGAAAAGTCTCAGTATTTTCAACAGCAATACAACAAGGTGAAAATGTTTGTGCTAGTACCAGATGGTTGGAAAAATATTCAGGACAAGGAAAATTTCTAATAGTAGAGAAAAACTACCTGCTGATCATGATAATCCAGAAAATTAAAAAATTAAATTGAATCAATCGATTAAAGAAGAAAGTTTTTAAAAATATCAATTATATTGCGTGACGAGTCAAGATTAAACTTTAGAAAACTTCCCAAAAAGAATATGGCAAAAAAAGAGAAAGAGCTACAGGATACAAAAAAGTGATGTGCACTGCCTTGTAGAAAGTAACTTTAGGTCATAAATTAAAACTTTTATTTTAGCTAAATCAAAGAAATTCCAGTATTTAAAGTGGAAAGAATGTGGGACTCATGGTTCATGAAAAATTACTCACTCAGACTTCAATTTTTACAGAATTTGTTAACATATAGTGAACAAGCGGTAACTCCTACTGATATGTTATATTTTAAATGATGGTGAAACCTCACTGCTAGAAAAGAATCTGTTCAAGAAAATGTTCGACTATTTTAAAAGGCAATAAGGTAAGAATGGTTTATTGAAGGACTAAGAAACCAACAGACTAATCGTATTCAAATCTTTACATAAACTCGTTCATTTATTAACATATCACTTAAAAATTTAAGTTCTGTATTTTTACTATTTCTAAGTTATTTGATTTGTAAAACCATATTATCTAATGTGTACAGCATACAAAACAAGACAAGGTTTGTTTCATTCAATGTAATTTTAAATTGCTGGATATGATAATTTATAAAATATACTGTTAAAGATACATTTGGTAGAGATTTTTATTTGTTAAGATGCATTGCTTTAGTGAAGCAATTGAAAAAGGGAGAAATCAGTTCTTTCTTTTTTCTGACAGTCAATCGGTCCTGTATTGCTAAATTGTATGTTAAGATATAGTTCTTAGCAGTACAAACTGCACCTACTAGCTAGTGAGAGCTAGACTGACTCAAACCTAATAAGAAAAAATAATTATCATACCATGAATCAGTGGTCCAGAGGTTTTTTAGCAACGAATAAAGTCAAGATGCATAACAGAAAGCTCAGAAAATTGGAAACGTTTCTGTTCTCACCATGATAACATATATTAAAAAGTTAATAAAAAATAGAAGTTTAATATCAGCTTCAGCATAAAATAATCTAAAAGATGCAATTTGTTTTGAAATTCAATGGATAATATTATTTTTATAAAGCCTCAAACTTAATTGCACATACTTTCTGTGCTGATAGTAGGCTTTTTATGCAGCTTTTGTAATGAAAATGGAATCCATGAGTTGATCCCCTTGTACCAGATACCAAGGATATCTTTTCAGGTCTTCACATCCTTAATAAGGAGAACCTAGTAGAGTCATACCTGTATCCACAGAACCAAACTGGAGAAGGGATCAAGTATTATGAAAAGGTATGACTAACTGAAAAGAATGATCTACTCATCACGGTAAATTGGTTCAGTTTACTAACTGCCCAGGACCCAATGAAGTAACATGATATTCTATAATCAGTATGTATTAAAATCGGTATATTTTATTTTGTACTATATTCAGTTAAATTGATCAAATGAAAATTTCATAAACATACTATAATAATAGAATATTAAGGGCAAATAAAAACAAAATCTTAATAATACATGCTTTCTTAACCTTTGTAATGAAACAATATTTTACTAAGAAAACAAGATATTTTTATTAAAATATTTAAAACCTTTTTTTAATTTATTTTCCTATAATCCAATAACTCATGGTCTACACTGACTTGGATTAGGGATACTACACTAATGTACGAGGGTTATTTTTTTTCAAGGTCTGATCGGTCATGAAATCAAAACCACATGAAAATAAAAAATTTTTTACTTGTAACAAGTACTTACACTCCGATTTAGACATTTGCTGTAGTGTGGTACCAACTTTCCAATACCCTCGTCATAGAACAGAGCCACCTGTGTTTTCAGCCATGTTTCTATGCTGGTCTACAGCTCGATGTCTGTGCCAAAATGTTGTCCTCCTAGCCAGCGTTTCATGTGAGCAAAGATGTGAAAATCGGATGGAGCCAAGTCCGGGCTGTATGGTGGGTGATCAAACACTTCCCAATGAAACCGCTGCAGGAGCTTCTATGTTACAGCTGCAGTGTGCGGCAGAACATTGTCATGGAGAAAGACAATGCCTGATGACAACATTCCTCTCCGCTTATTCTGAATTGTCCTTCGTAGACGTTGAAGAGTCATGCAGTATGAGGCTGCAGTGATGGTCGTGCCACGTTCCATGAATTCCACCAAGAGAACTCCATTCCGGTCCCAGAACACAGTAGCCATACACTTTCTATTGGGGAAGGTTCAGTTGAACTTCTTTGGCTTACTGGGAGAATGAGAATGCAACCACTGTTTGGATTTTTCTTTTGTTTCTTCAGTTTCAAAATGGACCCATGTCTCGTTCCCTGTGACAATTTTGTTCAAAAAATTGTGGTAGCGCTGGAGAAACGTTAGGGAGGCATCCATTCTCATTGTTTTGTGATGGTTGGAGAGCATTTTGGGAACCCATCTCGCACACAGTTTGCAGTACTGAAGTCTCTCACTCACAATGGTGTAGAAAGCTGACCTTGAAATTTCAGGAAACGAATCACTCAATACAGAAATTGTGAAACGATGATTTTATAGAATTGCCTCATCCACTCGCTCAACGAGATCATTGGTTGACAGTCGCTTCCTTCCCTGACCGCCTGCATCATGAATATTTGTACGTCCTGCTTTAAAGTTCCTGCACCATTGTCGGACTTTGCTGTCACTCACTAAAGTTTCACCGTACACATTACTTATTTGTCGATGAATTTCAGCCACATTACACCCCTCACCCTGAAGAAATCGAATTACTGCACACACTTGACACTTGGTGGGAGATGCTATTGTTGTAGCCATGTTTACATGCTAGCTGCATGTTCAGAACTAAACAAAGTGATGCGGTGTGATTGAAGGCCATACTAGAGACGCTGCGCAACACATATGCACAAAGGTTCATCCGATTTTTGTGCAGGTTTTTATTTCGCGACCGATCGGACCTTGAAAAAAAATAACCCTCGTATCTTTATAAATTTACTTTTCCATTAGTCATACAATGTGTTTGGTCACAAGTCAATGAATTCACTACAGTTTATTACAAACAGCTTTAGTAATTATTATTGTAGGATAAACTTGCTCTTTATCACACTGAAGGAAGAATATAAACTTTGTCTTTTGACACATAATTTCATTAATTAGTCCTTATACTGCCATCTCATACTGACAGAATGGCCAGCTACCAGTGTTAGACAATGTAGTAGTGTATATTCTTAGATTTTATGTCATCACAAACAAATGATTACAACTCTATGAAATTTCCATACTTTCAATGAAATTTGTTTAATAAAAAATGAATAAATAAAATTCACTTACCAATCTTATTTTTTATATAATTCTGATTTTGATTACTTTTACACAAAATATTACAAACACTACTACAAATAAAAATAAAAAAAAATATTAACAAAAAAGGATCTTTATAAATACTTGATTCATCAGCTTTAAGAAAATAATGTATATAAAAATTACAGTTAAAGTAAAAATTGAGAAATGTAGTTTATGATCAACAACACAGATTATTCAAATAGCTTACTTTGTGGCACAGTCATGAACAACTACAGTATATTTTATAATAACGAAGCATAACTTAATGAATGATTTGAACAACCTGATATTTTATTGTGAAAAATGTATTTTTGGTTAATATCAAAATAGCACAACAAATACAGATAAACATTTGATTATTTTTTGTTTAATGTATAATGTTTAAAAAAATATGAACATTCATATTAATTTTGTTATTACATTACAATTACTGCTTAAATATAATACTTTATGTAAAAGCTGGAGTCCAGTCCAACAATTTATTAAACTCTTCTTCAGTAAGACTTACTAAACGGGAAGTTTCTAATATACCCTGAAATAAAACAAAATTTAACTTTAAAAGTTTAGTTTGATTTACTTTATATTTAAATAACACCAAACAAATCAGTGTACTACATATTTTATTTAAAATAATCTTTCTTTTATTCACAAATTAAATGTAAATGTAATATTCTTAATATTTTCTTTCACTTAGTTTATAAATGAGAAATGAAAAGGCTTAAATTTATTTACTTTTAGTGTACAACAGTATCAGTATTGATTTTATCCATATGTAAGGCTGTTTATGTGAACACACATATGTGACCATTTTAAGGACCATGCTCATGTGACCATTTTAAGGAAATTTCTTCAGTGTACACATCAACAATATCTAAGCCAGATCTGAAGATATGCCACATTTGACCAGATGTATACTGTTTTAACATAAATGTTGAAACATAAAATAATTCTCTCTATAGTTAACACAGATAATTTTCCCTCCATTTCACTAAATATTAATGGGAAAAATGTGTCAGTGTTCTACTAGAAATCCTTAATTACAACTTCAATGCAATTACTTGTTCAAGCCCTGTTTTTACCTAAAAATACTATTTTTTTTTTTTTTTTTAATGAAAAAGCTAATTTAGGACGTTGCAAATATCACTTCTTTTCTCTTCTTCTGTGAGTTTTATTTTTTTCATTGTGGCTTTTTTTCTCTCATCTGTCCTTTTTTTGCCACAAGAACTTTTATATTGTAATTTTTATTCTTTGGAAGTTATCTCTATCACAACAGTTCTCTTCTTTCAAGCCTAAACTCTGGAAGTCCTCTTCCGTCTGTTTCAGGTAATATAATCTGCATTTCATGTTCCACAGCTTATCAAAGATATATATATATATATTTAGTCTGTTTGGGCTCATCCTGATTATATGCCTCAAGAAATTTAACTTTCTTTTCCTTATTGCTCTTTCTAAGTCTTCTTAATTTTGGAAGATCTCCTTGTTAATTTCAATCTGTATCCTTCCTCTGCTGTCTTTAGACCATCAATTTTCATTTTCTTTATAAACTTTGTTTGATCTTGAGCAATTTTTCATGTACAGTTAGGTGTAATGTTTTAGTGCCATACAAAATTACTGTTCTTATTACAGTTGTAGTATATCTTAATCTTGTAATCTTGGAGATCTTACTGTAGACGTCTTTGGTGATAAATCTGTTTCTCCAGTTTTAGTATTCTATTTTCAATTGACCCTCTATATATTCCTGTTCTTCTTATAACCTCTCCCAGGTACTTAAAGTGGTCAGTGACATATATTTTTCAGTATTATTTCCTATTGTCTTTTGTGTGAATGATTGTTTGTCATGATTTCCGTCATGGTAAAGGACACTTATAGATCTGCTTTCTGGACTACTCCTGTTAACTCTTCTATTTGAGCAACTGTGTCTTCCTTCGATTAAGTTCAAAAGAGCTAGGTCATCAGCAAAGGCTAGGCATCTTACTTTGATGTTTCAGTTTTTGGATCCAATCTTCACCTGTATTATTCATCTGCCAAAAGGTTTTCATTATTTTGCCCAAAATCAATTTGAATAGGATCAGTGATAGTCCATCAGCTTGTCTTAACCCTGTGGTGAAAAGAAAAGGTTCGCTCATTTCTCTCATAGTTACTTTATAAATTGGGTTGCAAGAGCAAATTTAATGAATTTCAAAGTTTTCTGGTAAACTTAATATTCTCTCAAATTTGAAAAAGTCTCTTTGCCTTAGATAAATCAAAATAGCAAAACCTATTATGGAAATTGATGAAAATAGATCTATATATATTTTTAAACATAAAAATAAATATTAAAGAAAAATATTCAATGGTTACTAGTTTTTAGAAAACCATAATCATAAAAATACCAAGCACAGAAAATTAAATCACCCTTGGTCACACAAAATAAATACATATTATGGTATGATACACAAAACATATAAATATACATACACAACAACAAAATAAAATTAGGTAGAGAAATAAAAAAATAACAATTTATAGTAAACTAAAATGGATATAAGTTGTGTCAACAATCACTTACTAGCCATAGCAAATAAATAATTATAACCAGTAAATATTGTTAGTTTTATACCTAGTTCAGTTTAGTTTTATATAGTTTAGTTAGTTGTAATTTAATTAAGCTGAAAAATTTATTGAATGTCAATATGGATCAATCTGTTAGCCTTTGCATTACTGTTAATAAATAAATTATTGACTGGATACTAAATGGCAATGCATTTTTAGTAGTAACAGTAAAATAACATATATAAAGTATATTAAAATAACAATAAAATAAAGATATAAAACATTATAGCCGTTTACATCTTACTTTCCTCCATTTTCATGCAGGTATCATTTTATCCCCTTTCATCCCTTAAAACTTCCACTTTTATGTTTACTTTTCTGTTCTTTATTATTCTTGTTGAAAAGTAAATATGAAGTGAAAATATAATCACTGGAGAATACTCTAATGCCTACAGCAACTGATCCAATCTTTTTCTCTAATTTTCCTCATTTAAACACATTCATATATAATATTATTGTGCTCACAATTAAATATAAATGTGAAATTTTAAATATAGACAGAAAATTTCAATTAAAAAAGCTGCAAATTAAATTACTGGTGCTAAGGTTCTAGGGTTATATTTCACTCAATATTTTAATATACACATCTGTTTAAAAAATCTAAAGTTTTGATTACAAGGTGTGTTTTTTAAGTAAGTACCATTATGATATATGTTCACTGCAGCATGGCTGTCACCATTTTGTGCATGTACACTAAGTAACTACTCCTTTTTTGTACAGATGGCATAATGCAATTGTTAGTCTTTGTTTACAGTTTCCTGTGCATCGTTTAAAATGCCTATGGCTATAAACAGTGCTGCTGATCGACAAATACGCACTGTAATTCATTTCTTAATTGCAAGAGATATGAAAGCAGCTGAAATTCATTGACAGATTAGTGAAATGTACAGGGATAACACTACATCTAATGAAATGGTGTGAAAGGCATTTAAAGAGGGCAGAAAAACATACATGACATGGCACAAAGAAGGCTTTCATTACTGATGACTGCTGCAGAGAACTAATGGAAAAATCTGTTAAAATAAACCGTTTATGATTTCATCATGATTCACATGATTTCATATAATGAATTTTCTTTAATTTCTCAGAGTATTCTCTATGAATTGTGTCGGTTTGCTTAAATCATCAGAAGTTGTGCTCACGCCGAGTACCAAACATCCTGACCAAGTTGCACAAGAACAAGTGTTTAGTCAGTGCTTTGAATTTTCACACAAGATACATCAATGAAGGCTGTTTTTAAGCTAAACTGTTACTGGTAATGAGACAAGGATTTCTTGCATTACACCATAATCAATACAACAGTCCATGGAATGGAGACACTCAACATCTCCTGAGAAAGTAAAGTTGAAGCAAACAATGTCAGCCTGGAAAATCATGTGCACTGTGTTTTGGGATAGACAAGGACCATTGCTAGTCGAGTTTTTGCCTTGGGGTGAAACGATAAATGCCAAGACATATTGTGAGACCTTGACTAACAGCATCGCACAATCTAAAACAGAAGGGATGGCAGTACAGGAATCCTGTGCCGCTTCACAACTTTGCTCAGCCACATGCAGCTTATCACACCCAAGATCTCATGCATCAATTAGCTGGGAACAAACTGATCACTCACCGTATAGTTCTGATCCTGATCTGGTTGGTCACCAGATCTGGTAGTCACTGGTCGTGACTACCAGTTGTTCCTGCATTTAAAGCAGCACCTCAGGAGTCAATACCACAACGGTGACAACAAAATAGGCGTTCAGGAACGGTTACCTTTTCAGTGGCAGATTTCTATGAAGCTGGAATGCAGAATCTGATCACAAGATACAAATACCTCAATGTAGATGGAAATTATGAAGAACTATAGATTAAGAGTCAGGCTTTCAGGTGAATATAATTTTTTTTTTCAAATTCGCTTGTTATTTTTTACATCAAAATTGTACTTACTTAAAAAACATGCCTCGTACAAAAAAAAATTACCTGTTGTTTTTTGAGGTTGTTTATTAAGTACACCTGTTTCTTGAATGAGAGTATAAGTTCTGATTTTTGTTTCTCTAATCGTGACAGTATTTTGTTACACTCCTCTTGCCTAACTCTGTTAGCATCTTTCAGTTCCTAAGTAAAATAATAACATGTCATAAATTAATTATTTTACCATTAAGTACAAAAAAAGTACAAATTGTATAAGTTTTCATGAATGAATCACCTAGATTGCAATACTGACATGTACAGCCTCTAAAGTATTTTCACTATGTTATTGATGGTTATTTTTTTTTAGGCTGAAATGTATTAAAATTTTGATTGAAAGTATCTTGGATTTGAACAGTCTCTGTTCAATTAATATGTCGTATGTTTTTGGTTTTTTTATATACTTTGTAATATTCAAGTATGTTTAGATGCAGCCCATTTTTGTGTACGTATAATATATTAAGGTACATCGATGGATGTGTGATGTATGTGTACAAGGTGGATGGCAAATGTTGACTGCATGTTGCTATGGAGGACTTTCAGGAGTTCATTGTATCTTTGTTTAAAGTTGTATCCTATTTGATCTTGTGTAAAAATGTAGAGTCAGAGCAGTTCAGTTTTTATATTCCAGGGGCATTGTATTAATTTGGTGTTTGTGTTCTGCGTGTAATGGTTTGCATTGTTTAGCATTTTGAAGACTGCATTGACCTCAGATTGTGACTTATTTTTTGTTTAGTTTAAACTTGTTTTTTATTTTATTTGTCAATAAACTAAATTTGTCATTCAATGTGCTTAATATTTATTTATGTAAATTTTCTAGATGGTCTTCAGGTGACATGGATCTGTTGAATAATCTGTGAATCAGACTTCTAAAAGAAGATACTTTATGTGATATTGGATGGTTTAAAGTGTTGTCAATTGAGTGTCTGTCAATGTTTTCTATTAATTTTGAAACTGTGTTTTTGCCAATTGTTTTTTGTGGTGCAAAAATTAAGAAAATATATTTGTTTATTTTCTTCATATTCAGCTTTAGAGTTGAATTAGCAATCGATTTTGTTTATGTATAGTTGTTCACATGGTCTTATGTTGCCTTCGTATAAATAAGATGGTACTATCAATAAATCTGTGCCAGTTAATTATTTTAAGAACATTTAGTCATTGATGAGTATGCATATTTCTTCAATGTGCTGTAGAAAGATTTTCATTATGATCCTATAAGAAGATAAATCCATAAGAAGAACAGCCACCAGGCTGTGTGTAATATTTATTTTTGAATGTAAAGTAATCCTGTTTGATAAATAATGTTTAGTATGTTTATTTCATCTCAGATGAGTCCCTGTATTACTTTGTTGTGTCTCAGTCTCCTTTAAAAATATATAGAATGTTTCTATTATCAGGATGCTAATGTACAGGTTTGTTATGGCCTTTGGAATAACAAAAAAAACAATCATTACACACAGCTGCACACAATCATCAAACAAAAACAAAAACCTCAGGATACATAAAGTGTAACAAAAAACTGTATCAGGCTATTCATTTTCAGATTCTGCATAATATTCATTATTCATTTTCAAATTCTGGTTACTTGTATAAAATTTTGTTTTTTGTTAGATGGGGTGAAATGCATGTATATGTACTTAATGAATTATCCACTTAACATAATTTGTTATTCATTATCATATTATTTAGTGATAAGAAAGTACTTACTATAATAAGTACATCTGATATTGTGATGACAAAATATGATTTATTACAACACTTAATTAGTTTATCTGTTTACTTATAAAAATTACATTTTTTAAATATAAACCCAATTATTTAATAAATAATTATAAAAACTATTTTGACGAATAAGTAAGACACGTCCTTATATTATTTCTAAGACATTATTAGTATATGACACACATACAGTAGGTTTTTTTTCTGAGGTTGGTCAAATGACCGAAAATGCTAAAAAAGAGAATGTGGATGAATTGTTGGTAAGGTTCAATTTCATTTTATTTATACATAAATGATATTATATACCAACTGTGCCATGCTTAAGAAACTTAAATTAAACTGTTGTTAGAATAATTTAAGCCATACATTTGAAGTAATTAAAACAATGTGTGTAGGTTTTTATTTTTAAATGTTTAATGCCCAAGAACAAATTAAAATTAAACTTGCCTACGCTCATATAGAATTTTAATTATTACTGAGATTTTTAAAGATAGGCCAAATGCAGAATGTAAGCGAAAAAGTATGAACATTAGCTCATGAATGAACTTTAATTATTAAAAGATGTTCTGCCTGCCTGCTGTAGAGGTTTCTTGAATAACAGAGGCAGTAAGCATCTTCTCCACTGACCAGTGCATTTACATTTGATACTTTTGTGTACAGCAAAATTATAGCATCATTTAACATTGATATGGACAATGTTAAATAATTAAATAAAATAAATTAATTATTATTAAATATGGAACTAATTAAATATGGCTTTCAGCTTTGGCATCTTACCCTAGCTTCATGTTCTTTTACTTTCATGCTTGAGGAACTGTGGAGTCAACATGTTATAAGGGCATCCAGTTCACCACCTTCCCCAGCACCTCAGCTAAACATTTTCATTCATTCTCAAGACTTACAATTGCAATATTTTGTGTCGCATCACATTTTAATCCATTAAATTATCCTTACCTTTTCTTCATACTGTGATTTCCTTAATGATTCCTTTAATTTCTCAATTTCCTCTAAACTCCTATTCAGTCGTACTTCATGTCCACTCGAGCTCATTTCTTGTTGTTTTAATTCTCGTTTCAATGATTCTATTTGCTTAAAGAAATAATCAGAACAACAACAAAAATTCTTTAATAACTTTTAAGTGTATATGAATTAATTAATTAAAATTCACAATAAACTTAGAAAAATTAAATTACAACTTTATAGATACTAACTCTTCTGTACCACGTAGATCATATTAATCAATAATAACTGGGAGTACAAATGATTTTAATTATGACCAAACTTCTGCTCTTGGAAATCTAAGTCACATTAATCCAAGAAATTCAAAACTTACAAGGATACAAAGAAATTAAACAAATAACATATTTTGTATTCACCAGTACAAGCTACACATTTTTATTCATGGAATGTACTTCCCAACTTTCAGAAAACATACCCAATAGTAGCACTATATTCAAAACAAAGTTATTACAAAACTAAATACATGAATATAAATAATTATTACATTACATGTATCACCTTTTTCAGTACCCCATTTTCTCTATCGCGTATTTGAAGATGACTAGTTAATGTTGATACTAATTTCTCCTGTTTTTTAAGCTGATCTTGAGTAGATAACAGACAATATTTATTCTTTAATGAATTCTCTTCAACTTTTACAATTTCTGCTTGTAAACTTTTCCATTCATCAGTCTATAAAAAAAATATTTAGAAACAAATAATTAGTTTCAAGTTAATTTAAATAACAACAAAATTATTTAACTTGTAATAAGTTATGATTTAATTGAATTATTTATTTGAAATGAATTAATTTTTAGTCGCTGTTATATAGTGCATATAAAAAGAGACTGTCACAAAATAATTGTTATGAAAATCATCATAATACAAAATATCAGACATAACAATTAATTAATGATTATGCATTTTGAATAATAGAACCATGCTACTCATAAAAGCAGGATAAATATTGAGAAATTATAGATCTAATAATTAATTAATTATTGAAGGTTAAAACTAACATAAGAAATAAAGTAAACATCTCATAACAACTTGATGGAATGGTACTGCTATACTTGCAATATTCTTACATATAATAATTATCAAATATCTTTTAGTTGAATAACCAAATTTTAAGGATGTAGAGCCGGGCTAGAAGAAGAGAAAATAACTGGAATGCACAAAAGCATTTTTTGAAATACTAAGAACAGAACCCATATCTTCTTAAATCTAATCAAATGCTTGCTCGCTAACTATAATCCTGAATATTTGAATATAATGAGTACTTGAAATACAGATAAAATTCCAGACTGAACTACAAATAAAAAATTATCAAGGTTAAAATTTCAGAACAGATACGTTTTTTCTTAAATTTACCAGAGAAATGGCACTAATCTTCATTAAAAAATAAGATCACTCCAATTAAGTCACTTTTCATAAACAATGATTTCTACAGTTTAAAAATCCTTTTTCATTAGGATGAAAAACAAAACGTTTTTGTTTTTGATAAAAAAAACTATATCTAAATAACTAATTTACAATTCATTTTTTATTACCATTATTTTAATTGAATGAACAAATAATTTAATTTAACAAAGTACTTGCATCTTGGAAAAGATCTTTAGTGGGTGACATTTACCTTAAGTCATCATATATTAGTAAGAAGTTGGAAAATTGAGTATTATAAGAGGGTTCAATAATCTTTTGTTTTCATCATTATTGCTTATTGAAAAATTATGAAAAAAAAATTGGTAGGACAACTGTCCTGTGAATATGAACTATAATAATGAAGTTTCAAAATGAATTTAAATTATTGTTTTCTGAGAGCGATTTGAAATGTTAAACTGTGCAAAATAATAACTTTTATTTAACTTTTTAATGAAAGATACATTTCGTCTTTTATTTTTGTAACTGCTAACATTTTAAAGAAGAACGTTTAATAATATTTTTTTATTAAGAAACATTTAAATTTACTGATATTTTAAATGAAATTTTTATTCGTTTAAAATATCAGTAAATTTTATAGTCACAAAAGGCTAAGCTGAACATACATTTGCATATGCAGCAATAAGATAAAATATATATCCACATCAATGACAAAATACAATAATACATCGTATTTTGGAACTATTACAGTTGCTGTTAGTGATTAAAAGTACGTTTTAAACAGAGAAAGAGGTCAATAATTTTAGTATATTCATACAAAATGTACAAAAAATTTAACTTCTCAACATTTCTGTAAGTAAACTGTATTCTATACCCTGAATTTTTTCATAGAAAAAAAATTTTATGCCTATTATATAACTGAAAACTATGTTCATTTACCAGCTGAAAAAATAAGTAGAATGTTATTACAGAGCATAGGATAAATAAGTTATAAAATGATAAAAAGAGTTAATATGTACCTGTTCACAATATAATTCTATGTGCTGTGAAGATGAGGTAAATCCATGGATGTGTATTATAATAAGATAACTGCAGAAAGTTAGTATAATTTTGATGAATTAAACACTTTATCTCAAACAGTTAAATATATTGTTAACACGTATGTTATTTGTGTAGACAATTTAAACAAATAAATTATTAATGACGTTTTACAGATGAAAAAGATAAATAAAAAAAACAACTTCACAGTTAAAATTAATACTTATTGAATTAGTTTAATTTTAATTTATCCAGCATTTCAAGTATATAGATGAAATAGACAAGACAAAAAAATTATAAAATTCTTCATTCTTTCAGCATATATTATCCTCTAAACACAGCATCATTGGCCTACCAAAGAGGTGGAGTATCCATCCAGAATGATTTAAATAACGGTAGGGAAAATTTTCCTCCAGATTGGTGGCCAGACCAAGTGGAGTGACTGCTAGGTATGTGATGTGATACTAATTCTATACCATAATAAAAATATTAAAAAGATCTATTACACTGATTTGAAAATATTTGCATAAAATATAACATCTGAAATTAACAATGCCTCATCCTTAATTAAAGATATGTGTTACCCTGATTCCCACTGTATACTGCTTTTTTTTTTTTTTTTTTTGTCTTCAGTCATTTGACTGGTTTGATGCAGCTCTCCAAGATTCCCTATCTAGTGCTAGTCGTTTCATTTCAGTATACCCTCTACATCCTACATCCCCAACAATTTGTTTTACATACTCCAAACGTGGCCTGCCTACACAATTTTTCCCTTCTACCTGTCCTTCCAATATTAAAGCGACTATTCCAGGATGCCTTAGTATGTGGCCTATAAGTCTGTTTCTTCTTTTAACTATATTTTTCCAAATGCTACTTTCTTCATCTATTTGCCGCAATACCTCTTCATTTGTCACTTTATCCACCCATCTGATTTTTAACATTCTCCTATAGCACCACATTTCAAAAGCTTCTAATCTTTTCTTCTCAGATACTCCGATTGTCCAAGTTTCACTTCCATATAAAGCGACACTCCAAACATACACTTTCAAAAATCTTTTCCTGACATTTAAATTCATTTTTGATGTAAACAAATTATATTTCTTACTGAAGGCTCGTTTAGCTTGTGCTATTCGGCATTTTATATCGCTCCTGCTTCGTCCATCTTTAGTAATTTTACTTCCCAAATAACAAAATTCTTCTACCTCCATAATCTTTTCTCCTCCTATTTTCACATTCAGTGGTCCATCTTTGTTATTTCTACTACATTTCATTACTTTTGTTTTGTTCTTGTTATTTTCATGCAATAGTTTTTGCGTAGGACTTCATCTATGCCGTTCATTGTTTCTTCTAAATCCTTTTTACTCTCGGCTAGAATTACTATATCATCAGCAAATCGTAGCATCTTTATCTTTTCACCTTGTACTGTTACTCCGAATCTAAATTGTTCTTTAACATCATTAACTGCTAGTTCCATGTAAAGATTAAAAAGTAACGGCGATAGGGAACATCCTTGTCGGACTCCCTTTCTTATTAGGGCTTCTTTCTTATGTTCTTCAATTGTTATTGTTGCTGTTTGGTTCCTGTACATGTTAGCGATTGTTCTTCTATCTCTGAATTTGAACCCTAATTTTTTTAAAATGCTGAACATTTTATTCCAGTCTACGTTATCGAAAGCCTTTTCTAGGTCTATAAACGCCAAGTATGTTGGTTTGTTTTTCTTTAATCTTCCTTCTACTATTAATCTGAGGCCTAAAATTGCTTCCCTTGTCCCTATACTTTTCCTGAAACCAAATTGGTCTTCTCCTAACACTTCTTCCACTCTCCTCTCAATTCTTCTGTATAAAATTCTAGTTAAGATTTTTGATGCATGACTAGTTAAACCAATTGTTCTGTATTCTTCACATTTATCTGCCCCTGCTTTCTTTGGTATCATAACTATAACACTTTTTTTGAAGTCTGATGGAAATTCCCCATTTTCATAAATATTACACACCAGTTTGTATAATCTATCAATCGCTTCCTCACCTGCACTGCGCAGTAATTCTACAGGTATTCCGTCTATTCCAGGAGCCTTTCTGCCATTTAAATCTTTTAATGCTCTCTTAAATTCAGATCTCAGTATTGTTTCTCCCATTTCATCCTCCTCAACTTCCTCTTCTTCCTCTATAACACCATTTTCTAATTCATTTCCTCCGTATAACTCTTCAATATATTCCACCCATCTATCGACTTTACCTTTCGTATTATATATTGGTGTACCATCTTTGTTTAACACATTATTACATTTTAATTTATGTACCCCAAAATTTTCGTTAACTTTCCTGTATGCTCCGTCTATTTTACCAATGTTCATTTCTCTTTCCACTTCTGAACACTTTTCTTTAATCCACTCTTCTTTCGCCAGTTTGCACTTCCTATTTATAGCATTTCTTAATTGCCGATAGTTCCTTTTACTTTCTTCATCATTAGCATTCTTATATTTTCTACGTTCATCCATCAGCTGCAATATATCGTCTGAAACCCAAGGTTTTCTACCAGTTCTCTTTATTCCGCCTAAGTTTGCTTCTGCTGATTTAAGAATTTCCTTTTTAACATTCTCCCATTCTTCTTCTACATTTTCTACCTTATCTTTTTTACTCAGACCTCTTGCGATGTCCTCCTCAAAAATCTTCTTTACCTCCTCTTCCTCAAGCTTCTCTAAATTCCACCGATTCATCTGACACCTTTTCTTCAGGTTTTTAAACCCCAATCTACATTTCATTATCACCAAATTATGGTCGCTATCAATGTCTGCTCCAGGGTAAGTTTTGCAGTCAACGAGTTGATTTCTAAATCTTTGCTTAACCATGATATAATCTATCTGATACCTTGCAGTATCGCCTGGCTTTTTCCAAGTGTATATTCTTCTATTATGATTTTTAAATTGGGTGTTGGCAATTACTAAATTATACTTCGTGCAAAACTCTATAAGTCGGTCCCCTCTTTCATTCCTTTTGCCCAGCCCGTATTCACCCACTATATTTCCTTCCTTGCCTTTTCCAATGCTTGCATTCCAATCTCCAACTATTATTAAATTTTCATCTCCTTTTACGTGTTTAATTGCTTCATCAATCTCTTCGTATACACATTCTACCTCATCATCATCATGGGCGCTTGTAGGCATATAAACGTTAACAATCGTTGTCGGTTTAGGTTTTGATTTTATCCTTATTACAATGATTCTATCGCTATGCGTTTTGAAATACTCCACTCTCCTCCCTATCTTCTTCTTCATCACGAAGCCTACTCCTGCCTGCCCATTATTTGACGCTGAGTTAATTACTCTAAAATCACCTGACCAAAAGTCGCCTTCCTCTTCCCACCGAACCTCACTAATTCCTACTATATCCACATTCACCCTATCCATTTCCCTTTTTAAATTTTCTAGCCTACCAACCTTTTTTAAGCTTCTAACATTCCACGCTCCGACTCGTAGAATGTTATTTTTTAATTTTCTGGTGACCCCTTCCTTAGTAGTCCCCACCCGGAGATCCGAACGGGGGACTATTTTACCTCCGGAATATTTTACCAAGGAAGGCGCCTCCATTATTGTTATGTGAAAATGCAGAGCCACATTTTCTTGGAAAAAAAAAGCAGCTGGAGTTTTCCATTGCTTTCAGCTGCGCAGTACTCAGAGGACTGAGTGATGTTGATACGGCCGTTTAAGTCGTCCTGACTCACGCCCCTAACAACTACTGAAAGAGCTGCTGCCCTCTTTCAGGAATCATTCCTTAGTCTGGCTCTCAACAGATACCTCTCCGATATGGTTGCACCTTCGGTCCAGCTACTCTGTATCCCTGAGCACTCAAGCCCCCTCACCAACGGCAAGGTCTCATGATTCATAGAGGAGGATACTGCTAGTATCAGGATAAAAATTAGCCTATTTCATGTTTCTAACAGGTGTTTAATGCATATATGAAATCTGATGCGCAGTTTTCTGAAACATTATAAAATTATTTTTCCTAACCTTTCTACGTGTAGCCATAAATAATACTTTAGTGCTAGTTGCAAGCTAAAGCTACTAGAAGAGCATTAAGCGTAGTATAACATGTTTAGGTTTACATATAATTTTACTACATTGCAAGAGGGAAGAGAAATAAAATTTAAAAAAATAAAAGGCTAGACTTTATTTTGCTATGAGTGGTGCTGGATTACAAAGATTGCATAGCTTATATGATGCATTAAATAAAACTATTTAACACTCACTGCAACTAATTAATTTACAACATAAACTGTTAAATTATGCAGTAGGTGAATAACTAAAACTTTTCCTGGATTTTTCTCATACAAAATATTAATTTTCTTATAAAATAGTTTAATATTATTTTTTCAATAAAATTTTCTGAAAACAACAATATATTATGTACTGTTTTGTAACAGAATGTGAGGAATTTTATGAGTTACATAGAACAGTAAAAACAGACCACTAATAAAATAAATGATATGTATTTAAATAAAAACATGTTCATAACCAACTGTATATATTAACAATAACTAGGAGAAGGTAAGATAGGTAAGATATAAAGTGACCATTCCATCTGGGTTGTAACCATCCCTTAAAACCTGATGGTTCTATAACATATGGCCTCAGGGAATAGCATCCATAAAATTTGAAGAGCATGAAGAAGGACTAAAATGACTACACTTAAAAACATGTTTAATAAACTGATTTTCTGAAAGTCACTTAAGTCAAACTAAATAGTCTAATTTCACTGCATGTTTTAGGATTTATTAGTGGTTTAATGATATAGGTAGTTGATGCCACATAAATTAACACTTATTATGCCATCCTCCTGAGAATTTTCCTAGCCCAAAGCATCAACCATTTTATATACATTTTGAAAGTATCTTTCCTTATAAAGGTTAATTCTTTTTAAATTTATTTTTAAGCCATCACATACATCTAATGTATCTACTATGCTTAATATAATTTTTTTTTTTTAAATAAAAGTATGTTTCTTTTAAAAAAAGTGATAAATAATACCACTCACATTTTATGGAAGATACAAATAATCTTATAACTAACTGAAAGATTATTAAAGAAAAAAACTTTTAATATCTAGAAACTACAACTATAATAAAATAAATCATTTTCATCTAATATTTAAATACCTGATGCCACTGTCAAATCTACATAAACATTTAAGAATTGAAAATAGAAACAAGTATAACAAACAGGTGAAAAAACTGGAATAAAGTTGTGTATTGATATTATCAAATGTCATAAAATTCACATGAGATGCTAAAATTCATTTTTGATTATTCAATTATAATAATCTAAGAACTATTAAATATAAGTAAAATAGATGTTCTATCCATTACATAAAACAGGAAAGGCAAATACATACAATTATGGATCTGGTAAAAGCATATACTGAACAACTAAACCATACTGTTATATTACACTATGTATTAAAAATAAAGAACAGCAAGCATGAATATAAGAAAATGGAATTCAAGCAATTTTAACAGTTATTAATTTGACTATAAATGAATGTTTAGCTTTGGTAATTCAGATTCTAACTATTACATTTTCATTACCTCGTATATAATTGATATATTTCTTCATATATACTTTTATTTCTAACATTTATTCAAATCCTTCATACAATTATTCATGTAAATTTACAATATTGGGATTGGAATCAATTTTGAATTTAAACTGACTAAAATAATTCTCTTACTATAGTATTGGGTGATCCAAAAAGGACTTCACAACTTTAAAAGTACATAAAAAATTATTTAAATAAATTACATATTCGGCTGAGGTCTCATTTCACAGCTAAACACATCAAGTTTTGAATCACATAGTGCATTAGTACTGAACGTCCACCAGTATTGTTAAAAATAGATACATTTACTGGACCAGAATGTGCTTGCTGTGTATTTTGGTTTCACGATTTGCAATCAGCAACTGCAGTTCAATGTAATTTTTGTAGAGGTTACGATACAGAGCCTCCTAGTAAGCATACAATTTACTCTTGGCACCAAACCTTTGTTGAGACAGGTTGTTCTGTTAAACGTACAAAATCACCAGAACGCCCATGTGTTCCTGAAGCTGCTGTGGAACAACTCAGAGAAAGCTTTGCATGTAGTCTGAAGAAATCAACTTGACATGCGTCATGTGAAACTGGTATTCCTCAAACAACCGTTTGGCATGTATTACGTAAATGATTGCACGTGAAGACATACAAACTAATAATGTCAACACATTACAAAGTTGATCAGCTGTAGTTTTGGGTGGAAATGATGGATAGAATTGCAGACAATGATACAATGTAATTTTTAGTGATGAGTCAACGTTTCACATCAGTGACAAGGTGGACACCCATAATTACCAAATATGGGGTAGCAAAAACCCTCAACCTTCATTTGTGATAGCCCTAAGACCAATGTTTTTTGTGCCATAAGCAAACAAAGACTGTAAGGCCTGTTCTTCTACCAGGAGGCAACCATAAATGATATCACTTATCTGGAATCTGGACATGCTTCAAAATGTTCTAATTCCCCAGTTAGTCAACGATGACCAAGATGGATGCCATTACTATCAGCAAGAGGGGCGGCACCACCTCACTACTGCTTAAAAGTCCAAGATTTTCATGATATTTGATTCCCAGGTCGGTGGATTGGTCGTGAAGGTCCAATTGCATGGCCATCTCACTCCCCAGATTTGCTATAATTTTTTTTGCAGAGTTTCATTATAGATCTTTGCCTGCTGATCTTGTTGCGCTAGGGCTTTGAATTAACACCATAGCTGCAGAGGTAAAGCCCGAATTGGTGGCTACAGTCTGGAATGGAATCGACTTCAGGTGGGAGGTATGTTGCATTACAAATGGAAACCATATTGAACCAAAGTAAATGTTGGGTAACAGACTTGATGTGTTTTTCTAAGAAATGAGATCTCAACTGAATCTGTAAGTTATTTCAATAGATTTTTATAGTCTTTTAAATTTGTTGAGTCCTTTTTGAATCACATGGTGTATATATAAAAGCAACTTTTTTTTTTTTGTCGCCCCCTGTACTGCACCTACAGTGGAGTATCTCTCAGCACAGGGGAATGTCCTTTAACTCAAACGGCTCTCCCCACCTACCAGCTATATGCCCAGTATGGCAGGTCAGGCTGCCGGTTGATCTTTATTTTTATTCCTTCTTGCCTGCCTCTAACTGAAAGGATGGGGGTAATTCCAGGCCCAGCTATGGCATTCCTGGGGCCCCTGTCCAAGCAGCCAGGACTCGGTCTTAACTTGTTTGTTTGCCACTCTAATGAGAGAACCATTCCTAGCCCTCCCACATATTTGGTCTTTTATTCATTCCCTTACTCAAGGCACATTCCACTTAGGCTCAGGAGTCCCACTACTTCATTGCCACCACCCACCCGTGCACATACAGACGAGCGACAGCTCCACAGAGGGCTGTCCCTACTCCCTCGCTTCTTGGTCCTTCCTTTGCAGTAAAACTGTAAAAAAAGATTCTTACTGTCTCAAATTCACGTTCACCTTTAAGCATAGTCCGTATGATATTATCCTCAGAAATTCTGTCTCTCCTGCATCCAATTCCTGCAACTAAATGGAGTCAACTTCGAAAGTTGACTCCATTTAACAGAGTTAAAGGTGTTGCGTACATCAATAAAAATGACCGCCAGTATGCTTCTAGCTCGCCAAGTTCCTTCTGCTGCAGTCTCTACTATTGACATTAACTGTCTTACTGTCTTACTGCACCCACAGTTGACCTACTCAGTCTAAACCCAAAATTGTCTGTCATTTAAATCTCTTTTATCTAGGATCTCTTGTGTTAATCTCACTACCACCATCCTCTCAAAGAGTTTGCATAGATTGTTAATCAAACATACAGGTTGAAAGGATGTGGGACTATCCTCCAGGCCTGGCTTCCTGATCAACACCAATCTCGATTTCTTCCATGACGTTAGAAGATAGGTGTTGAAGAGCATATGGTTCATCACATTTAGCAACATTATCGGAGTCACCTCAATCAATATTTGCACCACTTCGACTGGGATATTGTCCAGTCTGGTACTTTTATGGGGCTGCATTCTTTTTCCTGCTATAATTAGTTCATGTACTTCAAATGGAACTATATCTTCAACAATTATTTCTTTCCTTACTGGGTCCTGTAACCGGGGAAACAAGACTTCAACACTTACTCTAACCTGGGCTTCCATTAATGCAGGCAATCTACGTCCCAGTCTTCCTGTTACGACCCTAAAGGCTTGACACCAGGGTCCTGATCTAAGGGTTTTGTATAAATCTCGCCAGCTTTTCTTTTTCGCCCTCTTTAACTCCCAGTCTATATTCTGCTCGACACCTTACATACCTCAAATGTGCCTCTATTTTTCCTTCGGAATCAAGCCTTCGTCTTGCCCTTTGATATAGTCTTCGCTGCCCTGATACCTTTTTACAAAGAGTTTCTAATGCCTCTGTCCACCAGTACATATCTAGTTGGGTGGGCAACACACCCTCACCTTGGCTTCTACGCATTCTTCCATCACTATTTGTAACAATTCTATTGGTTTTGTCACCTCGAGTATTCTATGTCAGATAGTCTCCGCAAATCTTGCGCAGCCTGATCTAGACGTGACCATCCTTGTCATTTAAATGTTGCCAGTCTGAAGCACTACCTCATATGTAATAAACAAATGGTCGGAAAAAGATTCCTCCTCAAAAATCTGCCAGTTGGTATACCTCAACACATACTCCTTGTTTATGAATGCAAGATCGATTGCAGAGTGCAATTCACCCCATATAAAGGTTCCTCCTTGTTGATTAATACACTACAATCTTAGTGCATGAACCATTTCACTTAAATGTGTTTCTCTAATGCTACACAAGTTACCTGCGAATTCAGGGTGGGTTTCTGTGAATTCATTTTACTTTGCATTAAAATCCCCAGCCACTAACACGCTCTTGCCTCTTCTTCTTTGGATCTCCTGTCCAAATTTGTCTAGGAAAAATGGGTGAAATCCTCTATGTCGTGATTGGGTGACTGATAACAAGAGAACACCACAATGTTCCCAATATCAGCCCAGATGAAACCACTGCCTCTACCCCTTCTTACCATAGGAATCCCGGGACGTGGGAATCCAAATGCTGCCACTGAACCGAAGGGATCAGGAAAGGGATCTGATGGCAAGATGATATCAATATTATTCCTCCTCGCTGTTTCCCATGTGACGTCCGTTGATCGTCTACTATGATTATTATAGATTTGCATTACTTTCATTATCAATCCCTACAATCCACAGCTCAGTGGCCCTCCTTACCACATAAACAACATGCTGTCGGGGACCACACTGGGCATGCTAATGGCCCAACTTGCCACAATTGAAACATAACTTGGTTCTGTCCACACTCCTGCAGCCTGCAAACACATGTCCTAGACTCCAACATCTATAACATCTCTCGATGGGTTCTCTTATCAATGCACAGCAATGGACCCATCCCACTCGCACTCTTTGGCCAGTTAGCTTCTTCGCCACCCTGTAAGTTGTTATAATAGTGACAATTTTTGTATCACTAAATGCCTGTCGAAGTGATGCAATCTTAAAATTGTCTTCGCCCCCTATGACTTGCGCTACTGCATACGACACTTCCTGTTCCATCGTATAAATGATCTTTCAGGTGAACCACCATCCTCTGGTTGTTCTTCAATATCAAATCAACTTGAAGGTCTGCAACTTTATTTCAGAGGACCGTTCTGAACTCCTCCATTTTTTTCTGCCCACTTGATTCTTATTCTTAACTCATAATTATTACCTTTGTGCAAAGACAACACTTCTCCCACTTCTCTATTTACTGTTTCCTTCAGTGTCTTAAGCAAATCTGCATATGTCTTACCCACTGCCTTGACTACAATGGTTCTGCTGTCGGAAACCGCTGGCATCGTTCTTTTAATATCTGGCCGCAATTGTTTCTGTTGCTTGGCGTCTGTCTCCGAGGTCATCACCTTCACTTGCCTGTCTTTGTTTCTGTATAAATACAATAAAATTTTCTTAATATATGCACCCATATTCTCACCAGGGAGGACGACAAATATCGACTCTGGTGAACCCTCCTTAATTTTTCTCAGTGATTTCAATAACAAATTCAGCGACTTGACCTCCCCTTCCACCGAGTCATAATAAATCATATATCTACATCTCTGAACGGACTCAATATCCCCACTCATCATTGTTGATATTTCTTTCACTATATCACCTGGCTTAATATCTACTCTTTGTCTGTCTCCACCCAATTGCCTGCCTGCTAAGTCACGAATATAGCAAATATCTCCTTCATGATATGACAATTCACCAATCTGAATGACTTTCTGAACATCCATTGACAGCCATTTCATTCTCGTAAGACTGATGAGCTCCTCATCTGTTACATCTTCTTGCAGGATGTTACACATGTCTCTTTCTCTAGGAGTATTGGTTTGCGTCACTTGAGTTATCACCATCAGCACCGGTGACCTCTCCGTCAACACCCTCAATCCAGCCCAAATAATACCTAATTCTTTCTCATGCGTCCACACATACTTGGACAGTCCAGCACCATAATTCTGTTTCAGCGTGCAGATCGAACACACCAACTGCCTTGACAGGTTTTCTAGCAATCCCAGAAGAGGGTCTTCCGCTTCTGAAGACAATTGCCTCGAACATTTTGTGCCCTTCACATCTACCTTCTTGGATTTGAGCATCCCCTCAGTTCTCGATGCAGATGCCTCCATTTCTTCTACCTGTGCTAACAAGGTATGTCTCTCCATCTCACAGATATTATATAACTATAGTTTTGTTCTCACCGGTAAATGGTGAGAGCCACCATCACAAAACCAACACCATCACTGTATTCTGGGCCCAATTCGTTGCATTTAGAGCACCCACTTGATTTTATAAGTGGGGTCGGGGACCCACTATTGGAAAGAAGGTAAAATGTATTAATAAAAAAATGAGGTCCAAAATTTTGGGGGTTCCAAAAACGTTTGGGGGGTCGAAAATATTTCCCTCAAAAAAGGGTTAAAAAATTCAGGGGAGCAGGAAGGGGGTCAAACGATAGGGAAGGGCCCAGTTCGCACAGAACCGAGAGGATTTTGGGATAGGGATAAAGGTTTAGAAGAAAAGGGCAAAAGAAGGTTCCCCTTATAAAATCTTAACAATAACTTAGAAAATTTTTAGCCACTCGCCATAGTAATTTGTTGAAAAAAATTACAAGTTCTTGTTTACTGCTAATAGACTCTTGTCTTGGCCTGCACAGCAAAGAAACAAGCTATTATAGTCTTTAATATCATAGGCAATAAGGTCTGTTCACTTTAAATCTCAATAAAAAGTAATCCATTATCCAAAATTTACAACACTTAGAGTCTGCATCCGTAAAAATTCCGCCAACAGTATGCAATGGTCCAAACCAATATAATCAACGAAAAAACCACCAAAATTAATAAAAATCGCAGAGCACAGTAATACATGTCAATACAGGACGGCTTCACTTACTCAACTCTACAAAAGCAACATCTGTAAAAAAGTTATATTATCTTCTAACTCTTTATTCCTGATCCTGCGTTTCTATTCTAAAGTTTTCTGATAGTTATACTATGATTCTTTATCAAAAACACTACCAATTTCTTTACCTTAATTCACCAAATCTTATAGTAAAAGTTAATCTAATAAATTACTTTTTAAAATGTTTAACTAAGCACTCTTTTCTGAAATTCTGAATTCTATGTTCCATGTTCTAAAAAACTAAAAAAGAATTGTCATAGTTTTCAATGTTTGCTGATGATATCCTCTTGAGAACTAACCGTCGGATTAATTTAGTTGTGGAATAAATAATCCCAAGACAACACCACCATGATTTACTATGTCAAAAGAGAAATGGAGAAAGCATTTTTTCATAAACCACAGATGCAGTTTTCTACAGAATTCAAATGCATAGTATCCAGAGCTTAGTTTATACTAATATTTAAAATTCTGTTGCTCAGACTGTACAATTCTTAGTTGATGTTCTTAACAAGTACTGAAACATCTCACATCCCTTTAAATGAACTATTAAGGTCTCTGTATACATTAAACACATATACTTTTTCACATTATGTTAATGTCTATGGTACAGCTATCAGCTTATCAGGGAGTGAAAACTCCCTGTTTCATCATTCCTACAGAGAAGTAAAGAAAAAAGTAAGTCATTTTAAATCGATTCACTTTAAAAACACACTGACAAAATTGAGGGACTTTATTGAAACAGCTGTCTTTATTTCAATAAAACATTCAGAATGATTAGTATTAAATAATAACTTGATTACAAATAAATATTAACAATTATTCTGAAAGATTATGTAGGAACACATATCCAGAGGCACTTCCCACCAGACATTTTTCTTTGAAGACATGAATAACACTTATACTATTCTATTACTTTGCATTAGAAACTCTGTGAAGTAAACCCACACTGAAGATACAGTCTATTGAGTAACTTTAATTTGAAGCTATCATTTTATACAGCAATTACACACTCAGATTTAATAATCGAGAGTAAATCATAATTACATGATATAGGGAGAATTTTATGCATTTAGTGATTTACCCTTCTTGTATAATCTGTCTGAAGTGTATTCAACTGCTCTCTTAGCACTTTCACTTTAGCCTGAAGAATGCGGATCAATCCTTCACTTCCACTTCTTCCTAACCCAGATGATTGAGCAGGTGCTGGATTTACCACTTTCCCCCTAAAATAATTAAAATCAAGAGAACTTTATGAAAGTTTAGTAATTAAATAATTAGAAACCTATACAATCATGCTACTGAAATTATTTCATAGATTTCTTAAATGTAGAAGATGCAGCACATGAATGAACAATTCTTTTATCCACCAGTACAAATAATATGATTTGAGTTAGGAGAACTGAAATAGTAACTAAAAAAAGCTAAATTAATATAGTCTACTTTATTTACATTACTTTTTATCAAAAATATTAGAAAAATGTTCTGTTATTGACAATACATTCTTCAAGTTATGAAGTGGATATTCATTCAGCACATTGATATTTATGATTTTTATTCTCTCAATCTTATTAATCTATTCTTCAATTGATCTTTCTCTCTTTTCATAAACATTTACTTTTAAATAACATCACTCACATTTAAGTCTGGAACTTTTGATGGTTAATTGGTGTTTTGATTCCAACAATTCAACAGATCAGGAAAGAATGACCATAAACAATTCATAGATATTCACACAGTACATATGTAGTATGTAGCAACATCTTCCTGAAATGTAATCAGTAATCATAATTCTCTTAACGAAAGTAAACATTTTCATTGTTTACTATAAAGAAATACTGATCAATAACTTCAAACTTTATTAAAGTAGTGGTTGTATAGAAATAACACTGTCTACCTTTTTTATTTTTATTTTTTTTGCATAGTCTGTTAAAGGAAATGGTGGAGTGATCGTATTCACTGGATCCTGATCAGGATCAGGAATGATTATATCATTGGTCTGTACTTTTTTGAAGGATACGTGGATTGCAAAAAGTACCTGTAATTGCTTAGACATCGGCCAACACCCTCAATGGATGGATCCTGAATGGTTCACGCAAGAGCAGAACCCCACTGCACTATGCAAGTGCTGTATGAAACCTTTCCTGAACACTGGATTGATCGTAGAGGACCTACTGAATGGGCTCCATGGTCGCCAGATTTTAATCCAGTGTACTTTTCATTTTGGGAACATCTTAAGTCTTAAGGGGTATACAGTGTTAAGGTTCATGATGTGGCCCACCTACATACCAGGATTGAGGACAAATGCCATGCCATAAACAATTATTATTGTTCCAGGGTGTTAAACAAACTGAAATTCCACCTACAGATATGTCTTGGAATTTGACAGAGAACATACTGAACAAATACTGCCAGTGGTGCATGACTTTTCAGACATTCTGTATATTGGAGTTGTCTGTTTTACTATATGAACAAACATAATTAAATTTAAAATTTTTTACATAGCTACAAAAAAAAAGGATACAATGAAAACAGCATTCATAAAAGATGGCTGTAGAGTTATTTGAAAGCAGTATGATGCAGTTAAAAAGATAATTATTAAAAGGTTGATTAGCCATTAAAAAATAATAATTTTCTATCACTTTTGCAACTGATCATGACAAGTAAAATTTCACGCACATTCTGCAGTTAAATACAACTACCACTCACTACTTGTCTCATTAACTACTGACAAACAAGATACAAAAATAGTCTTATTTTAATTTTTGGGCAACAGGTCGATTTTATTTGTCAAATTAATTAAGAAATACACTCAAATTATTTCCAAAATTTGATTTCAATTTTAAAACTAATCTTTTTATACACAACTCGTGCTTATACAGGTTCACAATTTATGCAGTAATGATTCTACAGCTTTCATGTATACCATCTGCAAATTGTGCAAATTCATTTGTCTTTCTATTGATTCTGAAGAGACACATGCAACACAGTTCTCTTTTTTCAGGGGAAATCAGCTCACTTTAACCTCTTAGAGGGAACTGAGCACCAATAGTGTAGCTTATTGCCTGCTGAAATTCAAGTTGTAATTGATCTTTGTACATAAATTTTGAGCTATTTGGTTTTTACAAGCTGCAGTTTCATTAAATTGTGCTTATACGAGGTGTGATCAAAAAATACGGTGAATAAGTTTTTATTAAAAAAAGTAATAAGGTTACATAGAATTCGATTTAATCTCCTTCAAAGTACTGTCCTTGGCTAGCAATGCACTTATCCCAACGTTGACTCCATGACTGGAGGCATTTCTGGAAGGCGTCTTTCGGAAGGGCTTTCAGCTGCTTGGTCGTGGCCCTCTCAATGTCAGCAATGGTGTCAAAACGTCTTCCTTTAAGCACAGTTTTAATTTTTGGGAAGAGCCAAAAGACGCATGGTGCTAAATTCGGTGAGTATGGCGGATGTGGACAGACAGGAACACTTTATTCAGCCAAAAACTCACGAATGAGAAGCAAGGTGTGACACAGCGCATTGTCGTGGTGAAGAAGGAAGCCATTGGTCCATTTTTCTGGTCGCTTTCTTCGTACGTTGTTTCGCAAAATGCTTTGAACGGATCCGTACGAGATGTTAAGGTCTTCCGATAGCTCTTGAATAGTCATTCGTTTGAACGAATCATTGTTTCCACTTTTTGCACATTTTCAACTGTTTTTGAGGTTACTGGACGTCCCACACGCTGCTCGTCTTCAACAGACTCATTTCCATTTTTAAATCATACCACTTGTACACAGTCTTCAAAGTTACCACATTATCATCGTACACAGATTCTAACATTTTGTGAGCTTCTTTGGCATTGTTTTGCAACTTAAAACAAAACTTAATGTTAATGCGTTGTTCAAAATCCATGTTGCGCGACAGACACGATAAACACAACCTCACTCTAGCGGCTCTGGCAGCTGACTGGCAAGCTTGAACGTGTTTCAACTTGTCCCTGCCTGTCTCAGTTGATCACGCTATTGGACAAATTACAGCATATCGATGTAGCGTCGGCAGTTGCCGCTATAAAAATTCATTCACCGTATTTTTTGATCACACCTCGTATGTTGTCCTTGCACTATGCAATGGAGCATGATTTATTAACCACCTGTAGGATGAGTGCCTTTATTATGGAAGAATTGTGCATCTTAACAATCATCTGCACTCTTTACCTCATTATCTTCATATGCAAACAGTATCATCTTTCTATACCTATAAATTTCATCTAACGTATTGTCTACCACATGTGATACATTGCTAACAACTTTCTCATTAATATAAAATGGTTTATATAAAATTCAAAAAATATTGCTCTCAGTCTTACAATACACCAATTAGACAAATACACAATTAATTCTATACCATACAGTAAAGTGTTAAAAGTAATACAAAGATGTTTACAAAAACTATTCTCTCAGTCGTCTTTGAGTAAAACTGATTATTCACATATCTGACTATAGCGTTGCTATTGTGATCTCTCAGTGCAAATTAAAAATTATCATTCACATTATATGAGTCATGGATAAGCTTAAATATATATAGTATATATAATTTAAATGCTTAACTAAACATATGATTTCTCTAAGAATTATCATTTTTTTTAATTTAAAAAAAAATGTGGAATGTATAATTATTTTTTAATGCGGTATACATAGTTTGATTATATTGTTTTGTTTTATTTGTAAGCCTGAATACAATCCTGAAAATGAAAATTCTTTAAAACGTTTCCTTAAACACTGCTTAAAAAAATTGAAATATTATTCCAGTTAATTCTAATAATAAGGAAAATTAAAATTAATTCTTATAATAAATAATACGTTGAAGTATTACAAAGATACAAAACCTGAAAATAAAACCTAAAAGGAGATTTAATGAACCACCAGATTACATTTGAGGAAAGTATTTTTATTGTCAACTACACTCTAAAAGATAATCCTCTGCATTTAAAATAAATTGGTCAGCTATATTATATAATCATATATACAAAGAACATACTGAACATTATGTTCAATATGCTTTGTTTTGGGATTGTGTTTTTACCACATGTACAAACTGCTTTTAAATATTAATAACAGATAAGTTACAAAATAGTATGATATGGATATCAATAGCAATATTATCGATCTACTTATAAAAAACATTAGGGAACAGAGATTCCTCCAATTAATTACACTGTAATATATTAAATTAATATTAATAACTAGCTTTTTAAAATTAAACATAAACATTAGATTTAGATTTCAATGTCTGAATTAACACAGCTAAATACATCATATTGTTCTCAAACATATTCATTTGCTGATTTTGCAAAACATACACACTTTGGTAAATTATAAACAAAATAGGAGGATTGTTTTAATTTATATTCTGGCAGTTATAAGTAGTTAATTATACATGAATACAAATACATAATTCTGATAATACAAAAACATAATGTGTTCGTACTGCAGGTGAATATGCCTCTAGTTTAATTTTTTAACACAACTATTTCACTACTGATAATCATTTCATCCTCTTTGTTTGTATTCTATCTTCTTTCTCAGTTTTTTTGTATTTATATTTATGATTCATTTATTTTATGTATGTCTTTGTAAAGATTTGCTTTAATTACTTTCTTAATGCAATTATTTCTTTCTTTATCCTATGTTCATCATGAAATATGTATTTATAAAGTCATATTGATAAAAATTATTCTTTGTGCTCATTAGTGATTAAAATTTTATATATTATAATTGTTATATATATATTTCTAAAGTCAATACTTATTAGACCCATATTCCTCTGTACCAATATATTGTATTTTTTATAATCAAAAACCAACTTGAAAACCCCAAGTACAGAATTACAAAGTAAATGAAATGACAATTACCTTATTTTTCTATTCTTTATTCCAATGGCACTTTTGCGGGATCCCGCATCACCAGTTGTACATAAATTATAAAAAATTACATATCAAACATAACAATTTTTTTTTTAAGAATAAAAATTAAATATTTTTTTTAAACTTATAACTGAATTACAAAATACTACTGCACAGATTACATGTATAACACCAAACTAATCTTAAATTGAGAATTAAAATAAATACAAAAGTACTAAAAAATAATAATAGACACTACACTAACATTGTTAGCTTGTGACATGACAATAAGAGATAAGTTAAAAAAAAACCAATTTCAGAAAAGAAATGATACATATATCTGAATAATTTGGTTTACAATTTTTTGTACAAACACGGATTTTATTCCAAAGACTGATTTCTATGAAAGTTAAGAGCTAGTAAAAAAATAATTAAATGTCCTACTAACTGTAAATAAATGTGAGCACTAAGTAGCTCCGTATTCTAGTTCTGAATAAGTTAATTAAATCATATTTTAAGTGTACAATTTTAAGATTATTTGTTTAGATTTATATTTTATCATTATATCGTTATTTGAGGTTAAACAATTAGCAAGTAACAGAAAGGAATAATACCAAGCTTGATTAATTACTCAATTATTACCTTCAAATATATATATATATAAATATTAACTCACACTTCTAGGGAGTGGTGAGTTTTTTCTTTTCACTGGCAGAGATTAGCAAAGATATACAGCAAAAGTCAAACAAGCGAAATGTATAAGGATAAGTTGTCTTGAAATAAAAAATATTTAAATATATGTAATTACTTTATTTAACTGACTTCAAGTTTTGTATATATGATAGTAATTTTGATCTTTTAGTTTTCATTCTAAAAAAAAATTGTTATGTTTGATAGGTAATTTTATATAATTTATATACAATTAATGATGCAGGATATCATGGAAGTGCTATTGGAATAAAGAAAAGAAAAATAAAGTAAGAGTCATTTATTTCATTTACTTTCTAATTCTGTACTTGGGTTGTTCAAGTTGGTTTTTGACTATAAAAAATACAGTAAATAGAGAGGGGGGAGGGAGAGTGAGAGAGAGAGAGAGTGAGAGTGTGTGTGTGTGTGTGTGTGTGTGTGTGTGTATTAATGTATAAATCCTTTATACATTAATTACAAGTATGTAAAACTGTTTGTGAGGGACAGTGACAATGAATTCAATACGTTAAAAAAATAATGAATAAATAAATATATATATATATATATATATATATATATATGTACACAGTACATATATATATATATATATATATATGTACACAGTACACAGGCTAAATACTGTACAATCAACAAAATTAAAATTATAACTAGTTAATAACTAATAAGTACTGGGTAAGAAAGTAAAGCGTATTCTTTATAAACTGTTTGTTTAAAACATCTGGAACATTTCTAGAAGTAACTTTCTGGAAATTAAAGTGTAAAGCAAGTACAAACAGCCAAATCCATATTAGATAAACTGAATTCCATTTGCCACCAAAATTAAAGAATATTGGGTGCTATTATACAGCATACTGTTGAAATTAACGGCTAATGATTAATCGATGCTACTTCTGTAGCATAGCAGTCTGTATAGCAGTCTGTATAATACTTGAATAATTATGTACAATTCTTACCTTTCTGGAAAATCGTCTTTCATAATTTCTTTAAAATCATCATCAATTCTCTGCAATAACAACAATAATAATAATGATTATGTTAATAAATTGCCTCCTTTATTATAAATTACATATATTCTTAAACATATGCATAATATTATCTTTCATAGAATTACTCTATAGGACCTTCACTCTCACTTGTCTCATTTATTGCTAGAACTAACATTAAATGGTCAGTTTGACAGTGATGATTACCATCACCACATCGATGATGGTATGGTGATGATTAAAGTTATTCCAGACTGAAATAATTTTAATATGTATTTGCTATTCAGTAAATTAAAAAATCTCTTTATAATACATAAGAAATCTAAGGTATATGATTGAAAAAGATAAATTCAGAATAAGTAACAAAATAAGCTTCTGTTAACAAATCAACATAAATGGAAAAATTCACTCTGCACTTTCTGGCAAAAGCAGGGATATCATAAGCAAAAACATCATTTTTTAATGGTAAAAAAAGTTTGCAAATAGATTAAATAAATATTAAGAAAAGAAATTTATACAAGAATTTAAAAATACTTCCTTATAAAGACAAAAAAAATAACCACAACCAAAAAAATAAGCTCATAAACAGATAATTTAAAATATATAATTATTAAATCTTTTAGTTTTCACTGATTCAGAGTTTCTTTAAACTTTTTTTTTATGTCACAAAACTCAACATACAAGATGTTTACTATGAAGCCAGTCTCTATGGACAGATAAATGGTGAAACAAACTATGGGTCGCATATTTCTTGTCAAAATTTAGAGAGTCATACACATGACATGACATGCAGTGGTTATATTGGCAGGGGGGGGGGATTTGAAGTAGTTTTGACACTGCTAACAGTGAAGGGAATAGTGCAGCGTGACAGGATATCAGGCAGCAAAAAGCTAGTTGCCAGTCCAGCACTCCATCTTCATCCTGCATGTCAAGTGAGCATTTTAAACTTTGATGAGTATTATTATGATTAAGAACAGATGACAGAAGGATAAAATTTTCTTATAGCTAATCTGGGCTAGAATTTTTAAGAAATTTAATACTACTACTACTACTTTTGTTGAATGTCCTTTGTTCCTAAAGCTAAATATTTCTTAAGGAGAAAAAATGTTCTTCTAACATTATCACCTAACATCGTCACCTAAAACATGAAAAAGTTGATTAGAAAAACTCACACATTCCATTTCTTTCATGAGATCATGAGTTTTTCTTTTGATGTCAAAATTCATCTTTCGATATAATTCTTCTTTCATTAGTACATCTGAATAATTCATCGATTGGTTTACTTTCTGAAAAACAACCAAATACAGTATTATTAATAATTATTATAGAAAAATTTACTTTAAATATTGTTATTTAAATAAAATTCACTCTTAACAATTACTCATTTAGGCCTATTTATTCAGTTCAATTTAATGCTAACAATCTAACATAAAATGATACAAAATTGTGGTAATATTTATATAAAACCATGAATCATGTGACTGTCAATGTCTGGTGCCACTTGTATTATTAATACATAAATTTTATCTCCTTTAATATCTTTGTTTTTTGTGCTCACATTTTTCTGAATCAACAGATTGTTATGGGGCTTTTCATATATCAACCAGCCAATTCTGAAAAATTTAGAAAAGTTTTTCATTAATTGGAATTTAATTTCAAAGAGCAGGTGTGTATGCTTCATTTTTTTAGCTAGGTTTTGTGTTTTTAGTCATTGTATTAGCTATTTTATTGTATTGCACTAATATACCATGTATAAAAATGAGATGTTAATAAGAATTGAACGTCATTAAGAATTACAAACTAACTGTCAATTTACATGGAAATTGTTCTTCCAGAGCTATCACATATTTCCTTCAAAGGTGTTACTTCATCAATAGTAGATTAAAACTAACCATCATTAAAGTAGTAGTAACACTATTGCTATTTTAAAGGTGTTGCTATTTTTTAATGGTCCTAATCTTAAAAATGTTAGGAAATAATTTTGTCATATAGTTAACGAAAGTAAATAAATATATTTACTCTTCATTGTGTCTATTTTTTAAATATGATGTTTTTGTAAAATTTAGTGTGGATGTAAATTTCCATTATTCAGGTACTTATTTAATCAAATACAGCTAAGATCACATAAAATTATTTAACTACACACTAAGAGGGTTTCCTAACAGCTTAAAGATGGGCACCATTATCGCAGTGCAAATGGTAACTCCATTGTTGAAGTAATTGTGTAATTAGTTCCAAAAAGCTCTTCCAGAACAGTTTGCACCTAATTTGAAAGTAAGTGTTTGCAATTTCTAATATATTTGGGACCCACAGTTTAAAAAATCAAACAATGACATACATATAGAAAAAAACACTATTTGCACCATTTTTTATCAACAGATTTCAAAAACTAAATGAAATGTCATTTAAATAATATCAGTTATAATTTGTACTCACTGGTAAAAATTAGATTGATAATTGTAATTTCCTGTTAAAAAAAATAATAAAAATACAAATATATAGTGATAAATCTCGAGTTTTTAGTGTTAGAAAATCAGATCTACTGCTCAAATCAGTGAATAATGCTTGAACAAAATCTAATCCTTCACTTTTATTAACATATCAAGATTAATTAGAATAAATCATTTACTGACTGAGATGAAGAAATTTGGTTAATTTTTTTTTTAAACATTTAAAAAACAGTTCACTGCAAAATATGAAAAAAATTAAATTCTACTAGACTTTAGAATACACAAAATAGATGCATACTTCCAAAATATACAGAAGGTGACAATATGATCACACATTTGATTAAACCAGGAAGCATAAAAACACAGATTTTTCATAAATGTTGCATTGGCTACTATACAGAACCTTACCTTATCCAGATTATCAGCCCTAAATGAAAAATTCTACACAAACAAAATATCCGGTACAAATTAATGGCTTCGTACTCGAACTAATAGATGACATGTTACATAAAACACAGAACATCAAATATAGACAGGCTAAGAGGAAATACGTAACACTAAATGACATCAAACATCCTTAAATGACACAAACAAAATTAAAATTAAGACTTAAAAGATCAGATTTCAAAATAACAAGGAACACACTGATAAGCACAGTAATCTGGTGTATGCAAATTTGACTGCAGTAACTGTATTGAATACTAAATTAGAAAGATTGAACATACATGGTCACCAATAAATACAAAGAATTCATACAAGAACAAAAGAGAAATAAACTTTATAAATATCCTCGTAGAAACTGGACACTCATTGAATGATATTAATGACAACATGCAAATTTTATATTAAACAAGTAAAAGTCAACTTAATCAACATACTCCATAATATAAAATTTATAAACACACTATACTGGATGAAAACAAGATATTAAATGAACAATATAGATAGAATATAAATTCAGTTACATACTTAAATGGTTCCTAAATTTTTTAAGATGGTAATATTAATAACGGTCCTATCAAATAGTCAACTGAAGTGTAATATGTGCTAAGTGTTGATAATTAGCTCCTGAAGGTCTTTTGAAGAAAAACTTTCGGTAATTTTAATGTTAGTTGTTTAAAATGTAATAATTTTAAATTTGCTATGCATTCAACAGACTGATTATTCTTATTATTTAGGTACAACTGAGAATGACAAATGTGTAATCTACTTCAAATTGCACCACTGATGTCTTTTTCTGGTATATACTTCCGTTCAACATTCGACGTACTGTGTAATTTTAATTAAAAACTGGTGAAATAGTTCATATTATTTAAGTTGAATGATATCCTTCTGTATTTATAGACAGTCTACACGGATAAAAATAAAGCATAATATTATTCTGTAGAATATACGTAAGAATGTCAAAAAATAATTATTTTATTTTTCGTAATTTCAAGAAACACTAAGCAAACACTCATGGCGAAAAAATGTACTAAATACAATTACTCTAATTTTTTCTCCAAATCTACTTTTATTACAATATATATTCAGCAATTGTCTGATGAAACTAATAACCCCAAATCAAAAAACACTGTCACCATCCATTCAAAACTACGTTTCCATCATAAACAAACTGCTATCTTAATCACAAATATGATCCAGCATTCGTTATACAGTAATAGTGAGAATATCTACGTGATAATTCTTTATTGCATGAGAGTACTTTTATTTTATAATTAATGTGGTACTCTACAAAGACAAGTTTAAGTCATAACTTTAAAAAAAGGAAAAATTGAGAGATTTTTATCAATGGTCAAAAGTAAACTCTATGCTTCATTCTATTTCTTTGTAGTGGTATATACTGCTAGACATCAAGGGTGTGAGGTTGCTGTCTGAGTAAAAACGTGGATATCGTATTAATTATATTTTAAAAGGTATGCAGATTGTTTGCTGTAATTTTTGGCATTTTGTTGAAGATTTTGACTTCTTAGAGCTTTACAGGTTTAAAGTTCTTACACCGTGTATAAATTCGAAATTTATGGCAGTTGCATTAACCTCAATCGCTAAGCCGATAACGTATGAAATGTTAATAATTATTTTGTATTTTACGTGTATTTTTTTGAAAGTAACTGCCTTGAGATTTTTTTTGTGTAGAGCCTTTTTTTTTTAAAAACGTATTTGCAAACGTACATTTTATTTTTGTATGTAAATTCAAAAACGTTGATTGATTTCTTTGAAATGTTGAATAATGTCCTATTTTGGCATTGTTCATATTTCCGCATAATTTGAAAGAGAAAAATAGGATTACTTTTGGTAATTTATCAGAAATTTTACTGATGGACCAGCTGTTTACTGTATAAATTTTTTTTTTTGTGTTAAAGCTCTTTAAGTGATTTTCTTCCAGTAACACTCTGAAATTACTTAAATGTATAGAATTTTTTGAAAGACATTTAATATTTCAAATCTACTATATCTTTGAAAGATATACTTTGCCCTTTAACTATTCACACTTCGACAACAGTTTAGACTAGAAGCATTTATAAATAAAGAAATTCTTTATTTTTATTGGAAGATAATATATACTATATAGCATTGATGAATTTGGGGACGACAATTTTAATTCATGAAAAATAAACTAGAACAGTTGATAATATTTATAAAATTGAACATTACAAATTTACCACAAATACAATAATATGATTAAAATAATTACTTCTTGGAAACAAAGATAGGATTTGCTTTTATTTCAAGACAACTTATCCTTATACATTTCGCTTGTTTGACTTTTGCTGTATATCTTTGCTAATCTCTTCCAGTGAAAAGAAAAAACTCACCACTCCCTAGTAGTGTGAGTTAATATTTATATATATATATATATATATTTGAAGGTAATAATTGAGTAATTAATCAAGCTTGGTATTATTCCTTTTTGTTACTTGCTAATTGTTTAACCTCAAATAACAATATAATGATAAAATATAAATCTAAACAGATAATCCTAAAATTGTACACTTAAAATATGATTTAATTAACGTATTCAGAACTAGAATACGGAGCTACTTAGTGCTCAAATTTATTTATAGTTAGTAGGACATTTAATTATATTTTTACTAGCTCTTCATAGAAATCAGTCTTTGGAATAAAATCTGTGTTTGTACAAAAAATTGTAAACCAAATTATTCAGATATATGTATTATTTCTTTTCTGAAATTGTTTTTTTTTTTATCTTATCTCTTATTGTCATGTCACAAGCTAACAATGTTAGTGTAGTGTCTATTATTATTTTTTAGTACTTTTGTATTTATTTTAATTCTCTATTTAAGATTAGTTTGGTGTTATACATGTAATCTGTGCAGTGGTATTTTGTAATTCAGTTATAAGTTTAAAAAAAAGCTAGGATTGTATTTATAAGGAGTGTGCTTTAGTCAGTATGACATCTTTATTAATTATACCATAGAGCCATTGTTATCAATTATATTACCGTTTGAGTAACTTTAAAACTTTTAAAGAATATTTTTTAGGAGCCCAGTTACATGATCAAAATTATTGACAGAAGTGTAATGTTGGAATCATTATCACCAGAAAATATATTATGTTTAAATACTTTAAAAAGTTTTACATGATTGAATATAAATGAATTTTATTGCACTTAATACACAAGGGACCATCTTCAGAAATGATTTTAAAAGGATTAGGAAGATATTTGTTAAAATATTTGATATCTTAAACTTAAAGCTGGAGTTCTTAGCACCGTATGAATAATTTTTTTTTAATTTGTACAAGGTATCCAACTTTTTTCTTATTAATCCCTTGTTTGTTTGGCCTTTTTTTAAAATAATTTCTGAAGTTTAGTAGGGATTCTATTAACTGTGTCCTCACCTGTCCTGTAACCATATAATAATCTGATGTAAAATTTAAAGAAAAAAATTTAATTTGCTGATGTATTACAGCGATTACAATAGGTTTATGTGGCAGTGCCAATTGACACCTAGCGGTAAAAATAAAGTCACTGCTTATAAAATACTGCATATTAATAGAATTCTGATTTTAAAAAAAATACATATCAAACTCATGGAGACAAACAATGTACTTATTTGAGTTATTTGGGCAAAAGTTTTAGCATAAATTAAAATTTATCCATCAACAGTTGGCACTCCCACATGACCATAAGTGGTTAAGTTCAGATTACACATGCTTGAAGCGAGCATATACAATACCATTATGACATTGCAGAGGAGAAAATACAGTCCAGCAAGATGGTGCTCCACCCCATTATAGCAGTTTGTCTGCGCTGTATTAGACATAGGATTTTTAACTAAGTGGATCAGAAGAGAAAAGCCAATCTCATGGCCACCACAAAATCTAGACATTACACACCCCCACTTATGTGTTTCTTATGTGATGATAAGTGATGGGTTTAATCAAGACGTTTGTAACATGACCATCTGTTGGAGATTTTAAGCACAGTCTGCAAGGAACTATTATATCAGCCTGATGGTGAGGATATAACGAAAAAGTCATTTGGGCTACTGCAGAGACACAGATTAAAATCTGGTATGCAAAAACAAAATTTAAGGTCCATGGTCTATATTCATTTAAGTTAATTTTATATTTATAAAATTGCATTTAGAACCCAGGAGTTCTTTTACAAACACCCATACTGTGCTTTTTGCATACTGTGGTAAGTTTGTGTGATATCAGATATAAAAATTATTGGAAAGAATGAAAGCTACGTACAATTTTCACCTTTCTACATACTGTAATCACTGAAATTGGAAACAGGTATATTATGTAGGTATACTCATAATTCATTGTAAATATTCAGTAACATTTGGAAAAACAATTTATTGAAGCACTTGATCCTTAATGAATAAAAGAGATATTTAATCTTTGGATCAGCCTGATGTTTAAATGTGTACTTATTCCAAGGGAGTCAGGTTAATTATATAAACTATATATTTACAAGTTTAGTATATTTGAAAACTAAAGAATCATTCCCAAGTGATTTACTTAATTCATTCTCTGAAACTATCAATAAGTTTTTTGGTATTATTTTAAACTTCATCTCTACTGTCTGTTTTACTTTGTATTACATGCAATTAAATTAATCAATTTTTAGAGATCTGTTAAAACATTCTTACATTTTTCTTAGAAGATGAGGCCCTGATGAGTCATCGGTGAAAATTATTGCAGATTATATATAATGCAAATTATTTAATTGTATTTTCATTTTCAAATACCATTTCTTTACCTTTGAAGTAATTGTTAATAATTGCTCTCCACATTTTCTTATTCAGCTTATGAAAATGAGCGTACTGTGTTTTTCTTTGCATCTGAAGTCCAACGTAACAAAGATTATAAAAAAAGTATAGTTTGAATATTTAATGTGATATTTTCTTATAATTATTTTTGAGCATTTCTTGAATGTGAAGTTATGTTGTAATGAAATTAAATTGCATGCATTTACACAAAAGTGAATGAGAAATAAAATTATGTTTTCCTTTTTTTTTTTACCATTATTCTAATTTCAGACTCAATAGCACAGATATAATATGCAGAATCTAAAGAACTCTTAAGGATCCATCAAACCTTATTGTTAAGAGAGTTTGCATTTCTGTGAGAAACAGATAGTCATCATACTATAGATTCTGTTATAACAAGTGGGTTTCTGAAAAGCCAAATAAAGGAACAGTTCCTAAAAGGAAGCAGCAGCATTTTCAGTAGTTGCTAAGGGGTCTAATTAATTAATAATGATTCAGCCGCAAAAGAAACTTAAAATGCTGGGTATGCTAGGCTTTGTTTGTTGCACTGTTGTAAGCTGTAAAAAACTAATAATTTAAAAAATACTTGGTTTCATAATTTCTTACAAAATATGATGCCCTCTGAGGTAAAGTATTTTAGAGCTAATTTAGTTCCACTGTTTAAGTGGGAACTACTTAACATGAGTTATTAGAAAACTTAAGTACATGATAGCCTTCAAGTTTGATTGTAGAATGTCAAAAATCTACAGAGTAATAGGTCAGGCAATTTTGAGAGGAAATTGATAGATTAAATTTATATATCGTAAGAATTTTAAAGTAACATGAAAAGAGAAGCAGAATTGATCAGGTAATGTATTGTGTCTGATCTCTGAACAGTGACAAAGTTACACTGCTGCCATTTTCATTCTACTCTTGAGAATATACTATAAATTAGTTCCTCATTAAGGTCTGCTTTATTTTACCATGCAGCAAACAATAACAATCTCAAACTGTGCATTACCCTCATTTAAAATCACATTTTGTTGTACATATTTAGTTAAGAATTGATTTTTATTTATATTAGGCTACTAATTATGGAAGTATTTTATTGCAGTTATCTCTTTGATTTGGATTAATTTTTTTTAAATTCCGTTTTCAGACATTTATTTTATCTCTGTGCTTATATTATAGGTAGTACCATGTCTGGGCGAGAAGGTGGAAAGAAAAAACCACTGAAAGCACCTAAAAAGGAGAATAGGGAAATGGATGATGAAGATAAAGCTCTGAGAGAAAAGCAGAAAGAAGAAAAGAAAGCATTGGCTGAAGCTAAAGCTAAGGCATCTCAGAGAGGGCCACTGGTGGGAGGAGGAATAAAAAAATCTGGGAAAAAGTGACAAAAAATTAGTTTAAAATACAAGACTTATTTGCTGATGATTTGCTAATGACATTGTTAATTATTTCTTATGATTTGTTGTGTTTGAGTATGGATGTTTAAAACATTTTTTACATTACCTCTATTTATCTAATTTACTGGTGTAACTGTTTTTACCATTAGTACACTTTACTCTTCAGTTTTCATCTGTTGGTCCATGACAATGATTATTTTTCCTTAACTATCATAATTACTAATTGTATTCTGAATTTAATTATATCAATAAAATATAACTGAATAAAAAAGTTTTGTATATTAATTTATGAAATAAAAAATTGTTAAGGATTCAGGAATTTCATTCTTTTATAATGCACATTAATCTTTAATATAGAAGAAAGCTTTCCTAAATAATGTCACACACTTCTTGCAGAATGGTTTTTCATTTTGCAAAAAATAATTATAAGGGATTGAAATTGTAACTGAAAATATTACTTTAAAATATATGTTTTAACCATTTAGATAAATTAATACAGTTAATCTTCACTGTAAGTGCAAAAACAAGAGAAATTTAGGAAAGGTCAGTTAAGTGAAATTCTGAATTAAAAATTTATGTGGCTTTACCCAAAGTTTATGGGAATTCCTTTCAACTGTAACATTGAAAATTAAGTATTCATGTGCTATTTAAACATCTTTTATTTGAAATACTGCAGTTAAATGATAATGCAATAAAAATGTCCTAGTTTCTCAGAATTAATTTAAATACTGTTCATAATGCATTGTAGGTTTCTTTGTGCAAATACAGCAAACTAGCCCCTGCACTTTAATCAGTGGAGCTGTATTGAGCCACATGTTGCTTGCTGAACCTTGATTTCATTACTGTAATCGCCTGCCATCTCTTAAGTGGTAGTAGTACTAAACTGTAGCTATCCATGTTATCATAGGCTGTGGAAGTAGATTTACTGTGTGTGTACTGTTCACTAGCATTGCCAGTTGCCAAAATAGATTCCTAGATGAATCAACCACCCACACTTAAAATGGGACTGGATGCTGAAAGCAGTGGATTTTTGTTGGAGATAGATTTGGTTTAGGGCTTACCACAAACTTCAGGCACAGTCACCTGGATTCTTACTGAACTCGCTTCTCTACCATTAAGCAACCAAATATAATAGACTGACCTGACCTGCTATACGGCAGGGGAGCTATTATTAACTGAGTTTGGCTGAAATATATAAGCTATCAAACCAGATCTCATGCCAGCCTTGTTAGTCCAACCTTTCTAGCTGCCCCTGACAATAAAGGCACAACTCCCATGAGTCCAAATCTCTATTGGTCAATAAACAAATAGCTTTATATCACTGAAAGCTGGGCTATGTGCTTCCTGAATTTAGTTCCCTACTGGGTTCGGCTCCAGCTTGGTTGTTTGAAAACTTCAATTACTAAATTATTGTAAGGGACCTGATGTGAGACTCAAGTTATTACTGATGATGTTGCAGCCATTTCCAGGAGTATTCAGTATCCTTTGTCAGATTAAAAAGAGAGTGAGGTGGTTTCCCACTTCCTTCTTTACCAAACTTTAACTCAAACTACATCAGCATGCCAAGCCCACTAAAATTCAAAATTCAGTTGCTTACAAGTGTCACCTCTATTAACCAAATTATTGACTGAATAGTGAACGTCATTACCTACAGAGAAACTAACAGAATAGTACCTAATGATTAATATTTATTACAGTCATAAGAGACTGTGACATTGTGTATAGAAGTAAATTAATGCATTCCTTTCTGTTATAAATCAATGAATTTTACCTTTTCTGCAGTAGGATGAGCAGTAAGTTACCTATTTTTTACGGACAAGTATAAATATGTAATTTTTTTCTACTATTGACATGATTACATATTTCATTTTGTTTTTATTTCAAGATTTAGTTGCACTCAAAAGATGTTTGGGTCACTTTAAACTTCCGTGTATAATAATTATATAATACTTATTTCCAATGGTTACTAGTGTTTTTACATTTTTTGCCCTCTTCTCTTATCTTTTTACATTTCTTTATTCCATGTGCTAAATGTTACTAGTAACAATTGCATTGAATTTATAGTAAAAAACTGATACTATAGCTAGTTCATCAGTGTTTTTGGGTTTATCTGCTACTGTTGCATTTACTTTGAACGCTTCACAGTTTTCAGTATACACTGTTCAAAGCCAGTTTTTATATATTGATTAATGTTATACATTTTTAATGCCCTTTTGTACTTTTCAAGTTATGTGGTTGGGATTTTAACAAATAACATAATTTTATCAATCATCATTTATACACTGCTGGTTACATTATCTGCATTTTGAATTCTGTTGAATTTGTATTTAGTTCACTTCAATGAATACAGGATTTTTCTTATGTAGGGTTAAAGACAATAGTAGATGGCTTATAATAGAGCCAATATAAGATGGTAATTGGTTTTGTAAAAGGAAAATGTACAAATTAAATTTTTTATGGCTGATTTCAGATTCTTAAGATTGTAAATTTCATTTTAAACACTTTGATATGGGAAAACAAAAAAAAATTATGTTTCCAACTTATGTAAACTGTGATTTATGTTGAGTTCAAATTATGAGCTTTTGCTGTGTATACACAAATTTGAGAAGAAAAATATATAATAATATATAATATATAATAGTAAAATGAAAAGTCCTGCTTCAGAGCAAGAGTCATAAATATCTTATAATTCTCATGTCATTTCTCTAATGAGTTGACTGAATCAGTCATATTTAAAACAAATAAATTAACATTACATTATTAGCCGATATTTCCACAACATGTGGAATGTCTCAGGAAATTGAAAGGTACGAGTATTAAGAAGTAAGAAAAAAAGGTCATCAGTAAAGCTACATTTAATAGACCAGTTTCCAAAATTGCTAAATTTAACACTAGGTGCAGTTCACTGCTTGTAGGTATTTGTTAGTGGTATACTAGATCGTGGATACCGCCGGTGTTCTTTGGTGGTTGGGTTTCAATTAACCACACATCTCAGAAATGGTCGAACTGAGAATGTACAAGACTACACTTCATTTACACTCATACATATCATCCTCATTCATCCTCTGAAGAATTATCTAAACGGTAGTTACCGGAGGCTAAACAGTAAAAAAAAGAAGGTATTTGTTAGTGACTAATGACCATAGCAGTTATCATATTGCTTAATTTAGCTTATTATCAATTAAAAAGCAGTACTGTTAACAGGGTAGGAGAAATTAACAATGTAATAATGAAAGGGATAATTTTACATTATATGTTCAGAATAGTTGGAGAAAAGTTATATAATTTGATTTAAACCAGATGTTAATTTACCATACTGTTCTGAGTATTATTAAAACTTAGTTCTCCAGAAGTATGTAAATAACAAAAATTAAATTAAGCTCCTTTTAATATTATCTTTTATAACTGTATAGGATCACTTTAATCAGTCCATTAATCAAGTCTCTTCAATGGGATTGTTTGGGTCTTGAGGTTCTCCCAGTACTTTTTCATACATTCCGATCTTTATGCCCTTTTTAGTGTTGAAAATGTTCATGTTGTGAGTGTTTTTGTTCTTGATTTTCTAGTTTAATTTTACTGGTGTAAGGCCAATTTCCTTCAGATCCTCTCTTATTTCCGTGATCCATCTGCATCCAGTCTTGGTGTTTTTTGAGTTGAGATTGTACTGTACTAGCTGTTTCAGAAGTCTTGAATCTTGCATCCTCTTTATATGTGCAAAGAATCTTAGTCTTCTGTTAAGCATGGTATCAGTGATGGGTTCTAACTCTTTCTACATGACTTTATTGGACACGGTTCTGCACTGCCCGTCTTTCTGGTATTTTTTATTGATGCAGGTTCTTCCAATTCTTATTTTGATTTTCTGAAGTCTTTTTATCTTTGATTGTTCGTTCAGGTGGAAGAGTGTTTCTGCTACACAAGTGGCTTCTGGTTTATAACTGTGTTGAAGTGTTTTATTTTTGCATTTATTGATAGACATGTTTCATTGTAAGTGTACCAGATTAATTTTTGAGCTTTAGCTGGTTTGTTTCTTATTATTTGGATTGAGGTTTTTTCAGGTTGTTTGTTACTATTTCTCTGAGGTATTTAAATTTGGTTATTATTTTGATTTTATTACAGTTTCTTTTAAGCATATTGGTTTTTAGGGCATAATTTCTGTCTTTTAGAATGATATTTTGAGGCCAATTTTATTTGCAATGTTTTGAAGTTGTAATATCTGGGATTTAGCTTCATTGATGTTGTTTACTAGCAGTGCCAAGTTGTCAGCGAAACCAGGACACAGTTTGTTTTGATTTTTTTGGCCTATTTTTACTTTTGGGGGCATTTTTTGAGCCATTCCCTCATTACCATTTCTAGAGCACAGTTGAATAATTGTGATGAGAGCTCGCCTTTGAATTTTCCCCTTGACTTAGTGTTGATGAGGGTCAGTTTTACCATGTTCATTAATTTGGTATGTAGTCTGAGGTGTCTTAGAATTTTTGGTAGGGATTCTCTGTGAATGCAGACATACACTTTCTTGAAATTTATATATGTTATCACCATGTCTCTGTTTCTTTTCCATTAATAATCCGTTATTAACTTTTACTGAGACTCATGATGTGGTCTGGATAGCTCCTCCAAGGTCTGAAACCAATCTGGTATTCTCCTAGTTCTTTCTCGAGTTGCAAACAGATCCTGTTGAGGATGATTTTTGAAAGAATTTTGTATGTTGTGTCTAGGAGTGAGATTACCCTGTAATTGTTAGGGTCTGTTTTGTCCCCTATTTTGTGTAGCAGATGGATGAGGGTTGTCATCCAGTGTTCTGGTATTTCTTTGATCCAGATGTTGACAAGCTATTGATGAAGGGCAGTTTTTGCTGATCTTCCTGCAAGTTTCCAGATCTCTACAAAAGTCTCATCTCCCACTGCTTTGTAATTCTTCATCTCACTCAGTGCTTGGTAGACTTCTTTTATTGTGGGAGGGTTAATGTTTTCTGGTGGTGTTATTGGGGTTTAGGTGTTGAATTTAGGAATTCCATCGGTTCTTTGCAATTTAGGAGTTTGTTAAAATAATTCAGCTAAAGGTGAAAGCGTTTTAACTATTTGCTAATATTATATCCCTACCTATAAAACAGCTTTTCACTTTTCACTCTAATGGTACTTCCACAGTGTAACCTAACACTGATTGTTTCAAAATTAATTAACGCCACCGTGCATTGCATTACCGAACAGGCCGGAGATGTTTAGAAAAATTCTTATACAATACAAGACTCGTCATAAGATTAATTCTCGAACTCCTGGTCGTAAAAGATTCAACTCTTGAAGGAGGATTCTATTTACGTGGTAAAGAGCTGTTAGGAAATAACTACAGAAGATTAACGAAATGATTGATTTATATAACATTTTGGAATTTTTAGTTTCCTGTCTGCTACAGCTCTAGAAGGGAAAGTATTGTAATTGGTAGAATTTGGGCATATGTGGTTTTCACCGGATCTTGACGTTTTGACACCTAAGGAACCGAAAAAAACAGGATGGACATTTTGCAGATGTTCGTATTTAAGTGTATGTGTGTGTGTGTGTGTTCAGTGTTGGTCTATAAATCACCTTATACCTCCAGAAGTACTGGACCGATTTTGAAGAAACTTTGTCAGATTACTTCTATATATATGGAACATTGATACCATTAAATTTTCAACTTAAAATGTCAAGGGGATGAGGCTGTAGAGTAAGGTCACCCTCAGTATCTTGAGATTTCACCTAATAAAGGTCATATTTTTCTTAGGCGCATTTGTTAACAATTAAAAAATAATTTTATTTGCATAAATTTTTTTTTAATTCGCACCCCCACCCCCAACAAATTCTCTAAACTAGTGGCTAAGTGAACATACCGCGACGGAAAGTCTACTAGTAGTTTTTCTTCAAATCTTCAAGCTAGGAAGTGTTGTTAATTAAAATTCAATTCCTTTTATCTTATTCTATGTCAATCTACAACACGGAATTATAGCTTGTTCTGTTCGTAAAATACTAAATAAAATCGGTCCATCGTCTCAAAAGTCTACTTACATCATGCTTACCAAGCTGCTTATAACAAAATCTGTTGAAATATTCAATTTTCTCCTAGCCTTTTATATGCTTCTTCTAGGAAATATTTGCGACACCTTTCAACTGATATAAGATTAAATTCTGTCTAGTCTACTGAGCATCTTTAAATGGCTCAATAAAAGCGTCACATCTTATTTCCTTCTATACTACCTACTATCCTTACTTCACTACTGCACATTAAAGTGGGAACTGGTCGTTATTTTATAAAACCTAAGCTTTGTTTCTTAATGCGTTTTATTATCAAAGTTCTTTATAGAGTTCCAACAACGTTTGAAACGTTAAAAGTTTCTTATTCATACCTCTCCATCGCTCATATTCAATATGACAACAGATTTACTTAAAAAATGATGACACCCTTTTTAGAATAAATCTTCTATACCACTTTTATATCTGATTAAATGGTAGAACAAAGGCCTTTTTGCCTTTATTCTAGGATATTCTTAGACTTAATATAGTTATTTATTAAATAAATATTATACTCGTATTTAATTACTGACACATCTTTTAATAAGTTTGAACATTAAAAAATGAACTCATCAACAGTTTTTTGAAATATTGTCACGTTATCAGTGTCGTTAATCATTTATCAGTTCATTGGGACGTAACCGAGAACGAAATTACTATTGTTAGGATTTAAAAACATGGCGTGAATGCGCCCATACAGCCAGGAAGTCCTTTAAGTTACTGCAAGAGATTTAGTGTGTATATATATACACGAGGTGTGTGAGAAAAGTAATGAGATTAGTAACACTGCAAGCGATCTGGCAACGCTGTGTCTACCGGTCTGTGCTAGACCGGGTTGTTCATCCCTTCCACATGCTCAGTACGAGTTTCAACTTCGTTCAGCCAACACATTATTTTTGACAGCGCCATCAGTGAAGTGGTGGTTTTGTTGTGTTACGAAAATGGAGCATCGGAAATTAGAGCACCGTTGTGCAATAAAGTTTTGTGTTAAACTTGGGGAATCCGCAAGTGTGACCCTTGGCAGTTAAATTTAAACACTTTCACCGTTCATCAAATTTTGACAGACGATTTGGACATGCGAAATTGGTGCCGAAAAACCTCACTACGGAACAGAAGGACAATCGAAAAAACGTGTGCGTTGATCTTCTTCAGAGGGTTGACAATAACCAAGAATTCTTCAATCGTGTGATCACAGGTGATGAATCCTGGATATTTGAGTACGATCCTGAAACAAAGCGGCAAAGCGAAGTGTGGCACACTCCGTCATCTCCTCGACCGAAAAAATGTCGAATGAGCAAATCAAAGATCAAAACCGTGCCGATTTGCTTTTTTGACAGTGGGGTATCGTGCATAAAGAATTTGTTCCTCCAGGATAAACTGTCAACCAAGTGTTTTATAAAGGTGTCCTTGAAAAGCTCAGGAAAAGAGTGATACGCGTGAGACCAGACATTGCAGACAAGTAGATGCTTCATCACGACAATGCCCCGTCTCACACGGCCATTTCCATCAGGGAATTTTTGACCTCAATACGCATTCCTACGGTTCCTCAACTACCCTATTCACCTGATTTGAGTCCTTGTGATTTGAAACATGTCTTAAAAGGACGTCATTTTGGAACTCTGAAGAACATTCAAAAGACTGTGACCGACCAGTTAAAAACCCTACCAGTTGAAACCTAACAGCGCTGCTACCAGGAGTGGGAACAACGACTCCGCCGGTGTATAGCTGCCCAAGGGAACTACTTTGAACGGGATAATATTGTTGTTTGAAAAAAATAAAAACTTTGGTAAGTAAAAAGTCGGTCTGATTACTTTTCACACACACAGACGCGTGGTGCTGAGGTTATGCCGTCGACGGCAATTCCAGCATCATGTTGCGTGAGGAGTGGTTTTTTGGTGAATCCCACTGCAGTAGGAGGTGAACCCCACCCACTCAGTATGTACGGGCTATTGGGCATTTGGTTAAGGCAAATTTTCCCACTTCCGACGTAAAACAAAAAAAAGAAGATTTTTCCCAGATGAAATCATATGTAAGGAGTTGTGGCCACCTCGTTTTTTCAGACTAAGCCCATCGCATTTTCACTTCTGGGATTATGAAAAAAGTAATGTTTATAGAGCATATCCACACAGCCTCCAAGAATTTCAGACCAATTCGTGATTTCACTAAGAATATTCGACTTGAACAACTTGCGAGAATCTTCGAGAACAAAAAGAACCGCGATGAAAATATGTTTAGATGCCCACGAGGATCATTTCCAACAACTTCTGTAAGGTAAGTCGATGTTTCATTCTTGCATGGCAAGGGTTTCATTAATACAATACAAGGGCACTGTTACTTTTCGAACGCTGTGTATTTTTTTTAGCTAATTTAAAAAGAATTATACAAAAATATACTCGGTAGCAACACAAAAAAACCTTATATTATTATTGAGAATTTAATTCCTGAATGAGCATTTTTTCAATATATATCAAAGAACATAAAAATAAAGGCATAATCTTAATTCAAAGGGAAAAATAAAAAAGTGATCATCCTCAAATAATTAAAAAATAAATGACTTACCAAAAGTACAAAAAGAAATGAGATAAATAATTTTTAAAAAATACTAACTTTAAATCAATGTTATAAATTTAGTAAATTCCTTTACATTTTCATTTAAGTACATCAGGCTGATACTTGAAGCTTCACTCACTTAGCTTTGCTTTGATCAACAGCGAATGTAAAATATGTTTTGCATCACAATTATTTAGGCCTACACAAAATCGCTTTGTTGTAACAAAAGAGGGACTACATGCCTTGCATCCCTGGTTGATACATCCAATACTTCAGTATAGTCATTAAAGCGACATTATAGCCTGCAAATTTACTAAACAGCCTCTCACTAAACAGCAACCACTCTTAGTCTTAAACAATTGTGTTACGCAAAATGTACTGGTATACCGAGTAGAATGAAACGTTAGTAAGTTTTTTTAACTTGAGGGGTTCGCCTTTTTTTTTTAAATCAAACTTCTAAAACTTATCGATCTAATTGAAAATATTTAAAAAGTATTAATTTATTAAAATTAAAGTATACTAAATTAATGGAATTATTATTAAATTTTAAATAATGTAAAGATACAGATTACAACCGATTTCGTATACGAGTAGTGTGCACATCTTTTTCTTTCCACTGTGAAGTCTCTTAAAATAATTTCAATGGATCAGAACCCATTAAAATCATTTAAACAGCTAACCATCTATTCATTATAATGATACATAACCGTCTATACTATTCTGTGTTAATAGTAACAACTAATTTATAAAATTCATTCCACCGATCAACATTTAAAACGATTCGATCACTACCGTAAAAAATGTTGAGTTGTTTTAATTCCGCAAACTTCCACGGTAAAGTTATTTGTAACATTAATGTTTTTTATCAAGTCCAGTATCTTTTATTATATAAAAGAAATGTTTTGGAAACGGATAGATGAGAACAGTTTGTGAACCTAGTACCCCGATACATCAACTCGACTACTAGTTGGCGATGACTACTCATCGCAAATCAGGTGATTTCGAAATTGAGAGTTCTAGGTTCAAATCCTGGTAAAGGCAGTTACGTTTACACGGATTTGAATACTAAATCGTGGATACCGGTGTTCTTTGGTGGTTTAGTTAACCACACATCTCAGGAACGGTCGACCTGAGACTGTACAAGACTACACTTCATTTACATTCATACATATCATACTCTGAAGTAATATCTTACAGCGGTTCCGGAGGCTAAACAAAAAAAGAAAGAGAACTACTAATTGGCAAAGACGCCATTGATCACGATCAAACTTTGCCGTCTACAGCTATGAATCTTTAAATCAAGCAGCTGCAGTTCTACACGGTCATACTTTGCGATCTGCAGCTGTGGATCTCTATTTTCCAATTGCACGACTCCCCCACTAAAGTAGAGTTAATAACCAAAATAAAGAGAATTGGAGAGAAAGGAATAATTTACAGGAACGACCCTTTGTAACCTCGCGACTTCAAATCAGCAACACTCATTGGCATATAGCTATGTCAACTCGCTATAAGACGTTAGTAATCTGTTAATATCGAACATGTCTTTATAAAAAAAAAATTTTCGTATAAGCACACCTACAGTAGTAAAAAATTCTTAGTTATGTACTTGTTGTTTTGTAAAAACGGTAACTGTGAGAAGTTTTAATCGAAAGTAATTAGTTTTAGTATTATACATTTAAGTTAATAAATTATTAAAATATTTGACAAATTTTTGATGACACCTTTTTACTGAAAATAATTTCATTTATAATGAATAATTTAATGGACAAATAGACTGCTTACATTTTGTATTTAATAGTATTTAACTATTAACAGACTACTGTTATCAACACGTTTCCCTGTTTCACTATCTTTTTCTTCCTGCTTACGACAAAGCTCGTTATCAGTTTTAATTTTTCCACTACACATCTGATCTTTTTCACAACCTTTTAAAAACTATATTAACCGTGTTTTCTTTTTCAGTAACATAAAACGGTAACATACTCGTAACTTTCACAAGATCCCCCTCATTCAAAGATATGTGTAGAGTTTTTAATCGATATACAAATACTTTAATCATCTCTTTATATTATTTTTATTATACATAGGAAAAATATTCACCCTTGAAAAAATTTTATCTTAATTATTAGATAAAACTATTTTTACACAATTCACTAGGTATAAATTCTTAACTACGTGGATCGTTCAATAATAATTAGAGACAAATGACTGTAGATAAAATATTATTTATTTAACCTCGATGAAACTAACCCTAATTTTTACAATAATACCCAATATTTAGGCTGTATTTATCCTTTTATACTTAGTTATTACTTTTTTATATATACTTTTTACTGTTTTGTACGAAGTAAAGGACGTATTATGATCGCGGAAAATCTCGGTTTTCAGATTTCAACGAAAATATCCTTTTTGACCATCACTGAATCAATTTTTATTAGTTTCGGCGTGACGTCTGAACGTACGTATGAATGTGTGTCGCATACTGGAAAATCAATTAGCCGTAGGATGTTAAAATTTTGGATTTAAGACTGTTGTAAAATCTAGTTGTGCACCTCCCATTTTGATTGCAATCGACTTGACCAAAATTGTCCAAAAAAACCCCAAAATCCAAAAACGTTTTTCTTAACTGCAGAAATAATCCGTCATCGAGAGCTTTTCAACGATATATAATGAGCGATTTACGATAAGTATTTATCATTATTATTTTACGATAAGTGATTTGCGATAAGTATTTTCACCGGTCCAAAGTTATAGCCAAATAAAATTTTAATTAATGAAATATTTAGATCTTATGGAAAGGCAAATCGGTACGAATTCGACTTTATTTTCTTTTTTTAACTTTTTTATTTAAATATATTGATTGATTTATTAATAATAATTTAATAATAACAATAAAATATATATATATATGAAAAAAATCTGAAGTTATTAGTGAAATAAAATTTTATGTACTTTTAAAAATGTGTAAATGTAATTTAACAGACGTACAAGGAAGTCATTTGATGTCCACATCAGATTTTTATATTTAGTCGCTATGTTTCGGCATTTCCCATGTTTCTCTGAAATTTCTTATTTCAATAATAAAGAATCGTTCACGTTGGTATTTGAGCTACTCATGTAACGCATTCACGACCGGTACATTGTTCTCAAACTTGGTGAGACCAACTTGGTCTTTAAGAGACCAAACAAAAAATCATCTCCAGTGGTACGAGATCGGGATTTTAAGGTGAATAAAGCACTCTTCCAACCCGATTTTTAAATTGTTTCTCGTATCTTTTCAGCGGCATGGTGCGAGTATTATCATGGAGAAGAAATAAAAGAAATCAGGATGGGTTTCTTCTCATTACGGGAACCACTTCCTCATTACCTCCTCGTACCTTCTCTTTACGGGTTTCACTTTAATTTCAAGCACGTCACAAACAGTATTAGCTGTTCACTGTTTTTTTTTCATCCGAATAAACGCAATAAATTGGCCTTTATGAACCCAAAACACCGTAAACATTACCTTATCGGCAGACGAGTAAGTTTTGAAATTTTTCCTGGCAGGCGAACTCGAAAGTTTCTATTCCATAATTTGACGTTTAGATTCCGGCTCAAAATGACGAATCAAAGTCTCATCACATGTTTATTATGTGATTTTTAAAACCGTTGTTCAAGTCACTAAAAACAGATGTTCAAGTTTAAATTCGGAGAGCTTGTGATTTTGACCCGATTCTCTTAGTACCACTTTGAACACGTTTTGCGGTAATTCATCTTATCATGATAATGGAATGGATAGCGCCAATTCTCCGTTACTATTTTTATTAATTTCCCAAATTTCTACCTCCGTTTTTTTGCGCATAAGATCATTAATATGATTTTGGAAAGCGTAAATTGAAAAGTTCACTTCTATGCTGTCAACCAATTGTTCGCGTTACGGTTAAAATGTTTATTTTTAATAAAAAGTAAAAGGGTTTTGTAATTCTTTTGTTTTTTAAATAAATCGTATTCTTTATTTTTACCAAATACGCACTAATAAATTAACACATTGACTGCACACTTCTAATGTAATAAATACTGTATATAGCTTTACTGTGTTCTCCATATTAAAATTTATTTTATTACACTTCCCGTTATAATCAACTATCAATAATGAATGAGTATCATGATGACACCAGAATTAGATTTACTAAATGGGAATTCTTAAGTCGATCGATTAATAGGAAGCGCTAAAAAATTTATTCTAACTTTTGATTTGAAAATCCAGAATTTAAGTTAAATAAGAGCATTAAAAATATATGTAAGATGACAGATTACTGAGGTTCGAAAAATCAAAACCCAACCGGTAAATTTTACTTTTTTATCACTACTATCCTACATTTAGACGAATATAGAGGAAAAGCTATTTCGAATATAAAATAACAAATATAAATATGTACATTTTCAAAATTACTTCTACAGAAGACAAAATAATTTTATTTAGGAAAAAAGACGGTTCAATAAAATAAAGCAGTAGAATGTTTGGTTTTTTTTTTTAAGTTACAGTTATAATATTACTAAAATAAGTCGTAAAAATTACGTGTTTATAGAAGAAAGTCGAAGATTATTTTAAACCTAATTTTGTCTGGAACATCCGGATCAAAGATAGGATAAAACGATAAAAACTTACTTAATTACATCACTGAAGAAAGCGTATTTTAAGATCAAAAAAGAGAGAAGGAAATAGTAAAAAAATTTACATTAAATATGATTTCTGTAACCGTCGGTAACAAATTATATTAAATCCGTAAATACAATTACGCATGCAAATTTCCATTTGGAATAAAATAAATACAAACGAAACTTCGATATTTGTTTTATTTTTATAATATCGAATCGTCTTTATTTTAATCTTTATTATTAGGTTATAAATTCTTTTTTGTATAATCGAAGGCAAAATTTATTTTAAAATAATATTAATCTGCTCATCTGTACTTATAAAACAAATTTTCTTGATTGAACGGTTTATCAACATCCAGCAAAAAGTACTGAAGATAAATGAATAAAAGTTTATATAAACGTGCGGTTTAAATGCACACTAAGAAAGGATTTCTTGATAATCCGTGTTAACAAGGGTTAAAATGGATTTTTAATTTTTTAAAACCTGGCTATTTTCATTAATTTCTCGGTAAAAATGAAGATATCAACTTGATTTTTGGTGTGCGTAATTTTCATGTAAATAGCTAAAAACAAATTTCAAGATTTTTCGAAATTCGATCTTAAAACGAGTGAAGTGAGGTAAAAAGTTTAAACAATCGTTCTAGTTTTTCCCCATTTCCGACTATACTAAATGGATATTCACTAGATTTATGCTTGCAAATACTCTTCACGTAAATTTCTAAAAACCATTTTCGGGTTTGTTAATTTCAATTTTTTAAGGGCTACGCCGGTGTACGGCGCGGCGGCTCAACCAGCACAGCAACTGTTGCTGTATATGCGACGCGACTGGCTGCACCTGCCTCCGGTTACTTGACTAAAAAATAAAAATAATTAAAAAAAAGAAACGAAGCACATTCAACTCCTAGTGGTATTTGTCGAGTAACGCTAAGAAGCGGCCGAAATACACTTTTAACCGGTTATAATGTTATTAGTGTAATTAATATTAATTCATATTAATTAACGTTTAACGTAACGTATAACGTCAATAAAATGATCGTTTTCAAGTTTATTTTTTTTCTTTATAGAGCAATGAAAAAGGAGAAACAAATGATTGAAATTGACAAGCTTAATAAAAATTTTAAACGTGAACAGAAGCTTTATTTGATAAACGTTTCAAACCAATAATAAATCCTATAAATGAAATTAAAGAAAAAATGTATAGACCCAGACAACCTCCACCTAAAACCGATGGAGAAATTTATGTAGACAGAGTAGGGCGTGAATTGGGTGATAGATTGGCGGCTCATTTACAAAGACATCAAGATAAATGTGAACAGAGTTTATTGGAACAAGATTCAGAAGAAGAAGAAGATGTAGCCTCTTCTACATTATTATCTGAACAAACAACATTACCGCTATATTCTTAACAATCTCAAGAATAACAACCTAGAATATATACAAAATATACGCCTATATTAGAAGACAATGATACTGAAATAATTAATCCATACTTGGAAACGTTAAAAACTGGTCAAAAAGCATCTCTAGACCATGTATATGGTGTAAATGATAAAAATACAGATACTTGTACTTCGGGCGACATTAAAATTGAATTTAAAGGCGATAAATTCATTTGGGGGATTTCATTTAATGAGCCACACCAGGTCTTTTAGAATTTTTGTTTTATAAAAATCCAGACTTGAAAAAGGTTCACACAGAAGATCTGAAGGTTTATGGAGAAATGTTGAAATATACTGGTACTCATTTGATGGAGCGACACGATACACATACAGTCAAATCGAATAAATCTTTTAAATATAATGAAGTGATTAGAAAATTTTTTCCTATTAAAAAATCCCGTTTACCCAATATCCCCGTATAAAACACCATCCACGTCTTTAGTGGTTCTGGGTTGTTGCACGCACAATTCAATTATAATCCAGTATATTTATACTGGGACGATCCAAACGAATTGATTGATAGATTGTATACACTTGTGGGTGAATATGATGCTGTAAACAAGACCGTTTCAAATGAAATCATATCCATAATTAAAGAATTGAAAGATTTTGAATAGGTTTTTAAATGTTTATTTTACATTTCTTTATATAGAGAAATGTCGCGAATAAAATTAGGTAAAGGTCGTCGACGTGGAGAACGAGGTTTTTTACTCCACCAGAAGGAAATTTTGACGTAAAACATCATAGATTGTGTAATGTATCCGATCCTATCGATGAAAAAGATGCGTTGAATTTTAAACGATGTAAACTTATGTTTGAGGAATATACAAACAGTCTCGGTGAAAAGTTTGTGGGTTTAGAACGATTAAATCATGAAATGACACCATCTTGATGTAAACATTAAAAAGTATATAGAGGATGAAAAAGTGAAACTTGCAGATGCAACTGTTGAATTTATGAAAGATTTCCTCGAACCTCTTAAAGAAAAATATGCCAAGTATATAGACGATGAATTAAACGGTCGCATTACAGAAGATCTCATCGCGAACCAAATTAAATCCATTGTCGGAGCAATGATTCGAGAAAATGAAATGACTAAATTAAAAGTACTCGATAAACCATGAAATATTTTGGTGGTTCGAATTCGAGAGACCAAATGATTCGGTTTCTTTCTAGTTAAAAGCCGTAGTATCAATAATTTATTTAAATTGAAATTAAATTTTTTATATATAGACATGAAGAAAAAAGGCGAGACAGACAAAAACCCAAAAAGACAGACTAAGAAAAAAGGTCGTGGTATTATTGGTTCTATGGTGAATAAAGCTGTAGAATTATTACCAGTTGAAGCGAATTTATCAGGTTACAATTATTGTGGTCCTGGCACGAAATTGGATAAAAGGATAAAACGCGGAGATAAACGCGTTGTAGCTAAAAAAGTAGAACTTAAAACTAAAAAAAATAAACAAAAGCTTACAACTAATATCATAGCTAAAATTTATTTTTAAAAAAGACTTAAAACCAGTATCACAGCCATAAAACTAAAATTAGAAATAAGCGTTAAACCAAAAACGTAAAATCGAACTAAAACTAAAAACAATTTAGCAAAGTCAAACAGGGGTGTAAAGAGCCCAAACTCGGATTAAGGGAAGACTAAAAAATTAACATAAAAACTAAACCTAGGTTAAAAATAAAATACTAAAATCTAAAACTTACAACACTGATAGACAAAAGAAGATGTTTTTAATGTTTCTCTAAGTGTGATACCATTTCCAGAATTGATTTTTTGCGTACATTACAGATCCATTACAGATTATGGCCATACTTGTGTTAGAATAATTTCGCTGATGCTTTTCTTTTATAAATAGCTTCGGGCACATCCGGAATTAATGTCCAACAGTAATCGGCTAGCATGTTAGTATTCCATTTTCCTTTATAGCGGCTTTTCATCACCGAAATGTCTTGGTGGAAACGTTCACCGTATTCGTCACTAACGTCTCCGAGGTTGTCCGGTAAAAACTCCAGACGTGAGTGAAAATGTATTTTCAAAGACATATTAGATATTTTAGCTCTGAATGAAGTAAGAAGTTGATTAACAATATCGTAGTAATTGTCGGATTTTTGTTTGCCGAGAAATGTTTTGCAAACGTCTTTAAATTAAGCCCAAGCTGCACTTTCTACGTTATTTAACATCGAGTTAAATACATCATCTTTGACCAGTTCTCTTATTTAAGGACCAACAAATATTACTTCTTTAATTTTTCCTTCACTTACATTTGGAAATTTCTACCTGATGTACAAAAATCCGGGACTATCCTTCTTCATTGGTTTTATAACATTTTTCATTACTCCTAGCTTGATATGGAAAGGGGGTAAAAATATATTTTTGGATTCAACTAAGGGCTCACGAACAATATTTTTCCCATTTGGAGTTAACTTGTCTCGTTTCTTCCACTCTTTGGTAACATAATGTTACCCTAGCTCGGCTATCCCATTCGCAAAGAAAACACATGTACTTAGTGTAGCCTAACTCATGCCTAACAAAATAGCTTAGTTATAACTTCCAAATCACCACATATGTTCCGGCTATGTTTTTTATAATTTATTTTTTCAACAACGTCTTTCATCATATCGTATGTCGTATCATATCGTCATCGTATCGTATGTCTCTTTCAAATTAATACCATAAGCGATTGGTATCGAAGGATATTTGTTACCGTTGCGTTGTAGAACCACTTTAAACTATACTTGGACGAATCTATGAAAAGGCGCCAGTCCTCAGGTTTATGAACTTGTCCTAAGTACAACATAAGCTCATCGATATTTCTGCAATAAACCAAATTATTTTCATCAATAAAGTACTGAGAAAGTACTTTTTGTCGGCTTCGAAAGCCCGAAATATTTGTATTTTTTGAAGTAAATTCTAACCTTGCTGTTTTGATCCTAACAGTTCAGCTTGATTTTTTGATAAATTTAAATCCCTAACCAAGTCATTTAATTCACCTTGTGATATAATATGTGGCTTATTGAAAGATAATTCAAAGTCAAAATCGTTGTTGTCTTCTTCAGTACTGCCTGATTCTTCATCGCTGTTTCGAAACATATATTCACAGGTGGCTCAGGAACTGGAATAATTTCACTGTGAGATACAGGCCTGATTGCAGATTGGAATGAAGGATATTTTACAGTATGTTTAGAATTTTTAGAAATTTGCAGACACACTTGTTAAACAAAAGTAACAGTCGGTTACACGATCCTTTGGTTCACGCCAAACCATAGGTACACCAAATGGCAAAGTCTTCCGTATACCTTTCAGCCATTCTCTTAAGTAAACAGAACAATTAGTGCATACTATATGAGGAGCCCACGTCTTATCCTGATCACCAATTTTACACTGAAAGTACAAACGATACGCTTTTTTAATTAAAGGTGTAATGTTTTTTCTATTTGATTTTACGGTAAATTCACCACATACATAACAACTGGCATCCACATCATTTAGACAATTTCGTGGCATTACGACACTGCTCTGTTAACAAACTTAAGACAGCAATAAGACTGAACAAAATTAATTCATTCCTAAATCCAGTACTTAATACAAACAACACAGCTGTGTTTTAGCTACATTTTTTGACCTGCACAGACACGATTAATCTTGTCCATGAAGGCTCACTCTTCAGTATTAGATATGATGTCATAATATGCGACTATGATATGATTTAATTCTTTGTCTAGTATTATTTATTTATAGCTTAAAAATTATGTTAACCAAGTTAAATAACAAAAAATGAGCTAACAAAATACAATATAGGAGCTTAAAATGCAACCATACCTTGAAAAATGAAAAAAAATCCTTTAATTAAAAGTAAAACAAACTTAAAGAAAACAGTGTGGAAAAGCAAGAATCTTCTACTGAAAATGGAAATTAAAGTGACCAAATAAGTCACTCTATCAACCCAACAGTATGGTTCTGAAATCTGGATGCTCAAAAAACAAGAACAAAGAAATGTCATCAGCTTTGCTTCATGGTGCTTACAGAAAATAGTGATAATGAAATGGTGGCAATACTATAGAAACAAGGATGTGTGGATAGAAGCCAATGAAGTACCACCTATTATTCTGGCTCTCAGCAGCCATCTTCGTTGGTTTGGCCATATTTCAAGAATGGATAATAACAATATTGTGCCAAGTGTACAACATTATTAGTGTTGGGAAGAGGGCCACAACAGAAACTGTGGCCAAGAATCCAGAACTCTGGCCAATATCCAAGAAGACATCAAACACATGCAATACAACTTAACACAAACTGCAAACCTCTGTCAGAACAAAGCCCAGTGGAAGAAATTAGTTGATGATGTAACAGTTTAGGTTAAAGTAAGTAAAAAATATTTATCTTGTTCTTTTAGGATTTTATAAAGTTTCTGAATAAATTTTGTTTTTTTACATGTTTGTTTCCTTTTACACAATTTTAAAACAAAGGCTAAAACTTTTCTGGAGCAGCACTCCCACTAATTTTAGCTATGAGCTACCACTGGTTAAATGGATAATGGTTTAAAGTCAATAACTTATTACTTCATTAAGGACTTTTAAAAGTAACAGCATTTTTTAGAGGCCATTTCAATGCAGAATTTATTAGAAAATTATGTTCAGTAGACTGTAAATTATATGAATAATCTTCTAGCCCCACACATTTGAACAAAGTATACTCAGTAAAGAAAATAACAAAATACTGCAATATATTTTAATGTGGCACAAACAGGACACAGGTGGACTCATTTTATTTAGAGATGCAAGTGTTATGTACATGTTTGTGTTCTAGTATTTATTTACATAATTAAATCTTTTATTCTACTCTTTATAAAATAATACATTACACAGATCGCATTAGAAACGGATATACTACTTCAGGGATAAAAAAAAGGAACTGTGCCAGCATTTGGTTGGATATATCAAGGGAAACCATGGTAAAATTTTTATGTAAGCAGCATCACAAAATATACAATTAATTATTTAGCCATACTTTTCAGCGCCTTAACCAAAGTTCATTTTTATAATATACTACTCCACAAATAAAAAAAAAGAAACCATGCCAAATTCTGGCTGGATAGATCAAGGGAAACCATGATAAAACATTGAGCAGCATCACCGTTTATTATTAAGATTATATAGCTAGACATCGATTTGTGGAATTACTTAATTTCATTTTTCTGTTGAACAACACCAATAATATATTAACATTAATAATATACTAACAGCTGAGTATTATAAATTTGCGCTCATGTAAGTAACAAATAATTAGATAAGTATTTAATAATATCTTATTGTTTGACATATAAAAAAGTTTATTTAACCCACAGAAAGTAAAAAAGTAACTGTTCAGGCATTTACTCTCTTGGACCAAGGGAAATCGTGGTAAAACCTTGGTCAGAACAGCCTGCAATGTCTTATGATGATAATATGCTACAACATTAAAGGTATATGATATTGTAAAAGAAATTTATTGGCAATACATTCACTATATGTTATTAATACATTTAATTAGCTTTTAAACAATATAAATTGCTTGATTTTAGTTGTTACTTCTTGAATATTGTGCATCTGATGAACCCTGTAAAGAAAAAAGAAAAAAATACTTTAAAGATAATAAAATACTGTATTATTATAGTTACAAATATTAATACAATTTAAAATTAGTATTTATTAATAAAGCTTTACACATATTTTAACAAAGAAGATAAAACAGATTAAATTATAAAAAAAAGGATGCTAAGTCCTTGCCAGGAGTAGAACCAGGGTCGCTTATCTACAAAAAAATAACAAAAATCTGATTCAAATCCATTTACAAATATAAATAATTTACTTCTAATCTAACAAATATTATTTTATTGACATAAATTAATGGAACTGGCTTTGGATCGGTCAACACTATACTGAACAATTAAGAACAATTATCAAAACTGTAACTGAGCTTGTAATTTATTAAGGGGTAAAACAAACTCAAACACATAACATTTAACATTTTATTATAACTGTTTTTTTAGTTACTTTAAAGAAACTTGTTTTTTTGGAAATTATGTTCTTTGTAGAATCAAAAGTTTACATCTGAGAATGTAAAATTAATAGATTACAAATTAATAATTCTGTTGAATTAAATATAAATATAAACATACATTAATTAAATAAAATTTTGAGCTTAGCGATCCCAAAACAAGAAAATAAATCTTTGGTTTCACAAAAGGTGATAAAACGAATTTAAATTAAAAGTTAAAAAAAGACTTGTTTTCAAATTACATGGAGAACGTATTTTAGATTTTTTTAAGCTTATGAACATTTATCTATTACTATTACTGTTGTTACCCATCTTAAAAGTAGTCAGATAATTTTTTTAACATGTATTACACATTTGTTCACTTAATGAGTTGATTTTTTTTAACTTGAAGCATTTTCAAATTCTATATTATTCAATCATCTTTACAGATACATGCTACATTTTAAATTTGCTGTTGTGATTAATATCTTTGTTTGTTTGTTTAAATCCCTATTGGGTGATTTGCAAAGATTGTGATGTAGCTAAATGTAAAATTTTTTAAACTACTGGTCTTATTTTAAGCTGACGTTTTAGTATTTTGTCTTTAGTGCATTTATGCTCAACATGTTTCTGATGATTAAGAAACTTTGGATAAGTTTCCTTACTGTTTAGACAGAAAGATTTTTCATACTTTCTCTCATCATAAAAAACTATTTAGCAATTTTTCAAAACAAAACATAATAACTTATTAATCTATAAATCATTTAATACTAAACAAATTATCAATAAAGATGTGTATCATTCCATTAACGATGGCAAAGAACACTGTGTAAATCTTAAGGATTCAACACAATAGTCAAAGAAAAACTGACCAAGTTAGAGGAATAAAATTGGTGTGATAAGGTAATGACAGAAATGAACTATTTTAAATTATATTATATTCTAAATTATATGATAATCTCATTTAAGGAAGTAATTATTTTTTTCTAAAATTCACAATTTATAATGAATAGTCATGATCTTTCATTTTATTTATGTGCATGCACGTGGTGCATGAATGCAGTAATATATAAATGCTTAAGTGTAGTAAGTTTTAACATTTTCTACAGTCATTCCCATCATCTCTTGATGGGGTTCAATTTACCCATGCCTCAGAAATGATTGGTCTGAGTCTGTACAAGATTACACCTCATTTACGTGTCATACATATCATCCTCATCTCACTGGGCCATGGGGGGGGGGGGGGTTGCTTATTGTTCGCTAGTTGAACAGACTGCAATGTACATATTAGGAAAAATAATGATGAATATTTCATCAGTTTTAAAATAGCTCAGCTTGAACATTCTACCCCGAAAAGCTCATAAGAAAATCACTTATAATGATTTAAACAGTTATCATCCTTTTCCCAACCAAAAAAGAAAAAAATCTGTTTGTTTCTCCCATCAGTATGAAATGTTATAAACATCAATACTGTGTTCCATAACAAAAATAAAAAATAGACTTTACACATGTTTTTATCAAATTCAAAGAATGACTACAATGTAATTTCAAATACTTAAGCATTCAAATTAATAATTCCATAATGATTTAAAATCAATTTATAATTAATTAATTAAACAGTAAGTAAACCTAATACTGTTAATTAAAGGTAAGCAAATATATGTGTAATAATTAAACAGTTAGTTAAAAAAAAAAAAAAAAAAATTTAAGTGAAAGTAAATACTTTGGTGTCATTATCCACTAATAAATTTCAACAATACAGTGATCTTGATTAATTCTGTTGATCTACAGGAACCAGTTTTATTTTATATGGGTAATGTTACTGAAATCTGACCTTACTTCAAAACCATTCAATTTACAGGATGATATACTCAGTCATTTTAAATGCTGTTAGATCATAAGGTTATATATTGGGATGTAGTTTTCCATCTTATCCAGAACTAATAAACTATAATCTTTTAACGTGTTAGATTGAGGTTTATAAATCTGAGTGATAAGATAAAAGGAACATATTATCACAAACACAAACAATAACAGATGATATCTCTAATATATAAATTCTAATTCTCAAAATATAAGACTGACTGATGTATCTGCTTACTGAATGTATTCATGCTGATATGTGACACTACATTTATTGATTCTGCTTTAACCTTTTGGCATTTTTCTGGGTTTTTGATGTAATTAAAGCCATAAAAACAAATAATATCCTGTTATAATAATTGCATAGCTATTTTTATAAAATTATTCAGTTTTAAATTGACAAAAGATATATAAACATGGAATAACTTTCTAATTTATGCCTATTATTACTTCCTTGTATGAAGTAAAGGAGGTATTATGATCGCAAAAACTTTTGGTTTCCAGATTTCAACAGAGGTATGTATCTCGCATAACTCAAAAACAATTAGCTAAAGGATGTTACAACAGCCTAAATCCTTAGGCTGTTGTCTAGTTGTGCATCTCCTCTTTTGATTGTAATCAACTGAATAAAAACTGTCCAAAAAAGCCCAAAATCCAAACAAATTTGGATTTTGGACTTTTTCTTAATTGCAGTAATAAGCCCTCATTGAGATCTTTTCAACGATACATAATTAGTGATACTTATTTTCATTGGTTCCAGAGTTATAGCCAAATTAAATTTTAATTAATGAAATATTTGGATCTTACAAGAGGAAGGCACATAGGTTCGAATCTGCCTTCATCTCCTTTTTTTAATCTCTTTTTTCTTTAATTTAAATATATTAATTTATTAATAATTATTAACCTCTGATTGTAAAAATTTTTTACAATAAATAATAATTCAATAATAACAATAAACGAAAAAAATATCAGAAATTATTAATGAAATAAAATTTTATGTACTTCTAATTTTAAAAAAAATGTGTATATGTAATTTGATAGGTGTACAAGGAAGTCATGTGGTGGCCATATCAGATTTATTTTTAATCTTAATTTTACACCTTTAAAAAAATCTTATTTCAATAAGCTTTGATGATGGTGATAATAGCCATCAAATGGTGTTTTCTGAACATCAAAAGGTTTAATTATTAGATTGAGCGATCATAATAATCTTTGTGAAGCAATCATATTTGTTGTACTTCGAAGGAATGAAAATAATTTACAAATTGTTTACAAACTTAAAAAAAAAAAATAATATTTCTAATCTGAAGCTGTCAGAAAATTAGGATAAAATGTTGGATGGCTTTTAAGGTAAAAAAAAAAATCCAGCAAGATAAAAAAATGATCAGAAAATTTTAAGTAATCTGTAGGATAATAAATGGGATGCCTTAAAATAAATTCAGACAAAAGGTTATGCTGAAATTATGTAAAACAATGACTGCGCTTTGCTACTCAGTAAAGCTCGGGTGATGAGTAAAAACATGATGTAATCAGTAAAACTAAAATTTCATTACTCACTGCATATTAGGTAGATCAACAAACTTAGATATATGGCTATAGTAATAAATATTTTGTATTAAATGAGACAATTACGTCTTTCTGATCAAAGTTGACTCAAAATCTACTAGAATGTCACTTCCACAAGGAAATATCATCAACTGACAAAGAGATCGTAGTAAGAAAAAAAAGAAGAGTAGAGGCAAAGTAGGTAGAAATGGCAAATTTCTGAGTTTATTGTGTGTTTGCCATGGGTATTACCTGGGTTTATCACGGTAGATATAGAAATCTGCATCAAATAATTAGGAGACAAAACTGAAAGTAAGTAATATTGAAACGCAACTATTTCAGCAAGGGAATCTAATAGCCTCCTTCATTAAAGCACATAGTCATTAGCCTGATGCATTCACTTACACAAATTAAATGTGTTTTGCTATTTTATGAATAAATAATTTTTTATGCAAATAAATACTTACATGGCATTATTAGAGTATTTGGCAATTTATTGGCTGGTTTGCTGCAATTCTACATTCCTTTATGTTCTGTGCTAATCTTTTAATCTTGATTTATTTACTACATCCTCAGTTTTCTGTTTTATATATTCCAATGCTTGTTCTAATCTACGATTTTTACTTTCTACAAGTCCTTCATCAACAAATTAACTAAAACCAAGCCTTAATATATGGCCCGCCAACCATTTTTATCCTTTTAAAAGATTCTGCCACAAATTTCCAACATCTCCTATTTGTCTTAAAAACCTCTTCAATTAGATTTTACAGATCATCTAATTTTCACCATTCTCCTGTAATACCATATTTCAAAGGCTTTATTCTTTTCTGAACTGTTTTTATTATTGCTCACGTTTTGCTGTCGCAAAGCATTATTATTAAAATAAATATTTTCAAAATTGCTCATTCTTGTTTGATCTCATTCTCTCTTACACCATTCCTTTATGTAGACCTCTGATATTGTTATATTTTGGATTCTTTTCTCCAAATTTTTTTTCTTATTCAGTATTATTTCTTCTTATTATTGTCACTGGTCCAATACGGATACGAACGCAAATCAAAAAATCCATCCATAAATAAAATAAAAATTAAAACCTATAACTGACACTAAAAAGAAACCCCTGAAACACACCCAATTATAGAATCATACAGCAGCAAGGGACACTGTCCAGGCTCTGCGATTTGAAGGGAGAATTGTGATACTCCCGCCACTTTTGCGTTCCGTTCCGTTATTATTGTACAATGATCCAGATCTGTATTGTACAACTTCCAGATCTGAACATATATTAGGTTCAATTTTTTTTAACTTTACATAATTTTCTTTTAGTATGACTACTTCATTTCTTTGTTCTCAATTTTTTATTTACTTTCATGAAATCATTACTAAACTACTATAAAAATTGATATAACATTCATACAACTTGTAATTAAGAATACATTTTACAACTTGTAATTTGGTTTATCTCTGCCTAACCATTACATATACCATCTGATCCTTTTATGTATTTTCTGACCTCACCCATCTGTATTATCTTCTTTTATCATTTTTAAATATGGATTTTTAGATGTTACCAGTTTATTCTTTGTACACAATTCTATTACTCTAGTTCTCTTTTAATTATTGAGTTTAGCCATATTTCCTAATTATTTCCCCTTTTTTCCTGCTTTGGTACTAAAGTTTCCTGACAACATAAAAAAAAAATCACTTTACGTTTTATTTAATCTTCTATTTCTTAATGTATATTTTCTATACCTTCATCTGCTCTTAAAGAAATTGGTATGTTAATTTACAATATTATTACATACTTGAGCTTTAAATCTATTCTTAAGCTAATCACTTTTAATCTATCTAATAAATCACTCATAGTTTATCGTTTTCTAATCTATCTTAACTTTTCCTACTTACTTATAATAGCATAAGTTTTTTTCACATAATTTGTTATTATTTCTTATTCCTAAGTTTATATTTTATTGTTTTTTTTGTGTTAATTATCTTACAATTCCTTGAAAAAAATCTTCATTTTTCCTAATAACATTAAATCTGATTATTTCTTGATACACTGAACTTTAAACAATACAATTATATAAATTTATGATATTCATAATTTGACTTTATGAACAATGTTTAATACATGGTAATACAGTTAGGTTATTACAATGATACTGAGAAGATTTTTTATTTTTTTCATTTTCTTACCTTTCTTATGACTGCAATCACTATTAAGTAATTTGTTCAATGTATCATAAAAGTGGTAATCATTAGCACCATTTCTGAATTGGATAATGAATTTATGACATATTGTTTTATTTTTTTATTTACTGAGGAGTTGTGAATAGTTTTTACTGTTGTTAAGGTAAGATGGATTTTTTGGTTTAGTTATGATGCAACTTGTAAATAAAATATCTCTCTTATTTATAAAATTTCTGAATGTGTTAAAGGGGAAAAATGTTAATGCTTGATTTTTCCATAAGCTTCGCTCACCTGCATAACTATACGTCTTTTATAATATATGCTTCTCCAAATATTATATCATCTAGTTGTGCTCCTATAGAAATTCATTAAATCCATACAGATGTATTAAATTCTGATTTTATGTGCTCTAATAACTATTTACCATTCAATTGTATAAGAATCTGCAAGATAAAAGATAGAGTTTTAATACACATTTCAGTTAAGACAATGATGTGGTAACAAGATAAGGACTGGACTGGAATACAACTAATTATGTAAGTAAAAAAAAGTGTTAAGTGAAATAACAATTTTATTAGTTGTGTCTTTATTAAATATATATTCTCTTATGTTCAAAATTGGAAATACAAGTAAAAATGACAAAATATGAAATGATATGAAGATTAGATGGAAAATTTGAAGAAGCAAAGGGAATTTTTTTAACCATCAGTTCACTGAATGTTCTTACTGTCATGTGATCTGAATAATACCATAATTATATTATATGATAAGAGTAAAAGTTACCTAATTTTTTAGCCCTCTTCCTTTTGCGGTAATAGTTGCAGCCCTGCTAATAACAACCAGGTTGATTTGCCTTCTTTCTTTGGTTTTATAATCAAAGTCAACCAGTAAATTAACAAAAACTGCTTCAAGATCTACTGGAATATTAATGGTATCCACCGGTGGATACAGATCCTGAAGAACTGCATAATAAGACAACTACACCACAGAATCAACCGGAGTGCTACTTTCTTAAAACTAAACTTTCAAATCAGGTTGCTCTCATTTTTTTTATCCCAGGTAATCCTGGATGAATAAAATTCTGGGTAATTCATTTGCAAGAATTACCACAGAAATAATTCCTGATATCATTCGCTATGAATTCATTTTGCATCCACTAAATTTTAGTTAATTTATACAAATAATAAAAAAATTTTTATTAGGCATTTAATTAAAAGTTTTGGTTGATTTAGTTTTTTTTTCATCAAATTCATTCAACCGATATGAGCTTACCCTGATTTGAACCAAAATACACAAAAAAATATTCCTGAAGATGATGACTGCAGATCACTGTTCACTTATGACTGAGTAAAAAAGGTAGGGTGGACCTCTATCCCCGCTTAATGATAAAATATGTATTTTTAATTTTCTTAATAATATTAAGAAACTTTTATATCGCTTATTAAAAAAAACCTATTTTCCTTATGATCAAAAAACTAATTAGTAAAATTTAAAATTAAAGTAAGTACTATTGTTAATAAAAATGTTAAATTAAAAACGTAATGTTAATAAAAGTTCAAAAATGTAAAGAAATATTATATTTAAATGAAAAAAATTTATAACAAAATTAATTTTAAATACTTCTTAAAACTTCAACCAAAAATATTGTTAAAAATTTTTTCTCTAATAAAATTAAATTTCTATTTACTGACTAAAATTAATAAAGAATATGATATTAATTAATATTGATTAAATTCAGCCAAAGCTGAAGTCTAAGTGATGAACTGAAGTAAGCAGAAGGCTGATGAAAGATGACTGTAGTTTGCCGGATAGGGTGGATAAATTGCGATTGCAAGGCTGAAATGTAAAATTGATTTAACTTTATTTTGAACTTCCTGATAATTTTAATTTTATGAATCATTTGAATTTTAATTTTATGTTTCGTTTTAGTTTTAAATGATTAGAAAAATATGGTACAAAATAAGAATCCAACACCTACTCAGTGAGCTCTTAATCAAAAATTTGTTTTCATGTTTCATCATCTCCGTAATTCTTGAAGTTTCCATATACCGCTACATGCATTGCCACTCGAACCCTCTTTGTTAACCTAGTCCTCAAATGAGATGTAATATGCATAATTAGGGAATAATATACTTTTATTAGAATTTTAAGTAATAAAATGATACCATTAAAAATGAAAATAAATAAAAAATTACAAAGCAAATGAGTTCTACTCTCAGAATAACAAAATGCAATATTTTAAAAACCTTTTAAAAGAAAACTTAAAAATTAAATAGATAAAAATTAAAATACAACTGAATATAGGGAGAAAGGAATAAAACAGAAGACGAAATCTAATTTTAAATAAAGTAGATGGGCTGTACAATAGCAATAATATTAATAATTTATTTGACTGAATGAATATAGGTGTGAACATTCAAATATTTTACCAGAATTGGTCAATAAAATTTAAAATAATATCTCTAAATTTGTAGATAAATTGTACAACTCTCCTAGCAACATATTCAAAATTGTTATTTTGAATATGTTATTCTGAATATATATATATATATATATATATCTGGTCAATACATTATACAGCTACACTAATGGGACTGGGTAGGATAAAAATATTTTCTGTATAAAATGTGTATTTTATCTGTTTATAAATATAAATATATCTATATTTATTCTGCATTAAATTTAGTAAAACAACATGCTTAAGAAAAATATGAATGTACTGTGGCTTATGAAAAATAACTGGGATTTGAACCTAGAACCTTCCAGATGAAAAGCAGAAATTTTTTTTGTTACCATTCTTTCTCAAAGTGGTAACTAAAAAAAAAAGAATCTGAGTAAGAGAAAAGACTTTTCAGCGAACATATGAACCATAAAATATTCGTTTGTTAATTTTTAAAAGCTAACTTTATTAAAAGATTTTATTTTAAATATTTTATGAAAAATCAATCCAAAGATGAAAAAATGAAATCATTAAACTTCTCAAGAAGTTTCTTATAGTATAATTAATAATTTTATTAACATAACTTCAAACAGTCAGATAATTAACACTTGGAATACATCGCTGATTACAATATATCAGTGGAATATATCAGTGATTACAATAAAACTTAATTTATGCTTAAATATTTAACAACACAAATAATGTACATAAAAATGCCCATTACCCATTATTGTAAGTAACCACTTATATATTGTAATAGTTAGCGTTAATTACATAAATATTAGTATTAAAGTTAGTACTTGGTAATTAGTATATTAATTGTTAGTAACACTTTTTTTTTTATGTACATATTAATGTCGCTATATTTCAGCAAACAGTTTTAAGTGTTAACATAATGAAAATATACATTTACAAGTTTCTTCTAAGAAATTAAATCTTTAATCTGATCGGATGGTTGAGAGAATAATTATTATTACATATATGCCTACCATTTAAGAATAGCAAACTGAGAATGGGTTGACAGATCCACAAATATTCAAAGAATTTATATGAAGACAATAAAAATATTAATTATTTAGAAACTTTTTTAAAATTTAATGTATAAAAAGTGTTCACAAAATATTTGTCTATTAAAATATTATATGAAACAAGAAATCTAAAATATTGTGAAAATAAAAGTTGCTGTTATTACGAGTTGATTTGACTATGAAATAATTAGTATAAAGAAACATGAGTTATGGATATAAACAAAAAAACGGTTATTTAGAATTTAGCTAAGGGTAAATAAAAAATTAAATCATATAGTTGTATAAGACAGTTTAAATATTAATTCATGATTCTCAAGGACATGGGGTGGTCATCCATGAAAGGAAGGTTGAAAATTTGTGTTGCAAGGGAAAATTAAAAAATACCAATGAATGAACAGGATAAATGCTTATATGCTTCAGAAATGATGGTGAACGTCAAAGAAACTAACAATGTAAAAAATAAAGAAAATTTATCAGAAAGACTTTAGTACCTAAATGTAAAAATAATCAAATATCTTAAGATCACATTAAGAAGTTTAAAAAAAATAACAGACTTTAAGAAAAATAAGATTAAGGTTTTATGAACAGTTCAAAAAAAAAGAATGCAGGACAACTGATTAAAAAAAGAATCTTTAATTATATTTCTAAAATTAAAATCTATATATAACTGGTTTCAAGCAAATTAAAAATATCTAAACGAATTAAATATTAAAGAAGAATTTTTATACAGATATACTTTCAGAAATAAAATAGTAGATTTTAGTTTTTAGGAAAAACAAAAAGATTTTCTCAAAAAGAATGAGATGAAGTTGTCAATTAATGAAAGTACTGAATGAAAAGGAAACAAAATGCAAAGTAAATCTTTTTTTTATGCGATCCATAGGTTGTCTAAACAAAAAAGAAACAAGAAAGTGCTTATTTAAATGTTAACTTTTGACCATGAACTTATTTTACAAGAATTTTACCTGGTATTATTTATTGAAAAGGATCTATTAAATACAATTTAATTAAAGTTATCCATTTTCTAATAATAATTTTGAATAATTAATAATTTATATCTAGTAAAAAAAATTCAGTAACAAAGATAAACATGGCCAAAATATTTTTTCATGTGGTTTGCTTTACAAAATATTTTTTAAGAATGACAAGAATAACACTATGATGCAATAAATAAAAGAATAAATCTGTTAAAAATGAAAAAAAGAAATCATGAGGTTAGCCAATGACAGTTTATGTCGTGTGACATAGAAATGCAGTCAGATTCTGTTTCCGCTTTCCTAGAAATACGGAGATGAAAGAAACTAATCATAAATATTTAATTATATTTCATTAAAATTAATTAATTTAATAATTAATTAACTAAAATAAAAGATAATTTTTTTATAATGATTAAAATCTCTTGAGTTATAATTCAAAATATGATAGTGTGGAGGATAAATAATGCAATGTGGTACAACAACTGTTATATGTTCCTTTCTCTTAAATGATTAATTCTTTTGATACAAATTATTTAGTATTTAAGCATGTAATTTTTATAAGCCTGTGGAAAAGTACATATAAATTAATAAATTATTTGTTTTTATATTGCTATGAAGAAACAGTTATATTTTTTCACCAATATCTTTGCTGAAATCCTGTTTGTCCAATACAGAATTTTTCAAATATTTATAAGCCGTTGGACGTTGTATTCCAGCAAGTATCTTCTACAAACAATAATATATTCTGAAAGTTAGCTTGTATTCAGGTTACAATTAATTAAAAATTATTATACAAATTTGAAAAAAAAAAATGAATGACAGAAGACTTGTAAACAAGTTTATCAATATAATTATTTATGTGTTATTTATATTTAAAGTATTAAAATGCTATATATGCAATCAAGAAATACTCGTATAAAAATACGAGAGATTGTTACAGATCATTGTATAATGGTTTAAATTTGAAAGAGCTGTCATTTTAACTTATTTCTGGTAACGTTTTTTGTATTAATACTGTTTGGTGAGGAACTTTCATCATATATCGTTAGTTTAATCGCTTGTTTGTGGTTTAGATGATTCATTATTCCAAATATATTAATCGTTGTAAAAAATTACAATAGGAAGAAAAGATTTGCTGTTTACTTTTGATAGTGAGAAAAAGGTTAAATATTAATGATTATGCTGGTTTCATAGGCCATTAATCAGTTCATTAATACAGTTTATATTTGCATTCATGAATCATGTTCATGACTGTCTATTATGTAGGTATTCCAAACCATTAGTATTATTACTTATGCCTAGCAGATTGAGTAGAAAGCTATAAATTAAATACATGTAGTCTCAAACAGTGTGTGAGTCTTGGGAATCTCATTCAGATTCATATATGACACACACACACACACACACAACAATGTAATAACATATGGTATGACATATACATATGGTGTTTCCGTTGTACATTTACTTTCTACTTTGTAGGTACTTTAATACTTTGTACCTACAAAGTAGGTACAAAGTAACCAAGTAAGAAACATTCATTGCTCACTGGCAATCAATGTTTCCATAGATGTTTTTTTATACATTCATAAAACAAATTGTATGCAATACAATAATAATTTATTAAAATAGTAAGTTATAAAATGAGATAAATCCAGACTTAATTTGTATTTTGAGATGTTTGTAATAATGATAATTATTATAATACTTAGATAAAATAAGTGAAGAATATTGTTATTATTATTATTTTATAGCAGTTATTACTTAATGATATAATGTGGATAGAGACTGTAATTATAGGTGAATGTCATTAACAAGTCCAGAAGGAAGAGATTATTTCTTGATTTCTGCATATATTGAATAGTAATCTCCCTTTAGCATTGTAAATAAGGAGCAGGATTTAAGTTGAAGGTAGTTCAAAGCCTTTAAGAAATTTACCAACTTTTGAAAATAGTTAATATAATAAATAATCAAATAATAACAGTCAAACTGAGTAAAAGCTCAAAACATAATAAATAAAAATATTGAAATATTTAAAATTTAATACTACTATCTGTACAAGGAAGAAAATTCTATTTATGTGTTTATCAGTTACTTTATTTGTTTATATACTCACGTTTTTTTTTTTTTTACCACAGTTAAATAAATAAATTGTACATAGCACAAAAATTACTACTTCATACAGTAGACATCAACCAAAACAGTTAAAAATTTAATTACAACAAAACTCATGTTACAATGTGCTCTGCAAAAATTAAGAAAAAGATTACAAGCTCGTTAGTCCAATCTCATAGGAAGATCATAGTTAAGCAGACATAAAAACACACAATATCAAAGCTGAAGAACAAAATTTTGAATAACCTAAATATTATTTTACTGTAAATTTTTAAGTTGTAATTTTAACTTAAAATGCATGTCCAAAAGTAAGCGTGGGAGTGTTATGCAAATATGTTACAATAATATTACTGTAATAAACCACTGAGATCTTAAGTGAGCAAGATTAAGGCATGAACAACTTCATATTTAACTGGTTGTGGTATGACTATCAAAACCTGCTGATCTTTTAATGGACATAATGAAAAAACATTTTAAAAAAATGCAATTATTCAAAAACAAGAAATTGAAATTGTGAGATAAACTTTTAGGAAGTATTTGATAAATGGCAAGAAAAATAAGTTTTTATGTTCATTAATTTATAATCTATATTAACTGAAAAATTATAACTTATTAGATAACAGTGTGATGGATATGATATTACTTAAAACAAGAATTCTTGTCTGAAAAGGGATAAACTAAGTAATGTACTAGAAAAATTCAAATTTAACCTATGAGACTAGAACATAGAGCACCCTTATATCATTGAATTGATTTTTACTAATATTACACAGGTGGCAGAATCAAACCACTTTTATTAAATTTTGCAACATTTTTGCCGTTATAAAATTTATAAGTCTTCCCGATTGGTGTCAGTCTAAGTACGTAATAAATAACTAATTTCTTTTATGCTGTTACACCTTATACATCACCACAAAAACACATTTTACTTCCAGTAGAACTGGTTCGATTAAAGGTTACACTTATCACTTTTACTAATGTAGTTGGTTCATTTAAAGTTTTTTAAACTCAAAAGTAAAGCAATTCACACTTTTTGTTTTTCATAGAACAAATATAATACCAACAATAATTTATTTTGTATTCGTTGCAACAAAGACAGCCTTATATTAGGTAATTTATAGATCACGTTCAGTGGGATTTAAAACAATATAAATGTTCGATATTGTTGGTCCATGATTTACTAAAACGTTAAAATCTGATTGATCCATGCTCTAAATTCAGATATACGTGTATATACTCCAGGTTGATTTGGTTCAGCGCATCCTATACCCCATGATATGACTCCAGCCAGAAGCCATCTTCGATCTGGTCTCTGGATAACCATAGGTCCACCTGAATCACCCTAAAATAAAACAGAAAAGAATTTTTAAGTATAAAAATAAATTTAAATAAATGTTCTACCACAAGTTCAATTCAACTTATCTACCAATCAACTATCTGATGATGAAGACATATCAGTATACAGTCTGATATAATGTTGTACTATATAATACTCACAAATTTTTGTTCTCTGAAGAAATTTTTCAAGATTACATAAAATTCTGTCTTTTAAAGCATCCATTATAACAGGTGATCCAAACATCTTCCAGTCCAGAATTTGAAAATGTACGTCTCGGCAGCAAGGATGTATAGAGGTTATTGGTGGTAACAGAACATTTTTCTTTATGAGACATATATCTTTTAATAAAATAGTGCTTCTTGATTGTTTTTAGCAAAAATGGCAACATTATCTTCAAATGCTAGCACTAGTGTATTTAATGTAGGTCCTTTGTTTTTAATAAATAGGGTGTTTGCAATGTTTATTTTCCCAAGTTCTTTGGTCCATTCTCTGATCACTTTTTCCAATGCACAGTTGAATAAAATTGGGGCAGTCCATCTCCCTGTCTCACTCCTGTTTTGATTTCAAAAGGGTCAGAAAGTTTACCCAAGAACTTAACTTTGGATTTTGTGTCGGTTGGATTATGCATATTGTTTTCATGTCTGTTTTGAATTCTTCAAGCATTTTAAAAAGGGATTCATGGTACATGGAGTTGTATGCTTTTTTAAAGTCAACAAAAACAGTTATTGTTTTGGGGTTTCTTATTTTGTGATATTGTAGAATTTATTTAAGGTTAAAAATTTGCTATGCGCAGCTTCAGCCTGGTGTGAAGCTCCAAATGTTTTGATAAAAAAAAATATAGATGTAAGTGGTAAGAGCAGTTATTTTTATTCAATTAAAATATAGTAGGATGTTGATTATCTAAATTAATTGAGAGTTACAAATCCTGTTTAAAGATTTATGTGGTTAATTGATATCTTCAACCTGTGTATTTTATAAGGAAAGAACAGCGGATTAGGTTATTAATTACCTTAACTTTTAAATTCATTGAAAATATTTCACTGTACTCATCTTTTTAAAGGATTTATTACCAATAACTAAATGTGGAAAATAATAGTTTTATACTTAATTTTGCTAGTGATAAGAATTTAATAACTTTTGAATTAAGAAAAAAATAAAAATACTTATTACTAAATTCTCATGAAGCTTTTTTTTTTAACATTGTGAATTACTTTTAAGTCACCAAATCATGGCATCATCATTTTAAAAGTAAAAGGAATAATGAATCACATTTTTTCTGTTGTTTCAGGCATTTCATTCTGTTTTCAAAACTCTTAAACATTGCATCTTGTGAATGGCTGAAGTCTGTTGCCAAACAACTAATTCATCTTCTCATTTTGCTTTTTGAAGGAATTACATTTTCCTCATAGACCTGAAAACTGGGATCATCTTTGTTTGTAGCTGTAATAAATAAATAAATAAATAAATTTTTATGTGCTTTATAGACATCCACTACATGTTAAGAAATATTTAATTAACTGATTAAAAAATAAAGTAAAGTCTTCACAAATCAGAACTGTAAAATGAAGTTTACACTTTCATAAAATAATTTAATTACAATTCAATTCTATAATTTAATTACAACATTTTAATTCTATATGCATTCCAATCATTTAAGCTGTTAATGCACAAGTAATTAAAGTGATAACACTGCTATTGATTAATTTCTATTAACTGAACAGTGAATGTGGTGCTGCAATGCATGTTTGTAGGTATCTGTTGATTTTCACTCCACTTTTCTATCTTTATCTACCAAACAGTTGATTGCCCATTAAAATGTTTATAATTTTACAAGATTTAATAAATGGTTATTTAAGTCATTTTTCTACGTATTGACATATGTAAATTAAATATGAAAAGCTTAATGAGTGTATACTTTAATTATTTTGTTACCATTGTTTTATCTACCTAAAAATGAGATATGCCATTTTTACACCACTTCTAGGAAGTGTACAAAACTTAAAAGGTTGAAGACGATTGGTCAAGAATATCAAAGGGTAAAAGTTTGTATTGCATTATAAGTCAAATAATCTTACCTGAGATAATACTTCATAAAACTTCAAATTATTTTTATATTTTATAGTAAATTAATTCACTTTCAAATGATACAGCTTTCAAGATCATACGGGTGATTGACTGATTGTCTGGTTGATAGATATTTTGATAACCATATTCTACAACAGGAGGGCTAATAATCAATCTTACACCCTGCCATTTCTCTCACATATGATAATATTGTCAAGCAGGAAGGTAAATTACTTTGCAAATAGACAAGTGAATTTTTTGGGTATTTTCACACAACATACATTTGACAACCGTAAATATAGTCTAAACTATTTGTTGAACATAAATATAAATAAGTTCAACAGTCAGATTATGGAAATAAATATGTAGTAAGTATTTAGAGTAGAAATTAATGGTTAATGAACATGGATTCTTGAAGCAGATGACATTTCAGCCATGACTTGAAATTCTAGAATTAAATAAGTCAGCCTCATGGATGTAAAAAAAAATTGTGAATGTGTGGTTTTTTGTAACATTATGCTGCTTCTTCATAGGCATAGATTTCACAACTAGTATCGACCCTCACACATTTTAGAAATGGTGAACTCTTTAAATCCAAAATGTTTCAGAAAACTTCTTTTAATGTTCGCGATAATGTGAATAATGTCAGTGAATTCTATATACATTCCAATGCTTAATAGTTTATTCATAAACACCAAAAAATTTAACACTTTAACATTAACAGTTCATTAAATAAATAAATTTTGATGCGCCTTATAAACATCAACTACATGTTAAGAAATATTTAATTAACTGATTAAAAAATAAAGTAGAGTCTTCACAAATCAGAACTGTAAAATGAAGTTTACACTTTCGTAAAATAATTTAATTATAACTTGTTTTCTAAACATATTGAAATGTGCTTCAAAAAGGCCTTTTTAGAACTATAATGCTGTTCTTTCATCAGAGGTGTGACACCTCTGAAGCTGGAACTGCACTATAGAAAATCAAAAAGTTAGTAATAATTAACTTATAATTTTATAGAGTGATCTATCAGAAACTAATAAATTAACAAAAAATACAAGAAATATTAAGATATATTTAATGAAAACTAATTTAAATTTTAACTCTTTTTATTATTCAATTTATATGTTTTTCTACTTGGGTATAAAAAAAGGGTTATTTGCATATGATTTTCATAAAACAGTAAGTCATACATTTCCGTAAATAAGCATGTAATCATGAAAAATTAATTTGTGTTGAAACTGTATTATACTAATCAATGTAATATGCTTTATATTATTTTACATAAAAGTTACATATCTAGAAAGTAATGAAAGAAAAGTACCTAAATAATACTTGTAGGTCTTTGGAAGACACTTGATTATATGGAATGTGGCAAAATAATAAAAATTTCAAAAAAATTGGTATGAATTGTACAAAAATAAGAATCTTTATTCAAATATCAAGTACTGTAGCAATGAAAATGCTCTCTACATTTCATCTTCTATTCTGAGATAAGATAAGGAAAGCTTCAGGAAATAAAGGCATAAGACATGGATGTAACCTAATTTCATTGCTTTAACTAATTAAAAAATTAAAAGAAATTTAAAAATGTAGTCGGAGCTGATATCCACTAAAGGAGAGAACAGAAGTGTTAAATTTTATTGATGATATTGTTGTTTTAGCAGATATTATAGATGAGTCATAAGAGATTACTGAACAGCAAGAGAGAATTTCAATTTTAGAATATAAATAAGAATGAAAAACAGTACTGATTTTTTACATTAAAGAGAACGAGTTAAATATTAAATGCAATAAAAATTATTACAGATGTGTGGTATGTAGATAGTATGTGGTTAGAAGAGTTAGTTCTAGTAGAGTATGATATTAAGATATTTCTTCACATAAATTTGTGGTTTACTAAAAAAACCAAAAAAAAAAAAAACTAAAATTATACACTTTGTCTAATTACAAAACCTCAAGAGGTTTTTGATTACAAGTTTAATGTAATTTATTCTTATATTTTCTTGAGTGTAAAGGTTAATAAAGAATTGAAATTGCAAAAACACACTAATTACCTAATCAAAACATTAAATTTATTTACTTGATGCTACCTTGTGAATTGTTCCTCAGATTTCCATCGAAAACACAGCTATTGTTTTTTATATTTTAACTGCGTAATACTCATAATCTAGTAAGCTTGAAGATTTTTTTGTTGAAGCTGTGAAATAATTATTTAGTCTGATCTATAACTGCAGAATCCAAAATGGAGTAGAAAAGATTAAGGGTAAGGAAAAGGGGTACGTGGTGACAAAGAAAATAAAGTAAGGAAGACATAAAAAACGCAGACTAGCTTTTACTTAAAAAAGGATTAGTCCAGAATCAAAAATTGATTTTGAATTTTAGAAAAAAAAATTCTTAAAGATGATTTGTGTGAAGTAATTACACAAAAGGTGGAAGTAGAAAAACCAGAAATGAAAATAATAAAAGTTTTTGAAATGTGATGACACAGAAGAATGTTCAAAATCTTATGGATTGATAAAATTTTATAAAGAATTGACTCTTGAGATGAAAAATAAATTATCAATTTCTTAAAAAAAAATTGATGTAGAACTCTTTCAGAGACAATTTAAAATGAAAATGTCATAATGGAGAAGAGAAATAAATAATACAATTTTAAGTTATTGTTAATATCTTTTGTGATAAAGAAAAATTAAGTTATTAAAAAGAACAAGTTTACTAGATAATATGTTAATGAATATAGGGTTGCTTAATTTAATACAAGAAGGAAATATAGAGACGAATTTCTAAGGGGGGAAAAATTAGAATAGATGAAATAAATGACTGAAAATGTAGGTTACATTAAATAAGGTGAGATTAAAAGTGATATAAGTGATAAGTGATGCAAGTAAAAATTATCTAACAGAAAATGGCTGATGGCAAACAGTAAATTATTCATCAAATCACATGCTAGAAAAAATAAAAAAATATCTATTGAACATAACTGAGAACACATTCACTTACTTCACATGAGTCAAATCCACCTTTCCGCCAGCCTGCACATATAAATATTTCAGGAATGTGTTCAATGTAGCCAGCAGCTCTGTACATTGTTTCACATACTGAATTATTAATTACAGGAACAGATACTTCTTGCAGCACACTTGGTAAAGGACCATCTAAAAATAAAATTAAATAGTTTTAGAACATGACTATCAGAAAAAAATTTGCTGAGATATTATTAATAACATGTCTTTTATTTATAAAAGCAGAATTTAAAGAAAAATGAAATAATTTAAATTAATGAACTGTACAAGTTAAAAGTAATGAGGCATAAGTTAACAGTAATATTAAACAAAAGATTTTAAAGATATGCTTGTTCAATGCACACTATACTCTAACTACAAAAACCTACCATCACAAGTTTTGATAGGCAGAATACTGTAAGTATATGTTGTAAGTATATAATATGTTGTTTTTATTTACAGTGACATCACAATTTTAATTACATCATGTTCAGAATAAGAGCTACTCAACAATCTTTTTTGTATTAGTAGAAATATTAGAATATGTGTCATTGTGGTAGTATGTAAAAGAATTGGATGACTCAGACTGTTGATGACATATTGAATTAATGTTTTAAGAAACTTATTTGCAACAATAATGTACACAAAAAAGAGCTAAGCTCTTTTTAAGTTAAGTTAATTGAAATAAAGTAAGAAAGATTAAATAAACAAGTACCATTCACAAAACTGTTTGCTTGGTTTAAAATTATCCAAATTTAAAGGTTTTAAAACATTTTTGTCATAACAGTACTTGATAATAGTTGTTAATATTTAATACAATATATCAAACATTAAAAGAGGTGTTAAGTAAACAAAATTGCTCTGCAGCATCCCTGCACAACCTACAGATGATAGTGATTCACACATTTTTGTATTTAATAAGGTTAAAAAAAATATGTTTATTAATTAGTTCAATAATGAACTTAAACTCTCAGTAAAGCATATGGTCTGACAGTCTCTGATACTCTTGACTGTTTACTTAAAAAAGTAGATTACAATTAAATACCACTTATCAGTGGAGAATGTTCTGTAAGTTATGCTTGGCTTGTATTTGTTTTATACTTATATTTAAAAATGTGAATTTTATTTTCAATTTAGTCATGAACATAAAAATTCAAATTAAGATTAATTCAAATTAGTTATGAAACTCCATGAAATCTTTCATGTCAAAGATATTTCTGTAAATACATTACCAAGTAATAAACATAAAAATTTAGAGATAAACAGTAATTTAATTTAATAGAAACAAAAAAAAAGCATCTAAATGAATAAATATTTACATTTAGTAATTTAAATGTATTAGTATCATTAGATGGGTGGATGTGCTGTGGAATTAATAATCAAGCTTAATAATGGATTTAGTTCTTATAAATAAACTTTTAAACAACATATACAATAATCTAAAACAAAGCAGTAAGTATTTTTGCATGTGTCTTACTTTCATAGAGACGTCCCCAGCCAGTAACATAAGCTGTAGAACCAACAAAGTTTGAATCATCTTCAGGAACACAGATTGGTATAATATTTGGTTGAAAGCCAACTGGTTCATAAAACCTCAGTAAAGCCAAGTCATACTCAAAAGTTCGTGGATCAAACTGTGGATGAGAAGCAACGATTTGAACCCTACGCTCTTGATAACCGAATGGCTCATTTTCAACCGACAAATCATGCTCCCCAAGTCGTAACAATAGATCACTTGGTGGTACACTGTAACAGTAAAATGCTAAATATACAATCAACTGCTATTTCAAATAATGCTCAGCTATTTGAAAATACTTTAAACCATGAAGAATACTAACAAAAATTCTAAGTTATACAATATCAAATGTTTTACATTACTTAAGTTATAGTTTCATTGTAGAATAAGATATTTAAAAACTTACGAGAACACTACATGAAAAATATCTTATGAAAACTATAGTCTAGAAAAATTAAAATTACACTTGAACTGTGAATATACAGTAGAAAATAATATATAAGAAGGAGGGAACAGAACTCAGTTTGCCTCCATATAAATCAATGTAGTTATTTTTATATTTACACAGTACTTCTTATGTACTTATTTGTCACATATGAGTATGTACTCTGATACAGAGTCAGCAGATTTACTGTTGTTGTTGGATATCACTTTGATGAACTCTTTGATTTTATCAGTTAGTTACAAAATGCTAGCTAATTGTTTTATGCTTTCCTTTGTGCTGTCTTTAACACACAATACTTTTTACTTGAGATTCAGGTATCTACTTTTTTTTCTATATTGTCAGTCTCACAGCTGCCAACACTTATTTTTTGGTATGTTTTATTGTTGTGCTCTGTGGTTACTTATAACAGTGCTTTGTGTGTTGCCCATTTCTTAGCTTTAAATTTTTAATTCTATTGTTACTGCTATCATAAGGCACCCACTGAAAAATTTATTTGCAAAAAAGAAAAAAAGGAATATAAGTTAAGTGAAAACTGCATCCATTATTATTTAACTTTTGCAATTTATAGGGACCAGTATAGTAAATATGGTTTTACCCTATGGTGAGTGGTTAGTGCTTGCCTTCCTATTCAGGTGTCTTGACAGTGTAAGACCTGGTTGGGCCAGTTGTATTTCGACACTATTAGCCTCTCAGTACTGCTTCTGGGTTATCATTCTGTTATAAGCTTTTAATTAATAACATATTCTGGCATGGTGAGTCAGAAATGTAGCAGACTAAATATACACTCTATACATGAACAAGGAATGCAAAAAACTAATCATGCCCTTATTGAACAAAGCTGCAATGTTATTTTATTTTTCAGTCTTTATCTTACTGTTATATATTTGTACAATTTCACTGTTAAAATCTACAAAGCAATAATTCAGAAGTATGTAACAAGACTGTTATTAAAGTTGAATATTATACGTTAAAAACTTACTCTTAATTAATCTAAATAGTCACAAAATTAAGAAAAAAGAAATAAAAGCAATGGATTTCATAGTTTTTAAGTTACATCATATAAATATAAAATATGTATATAGAATTATTTTGATGTATGCTTATTAACAAATTAGTATCAAAAATTAATTGTTCATATGCATGTATGTCAAAGAATTAAAACCAGTAAAATTGTAGGTCATTTAATTTTCAAATCTTTCCTCTAAACGGTGTTGTTACAGAACTAACTTATTGTAATGGATTTGTTTTTCTTGTTGCTTATGAAAAACAAAATAAAAATAATTTTCAGAAATTAATGATTTTTTTTAAAATTAATTTATTTAATCGGGTTGAAAGTCAAGTTGACTTATGTACAAGATACAGTGGTAATTTATAATGGTTGTAATAATGTAATAATTTTACATTTTATTGTAAATGAAAAATTATTTAAAGACAAAGGAAGAAGTACTAGAACATACTTTTCTACACAGTGAGCTGCAGTTATTGCCCAGTTTTCACTTAATAACGCTGCTCCACATTTGTGTAAATATGTTGAAGTTCGCCACTGTCGTAAAGATATCTGAAACAAATTAATGAAACACAAGATTAATATATTTTTTATTACAATTAATCAACTTTTTAATCCTAATGAAGTATTTAAAAAGATTAAGTATATAATTATCAAAAACAATCACAGCATGATCTCTAATTTAGATGTAGGTTTATCATTTTTCTAGTTCATTACTTTTAAATCTTACAGTTTTTTTGAAAATGGGGGATATAAAAACATTTTTCATAATAGGATTAACTATTTTTGCCTATTTTCAAGGGTTATCTCATGAACGAGATATATTATAGATAAAAAGTTCATTTTGAAATGATTAAAAATCATTATCACATCTTCAAATAAATTTATCGTATTATTTCAAAGGACTTTAAAAGCTAAATTATCTGTATGTTCCTCAGTGGATTTTATGGTGGTATTATAAATAATGTGGCCATTTTAAGAAGTTTAAAAAACCCTCTTAAATCAAATGATGTATTCTGTCTATGTGATGTTTGTTCATTTTTTTAAGAAACAGCAATGGTTTGCTATCAACAACAATGCTACCATAAACATGATTAAGGAATGTGACATACAATTAGCTCCAAAAGTACTTTCAGAATTTTGAATGTGTTCATTTAATTGTTAATAATTTTAAAGTTTTCCTATGCTTAATGAAAAACTTCACAGTAGGTAAGATTTCACACCAGTATACTCACTGTTATTCGACAAATGATTACAGTCACCAAATCTTTTTCAGTTATTAAAATCACCCTCACAACTACTAACTGATAAAGATAAAAATTACTAGATAATAGGCCATTTTTATTGATTATAGCCTATTTATATGTATAAAAATTAGACAAGCTATAGCCTTAATCATGTCTACATTAGTAGGGTTTTATTTACATATGCAGTAATGCTTGAATCAGCATTTTTTTAGTACAAATTTCATGTATTAAAACTTGGATCTACAATTTTCAGTACTAAAAGTTAATCCTTACTTATATTTACTTGCAATATTTAAAAAATATATAATAAATCTTTATGCACCTTTAGAAAAAAAATCAATATAGTTTTGTTTTCCCAAAACTCCATTTTCTTCTGGCCTACCCTACATAAAAGAAGTCCACATTTCAATAGACTTGATTAATGGAAAATAAACAAACACGTACAACTGATATACTAAATGAACTGACACAGTACAAATAAAACATACTTTTTGATTACATCATAATATGGGTCTTTCTAATTAAAAAAAAGCCATCAGTAATAACTTCTAGAAACGGAAAGCATAAACATCAGCAGCACTTTTTACCTAAGAAGATTATAAGCCATTTGAAACTAAGCTGAAAAATACATTTTCTGAGCAATTTTAAGTAAATTTTGAAAATTAAGTGAATAAATATTTTAACTATTTACTTTCTTCCGAATTTGGAGTACTTACCAAACCAGTACAGTAATCACTAGAAACTGCACACAAATATTTACTTTAATTAGTGAAAACTTGAATAAAAAGTCGCTTTAATTGCAATTCAAAGTAAATACAGGAGTAAAAGTAAAGCTGCTGTAGATGAGCATGTGAAAAAAAAACAGGGGTCTTTTACTTCACACTGACTAACATAGGATAAACGTAAATGTATGCAACCGTAAAACAATGAGTGGGAAAATACTTCCTGACGATTGTAATAGTTACTTCGTTTTGAAAAAGCTTCCATCAAGTGTGACAAAAAAGGAGAGGAGTTGCTTTAACAAAACATGAAGATTTTTTTTAATAAAAAGAAAAAGATTTATAACCTAATTCTCCTGTTGCACGATCTACACACCATAATTTCTGCTGGTTGTATTAACTTCGTCCGAGACCCGAGTATACAGTAGGTTCCTCTATCTTGTATAATTTATAACCTAACCGTGATTAATTGAAATCATTTTGGTGTAAGTAAAATTACAATTTTATTTTAACTTGATTCGATAGGTCAGAAGTATACATATTTTAAATTATTTTTATACAGTATTTTTTAATCACCAAAACAAAAAACGTCATTGAATCTTTCAGTTAAAATTTAAATATTTATATCGGATTTTATAAAGGAGGATTAATCCCGAGTTAAAAAGAAATAAATATTGATTAAATATACGACTTCTGTATAATTTGATTGGCGATTAAAATAATTTTTAGTTTATCGACGTTAATTTCAAAATAAATAAATTATAACTGTTTAATATTTTATTTTGAATGTATTTTTAAGGAAGGACTTCCAATAACATAATGCGATAATTAAACAGTATGTATAATTATTATATCATAAACAAAATACTATTCAGCAGCTGATTGTTACATAATCACTTACGTAAATAAAAGCGTAATATTTCAGACGTTTAGTTATAATAATTTAGTTGTGTAATAAAGATCACCGACTTGACTTGTGGGAAGCGATCTGTTACGTACTGTATTGTTTATATACCAATAAACATGTGGTGTATTTTTTCAAGGGCGTGAACTTCATTTCTTTATTAGTAATGTAATAAAACTATGCAATAACTTTTGGGTAATGTTACGGTAAATTGCGTGTCTGGTAACAGATTAGTTCCTGGTAACAGGTATGTTCCTAAATATAGTTTCTTAATTGATGGTATTAACGATATCATTTAATATAAAATTAAGCTTTTCCTAACTTAATGGTGATGTAACTGAAAAGTTATTGCTTAATAAGAGCTGGAAAATTGCTGAAATATTTTACCAAATTTAATTATAAAATTATTTAATAAATCTTTTCTGAATTCGTATCTACAAAATTGGAATTAAGAAAGTTTGAATAAAACTAAAATAGTTAGATTTAAGTACTGTGTTGATTATCCATCCATTATTTCATCCATTATTAACATGATATTTCAGCAATTTTTAAGGCGGATAGATTGTTTTTTCCACCTATTTCTATCATAAAAATTGGACTTACGATTCCAAAGAAATGGAAAAACATTTTACTCTATAGGTCGACGTAGTGATCTCAAAATCGGGGTTTGTCAAAATTATTGTCCTTCTTGCCTTTACGGGCGAAAAATTTTCTATACAACAAACTGCTTTACAAAAAAGATTTTTATCCCGTGTGTTGTATGCAGCTCCTTAGTAAATTTACTGATAACACTATTGTTAGTAGCACTGTCTTAAGGAGAAAATCCTTTAATATGTAATCGAATAATACATATTCTATTTTTGTTTAATTATATTTTTTTCTTGACAAATCTAGTGTGCTAATAAATGAAATATTATTCAAATATTTTGAGAATTTTAGTTTTTATGCGTACTATTTGTAAATATTTGTGTTGTGGTTAATGCATTTATGTGTGTTTTTTTATGAATAGCAAAAGGTGATTCAATTTCGTGTAGAATCTGTGTAATATTCCTTAATTATGAGAGAATGAATGTGCGTCTGGTTTGTCCGATGTAATATTTAATGTATTCACTACGATCTAACTTGTGTACTACTCCTGTACTGCTATTTTTTTAGTTTGTGTTATTTTTAACGACGCACCAACATATTTAACTGAAGTTTGTTGGCAATTAATTTTTGTTTTAACTAATTATAAAGTATACAATAACTTAATGTTATATAAATAATTTCAACAGTTATCAAATCTATATTAATTAATTAATTAATTGTAATCATATTTTATGTTATTGATAAACATTTTTATATGTGTGTGACATAGACCTCCCCCCCTTTATATCACTCTGACACTGAAGTAAACTTAATATATGAAAGGTATAACATACAGAAGATTACTGTGTTTTTTATTTTAATATTGTAATCCTCCTTCAGCGATTTATTATCAGATCACATATGTTGTTTGTATGAGATCAAATTGCAGCTGATTCCGTCCTCATTTATCAGGGAAACATAAACATGTTAATGAATTCAACCAACGAATCATTTGATTTTGTTATTAAAAATTGTAAAGATTTGAATGACCTATATTTTTTTGGTTTTTACAGTTCTCTGGTTAGAAGTTTAAGATATGGCTCGATTATCTGGAGTCATTATCAGATGAATCTTACGGGTGTATACAGTCGATAAAAAAAGTTTTATGAGGTTTTTGTGCTATAAAAATTGTTACATATCAAAACCATTTTGTCTGCACCACAAACTTTATGAACTGTTTGATTTTGAATCAATAAGAAATAAAATGGATGTATTAAACGTTTTTGTTTAAATTATTGAATGAAATGGGTCAGTTGCTTCAAATTTATTGGAAAAGATTAATTTTTACGTATTATCCCACAGGCCTATGTTAAATTTATTATTCTAATTATCAAGGATAAAAACGATGAATTATTACAATTCGTTTTTTTATTAGATTCTATGCCGCTCAATAATTTGAATTCGAAGGATGACTCATTTATTAGTGATTTATCCCTGTTTATAAAATCATGTTACAAATTGTTCATAAGTTTTCGCATTTAATGCGAATGAACTTTTTCTCCTTAACTTACCTCTTACTATTTCTTATTATTATTTCTATACACTTCCTTCCTCTTTTACGATTACGGTAATCTCTATTTATAAATTAGTAGTGTCATTAAAGCTAAATATGAAGTCATCAGCTGTTAGTTTTTACGTTAACAATTATTAAAATACTATAAATTGGTTTATAAAAAAATATCTGTCACTTATTTAGATAAACATATTACGTAACGTATCAATTCTCACCAAAAGATGTAATAAAATATACAGGGTTATCATAAAAGAATGGTGCGGTTTTGAACATGGTTTAAATTAAAACAGAATTACTTACAGTTTATGTTTTTTGTTTTTCAAATTTGTCGTCTCAAACATTTTTTTACATAATTAATAAATTTCAATATGTGCACCCGTAGTCGCTCGACAAATGTCCAAACGATACTCAACTTCTCTCCAAACATTAGTTAACATTTCTTCGGTAATGGTTGTCATTGCTTCATTAATCCTATTTTTTAAGTGGTTGGGTTCGCGAATTTTTTGTGTATAAACAACGCTTTTGATGTACCCCCACAAGAAAAAAATCGCAAGGTGTCAGGTCTGGACTCCTTGGAGGCCAAAGTATGGGTCCTTGCCGGCTTATCCATCGATCTCCAAATTTTTCGTTCAAAGCATCCGTGACCAATGCATTGAAGTGCGGGGGAGCACCATCGTGTTGGAAATGAAGTCGATGAATGTTTTCGAGTTCATCCGGCTGAGGAAAGCAATAATCGGTTAACATGTCAAGATACACAACTCCATTAATTGTTTTTTAAGCAAAGAAGAAAGGCCCTATTACACGATTTTTCATCACACCACACCAAACATTAACTTTAAGCGAATCGTGTTGTTTCTCAATAATTACGTGTGGATTTTCAGAGCCCCATATTCGTGAATTGTGTCTATTAACACATCCATTCACATGGAATGTAGCTTTGTCTGTAAAAATTATATCGTCTAAAAATGATTCGTTTTCACTTATCTGTCCAACATTTCAACAGCGAAATTGTAACGTTTTACACCATCATTGGGTTTCAATTCCAGCAGTATATGAATTTTATAAGCGTGTAATTTCAGTTTTTTATGTAAAACTTTGTGAACTGTTGATTTTGGAATACCTAATTCGACGCTTCGACAGGGATGGACTTCCCAGGACTTCTAATTGCCGATTGTCTAATTAGTTCAACCGTTTCGTCTGCTACACTTGGTCTGCCAGTTGATTTCTGTTTCTTAACTGATCCAGTTTCTTCGAATTGTTTGAACCAACGTGTTATGTTATTTTTGTGTGGTGGATCTCTTCCGAATTCACGTCGAAACGCACGTTGAACTAAAATTACGGATTTTAATTCAGCCATCAATAAAACACACTTTGCTTTGTCTTTATCCGAGAACATAGTAACTCACTAAACTCACTGCAACAATACAAGAACTGACGTTGTGGTTACAACTGCTGATAAACAAACTTTTGGGTTGGAGGCTTTCAGGGATACCGATATAACATGTAGAAATTTTCCTACAATCTTCCTATGAATTATTGAAACCGCACCATTCTTTTATGATAACCCTGTATTTTAAAATCAGAATTTTTTTCTCTTAATAGATTAGTGTTAATTTGTACGTGTACCGATAACGCTGGAAAGGAAAAACTAATTTAAATAATTAAATACAATGATTATGTCAAAAACAAAGATTTAATGAAAAAAAAATTTGCAATGAATTTTTGAACCGTCATTTTTACCTCTTATTTATTTCAACATTCTACCAATAAACGAAATAAATTTAATCAGTAGCGCGTAAACTATTTATTAATAAAGAAGGTGGTTAGAAACTATAATACAAGAAGAATTGTATCTACCGATCTAAATCCTTACAATTTTCAGTTGGGCAAAATAATTAAGAATACGGTTCATTTAGCCACCATTTAACGTTATATATTTAAATTTTTTATCCATTAATTTACGTAAAAATAGTTTTAAAAATGCCATCTACACCAAAAACATAACAACTACTTTATTTTAAATATCCAAGAACAAAAATTTCTCTTGTCTACTTTCAATTAGCACCAGTGACAACACAAAAAAAAGAAAAAAAAAACGATAATTCAAATTTTAAATCAATACGTAAGTATCGATAAATAAAGATTATATACAACAATACTTATTAGCAGATAAACAGAAAGTGGTCTTTTAATAACTTCCAACTTTCTTTTAAGCTGCGTAAAATATTAAATCTGTTCCCTATTTTTAATATTTGGATCTTATTACCCCCATCAGTTCAACCACAACAAATAGCAATACTTTTTAAACGAGCATAATGCATAATATATATATATATATATATATATATATATATATATATATATATATATATTTATTAATGTACAAATACAGAAAATAACTTAGCGAGGTAAATGTTTACCTTGTTGATATAACAAGTAGACATTAATCAACAAAATAATGAATCGTTTAATAAATATTAATATGTATTAATTTACTTATTAATAAGTAAAGTTTAACAAAAATAATAAATAAGTTTAATATGTAATAATAACATCAGATTAAATAACACGCATTTTATAATGTACGAATAGTACTTGAAACAAATAAGTAACAGGATTTTATTTGAAACTTCTTGTTTAAATAAAATCTTTAGCAAGAAAAGAATAATGATTAACATCCAATTTCTTCATAAATCATTTTAAAAATAGAAGTGCAATAAGAAAAGGTGTGGAAACTGAATAATAATATTAAAAAAAAATTAAGTTTTAACGGTAAATAGTAAGTTAACGGTAAAGTAGAGCATAAAGGAATTCGGATCATAGAATGAAATATTTCATTGCATTTAAACGACAGTTTTACAAAGACGTTTATCGTTTTCAGAAAAACAGATTTTACCAATTAATAATCTATAAAATAAGAAAAACGTTAGCGTGCCATTTAAAAATATTAATAAGTTTATCGGATAAAATGCAGTATATACAAGATAAAATACGGCCGTTTATAATAATTGGTATACGTATAAAGAAACGGCCTATTTCTTTTACGTGCACATTTGTTTTTGCTTACCTCGTCGTTTAAATGATTGTTATTGCAATTTTTCAGCTTCTGAGAAGCTTCTATTTGAATTCATTATTTTATTCTCTGTTCAATTTTTTTTTTTGATATATTTTTTTACAACGATTAAATTAACAGAAATTAAAAAAAAACAGACTAACAATATATTAGATAAGATTTCTTTATATAGATATATTTTAATACATTTAAAACTCACCTGCCATGGCCAGCTGCCGAAACTTGCTTTTTCACCACCGACGATCCTCGATTGGGGGTAAAGTCTTCTACCGCAGACTGCAAGCAAAAATAAGGAAGAGTTAAACGCGATTACGTTAGGAACAATTGGCATGATTCAACGCCGACGACTGAGCCGAGATACTACAACGGCTGTACTACTGTTCATTCAAGAGACTACAACAATCCACGTAAAGAAGTGGAGGGACGCTGATTGTTGAACACAAGGTCACACTAGTCCAGTCGGTGGATGCCCTTGTTGTAGGCTATCACACGCGTGTGTATATATATATATATATATATACATTATTACATAACCGCACGCATATATCTCTCGCACCGACCTACGCATGTACGCTAAGTATAAACTAGTTAACAATTTTTATTAATTATTCATTTTAATAAATCAAGAGCTGTGAACTAAAAACAGTATACAAATTTGCACTTTTTTTAGAGACTGTGTATTGTGATGATTTCTTAAAGATTTGTTTTTTACTTAAATAAAATTATGCTGGAATTATTTATTTACGTATATCAAAAAAAAAAAAAAAAAAAATGCAAGCGTTGGCATAAGTATTCAATTAAGAAAAAACACTCGACTTACATCTAAATTATTGTTTACATCTTGTCTTTATCATTCAGAATAAATGTATTATACAAATCAGAAAATAAAAAAAATTATAGCACAATAATATTATAAAATACTGCGTTATAGCACAATAAATATTTAATATCTGCTCCGAATTCTTACGTTCATATCCGTCGATTCGCAGGAGAACCGATCTTCATTCGAATGTAGTCCAAGATTTTTCAAGCAGAATACCATTTTATTTGATTCAGGATTTTGTGTCCTTTACTTCAGATGATATTATGAATCTTGACGATAGACCTATAGCAAAACAGTTAATCCACCAAAACTGGAAATCCATGAAAGCGTCTGCGAAAGTTTTTATAAACTAAATTCTAAGCTAAGATTGCATTTCAACGGTTTTACTTTTTAGTAAAGTAAGTAAATAAAAAAAACCTGATAATGGGTTTGTAAATAATAATTTGATAACGACATCAGTAGGCTGATATGTAAAATGATTTTAACAAAGGCTGATTGTTTAAAAATGTCCGGAAAGTATTATATAGAATTAATTTTATTTATTTATTTATAACCAAAAGACTACATCATTGAAGCCAGGTATTCATCTGAAACTGTTATTTTTTGGCTTTAAACGTGAAGGGAAGTTACAGATTTCTGATCTATGTCATATTAATCAGACAAAAAAAGAGATTTTACGTTACTGTGTTATTTGTGGTTAATGAATAAACCTAACATTTTTTCTGGTAAGTTTTTCTAACGATTGAACTAACTCAGGCGAAATACTGCCAAGTCACCCAAGCGAAAGAAACCACAACTTACATCGCCCCAAATTCAGCCACACGTTTTCGTCCTAGTGACATATTATAACAAATTCATCTTTGATCAATTTTATGACATGATGTAATCGTCTGTCTCTCTCTCTCTCTCTCTCTCTCTCTCTCTCTCTCTCTCTCTCTGTGTGTGTGTGTGTGTGTGTGTGTGTGTGTTATCCTATATATAACATTTAATGAGCTGGTAAACGACTTTATTAATTTTTTTTAAGTTCGATTATAAACGTGTAATAATCAATCTGGACAATTTAGAGACAGAGATTATTTATTGGACACTAGCTATTCTTTGATGTGTTTCTGCACCAGCGATAAAATAGAAGTTAAATTTAAAAGTATATTCATCGTTAATCTAAACTCTTTATTTACAAATACTTATACAATATAAGACTACACTTGTTTTTGTACGAATTATTGGAAACAATGTTCATCCATTTATCGATATATCATCTCTATCAGATGTTCATTCCATTCATCAGTATAACGATTCATAATATTCGTAGTAACATTTCTCAGTTTTTCTCATCTATTTCCTAGACGCCAATCGTAATTTTTATCTTCAACTGCTTCAATGTGTATGAATTTCTTTTGTAAACTATCTCCAAAAATTCCGAAAAAGAACTGTGTACAATTTATTTTTCACAAAAAAATTTCTACAGCATTTTCAAAGCAGAGCCAAAAATGACAAGTCACACTGCTCGGCTGGAATTAGCAGTCATGTCATCTCCTCACGTCGAAGTAATGAATCACTGGAAAATTCCTTTGTAGGATTCACCATGCAGTGATTAAAAAAAAAAACAGTTTGTCGTTTTTTAATCACACACGATATAATCTATTTTTTTTTTATAGATAGAGATTAAAAAAAAAACATTATGCGGATTTCATTATATTAAGTCCGGTAATTCTAACTGTTGACGTCCATCTAAGTTGGAACCTGGTTTTGTCCACAAAAAGATACAGTCTTGTGCAGATTAATGGGAACAAGTGGTAATTTTTAGTTAATTATGTTGTATCACTGATTTCAGATATGGTATAGCTGTTTCCCTTCATTTCAAGAATTGTCTGAAAATATTTATTTATTTTATTTATTTATTTTTATATTATTTATTATTTATTTTATTTATTTTTATTTTATTTTTATTTTTTATTTTTTTTTATTTATTTTATTTATTTATTATTTATTTATATTTATTTATTTACAAAATTTATTTTGAGAGGTTATTTGTATTGCTTACCTATATTATTTCAGTTTCTTCTAGTAAGTGATCTTGTGATTTCGTTAATAAATTTAGAAAAGTAGTAATATGTATTTAACTCCTACGAAAAGAAACAAGATAATAACACTCAATGAACATACTTTTATGACTCAAAGATAGGTAGGAGCAGAGTGTAAGGTGTAGGTGTAGTTAATAAGATAACTAGACAAATTTTGAGATTGATACAATTTCACTCCGACAAAAAGGTCGCTGTGGAAGAAAACGTAAAATCACTTAAAAGATGATGCTGTTTTACGTAGAATAAGTAAAATTAATCCTCAGAAAAATAGTTTTGAGTTACAAAAGACTTAGAATCAGGTGTGAAAAATCACGATTCTATTGTACGCAGAAGGCTTCTGGAAAGCGGTCGCACTGCACGAAGGCCTATAAGAAAACAAGTTTTTACGGACGCTATGAAGAAGAAAAAGCTTCTTTGGGCCAAAAAATACGAAAACTGGAGTGCTGATACGTGGAGAAAAGTCCTTTTCTCTGACAGTCATTTTCTAGTTCAGGGAGTAAGTGTGGGAAAAAGCGATTATGAGCGGGTTTGGCCAGAACACATCAAACAAGTTATAAAGCGCTCTTTTAAGAAGTTTTGTGGATGCTTCGGCTACTTTGGACCTAAACCTTTTGTACCCATCTCTGGGACGATGGACAGTGAAAAGTACATCCCATTATCGGAAAATAGGGTTCTACTAGAACTTCAAAAACTTGCAGATTTACTTTGTGTCGAAAACGCTGTTTCTCAAAAAGATTTGGCTCTGCCGCTCATCAAAGAAAGTTAAGCTTCTCTTGTCTCAAAAAGGGATTCAATGTTTTGACAGGCCTGGAAATTTACCAGACCTGAACCCGATTGAAAATCTGTGAGCAATTGTGAAGAAAAGACTGAAAAAATGGACTGTACTATCAAAGAGAAAATGATTTGTGCTGTGATAAAGTAGTGGTTTCACGATCAAGAAATTAAAGAAATATGTAAAAAACTTATAGAATCAGATTAAAACAATTGAAATGGTTATTAAAGTGGGAGGACATATTAAATTAAAAAAAAAAAATACTATAATTAACACTGTACATCCTTTATATGTAATAAATCTGATTATTTTTGAAAATATACTCTTGTTCACATTAATTTGCACAAGACTGTAGATTTAAAATGCCAGTGTTCTCTCCAATCAGGTTTTTAAACCGTTGACATAAAAAATCGACTGCGTTTTTAGCGTACCTTACGGGAATTACTTTTCAATACGGGTAGAATTTCAATATTCTCTTCAAAATAACATGGAGGGAACCCTAAAAGATGACCTTTTGTCGGTTAAATATTTTCGAGCACGGTTTTTTTTTTGTAAAACCGAGCTTTTTTCATAAAATCTTTAACCGAATCCTTAATTATACTTTTCTATTAGTGCTTCCTTTTAAAAATGTTGTAGATAATAAAAGTAAGAAATTGCCTTGATGTAACTCTCAATGAGGAAGACATGTTTTCAACCGTTAACCGAATTATGAACTTATTACTCTAAAAGGAACAACTCTTTATCATGCCGATCTTCGATCCAGATTTATAAAACTAAGTAGGTAAGTTCCAGTTCGCCCCGCTCCAGATTGTAGCTGGAGTAGTGAGAGGTGAATCACTGGGGAAAATATGGAGTTGTAGACCAAATACAATAGAATGATCTCAATAAATATAACAATTTTAGAAATAAGCTGGGATCAATTTTTAGTTGAAATAGACGCCCGCTTTTAAGCATAAAAATTTGTGTTACGTTGGAAAACCAGATAATGGTGGCAAAAAGATATTACTTCTATAAATATAACAGTAATAAATAGACATATTTCATCCTGCTGACCTAACAATATTCGTAGTGCTCTTGCACTATTTGTAATAGATATCCTTAAAGTAATACACCATATTTTTTCGCAGCCTCTAATTTTACGTACTATATTTATGAATATCCGTGTTTCATAATTGTTTACGTTAGATCAGGATTTTCTATGGAAGAATTGAAAATGTCAGTTTTCTTCCGAAAAAACCGGTAAAGGTATTTTTATCATGCAATTTGCTGATTCTCTAATTAAAATCAAACTAAAAAGCAAAAAAGCTACTTCAAATTAAAAAATAAAATTTCAACTACTTTACAAAACTATCAAATGTTTTTAAAAATAAACTTTACGAATCTTAAAATTATAAAACGAATTTTCTATCCGTATCTTAATAATGAAGTAATTTTTTATCTTTTGGGAGTTCGATAAATCAGCTTTTAAAGATAATATTATTACGAAATTTGTTCAATCAATAACGGCTTTTTAAAACATTGAATTATTAAGAAATCAACTGACATAAGCTTAAAAAAAATCTGAACGCTTACCATCAAATGAAAATTTCGGAATGGTCTGAACATATGTCCAATCGTATAATCACTTAAAATCATTAAAAAATAAACACAGAACTGAATTTGACTAGAACTCTTAAGTTAATTAGGCTACGAACGTTTTTTTAATTACGAAAATTCTAATAAACTGATTTAAGCTATAAAGATCATATTCTGGAAAAAGGTATAAAAATTTAAAAAAATGTTGAATTTTTTTGTAGCATTACAGGGACTTATGTGGGCTGAAAGCACTTTAACTTCTTCCATTAGCAACTCAACTAAATTAATAACCAAACCCATTGTAACATACAAAAAAGGATACCGGACTATGCAAGTCATTTCACTAAATAACAGATTATTTTTATATTACGTTTTAATATTTAATATACGTTTTCTTGGAGTCAAATATCGAGAGGATTTTTTAAAACTTCTCTGCAGTAGAGGACTAATATCGATTTAAAGTAGCTTTTAAAGTCACTTAGTTGTTTTACATCTATTATGTTGGTCCCGGTTTAGCAAATTATTGCAGTGCATGTTACATTATTTATTTGTTACATTCAGAAATTATTAGTATTTAACCTTGACTAGTTACGTCAAAAAAACAGTAAATCTCATTAGATATTTTAGGATTGTTAAATATTAAAAATTATATAAAGTAGAGTCAAGCTAAAGTCTTATTGGATTTCATTAAAAATTTAAAAAAAACTTCCATTCATATTTTTTCATAAAATGAAAAATATGTATTAATTTTAAAGAATTTTGATGAAATTATGATAACCTCCGGAAATGTTCCTTAAACTATTTTGAATAGGCCTAATATGACAGTTTTTATAAGGTAAATATTTGTAATTAATTATAAGGATAATTTTTAATTGATATTACTACCAACTAATGGGGCTTAAAATCATTATTATAAATTTCAATTTCAGGTGATGCACAATTAATTTAAAAATAATGAGTTTGTTAGAGACTTTCAAAAATTTATCTTGATAATTAGTTAAAATATTTATTTAATTTTGCTTGTGAGTAAATATTTCCAAGTGTGGAAAATAATAAATGAAATTCCTCGTAAATGGAAATTATTAATTTACTGTAAAGAATAATAAAGTTAATTTCCACTGAAGGAATGACGGTAAAAGTGTAGATCACTAATGGTTATAAGAAAAAAATAGGAAATAAAAATATATTAAAACCAAAACAATGTTGGGATTTTTTGTTTTGTATTTTGATATTGAAAAATTTATAAATATTTTTGAAACTAAACAGAAATGCTTGAGCTAATTGTAATATAAAATAAACGTATAAAATAATAATGAGCATAATGTTGGGAGTCGTTGGATCTACATAATCATAAAGATTTAATTTTTTGATTCAACATCCGATGTTTTTACTATACCCGCAGATATTATACCGGTAGTAATAATAAATAAATAAACTACTTATTCCCCAGTAAATCGATAAGTATTATAGAACAGAAAATTGTACTTTTATTCGATGATTGCGCTAAAATTAAATTAATTATGTTATTTTGTTGTAGAGTTTAGGAAAATGGTTTTTTCTATGATAGAAGTAACTGAAATATTATAATTAACAGTCCTAGCCTATAAAAATGAGTATTTTTTTTAATTAGTTACTTTCGTTGACTAATGTTATAAAAGATTCAGGTTAAGCGCGTGGTATCTTTCTATAAATATAAAAGAAGCCACTCGGACTAAACCTGAATAATGGGGACAGGCGGCTACAGACGAAAGGAATGTCACGTCGATTGATAAAATATGTATTTTCGATAAATAAAATATTTTGTTACTGTTTTTTATTCGGATTCAATGAAATGGATAATTAATGCGGCCGGAAAAGATTCATAAACAACTTTGGAACCCGGAAGATCATCGCGTTAAACTGTTACCGAATGAAAACGTACAGTCACGTGGAACAACTGTCCAGGCTCTTTATAAAAATGTTGATTAACTTAATCCGTGCATAACTACCGTTTAACGTTGGCGTCATCTTTAAAACCCTATAATAGCCGTTATATTTAGTTCTGAAAAAAATGTTCTCTAACGATTCAGTTAAATGAATATTAACTTTATTATGCCTACGCCCGCGATTAATTTTTTTATTACGATGCAAATTTTATATAATCTGTAGCGACATACTATAAACGAATTAATTTTAATAATGTGCATGGAATAAAAAAAACATAAGCAAAACACTTTGAAATTTTGATGACCGGTTCATAAATTGTTCGACGTTAAGACAATGATAGTGTTAAGTCGATATTTTTTAAACGCTCGATACGACATTATCGTGCACAGAACGACCTTTGAAGATCAAACACCTGTCATAAAGGTCAGTGAACTTGAACGAGTGAACCGTGCTCTCTGCGAATTTCAATTTTGCTGTTGTAAACAAACAACTGTCTGTGGCTTTCAGTATTTTCAAGGAGAGTCACTATTTTAAAGCTTTGCAATTTATAAGGCAATTATTCAATTTTATTAGATAAATATTACATTACATCAAGAAACAAGGTGCTTCCTTACATCTTTAAAAGATTATTTATGAATTCTTAAGAAAAAAAGATTTATTTATTTATTATTTTAAATATTATATTGATTTTAAGATCATTAGTTAAATCTGTCTGATCTAACACGAGTAAACTTTTCTTTTAATCTTTATCAAATAAAAGAAAGATAAATAAATAAATATAAATTTCTGAAATCATCACAAATTTACCAAAATATATCTAAAGATCTTTTTTGACGTGTACTAATCAGCATTATTGAAGTTTCAACATTTTGATTATAATTTATTTATCATAGGAAGGAACAAATATTTAAGCTACACAATTCTATTTCATTCCTTCTAAGTACAAAAAGAGCAATAAACTACTTCAATTGTTTCAATAATTTACCAAATCATAATTATTAATTTCCTCTGATTAAATAAAAAAAATATCAGAAATAAAAATAATATGTATATTTTTATTAAAAAATCAATTTTACAAATGATATTTTACTTGTAACAAATAAAACACCTGTTAAAAAATAGACACAAAATAATATTTTTAAACTTCTATCATGATTGTGTAGTTTGCAAATGTTCTAATTTTTAATGTGTTATTTCTTTTTAAGATATTATTTTGGTTATTAAATGTCAATAACATGCAATTATTCATGCATAGAGAAATTGCACCTGGCTTTGTTTTAACTCCAGTGATCTATGGAAACTGGTTCATTAAACACAAGCTATTTGAATTCATATCATTACTTCACTTCCTTTTAATGATCCAGATTTTGAGACGTAGTCAGATTTTAAAGAATGCAATATACCTTTTTGCTCTGAACGCAATATCAATTTTTTATTTTTCATAATATTCCACATCATTGACCTCCATGGTAAAATAACATTTCTGCCATTAATGAAAAAGGTTCTGGGTTCAACTAAACTCCTGATAGCTTCTATTTTTGCTTATGTTTTCAGCAATTTTTACTGTTTTCTTAATGTTTTTTTTACACTTTTTATTGATTCTTCTAGATTGATTTTATTCAATTTTCTTTCATTATATTCTCAATGGGTTGGGTTTTGTACTTTGAACTGTTCTGATTAAATATCTTTTCTCATTATTTCTTAATTTTTTACTCAGTTTATCCAGTTAATTTTCTATGATTATTTCCATACCTATACTTCAAATCCTTCCAGCCTCTCCTTGTTTCTTTTCCTTAATGTGTATATTTCATATGCAAATAGATTTACATTCCAAATATAAAGCTTTAGAAGATGTTTATTCAAGTTGAACTTCGTTTTTCTATACGACAACAGTTTATTTCTATTAAATGATTCCTTAGCCAATGGTATTCCAGGTTTTATTTTTTTTTTAAACTTTAGTTAAAATCACTCTCAACATCTTGTAGTGTATTAAATCTTGGTTAATTTGGTAATATTCAGATGAATTTTGGTTTGCTTGGCATTATTGACATGTTAACTAATTATTTTTCCATCCTACTCACAAAAAAAAGTATCAATAGTAGAAGATCAATTTGTTGAAAATAATTGTAGATAAATAAATATGCAGTGATTACTTTGTTTTTCATTTAAATCAAATGCTATTTATAAGTTTGTAGTCTCAGTAACTTAAGTAAGAATATCTTTAGGTATGTTAGAGGGAATTATGACCACAATTATTTTGTCAAGGATTTAGCCTGTTGATCGTTTACAACTTCATTGTCATCTTTTGATAGATAGATATACTTCTTAATCCTCCATCCTCTTAAAATATATTTTAATGCCTGTTTTCTCCAATTTTCTTCATCCATTGGTGTCAAATATACTTTCCATATATCTCTTATCAACCTTCCTTAGATTGAAAAATATTCAAATTTGTATGGATTTCCTCACTTCTTGAATGATCTATCAAATTACATCCTTTAAATTTTTTATAAAAGATGTATTTTGATCATTTGAATCTTCTTTATTCTCTTCTCACAAGCACTCAGGATTCATTATGATACAAGAATGTTGGAATTAGAAATGTTCAATAATAAACACTTTCATTCTTGTGGGAGTTTTCTGTCAGAAAGTTATTGATTTAATTTTTTATGCAGAGATTTTAAAGTTATAACACTAAGAAATGTTCTCTAACTTAACAATATATATATATATATATATATATATATATATATATACGTTAATTATATTCAGAATCTGCTATCAGCATCTGAACATGTATGAATAGTAGTATATTGAGATATTTCCTTTCTTTATTCTCTGACTTTCTAGATTTTCCTCTGTCCACACTTTACAGCCATACAGTGCTATCTTTCTGCCCTCCTATAATATTACTTAACTTCATATCAAATACATAACTAATTGTAATATTGCATGTTTCAACAACATTTTTGTATACTTGAAAAGTAGTATATTGATGGCAGTTCAATTTATTTCTTATTTTTCATGTTACATGGCATCATCTAATGCATTTGTTAAACTATTGATAAAGATATTTATGGTGATGTTAAAAATGGTAACAATAATTAAATGAAATGAATGTAAAAACTGATAACTTTAGTAAATAAAATTAAATGTTTTATAATTTTTTTAAATCGGTAAATATGTTTATTAACTGAGAATTCTGGATTTATGTTATTATCTCAATGTATGTTATTATCTTTGATTGGTTTAAATGACTGATTGTAAGGTTTAAGCATAGTTTTGGTTTGCCTTAAAAAAGTGAACAAAAATTTAAACATGTCTGTTTGGTGTGGAATAGAGAAATATTTAAAAATATATTTCTGAATGAGAAGAAAATTGTTGATCTTACTCGATAGTTTTTCACTCATTAGACATTGACACTGCTGCATAGGCCTTTTATAATATTTGATGGTAACGTTAATAAAAGTCAAACTAGAATTTTGGCCTGATAACATTATGCATAATTTATTTTGTTAAAATAATTTGCTACTAAGTTATATAGAAACCATATCTTTATAAGAACATATTTATTTTACTGAGATTAATCTATTTAAGATTCATATCATTCCTCTGTACTGTTAAATTATATTTAAATTCTTTTAAATAAGCCACCTAGCACAGAATATTGAAATGACATATCTTATATTAATTTTTCATGAAAGTACTTTTGCAGGATCCCGCATCCTCAGTCATGATTAAAATAATTGTGTTATTGCATAATAAAAAATTACTAAAATAGTGAAAATTGCATATTAATTTATACGAGTACTACTTACTATCTGTTGGAGTTTTTATTAGACAATTTCCCTCAAACACTAGTAGATGGTTTATCAAATTGAAATTTTTTTTTGTATTTATATATGCAATATTTTTTAAATATATTTATTTTATGTCATCTGTATTAATTTCTCATATTTCTAGAAATATTTTGATCTTATCTCAATATTTTGTACTTTGTGGTTTATTAAATAGAATTTAAATACTCATATAAAACATATTTTTATATTCATAAGCTACTGATTATTGGTTTGTAACATATGGTTTGTAAAAAAGAGAAAGAAATTATCATTATTTTGAATAAATACTAATGAAATTTTAAAAAAATCAATGAAAAGCTAGGAAATATTATTTAAAAATACTTAATATAGGATTAATACTTAATATAGGATACTTAATATAGGAAAAATACAGTAATATAGGATCAGTTCATTGGTAGACTTTAGTATATGCTAATAATTATACATCAGGTAGAATTTATTAAAAAGTAAGAAAAAGGAAAAAAACTTGAAATTATATTTATAGAATGAATTAACCTATCATGACAAATTTACTAAGCTTTACATTCTAATGATGAAATTTAACACTGCACCTCTACAGGAAGTCTGGTATTATAAAAAAAAAAGTTTACTGGTAACTTTTGGCAAATATGTGCTTTTTTAAACTGCTTACTTTTAGTGGAAGGAAAAACAAAGATGATTGAGCAAAAATAATTTTTTTGTTTCACAACAATTGTCTAACAAAGAATAAGTCTTTGAAGCTGTAGAATACTTCATTAAATGTCAAATAAGATTGTAAGACTACAATAACTTCTCTAATATATTATATATTAGCATTATCTATAATTAATTTATAATAATAAACATACCATCTCTAAAGTTAGACATATTGAGGTAGCTGTAATCAACTTCATTTTCATTCACATTTGGTTTAGTTGAAGAAACTGTTGTCATCGCTGTTTCTGACGAAGGAGGCTGTGTTAAAATAGTTGTAATCACAGAAGGAGTCGGCTTTTCTGATGGAAGTTGTGATGTAGTTTGAGAAGATGGCTTTGTAGGATGGAATGAAGAACTTGATACTGTTGTTGTCGGTTTCAATGTGCTTGTAGGTGTTTCCATTGTTGTAGTAGTGATTGTTGTTGGAGAACTTGTCGTTGATGTTGGCATTGTTGTGGTTATAGCTGATACAGGTACAAACGTCTCTGTAATGAAAAAAAAGTAGAGATTTATTTTTATTAATGAAATTAAATGTTATTGTAAAGATCTGTATATTATTTCGTTACAATATTCTTATAGGTTTTTGCTGAGTGAGATCGTCAACTTGTATGGTCGTTAGCTATTACTAAGTACCAATAGTATGCAGTGAATTACACCTATCATTGTTTATCTTATATGGAAATCGTTTATGGATGGGAATATCCTCATTAGACATAACATCAGGCTACTGTCATTTTATTCCTGTTTCACATCTTTTAATTTTTATGTTTATGCTACTTAAGATTTTCCAGCTGTTGTGAAACAATTAAGTTACAAGGAGATGCAATTTACCTACTTGATTACCACTCAAACATTTAAAATTCATAAGTAGTTGAAACAATTATTAACAAAAAAGATTTTTTTTATCTTTTACTATAGAAAAATTTATTATTTTCCTGTAGAAAAATCTAATGAACAAGAAATTTTATTATAATACTATAGCAGATAAATCATTTGAAGTTGGAATTGACGACAAAAATATCAGAGCGTTATGAAAATATTCAAAGTTAAATAATGATCAAATTTCAAGTGTTGATATAATTTTGTTTTATTCAACTTTTTATATGCATTTATAAATGTAATTATGCATTCAAAAATCTATACTTGTATTAAGTTGAAAAGTAGTCCACCAGTGCAGAAAATCATCTTCGCAGGATTTTATGTCCATGTGTTGTTAATAAATCCTAAAAATTATTGTTAGTTAAAAATCTTTTTACTTTTCATCTTCTTTATTTCTGGAAAGATCTTGTGATTTTAATATCATTTTTTATTCAGTGGACTGTCCTGTTACAAATTCTGACATCAATGAGGAAACCACCAATTTTAATTTTGATCAATGTCACAGTCACCCACACAGTATTTTGGGCTTGCTTCCCTGATTCTGTCAGGTGCACCCTCATCATTTGTGAAAGCAGTTAAAGAGTGAAATATGCTCATTTCTAAAACTATCTGTTCCTAAAGTCTTTTGTCAATGAGTACTGTAAAAAATGAATTCGTTTGGAAGGAATAATAGACATCATATGTCCTAACTACTGATAGGGAAGCATTATCTCCATAAAGCTCAATTTCTTCTCTTTTTCACAATAAGAATTTTTTATCTGCTGTATGACCTTTAAGTATGTGAATCAATATGATAACACATAATTTCTTCAAATAACTTTCAATGTACAACAGTATCTTTTTTAAAAGAGATATATTCCTCACAGCTGAGATTGTGAGAAAAACATACGCTTAGAACACTTGTGATAATGAATTCACAAAGAAAAGAGATCATAGTTCATCTGCTGGAACAGCAAAAGGTGTAATAAAATAATTTAAAAAAAATATCTTTGTCATAAAATATTTCAGAATTATAAAAACCATAGTGATGAAGTTTAGTTATTGACTTAGGAATGAATTATTACTTCATACAGTATTATTCTGACATAAGATTATAAATATTTATTCAATAATAATTAATGTATGAAATAGGCTAAATAGTTTGCTTTTTAATATTCATACAAACTGGAATGAATAGAACATGAAGTATACAAAATTAAATACAAAAAATAAAAAAATTATGATAATTTCAAGAAATTTATGTTAACATTTTAAATTAATAGAAGATTAATGTCAGAATCAGTAAAAAGTAATATAATTGAAAAAAAAAATTCAGGTACAGACATTAATATAAAATTACAAGAGCCTGTTATTAATAAGAAATCTGGTACATCACTTAATAACAATTGATATCCCCCACAAAGTTTTGTTAAGATTGAAGATATTGTTTGTGAATTACAGAATGTAGAATGGAACACTACAATTTTGAAGTGTTTAAAATAATTTATGTTGTTCGCACAAATAAAGCATTATTCATTACTATAATTTTGTTTTAAATTATTTTTATTGAATATTAAACAATTTAGAATTGAAACAGAAATTTTATCCAATGAAAAACGTTTTAATTTCTTGTTATTTTGTTTAATATGTTAGACCAAGCACCCAGATTGACTTGATCTTAAAGGTAACAGTAGAATAATACATAACCTTTGAGCTAACTGATTTAAAATATAATAGCTTATTTTTCCTGTTAAAAGTTAATTTCAGTTCATTTGATTTCATATTACCTACAAAAGAAAGTTCAGCTTACTCAAAAAATTCAGAATGTTTGCTGGTTATACAGATGACTTTAAAAATTTGATAACGTATAAAACTATCTAATTTCTAGTTAGAGATCTGTACTATTACTTTTTAAAGTTTTTTTCTTAGAGATAAAAGAAGGGTAAAACTTACTACATTTGACATAATTCATTTGCTTCTATTTACTCTATCCTTTCTAATAAAACACAATAGGCAACATTTCATGATTGACATTAAATAAATAAGTGATAAGCAGTGAATAGCAATCGGAGATTGTTTGGGGTCTGGTTACTATTTGATAACAACACAGCTTAGAGAAATGATGCAGTTATGTTCAGTTATTAATAACAATCATATAACTTTAAATTCTATATTATCAAGATAAACATGCTCTTTCAATGCTTACATTTATTAAAAAAATGATAGCTTAGGGATTAACTCAGTTTTTTTTATATTTTAGGTATAAACTATAAACTATTCCAATCTCCTTAGAGAGTCACTGTTATTATGGGGGATGATCATTCTCTCCTCATCCACCTGTATTCATTACCACTGAGCCCTTCTGGCCAGGATAGTTATTATAATAATTAGACCAGCCACCACAATGCCTACAAGGTTGTAAAGGTAATGGCCAATGGAACAGCTGCTTTTATAATGGCACAATCTTAGGGGTTGTCAAAGGATTCTGTTTTATCTTTTCAAATTACAAAAATTATCCAAGTAATGGGTGAGATGTCTATTTAGCTCACCAAGTAAGGACCTCCTACTCTAAATTTAACTCATTTTATACTTTCTGTCTGTCAATTAGCATTAAATAATACATAAAATTCTCTAAAAATGAAAGATTTACAGAATTTTTTACACATTTCTAACTGTTTATTCATTCTTAAATAATCCAAGTAATAAAGATTTGTTAACAAAAACTATTACCAGAAATTTCAGTTGGAGTAGTCGGTGCGTGTGTTGATACAGAAATTTCTACCCAGTTTTGTGTAGTCAGTGGTGGTAAAATAGTGGAAGTAGTGGCAGTTGCTATAAAAGAAAAAAAAATACTGTAAAACAACAAGTTCTTAACTAAAGCATAAAATAAAAAGTACATAAAAGAAACTTGTAAAACATAATGTACATCTGTTAAGCAAAATAAAACAAAGGCTTAAAAAATATTTACTAAATGAATTATTTTAATTCAAAAGATATTACTAACAATTAAACGCTGTATATCTAATTGACATTTAAAGTTACATTCAATAAATCAGAAATCTCAGTAAAAAAGGAAGTTGGTAAGTTGTGAAATCTTCTGAAGTGTAAATATAGAAATCTAAGTAATATTCTTATTTTCTTACTCAAATCACTCTCCTCATCTATTATTATAGTCAGCCAAAAAAGTAATTATATTTTATTTAGGAACAAAAAATCTTTTAAAATGTATTAAGGACTTTACAACTGCACAATGCTAGCTCCTAAATTTGCTAAGTACTATAGTTACCAAATTATAGGCAGTAAAGAATTAAAGTACGTTTTTTTTATGTCAAATAAGAAACAAGAATTTTCACATGAATTCAACATTTACTGGAATAAGTCCTTCCTACTTTGTTTTAGTATTCATTCTGGTGTAAATTGTAAATAAAAGAGTCAGCATTTAATAATGTAAGGAAAAATTGCTGAATTCAATTGAGAAAAAAACTTTTAGCTTCCTCCTATGCCGAGTGCACTTAGTCATGCCAGTTTGCATGAAAGGAAAATAGCTGAATTCAATTGAGAAAAATCTTTTAGCTTCCTCCTACGCCGAGTGCACTTAATTGCCATTTTGCATGAAAACTGTACCATTATGAACAGCTCAAGCCTGAAAAATTTGATTAATAATTTAACTTTACATAGAGAAAACTTTAAACCTGCAATTTATTTTTAATTTAAAAAAATCGTTTTAATAATAAAATGGTATTAATCAAAATTATGATTTTATCACTTTATTAAATATGAAAATAAAACATAATGAATCAGCAACAACAACTTAATGAATCATTTCAATTTTAATCAGTGAATATGGTTTCACTTACATTATTTCCAATTAAAATCTATCACGTAAACAAACTGCTATGCCACAGCAGTGTGGCTGCATCAAAAAGTATGTATCATTATTTGTTAATAATACTCAAAACAATTATGTAATTAAATTATAATAGTAACAAAAGTTAGTCAAAAAACACTAAAAAGTGAATTGATTGAACCAGTACTTTAATAACTGCTATACTATTACGCACAATAGTATTTTTCATTATTACTACTAATATGCATGTTGGCTAGATCTTAAGTTAAGTATAATCAAAATATAACATACTAATATTTTCCTGAGATTAGGTAAAAAAGCAAGCCAATACATACATATTAAAGTATTTGCTTAAGACCAGTTTCAGTTAGAGAAGTAGTCTTACCTGATTTCAGGTAGATCAGTGATGAGACATCTAACTGAACTTCAGTGACGAAAGTATGTTCGTCACATAAATATTAAAATTTAACTTCCTTTGTGGAAAGTTGACAATTGAAGGTCTACCAGTTCTTGATATTGTCTGTTGGTCTCAATTTTGATAGTCTCTAATTAATAGCTAATTGGATCTGAACTTGGATTCTACTGTAATATTGTTAATAGCAGATTGGAAACAATATTGAGGAATTATTATCACAACTTTACATGAAAAAGGACTTATTTGTTGTAAGATATAATGATAAAGTAAAAAGTATTACACATTATGAAACTAAAACCAGAACTCATATAAAATTTGTTGTTTATAAATTATAATTAAAAATATCATAATTTTAAAACTGATATTCAAATTTCATTAATTACACATATTTTTCATACTTCTATTAAAGTGTGTATAAAATACTCTCTTACAAGGACTGTCTGGAGTAGTTGCTGGTTTTGTTGGAGGTTTTACTGGTACTTCATCTACAGTTGTCCACGTCACTAATGCTGGTGGAATTGTTGTTGATCCACCGACCAGATTTGAATTATCTTCATTTTCAAAATACGTTGTAGATCCAGGTGTAGATACTGGTTGAATTATATCATTACTTATTGTTGGTTTTGAGTGTTCTGTTGTTGGTTTTGCAGAAGGTACAAAAGTTGTCACAGGTACTTCAACATAACCAGGAACATATACTGGTTTTTGCGGTTTAAGTAAAGCAGGTGGAGGTTTGCCTCCTGACCATGGTCTTGATGGGATAGGGCTAGATGTTGTAGTAAATGGTTTTTGTCCAAGTGTTGATGGCTGCAGGATGGATGATGTTGTCGCTTTCAAAGGTTTTGCAGTGGTTGAAATGGGTTTAGTTTGATTTGATGGTTTAATACCCGGTCTAACAACCGGTTTGGATGTTGGTTTTGAGGTTGGCCTTGAAGGCTTTGTTATCGGTTTATTGGTTGTTACAGTAGGTTTAGATGTAGGTTTTGGTTTAGGTTTACCTGAAACAGTACTAGGTTTAGTCACTGATGCAACAGTGGAAGGTTTACTCAGATCAGGTTTTGCAGAACTAAGGAAAGGTCTTACAGGGGTTAGAGGTTTCTGAGTTGTTGAAATAGGTTTCTTTTGGGGCAGATTTGATGAATTGAAAGGCTTTGATGTTGTGATAGGCTTTGGAGCAATAGTAACTACTGGAACAGTCGGAAAATGTGTTGAAGGACCTAGAGATGTTTGATATGATGATGTAATGGGCTTTGGAGTTGTATTGGGGCCTATATTACTGTGAGATGAACTGAAATAAGGTTTTGAAGAAGTTATTACAGGTGGCTTGGCAGTTGAAGTGATATTATAAATATATTCTAAATACAAATTATCATTTGAGCCACTTCCAGGAAGTTTATTTGTTGTTGAAGATGTTGCTGCTGTTATTGGAGGTTTAACTGTATAATTATTTGATGGTTTTACTGGCTTTTTCACAGGTTTTTCAACACTTTCTGCTTTTTCTGGCTCTGTTCTTGATGTAGTTGATTGAATATATGTAGGTGTATTGTTATTAATATTATTGTTTCCCTGAACCTGTGGACAAAAATATAACATATAATAGATTTGCCTTAACTGTAAAAACAAATAATAATAATAATTTTGTATCTATATATATATATATTTGAATTAGGTAGGATGACACTTACCTTATATCATTATCTATACTGAAGAATACTTTTATGATTTTCTTGCACATTCAGTTGATCCTATCTTTTAATTGTTCACGTAACATTACATATTATAAATACTCAACATTAACAAAATAAAATCTTGATAAATACAAAAAAAAGTGTTAACATTTTGGGTATAAACTTTAAAATCAATTCAAATCAAAATGGAATTAAAATTCATTTTTTTCCTTTTAAATTTAAAATTTAAGATTTAAAAATCAAAATTAAAAGTTAAAAATTTCGACATATTTAGCTTATATCCAAAGTTTTAACAAATTTTGTCCTATTGTATGTATCAAGATTTTATTTTGTTAATGTTGTGTATTTATAATATGTAATTTTATGTGAACAATTAAAAGACTGGATCAACTGAAGATGTGGGAAAATTGTGAAAGTATTCTTGTGTATATATAATGATATAAGGTAAGTGTCATCCTACCTAATTTAATTTTATTCTGTACTTGGTGGATCAAGTTATTTATTTATATTTGTATAGTATAATAGTACAGAGGAATATGAGTCATAAAATTGACTATATATATATATATATATATATATATATATATATATATGTATGTATAAAATTTGTGTTAGTTGTAACATATAACAACTGAACTAGCATACATGCAGTTAAATCTAGCAGTTTCCATAACAAAAACAAGTATTCCTAATGTTTTATTATTATTATTTATAAAAAAAAGGATAGAACTACATTTACATTAATTAGGCTTTCAAGCTTATTTAAAAGACATATGTCAAATTTAGGAGTATAAATTCGTTTGTTATTATTTTCATAAGTTTAAACATATCCATTTAAAAGAAATTATTTAAAAATGTGTTTTAAATGATTAAAATATTTTTTAAATGCATTAAGAAAAAAAATTTTTATAGCTCATGGTAAGTGAAGAGTTGTTATGGTATGTACAAATTTCCCCTTAAATTTTTGTCATTAGTAAATACAAAAACACAACATATGTGTAACTGGAAACAATGAAAAATATCTTAGAATTGTTAATTGATTAGTTTAAATAGTTTAACTGGCCTGAGACAGATTCACACAAATAACTTTCAGAATAAAAAGCCAATGCTTTTTACTAATGTTTTTACCTATCCTTCTCTTGTTATGCTTAATTTGTAAATGGTTCAAACAAAAATTATTAGTTAAGATTATTCAGTTTGTATAATCACACTGATGACTGTAGGGAATAAAAATATTATACATTAGGGTAATTTGCCTTGTCAGAAATAAAATAAATGTAATTTTTAATTCTAATTATTACAATAGAGTTTAAAATGTTAAAATCAGTACCGATTGAAATGTAGATATGTGATAAGTTTCTTCAGTTGATGTTACTCCATCTTCTGAGAGCTGGTTGTTGTCAATTGGTATTGTAAGATCTATATCAGAACTGCTTTCTGGAATCTTGCAACAACTACCAAAATAAAACCTATCGATACATGTCCCCAAATGTGTGCCATTTGCTTTTGCACAAGAAAATGCAAACATACAAATACCAGTATCTCCTGATCTTCGGCTGACACATGGAAGATGCCTGATATTACGACCAGAGCCTGTAATAAATAAACAAAATATATATTTTTAATTTATAGTTTAAATGGAATTAGTTATTTTCAGTAATAAAGAAAATATATCATTTATATACTTTAATCATCACCTGAAAAACAGGGGTTTATTCCCTAATGTAAATGGAAATGTCAAATAAAAAAAAAGAAGTTTTATGCCAAACATGCTAGAAAGAAAATGTAAACTACAAAAAATTTCTTCTTTATTTTTGTTTCACAGTAATTTAGCAACTGTAAATTAATAGCAAAGTAAGAAATAATTATATCCAATTTTGTTATACTGTCTGACTACAAGAAATCTTTTCAAAAGAAAGATTTAATATTACATTTATATGTGATGCTTCAATGTGACTTGTAAAGTATGTGTAAAGACATGAGATTGCTGTCCATGAGTAAGTTTGATTATAATTTCTTATTGTAATCTAATTAAAATAATACATTAGATTTCTCAAAATTTTGTAGTTTTGTTATCAGCTGAAATTTGATTGTGTTATTTCTTCTCAAAATTATAAACGCGATTAAAATATTGTTTTTTTAAATATGAAGAAAATAATTATAAGAAAAGTATTGTGATAATGCAGCAAGTACTTGCCTATTTGAATGGAAGGCTGGAATGAGTACACCATGATTTAATTGATCATGTAGCCTCTACCATTAAATCCAATCATTCCCACCAAAAATGAGTTAAATTATTGACTGGCTTGTCATACGTTACTGTGGACATCTGTCAGCCAGCAGTAACCAATAAATAATCTAGCTATATTAGATAGTTATTTTCAATTACTCTTTCTTTTGTATAATAATAGAAGTTCAGACAAGTACAGTTCTTGAATGAAATGATGGTACCTGTTGATAAAAGATTATCTGTTTTCATCACACAGGTGATTTCCTTGCCATTTTCTTCAACATACTTTAACAAATGTACACAGTTTAATTGTAATTGCTTCTGATGTTTACTTCTTCACAGATTATACATAACCAATTAAATAATAATCTTACACAGGTACTGCAAATCAATGTTAACTAAAAATTTTAGAAAAAACTGTTATTTTTATTTTCCCAGTGAATACAGCTAGAATTAAAGGGGGAACTATGGTGATTATGTCAAAAATGGGGTATCAGGTTTTTTACAAATCTTAAATTTTAACAAATCTTTTTTTACAAAGATTATTTACAAATCTTAAATTTTAGGGTCCAACTGGTTCATCTAGATAAAAAAAAAAAATTATGTATGTATGTGGACATGTATGTACATATGTGTGTTGCTGTGCTTCTGGACTTGTATCTCAGGATTGACCAAACTGATTTTCTTCAGATTTTGCTCAAATATTTCTATATATGGAGCATTGATCATATTAACTTTCTTTCAAAAGGAATGGTAGATATTGTGAAAAAAATATAATTTTGATTTTCTTCAGAGACATTTTAGAGAAAACTTTATTAAACCAAATTTCTTACCTGCAATGCGTATATAAACGAGTAAAAAAGTCTTTTTTTTAGAATCAACCTCCCTCTTAAAATAGAAATGTACATTTTTTTTTGTTCTTTTGCTCTATCTTCCTTCAGTTTAAATATTTTTCAAACATTTTTTGACAGTTTATACTTCATATATAGAGTTACTATGAAATCTCTACATTTAAAAAAAAAAATTATAGACCAGAGACCTAAAATGCAGAAAAGTTGTTTTGATAATTTTCTTTTTCTTATTTTAGCGTCTACTGAAGAAAGCATTAGATTTAGAATATAAATTTCCTATATATCATTATTTTAGAAAAATGTTTCTTAAAATTTATTTTCCACCTTTAAAAAATATATGCTGCTTTTTGTTTTTTGGCTCAAAATCTTTTAATTTTTATTATTAAGAAGTGTTTTTTTTTGTATTTTTCTTTATCAGTTAGAGCTATAAAAATTAAAGATGCTTTGGTACCTATAAATTATATAATGACCCAAAATGAGAGAAGCAATATTTTTATTACTTTCATAAAAGTTATACTTTATTTTTTCAATATTTTTAAACAATTCTCTTCTTTTTTTTGTTAGGGATCACTTCTTTATAAGTAAGCTTTCCTAAATTTTCACACCAAACAGTAAGAAATCCACTAAAATAAAAGATTTATTTTGTTCAAAATTTGGGAATTTTGATGTCTAAATATTATTTTGGTAACCATGACTTCACCAGTGCACCTGGAAAAGTGAAGCTTTGCCAGTGTTTTTTAACCTGTTTTAACTATAATTCCTCATAAGATTTACAATAAATGATATAATATTTTAAATAAACCAATCCAGGTCATTCAAGGGCTGACAAAGAAATCTAAAAATCATTGGCAGCATTTTTAATTACTTAAATTTTAGCTATTTGTCAGTGTTTTTTTGTTTTTTGTTTAAGTCAGGAATTCTGAAAATCTATCAACATACTGACCAATTCACTTCTACACAAAATAAATAAAAACACAATGGCAATGAAAACAAAAAATACATCACACCAACGAATATAAAAACAGATTCACAAAAAAAAAACACAGAATATAAAGCAGTTTTAGGACAAATAATAAAATAAAACAAACCATCACACGCAGAATACATTCACTAAATAAATACATTGCCTGAATGTATAAACAGAACTGCTTTGACCACATAAAGTCACTAAACTTGCTTGTTTGTTACTGCAAACAAAATGCAGCTTAAAAACAAAAATACAATGAAAATATAAAAGGCCTTTACAGTAACAAAGAGTGGAACATTTTTTAAATGCTTTAGAAATAAATCAAAAATGTTGTTTGTGTCAAACTGAAAATTTAATTAATTGGCTTCTAATTCATGTTAACCTTCGTAATTGTAAGTTTATGAAACAAATTGTAACTTAAGTCTGTAAATGAGATTGAAATCTTATGGTTATCTCAGTATTTCAATGTTATTTGTTATTAATTTAAATCAAATGTAAAGTTTGTAGTATAAGATTATTCAAGAAAGAAAAGTAATTATAAAAAATGAATTTTTATATGATATTATGAAAGTTCAAGTAATAATTTCCAGGGAGTTTTTTTTTGATACAACCTAAGTTCAAGAGGAAAATCAAATTTGCATGAATAGATACTGAAACATTTCAGAGATTGTATCACTCAAATCAGCAAGATCAAGAATTATATTAATAATTTAGTTAATAAATTACTAATTTCTGTTTACTCTTTTCAACTGATTATTTGTATGAAATCATTATAAACTAAATGCAAAAGAAAGATTGAGGTCTCCTACAAAATCTTGAACAGCAATATAGAAGGATTTTAAAAACTTTTTTATTTTTCTTGTATAAAGTTCACATGATCTTTCTTTAACTATAAGCATAATAAAAAGTTTTTTTGGTTAAAAATCTATTTGATTCAAATACTTTTCATACATATTGACCATGCATTATTTTCTACTTAACAAGCTTCACGTTCAATGTTTTTTTGGATTTCTTATCTTTTAAGAAATCCATTTCTCCAACATTCATTAAACTTATTTGTGAATTATCTCAGGAATCTGAACCTGATTCCTTATTTCTATAGAAGTTATTCATTTTTCAACATAGAAAGAAGGTAGAGCCATAATATTGTAAAATCTAAGAGTTGTTTCTGACCAGGCTGTTTTCCTTATTAATTACAATAAATAAATGTTGGGACCCCAATCTTGGTTTCTATTGGGCTGCTATGAAATATGACAGCTGAACTATCTAAGATTAGACACCTATTCTAAAAATTAACTTCTTAATATTGTTGATAACTATGACAAGAATAGATAAAAATTAAGAAAAAAGCCCCAATAATAAAAGGCAGGAGACAAAACAGGGAAAGATGTCAGATGTCTCCATCTGATTCAAATGTAGTCTACTTGCACTGCTTTTCAACTTATATGTAAAAGAGGCAATAAAAGGACTGCAGCAATGAAACTCAAGAGAGGAGTGATAAATAAAAAAATAAAAAATTAATAAATTGTTAAGATTTGCTGATGGTAATGTTTTTTTAGCTGTAATCAAAGGTGTGTTAAAAAATACTGAGATATATGGACAGGTGCCAGTAGAGAAATTTATTTAAAAATAAAATCAAAAAAATGTAACAGATAAGGAGATTATGGTTAATTAAATTTTAAGGTAGGAGAATATATAAATATATATTTTTTAATTTTTTTATAAAATGTAATGTTTTATAGCAGCAAAATATAGACAACAGGAAAGCCACAATCAGAAAAAAATAAAAATATTTCAATGGTTATAATATTAGTCAGTTTTGAAATTTAGGTTGTTAAAGATAAACTGGAATAGAGAGATATATGTGACAAAATTGTACAAAAAAACAAGGTTTGAAGGGTATGTATTAAAGTATCCAGGTTATTCTAAAGATGAAAAGGTTAGATGGATCAAATAAGTAGAATAAATGATGACAAACAATATTTTTTATCAAACAGGCTTTTTATCTGAAATAACAATTATTAATTTTCTTTCATCTTGAAGAATTTTATTGAATTTATAAAACCAATCACAGAAAATGTTTTTTTTTTTAAATTTTGATTTAAAATAGGTAAATGTCCTTTGATATCAATCTGAAATATTGAAATAATTTGTTTTTTTTTTTTTAAAAACACTAAGTTATTCAGACTTATTGTAAAATAATTACTATAAATGTAGCTGATGTTTATAACATTTAAGTGATTTTACACCAGCAAATAAACTAAGCCTTGGAGCTCATCAACTTTCTAAAAAAGTAACCTGAAATCTTTACGTCTTAATTACTGTAATTGTAAATTTCATTTGTATTGATTTCTTTCAATAAATTTTAGTGAAAATGAAGTAATGTGGGTTAATGGTAACATTTAATATAAATTTTATTAGTTTTTCTAGTCATTAATTGTCAACATTTTCAAAGAAATTGTGTAAAGTAGATTCTACAGGAGATTTTTTTATATTATATTGTGTTTTAGAAAATAATAGATCTGTCTTTTTTCAGTTGGTAGTTCCCCCGTTAAGCTTACTGTGAAGGCTTCATATAAAAAAAATAAGAGTCCTTGGGTTGGTCTATAGTCAACATTCCCACCAAATCAACTAAGGATGCAAAGACTGTATCCTCGTCATCGACCTATCATAGTCTTAGAGGCCCTACATCCACAGAACAAAAAATGGGGAAGAAGGGATCAAGAATAAGGTATAAGGAGTTGTGAAAAAGGTGATCTACCATCAGAGGAATCCCAGCATAAGATAAAACCATCCGAAGCAAAGATTCAAGACTCTCCAGGTAGCAAATGCTATCACAAACACATTTCTATGTGATGGAATATTTTTACCCAATTGGGAGCAGCATATTACTGATCAACAATTTTCCATTGACGAAGTTAAGTATGTGCTGTAACAAAAATGTATTTCATTCCAAAATTTTATGAACCCAGGAACAGATGCAGGAACCCTAAAGGAAGAACTCTGCCTATCCTTGAAATTATTCAGTAAGTAGAAATATCTAACTGAACCATTAACCATTGAGCTAGACTCTTTTTGGAGTTGATTTTATGAAGCAGATTTTGACTAACATTAGAAAGTTCTAGATCTCTGAGATATTTAATTACCTCAGTTTAAGATAGGAAAAATCAATAAAAAACAAACAGAATTATATTTTATTAATCATGCATTTCTTTTAATTAATTTTTTTTTTTGGATATTGGTTAAAGCAGATTTATGGTCACCATTATTCTTCTTGTATCTGCAGTAATTAAGTTCAAAAAGTGTACTTTTTATGATTAATTATTAATGGTAAGGACTAATTACATACTCTCTTTTGGATCGAAAATAACTGGTGTTAACTTAGGTTCAGATAACCGGTTTTGTGAGGATGTGACCCTATTTTAAGTGGTTCAACAGAGCTACAAAAAAAAAAAAAAAAATTAAATATAGAATGATGGTGATTAGTTTTGAGTATTGAAATATGAGTATGATAAGATCTGATCTACAAATAACAATGGCTTTAATTGAATCGACATTTCAATCTGTATTGATGGAAGTGCTATAATAGGAAGAAAAAATGATAAATAATGCTGGCATAGACAAAGATTCGTAATTATTTCATTAAGATCCTTTTCAATAGTGCACATCAAGGATCTAATCAACTTAAAATTAAGCTTATGACCTTGCTGTCAATAACAATAACATAAACTAGATCACATGTAATACAAATTCAGTTGTTTTTCTATCGATCTGTATACATTTGTTTCTTTCTTTCAGTAGTGGTCAATATGAGTTTGATGAAGATGTGTATACAACTTGACCTTATAATAGTAAAAGATATGAAAAATTCTTTTAAGTTCACCTCTAGCAGATGTTATATAGTTAACGGCACATATTTCTGCAATTCTAATAAATAACATTTTTATCTAATTAAATATTATATGTAGTGTTGGAAAATAAATATGTTGGTAAAGGTAGTCATATTTTCAAAGAGTTATAGATAAACCTGTTCAGTTTTAAATTTGTAAAACACTTAACATTTTTTGGGTTTTTGGGTAAATTAAAAAAAAAAAAAAACTGTTTTAGAAATCTGATTCCAAAGGCTTTACTTTAGTTGTTTCATCATCATATCTTTAACTTGAGGTGAGGGAGATCCCTTGCACCATATCTATCTTTATTTTCCTGTATTCACCACTGAAATTTTGATTTCCTGATGGCTCATATCCATTTCCTTTTAGGTTGTTTATAATTTTAAATTTTCCAACCTTTCTCTTTTTTGCTCTTTCTACTTGTTCCTTTAGCTCAATTATTATCAATCCTTATCTTATCACAATGTCACAGCTAATTAGTTTTAACAATCTGAATTTTTCTGCTTAAAATTCTATTTTAATTCACTCTCATTATTTTTTTCATTTTTCACTTTCGCCATTCATTTAATTTTTCCCAATTTACTTTACACTCATATTTCAAATTCTTTACCTCTTTTCATAGTGTCTTTTTCACGTCCATAGAAAAATACACTTCAAATATAAACTTCACAAGGTACTTTGTCAAATCTAACTTCATCTTATTACATAAAAATGTTTTTTTTTTTTTTTTTTTATTTTATTAATTGCTTTCTTAGACATTGCTATTCTTGCTTTTATTTCATTTTTACTTCTCCTAAAATGGTATTTATGTGTCTATACTGTTCTAGTTTTTTAATTTTTATTTCTTTTGCGTAAATATACATTGGCTTATTTTATCATTATTTTTGTTTATCTTATATTTATTTCATATCATATTCTGACATAATGTTTTCTAATTTTGTATTTACAACACTGGCTGATCAGAATTAACAAAATCTCTAACAAGATCATCTTTAATTTTGGAACATTATTCATCATAGTGTTTTAAATGTATATCCTGAATGTCAAATCACTAACTTTTATATTTTTTTATGATTTTTTTTATGAATACATATCCTGTAATTACAACTTATTCAAAACAAACTACTTGATTTTATTACAAATTAAATTTTATAAATGAAATATTAAAATAAAGTTATACTGAGCAGATTTCTATTATAATTTTTAAAATAAATGATTAAATGATATATGAGCTGAAGAAAGGAGTGAAACATTCTCAGATACCTTTTGAACAACCGATTTTTAAATATGCTAGGAATTTAGGTTTGCTTTTTACCCACAATTAAATCAATTATTGAAATAAAAGCATGCAAATTTTTCAGTTGTAGGTCACTTATATTTTAGCAAACTTAGCATAATGGCGTTTAATATTCACCTAAAACGTTTATGTAATAATTACCCAAAAATGTTTGATAATATTAAGACAGAATTGTGTAAAACTAAACAAAATTTTTTCTACGATTGTATTTTTTAATTACTGATCATTGTAATTTACGACAGGAAAAGTATTTCTGTTAGTCAAAATAAGAGTTCCTAAGTTTTTAATTTTCAATATTTTGAGGTTCTTGGATCCATTATAGTAAACAAACATATTTTACATATGAGTATATTCATATTTAGGAGTGGTGGTATATTTTACTTTTTATTTCAAGAAAAGTACAACCTATAAATTTGGAATTTATTTTTCTCTAATTGGGTGTAATATTCCAAACAAGGGAAGGGGATAAATTAAAAAGCTCTATGCAGCTTTCTGGAAAGTTCAGCTACAACATTACCAACCAATAATCTTATTTTTTATTAAATGTATATATATATATACTTAATTTAAAAAAAAAATACACTGTGGTTTGCAATGATTTTAAATTTTAACTTATTGGCTTAAAATCTATTAAATATTATTTTTCTATAAATGAGGTTGGGGGTAATTTTCAAAACTTTTCAAAGCAGTAGGCCGTAATAAAACTCCCACCCATAAACTAAAAGTTTTATACATTTTTCTAATTATTACTGTTTCAACAAATAAAGTTGCAACTTTTTTTTCATCCGACATTAATATAGCGGAAATAATTTTCAGTTTTTACCTTTTTGGTAAGGGATAAATTTAAAAAAATATTTTTTTTTATTTAAATAGTCCAAAACAATATAATTTCAGGTGTTTGAAAAAAAAACAAATTTTTTTACATTACAACGAAGGAGTACAAGTTGAGATTGTGAGTGATATTTTTATAACTGTTTTCCGTTTTAGAAGATGCCAGTCCATATTAGGAAATTTATTATTGTTTTGGATAAGATGATAAATAAATAAGAAAGATCTTAAGAATAAACATAATTTTTGACATATTTCATAAATAAGAAAAAAAATTTAAAACCAAATAACTATTTCGAATGTTAACCAATAATCATCAGTAGATACTGAGGAATTAGTGTGAAAAAAAATAAATGATGTAACGTAATAATAATAATTTATTAATAAATAAATAATGCTTATGAAAGAGTGAAAAATAAGTATTTCTATTAGTGTTTGTAGAATAAAAATAAAAATTAATCATTTTACAAAAAAAAGGCAGTGGTAACTTTCTGTTCAACATTTGTTCATTATCATTTTTTTATTGTTTATTGTTTATTCGATAATCTTTCACCATTCTTTCCCTACTTGAAATCAATACACCGTCATTGAAGAAAACTGTTTCTGGTACTAGAATTTAAAAAATATATATATATATACAGTCTATATCCGACCGATGAGAGATATTCCGGTTAGTGCCGGTTTCCAAGAAAGAGATAAGCAGTACGTCAACTAGTCGCATGGTGGTTATACTTCTATTCCGGATGGTGTTGAAGTATACAGGTAAGGAAAAAATAAAGGTTTGTAAAGATTAGCGAAATTTCCTCAAACTTTAATGTCAATTTAATGTATAAAAATAAACATGTAGAAAATTGTGAGTCTCGTCTCCCATCTTCGTGTTAATTTGGATACGTTATTAAATCGAAATATTTCTTAAGATTAAATCTCCTCTTGAGATTTTTTAATTCAGTTGTTACCGATGTATGATTTACATTTTTATTTGTAACCGATAATATTGAATGCGGTGTACACGACACTTAAAACACTATGTTTATTTTTTATAACGTTACTTTTAATAAAAAATAATGAATTATTTAATAAAATGCGTGTTTTCAAGTATTGCTTTTGTTTATTTTCCACGATTAGTACTGCAGATATTTTGACTTTATCAAAAGGTTACATTATAATAAAAAACATAATTTAAAGTATTAAATAAACAAAGAGAATATTTACCATCTCAAACATTAATTTAAAATGAATTACTCTGTTTCTATAAAAACCTTTAATAGATAATGTAACTATAATTTTGGCATCATAGTTAAATATATTTTGAAATAAAAATTTAAACAGTTTAAATGAAATGTATTATTTTCTTTTCAACCTATTTTCACCCTTCTTTTTCCTGTTTAGCCTCCGGTAACTACCGTTTAGATAATTCTTCAGAGGATGAATGAGGATGATATGTATAAGTGTAAATGAAGTGTAGTCTTGTACAGTCTCAGTTCGACCGTTCCTGAGATGTGTGGTTAATTGAAACCCAACCACCAAAGAACACCGGTATCCACGATCCAGTATTCAAATCCGTGTAAAAATAACTGGCTTTACTAGGACTTGAACGCTGTAACTCTCGACTTCCAAATCAGCTGATTTGGGAAGACGCGTTAACCACTAGACCAATCCGGTGGGTAACCTATTTTCACCCTAGGGTTAATATTTCTAACTTTACTGGCTTAAGGATTGTAATCCAGTAAAAACAATATTTTAATTTCATATAGAACTATTTATTTTGTTTTTTATAGGTCTATATTTTCGTCCTAAGTAAAAAGAGTAATAATGTTTAAAAAGTTAAAAATAATATTTAAATTTTTAATATTTAAAAAATTTGAGTAATGGAAAAGTTTTTAAATTTTTTCGTAGAATTTTTTTTTATGTGATTACTTAAAGACCCTTTATTGCGTAATAATCTATTAATGAACAAATATACTATTTACTTAAAAGTTTTATTCCATAAGAAAACTGAGATACACTCATTCGGCCTAGAAAATTTCTAAATGTTATATATTCATTAAATTTAGATGTATGGCGTTTTCTACTCTATTTATTAATAGTCTGATAAATAATGAATGAAATTGATGTGTTTTTTCTTTTATTTTAATTTTTTCTAAGTTTCTTTATAAATATAAAACTATCTAATAAAATAAGATAAATTTTTTAAATTATTATCTTGAGTCTGGGTCTACAAAAACCTCTAAGGCTGACGTATGAGATCCGCGGGCAGCGGGTTGAAGACCCACACTTTAAGCCAATCTTCATGTTCGAAGTTTACTTGTTCATTATTATACTTTCTTGTTAACAAGTGTTGTTGAGACATTCGTATTTATCATTTTGTTTTTGTGTGTTATTTATTGGCTCATTTTAATACCAGGGCCCTTTACAACCTGTAAGTGTTATCAGTGTACTAATATATACGAGTGTTAAATGTTACGTTTTGTTATTTTGGTGTTTTTAAATAAAATGTAAGGGTCCTTTACACTCTTACATATGACGAACCTGGTGGTGATTTAAACCCTGTTTTAAAGAATGTGACGAGACGGTAGAAGTTGATGCCCATATATAACATTAAAAAAAAAGATCAGTTTTTTGCAAATAAGATAAAATCTCATACAAATGAAGGTGGTCTATTTACAATACATGATAAACTATTAACACAAATTAAATATACTATTATTCAACGATATAATGACGCAAAAGATTAAAAAGTAAATCGATACAAGATACACAAAATGCAGATAAGCAAAGTACAGTTAGATGAATACTAGATATAATGGGGGGTGAAAGGATTATATATTTTACTGCCCATTCATTATCATCGATTCCCGCAGAAATCCAGCCAACCAAACACTATAAGAACAAGAAATACATAAAAGAAAAGCTCATATTCATAAGGAATAAGCCAAACATGATATTCGGAAATAAAATATAAAACAAAGAAAAATCTTAATTTTTATCATTTACAAGCCTTTTTTAATTTTCTGCCCCCATTGATGCAAATTAGCTTTGTGCAAACGCATACGTCCATGTCTTGGACACACATAAACTCACGAATACACTTACGTAAACTGTCACAAAGCTTAAATTACACATTATAGTCATTTTTTACCAGAAGATAAAAACCAAATGAAAGAAGTCAACAAATTTAGTATCTAAATCCGATAAAAAACTAAATTAGCTGATTAAATATACATTTTACATTAAATTACTGAATTTAAATTTAGAATAAAAAATAACCAATTACGCATGACACATATACACCTTGAAATTAATATTTAGGTTTATTAGATTAGGCCCAATAATTTAATGGTTTTTTTTGGAGTAGGCGATAAAATGAAATCGAGTTGCAAAATAAAAACAGAATAATATAAAAGAAATTTCAGTTTTATTTCTTTAATTAAGGTACTTTTTTTTGTTTTATACGCATTACATATCGAAACCCAAAACAAATAAAATAATACCGCTTCTTTCAAGACGATACCGATTGTTCATATTTTTGAATTATTAAAATTTACCTTGTATATATAAAACATTGGGCGTTTAAGTTCCATAGCAAAACACGATAAATTTTCTAGTGAATAGATAAAATCAGTAATTATCGATATGAATATTATATTTAGTTTTTTAAAATGTAATTTACTTCTGATAAATCCGTTTACCTTCTGATGATCATTTAAGAAGCAAAATGAGGTTCTAGTTTTAAATATTCAAACGACTTTTACGCCTTTTCTATTATCGATACTATTTGTAAGAGTTTTAATTAGGAAAATTATTGATAAAAAATAATCTAATACGGACTATTCATGAATGCGGTTATTCGTTTTAATTTTATTAATAGGCTAATATGTTATATATTCACATTTTTATTATTTTATTTATAAATGAATATGTTTTGTTAAATTATAAATACGTTCTTTGTTTTTTCTTCTTGTAAAGAGGTTGTTAACAAGTAGACCTATTAAAATAAATATTTTTTCTTACGGTCAATAAAATTCCCAAGAATGCATTCTAAAACAGGTTTATAAAAATTCAACGGAATAAATATCAAAAGAAAGTGCATGACACCAATACGAGTAAATTGTGTAATATTATAATATTTTTTCGGTAAGGTAAAAGTTAATTCTGCATATCAAGTAATAATAATATATGATTTATTATAATGTTTTTCGGGAAAGGTAAAGGTTAATTCTGTATATCAAGTAATAATAATGTACGATTCATAGAATAAAATTTTGATTGGTAGAATGAATACGGTCCATAAGTTAGTAAGAGTAAATGCTTTAACTAAAATAATTAATTAAAAAAAAAAAAAAGTAAATAATTTGAACTAAAGAATAAATATTTGAACCCGATTATTTAAAAGATCTAAGGAATTCTATTTAAAAAATTAAACATATATAATTAATGGATTGTATTTTACACTGGCTTTCATACTTATAGAACGAAGTGAATTTTTCAAAAGGTCCATTCGAAAAATTTATGGACTCATTTTATTTTATCGTTCTAACTGCTAAGGGTTGTATGCACGGTCATATAGTTGGTAACATAAGAATGGGATATCTTTGAGCGAGTGGCTTTAGATCCTCCAATGTGAACTATCAAAAGAGAACATGAGAACAAGTAAACGGGAAAAGAGCACTACCGTCTAAAATTTATGGAAAGCGGAAAATTAGGAAATTTATAGGAAAAGAGATGGAATTGATTCAAGAGATAAAATCTTATAAAAGTAATATTTTTGTCAATATTAGAAAAAAATAAAAAAAAACCTAAGCGTGATCTCAAACAGTAACTATTGTTTTACCCTCCTGAGATCTTATTTTTACATTTAAAAAAAATCCTTTTTGTTGTTTTGACGTACGGTGTACTATATCTCAAATAATTTGTTTGAGTGAGTGTTTACGTGTTCTTGGTTTAATCCTTTCTTAAGATTTATATAATATAGCGATAGAGTCCCAGGAATACTTTAATATTATAAACGTACTAACAGGAAGTAGGACTTGCATTGTGACGATAACAATTGTACAGAGTGACAATTCGCACATCGTTATTATCCAATAAGCCTAACCGACGTTCCTTAGTAGGCTTATAGATTATTTATAGGTTTTGTTGTTATGTTTTTTAATTTCTACTTTAATTGATTTTTTTATGCGAATAAGCCAACTTAGGACCACGCAAATATCTTTTCTTTCTAGCCTCTTTTTTTTCATGCGTTTCTCTGTTTTTCGGCATGGCTTCGCTTTTACTCATCTGTCCACTTTCTTTCTGTTTTCCTTTTTCCTGTCACAAAAACCTTTGCGTTGTAAATTATTCTTAGGAAGTTATTTCTACCGTAACAGTTCTCTTCTTTCAAGCCGATCCTTAAGAGGTTCTCTTCCATCTGTTTAAGGTAGTTCGACTAATGTTTCATGTTCCACAGCTTGTCAAAGATATGTATATTTAACCTGTCTGGAATCGTCCTGTTCATATGTACCAGGAGATTTAACCTTCCTTACTGCTGTTTCTAGGTCTTTCTGATTTTGGTAGATCTCCTTGTTAGATTTCATTCTGTATCCTTCCTTTGTTACTTTCGGTCCATGGATCCGCCTTAATATGTTTCTTTCGATCCCGAGCAATTTTTTGAGGTCGATAAGGTGTAATGTTTCATGTTTCAGTCCCATACAGGATTACTGTTCTTACTACAGCTGTTTGATGCCTCAGTTTCTCGGCCTTGGAGAAATTCTTCTTATTATAGATATCTTTAGTAATAAAACCGAGTTTCTCCAGTTTTGATGTTCTATCTTCAATTGATCTTTTGTAATATTCCTGTTCTGGTTATAATCTCTTCTAAGTATTTAAAGTAGTCGGTGACTTTTATCTTTCCGTAATTAGTCTCTATTGTCTATTGGGTGAATGATTTTATGTTCCGTTTTGATAAAGGGTTCCTGCAGCCCTGATTTTTGGGCTATTTTTATTTACAATTACTTTTTTAATTACATTATTTTAATCTAGTTTAATTCTGCATAATATTTTTATTCTTTTAAAATAAAAACCTAATCTATGTGTTTAATTATCAAAACCTCTCTTATACCTGCACGTGACCAAATGTGATGTTTGTGAAATTGTCAGAGATATGTCAAAATGAGCAGAATTTTCACGTGGTTGTAGCATCAGAGCCTTGAGAAGTCTGATGAATACTTGATGTTACGGCAGCATCACCCAGCATTAATTTCGTTGCAATATAGCATGTTAGTATGAAGGTTAGAATGCTGGAGCTTCAAAATAGATCCAATATGTGGTACGGCATGCTTGTAAAACCTTCAATAATGGCATCGATATACAGAACTAAAGATAAGGTAGCACTTTAAAGCACATCCCGATACAGAGAGAGAGAGAGAGGATAGTGGAAAAGCAAGGACTGAAATGTCAACTGCGTTAGAAGGCGTAGGGTACATATTTATGGCTGCAGATAATTACCTCGATATATGAGAGTAAAAAAAGGAGAAAATTAAGTGAAGTAAAACTGTTGTGTAATAAATTTGATCCTTATAAGTCAATTTAAGTAGTACATTACATCAGGTATCGATAGAAAACATCGCCTAAAATTCCTGTTACGTTTTAGGTCCTCTTGGGATTACTTATCTGGTTCGTAAATAAAGTCAAAAAAAAATACTTCGATAACAAACGAGTTATCGACAAAAAAATAAAATCTAAAATAATTTTGCGTGAATTCAAGACGGGTTAAAATACACCGATGATCAAATTTAATTAGCAGTTCCACATTTAATATTTTTGAAAAAGAAAACTGGAGGCATTTGAATTATGGACATGGAGGAGGCTGGAGGAAACTAGATTAACAGACAAAATTAGAGATGCAGAATTAATGAGGGAAGAGTAAGCGAGAATAAAAGCTTAATCAGAGAATAATTTGTAATGCGAAAGAAAACTGGGCGCGACATATCAAGAGAGGAGAAGGATTAATTAAAACAATGTTACAAAGATCAATAGGAGGTGTGAAGAAGAAAGAAAAGTGGAAAAAATTATAGGTGATCTAAAAAAAAAATATGGAAACTATCAAGAACTAAACGGTTTACTGGAAATGGAGGAGAATGGGACGGACATGATGCAAGGGACCTGCCTTAGATCAAATAACTATGTGATAATAACTTATAAGGGTTGAAAATATTCCCGACTATATCGCCACATTAATTAAAAAATAATAAAACAGTTTAAGAGTTGAACATTAGAAATCAAATAAAAAACCAAATATGTATAGAAATGGAATAATAAATATAGATAAATACATAAATATTAACATTACAAATATGTTGTAAAGAAAAACGTAGCAGAGAACAGTATGTAGACCGAAACTGAAAAAGCTGATATACAAGTTACACAGTTAATCGTGTAAGTTAAAAATTAATGGTACGAAAGAGAATAAATAACGGAAAAGAGTTGTGCGTGCCAAACTTAAAAAGATAAGAAGAAAAGATTAATTAACAATAAATTATATGAATAGAGACTACGCTGGGGTGATAGAAATAAGATTTAATATCGGTCACCTTTTCTGAACGAAATTTATTTCTTTAATTATTATTAAATATTCAGAATAAACTTTTATAAATTAATAATTATGGATCAATATTTTAGGTATTCATATAAACAAAATAAGAAACCGGAAAGATCTCATTCTGATTAATTTACTTAGAACTGGAAACTTACTGCTTTATATATGAGTAATAATACAAACAAATATGCTTTACTAATCCAGAACTGAGAGCAGGAGTAAAAATGAATTACTGCTATAAACATCTGCACCTATTAAATATATTGTAGATAGTTTAAGAATAAACTCTCATTAGGAGAGAGTTTAATTTGTTATCAAGCTTAATAAATATTTTATGAAGTTGTGAAGATATTTACAAAAGAAAAAGATGTATGATATATGAATTCTCTCTCGTACAGAAATTGATAGCTACGTTAGCTATAGACAGGCTATTTTCTGAAATATTAAAATAAAAGTTAGACAAAAATATATTATTGTCTGTAGTCTTATTTAGGGCGGGTTTAAACCGAAAAAAAAGATGGTTAAAGTCTCGTATAATTACACCGCAATTTTAAACATCAAATAAAAAGTGGGATGAATCAAAGAGGGAGACTGAGGAATTGGCTTTAAGTTTCTTGAAATACCCGAAAACCATCCTTATGGATACTAGAGGCAACTAACCCGATGTAGAGCTATGATTCCCAAAACGTAGATAAATTTTTAAAAGGCATATATTTGAGACTTATCAGATCTGAAGTCTAGAGGCTATGAGCCAAGAACGATAAAAAAGTATCGCAAAAAATGACAGAAAACAAGTTATAAACACTTATAAAAGATGTGTGCCCCCAGTTTACTTCATTTAATCATTTATAACGTATTTATTATATGACATATATGTCATTGAATGGATATATATACATACATACATACATAGAAAGAAAGAGAGAGAGAGAGAGTGATCAAGTTTTATATATGGAGTGGATATGTACAGGTATATCTAAATATATAAAAGAACATGTGATTGATTCATAATCAACGCCCAGAAAAAACTAGTGAAGATAAATTAATGAAAATTTGTATACACATTATTCTTACGGTGTAAATGTATAGTGAAAAATAATTTTTTGAAATTCCGAGTTTAAAGGGTTAAAATAGATTTTTGATTTCTTTTTTGAAACCCGACTATTCTTTGAATTTCTGGCTAGACGAGAAGGGCAAGCAAATTTCATTATTATATTATATTTCATAAAAGTTAATCGGTTCGTAAAACGATCATATTGTATGAAATAGAGCTTTCTAACGAGTGACCATTGAGGAAGGATGAGATTGAATTCCAGTATAGAATATCCCCAGTATAATATTTTATATTATTATTTAAACCAAACACATTGTTGTCTTGCATGGTTTTTAAAAAACCATGCAAGAAATCACAAAAATTTGTGCGGTCACTCCTTGAGTAATGGCTTCCTAAAATTCCTTTTTAGTACGTACAGGAAGAACTCAACAAATAAGCCTGGGCCAACAAGCTTTATATTATTCTACTCGGCTGTCCTTAGATATCGTGAGGATGTATAAAGAAGCAAGCAGTCACGGCTGCGTAAAGAAAGATTTCTCGGTAAGTTATGGTGGTAAAAAAGTCGTTCAAACTAGAATACGATCGATGATTCCGTGTAACTATAGAAAAACGAGGTGCTGTAAAAGTAATGTTATTAATATAAGTTTTTTTTTTACCCAGTTTATGGTTGATTTTAAGGTTTATTACGGCTTTATTATTATTTACATTTATTATTATGGTGAATACAATATATAGATAGAAGAGAGTGCATGAGGTAACGGATTAAACCGGTCGGGTCCCTGTAGTTGCCAATAGTAGTGTTGATGGTCCGATGAGGAGCGAGTATTAGTGCGGCAGGCACAGTTGAACTGTGGCACTCGGCATGAGAACATAGCATAGCACAGCGCACAGAAGCGCAGCAGGTCACTGTCCGTCCACACTTCCCTTCCGCCCCGTTGAGTACCTCTCCATCACGGGACACAGTCTGCTACTCGACATAATAACTGCCGTGCCATCATCATCTTCATGATCGTCATCACAAGAAATAGGCATCTAGACAGTTACCGCAATAATCATTACGACAATCCGTCAATTTCAACTTAAATACACGAGCACATTTCATTTGTTACCGACACACGAAGATACTTGCGTGTCCGTGTCAAAAGATGAAAAGCCTCACACAGTCTAATTATAAAATATCTGAGACGATCTTTTAGAAAATAAAAATAGATTTCTAATTTTTAAACGATAAGTGGTAAATTATTTTTTCAGAAATATTATTATTTATTAAATTCTAATTAATTTTTTTTTAAATCCTTAAATTTACTATTTACGGAATTTACTAAGGGCGGAATTTTATATGTATATATGACTTAAATTATAATACGGTTTAAGCTGTATATGTTACGACAAACCTCGAATTCAATCCAGTTCACGAACTGGCCGACCGATTCTAGTATTGGCCAATGTAACTGGCCGGATGCCGAATAAAATATTCTACATTATTATTTCTCTCTAAGCTAACTAGGTGATGTTTTTGTACAGGTCTCGTTCATTATTCTGGCAAACAAAATATTCCTCTATTAGTATCTAACTTGGAAATATGGACAAAGAATAATTTGGAAAAGTGGAAAATTAGTAGTTATAATTATGAAAAAATAATAAATAAATTATCTATCCGTTTCTGGAAAATTACTTTCTATAAACGTGAATGTTAGTCAAGGTAACATGTATCTTTATACATAAATATATACATTAACTTTTATATATTCAGTTTTTTGTTGTTATTTGATTGGCTGTTATCGACCGTTCTCTTGCACCAATCATGTATTAATAAAAGTAGGTAAAACAGAGAAAGTTTCTATGACCAATACCATTTTATGATTGGTTAAATGTCTGAATGAAGCGGGGATGAAGCAATCAATAATATTTGACGTGACTGGACAACATCTGCCGTTAGAACTATTATGCCTCTTCTAGGAACTATTTAGATAAAAATTTATGACCGTTTTTAAAGTAGATGTAAATTGGAAAACCTGACCGTTTATACTAAGTGAACTATTTTTTAGCTAATAAATTATATTTTGTTTTAAAACTGTAATGAGTTTTCCCAAATGACTTACAATTTTAAGATACAGAATATTTGAAATTCATTTAGAATGATATTTTTTTATATCTATTTCTATTATTTTAGGTTTTTTTTTTACAATAATCTTTGTGTAACTTCTATACCAATAATAAAATTGAAATAATAATCATGAATCTTACTCTTTTTTTACAGGATCTTTTGAACTAGAAGGCATTCCGACGGTTGCTTGAAAGCCGGGTGATTGATAATGGTATATCTGGACCTATTATTCAGAAATCTTGACCGATCAAAATGTTTTTGAGCAATGATTGACATATGCTTAAATAATATTTTTTAATTTATATTCTAGGTCTATCTTTTCAAAATGAAATAACAAGTCACTTGAAAATTAACTGATTTACCTTGTAGAATGTGTTAAATTAAATGAACAACAGAGACTGTCCATTCAAAGAACATGAAAATTATAATAAGTTATTTGCAATGGAATTGCTAATGGGCTGTTCCAGTAGATTCTAACAATCTAACTGTACTGAAGAAGGAAAAAAACTGTAGCTTTTTCAATAACTATAATTTTGCTACTGGTAATGATGACTTATGTACAGGTTTTTCATTAAAAACAACTTTTTATCATCAAGTCCCATTATTTTATGTTTCATATAAGTACTAATAAAAATGTGAAAAAATAATTTTTATACTTTTTCTTCCTGAAATTTATTACAGTAAATTTTACAACTTTTCTCCTTATTAAAAAAATTAGTACGAACTAATATTTTATATATTTTATCGGTAGATGCTAGTTCTAATTCGCTAAAATAATATTTAATAGCCATAAAATAACAGCACACATATATATTAAGTGGTTATCTCGCAGCTAAATACCGACCACGAACATCGACCGCTATGAAACAAGCTAACAAGAAGCCATCCGAGTGAGAACAAGAATATTTGTGCTCATTTTTCATCTATTTACGGTGCATTAATAAAAACAAAACCCCACCAACCGACCCTAACTTGTTATTGAACTCGATACAACTACCGCCGTTGTTGCCATCGCTTATGACTGTTGTATTGTTATACTTCTAAAAAAGGATAACGCTAACAAATACTGAAACAAACCGGCATTAATTATATACGCATGAACCACGGCAACGCACGGAGTAATAGCCACGTGCATATTCTACTTTTAATATGAATTCATATCATCTAAGCATATTTCAACGGTGTATATTGTTTGCTGAAGAATCTAAGATATGTAATTCAGGTTCCTTCAGAAAGTAAAAATGAATTTTCAAAATAGCAAATTGGACTGTTAAATCTACCGATACATATTACGATATAAACAGATATTTATTTAGTTAATTTTTTTCGTGGTTTTACATTAACGAATTTCAAATGTTTTTTACATTATAAAAATATATCCATTATTACCAGACAAAAATATGCAACCGTTGTTGTTTCCAAAGCACAACACTTCTGCCTAAAAGAATAGATCTTACTTTGCTTCAGTTTCAGTTTTGAATCTTTTAATTCGAAAAGATGATTATTTATTTTACCGTTAAATAATTTATTCGTTTTATTAAAAACATTTCTTTTTCTTTTACAGAAAATATTTTACTGGCAGTGAGTTTTTAAGATAATTATAAATAGATAAATCGATGCTTTTTATATGTCTATATAACATGCATCCATACGTATTTAAGTTATTATCAATTAATACTTACCAAATATTTCTTTGATCTGTTTGTTAATGTTGTATTGTATAATTGTTCCAATATTATTTCAAATAAATGTTAAGAAAACAAAAGTACGTTGACGTGAGGCAATGTATGTATCAAAGAAGGATGAATTGAATAACTGAATAAATACTTAAATATTATGTAAACTGGATACAAAACGAAATAAAACAAGCGTAGTATTAGCTAAGCAAGCATTTAATAGAAAAAAAGAAGCAGTATTTAGAAAGCGGGTGTTTTTGTTTTTTTGGGGAGGTGGAAAAGCATTTACGCACGGAGTGTCGGACTCCTGCTGATGGTCTTATCCGACCGCTGCCAGCAGACTACCGACTAAATCCACCCCCGTCTGGAGTAATCCTGCGCACCCTGGAAAAAAACCAGTAGGTATAACGTCAGGGTGCGCAGGCTTCAGACCGGTTCACTCTAGCTTCAACGAGAGTTCGAAACAACACGCCACAACGACTTAACATTACAACACTAACCTACTATAATACTACAGTAACTATATTATATATATAATACTACAACTACAACACGAAATTTGTTTTCCCAACACGACGGTAACACGGTAGCGAATATCGCAATAACAGTGCGAATTACAGCGCCAAATCCGCAAGATAACTTCTCAATACACAAGTTACACTACAAAAATACTCACGACGTAACACTACTACGCCAGTTTTTTCCCCTGCGAAAATTACATTACGAAACTAACTACTACACAAATTACACTAAGAATTCCGCCGGTTCTCGTCCTCCACCTTCCGGTACATTGAAGACGTTAAAAACCTGGCCATGACCGCCCAGGACTCCTTTCTTCGGAGCATGATATCAGCTATGTTATCCGAGGAGATATGATCTACAAACAGGACAACATATCCTCTCTCTTCCAGCGTGGGCAATCGAAAATAGTGTGTTTGGCGGTGTCCACTTCCGCCGAGCAGTACCCACACTCACGGGTGTCTCTCCTCGCCATCATGTACAGGTATGAATTGAAACACCCGTGACCGCTGAAGAATTGGGAGAGAAAGTAATCAAGCTCCTCCCAATTCCTGCATATCCAACCCTTCACGTCAGGCAGCAGCCTCTTGGTCCAGGCCCCTTTGTTGGAAGTGTCCACCTCCTCTGCCATCGCCTAAGAAGGTTCTCCCTGGCCACACTGTAGGCGACACCCTCCTTCCTCTCAAACCGCTTCTTGGTCATCAGATCCAAGAGGAATTCCCGCCAAGACCATAGCCGCCTCATACGAGACGGTTTTGTAGGAGGAAATGACCCTTAAGGCTATCCTCCCACGTAAGCTCTCCAGAATCCCTCTACCTCTTGCGACCTTTAAACTCGCCTCCCAGACCTGGACTCCGTACAGGATGGTTGAGTCCACGACCCACACCAGCAGCTTTCTCTTTGACTGCCGCGGACCCCCAATATTCGACATTAATCGGCTCAGAGCCGCGACTGTCCTCTCTACCTTACCAAGATGCTCCTGATCGCATCGTTATATTTGGCAATCAACTCCCTCTCTGTCCTGGCGTTCACCAGAAGAGTAAGGTCGTCTGCATACGCCAAGGTCTCTGCACCTACCGGCAGCCCCAACCTCAGGCCCACATTCCACAGAAACGGACTCAGGACTGTCCCCTGTGGAACAATTGTTGTGACCCTCTTACGCACACGCACTCCCAATACTACTACTACACAGTAGATCTATCGCAGAGATACGTAGCTATATAGGATCCTCCTTAGCTCCTCGCTAACCTTCCACTCCTTCAATGCACCCATGACCATCCTCCAAGAGGGTGAATTGAACGAATTTTTGACGTCAAAGAGGACGGGGTCAGCCATTTTCCTCGTCCTGAGCGTTCCTGCAAGAGCGTCTCTTACGGTGCTAACGACCCTACTAACGGCGTCCACAGTAGACCTGTAGGCAGTAATAAAAGCACAGAAGTCTCATCGGTCAACATTTTTATTAACATGTCATTAGTAATTATTTAAATTACTACTATACTAAATTACTAAAGAAGATTAAAAATAGATAAATTACAAAAAAAAACAAGTGTAGATAGAAAAGTACAAGGGAAAAATCGGAGGCCGATTTCTTTTTAGTTTATATAAATTTATTTTTTCTTAAATGAAAAAATAAAACCGAAATTATTGTAACGTAAAAAAACTGTAATTTGAGTAAAAAAATAAAAACAAGAGAAATCTAATCTCATAGACATTAAGTAAAAATCGAAAAAAATTGTCCCTTAATACAGAATTAAAAATTTGCTTGTAAAAATAAAAATGAATAAAGATTCAACATTTTTCTAACTGCACAATCTGCTGACGTAAATTGTGTTGGTGAAGAAACGTTTTGAAAACTAAAAATATATTGTCAGTTAGGGTAAAAAAAAAAATTATTGTTGTTACAATTAGGGAGGTGATCGGACGAAAGTTCTAAAATCATAAGATTTAAAATCTAGTTTCTATGTTTAGTACTGCTTACCTTTCTTAGCTTCATTCTTTTATCTATTGTTGACGCGTTTCGGAACCACTCCATTGTCAAAACTTATTGTACTGATAATTTATATTTTTGTTAATCTAGATAATATAATATGGAATATAGGGAGGGGCGTTGACTAAACCTATATACAAATTTCAATTAAAGTACAATAAGTTTTGACAATGCAGTGGTTCCGAAACGCGTCAACAAGAGATAAAAGACTGAAGCTAAGAAAGGTAAGCAATAATAAACATAGATACTATAATTATCTTAGGAGAAAAGATAATAGCAACTATTATCTTAATGGCAACAATTTAAAAAGATAAACTCATATTTCTTATGAGTACTCAAAATATGTATAGCAAAACTTCGTTTAGCGTACGGAAACTAACTCTTAAACAAGTGTCAGTATTCCTTAACCACCAGGGCTAAAAAAATAATCCTTCTTTGCGGAATTAAGTGTTTACGTGTCATACTATCCTGCTTAGGTTATGTATAACTCTCTTTAGAGTGTGTGGAAAAAACTCGTTTACTTATATGATAAATTGTAAGTCTAAAATTTTGGAAAAAAATATTCCATTAAAGACGCAGTTTTTAATGCAACTAAAACATAGAATTATCTGGTGTAAAAAAAATTTACCGAGAGAGTGGAATAAATTCTGGTATAACTCTTACAAAAATCCCTGAATTATTATTAATTTCGAAATAATTGCACAATTATATTTTAAAAGTTCCGGGTTGTGAATAGAATTCAATGGCGGAAGTCGATCGGTTTTTATACTGACAGAATGGATATTGGTTTGGAAATCCTGAACAAAGATGAACTGTTATAAAATCTGACTGCTGTGGATGATGCTGAATCTCAAGAAGAGAAGGATATTATCACGAAAAAATTGCAATAAAGCTGAAGCAAAGGGTATAACTGATTCGAGCGGGAAGAAGACCAGACATCGTATAAGTATTTGTTTTATGCAAAATTTAAGCTAGTTCTATTTACTAAGTTAGTCTTAATGAACTCATACACAAAATCGTTTGTAGGTTTATGAAATATAAACTGAATTTAACAGAGAAGCACATTTAAAAAAATCAAATTTACGATCTGAAGCTACGGTTTCATCTAGCGATGTTAAATATTTCAGTTCTGCTTTTTTTTATTAATATGCAAAATAAAAGAAACTAAAATCCCTATAGATATAGTTTCTTTTTTTTGATTACTTCTTGTGAAATTCTGTTACGATTTTACTGTGTTTTTTTTTGTATAATGTATTTAAAAATTACATAGTTATCAAGAAGGATGTTGAGTATTACATGACAAAATATCGAACAAGATAGGAAAATTTAATGTAATTCCGGTATAAATTCATATTTAAGAATACATTTCTTAACCCAAAATAGGATTTAAAAGATCTAAACGTAAAGAGTATAGGTAGAATAGCAGAAAATACAGCCTTTAAACATTTCTTCTAAAATATTGCAAATATGAAGAATACGTAAAGTTTAAAATTAATTTTATTTTAATGGACTTGTTAAAAAAGTCTGTGTAAATTTTCATAAGAAAAATTAGTTAGATGGTAAACCGACTTGGAAGGCTGCTAGAACTATAAGATAAAAATTGTTAAAGGAGTTTGGAAAAATATGTAAGTAAATAAAGATATTAGTTGAAGAAGAACAAAGCAAATAGGTAAGGATTAAAAGGTTAACGCAAGTAGAATTAAATGATATACAACAAGTCAGACATAATGATAGTGCAAAAAAGACTTGGATAATGTTATATATCTTTATATATATATTTAATTTATCCAGATAAAAGTGGAAGCAAAATATTGAAGAAAAGGTCATTTAAGAAGGAAGTTGTCTTGCCCCCTTTATCCTTAAATCAGCCGATACCAAGAAACACCAAAGTTAAGTTACATAAAACAGTTGTTAAACCTGTTGTTATACAAATGTTGTAGCAGTAATTAAAATAAAAAGTATAAATTCAAAAACTAAAATGATGAAAACTAGTTATTAAGAAGGTCTTATCAATTTGTAAGTGATAATATATTAATTGCTAGAGGAAAATAAAAATGTAAGAAGTGAATAAAAAAGCGGATTTGATTGCAACAATAAGGAGGAGTGAAAGATGGTGGGGTGGCTACAATATATTCATCAAAGAGAAAACGAGGAATTAATTAGGGAAGAAAGATTCTAAGCTTTTGAAATGCGGTGTTATAGGAGGACGTTAAAAATCAGATAGTTGGATAAAGTGACAAATGAAGAGGTGATGCGGCAAATCGATGAAGAAAGAAAGAAGCATTTGGAAAAATATAGTTAAAAGAAGAGACAGACTTATAGGCCACATACTAAGGCATCCTGGAATTGTCGCTTTAATATTAGAAGGACAGGCAGAAGGAAAAAATTGTGTAGGCAGACCACGTTTGGAATATGTAAAACAAATTGTTAGGGATGTAGGATGTAGAGGGTATAATGAAATGAAACGACTAGCACTAGATAGGGAATCTTGGAGAGCTGCATCAAACCAGTCAAATGACTGAAGACAAAAAAAAAGTTATAAAACTATAAAAACAAAATGAAATATTACAATAATAAATAAAATTAATATTTAAAACTGTGTATTTACAAAACTGGACATAAAAGGATTTTTTTATTATCAAAAAGAAAAGACGATTCTTCATATTAAAAGTTAACTTTCAAAATTAAAAGTATAGATCATGGAAAAAATTAGGTATTTAAGTTTTAAACTACTAAATGTAGGATTTAATATAAAATGCAATTTTATTAAAATTAAGAGGAATTAAAGCAAATTATACACTAACAAATTGTTTCTTACCTTAATTTCTCGTTGCTTACGTAACAGAATAATTATTATGGAATATGTTCTAAATACCTATACGGTGTGCTCACACACTCGATTTCGATTTATACGGACGTTCCACTTTCCACTTTTATTTTCTAATAATAGAACACAGGTAGTACTTTCGCGTATAAGAACAATATTACCAGCGTTACTTATGTTATAATTAATGTCTGTAATGACAGCTAGTATATATCTTATGAGTGAAGGTCAGATAAGTAATCTTCAGTTTTTGACATATGATCTATGCTTGACTTCTAAGTCTCTGAATATATAAGTCATTTTAATAATGATATTTTTTTAAACAAAATAATATTTCAAAAAAAAAGTTTTTATATTTTAAAAAATAGCTGCAATTTAATTTAATTTAGTTTCTAAATAGCTATAATTTTATTTGAATTTAAAAGCATAACGTTTGCTTTTTTACCAGAAAATTAGATTACTGTTCGTTAATAAATATTAAATATTTATTTTTCAAATTTATACGAATTTTTTAAATTTATAATAAAACTAACTGTCTTGATTAAATAGTAATGGAAATGATTCATTTACTTCATTTTTAAAAAATATTTTTTCGGGATTTGTCTTAAGATATTTCTTACGATGTAAATACGATTTAAATTACTATTTATAATGAAAAAATATATTTTTTTCAGTTTCTTTGGTTCTACTAGGAAAAATGGGTCAACAAACTAAAAGAAAAAAAAGGATACTTTTTTATTAATTGTTTTAAACATACAGGCATAAATTATCTTAAAATTCTGTGTAGAGCCTTTATCTCCATCTCAACAAAAAAGACTTAGTTTTTTTTACAACAAAGGATGCAGTTTAGAAAAAAAAAACTGATTAGGTCAATGGTTAAAGCATATAAAATGTGTAACATTTAAAACAAAAAAAATGTTTAAGATTTTGAATGGGGGCTGATGGAAAATACGTGTTTTTTTTTAACAGATATAATACAAATTAATAAGGTTAAATTGGTCAATCGTAAACGGTAAAAAGGAAAGAATTAAATCTTTACAGTTGGTAAAAGACCACAATAACATTAACCGACATTTACTTTCAGCTATTTATTTTTCCATCAATCTCAGTTAAAATAAGACTCGATTGTCAAAGTGACGTCATCTTATGAATTCACTTTTTAACCCACTCTTTTATAAATGTGTTAAAAGTTTTTTCTTTGTATATCTTACTTTCTTTCTTTTCAAATGCGAATTAAATTAATACAAATATTATTTTGATACTTTAATTACGCTTTTGAAATATCAGCAATACATTATGTGTAAATAAAGTGGACGAAAAATGTATCACTTCATATTTTATTTATGACTCTTTTCTCGTTTTTATAAGTACGTATATCGGTTATATAATTTACTGAAATAATATCGTAGGTTCACTAGCTTATTTGATAATTAAAAATAAATTTTTAAATTCCGACTGTATTAACTAACATTATGTTAAAATGAGTTATATAATATACACATACATATATATATATATATATATATATGTTATATATATTATCCATACGAATATCGGCTGATTTTTTGTAAATTGTTCATCAGAAAACATAACTATTTAATAAACTTTTTTTTGTAAGAACAGAAAAATATTTGAAAAGGAAGTTTTTACCCACAACTGGTAAGCTTTAGATACGTGAAGAAGAAAGAATTAAATAAAACTGAGACTTCGATGTAAAATGGTTTTGTTTTTATTTTAATATATATAAAAAAAAAGACAAATATTCTTTTTACTGTTTGTTCTTTCTTAATTTTGTGAAAGTTTACTGATGTAAATATGCTAAGACTTCAATTTTTTTTTTTTATAAATTTTACTTTTCAATAATTTTTCATTCTTTAAAATTATTGAAAAGTAGATAGACTCTTTTTGTTTTAGACTGGGTAAGTGAAAGACTGAATTTTCGGGAAATATAAACCGTTATAATTAGTATGAATTTAAAATTTACAAATGATTGAGATTGTTCGTTATTTCCTTCTCCCAAGACAAGAAAAACATCGAAAATCACTTAGCAGCTTTGTCCTATTTCCAATATCTTACAATAAATTTATTTGTGATTCAAAATGATTAAAAAGTTACATATATTACAATTAATCACAAAATTACGATTTATTAATAGGATTAAATCACCAGCTTATCGACGTAGAAACCCATGTAATCGACTGATGAAATGAAAAATAACAACCTGATAAAATGTTCTATAAATGGAAGAAAAATACAAGAATATCAGTAGATAAAATATTTTTTAATATTTATTAATAAAAAAGCAATAATAATATGCGCTAATGACAATAAAGACGCACGTTTAATTTTTAAAGGTCTCAGAGTCGCTAAAATAGATTAAACAATTTTGTAAAACATTGATTTAAATCCATCCGTATATATATATATATATATATATATATATATATATATATATATATATACCCTCGGAACAACCGTTACTTCAGAGGATGAGATGAAATGGCAATTTTGTAGCGTATGAAAATGCCATGTCTGACTGGGATTCGAACCCGATACTTTCAAATGAAAGATCGAGACGCTACCTCTCGCGCCACGGAGGCCGGCGATTTAAAATCTTGCAACTTCTTTAGTACAATAGTTTTTAAGATTTATTTATTACATATTCCTTACTTACAATAATGAATAATATTATCATACTTGATGAGGGAAACTTATTCTTAAACATTAATAAAGAAGTTGCAAAGACGTATTTATATCGAAATATTTATAATACATTTTAATCTAATAATAATAACAAACATTGTTACAGGTAAAACTTAATTTTTACCATGCAGTTTACATAATATTTAATATAAAAATAGTCAAAGAATCAAAATAATTATAAACATACGCTCAATAAATACAGGAGACTGTAACTGGTATCTTTATAATATAGGATTTGCAATAAGGCTATTTACGATTTTCGATGATTTGCTTGTCTGATGAAAGATAACGAATAAGACCACTTTATTCGTAAAATCTTTACGTATAATCGAGAATTTATAACTAAAATATTGAAGGAGAAGCTTTCTAGTGCTATCTAATGTCCCTCTTAGGGATGGTTTAATCAAGGTGTTATAAAGATTAGCAGGTGATTAAAAAAGCCAAAACTCCTGAAAATCCTAGGATGACACCTTTGACTCTAGAAAAATGATTCGACGAAAAGACGTTAAGCAAAGATAAATATTAAACTACATGAAACAGATAACTTAAGATGTATAGGATATAATAAATAATATGTTTTAAAATTAATCCCTTTTTTAATCGGTACGTTGACTGGTTTGATGATATTATCGATTCCTTTTGTTCTTTGCTAATATTTTAATCTCGAAATGTTTACTACCACATCCTACATCATCTTAAACTATCTGATTCATATACTAAAATCTGTACAGGTTCTACCTCATTCATATACGCCCCTTTTTCATACAATTAGGTAAACATGAATGTTTTAATACACGACAAATCTACCCTAGTTTGACTATTTTTCAAGATTCTGCAGTAAATTTCTCCCTTGTCCTGTTTGTTTAAGACCATTTCATTTCGAATTATACCAAGCCAGTGGATTTTCTATATCCTCTTGTAACTCACATTATTTTTTCTTTCTCTTTTTCTTAGTGTTATTGTTTCACTACCGTAAAACGGTACATTCCACATAAATATCTATTTTAATTACTTTAGTAATTTTACCACCTAAATAATAAACTCCTGTTACTTTTTTATTGTGTTCTCCTGTCTTTAATATTTAATTCCGCATTTTATTCTTATTTCTTTCATATTTCATTAGTTTTGTTTTATTTTTCTTTAGTTTTAAGCTTAAAATATTACCATCAAATAGGAAGGAATGGAGAAAACAAATTATTTATATGAATGATGTCAAATACAGGTTACATTTAATAAGAATAGTTTTAAGCTACTAATTTTTATTAAAACGAAAGAGAATAAAAAAAAAAAAAAAAAAAAAAAAACTATAGTAATAAAGCCTGTTTTACTAAAATTATTAAAAGTGTGTTGTAATAAATATGTTAAAATTCCAATTGTAAATCGTTCAAGTGAAAAAAAAAAAAGTTTAAACTATTTTATGCGTTGTTAAATGATATAGTATGAATACATAATAACAATAAGTATAATGTATGTGATGTTAGTGTAATATAGTAATAGTAACATTAGTGGTAGAAAAGTTATGATTCAGGATGGAAGGTGTGTCAAACAAGGCGGTGGCAGCAGCAGAGCAAGCGTACCGTTACCTTCTGGGTTTAGGTCAAGGTACGACCGTAGTAGTTGTGGTAGTACGGATGGATGTTTATTCCACAACACGTATCTCCCTGCATATGATTTCTAACGTAATTTTAATACATAATATAAAAATATTTCAATTTAAACGTTAAAAGCAATTTTTTTCCTATTAAAATTCATCGTAAGTTAATGATGATCCATTTTTATTATTTCCCGTACTTGTAGAATTGTGTCCGGTATCTGATATCTTCACGCTCAATATATTATGCAAAATTAATCTGAATTCAGTGTTCCAAAACTTCATCGCATTGATCATACGGTATCACAAATACCGTTTTTTTTCGTATTTTATTTTCAACATTTACATTTTTAAATAAAAGTGGTGTTTTCCTTATTTAACTGTAATCTTTTCACGCATAATGTATTTAAAACTAATCTAATACAAAATTTATAACTAATTGCGTATTCTAGAAAATTTATTAGTAATTTTACATAATTATTTACTTAATGTAATTTATAGAAGAAAATAATTCCCATTTTTCCCTCACGTAATCATAAATTTCCAGTAACCTTGACTGATAATTTTTTCTGTTAAGTCTTTACATTTAATATGCAAAAACCATTTAATATTTAAATCATAAAACATTTAATAATAATACAAAATTTAAAAATCTATGAAATTATTGTAATCTTTTAATACGATTTCCTCGTGCTTTTTCTTTTTTTTTTACATTTGGATGTATTTCAAACTCCTCCCTCATTTTAGGTATATTATATTGATTACATTTTGGGGAATTTCCTCGATAAGAAATAAGAAATGAATCGATATGTATTGTAATAAAAAATATAATTCCTTTGAAACAAGAAAACTATTAATTTGAAATTTGAAAAAATGTAAACGTTTCACATTTTTTAATAATTTTGATTTGTTATCACATCTCAAAAGTTGTTCAACTAGCATATTAATATTAAAATAGAAATAATCGATCACTATTTCGTTTTGATTTTCATTTAATAATTTTAATATTCATATCCAACTTAATTTATACGTTATAATTGTTAAACAAATCGTTTAATATGATTTTTCAAATATTTCGATCCGTATTAAATATTACTAGTCGACAGGGTTTTACTGCTATGATTTAGAATCGATAACAAGTAAAAAATTATTTTTAATACTGGAACCAGAAACGAAAGGATTAATCTTATGTCGTTGATCATAGTTTATTTTTGATCGAATTAATAATCAACTAATAATGTATTCTTTTATAAAAAAGTGAAAAAATGCATAAGTAAAAGAGGATTTGTCACAGACGATTTGAGAATTTTTAATTTCCAGAGATAACAAAACTTGATAAAAAAATAAAAAAAAGGTTATATTTAAAATATAAAAATGAGTTAATTCAATCTAAAAATTGTAGTTAACATAACCTTAATTTTTTTGTAGTATTAGAGAAACTAAAAATTAAAGACCATCAAAAGGTGTATTTTTTAAAAAGCACTAAAAATTATGCTTTCTCTGTGTACACCAATGAAACGTTATTTTATTACTGTTTTAAATATTTTATATTGACATCATAACGCAGAATTGTCACGGAAAATCTTGATAAGATTACATAAACCTAAAGAGCTATTTACAAGATATTTAACCTTAAACTTGAATCTACCAATTATTTGTATTGCCAGTGTTAAGTCACTCAAGAAGGCTTCAGTAATTGCAAATTACCGCACAGCCACCATCCACAAACAAACGTGATAACTCTATTTTATCTACTTAATTACAATATTCAGTAGGCTATAATAATAGTAATACTATAAAGCATAATAATCTCTCTTATGTTCAAATCTCGGATTTCCCAGAATCGTAATTAAATAATGAAAAAATTAAAAATCTAAACACGATGTAAAAATTAATTTCATGAAATATTTTTTAATATAAAATTCATTATACCCTCTTCACTCGCTCAAAAATTATCACGTTTTAAAAAACCCTCGTTAAGTCGTGATGTAATTTATGAGCGATATATTTAAATCTCTATGTCTTTATTAAATCTTCTTATTTTTCTGATGCTTTTTTTAACTATTCTTGTAACTTGTGAAAAAAAATTCGTTTTTGCCTTCTATTTAATTTTTCTTTTTAAACAATTTTTTTTTAATATTCAGTGAAATATTGCTTGGCTTTAATTTACACACTCAATTTGATACTAAGTTTTATCTGTTCAGGATTATTTTTTTGTTTCGGATTTGATTGTTTTGAAAAAATAAAAAAAGCTTTTTAGAGAAATTGTTAAACATATATATGGCATCTCTTAAAATAAAATGAAATTAAAAAAAAAAATTACAAACCCTTATTGTGGCATCGGTTTCAAAAAGTTGAAATTTTAAGAAGAATTAAAAAAGTATTTTGTTTTAGTTTTTAAAGCAGATTTTTTTCGGTTATATATATATTTTTTTAACACTTATTCTATTTACATTTTTTATAATTACTTAAAATTTCAATAGGACACAAAAAACTGCTTATATGTAAAAAAAAGCAGCTCGAAAGAAACGCCAAGGTAAATAATCTGTCTTGAAAAAAATAAGTAAAAAAATGCAGGGAAACAACGTAAAGAAACTAATAACGAATGTGAACTAAGGCTCTCTAAAATGTAGGAGTTTAACTACTAATTTTCTTAAATTTTCCCGTAAAAACGCTTCGAATATCAGAATGGATGTATGTATTTCATTTTTTTACAATAATCTAACAACACTTACTTCAATGGTAAAGAAATGAAAAATACTCCGAAATCGTCTGTTTTATATACTTGTATAAATGCGAAAGTCTGTGGATCTGTCTGTCTGTTTCTAACATCATTACGCAAAAACCAACCGACCGATTGCTTTAAAATTTTCAGGATATACTTGTGTTATCTCAGGGGAGATTTTAAGCCAAGACTGAGGCCCTAGCTCCCTTGGGTATTAAGATATTAAAGATATCCATTAAAGAAATAAGAATTAACCCTCTACATTATATTTCTGTGGTCACCACGGCAACAGAAATATAGTAAGTAAACAAACTAATTCTTTTTTCTTTAATGAACAGCTGTAAATTATCTAATATTCTCACAACCACGAGAATAACGAATGCCTCGGAGGGTCAAGGGGATGGAGCCCTTGACCGGCTAGTGTAGTCATATATTTTTTCGTTAAAAAATTCTTTCATTTAATTTAACTAGAAAAGCTTTTATAAAGAGACCATTAGGCGAACTTTCTCAACAAAAAGAAAATTAATCTTCGAAATCGTTCTTTAATGATTGAGATATAGTTTGAACATAAAAAAATTTCATATATTCGGTCAAACTCCTTTTATTGAAATAGTTTTAAAAAAATCACATCTGCTCCCTAAAAAAACAGAGTACGGAAGTAAATATGTCACTTCCACTTGCTTTATAAAAAGCAAGTGGAAATGACACTTTGGGTGAACTAATACTTGCTTTATAGAAAAAATAAATAAATAGGTTAGGGTTCAACGATTTAATGGTTTTTAAAATATAAAGAGTAAAACATATATATTCAGTAACATTTACTAATTTAATAAATAAGAGAAACATTAATTATATGTACAAATAAATTTTATTAATTTTTATATTAAGACAATGCATAATTAATCTTATCTTCAGCCTCTTCATTTATCGAAAATAAATTGTCTTCAGATACAGAAAGTAGTAAATCGTACTTAATACAGTATAAGGAAAGATTTATTACTAATATCGGAGTATTATATTCGTATAATGTTATTACTTCCTCTAAAAAGAAACTCTTTCTTCTGATATAGGCCATGTGAAAAATATACTTTTTTCATGTCATCAAAGAGTTGGAATTTGACATACATACACTTAAATCAAACGATGAAAAAATTGTGTAATTTTGTAATAGGAATCAAAAAATTCTAAAGGTGATTTAAAAAATATAAAAATCTATAAAACAAAGTTTATTTTTTGCACCGAAAGTTTAAATTAAAATGTTGTTTGTGGTAGCTACATTTATATAACTCAAAATCAAATAAGCAACCGCACCCCGAAAAAAAAATAGGAACATTTGAAAAAGCTTGGTGGGGGAATTTCTACTAATAGTTTAGTTTACTAATTACATCAAAAGTACAGTTACTTAGTAACCAAATAAACATCCGTTATTCATAGACTACGTTTAAAGAAGCAGAATGATAAATTAGCAGATAACCTGACAATAGAAAACTTCTACGATGAAGTCAAACCTGACTAAATAACCTCACTACAGCCATGTAAAATAGGAAATAAAATATCTATTATGAGAAAGGTTGAAGAATTAATATCTGATAGTAAAATTCAATAAACCGGAAATAGCAATAAGGACCGTACTAAATTTAAATTCTTTTCTCAATTCGTCACGTACGCATTGTCATTTGCAAGAAAGAGATAAATACCGTATCTATCGATATTTCAGAACTAAAGACATTCATTTTTAATTTTAATCTTTAACGTTTTCCAAGTCGCTTAAATAGATTAGCAAATTTATATATACTGCGATTTAAATTCGTCTTGCAACTTCATTCTTTGTATCTAACTAACTGTTTCGAGAAATAGTCGAAATGTGTTTTAAATCAACGATTACTTAACTGGTTTGATGCTATCTTACGTTCTTTCTTATTTGTGATAATTTTTTAATTTCAATATAATTATTACAGCCTAAATCCTCAGTTATCTGTTTTATACCTGTGTACATAACATGTACATCTGAAAAAACTACATCGTTCCTTCTCTAAAGCCCTCCAACCAGCCGTTACTGCCACAGAAATTTTCAATATGAAGCTACTAGCAAATTCTTAAGCCTTCTCTTTAATTATCGGATCGCTTATTGGAATGTTTTTATTACGTACCAGCTTCATCCATATTGACAGAAATTTTTCAATTTCAGGATACACTGCTGATCGCGTTCGTTCTACTTTTCCTTTCCCTTCGGCACACTGAGAACGAATTTTCTCCTTGTTTTGAATTATTCTGTAGAGGGTAGACTTCGGTAAATTAAACTTCGTACACAGTTCGTCACGCGACTTTCCACTATCATAAACAGACAATGGCTTTAGTTCATCAGCGGCTGTGGATGAATTATATTTTCGTTTCGACATTTTGAGAATTTTTATTTACTTGTTTATCATTCAAAACCTTAGAGCGATGTAAAACTAAATGCGTTTGGAAGTAATTCGAATAAGTTTGTAAAAAACCTGTTCAGATCGATATTCAAAATGACAAATGATTAATAATTGTCTTACTAATACAGGCTGTTAAGCTAAACGGTCCCAGTTATAGAGGTAAAAATCTAAAAAACGAAATTTCAGGTAAAGGGGGTTAATTATACCCAATAATAGAAGTATTTCGATGCAAATGTGTCGGGACCTCATTGTGAATCTCACTAGTAGAGGTTTCTCACTTAACCAGGTATCACTGTACATTCTAATTTTTGTCTTTCCCTACAGTTTTTACCTTTTACACGTTCATCTATTAGCAAAATCTAAATATTTTAATACGTGAACTACCTAACTACTTTGTCTCCTTTATAAGCTTCTTCCACAGAATTTCTGCTCTTCTATTCATCTTAAGACATTTCGTATTTTATCTACCCACCTAATTTTAACATCCTTTTTACCCTTCATTTCAGAGGTCTCTATTTTATTTCCTTTTGTTTTTCATACTGTTCTTTTTTCACTACCACAAAGCACTAAGCTCCATCCAAATATTTAAAAAAATTTCTTTATAAATTTTTAGATCTACATTTGACACTATTTGTTCTTGAAATCTCTCTTTCCTGTTTCAGTCTGTTTTATAATTTTACTATCTTAATAACAACATTTTCCAGTTTCTAAAATATTGCGTTTTCCTTTTTTAACATTTAATTTTTCATTGTCCTTCTTTATAACATATTTTATTACCTTTGTTTTATTTTTGGGCTGAATTTCTATCTTAGCAATAATCCATAGCATTCGATGCTTTTCTGAATAATCTTCGGTTTCGGAAAAAAAGAATGTCATCAGATCTGAACGTATTTATTTTCTCCTTTAGGATAATTCCTAAATTCTCAAATCTTTCCTTCTACTCGTATAGGGTTCAACTTATATGCCAGTAATAAAATTAAAAGTTGTAATTGTTCTATTTAGTTTATTAAAAAACGAATAATAATGTATTTAATATTTTATCAAAAAGGAAAATTAAAAAAACCTGAATAATATTTAGCGGTAAATTTTTAACCATTGTTATTAGTATTATTATTTATTACTTAAATATTTTTTCAATGCGGCTCTATAATTCAGGCCAGCACGGTCTGCCAGATTACACAGCTCATTTTGTAAGAGGAATATATTTATTCTTGAAGTTCTACATTTTTGTCCGTTCGTGAAAACATCTTTCCTGCTAATATCGTAAATAATTTTCATTATTATTTATATTTCTGCTAAATGTAAACGTTTACGTTAAATAAAGAATCAGCATTCAAATGTTTAACAACACATCATTGTAAAAATAAGATATAAAACCGTAAAAAACATGATAATAGAAAAATAAATAAAATTAAAATTATATAGCTGCATACTAAATGCCGGATCATTCGAGATGAAAAGCACAAACAAACGTGAAAAAAGGCACTCTAAACGCTTTAGTTCAGAGATGCTTTCTGAAACATTCGTAAATATCAGGAAGCGTTTATTCACGTTCGTTCATATTCGTTTAACCATTCTTAACGGTTACTATTATCAAGAATTTGTACTGTGTATCTAGCAGTTAGTTTATTTTGTTATTATTGCTGTCATAATTTTGAATTAAACGATAGTATACTTATTAACAAAATTCTCACTATAAATAGCATATATACTTGGTTAAATTCAACCGTCTCTTTAAAATTCTCCAAAACTCTTTTTTAGTTGAAGTTTGATTTCTGCATGTAAGTTAATTGATACTTTATTCGTAAAAGTCGATGTTATGGAATTTTAATAGTCTACCATAATTATGCCTAGATAAAAACATATTTGCATATAAAATATATGACTTTTCCCGCTTAGATAGCGCTGTAGCAAAGCTACAGCTCTAGAAGGGAAAGTATTTTAATCGGTCCAATTTGGGCGTATGTGGTTTTCACCGGATTTCACCGTATTTTAATGTTCGTAATTTTTTCACTGTATTTTAATGTTCGTATATACGTATGTTCGGTATTGACCTCTAAATCACCTTATATCTTCAGAACTATTAGGCCGATTTTGACCAAACTTGGTCAGATTACATCTATGTATTGATGCCATTAAACTTAAAAGGTCAAGGGGGTGAGGCTGTAGAGCAAGGTCACCCTCAGTATCTCGAGATTTCGCTTAATTAAGGTCATATTTTTTAGGCACATTTCTTAACAATTAAAAATAACAATATTCCCCAAAAACGTTTTTCGAAACCGTTCCCCCACCATAAAAAATGCTTTGTAGTCGTCTGCTATGTTGTGATGTCACAGGTGAGCGGTATAATTACATAAATGAGTAGTATTTAGAGTGTAAAAAAGTAACTGGCTGGGTCTCGAACTCGATGGTCCTGTCGACTCGGTACCTGGTGCGTTAAACCTCGCGGCTACACCAGCTGCCGATCGTACAAGCGAAATTTGTTTAATGTAAGTTGTGAAATTACATTAGTTTAGTTAGTGCCGACTGTCGGCGCTAGTACCCGCCACACCCGCGCGTATTAAATACGGTATGCGCGCGCTTAGTTAGAATCATTGAATTTAATAAACGGAAAAATAATATATTTAAATAAAATGATAAATATTTTAAATTAAGTAAACCGGCCATCAGAAACAACCCGCAGTTGTAAGACTTTCCCGAAACACGGCTTTAGCCGCCTGACGGGAAAATCCTACAACTGTGTGACACCTTTTTATTACGTTGTTTAAAAATAAAAATAATTTGATATATAGGGATATATGAATTTTGCAACAAATTTTACTTTTATTACATGATCTTACTACTAACAATCGGATTGTACTTCAAATTAGGCTCGGATTTTTTCTCGTATTACAATTGTGTTGGTGGAATTCAGTTCTCAGTTACTTTAAATTTGATTAAAAATTTACTTATTTTAATTAAAAAATTTCCAGTGGGTATCTAAAAATACAACAAATGAAAAATACGTCTATATTTCCTGTGTAGCAATCGTTCAAAAGTGTTATAATTAAATAATTAAACTGGGGGAAATACTTCTGTTGGAATACATGCAAGATCTCTTTCTTTATGATTAAAAATATATTATAATTTTTCCTAAAATTTAATTCGGTAAATTAATTAGAATAACAATTTTGTTGAGCATGGCCCGTTGGTATAAGTGTATGATTAAGGTTAATATATAAAAAAACCGCTTACCAACAATTGAATTCGAAGCGTTCAAGCTCTTTTGGAATTAAATTCCATCTTCAGGAACTCTCATATTCGTCCTATTTGTAATAGTAATTAAAACTTCACATGGAAATTATAAAAATCTTGATCGTTATATGTTTTAAAATTATGTCAACGTAAACGTCCTGTCAGTTTGGTGATCTCAACTGTTATATGTACAGATATAGATAACAGTTGAGACCACGAACTGATGTTTTAAGTAAATATCAAGATTTTTATAATTTGCATGTGAAGTTTTAATTACTATTACAAATAGGGCGAATATGAGAGTTCCTGAAAATGGAATTTAATTCCAAAAGAGCTTGAACGCTTCGATTTCAATTGTTGGTAAGCGGTTTTTTATATATTAATTTTAAATTATAACAACTTTGCTAAAATACAATTATAATTCACGATAAAACGTAACAGAAACTTTTAGAACAAAAATTAATTTGTACATCAGATTAACTGACTGCAGATACCTAACACTAAGTAGAAAATAACGAATTAATTATGGAAACCTTGATAATTATGCTACATAGACGCGATTAACAATTGAATGTTATACCTGCATTATGTTAGAGTATTTTCATTATTAAAACCTTAGATAAAATATTACGTATTATTTCCGTCTGTATTACCGAGTTCTATTAAAATTGCATAACATAAAACTAAAGAATTTGTTTTTATATAATAACCACTCTAAGAAGTGTAAAATTTGCTACTTTTGTTTGATCTGCATAACGAATAATTTTCAAAATTTCAAAGTTAAATTTCTTTAAACCGGTCTGTATAACTTGATTAAGTTTGACATTATTTATTTTTGTGATGTAATGATAGCTAAATTTTTGTCTACATTTTTACCACTTGGACCCAGATTTCACAGCTTTGTATCTTTATATCATTCAAAGAAAATATCAAGATTTATTTTGAAATCTTTAATGTTATTTTGTAATTTACAGTGAAAAGTGTCGAAGCCCAATAACACATTAAATTTTTTTTGAATAACTGGTATTTTGAGGTAAAATTTCATCTTCTGATTCAGTTTTATGCTCGTTTGTTTGGTTTTTTTTTGTAATAAACCGGTCCCGGTAGATCACTAAATTTAAATATAATTGGGTGAAGTTTCATTATATTCTTTTGGAGTTTATATAACAAATTATTGTGCGGGAGTTATAAGTGCCTATTGGACATAATTAGTTGTCAATGCTATTTAAATAAATCCCACTGTACGTATGTATATAATATATATATATATAGAACACATAAAAATTATGATTAAAATAATAGGTAATTGATGACACAGTGTGTACCATGAAAAAATTTCTTTCAAGGTAAAGAGATTACCACAAATTAGAATCAAGTAGAGAATATCTTGAATTTTTGTGAGTTTTTTACGATTACTAAATTATTGCACAAATATTACTGGCATTTTTAAATCTTGAATTTCTGGTAAAAAAAAAAATAAATATTCTTTTTGTCTGCATATTTTTATTACATTATACAATTAAACTGAACATTCATTTTCTTAAAGTAAATAAAAACAAACGTAATAGAGTGTGATAAAAAACAGGATAAAGAAGAACTAAATATTAAGGAAAGAGAATACAATAGACCCGAAGGCAAAAACTTTTGCTGCTTAGGAAATAAGGTTACAAAGGATGGTCGAAGTAAGGAAGAAATCAAAACAAAAGTACAAACCAGCAGTGGCATAAAATAATTTTTTTTCAGGCATAAAATAATACTCAAAAGCAACAAATATATCAGAGTTATAAAAAACTTCTTAAAATGCTTGTGTAATGTGTAACGCTTTGGACAATAGGGAAAACAGAAAGAAAACAATAGAGGCCTTTGAAATTTGGTGTTAAAAGAGGATGTTGAAAATGAATGTGCAGATCAAATAAGAAATGAATAGATCTTAAGAGAAATAGGAGAGGAAAGAAATTTGTGGAAGAATCTTGTAAAAAGATGTTCTAGGTTGGTGAACCATATATATAAGACATCTAGCTATAGTAAATTTAGTTTTAAATGGATTTACAGACGGTAAGAACTGTAGAAGAACACAACAATTGGAATATATGAAACATAAATGAGGATGTAGGATGTATTAGGCCTAAACAGATAGATCAAGATTAAAAAATTAGCACAGTTCGAAAAATCATTTGGAAATAACTTCAAACCAGTCAAATGATTGCAAAAGCACTAAAAACATTTATATTTCGATCAGAGTAAGATATGTTTTAATTTATTTCAAAATTCATTACAATTTGCTTGTTAATTTACAGTGCAATATTATAATATAGCCAATAGTTGTTTTTATTTGATTATCTGCGTAGCCTAATTATTTAGAATGACATTCTAAGTTATAAATGTCAAAAATAATCTTTCATGAATAGAGAAATTGCGGGTAAAAAAAAAACAAAAAAATACTTAAAAACTGTTGTGAATTGTACAATTTTAAGTTATTTTCAAAGAAATGTTCTGATAAAATGTATAACTGAGAGAAATTAAAAAAAAAAAAATGCTGCCCATTTTGGGAGAAATTAGAGACCTTAAGGTAAAATGTTTACAAAGTGAATGTTATTACCAGTCGACTAGAAATTTATATATTTCATCGATTAATCCTTTTTGAAGTAAAAAGAATGATCCCCTTGTTCATGCGGAATAAAGTGCATGTAAAACACTTTTTTATGATGCCGTTAACCACTGATTTAACGGAATCACTGGCTAATATAGTTTCTATTAACCGTTCAACTATCAACAATTTTGTTTTTTTAATCTAGCTATCAAATAAGGTCACACGATTCTAGTAAGCATAAATTGCTACTCGTCGTAGCACGGTGCACGGATTATTGTTTAGTAAATATTGATTATAAGAAAAAACTTCTTTAAAAACAGGTTGCTGTTTTTATTTAATTCTCTATAAATTTTATGTAGGTTATATTTTAAAAAAAATATATAAATATATAAAATGTGTTTAAAATAAAGATCGTATAAAATGTTTCTTACCAAAATAAATACGAAGGGTACATTTAAAGTTAAAGAAATAGTTTTGGATAAAATACCATGCATGTTCAGATTATTGTACCCTATATGAATTTTTTAGACCATTTGAAATTAATGATTTTCATTTTTATTATTATACTTGCCTACCGCGAATGCAAAAGCATTTACTTGATTTACAAGTCTACTATTTTATAAAAAATCGTTAACTTCACAACAATAATTCCAACGAGTTTTGTAAACTCCAACGGTATGCTATAACAAATTTCTTTTCTCGAGAGTTATTTCCAGCAAGAAAAAAATGGAAAATATGTGACACTGTAATTAAATCAATTGCTTTCTATTGGGTAGAAGGATTGATCCTGATAAAAAAAAAAGGATAAAGATACTCTGAATATTTAAAAACGGAAAACCTTATAATCAGACATATAGAGTTGGATAATAGAGGATAGGTTCTGATGCAGAGTTGTCGGAATTGTATGGAACACCTGAAATACCGATAGAAATTACGGTGAAATGGATGAATTGGTCGGGGCATGTAAAGCAAATAAATGCTATAAAAATGCTCTTTGAGAAAATCTTAAGTTTAGGGTTTTACAGTTTTGAGATAAAGGTAAATTGTAGAAAGAAGTGGAACGACATTTTATTAGAGGCTGGGATCATAAAATGTTAGCTGCAGCAAGTTAAAAGTTGCAAGTTGCAACTTAGCAAGTTAAAAGTTTGATGTTTTGTTTTTTACACCGGTAAACGTAATTACATAAATATATTTATTATTTGTATTAATGAATCAGAGTTAAGAGAAAATTTTATTTAACATTAAATAAGTTTAACGGATTTATTTTTATTTTATAATCTTTCAACAACGACAGAAAGGACAAAAATAGGAATAAAAGTTCTAATAAAAATTAAACCGCGAATAGCGTACATAAAGGTTAATTTAAAAAAAAAAAAACTATTGTAAAGAGAGATTAGATTTTTATTAACTATATTAGTCTAGATTAAAAATAAAGATGATAATAATAAATCAGTGCAATAGTAATGACGACGACAACAACAATAACGGTTCTACGAGTAGTGTGAAAGAACGAAGATTTATTAGTGTTTACTGGTTACGTTACGGCCTTAACATTAACGTCAAGTTCAAATAGAAGCGAATCGTTTGAAGGACAATCTACAATAGTAATATAAATGGTACATGTTCTATTACTGTAAATTACTGAATTCTCTCGACGAACTGTACGTACAAACATTCACCTTATTTAAAATCGGATGCCATTTAACACCAAAGATACATAGCAAAAATTGAAGAATGACTCAAAATATCTGTATATGTAATGTTAGGTTTATAATGTATCAATTTATGTCACTTAGATAATTTAAAAAATCTAATATATATTAGAAACCAAATATAGGTCATGGACTGACACAAGGAATCATACAAAAAAAAAAAAAATCAAGGAAAAATGAAACATTAAATTATAACAAATTACTGTAAATAAATATTTCTATTATTTTTTTAAGCCTAAACTGAAAAAAGAAGTTTTTGTAGTAAGAAAAAATTCAATGGGAAACATTATTTTCAGTCTTTCACTTCTAGGAAAACAAAGTGAACATTTAAAAAAATTTTTTTTTTTTTGTTTTTTACTGTTATATATAAATAACGTTATATGTATCATTAATATAAATAATGTTATTTAAAATAAAATTTAAATATAAAAAAATCGCACCGCTATTAGACAATGAATCTAATAGACGCCGCTGTTGACAATGAATATGACACCGCTGTCTCTTTGCCAATGAATTTGAAGATTACACTACATTATACATTTACAAAGTTATGAATGGTATTTTTTTGTTATCTAGTTAGTTTTCTTTAAAAATGTATACTTTCAGTCCATTACGACATTTTGTTTAAAAAACGAAATAAAACTAAAGAAAAGCAACTATTTTTTTAATTATTTTTCAACCTAACACGAATTTTTACCTGCGTGAAAAAAAAAATTAAATGTGCCCTATTTAAAGCTTATTTGAATAATAGCAATATATCTTTTTTTCATTATTCTTACCATATTTGGGTGTTTTTCTACAAACGATTTCTTTAATTGTGGATTATTTTTTAATTACTAGCTATTTCATTTAGGAATTTTAATTTTTTTTTTTAATTTAAAAAACCTGGTACATTGTTTGTTTTGATAAGTTAATAATAAATAATTTTATTGCTAAATTTTTTATTGTTAATCGCCCTTAAGACGCAGTATATTTAACCAAATTTTTTATTAAGATCAATTTATTCATGTTATAATAATTGTTTTTCATTAATTAATATATATATATATATATATATATATATTTTATTCATGATAATATTATAAATAATTAATTTACCTCATGTCTCCTGAATATTTATGTTTAAAAACAATTGTATAGTATTTGTAGCGCATGAAAAATTTATAATTTGGCAAGGATTAGAACTCTGATTCTACAATAACCTTCTTTTACTTCTGTTTATTTATTTTTAATAACTGACTTTTTCTTACGATATTGAATTTCTTACATAATTTACAGCAAGGAAATTTCAAATAAAAATTATGTAATTTATAAAAAAATAAACGATGATTTTTCTGGATTGGGCTAGCCTAAATAACGTTCCTTCGGTGTTCCTTTTGTAATTATATTCAAACTAAAATGTATTGAATTGAAAAATGCACTTTATAATAACGATAAATATTTTTAACACATTACAAACATTCACAAAACAAAAGGAAGGAAAGAAAACAAAAGTCTCTTAAAGGATGATGTTACAGAAAGTTTAAAATTAGATGAGTCGATTAAATTTGAAGTTGTAACATTATGTGACTGATCGTGGAAAGAAGAAGGATGTGGTTAATTTCTCGCTAGTAGAAAAATTAGGTCGCTTAGGGCACCCGATGTTAATGAATTTAGTAGTGGAAGGAAATGTAAAAGATAAGAAATGTAGGGGAAGACAAAGGTTATAATGATTTACATTGAGCAAACAAAAATTTAAAATGCAGAAAATGAGTTGAAATTGTTTAAGATTAGATAAAAATGGACATAAACGAATAAATATGTTATAGCAATGTGACAAAAAATTCTATGGATGGCGCCCTTAGAAGACTAAACAAGAAAGTATTTCTTTCCGAATGAAATATTTCCTCTTACAACAACCTCAGAACAACTTTATTGTTATCGGTTATTTAAATGAATACATTTTTTCCTTAGTTACGAAAGATTATTTAAGAATGAAAGTGAAATTAAAAAAAGTTACGTTTAAAATTTATTGACTACTGATTATAAATATTAAATATTGTATAAATAATTATCATATGAAAAATACAATTTATATGAATGTAAAATTTAAATAATTTGTAATGGTAGCTATGTAAATTTCATTCATACAGTTTCAAAGAAGTAACTTGAATGAATAACAAAAGATATGAATGAATGTAAATGCGTGGTTTATATAATTTATTTATTTATTTATTTCTTCCGTTAAATTTTGCAATTTTGATGATAAAAATATTCTAAAAATACTCATTACAATATAAAAAATTATATTATTCCGAAAAATGACCAAGAAAAAAACTGGTTTTATAATTTCTCTGAAAAAGTAAAACGAAAGTATTACCAAAAAATCGTAAAACTGACGCAAAAGTACTTGTGTTTTCGATTTTAGTAATTTCCTGGAAACAAGATAAAGCTTTAGAAAAACTCAAATTACTGGGAAATAAAAACCGGGGCACCTAAAATTATTATAAAATAAAAGTCAAAATTTTTGTCATGTTATTTACATTATTTCTTTAATCGAGAAAAAATGAAACCAGGAAATAAGAAAACTTTAACGTTTTATTCTTCTGTAATTCCTGAATTCTGTTGTAAACATTTTATAGTTAGTTCAAAGTTCAAATTATATATATATATATATATATATTATCTTCTACACCAATACACCAATTTTTCAGGAGTTCTTTTCAGACGGTAAGACACTACGATGCCAAAAGTACGAGTATATAACACTGTACAATGAATAAATCGGCATAGTTATGATATCATATGCATGTGACTACCTCTTCTGTTAGTTATTTCCACAGTAATGCAGTTTTCATAACTTCGTTAATAGAATAGATATAAAGATTTATTGTTTCAACATATTTAACTACAGTTACGGAGGAGGTTTTCACTCGATTTAATGGAAATTCTTTTTCCTTCACAACTCTTTTTCTCGTCTCTTATTAACTGAAATTATGTAGTATCTATAGAGTGAAATTTTAACAAACGTAACAGGTCAAAAAGTAAACTAATGTTTCCTATCTACATCAAAATTAGAAGTACTCGTAGTAATTTTTCAAAAAATGGTCGCCATATTGAAAAATATATATCGTAAAATTAAAACAACATAAAACGCTATTTTTAAATAAGATCAATTTAAAAAAAAAAAAAAAAATAGAAATTGAAATCTCACAACCAGGAAAACAAATGAAAAATTAATTTATTTTTATACATAATTTTCCATAATTCTCACAAATTTCTTAAAATATACAACAGCTTACAAAAAATGCGACAGTAAAAACAAATTTTAATGCGGTCTAAAACTAAACATTTTTAATTAAGTAATTTTTAAGATACTTTTCAAAGGCAAAGTTGATCAACTCTTAGACTAGGCAAAGTAGCTATAACTCTTAAAAGGGAAAGTATTGTAATCGGTCCAATTTGGGCATATGCGGTTTTCACCAGATCTTGACGTTTTGACACCTAACGAACCCAAAAACCGGATGGAAATTCAGCAGATGTTAATTTTCGAGTCCGTGTTCGGTGTTTGCCTATAAATCACTTTATACATCCAGAACTATTAGGACGATTTTGACCAAACTTAGTCAGATTACTTAAAAGTTTAAATTTTCAACTTAAAAGGTCAAGAGGGTGACGTTGTAGAGCAAGGTCACCCTCAATATCTCGAGATTTCGCATGATTAAGGCCATATTTTTCTTAGACACGTTGATTAACAATTAAAAAATAACAATATTTGCAAAAATACATTTTTGAAAAATCGCATCTCCATCCCAAAAAATTGTATTCGACTGGCATGTTATGACGTCACACGTGAGCGGTAGAATTAAATAAACGAATGTATAAATTTTTAAATGTAAATACGTTTTTTACTCGGTTGACTCGGTATGCGTTAAGCCTCGCGGCTACACCAGCTGCCGATCGTGCAACAGAAATTTGTTCTATGTTAGTTGTGAAATTACATTAGTTTAGTTAATGCCGACCGACGCCGATAGTACCGCCACACCGTGTAAACCGTGCATCAGAAATAACCCACAGTTGTAGGACTTTCCCGAAACGAGGCCTTCCGGGAAAGTCCTACAACTGTCTTGTCAGCTTTTTTTGTAACGTTTACTATTATCGTGGTATCAATATCATATCACGACTAAAAAAATCAAATATAAAGAAAAAAAAAACATTTAGAAGTTCTTCAGCCTTGCCTAAAAAAAATCAATTAAAAACACTATTCATAAGAACGATAACTCTAAAAGATCTGAAATAATGTTTCACATCGTTTTGTAGAAAAACGACTTTACACACACGATCAAAATAAAAAACTTTAATTATTGATACATTCCATGAGAATTTATATCAGATTTTAATACGTAATTACGTTTTTTTTTTTTTATTTTGATTATACTCCATAAACTTATTTTTTTAGATATATAAAAAATTATTTATATATGCCAATTTATATAGTTCTTTATGTCACATTTAAGATGTAAAAGTCTTTTCTTTAGAGTATCTCATGAATGCTAACTACTGTATAAATTTACGATTTTAAAAAAAAAACTCTTAAAATAATTTTAATGTCTATATTAAAGAAGCCAATGATTTATTTACTGACATCTCTGTTTAGAAACTTAAGCTCAAAAATATATTACTTTTAAACAACATGTGCTGTTCTTAAAGTAATTTTAATAAAAATTCAAAATGCTAAATATTTTCTATTATTTAAAAAAATACAACTGAGACTATAGTTATATGTTTGTTGTTTTGGTTATAGAGTTATGAATTCATTACACGTCATAGATCTGTTCATTCAGCCGCATCAGCAGCACTGTCATTGTGTACGTCGAGAGAATAAAAATAAGGACAGGATCTTAGAAACCACCCGTTGCTATTAGAAACAAATAGATGTTAGTGACTTCACTTAAAAGTATTTTTTTTTGTTGTAAGATTCTCGACAGATTGTGCGCGTTTCTTTTGAATTAGTAATAAAGGCATTAATACAATCAGTAACGTTGCATACGTGTAATACTTAAAGTAATTACATTTATATAAGTTTTAAGTGTTTTACGTATATGTAAAGTTGATTTTTTTTTTTTTTGTAATATAAAGGCATCTTCTTTACGAAAGATTTTTTGAGCTGGTTGTATATGCAAAGTCCAAGGAAAATATTGACGTAAAGAATCTTACGGTAGTTTGCAAAGGAAGCCTGAAAACACATTGTACAGAGAATGTAAAACGAAAAACGTTTTTTTTTGTCGTAACATTATTATTATTTTCAAAACAGTTCTATAAAAAATAGTTTTTATTTATAAAGAATATATATATTTACATCATTAAAACTACAAAAAAAAGTATATATATATATATATATATATATATATATATATAAATTACTTACTAATGTAATAATAAATAGTGAAAATTAAATTATACACATATTAAATTAACACAACTGAAACTTTGATAAAATATTAACAAAATGAGCATTACGGAACTTCACAAAATAGACCCTTTCCCTTTTTCCCTTTCACCCTTTCTCCCTTTTCCTTTTTCCCATTTTCATTTTTACCCTATCCCCTTTTCCCAATTTTCCCCATCCTTTCCCCTTTCATCCCCCATTTTCTTTCCGTTATTTCTTTTCCCTTCCCTCCTATTCGTCTTTTCCCTTTTTTTTATTTTCCTGTTTTTCCTTTTCCCCGTTTTCCCCTTCTTCCCTTGTTACATTTTTCCTTTTTCGATTTTTCCCTATTTCCCTTTTCCCTTTCTCCCTTTTTCCATGCGCGTAAATCGGTCCAGTAGTTTTTTAGTCTACAGCGGACACACATATCGGAAACATTGAAATGGAATCGTTAAATATTTAGTATAGCGTGTGTTGTTTTACGTCCAACAGATAGCGCTGTTTTTCATAAAAGCATATTTTTATCTGCCATAAGTGTGACATCTTAGGTATATAAATAGTAGGTATATAAAAACACCCGTATATTCGAATGCAACGTTGTGTCAAAATTTCAAAGCAATCGGTGGAGAACTTTCGGAGATCTAAGATTTTGAATAAATGAACATTTACATTTTTATTTGTATAAGGAATTTGATAAAAACAATAGAAGGTAAACCTAACGAAAACACCCGCAAAACAAGTCAAAATGTCTGATAGAGGTTTCTTAAGCACCTTTAAATGGATCGTTAATACCGACAAGAGTTTAACATTAAAAAAAATAAATAAATAAATTCAAAAAATATATTTCTACATATTGAGCAAATTATTATTTTTTCTTCCCGTTGAAATATTAGAAATTTGTTATACATCGATTTATAGATTTTTTATGGCTGCTGAATTCATTTCCTTTACAAATGGTGGACGGGGTTATTAAAAAATCTAAAATTAAAAATAACTTGTCATATTTTGTAAGTTTTCCCACAGTTGAGCCAATATTATCATCAGTATTTTTATAGTTAAACTCTTCTCTCCTATTATATGTTTTGATCTGTCATGTTAACCGATTACTGTACAAAATTTGTGGTGCTACTTCCAAAAATCTTTTTCAGGTAACCGATTAAAAACTTTAACGTTATATTTAATCGTGGTTTTATAATAATTATTATTATTTTTTACAAATAATTGTGGCTGGACTTTTATGTATTTGATTTTATCTCTTTACTTCCCGATTATTTTTAATCTTCATTTTCTGGTGTGCTGTTGGCATCCTCTGTACGTAGATTCTATCAGAAATGGCATCTTGCCAAATATCTCTCACCAAAGTCCAGAAAAATATGGGTAAAGGGGGATAAAGGGAGTAATCTTTCCTCTTTTTGTTTTATTTGTATGTCCAATGTATTCGTAATAATTATTTATGTAATGGTTGGCGATGAAAACGACAGTTCAATATTTCTGTAAGCGATGTAATTTGATTAACAATTTGTTAATAAAGATAAACTGTATTCAGAACTAAAATGCATTTACCAATAGAAAAATAGAAAATATATTTTGCTATAAATAAAAAACAAAACAAAACAGAGATAAAATTTTGTTCTTTTAATTTTGGATCTAATGATTCCTGAGTAGATATATATCTGAATTATATTTTTAGTCAAGAGAAAGATTTACTTAAGTAAAGTAGGTATGTAAGTACGAGTAATGTATGTAAAGTAAGTAATGTATGTAAATACGTTGATTTCATTATAAAAAATTAAATTTTTCATTTGCGAAATAAAATTTTCTATTAAATCGCGAAAAATAATATAAATATTTCGAATAAGTTATCCCCGTTCAGATAAATTACCTAGTAGTATAAAGTTCAAACTACCAATTTATTTTTTTACATTTCATTTCCAGAAATCATATCGTTATTTCTTGTAATAAGATTTTACCAACCCTTATAATAACCAGTGACATAAAATACGAGTATAATTAAACGAAAAACACAATATAAAATACGACATAACCTAAACATTACTGATTAATCATTGATCGTTTCTATTATATCTATTATTTATTATTATTACACACACACACACACACACACACACACACACACACATAAATACATCATTCATCTATAATTCAGATCGACTCAGCAATTATTTATTTTTAAGCGAATATTTGACATTAAAAGTATGTTGCATACAAACAAAAAATAAACACAGGAACTCTGATATTTAGTTATATATATTTCAAAAACATATATTTTATATATATATATATGAATAATATTAATACTAATTTAAATAAACTAGCTTAAGATGACTGCAAAAGCTGCTAATTTTGTATGACAGGCACGACTTCTATTCTCAGTACTTTGAATAAAACAACTTCTTTATCTTTATTATTAAAAAAACCGAATGATTTTCTCAAAATACTAATTAAAACCAAAGAGGAAAAACTGGTTAAATTACATGTATAATTTATATATATATATATATATATAAGACAATAAGCTATGTAAGGTACATATATATATATATATATATACATGTATATGTATAAAAGAAAATTAATGTTACTTTATTTTAAAAATGTTTATTTCCTAATTAGGTTAAACCAATATAGTAGTTATATTTTTGAATCCAAGGGATAACCACCATTTTCAATATTTGTTTTTTAAAATTAAAATTCTATTTTTAAAGAAAATCGGTTTGTTTCTTATATAGTTTAAATGAAATGGTTTATTTTCAAAAACAAATCGAACGATTTGTTCAAATCATATATTATTATATTGTAAAATATTACATTTTTTATTATAAATTTCTTCCATCAAGAAGCATGGTGGGTGCATTGGTTTGTTTGCTGTATGTGCTCGCATATTGAAACGCTTCTTGGCAAAATGCAACAAAGTAGCAAACTGCATTTGTTTGTTTTATTTTATTGGAAAATTTCCTTTTTAGTGTTGAAAAAAAGCAAATTTATAGCGATTCTTTTTAACTTATTATTCTTTCATTGCTGTTGCAATTTTAAAAAAAATATATTGAAACTGTAAGCTTAGTGCTTATCATTATCAAAAATTTTGTCTAGCGTATTCTGGGCGCCTCCTTTGGAGTTAAACGACTACCTATTTCATTCTTCACACACACACACACACACACACACACACACACACACACACACACACACACACACACACACACACAGTAATATATATATATATGTCGGAGAGGCGAGGAGATTTGTCAGGGATTCAACGTTTTGTGTTTCACTCATTTTTATTATTACAAGTGGAGAATATATAAGATTATAATAAAGTTCAATTAATAAAAATGAGTAGATAACTCGTACAATGAAATAATTACAAATGATAATTATCACTTATCAATAACTCAGTAGTACACGAATTATAATATAAGATTAATTTAATTTAGAATTCAAATAATATTAAAACAACTTGCGATAGACCGAGGCTCAGGGAAATAACGAATTCGCGATCACCAGGACGTCTGTTTGATCTGGGTTCCAAAGCAAGACTGCCTTTTCTCGATATTCTCAAATAATATGCCTACTGCATATTTCCTTTTCCTTATTAATTTTATGATACCCCTATCGTCCTGGGATCCCGACTATGTTGACAACCATGTGCCTACCTAGGCCTAAGCCTACCGCAATAAAACAATTTAAACCTTATTTTACAAAGTATTACAAGTAATAGTACATTTCTTAAAACTACTAAAAATACAGATATTCTAAAGAATATTCTCATCGTTTTGTCGGAAGATACTCCACTGTACTTTATTCTCCGACATATATATATATATATATATATATATATATTTATTCAAACAGCTACAAATGCTCAGGATTTTGAAGCTTTGTAAAAGTTTTTGTTGTTAGTACGCTAAATTCATAAACGTTATTTAGCTACAATTGGCAAAACCATTTAAGAAAATTACGTGTAATGAAACATAAACCATGTAACATTTTCGCGGCCGTCGGCCCGCCTTTTTTATATTTACAATTAAAATAAATTTGTTGCAAAGTTTTATATATTGTAACAATTACCGAAATTTACTGTTTTATATTTTTAGTAATTATTGACAGAAGTGTTATGCGTAAGTTACGTATTATTATTTCACTGAATTTTTGGATTTTATTTTAAATGAAATCTTGCTCATTAAAGGAGGTTTAATAATAGTATATTATCTTTGGTATTACAACGGATAAAGATAAAACAATACTTTATAAATGATATACAAAAACCCTACTGTATAACGATCGTAAAAAATATCTTTTTACTAAAGAAGCAAAAATAAATGTGTGAGAAAAAAGTCCAATTATAGCCACTGGCATTGTTGAACAGCTATTATAAACCTAACTGACGCATCATCAGAACCGGAAACGCTGCACGTTTTACTGTATTGCTGTCGTATCAAATATCTCGACGTAACATGATTATACTCATGTATTTACAGTCTTTCTTTTTTTCACACAAATGTGTTACGTATAAAATAACGGTAAAAATATTATAAACTTTAAAACCGATTAAAAAAAGAAATTAATTATAATTTTAAGATCCTACTTCAAAAAAACAACGAAAAATTAAAACGATAATTTTATTTTCTTGTGTATTTTTTCAATACACTTAAATTACTTTAAAGTTTACTTCATTAAAAGTTTATTATTTATTTTTATTTAAATAAAGCCCACAAAATGTATGAAAAACCTGTTTCTAATAAAATTAAATTAAAAAACCTTGCATTTTTATAAAAAATAGGAAAAGGGAGATAGTAATCCAGAAATAAAGATAGTAATATCGATCCTGAGTTAAGAATTTTTGTAATGTAGGACGACTACAAGTAAATTAATATAAAGTCAAAAGAGCTTTTTTTAAATAGTTTTTTAATCTTGCATTTACATTAAATTTTTTCCAGTCAAAGGATTCTGAAGATGAGAATTGTATCGTGCTATATATCATATCACCCTTTAATAATCAATATTAAGCAATAATAATTAAAAATAAATAAAAATTATCTTCAAATTGTTCATGCTGATCGTATAGTTTTTATCTCATATTACCTAGGAAAAAAACTTGTTATGGACCTACCAGAGGAGTTCTTCCTACAAAATAATATATATATATTATTATAATATATAATATATATATATTATTATAATATATAATATATATATACATTATTTACATACACTCGTATAAATTAATTTCTAAATAAAAATTTTACATGAAATTCACTAAAAATAAAAATTAATATTTTTAAGCCATAAAAATAATCTTCTAATGTAAATAAAAATAAAAGCATTGGCTTTCATCGTTAAAGTAGTGAAATGGACTTTAAATTTACTGAATCATTAAAGCCATTTCACCGATGAGTTCCCTTGCTTTAATTTTTAGTTATATAAAGACCAAAATTATTTTGACCGTTTGAGAGAATTTATTTTTATATTCTTTTTCTCATTTTAAATAAATGTTCTTTAAAAAGAATCGTTTATAAATAAGTAATTTGTAGTTTCTGATAAATAAATAACAAAAAGAATGTTATTTATTCTTAAATTTTATAGAAGAAAACTTTTACTCGTAATTACTTAGATTACTTTAAATTACAAATATTTTTAATAGAAAATAACTACATTTTATAAATTATTCCGATCTTAAGAAGCTATATTTTATAACTTGACATCGGAATTAAAAAATATTTATGCCGGTCATTTGGATTTTTTCTGTTCATTCCTATGACACTCGCAGGATTAAAGCAAATCATTAGGTTCCTTTTTCAGAAAAATCGGTGCTACCGTTCTAAAATTACAGTAGATACATGTCTATTTGATCTTTCTTTAACAGTCACGGATTCATTGAAATGCTCAAAAAATTAATGCGACATCAGAAATTAAATAAAATAAAATTTTATTTCAGTTCGTCCTCTTTAATAAATCCTGCTTAAGCATACGATAACAAAGAACGGTGAAACTTCCTATTATTTATTTATTATATTTTTATAGTAACGGACCTCTTCAATAGTGAAACGAGGTAATGCTGTTAGTATATCTCATAACTGCACCTGTCCACCATAAATGATTGCACGCCTCCATGTATTAGTCAAAACTGTTATTGTATCATCATTTTACAATAGTATTCTATAAAGTTTAATTGTAACACCGTTTACATAAACATCCGTAGCTAATCTTGGTTCTTTATAAACGAAACATTTTTTTATAACTAATATTTTTAGTTACAGGCTAGATTAAATGGTGTTACAGAGATTATCAACTGAAAACTAGATTTAACTAAATACTGACCCATAAGATTACCGGATAAGGAATAATAAATGTATTTGAAATAAAAACTTAGTGTTTCGCGATTAAATTTCTTAGTCGTGAAATTAGAATCGTAAATAAAATTTTATAAAAGGTTCTTCTATTTTATAACGTAAGTATCCTTACTAGAATTACATTTTATGAAATTGAGTTATACTAATGTAAAACAACTGTTCATATTTAACGATAAAGCCTGAACTAAAATAATAAATTAGGTTTATAATTCTTATTTTATAAAGATTTAATTTTTTACTGTTGTAAAATTTTGATTTAAAGCTATTTAAATTATCCTTAATCAGGTACGAAATATTATTTATTGCCGGGAAGAGAACTCGTGGAAATATTTTCCATAAGAAATACTTTTTCAAGTTTTATTTATTTTTTTCATCTTTATGTTTGATTTAATTTGATTTACCCCTTCTCAGCTTGGAAACCACAAAAAATTATTTCTTAACTATCATAAAAAAAATTAACACTACCAAGTCAATTACCCAGAGGACAGAACACAAATAAAATAAAACCAACAAGTTTATGAATTTTCACGGCATTACTTCCTAAGTTTGAAACCCATTTCCTTCCTAATGATAGTTATTTTTTTATCAAACAAATAAAGTTAAAATATTCAAAATTCATCGGTTAAATAATCTTAAAAAAATTATAAAACTTCATAAATATTTAAAAGTGTTGCGATATACTTGACCTAAGTTACCGTATTCTGGTAACTTAGGTTACTAATATTCTGGGCTATTCAAACAAAGCTTTAACGTAAAAAAATATACATCCCTTCCTCTATGTTAAATATTAATCCCGATCTTTATAAATTATCGTTTAGAAAAATTAAAAACGATCAATATTTCGCGAAGTTGGATTAAAGTATTTTTCTTTTAAATTTACAGAATATAAAATAATATTTTTTTCATAAAATGTTGCTTCTAAAACACAAAAATAAAATCTCTTAAAAAGGGGTTTTCATGAAATTTTAGTTCTTTTTCAATCAAAAATTTCTGAGTGCGCCTTTTATAGATAATACTTAATGATTTCTTCAATATTTGAAAAATTTCAAAGTTGAATTTTTGAAAAATATTTTACGTGGTTTTGATAAACTATTCAAATACTTATTATTATTATTCATAAAAAAAATTTGTCTAAAATTTTTGTTCTTACAAGGATTCATAATTTTTGTTTTTAATTCAACCAATTTATCGATTTTTTTTTAAAGATATTGATCGAAAGGACTTATATTACCTTAGTTCTTACTGTAAATAAAAACAGGTAATATAAATTCTGAAATTTTCAGACCGTTTTTAAAACAAAAGATAAGGTAAAAAAAAAAGATTACTTTTTTTCTTAATGATCCCCACAGCAAATTTTCCGCTAAATCATACTCTTTTAATTTTATTATTTTATTATGTCGATTGACGATTGAATAAATAATTAATATTACATAAAGTTCTAATTATATTTATTTGTTGAGGTAATCTTTCAACATAAGTATATAATTTATATTAGTAAAACCTAACCAACATTTTATGGTTAGAAATGACTTGTATTTCTTTCAAAAGTAAATTTTAGAATATTCTCTTTAATTTTTCAGTAATAATTTTCATAAGAAGCCTCTTCATTATACATTATCCTCACCCACTCAGTTTTTTCCATGTTTCATTGATTATAAAATAAAGCAAAATAATTCAGTAGTAAGATATTTTAATTTTAAATTTTCCAAAAAAAAACAAAAGTAACAGCGTTTATAGAAAAAAAATTATTTGAAGCATAATAATAATAATAATTTTAATAAATATTTCGGTTCCTAAGCAAGTCAGCTATTTTAATTATTTATCAGTTGTTACTTATCTATTGATAAAATAAAAATAATAAATTGAATAAATTTATAGCGGTCTGTAGAATATTAGAAAAGATCTAAGGCATAAAAAAATCTATTAAACATTGGCAGTTCCTACTCTCCTACGGAAGCGATGAATTCCTGAAAACATAGTCGAATTCAGACAATTAACATTTCCTTTTTTTAAACTATAGGATGAGTAAGGAATAGAATTATAAAGACGGATTTGAATATATACCCTGACAATGGAAAGATTGGCTTAAACAGAAGAAATAGGGAGGTAGAATTAAATTTTATGAAAAAAAAAATCGCTCAAAATAAAACTCCAACTTATATACCCTAATGGAAAACGCAACAGAGGTAAACTGAAGAAATAATGGAGTCGGATCAGGTCGATGACCTAATCTGTGAAGGAAATAATAATATTAACGATTGCCCTATACACACAAATAATTCCAGCAATTTATGTTAATTAGTTCTAAAAGTTATTAAGTCTGAAATAGGCCAACACAAATACACGCACACAAAAATGGGGTGAAATTTTCACTGATCACTGGCTGATTTTCACTGATTTTCTCTCTTATAACAGTTGGAAATGTTAATCTAAGTACCATTATGAGCATACAATCGCACTAAAACTGACCATACTGAAAATTAAATATTTAAAAAATATATATATTTTTGATGTATCTAAAATATTATAAAGCCAGCCCTAAGATCATGCTAAATTAAGGAAATAGGTATTTTAATAAGATAAAAAGAAAGAGTAATCAAGTAATAGAAACGGATGTATTTCATTTATTATTATGATTATATGATGACTGTACTAAACAATATTCTAAAGAATACACAGGAATGTAATATACCAGTTATTATACACCAGCAGGTGTTCTATATTACCGATTAATCTACTATAACAAGATCGATGATTTTGCAAGAACTTATTCTATTGAAATGACTTTTTCTTCAATTATTTCTAACATATTTTTTAATATATATATATATATATATATATATATATATATATATATATATATATATATATACACATATACATATTTTAAATCTCATATTAGTTCGTGCAAATATTTACGTTTTCTGCTGAAAAAACAAATGTTACGATTGTTTTTCATTAAATCAAACAAATTCAATTTTTACAGATATTTATAAAAATTATAAATTCAATCCATATTTTGTCGAAGTACGCTGTTTGTGAGAATATTACTATAGAAATAAATTGCTATGAAAGATAACATAATGATGAATGTAAGTCACTGAAATAACGGTGCGACTAAATCTTTTTCCTGTGTGTCGACTTTTGGTTGCCAGAACCGTTCTGAAAGAGTAGATAGCACATTCCAGCGAATAAACCACAAATAAATTATTATTTTTCCTACAAGTCTATTAAATTACATATATAATTCGTGTGTGTACTTGACCGTACATTGGTGGAAAAAAAAAATTATATTATTTTTGGCGAGTACTGAATTGCGACCTACTTTCTATGAAATATATTGCACGAATGCAAGCGCCAACACTTCGATTATCTTGTATTCTGTTTTAAATAATTCAATATAAACTACATACTTATGACGTCACGGAACGTCTAAGAGTGACATCAGTTAAGACCCGGTCGGATCTAACTGTTTCTTTTACGGTACTACAAGTTTTGTTTACTATTTACATGATAAAATATAATTGCGAGTTTCCATATTATTGCCTACACTTCGTAATATATTTATTATGAGATTAAATATTTGTAATATAGCCGCACTAATAAACGGCATTTTAAACTTAGACTTGCCTTTCATTCTAGATGCCGTACCTTCTTCTGTTTATAGGTAACAATGTTTATATGCCTAACATGGAGAAAATCTAGACGTAACTGGGTCAAAAGCAGTAAACCTATTAAATATCTTTCTAGAATATACGATGCTTTATAAAATTTCATTTTTACTTATCTAATTTTTTAATTTTTAGGTGCTGTTAGTTTTACAGTCACAGAACTGTATAAAATCTCATGTATGAAGGTAAACATGTACATAAAAAATAAATAATACTAAAAATCTACTTTCTAAACAAAAAAAGTATATCTCACCATTAGGAAATATAAAAAAAAAATTATATAGAATTACATTTATGTTGTCATTATCACAAATAACTTTTTTTATAATATTTTGATGAAAAGAACAAAAATATTGGGTAATGGCAATATATGAGATTTATGCAATTTTTAATAGCTTACGGAAAATGGTGTAAAAGCGCTCTAGTATATAGTATTCAAAAAGTGACGCAACCTTATGGAAGAATATTTCCTTCTTTTGTTGCAGGCTTAATTGAGGAAACCGGGTGGAACAATGCAGCAGAGAATATTCATTGTCTCGCAATGTATTAGATATGCCAGTTATGCCCAGACTCAGAATGCCTTCACAGAAAATTATGGTTTGGATGCACCGAACAAGTCCTCCATCAACCGGCTCTAAGACAAGTTGCAAGAGACAGGGATTGTGACAAAAGCAGCCAAAAGTGGCCGACCGAAAGTGCTAACACCAGGAAAGTTGATCGACATGCAAGCTGCATATTCTGTTAGTCCCAAAGAATCTGTGCGACGTCTATCTAGTGGTTCGGTCTCCCAGTTGGTACTACCCACACGGCATCGCGCAAGTGTTTCAAGATGCATCCGTACAGAATTTGTGTTGTTCACGAGTTGTTACCTGTAGACAGTGGAAAACGTGTAGCTTTCTGTCAGCGGTTCATGTCATCTGTAACGCTAGATGGGGAAGAACTCAACGATTGGTTTCGGTCTGACGAGGCACGGTTCCACCTTGATCGATAAGGGAATGTACAGAATTCACGCATTTGGGGTACGAAATTCCGCATTAACTGCACGGAAAAAAGTGGGTGTTTGGTGTGCGATGTCGCGTAGGTAAATCTTCACGACATTCTTTCACGGCACGGTGAATAGTGAGCGCTGTACACAGATGGTACAACGATTTGTAAACGCCACACCTGCAGACCGGCTAGAGTATACGTGGTTCCAGTAGGACAGTGCTGCGGCTCATACAGCCAACAACACTATGACTTTCTTGAATCAGTGTTTTCATGGACAAGTAATTTCGAAAGGGTTGTGCCCCCCTTGGTCTCCCGATTTATCCCTTCCTGACTTTTTCTTTTGGAGATACCTTAAAGATGCTGCTTATAAAACTCATCCTTACACCACTTCCGAATCGCAGAGCGAAATTGAACGATATGTCGCTGCAATTCCTCAACAAACGTTACATGTGCTTAAGAGCATGCAACGTCGTATTCAATCATGTGAATCGTATAATGGAGGTCACTTTCAACAACTATTGCAACTTACTCATTTTCCACGTATGGTTGCGTCACTTTTTGAACACTGTAGATTTAAGGATTTTTTTTACTAGGAAGGAATGGATAAAAATTATTATTATTTTATCAATTCTATCAATCGACTGCTTATATTTGTTAAATAGCTAATTAATATAAAAACATTTGAAAAAAGATTCAGGTAAACAAAATTGTTAAATAAAGTGACAAATTTTCGTTGCCCATAATACAAAATAATACAATTAATCTCAAAAATAAATTTTGAAAAAGTTGAGCATATTTTTTTAGTCACTACTTTGTTATAAATTTTACAGTATTAGGACCTTCACGACCGATCCACCGACGTGGCAATCAAGTATCAAAAAGGTTTGGACTTTTACAGGGACTGTATAATGAGGTGATGCTGTCTTGGGGGCTGTCTTGATGATAGTAATGACGTACATCTTGGTCATCTTCGTCTAACTGAAATTAGAAAATTTTGAAGTACGTCCAGATAAATGATACCATTCACGGCTGCCTCCTGGAAGAAGAAAGTGTTGTACATTCTTTGTTTGCTTAAGGCATAAAAAACATAAACCTTAGGGCTATCACGAATGTGCTGCAAAGTTTCATGAGGGTTTTCGCTACCCCATATTCGGCAGTTATGGATGTTCACCTAGCCGCTGATGTGAAACGTTGACTCATCGCTAAAAATTACATTGTCTAAAAATGTATCGTCATCTGTAATTCTAATCATCATTTCCACACAAAACTGCAGCCCAGAAACTTTGTCGTCATCTGTAATGTGTTGAACTACGATTAGTTAATACGGCTTCAAGTGCAATCGTTTATGTAGTACACGCCAAACAGTCGTTTGTGAAGTGTCAGTCACAGATGGCGCACGTCGAGTTGATTTCTACGGATTACGTGCAAACTACGTGAGTCAAAACATGATATGTTTTGCTACAAAATGAGACCTCAACTAAATCTGTAAGTTATCTAAATATATCTTTATATTCTTTTAAAGTTGTAAAGTCCTTTTTCAATCACTTGGTAGATATATATATATATATAAATTAAAATATAAAAGGCTGTCATTTATTTAGATTTAAACATTTTAAATTATTAACTTTGATGAAATAAGTCATTAATAAATTACATTTTTAATTATTATAACTAAATTAAAATTTTATTTTGTTCGGTTTGTTAAAAATATAATATTGTAGGTAATAAAATTGGTATTAATCTAATATTACAGGGAATTAAAGACAGACGATTATTATAGTCCGCTTTACTTACTAACACTACCTAAATTATTTTGTAACCTTCTTAAGAACCCTAAAAAGGGGATTCGTTTCAAAATAATGATAATTACAATGTAAATGAATTATAACGTTTTGTTTTAAGAAATTAAAAAAAACGAAATTAAATAATAATATGAAATAATATTAAAAATTGTTAATCTTATATATATATATATATATATATATATATATATAACAATTTTTAATATAATTAATTTAATGTTTGTTTGTTTGTACCGTGTGCGTTCCTGTACCATTCATCCGATTGCGATGAAACTTTCGTGAGTTGTGCGCACGCCCGTGAAGGTTTCTGAATTAGTTTGGACCCGGTAAGTGGCGCAAGGGTCGAGGTATTTAAAAAAGTTGTATTTATGGTCCGATTTGGCTCATATTCAGAATATATATTAATTACGTGAAAATAAATATTTTTGCGAAAAATGGAAGGGAAAAAGGAAAGACGGGTAGAGGGGTAGGGGTGAAGATTGAGACAAGGAAGAGAAAAAAGGAAAGCTAAATTTTTTTATGTCCGTAATGTTCTGTTTTTAGTGTTTTATCAAACTCTCATTTGCGTTCATTTAATCTATATATATACTCAAATATAGCAATAGCGAAGTATTGCCGGGTCAGCTAGTGTATAATAAGAATAATGTTAAATTCCCTTCTATAGTAAGAATGACCTTTTTATTTTTAGGTAAGTGTGTGTAATAAAACGATTTACAGTGAGGTAATTAGTATTTAAGCATCACGCAAACATTATCTTATTGTAAATCTATATTAATTATTAAAAAATCAATTACTTGGATCCCAAAGTTATCAAGGAGCCTTCAGTATAGTTTTTTAATTCTTGTTCTTTTGAGCTGAAACAAGAAATTTCAAGGCAGTTTTTGTTTTAATGTATGAAAAAATACTTTTTAATTAATGCAGGTAAATTAGATATTTTATCTTTTTTATAAGAAAAAATCATAAAAAATACAAACTTTTTTCTCGATTATGACCGTGAGGATTGCTTTAAAAATATATTTCAAATGATAAGGAATGTACTTTGGGCTCTTTACATAGATCTTAAGTATATTTATGAGTGTGAAAGAGTGTATATATATCCAATAAAAAAAAATTTCAAAATAATATGAATTATTTTCAATTCAATTTTGAAATAATAAAAAAATTTCTTCATTAATTTATTTTACGGTGGGAATTTCTAGGAAGAGTTAAAACGTATAAAAATTTATTATTCCACCCAACAATAAACAAACCTGAAAATTATTCACAACTGTACATACACGTACTTTTATTTTAATTCATCTTCAGTATTTTGCAATTTTAAGTGATAATTAAAAAAATCTTCTTTTTTTATACTTGTTTTTATGGAACTAATTATCATACTCTGAATCACACATATGTTTCTAATACTTTTTTTAATTGCCATATATTAAAAACACAAAAAAGTAAATTTTATTTTAAACATGATCATTTTTTTATTGTATAAAAACATCCTATCCATATTTTCTAAAAAAAAAGTAGAATAAGAATTCTTCATATTTTATGAAGGATTGACATGCATAAAAATAAGCTGACAATACAGTTGTATAACTTTCCCGACACGCGGCTTTTTCTGATGCACGGCTTACACACACAACTTGGTTTAAAATATTTATCATTTTATTTAAATATAATAGTTTTTGTTTTTTTTAATTCAACGAGTCTAAAACTAAAACGCACGCGCATATCGTATTTCATTCGCGTTGGTGTGGCGGTTCTAGCGGTCATTTTAAATACTTGTTTAATTCTACCGCTCACCTGTGACATTACAACATAGCTGATGCCGGAGGCTAAACAAAAAAAGAAAGACGACTACATCAGCTGTTTGTCAGTGCTACACTAGTGCCCCTTGTGCTGAGAGGGAGCACTAATGACAAACTGTACCCATTTTGTCACTAGTTTATTTAGAGCATTTTTTGGGGTGGCGGTGCGATTTTGAAAAATATCTGTTTTAGGAATATTATTACTTTTTAAATTAACAAATGTGCCTAAGAAAAATACGACCTTAATAAGGCGAAATCCCGAGGGAACGAGGGTGATTTTTCTCTACAGCCTCACCCCTTGACCTTTTAGGTTGAAAATTTAATGGCATCAATGCCCTACATAGAGAAGTAATCTGACCAAGTGCGGTGAAAATTGATCGAGTAGTTCTGGAGATGTAAGGTGATTTAGAGGCCAACACCCCGAACACACATATGTACATACGAAGTTCCGGAAAATTTTCATCCAGTTTTTTGGGGTTCCTTAGGCGTCAAAACGTAAAGATCCGGTGAAAACCGCATATCCCCAAACTGGACCGATTGCCATTCTTTACCTTCTATAGTAGAGCACCTATAGCAGCTACCTGTATATAACTATATACATCTGCTATAGCAATAGGCAGGAAAGTAAAAGATATCTTTTTTTACATGAATTTACGAAGATATCTGATAAAAAGAGTGATTCTATACTTAGGACTATATATTTAGATTAAAAACCATATAAAACAGATTCCAATATAAATTTGCAAAAAGGTTATATCAATTTATATAAATTAATCCATCTCCTAGTAGGCCTACGTAAATTGTTTTTCGTTAATGTAGAAATAAATATCTTTAATAAGAAATATAAAAGTACTGATCACGCATATCATTCAAAAGTTGTAGCTTTTGCGTTCAATTCATTAAGTAACGTTTTGTATAGTATGAAGAAAATACAGCTGATCTGTTGTGACTGGTAGCTTAGGATAGACCGAATTATCAATTGATGGTCGCTGCTGGTGTTGGTACGTGATACTGATAGTTCTATGATTTTCATTCAACAAATGAGGGTATCATTTGAACAGATTTTGACGGTTCATAATTTGTTGGTCCGTACAGAATTATTGTATATATGTGTTATCTATACAATTTATAAAACTTTCTTTATTAATGTCTGCGGATACAATTATCGGTAGACAACGGTATTTTGGTTGAGTTCAGAAATCCTGTTTTTTTTTTTTTTTTTTTTTTTTTTTTTTTAATAGTACGATGTGCTTTTAAGGTTAATTAAAGATTCTAGTATGTTTAAAAGTATAATTATTATATGTGATTTTATTATTATTAGTTTACTCCCCGTTTTATGAACTTAATAAGTAGTCTAGATACGAAAAGGAGGATATGTGGAAGTCATAAGTCGGAAGTACCGTTCTAGTTACATTTGAAATTACTTTGTCAACCAATTTATGTTTTATTAATGCAATTAATACACATTTAAAAGTACATTAATAGAAATTACATATACTAGTTTAATAATGAAATTATTAAAGTTTTATTCACATTATAAAAAAAAAAAAAAAAGAGTAACAGTTAAAGAAATGCCAGAATAAAATTTGATTACTTTTAAGTTAACCTAGATGTAGAATAAAATAAAGGCTCAGAATGACGGGAAGTGATATGTACATGCTTAAGTTATGTTAAGTAAATGAAAAGAGTGAGGGATTTTTTTAATAAAAAACCAAAAAAAACAGGGAATCAGATGGAAATGAGGTGTGAAACTAGAAGAGATTTAAAGACTACAATTGAAAGAAATAATTTTTATTTCAAAATTTATGAACACTTATAAAATAAAGAAATAATTATAACATTATATCGAACCGCATTTACCTAATAATGTAATACCAAAGTTCAACGGAAGTAATGATGTTCATTTTACTAATCCTTATGTTGAACGGAGTAAAGGCCTAAATACCACTTGCATTTTGGTAGACTTAGCATACTGTTTGAATCATTATATTCCGTTCAATCAACAAGGCAATGAGAAACCACTTCATTACTCACTTTTCCCAATAAGCCTGGCGTGGAATAACCGTATTATTTTTGGTTCGTATCAAATCACCTACAGTCATTATGCTATGGCACTTCAGAAACTGTTTTGTAATTAAAAAATGGTAATAATATTGTGCACATTGAAAATTAAATTAACATATAGGAAATGGATAGAAATACACACGAGTCCTTACGCACAGACTTATTAATGTGTCCTAGGAAATTCCGCTATAAAGCTATAAGGCATGAAGACAAAATCAAGCCTCAAAATAAAACAAAAATAAATCGCCGCCGATTTAAAAATTTACCAATTATGTACCTTTAAATTATTTTATATTCGACTACATTTATTCGCAAATATCTTCAATATTAATCATTATCGGACCTCCTGCAATGCTAGCATGAGAATATTTACCAAGAATCTTCCTGAAAAGGTGTTATAATATTTATATAAAACACGTTATAAATATATAAAAAATAACTTCTCTTTTTATCTTAAATTAAAACGCTAAACGCAGATAACAACCGTGCTGTAAAATTATATATAATCCTTACTGCTCAGCCTCCCTGTGGAGTTCGCGTGATGATAGTTTACGAAGAAACTTCCAAGAAAAATACTATAATATTTAAATCCAACCGTATCAAAATTGATTTATTAACTCTAAACTTATGATGTCATAGAGATACACGCAAATGAACAAATGAATATACAAGTCAATCATCCCCCTTTGACTTCGGTGGGAGGGTAGTTAAAAGAAATAATGAGATGACTAGCAGATATCTTAAAGAAACCTGGATCATAAGTGTAAATATTAATAATACAGGAGAAGAAAAAGATTTGTATAGACGAAGTAAGTTATGGAAGATGCGAGGTGTAATAAGTAAAAGAAGAATAAAATAAAAGATTAAATAAAACTGAAACGAAAGAACATCGATTAGTCGTATAATTATTACAAGTGCTTATCCATTGGTAGGGTTTAACAGAGATAAACGGGTTAAAAAAATTATCTATTTGGGTATAAATTTTTATAATCTGAAAGAAAAACGAAGTAATTGAAGGTTTTAGCTAATTAGTTTGGAAAATGTCAGTCTACTGTTCGACTGAATTAAGAGATCTAAAGACCGAAATATTTTCCAGATTAATCTACATGAATTTTAGATATACTTAATAAAAAAATCACATCTAGACCACATTTTTCTTGATATTTTAACGTAGAGGTTTTTGAAAATATTTTAATACGTAAATATGATTTTTCTCATACTTTTAAAAAGAATTTCTCAAAAATTGGGAATAAAATGTTTTAAAGTAATCATATAAAAAAAACGTATGTTAAAATGTGTGGTTTAAAAATATAAGTAAAAAAAATTTCACGAATCTAAGTGAGCTGAGGGTTTGCCCCTGTCTTCGTCAACCGAACTGTCGGTTGGCTTAGGTGGGACGGCCGAGCGGGATTTGTTGTACTATCTAACCAGATGACATCATCCGATTAATATTTATAACATGACACATTTGTATATAAAATGCAAACAGATTAGTACAAGTACGATGACTATAGTGTACATCAAATTTAAAGGCGGGTCCGTCTTACAAGCTGCTTCTACTCCACTTCTATAACTCGGCATGCGGTTGGCTGGTTGTGAAAAAAGTAACACCTCAAAATGATACAGACTTGTATTTACTATTATTTTTATTATTTTATAATTGTTTATTCTACCATATTCGTTTATTTTTGCTATTATTTATTTATTTAAACTTGTCGTTTAATTATTTATTTCATCTATTATTTATTTATTCTACTATATTTATTTTGTTTATTTGAGCTACGATAAATATAAATTTGCATGAAATCATTTTATTTTACGTTTATTATAGTAAAAACTTAATATCTCTGTAGCATTCATAATTTTTTTTTAGAATAAATTTAATAATGATTATAATTATATTACTTTTACTCAAGTTTCTTTAACACTTAATTTATTTATGCATTTTTTTATACAATATAATATTTTAATTTGTAGTTTTGTAGGCCTACAAAGCTCAAAAAAATATTAACTATTGTTGAGTATGTACTATTTAGAACTAATTTTTGTAAATAACTACGCCACGTCAAAAAAAAAAAATCATGACATTATAGACTATAATAAATAATTCATTTCACATACTTTTGTATTACATCACTGTTACTGTTTATTTACAGTAAAACTTTAGTTTAACATACTTGAAAAAACTATCTTTTAAGAAATAAATTACTTCATATACATCTAAAACAAAATGAAAATATTATTTGTAATAACACATTACCAGAACATATATTGTTAGTATAATAGTGACGTCATAATTAGATACGGTGCAAGTCATTGCAAATTAGTTGATATAACTTTTGGAATACACTACTGGTGTGAGAAGTCACTGAGTGATGTTAAGAGCAGCGGAGGGGATGCCATCGCGTACTACACACCCGCCTCTAGATATTACATACACTATAGTACACTAGACACAGCAGTTGGCGAGAGGCAAACTTTCAGCTTCACGTATTGTACTTTACGGATTCTGAGAAAATTTTACCTTTATAGAAAAAACAAATAAAATTTTTGGAATACACTTTCATATACTCGTCATTTTCATAATAAAATGCTCATTTTCTTAACTTTTTTTTTTAATAAACTTTCTAATGATGAAAGTCTTATATTTGGACCAACTTGCATCCCTACCGCAAATAAATCACAACTATCTTTAAAAAATCATTCAGGTTTGACTACTTGTTTACTTCTTTTTTTTGTTAATTCTCTTTGAAGAGCCCCAAACAATGTTATTAAAAACTACTTAAATAAAAAAAAAAATCAATCGCATACAACTATATAACCCTAAAATTATCAATTTCATTTATATAACTTTCAAGGAAAAAAAAAATAAAATAAATCAGATAAGCAGAAAAGAAAAATATACCGAGAAGTTAATGTATCACGTGTAAAAATGTATTTTTTTAAAAAATATACACGTGGCCAAGAAAAAAACCATTAGAGCAAGGAAACAAAATGACCTCTTTTACTGAGCAAGATAGATACAAATCTTATTATATTAGTAATAATACCTTACAAAAATATCTTACTCGTAATATCTGATATATTCTATATAATTATATAAAATTGATCCATACCTTTAACGTAACGATTCATAGAATTAAAAAAGGATAACTTGATTTTATTTTTAAATTTTAACATCCGACTTCTTTTAGTTTTTATTTATATTTTTTATTTTTAGTTTATTCTATTATAAAATAATATTATGTGCACATAGCGTGTCCCAGGAAGTTTTGGCCAGACTTATAGGACTGATTTTGAAGATCAAAATAAATAAAAAAGTTCATGTTGATAAATGCTCTATCTCACAGTTCAAAAACTGAAATATATCTGAAGCTGTTAAAATAAAAAATGTATTCTGACAATTTTGTGTCTGTTTTATTATTAGAAATTTGTTATTAATTATTTTTAATTTAATTAGTGAAGGAAGTGAAAACAAGTACAGAGTTGTCTGACTGCATAATTGAAATAACTGTCTCAGCCCCATCTCAGTTGTTTATCAACCGATTTGAACAATTGAGATGTCAATTTGTTCATAAAAGAAGAGTTAATACTTTATATAATAAAAAAATAATTCGATAAAACAAACATTTATTGAGCTATGAATGATTAAAAGATTTAAATTGTCAACATTTCGGGATTTTCAAACTTTATTTTGTATAATATGCTGGTCGAATACGTGTATATCAAGTTTTATTAAAATATTTAAATCCGTTTTTAGATGTATATCGTTTTTAGATGTATATGTTTTATTGAAGAAAACACAAAACAGCGGACAAAGGGAAAATGAAGCGAGGTAGGGCATTTGCCTACATCAATATTTTCGTTTATTTTGATCTCCTGAATTGCTCTATTAAATTTAACCAGTACTTCTCGGGATACTCTGTGAATATAACTGTATGTTAAAAGTCATTACAGTAAAAGGTGAGGCAACCGACACTCCTGAAAATGATACAAATATTCTCAAATACAACAAACACTCAGCGATAGAAGTACAAAGGACAATCAAGAGTAAAACGGTTACTTGTTGCCTTCACTGAGCCAAATATGTAGTAGCAGATTATCATGCTAAGCTCACCGAAATGTAAACGATATTTAGCCTGTAAATACATATACAGAGTGTTCCACGAAGAAACTTTCAGGTCACGTTCTACTGGTGAAAATAATGAAAAAAATTCATGTAAATATAGATCTGAGATCACTTTGTTTTTGAGTTACGGCTAGCGAAACGTTTCGCCCGGATGCCAGTATTTCTAATATAAAGAAGCCCTACTGTAATTTTTGGGACCCAAATTAAGAAGGAACGTTGTTGGTTTCTTATGTAACTTGAGTTTCGAATAGGATAAAATAGATCACAATTTTTTTTTTTTTTTTTTAGGTTTGTAGTACAATAGCTTTGTTAAATGACTAATAAATGAGGAATATTTAGTAACAAAACTTGTAGAGAATTTAATTCTGACAAAATTAATGTAAATACAGCCCATAAAAAGTAAATATAAACTTTTAAAAGAAGGGTTTTTAATGAAGCAAAACAGACGAAAAATAGACAGAAAATCTTATTATTCGTTTTGTACCTTAGAAACATTCTTCGGTGTATCAGAATTTACAAACGAGAGGATCATTTCCAACCTGTTCGTTTTATGTTGAACGCCAAATAAATTATCGAGTTAATGATTAACATCGTCTAAATCAGCATATTCAGCGTAGCCCAGGTACTAGTACAAGGTGAATTTCATGTCGCACTGGTTTGTCAAAAACAAAGTGTAGCGCATCCTACGAAAAGAGAATATTTATCCTTTCCGCCTGTAAAGGTTCAAAATTTTCGGAAAAAAATTTACTCCCGGCGGTTAAACTTGTGTCATTGGCTTCTAGACAACTCTGATAAGGTAATTCAGTTTTATTTACTAATAAAGACACTTTTATAAGAAAAGGAGTCTTCAATTCTAAAAATCGTCATTTATGGAGCAAAGACAATCTACAAGGTACTGTGGAAACTAGTTTCTAACATAGATTTCACGTTAATGTTTGGTGTGGCATTATTTATGACAAAATTCTGGGACCATTTGTTTTTAATGAAAACCTTAAGGGAGATGCATAAGTTCATTTCTTGAAAAAATAATTTTTTGATGCTGTACCTTTACAAACTAGATTTCAAATGATTTTCCAGCACGATGGTGCAGCGCCACATTTTTCTTTAGTAGCGGTTAGAAATTACTTGAATGTTAATTTCTTAAACTGCATTGGACGTTGTGGACCGATCGATTGGCCACCATGGTCACCTGACTTCACGCCGCTAGATTAATTCATTTGGAGCTATATGAAAAGGAGTAGTGTACCGACAAAAAGGTAATAATAAAAGGGAATTACTCGTTAAAATTCGAAACACTATTGAATTTATACGAAACGATCCTGAGATGATACGGAAAGCCACCGTATATATTTTACGTCGGGCAGAGTGCTGTGCACATTGGAAAGGAGGGAATTTCCAACAATTACTGCAACTGAAGTATGTTATTTTGTTACCATTTATCGTTTCATTTATTTTATTTTGCTATATTAAGAATAATGTTTATTAGGTACAGAATGAATAATACGATTTTCTGTCTATTTTTCCTTTGTTTTGCTTCAATAAAAAACCGATTTTTAAAAGCTTTTGTATACTTTTTATTGGCTGTATTTACAATAATTTTCTCAGGATTAAATTCTCTACCGGTTTTTTTTACTAAATTTTCCGAATTTACTAGTCATTTTACAAAGCTATTGTACTACAAAACTAAAAAAAATTGTTTTTCGACACCGAATTTTGTGTTTACGTCGAATATCTTAAAACTTATTGGAGTTACAGTTGTGAGACCTATTTTATCTTATTTTTCAGCTCAGATTACATAAGTAACCACCAACGTTCCAGACCTATGTTTATGTAAACTTTTTCCATTATTTTCACCAGTAGAACACGTCCTGAAAGTTTGTCCGTTTCTTCGTGGGACACTGAGTATAAGAACAAAAGATAAAATAAGTTAAAACAAAAAACAGTCAAATAGTTATTACCCGATAACAATTTTTCATTTAATTCTTTAATTTGAAATAACAGAGAAAAAAATTTGAAAATATTTAATTTTTTTCAGATTTATACTGTATTTTAAAACTTACCGGAAATCTACTGTTCATATTATAATGTTGTTCGTAGCGTAGTTTATGCTACGAATAACAGCGGATGGGAAAACAAAACATTCGAGTCCCATGAATTACTTGAGTAATTTTATATCTCTAACGTTAATGTAATCATAGATTTTTTTTTAAGAAAAACGTATAATATAATATGTAGGATATATAAAGTGATAGCTAAGAAAATTAAAATATTTAAACATCACATTTTTTCATCTTTTTGTTCTTAAAGCAAAATTTCCCCTTCCAAAAATATTCGTCTGAAAATATTCTCCATACTTATAAAAAAAATCACAAAATAACATGCATTTTGTCGCAAATTTTACTTTTCTAAAGAGTACAATAACAAAAATATACTATCAAATATAAATTTCATTACATGCTAAAAAAATAAAAATAAAATTCCAATCCATTATTACAAACAGATAATAGCTAGAAAAAATTATTTGTAAAAAGAAGGCGTGTTCGTTAAACAGATGTTTGGATCGAGTTTGACTCAGTTAATGAAACCGAGTTGACCCACTTTTCTCGACCGTCTTTGCTGGCTGTGGGCGACTCATGAATACCTGGAACTACGTGGGTGTTTCTGTGACAGAAATACAGTGCCCTCTATAAACCTACTGTTGTCATAATATACAACCTACATTATATAGTCGACCAAGTTATAAAGATCGGAAGAAAGTTATTAGGAAGTTATAATATGAAAGTTCTCCTTCTCCCTTTTAAACCAGAAAAGAAATTATTTCTCCGAAAGTAATTGAACATAAAGAAAATAAATGATTGTTAATAAAGTATTGCGAAATATTAATTCGATTTAAATGTACGATGACGTAGCGGTATAAAGCATCTTTCTCATATTTATGCCCTAAGGATTAATTGCCAGACTGAATAATAATGAATTAAATACACAAGTTAATTTTATTTCTTCACTCTTATTAGATATAAAAAAATGTTTTGTAGGGTGTGTCATCACGTATTAATGAATAAAAGGATTTAAAAAAAGAGAAAAAAAATAGGTTACGGATTTTGGTATTTCTTGTTTTAATTCTTATTTCACTTAGCATATCTCCTTTTTTATAATTTTATATACTTATTATCATTATTTTTAGTCTACTAGGACATTTCTGAATGGAATAAAATGTTAATAAAAGTTACAAGATTTTATCGGACTTAAATACAGAGAATGGGAAAGGTTATTTAAACTGTGCTTAAGAATCAAGAAACAGTTATAAGAGTAGAAGGTAAAAACTGCCATACTCTGATTCAGAAAAGCGAGATTTATTCCTGTTGTTTTTCAACTTTTATATAAAAAAGGAATAACTTTTTTATTAAAGGAATAATTTGATAATGGAGTAACTATCCAAGCGGAAAAAATATATTAAGGTTTACTGATGACATTATTATTATTTCGGTAAAAATTAGAAGAGTTAGTAAATGAAATGGACTAACTGATAAGAGAAAAAAAATACTTTGAAAATAAATAATACTAAAACAATGGTAATGAAATTTTATAGAAAAGAGGATAATGAGGTATTAAATATATTAAGATTGGGGAACACAACATACCAGTCGGGGAATTTTTTTATTTAGGTAGTAAAATTTCACAGAATGGATGAAATAATTGGAAAAACCAAAAGCAAACTGGCATAAACAAGGAGAGTTCTAATGAAAAAAAAAGAAAAAATCGGTTAGAATGAAATTTAGGTGCAAGAATAAGAAACAAAATTTTGAAAATATTTCTGATGGGTATAGATCATTACGGTAGCGAAAAAAAGACAATGGGAAAATCATAAGGGGTAAGAATAAAGGATTCTGAAATGTGATGTTAAAAAAAGATGTTGGAAATTAAGTTGGACGATAATTTTTAAAATGATGAGGTAAGACGAATAGAAGAAGGGAGAGAATTGCGGTTAAAATCGTGTAAAAATATAAACTAGGTCAGTATTACGATGTACATGTAATCATTACTTAATTTGGCGATTGAGGGGCTTATAAAAGATTATGATATAATTAAAACCGAGGGTTAACAAGGAGTGTTATATTAAAGATACTGATGCCGAAATATCAGCATAGAACAAAAGTAAATGGAAAATAGGATCGAATCAATCAACTAACAGCAAACTCAGTACAAACAAAGAATCAAAAAATAAAAATAGTCTACAAACTATTATTTTTAATCTTTTTTTTTCTAAATAATGAGTTATCGAGACCAAAACAGTTTTCAACTCTTATATAGGGTTATATACTTTTCTAAAACTAATTATAAATTTTACATTGTATTAATTTTTTTAATCGTTCGTTTGAAAAAATTATTATTAAACATTTTTTATTGCGTTATGTTATTTTCAATAAGGCGTTATCATAATTTTAATAATTCGCAGTTGTTACACTTTCTGTTGCGGTTAAATTAATTTGTTTTAATACATAAAAATATTATAATTTGAAGCGGTTTTTACTGAAATTTTTTCATTTATTTGGTATCAAAAAGTATTTTTTTTAAATAATTTTTTTTAATAGGAAAATAAGTAACGCAAATATGAAAGGAGTACTGAAATACGAAGATAAGAGAGGTTACATTTTAACTTTTGTGCATTAATAATTAATCATTAAGTTTGGAAACATCATCCACAATATGTATGAAGTACTAAAGAAAAAAAAAATTAGTGCCGGTAATGAACAACTTCTTACAGACGTACTTCGTGTAGGTTGTAAGGGTGTGCCCTTTTGCGATCATGTGACGCGGGTGGCATTTTCATTTTTCCTAAATAGATATTACTCTTCGGCAAAGGAAGAATACAGAAAAGAAAAGTTCTTTATTTTGCACTTACATCATCGTTAAAATAAATAAGCTTTAAGGTAACGATACAAACACTCTTAAACTGCCGAGGATTAACATGAGTATATGAAAATAAAATTTTATTTCTCTCAATCCATATATATATAACTAATATTAATGTTATGGTAGCTGTTTTTTCAAATGAACGAATTTAAAATCTGTTTTATTTCAGTCCAGTAGAAGTAAAAAGAAGTATAAACGATTTATTCATAACATTACGTGTATAGACAAAGGATAAAAGGGTCTCATTAATATCAACTGTATTACGTAGTTTACTATTATAGACAGACGCAAGTCGAGGGTTTCAGTGAGAAGGGAACTGTCGCTGTCGTAAAAGCACATAATTTGTTTTTCTTTTTTTATTGTTTAAAAGCAGGCAGACTTAGCTCAGTTATGAGTAAACAAAGAATACCAATGGAACAAAAGAGTTCCATATAGTTATAGCTATATCAGTTATTTACTGATATAGCTATAAACATTTGATGTTCTACACAAAAATAAAAATAATTTATTAAGAACAAAAATATCAAATAAATTTTTTTAATATTAATTAGAGTACCTTCAGTCTGCAGAGAAGTTTGTGTTTCATCACATTAGACGAAGAAAAACTTGTACTGCATAGCAGAGTACTAAGTACGATAATGACAGATAACACGTAGGAAGAAGATTCCAACATTTAAGAATTAGTCTAAGAGTGGAAATTTTTTTGTAAATTCTTAAAGAGAATAACACTTATACCCAAGTTAAAGAATATGATAAAAATAATTCTTGAATTAAAAGTTATTATAAAATAAAAGAAAGTTTCAAAGTCAATGAACAAACTTATAAAAGAAAATCAATAACCAAGTTAAAATTTCTTACGACCTCCAATAATGCTTTTTACATTTTTTTTTTTTTTTAAAGTAATGAAACAATGAAAAGGTGTTATAATTTAAATGCTTCCCTTGTATATTTTCTTCAGATCACAAATTTCCGAAGCAGATGAATCTGGCTGACAATTTATAGAACAGTTGGATTATTTCAAATACTACACAACTCCAGAGATAAGGAAAGGTGTTCTTATAAGAAATCTGAGCTTGATCTCTTTTATAAATACTGGAGGAAAAGGAAAAATTATTGAACCAGATTTTAACCGGTTAATGCAAAGTTATTAATCAGTAACGTGCTCTTCATATTATTCTGAACATGTCCTGAACTCCCAAGGAATTACGGTCTAGAAAGGTGTTTACTGTCAGAAATAATTCAAAGTTAACTTCTGAGTTTTCTTTTGTTTTGGTTATTCTTTCAGTTTGGTGATTCCTCATTGTCTACCCCGATTTCTTTTCGTCTTTTGCATCTACAGTTTTATACCAGAACCTTGCTCCATAGATAGAGACGTTTAGAAATTTCTGAAGCCGAAACGTTCTTGATGCGTGATGTATCTATGTATTACTCAGAGTTACAACTTAAAGCCATCAATAAATGGCTTTAACAGCATTACTACTGTTACATTACTCAGGACTGTTTCTGTTGGTTCCAATACGGTTGATGAAGTTCCGGCCTTAAGAATCTTACGTGAGAAAACACTGCATTAGTTTTTTAACTGATACAAACGATTTTTATGTTGTAACTGTATATAAAACCTTCGTTTTTGTTTTTTTATTAACTAGTAGTAGATAATTAATTAACAAGTAGAAAAGAGGTTTAAGTAACAACCGGCTCGTTTTCAGAAAAACCTCAACACCATTTGCCTCAATCGAACCTAACGGCTGCAGGGAGTAACTCCGGGTTGAATTTTACTCTTCTTTAACCTGGCAATTGATTTTTATAGTTATTTTTTAAATAATATTTTAGGTATAAACTAAAATAATTAAGTTTTTAACAAAATATGATCGTTTTTAAGACGAAATCATCCAAAATTTAAGGGAATTTTATAAAAATGTCAAAATAATTTGAATTTTTTCTTTATACTTATAGGTGTCTTTCGTTAGTGACTTTATTTCCGGTAAAATTATACTAATTTTGTCGACTTTTCTTTCAACTGGAAACAAACTTCAAAAGGTATTTGGTAAAAAAATGCAATATATTTGATAACGTAACAATACTAAATACCAGATTAAATACGAGAGTAGGTGAGCAGTATATGGGTAACAAACTCGCAGCTGGTGACATCATAAAAGACGAAATAACTCTAATAGGAGACCAAACCGTTGAAGAAAAGAAGAAGACATTTAAGATACATTATGACTCGGGAGTCCCGGAAAAGGACACCCTTTCTTGTTTATTGTAGGCGTTCAAAAAGATAGCTATACAGTCACCAAATGCAGCGTACCTTATCTCTTGCCGTACCTATCTATGCCGAAGATCATATCCTATATCTTCAGAGCAAGGGAAACACCTGTATATGTGTTAACTCTCCAAGGGGATGGTGGGACCAGGCACATCGGTAATAATCAAATCCCGATAAAGAAGGCTACTCCACCAGCAAAGCCGAACAGTGATTGTTAAGGCAGAAGGAAAAACGTACGCGGAGCTCCTCCGGTCCATGAAGGATGCTGTCACCAGCGAGGAGGCAAATAACGTCATCTCACTGCGAAAGGGCCGTAACGAGGAGCTCCATGTTAGGATACAGGGTGAGGAGAAAGCGGAACAATTTACATCTATCCTGAGGGACAAGGCTGCCGACCTTCACGTTGATATAAAAACCAGAGTAGGAAGGAGAACTGTTGTGCACATCCGAGATGTCGAGCATGACACAACAGAGCAAGAGGTTATGGCCGCCATTATAGATCGCGTGGGTTCTAGCGAGGAAGTCAAGATAACATCCATGAGGAAAGGTTTTGGCGAGACACAAAATATTACGGTCATGACCTCTTACAGAGCGGCATGCAAACTGGTCGAGGAAAGAATAAGAATCGGATGGATTAGTTGCCGGGCGTACATCCGGGAAGATGAAGACAGGTGCTACTGTTGTTGGGGCACGGGCCATAGAAGGCACGAATGTAAGGGCCCAGATAGGCTCGATTTGTGCTTCAACTGCGGTAGCAGAGGTCACAAGATAGCGGATTGCCTTGAACCTAAGCAATGCCTCGATTGTAAGAGCGGTGAACACAGGACTGGAGCATGGAAATGTAAGAAAAAATTGCATGATTAGGACCGTTAGCGAATGCCAATGGGAGTATTCTCGCTCACGACTTAATCAGTCGTGTTGTTGCAGACAAGAACGTAGACCTCCTTGTGGTCACCGAACCCAATAAATATGAAGCTGCCAAACTTGGATGGACTGTTGATATGTCGGGAGATGTTGCCATTATGGACGTAAGTCATAGTATACAATGGAGTTTCAAGTTTAGAGGTAGTGGCGTGGTGTCTGTTGAGACCGAAACAACTATATTCGTGGGTGTGTACATTTCGCCCAACATTGCGATCGCGGACTTTACTAACTTCATCGACACTTTACAAGGTGTGATTACCAATTCAATCAAGAGGATCGTAATGTTGGGTAATTTTAACAGCAAAATGGTGGCGGCTGGCAGTCGACACACCAACAGGAGGGGACAGATCCTTGCCGATCTCCTGGAAACTGCCGGCTGCATCTGCATTAATGACGACACGCCCACGTATGTAGCGAGAGGTCATCGGTCGGTGCATGACCTCACCATCCTGGACTGTAGATGGAGGAGGAATCAGTACCACTGGATGTTTCTCTCAGAAGATATAGCGAGCTACCACCGCGCCTCTATCTTGGATCTGAAAGACGTAGATTTCAGGCGAGAAGTGCACTCCCCCCCACCGAGATTCTCATCAGTACAAATAGAGAAAATCGTCAACAGGACTGCAAGTAGACTGTCTGATAGACATCAACAATCACCTGAGGCTTTATCTAATATAATAAAGCAGGAAATGGACAGAATGGCAGCTAACAATACAAGGAGGCGCTCCGTATATTGGTGGACTGCTGAAATTGAAGCAATGAGACAAGAGCTCCAGTCCCTTAGGAGAAAGAAACAACGTATTCTTAGAAATAACAGAGAAGGGTACCAGGAAATAGCCAATAGATACCTCGAGGCAAGAAGAACGCTCTATAAGGCTTGATCAAGGGGCTGGTTCAGAAGGTTCCCTGGGAGATGCTCGAGATTGCCAGCCACGGCAAGGAGAACGGAGACTTCCCCGACTGCTGGAAGGAAGCCAGAGTGGTATTCCTACCTAAAGGCACCTCTTCGGAGGAAGATATAACCTATAGACCCCTGAGCCTCCTTAACATGATGGGGAAGCTAGTAGAAAAGATGCTGGCTGACCGCATCATCAAAGAACTAGAAGAGGGAGCCGGAATCAGTCCTAACCAGTACGGGTTTATGCGGGGGCGATCCACCGTGCAGGATATCTGCGAATTTCGGGATGGGCCGACGAGGTGAAGAGAGGCACTTGGCGAACCAGGAGAATTCCACTGATGCTGTCACTAGACATAAAAAACGCGTTCGGGGCTATTGGTTGGGGTCACATTAATGACGCAATTGCGGCTAGGGGCCTCAGCCCGCACCTGCGTAGGCAAATTGAATGTTACTTGTCCAACAGAGGATGTCTGGTAGAATCACAGGAAGAAACAGTACATTTTCAAATGCACGGTGGAGGTCCGCAGGGCTCTGTTCTGGGGCCGTTGTTGTGGCTGGTGATTATAGATGAACTCCTTCTGAAGGAGTTTCCTGTCGGCGTCCAGGTTCTGGCTTATACAGATGACCTTGCAGTCCTCGTAGAGGGAAGGACGGTCTTGGAGGTGCGGGAGAGGGTGTATACGGCCATCGACACTATACAGGAGTGGTTGAGGTCCAGGGGTCTGCAACTGTCTACGGAAAAATGCCGGTGTATTGCCTTTACGGGTAGAAGAGTGCTAGAACTGTTCAATATTTCCATCAACGGTCATGCTATAGAAGAGGCGAATAACATCAAGTACTTAGGAGTTATCCTCCAGAAAAACGGTAGATACACCGAGCACATAGTCAATGTATGCAACAAGGCAGAAAGGATGATAAAAAGTCTAAACATCATTATGTCATCGCAGAATGCCCCTCGGGCCTCAAAGCGCCGTTTACTGGCGACCACTGTCGTGTCTTCGCTTATGTATGCCGTTCCGGCCTCGTGGCGCTCTATCGCCATCAGGCGCAACAAGGAGAGACTGGCGAAGACGCACAGGTGTGTGCTCGTAGGTGTTGTGTCCGCATGCAGGACAGTGTCCTATGCCGCCCTGTGCGTGTTATCGGGTACACCTCCTATTAACCTAATCGCAAAAAAGAGGGTGGAGAGGGCACAAGGCAGGCCAGAACAAGATGTCAGGGATGCTGTTTATAATATCTGGCAGGAAAGATGGTCGCAGGAAGCTGTGGGTCGATGGACGAGAACCCTCATACCCAACATCAAGCCATGGTTGTCGAGAAGATTTGGTGAGGTTGATCATCACCTATCGCAGTGTTTTACAGGACATGGTTCCTTCAATAACTACCTGCACAAAATAGGCAAGAGAGAAGAGCCAATTTGCAACTACTGCAACGAGATAGATGATGCTCAGCACACCTTTTTTGAGTGCAATAGGTGGGACACACTTAGACATAATAAGGCACTCACAGGTATAACTCCAGAGACAACAATAGAATACATGCTAAGAAGCGAGTCAAACTGGAATAATTTTGCTAGTTTTGTTAGACAAGTCGTTCTACAGAAATACTCCGATGAGAGAAGACAAGGTGTTGGCTAGAATAGAACTGGGTGGACAGCCTTGCTGATGAGGTCCAGCATGCTGCGGTGTGTTGGCACTAATGAGCCACCAAGGACTCCACAGGTAACAGTCAGGTAACAGCACAGTGAATACTGAAGGACCCGGCGCCGCGTCGCGGCGAACTGGGTCTGGCGTGGTGTCCAAGAGGGCAATATTAATAAAGAACTCTCAAAAAGAGCTAACCGGTAGGCCGACCTGCCATGCCGGTATATAACCGATTGGTGGGGAGGCCTATTTGAGTTTAAAGATACTCCCCTGGGCGGCGTAATACCAACAAGTCGGTCCGGCCCAGAGGAGCTGAGAGGAAAAAAAAAAAGATTAAATATGAATCTTCTCGATTGTAAAACACCGCCAGAAATAAATTCACCAGGATTTATTAATAACAACAACAAAAATAAAAAAAGATTAGTCACTAATAAAAGCTATGCAAACCTGATAGAAAATATTTTAATATTTATATTTGCTAATCGAACGTTGGTATAGCGGTTAGGTTACCAGGTTTTTTATTCAATTTTCAACGTTAATGTATAGTATATTCATTTTACACTTTTATTTTCATTTCTGACAAACTTACAATTTATATGAGTATTGCAAAGAAAAAAATTCATTTAATTTTAAGTTTGGTTTGGTTTAAAAAAATAAAATAAAATATTGAGCAATTTCCACTGCTGACGATAAAAATATCTTCAGTAAATATAGTATATTAAAACTAAATTATAGTTTCACGTAGACTTTTTTTTTTTTTGCTTGGTAAAGTAAGAATGCATTTTAAATCTTCATAAATGACTTCATTTCATATAAAAACAAAGATAAATTGGTATATAAGGAAAACATTTAGTAGAGATACACGGAAAAGGAAACATCAGAACAGGAAAAATGCTGTATAAGGAAATGGAAAGATAAATGTACGCAGAAAATAAAATTGTTAACTGAAATAGGTAAAAAATGATTTGCCTATCATTCTAAAAAGGAAAAGGAAAATAGATGTAAAAAAAAGTAAATATCAACCACTTATATAATTAGAAATTCATGTAATATGATTTTTATAAAGGAAAAAAATATATGTTTTTATTAAATCTTTAGGGCTGAGATGTAGAAACTAGAGGGGTAAATATTTGTTCACATTGTTTTGACTCTCCTACAAATTCCAAATAATTCCACCATATGAGGTACAGTCATCATATATTATGAATATGATCTTTTATTTAACACTACACACCATATTTAAAAAGTATACGTTTTCTAAATTACTTAATTAACTTATAAACGAAAAAACAAATTTTAAATTATACTTTTCCTGTATACAAAATAAAATATTTATCATTTTTTTCATTCGGGATTCATCTAACAAATACGTGTACGAGGAAATAAATCTAAACATACGAATGAAAATAATTCTTAAATTTAATTTTCTTTTTTTATAGATTCGTAATTCTGATAATATCAATGTTTTTAATAGTGTTTTTCTTATACGTAAATCATCCGAAGGTATAAATCACTGGTTATTTTAGATATAGGCATCCGATTCGGTTGGAACTTATACGTTTTAGCACTAAAACAATATTCGTCTTCATTTTATTACTTACATTATATAAACACCAATATGATATCGGCCTGAAAATAAACACTGAAACAATAATTTATTTTTATGTTATAAACTACGATAGAAAAAACCAATCTTCAACAGTTAAACAAAACTACTATAATATTTCTGGCTTTTTGTATAAATAAATAAATTCACATTAGAATGTAATGTTTCGCTTCGTGATATATATGATCATTCTAGGAATGCCAGCCGTACTAGTCCACTGTTAACAAAAAGAAATCTCTACAGCATTTAAGTGAAAGAATTAAAGAAACCTTAAGAAAAACTAGATTAGGGCAGAATTAGGAAACACGAAATTATTAAATAAAAGAGCGTTCAATACGATTCATACACCGAAAAAATAATGAATTTATGAAATAATAGTAGCGATAAAACTAGGTAAAGATAATAAATCATTGGAATCTGTACACAATAAAATAATAATTTAAAGGTATTAATAGAAATAAATAATTATTATGTAGTAAGAGGAATTGCGAAATATTACGCTTGGAGTGCAATCGCGTACGGTTGTGAAACATGAACGCTAAGAAAAAACAAAGATAGAAACACTTGAAATGCGGGTATGGAGGAGACCGAGGAAGATTAAATGGAGTATCAGAGTTAAAAATAAAATAATATAAAATAAAAGTGAAAAATAAAAGAAGCTTAATTAGAACACGAACACAAATTACCTGCGATATATCTTTGAAGAGGGATCGATTAAAACAGTACTAGAAGGTTCAGTAGAAGATATGAAGAGTGATCTGAAGACTAAAAAAAATAGACGATGTAAGAGAAAAGGATGATACTACAAACTCCAAACATTAATTGGGAATGGAGGCAGATATGGTGCAACGGATCTATCTCAGGAACCGTTTGATGATGAATTGAAAAATATTTGAGATATATTAATAGTAAACTATTGGACGAATATGCTGAAATTTTGGATTAATCTAACAATTTTTTTAAAATATATGAACGGAGCAATATTATTACATTAAAAAAAAATGAAATATTTTAATTTAACTTTAAATAAATTAATTGGAAAATCGTTTGGATCGTTGAGTAATTTATTAAAAATGATAATGGAAGCTTAACAAGGAGGTCATTTTTCGTATGCGTAACTATTAAGCAGTGAAACTCTTAAACGATTTTTTTTTTGTTTGCTTTGATGAAAATTAATATTGTTATATTTTAGCAATGAGTGACTATATTTTTAAAAATTGATTGTATAAAGTTAGCGGATTTGAGTAAACATAATTTTGTTAGAATTGTTTATTTACTAATTATCAGTTTCGGTGATTTATATTTATCGATGCCAAAACGAAGATGCTACCTTAGTATACGAATGATTATTTCTGACTTTTTGAAGTAGTCTAATGATAAAGCATTATATATTTTTTTAGACGAGGGTAAACGTAGGTATAAATATTTAATAACGATGACAAAGTTAGCGTTTTATTAGTACGTTTTAAAGTAAAACGATGCGGTTTGATCTTATTACGAAAAAAATCAATTTATTCACCTTATGAAATAAATTTTAAAACAAGAAAGCGATAAAAAATCTGTTACAAAAAATTTTTAACTTAAAATATTAAAACTAGACAGTCATTTTGACTAATAAACAAACATCATCAGTTGATACTGAGGAAATAATGTATAAAAATGAAGTGACAACAATAATTATAAATATTACATACAAAACGAGAGTTCTGACAGCGATTATAGAATAAAAGTAAAAAAACACAAAATTTGTTGTTGTTTTACGCAATTTTTTTTTTTTAATAACCGTTCAGCATAACTCTTTCTTAGCATACTATCAAAATTTATCGTCTTTCAATGTTCTAAAAAATTTTACATTATGAGCTACACAAACACTTTAAATATCACTTCCATTTATTGGATATTATCCGATTGGTTAACTTGTATGTCTATCTGAGAAGTACATACCTGTGGTGTTATCTATGGTCGAATTATACGTCAAAAGTACATGTTACAATCTACAATTACTAAAAAAAAATTAAGTGTTACGTAATAAGATTAAACAAAAAATATGAATTTACAACTACAGTACTAAATGCATTCCGTTACTTTTAATATAAAAGTCATCCGTAAAAAACTACTTTTAATATTTTAGTTTAAACACAAATATAAAGAAAAAATAATTATAAACAAAAATATAACTAAGTTTATAAATTTGTGTTGATAGTATTTAATTTTTACTTTATAATTTAATTTATATGTTTGTATTTATAAGTTTTCATTGTATTAGACATCAACATTCTGTCCACTGTTTATGTTTAGTAAAAATTCACGTGTACGGTAACTATCATCTGATCATTAAGAGGGGGAGGGGGTCTGTATGAATCGAGTCTCTCACCGGTTCCCTTTTGACAATTCCCTACAAAGTCATTCGTGTTGTTATTACATTTTTATGACAAGAGTGACTAGAATGTTTTATTATTTGAAACAAAGTTTATCGAAATCAGTTCATTAGATTTTCATAGAAAATAAACGTTTATTACTATCCGGAATATTTAATTTTAGCATTTAGCATAAATTTAACAAAATGATTGAAAATTAAATATTTCTTTAATACCAAGAATTTTTTAATTAAATTAAAAAAAAATTATTTATGCGATTTTAATATAATTGTTCTATATCTTTCTGTGTAGAAAATTAAACTTTTTAATATTTTTTTTTTGGTATTTGAAGTACTTTTCAAAATATTACAAAAAAAAAAAAATTAGGTTTATCGATTTAAAGTTTCTAAATTACATCCACCGATAAATAATTGTGATTTTTATACCGACAATATACAGAGTTCCTGATACAAAAACCCATAAAAAATATTACAAAAGTCATTATAAAATGATTAATGCACGAGTGAATACATACAACACACACACATATATAAAGATTTTATAATTTACCAAAAGGCGTTGTCGAATCAATAACTTATATTCAACATCAGAAAATAGAACACCCGATCAAAATTTGAAAAATATTTATCTATTGTAGTATAAAGTTATTGATCATTGGATGTATTTTTTAACATCAAGTTCTTTGTAAAGTCAATTCTACGCAAAAGATTTTACCCAACAAAACGAGGATTTCAGTGGTAGTAGAACTTATCCGTAATAACAAACTACTCTTCGTAATAAAAGATATTTGAGCGTTAAGTAACGCTGGAATAATAAGTCAATTGATAGTAACCACTCATTTAAATAATTTGTTGCAGGTATACTCTATAACGTCGTGTTAAGAACGGGCTTTCTACTGTAAAAATCCTTCTAGACCCAGAAAAACTGGAAAAATCAGCGGGAAGTTCGGAAAAATATATAAAAATTGGTTAATGAATGGATAAATCCTTAAAATGCCAATTAAAGCACGTGTCCAGGGTCAACTATGCAGATAAATAAATGAAAGCGAGGCTAAATTAACGTTAATTTGGACATAATTTCAGTGTAAACATTTTATTAATTTATTGTTATTGACCAAGTTGGCTCCTCTTATTTGTTAAAAAATATATTTATATAATATACTATCAAAAAAGAGTGAGCACTGAAATATTTCTTGATGAATATTTCTTCTAAGTTCCCTTTAATGTATGAGATAATTTCAAAAAATATTTCTAAACACATGAAGTTCTAAGATAAATGTTTTAATTGAACGAGGTAAGGAATCAAATTATAATCCAGAAGTCTTCAGTATATCGGCACCGCTTTATGTAGTAAACTGCATGAAGTCTTATCAAATTTTGTTTTAGAAAATTGATCTGTCTTATCTGTTTTAATAACCGGATTTCCGATAATTCTCTAATTTTATTTTACAATTTCAAAGCTCTTTAGCCAGTATCTTTCTTGGATCTTTTTCTAAAGAAAAAGAATATTCTGACTTTGTACTAAACTAAATTGAACACAAAAATGTTTTGCAGTAGCACACCAGCTATATTGGTTAATATAGTTGTAATTATACACCTTCAGTGTTTTCCATTCCCATGCTGAAAATATCGTGTAAGATGCTCGACATCGATCAAGGCTTACTGGCACTTTCTCTCCCAGTAAAATATATCTATTGTGATAATAAACATTTAATAATAAAAAATCTTTCTACACTTGATACGTATAATTCTTAAAAACTTTTTACCTCAAAGGTTAAATCAAAAATTACAATTTAATTAAAAAGCAGATAAATCTTTATATATATTTTGAGATTGTAAAGGTATATTTAATATTTTCAAATTTGTGATAAAAAATAAATCATTTTTATATTAAACAGGAGCGGTTTACATTATTAGTTCCCATATCGGAATAATTCAATGGACGATTTTATAACGCCCGTTTTCAAATTTCCAACGATCAATTAAATAAAAAAACTAAAAAGATCAATATCGAGTATGTAGAATTGTAAGAGAGTGTGTATGGATATTCGGACTTGTCGATTCATATACGGACTATATGAAGAATTCTGAAAAAAGATTAGAGCTATTCCGAAAAAAAAATTTTTGAAGTTTGTGCAATCAATAAAAAAAAAATATTTTTTTATGAAACCAAAGCTCTGAGGAACAATAATTATTTAGGTAAAAACTAACAATTTACGACCTAATGATTGTATTCCATTCCTCGAACGTTTGAAAAGTTGAGTTACCAAACAAACACAAACACGTAAAACAGGCACTGAATCGTGAAGTTCATGGATGGTATTACGTATATTGTGAATTCATGTTTCTATATAAAAAATAAGTAACTATCCCGCTGAGATTGGTAACTGGCTACGGAATGTGTAATCTGCAAAGAAACAACTCCCAGAGAGCCCATTTGTATAAAAAATTTTATATCCGATGCTATTTGTTTATGAAAACACTTCGCTGGGTTTTACCACCGTTCAATAAAATTTATTTCATGTTATCCAAATTCGGTTAAATTTAAACAAATAATTTTCCTAACATACTCGTATGATACAAAAAAAATCAAAGTATTTTTCTAATAAATATATAATAATTAAATTCCAAAAATATTTAAAATGTAATAAAAATATATAGGTCAAATATATATAAACTTATTTAAAATTTGATTTATAATTAAGCAGAATTTGACAAATCCGACAAATTCTATTTTTTAACAATTAACCTTCAGAATAAAATTCTCTACTAATAACTGGATTTTTACTTTGAAAGTAGTCTAATAGGAGTAGATAATAATTATTTTTAATTAAAAAAAAAAAAACATACCTGCTGCTAGAAGTTCTTTATTATTTAACACTGGAGAAGCGATGATGACGTTTGATATAAAAATATAAAATGAAAAACTAATTGCCGGCAGAATTACGCCAGCCATGTTTAAACACTACCGTTTTGTAAGTTGCAGCTGCAGCATCTGCAACAAATTAGAATAATACATGTTAAAAATTATAAAACTTAAAACCACAAGAAAGTTAATTTAATATAAAATTCCAACAGATTTGTTGAACGAAAACAAATGACATACTTTTATAGTATGGCTTTTAAATATAAATATAGCAACGAAGAAATTAGTATGTCAAAAATTTATTGAATTATGCAGCAGATAAATTAATAAATGACTTCTATCGTGATCCTGAATGGTTTTATATATATGATGTCTCGCAAAGAGACAGAAAGAATTTCAGAACATGTTCTACTAGTGAAAATAAAGAAAACATTTATATAAAAATGAAAGCTTTGTTTTCGAGTAATAGCTTGAGAAATATTTCGCCCTCCTTAAATTGTAAAATGATAAAATGAACTATACTGAAATTCTTAGAACTTAAGGGATAAATTTGATGATTTGTGAAGTAAAAATTCAATAAAGTAGGTCCCAGAACTGTATCTAGTAATTTTTGAGAAAATTATTGTCGAACACAAAAGATTGGTGACGCAAAACACTTCTTTTTGTTTGACATACGACATCGTTAAATTGACAGTAAACTAATAACATTTTTAGAGAATTTGATTATGATAAAATCTATGTAAGTAAGATCAAAAAAAAAAAAAGAATACGAAGAAAAGTTTAACAAATTTGACTACTATTAAAAAGAAAACAAACAGAAAAGTGGCAGAAAAATACTGTATTATAATTTTTTTAACCAAAATAAGAATTATTTACAAAAATTTTTCGATCTTATTGAAACAAATGTACTTCTGATAACCTCTGAAAGAACCCAATAGCAATATTATTAAGTCAATGTTTGTTATGTGTCTAATAATTTACAGAACAAGTGCGTAAAATAAGAATACATGCCTCCAATTTATTTTGGATCTTCAGGAGATTGCTCTAATTAAATAAAAATTACTAATTTTTTCAGCTTGTAGACGATTTTTCAGTTAATTGATGATTAGAGTAGTTGATTTCAGAATAATCAACTCATTGTTATATTTATTGTAGTGATGGTTGAAAACAACGACATTTAAAGTTTTCATTTTTACCCTAATCAAGTATAAACTTAATAGCGGTTTCAGTAATTCCATTACACTGAATGTATACAGACTATAAATAATAAATCGATCGTTAAAAGGAATTTTTGCAATAAAATCGGCTGATAACATTCCAACCATCTTTAGTTGTTTTTTGTAACAGGAAGTTGTTAGAATTGATAAAAGAGAGTTACTTTCCGTTTTAAGATAATTAACGGGTATCTTTTTCGATAAAAACTCACTAAACTGTAGGAAATAGTATCCAAATAATGGTCGAATATGTTCAATTCTTAGATAACACATCCTAGCTATGAAATCTGAAAATGACAAATTTATAAGGAAAATGCATAAAAATACGAAACGTAACAGACATTTATGTGTGTGTAAACACACACGCGCGCGCGTACACACACACACACTTATAACTTCAAAGTGACTCCATAAAACTTAAAAGCGTATAATAATATAGATAAAATTGTAAAAGAAATGTTTCTGTTTTCTTTAATCAAGGCAAGGAGAAAGATTAAACAAAAAGGTATTGTAACCATCTTTGTTAATGCTGATTTTTGAATGTTTTTTTTAATTTTTTTATTTTTAACATTTTTAAATCTAAATTTAACATTCAATATGTATGTTAAGTCCCATAATCAAAAAGTTATAATTGATCTGGTATCAGAACAAGCCTTGACGTGCTTAAGAAGGAAAACAAGGAAAAAGCGGTCTTTCTGTCTTATTCACTGAACGGAACGTGTTGTAACAATCGGCATGGTAATCACAGAGCTTGCTGTATTAGAATAAATGTATAATTCCTGTGAGAGAAACACTCTGATACGTCTCAGCATCTCAAATGTTTACATACGTCACAGCCATAAGAAAGAATGAGACAGATTACGTAAAGCAACAAATGAGTTTATTGTCTAAAGAGAAATAATGTATTACACGCATTTCCTCTATTCAGTAAAGGAATCTTTTCATTAACTGTGCAAAACATTTTATGCGCTAGCTTTTGGGTTTTGGAAATAATTCTAAGAAAACTGTAAAAAAAAATATATAGCTTCCTTTCAGGAGATAAGTAAAACAACTGCTGTTAGTTAAATAAATGAATTATTTGCATTGAATCCGGTGGAAAATCTAATTAATTTTTCGGATTAAAAGATCTTTTCGGAAAAAGATCTCTTTTTTAATAAAAATTAGGCTACTTATAAGGAAAACGTTTTGAAGTGGGTCAACATTTTGAGTAACTGTGTTATCTTCTATTATTCTCGTTTTGAGGTCCTCGAGATAAAATTCGTAAAGTAAAAGTTAGTACGCTATTTTATACAATTGTGTATAGATGTGTCTGAATATATTTCAGCTTATATCTGCTAAATATCTCTGGAATACAACCATAAAATTTGGTATTGTGACTCGGGTATAAATGATGTTATGTTTTTATGAAAATAATCTCTCCGGAAAATGGGGTAATTTCTTTTAGTCCATGGCTAATATTTGGAAATATTATCATTTTATTTAAAAATGTTTTAAAACATCTGAAAGTTATTTACTGTTTAATAACGTAACAATCCATTTTATATCTCTTCCGCCCTATTTCAGCTTCAGAAGAAAATCAACTCAAAATATCGGAAAAAGGTTAGGGGGAGTCCTTCAGAAATCATGATATTTATCTCGACAGGTGCTATTTAGTGAAAAGTTTATTACAACACTTTTTTTTAAAGCTTATTAATAATAGTATGAAAAATGTAAAAACGTCCTTCACAAATCAAAATAAATTAATCTAAATATTCAGTATTTTAATTTTTTCACATATTAAAGAGGATATATATATATATATATATATATAAACCTTTGTCGCAGTAAGGTTCCTGTGAACCGATTTGCTTGAAAGTCAATATGGTTCTATATTTATTATGTTTACATCATTCAATCAAATTTTATTAAAATCGGTTAAAAATTGCTCTCCGTAGAACGAAAAACAAAGCTGAAAATATAACAAAAAACCCCGTTTTTTGCTCTAACCCAGATTTTTGTGAACCGATTCGTTTTAAAATCAATAGGACTCTATTTGCATTAGGTTTACATTACCCCACCAAGTTTTCTCAAAATCGGTTAAGATTTGCGTCCGGTTGAACGGATGAAAAAAATCTTATTCATACATATGTATATAAACACGACTGAGCGCAGTAGCGCTTTGCGAATTCTTTGGAAATCCGTTAAAAAATTACTGAGATTGTGATAAAAAGATACTGGCTAACTACAAAAATTGAATAAAGACTCGAATAACCTCTACATCAGCCAGGTAAAGAGACATAATATTAAGGTACAATTATTTGAACAGTTTTGCAATTATTACAAAAATTAACTCATTTTTTGTTTATTTTTTTTTAATAAATCAACGATAAAGTATGTTTTTGGAAAAAAATTTTATTGAAATTTTAATGCCGAAGTACCATTTAAATAATAAAAAATTCTACATGTTCTAAAAAAACCGCAGTATGGAAAAAGTGACATTATACATGATTATTTCATTCTCTTATTCGTAAGAAGATTATTTAGTCATGTAAAACTAGATGTTTTTGTATATTAAAGTGTTAATTGGGTTATATATCTTCATTTTTGAATAATAACAAATTTAAAGAAATATAATGTCTAAAAAAATCATTATTACCATAATTACAGAAGGGAAATTTTTAAAATAAATTTAACAACAAAATTAAAAAAAAATTGTTCTAATCATCTAAAAATAAACTACGTACATATTTTTTTGGTTATTTTTTCTTCTTTAAGTATTATTTCTACACGTAATCATGTAGATGGTTAACATAATGCCATATAATACTGTACCAGTAAATGGTTAATGAGAAATAAATTATTAATAATAATTTTTTTTTATTTGCGTAAAGTTTATGATTTATTCAGGATCTGAAGGATGGTGTAAAACAAGGCCGTTAAAACTAGTAAATAAAACAAAACAATCAGCGTAACCAAATCCGGTATAAAAATTTAATTCTAGATATATCAGTTCTCAAATTGTTTCTTTTGCGTATTACAAATTCCCATCTTTTCAACAAATTATTAAATTTTTCCCTGTTTTCAATGCAAGGTTATATCCGTGTTCTACACATTTCAAAACTAATTAATTCTTGCATTATAAACAAAACAGCGCATGGTAATCAGGTACGAATAAAGGGAGGTTAATGAGAGGAATTCCCTTTCCACGAATGGCTAAAGTTCTTTGTCATCATTACGCGTTACTATGAACATAATGATCGTTATTTAAATACAACCTCGTTAATATGGATTCGCGTAATCCGGACGATGTAACAAAGTAAATACTATATTACATGTATAACTATATAATTATATCCTGCATGTATGAAAGAAAATCCTGCACAATTTGGAGTCGGTCGATAAAATATTCAGTGATGAAGATTACCGCTTAGAGAGCTACGTGAAGGAGAACTATAAAATCCTAATTTTCACGACGGTTAGCTTGGTTAAAGGCCAGTAAAAATGACTCCTGCTAACCATTATTTAACCTAAGAAAAAATTAAAAATTATGGTGGAAATGTCTGATTCAGAGGACGAAGTCAATGATGGTCGCAAAACTATTCGTAAACTACGTTATTGACTTGTCAATCAAATTAAAATTGAAGACGTTTCAACTTACTACGGATTAATGAGACATCTTTGAAATTTTATTGATAATGAATTGAAGAATAATATGAGGTTAAACATTTACAAGAAAAATGTATGTAGGTTTTTAAAATCACGTTCGACAGCGATAAGCAGTGATTCTTTTACTAAAATATTGAAGAGACCCCCCCCTTCTTCGTCAAAAACTTGTTTTTACATACTCTACGTAAGTAGGTCAACTTTATGTTTTTATTTTATTTTTATAAAAAAATGTCAACATTAGTAAAATTTCTACATTCTCATATTGTACTGAGATGTATAAGTATTTACGGGAAAAAAATATTTATATTAAAAGACTTCTTTTCTAACGAGTGATATGGTCTATTTTTCATTTTTAATGTTTTCTTAAATTTTTTAGTGGCATTATTCTTGTAAAATATTTTTTAATTTATTTACACCAATCTTAAACAAACAAATACTTATTTCTTAGTATAAGATGCCAGTTTTTATTGATAACGTTTAATTTTTTCAAATAAGTATTTTGAAACATATGTTTGTAATACACCTGATGTCCGGTGTATTATGTAGCTCATTTTGGTCTGGGTAAGCGAGATTTACTCCATGTGTGTGTGTGTGTATATATATATATATATATATATATATATATATACAGAGGCTGTTCTAAAAGTGACGTAACCTTATGAAAGAATGTTTCCTTCTTTTTTTCTAGGTTTAATTGAGGAAAAATGGGTTACACAATGAACCAGAAAATATTCATTGTTCCCCAATACATTAGATGTGCCAGTTATGCCCAAGCTCAGAATGCCTTCTCAGAAAATTATGGTGTGGATGCATGAAACAAGTCCTCCAACAAGCGGCTGTACGACAAGTTCCAAGAGATAGGGAATGTGGCAGATGCAGCCAAATGTGGTCGACCGAAAGTGCTAAAACCAAAAAGGTTGATCCACATGAGAGCTGCATATTCTGTTAGTCCCAAGAAATCTATGTGATGCCTATCTAGCCACTCTAGTCTCTCTGTTGGTAGTGGCCACACGGCATTGCGCAAGTGTTTAAAGATGCATCCGTACAAAATTCGTGTTGTTACTTGCAGACACTGGAAAACTTGTAGATTTCTATCAGCGGTTCATATCACCTGCAATGCCAGACGGAAAAAACTCGATGATTGGTTTTGGTCGACGAGGCATGGTTCCACCTTGTTGGATACGTGAATGCACAGAATTCACGTATTTGGTGTATGGAAAATCCACATCAGCTGCACGGAAAAAAGTGGGTGTTTCGTGTGCGATGTCACGTAGAAAAAATGTCATTCTTCATGACATTTTTTCATGGCACAGTGAACAGTGAGCACTAAATACAGGTGGTGCAACCATTAGTAAACACTATACCTGTAGACCGGCTAGAACAAACGTGGTTTCAGCAGGGCAATGCTACGGCTCATGCAGCAACTACACTATGAATTTCTTGGTTCAGTGTTTTCATGGACCAGTGATTTCGAAGGGGTTTTGGCCGCCTCGGTTTCCTGATTTATTCTCTCCTGACTTTTTATTGTGGAGATACCTTAAGGATGCTGCTTATAAAACTCATCCTCACACCACTTCCGAATTGCACAGCGGAATTAAACTATATGTCGCTGCAATTCTTCAACAAGCGTTATAGCATCTGTTTAAGTGTATACAACGTCATATTCAATTAGGTGAATCGCATAATAGACTACTTTCAACAATAATTATTGTAACTTATTCATTTTCTATAAGGCTGCGTAACTTTTTGAACACTATATAACACGCGCGCGCGTACGTAGAGAGAGAGAGAATGAGTGAGGGGGGACAGTTTCTTTTAAAATATTTTTTAATTTTTTTAACTATTGATTACTTAGAACGCTTGGAAATATTATATTTTGTGTCGCAGGATTATTTTTAATTTTTATTTAATGCATTGAATAAAAAAAAAATATAGATTTACTGATTTTCAAAGACATACAGTATATTCATTTTATTTTACGAAGGCGTTCGTACGTTATTTTCAAAATCTGATAAATAAGGAATGATGTCAAATATATTCATTAAATTATTATTTCGTACCGAGTGTATAATTATGTATTAGAATATTCAAGGAGTGAAATAATAAACGAAAGTGCTCTGTTAATAATTATACAGCTGATAATACTCATATATTTTATGTTTTGTTTTAAATTACTTATTGTTGAGATTGTGGGTTAAGGGAATTATGTGGGGAGAAGATACCAGTTTCAGCTGGTAGTACTGGTTTTATTGTTGTCCTTTCCCAGCAGGTGATTAATATTAACCAACCATTATAATTATAGTAATGACAGAATATTTCCTCTCCCTTATTTCCTTTTAGTACATAGTTTTAATATTAATTTCATATTTTAATTTTATTTTTGTAATTTGTAAGAACCGCACGAGTCCGTCATTCTTTGCCAACCTTCCTTCTTGTTTATTACACTGTAACGTATTTTCATAACCGGTTTTATATTTTGATGGGTTTTACGTTCTGGAGTATTTAAAAGTAAATCGTTAGGGCCTCGTTCAGTAGCCTGAAGGCAGTTAAATGATTACTCACATTATATTTAGCCGATGGAAAAATAAACCGTTTGTGATAATCGGTGCTACAGTATCTGCGGTCGTCGGAATTCGGTAGTCTACTTTTCGATTTTATTTCTCGTATCAAATTCTAATGTCGTACTTAATACATTAATTTGATTTAAGATCAATTCTGCCTACACTGTGAAAATAAATTTACTATACAACCGTATAAAAGTGTCATGTTTAATATCCGTGCATTTACTTCCGACCTTCATCGATAACCAATATCGGTTATGGAATATTAATATAGAGTATTCCCCTCTTGTCTTGAACCGGCGCACTCGATATAACACGCCGCTTCACAACAGAAAGGTGTACATTAATTTTTTGCCTTACACTATCTGGCATATACTTTCTTACGGTTGCGGCAGTGTAAAGCAGGTATCGTAGAAGTACCAGTCCAGGGTTGTTTCCCAAAGAATAAATGATGTTCATTACACAATCGGTTCCAGTCGAGAACGGCATAAATGCGTCTCTTTTAAGGCTAAATAATCTACACCTGTTTTATAGCTATTGCCTGTATTTCGGTAGGATTGGCGTGCCGATTGATGTAATATAATATATTTTATTCACTGAAGAAGGAAACGTGAGACTATTTCGCTCTTCACTTTCCCTAACAAGTTCGGCACGGGGTACTTGTTAATGTCGTAAATGACCGTACCATTTTTGAGAAGGAATTAGATACATATGAGGTTGCCTGTACAATCATTACGGTTATGGTACTTAATATACACAATTTGTGGTATTTCAAAGCAAAAGGAGCTCTTTAAACTGACTTTAATATTTTTTAAATTGTAGTGAAAAAAGAAAAAAAGAAATAAATCGAATATTACTATAATTTATATTTTACTATGAATATTTTATTTTTTATAAAAATAAAAATGCTAGATCACTAAAGAAGACCGCCACAATTTACATATAAGAGATAAAAAAGTTAAATTTGTAGAAATAGATGATCGGTTTGAATAGTTATTAAAATACTCTAGTGTAAAATAAATTCGAATTATGTAAGGATGATGGATTCATACAATAATTCAAGCACAAATTCCAAATTTTTATTATTAAATTTGTATTTTTATATGATTTTTCATTTAAATTAAGTTACTGAAAGGTACTTACTGAAAATGAATGACATCGCATTTAACTCCCAACAATTATGATATTTATTCCTTTCTGCCTGAAATTTTAAAATTTGTACGCATGATAAATTTTCCAGGATTTATATAATAGTTATCACATAAAGTCTTGCCCCTTTGTAATTTTATTCACTATAAAATAGGTCTGTACAATTTTATTATTATTACATGGAACTAACTTATTTTTTTAAATATGAAACATTTCAAATATTTATCGAAATGTTGTTTATTTAAAATTGTTGAAACATTGTAACAAAAGCTTAACATTTTTAACGACTAATTTTTTGAGATATTTCAATTTACGTATTAAAATTTTACTAGGGGAACGTAATTTACTTTTTATTGAGAGTTATAAAGGCTGGTTTCTAAATACCAGCAGTTTCTAAATACTAGTTGAGTATTTATAAACAAAATTTCTGCCTTCTCTTACAATCAATTTAACCGTGAGATTTTTTTAAACAGGAAAGCAGGTTTCCGAATAAAAAAGTTTGGATACCCTACCGAAAATACGGTATGCATTAGTTAGTAATGTTATACGCATAATATACGTTATTGTAAAGGAAGTTAAAATTTAGTTATACAGATGAATAAAATTGTACAAAATACCTGTTTAAAGAATTGAAATGCACAGTTATCTGGTTCATTGCCGGAAACTTTCAAACAATGATATCGTTCTCTGCCCAGCTTCCTACAGAAGTAAATATTTATAAAGAATGAAAGAAGAAAAACTGTTTGTACCGAGATAACTTATACAAAATTGTTGCTAAAACTGCAGTATTTTTACGGGTAAATTAAAATAACATAAAAGTATTCTCACTACTTCAACAGAATGCTCAGATCGTTCCCCGACAGAAACAAGAGGTGCTACGAATATTACCTGTTATGCAGCAGAGTATTGGTTGAAGATAAAGATTTATCGTACTTTACATAGCAGTTAACTAACCGAAAATTAAATTAGGTTGTTTTTATAAAACAAATTAAATCCAAAGCAGAACAATAATTATTTTTGGAACTACAAAGGGCTTTCAAACAGTATTTACAGTTGTAGTTACACGTAAGTGATTAATGGAATTAGAGAACTTGCTTGTACAGATTATCATTTCCCTCTGGACTGAAGTAGTAAATTTCCCAAATCTAAGACTAACATAAAAATTATGAAAAGATTCTAAAAGGGAAAAAATAACACAGATTTCATAAAAAAATGAACTTTAAATTTTTGTTTTAACCGCGCTTACTATATTTAATTCGCTCGGGTGTGGCGGTAATAGCGTCAACGGTCTAAACTAACTAAACTAACGTAAATTCACAACTAACATAGAACAAATTTCGCTTGTACTGTCGGCAACGGGTGTAGTCGCGAAACTTAACGCACCAGGTACCAAGTAAACCGGGCGAGCGAGTTCGAGACTCAGCTAGAGCGAGTTACTTTTATATACTTCAATAGTATTCATTTATTTAATTCTACCGCTCACCTGTGACATCACAACATAGCAACAGCATTTTTTGGGATAGGAGTGCGATTTTGCAAAACTTTTTTTGGAAATATTGTTATTTTTTAATTGTTAACCAACGCGCGTAAGAAAAGTATGGTCTTAATTAGGCGAAATCTTGAGATACTGAGGGTGACCTTTCTCTACAGCCTTACCTCCTTGGCCTTTTAAGTTGAAAATTTAATGGCATTAACACCCCATATATAGAAGCAATCTGACCAAGTTTGATCAAAATCGGCCAAGTAGTTCTGGAGATATAAGGTAATTTAGAGGCCAACATCGAACGCACCCAAGTACATACGAATATTAACATTCAGAAAGTTTCCATTCGGTTTTTTGGGTTCCTTAGGTTCTTAGATCTTGGCTTTTGTCAAGATCCGGTAAAAACCGCATGTGCCCAAATTGGACTGATTACAATACTTTCTCTTCTAGAGCTATAGCTCTGCTATAGAGCTATTTAAACGGGAAAGTAATAATAGAGATTGTTGTTAATTAATATTACAAAATAAAACCGAATTAATTTTGTAAGTGAATACCAAGCCGAAATAATAAAAATGGGATTTTCACGCACGATCTTAACAGTTTCTCCCGCAGTTCGATAAAATTCTTCTACATAATATATATATCAGTTAATTTTTTCACAATTTGAGTTTCTCATATTATTTGAATTCATTTGTAGCTACAGAAGAATATTTGGCCAGAAATTTACCAAAACTAATAAGTATTTGTTCAAAGATTACGTACCATTCAGTTTTATACAAAGTTAAAAACACTAAGAAATGGAAAAAAATAAATAAATAAGGAGATGTTAGGAATACATGTCTAAAAAACTGAAAGAGTGAAGTGGAAGGATAAGATAGGAAAAAAGAAATGTTGGAAAATTCAGAGATAATATACAAATACTGGAAAAATTCAGAAGAGGAAAAGTTTTTTGGTCGGAATACAGGATAACAGAATGCCTGCTGGCATTCAGGTTGAAAATTGAGAGAAAAGTATTTAGATGGAGGAAAGAGAATACTGGATAGATTAAATTAAGTTGGAGGAGGATATAAAGTAATACCAAAAGACTAGCTCAGAATCGAGAATCTTGGAAGACTACAATGACAAGCCTTATCCAGAGGTAAGATTTTAATTGAGTGAAGATAAGAAAACGAGTAAGATTTTAACTTTGTTCCGAAGAATCTAAAAAGAAATTAAATGTTTACGAATACCAATTTTAGCGTACGACTATAGAGTAAAGATTTAATAATTAAAAGTTATTTTACCCGTCTTTTTACAAAATAATTTTAAAAGGATCTTCTTTAATTAAACTTTTTACAAAGCATTATTTTATTAATATTTCAATATGAGCCTAATCTGTACACGATTTACGAAGATAATCGATTTACGATTTAGACAAGAAGTAACCTTACGCTCTGAAGGATTTTACGCAAATGTTGATCTATAAGGCTTTCTAAAAAGCATACTTTTAGTTTCATATTAATAATAAAGCATTTTTAACAGTCAATAAAATATTTGTTCTACAACAGAATAATTATGCTAAATTTTAAAAATAAGTGAACTCAAGACTTCCTTTGCATTTATATCTAATTTAATTATTTTTTTTTTTACACAGAACCTTTTTATTATTTAAAATTAATAATTCAATATTAGAATTATTAGTAGTAAATCCATATTTGTTTTTTTAGATGAAATCTAATCATTGTAAATTAAACATAAACTATTTAAAACGTTATATACGGCAGAAAATAATTTTAAATTATAAATGAAATTAAGTTATTTTTTAAGATAATTTCTCGGGGGAAAGCTAACACAAGAAGAACGAACAAATAAGAAAATTTATTTGTATATTTTACACATATAGTAAAATAGTTGTAATTCAGTTTTACTCGATTCTGTTACAATGGGTACGGAAGGCAAAGGAATTTCCTGTTAATTGTTGCAAGATTTGTTTTTATTTATTCACTTGAACTCGCACTCCTTTGGGTCACTGCATTCGAAGGGCTCTGACCTAAGAAGTGCGCGAACCGCTGTGAACGGATATATGCACTAGTAGGATAAAAGTATGAGATTTTACAAAAATGTTAACCGACTACACTTAACAGACCTAAATGTAACAACAGCTTTTTTTTACATATTATGATTTTCTCGACATAGTAGTCGATTTGAGGTAACAACTTTATGCACCGCTGTTATGTATAAGAGTTGATATACATTATAATCGAGAGAAAAAGTTCCGTAACTGAAACCTGAATTGGGGTAATTGAGCTTTGAACCCGGGACGACCAGATCGAATTCTCGGAAAACACGTTAGTTCAACAACCGCTTCTACAACGGTCTTAGATTACCGTTATTTTTAACCCCTGATTTTAATAAAATGAAGCATTGATTTCATGTTTTAATCATACATGAACGAACGAACACATGCATGCGCGGGCGTGTACACACAAAACACATTTTAATAATTTGTCTCATTAAATGTTAATACAAATTTTATTATTTGTTAACTCTTTATTATCATCTTCTTACATAAATATTTTATTAACTTACGATTCGAATACGTTTTATAAAATTTGAGTTATTAATTTTTTTTTAGCAAAATAAAAAAATAAAAAAATTAAATCTAAAAAAAAACATGTTACATTCAAAAAACCATTTGGTTTTAATTTAAAGCGGTTTACATTGGGGATAGCTACAATTTTTAAAATATTGGTCGGAACTATGTATTGATGCAAAATCGAGTTTTTAAAACAAAAATAGATTTTAAAAAATTTCAAAATTACTAATATAGGATAATTAATGAGCTTACAGGTGACAATTTGAGCCTACGGATGACAGTATTGTATACAGTATCATTTTTTATCAAATTTTTTTAAATTTATTTAAACGCACACACACACACACATAGCCTTTGACACTTCCGGTAACGTAAAGATTCACTCGTGGGGTCATACATCTAAATCGGTTAAGCCGTTGAGCTGCTACAGTGAAAAAAAAACAAAAAAACATACATATATGTACCCTAAATACATTGCACTCCTTATTGGGTAGTTGTGTAATCAATCTGTTTATGAATTGTGACATAAGTGGTTACAGGTAATTACTTACGAATTCTCTACAAAATCCAAAACTTATTTTTAATAGCTGCCATTTTCAAAAAAGTATAAATTTAGATGATACTAAAATTACAAGGAATTTTTTTTTAGTTATGCGTGAAAATTTAAAAGAAATACGCATTCAAGGAATTTCAAATGGAGTTAAATTGTTAAAATTACAAAATTTCAGAGTTAAATTTTTCAAAAACAGTTTGTAGGAATCATAAAATTGTAATACTTTTATTACTACGTAGAAGACGTTATTTTTTTTACATGTTTTGTCACCTACAGACAAATTTATTGCAAAATAATTACGGTATAACCGGTTTATATTGACCACTAATGGGACTGTTCAAAAATGGTCGCTTTAGGCTGGGGGATCTCTACATAAAATGTTTTAAATATGGATCATTATTAAAAGCACGTACTTTTTTTATCTATTTAAAAGTAAAAAGAAAATTCCCGATCATTCTGGCTAGAAACAAGCAAAGGTGGTCACTTTAAGACGGTCAGATTACATACAGTTGATTAGCAAGTTCTACTGTAATTTCATTAAATTTCTTAAAAAGATTAAATTTTACAATTCATTACGTTGATGACAGGGCGATCATGACAGTCGACGATGACCCAATGCTAACCACGACTAAATTACAATCTGAGTTGGATCTAATCAGCGGATGGCTAACTAAATGGAAGATAAAATTTAATCCGATGAAATTAAGCGGTGTCATATTTACTATGAGGAGAGGAGACTACCCACGAATCAACTTGGATGGTGTTTACATCCCATATTTTGACCATATACGGTAGCTAGGTCTACACCTGGACCGTCGCCTGACATGGAAAAACCATGCGAGGGATAAAAAAGCAACTGAACATTACGTTTAAGCGGATGTATTGGTTGCTAGGCAGGAGGTCTCAGTTGTCTTTGCCTAACTAACTGTTATTTTATAAAGTTGTTTTATACAAATCTGGTATACAACATGCAGCAGCAACATTGAAGTTAAACAGCGGTTTCAAAACGAACTACTGAGGAGCATAATGGAGGTGCTGTGATTTTTGAGGAAGAACGACATCCACGAGTATCTGGGGATGTCATACGTTCGCGAGCAGATTCAACGACTAAATCGAAATACATATTTAAGCTAAATGCTCGTGTAAATCATCTGGCTATGAACTTACTGGACAATAGCGAATATATTAGACGGCTAAAACTACTGCATGAGTTGGATCTGGGAATACTGTATAAAGACTAGGATCTCTTCTCTCATATGTAATGTAATTAATAGATTTTTTCTTATATTTGTTTTGTTGTTTTAATTCTTTCACTATTTCTGTTGTGTTATTCATTGTTCTATTGTTATATTTACTCGCTATATGTTGCTTTTCATACATGTAACACTATTACATGTATGTACGGAGTTGGCGGAAAGTCCCTTTACAATGTAATAAATCCAGCTTAATCGGCCTCTACTGCTGGCAATTCTCACCGTTGGTATAGCTCACTGCTACTGGAAAAGGTGGGGGGATAAGCTGTGGTGGGGATTGTCCGGTGTGTACATGCATGGTGGGATGACCATAGTCGTAGTCGAGTATGCAACAATGGCGGATACGATTGCGTTCACTGTCGAAGAGCGTTTGTTAGCTTGTGTGTGAGTCCACGAACATCCACACTCTGAATCGTCACCATCACGGGAAACGTTACTGACATGAGAGAAAAAGGCTTTTGCAACGGTAAGTGTTCTTGATGCGCCACGCATTGGGAGGCTGAGCACTCGAGCTGAGACGTGTGCTGCTGCACAGGCATCGATTCAACGATAATCGATGAAATCAACGCGCAAACGTTCCGCAGAGTTATGCATTCCAAATAGAAAAGGCGAGACTATACGCGGAAGGACTTGAAAGTTAAATGTTTTCGTCCAGCCACAGTTACTGATTTGAGTGACAATGATCTTGACCGATGTGTTTACGCACACGCCAGTTCTTGTTTGAGCGCTTTCCGTTAGCAACGTCGTGTTCTCAGGCGAGTATGCGATTTATCAAAGCTCTCCCAACCGAAATATTTTTTCCTTCGTGAAAGAAAATTCTAAGTTTTTGAGGAAATCTAATACCATCCACCTCATGTTATGATTTGGGCTGGAATGACAGCTGAATTTATTTTTTTAACGGGGCAGTTAATCAACACATTTATCTGAGACTGATCGACGAGTGTTTTCTTCCAGAATTAACGGCAAAAGGGATCACTGACATCATTACGTTTCAGCAAAACGGTGCTCCAGCGCATTTTTCTTTGAATGTCCTCAGACGCCTCAAAAAAAATTTCCCGAATTGCTGGATCGGACATGGGTCACAAGGGTTACCGGTTCCATTGATTTGTAAAAGAAGACATTCAGAAATGCTGATATGCCAAGACCGAGCAGCTCCAACACGCTGTTCGGTCAACATTTGAATGATTATCCCTTGATATGCCGTTGAGGATGAACAACAGGTCATGGAGGTGCATACAGCTGCACTTTGAACATGGTGGAACCCACACAGACGTTTGAGATTCATAGAAGGTAACCTATCCTAATAGAAACTGCATCTATCCTAATAATTTCATAACTAGCGTAAAGGTACTTCTCGCCCACTCCGAATTATTTTTGAGGAGTTTTAATGGATGTTTCTTTTTCACGTTATTGTTTTGTGATCTGACTTACGGTTTCTATGAATGTGGAACTGATTGTAAATAAAGCTTTGCAGAAAATTCTCAAAAATGGTTTCTATATGTTTTATTTAATCTTAATATTTAAAAAAAATTGTGTAGAAAGGTAAAAAAAAAAAAAAACAATTTTTCACTTTAACTGACATTAACAGGTGCCACTTAAGAAATTTTTTATCACAAGAATTTCAAATTTTTTTGATTTCATTTTTTCTATGACGATTTATCAAAATCGGTTAGAAGAATCGTAAACAAGAGTTGAAACAGACATTCATAAACATACACATTAACTGTATAGAGTATTCAATAAAGATTCTACATCTACATATATTTATGAACTGACCGATTTAATAAAAGTAATTTTCTTTTTAATTTTTCCTGTATTAAAGGAAATTAAAATGAATTTGATACGATAATCATAGAAAGAAGTTGTGTATATTTTGGGGAGTATTCAGAATAGATGAAAAAGGTGAAATTTTCTGAAAATTATGATTTAATTATGGAATGAAAAGATGAATCAGAATATATTTAGTTATTTACTTTTATTTTTAAGCTATATTTAGAATTGCATGTTTATATTAATTTTAATGGATTCATTGTCTCTAATTTATTTAAAATTTGAGGGAAGAATAAAATATTTTTTTACTAGTATAAAGAATAAAAATATATTTCTTCTAAACTACACATTTCATCTTTCATCAGTCCTTAACCTTAGACCTCAATACAAGCTTCACTGAACACTCAGTCAGTGTCTTTGACTTTGAAATTTACCGTAGCAACTATTAAAAGAGGAATAAATAAACGATTCTATTTTAAAGCAATAACTTTTTCAAAAGTAAATATTTGTATTACTACATCTAGTGTTACAATTAAAACAACTATACCCACATGTACTCCTGCACAAATATTATTTTTATAATTGATTGATTTATAAACGTATATATATACCGCAAAAGCACAGCTTTATTATATATATAATAAAGCTGTGCTCAATATCACAGGATTATTAATACTGAAATTTATAAATCCAGTTTATAATTTTTTTCCGATACGTTTGAAGCGAAAAAAATTGCTTCATAACATGATAAAAAATCAGTGGAGGTACAATTTTATTCCCTAATTACGTTTGTAAAACAATGGAATTTTATTTTATCGCTGTAATTTGTTCTCAAAAATTCGTAGATTGTAAAAAACGCATGAGAATAATTTTTAAAATATTGCGTTCTTTTAGCAGAGTACAGTATTTGTTAAAAGAAAAGGAAGCTATTGCTTAAAGAATTACTTTTTACAAACTACTTCGAATAAAAAAATAAATTACTAGAAAAAATAAAACGTTTTATATAATTTAAAACCTAATTTTTCTTGGGTTAGTCTTGGAATAGGCTTTCAGAAAATCTATAGGCTTAAGGAAAATTACGGATAAATTGTATCCCGTCTTTCGCCTTTTTTCCCGATACTATAAATTTAACTATTATAACCTCGTAAAAGTTATTAAAGAAAACCCAAAACTGATATTTCATTAACAACAAAGTTTTATCTATAATTTGAGTACTTGAGTTATTTTTCCAATATTTTATTACTTTTTTTTTCAGAAGGGTTGGAATAGTATAAATCATGCTATTTTTAATTGAAATATCTGTACTTAATTCAATAGTGCTGTTAAAAGACTAGTTCAATCCAAAACAAGTATCCTATCTTTATCAAGAGTCGAAAAACAATTTTTTTTGTAATCAGGCACGATATTGAAACCATCCGTTAAAACTTAAACGACAAAAAATTCTGTTTCGAATACTTTTAAATATTAAGTGTTTATTTAATCTATCAACAAAGTTGGAACTTTGAAATTGCCCTACCGAGAAAAGATATGAAAATCTATACAATCAATAAGTAATTTTCCTCAAATCCAACAGATTTTCTTAAAATAAATTAATTACAACTTATACGAATAATTTAAAAAAGAATGAAAGGGTCTAAAATGCAATATTTTTCTATTGAGCCGTTCGCTTAAGGCATAAATCATTAAAGGTGGAATTTTTCGTTCGAGAAGCATATTATAGTATTAATAAATAGATATTTTATTTAAATCGGTCTTATAATAACACATATAAATCATGTCAGGAATTAATAGGTATGCTGCTTCATGGATAATAAAATGAACTGTTTTAGCATTTGCCTGGACGACCCGAGTACAACCGTGGTAAAACTTTGATGAGAGTATATTCATACAATTTTTATTTAAATGCAGTCATTAAATTTACCTGATTTCTTTAATTATGCATATAAAATAATATATTCTATAAATATATTTATATATAATATATATTTCATAATATACATATAGATTTAAAAACGCTTGATTATGGACAGTTATTAGAATGTAATATATCGAAATGCCTTCCAACAATAGTTGTCCTGATCATAGTGATAGACAATGTTTATTATAATAAATTTAATAAAAAGCAAAGTAATAATTCTAGGTACTGGTCGATTTTTCATCTAGAATGTTATATCCGTTTTTGTACGTGTAACTTCTCTGCTGCGAAAATTTATATATATATATATACACACATCGAACAATGATAAAGACTACTATAATGTCCTTTACGTCTAAATAATTTAAGTGTAGAGAATATTTTATTGTTATTAAATTTAAAAATAATAAGACAAAACTTTTACGCACATAAACAAAAGCCAATGTATAGACGAAAAATTGAATATATGGTTTAAACTCAGCCTAGAGTCAGTTTTTTAAATTATTATTAGATTATAATAAATACCGTGTGATTCAAAAAGGATTCACAACTTTAAAATATACAAAAAATTATTTAGGTAACTTAAAGATTCAATTGAGGTCTTATTTCACAGAAAAACACATCAAGTTTGTCAACCAACATTCACTTTGGTTTGATATGGCTTCCATTTGTAGTGCGACATACATCCCACCTGAAGTCGATTTCATTCCAGACTGCAGCCAACAAATCGGGGGTTACCTCTGCAGCTGCGGCGTTAATCGGAAGTCTTAGTTCAACAAGATCAACAGGCAAAGGCGGTACATAAACCTGATCTTTAATGAAACTCCACAAGAAAAAATCTAGCAGGGTCAAATCTGGGGAGTGATGTGTCATGAAATTAGACCTTCACGTCCGATCCAGCAACCTGGAAATCGAGTATCAAGAAAATTTCGGACTTCCGAGCGGTATAGTGAGGTGGTGCCCCGTCTTGATGATAGTAATGGCGTTCATCTTGGTTAGCATAGTGTAACTGAGAAATTAGAAAATTTTGAAGCATATCCAGATAAATGATACCATTTACGGTTGCCTTCTGGAAGAACGGGCCGTACACTCTTTGTTTGCTTAGGGCACAAAAACATCGACCTTAAGGCTATCACGAATGTGCTGTAAAATTTCATGAAGGTTTTTTCTACCCCATATTTGGCAATAATGGGTGTTCACCTTGCCTTTGAGGTGAAACGTTGCCTCATCATTAAAAATGTATCGTTCTATTCAATTCTGTCTATCATTTCCACAGAAAACCGGAGCAGAACAGCTTTGTCGTCATCTGTATTGTATTGAACCACGGTTAATTTGTATGGCTTCAAGTGCAATCATTTACGTAGTACCCGCCAAACAGTAGTTTGCGGAATGCCAGTTTCACTTGATGCACGTCAAGTTTATTTCTTCGGACTACGTGCAAAGCTTTTTCTGAGTTGTTCCACAACAGCTTCACGGACGCGTGCGTGGGCGTCTTAGTGATTTTGTATGTTTAACAGAACAACCCGTCTCAGTGAAGGTTTGTTGCCAAGAGTAAATAGTATGCATACTAGGAGGATTCATACCGTACTACGTCTACGAAAATTACGTTGAACTGCAGTTACTGACTGCAAATTGCGAAAGAAAACACACGGTGAGCACGTTCTGCACCATTAAATGTATTCATTTTTAACAACACTGGTGGCCAAATTCGATACTAACGAATACGTGATCAAAATTGATGTGTTTTACTGTGAAATGAAACATCAATCGAATATGTAAGTTATCTAAATAAATTTTTATATACCTTTAAACTTTTGAAGCCTTTTTTGAATCATCCGGTATTATGAATTTTTGTTTAAAATAAATATATAATTTATTATTAGCTAATAAATATCAAAAGTGATTTATAAATGTTTCATCTGAAAGAGATTTTTTGTTGTTATTGTTATCCTAATTTAAATGAGTAATTATATGTTTATAACATAAAAATGTATAGTTGTAAGTATAAGGACTACCAGTAAGAACGAGTCAGTAACGCGTAATTTTATTGGTACCACAAGCGTACTAATACGAGATCATGAAACGTGTGGAAGTTAATTAGATAACACCTACTTCTTAGCGCCTAGATGAAAACTCAACTTATACTACGCTAAGCTTATAATTTAACAGTAAAAAATGTCAGTAAAATTACAACAAAAAAATGTTAATCACGAAAATGAGCGCTAATTAGCAATAAGGTGTCTTAAAACACTTAGCTTTTGCGTTTTCCTGACCAAATATGTGGAAATTCAAAGAGAATCTAAAGAGAAAAGCCACTTAAAAATTTCGACAGGTTTTAAAGAAGCACACTGAAGTAGAAATACATGTTGCAATTTAGCAATGCTAATAGGCAATTAGAAATTAAAATAGCTTGTATTCCACACGTATTGTAGATACGGTAGTAAACCAGAAAACGCCGACCGTCAGCGGTGTATTAGTAGTCAAAATATTAATGTTTTAGTTCGACCATTACTTACCCGATGTATATAGAAGATAGATTTCTTATCATTATTCAATGGATGAAACCTTTAGTTGATGATAAACCATATCTACAAAAGAAATTAAACAAATATCTTTTATTTTCTTACGTTTCAGTTTTTAGTCATTCCTTTTTTTGGGTTTTATTTATCTCTTTTGATTTTTGTTTTTACCTTTTTCTTTGTATGTGCTGTTAGCTTTAGTATTCTGTTTGTAACACATGTGTACCGAAACAACTATTGTGATTTTTTAAACAATTTTGTGATAATCAAATTACATATTTGTTTATTTTAGTTTGCCATTGTTTAGGAATTATTAGGTTTATCTGGTGAGAAAGTAAACGTTTAAAAGAAATTGATAGATAATAATCGTTTGGAACAATCGGGTTGTTTGATATAATTAACAGGTTATTCAGAATTTTGTAATACAGCATTTCCGTTTGAGTTCTGTGAATGATGTGAAGATATCAGTAGTACAATAGACATTTTAAATTAAATCCAAGTAAAAACATGTTATAGACAGGTTACTTCCAAGTATTATTAACCAAGCCTATTTATAAATTGTAACATTAGTGAATTACTGTTTCTATCATGTCACACCTTCGAATTTATTACACCTAAATTTAATTTTCTTTTATAACTAAATTTGAATTGTTTTATTTTCACTCCGTTTATTACAAGCATATAAAAATACAATTAATTCACTAATAAAAAATTGTTAATTATCGCCAAAAACTTGACAAAGATATTTTTATAAAGTAACAAAAAGTATTAAAAAAATTATTCGGCTTAGTCTAAAGGAAAGTTATTAAAAATAACGAATTAATTACAATAATAACTAAATAATATTATCGTAAATTATTTTTTAATCGATTTATTTACTTTAAAAAAATTTTTTAAATTACTAATACCATAAAACGCAATTGCACTAGTGTTCACTGGACAAAAGCTAGAGGAGATATAACTCTATTCTTTCGTCTGTTTGCCTCACTGTCTATTCAACAACATAGTTTATAAGTGATCTATACTGACTCTCGAATACCCATAGTGTATTTACATGATAAATAAATTACTAGTCTCTTGAGAAACATGCTTCCTCTTCAACTCTCGAATATGTAAAATTAACCCTTCTCCCCCACCGTTAATAAAATATTATCACATTACTGTTTACATTAGTTATCAATATATTCCTTTTTTTAAACAAACAAACAAAAGTGTTAAAAATAATTCTGATAAATCAACTAGCTTGAATATTATTTCAGATAGATGACATATATTTGATCACCATTAAGTTGTAACCCGTTTAGTTTTATTTATTTATTCTTTTAAATTAATTATTTTCACTATCAAAAGGACCTCGATCTACATTTACTGAGAATTTTTTCTTGAAATATATCTTCATTTCAAACTTTATCGGCCAAATTAATTATTTACAATATTCTTCATTGATGATTTATTATACCGTTTTCCAACTTTTGAACTACTATGCTGCAATATTTTTATAAAAGTTTCTCTCTAATTTGTAAATCTGTTTGCTATCTTTACTTGTAAATTTCCTTTTTTATTACTTGAACAATTACGAATACTTTTTATCAGTTAATCTGCTTTTGAATTCTTTTTACATCATGCATCATTTATAACTGTTTTTTTTAAAAAGCTATAATTTTCATCTTCTGTTTGCCTAAATTAGAAATCCTTTCTTTGGCCGATTCCAAGCTCAAACTAGTGAGAAGGATTCAGTGAGTTATTGAAATGGTGGCCGACTTAATTTTTGTAAATAATTTTTTTTTACTAAAGCTGTTTGTAGTAATTCCTGCTGAAATTCACTGCTGTATATTTCGTTAATCAAAAATTGACTAATTTTTGTTATACGATTGCAGCATTACTGAGAGTGCACCACACACTTGTTTACTTCACCCATTCACTTTATATAGACACTAGCCAGAGCATCATAGACTTAGAGAATATCATCATAACAATAAATTAATAATTTTAATTACTTTTGGTTAATATTATTTTTAATTTTATGTCTTTTTTATCTTATCCAATAAAATATAAATTTACTGTAAGTTAAACCTTTAAAAAATTACAGTAACTAACACTGAAGTTCTCTGAAAATTAACTAAAAACATTTTTAAACAAACCAAGAGATCATTGCTTCTACTTATAAGTTACAAAATTTCCAATCTTGATCTCTTGACTTGAGAACATAATTGTTAGGAGATGAGTATTTCTGCATCGGCCACATGTTTGACTAAAAAATATTGAGGATGATAAATACAATGGGTAATTATAAAAAAATATTTAAATTTTATATTTAGTTTTTTAATTAAATGGTAATGGATAAAATGCAATCTATTAGAAAAGGTTTTTGAAACCTTAATTGTTTGTTAAAAAGAGAAAATAGTAAAATTAATTTTCGAATTTGTAAACATGTTTAGTTAATAGAAACTTATTTTTTCTTTAGAATATTTACTAAATAAAAATAAATAGCCTTTCTTTCTTAAAATATTAGAATTTTAAGGCCTCAGGTATTAAAATTACGTAAAATTAAAGCGAGAAAGATTCAGTGTTTGTTTCACTTAGAACACTACTAAAATGTGATTTTTTGTTTACACAATATATATTCATGTGTATCACCAAGTACAGGATGTATTTCTGTCATTACTAAAAAAAAATTTATTATCTAAGTAATTTTTATTAATTTATATTTATTTTACAATTGTGTAATTTCCTTTTTTTTTAATTTTTTAACAGGAATTTTTAACAGTAAATTTTGATTTTACAAATTTTTCACGTCATCAAAACAGAATTTGAATTTGAATTGTTTCTTAAATAAAATTCTAGTTTTTCAAATTTTCTTTATTTTTTTTCAACTTATCTTTGACCATTTTGTTTAGAATTAAATTCTCTACAAGTTTTGTTTAAAAGTTTAATGTGTTTATTACCCATTTACAAAGTTATTGTACGTCAAATATAAAAAACAGAGTTTTTTACCCCAATTTATTCGTTTTTACCCCAGATTTCTCAAAAATTACTGCAGATACGGTTCTGGGACCTAATTTATTCGATTTTTAGGTCAAAAACCATAAGAAATGAGTAATTCTGTTCCTTAATAAACGTCCTAAAAATTTCAGTACGACCTCATTTCACCGGGGTAGCTGAAATCCGAACGAAATTTTTCACTAGCCTAACTCGCAAACGACCAGTAGAGGACATAAGTTTATGTGAACTTTTTCTATTATTTTCAAAGTAGATTAGGTTATGAAAGTTCCGGGAGAACTTCGTGACACACTCTGTATATATATATATATATATATATATATATATATATATATATATATATATACAGATATATGTTCTTTTAAGTAAACAACTTAAAAGAACAAATTCACTTAAGAAAAAAAATATCTTAAGCGAACAGAAACAAATCCAAAAGAAGGTAGCAGATTATGAACGGATCCAGAAAGGAAACAGATAGAGTAGAAGTGGTCAGAAGAGAGAGGAACAACAAAGTTTGAAAATTAAGGAGATTTAGAAGAACAGGAAACCAAATAGAAATTAAAATAAAAAATATTTTTAATAATTTCTACATTTCATTTTAAATTATACAGTGTAGTTCCCATTATTACAGTCTATTAATTAAAACATAACTTGAAACTTCTTTCTATATCTTTAAAATTAAAAAATGAAACAAAATCTTACAGTCAAATTTTTTTTGCGTAGAATGAAAAAAAATATATTGACCCTGACAACGTACACAAAATCTTAAATTATTTTGGTAATTTTCTTCCTCACCCCCTCCCAATCATCCAAGATACAAAGCAATTTGTACCAGAACATTTATTTTCGGTAATATTTATTTACAGTAATATTTGTAAACCGAGTTCAATAAAAGAGTGATGTTCTCAGTTCGACCCGTATGTATTTTTTTTTGCGTACGTTCAAGCCTTGCTCTTCACCAAATGGATTGATTTCGATAATTTTGTATTTTGCAGACGGATTTTCTTCTGGTGGTCCCGTAGTGATTTTTTTCTAGATAACTTAAGATTTTTAATTGAAAAATGACATTTTCTACATAGATGATTTAAAATACTTTTCTTTTTTTGTCGTTACCATTGCTTAGTACTGAATTTTACGGCATAATTATATATAAGTCTGAAATAATTCTGATATTCAATATATTTTCCCATTTATCAACAAAAAAAAAATATTTGGAAAACTTGGGATATATAAATTATAGATATTCTCATATTCCAGTCAAACTTATCTCACCCTCTTTATAAATTACTTAACGATTAATGTTGTGCGTTCCTTTTTTAGTTTTTAACAAGAACGGTGTTTTTGGCATTTTTCATTTCGTACGAACGGCTGTTTATCATATGGGCATCGTTATTTTGTATACCTAACGATATTTAAAAAAAAACCACAATCTTTAATTTTTTAAAAAATCTACACCAAATAAGCGTTACTATTTTGTTCAGTTTTAATCTGATGCTGCCTTCAAAAAACCAAAATTTAAAAAATAATTGATTTTTTCTGTTTTATTATACTAGAAAAACCGGTTTATTTCAAATTACTGTGTAATTTTCACCAGTCATGCATTTTTAAGTAAGAACAGAAGGTTAAAAAACAAAAAAAAAAATAATATATTTATAAATTTAAAGTTGTTATTAAAGTAAGCTTGCAATCAGAATCTGTAAATTAAACAATAATTTTCACCGAAATAACGATTAAATTTAATAATATTTCTTTTTATAAAAATAAAATAAAAACATTGTAAATAATTCTGTGTATCATTTTAAATTTATTTTTCTAATTTCTAATTTTCTAATACGAGCATATTTTAGTAATTTGAAGATAATATTTTGTTAAATAATAACAAAAATAAAACAAAAGCAATTAAAATACAGACGTTATTTCAATGCCACAAAGTTGATTGTGAAATTTTAATCAACAGGCCTATATTTCTCGTCTTCCTTATTTTATATCGGTAAAGCGATTTAAATAATCATTTCCAGTCAAGGCGTGAGAATATTAAACAAATAAAAAAGTGCATGTAATAACAATTTATAATAAACTAACTTTTTTTAAAATACACATGGAAGGTTTAATTAAAAAAAAAATTGTATAATAACAAAATTAGTTTCGCTTGTAATAAAAAAAATAAAATGTTAAACCGGAGGATTTTTTCTATTATTTAGAAAGAACAACAATATTAAAAAGTTCTTTACATATGTAAAATCAATTAAATTCTGTCTTGTTTCTATTTTAATAACTTTTGTTTTTTTTTTTGTATGTGTGATAGATTAATTCTTGTGTATCGAAATGTGGTAATGAAGTAATATTAATTCTGCACAATTTTATACGCGATTTTTCTAAAGAATCAAATATTAATTTGGTAATATTTTCTGCCAGTGTATACCATAATCCATAATTTCTGGTTAAGGAAACCTTTGTACCCTTTGAATAGGCCTGATTTCAGCGATTGAGAATTGAAATAATAAAGTAAAACTTTTTTATTTATTATAAATTAATTATATTTGATTTGCATTAATTCATACTGTTTACCTTTAAAAATATTTATGAAAATTTTATATTAAAAAATTTGGTATTAGAAGAAACAAAATTACTTCTAAGACTAAATTACTCTTTCATGTTAGAATTTAGGTTTTGAGTTAACTCTTAACGATTTCAATTATAACTGGGTTATTTGAAATTCTACTTTAACAATTAAGGTATAATGTTTTTATAACAAAATTCTTAAAATCGGGAGATTCAAAAAGGACTTCACAATTTTAAAAGCATAAAAAAATTTATGTAGATAACTTACAAATTCGTGTTAGTCTCATTTCATAGTAAAATACATCAAGTTAAGACTCACGTAGTTCATTACTACCGAATTTGGCCACCAGCGCTGTCATTAGTGTTGTTAAAAATTATCCATTTTTAACAATAAAGATTTATTCATTTTTAACGAATATTAGATTCGTTATTAAAATTAATAAAATTTTCATTCGATTGAAATTCATGGATAACTAGTTGAAACGTACCAAGAAGCTGTGATGAACGGCAAATATGCGGGACGGTGATTAAAAGAAGAGAGAAGAAACTAGTATGTTGAAGCAAGGTCTGTCATCACCAAAAAAAAAAAAAAAAACTATTGTTGATACACAGGTTCGATAAAATTGTAATTTCACAATTTACGGGCTTCATGAGATTGCAAAACCTTATAAATAAGTTACGACGCTTAATAGAACTGCCGGCGTGGTCTGCTTCAAGATAACGCATGTTCTCATGTTTCCCGAAAGACGATAGAACAGTTCTAGAAGATTCGATGTCAGGTATCTGACTATTATCCATGCAGTCCGAATCTGGCACTAACTGAGTCTCCGTTTTTTCTCAAATTAAAGGAATTATTTGCGGGACACGCATGTGGACCGATGACACAAAGAATTGTCACTGATTGGTTCAAAGAACGGGTTATAGAGTTTTTTAATGAGGTGATAATCCAATTTCAAAAATGCTTGTACCTCAACGATATTTTATTGAAAATAGAGCCTAAGATATATTTTCATAAAAAAAAAAAACTTCCTGCAAAACTTACTCCTTATACTCTCTGGTCGATTATTAATAATTACTGTCACTCAATATCTTCAGCCACCGTTATATCTTAATATAATAAAATAAAAAAATCATCTTATACGAAACGTATAAATTAGGATAATTCTAAAATAGTTTGAACACTTCGAGAAAGAATTTTTTAATAAGAAAGTTTCACACTAGATTGTAACATATGTGGATAAAAAACAAATTTTAAAAGGATTTCTATCTAATAAACCTTTATATTTGTTGGAGAATTTTTACGAGTAACAGTTCAGTCTAATTATTTATGACGTGAATGGAAAGTTGAATGGAAACCAATTGAATGACAGAACACATTTCGAATTTCAACTAAAAAAATAAATCTAAATTTTCAAAAGATTAAGAAATAAGAACGCAATAAAAAATTCATAAAATATCGAAAATTTAATTGAAATTACCTGATTAATGGTGCAAAAAAATTAATTCCTTAACCTAACTTTTTTAATGCTAAAGTAGTGTTTGGTCTAACTGATCGACTAATTGACTGACTAAGATCTAACTGACTGATATTTATCGTCTATTAATGGATATTTATTATTTTATGAGACTATATTATAATCTATGATATATTAGTATAAAAGCAAGCTTTAATGTAGATTCCAAATCATTTTTTTTTTTTTAACTTTAGAGTACTGTACTTCTTTTCAATTGTAATTTTATTTTAATTTAACAATATTTCGAAAGAATTTTTTTTTGGTGATATTACTTACCGTAGTTTTTACACAGTAGATGAATGATTGGACACAAATAACTATATTTACAGGTACGTTATTCTTTAACTAAGTGCTGCAATTCTGTTGCAAATTGTAACATTATCAAATTAATTCGGGAACTATTGTTTTATATATATATATATATATATATATATATATATATATACAGAGTCTTTTCTTTTTTTTCGCCTATTTAGCCTCCGGTAATTACCTTTCAGATAATACTTCGCAGGATGAATGAGGATGATATGTATGAGTGTAAATGAAGTTTAGCCTTGTACAGTCTCAGTTCGACCATTCCTGAGATGTGTGATTAATTGAAACCCAACCATCAAAGGACATCGGTATCCACGATCTAGTATTCAAATCCGTGTAAAAATAATTGACTTTACTAGGACTTCAACGCTGGAACTCTCTACTTCCAAATCAGCTGATTTGAAAAGATGCGTTCACCGCTAGATCAACCCCGTGGGGTTATGTATACAGAGTCTGTCCTGAAAGTAAGGAGACAAGTCGTAGCGTTACTCGCATCGGGAAACCGTTGGCGGGGGAAGCTGTGGGAGCCTTCACAACGCGACGAGCTCAGTTGGCTTCGAACAACCGAAGCGAGTGAAAACAGCTTGAGAATATAATCCTGTTTTGTTGCTGCGTTACGGCAACAATGAAGCGAACTTTGGAACAGCGGTACGGAGTGAACTTTTGCGTTAAATTGAGGAAGTCCTCTAGCAAGACGTTCAGCATGATCAAGACAGCATACGGCAATGATGCAATGTGCAGATCCCGAGTGCTTAAATCGCACAAAGCCTTTACAGACGGTCAAGAAGACGATGAGCAACGGTCCGGGCACCCGTCGACAACGGTTTTGGTCGCTAATGTTGATTGTGTGCGTGCTTTATTGAACATTGATCGGCGTTTAAATGTCCGTATAATTGCAGAAGAGTTAGGGATTCCAAAAATGCAAGTTCATGAAATTGTTACTGAACATTTGCGAATGCGTTATTATGAGCTCTGCACCACGACAACGCTCCGTCGCTCACATCGCTCGCTGACAGGGATTTTTTGTCCGGACAAGGCATAATCACGTTTCCCCAGCCACCATACAGCTCCGACCCCTCTCCCTGTTTTCGAGGATGAAACCCGCGTGGAAGATATCATGCGTCGTTTACGGCGTGCTACGACGCCGTGGAAGGCATCCAAAAGGCCGCGTCGAAGGTGCTCGACGAGATTCCAGAAAAGGACTTCCAAGACGCCTACAAACAGTGGGAAATTCGCTGGGCTCACTGTTTCGATGCCCAAGGTTCTTGTTTGGAAGAATACTAAGAATATTAAAAATTTTACGAAATAAAGTTTAACTCTGTATACTCTTCCCTGGCATTCCCAAATAATCTCCCTTCACTCTCTTCTGAATATCGGAAAAATGGGAATGATGAAAAAAGTTCTAGGCACTATTTTGTTTTAACTAAAATCAACTTATTAATAAAAAACAAAAAAACTGGATGCGGTTAATAAGGCCCTTATTTCAATCTATCAATTTGTAACATACGAGTATAAAAAATCAGTTAAAGATGGTTTATTGTTGTAATCATAAGAATAAATAGTTTTTAAGAGGTTAAATTATCGGTTGTTACAAGCACAGCATACTATATTTCCTATATCTACTCGTATTGATAAATCAATTGTATTGATATCAAAAAGCCTCTCCATATTCATGGGTTCTAAAATTCTTGTACGATACGGCTTTTCATTAGAATGACGGTAGAAAAATACTTTCGTTGATGAAATTCAAATTTTAAATATTGTATAAATACAAATATATATATATATATTTTTAATAACATTTTTGATCTGAAAGCACGCCTATATTTTTTGATATTTTTTTCGCATTTGGTTTTACTAATAAAAATGCGGGTAAAAGTTGATACGACTATTTGGGTCAGAATGATCGACCATCCGCTTCGCCTGTTAATCTAAATTAGTTATATATCATAGCTTGCTTCATTTGAAATATGAAAACTTCATAATTATTTACAAAAATGATCCGTACCATCCTAATCTAAAATCTAAATTTGATAAATATTTGTCACATATAAATCAGTCAATTTTACTTTCTCAGCATCACAGCTCCAGTTCTTTGCTGTAAGAAGGGAAGTATGATAATCAGTCAAAAAATGGGGTATGGGTTTTTTTTGCGTTTCTCAATGTCACATGGCCCAGGGATCCCAAAAAAAAATAAAAGTGGGGCTAATGTTCGTACCTATGTATGTACGTGCGTTGTTGGTTGACATGCTTGAAGCTAATATCTTTTTGACTGCATAAATCGATTTTGGCTCGTGTATATGGAGCAATTTGTTCGTAAAAGTTTGGGGTCAATATCTCCAGGGGGTGAGGTAGATAGTTGTTTGGGGTCAATTTTCTCAATATTTTGCAAGAACCGATCAAAGTTTAAAAAATAGTATTTTTTTTGATTTTTCAAAACTTTTTTTGAGTTTATTTCAATTTTTTATAGTATTAACATAGTTAAGATAGTGAACGTAGAATCAAGACATATTTTTTGAAGTTGATTTTGGGGGTGGGGGAGCAGAAAAAATACTGATTTTTGAAAAAAAATTTATATTTTGTGTTATTTTTTATGATAGTTAAACAATAAAATTTCATCATAAATTACCTCCACCCAAAAAGGAAATTTTAGGTAACTTTTTTCATGTATTTTTCCATTAAATAAGAATAAATAACCAATGCCAGGAAAGTATTACCACTTTTTTGTCAGATTTTTTAATCGACTAAGCAAAATAAGATTCTAATCGGAATTCGGCGTTTGTGGCACAGTTATGAGCAAAACACAGATTCTGATTTTTCATTAAGGTTCCTTTGCTATTAGGTGGGACGAGTTATATGTAACGATTTTCCCTTTTAAAAATTCAATCAGTACAGCTAATGGAAGAATGCCAATTGCTCCCAATTACTGTGTTACTACATATTGAATACAATTATACGTACTACTTTGTAAATATCAACTATACTGTATATGTAATTTGTATACTATAGTTAAAAAAGAAATTGATAAATACGAAAATCTCTCTCTCTCTCTCTCTATATATATATATATATATGTGTGTGTGTGTGTGTGTGTGTGTGTGTGTGTGTGTGTGTGCGTGAATTTATATATATATATTTATATATATATATAAATTCTCACACACAATGCGAGCGAGCGCGCACATACACAAACAAACTAAAAACAAATTTTTGGAAATTTTTTTTTCTATTTACGATCTAAAGTTACCTCTTGTATAATATGAATGTTTAAAATTTTATGTTTATTAATACTATTTCGTTGTGTAGCTCAATTTGTTAAAGTCAGTACAGAATGAGCGGGTCTAATGTTCACAGATTTATTAATTCTTTATCAATAATTTAATCTTTTAAAGAAAATTTGATAACTGTTTAAGGATTAAAAACTGATTATCGAGATGAAACAAACATGTCTTGGATTTCAGTGGTTTTGGAATGCTGTGTATACAACGTAATACAGTGAACAAGGAAACCGGAAACCACTTCACTGTTTACTTTTCTAAGTAAGCCAGTGGTGAATTATTGCTAATAATGGCTGTCCGGTTTAAAATTAAGAGCGATTTATCTCTTAATTTTAATCCTCTTTAATCCTTATTATAATCATCTTAATCCTTTTTATAATGAAATTTACATGATGATGATGTGTGTGTGTTCGCGCGCCCGTAAACAAATAAGAACGTAAATAAATTTAAGAATTGTATAAACATCTTTAAAAATTGAAGTTTTATTAATTTTAACAATTTTTCACTCTTTCAGTCAATCAATCAACTTGTAAACAATTTTTTTATGCAAGAAAACTAATCCTGTTTTGTTTAAAAAGAAAATTCCTGTAGTTTTACTTAAATATATAGAAAGTTTAAACAGTGAAGATCATGAACTATTTACTGTCAGTGACTACGCTCTTTTTAAAAGTAAATTATGGAGATTAACTACCTAAAAAATTATTATTTTAGTACTAAATTACTTTTCAGCGTAATGAAAATGTTCTCACAATTAAGATTATACAGTAGTACTGTCTTGAAATTAATTATAACATATAATGACATATTTAATATATTTCATGAAGCACAAAGACATCTACACTATTTTTTAACCTTAATGTCTCCAATTGTTAAGCGTCCAATCTATTGTGCTTTTCAAAGAATATTAGTCACCTTATGTAAAGTAACGTGCAAATCATAGTCTCCTCAGTATCATGGGAGCAAACAGTAGTTATTGCAAATATTTTATTTAATTATCTGAAAGTGAAGAAATTGTTAGTAAATGGACAGATTCACTCACTATTTTGTTTTCTGGTAACAATTTAATTATTTTTAAGTTATTAAACTTTACATATAAATATTTCTCATCAAATTATCTTTAGTTATAATGCTTTCTGACATTGTTACGTAGATATTAATATCTACATAGATATATCTTGGGTATTTGACTATTCTTTAATATGAATATTAAAAGGAAGTTTTATTTTTTAAATATATTTTTGACTACACTTTTTTTAATTTTGTTTGAGATTCTTATTTTTTGATTATCACTCGTGAAGTTTAATTAATTAAATTTGACTCTTATCTTCTAATTTTATGTCAGAGATAATTTAATTTGCTTTTTAATGCGTTTCATTTGTTCTTTAATTATTGGTACTAACTTAATAATTGAAATTTTATATAGTACTAAGGTAAAGAGATCTCTTAATACATAAATATTATGTTATGTTATTAATTTTTTTCCAAAATGAGACATTTTTAAGAAAAAAGTGATTTTAATTTTTTTAAACAGTAAGCCTTGAAACACCCAAAAAATTTGAGGTGCTTTAACTGTGTTTCATGATCCCACGGGTAATATAGTATATAGCGTATTGTTTCACAACAGAATATCCGTTTATTCTATTGATCTTAATTTACCTTTTGCTGTGACTTATGAAAAGCACATGAAATATATGAAGCAACCGATCGGAGTTGTTTTCTGCTCACTATACAACCAGTAAAATAAGATGCCATTTACAGGGCTCAATTTCACCTTCATTTTGATAGTCATGCTAATTTATAATCATATATTTATATCTAGTTCAGTTAACTTTAGAGTTCAAGTAAACAGACTGCGCGTACGAGTGTCCAGATGGCTGATTCACAAGAATTTCTTGTAATTCTTGATGCATATAAAACAAACTACGCGATGTTAATATTCACTAACAACGCACTATTATATTTTATCAAAATTATACATACACCTAAATTTAAATAAATTAAGTTATGTTACATGATCAAATCAATATTTCTTACCGTGTTCAGCGCATCTAATAATCCATGAGTATTTTATTCATTAAAATCGTTTACTGTTACATGTTTCTTTAAGTTTTTTTGAGTTATGAAATTGTCAATTGTCCACTAGCGGTAAAAGTTCACTAATATTTTGGATTATATCTCTATGATAATAAACAAGTAATAAATTCATTTCAGTTTTCGTCATCTGAATCCGAGAAATCCGTAATGCTGTCAGTATTAAGAGATACAATGAGAGGCTCAATTTTGCTTTCTATTATAATATCCATTTCCCAATAATTTGGTTCAACAGTATCCGTTACATGATTTATAGAGTTTTTTCACTCCTGCTGGCTCGATATATCGATGGCTTTTAAGCACAGATTTTTAACATCAGATATTTTAAAAGTAATATTTTCTGACGCCATGTAGCTTTTGATTTGTCCCTAAATTAACTCGTGGGTTGAGTTCACAATGATTGTAAGGTAAACGAAACCCGGTTTTACCACTGGATCTTGCTAACTCATTAATTTTAGACACATGAAAATTGCTTTTAATACGCGAAACCCTCTGCAATAAGAAGAAGTTGAACCTTAAGTTCAACTTCTTCAAAAATCACTCCTTTTGAACTAAGCCGAATTTTGATATCATTCTTTTTCTAAGACACGGCTGGAATTTTTTCCTTTATACATTAATGATAAGGGGTATTGTCTAAGACAATAACTGAATTATTTTCCAGAAGAGATGACACATCGCTAAACCATTTCTCAAAAGAGAAGTTCGTCTCGTTATGATAGTCTGCTGAAGATTTAGATTCAAAAATTCAGAGACCACCATCGAAAAATACGGTATCACTACCGATATGCGTAATTAATTATGAGACGCCTACCTTTACCCGATTGAGCCTTATTACTGATTGATAAGCCACACATAAAAGTTAGTTTTGACGAATTCACAGCTTTATTTTTCCAAACGAAACTTTTCGTTTCATTCATATAATACAAATATATTCTACGGCCTTCTTGCCTCATTTTCTTTATTTAAGTGTGGTATTGTCTTTGCCGTATAACGATATCATCCCTGTCAATTAAAGCACTTTCCCAGTACCATTTTTGGTATTTAACATCGCTTAAAAAATTTATAAAACGTTTTTCTTCGGAAATCTGGTAGATACTCATCGTCATTTACAACTCGTAACACTTTGTCTATTGTAGGCAGTTCGTTTCGAAAGTAAAATTCCTGTACCTTTTTACGAATCGCGTTTTTATCGAAATCGTCAACATTTTCTTCAATTGACACGGGGGTTTTTGTTTTCTAAGAAGACCGTAATTCATTAGTAGATTTATTTTTCGCGAATCATATTGTACACTGAAGCAGCACTTCCACTTCTGTTATCAATTTTTTTTTAACGGCATCCAAGTCAAAACCCGTTGGATTACTCTGTAATTTGCTTAAGTAAGCGTTTCAAATGATGCGATTTTCCGTAAAGTGCTTTTTACGCGCCTTTTTTACGGGGGGGGGGATATCAATAATTGTGCATTATTATCAGCTGAATGGTATCAGACATAGTGTCAAAATAATGGTACAACACAAGTCGTATAGACACCTGGTTCATAATCTTTCGGAAGATGACCCAGATAGGAGAGTTAGTTTGCTCGCGTATTATTGAGCTTCATTAAGTTAGTTTATCCAAACTGGCATGAATGTGTTGTATTCTTAGATGAATCTACATTCAACCTTAACGGTATGATAAGCGAGCATGTTTAATTACTACAACACCGAAAATCCTTATATTCTTGAGTAAAAGCAGCTTAAATCAAAAGGAATTTCTGTCTGGGCAGCTGTTACTATCAATGGTGTATTATCTTACAACATGTCTGACAACACAATGACTGTATACAGACACCTAGAAGAGTTAAATCAACACATAATGCCTCATTTTACTGTCTCAGAAATGAGCTATATTATTTTTCAGCAAGATAGAGCCGCACTTCATTTTGCAAACCCAGTTAAACTGCTACTAAATACTTACCTTTAGGGTCGTAGTATTGGCCGTGTAAGTGAAATTTTGGCTTGGGCATCGGGATTGCCAGACCTTACTGTCTGTGACTTTTTTTGTGGTGTTATTTAATGGAATGTCTACTCCTATAGCCTTAACAGTAATAAAAAATTGAAGACGGCCATTGAAGAAGAGATTAGAAGAATTCCAAGACATTTCTTTACGAATGCATACATAGGATTTATTTAACAATGTTACCAATGTGTCGCTGTTGATGGATTTCAGTTTCAGTAAAGTATTTTCTTCATTAATTTATACAGAAATTTCTCATAATTTTAGAAGTTGATTTCATTTTGTAATTCATCTGTTTTTAATAATTTTTACCAGCTATTTTGTAATGAATAAAAAATTTGATTTATCTGAAATTGATTATTTTTTAAACCGACATTTTGTTTTTGTAAATCTTACAAGGTTGAAATTTCCACGGAACATTTTTAGAATCTTCGTTAAAAGATCTGTAAAGTTTCGATAGAATCGATGGGGGAATGGGCGAGTGATACTTAATTAAAAGCGTATACGTCTTCGTGAGACATATTGATTATATATATATATAAAACTTTTGGAAAATTCAAATAATTCATCAAGATATTAATCACTGTGCTAATTAAATCAAAAAACAACTTAACTACCAAACACATTTACTAAACTTAAACTATTACCAGTAGTCGACTTGCGCGGGATCCCGCATCATCAGTCGGTACACAATTCTATAATTACATCAACAAAAAAAGAAATGAAAACTTAAAAATTTAGAAAATACAAACACTAAAAACCATAAAAATTTTAACAACACACCTCCACTGCCATTACTGGAATGATGAAATTTAAAACAATTTAAATTTAAAGTGGAGTTATGTTGCTGCGGTGCTTCGGAATGGTACATCAAACTTTTACTAGATATTAAAACTTGTACAAAATTTTACAAGGGCGGGTATGTTAGCTTCGCTACGTGGCCCTTTTATGGGTAGATCATTCTGCACATAATATACACTTCTTTAATCTTTCATCCATTCTTCATGAGATATTTTGTGACTTTTAGCTGAAAACCTACCGAATCTATACTAAAGCTGTATGTACCTACTACCTATTTATATAGTATTAATGAAGTTTTTTAAATTATAATACTGGAGAATATTTCGCCTGTAAACCTGTTTAGGAATTATTTTCTATCCGATAGCTGCATAAAATCCATTCTAGGACTGATGGATCACTTTTTCTCTTCCGACACAAACTGTTAAGAAATAAATAATATTTGACTAATTATCAATTATTTTTACTTTTATAACTGAAAATGCATTTTCTTCGATCGCTCTAGAAAGTTACATATGATATAAGTAAAAGCTCTTTCTCTTTCTGACAAATTATAGAGCAACTATTTTTGAAAAAAAAAAGTATTGATAAATATCTTATTTTAATAAGCATAAAAAGCTCTCATTCAAACTTCCATATGGATATTTTTGGTAGATTTGTAAATTGTTCTATTCAAACGCAATATACATTGGCATCGTGCAACTTTTTCTTTGCGCAACTACAGTACTAAATTTTATTTAAAAGTGCCTGAAATCCTTTGATTATTGCATTTTTAAGGGTGTAAAACAAATAAATAATATCTCATACTTAAGAAATTATAAAAGCAATAATAAAAATGATGAATTTGAGATATTCGTCTAATTTTAACAATTTTTTTCCTCTATTTAATATTTTATAACCTATATTTATTAATTCATAATCAAAAAGAGACAAGAATGTAGGAGAAAATAGATGATATGATAACAAAAAAAAGTATACAAAAAAATGAACAGATTTGACTAAGAGGGAAGGGATAAAAAATGATTAAAATCTATGAAAATCTTTTGTGTTTGGCTCAAAAAGGTAGAATTTGAAAATTATACTTAACCAGTCTGTTTGAAATCATTCGATACAGATGTATATATTGTCTTTCTTGAAACTAATAATTACTTTATCGATTTTATTTCTCACTGTGATCAGTATTCTTAACAAGTAGGTTATAGAATCTACTGATGCCAATGTTAGATAATTGTTGACATAACAAACTGGAAAGTTGAAACAGACTTTATTTAGATAATACTTAACAAGATATTGGCAACTAGTTATCACTAATAGATAATCGTACTTATATGACGGTAATAAAAATTCATAAGCTGAATTTAAATCGTCTTATTTTATTTTTTTGTTCATCGTAGCCAAGTTAAAAATTATATATTCTCTGTGGCAAAGTGTAACCAATAAGATTTCGTAAGCAATATAAATAGCAATTACAATGCGAGTTCAAAGTTCAAGATCACTTTACACCACGTCTTTATAGATTTCGTACGTTACCCGGCTCAGATTCAAACTGACAGTAAGGCTTGGTAATATTTTAGAAAAGATGTGGAAGAAAAAGGTTATTCAAATTATTAATGTCAGATTGTAAATAATAAACCGCGATTAATTTAGTTTTATATTCTTGTTTTAAAGCTCCTTACTGATTAAAGTTCTTTTTAAATTAATTAATTTATGTTTTTTTTTTATTTTCCTAATTATTTATGTATTTTTCTTATTTAATGATTTTTGTTTTAAATGATGATAAGATTTATTTTTCTTGGAAGGTAAAATATCTATTCAATGAAAATTGTGGATGGCGGTCTTTTAAGACGTAGTTTTTAATTTTTGTTTTTGGTATGATCTCGTTGTGATTAATTTTGTATTTTTTTTACGATTCTTTTATGATTATTTATTTTTTATTAAATAATATTTACGGTTTTTCACTTTAGGCAGTTTATATTTTATATATATTTTCAATCAGAATGAAATAATAACGAGTGAACTGTATGATGTATCTTTTGATAATCAAATTTATTATAGCACATATATTTGCCTTCAGACTGTTAAATTATTAGAATAATCCATGAAAAAAATTATAAAAGAAAACTGGGGAAAAAATAGAGAAAATTTTTATTATTCTTCATTTTCATAAATTTTTGTACAGAATTCCGCAATAGGATAAAGATTAGAATATTAATACTCGTAATTTTTACTTAAGATACAATAGAAACCTTGTGAATTTGCCAAGATATCAAGATCAAGATCATGAAGCACGGTAATGCTTTTAAATAAATATTTTTCTTTAACGACCGACTTGAAAATTACATAGAACTTGACGTTTCAGAAGATTTATCGGAACTAATTATGGAGTTCTTTTGTTAATAAACTTACCAATGGTACTGCTGCATATGATCTTTCGAGCCATTTTCGGTGCCATTCTGTTAGAGGCCGTACTGATGACTGAAATATGTAATCAAGTGTCTAAAAGATGAACTCCGGTAAAACCCATCAAGACTAGGACGGAGGGGGTAGTGTGACGACCGTGTTTGTCACAAGACGGAAGTCTTCTTCTGTGGGGTCAGGATAGATGGTAGTGTTGTGTGGTTCAAATCCTAGTAAAGGCTTTGAATTTTATACGGATTTGAGTACTAGATCGTGGAGAGTGCAAATCTTCTGTACACGAGCATCAAACAGCATCTCTAGTAACCGATAGGATCAGCTCGAGTTCATATGTGTTTATTTGTTCCAAATTCATAAGAAATCATAGCCGGCGTGAGGAAAAAATCATACAGAGCAGTGAAAACTGTAAATACGTTTTTGTTCTTCTTAAATCGATACCATTATTTTGTTGTAGATATAAAATGATAATAATCAGCGAGTTCTTAATTTTAAACCCTGACTGTAAGATTTTTTGTGAATAATAAACGCATTTTAAATTATAACAATATTAGAATTCCAGAACAAGTTATGTTAACCTTCACTTTAAATAATCCGATCAGTAACGAGGAATTAGGTTTGTTGTTATGTAGTATTAACTTATCCCTTACGGTAGAGGCAGTGTGTTAAAGCAATGTTTCATGATAGGCAGGGGCTCATTAACTTGTTGCTTTATATCTGTCCCGGTGAGTGAATAGTTGTCTCACGTAAAATATTATACAACGGCATCAAGCAGACCGTTAATATATTGAAAATATCAGAGCAAGAGTAACAGCTAAGTATGCGCCTTATTGTAAACATTTTTTATAATTCATTAGCCCTAAAATTATATAACACAAAACTAATTAATGTCTTAATATTATAAATCTGTGTTCTTAAACGTAGGAATAATATTCCTTCGCATATCTCCGATGGGTAAAAACTCACGGCAGATTATTATTACAAGAAGACTAGTCAGATTTGATTCTTCTAAAAGTAACAGTCTTCACTGAGCGTACAAGTTTTGTTGTTAGAAAAACAAAAGTGCCTAGTGTTACATTTCAGTCGGCTTAACATGTCGTTCTATAATTATTATATTCGAATCGGTGAAGAAGACAATAGAAAACGAATTTACATTTTCTCCGAATTATATCTGGTTTACAAGGCTTGTATATTAGTTAGGTTTGTCAGGAATGGGTCGGTGTGCTACTCTACAGATGAAAAAACTGAATTGCCCCAGGATTTATCTGGATCAGAAAATTTTGATCAGATCGGCATCATAAAATACACAATTGTGAAATAAAAAATAGAAGTAAGTTGAAAAACAAGGTTACGCTCAAAAACTTTACTTAAAATTGTAGTTGGAAATATGTCATTTACTTAAAATGACACTTACCGCAGTTGTTAATTGTATCGTCAAATGGACGGCACTTGGCGCAGTTTTTATTTATAATAATCGTTTAACATTCTCGATGGCTATCTAGGTTATCATTTTAAGTAAAGTTTATATAAATAAATATATATATATATATATATATATATATATATATATATATATATATGTATGTGTGTGTGTGTGTGTGTGTGTGTGTGTGTGTGTCTGTGTGTAGAAGTTTTAGAATAATAGTAAAGAATAAATAATAGTAGGAATAAAAGAAAAATGCTTTCGTGTTACGCAATTCCAATAGAATATATTTAATTTTAAGAAAACATCTAAACCGCTTAATCCTCCAATTATGATTTCTCACTACGACAGTTATTAGAATGAACAGATTTCAAGAACGATAAAAATAACATATAGAGGAGCATTAGATTCAAAATAACGAACATAGAAGCAAAATTTTCCTGTCCATCAGACCAGGTGAAAAAGTTCCCTAAGCATGCCTCAATTAACATATTAAAAGTCGAAAGTATCTCTGCCATCCCAAAATTTGTTGAAATTTGAGATATCCGGCTGGATCTAGTAAATTAGGCCACTCTGTATCGTTGTAAACGTGTCGTAGTACCGTTTTTCGGCTGTAACTATTTAAATATTGAATTTATCAAAAGAGGTTTCAAACAAAAGTTGTAGAACGGAGAATTTTAATAAAACTGTATACTAAAATTTTCATAAGATCTTAAATAAACATGAGAATGATTTGATTCTAATCGAAGGTGAATACTCAATAAAGTACTATTTGTGGATAACTTTATCAAGTTTAACATAAAAATCTGTTTTTGTTAACTTTTTACAAACAAGTGCGCTGACACATTTTACAAACATTACTCTCACAAAACTCAGTCAAAAATTAAAATTTACGTAAAACTGATATCACCATATAAAAGTAAATCTTTTCCCTAATTATTTCTTCTGTTTAATATTTAATTTCATAAAATGTTACTAAGTTATGACTGTTTTTTTTTTTTACTTAATTTAAGTCTCAAAATACCTTTTTTGAAATATAATGATTTTAAAATTACTAATATTTAAGAAACGACAATATATTTTGTTACGAAATTTATTAAATTCATAAATAATCACCTTAAGAATATACTCACACAGTTGTTTTTCGATTTTTTGGATTTCGTTTTTATTTATAGGCCTTTGATTATCAAACTATAATATATAATATATTGATAATACTTCGACTTGACAACATTGTACAACAATATGTTATTTCTAAATGTAGCAAATTCTTTTAAATTTACTAAAGATTATTTTTTTAGGTATCATTTATCGATGGCATTTTGATTTTTTGCAGTATCTATCGTAGATAAAAAATAATAGGTATTTTTTTTATCGCGCGCGCGTGTTGAAACTGTGCCGCTGGCTACCTCATATCTCTCTGCATAAGCAGTATATAGAGCGCAACTGTTTATTGCGCTAGCTCGTTTATCTTTGAGCTGATCACAATGCGTCCATAAATCTTTTTGAGCAGAACTTTCCGCTCTATATTTTTGACAAGAATATTTTTTCTGTAAGATCGATATTTAACTACTTACAGCCAAAATAGTGAAAAAACATGTTTCTTAAATTTTATTTTGTTTATAAACAAATGTCGGAATGGTAGTGAGGCTCTCGACTTTTGTATGTTAATTGAGGTATGCTTAGGGACCTTTTCCACCTGGGTGATTATTAAAGCTATTTTTTGTAATTAACTAATTTTTTTACCACTTTCTAGTCACTAATCGACTATAGCCAATTTTTTGATTTAAAATTTTCCCCACGTATCCATAAGGATTCATCATATTGAATTAGTTTTTTACCCTAGTTTACACTTTGATTCAACGCCAATATTGAATCAATATCGTTTTCTTTTACCTGATCACTATTTCAGCCAAAATAATGGATTTTGTTCCTTGTGGGTGTAAGTATAATTACAATTTGTATGTACGAAGAAAGATTTAGAGGACCGGTTGTTCACAATAAACAATAAGCTTAGATGCAATAAGGTTGATCTTTTTCTATAAGCTACTAATATCAGCATAGAAAACTGAGTCACAGTCAGGAATACAGGCAGAATAATCCCTTCAAAACCATAAAAGTACCAAGAATTTCGTAATTCTTCAGGTCCTTACGTTCTTACCATTAATTCAATGAGCATGTAACGAACACAAAAAAACCTTGGAGAAGAAGGAGCCAAGAACAGACGAAATGTGTGGTTCTTCTTAATTGAAGAAAACGATAAAAGAATTTTTTTAAAACTTAAAATTTTGTCCTATCTATAATCTTCTGTAGACTACAAGATTTCAATACGACACAAAATTCGGGAGATCGAGTAATATTTACCGAGAATTAGATAAGCCTATTGCTAATCAACGGTTTTTTTATTGATAAGCGCAAACATAAAAGTGATCAAAAAGTGACGCAACCTTATGGAAAAATATTTCCTGCTTTTTTGAAGGTTTAATTGAGGAAAAATGGGTAACACAATATTCATTTTCAGAGAATATTCATTTTCTCCCACATGTAATGTAATAATGTAATGCAATATAATATCCCAGACCCAGAATGCCTTCACAAGAAAGTACGGTGTGGATCGACCAAACAAATCCTCCATCAAGTGGCTGCACGACAAGATCCAAGTGACAGGGAATGTGACAGGTGCAACCTAAAACGGTTGACCGAAAGTGATAACACCAGAAAAGTTGATCGACGTGCAAGCTGCACATTCTGTTAGTCTGTGCGACGCCTATCTAGCCAATCTTACCTCTCCGTTGGTAGTCCCATACGGTATTGCACAAGTGTTTAAAGATGCATCCGTACAGAATTCGTGTTGTTACCTGCAGATAAGGAAAACGTGTACCTATCGGTTAGCAGTTCATGTCAGCTGTAACGCCGATAGGGAAGAACTCGATTGGTCTTCGTCTGACGAGGCGTGGTTCCACTTGATGGATAAGGGAATGCACAGAATTCACGTATTTGGGGTACGAAAAATCCACATCAGCTGTACGGAAAAAAGTGGGTGTTTGGTGTGCGATCTCACGTAATCTTTATGACATCATTCATGGCACAGTGAACAGTAAGTGTTACATACAGATGGTGCAACGATTTGTAAACACTATACCTGCAGACCGGCTATAGTACACGTGATTCCAGCACGACAATGCTACGGCTTATACAGCCAACAACACTATGACTTTCTTGGATTAGTGTTTTCACGGACAAGTGATTTCGAAGGGGTTTTGGCACCCTCGGTCTCCTGATTTATCTCCTCTTGACTTTTTCTTGTGGGGATACCTTAAGGATGCTGCTTACAAAACTCATCCTCACACCATTCTCGAATTGCAGAGCAAAATTAATAATGTGTTGCTGCAATTCCTCAACGAACGGTTCAACATATGTTTAAGAGCACGCAACGTCGTATTCAATTATGTGAACGCATAATGAAGGCCACTTTCAACAACTATTGTTACTTACTCATTTTTCCATAAGATTGCTTCACGTTTTGAACACCCTACTATAAAACAAACTGTTTTTCCTCAAGGTACTAAAGATTCATCCGAGGACAGACTCGGGTTTCCTAAAGGAAAATCTTCGTTCGATCACGGAGTTATGTGGTGAGAGGGAAGTATCCAACCGAATAATAAATGGCTGCATGCCAGACCCCACTAGAAGGTACCCGAAATATTACTCGGGCCTGAAAGTTTTCTTTTGCTTTAGGTATCCTTTGTACCGTAAACGAATTAAGAAGAAATGAAACTAGACTACAGTTTTTTCTGTATTACAAATTCTTTTCCTTGTTTTTCTTTTGTATACTCACCTTATTTTTGAACAGCTTGTACTACCCCTAAGTACGAAAATTGGAAATGGAACCCGATTATATTTAATAAAGTAATGGTAATTCTGTCATAGTTATGGAAATGAGTTATTTTAAATACTTTCTGACAATCGTAAAGACAATCTGAAATCAGATTTAGGTCGCGTAGATGCAGTTTTTACAAAGAGTTCAAAGAAGCAGAAAAACATATTATGAACGACGAAAGATTCTTATGCCTGGAAAACTAATTAATATAAAAATAAATGGGAAGGACTTTGATGAGAACTGATTATGATAAACGGTAGGTAAAACTTGAGTCGAATTCACAGAGGATGGATAAATATAGGTCGTTGATGTCAGTGATAGATTATATTTATGAAGAGATCTAATTAACAAGAAGGAATACATTGAAGGAGATCAGTGTACACATTCAGTAACACCAACTATAAATTTTATTTTCCAGTACCTCCGTAAAATCAACAGCCGAACGTGTTACGGCTGTATAATTTATGCTAGTATTAGAATAAAAGACGTCAAATATACAGAATGTAGTACGTTAAAAACAACTTTGTGTAGCAGTGTAAAAATGTTTTGCATAATTCCTGTGTTCCTGCATAAACAAACGCGGCACAAATGACTATTAACAGTACAGTTATTCTGATAAGATTCAGTTGACAATGCAGGCATAAAACTCATGTTTTCGTTTTTTAATAGTTCTGAAATATATTCGTTAATTTAATGATCGGAAAATTCTATTCTAATAATCGGAAAATTAGTTTATTATTAATAACACTTTTATTGTAATTTCACATTTAATTTAGCTAATCAATATTTAATTAAAGTTCTTTATTTGCCGTTCTATATAGTACATACTTTTTTTAATCCTGTCAGATTGTTTTCTAATTCTACAAAACTACGTAGACAATGCTACTTGAAATCTCAAAAAAGAAAGAAAAAAAATACAATTATTGAGATATATTAAAAAAAATACAGACCCCCGTGAAAGGGTGTACTACTTCAGGAATTCATTCTAAATATTAAAATAAAGAAAAAATTCCATTTAAACATAAATCTGAAAGATTATAATGTTTTCTAGTTATGGCGCCGAAATACTTTTCAAAAATTTCTATTATAAATATTAGCCTAGTGAATTTTTGTTAATATTAATTACGGAGCGAATTTTATGGTTTTAATCGTATTTTGAATTAAAATTTAAAAAAAAACAGTTCCCAATTTGTAACTTTATTATTATTCGAGACTTTTTTTTAATTAATGCTCGATAGAAAGCTGTCAAAAAAATTATTTTTTTCAATATTTAGTAAATAAACTTTTTTTAAATTGCAATGTACTTAAGAACCTAACTAATCCAGTTTTCAAAGAACTTAATTTTGAACATACTGATGCAGATAAAACTAAAAGCCAAATAAATAAGTTTTAAAAATCAGCTTTTATTGAAAAAAAAAAAAACACAAAGACAAAAAAGAAATGATCAGTTTCTTAATCTAATAAAAAAACATAACTACAGACATTTAAAACATTCAAAAATATTTAATTCAGTATAAATTAAAAAAAGACGATGTTCACAATGTTCTAAATTATTTTTGTAAAAACTAGTCCAACACATACAATATTAAAGGAAACTCTCCTAATATTATTATGTTTATTCATAAGCCTTTTTTTTGTCTGCAGACAATAACTAATGAGATTTAAATCAAGGAACCTTAGAGCTCAATTAGTTGGACCTTCTTGCCAATGAATCTGTTCGGATATGTTAAGTTTTTTAATTCATTATATTTACATAAATTTATTCAAAATAATATTTTCTACAGATTTTTCTATCCACGTCTATTAGCAATTTTACTAAGTTTATGGACTCAAAATATAAAAAGATCGTCGTTTTACAGTTTCAGACGGTCAATCTTCGATTTCAATAATCTTTTTTAAAGTTTTTGATAGTATTGAGCTCTGGCTTTAAAAGATTTATCGGAAAATAAATAAGATACAGCCTTGGAACAGTTTTTAAAATCTTCAAATAAAATTACACTTAAAACAAGAAAACGTTTCTCCCAAAGGATTTCTATAGAATTTCAGTATCTATTAATTTATTTTTATACTTGGTATAAATTTACAAAATCATAACTGAAGAAAAAATCGTTTTTCGATCTACGTTAATTGACCTTTTTTTCTTTATTTTGCCTTGTAGAATGCATTTCTAAAGTACATCTGTTTCTCGTGGAACATTCTGTGGAAGGTACTTATTTTTTTTTAATAAACTATCTTTAATTTAAAAAATAAGTATTAATTATTTTACTGTATTTTTAGAACTAAATAAATAATTTACGTTAATATAAATACAAGTAGTATGCTTGTATATGTATATATATATATATATATATATATATGGAATTTATTTCCCAATGTAATTTAAATTATAAAATAAAATTATAATCAAGATGAAAACGATAAGAACACTAATCACTATCGCTTTAAAGGAAAGGCAGCAGTTTAACCTGGAAATACTAGTTTCATTGCTGTCTCTTCGCAGCAGGTGGTGCATATAAAGAGACTTTTAAAATCCTACACACCTACACAACCAATCTTTGTAGAAAGTAATTAGGCCTTCTATTTGAAAACTAATATTGCTTCCACCTCGTTTCTATATATATATTTTCTATTAATATTTGTATTTTATATATAAATATATATTTTTTCTTTAGCCTTATATGTTTTATCTTTGATTTACTTAATATGTTTTTCTATTACAACCTCGGTCATTCATTTACATTTCCAAGGCAATCAGTAATTAATTTAAATCATTAAAATTAAATTAGTAATAATTATTTTTTAAATATTAAAACCGCTGATACGTTAATGAACGTAATTATGGGGTACACTAAACTCGGTAAAATATTATTTCAGGGATATTTCAAATCTAAACTGACAGTCGATTGGTTAATGCAAGTAAACAGATTCCCATTGCAATAAGGCATATATACAGTAATCTGCAGCAATTTTTGCTGACGCTGAGCGACGATCTTTTCTGATTTCATCATCGACGCGTTTCAACAAGTCCTCGGTGTTTATCGAGGGCTTCCTCGAACGTTCTTCATCATGTACATTAATTCTGTTATTTGTAAACATTTCTCACCATTTTCGAAACTTTCTTTCTTTCATTACATTATTCCCGTACACAGCAACCAACTGCCTATGAATTTCAGCCGGCTTAACGTTTTGATGATTAAAAAACATATGACTCCATGTATTTGACAGTCGGCGGCACCATCGATTTTCCTATACATTTTATAACGTTATAACTCATACGTAATCAAAGATATTACAACGAGACAACTTACAGACAAAAATGCAGCGTGTACATTATTAGTGAGGCCACGTACGACACAGGTTTGGCAACCTTAAGGAGATAAATTTCCTTGCCGTCTTTACTTTAGAGATATCCCTCGTATTTATGACCCTCCCGTAAGTTGGGAGCGCCATGAAATATTTGGCAGGAAATTTCAAGAGGGATATACAGATAGCGTATTAAGATGTGAGAGAAAAGGTGACGTTCAATTGTAACTGGTATACTCGTTCAAATCTTTGAAAAAATTCCGAGTGATAAATATTGTTTCACGATTTCTGAATTTTCAAATGAATCTCTATAAATTTGAAAAAGTTACTTTATAGGTTCCTGATATACTGGATTTTCATTCGGTCCACGCAAAAAGGATACCAAAACAATGAAGATTAAGAAAACCTAAAAAATGGTCAGACATTGACATTCCTTGATATTTACAAAAATGAGATGACTATCTCGATAGAATTGTGTCTAGAAGCAAGAAATAGTCTGAGGTTATGAAAATAAAGGCTAAGAAACAGTTCAAAAAGTGGGTAAATAGTTGTTTACCTAACAAGAACAATTTAAAACAGTTACAATCAAAATGAAAAATGAGGCTTAAAATGTTTTAGGATTGAAGGGAATTTTTCTGATAGAATTCATGTAACCTGGAATTAAAATAACGTTTAAAGTTAATTATGAAATGCTGAGAAAGCTTCCATGGTCATTCCAAAACTAATCGCACGAGATGCTGATAAGGGAGTTCCAACAATGCGGAGTGTCACTCAGCAGCTTGCAGAAATTCGAACAATTTAAGTGGTTCTTGCTTTCTTTAGCCAGGATTTGATCCCGAGTGACTAAACTTTTTAATCGAGGTGTTTAATCAGACGTTCATATTGGCGGATCATCATCAAACGTAAAACTTACAGTTGTAACGGTTAGTCGCTGTAAATATTTTTAAATTTACATTAAGCTTTATTTTCCGATAATTTTAAATTCATTGTAAGCAATTTCTAATAAAACATCAGAAGAATCGGTAGCAAGGCATTCTGGGTGCGAGAAATCGAACTAATCGTGATAATAATAGAAATAATACCCGCGAATAGCGCGATTCTAGCTTGCAATTTTCGTGGATTTAGGTGTTTTAATTATTAAGAATCGTAACGCGATAATTTTTTCCAACGAATCGTCGATTTTCTCTTTTTATTAAATATATAAAAACCTATTTAAATATTTACTCTTATATAAGTTTTATGTTGATGTGAATATTAATTTTACCATTACCAATGCGTGTATTTCATACATCCTTAACCGATTACAACAATATAGAACGTTTGGATTCCTGTGCGTTCACGATTATTGGGTTTGCCTAAAATGTAGACGATGAAGGATGTTCAAAAACTCATCAAGAAAATACTACACGATCCAGCAATGCAGTTTTTTGCAGTATCTCATCCCACCATTAATGAGAGGCCAATTCCCCCTGACCTTGAAATTCCACTTACTGTAGTACAATGTCTGAGTCTTCTGATAGCAGGGCGATCGAACGAGTAAAATATTTCTTTAGACCATTGCTATGTAGTTGCAACACACATCTTATTTAATCGGGAAAATCTTTTTAAATGTTGAAAGAATATATTTTGTTTCGACAGGATGTGCCATGAAACTTATTTATTTTAAAAGCGTATCGTATCCCAAACCTTGCATTAATTCATATACAGATCCCTATACTTACATAAGATTTTCATTATATTTATCACGCTTCCAGTAATACAGTCACATCTCTTTTCAAACAAGCAGTACAAGTTCAATTGAATTTAATTAGTGTAAAGAGTAGTAATTCGCTTTATAAATAAACTATAATTTATATCTGTGTGCGCATCAGAATTCATCGGCTGATTATCAAATCCCCAAGAATTTCCAAGAGATATTTTTTTTTATACATTTATTATTATTTCCTTAATAATAAATTCTATACCACTTTTTTTATAGTAATAACAGGGTGTTGCTAAGAAACACATCTGTTAACTAACAGCCTTTTTTAGTAAAGATAATTATTATTAATTATTTTTATGGTCATTTCAACTTGCTTTTTAATATGAAATTAGATGAAAAAAGGAAAATAAAAGAAATAAGTAACAATCGAAAATAAAATATTAAAGATTTTAAGATTTGCTGATAATACAATCCTTTAGACTAAAATTAGTTCTAAGATAAAAGGTTTAGGGATATGAATTCATTGCTTGGCGACAATGTAGTAAGATAATTACTAAAATAAACTTAAAACAATAATTTAAATTTAAAAAATTCATATTTTAAAACATTCTTAAATTTTTATTTTTTAAAAATCGGGTCAAAATTAAAACCAAACAGTTTCTAGAAAAGTATACACCATGATTTGGCGCCAACCTCAACAAGCCGACATTTAAAAAAAAAATTAAAAAACATTTATTTATCATTTAATTTTACTTATTTTTTTTAAAGTTGTTTTATTTTTTAAAGGTTTATTTTATTCTACACTTTTTAGTTTTAGTTTTGATCAGGAATAAAATTACTAGGAGAAGACCAGAGGTATTTAGTCCATAAAATAAAAAAATAACCGTCATAATCAATGCGATTAGTATTAAGTAAATCTCGAACATGAATTATAAAAATACATACAATCGAACTGAGAATCTCATTCTTATTTACCAATGAAGTAAGGAAAACATGAAATGAAACATCGATAACAGGATAAACAGGGTTTATTAATATAGTATTACAAGAAAGTAATGATAATTTGATGGAATACGAAATAACGGTATTTTAAAACGAATCGGAAAACATACATCTACATCAGAGTTCTTGTTAAAAGAACACGGTCGGTGGAGCATTTATTTTTAGGTTTGCAGACTCAATACACTGAAATTGATTGTAGAAGTGCGGATTGAGAAAACAATAAAGGAAGATGGTATTATAATAAATAAAAACAGATAATTAAGAATGTAGGATGTATAATAAAGTTAAAATAATAAGTAGAATGGAAAAAATGAAAAACTGCATCAAACTATCAAATTACAATATAATATATGCTAATTTTATGTTTATAATATGTAATAACTGAACTGTTTAACCAGATTTGCTATCTGAGTAATTAAAAAAAATTCTGGTAAGAATAACAAAAACGATATGAAGAGCGGTTCGGATAAAAATAAAGACCGGAAAAGTAATAAAAATATATATCGATTTGATTAATTAGAAAATAAATTGAGTAAAAAGAGGGCATAGGTTTAATAATTAATCTTATATATTTCCTCTTTTTACGTAATAAAGTATTAGAAGAACCGTTAGTGTTTATTTGCGTTCGTTCGGTTAGGTTGCGCTGAACCGGTCCAATAATTTAATTTTATCCGTTCAGCGCTAGCAACATAAAAACAGAACTGGTAATGACATTAATTTTTTAATTTATTTATCCAGTTATAATGACCGTTATCATAATGTTCCTATCAACATAAAATACTAAAAAAAATCTGTATCCTTAAAAAACTCAATCTATACCTAAAAGTTTCACCACACTACGTTAACAGCTGTTCATCACCTTAATGTAATTTATAAAATATATTTACAAATGCTTCGCAAAAATATATTAAGAACGAAATTTTATGGCTTTAATAATATACCCACGTTTACAAATCTTTCTTATGTTCAGGAAATAACTGTGAATTCATTTTTGATTTTTTTTAAAGGTTTTTTTTTAATATTCGTTCTACTATAACTGTTGACTAACCCTGAAAACATTGAAGAGTAATAATAAATCATAAAAAAGATTAAAAGAAAAGCGTCTAATTTTTCCTACTTATAAATATTAAAAAAATAATAACTGAATCATTTATCGTACACGATTACTTATTAATATTTGTAACAAATCGGTTAAAAAAAAATTGTCGATTAAAACTTGTCATGGGAAGATATAAACACGAAATTGAATTACAGACGCAAAAACTTGAGGATTTTTGTGCCCAGTTCATACCTTTTATTATATCTTCAAATTATTTTTGGGCATTAATGCTCTAACAAGAGACAGAATTTTACAACCGAGAAATTTTTTACCTCAAGAATACAAAACTTTAGCATGATTTTGAGATCTCTATGGATGGTTGATACAATATATAACAGATAGCTATTCTGCGATCAAGCGATATTACCGAAACCTAAAGTGTTTATTACATAAACAATAGCTAGTTATTAATCTTTCTGACCAGATATTTTATTCATAGACAATTATGATCAGAACAGAATTATTAATCCACAGTTAACTGTATTATCCTTAGCTAAAGATCTTATCATAAGGGTGAGTATATAACAAGAATACAATTCCCTCAACACATCATAGTTAAATATTTGTTATAGCAGAGAAACTGTGTATCGATTCGGATCCAATAAAGGGCTAATAAGGGAATCGATTAAATCTTTCCGTTTTGAGAAAAAAATAAAATTATTCCCTTGTTTTACTCAACGTCTCAGTCGTGTGGAATTAAATGTAGCTTGACGACATACTTTCATCGATCATACGCGGGTAAGGTGATGATTCAATAAGAGATAAAGAGGGGATAATTGATTGACACAGTTCGAAACAAGGTTAAAATTTTTGAGTTTAATGAATGCTGATTATCTAAATCGATACTTGACAATCTCAATAAAAAGCAGTCTTTGACTTTTTATACCGTCCATTAAAGCCTCTTTTTGACCCATAGCTGTACCCAGTTAAGAAGTACGAATTATCCATTTTCTGTTGAACATTTTCTTAACGCGAGTCAGACGGTAATTTGACATTCTTCACGATAGCTAGTGTAGCTTCGTGGCAGAGCCAGTACATACTTGGATTTTTTCTAATAAAGTAAAAATGGATTTCATTTAGATCATATTGTTTTGTTACACTACGGGTTCTTTAGATCAGGGTATACTTTTAAATAATGACAAACAAAAAATGATGGATGAAATTTCAGCAAATATTTATTAAATTTTTTGGTGCTGAATTATTTATTAGTGTGATCTTCATTATTGTTTTACTTATTTTAGTAAAATAGTTGGGAATGTATAATGTATAAATTCTGGGAATAAGTATAGCTTCATAAGACAACAGTATCCATGTCAAATAAGTGTGAATTCTGTGGATAAACGTATCTTTTTAAATAAAAAAAATTATGCAATAATTAAAATAGTCAAGAAGGAGAAATGCATCTTAAATAGGAGTTTACTGATTTAGTTTTTTAAATGTTTAATTAATTTAATATATAGATTTAAAGCCTGTACATGAGGGAGAATACTGTATGAATCTTTATTTTGCTGTGTGAAAATTGTCAAAAATAACCGGGATTATATATCAGAACCTTCCAGATGAAAGGTGAAGGCGTTACCCCAGTCCACCATGAATTTTGCAATAATGTATGAATAAATCGCTTAATTTTTCGCAAAATAAAGAAAGTGCAATATTACGTATACATTTAAATCAATAATTAATCTTTAAAATCGCTGCTATCTTTAAAAAAGCAATGTCATCCGTAACAAACATGAAACGATTTGTAATGCAGTGAAGTAGAATTCTATAATTATTTTAATTAATTAATATAATCTATAATTTTATTATCACTTTGTTTCATTCAATTTATTACACAATATATAAATAATGTATTAGCAAAACATATTTTTATCAATTTTAATATCGTATACAGTTATTTTTTTAACTTTAATGATCCAAATTAAGGGATGAAAAACTGTACTTTTTGATTTTTTAATAATTAACCTATTGATGACGGCTAATGTAAAATGCTCAGATAAAAATAAAATTAGTAATTTTCTCGAATGATAAAATGTTAAACAAATATTGAAAGAATTAATGGTTAATGTATATGAGAGTGAAACAAATTTTTAGAAAACAAATTTAATAATATCACAAATTTATAATTTTTGTAAATGTTTTTACTACGTTTTTCTGTAAATAAAAATAAAAACACTTATTTTACAATTCCATTTTCTTATTACTGAAAAATAGATATGGACATTAAAATGCATAGAAAAAGAAACTTTTTCGAGAGTACGAGTATTTAATAGAAAGAAAATCCAATTATATTGTTTTCTCGTGATTAATAATAAAAATAATAAATATATCAAAAAAAAACTTAGCTGTATGAAAATTATCGGTAAAAATTATACACAATAATTAAATATTACATCAAATTTGTAAAAATATATTTTAAATTTATAAATAAAATTAAAATATTCGAAAGGGTTTACTAACGTGTGTGATAAAACTAATACTCCTATGTAAAATTATGTTTACAATATGGCAAAAACATCGAAAGTTAACATAAAGATCTAATGGTTTTAAATTCTCTAAACTTTACAATCTGTTGGCGTACAGTATCATTATTTTTTAGAAAAAAACTAATTTTACCATTTGATTTACGTAACATTTGAACTATTGTTTTTTTCTTTTTAATCTTATAAATGGTTTTCCATAACGTAACACTGGAATGTGTCCGATTCAAGTTTTTTTACCTAATATATTTTGCAACTTTATAATTAATAATTTCACGTCTAACTTTCAAATTCAAGGCTTTTTTTCTTAGTGGAACATATTTTATGAATTCCAAAGTAATCGCAAAAAAATAAATAAAAATAGAATGGAATTTTTATAATAGTAAATATAAACTATTTCTACTCGAGGAAAGTGAAATTTGCGCACTGTAATTAGTAACCATTAATTTTAAAAAAAAAGTGAAGTTGAAAAACAATATAGAAAATAGTGAAATATAGAAACAGGAAAAGCAGAAAGGAAAAGAATAAAGATATTTTAAATGCGGTGTTGGAGAACATAAAGAATTAGGTGGAACGAAAAATTTGAAATCGTAAGACGAACCGGACAGGAAAAAAATTTGCATATGAATTGTTTATTAAGATTTTATAAACGACCACTATCTATTAAGGAAGAGAAGAATTACTTACAATTTTGAGATCATCAAAAATAAATTTTCTTAAAAATTATTAATTTAAAATAGTAATTTCCAGTATCTTCCTGGGAACAACGAAACTGTACGTAAGTATGCTTGAATGTATCCATTTGTTTAGTAATTTTGTTTCTATTAGTTTCTTGGATGAATTTTTATAGTAATACTCAAAATTGTATCGATCTTAAGTCCCTCAGATTAATATTTACGGAAAATTATTAGATAATGTGAACTTCTTTAAGTTTAGCAGTCAATTTTCCAACTTGACTTAAAAATTATAAGTAAATAAAGATGTTTTTAAAATCGTTTGGACCGTTTTTAAGAAACAAAATTTGAAAATTTCGAATCTTTTAAAAATAATAGTTTTGTAAAGGTACTGTAAATATTGTGTGTGTAATAAATAAAATTATACATAAAAACTGCGTATTCAATTTTACCAACAGCCGTTTACAAATTTAATCAAAATCACACGAACGGTTTTTGAAGAATTAACCATTAATCTGCTCAAAGGCGGTCATGAAATCAACAATTTCTATGAAAATCACGTAACTTACGTCTGAATTTTCAAATCGATTAATTTTGAATTTCTTGGTATCATAATTCTAGAGCTAAAAGAAATCTAGGGTAATTTTTTATTGGTTGTAAATTTTTTAGTAAAATCTTTTTTAGTTTCTTCTATTTAACATAGTAAACGTGTTACTTTACGTTTACTAAAACTTTTTTTGGTACATTTAAATATATAATGATAATTTTACAACAAAACTTCATTATAAATTACCCCCATCCCAAAAAAGAAATCTTAGGTAAATTTTTTCATGTATAATTATTTTTCCATTAAATACGTAAAATAAATAACCGATGCCAGGAAAGTATTACAACTTTGTTATTAGAATTTTACGGAGTAAAAAACAATATTCAGCAATTTAATTAGAATATAAATTAAATATTTTAACGAACTGATGAAGTAAGCGCAATAAATTAAACATGTTTGACTCCAGTTTTAAAACTTGACGATAGTAAGTTTAGTCATAATATTGACTTTATATGAAAAAGCATGCGTAATTAATTAATTAATTTATATATATATATATATATATAAAGTTAATATATAAATTATAAAATTATATAAATAAGGAAACATAATTTTTTTATTATCATAATTTTTTTATTTTATTGTTAATCTTTTAGAAACTTCTGTTGCAATGTAGTCAATAAGAAAGGATGAACTCGTTATTTTATAGCGGTTAGTATGACATCAAGAAGTCTCTATATTAACGATATAATGTCCTGTATGCGTAAATACGAGTTCCCAAACTAACGGCTCCCACATAAAAAAAGGTTATTGATACTAGACAAATAATATTTTTATATACATGTGTATATAAATCTATTTTTGTCCTTACGTACGAATACAAGCGGGAAGCTCACTCACGCGTACACACAAGCTCATTCATAAACTAACAGTCACTAATTTAAATAGGGTTAACATGTAGCTGCAAAAGAAAAGAATTAAAACAAGTTCTAATTGAAAAATACAATTAAAAGATTTATATATTAATATGTAAATATACATACTTGTATTTCAAGGAGTTAAAATAGATAATTAATATTCAATTATTCTTAAATTTCTAAAGTAATATTTCTTATTAATTTCTCAAACATGGTACCACTGATATGTTAAATAAATAAATTAACAATTAATATAATCCATCGTACCGGCACGTTGGTACGTTCTTTAGACCTTTCGACTTACTTGGAAGTCATCATCAGAAGTTAAAATTAATGCATTAAAGTCAAAGTTTAAAAGTCATAGTTAAAATGTAAAAACAGTCATAACTGTCCAGGTCCTACTAGTATACTCGTTTTATTTTATTAGTAGGACTAGATTAAACTAGTAGGATCGGGTCAGTCATGAGTGTTTTTAAATTTTATCTATGTTTTTAAACTTTGACTTTAATGCGTTAATTTTAACTTCTGATGATGGCTTCCAAGTAAGTCGAAAGATCTAAAGAACGTATCAACGTGCTGGTAAGGTGAATTATATTAATTGTTAATTAATTTATTTTTTATTGTAATGATTGTTATTTATTCATTTACTGATGTACAGAATTATAATCAAATTATTTTATTTTCTTGTTTTTTTTTTTTTTTTATTATACTTTTCATTACAACTTTATATAAACTTACCTTTCTATTAATCAACTCGTTATTAAAGTTAATGGGGGTTATTTCTATAAAAGTTATTAAGTTATAATATTATCATAAATTTTTATTTTTAACTTATTCTATATCGTAATTAATGTTTTATTATTTTACTTCTATTATGTTATTACAAATAAATTTATTATATTATTACTAATTAAATATTTAAAAAAAAGAGAAATAATCTAAACTTAATTATCTTATTTTTTAACCGCAGGCGGTGGTTTCGTGTTGATATTACCAGAATTCAACGCTAAACGGTCTTCTATTTTCTGCTAGTGTTGGAATTACCAACTTAAATAGGATATTGATTCTTAAATACTTAAATAACTAAGAAACATAAGCGTATCTAATGTTTTATTTTTAAAAGTGGGTTATCTTATTTTCTTTAAAGGCAATAAATATTTATATATATTATTTTAATTTTATTTTGAAAACTTGTTAAGTCGCCGGGCAAATAAGTTTGTAAATAATTTGATCTGAATTTATATTTACAACTATAGTCTAAATATTATAATAAAAGTATATCTTTTAATAGTTTTTAATGTCGTTATAAATAACAAAAAATATAAAAATAAATAAATAAATAATAAGCAAATGAAAGTAGTACATTAAATTAGTTATATATATATGTGTGTGTGTGTGTGTGTGTGTGTGTGTGTGTGTGTGTGTGTGTGTGTGTGTGTGTGTGTGTGTGTGTGTGTGTGTGTGTGTGCGTGCGTGTGTGTGTGTGTTATTCAAAAGCGTACTATAATTGTACTTATTTATTTTTTATTATTAATCCTGGGATAATTCTCGCAATAGACCTACTTAAAATTTTTTAGCGGAAATAAATATTCTTATTATTTGTTTTTGTTTATTTAATTTTCGTTTGTTTTTATTTACCTGTAGTGGTGTCTGTGTTTCTAGACGGGAATCGGCGGTTTGTAACACGAGTTACTCGATCGTTTGAGTCGGTCAATCCTAGGCGTACAACGCGATTCTATATTCTTCACAGAGTCGGACACAAAATATACTGGAATCCATTGTCGGAGTCGTCCTTGAAATCAGCTGATTACGAGCACCTGCACCAGCTGATGACTGCCAGGAAGCACAAGCACGACTGAATACAAGTTTAAGACCGACCGCGAAGCCAATGAACTTAGCGGTCGAATCACTGTTGACACCTGACGGGAATTCTTCTTCGGCATCCGGGAAATTTTAAGCGATTCATCAGTTGCATCACTGATGTTACAGCTTTGTTCGGAGTGAAAGTGCGAATATGTACTGGTGTTCTACTTAAAAATCGATTTATATGTATTAAATAAACGTTAATTAAAAAGATTTATTTAATTAAATTATTAGTATAAGTTTATTTAAAACCGCACTAAACCGGTTAAATGTTAAATTTCAATCGAAAACTAATGTTATTTTTTTCTTTTCAGTTTTATAAATTCGGTCATAAACCCAGTACAACTTAAGTCTAAAAGTAGGTTATATACCAGGCCGTGTAAATATACTTTCAACAGAATTCATTTATTTTCTACGAATTAAGGAAAAATAATGAAAGCGGTACCAATAATTTAAAAAAAAAAAATGTACGTATTAAATAATACCGGATAAATTACCCATTGTTCGTCAGTTTATTATTATATGAATCATACGCCTTAAAATTTATTCTCGTTAGAATCATTATTTACGGTTAAACTTTTTCAATACAATTTTATTTTAAACACACAAATAATCTAAATATTTAATAAATAGATAAAGCGTAAACTTTTTTTTTAAATGTAGAATAAAAGATGAAAGCTCTTGATAAAATGTTTTAAACAAAGGTCTATAAAAAAAGTCCAATTCATCTTTGAAAGCTAAGTCTTTTAATTTAAATTCTCCCCGTGAACGAAAGTGTAAACAAATTTTTAACATAAAAATAAATCTGTTTGTAAAATTAATATTTATTTATTTACTCCAGAAAAAACAGGCGCCCAGTTACAATCGCTTGATGTTAGATAAATTTTGTAGCGTGTGAAAAATGATCCAAGCGTGACCCGAGGGTTCAAACTCCGGACCTTCTTTTGAAATAGACAAATAATATTAAAACATATCGTTCCAGAAGTTTTCTTTAAAATACATTCCTCAGTAAAACTATTTTAAAATATTTTTTTTTAATATCATAGATTACATTATAATGTTATGCGATATAATATCAACAAACAGATAATTTTACATCATTATAGTTTACGTTATACAATAGAATCAAGATAAATGATATTAAAATTATTGCATAAAAACAGGTTTGATAATTTGGTAGTTTTTTGTTTAGCATGTTGTATTTAACGTTTGGAGGATAAATACGATCGTATAAGAAAAAATCCACAAATTCCTTTTAAAGTGGAACCTAGGACTTTGAACTTACCAATAAGCAATTTTAATGAATGAGCATCAGGATTACAGTATTTATTTACATTCAGTAAGTCTTTTTAAATACGTAAAATGTATAAATGATGGATTTTATATAGGCCTAAAAATATATATTAAGTAAATTTATTTTTTAGTAAATATATGATAAAACTTTAAAAGACGTAAGCTTATATAACTATTGTTTTAATATGTACCAAAATAAATAAAAATAAACAGAGATTTTAATGTGTGGTTTGTACAGTTGCGCATAGAACGGCTCAAAAGTCAGTTTTAATGAAAAGATTACTTCCTGTGGTAAAAATTGGACGGATTAAACAATAAAATATTCCTTGATTTAATAATTAATTTTGTAGTGAATAAGTATAGGAAGCTGAATACGTATAGGAAGCTGAAAACTATCAACAAAGACTTTGAAGGTGAAATAAATCTACCTACTCGAAAGTTGGTAAACTGTAAAAAATGTATAACTCGATCTCCCAGGGTAAATCCATAGACAATCTGGCTCATTCTCTTACTATTTTCAGGAGATGCTGCTTACGAAAAAAAAACACAGATGTCATTATAATACGCGAATATTAAATCTACCCATTTTAAACGAAATTCCCATTATATTATCAAGTTTGAGGTATGCAAGTTTAATTCTGAGATTTGACAGAGAAATAGTTGTGGAGATAAGAGATATCGGGTTTGGACGTAATACATTTATTTCCTATCCCTCGATCTTATCAGAGGTACCAATAAAGTACCCAGGTTTTAAAAGTTAATGATGACTTACATACCTCATTAAATCACTCGCTACAAATTTGTCTCGTTTAATTTCTTACTTTACTAGATAATTATATGATTTCAAAGTGGGTGCAAACCAATGGTCATATACAAGCGTTTTCATAAAAGACTACACAATAAAATTCAGTAGACAATTGGAAAGAAAGTTTATATTTAACACTAAGTAATTATCATAACATACTACATTATTCTTCAAAATAATTAGGCTTTTGTTATTGTTTATCGCAAAAATACACAATTGTAATGTAAAATATGACTTAATTTTACTAAAAAAAAAAAATGAAATTATGATGTTTAAAATATACAGAAAATACAGTAAAGAGCTTTAAAAACACTTATTTTTTGTCTTCAGTCATTTGACTGGTTTGATGCAGCTCTCCAAGATTCCCTATCTAGTGCGATATCTACTTCGATTCACAATAGTAGAAGTAATTCTAAGATCTGAGGCTGAGTTTTAAATTACAAAATATTTTTAATAAAAAAAAAGAAAATCACGTGCCCAAAAATACTTACCACTATGCGCAACCCCGCTTTTTTAGTTTATTAAATTACTTATAATTTAATAAACTAAAAACAAAACAGATAAAACAGAGATGAGAACAGAATGAAATGGAGAACAAAACAGATCAGAATGAGTAAAGTATACTGTAGCGGGTGAAAAGCGGGAAGTAAAGTTATAGATATTGTGTAAATCCCCACCACTTATAACTCTAAGCGTAATTACGATGAATCAAATCGGGTTATGTGATTGTAATAACTTAATCTACCAGATCGTAATTCACAATCGAAGTAATTCCAAGAGCTGAGGCTGAGTTTTAAATTTTATAGCGACTTACTTCAATTACAAAACGTATGGGAATTGTGAAAACTACGTTTGTTGATTTTCAAGCTTCTGTCACAAAAAAAACGGGCAACAGAAAATATACGGGCTCTGAGAAATTATTTTTAGGTAAATTCCTAAATTACCAATACGTATCTGATAACAGCAGATTACAGATATATAGGAACACTGACCCGATAAAAATACTTATCTAATAACCGTTGATATTGTTGTTAATGACGCCAGTTTTGAAAATTGTTTTAATATGGAGTCGAATAATACTCGTATATTGCGTTCAATAATTCCACACAAAATAAAATAAATATCAGAAACATCTGTAGAGACAGTAATTAGTCATACAAAATTATCGACTCTCTAGGAAAGAAAAGTACTTTGAGAAACTATAAAAACATTATTTTTTTATTCATTCAATTCATAAGCTCAAACTTTGTCGGTAGAAGCATGTAATAATTTTTTTTGTGTATCAAAAACGCCGTGTCTGGGTGTCTGGTCGGGATTCGATCTTTGCACCTTTCGGAAGAAAGACTGAGACGCCTTTCCAGGAATATAACTCTAGATTACACAAATACATTCACGTATATTAAAAAAATAAAGAAAAAAACACATATAGGCACTTCAAAAAATAATAAAAGCAACCCTTTTAAATGATATCATTGAATAAGGAATCATATTCAAGAAGAATTTACTTTTATTTGCAATTTTTAAATAAAGCATGTTAAACAGCAAGATCATCGAAAGAAAATATAGTATATATATTTACAAAGGTACTAAGTTTGAAAGAAAAAACTGTAATAATAACATGAAATGGCAATATTATTATTATTTCTCTTTTTAACTAAATTCTTAAAATGTTTTCCTAACCTTTATAACTGGGTGCTATTAACAAAGATCAACTATTATATTTCACAATTTTATGTAAAACCGGTAATAAAGTTTCAGTTTATATATCGTGATAATAAAGTATCTATTTGAAAGAACACAATTTAAAAATTTCATTGAAAAATAATCATAAAGTTTCTTTTTATAAAATGCTGTAAAAATTTTGACGACAGAAAATAATTGTTTAATACATTTTTAGCTCAAATATAAATTTCTAATTTAAATTTATTTGATATTTCGGTCACTTTTTTAAACTAAAGTCTACCCCAAAAGAAACAACGTTCTTTCGTGGTCAATGTTCGAGTTGAAATGCAGATGGATATGGGTCATGCTGCAGGATTGGATATTTCAGGTTTTAAAACATACACTTGGCAACGCGTCCGAAACAGCTTAATATGTTGGAAAAACCCGGAGTCGTACCAATAATATTTACTACTTATTTAATCCTTCTTATTACTTTAGATATAATCAGAATATTTTCTATTTCCTATTAAATTTACTCATAAAATTAACTTCCTTATAATGTTTTCTTTAAAAGACTGGTACCTATAAATTATCTACCCGTAACCAACCAAATATTTATTGTTAAGCGGTTATCTCTATTTATTTATTTATGAGTAATTGTTTCTGCGGAATTTTTCACATCTAATTTATATTTTATACGAAGAATCTTTAATTACACATGGACTTAGTGAAATTCATTGCCAATTTTTATAAAAAAAGAGGAAAGTAACAAAAAGGAAATTGTTTGCATTTGATAATTTTTTTTAACAATTACTCTTTTTAATCAAAATTAAGTGGGTAATTAAGTTTATAAGTAAAATTTTACGTCTTTTACGATCAAATTAAAAAATCGAATTTTACATTTTTATGTACAAAATTAAAGGTATACTATACACTACTTTTTGTTAATAAAAACTTACATTTACATTTACATTATACTTCAGTCATTAAAAAAGTTACTGCATTATTGTATTTTAATAAAGCAATAACTCACAATATGGAATTTCTGTTAAAATTCCATTACAGATACTTTTTACAGGACTGCTCAAGAGTATAATGTATTTAGGGTGTATGTATGTATGTATGTCGGATTAATCGGTTGACTGAGCACCGAGATCCGTCGTGTTTTGTTTTGCTTTGCGATAATACAGTTTTTGATACGGTTTTACGGTTGTTGTTACGGATTGTTTTACTGATTAAGATTATTTCTGACGATGGACTATAACGTGTTGCTATAATGTTTGCGATTGGACCTGTTACAGATAAGATATAATTTGTTTTTTATATTTTATTGTAAATAGTATATTACTATAGTATAGTTTTAATAAGGACGAGTTGTATATCTGTTATGTTACCTACACTGGCAGTAAACAACTTATTTTTGTTTAGACATTTAAATTAAATTATTTCTTATCAGTGAATGACATTTTATTTTGGCTCTAATAATAAATACTGATATTATTTCTTATCAGTGAATAATAGTTTAATTTTGACTTAATAGGAAATATTGTTACCAGCAGTGCCTGATTTATTTATTTATTGACCTGATTATTTTTATTTATTTATTTATCTTTTTGTAACATGTCACAGAAAGGACCTAATAAACGAAGAAATTCCTTATCCAAGACTTCTGAACCTGGAGTGTCGGGAATGCCATCGTCGTTGACTAGTAAGTAAACTGGCAGACCTACAACACCCAAAGGAGTTAAGCCTTCAGTTAAGACCCCTCCAAGACTGAAGGATGCTTCGAAATTGGTAACCAAAGAAGTTGGTAACTTGCAGAAATTGGTAACCAAAGGATTGAAGAGAAGTCGTTTGCCTGAAGAGGAAGATAAAACGGTCGGATTGACTGAGATCGTAGATCATGTGGAGGAAGTTGCACTTCAGGGTAAGTAATGACAGGAACAAGTCAAATCTGAATTTATGAAGGAACTAGATCTTACTCTGGGGCACATTATAACTCAGCTCAAGTTATACTGTGAGTTGTCCCCACCCCTCATGACAATCACTCAGGGGACCCAGACAGAGTCGACCAGGGAGAGAGAGATTGGAAATATTTTCAATTTTCATCTACAAGATGAAGAACCTGTCGGCCTCCTTTGTCAGAGATGGCCGAACGAACTTTTCAACTACTAAAAGCAACCGGAAATTTGGATATTGATGGAGATATGTATTTTTACGATCTACATCAGATTGGGGGTGGTCAGATCTCAGAAAGATTGTTAGGCCGTTCTGCGAAGATCTTGCTTAGGAAACAGAAGGCAAAGATGGGAGATATTACGAAAGATGCCTCAATTCTAGTCGGTGAGGAGACTTCCTTTTGGAATATCGTCACTATATTCTATAGTTCCGAGGATGTGAGCTATGATGGGTACTATATTATCATCACTGAAGAAGGTACTTGAAGTCATCGGTCGGTGGTATATACCAAGAGATAAAATCGGAACAATAATTAAGAAGATATTGGTATATTTAACGAGACACCTTAAAAAACAGGTAGAGATTTATTCGCCTACTCCGGTGAGGTGTACATCGGCTCGATCACGAAACAGAACGAGATCCACACCCCCAGTCGTCGACAGCAAAACAGTTGCTGTCAAGTCAACTAGAAAGACGTTTGCTGACTAACTGAAGACCGTTAAACAGTCGGTGGACCAGAATGAGGTAACGGATATCTTATTTATGAGGCGGGGACCTCAGGAAAACCTGAGGATAAGAATCAAAGATGTATCCTCAAAAAAGTTTATGGTTAAGGTAACGGAAAACGTAGGAATAAGTTGTCTGATCTACAAGTAAATCTACAAACAAGGGACTCCAGGAGAACAGTTGTCCATATTAAGGACATGCTACTAGATACTACTGAGGATTAAATAAATAAGGCCATTGTTAGGACAATTGGAGATGAAGAAGAATATAAAGTAACAACCATTAGACCGGCGTATGGTAACACCTTGAACGCAACTGTCATCACAAGTATAGCAGCAACCCGAAAGATGACTGACGCTAGGCTCAAGATTGGTTGGGTTCTATGCAGAAGTTATATTAGAGAGGCAGAGAAAAGGTGCCTACATTTTGGTACATGAGTAGCAGTAGAGTGGCCTCCGACCATGTTCTGCTGGAACATAGCTTTGGAGCACAACTATGGCTTGATGTTCCTGTCTGAGCCTAATGAGGCTGCTACTGCAGGAACACGTTGGATGGCGAGCACCGACAGAACAGCGGCCATATTCTTTCGATAGCCTGGTGTACTGTTAACGGCTAGTGATAATGGATCGGGTTATGTTTGGGCAGAAGTTCGTTGCATGATGGTTTACTTTTGCTACCACTCGCCTAACACTACATTAGTAGAATTCGAAGAGTATATTGAAGCGTTACAGGACTTGATAATGACACATGAAAACAAGATGTTGATTGTTGTCGGCGATTTTATTGTTGAATCGCCGGAATTGGCAGGGCAAAGAAGGAATCACAGAAGCGTTATACTCGCTGACATGGATAATGCGCTAGGACTTGTCTGCTTAAACAACGATGAGTACACCTACTTGTACGAGAGAAAAGACCATTGATCGTGTATAGATCTCACCTTGGTCTTCGAAAACCATCTGGACATCTTCAGGGACTGGTCAATACTGCATGGTGAGTCTCTCTGATCACAGATTGATATCCTTTGAGGTTGATTTAGCCATAAGATTTGAGCCTTACCCGAGGTGATTGGTTTCAAGAGCGGGATATCTGCGTTTCTCATGAAGAATCGTTGAGAAGCTGTGTAGTGTAGAATCCCCCACGGAGTTTATGGATGTCATTGTCGAGAAATGTGAAGAATGCAGAGTGTCCAAGACGGTCGACTCCACATTTAGGCATGCCTACTGGTGGACAGAGGAGATCGAGCAGCTAAGAGCAGTAAGCTGGGAGTCAGAAAAGAGGGAAGACAGAGGCAGAGATCCGGAACCAGAGTTAAGAAAAATTTTACAATCCGTTACGATGTGGTCAGAAGACAATACAAGAATGCTATACTTACGGCAAAGAGGAACAGATGGAAAGACCTGTGTCGTTCCGTTGATGAGGATCTATGGGGGCGTAAATTCAGAGTGGTTACGGAACGAACTGGTAGGAGATTTCCTGCTCTTTCAGAAGAGCAAGTCAGAGAGAACGTAGACAAATCGTTTCCCAACTACGATGATTTTGTACGTGAAGAAATTGTTGCTGATAACATCCCAGAATTCACTCTTAGAGAACTAGTGAAGGCTAAGGGCAGGATGAAACTTCAGAAATGTCCGGGTCCGGATCTTGTTTCTACCGAGATTGTCCGAATCGTGGCTGACATGACAGCGTCCGAGCTTCTTGCAGTTTATAGCAATATTTAAAAGAATGATTTTTTACTGCCTGCATGGTGGAGGACTAGGCTTGTCCTGATTAGGAAGCCTACTTCAGGTGATGCCGTACCGGCATACAGACCACTGAAAATAGTAAACTTCACCAAATTATTGGAAAGATTTATTGCTGGATGGTTGCACGCGGAAGTTGAGAGAACGGGCGGACTCATGATAGGCAGTATGGGTTCAGGATCGGTAGATCCACTGTTGATACTGCCTACAGATTAATGAGTTTGGTCGATGAGGTGGCCCACGGAACTTGAAAGACGCGTCAGATTCCGGTCGTACTTCTATTGAACGTTTGTAATGTTTTTAATATGGTCAGATGGGGCGCCATTTTTCAATCACTGAGGGAGAAAGGAGTAGCGCCCTATTTACAGAAAATTATACAACGTTACCGGAAGATCGCTTCATAGACTACTTTATGGGCGACGATAGCATCAGTTTTCGTGTTACTGGTGGAGTTCCCCAGGGTTTATCCTGGGGCCCATCCTTTGGGATATATTTTGTGACGGATTGTTAAGAATCGACTTTCCAGAAGGTGTAGAACTTATTGCATTTGCTAACGACTTGGCATTGGTGGTGGGGACCAGGACCGAGGAAACTTTAACTGAGTTAATCGGCGATACGATTGGCACGATCAGTGAATGTATGGCGGACAAAAGCATTGCCCTGGCATTGAACAAGACGCAGATGGTGGTCATGTCAGGCAGGAGACGCGTGTAATGACTTTACAATAATAAATGATGGCGTTTATACAACAGAAGCCTTATGCCAGATACTTGGGTATCTGGCTAGATAAAAGACGTTCATTCAAGACTCAAGTCAGAGACATGCACTAGGACAGAAAAGATCATAAATAACCTCAGTAGACTGCTGGCCAACGTACGGGGACAGAGAACATCAAAGCGCAGGCTGTACGTGCAAGTCGTCAATTCAGTCTTAATGTACGGTGTGCAGGATTGGTGCCACGCATTGGATGTAACGCAAAATTTGAGGCTCATGGAAAGGCTACAAAGAAGAATAGTTTTAAGAGTCATACGTGGCTTTAGATCTGTTTCCATAGAAGCGGCATTGGTCATCGTGCGGGGTACCCCCGGTTCGCAGTTGGCAAGAATGAGGATTTTCATCCATAGTGGTACGTAAAAGAGTGAGGCTACTCAAGAATTGTTAAGTGAGTGGCAAATGAGATGGAGCGTGCAAATACTGGTCGCTGGACGTTTAGCTTAATTCAGGATCTTCGACCGTGGTACGAGAGGGAGTTCGGGGAGCTAAACTTTTGGTTTGTCGGATTCCTGACCGGCCACGGACCATTTAGAGAATACCTTCACCGTAGACACAGAGCAATTGATAACATCTGTGTATATTGCGAAAACATAGATACGTCAGCTCATGCTGTATTTGAGTGCTCGAGGTGGGTAGCCGAGCGCAGAACAGTTACCCATTTGTTCGGACAGCTTGGTGTTGATAATATCATTAGTGAAATGCTATGTATAGAAAGAGATTATAACACGATCTTAGCTTACGTTACTGACGTCCTCAGGAATAAGGATGAGGAGGCCAGAAGGCTGAACCTTCTGTAGAAGATCCTGATTGTCATAAAGAATTCGTGAAGACCTGTGAAGACACGGGTAATGAAGAACAGCTTCGAGGGACCGATGGACCCGTGGGTGAGGTCAGTCTGACAGCGGAACCGTCGTCTATCTGCACAAGCGCGAGGGGATTATGGTAATGGCGCTCCTGGGAACATAAAAGGCATGGGTACTCATGCCCTTTTATGTTTAATACACTTACTAATCTATTCTTTTGCTCCAGGTTACCCAGAGTATGACGAACACGAAGACTTCTGAAGACCCGTTCGGGAGTAACCGCATTCCCTTCTTAGGTGAATCCGGCTCCCAGACGTGATAAACGGGGTGAGAGGTTTTTTGGTGGGTTCAATCTCCACATGCCGACCAGAAGTGTCGAACATCATCCGCATCAATTTTTCCCACCGGTTCCCGGCAGTGACACGGTGATTTTCTTGCTTGTCGGAAGTTTTTCCTCCACTTCTTCCGAAAAAAAAGTGTATGTTTGTTTGTTTGTTTCACCGTAGCAACTCAACGGCTGTACCAATTTAGATGTATGACCCACTTTGAAATCCTTACTCTACTGGGAGTGTCATAGGCTATATAATATATATATATATATATATATATATATATATATATATATATATGTATACGTATGTGTATTTAAATAAATTTAAAAAATTGAAAACAAATTTGATTTCAGTTCCCCCGGTGAATTATCAGTATATTAGGAGTAAACTTCATGGCTTCTTATATTTTTTGACCTGAAAAATCGAATAAAACAGGTTCCAGAACTGTATTTCCCGTAGGTTTCAGGAAATCCAACGTAAAACAGAAACAATCGGTGACGAAAACCTTTTTTAGGTTTGAAGTACAATAACTTTGTCAAATGACTAATAAATCCATAAATTTTACTATGAAAACGAGTAGAAAATTTAATTCTGAGAAAATGTATGTAATAAAATCTATGGAAAACAAAAAAGAAATCAATTTCTATTATTAAGAACAAAACAGAGCAAAACTTAACAGAAAGATTTTATGAATTTATTACTATTATTCTTAATATGAGCCAAAATATAGAAATATCGAAACAAGTTAATCGCTGTAATAAGAATTAATAAAATAAAATTTGTCAATTATCTAGAAAAAAAATTAGGTAATCGTATAATTATAAGATCTTAGATACATAGTACAGGTCAGCTGAATTTTTAAGAACGTTGAACCCGAGATTGCGCATTAGTTACACCCGCATTTCCCTTTGGCCCCACATCACATACAATGTAGTATTAAAAATAGTCGATAAACCGTAAGGTAATGTTACTGTATGCACACATTATCGGAAACCATAAAAATGTTGAAATTTTGTACATTTTTATTTTTTGGTTACTCTACAGAAATAAAATTTGAATGACTACTAAAGCAGACATATTGAGTTTGTTTTAAAACGGAAATTTTTTTTTTAAATTGAGAGATTACTTCTGGATGATAAATTTATTCTATATTTAGCGACACTAGTTTATATTATTTGCACATCGATACATAAAAGAAGTCGTCAAGTTATCTGTTGGTTAACAATATTCAAAGGTTTACAGTTTATACGATGACGTGTCATACAAACAACTCACAAATGCAATTTATAGATTTGGAATAATGCAGCTTAAAAACGTATAAATAATCCATTTCTATTATTAACACACTAAAATCGAAGCATTTTTATCTAGATAGACATTCGACGTGCTCACGTACTTTCGGTTGTCGATACAAAACCCTTAGGAAAATCATACTTGATTGCAACTATGTAGTATGAACGCAAAAAAAAATATTATTTTTTATTAAAAAGCGATATTTAAGTCAAATCGCTACAGTATGATATCTATCAGTACAGCAGCGTTCTCCATTCTGTGTAAATCTTTGTTTTAATATCATTGTAAACCAATTTGATTTTATCTCTTTGCGATAAAAATAATTGATAATAAATATATTTAAGGAAGCAAAGGAAAATTTTAAAAGTTATATTTCCCTAAACATCGATATGTTCGTTATTATTCGTCTTGGTTAGCGATTAAGGCTTTAAAGAAAAAAATAAAATTTTCCCTTACGGTGAACAACATAAAGAGTCTTCGTTGATAACAATCATTTGAAATTACATTATACTTTGTTTCTAGAATTATAATTTTTTTTTAGTTTAACTAAAAATTGAAAAAAGAAGAAATTCTATCTAAATTAGTTCATGGAAACACATTAAACCGAAATTGTTTTTCGGTTTAATCTAAAAACTACGATTCCCTGGGGTCGGGCGGTTTCTCAACCATATCCTCCAGTATACAAGTTAATGGAGGGGAAGATTTTGAAAAATGGGAAGTTTGCGACTTCCCATTTGGGAGAAGTCTGGGGTGTGGTTGGTTGGGCTGGGGGAGGTTGTGTGGCCTCCCAAAACCAATTTTCGGGTTTTGGCATGTACGTCCATGAAGAAAAACCACTAGGAGTAATCGTCTAGTAAAAAATTCTTTGTTTTGAATTTTCTCTAAAGATTGACGACTTATTGAAGCAAGAAATTCACCCACTTAAAAATCGGTTCTCTCAAAATTGACTAAAATCTTTATGCAAGAGCCACAGTATTATTTAAGAAAATTTTAAAGTTAGATTTCTCAAAAATTGTTCCAAATTCTTAGAATATATTTTTATAAAAATCGTTCCTCTATTCAAAGTTTTAGCTCTCGATACAATACAATTTGGATTAGGTATATTTATCGTTGCGTAGAAGACTCTAATATCGTTTAACATTTACAGACTATTTTTACCCAGTTATTAAAAAAAGAAAAGAAAATATTTTTTCCGTTGAAATTGCTTGATATGCGTTTGTTACGTAATTAAACATCAAAGTTCGATATGAAATATTGTTTCGTTTAAAAGACAAAATATTAAAAATAAATTACTCTGTGCTCAAAAACTCAAAAATTATTGCATATCATACATGTTTTAAGGATAACAAATTCATAGACCTACCATATATTAGTTTTGAAAAATTTTTGTCTGAATATACTTTCATTTTATTTGAAATATGAGTTGTATTAATCATTTCGCTGTCCTCCATTAAATTCTCTTCAGTAAAAGTAATTATTTTTGGTACCCTATATTGTTATAGAATAAATAATGTTAAAAAGTATAGAAATAATTAAGAATAAAAGATTTCTATCGAAATTTAACGGATACAACACGATAATGGGAATATTACCCCGAATCGGCGAGTCAAACCGCGGATAAATTATTACGTCAACTTAAATATTAATTAATTATTACTTGTTTCGTACATCTTGTGACACCGGCCTGTTCGTGTATCTTCGTCGAGATTTATTTGCATACGTCTTTTCATACACCCATCGACCCACGCGAAACCCAGATTTATATATCAACATTCTTCCAATTACGGATTAGAGGTACGCTGACTGTCCCAGTTGCAATTTTTATTTGTACCCTAGCGTCTCTTTCTTTATGAATGTTGCTCGACTGCTAGTTACGGAAGTCAATCCTCTGACATACTCCTTAGGTACTGAATCCGCCAATCTTTCTATTCTCTTATTTTTTTTTTTTTTATTACGGTACCTTTTTTGTTTAAATCATGCGTGTATATCTATATGTAATAAATTGATATACACTTTATTCCTGCTAATTATTTTATTTGCATCCTTTCTTTGAACCGGGTTCAAAGCAGTATATCCTAGGAGACATGACGTAAAACTCGATGGGAAATAAAACAATTCTCCGGAATCCGGAATAAAATGTATATTAAATTATTATTAATTATAAATGCTTGAAAACTGAGCGGAATAAAAACAACTTATATATATATATAGCTGTGAATAGGATTCTTTTGTAACCAGTTTTAAAAAACCTTAAATGTTCTTTTCTCACAAAGATACGAACCGTGCTAGGCTAGTCGGTAAAGGGTATTCTTTAAAACCAGTTAGTATTACAACCTAGAACATCTGAGTGAATAGTAGCCTTGAAAACAGAAGGATGTAAATGAAGGATAAAATGACAGTAACTATGTCATTAAAGAAAAATCAAAACAAAAAAATATATATGTATATATATATATATATATATATATATATATATATATATTAATGAAAAAAAACAATCGATTACCACTATCATTTTTTATTAAACAACGTGAGTGTGATTCCCCAAATGATAGTTGATTGCAGACTGTTGGCATTTTGTGGTTAATGACCACAACAGTCGATGCCACTTATAATTGAAAAAAAACCTAAAGAACGTAAAATATAGTTCATTCTTATATTTAGTCTACTCTGATAACTCACGAATATTTTTTTTATTGAGCTGTAAATGCTACAGTAGTAGCGCAGAGGTATTTTGATTTAGTATATAGAATAATATAAATTTTACTTATAATAATTCTTATTAAATCAAAGAAGAAATTTAGTTGTATTAAAATAGGTACAGTACAACCGGTTTCTATTGTTATTTTATTGATGTATACAAAATAATAGTAATTCTTGCCTCTTCATACGTAAGTCACTTTTTTCTTCTTTTTTTTTGTAAGAGCGTGTAAATTCAGTACATAAATAACCTGTCTCGAAACAAATTTTACAGCGTTATCGCTTACAACAAGTTTGCTTATACCAAGATATCGCTTACAGCGAGCAAACAGTGTTCCAATCAAAAATACATTAAAATATAGTTGAATAATTTATCGGAAATAGTTTATAAGAAAATACATTTTGGATTATTATGAATATACCAGCAAACAAAAATATTAACTACCATATTTACAGTTTATGTTACCGTTTTTTATTAAATTTAACTGTGGTCAGTCTTAGTCGTGAAGAATTATAAATTTTGTTTCTTTATAATTTTAGTAAATATAACTATTAAAATCTTAGGAAATCTTGTTTTAAAAATTCGAGTGCAAAAGAAAGTAGTGCGAGTAAAAATTGAATATCAAAATTTATAGGAAACTGCATTATCCTGATTTAAACAAATCATTTGTGAAAGTATTCCTATGAATGAACAGATTATGCGGTCTAAAGAAGATGATTTACCAAATTAATTCTTTTCAACATGTAAAAAAAAAGATATACAAAAAGAAGTGTGTTTTGCAAAATTGATACAAAGGGAACATAAACAACAGCTGTTTATGAAAGACGTTAAAAAAAATTTGACAACAAATTAAAAATAGGAATACTTTCCTGGCATTAGTTGTTTAATCTTATATACTGGAAAAATAATTATAAATATATTGGAAAAAAAATTATAAATGAAAAGTTATCTAAGATTTCTTTTTTTTATGTCTCTTGAGGCATCTGCATCAGTGGCATCTCACGAGGCCGGACTGATGACTGTGGAATGTGATCAGTTTGAAGATAAGAAGACGTCCTCCGATTAAGACACTCATTGCAAGGAATGGAAGGGGTGATGTAGTAACCAGACACGCTGCGAGGCAGGTGTTATTCTTCCTTGAGGGGGAGGGGGGAATTGAGTTGAATGAGAAACCCGCGTTAAAGCCCATAAGGTCTAGGAACGGGGGAGATGGTGTGGCGACCGGAAGCGTCACAAGGCGGATGTCTTCCCCTACAGGGTTAGGATGGATGAGAAACCGCGCATATCTCATCGTTTTTATCGTCTGGATGAGCGACATTTTTAGCACGGGTTCCTTTGAAATATACGACTTTAAAATTGTTCTGTTCCTCGCACGCTAAAATGCCTCGATCTTTGGCATATTGCTCAATGAAATGCAAACAGTCATCCCTGTTGATGGCGTCATCGAAATATTCTGCGCACGCCAGATTCAGTGCGCATACACAAAATATATTACATAAAATAAAAACACAAAATACATTAAATACATATATTGTGCATTATACAGTGCGCATTCTCCTTTTATCAACCTCGTTCTTTAATTTCTTCGATTATCGATACTATTTCGTTATCGGGACCCATATTGCCGGCCTTCTTAGATACGATCAGCAGTTTCAACCTTTCGCAGATTTCGTTAAGGTCACCAAAATTAATGTAATCGACTTTACGATCCTCGTTTTTTAGAAGCGCTGGGCGGAAAAAGCTTGCTTATTATCTCTACGTACTTTTATCTCGGATTGCTCTTCACCCGTTCAGAGCTGAGTTGTTTCTCCTGTGCGCGTTTGTCGCGATTAGAATTTTTTAATGTTTTTTCAAATCTTCTTCCGTATATAACTTAGTTTTTTCATAAAAAGCGATTTGAACAGTCCTCGACTCCCGGGATATGTCACTTCTCTTATAAGAATATTGCAGTTTTTATCGAAGTCTATGATCGCATCGTCGATCTTCAGTTTGTTTCCATTGAAGTGAACACTGTACTTGCTGTCCATGCTATTTTCTACGTCTCTTATGGTTTCGAGCATATACTCTTGCGCCAAGACTAGCCCTTCTCGAATGCTAGTTCTAACAGTTATGTTCCCTCTCATTTTCTCGTCTGGTACATGAAGCAGCTGTTCGGTGGTGGGTTCGGACGCAAAAGACTCTTCGAGTACGACTCTCAGTAGCGGGTCGAAATCTTCGACCTCTTTTTCGGCACGTCGACAAGCCATGTTAGGACTAAATCTCTGTAGTTTGTCGCCATCTCACTCCTGCCATCTTATCATCGGCCGTATAAGATCGATGATGAGTCAGTCCTAGAGGAAGCATGCTAGACATATCCATCTTCTGGAGCAACTCGCTAAACGGTCATTTCCTTGAGCGGCCTCGTCGAAAGAACGCATACTCTGCGATCTGTCGTGTGCGGAAGAACGTTTTCCGTGCTTCATATGTGTTCAAGAAATATAGGTTTAAGGACTTCATCTGCATTTTTGATCTTTAATGGGAAGGCGAAAGCATATTTAGAAAAACAATTTATAAGTGTGAGAATATTTATATCCTCTATTTACCCTAGAGTATTTTATCATCTCTACCAGGTTGGCTTGATATAAATCATCTATACTTTTAGCGCGAGCGATCTGGTCAGAAAATTTCTACGAGCTTGCTTATAAAGCTCTTTTGCAATACCCTGTTTAACACTCATTTTTCTGTTTTAAATTGATTTTTCTGTTAATAACTTTCACTTAAATACTCTAGGACCTAATAAGGATAAATGAAACATAATTAAAAATCATTCATTTATTTTTCGAGTCGTTAAAATGATATATAGAACTTTAAAAATAATATACAAGATAAAAATTTCATTCCTCTAATCTCGAACGCAAATCTTTATAATAAATAATTAATGGGAGTCTCGTTTTTACAACCTCAGTTTTATTACCAAAATATTTTCCCCTCTTTATTATTTCAATAAACGATAAAGGAAATTTTTCCTTCAAAATACATATCAAATGTTTTGTCGATTGTATTCGATCTCCTGGGATAAAACCGATGGTTTACGAATCGCTACTGGTATCGGAATCGGATTCTTAAGCAGTCTCTCCACTGTTTATTTCTCATCTGATTTTATTGCGGATAAATAATTTCCCTCATCCAAAGACGAACTCATTGTTTTCTGTTCCAGCGATCAATAGCCCGTCTCTAAAACAAATAAGAGAAAGACATTAGACAACTGCTTATGTACCAGTAATTTAGAAATGATCAAGTAAGCTTCATTGATAAGATTTATTGATGCTCATCAATAAATCGCAACATACTATACTATCTTTAAAAAATCTGCAACAGCTGTATAATTCGTTTGCAACTTCACATGTGTGATTGCGATTTTTATGATCGATTCAGCAAAGCAACAGATTAGAATCAGAAATAACAGTCCAACCACATTCCTTTCATGAAACAAATCCGTCGTATTCATATCGATTTAAACCACATTCCTTAAGAATTCTGATCGGAAGTGCTTTAAACTTTTGCTCAACGCCGCAAACGGAACAAAGATTATTTAGATTTAATATGCTGAGACTCCTACAAACACCATAAAGTTTTATGTCAACCTCCAATTTTTTCGATTCCTTCTTAAATGTCTTCAATCTGCTGTTCAATTCTTCAACAGCGTTTTTCTTCTTAACGTCATCAACCGTTGAAATATAAAAGAATTATTAGTCTCGAAGTTGAATTATGAAAAAAAATGTTCTATTGATTAATTAACGATATACTTATTTCTCCATCCACTTAGTACGGTTGGGAGCGAAATTAAACTCTTACAAAATGGACATTTTCTTTCGGTTTGGCTATCAATTTATTTTCAAACTTAGGAACCGCACAGCAAACGTCCGCACGGACAATACATATAGCCCAATCAGAGACCATTCCTGAGACATGTCGTTAATTAAAACCCAACCAACAAAGAACAGCGGTACCCACGATCTAGTATTAATATCCGTAAAAAAATAGCTGCCTTTCTAGGATTTGAACCTCCGAACTCTCGACTTCGAAATCAGCTGATTTGCGATAACGAGTTCACCACTAGACCAACCCGATGGGTCAGACGCCTACCAAATCGAAATATGGTATACTTTCAAACTTATCTGTACAAAGACAATCTGCAATCAACTTATTAGCGCAATCAGATAAAGATTTAATACTAAGGCAGCTATCGTTTCTCTTAATATAATCACTTCTCCATAGCAAATGGATAACAAACTGATTCGGTCCAACTATATGCTTACCATCTTAATCTAAAACTTTTATTTAACACTCTATTAAATTGCTAACAGAAAAAGTATCATCAGTTAATCTTATTAAGTCGCTTATCGTAAAATACTGATATGCATCATAGTATTTAGAGCTTACTTATCAGCAAACGGGCGCAAGCTAACGACTGTAAACAATTAACTTCATTCTACACAAACATTCATGAAAATATATGATTGCTCCACTTATTACACTATAGTAAGAGTTTTAATTTCCCAAATATCTGTCATCCATTCCTTTAAAATCGAAAGCGTCCTAGAATTGATTCGTATAAACCGTACAAGGTTTTGGTTGATATTTTGTTCTGGAAAAGAAAAAACATACATTACTATTTTTTCAACATTTTTATCACATTCTACAACATGCATTAATAATTTCAGTTTCCTTAAGTATTATTATCACTATCACTATTATTATATGCAAAATTGTTTATTTCAATTTAAATTCAAAAATATTAAATTAAATTAATTTTATTTAAATATGGTTGAACTCACCTGAATGAAAATAATATAGCAGATAAAAATTACGTAGGCGGATTACTGGTTGTAAATCAAGATAACAAATCGGAAAATACATTCATAGAATACGCAGGAAAATGACGGTATGAATTCCGCTGGAAAATTGACGCCTATTTATACTAGTCGGTTGACCTCGCCATCGAAATAACATTCAAACAAGTAAACAAGGTCACATCCGCCCGACACGTGCGAAAAATGTATAATATATACATTTTATATTACATCCATTTTTATAATATATTCAACCGCCGTGACGTGACAAGATGACCACCGTATGTAATGTCATAGGGGCTGTGTTTGAGAGTGGAACCAGGGGCGGGGCTTCGGTCACGTGAAAAAATTCCAGCCTCTGATTGGATCCTTACGCAGGAGTCTCACTTTCCTATTTTAAAATTAGGTCACGTGACAAAATGCCGGCCTCTTCGCGCCTATTTTTTTTCGATGATCTTGAATTTTTTGGCCGGGAATTGTTTTGCGGGAACATTTTTATCTCCCCCCCCCCCCCGATGACATCAGAAGTAAGGGTCGTGACCCATGACGTCAAAGGTCAAGGTTGCACCAGCTTGCCCATTTCTATATTACTATTGCATTCATACAACACATTGTGAAATAAATCTTTCTTTTAAATTACCAGGTGTTATTATCACCAATAATATCCACAGATAATTAAGCGATTTATTGAAATCAAAGTTTCCAATATAAATATAAACTAAGAATGTATGTAATAAAATGTAAACTAAGAATTTGTTCGATATTTAAGTCAAAAATAGTTTAAAATCTGTTTTATTAACTTAAATATGACTCAATGGTGGAATCGAATTAACTACCCTATAACAAATAAATATAAAAATATATATATATATATATATAACCTTTTCATTTATAATCTATATTCAATTTTAGCCCATTCATAGTTACCATATTATGAATGACAACTGGAATCATATAAAATGAAAAAATTGTCAAATATAAGTGGGTAACAAACAAAAACAATAACAAAACTTTGAACCCCAGGTGGATGAATTGATTTTTGTAATAATTTTACAATTTACAATTCCATAACTGTTAGCCTTGTTAGGTAAAAAAAAAATTAAAAATAAATCGCTCATCCTTTCATTGATATTTTTCATCTTAATAAATTTCTTTAATAATAAAAAGTTTAAGAGAACAGATAACCTAATAAAAATTCAAAGCGTCGATGATGGTAGCACCAAGTGATATGATTTTATTTTACTGAAATTTCCTTATACAGCGTAACTTTTTCTCTATATTAATTTTTGTATTGATGTTATAGAATATATTGTCGATCATCCCAATGTAAATCAATTGGAGACCGATTTAAAAACATTATCATACATTTAGTAAGAAAAATTGTTAACAGTTTCTTTTTCAAAGTAAAATTAAAAAAAAAAAAATAATGAAAAACGTTCATCGAAAACATTTAAAATTTCATTAAAATGAAGAAAACTTTACTTAGGATTTTGCTATAAATTAATATAAAACAAAAAATTCCTTACTCGATATTATGTTATGTTAAAGCAGGCAGTTATAAAAGAAAAGGAAGTTGATGAGGAATTAAACATCGAGATAGAAGATGATACGTACTCAAAATTACAAAGGATGAACCAAGCAAGATGGAGAACAAGAGAAAACTGCTAAAAGCCAGAACAGCATTAATGCAAAAAAATATACTTATTAGAATAAAAAACAGCTCTCAGATATATAATATTAAAATATTTGTGTCGAATATAGCGCATTATGGTAACAAAATACGGAAAATAGGGAGAACAGAAAGAATGAAATAAAAAGGTCTTTGAAATGTGGTGTTACGGCATAATGTTGAAAATCATATGTGTTAAATGATTTCGAAACGAAGAGGTTTTAAGATAAAAAGAAGAAAAGAGAAAAGTTTGGCATAATTTAACAACGGTACAAATTAAGTTGGATAACCGTACATTAACACAGTACGTTTGATTTGATGAGAGTACGGTAGATTAGAGATAAACGTAGTATACAGATTGACGAAGACTGCATTATACGGAGTGTTTCACCAAGAAACGTTTCTTGGTGAAACACTCTGTATATAGAACAGACAAAACTGTGAATATACGATTTAGTAATTTTGTTGAGGTTAAAGATTAGCGTTAACAAAAAAAGAAGTAGAAAAAAACATCAAAACTAATCAGTCAAATAACAAATGATAAAAAAAAACACAAGTAACAAAGAGGTATGGAGAAGGAGTAAAGCGGCCCCTGCAGGAAAACAAATTAGCTAAGTCAAATATGAACATGTGAACTGGATAAGATAATCAGATAAACAACAATAATAAAATTTAATTATGAATCATGTAATGTTAATATAAAAAACCATCTACGGAAAAGTTCTAGACAGCGTCCGATTTTTGTCTCATTAAGTCAACGTATCTACTACTGAAATAATATTTTTTTAATTTTTATTTTAAGTCTTTTTTAAAAATATTGGAATACTTATTTTAAAACATTTAAGGGCTCACCGCCACTTGTAAGAGACAGTGAGTACGTAAATACGTCGACTGGAGTTAAATTTTTTCGTTTTTTTACAACCGAACAGAATCTAGTAAAATTTTGATTTTTAACTGAAATAATCGGTTGGTTCAATTAAAATCAAGTTTTATGCATTTTAATTGCGTAAAATTAGATAATTTCTAATAAAAAAAAAGAAGTTATTGATAACTATTCTATTTACTTAAGAAACAATATATTAAATTATTTTTTAAATATTCTTTACCCGATCGAGTATGGGGTCAACGTAACTATTATACAGGTGAAACATTAGATAAGTTTCTAACTTACCACCCGCTGAGAGTTACAACTTTGTCCTAAATAGAAGTAACTTTATTTGACATTAAAGGGTTATAATACATTTACAATCCTAAATTTTAACTAGATGTAACAGAATTAACATTTTATTTAAAAAAAAATTGAATTTTGTCATCTCCGTTATAAAATGTCCAACTAAGTTAACTCGTTTCTACAGCTATATTACATTTTTTTTATAACAGAAATATCCGTTTTGTTGCGGAAAGCGTAATTTGAAATAAAATACAGTAATATAAAATATCGACTTTTCACCGTATAGAGGATTCAATCTTAAATTATTAAAGTATCATACGCAAAAAAAAGTAAAGAAGAAAAAGAATAGTGTATATTTTCAGTTAACTATTAACACAGCACGTATGATGCAAATATCAGAAATGATAACCTATGCGAAGGAAATAAAGCGAAGAAGGTTTGATGAGATTCATTTATTTTTGATAATTACTAGACAGCACATCATTTTAAAATCTTGCCGAATACTTTTTAATTAATTATTATAGTAGCATCATTTTTACAGCCGATATTCACTCGTATATCGTTAAAAATTAATTTCAACTGTTACTAGATATTTAATTATGTTTACGATATTAAGAATAAAACATAACAGTTATGAGTTAACATGCGGGTATTCTATAGTTTGATTACTTTAAAAATACTACTAATAAAGGGTCAATGTTTACTTAACAGAAATCATTACGTATAATAAAGTACACGTTAAAATGAACTCTAAATCGCTGTTCTTTTTTTTACTTCGTCTTCATCATTTTTTACGTTTTTAAAAACCGATTTAAACTATTATTTATATGGAGCAAATCGACTTAAAGCTCATTAAATGAGCGTAAATTATGAAAATAAAAATATGGTAAAGGGAATTTTTATGTGAAAGAGGGAAACTCATTTCCCAGTCGGTCATCACTGGACAGAAGGACGAGCACAAACATGCGAGAGATTGTAGAGAACATACGTGCATCTAGTGACCTTAGAGGATCCGTTATTTCGGATTCCTTACTACCAACATTCCCCGTTAATTGTTCGACAAGTTGGCCAACAGTTACGTCATCATCATATTAGACCGGGTGCCTGTCAAGTCGAATCAAACACAAACATCAATACACACACACACACAATCTATTGACCTTACCACCGTGATGGTAGCTATGAATCCCTATGACAATACCATAATTCACATCATTCAACTTTTTATAGCTTATCGATGTCATTTCTACCGGTAATTTACGTAAACAGTATCTTTAATGAAAATATCAAAACACTTCATTTCAACAGATTTAGAAACTCTATTAATATGAGTAGAACAAATTCATAATCTATGCATTTATGTATCGCAACATTATTTTCAAGTAAAATTACCTCCTTAATGAGGTCACTGAAAAAATTACACTTTATTAACAAAAAAGCATAGTGATATGTAATACCATGATCTCTACGATTATTAATAATAAGAAATCATAGCAAAATTTACATAGCACTAACTTTTATGACATGTTTTCTGAAACCTCGATTCTAACTAATCACTGAAAAAGAAATGGTGCCGGCAAATTACAACCTGGTCAATGGAATTTAAAATTACTTGAAAATGTATGCTTCAAACAAGAACGTTACATATGATATCCAGTAATTTTTATTATAGTACACCTTTTGTGTTTCTTCAATTTGATAAATTCTAGCATCAGCGAGTATGAAAACAGCATTTACTTTGACAATTACTAACAAGGGTTCTGGGTTCAATTATAAACTGCAATTACAGTTTGACGGTTTGTTTAATAATACCTGAACATCTTGGAGAGTAATAGCTTACAGAATAATAAAAGGACATATTTATATATATATGAATAAAATTTCATTATAGCCAGTTACACTTTTAATAAATCAATTCTTGTAGTTCATCGAAGTTCGATGATATTTGTTAAAATGATATGAATTTTAAGATACAAAAATGGGTTTGCACATTCTCAAGATGCAAATAAAATCATAAAAATATATAAAAGTGACTTATTATGTTTCTACTGCCTCTTTTATAAATTACTGACCGTTTAAAATATTTTCTTTTACAAAATCAAAACTTTTCTATAGATAGATTTTTAAATAATACTAATTAAAAACAAGACCCAAGGATTTTCTGCATCTTTGTATAATGTTTGAAAATATCATGTATGTATGTTAAGTATCGTAACCATAATGGTTTTAGGTGACCTGACATAAAGTCATTCGAAAAAACTACTAGTATGCTGCATCAGCCTTACTAAGGAAAGCAAGATGTGGATTGATTTCTTGTTTCCTTCTTCATTGAACTAAATATATGGTTGCAAATCAGCATGCCAAATAGACAAAAATGCTAAAAGTATTCAACTCTACTGACACCTTCACTCTGTTCAACAGTGAGAGTGGCTTATATCAAAAACCATTACTCTCACTGAAAGCCTCTGGTACCAGAAGTGTACAGACACTATGGATCACAGCCATAAGAAAGACTGGGACAGATAGCTTAAAGTAAAAAAGACTACAGGAACCCTTTCTGTTATAAAACAATGCATTAGTATGAAGCTGCAACTCAGTAGTGGATGCAAATGTAATATGTGCTCAAATAATCTTCATTCATTTTTTCTACAGAGTTATTATTTTTTTACCAATTTCATTTATTTTCATTATTTATTTAAAAAATTCAATTTCATATATTTATTATTTTTATGTATAGATGTGGACCCTGACTGCTTCCAGTTTTATCTAATTATCTACTTTCAGATACTGCACTGATCAAGGTTTTACCCTGATTTCCTTGACCCATCTAAGCAAAACTGGGACAATCCCTACAGGGTTGGGATGGAACAATCCCTTTTATCAAAAGAGTACAACCCTAACTAACCCCTGGTATAATCAACATAATGTACAAGTTTAAAAAAATGTTTTCTTAATTGATTTTACTGAATAGCAGTAAATCTTTTGACATTTTTTTGTATAAAAAATTGTAGAAAATAAATTGCTAATGAAATAAAGCCTGAGATATAGTTTAAATTTGTTTATTTACATTAATTGTGATCTGAGGGTTAAAATAGTGGGAGAGCTCTGGATCTCCTGATTCAGGTCAGTTAACATTTTTAATGTAATGCATGTAAATCATAACAACCACAAACTGTATACATACCATCTTCTTTAATGAATAGTAAGGATTTTTTGCAGATTATCCTCTTGTGTACCACTGAAAATGAAAAGAGGTACACTATTTGCTTTACCTATTCATAGCATAAGCCTTTCATTCATGATGTAACTTGTATATTAGATTTACTCTTAAGAGGTGCAAGATGCCTGGTTTTACCAATAGGCACCTCAATTGCTAGTACGACATTTTATGCAGTGAACGAATAGGAAATTCAAGGGACAGTCTTACCAGCTGTCAGAACATAATGAGCTCCGATAAAGCAGTTGTTCTGCCGGCTACTAGAAGGTATCAGGGTACCGGTTACCTATCCAAGAAAGAAAAGCTAGGAAGAGGAAGAGGACACAATCAGTTTTTAGAGAAACTGGATGGATTGTAACTACCCAATTTTAAACACGAATAAAACCATTGAAATGTGCTTTTCTGGTAGATGCATCATTGCTAATCACAAGAGCAATATTCAAATAAGTGAAATTCCTGTATCCCTGTTCCCCATAGTCCAATATTTTGGGTGTCTTATCTGATGACTTTAAAATATCATATATTATAATTTTTATAAGGAAGAATTGAATGAGGCTTTTAAAATATTGAAGTGCTGTTTACGGAAAAGCTATACATTTTCCCCAGGTGAGGCCTAGATTTGTTATGAGATATTCTTATACCAGTCCAAATCTTGTCATTTGGAATGACTAAAATCGATTTTGTTAGCAACAAGATCATACCGTATCACTTTGTTTTGAAGCATCTAAAGTAAACTGTTAAATATTTATTACACCACTGTTAATAATTTATACAGTATATTCCAATAAAATATATATTACATCTCTGGGCTACTTGAACAGTCTTTACTATTCAAAAATAGGCTGTCACATTTTTGTTTAGTTTTAGCAAAAATTTTTACATTAAAAAAATTAATTTATTACTAAAAAAAATAACAATAACTTATATCAAGCTAGACAACTAATTATTTTTGCATTACACAGCAAAATTCTTCAGCGTATGAGAAAATACCTTGTTTTGATTCAGTTTCTATTTATAAAAAATGACCTGACAATCTAAAAGATCTTTAATCAATTTTTTTTAAATTAAATATTTCTTTTTAGAGAAACAATATTATTCTCCTGATGAATTTAAAAAAAAATACTATTTAAATAAACATGAATTTTATGTATACTTATTTAATGTTAACTGGTTTTTACTTATTTATTATGTCAGCATAGTTACATCACTGTTAATTCATAAATTATTTAAATATAGATTATCACCAATTCGTTTGGTTATCTATAATTTTATACTTTATAAAACTACTCAGATCAAGCTTTTTCCATATCTCTTCAGCATTAGAAGAACATAAGTTTTTAATATGGTAAAAATAATGAATAACATTAACTAAATCAAATTTTACAACTAAAATTAATATATATGTATATATACATATGGAGTAAATACTTTTTAATAAAATTTTCATTTACTAGAACATTCATTTCCAGTAGTAAAAGATAACAGAACTACTATACTCATTCACGTTACAACTGAAGACTAAACGGGCTCAGTTGTAAACCCCACCCTAGGGAATCTAGCTAAATGGTTTATAGTTCAATTGTAAACTCACCTGCTACAGAATTCAGTAAAAATATGTGATTGTTTTCCTTTAGGAATGTAATATCTGTCATGACATGATTGTTTAATTTATAGAGGAAAAGTCATTTTTGTTAAGTATATATTTAACTCTGTAAATTCAAGATCATTCATCATCAAGGTGCAGTTCCCATCCCTGGTAAAATGCCTTAATTTCTTAAAGTGTTGCGGTCAGAAATATACGATAATTACTAATTAATAATTTGGTAATTATGGTATATGAGTTTGTTTAATAAATTAAATCAGGCCGGTAAGAGTTTTGTAACATATTTTTCTTTTTTTTGGTTATTATATAGAATGTTTAAATATTTTAATTATCTATTATTGCATATCTATTGTCTATTACATATATTTTTTTTCTAAACAAGATTCTAAATTAATAACAGATTTTGTTAATAGAAATGTAGTCTCTTAACCTTTTTTGATATCAGTATCATTTTGTTGAATTTTCGAGCAGAAGAAATTATATCTGGAAGTACTGTACAGTTTACAATTTCATTGTAATTCTTTTTGAATATCATTGCATTTTGTTAAATTAGTCTTTTATTTTTTTTTTTTATGAATTACTGATCGTTATCTAATTAATTTAATATAAAAATTTATTCCCTTTCTAGAACAAACAAATATACATTTTCTGAATTTCTTGGGCAATTTTTTTATTGATAGTCATAGCGTTTACTTCATACCATATTTTTCTTTTTTTAATAAAACTCGTATAATGACCTTCACGAATCGAAGATCCATGATGTAATATTACACTTACCACTTTGTAAGTGTAACCCTTGTTTTTTATCATTATCAATGGACACACTTTTTATATATTATTATTAAATGAACTTTTTTTTATTTCTCCATCAGTTAGTTCAAATAGTTCTAATTGTAGAATAAAAATTTTACCAGTCGAATTTATGTGTTTTATGTAACAAATCTTTATTGCCACATTTGCAACACTTTCCTACTGTTCATGTTTTTTTTGTGTTTTATTAGCAGCTGTAATCTCTTGTAAACTAATACTTTTATTATTTTTTTTAATGAAGTGATGGGAATTAAAAAAATTGTTTCATCTTCAGTACTTTCATTTGCATAAGAGCATTTACTATTAAAACAAGCTGTAGTATATTTTCTTTTAAATTTTATTATTTCAAATACATCAATCCAGTTTTTGTACACAACCCTGTACTATCAAGTACTGCTACCTAGTGGCGCGATTCATAAACTGACCTCTTTGAGGAAAAGTGACATTTGAGTCCCACGGTTCAGTCATCAAATGGAAGATAAAAACGTTGTCTAACAAAATTCAAGGTATTTTTTGAAAGTATTCTTTATTACAAATCTAATTCAACTGAAATACAATGTTTCCATTCTTATTTTTTCTCATTTTCATTTCACTTTTAGGTTAGGTCTGGTTTAGAACTGTAAACATAGTTCGTTGACTTCACTGTACCGTCCAGTTTTCTGTGGACCCTTACTGGCAAAGTTTGAACAAACTTCTTGATTTTACTATGAATGGCAGTAGAGTACACATGACATTCTTCAAATAGTGTATTTTCACCGAAAAAAATGAAACCAAAAATGAATTGTATTAATTTGCTACTTTTTTAAATTATTAAGCATTTTGATGGGTCAATAATAAAGTCATACGTAAAACACTAAATAATTAATGAATTAAAAAAATAATCAATGATGAAATGTTTCAACATCAGAAGTGTATGTTAATCAGAAGCAGTAAAAATAGATTTTACCATTTTAATAAAATTATTATTATTATAGGTCCCCAAGTTAGGGACCTTAAATCTGAAAATAATCTTTGCAGACAGATCAATCATAATCATATCTTAAAAATCTACATTGTCATATCTTAAAATTTTATACAAATTCAAAAATTTCAGATGTTCAAGTAGACGGAATGCTTTATTTTGTACTAGATATTGCATTATTTTGCATCAAAGAGGTACTCATATTTATTACATTCTAATCAATTTTTGTAATAAAATTTCTCAAATTCTTGTCATCTTAAAAATTGTACTGAACATCAAATAATAAAGAGTGAATATTATGTTAAAATAACTACCGCCCTAGTTTTGATTTCTACTTTCAAAATTCTAAAGATGATAATGAACATAAAAAACAGGAACAAAAATCTTCTCATAAAAATACACATTACCCATGAAAATATATATTTTGTGTAGAATTACTTGCATATGAGTTAGTCAATCTTTGCATTTTATTCTAGATTTATAAAAATCTTTTATTCTGATCAATTTATAAAAACTCATAATGCAGATCACATCAGGAATGGGTAGAAATGCTACTCAATATATAAACAGTGGCATAATAACTGCTGCACCTGCAGACACTGCATTGCTAGGGGCCACACCGATCAAGAAGGCTCTCATTTTTTTAAAAGTGTTCACAAGACAATGAATTTTACTAAAAATTAATTTTTACCTTATTCTTTAACATTAAGTACTTATTTTTATAGTAATTTTTACCAAAACCAGAAGGTATACTTTAAAAACAAACAATTAAATTTAGTTAAAAGTAGGGCAGTGTTCTACAGGTCTGTAACACCTGAAAAGCTGGTGTCTGTGTATGTACAACCATGAAACCAAACCTGAAAGAGCAGAGATGGTGCATGGAGTGATGTAGGGGACGTTATCTATTTCAATACCCAGAAGCTTGCAGATATTGTATTTATTGTTCACATACCCAAATGCTTGGTCAGTTGCATTCTTTGATTGAGTTCGGAATTAAATTATTTGTGCAGTTATAATTATTGATGTAGTAAATTTTATAGTTTATATTGCAGCTATTAATTTTTACAATTTTTTTATTTTCTTAGCTATTAGCTGGTCTATATTAAATTGAAGCCTTTTGAAAAAGTTATTAACAATTAAGTGGTACTCAAAAGAGGAAACTCATAAGAAAATACACAGAGGCTGCTTCAAAGGTTGTAAAATTAGACTCATTTTTAAGACAGATTTCCTTCGACTTCCATTGAGAAAAAACTAATGCAGAGTTCTTAAAAAAGATTAATACATGTGACTTGAGTGGTGTTCGCAATTCAAATGAAGAGGCTTTTCAAGAAGGCATGGCAGCTACATCTTTGGAAAATGTAAGTGAAGATAAAAATAAATATTTTTTTATTGATTTGCAAGATGAGTCAACTGAAATTGATAATTATGCATTGAATATAACACAAGATTACTAAACAGACCGCAAAAATTTCCCTGATATATTAAATCTTGACATGAAGAAAATTCAAATTTAGAAATGCTGCTTGTAAACCAAAAGGTCCTTTTCCAAAGGATCCAGAAAAGAATAACGGATCATTTTCCAATAAATATTAAGAAAAATACACAAAAGCAGAGTTAAAAATAGCAAGACAGAAGCATTGTTATTCTTTGCAAAAGGATGTTGTGTACTGTAAAGTCTATTGGCTTCTTTCAGAAAGAGAAAATCTTCCTCCTAGGTGGTGTTCAAGACTGGAAAGGGCTTTCCAAAAAAACTGACAACACATGAAGCAAGCATTGCTCATTTAAATACATGTGTTATTTTTAATACATGGGATAAAAATCAACTTATAAATTCTCAACTTATAAAATTGATATCAACTTGTAAATTCAGTTAAAAAAAGAAACTAGTAAATGGATGAAAATTTTATATCATATTGTAATTATTTCCTTGACACTGGCAGAATTAAATTTATCTTTTAGAAGTCATACAGAAAAGACAGGTGGAATTTTTTTTGCAATCATTGAACTTTTAAGTAAATATAATCCAGTATTACAGTGCTCCACAGAAGAGTGAAAAGTATATAAGTCCAAAAATTCAAAATGAACTGATTCAGCTTTATCAAAAAATGTTAAAAACACAATACTGAAAAAAATTAAATCTGCTTAGTTTTTCTCAATAATAATGGATACTACTCAAGACATCAGCAAAAAAGATCAACTCAGATAAATAATCAAACGCATCATAATATCTGAAGAAGAAGCAAGATAGATGGCCCATAAAGTTGAATATTAAAGAAAGCTTCTTAGGATTTTAAGAAGTAACCAACCAAATTGGACAGGGCTTAGCCAAAGAAATTTTAAACAGTTTTGAAAACAAAGGCTTAACGTTATCAAAATGCCATGGACAAGGTTATGATGAAGCAGCAAACATGTGGCGTTTACAAAAACATAAAAACTAAAATAGATTAAAATAGATAAAAAGCAAGGAGCAGCAAAGTAAATTCACTGTGCCTCTCACACTCCTGTTAAAGCCCATCAGGGCTAGGAACAGGGGGATGGTGTGGGGACAGGAAGTGTCTCTCACAATTTAAACCTAGTATTGAACGATGCTATCAATTATTCAAGAAAATTAACCTTTTATCGAAACTGTTGAAAAACTGTGTCTTTTTAGCCAAAGTATCAAAACTCTTAAAAAAACTTTGTCCCGCACACTGGTCATTGAGACTTGGCTCCTTAAAAGCTTTAAGTTACAATTATATTGCTATCATGAAAACTTTAACCTAAATAAACTTGAGTTTCTCTAAATGAGATGAAAAGACAGCAACTACTTCTTTGAAAACGTGCATGGAGAGCTTTGAATTTGTATTTTAAGTTGTTATACAATCAATAATATTCGAATCAACAAACATAGAGTCCAAAGTTCTCCATAAACAAGGTATAGGTCTTGCTAAAGTGAATGTTCTGCTAAACAGTGCTAAAAAAGAGCTGTGATATGCACAATAATTATTATACTGCAATTGTAACTGCTTCAGCTATTGCTCAAAAGTGGGGAGTCAACACAGAGTTTAAAAACAAAAGAAAATGCAACGTAAAGAAATATTTTGACGACTTATCTGAAGATGAACGGCTTTCTGACTAACATTTACTTCACAATGTTGTATTTTATTGTACGTTAGATATTACTATAAATGAAATAGCCAACAGATTTGAAGATATGACAGTGTAGCCAACATTTTCAGAGTCCTCACTCCTGAATTTCACTCGTCAGCCTCTGACCAACAGTTGAACTCAACTCGTCAAGAATATAATAAGTACCTCATTCAATATTTTGCTGATGAAATGTTAAAATTTAGGAGAGAAAAAAAATCAAGAAAAAGAAATCTATCAAAGAGATCACCAACAATCTTTTACTTATTGATAATGTCTCAGTGGCTTGTAGCGTTCCAGATGTATGCACAGCATTTTGGCTGTTCCTTACATTGCCGGTGACAGTGGCTTCAACCAAGCAAATCAAAAACTATCTGTGTAGCACGATGTTGCAAGAAAGACTAAGCGGTCTTAGTGCGGAAGATGAAATTTCAAGATCAATTGATATCAATGAAATAATAACACTTTTGCAGCTCAAAATGCTGTTCGACCACAAAAGTAAGTTTTTGCAATTAACACTAAATTGATTAGTTTTTAATTTCACTCTTTCAGACCACAATTTTGTTGACAGTAATAGCATCAGTGATTATGTTTTAAAAAAATACAAAAAAAATAAAATCTCTTTCAGTTACAATGTTATTCTTTATTCACAGTTCCTAATATATCAAGGAAAAAATGTTTTAATCATAAATTCAATTTTTATGAAAGATAATTGTTTGAAATACAGTTTTTAGTTGTTCAAACGTAAAGGTATATACATGAAAGCAGTAAATATACAAAGTAATCTGTAATTCAGGTGTTAATAAAAATTATTTGAGCAATTAGTAATGCGTGATTAAATAGAGATGCAGAAAATTCACTGTTTCTTTATATTTTAATTAGTACTATTTAAAAATTTATCGGCAGAGTAATATTATTTCTGTAAAATAAGAATTTTTTAATTCTATTTTAAATTAATTGGTGAGAAGGTTTTTTAAATGGTTCAGTAATTTACTAAATACAGCATAAAGGCATAATAAGGCCCTTATTTCTCGTAAGCAAAATTATTATGGCAAGTTCTGTTGTCTGGTTTGATAAAAGTGGACATTGTTATTTTTTACAAACAAATGACTATTCTTTTTAGCAAAAATTGCAAGTTCATAAATACTAACACAAGGATAACTTAAACATTTTTAATTTTCAAAATATCAGTCTATGTGCTTCATGATTATTGGTGCTAAACCATAATCTGGGAGCTCTTTACAAAGGGAATAAATTCATAGGTATCAGAAAATGGAATTACAATACTTAATTTTTATATTTACTACAACTATATTTTATGACAAAGATTTAAAAAAATACAAAGTCTATTGCTGACTTAATAAGTTATTGTTGTACAAATAGATTTACAAATTTTGTACATAATTCACAATTTTGACACATATGAGATCATTTAAAGAATGACAGTAATCACTTCAGCAAGATCTAACTACCAGTGAAGTTACAGATTTTTTATGTGAACACCAGTTAGAAATTTTTTCTACTTGAAAGTAAAATAAAGCAAAAAAACATTCAGTTTTATTACAATAATAATCCATCCTTCTTAATGCTACAAACTTTCATCCTTGAACTAGTTATTGCATGCTAATTAGATTTTATAAAGATTAGCAGGCCTGGCTTCTGCCAGTAGGCATCTTTGGCACTATTTAAATTTTTGTGCAATCCACAGACAGAAACAAGATCCTCAGATAGTATGACAGGCACAGAATCACTACCCACCCCCAAGACTCGATAAAAATGTGACTGCATTACTGTCAGTTACCAGGAGTTGTAAACATGATACCACAGATAGAATCACAGCAGCAGCTGACCCAATTCTCATGGCACTCATCCAAGAGAGAATGAATAAAGAATGAGGAATGTGGAAAAATGAGGAAGGGGCTCAAAGGACTGATCAAAGGACTGCCTTTGATCAGTAAAGTTCACTGTCTTGAATATTATAAATCAATATTGGTTTTGGTTTAGAAGATAATGATGATTGTAATCTTGAAAAGTTAATATCCTAAATTATAGACAGTAATGATTATTTTACATATGCATGGTGCAAAAATACACAAATTATTATTCTTTCATAATACTTACTTCTCCTTTCAAGTAGGAAAAACATTTTAATGGCCATCAGTATAAATAAATTAACTAATTATTATTACTAAGTACAGGCTACGTGTTGACATACACATAAAAACATTAAAGACACGATACTTTCATAAATATTAAGTGCTGGTAACTATTTTTTTAAAAATATTTTATACATCATTATACAGAATAAAACTTGAGATTTCCTTAATCAAAATAAAGCACTTTTGTCTACATTATAATAGACCCTGCTATTATCAATAATGAGCTCACTCTAGATGCCACACTATCAGAAGTCAAAATACATCAACTTACATTGTTAACAATATGTCATAGAAATATATCTGAGCAAAATTTACTTGTCTAATAAACAATACTGATTTTTATGTGGACAACAATTAGAAATTGTTTTAATACCAATATATTACTTTAAACATAACTTTCATTATTTAAAAAAATAAAGAAAAACAATTTTTAAAATTGTTTTCTGGATAGAAATATTTTTTAGAAACAATTAAAACATTGTTTTAATTGAAACAATAGTTGAAATAATTGTTTTTCCAAATGGAAACATTAAATAAATATAAATTCAACTTTGGTCCACAGAGTTAAGTATGATCATTCTTCTGCTGCATTTTTTAATTACTAAACCTAACCTATATTACGAGTTCTGTAAATGCTAAATTGATCAAAAAGATAGAAAAAAAGACCCTGCATACATAATACAAAAAAATATGGAACAACTCAGGGAGCATTACTAAGAAAATAAAATAACATGCAAGAAGTAATGGTAATTGTAAATAGCCAAGCAACACTTAATAAAACAGTTGCTGTAAGTCAACAAAGCTTTTAACAAACTGGCTACAGTTTGGAAGGTAAACTTTGCTGTTGAATATTGCTGACATTTATAACACAATTCACAGTTTATGAGATTTGGAATCAGGAAGTAATAGAGCCAGTCAGTGCTGATGAAATCATTTAAATGTGAAATTATCAATATTTACTCTAATTTCATCCTGAACCTAAGCCTGATTAAAATTATTTTCTTTTGAATTGAACACTCCAATAATATTTCCATTTGTAATTTCCATCGCCAACCTCAGGACTCAGGATCTTCAATGTAGCAGCTTAGCACATAAACACCTCTGACACCAAGACAGTCAAAAAATATTTAACTGGTTATGTGTTTATCCATTTTTTATAAACACAATTCAATTTATTCATTAGATGTTAATACAAGTATATGAAGAATAAGAAATTATCTGATTATACCAAGTGATATAGTGGTAGAATTTTCATTTTTTTAATGTCTGTAAATGATTATCATTCAATAACACATTAACTGAGACTCAATATTAACGCCAACCTAACCGTAAAATATAAAATTATGATACAAAGGTGATGATTTTTTAAACTTAAATCAATGAAAGTGTACGTAAAGTCATTTCCAAGAAATTACTTTCCATCGGAAACCAAAAAAAAAAAAAAAAATTGAAGTTAAAATCATAACAATAATTTGAGATTTTATATTATTAAAACAAGAGCTTCACCCAGACCAAGACTGATAACAGCAATATAAAATACTTTAGAACATTATATTAAAATCTAGTGATTCCAATAATGTCAAATTGAGCTAGCTAATATGTTACCTGGTAAAAAAAAAACATTCTTAAGTAAGATAAGTAACTCCCTGAATAAAAGATAATAAAATAATAGGTTATGGGGAAAAACTGAAACATTACTCATTCTACTGTTTTAATGCCCAAGAAATTTCATACCTCAGCTACCTCTCAGATGCACAAATGCAGCAGCATTAGATCCAAGTCCTAAGTTATTATTCAGTAAAAATACCCCATACAAGAACAATTTTAATAACACTGGTATATAAAATTTTGTCCCACAGTATGTAAACTGGTTTCTATTTGCATTTGTATTTTTCTCCCTGAATTCAAAAATGTTAACATAATTTTACTATCACTTTTAGTATATACCTTGTTCAGTGTTAAATATGTTATGGAAATTATGCAATTATGTTATGGAATTACCCATTTATAATACATAAATAAATAAAAAAGCTGTACTTAACAAGCATTTAACTCCTTCTGTGCCAACATCCGATTTTTTGGAAGTCATTGTTTTATGCAAAAAGTGCCAATGTCTGATTTTTCAGACATTTGCAAAAAAAATCACAGAAAATTTAAAATTAATGTGATAAAGTGCTACCTAGCTCATTTTATACAGCATGAAATATTCTTGCCTGTGAATATTCAACATAGCACAAAATAATATTGTTCTTTTTGATATATAGATTGTTTGATGATTTTTTTTGTCACCCTCATCAGCATACATTGTTTATCCATTGTTGCATAGCTAACCTCACCTCGTGATTTTCTGTATGTGGTATTGTTTATTTAAATTGTTTTTTGATGGTTGTTTTGTGTTGTTTAGTTATTTTATTGCAATCTATAATTTTTCTATTAAAATGAAACGTGCTCAATCTCCTTTGAGTGATAACACAATTCATCGAATGATAGAAGATTATGTCAGTGATGATTTTCTAAGTAATGTAGATGACATCGAGAGTTCTAGTTTACTGACGATACTAATAATGGTCCGAATTATATACCTGAAAATGAACATCCTTCATCAGGATTGGGTAGGCCTACTTTACAATCACATAATTTTTCAGCATCAGACGGTGATGATAATGACTGTCCTACTCCTAGGCTTAGAGCAGGCCTCGTATTTCTCAATCAACAGTCCATGATAGTGACTCTGAAAATGGGTCAGGATGGAATGAAGTAGAAGTTGATGAGGATGATCTTGCACATAATTTCTGTTTCCAAGAAATTACTGGCCCAAAACATATCTCTCTCTCTTTTATATTATTTTCAACTTTTTTTTATTACATCACTGCCAGAAATGTTTGTGAAATATACAAACATGCATGCTCAAAAGTTTATTACAAACAACCACGTAAGATTGAAATCATATAGTCAAACAAAAAGATGGAAACCAGTCCTGTTATTGTAAACTGAAGCATTCATCGCTGTGCTCATTGATGGACTGTGTTGGACTGGTTCAAGTCAGTACATTTCCTGGTTTACTCGAATGTTTTCATGAAACAGGTTTCAGGTGATACTTCAATTTTTTCATATGTTAGACAGTGATAATCTTCCTAAACCTGGCCAGCCTAATACTGATTGATCCATGTACTCACTTCAAACCCTTAGTTGGCCATGTAAATAAACTATTCAAATTTCATTTCTGTCCTGGATTTAATATATCTATAAATGAGAGCATAATAAGCAGCAAATCACACTCACAGTTGAGACAACACATGCCAAAGAAACACCATAGGTGAGGAGTCAAACTTTGGATGCTTTGTGATGCGATGTCGTTATTGTATTAATTTTATTGTATACAAATGGGCAAAAGGGGGTGATAAAAAGAAATAAAAAGGCTAAGCTATGTTGTAGTAGTTATGAAACTATTAGAAATGCCTGGATTATTGAATAAAGGGTCCATGTCTTCGAAGACAAATTTTTTTACATCTTACGACCTAGCTAAAAAACTATATTCTCAGCGTACATTCTTGACAGGCATTTTGCGAGCAAACCATATAGATATAAAACACAGCCACAAGAAACAAGTTTTAGTGGTATCAACAGATGCCACGGCTAAAAATGAATGGAAAACAAAAGGAAACAAGAGGAAATACGATTGAGAAGGGGAAACAAACCTAAAATGATAATAATGTTCAATGATTTCATGGGAGGTGTGAATGGATCTGACCAGATGTTGTGTCAGTACCTAGATGATAGGAAGACCATCAAATATTGGAAAAAAGTAACGTTTAGCATTTTTGGAGAAATGGTTCTTAATAGTTATACCATTTATAAACTAAATACTGACAAAATTCTCTGAAGATCTAGACTTGATTGCATTGTGGCACTAATGAAAGAACTTTCTAAAGATTGGCTTTTACAAGTAGAAAACTTGTAAAGAAGATTCATACTCTATGAATCTCCTGGAAATCGAGCAGGCGGACCCCAGCGCCACTTAGCTGGGGTGGAGATATTTCAAAATGCCATATGGCATAGAACAATACAATTAGTCATAACTATTTCTAAAATGAGCCAGAAGATGCCTTTCTTACAGACTTAGTCATCACTGTTTGTCAAAGTGATGTCACAAGCAACATCTGTTTTGATTATTATGTCTGAGTTACTGGTTCAAGCCACAACCAGTCTGCGTTCAGTGTTCACTCTATTAACATCTACACATCTTTTGTGTGTGTGTGCTGATATAATATAGTTCAGTGTAAATGTTTCTCAGTTATGATGTATTCTAAATTTACCTTTTGTCTTTTGAATTCAAAAGTGAATATTTTTTTGTAGCGTATGTATATTGTGCGATTTCATAGAATGCCTAGAAATTGTGTAAACACCCCGAACAGCTTTTTCTACATATGTGGTGAGGTAACATTTAAATTTTAGAAACGTAGTATTACTCCTCTCATCAAAAAATGTTATGAACTCTATTCTGGCTACAAAGCTGGTGACCGAGACAAACAATGGGCCCCTTACATTTATTGTGCTACTTGTATCGGAATCCTTACAAGATGGTCAACGGGTTCTCAGAAAATGAAATTTACTGTTCCAATGATTTGGTGGTAACCAAAAGATTCTGCCACTGATTGTTACTTTTGTCTGACTAATATTGTGGGCATTAGTTCAAAATGAAAGCACATTATTTCACACCCTAATTTACCATCTACCATAAGGCTTGTGGCTCACAGTGAAGAATTGCCTGTGCCTAAACCACCAGAAAATATCAAACTTAGTGATGATCAACAACACAAAGATTTGGTAGAGGATAATGATGATGTAAAGGCTGATCCAAACTACGAAGCTTCGTGTTGGTCTGGTGAAGCACATTTACTAATATAAGGGGACCTCAATTGCATGAGTTCTGAATTTCTCATAACAGGAGGCAGAACTTTTAGGCTCATGATTAAAAGGTTGGAACCTTCTCCACCATGAAACAAAAGATGTGTTTTTAGAAATAGGCATAATGACTTCAAGAATTTCTTTGTATTTGAAGATGGGCTTGTTTTTTGTAATAATATTTTGTCTGTGATGAAATTATTTAGTCATGAGTACAAAACAGAGGATTAGTGTTTGTTTATTGATTTGTCTAAAGCTAGTCTGAAAGCTGTGCTTCTGCACATTGGGAAAGAGTTTCCATCAGTGCAACTAGCTTACGCTACAAATCTGAAAGAAATTTACATGAACATGAAACTTTTTTTAGATAAAAGTATGAAGAATTTCAGTGGAATATCTGTGGTAACTTGAAAGTAATTACTCTGTTGCTAGGTCTTCAACTTTGTTTCACCAAACACTCTTTGTTTTCTTTGCGAATAGGATAGCACAGACCAAAAAAAATCATTACATATAGAGTGGTCAAACCAAACAGCATTAACTCCAGGAAAGAATAATGTTGTTAATGCACCACTTGATTAAAAAAAAACATTATTTACCTCCATTCCATATAAAGCTGGGGTTTATGAAAAAGTTCATGAAATGGGATGGATCAAAATGGGCTTGGATTTGCTTACTTAAAAAATAAGTCTCCAAACGTCAGTGAAGCAAAACTCAAAGAAGAAATCTTTGTAGGACCTCAAATTAGAGATTTATTTAAAGATGACAAATGCAATAGTACGTTAAATGATGAGAAAGCTGCATGGAAGTCTTTTAAGAGCATTTGCCAGAACTTCTTAGGAAACCATAAATCTGAAAATTACAAAGAAATAGTGGATGGTCTCTTAAAATCTTATAAAATCATGGGATGCAACATGTCACCGAAGATTCACTTCTTGGATTTCTTCACACCAAATATAGGAGCACTTAGTGATGAAAATGATGAACAGTTATATTAGGATATTTTGGATATGGAAAAGTGGTACCAGGGCAAGTGGGTTCCGAGCATGCTAGCTGAAAACAAAACTAATGTTATTGTTGGACCTTACAGAAAGATGTTCATGATGCAAAATATTGTAGCAAATCAAACATTACTACTTTTGAGGTAAGATTGTATAATACTAAGAATGCATTTTAAATATTTAATGTTGTAAAATTAAAATAGTTTTTTCTAAAAATCCTTGACTAATTTTGAAACCATATTTGAATTCGGTGCGAAGAATGCTATTAGATATATGCATTTTCACTTGTGAGACAAAAAATAAATCAAATTTTGTATACCAGTGTAATAATACCACATCAAGGTTAATTATACAATATTAATTATTATATAAAAACACTTATAGAAATTTTTCCTACTTATATTAAAAGTATCTTCTTTTATGATTCAAAGATACTATTAATCCTTGTAGTTTAAAAGATTTTTATAAAAATTACGACATCAAAAAACCTTGTAAATAAAACTTATTCCTATTTGTTATTTTTATAGTTAAAAAACAACTGCAGCAAGTAGCATCTACTTTGTGCGTAATACTGATTGAATGAAATGAATAATAAATATTGTACTAAAGAGCAGTACAGATTTTTGTGCAAATTTTAAAATTAGAGAGTTAAACCACAAAATAAATAATTATAAATTAAATTTTAGAACTATATCTAACGAAGAGCATATTGATCATGCTGTTTGATTTTTGTGCGAAGAGCAATCATTCTCTGCTGAACTTTCATCGCTTTTAAGCGCAAAGTGTCACGAACAACCCTCTGTAGCGCCTGCAATTCAATAATTTCACGCTTCAAGTGCTCATATTCTTCTTTCACTTGAGTCACACTATCAAGCAGATTCATCACGGAAACCTGTAAAAATTTTAAATAAATAATTAATTACAAGTACACTTATAACAAAAAAATGTTTACTTCATGGTTAATTTGAAAAACTGAAATGATTAAATAAATACAATGAAAAGTAAATATAACAAATATGTATATATATATATATATATATATATATATATACAATGTTCTTGAATATAAGATCACCATACAGTTTTAGTCATGTTTTATCTAGGCTGCATTCCTTGCTATACTAATTACAATGATTTTATTCTATTCTGTATTTTCTCTCAACAGTTAAAATTCAAATGTATTCTATAAAATTTATTTCAAGAAGTTTCCAAAATAACTATTTATGTTCAATTCTGCTGCTCAACTGTAAGTATTTCTAAACACTCGATTTTTTTTTTACATATTTCTACAAGAGATAATTACCTACAACAATAAATTCTAAAATAGAATAATAAACTTAAAAATAAATTACCATATTGATTCAAATTTAAGATGCATCTTTTTTAACAGATTAAAGGGTCAAAATGTCAGGTGCATCTTCCAACTGGAGGTCAAATGCCATTTGATATAAACACATAGTTAATAGGTGTAAAGCTGAAGTTTTTTGAATCCGTACACCTGTTCAACATCAAAAGGAGACCAGACAGGAAACGTGAAAGAACATTTGTCATCGTGTACAGAATGTACACAAATTTCAAGAAAGATGACTAATCTCAAAGAGTTTTACATCTCAACAGCTTTATCGCTGTTGATATCATAATTTACTAATGAAACATCATTCTGGAATTTGTGCATGTGCTCTATGCATGATGAAAAACGTTCTTTCACGTTTCTTGTCTAACCTCAATTCGATGTTGAACAGACAGACAATAGTACGTTGTACTATTGTAGTTGTAAATTGGTTCATCATTTCATTTTCATAACTGTTTCATTTTACCCATTTGTTGAGTTTTTCTAATCATTTCATCATCTTGGAAAAGCGTTTCACATACGGCACAGACTTTACACACAAGGTTATTTTATACACTGAACAGATTGGAAATCGTGCCGCCAGTAAACAAAATGAATGTGCACTGTTGGCGTAGTGTGAAACAGAAATTATTTGCACGTAAATGAACGAAGTAATCCTTTTCGGGACCAAAAGATGGAAAATATCCGGAAATTGATGCTGCTGTTTAGGCCTATTTCAAGGAATTCCAACATAAGGTCTTCCAGTGACAAGAGATGGACTGATGTTAAAGGCCAGGGAAATTGCCAGGAATAATGGTCTTTAGTTTAAAGCTAGCCGTGGATGGAGTGAGAAATTCATGAAAAGGCAATGTCTGTCATTGCATTGCAGAACCTCCATTTGCCAGAAGTTACAAGCATAAATTAGTGCAATATCAATGTTATGTAATCAATTTACGATTAAGGAAACAATACTGTCTCAGTCAGATTGAAAATGTTAATTAAGTTGCTGTGTTATTTGATATGCCACCAAATTACACTGTTAGTGAGAAGGGACAAAAACAAGTAACGGTAAAAACAACTGGATATGAGAAAGTAAGAGTAACTGTTATGTTGAATGCTAATGCTAACGTAAATAAATTATTGCCGTATGTAATTCTGAACAGGAAAACTGTGCCAAAAGAAAGGTTCTGTGATGGTGTAATTGTTTGAGCTCAACAAAACACCTGGATGACAAACAATCTAATACAGGACTGGTTAGGACGTGTATGGGAACATAAACCAGGTGGACTTCAGAAACAAAACAGTATGTTACTGATGGATGCTTTTCGTAGTTATTTGTCTGACAACATTAAAAAAAAAAAAACCAACAAATGGATAATATGATTTTGTTGTAATTCCTGGAGGTGTGACAAGTCAATTACAACTACTGGATGTTGGGGTTAATAAGTCTTTTAAAGATCATATTCATGCACAATACAGTCAATCAGTGGTTGACTGAAAATCTACTTATACCGAGCAGCAAAATTAAACAAGCTTCAGCATCTACGATTGTAGAATGGTTTTTAAAAACTTGGAAGCTTGGAATGATTTGCCATCAGAAATAGTTAAAAAGTCATACTTGAAGTGCTGCTTGTCGAATGCACTGGAAGGTTCAGAAGACAATATACTTTGGAACCACAGTGACACAAATGAATCCAACTCAACATCCGACTTAGATGAAACTGACGATAACAAATTGACAATACATAGCTAACGAGACACACTGTTTAGTCACGAAAAATTACTGTGATTAGTGATAAAATACTGTACTTAGCTAAATACGTACGTAGCTAACTATATTACATTTGAGGTACTATAATACAGAATATAGTGTTAAGTGTTTTCGATTTAAGTGTTTTACTGTATATTTGGATTATTCAATAAATTGTTATACGTAGCTACTATTTAACTTTTTATATTCATTTTTCAAAATGTGATAAACTTAATGAAAAATACTGACATACTCGTATATAAAATACCTACATGACATACTGTAATTTATAATAAATTATACAGTATTTTAATATTTCTATTGGATATTTTTATTTTTTCTACGATTGGATATATTTCTTTTAATTATCTACTAAATTTAGGATGCATCTTAAATTTGATGCCCCAACGAATAGTCTTATTCTTTAAGACTTTGGGGTTGGCATCCCCGCAAGCCTAGCCTCTGCAGCTTTTCTTCCCACTACACACAGAGCTGCAAGAACACTTTACACTATACACACATACTACACCAAGAATACTACATAAATTACAGTGTATACCCTTACATAACAACATTCTACACTACTTCTTTCACTTACACTTGGTAGTATTGCAATACCTTATGAAACGCAACCATAACCCAAGGTGGAAATTATGGTGCCAATGGGTGGATGACTGTACGTACTGAGTCACAAATGATGTCCTCTGAGCACCTGGGCAAACCCAGTTGTATGTAGCTCTAGGTCCAGTACATGTGTGCTCTGCTGAAGTGGTCAGTTATATCGCCGGTACTCGTGGGAACTGTATGTCTATCTCAAACAATTCTCCTTCTTTAGTGGTTGTTGGTCCACTTGAAAAACCAACAAACCTGGAAGCTTAAAAAGACTTAGACCGATGTTGTCAGTTGAAAATGTGTCTTGGTGATGTGAAAGGTGTGAAAAATGATGTGAAAGGTGATGGTGGATCAAAAGATAAAATTAAAAATGCAAAAAAATTGATAAGGTTTCTTGTAGTCACTTATAAGGATGAAGGAACATCATTTTGCAAAGGTTTCACCTTTCCTTATTAACAACTGCGTTGTTACGGTGTGTGGTTCTTCGGTAGCAATAAAGAAACTTACAAGTGGCACCCTGTTGACTGAAGTGAAAGATGACAATCACAGTACTCTTAAATTCATCCAAAGTTACTCAAAATGGTGGCGGATGAAGCACCTGAAGAAGTGAAACACTTCTTAAAATTAATAAAATCCAAAAAGAAAAACCTGATTATATTTGATAAATAGGTTGTACACAGTTTTTTTATATATAACAGGAAATAAATTTTTCCTATGGCTACAAATATTATTCACTGGAATGTTTGCGATCTCCATTCTAGTAGTGAGGATATTGAAATACCAATAAAGGAATAAAATCCTTTAACACTCTTCAGGAGACTCATCATCTCCAGGATGATGTGTCCTTTTGTGGATATGTCCGCGAAAGATAACTATCAAACTGAGAGCATAAGTCGAGGGTGTGGGGTTTTTCTGAAGGAAATTGTAATAGCCACCTGTATTCCACTAGCGACAGCCGTCCTTGCATTTGCAGTGAAGGTATTGGCACCATTCAAAATAATTATTTACAACTTATATCTTCCTCTGAATTCTGATCAGTGAGGATAATCTATCCTCCAGCCTGCTTTTGCAAATCCGTACAACCTGCCTAATAACTGGCAATTTCAATGTCCATCATCATTTTTGAGGCTCATTGTCATGTTCATCCCAAGGCAGTATAGTTGACCGACTGAGGCAGGACTTAGATCTCTGCTTATTGAACAATAGATTGTGCACATTTATGTCATCTTAATCAGGTACGTCTTTGTATATTGATCTGTCGTTTCAGCAAACTTACTCCCTAGTCTTAGCTGGTGCGTTTCCAAAAACTTCTTTGGAAGCGATCATAGACTGATTGTAATCTTGGTCAGTAATTGTTATTTGTCTTAGACTTACCCACACAGATGGGTAGTTCAGAAAGCAGACTAGATAGGGTAGAATGACTCCTTCAACCAGTACGACAAGAGCGGTACCACGATCCACTAACTTGCCAAGTTTACACACCAGATTCTCGACAGAGCAAATGAATTTATTCTTTTCACATCGAGAATGCTCAGGTGACCTGCAGTTCCTTGGTGGGATGAAGACTGCAGGCATGCACTAAGAGAATGGCATAGGGCTTTATATAATTTCAATCGAAAACTGACAGGTGAATTGCTCTACAACTTCTGCAACACGAGGGCTGTTTGCCGTCTAATGTTTCAACGTGCTAAACAAAAATCATGGTTGAATTACGTCGAATCCATTTCTAGGACAACACCATTATCTGCTGTACAGAGAAAGGTTTGAACCATGTGTGAATAGGTATATTCACTGCAACTGATTGGGCTGCAAAGCGGCAGGTCCTTGTTACCGTGAATGTAAATGTGGCAAACACTTTCGCAAGATCGTTTAGGGCAGTTTCATTTATATCATCATATTGCCCTGAGTTTGTGAGATATAAGTTGCAGGTAGAAAATATTCCTTTGGTAGTTGGAGACTTGCAAAATGAATTGAACATTCCATTTTCTTATAAAGAGCTAAGATGTGCCTTGAATAATTCTTGTGATACTTCCCATGGTAATGATTTCAGGCTCAGTATGTTATCACAGCTCCCAGATAGTGCACTATGACATATTTTGTGTATTTATAACAGGGTATTCTCTGACTGGGTGTTTCCAGATTCTTGGTCAGAGGCACTGGTATCCCCATACTGAAATCTGGTAAGGATAAATCATACCTGACAAGTTATCATCCTATCTCTTTGACCAGTACTATGTGCAAGGTGATGGAACGAATGGTAAACCGCCATCTATTGTGGTACCCTGAGAGGGTCTTCCTGATTGCCCTTGAACAATGTGGGTTCCACCAGGGCAGATCACCTATTGATCAGAGTTGCTTTGGAAGCTGCTATTCAAAACTCCTTCTTACTTTGCCAATGCCTGGTAGTTGTATTATTCGACTTGTAAAAGGCGCAAGACACCGCATGGAGGAGAGGACTACACTTAATGAATTGGGTGTACAAGGTAATCTCCTCACATTTACCAGGGGTTTCTTCAGCAGTTGGTCCTTCCAAGAAAGAGTTGGAATGATGGTATCTTAAAGTTTCACACTAGAAAGTGAAGTTCCTCAGGGAAATGTCCTTAGTGTTACTTATTTCCATAGCCAAAAACAGTACAACAATTTGTGTGCAAAAAATCAGTAATATGTTCTTTATTTTTAGATGATTTTTCTATTTATGTAGCTTGTACAATGTTAGCTACAGGTGAGAGGCTGCTACAAAACACAATAATTCACTTAGAATAGTGATGTAAATCTACTGGATTCACGTTTTCCCAGGAAACACCAAGTGCATTTGCTTTTCCAGGATGAGGGACACGTTGCCCCTTAACTGTATTTATGTGGTGAACCAGATGAACAATGCACATGGGTTAGATTACTAGGTATATCGTTTGACCAACAACTAACATGGGTAACCCATTTGAAGGAGTTGAAGGTAAAATGCCTAAAAATGTTAGACAAGCTGAGAATTCTGTCTTAACACCCGTTGGGGAGCTGATCGTGTATGCATGTTGCACTTCTATCGAGCTCTGGTCCGTTCTCGCTAGGACTACAGCTGCATAGCTTATTCATTGGCGTGGCCCACTGTACTAATGATGCTCGATACAGTCCGTCATTCATTCATCCATCTTGCCATGGGTGCTTCTTGCTCAAGCCCCATGGGAACTGCCCACTGCTGGTGGATAGTGGTGAGCCATCTCTTTGTAATAGATGGCAGCAAATGATATGCTCCTATGTGGCTCGCACTAAAGTACAACCACTCACCCAATCTTTGATGTGGTATTCTCGGACCAGCATGTTAATCAATACCACAAACAGCCGAGGTCTACTGCTTTATTAGGCATAAGAGCTCGACACTTTTTCTCAGCTCTATGTATACATTTGCCTCCAGTCCTTGCTGTTGCTCCATGTTATTACCCTTCTTGGTAGCCCTCTCACGTTAAGTAATGCTTTGAACTTTGTAAGTATAATAAAAAATACACAAATTCAGTTATCTTCAAGAATAACTTTTACAATATTATAAGTAGTATGGAACCTGATGTTACAGTTTATACAGACGGCTCTAGAAATGTTAATTCTGTTGGTTGTAGCTTTGTTGTTGGCAACAGAACATATATGTTTGGACTTCCCAACATCACCATTATTTTTGTTGCTGAACTGTATGCGAACAGGAATGCATACATATACAGGGCCTTACTTCAAAATATTGACATGTTCTTATTTTCTCAGATTCCACGAGTATTACAGGCGATTAATGACATGCACTTTAACACGTTGTCTGAGATTCATTGTGTCATTTCGCAAATGAACAGACGTAATAATACAGTGAGCTTCTGCTGGATACCAGCCATATAGGAATTTCAAGCAATGAGTGCGCAAATAGTGCAGCAAAGGAGGCTTGTTTCCAGCCTTGTTTTACCGATCGTGTCACTTATAACGAACTTGTCCGTTCCCTGAAGAGGGTGGTTTATGATGAGTGGCAAAGTGTAGGGGATACTACTATGAAAAAAAAACTTTGTCCTATTAAAAACACTATTTCACTGTGGAGCTCCTCATGCAGAAATAAGGAGGGGAGGTTATTATCTGCTGTCTGCGAATAGGGCACACTAGGCTCACTCATGGAAATCTGATGACTCAAAACAGATTAAGAAGAACGAAAAAACCTTCCAGTCAACTCATCATTAGCTTTTGTGAATTACAGACAGCAGAGGTAAAAAGCATTATCAGTGCTTCATTATCGACTACTATCAACATGACTGATAATGTTCAATTCTGAATCCTGTAGTGTCAGGTTAAGTGTGGATTTGTGTTGCCATTTTTTCTGTTTCTGTTTAGCCTCCAGAATCACCATGAGGTATTACATCAGATAATGAATATGAATGATATGTATGAGTGTAAATGAAGTGTTGATTTGCGATGATGAGTTAACCACTAGGCCAACCTGGTGGGTTTGTGTGTTGACAACTATTAACATATAACTGGACTAAAAATAAAAAAAAAACTTTGGGTTTTGTATCATTCATCAGCAACACACTATGATAAAAAAAAATATTTAGGTTATGTGAATCGGGTAACAGGTTATGTAATAAGTAAAGTTCATCTGTTTAATGTTGTAGTTTTAACTTTTTATTTAGGTTTTTTGTTATACTAAAACAAAAAATAACTGCTAAATAGATTTTTGTTTTAAAACATACAATAATTCAATTCTGTGGAAAGGCAGTTACTTCATACAATAAATTATGTAAAAATAAATGTAACAGAGTAAACTAGATCGACAGAAATTAAAGAAACCATTGACAGGTTAATAATAAAATTATAATATTAATTATTTTTGCCATGATTTAATTCTTGCTGTGATAGAAATTTTATATACTGATAAATGAATATAAACGTACAGTAATTACTTAATCAAATGTTGCTGTGTATATGTCATCATGGTCGGCAGTGGATGTTAATATTAATTTTTCCCATGATACCATAATATAACATATTATATAAGAATAATAGTTCAATAAGTTAGCCTACATTGTCATATCAAAGGTATAAACATGAGCCAATAGTATATTTAGCAAAGAAAAGAATACCACACCTAAAAAATATATTTTAGTACAGTAAAGCTATTCTTAACGAGAACAATGCATATGGGACATACTGGGAATGATGGAAAATTCCAAATATGATAGAAAAAGGCATTTTTTATTTTCAAAATTAGCACACATAATTATACAAATTTCAATTGATGGTGCGAGGCTTGAATGAAAAAAATATTCAAAAGAGTGAGAAGAAAAATATTATTTCTGAAATTTATAAATGGGTTTGTTTTAAAATTTGATTTTTGTTTTTTTATTTGGCTTTGTGTTTATAATGCATGTGAAATTTTATTAGGAGTTTTATTCTTAATGAATTAGAATTTATTTTCAGTGTTAAAATTTTTAAAGTTAATTTTTTAATTGAAGTTATAGTTTTTAGAACTAAAAAATGGTGTGCCAGCATTTGACCTTTTTAAAGGTTTTAATTAAAAACTTTCCTTTTTTTGTTAGAAGAAAGGAATCCATTTACAGGCAGTATTTGGTGTTGAAAATCATGGTAGTGCAGGATTCTCTCCTGCAAGCCTACCCACTAAAATCCCACCCTCTTTTCAACATGGGATGCCAGGCCCACACTATGGAATTATGCAGCACCCATGTGTCTTGTCTTCATCTAGACCTCCATTGCTTCGAACCAATCAGTCCTGCATTTTTTTTTAAACTCAATCTCGTAACTTGTGAACCTACCCCAAGAGAGACTCAGAGGGAATTACTCACCCCTGGACTTCTTCCTCCAACTTTGTTCATATGATCTTAACCAATACTGTGGAAATTGTGTGCCAAAATCATTTGTCTGCAGCATAGTCCCAATGGCGTTCTTTAGGGGTAAGCGTGCTGAAATCTCTCTGGCAGGAATTGATAACACATGAATACAGTGTGTTCTGTGATATCCTTCTTCCTGTAATAATAATACTCCATGAAGGGTCTTACCATCTACATGCACAGTGCATCTTAAAGCTCTCATGAGCAGTAAGGAAGTGGATCAACTTGTACACCATATCCCATGTTTTCAGCACAGCCATCTCTGAAAGTCTGCGATCAGCTTATAGGTCTATCTGATTTTTTGTAGACTCATCTCATCTGTCTTGCCACCTGTAGAAAAATAATGCCTGTGCATCCTCCTTATTTATTCCCCTGTAAATTTCCTCCTTCATCTGGACAAGGAAATCCAGTTGCAAGTCCAGCCACCCACTGGTAGCATCGCCTGAGGGGTTCTTGTAACTACTGCATACCTGAGGAAGACAGCCCTGTGACCTGACTAAGAATTGCACAGGCCCTCCCCCTCACCAGCACAATGACCAGAGTGGTGCTCTTTACAAAATATTCGAGAGCACGACGTGGGACAAGACTCTCCTCTTCAATGTGCAGGGATCCCTGATGTTAGTTATTATTGGACTGATGGCAGCTATTTTCTCAACTGTGATCGACACTTCTACTATTAGTCTCTGGAACGTGATGTTATCTAACCACATTCCAAGGTACTTTACAGCAGAGGTAAGGTGGACTACTCTATGGTACAGAGGTATGGGACTACCTGAAACTACAACCATGGATCTTCTCTAGCAAAAGCTGACACCCAAACACCTGCAGATGCGAGACAGTAATATTTATTGCCTCGTTTCCAGTGTCCATCACCACCTGTTCCAACTTGGCCATCACTGACTGCCAAATTATCAACAAACCTGATCAGAGCTACCCCAACGGGTAGTGCTTTTAAGCCAAACAAACCTTTTACTGTTTAACATAATATAGTTCATTATGAATATACATTAACAATAAAAACTTATATTGGGTTAATAATTTTAACAATTAACTTATACATCAACAATGTGAAGATATTTGCTATGTTGATGATTAATCAGATGTATTAACATATTAATATCATTTAGTTCATATACAAAAAGGGAAGAAGATAATATAATATTCATTCAGTATTTAGCGGGGTTTTCGTACTAATAAAATAATAAAAACATTGAAGCTCAGCAGCTCTACTAAATTACATATTTGTTATAAAACAAAGTGAGATTTAAAATAGAGCCAAAATGATCAGCAGGAGTGCAAAGAAGTAAGTTTGTAAAGATTAAAAATAATAGATGATCTAAAAGAAAATGGGAGTTACCATACGAATCAAAAGTTAACTTAGAAAAAGTGAATGAATGCATAAATAGTGCAAGGAACCACCTCACCTCAGGGCAGATAATTTATGATGATAAATGTTTATCATTTATTCCAAAATGTTTTGCCACCTAATGATATGGGTAGCAAACATGAAAAGTTAATTACAGAAAAATAAAACCACTATTTTCCCATTAATGAACAAAAATACATTATAATTGTAAAGTGTGGAGCAAAATGTTCCTCCTGAATTGTAGGAGACTATTCCCCTACACTTGGAAGATAAATTTATACCAAAAGTATATTTTAATATAAAATATAATTTTAATGGTAACCTTTAATATAAAATATGCTCCAGATAATACTATGTAAAAATCATTAAATAAATAAAAATTTTATAATGCTAACAAATATGCAAGAAATTTTTTATGAACTCAAATAAAAAAAAACAAAACAATAAAAATTCATTATTTACCTTAGCATCATCTGCTACAACTGCATGACAGATTTCTGTTTCAAACAGATCTAATTTCCATGAAATATCATCTAAACGAGAATCAGCCTTCATTACCTGAAATTATAATAAAACAATCGCCATACAAAAATATTTAATTAAAAAATATTAATTTAAATCCATAATTTCAAACAAAAACATTCCAATAAAGTAGGCAAACACAGGAAATAAGCTTAAACAATCAGTAATTTATCCTAAAAATGAAAACCTCCAACAAGAAAAGGAAAAAGTGTAAGTAATTTTGGGCAATTAGAAAAAATTTCAATTCAAAAAAAATATTCAACATTTAAAGATGCTATATAAAACTACTTTAGAAAAATTATATACTACAAAATTGATTTTTACAAAAATTACAGATGAGGTAAAATAATTAATACAAAAAAAGATTTCTTTTATGCTGGATGTAATTTAAATTCGGTAAACAGGTCTGAATAAACTAAGGGCTGCTTTGCTCCAATTTAGTAACTTAAATATTTTAAGAAAAAGGGCATTCGAATGAACTTAATAAGGTACTCTAATAAAGAGTACAATGTTTGATAAGTATGCAAAATAAAGACACAATCTTTCAGGGAAATTGTGTTTTTTATTTCTCAACACAATTTAAAGTCTATATACTTTAAAGTCTATACACGTAGTCCAACAATATTCAAGTGTTTTGAACCCATCCTTGTAGTATGATTTACCAGTCTTCAAAATAAGTAAATATTTTGGCAATAACTTCATTTCATATAAATCTCTTTCCAGCATACAGCTACTTCATATCTAGATACAGATAATTGACCGAAGGTACTAAGTCTTGTGAGTAGAGAGGATAAGGAAGAATTTTGTACCGCAACTAAAAAAATTGTTGTCACAATAGCCAAAGAGTAAGCTGGTGCATTTTCTTCCCAAAGAACCTTCTTTTTCATCAAATGTGGTAATTTTTTCTTTATTTCCTCATGAGCCACCAAAGATGCGTAACATTAACCAGTTATTATTTTACTCTTCAGAAACTTGATGAAGATTATGTTATGAGCATACCAAAAGGCAGTGGGCATCATGCTTCTTATTGATGGAATGGTTTTCATCTTCTTTAGAAAAGTTTCCGGATTGCAATCCACTGTTTAACTGATCCTTGCTTTTAGGTTGGTAGTGGCATATCCAAATTTCAACTGATATGAAACTAAATAAAAATTCCTTCTGATGATACTGAAGTATCATCAAACTGTGCTTAGAAAAATTTTTGTTTGTTTATTTTTATGTTTTTGAATATGGATCATTCCATTTTAAATCAACAAGGCCACAACCTGACCAACTTGGATTTTCATGAAATTTAGTATGAATTAGCTGTTGATTTATTTATGAGAAAATACTGAATTTCAGATCAATATCATAAAGCGTTTCATTTCTTTTTTAGAGCCCTGCAAATTTGCTGGAAAATGGAAAATTTTAACTTGGGACAGTAGTATTATGTCAATATAACTTTGTTATTTATTAAGTTAGAATGATACACTTGGTCTCATTTTAAAGCTTAGTTGATCTCTTTCATATGACATACAACAAGCCTATGTTTACATAAATCTTGGGTCACCAACTTAGACCCTAAATTTCAGAAAACAGGTCTTCAATTTTTTTAATAAAAAATATATGTTATTTGTCATTATACTATGAAGCAGATGAGAAAATTTGGAGTCAGAAGATAAAACATATATCAATGTTTTGGCAAAATTTACTTTAATTACAGGACTGCCCAAAAGGGAGTGTACTGTTTTTACGGTGTATGTATGTATGTTTGTTTCACTGTAGCAGCTCAACGGCTGAACGGATTCATTGGAATTCTTACATTACAGAGAATGTCTAATTGTAAATGTCTTGTATTTTTAATTGTAACTAAAAGGTCACAAAAAATCACATATACGATTCTAAATCGATAATAATTTCAGTAATGATTTATTTGTATCGAAAATAGTTGTGTTTTAAGATCTGCTACAATACTGAATGAATTACAGTAGTAAAAATTTATTCATTTATTTTATAATTATTATTACTGTTGTTATTTACTGTTTATAAACATTTAAGAAAAAAATCTTATGATTTTTTGACGGGCAGTATGTTCAACCATGTAAGCATGTTCTTTCTTCTTGCTCTTATTTGTTTGTGTTTCTTCTTATTTCGCTTTCTTCTTATTTATTGTTTATAAATATTTAAGAAAAAAAAAAATCATATGATTTTTTCACAGGCAGTATGTTCAATCATGTAAGTATGTTCTTTACTTTTATTCTTATTGTTGCTATTGCTTCATCTCACTTACTTATTACTAACCGGTCAGGGCTCATTTCGCTCGCCCCACAGTCTAGCCAGGGAGCTCTGTCCACTGGACCCCTGACGCGTTCGTATCCTCATGTTTGTAAGAATATTAAGTATTTTACAGAAATATGTTAAAGAAATATTAGTGAGCTCTGAGAATATTTTTCTGAACATTGTGGTGTCTTTATAATTAAAATAGACTCAAGGAGTGAGTAGATATAGAATTTAATAATTTTTAATAAAAATATAATGTTTAATGCTAGCCATATTGATAATAGAGGGTTGGCTTGTGTGTGTTCATGTGAAGATGTTAGTTGCCAGTCCAGCTGCTGCTATTAACACAGAGCGTACCACGTGGTGAGCTGGCCAGATGTGCTACAATGACTCTCTCCTGCTAAATAAGAATCCTTTTTTTTTTACTAATAAAAATTAACTAATAATCCCTTTCTTTTATTAATAAAATTATTAAATAATAATAAATAAATAAATACAAACATATAAATAAAAATAATCTGTGCTTAAAAATTAAATTAGATAATCTGGAAATTAATTGACAACAGACTTCTTCTAGCGGGAGAATCATGGAGGGAGCCGTGTGCAGCTGCCTGATACACCACTGCACCATAACCTTACTGCTAAATATTAATTAATAAACCCTTTCTTTTATTACACGACTGCCCAAAAAGGAGTGTAATGTATTTAGGGTGTATGTTTGTACGTTTGTTCAGCCGTAGCAGCTCAACAGCTGAACCAGTTTAGAAGTATGACCCTGCATTGGAATCCTTACTTTATCAGAAGTGTCGTAGGCTATATAAATAAATAAATAAATATATATATATATATATATATATATACTGGTGTGAGGCTAGTGGTGAGGTAATGCAAGCATCTCCTGTGAGACTAGACAATCACCAATTGGTAACAAACCGGGTGCCCGTGGGGTGCTGTTTTAGGACGTATGGGTGTTTTTATAATATCTCTGCAAACAATCGTCTGATTTTCAAAATTCAAGCGGGGTATTTGTCGATAGGTTGAAAGGTAACTTTTGCATGCATCAGGTACACCGTCGATCTAACAGATCACGGTTATTCGAAAATGTTGTTAAATTTTTGCAACCAATCTTCCATTTTCAAAATTCAAACAGGGTATTGGCTAGTATAATATAACATTATGATGGAACCAAACCAGAACAAAAGGAGAAATTTTTGTCATGTTTTTTTTTTTCGGCAATCGTGTTTTTTAATTTTTAATATTTATCTCTTGATAAGATTTCTTATTAGTTTAATAACAAGAGTGCAATGAATATTAATTAAGTCAAAATGAGGTTAAAATCATTACTCTTTATGCTTAAAAGTGAAATTAAGTAAATAATTTGAAATAAAACAATAAATCTCTTACATTTTTAAATGATTTAAAATCTCAAGTGTAAAACATATTTATGTATAAAATATAATTTTGAAGAATCACTCTTCCTAGTGCAAGAAGCTACAATAACTGTGCAACCAATAATTAAAATATAATAATGCATGTCTTTAAATAATTAAAGTTAAAGTAAGGCATTTATGATTTGGACATTTTGACAATCTTAAAATCTTAACACAATAAACAAAAAGTAAGGCAAATCAATAAAAATTTAAAATTAAAGTTATACATTCTTAAATTAACCGTTTCATTCCAGTAGCTGTTATTTTAAATAAATATTTTAATCTGTATTAATTTTAACAATAGTCTGATAAAATACATCGACAGCACTTATGTATTAATTAATGCTAATGTACTGATCAATTTTTCAAAGTAATGTTTCTTAATAAAAATAGTTTTTTATAATAATGATTTAATAAATGTAATCTGATATTTTCATTGGCTTTCAATTAATGCTACTTAAAAATTATACCAATAACATTAGTATTAAGCTAAATTTTAAAAGTGTTTATGTGCTTATTTGAAATACCTGATTATTTCACCGTCAGTTTTTCATTTGCTGTGTAGCTTCCTTTTCAGATAATGTATATGTACGTCCAGTAGCAGTTTTCAGGTTAACTTTTGTTAGTAGTTCCTGTCGAGGTAATATTAGAAAATCACTGTGTGCAGAAAAACACGAGGAGATGGACCTTGAGGGTGAAGAAAACTTACTTTCACTTCTTCTGTTGATTCATTAGTAAATAATACACAAGCCAACAACCAAACACCATTATAAATGCATGTGACAAAAATCTTTTATATCAGAACTTTCAGAAAAACCAACTTCTGTTTCATGCAAAACTTTATATTCATATTATTCATTTTTGGAAGTAATTTTTGTTTTAAAATATCCTTTCCTAACTGGTAAAAAAGAATGCAATTTTTGAGTACCTGGGATGGCCACCGCTTTAGCTAAATGAGGTGCTAAATACTTTTTCTGATATTCTTCATTTGAAACAAACATGGAATTCATATTTTTAATATTTGATCAGCCCAATCATAAAGCTAAGTGACTGTTGTTGTTTGATCTTGGTATGGGCATTGTAAAGTTGCTTTTGATGCTATTCTTTTAGGAGTACCAGCAAGACCATCAAATGCACTCTTGCTATGTGATGTGGAAAAGTGTAATTTCGCCTCAGCACCAAGGCTGATACGTTATGATACGTTAAATTCACAAAATTTTTAAAATTTTTATATTGCGCTGCTGAGCCATCTTCGAAATAAATTAGTCTATTCACAATATTATACTTTTCTTTTAAAAATTGAATTAGTTTTTTCTGAAAAAGGTGAACTGATATTGTGTCATGCTTAAGGCAGTCAGATATAACAACAAAACTATCATTTAAAGTGTCAGAAAATTCTTGGCTTTTAAAATAAATAACGAAAGGATGAACTGTAGCCTGTTGACTGTTCCAGTGAAACAATTGGGCTTCATCTAGCACAAATGAATAATTTTCAGCAAACTCAGGTAATGTGATAAAGATTCCGAGTTCAATTACAGTTTTTAATTTTTTTAAGAAGTTTGACTGCTGAAAAGTAACAAGTGAATGGAAAAAATTTTCTGTGTTCTTCTCTACTGTTTTTAAACTTGATCAGTTGATATCCATTAGTTAAGAGTTATTTTGTACACTGAATTTTCAACAAATACTGAATCTAAAATGTTTTTAAAATTGTCATAATCTGGACAATTTTTACACTCACAAAGATAACATAATTTCTTGACGTGAATTACAAATAATTTGTGCCGCACAGTGTTTATAAGAAGTGAAATGGTTGCTGCACTTTTGTTAAATAATTTAATTTACATCCTTCAAACATTAATTTCACATTCTGATGGATAACACACAAGTGCGCGCGTAGACGCACACACATATACACTATGAGTTCCACTGCCACCTGTTAAAACACAGTTTTTATGATGTAAAGTAGCAAAGGTAGGAAACCCAATTTTAATACCTGTACAAGTTTCTTTAAACTGTTGATGTATCTCTTTTAGATTAGCCATTACTAGTTTTTTGTTGAACTTGAATGTTTCCACAATGTGATTTGATTGTGACACATTCTTTTTTGCCTGGCATTACATGACTTATATCATCTGATTTATAAAACGCCTGAATACATCCAAGAATGTTTTAATCCAGACACTTTCCACGTTTAGGGTTCGGTGATGACAAAATCTTGTCACCACCTAGCTCTTTAACTAGTTGTTTTGTCTGTCATATCATGTAATTGGTAGTTCCTGGGAATTTATCTTGCATTTTTTTGATGCACCAACTTCATGGAAGAAGAGTTAAGAATTGTTATTTTGACTTCTATCCATTGTAAATTAAATTTTTATTTCAACTGTACCAAGATTTCACTATCAGGTTCAACTTGAGAATTCTCAGTTTTTACTAGCTACACTGAATATTTTTTCCCTCATTGATGAGTCAATTTTTGCAATCTTTTTGGCAGCATATATTTTATCTTGCAATCTTTTAGATTTTACAGGCGATTCCCCAATACTCACTAGACTCTCATTAAGCCTGTCTAATACATAATTTGTTTCATCATAAAGGGCTTCTTCACTATTATCTACTTCTTCTTCTTCTGAAGCTTTATTAACAACTGAGAGAAGTTTTTTCTGAAACTTATCACAAATCTTGCGATCACTTCTTAATTTGTGATTTTTCCTTTAATCCATGGTAACACTTTTCTTAAATTCTTAGTAACACTATGACCTGCTTCTTGAAAGGGATTACAATTATTGTAAAAAGTTGAGATTCTTCATAAGATACCCAACTTTAAAAAAAAAACTAAGTAACTACACTAAGATTTAGCAATCAATAAACAAATACTGAATATCTTGACTTCAGAGCAGGCATATTTAAACAGTCCTCATGCTTTCTTTCATCATGTTATTTAAAAAATAAAGTATTTAAATAAATCAAATATTTTGATCATGTTTAATTTTAATTGTTAGATCACGTTTAATATTGTCTACACTAAAACAATGGATAGGCAGGCTATTGACTAAACTGATGGTACAGTAAGCTTCCAATATATCTTGTCTTTCAGTTTGTATTAATTACACTGAGCCATCGCATTACATTATTATTGGTCATTTGATTGAGTTAAGATATACTAATTTTTATTACTAGACAAAACATATTACCTTATTATTTTTAGTTTCTTTTTGTAAGCCATTTTACTTGATTTTGCAAGTTCAGCCAACAAAAATTTACGTATTTCTCCCTCTAAACTCCACAAAAAAGATTTTTATTTTTTAAAACATTGATAATTTTTTTCTATTGATACCATTGCAGTCCCAGTTTCAAATTTTCACAGCTATTTTATAATATAATGATGAATAAAATACATTTTTCATTAAAAAAAAATTAGACCTGTTTTTTCTGAAATTCAAGGTTAAAAGTCAAACCTTGAAATAAAGATTTATGTAAACATAGGCTTGTTGTATATATATGAAAGAGCATCAAATAAGATTTAAAATAAGAACAAGTTTATCATTCTGCCTTAATAAACAAAGTTATTTCAACCTAGCACTATTGCCACAAGTCAAAAATTGCCATTTTCAGCAAATTTGAAGGACTCTATACACAAAACGATTAATGACAGAGATCTGAACTTTAGTATTTTCTCATAACTCTATCAACAGTTAATTTATACAAAATGTCCTGAAAATCCCAGTTGGTTGGGTTGTGAATGGCTATCCACCTTGTTAATTTGACGTGGAATGACCCATATACAAGTACTCATGTAAAATATGATGGACCCACTCAATTGAGATGCCTATTATCTTAACAATTTCATTTAATTTTAATCACTTCTCACTGTACTATAGATTTTTTCAATAGTCTGCAGTTGTAACTTCAATAAGCCATCTGCAGCACTCAGCATTGTTTGTGCTCATATGAACACTCTGAAAATAACCAACCGCTTGTAAATTGTTCTAATCAACAGAGCTGACTCACCATAATATTCCCAACTTAGATTTAGTTTCCTGTGTGCTTTTCCCTTTCAATAAGTAATGTTTGATCAAAATACAAAATTCTCCTTCATATCTTTTTAAAAATTATAATACTTGATCAACTCAAATGACTGCCAACAACAGATATGAATGTATCTGAAACTCGTTAGAGAAGAATAAAAAAAACCGCAACAATGTACTATGAGCCCCACCTCTTTGCTTTAAACAGACTTATCAAACACTTTTAATAAATGTCTATATCAATTCATAGCTGCTAATGAAACAAATACATCACTACATATAAATAATGAAAAGAAATTAAAATAACAGGAAGAAGCTGGTAGAGGTACTTCAAAGAAGACAAAAGTCATTGCACTGGTCAGAATTTTCTTGCGGTAACTGTTTTTTGGGATCCATAAGATAAAATATTAATATATTACCTTGAAAAAAAGAAAAGTTAACACAGGTTATTATTGTGTAGCATTATTACATCAGCTTAACAATTAAATTAAGTAAAAACCAAATCCGAAAATTGTGCTTTCTGTTATCAATAAACTAGCTCACACATTAGCATTGAACAAGAAAAATTACAAAGCAAAAACTTTCTATATTTTCCAGATTTACAATATTTTTAGGTTTAAATGTGTAGAAAATGCAGTAAACCCACCAATCAACATACACCTTAGTTAATATTGGGTTATTCATAATTTAGTGAAGGATTTTAAATAACTGCTACTGACAAGCTACAAAAGAGATACAGAACTGTATTATAAATGATAATAAAATCCAAGTTTTTGTTATATACCACATAATGCTTAACATATTCACAAAAACTATGTTTGTAGAATCTACAAGCATGTATGTGAAAAAAAATGTGTCAGCTTTCTAAATTCTGTCCTATATGCATGTGTGAATGACATGGTTTATCTGTGTTGCAGCAGTAGAGGTACAAGGGTCATTCAAATATAAACCGGAATTTTTGCATGCGGACTGAAGAAGAGCAGTGAATTGGTGGGGCACTGCAGGTAGTTAGTTGGATATGTGTGGAGGAAAGGATCCGACCAACCATACCTGTAGGTCGTGTCCACAGAGTAGCAAAATGTTTGAGAAGGAGCTACCGTTGACCATAGCATAAGGAATTATAATCCAATTTCTTGCCACTGACAGTGTCCTCTAAAATTTTGACTCGACTCCAGGCAGAGTTAAGAGATGCCTGTCAAACACTCAAGTGTTTGAGTGTGCCAAAACATTTTGAAGTGGCCATGATGCAGTGGAGAATGAAAGTCACGAACATTGTTTGCGGATCAGCATCAATGATGACAACATTCAGGTCATTCGTGACCTTGTGGAAGGTGACCTCCACATAACCATCTATAAAATGGCATCAGAGGTGGACATAAGTGTTGGTAGTCTTGGATACAGAAATGTAGGCGAGATGTGGAACACATCTCACCAAGGCAATCTCACAGAAATCAGAAGGCACAGAGAATCTCCAGAAAAATATCTGTCAGCGGCTTCTGAATACCTTTGAGGAAGGAGAGACATTTTTGGATTATATTGTGACCTGTGATGAAACATGGGTCCATCACTACACTTCGGAAAGCAAGAGAACAAATATGGAATGGAGGAGTGGTGTGGGAGGGGCCACCAATCAAGACCAAGAAACACTTGTCAGCTGGAAAAATTCTGGCAACTGTGTTTTGGGACACAAAAGGTGTGCTGCTGATTGATTTTCTGCACAAAAGAAGGACAGTAAACGCGGCATAGTACTGCCAGTTGTTAGATAACATCAAGGCTGCTTTCACAACAAACAATGCTGACAAACGATTCTCAATGTCCTCCTTCTCCACAACGCATGGCCACATACAGCAGCTCAGAGTTGCAAAAATTCATTGGACATCTCTTGAACACCCACCGTACAGTTTAGACTTATCACAGTGTTATTTCCACATGTTTGGTTTGCTGAAAGAAGCTATAGAAAGGAAAACATTCGAGGACGATGCCACAGTTGAGCATTGTGTGCAGTTGGGGCAGCTATCTATTTCTTTGAGAAGGGTATTAAGAAACTACCTATCTAGCGGAGAAGATGTATTTCAGTTGAAGGAAATTGTATAGAATAATGAGATAACTGATTTTTAATTTTATCTAGTATCAATAAAGTTATGTAATCAAATTGTGGTATAAATTTGAATGACCCTCGTATGGTTTCAAAGATTTGTGAAATGAAGTGGGACACAAAAACAATATCCTGTACAAAAATCAAAATAAAATAAAATCACATAATATTGAAACCAGTGGTTAAGGCAAGCATCACATTAACAGGAACAATAATTTTTTATTGTGGTAATTGGACAGACAGATGTCTTACTACTGGTGGATATAATCATTCCTTCATTAAAGCACACAAAAGGCTGTTACATTATTAAAGATAACTGATTCCATCCCAACTCCCAATTCTGCTCTCTACCTTCTCTAACATTTTGAAGGAGAAATGAAGACAGACTTCTTTATCACCAATAACAAAAGCCTATAACACCTAAAATTTGTATAGTTTAACCTTCATCACATGTAAAGGATTTGCTTAACTACAACAGAGCTGTAAGCCAGCAAATATTCAGTATATGAGGCTATATGGATATGCTTGCCTGCTTAGCATAATTCAATCTTTTCACTTGGACCCGGATGTCCTAGCCAAGGAGAGGTACAGAGGCGGCCTTCATCCTGAATTTCTTCATACACAAGTGGATCCTTCTGAAATTATGTGCAAAATTATCACTGCACTTCTAAAACAGATATATTTTGACATAAAGCATTTGAAATGTCTGTACAGTGATTTGAAATACGAGTTCGATAATGATACATTTGAAAAACTTAGCCAATTTCAGCAAATATGTGGGAACATACACAGGCATCTGAAAAATAAAACAAGGAAAGATAAAAATATTATATAACACGATAGCCATCCCTACTCTTTTATATGGTAGCAAATCATGGGTACACACCAAAAAGCTGGATAGCAGAATTCAGGTGGCGAAGATTAGATTTTTATGTAGTGTGTATGGTTGCACATGGAGGGATAGGATCAGAAATGAGGATATATGAAAAGAGCTTTCAGTACAATATTTATACGACAGAATAAAACGAAATAGACAAAGGTGATGTAACCAATTGAGTAGGATGATTCGAGAGAGGATACCAGCAGCTACCTTAGCTTATCAACCTGAAGAGATGTGAGGAGGCCGAGAAAATGATCATCACCAGAACATGTCTAGACAACCTAATCCGTGTAATGAAGAAGAAGTGATATTTTAATGCAAAGAATGTCTTCTCACCCTAACTCTGTAGCATCTTGTTACTACTGCTACGTAACAGGGAATCATGATAATTATAAGCATTTTTCTTTTCATTTTAAAATGAATTACAATATTTTGTTAAAATCAATTAAAAAGTTGTTTTACTTATTGCTTTTTCTTTTTTTGTAAAGATCCCTGCTTCTTCTGAATTTCTTTTAAATGACAGATTAATTAAATATAGTTAAAACTGTAGAGACTGATGATTACTTCCTCCATCACTGAAATAAGTTCAGTTATTACATTAAAATATTTCTAACTTTTCATTACAGTTTGACAAACAAAGATGTTTTTTTTCATAAATTGTGAAGTTTTTTGAAGAATCTCTATTGTTTATGATACGTTCACAGAGTGCATGTATGATTCAAACTGTGTCTCTGTTTAAAATAATAATTTTATGTGTTTTTGCATATTTTTGGTTGCTTAACATTGTTTATAATTTGTTACTAGTGTGTAAGAATTTCATGTTAGTGTTGAAATGTGGATGCATGAAACATTGTGCATGTATGTTTCAATGACGTGTTTGTAAAATTGGATTCAGTTTGTGGAATGGAATTGGTTTAATGTCATCTTTGTATCATCACTATGAAAAACTTTGTCCTGTTTTCCTATATAATACACATTACGGCTGTAGCAGTTTGGTCTATAAACCAAAAATAAGTCAAATTTGATTGTTTGTGTTTTTTTGTCTGATGATAAATGTCTTGTTTAATTAATGGTTCTGTATGCAATGCAGTAGCCTACTATTCTGTATTTGTGGCAATATTATCACTATAGTTGTTAACATATATGAGTATTAAGTATTTGCTATTAATTTAATATCTTATTCTGACTTTTTTTTTTAATTTCAGTAGAAGTCTTCTACCATTGTTCTATTGTAACTATTTCCTATATGTAATTGTTTTATAGTATCTAATCCATTCTGATAGTCTTTTTGTGTTGAATTTTGTGTAGTCAGTGTAGCATGATTCTGAAAGCTGAAAATCCATATTGTAGGGGTAATTATATATATATGAGTGTGTCTATGTTTAATTTGTCTACATTTTGTGCTGCGACATCCAAGAAATTTATGTTTTAGTCATTTTTGTACTCGACAGTGAAAATTTTGTTTTTGAAAACTTTGCTGATATGGATATAACAAGGAGTTGTTTCTACTTTATAGAAGGATTATTTCATCTACACACCTATGCAAATAGATTATTTTGAGTCATTTTTTTTTATTCTGTAGCAAAATATTTCGGTTAATATGCCTAAGATAGGTGAAGCCTAAAGTAGTCTATTAGATGATCTGAAGGATTTGTTGTTGAAAATGAAATAATTACGTTATTATATATAGTGTTTACTATTTCAGTAAATAGTTTGTTAATTGTGTTGTTTTGTTTGAGTTGATTACATACAATTATGGTTGTTTCAAGAATAGCAATGTACAGAGATTCTTTTTGTTTAAAAAGGCCTAAGGATAACATTTTTTATTAAGATTACTATGCTTATGTTCTTTTTGATCATCAGTAATATGTAGGAGTCATACAAGTTTGTGTGCTTGAGCATTTCTATAGCTTATTCATTTTCTATTATGATTTTTCTTGTTTGAAGTAACAAGTTTTATTTCATTGTTCATATCATGCTGTGGTATATCTTGGGTGTTCAAATGCTGTTTCTTATTCGTTGATTGAAAATTGCACACACATTCAAGTATTGCAGGCTACAACACTGCATACAGATAAATTAATAAAACAAAAACCACTTAGAAACAGCACAAAAAAAATGTTATTTATCTGGGGTAAACAACCTTGATGGATGCAAATGCCAAAAACTCTACACAGGTTTAACAAGTTACAGGTTTTTACAATATAAGGAACACATAAAAGCACTTCACAAACCATCTTATTGAAACATACCCTACATGCACAAACACCAATATGAAATTCTAACATAGTTAATTCTGAGCAATTAATTGATCGCCTTAAATTTTTTATTTTACACTTTAATATCATATGCTAAGGATCAGAAAACAAAAGATCTAAATGTTGGGGAAAGCAGGTGACCCATACCAGGTCAAAGTCCGGGCTATGTTATCAGTACTCTAGTCAATTAGCAATCAGTTTTGTGAGATCTGGTGACGTGTTCAGATGCCAGTCTGTTCTGTGAAGAGAGGTTAAGGTTAGAGTTAAGAGTTAAAGATAGGATTAAAGTTTTGTGGAAGGAGGAATAAACCATAAACTAACCGTAATAGTCGTCAGTCAGCAGTTGAAGAAGACTGACAGCACTCTTCATAACATGATTATCCATCATGTACATGACTAATAGCATGGAGTGGTGAAGTTTCTTGCTCTCTGTAGTAACTAAATTTCCGTTTCAAGATAAATTCGACCAAACATCCTACAAGAAGGTGTTAAGAATTGCCATACCTTGGTAATTTATCCCTAACCTCTCTCAACAAAAGACCGTACCTCTCCCACCCTATTTCTTTCTCCACAGTATGGATTGCGTCTGAATAGGTCTCAATAACTCACAATACTGATAGCTTATTGACTAGAGTACTAATAACATGGTGCAGCCTTTGACCCTGCATAGGTCATCCACTGTCTGTACCTGCTCTTCAACATTTAGATGTTGTATTTTCTTATGTCTGTGGGACATGAAAGTTTGAACAAAATTGGAGTTGATGAAGTAATTTGTCAAAATTACCTTTGCATATAAGCAATAAAGGATGTAACTAGATACCATCAAGAATGACTACTAGTTTGAGCAACACAAAACCACATGCACATAAAAATAATGAAGTCACTTTTTAGGCATATCACATATAATAAAAATCCTTTAAAATCCAATTCAAACAACAGTAACACAACACTCACTGGTGATCTCGGAATATGTTGGCCTTATTAAATGTTCTTATTAATTTAAAAACATACTATTAACAGACATAGAATCGGCTTAAATTGTGAATCTCCAATTTTCTCAAAGAGCTTAAAGCTGTATTTTTTAAAAGAATATTCCAATAAAGCAAATGATAGTAAAGAATTTCAATAATGCACAGAGGACCACTCAACAGTGCCTACTCTTAAAAAAGAAACTTACTTGAAATTTGTTATTAAAATTTTTTTATCACATAAATCTACAATACAAGAGCTAGCCAAAAAAAGTATTTGCATTTACATTGAATTTTCCTTTCAAAACAAAACTCTACAAAAGATGTACGACAAAAATTAAACATACGTTAATGAATGATAAAAACTTGGTAACTCTAGCCGATAACAATTAACTAAATTAAATAGAAAGGATTTTTCGTTAACAAAGAATTTCTTTATTAAATATTAATCAACTTGATGCAATAATATTTACTGATCAAATTTTTTATAAGATGATAATAAAAAATAATAATTAAAGGATAAAAAATTATAAATCCACAATCTTGTTTTAAAAAATATATTTTGGCGGTACAATTTAACACAATTAGCTTCATGCAATTTTCACATAACTACCTTATTAATTACAGCAAGTACTCACCGTCTTTTCTAAATGAGTTATAGCTGGTTCCAAATTCATTACAGAATTGGCAAAAAAAACTTAATATAACGAAATCAACAAATTATTAGATTCAAACGTTATTTACATAAGACTATCTGATAGAATAACCTGCTTGCAACCGTGCAATTTAAGTGATCAGCTTCCCAGTTCGCCGACAATTGGTACGTTGAACCGTACCCTCCCCTGTTTAAACCTTCATTCGCATGCGCACACTTAGTGACAAAAGATTACACGGCGCTGTCAACATTTTACTAAAAAAAAATAAAAACAACATACATTAGAAAATCAGTTATTTATCAAAATAAAAATTTAATCCGGTTCAGAGCGCAATAATCAAAAAAGCTAATGAGAAAATCAGATTAACAAATTTAATATTCAGTTTGGAGAACTGAAACAAAACATATTTACAAAATATTTTAGTTTAATGCGCTTTGAATACATTCGAACATTGATTTCTTTTTACTGGAACAAACAGAAGTTGTTTGAGCAAGGTTTTTGATGTATGAGGACGTTTTATTATCTGAAAATTACGGTAAAAATAATATACGACAAAATTTAAAACAATGTAGTTCCGTTTTTCTATTAGAGTGAAGGAGCCATCGAATTATCATCTAATATCACTGGAAAAACAAGCGGTAATGAGTTTAATTACCGTTACGCTAAAAAAAAAGGCCGTGTTGATGTAACAAATAATACATTTATAAATGTCAGTGGTGCTGTTTATCGCTACTTATGCTCTTTGCAGGAATCATCATCTGCGTAAAGGATTCAGGATTCATTTACATATACGAAATACATTGTCTCTGATTATCCTATCAAAACTAAGTACTAAGTACTACTGTATTAGTAAATAAGTTTTCTACCGTGAAATGAAGAATCTTAAGTGCAAAACTGGCCACTTCCGTTTTGCTGCATTTTATACAAACTAAAAAAACTTCATAAACAAAAAATTTTGATTTAGCAAGATAAGATTTTTACTATTAATTCTTAGGCCAAATTTTTATTTTTTAACATAAAATAAATGATGTAATATTCAATACCAATTGGTTATTTTGGTTTGAAATTTGGAAATGTCCGGGTATGCATATTTTTCTTTTCTTTTTCTGTTTAGCCTCCGAAACCACCGTAAGGTATTACTTCAGAGGATGGTATGCACGAATGTAAATGAATGTTAGTTTTGTACAGTCTCAGGTCGATCATTCCTGAGATGTGTGTTTAATTGAAACCAACCACCAAAGAACACCGGTATCTACGATCTAGTATTCATATCCGTATAAAAGTAACTGCCTTTACTAGGATTTGGACCTCAGAACTCCCGACTTCGAAATCAGCTGATTTGCGATGACGAGTTCACCAATAGACCAACCCGGTGGTTTCCGGGTATTCACCTGTTTTTTTAACCTTCGAGACCACCGTTAGGTATTACTTCAGAGGATGAGATGAAAGACAATTTTTGTAGCGTGTGAAAATGCCATGCCTGCGAGATTCGAACCCGGGACCTCCAGATGAAAGGCCGAGACACTACCACTTGCGCCACGGAGGCCGGCTAATCCGGGTATGCACCTGAAAATGGAAAAGTCCACTTATGTAACTATACATTATGGAAATATCTGCATTAGCATCTAATATTGTGTAGGAGATGAGAAAAATAAAATTCTACTGAATGTTATTTTGGGAATGATTTATTTTACATTCTAATAAAAAAATTACAAATAAATACATTCAATACAAAAAACAACTGAATAAATTAAACATGAAGGTTCATCTCTCGATATTTGCAGACTGGATCAAAATCTTTTCTTTCACAAGCTGTCATTGTGATTAAATACTAAATATGAATAAAACCAGAGATCAGCTATCCCACTCCATAATGGTCCATAGTGCTTTGATTGCAACTCACCTATATCATCTAGCTTTGACTGTTTTTATTTTCACTCTAATATTGGCTAGTGTTCTATTTTGATTCATCAGAAATAACACTTTGCCGATGTCTGATTTATAGAATGGCTCTCTCTCTCTCTCTAACAAGAACTTCGTAACCTTGTGAAAGTTTTTTTATGTGTTATTATGATCTTTGAGTATTTACTTATTTGAAAATGCCAGTTGGACAGAAGTTTCAGGATATTACTAGTCTCAGTTTTTTATTCACATACCTGAAACTCAGAAATATTAATTACTGTACCATAATGACTGAAAATTTCTAAATAGTTATCATATTGGATTATACTGGTTTTTTGACAAACTTCTGTTTCTATTAGTCCAAAAACACAGTCTGCTGGCAAGTAACTATATTCTGTTACGAGGAACAAAAGTTCTACTGTATTGACATTAATAGGAACATCATAAGCAAGCCACTTTTGACACATCATAACCAGTGTTGAATTTTTGTTCTGGCCCCCACATACATCAGAGATTAGTTGAAGTGTATCTATTTCTAGGGGAAATTCTGAATTTTTTATATGTTATAAACTGCCGAACATATTTCACAAGAACCTTTTGGACGATCAAGTACTGACCATGCATAACAGAAAACATTATCTTTGGTCAGGTTGCTTTTTGAAGACCCTTGAACTATTCTAAAATTACAAGTATAAATTTGTTTTCAGTAATATGTAGCTTGGTCAAGTACCTTTGGTAGACGTATGTTTTTGTTATAATCAAAACTAAATTTCATAACATTAGGACTTTCATCACCAAAGATTTTAAAAAAGATTTATGTCTGTAATTTTTGTAAACAAAGTTGTACCATATGTTCTGATTTTTTGCAATGGTCTTAAGCGTGTTTAAATGCCTTCATCCATTATTAAAGAATAAATTTATCATTAGTAATTAATTCAGAAATTAAAATAATAGCTCAGCGGACACCTGGTTTCATTAATATTAACAAGCACAAAAAGCAGCTGGTAATATTGCAACTGAACTAAAATGGGATATCTGATTGGGCAATGGAAGAATTCACTTTTGCTCCTTGCTGAAGATAGGAAATGTCTACCTTTGCGTATAATACAGACATTCATACACTTAAATTGATACAAAATGTCAAGTTTTATTGTAAAACAAGTTTACTATTTGATAGAAACTTTTTAATAATAATCATCCACTCTTAACCTCATTATAACCTTGATAGTCTAGGACCAACTGTTAATAAGTCAGTTTTCATTTAATTTCTTATTTTTATTGGATTAATTTTTGTATTTTAATTTTTTCACATACACTAGATAACATCAACAATAACAATAAATTACAATCTAAATGATGTTGATGACATAATGTAATATAGATGACGTTGATGGCAGAATCACAATTATGTTAAAGATGACAATTGTTTTATTATCTTTTATTTTCAGCAATGATTTACTCATGTTTGGTAGCAAGAAAATAAATTTCTCACATTTATAAAACAGCACAAACCTTTATGTTATCTAAATGTATATTTTATGTAATTTAAATTAGTTATTGCCTTTATTTATTATTTTAAAATATTCTAAAAGAATTATTAGAAATTCACTAAATATAATCTGACAGTTTGTAGAATCTTTAATAAATTTATTATTAATTGATATAAAAAAGAATAAGTATAAAATCTTGTAAGAATAGATTTTAAATTGCAATCCCCTTCTATTTTTGACATTATCAACCTTATAAGTCTTTAAAAATGTACAGTGCTTATTGTCACTTCCAATAATGAATAGAAATACAGGGATTTATGTGTAAAAAATTAAACGGCCGTCACTTTTCTATTCTTATTCTTATCAAAGACACCCTTCATTATATATTATTTTACATTTTATCTTTTTTTTTTGCAATCTTTTGAGAGGAACTCAAGTACTGGCCACATAACAGTTTTTGTTTATCAGGTCATCAATTTAAACTGGGACGTCATTTAGGCACTCACAACATTCACAATAAAAGAGATAATTATTGATTTTTTCCTCTTTATTAGAAAACAAGTTACTAAGCTTTAAAATGAATGGGAAATATATAGATCAACTAGACTAAATACAATCATTATATTTTCTCATATATTTTGCCACTGTTATAGCTATATGCCGTAAGTTTCAATATAACATAAAAAAGAAACTGTATAATTTTTTGACATACATACAGCATGATTTTTCATACAGCATCATTCGATGCAGATTTGCCATCCATGATCATCAATTGTAATCACTAATGATTTTTTCTGTAGAAATGAGTTTTAAAAATCCTACATTTTATGATTAGAAAAAAAACAAAAATGTAACTTTTGCTTTCAAAATAATAATAAATGTTTTTTTTTTTAATTCTATCAGTAAATAATAATACATTATGTAGGTCACTTAAAAAAGACAACTTCAGGTAAAAAATCAAAAAAATCAACTTCTCAGTATCTTCCTGGATGAATCAAGGGATATCAAAACCTTGATTAGAACAGTATCACAAAATAAAATGAATTATAAAATAAAGGATAGATATGGTTAAAGTTCATATTATTAAAAATATAAAACACATTAAATAATATTAGAGTAAATATACTTGAAGATATATAAAATAGCTACATAAAAATCAAAATTAAGAAGGCGATAATGAAAATTACTTGAACATATATTTATGTATACATTAAACACAACAGAAAAAAATTAGGATTAAATTTTTTTTTGTTATTCAAAAATTCATTGACAGCAATATTTATTCTATAAAATAAACTGATGGGAAGATCTTTTATGAAGGTTGGTTCATTAAAAATGGCAACAGAAACGTAAGTTTTGCTGGAAAATTGAATTACAAAGTTTTCTTACTCCAAAATAGTTCTGTTGTCTGGTTTGATACAGTGTGACATTCATAAATATAAACACATGGAAAAGTTAATTTACTGTGTATCGGTCTAAGCAATTCATATTTATCGATACCAAACAATCATCTAACTTATTTGAGAACTTATTCTGACATTTTATAAAGAATCTCCAAGAGATAATATTATATTTTAGACAGGAATATATATTTTTTGGTAAATCGAAATACTCCTTTCAGATATTTTAAATGTACATGTAATAACAAATTAATTTTTTTCATAAAGGCTCTTTTTTCTTCCTCTTGCTATCTCCTTCAGATATCTTCTTATATTGCCCATTCTTAACTGACAACAATCATTAATTCTTTCAGTAATTTTACTGCAAAGATGTGTTTAGATTGAAAAACGATTTTATGCTTAAATTTTACATTCTTTGAATACTGGTACATAATGTTATCTTATTTTGTTTAAGATTTAGCTTAAAAATAATTTGTTTTTTTTTATCAAATTTAGTTATTTTTGTCTAATTTTTATTTATTTTGAGATTAAATTTCACTCTTATTACAGAATCTATAAAAATTACTGTTTCTTGTACTTCAGCAAAAGAACAATATAACAGTGAATCTTACATCAGGTTTTCTTCTTGAATCATAACTTCTATCTCAAAATTTTCTTTCAAGTCAAGTATTATATTGCCTTTTCTATATACAAAGTTTAAAAGCAATAGGAATAAACCAGATCCATGTTATACTCTTTTCTATTGTATTCTTACCATAGCCTCTTGATTTTTATAAAAGTTGTTTTACAGCTAAAGTTGTTATGAACTGCTAAGAACATTGGCCTGAACATGTAGACTTGTTACTAAATACCCATGTGCTACTCTGATTCCAGAATCTTAGTACAATCGCGTGCAATATTAAAAATTGAATATAAAAACTTAAGGTAATGTATTATCGCATATACATATTAATAATACGTACAATACAATTAAAAAATAATATGTATTTATAAAACAAATTTAAGCTGCTGTAACAAGAATATATTTGGTAAAATTCCTAAGCAGAATGTTTTAATGGGGAAATGATTATTTAAATTGGGAAATTATTTCTCGACGATTTAATTTATTTAACAACATCGGTATTTATTATACAGTCCATTATTGTAATGCATAAAGAATTCAGTAAAATTTATGATATAATTTTGTGGAATGATTAAAATTATTTTTGTTAGCAACAAGATTGTACCATATCATTTTGCTTTGAAGCATCTAAAACTAATTTTCAAATGTTTATTATGCCGTTGTTAATAATTTATTCAGTATATTCTGAAAAATATATGTTACATCTTCAGGCTACTTGAACAGTCACAAGTTTTTAGGATTCAAAAATGGGCTGTCATATTTTTGTTTAGCCTTAACAAAAATTCTGGCATTAAAAAAAGGAATTCATTATTAAAAAAAAATAACAATAACTTATATCAAGCTAGACAACTACTTGACTATTTTTGTATTACCCAGCAAAATACTTCAGTTTCTATTTATAAAAAAAATTACCTCAAAAGATCTTTAATCATTTCTTTTTAAAATTAAAATAAAATATTTCCTTTTAAAGAAACAATCTCTCCTGATGAATTTAAAAAAAAAACTAAATAAACATGAATTTTTGTATTGCTGTTTAATATTACTGATTTTACTTATTTATTGTCTGCATAGAGGTATCACTCTTATCATACATCATTATTTAAGATTATTATTATTTAAAATTATAGATTATCACCACTTCTTTAAGTTATTTATAATTTTGCATTTTGTAAAATACTCATATCAAGCTTTTTTCATATCTTTTGAGTATTACAAGTAAAATGTGGTAAAAATAAAATAATGAATAACATTAATACTTCAGTAAATGGGCGATGGTTTTCCTTTACGGATGCAATATTTGTCATGGCATGGCTGTTTAATTTGTAGAAGAAAAGTCATTTTTGTTAAAAACATTTATATAACTTGGTAAACTGAAGATCAACAAAGTGCAGGTCCCATCCCTGATAAAAATGCCCTAATTTCTCAAGACATTGTGGTTAGAAGTAGCTATCTACTGGAACAAGTTGTCTCTCTTATGTTGCTGTTTATTGTTAGTGGGAACTTACTCAACGACTGCACTTCTTATCCTACATCCATTCTTCCCTATTTTGGGTTCTGGATGTTTCTGTGAATCCAGTTCACTTGAGTTACATATGTAACAATATTCTACAAATAATCACAGTACATAATGAACAAAATTTGCTTATTTATATTTATTACATAATAGGCTTAAGAATTTCCAGTAACATTTGTAAGCAGCCCTTCTAAAGAAAGTATTTTAAAAAATTTATTCAACAAAGAAATAAAATCTAAGCTGTTGTGAAACTTATAACCTGATTAGTTTACAATTACATTTCCTTTAACATTTGAAAAAAGGTGTTTGTGGAATAAAACACAAACTTTTAACCATCAATCTCCAATATTGTTTGGTTTCAAAAAGCCTCCACTAATAAAAGACTTTTTTCATTTATATGATTTTCAACTTAATTAAAGTTAACCACAAATCTCTTTAAAAAAAACTCTCACACTGATAATGAAAACCATAAAATTTGTTGCAATTTGCTATTATTTAATAATAATACAAACATATTAACAATAAAATTACAGCAAAATATATATTTTTTTCTTTTCCCTGTTTAGCCTCTGGGAATTACCGTTCAGGTATTACCAAAGAACACCGGTATCCACAATCTAGTATTCAAATTTGTATAAAAGTAACTGCCTTTACTAGGGCCTGAACGCTGGAACTCTCAACTTCCAAATCAGCTGATTTAGGAAGAACCGTTCACCACTAGAACAACCCGGTGGGTTAACAAAATATATTTGAATAAAAATAATTATACCTCCCATTGCTATTACTAAATACAATTACTCTTAAAAGATGTAAAATTAAATGTAATCTTTTATAATTTTTCTTTTTTTTAAATAGAATAATTAGATTATCTAAATACCATAAGTAGAATTATGCCACATTATGGCTTAAGTACAACAGTCATTAATTTTGCAGAAACATATTAAATGAAATCAATGAAAGTATGCATATGCTGAATATTTATCCACTCACTACTTTTTGTTCCAAAAAAGGAATCAAAACACAACCTGAATAGTCATCTATAACCTAACATTAAAAGAATTTTTCTTTTATAATTGTTAATTCTTTCCATATATTGATACATTTGCTAAAAAAATAATAAAGTATCTAGTATTTTATTGCATAAAATGAGTCACAGCTTTTGGAAAATATTACTTCACCCTTACTCATGAGATTATCAATCATTTTTTCTTTTCATTTGGGGCTGGACACCAAGGATTTTACACTAATGTAGCCCAAAGTTAAGGCTTTTAGGATACCTTCCCAAATCATCTCATCTTACAGCTTTTGTTTAAGCCCATCAACCTGCAGTCTAGTCCCCTTACTTTGACAGAAACAAGTTTATCTTCTCCTGATATAAAATTTTCTCACTAGATGGTCATATGTTTAAAAATTGATGGTCATTGTTTAAATGTTCAAATAATATAATTTGCAGATTTCTAAGTGATTTTTATCCAATTTCTTTAGATGGTAACAAACAAGGCTGTGACTGATGGGTTTATCACAAAGTGGCTCTTCACTTTTAGCCCCACAAATACTGCATGACATTCTTCTTAAGTGGATGGATAAATCTTCTAGATAGTCTGTCTATTATGTCTGTTCCACATTTTTAAAGATCTATTATAAGGTGCTAGTAAATATGTGATTATTGTAACATGTTTACTAGCACCTTATAATAGCTGTCAAATACTCCATGGTAGGGTAATCAAAAGAAAGTCATCAGTAACTTGACTTCTCTTGCAAGATAGTCTGCCAGTTTGTTTTACAGACAACTTCATGATTACTGATGTGGTGGAGAAGGGTGAGGGACAATATTTTTGCTTTTTTTAATGGAATTTAATCTTTAAGCCATTACAGATTCAATGAAAATAAATGACACTCAAAATATTTACATCTACCTGATTCTCTGAGGTTCTCTTTAGTAAAAAATACCAAGATATTTCTTTATTTTCAAATTCTAATTTCTAGATCACAGAGACATTAACTGATCAGTGGATTCAGGAGCATTATTTTGGGAAGGGTGATTCAATGTATGTTGTCAGCAGAAAACTTCCTTTATATTAAACAGTATTTCAATATTTACTCTTTCACAATGCATTTTATATATTAAAAAACATTAGGTGGTAAAATTTAAAAAAAGTTTAATACTAAATTTTTTTTAAATCTTGGCAAGAGCTCTAACAATTTCTCTGAAAGATTTTTTTTGTTGTCAAATGTTATGAAGCATTTCAGCAAAAAATGTACACAGAATTTTAAACATCCTTCATGTGTGTTTTTAAAATATTTTAATATTTTTAGACCATAAATACATCAAGCATTAACATAACAACTAATGACCATAAAGCTACCTTTACTTTTTTTAATAAATGATACCTTTTTAAGCTTTAAAATTACTTTGCACATATAGTAATACAGAATATAATTAAACCTATAAATAAAACTACACAGAAATTTTCCCAGCCCAGACAACTGGCTTGAAAAAATCTTTGCATAAATGGAATGTCAATGTTTGACAATCGCTTAGCTGGATTATTTCAGTAAATAATTTTATTGCTGGAAATTGAACTTATAATCTAAATAGAAATATTTTAAAAAGAACTCTCAGAAATTAATTTCAACAAAATAAAGGAAAGGAGAATTACAAATAGGTTGCCATTATAAAATAACTTTCTTAGAATCCCCAGGCCAGTCTGATATTGTATATTATATACAACTGTATGTCTTTCTTCTGAAAAGTACAATAATTTAAATATAGCTAATACAATTGACTTTGACTAATTTTGAGAATTTTTTAGACAAAAGATACTGATGTCAATCTTTGGACTCTATAATAGACCCCACAAATTTTTACAGAACTGTCTTTCAAATCACTCCCCCCACTGTGACACCCTGGGCTTACACAAGTTACAAAATAAAAGGATAATCATGGTGTTTTTGCTTTAATGGTTTCTGTTAAGACTGTTCTTACAAATAAAAATTTTCTATATTCTGTCATAAATTCTTTTAAAAAAAAGCATTTACTTCTTGAACAAGTAGCCTAATTTTTACATATGAATGGGAATAGAATACATATATATATATATATTCTTCAAATACTGAATTTCACTAATAAAAAAGAAACCAAAAATTAATTATATTAATTTTCTGATATTTTTAATAAATCACGCATTTTGATGCATCAATGATCAAGTCATACATAAAAGACTAATAAATGATGAAATGTTTCAATTTCAGATGTGTATGTTAACCAGAAGCAATAAAAATAAATTTTAACATTTATTATTATTATAGGTCTATAAGTTAGACCCTTTGAATCTGAAAATAATCTTTGTAGACAGATCAATCATAATTACATCTTACAAAAACGTCTACCTTAAGATAGCTCAAAATAATTTATACTAATTCAAAAATTTCATGTTTAAGTAGAAGGAATACTTTATTTTATACTACGAATTACATTACTTTGCCTCAAAGAAGTCTTCAGATTTTTTTTTGATCACATAGCATCACTTTAGTCAGTCCATTATTCAAGTTCTTTGAAGGAACTGATCGGGCCTAGTGGTCCTCCCAGTACTTTTTCATACGTTCCGATCTCTGTGTCCTTTCTGGCAGTGAAAATGTTTGTGTTGTGAGTATGAAGAGAATGTTTTTTTGTTTAATTTTATCTTGTCTGTGGTGTTTTCTGGTGTAAGGCCAATTTCTTTCAGATCCTCTCTTATTTTTCTAATCCATCTGTTCCTGTCTTGGTGATTTCCAAGTCAAGATTGTACTGTACTAGTTGTTTCAGAAGTCTCGATCTTACATCCCCATGGTGTGTCAAAAAAATCCTCTCTCCTCTTGCGCATAGTATCAGTGATGGGTTCTAATTCTTTGTTGGGCATAGATCTACCACTGTCCATCTTTCTGGTACCTTTTGTTGATGCAAGTTCTTCCAATTTTCTGGAGTCTGTTGATCTCTGATTGTGCATTCAGGTGGAAGATTGTTTCTGCTGTATACGTGGCTTCTGGTTTTAGTGTCTTATTTTTGCATTTATGGATAGACATCTTTTACTGTAGGTGTACCAGACTAATTTTTGTGCTTTAGCTGGTTTGTTTGTTCTTGTGTAGATTGAGGTTTTTTCTTTAAGGTTGTTTGTTATTATTTCTCCGAGGTTTTTAAATTGGGTTACTATTTTGATTTTATTATTATTTATGTTTACTTCTTTTAACTGTGTTGGTTTTTGTCATAATTTCTATATTTTCAAATGATATTTTGATGACAGTTTTATTTACAATGTTTGAAGTTCTAATATCTGTGTTTCAGCTTCTTAGATAACATTTGCAGTAATTAAAATTAATGCATTAAAGTCAAAGTTTAAAAATAGTCATGTATGATTTTTAAACTTTTGACTTTATAAAATTTCAGGATATAAAATTAATGCATTAATTTTATATCCTGATGATGGCTTCCAAGTAAGCCGAAAGATCTAGAGAATATATCAACGTGCTGGTAAGGTGGATTGTATTAATTGTTAATTTATTTAACATATCAGCAGTACCATATTTGAGAAATTAATAGTGATCTGAGCCTGTGTTCTTGGAGGACGTTTAAGATGTAGATTTCTTTGTGGTGGTGTTGTTTGTCCATGAAAACATGATCTAGTCACCATTCGTCTTTAGTGTAGTTGGGGGGTATCCTGGTTTTGAGGTTTCCTCTTGAAATATGTGGATTTCAAGATTAGGTTTCTGCAGAGATTGATAAGTTTCTATCCATCTTCATTTGTTTTCTTTTGGACAGGCCATTTTCTGATTATGTTGTATCTTCTTGCTCTGTGTAGTTGAGCGTTGGAGTCTCTGATTAGTTGTTTAACATGATTTTTGGGGATGTGTTATTTATGGTCTGGTCGAGTAGATCCCAGAACCTTTCTGTTTGTTTATGATCTTTTGAAGATTTGTTTTTATTATTAGTGGGGGCATGGGTGTTTATTATAGTGTACATTTTATTAGATGCTTTTAGGGTGAGTGTTGAGACTCTTCAGGATTATGACTTGAATTCTTATACAGTTTGTTATTTTGAGGCTGGCCAAGAAGCCTTTTCCAAACTGGTGGACACTTTCATCACTCTCTTCCCAGGTATACCTTTTTAGAGACTATATCCTTGGGATTCCACGGTGTCCTGGTTGGTGTTTCTTATTTCCTGCAGTCCCATAAGAATTTTGTCCATTACTTTGGTTATTATTTTTAGTTTACCAATCTGAATGAGTGTGTGGAAATGTAGGTGATTTGGTTCGACTTGATTTTGTATTGTTCTTGGTTTTTGTGTGTGGTGTTCGGGCATTCCAATGCTTCGGGTCCCATGGTATTTTCTAAGAGGCAGCCCACTGTATCCTTCTTTGAAAGAGAAGGAAGAATGCAACAGATATTTCATGGTTGACTGTCACCAGTGGTGGGACTACATTCAGAGTTAAAAATAGATGTGATCTAGTGAGGTGATAGTGAAATGTGACTTGATAGATGAAGTTTGTTTAGATTCAGTCCACCAGACAAATTGATATTTTTATTCCGTATTATTTGTTCCGTATATATCCAGGCACACCTCGTGGAGGCTCGATCTGACTTTTGTTGAAGTTGTTATTTTGGAGAAATGTTAAAAAATCTGATCCTAAACATTATGTACGTCTACTGATTTATTTTATACTAATTAATTTTGTAATGAAATACACAAGGATAAGTTAAAATTTTTAATTTTTTAAATAACATGTAAATTACACATATTCTTCAACAATGTAACATACAAATTAAATCTGAAATATGTTAATATATAATAATTATTATAACTTACGAAAATATATTCTTTAAACATAACTGAACAATGAATTTTATTTACAATGAAATATGAACCGGCAAGATTAATACACAGGATAAATACACCTAACCAAGGCGAATTTTCTTTGACAAACATTTGGTCCTCAAACTGTGGATATTGAAGATTCAATTCAATACTTTAGTTTATGATTAATACCAGAGAAAGGAATTACTGAAGATATGGAGACACCGACATTAATCAACACTGGAATTGGGTTCGCAACAATTCATATTATATAATTGTAATCTATGTATATTTAATTTATCTTTATTAATATTATTATCTTCAAAGAGCAATTGCTACATAGAGAGGTACTTTTCATTAATTTTAATTTAATTGTGAAATAAGTGAAGCAGGATAATGTAAAACTTAACATTATTTCAAATATTTTATCAAAGTGTTTTTCTAGTATTTTAGACATAATATTAATCAATTAGTTTATAACAATACAGGACTAAATACTACCATCAAAGGGATATTTTAATTTAACTGTCCTTCCTACAGTAGTAATTTATGCCATCGCAATTATTGTTATGTCAGACATTGTAATTCAGAAACAAATATTTCTTGTTTTACTTGCATTAAACAGTAACTCAAAACAAACTAATAGGAACTTATTGAGACAGGTTTTCTTGCATGAAACAGAAATGAGATCACATTAAAATAAAACCAATTGTATTGAGAATGGACCTAAAACAAAGCTCTCAGATATTATTTACAAATAAGATTTCTTCAGACAAGTTTATTTCCTTCAAATATTCCATATTATAATCCTACATCTCTTTCAAAATTAAAAACATGATTCAAACATGGTTTAAATTCATGGTGAAAAGATTCATTACTTAAATTTGTAAGAGGGACATTATCAACTTTTTTAAAAAAATAATGGCAGAAATTTTATCAATACTCAATGAATGTTGTCTTTATATTAAAATACAAGTTTTAACTTTCTAAGACTTAACGGAAATAAAAACATTGATTCATTAACAAAATCATTTCAGATGAATGACTTTGTTTTTTAAATCCTTGTAAAAGATTATTAAATTCCACTGCTTTTTTCAAATATTAGAAAAAAATTATTAAATTCCTCTGTTACTTGAATAGATGAGATATGGAAATTTGATTCCCTTGTATATTTGAAGTTATCTAACCTGTTTTAATTTCAAATATTATATATATATATATATATATATATATATATATATATATATATATATAAATTTTCAAATATCGTACAATACTGAATTTCTATTGTAAGTCAATTTGTGACATACTGTTTCAGAGTGAATGTTAAATGAACACTTCATAATCTGTTTTTATAAAATGCAAGGATTCTTACAATAACAATAAAGTTAGTAGAAATAATAAAACTACCAATTGCACCTCAATTTGTCTTATTCCAGTTTCTCTACAGCTAAAATAAAAATTTCTCTAATTAATAAAATTAAAAATAAAAGATCGCATAAAAGAGAAGTTCACTGCTAATAAAATTATTTTATAAACAAGTGTACATTACCTAACCACAGTATTAACATTAGCAACAATAATGTTGCTAATGTTAATAGCAACATATTGCTATTAACATATATTTGTTAATAGCAATTAGCAAATATATAATTAACATTAGCAACAATACAACATATCATATTGAAATCAAAACAGTAACTGAGCCTTCTACAATGTTTACATTCAGGATTATGGAAACATTCATGCCTATTCACTTTTGTGTTTAAACATGAGTTTCTGTGTATGAGTCATACTTTAAGTAACAAACTATCTAGAATATAATCTATCTCTTAATAGACATATCAAAATGTTTTGTATAGTAAGCTTACATTATTATCTGAAAAAATATATGCTGTGAATGTTTTGGATACATTGTTCACAGTTGTGTTTTTAGTGGTTTTGATGGCTTCATTACTTGTCAACCCCGTTTCATTAACAAAATAAATTTTATATGCTTTTAAAGTACATAAAAAGTACTTACTGCTGTAAACATTTCAGCATTTTTTTTTTTCCACTTGTCCCACATGTGGTTTTTGGACCCCAAAAATGAGACATTTTCAAAATCGTACGATTTGGCGGCCATTTTTTTAAATGAAGGACACTTTATAACGGCCCAATTTTTAATTACTACTACTACCTAAGAATTAAAAAGTAAAAAACAGGCTTGTTACTCTGTCCTTCATTATTTACTTTTGGCCCAAAATTTGAAAAAAACAACAATTTGTAAACGTAATTTCAGTAAACATTACAGCATTTGGTTATGTAACAAAATGAATTTTGAGTACTCTAAGTTGAGGTTTTATCTTTATTCTTTCCAAAACTCCCTTTTTGACCTCTATATATGATGTAAAATAAGAATGCTACAGCTCATGGAAAAAGTGACGAAAATGGCAGTTTTTACCTGTTGGAAAGTTAGAAAATAGTCTATTACTCAAGAAAATTTTTTTAAAAATAAAAATAATATTTTTGACACTACAACGTGGGTAGTGACCAAACATCAACAAAATACCAAATATCAACAAAATCAAAAATAGTGACACAATAAAATTTTTGAAAATTTGTTGAATTAAAATGGCATATCCCTTAGGTGACAGCCACCTTTGACACTATTTAGATTTTTGAGCAATCCAGACATGAAACAAGATTCTCAGATAGTATGACAGACACACAGTCACTACTCCGCTAAGAATCAATAAAAATCTGACTGCACTAGTATTGGTTACCAGGAGTTGATAGCATGATGTCACTGAGAGAATCACAGCGGCAGCTGATCCAATTCTCATGGCACTCACCCATGGATTACTCATGGTAATCTTCAAAGGTTAATATCATTAAATTATACTCGGTAATGATTATTACATATGCGTGGTGCAAAAATACACTAATTATTCTTTCATAACACTTATTTCTGCTTTCAAGTAAAAAAAACTTTTAATGGGCATCAGTATGAATAAATAAGCCCATTATTACTAAGTTCAGGCTATTTTTTGACATATTATGCATAAAACCATTAAACACATGGCAATTTCATGAATATTAAGAAGTGCTGATAACTGCTTCTTTTAAATTTTTTATACATCGTCATTATAGGGAATAAAACTTGAAATTTACATAATCAAAATAAGGCACTTTTGTCTACATTATAAAAGACCCTGGTATTACCAATAATGAGCTAATTTTACATGCTTCATTATTAGAAGTCAAAAACATCAACTTACATTATTAACAATAATATATCATAGAAATATATCTGAGCATAATTTACTTGTCTGATAGACAATACCAATATATCACTTTAAATATAATTTTCATCATTTAAAAAATAAAGAAAAAGATTTTATAAAAATAGAATAGAAACCTTAATATAAACTCAAGTCTGGTCCACAGAATTAAAGTATGATCAATCTTCTGATGTATATTTTAATCACTAAACCTAATCTATACTATAAGTTTTGTTATTGCTAAATTCATTAAGACAAGGTAAAAAAATAACCCTACATTCTTAATACTACAAAAAAATTCCTAATACAGAACAAGCCACGGAACAATATTGTGAAAATAAAATAACACATAAGAGGTAATGGTAATTGTAAATAGACAAAGCTATTTAACAAAGTTTTAACAAACCAGTAACTCTAAGTCAACAAATTTTTTAACACATTGGCTAATGTTTAGAAGGAACACTTTGCTGTTGCATGTTGCTGACATTTATAACACTTCACAGTTTATAAGCTCTGGAATCGGGAAGTACATAGAGCCAGTTTACTGCTGATCAAATCATTTAACTGTGAAATTATAAATATTTACTCCAATTTTTTCCCCCAAGTCTAAACCTGATCAAAATTATTTTCTTTTATATTGAACCCTCCAACAGATTTCCCTTTTGTAATTTCCACTGCTAATAAACTTTGACACTCCTTTTATTCATGCTTTGTTAACATGTTAATACATGATATTAAAAAATAACCACTTAATCGAACAGGGTAGCAGATTTAGAATATTAAAAATTTAGCTACTGTTTATACCATGTGATATAATGGTAGAAATTTCATTTTTCTTCAATATCTGCAAATGATTATCAGTGTTGGGGCATATGCGTTTGGATGTGTATGTTAGTGTGATTGCGTGTTCTGTTAGTATGGAATAGTCTGTTAGTATAGAGAATTCTTTGTCTACAAAAGAAAATGAGTCATCTTATGCAACTTGGCCAGCCACGAGGGTGCCAGGCGAAAGGAGTTAGTGTAGCCTCTCGTAAGTTTGTTTACATTCCATTTGATCATTAGTCCTTCTTATCAAATATTTTATTCTGTCAACTTCAATTAACAATTCTATTCATTTCTTATCCAATTATAATTTGTTTTTCATATTATTCATAACCATTCAATTTAATTATCATCATTTAAACATGCCTCAATATCATTAGTACATTTACTGCATATAGCATAAATTGACTGATAAATGTGTATTTTTATGTGTATACTTCAACATAGTGCCGTTAAATTTCAAATAATAATATTACTTGTTAATTGCAATAATTCATGTAAATTGTCTTCATTTAAAAATGTCTGAATTAACAGAGTTAAAAAAGAGACGAGGGCTTATCACAGCCAGTGTGACAAGTTTCAATATGTTTTTTTAATAATAAAGCGAATCCAGATAAGTTAGGCCAATTCAAATTGAGATATTTACAAGTTCAGAAGAGTTTGAGTTAATTCAAACTAAAATAGAGTTAATTGATGAAAACGAACAACGTGAACGAGAATCATTTGAGGATCTTTATTTTGAGTTTATGGATTGAGCTCAAAAATTTATTGACAAATACAAACCAAAATTAAAGATTAAGTGTATTCAAGAAGTAAAACCAACATGTATACCAATAAAAATTCCCTGAATTAATTTACCTAGTTTTAGCAGGAAATATGATGAGTGGCCGTCATTTTTAGATACTTTTAAAGTTGGTCACTGACAATAATGACTTGCTTAGTGATGTGCAAAATATCCATTATTTAAGGTCTGCATTACAGGGTGAGGCTGCCTCTATTTTGCAATCGTTAGAAGGTTCTGCCAAAAATTATAAAATTGCTTGGCAATTATTGAAGGAGAGATATGAAAACAAGTGGTATCTCATAAACAAGGATGTGTGTGCGTTATTTTGTGTTAAGTTATTTAAAAAGGAATCGAGTGTAGTTCTTAAATTTATCATTGACAATACCCATAAGCATTTAAAAGTGCTCAAAACCTTAGGGCTAAGGCAACCAACTGATCAGTGGGATTTGTTAGTCATTTAATTACCAGCAATTTAGATATGTGACACATCGTGATTGTGAAACCTATAGTAGTAGTACCGATGTACCTACATTGTCAGAGTTGATTGAATTCCTACAAAAGAGATGTGAAGTGTTAGAAGCAGTTGAAAACAGATCACAGCCATCCAATCCCAGTAGGGTACAGAGTAAAATTGTAAATAAAGTTAAGGCTAAACCTACAAAAGAATTTACAATTTCTAATCATATATTATCTCCAAAAGGGTGTCATTTTTGTAAGGGTTCGCATCTAATTTATTTTTATGACAAATTCAAAGGCCTGTCTATTCATGATTGAGTAAAGGAAGTAAAGTGGTTAAGCATTTGTTTCAATTGTCTTACTTTGGATCACAAAGCAAAGCAATGCAAACCAAGTGCCTGCAAGTCTTGTGGTAAGGCCCATAAAACATTATTACACTATACAGAAAAGAATATTATAGCACAAAAGCAGGGAACTCCCAAGATTTGGCACAAAACAAACAAGAAAATAAGTCTGTTTCAAACCAATAAGCTGTAGTCACTGTGTCCAATCTAAAAGCTGATCATCACAGAACATCTAGTGTAATTTTGTCAACTGCCGTGGTATTAGCTTTCAGTTCTTGTGGAGAATCGCATTTGTGTAGGGTTTTATTAGATCAGGTTCACAGTGTCATTTTATAACTGACAGAATGGCAAACATTTTAGGGCTGAGGAAGCATAAAATTCAGTCATTTATTACTGGTATTGGTTAGACCTCTGCAAATGCATCGTAAACATTACATGCAAAATTAAATCCAGAGTTAGTGATTTTTGCACCAACAAATTTTGTTATTCTTCCTAAAATAACCCAGCCACTACCTACTACCTAGACTGATAATGTAAAATTCCAACTTCCACCTAATATAGAGCTGGCAGATCCGCAGTTTCATGCAATCAGTAATATTACATGTTTATCAGAGCAGAAATATTCTTAGAAATGTTAAGTGAACGTATACTTAAATTAATGGATCCTGCATTCATCATGCAAAATACCAAATGGGGATGGATAGTTTCAGGAAAACATGAAAAAAATTGTGAATCCGAATCAGCATATGGTGCATGAGTTTACATCCGATGTGAGGGTTCAGATATCAAGGTACAATTACTTTGTTCAAAGTCTAGGGTCGTGCCTATTAAGAAAGTTAGTCTTCCAAGACTTCAGCTATGAGCAGCTCTTTTATTGTTGCAAGTTATTCATAAGGGAATTTCAACTTTTCAACATAATTTTACAAAGTGTGTTTTGTGGTCAGACTCCACTGTTGCACTTTCATGAATAAAATTGTCATCGCTAAGTGGAAAACGTAGTTAGCGAATCGGGTTGCAGAGATCCACGACTTAACAAGAATGATTGTCAACAAGGAAGAACCGCTTGAAAGGTGTAACAAATCGGTTCTAGTGTCAACAGAACCCCCAGAATTAATCACATCCTTTTTGAACTTTTTCAAAACTTTTGAGAATTACTGCATATTGTCGCTGATTTGCCAGAAATTGCAGAACATCATCTGATGGAAGAATATCAGGATTTTTGTTATTTGGAGGATGCATTGATTGTATTAATTAAAATTGTTCAGGCACATGCATTCTCAGCAGAGTTACATGATTACAAACTATGAAGCACGTAAACAAGAACAGTCAAATAAAATCTTTAAATCCATTTGTGAATAATCAGCAACTTCTCAGGGTGGGCGGAAGAATTAGCAATTCAAATTTGTGCTATGAACAGAAGCACCCAATTCTTCTACCTGCAAAAGGTCGTTTAACAAAATTAATTGTAGAGCAAAAACATATAAACCAACTACATGCAGGACCACAACTTCTTGCTTGCATAAGGAAGAAATTTTGGCCTTTGAACGGATGCAACGTGGTCTGTAAAATTGTACAGTCATGTGTTAAATGTTTTAGAGCAAACCCACAAGCAACAATACCACTGATGGGTGATCTACTTTCATCAAGATTAAATCCTCGTAGACCATTCAATACCTGCGGTGTGGATTTCTGTGGACCTATTCATGCACGTGCTAGCCAGAGATGTGGGATCAAACCTAATAAAGGATACATTGTAGTTTTCGTTTGCTTTTCCATGAAGGCTGTGTATTTGAAGGTAGTTGGAGATCTGACAACAAAAGCGTTTCTAGGTACGTGCATTAAAGCGCTTCATCTTGCACTGATGGAAATGTGAAACTATTTATTCAGACAATCCAACAAACTTTGTTGGTGCAAACCATGAATTGACTCAACTAAGAAGGCTCTTCATGATTAAAGACCATTAAGAGAAATTAGCGAAATTGGTCTCGAATGAGGGAACTGCATGGCATTTCATTCCTCTCAGATCCCCTCATTTTGGTGGGTTATAGGAAGCCACTGTTAAGTCACTTAAATATCATCTTAAGAGAACTGTTGGCACAGCATTATTTACTTTTAAGGAAATGGATACATTTATTACAGATAGAGGGATGTTTAAATTCCCGTCCGCTTACTCCTATGTCCAATAACCCCAGTAACCTTCTTCCTCTTACCCCTAGCCATTTTCTGACAAGTGACTCACTTATAACCCTTCCAGAGCCCATTCTTAAAGACTTGCCAACAAGTTATCCAGATGGCAGCTGGTGCAACAACAAACACAAAATTTTGGTCTCTGTGGTCTTCTGAATACCTATTCAGCTTACAACAACGTGCAAAGTGGAACCAAGATACCCATAATCTCAACCCTGGGGATTTAGTCATCATCAAAGAAGAAAATTTGTCCCCCCTCAGATGGCAATTGGCTAGTTCTCCAGATTTATCCCGGACATAACAAGCGTGCTAGAGTAGCCAAAATCAAGACATCTACAGGCATTTTCGAGAGCTATCATCAAACTATGTCCTTTACCTACAGACGATAAGGCATAGTGTTATGTTTTAAGTGTCATACATATAAACTTTTACCATTCCAGAATATTACAAACAATTATTTGAATCTTATCATGTATTATGCTATTACTATTTGTTGAGTTCATTTTGTCTGTTGTGTGTTGAAGGACATGGCCTTCAAAATGGGCGGTATGTTGGGGCGTATGCGTTTGGATGTGTATAATAGTGTGTGTCTTATCATTTCATACCCCAGCATCCAGTAGGAACCAGCCTATTAAATTCAAATTAAAGAACAAAATAGTGCTACAGTCCGCTATTAGTGCCGAACAATCAGTCAATAACAAATTAACTGGAACTCAATATTAACATTAACTTAACCATAAAATATAGAATTATGATACAAAGGAGATAATTTTCTACACTTAAATCAATGAAAGAATAAGTACGTCCATCAAAAAAAAAAAAAAATTAAATTTACAACAATAATCATAATAATAATTTGGGAGTTTATGCTATTATTAAAACAGAAGTTTCACTCACAGCAAGACTGATAAAAGAAATATAAAATATTTTAAAAGAGTATATTTAAATTTAATGATTCCAATTACGCCAAAGTGAGCTAGCTAATGTGGTATCTGGGTAAAAAAAGACGCATTTTTAAGTCAGATAAGTAATTCCCTATATTAAAGATAACAGAATAATGAATAGATTGTGCAGAAACATTGAAACATTACTTGTTCTAGCATTTTAATGCCCAAGAAATTACATGTCTCAGATGCACATCCTTCAAATGCACAAATGCAGCAATATTAGATCCAACACCTAAATTATTATTCAGCAAAAATACCCCATACAAGAACAATTTTAATAATAATAATAATACCATTTGAGATTAATTATGAAATATTAACTAATATACAAAAAATCCTTATAGAAATTTTTCCTACTTATATTGAAAGTATCCATATTTAAGATTTAAAAACACTGTTAATCCTTGTACTTTAAAAGATTTTTAGGAAAATTACGACATCAAAAAAATCTTGTGAATAAAACTTTTTCCTATTTTAATTTTTTAGTTAAAAAACAACTGCAGCAAATAGCATCTACTTTGTGAGAGAATTTAATTGAAATAAATAGATAATAAATAATATGCTAAAGAGCAGTACAAATTTGTATGCAAATTTTAAAATTAGAAAATAAAACAACAAAACAAATAATTTTAAGTCAAATTTTAAAACTATATCTAACGAAGACCACTGAACGGTTTGACTTTTGTGTGAAGAGCAATCATTCTGTGCTGAACTTTCATAGCTTTGAACCACAAAGTTTCACGAACAGCCCTTTCTAGTTCCTGTAATTCAAGAATCTCATGCTTCAAGGGCTCATACTCTTCTTTCACTTGAGTCACAATTTCAAGCAGATTCATCACTGTAACCTATAAAAATTTTAAATAAATAATTAATTACAAGTGCATTGAAAAAAAAGCATTTCTACTTCACGTTACATTTGAAGAACTGAAATAATTAAATAAATACAATGAACAGTAAATATAACAAAACATATACTCGTATGTGTGTGTGTATATATATATATATATACATATCATGAAATATAAGATATAAAATATAAAAATATATATATATATATATATGTAAGTTCTTGAATATAATAAGATCACTTTTAGTCATGTTTTATCTCTGCTGCATTCCTTACCATAGTAATTACAATGACTTGTATTTTCTCTCAATAGTTAAAATTCAAATGTATTTATTCTACAAAATTATTTCAAGTAGCTTCCAAAACAACTATTTATGTTCAATTCTGTTGCTCAACTAATTTTATTTTAAACACTTGATAATTTTCTACATATTTCTATATGAGATAATTGCCTATAATAATAAATTTAAAATTGAATAATAAATTAAAAATAAATTATAATTTTATAGTAATAAATTAATAATAATTATTATTTATATTTTTATAACCAAACCTAATGATAGTGCTATCAATATATTTATGCTATACAGTAATAACAATTCAGTTGATTAAAACCAAATCTAATCTTTTCTTTTTATGACCATAATAGATGAGCAATGATTATGTAAAAGAGCTCCAGCACCTGGACTCAATTCACATAAACTTAAAACAGCTGTCAAAATTAACAAAGTTAAAATGCCAAATTTGCTAAAGTTCATGATTGTGTAGAAGTTATACTGATATTTCACTAATACATTCTAAGGTTTACAAATTTTTACTTAATAAAGTATGAAAAAAGACTATTAATTCTAAATGCGGATCAGTTTGAGATTAAAAAGCTAATATTTTCACATCAACCATAAAATATAACACTGGAAACAGAAAATGAGTCTCAAAAATACCTTTTAAAAATATATATTTAAAATTATCAAAAAATCAATAGAAATATAGTTAAACCCTGATAAGATCAATATATAAGTTACCTGAGAGTAAAGTCAAGCAAGATACGAAATTCCTCAGATTAATTTTAGAAGGCAGATTTAAAAAGAATAAGTACCAATGTAGATATCATTTGCAGATCTGGAAAAGGCATTTGATAATATATAAACTCAAAACATTTAAAAATTTTAAAGAAAATCAGATTCAATATACGGAAATAAGACTATACAACCTGCATAAAAATCTAGTATCGGTGATAAGAGAAACCGAAGAAAAGCAAGCTCCTATTCAGAAAGAAGTGAGAGAAGAATCTAGTCTACATCCACTGCTTTCAACTTAAATACAAAAGAAGCAAAACAGAAATTAAAAGAAAATTTGAAAAAGGGTGACTACTCGGGGAGAAAAGAATTAAACCGTTGAGATTAACTGATGATATGTTGGCAGAAACAACAAACAAATGAAAAGAATGGAGAGATGGATGGATAGGTGGAATATGGATGGTATAGTTTAACTGGTAGGAGAGAAATCCATTATAAGAATAATTATAATAAAATAAAGATGATGAAATGTGACAGAAAAGAAGATAGATAGGGATTAAATATTAATGTACGTAAAAACAATATACCAGAAATTACAGAATTTCATTGTTTTGGGAGAAAAATTTTAAAGGAAGAATTAAGTAAGACAGACTGCACAAACAAGCACAGCTTCATGAAAAGCATTTGCAAGTATTAAATATTAATATAAGAATTAGAATGATGTTCTTAAAAAAAATATTTTTGCAAAGAGTAGCAGTTTATGGTAGCAAAACATGGGCAAAAGGAATAACCAGAAAGGAAAAGAATACGGGAAGCCTTTGAAGCATGGTTTTACAGGAGGATGTTGAAAATTGGATGTGCTGCAAAAGTATGAAGTGAAGAGGTTGTTATTTCAAAAGAATAAAAATGAACAGGTGGAGAAAAAATATCATGCATTAAGACATCCAGGTTTAAGTAATGTGGTGTTAGAGAGAAGGGCAGAAATTAAAAATTTTAGATGAAGACAAAAATTGGAATATATATAACAGGACCATTGAGGAGTAGGATGTAGTACACATGTTAGAGATAAAAGATCTCAATAGAAAGGAATGGAGAATAGCTTCAAATTAACTGACTGACAGATTGCAAAGAAAGAGAAAACCTTCCAATCAATTCATCATTAGATTTTGTGAACTACAGACAACAGATGCAGAAAGCATTGTAAGTGCTTCATTATCAACAACTGCCAACATGGCTGATAATATTCAATACTGAATCACATAGCGTCAGGTTAAGTGTGGATTTGTGCTGCCAACTTTTCTGTTTCTATTTAGCTTCCGGAACCACCATGAAGTATTACATCAGATAATGAATGAGAATATGTATGAATGTAAATGAAGTACAGTCTTGTACAGTCTCAGGTCAACCATTCCTGAGAGTGTGGTTAATTGTAACCCAACCACCAAAGAACACTCGTGTCCACGATCTAGTATTCAAATCCATATAAAAGTAACTGCAATTACTAAGATTTGAACCTTAGAACTCTCAACTTCAAAATCAGCTGATTTGTGATGACAAGTTAACCACTAGACCAACTCGGTGGGTTTGTGTGTTGCCAACTATTAATATATTATCGGACTAAAAATAAAAAAAAAAAACTTTGGGTTTTGTATCATTCTCAGCTACAGTCTGAAATAACAAAATTAAGTGGCCATGTCAATTGAGTTACAGGTTATGTATTTCATCCATTTAATGTTGTATTTTTATCTTTTAATTTTTTTTCCTATTAAAACACAAAATAACTGCTTAACAGATTTTTTTTAAAACATGTAATAATTCTATTTTGTGGAAAGGAAATTATTTCAAACAATGAATTATGTAAAAATAAATGTAACACAGGAGACTAAATTGATAGAAATTAAAGAAATCATTAACGGGTTAATAATAAAATTAGAATATTAATTAATTATTTGTGCCATGATTTAACTCTTCCTGTGATAGTGATCTTATATATTGATTAATGAACATAAATTTACAGTAACTATTCAATTAAATGTTAATATAAACATCCAGCAGTGGATGTTTATATTAATTTTTGCCATCATAACAATAACATATTATATAATAATAATACATCAATAAGTTGGCCTACATTGTCATTTCAAAGGTATAAAATAACAAACAGCATGTTTAATAAAGAAAAGATTACCACACCCAAAAAATATATTTAAGTCCAGTAAAGCTTTTCTTAAAGAGAACAATGTGGGTGGGACATATTGTGAATGAAGGAAAATTCCAGATATGATAGAAAAAGGCATTTTTTATTTTCAAAATTAGCACACGTATTTATTATAGTAATTAAAATCTTTCCTTTTTTTGTTGGAAGAGAGGAATCCATTTACAGGCAGTATGTGGTGTTGAACCTCGTGGAAGTGCAGGATTCTCCCTTCCAAGCCTACCCACTAAAACCCCACCTTCTCTACAACATGGGATGTCAGGCCCACATTACGGTATTATACATCACCCGTATGTCTTGTCTTCATCTACACCTCCATTGCTGGCCCCATGCTTCAAACCAATCAGTCCTGCATTTTTTTTTTTAAACTCAGTCTCGTAACTTGTGAACCTACCCCAAGAGAGACTCAGAGGGAATTACTCACACCTGGACTTCTTCCTTCAACTTTGTTCAGATGATCTGAACCAATACTGTGGAAATTGTGTGCCAAAATCATTTGTCTGCAGCATAGTCCCAATGACATTCTCTAGGGGTAAGTGTGCTGAAATCTCTCTGGCAGGAATTGATAACACATGAATACAGTGTGTTCTGTGTTCTGTCCTTCTTCCTGTAATAATAATACTCCATGAAGGGTCTCACCATCTAGATGCACCAGTATATCTTAAAGCTCACATGAGCAGTAAGGATCAACTTGTACACCATATCCCATGTTTTCAGCACAGCCATCTCTGAAAGTCTGCGATCAGCTTATAGGTCTATCTGATTTTTTGTAGACTGATCTCATCTCTCTTGCCACTTGTAGACAAATAATGCCTGTGCATCCTCCTTATTTATTCCCCTGTAAATTTCCTCCTTCTTCTGGACAAGGAAATCCACAGCCACACAATTGGGTCCAGCCACCCAATGGTAGCATCGCTTGAGGGGTTCCTGTAACTACTGCATACCTGTGGAAGACAACCCTGTGACCTGACTAAGAATTGCACAGGTCCTCCTCCTCACCAGCACAATGACCAGAGTGGTGCTCTTTACAAAATATTTGAGAGCACAACGTGGGACAAGACTCTCCTCTTCAATGTGCAGGGACCCCTGATGTTAGTTATTATTGGACTGACAGCAGCTGTTTTCTCAACTCTGACCGACACTTCTACTATAAGTCTCTGGAATGTGATGTTCTTATCTATCCACATTCCTATGTGCTTTACAGCAGAGGTAAGGTGGACTACTCTATGGGACTACCTGAAACTACCACGGGTCTTCTCTAGCAAAAGCAGACAACCAATCATCTGCAGGTGCGAGACAGTAATATTTATTGCCTAGTTTCCAGAGTCCATCACCACCTGTTCCAACTTGGCTATCACTGACTGCCAAATCATCAGCAAACCTGGTCAGAGCTACCCCAACAGGAAGTTCATTTAAGCCAAACAAACCATTTAGTGTTTAACATAATATAGATCATTATGAATAAAAACTTATATTGGGTTTAGATTTTTAACAATTAACTTGTATATCCACAATGTGCAAATACTTGATAGATTGATGACTAATCAGATGCAAAGAAGTAAGTTTGGAAAGATTAAAAATTATAGATGATCTAAAAGAAAATGGGAGTTACCATACGAATCAAAAGTTTACTTAGAAAAAGTGAATGGATGCATAAATAGTGCAAGGAACCACCTCACCTCAGGGCAGATAATTTATGATGATAAATGTTTATCATTTATTCCAAAATGTTTTGCCACCTAATGATATGGGTAGCACACATGAAAACTTAATTACACTGAAATAAAACCACTATTTTCCCATTAATGAATAAAAATACATTATAATTTTAAAGTGTGGAGGAAAATGTTTCTCCTGAATTGTAGAGGAAATTTTTCTCTACTTGGAACTCAGAAGACAAAATTCTCAAATAAAACCTTTCATGAAATAATGCTCAAAAACCTAATTTAGTTCTCCGTTACTAAATCAACAAGGTAAATTTATATCAAAGATATATTTTAATATAAAATATACTTTCTGTATATTTTATGTTACATATTACTGTTAGTAATATGAAACATAAAATATAATTTAGATAAGATTATGTAAAAATCGTTAAATAAATAAAAATTTTATAATGCTAACAAATACGCAAGAATTTTTTTTTACGCAAGAAACAAATAAAAACAAAAAACTAAACAAACATCTATTATTTACCTTTGCATCATCTGCTACAACTGCAGGACAGAGTTCTGTTTCAAACAGATTTAATTTCCATGAAATATCATCTAAATGAGAATCGGCCTTCATCAACTGAAATTATAATAAAACAATCGCTATACAAAAACATTTACTACAAAATATTAATTTCGAATAAAAACATTCCATTAAAGTAAGCAGACACAGGAAATAAGATGAAGAAATGGGTAATTTATCCTAAAAATGAAAAATCATTAATAATTTTGGGCATTAGAAAAATATTTAACATCAAAAGGTAATATATATAACTACTGTAGAAAACAGCATTATATACTACAAAATTGTTTTTTTTATTTTTTTTAATGAAAATTACAGATAAGATAAAACAATTAATACAAAAAGTTTTCTTTATGTTGAATGTTATTTAAAACTGGAAAACAGTTCTCAATAAACTAAGGGGTGCTTTGCTCTGATTTAGTGACTTAAATATTTTAAGAAAAAGGGCTTCAAGTAAACTTAATAAGATACTCTGGTGATGAGTCCATTAAAGTTCACCAACCTCAGAATAAGAAATCAAAATTAGCAAATGGTGTTTGTTTATAAGCTCATTATCAAATGCTTGTAAATAGAAAATTAATATGAATAAACTGCAGCTCAAATGTTTTATTACATAGCAATTAATTATACAGTAACTATCTGTTCCTGTTTGTTTTCCTGTGTCATGAGTAATTATGGGTATAATAACAATCAATTCTGCACCAGCTGTACAATCAGCAATTTAATTTTTCATCTTATAACACCTCTGGCTAAAATTAGGCATGTATTTTATTAATCTTATAGTAATGAATGAATAAATGCTATGGAAAATGAATAACTGAAGGTCATAAAAATGCAAACAATGAAAAGAGAAGTGAGAGGACAATTTGGAAGGATGAACCTGTTAAACAAGTAAATACAAAGCTCAAGTTCTGAAAAAAATCTATGCTTCACAGTTGGCACTCCTACAATGAAATTTTGACATTTCATACAGTAAGTAGGCTACACAACACTTTAACTGAAAAAAGTAGGGTTCTCATTAAAGATATGCCTACATGCTTATGCCTGTGCTACTCAGAACCTTCAGCAAACTTTGACAGGAATTTTTTCATCATGCCTTTACACTCCACAGTTTCACTTTTTACATACCAGTTTCACAATTGCACAGATATTTTATAATGATGAATAAAATATATTTTTCACTAAAAAAAATTAAAAACCTGTTTTTTTCTGAAATTCAAGGTTAAAAGTCAAAGGTCAAAGTCAAACCTTGAAATAAAGATTTATGTAAACATAGGCTTGTTGTATCTCATATGAAAGAGCATCAAATAAGATTTAAAATAAGTCCAAGTTTATCATTTTACCTTAATAAACAAAGTTATGTAAACCTAACACTATTGCCGTAAGTCAAAAATTGTCATTTTCAGCAAATTTGAAGAGCTCCATACACAAAACGATTAATGATAGAAATCTGAAATTCAGTATTTTCTCATAACTCTATCAACAGTTAATTTATAAAAAAATTCCTGAAAATCCCAGTTGGTTGGGTTGTGAATGGCTATCCACCTTGTTAATTTGACGTGGAATGACCCATATACAAGTACTCAAGTAAAAATATGATGGACCCACTCAATTGAGATGCTTATTATCTTATCAATCTCATTCAATTTCAATCACTTCTGTCACTGTACTATAGATTTTTTCAATAGTCTCTGCAGTTGTAACTTCAATAAGCCATCTGCAGCACTCAGCATTGTTTGTGCTCATATGAACACTCTGAAAATAACCAACCACTTGTAAATTGTTCTAATCAACAGAGCTGACTCACCATAATATTCCCAACTTAGATTTGGCTTCCTGTGTGCTTTTGCCTTTCAACAAGTAATGTTTGATCAAAATAAAATATTCTCCTTCATATATTTTTAAAAGTCATAATACTTGATCGACTCAAATGACTGCCAACAACAGTTACAAATGTATCTGAAATTTGGTAGAGAAAAATAGAAATGACCTCAACAATGTACTGACCAAAATGTACTGGCCAGAATGTTTGCAGTAACTGTTTTTTGTAATGTATAAGATATAATATTAATATACTAAACTGAAAAAAAAAACTATCACAGGAAATTATTGTGAAGCATTATTAGATCAATTTAACAATTAAATTAAGAAAAAACCAAATCTGGCAAAAAAAGTGCTTTTCTTTTATGAAATTGAACTAGTTCACACATCACTAATTAAACAAGAAAAATTACATTACGAAAACTGTTCATATTTTGGACATGTGTTGGAAGTCTTGGAAACACATTCCTGGATTCAGCAAAGTGTTGGCGAGATGGGTTACACGTCTTCTCACTGAGGCACAGAAAAATAGCTGGAAACACATCAGTCAGCAACGGCTTCTGAATTGCTTTGAGGAAGGAGAGGCATTTTTGGACTGTATTGTGACCTGCAACAAAATGTGGGTCCATTGCTACAATTCTCAATGTCCTCCTTCTCCACAACGCATGGCCACATACAGCAACTCGGAGTCGTAAAAATTCATTGGATATCTCTTGAACACCCACTGTACAGTTCAGATTTGTCAGAGTGTGATTTCCACATGTTTGGTTTACTGAAAGAAGCTTTAGGAGGGAAAAAATTTGAAGATGATGCTGCAGTTGAGCATTATGTGCCCCAACAACCCCAGTTGGTTTTTGGGGCACCTATTTATTTTTTTGATAAGGGTATTAAGAAACTACCTATCTGGTGGAGAAAATTTATTTCAGTTGAAGAAAACTATGTAGAATAATAATGTAATATATTTATAATTTTATCTTTTTTTTGTCTTCAGTCATTTGACTGGTTTGATGCAGCTCTCCAAGATTCCCTATCTAGTGGTAGTCGTTTCATTTCAGTATACCCTCTACATCCTACATCCCTAACAATTTGTTTTACATATTCCAAACGTGGCCTGCCTACACAATTTTTTCCTTCTACCTGTCCTTCCAATATTAAAGCGACTATTCCAGGATGCCTTAGTATGTGGCCTATAAGTCTGTCTCTTCTTTTAACTATATTTTTCCAAATGCTTCTTTCTTCATCTATTTGCCGCAATACCTCCTCATTTGTCACTTTATCCACCCATCTGATTTTTAACATTCTCCTATAGCACCACATTTCTAATCTTCTAATCTTTTCTTCTCAGATACTTCGATTGTCCAAGTTTCACTTCCATATAAAGCGACACTCCAAACATATACTTTCAAAAATCTTTTCCTGACATTTAAATTAATTTTTGATGTAAACAAATTATATTTCTTACTGAAGGCTCGTTTCGCTTGTGCTATTCGGCATTTTATATCGCTCCTGCTTCGTCCATCTTTAGTAATTCTACTTCCCAAATAACAAAATTCTTCTACCTCCATAATCTTTTCTCCTCCTATTTTCACATTCAGAGGTCCAACTTTGTTACTTCTACTACATTTCATTACTTTTGTTTTGTTCTTGTTTATTTTCATGCGATAGTTCTTGCGTAGGACTTCATCTATGCCGTTCATTGTTTCTTCTAAATCCTTTTTACTCTCGGCTAGAATTACTATATCATCAGCAAATCGTAGCATCTTTATCTTTTCACCTTGTACTGTTACTCCTAATCTAAATTGTTCTTTAACATCATTAACTGCTAGTTCCATGTAAAGATTAAAAAGTAACGGAGATAGGGAACATCCTTGTCGGACTCCCTTTCTTATTACAGCTTCTTTCTTATGTTCTTCAATTATTACTGTTGCTGTTTGGTTCCTGTACATGTTAGCAATTGTTCTTCTATCTCTGTATTTGAACCCTCACTAATTCCTACTACATCCACATTTATCCTATCCATTTCCCTTTTTAAATTTTCTAGCCTACCAACCTTTTTTAAACTTCATTCCAAAAGTTTTTTAAACTAACATTCCACACTCCGACTCGTAGAATGTTATTTTTTAATTTTCTGGTGACCCCTTCCTTAGTAGATCCCACCCGGAGATCCGAACGGGGGACTAGTTTACCTCCGGAATATTTTACCAAGGAAGGCGCCTCCATCATTGCTGTATGAAAATGCAGAGAGCCACATTTTCTTGGAAAAAAAAGCAGCTGTAGTTTTCCATTGCTTTCAGCTGCGCAGTACTCAGAGGACTGAGTGATGTTGATATGGCCGTTTAAGTCATTCTGACTCACGCCCTTAACAACTACTGAAAGACCTGCTGCCCTCTTTCAGGAATCATTCCTTAGTCTGGCTCTCAACAGATACCTCTCCGATATGGTTGCACCTTCGGTCCAGCTACTCTGTGTCCCTGAGCACTCAAGCCCCCTCTCCAACGTCAAGGTCTCATGATTCATAGAGGAAGAATTTTATCTAGTATCAATAAAGTTATGTAACCAAAGTCCTGTTTATATTTGAATGACCCTCATATGGTTTCAAATTTTGAAATCATGAAGTGGGACATAAAAACAATATCCTGCACAAAAATCAAAATAAAATAAAATCACATAATGTTGAATCCAGTGGTTAGCGTAGGCATCATATTAACATCACATTTCAATGACTTAAGTATCCTATCCAATGTTATGACAAGTACAAGAACTATAATTTTTTAATTGTAGTAATGTGACAAACAGCTGTCTTGCTGATGGATATAACCATTCCTTCATTAACGCACACAATAAGTTGTTACATTATTAAAGGTGATTGATTCCATGCCAACTCTGCTTTTCCAACATTTTGATGGAGAAATGAAGGCATACTTCTTTATCACCAATAACAAAAGCCTATACCATCTGAAACTTGTACAGTTTAACTTTCATCACATACAAAAAATTTGCTTAACTGAAACAGAGCTGTAAGCCAGCACATATTCAGGATATTAGGCTACATGTATATGCTTGCCTGCTTAGCATAATCCAATCTCTTCATTTGGACCTGGATGTCCTGGCCAAGATGTACAGAGGCAGCCTTCATCCTGAATATCTTCATACTTTTCTTGATACTGTTGGAAATAAGTAGATCCTTTTGGAATTACATGCAAAATTGTCACTGCACATATTTTGATGCAAAGCATTTTAAATATCTGTGGGAAGGAGATGTGGGGAGACCGAGAAAATGATGGGTACCACAACAAGTCTACTCTCTGTTCATTCTAAGAAGGAGATACCGCATAAACACACTGCAGACAAGATGTTGTGGAACAGTATGCCTAAAAGATATTACTTACTAAATTTACAATTTTTTGTAATTCCTCACAAAACTTTATACTCACTTTACACTTAATTTATTTACTTAATTACAATTTATTTAATTTATATTTACTTTTATACCACTTATATTTTAATTCCTCACAAAACTTTTAATACAATAAAACCTATGAAAACAGCAATATCCCAAACAATAACTAACATATTATTAAAAATAATTTAATAGGTAAAATATATAACATGAACAAAACCTTACCACTTTGAAACATTAATAAAATTGATTACCTTATTCACTGTCAGTGTCCAACAAACACTGGATTCCCTCCATTATATCTGATTCTTCATTACTCCCAGAAGCTGGTGTTGACGACGAATCATCTCTAACATTAATTATTAGTTCATCAACCACAACATCAAGAAAATGATCTAAGTCCCACATCTTCGTTTCTTCTTCTGTAAAATGCTTCGTGCACTGTTTCCATTAATCAGTTGATACCTCATTCACCCCTTTTTCAAGCATGATTTTAACGTCTTTCATTTTATATGTATTATTATTTCAGGCAACATAGCCTATTACTTTACTCCACACTAACTCAAATCGAATTAAGGTTACAGCGATAAGGGGGAAGTCTTAACACCGTATGACCTTCATTTCAGCCAAATCATCGATTAAAAATTTATTAAATTTGTCACAACTGTGTTTTATATGTTCAAGGAGTTCTGTTTTTAAACTGTTTTCTCCAAAGTGAATAATATTTTTTGTTTCCAGCCATAAAGCAATTTCTTGTTTTTTCCTCCACTAATTGTTTGCAATATTTTCCAGTTTTACACACACTATGGTATGGAGCATTGTCTATTACAACAATACTATTTTCGGGTAATAACGACAATACTTTCAAATCACTTCATAAAAATATCTCCGTTCATGTAATCATGGTAGTCTCCAGCTTTTTTGGGTTCAAAAACAAGTAATCCACCCTCTAAAAATTCATTTTCATTGCCAATATGTACCACAATTAATCGCTTTCCTTTATCTTTTGGAGGCTGCAGGCCCCTGCTTAATCCTGACAGAAACGCTGTTTTTTACCTATGTAACTGTCGTACCACACCAAATTCTTTAAGTGGTTGGCCTTCATTTACCCACATCTCATACAAATAAAATATATCTCTACCCGTTTTTCTTCAATTAACTATTTTTTTTTAATAATTACACCGTCAAATTATGATTTCTTTTCGATTAACAATGACACTTTTTTTATTTCTTTTAATAAATTAAAAATCCATCAACTAGAGTAATTTGTATAAACTAGTGCATCCAATCTTTGGTAAACTCTTGTCACAGTTTATCACAGCCAACAATTTTTTAAAGTTGGTGTTTCATTACGAATAAAGAAATTATGTACTATCAATCTTAGTACATTTTTGTCAAATTCATCCCATTTTCCTATAGCCCAATATTTATATTTTTTATTATTATTATTTTTTTTATTTATTATTTTTTTTATTTTTACTTTCCTATATCCTATATTTTCCAAATTTATCCCATTTTCTTAGCACAGGTTTTCCACGTTTTCTATTTTTAACAGAAGTTTTTACCTTTCCTTTCCTATTTATTTCAATCCATAATCTATTAATACTACTAACCAACACACCAGTTAATTCAGAAGTAAGTTTCACTACTTCCTTTTTAACCAATGTAGGATTTTTCTTCAGCAGTTGATTGAATACATTTAAAACTAATTTTTTTCACCACTTCGCAAATGTTTCCCATTTCTGTACTTATTAAAAGATGTTCCTAAATTATCAGCCATATCGATAAACTATTCAAATACACACACATACAGGCTAATCAAATCTCACAATAATCAGTAATAATTGCAAAGTAAATAAATCCCACAATAACCGAATAAACACACACAGTGACGTGTACAAAAAGAAGGTCCTGAAACACAGAACTACTATTACAAGAAAATTAAAAATATCCAGTATGGAATAAGAGAATTTATACTGCTATTTTGAAGTCAGTGACAAACAACAATGTTTTTTTTATAAACATCCGTTAGGTACAACAGCTAGGCACATACAATAGTGTGCTGTATATACACGCACTACCACAATTGCAGTTTATTTATTTCATAACTCCTACGAATAAAAAAAAAATACAAAACCTAATCCCTGTAATGAAGAAGAAGAGATATTTTAATACGAAGAATGTGTTCCACCCTAACTCAGTAGCATCTTGTTACTACTGCCATGTAACAGAGAACCATGGTAATTATATGCATCTTTTTTCTATTTTAATGAATTACAATAAAGTATTTTGTTATAATCAATTAAAAAATTGTTTTAGTTATTGCTTTTTATTTTTTGTAAGGATTCCTGCTTCTTCTGGATTTTTTTAAACGAGACTAATTATAGTTAAAACTTTAAAACTACAGTGACTGACTGATGTTTACTACCTCAGTCACTGAAAAAAGATCAATTACATTAAAATATTTAAGATGTTTATTTCATAACTTGACATATGACAATACATGTCATATGTCATATGTTATGTCATATAACTATGACATAACAGAAGCTATTTAAAATACTTTATGGACATAAAATAAAATTTTAATATTAATAAAGTGAAAAGTTTTCTAAAATTGCAAAATACACACTTTATAATAAGGTCAAAGCTACAAAAACTTTATCTGACATTAACTATGTTAGTTGCGATCAGTTTTTACTATAAATTAAGTTCTTCAGAGACCACTGCTAGGATCATCAAGTGTTTTGATATCATATATATTAATGCTAGTACTGGTATTGAGTTAGGTTTGAAGATTCTCTATCGTAGGATATGTTCAAAGAGTGCGAGTATGATTCAAATTGTGTCTGCTTAAAATAATAATTTTACATGTTTTTGCATATTTTTAGTTACTTAACAATGTTTACAATTTGTTTTTTATGTGTAAGAATTCCATATTGTTATTGAAATGTGGATGCTGAAACATTGTACATGTATATTTCAATGATGTGTTTGTAAAATTGGATTCAGTTTGTGGAACGGAAGTGGTTTAATGTCATCTTTGTATCATCACTATGAAAGGCTTTGTCCTGTTTTTCTACATACTACACATTACAGCTGTAGAAATTTAGTAAATATAAAAAAAAAAAAGATTTGATCACGTTTTTGTCTAACAATGTGTGTTGTGTCTCTATGCAATACTGAAGCCTGTTTTTCTGAATTTGTGGTAATATTATCAATATAGTTGTAAACGTATGTGACTGTTAAGTATTTGTTGTTAACTGTATCTTATTCTTTTTTTTTTTTTCTAATTTGAGTAAAAGTCGTCTACTCCTGCTCTATTGTAACTACTTGCTATAAGTAATTGTTTTACAGTATCTAATCCATTCTGATAAACTTCTTGTGAAAGTTAAGTTTTGTGTAATTAGTATAGCATAATTCTAAAAGCTGAAATCCATATTACAGGGTAATAATGTGTCTATGTTTAGTTTGTTTACATTTTGTACTGCGACATCCAAGAAATTTATACTTTTACGATTTTTGTAATCGATCGTGAAAGTTGTTTTTGAGAACTTTGCTGATATGGATTTAAAAAGGAGATGCTTCTACTTTATAGGATTATTTTATCTACACACCTATGCAAATAGATTATTTTGAGTCATTTTTTTTAATTCTGTAGCAAAATATTTCAGCTAATATGCCTTAAATAGGTGAAGCCTAAAGTAGTCTACTAGATGATCTGACAGATTTGTTGTTGAAAATGAAATAATTATGTGATTATATAGAAAGTGTTTACTATTTTAGTAATTAGTTTATTAATTGTGCTGTTTTGTTTGGGCTGATAATGTACAATTATGATTGTTTTAGGAACGGCAATGTACAGAAATTCTTTTTATTTAAAAAGGCCTAAGGGTAATATTTTTTATTTAGATTACTAGGCTTATGTTCTTTTTGATCATCAGTAATATGTAGGAGTCATACAAGTTTGTGTGCTTGAGCATTTCTATAGCTTATTCATTTTCTATTATGATTTTTCTTGTTTGAAGTAACAAGTTTTATTTCATTGTTCATATCATGCTGTGGTATATCTTGGGTGTTCAAATGCTGTTTCTTATACGTCGATTGAAAATTGCACACACATTCAAGTATTGCAGGCTACAACACTGCATACAGATAAATTAGTAAAACAAAAACCACTTAGAAACAGCACAAAAAAATGTTATTTATCTGGGGTAAACAACCTTGATGGAGGCAAATGCCAAAAACTCTACACAGGTTTAACAAGTTACAGGTTTTTACAATATAAGGAACACATAAAAGCACTTCACAAATCAACTAATTGAAATATACCCTACATGCACAAACACAAACATGAAATTTTAACATAGTTAATTCTGAGCAATTAATTGATCGCCTTAAATTTTTTTATTTTACACTTTAATATATCATATGCTAAGGATCAGGAAAACAAAAGATCTAAATGTTGGGGAAAGCAGGTGACCCGTAGCAGGTCAAAGTCCAGACCATGTTATCAGTACTCTAGTCAATTGGCAATCAGTTTTGTGAGATCTGGTGACGTGTTCAGATGCCAGTCTGTTCTGTGAAGAGAGGTTAAGGTTAGAGTTAAGAGTTAAAGATAGAATTAAAGTTTTGTGGAAGGAGGAATAAACCATAAACTAACCTTAATAGTCGTCAGTCAGCAATTGAAGAAGACTGACAGCACTCTTCATAACATGATTATCCATCATATACATGACTAATAGCATGGACCAGGTGGTGTAGTTTCTTGCTCCCTGTAGTAACTAAATTTCTGTTTAAAGATAAACTCGACAAAACATCCTACGAGGTGTTAAGAATTGCCATACTTTAGTAATTTATCCCTACGCTCTCTCAATAAAAGACCATACCTCTCCCACCCTATCTCTCTCCACAGAATGGACTGCATCTGAATAGGTCTCAATAATTTACAAAACTGATAGCTAAGTGACTAGAGCACTGAAAATGTGGTGCAGCCTTTGACCCTGCATGGGTCATCCACTGTGTCTGTACCAGCTCTTCAACATTTAGATGTTGTATTTTCTTATGTCTGTGGGACATGAAAGTTTGAACAAAATTGGAGTTGATGAAGTAATTTGTCAAAATTACCTTTACATATAAACAATAAAGGATCTAACTACTAGAAAAAGAATAAATAATTCTACAATAAAGAATGACTACTAGTTTGAGCAGCACAAAGTACTAAACAAAAAACGACACACACATAAAAATAATAAACTCACTTTTTGGGCACATCACATATAATATAAATCCTTTAAAAACCAATTCAAACAGCAGTAATTGAAACACTCATTGGTGATCTCTGAAGATGTTAGGCCTTATCAAATGTTTTTATTAATTTAAAAAACATACTATCAACAGACAGAATCGGCTTAAATTGTGAATCTCCAATTTTCTCAAATAACTTAAGGCTGTATTTTCTAAAAGAATATCCCAATGAAACAAATGATAGTAATGAATTTCAATAATACTCAGATGACCACTCAACAGTGCCTACTCTTAGAATAAAAAAGAAACTTACTTGAAATTGGTTATTAAAATTTTTTTATCACATAAATCCACAATACAAGAGCTTGCCACACAAAAAAAAGTATTTGCATTTAAATTTAGTTTTCTTCTCAAAACAAAACTACCAAAAAAAGCACAGCAACAATTACACATACGTTGCTGAATGATAAACACTTGTTATCCATAATTCTTACCGGTAACAATTAGCAAAATTAAATAGAAGGGAAACTAATACCGTTACAAAATATTATCAACTTAATGCAATGACATTCACTGTTCAAATCTTTGATATGATAATAAAAAACAATAATTAAAGAATAAAAAATTATAAATCCACAATTTTGTTTTAAAAGAATATTTTGGCGGTAAAATTTAACGTAATTACATTCGTGCAATTTTCCGGTCATAACTACCTATGCTTACTATAACACGTACTTACCATGTTTTCTAAATTAGATACAGCTGGTTCCAAATTCATTATAAAATTGGCAAAAAAATTTAATGTAAAGAAATGAACAAATTACAATATTAAAACCTTAGTTATAGAGGTTATCTGTAAACAAATTATAAGCGAACGTACTCCCAATCCAGTTCACCGACAACCGGTACGTTGAATTATAGACGGGCATAATCGATTTAGATAATCGGAATAATCGATTATAAAAATAGTATGCGATTATTAATCGTTTGTTAGTAGGTAGCAATTGAAATGAACCAGAGTAACGATACGTTTACCGGAGGTTTAACAGGAAAAACGAAAGGGTAATTGTTACGGCATTACCGGATAAGTAATAATCGTTAATGTATACTTTTACAACACAATACTTATAAGTAATATAGTATTCCAATGATTATTAATCGTAAATAAGTTTTAGTATATTTTATTAATCAAAACTATAATCATTTAAACTTTATTTTAAGAAACTATTTCTTCACAATAGGCTATAAGCTCAAGTAATGGATGTAATCGATAACAACAAATAATCGCTTATTTAGAGTAATGGGTAAAATCGAGTCCAGAGTATTTTGTGTTTAGTTTTACGTACGAGGCCAAAAATCAGCCCACAGATACCATAACGGGCACGTATGTGGTTACGGGTTCCAACCAATCCGACCCATGTCGAACAAGCCACGACTAAAAAAAACTTTCCCTGTCAGCGACGTGCCCGATATCAACCTTTCGGTATCACTCGGAACATGCCGGCCTACTCGTCACCAGACGTCAAGAGAAAGAAAGCCAAGCCACACAGAAGGGAAACCACAATGATCTTCAACCCACTATCCAAACTAAAGAGCGTAGATGTCAGCAGCTAGACTTGAACAAGCCTGTCATCTTCCATTACAGAGGAAGAACTTAGGTAGTCCAAGGCCTGAACAAGTATAATGTATTTGCCCAGTTCATTATGAAAATCATCCGATTATGTCCAACACTACGTAGAACCGTACCCGCATTAACCTTCATTCGCATGCACACAGTTAGTAACAAAAGATTATAGCGTTGTAGACTGCAGTTTATTGAAAATAATAAAAACAACTTACATTAGTAGTTATCAGTTATTTATCTAAATTAAAATTTAATACGGTTCAAAATCCACAAATCAAAAAAACTTTATTGCAAAATCAGATCAAAAAATTTATTACTCAGTTGTTTGGAGAACTGAAAGGAATATAATTACAAAATATTTGAGTTTAATACATTCGGACATTGATTTCTTTTTACTGGAAAAATAGAAGTTGTGCAAGGTTTTTGATGTATGAGGACGTTTTATTATTTGCAAATTACTGTGCATATAATATATGACAAAATTAAAAATAACAGTTCCTTATTTCTATTAGTATGAAGGATTCACTGAACTTACAACAAATATCACTGAAAAAAAAACCGCAGTAAGTTTAATTAATGTAAATCTCAAAAAGAGTAAAAAAAGTGTGAGTAATGTAATAAATAACATGTTTATAAACATTAGTGCTGCTGTATAGCATTACTTATGGTCTTTGCAAGAATCTTCATCTGTGTAAAGGATTCAGATTTTACATATGTGAAGTACATTATCCCTGATAGCCTACCTAAACTAAGTACTATCGCATTAGTAAATATGACTTCTACCATGAAGTACAAGATAAATTTTCTAATTTATTCAACATAGGTTGATGTGTTGGTTTACTGATCTGATCACTGCTATTAAGTGAAAAAGAACCTGTAGAACATCTCATTTTTGCTTAATGTATTTATTGTTTGAACTATTTTATAGAATTTGTTTAATTTGATCAAAAGAAAATAAATATAATTTATTGGTAAAACACAAAACCAATTTGATAGAATTACAAAATGATATACTTTTAGTAACAGTAGAGGAAACTTCTAATTGATTAAACATTATTATTTTTTATATATTTTAAAATTTAATTTTTTTGGTTTATTAGGCAAATCACATTATTCAAGATTTATGTATTGTTATTATCATATTTTATATTTTCCTAAGATTCAATATAAAACTTTATATTAAAATATCATAATCTAAATTCAATTGTACACCAAGTAATATTAATTTGATATTTGAGTTAATTTTTTTAAGTAACAGATAATTTGGTTACTTATTTTCATCCGTTTAAATCTACAAGAGTAATGACAATAATATGATTTAAATTATATCTTTCTGATTCTGAAAGGAAAAATAATTGGAAGTTTTATTTCCTTTCCAAGTTAAGAATGATAATTCATTGATGTATAGTAATCTTGCATAGGTAATTTTTTAATGAGATTCTGTTATCTTGAAAATACCATGATTATAGTGTATCTGGGATTTAATGCTAATTTCTCTTATAATAATGGATTAGATCAGCTTAGGACTTGATTTTTAAAATATTTTAATAATTTTTTTTTTTTTTTTTGAGAGTAGGGTTTAGGTTTTTATTTGTTATAATACGGAACTTTCAGTATCCTTTAGCTCCTAATATTTATTTTTGCAAGGTTTATAAAGCTGTAATAATTTAATGTATGTGTTATGTGATCTTTTTGCATTAACATAAAGAAAGGTTTTCCTTAAATTGAGCTAAAAATAAATATCAATTGAACATTAATGTAAATTACTCATTTATGACTTTTTCCAACTATACATGATGCCATCAAGTATATGGCTACTTTAATAATATTCTTTGTATTGTAATGTCATGCTTGGTGACTATGTAATTTGTTTTATTATAAGTTTACACAAAAAAGGAATTATTAAATAAATAAACCAATGAAATGTGAGGATATTTTTACTGTTAGGTCAAAGCATAATACAATAATCCTTTAGGTAATGTTTTATATATGAATCTAAACCTAATTTTAATTGGTCCCAAATTATTATTGAACAATATAACTGACATTAATATATATAATTATCTCTTAGACACTTCCACTTGAAGAATTATATTCTATCACGTTAAAAACAAGTATCTTTATATAGGTCAACTGTATAAAGCTGTACCAAAAAAACGTATGATTAACATTCACTTATAATAGTCTCTATGATGCTTGAGAGTCTATACTGTTATGTCCTGAACTGCAATTACATATTCTTTACTTAATTTTCTTATAATTTAATACTCTTTATTTATGTTGATAGTTTTAATAGATTTTGCAACATATCACAAGAATTATTAAAATTATTATGACTAGTGTCACAGAAGATAGTTGTATGAATGCTTGAACACATTAAATAATTTAAGTAAATATGATTTCCTTTTTTTATATAAAGTAATTATAAACAATCTTGTATAATTTTCCTTGCTCACCATTACTGAAAACTACATGATTATTTATTGCATATGTTAACATGGAATGTGTGTTTTTTTGTAGAAATTCTTGTAAACTCTTGTAAAATTCTCTTTGAAGCATCTAAAAGCAATTTTTAAATGTTTATAACGCCATTGTTAACTTTATTCAGTATATTCTGATAAAATATATATCACATCTTTAGGCTATGAACAGTCACAAGTTTTTAGAATTCAAAAATGGGCTGTCATATTTTTGTTTAGTCTTAACAAAAATTCTGAAATTAAAAAAAGTTTTTTATTACTAAAAAAATAACAATAACTTATATCAAGTTAGACAACCACTTGACTATTTTTCCATTACCCAGCAAAATACTTCAGCCTATGAAAAAGAATCTTGTTATGCTTCAGTTTCAATTTATAAAAGAGATTACCTCAAAAGATTTTTAACCATTTCTTTTTTTTGAAATTAAAATAAAATATTTCCTTTCAAAGAAACAATATTATTCTCCTGATGAATTAAAAAAAAAAAAAAAAAAAAAAAAACTATTTAAATAAACACAAATTTTTGTATTCTTATTTAATGTTATCTGATTTTACTTATTTATTGTCTGGATAGGGGCATCACGCTTATCATGCATCATTATTCAATTATAGATTATCAGCTCTTTAAGTTACTTATAATTTTACATTTTGTAAAATTACACAGATTACACTTTTTTCATATCTCTTGAGCATTACAAGTAAGTGTTTGATTTGGTAAAAATAATGAATAACATTAATAATTCAGTAAATGAGCGATGGTTTTCCTTTAGGAATGTAACTAGCTGCAGGGCATATCGACAGCATGCCTCTGTAGGCCTTCTGGACAGGTTTTGTCTCAGACTGCTATTATTAGGTGTTCAAAATTGATTGCCTCTGGTGCAAAAATGTTTTTTTTGAATGATGAAAATTGATCAAGGAAAAGCAAAAAAATATCAGGAAATCTTCCCAATTAAATTTTTTTTTGGTCGGTTTAGGTGTCTTTTAATGATTGCACACTCAACATTTTCATCAAGATCCATAATGTCTACATGCAGATTCACTCAATATGAGAGCTGGAAGCTTAAATATAAATTAATTAATTCATTATTTATATATTATATTGAATTTATGAAAGAAATTAAAAGTAATACCTTCCTTGACACAATTAAGAAAAAAAGTTGGCTTCAAAATCAATAAATCGCTGAGGATATATAGGATTAAAAATTCTTCTAATTTTGACCTTTATTGTTTACCATTTGATTTGAACCATGTGTTTTGCCTTTATATATGTTTAATTATAACTACAAGGCCAAAAAAAAAAATTATATATATGATTCTAAATAGGTAATCGATAGTACTTTCAGTATCGATTTATTTTTATCAAAAATAGTTGTGTTTTAAGATCTGCTACGATATTGAATGAATGAATTACGGAAGTAAAATTTATTTTACAATTATTACAAGACTGACTAAGAATAGAGCATTAAACAAATTCATTTAATATGTGCCAACAAAAAAAGTGTTGAGTCTTTGAAGGATGGAACAAGACTGATTAACAATAGAGCATTAGATAAATTTATTTAATAAGGGTAACAAAAAAGTGACAATTTTTATTTTTACAAATAAAAAGGGAGGAAATGAAACCAGAGTCTTAATATAAATTATTTATTTATTTTTTATGTATTATATTCAAATTACAAAACAAATTATCGTAATACAAAACTAACCTTCTGACAAAATCTCAATGGATTTTGTTGACCAAAAATGTAAATAAATAAATTTATTTAATAAGGGTAACAAAAAAAGTGAGAATTTTTATTTTTACAAATAAAAAGGGAGGAAATGAAACCAGAGTCTTAATATAAATTATTTATTTATTTTTTATGTATTATATTCAAATTACAAAACAAATTATCGTAATACAAAACTAACCTTCTGACAAAATCTCAATGGATTTTGTTGACCAAAAATGTAAATAAATAAATTTATTTAATAAGGGTAACAAAAAAAGTGAGAATTTTTATTTTTACAAATAAAAAGGGAGGAAATGAAACCCGAGTCTTAATATAAATTATTTATTTATTTTTTATGTATTATATTCAAATTACAAAACAAATTATCGTAATACAAAACTAACCTTCTGACAAAATCTTAATGGATTTTGTTGACCAAAAATGTAAATAAATAAATTTATTTAATAAGGGTAACAAAAAAAGTGAGAATTTTTATTTTTACAAATAAAAAGGGAGGAAATGAAACCAGAGTCTTAATATAAATTATTTATTTATTTTTTATGTATTATATTCAAATTACAAAACAAATTATCGTAATACAAAACTAACCTTCTGACAAAATCTCAATGGATTTTGTTGACCAAAAATGTAAATAAATAAATTTATTTAATAAGGGTAACAAAAAAAGTGAGAATTTTTATTTTTACAAATAAAAAGGGAGGAAATGAAACCCGAGTCTTAATATAAATTATTTATTTATTTTTTATGTATTATATTCAAATTACAAAACAAATTATCGTAATACAAAACTAACCTTCTGACAAAATCTTAATGGATTTTGTTGACCAAAAATGTAAATAAATAAATTTATTTAATAAGGGTAACAAAAAAAGTGAGAATTTTTATTTTTACAAATAAAAAAGGAGGATATGAAATCTGAATCTTAACATAAATCAATTATATGAAGAAAACAATCACATAAATAAAAAAATGTATTATTAATATATATACACAATATATTGATATTATTATTATTATGCTTTTACGGCCAACATGGGACCACTTAAGTCAATTTTAGTTGGATCTTTTCTGAGAAAAGCGTGTTATTTTACTCTTTCGAGCTGCCCAGTATTTCTTCATCCCTTCAGATCTTGCTTTCTTTTCTTCATCCGTAAACACCCTCTTCGTTGTATTTTGTCGTTTGTCTGGCTTTTGTTTAAATCTAATGCTTTTATCTTTGTAATTTTTCCTGTTTTATTCTGTAGGTCATTCAGGGAAATTCCCAATTCTTTCATATCTTCTCTAATTTCTTTGATCCATCCTACTTCTAGCTTTTGGAACCAGAGCTTTTCAATGATATTTCTTGACAGTCTTGTTTGCGGTGTCCTTATGAGATGACCGAAGAAAGAGATTCTTTTTTTCCGCATAGTATCAGTAACAGGCTCTATTTCTCGATACACCACCTCATTTGGCACAATCCACCATTGGCCTTCTTTTTGGTGTTTTTTGATACACGTTCTGACAATTCTCCTCTCTATTTTCAGAATTTTTTCAATTCGGTTTTTCTGAGTGATTTTGAAAAGGGTCTCGCTTCTGTAGGTGACTTCTGGCTGTACTACAGTTTTATAATGTTTAAGTTTTGTTTTAGCAGAAAGGCATTTTTTGTTATATGTTGACCAAGTTAATTTTTGGGATTTAATCATTTTATTTGTCCTGTTTTGCCATGTCACTTTTTCATTTAAATTATAAGTTATTATTTCCCCTAGATATTTAAATTGTTTTACTATTTTAATTTTCTGATTGTTTACCGTAATGTGCTCTATTACCAGAGGATCTATGGCCATTAGTTCAGTTTTTTCGAAAGAGATATGAAGCCCTATCTTTTGTGCTAGGTTTTGAAGGCTCATGATTTGTGTTTTGGCTTCTTGAATATTATTTGCTAAAAGAGCGAGGTCATCCGCAAATCCTAGGCAATTTAGTGTGATGGAGTTTTTCTTAGTACCCATTTTTATATTTTTGGGATTTATTTCATACCATTTTCTCATGACAAATTCAAGGGCGCAGTTAAAAAGGAGTGGTGAGAGGCTGTCTCCTTGCCTCAATCCAGTTTTTATGTAGAAGGGTTGAGAGAGTTCACCTCTGAATTTCACTCTGGACTGGGTATTGGTTAAAGTTAATTTTATCATGTTTACGAGTTTAGGGTGAAGGCCCAGGTTTCTCAGAATATTCAGCATGGATGGTTGGTGTATACAATCATTATATATATTGATATATAATATAACAAGTATACATCTGACCACCATGAGACATATACTAACGAATCGGGATATTCTGCTAGTGATCAGTACATTCTAGCTAAGCTAAGGGGTATGCACACAAATGCCGTTTAGTAGGGTAGGGTATTTGTCATGACATGGCTGTTTAATTGTAAAAGAAAAGTCATTTTTGTTAAGCATTTATATAATTTGGTAAACTGAAAATACTATCAAGGTACAGGTCCCATCCCTGTTAAATGCCCTTTCTCTCAAGGTAATGTGGTTAGAAGTTATCTACTGGAAGAAGTTGTTTCTCTTAAGCTGCAGATTGTTGTTAGTGGGACTGCACTTCTTATCCTATATTCATTCTTCCCTATTTTGTTGGGTTCTGGATAATTCTGTGAATTCAATTAATTTGAATTATATTATGTAACCTTTCTCTACAAATAATCACGGTAAATAATGAACAAAATCCGCTTTATTTATATTTATTAGATAATTGACTTAAGAATTTGCTTGTCTGATAGACAATACCAATATATCACTTTAAACATAACTTTCATCATTTAAAAAATAAAGAAAACAATTTTATAAAAATCGAATAGAAACCTTAATATAAACTTAACTTTGGTCCACAGAATTAAAATATGATCAGTCTTTTGATATATTTTAATCACTAAACCTAACATATACTATAGGTTTTGTTAATCCTAAATTCATCAGGACAAGATAAATAAATAACCCTCCCTACCTAATAATATAAAAAAATCTGGAACAATTCTAGGAGCAGTATTGTGAAAATAAAATAACATGTAAGAAGTATTGGTAATTGTAAATAGCCAAAGCTACTTAACAAAGTTTTAAGAAACCAGTAACTGCAAGTCAACAATGTTTTAACACAATGGCTACAGTTTAGAAGGAATACTTTGCTGTTGCATGTTGCTGGCGTTGATAAACATTTCACAGTTTATGAGCTCTGGAGTCAAGAAGTACATAGAACCAGTTTACTGCTGATCAAATCATTTAAATGTGAAGTTATAAATATTTACTCCCATTTTAACTTGAGTCTAGGCCTGATTAAAATTATTTTCTTTAAAATTTAACACTTCAATAGATGTCCCTTACATAATTTCCATCACTAATACACCTGAGGATTCAGGATCTTCAATGTTGCAGCCTAGCACACAAACACTTCTGACACCAAGACAGTCAAAAGATATTTACTTTGTTATGTTATCCATTTTTTATAAGAAACACAATTAAATTTATTCATGACATGTTAATGCAAGTTTATGAAGAATAAAAAGTTAGCTGAGCATACCTAAGAGATTACACAAGCACAGAGTTAAATGGAAAAATAAACATTCCTTTACGCATTAGGCGCAGTTTAATCTGACTATCCTGCAAGTTTTTCATTATTCAACTCTATCAACTTATAAATGTATGATAATGGCTTAAATCTATAGCAGATGTTACTACTTAAAATTGACAAATGTAAACCTGCCTGTTTTTCATTACAGACACACAGTAACTTTAAACTTTGACACTCTTTTTTATTCATGCTTTGCTAACATGTTAATATAAAATATTAAAAATTAACTGTACTTAATTGAGCAGGGTAGCTGATTTAGAATCTTAAAAATTTAGCTACCGATTATACCATGCGATATAATGATAGAATTTTCATTTTTTCTTCAATAACTGCAAATAATTATCATTCAATAACAAATTAACTGGGATTCAATATTAACATTAACGTAACCATAAAATATAAAATTATGATACAAAGGTGATCATTTTCTAACCTTAAATCAATGAAAGTGTAAAGTATGTCCATCGGAAACAAAAAAAGAAGAAGATTAAAGTTATAACAATCATAACAATAAAATGGGAGTTTATGCTATTATTAAAACAGAAGTTTCACTCACAGCAAGACTGATAACAGAAATATAAAATATTTTAAAAAGTATATTTAAATTTAATGATTCCAATTGCGTCAAAGTGAGCTAACTAATTATCCAAAAATGGGTAAAAAAAATCCATTTTTAAGTCAGATCAGTAATTCCCTGTATTAAAGATAATAGGATAATAAATAAATTGTGCGGAAACATTGAAATATTACTTTTTCTAGTATTTTAATGACAAGAAATTACAAGTCTCAGATGCACACCCCTCAAATGCATAAACACAGCAATATTAGATCCAACATCTAAGTTATTATTCAGTAAAAATACCCCATACAAGAACAATTTTAATAATAATATCACATCAAGAGGTTAATTATGCAATATTAACTAGTATATAAAAAACACGTATAGAAGATTTTTCCTACTTATATTGAAAGTATCTTTGTTCTTTTAATCTCAATTCAAAGACACTGTTAATACTTGTAGTTTAAAAGATTTTTATACAAATTACATCACAAAAAAAAAATTGTGAATAAAACTTAATCCTATTTTAATTTTTTTTTATACTTAAAAAACAGCAAGCAGCATCTATTTTGTGCGTAATTTTGTTTGAAAACATAAATAATAAATATAGTGCTAAAGAGCAGTACAAAATTTTGTGCAATTTCAAAAATTGTAGAATTGAACAACAAAACAAACAATTTTAAGTTAAATTTTGTAACTAAATCTAATGAAGACCATATTGATCATGTGGTTTGATTTTTGTGTGAAGAGCAATCATTCTGTGCTGAACATTCATCGCTTTCACCATCAAACTCTGATGAACAGTTCTTTCTAGTTCCTCCAGTTCAAGAATTTCACACTTCAACTGCTCATATTCTTCCTTCACTTGAGCCATTCTATCAAGTATAAAAATTACAGGAACCTGTAAAAGATTTAAAGAAGTAATTAATTAAAATTATATTTGAAACAAAAACTTTTTTATTTCAGGTTTAATTTGAAAAACTGAAATACAATGAAAAGTAAATATAACAAAATATATATATATATATAATATGCTCTTGAATATAAGATCAGTGTACAGTTCTAGTCACGTTTTACCTCTGCTGCATTCCTTATCATACTAATTACATTGAATTCATTCTATTCTATATTTTCTATCAATGATTAAAATTCAAATGTATTTATTCTAAAAAAAATTATTTTCAAGTAGATTCAAAAATAATTATTTACATTCATTCTGTTGCTCAACTAATTTTATTTTTAAACACTTGATTATTTTCTACTAATTTATATGAGAAATAATTGCCTATAATAATGATTTTAAAAATAAATTATATTACACCCCTGCCTAACACTAATGCTAATGATATACTCGAATGTATGCTATACAGTAATAACAATAAAGCTGTTTAAAACAAACACTAATCTCTTCTTTTTATGAGCAATGATTACGTAAAATAGTTGCTGCACCTGGACTCAATCCACATAAACTCAAAACAGCTGATGGAAATTTTCTTTTAGAAGTCCAAATCACATAATTCTGTTGTCAAAAAGATTTGTTTTATGTATAATAAAATAATAAGTAACAACAAAATATAATTTAACTAGTTTAACAAACAGAAAACATACTTGAAACTATTAATCTGGCTAGCAGTAAACTGAACAAATTACTACAATAAAATTCTTATTTATTTATTAACAAAATTGATACCAAATCCTACTAAAGTAAATGATTGTATAAAATTTAAATTGATATTTAACTGATAAATTCATAATTCTACAAATTTTTACTTAAGTATGAAAAAAGTCTATTATAAATGTGGATCAGTTTGAGATTAAAAATTTGTTTTCACATCGGCCATAAAGAATAACATTGGAAACAGAAAATGGGTCACAAAAATACCTTTTAAAATTATCATATTATCGTTGGAAATATAAGTAAATACTGATAAAATCAATATGTAAGTTACCTGAGAGTAAAAGTCATGTGAGAGATGTCATTCTTCAGATTAATTTTAGAAGGCGGACTTAAAAAAAAAAATAGCATCTAGAGATATATCATTTGCAGATCTGGACAAGACATTTGATAGTATAAAAAGTCACAAACATTTAAAAATTTTAAAGAAAGTTGGATTCAATATATGGAAAGAAGACTAATGTATAACCTGTACAAAAAATCTAGTAGCAGTGACAATAGGGATTGAAGAAAAGCAAGCTCTAATTCAGAAAGAAGTGAGACAAGGAGGTAGTCTACATCCACTGCTTTTTAACTTGAATACTAAAGAAGTAAAACAGTAATTAAAAGAAAATTTAAAAAGGGTGACTACTCAGGAAGAAAAGAATAAAACCGTTGAAATTAACTGATGATATTTTGGCAGAAACAAAAAATGAATGAAAAGAAAGGGCAGATGTAGATGGAGTATGGATGGTATAGATTTATTGCTAGGAGGGAAATCCAGTATAAAAATAAATTATAATAAAACAAAGATGATGAAATGTGACAGAAAAGATGATAGATAGGATTAAATATTAATGTAGGTGAAAACAATATACCAGAAACTACAGAATTTTTCTGTTTAGGGGAAAAATTATAAAGGAAGGATGAAGTAATGCAGACTACAAACAAGCAGAGCTTTCATGAAAATATTTTTTGTTAAGAGTAGCAGTTTATGGTAGCAAAACATGGATAAAAGGAATAAACAGAAAGGAAAAGAATGCAAGTGTGCTTCATTATCGGCTAATATCAACATAGCTGATAATGTTCAATTCTGAATCCCATAGTGTCAGGTTAAGTGTGGATTTGTGTAGCTAACTCTTCTTTTTTTGTTTAGCATCTGGAAACACCGTAAGGAATTACTTCAGAGGATGAATGAAGATGATATCTATGAATGTAAATGCAGTCTTATAGAGTCTCAGGTTGACCATTCCTGAGATGTGTGGTTAATTGTAACCCAGCCACCAAAGAACACCAGTATCCATAATCTAGTATTTAAAACCTTAGAACCTTAATCTAGGATTTGAACCTTAGAACTCTTGACTGAAATCTGTTGATTTCTGATGAGTTCACTACTAGACGAACCCGGTGGGGTGGGTTTTTGTGTTGCCAACTATCATCCATTTCGGCCTCATAGAAGACACCCACCTTGTGACGATCCCAGTTGCCACATCACCCCCTCCATTCCCAGCCCTGATGGACTTTACTGGAGGTCATCTTCTACATCCTCAATACCTGATTATATACTTCAGTCATTAGTATATCCTCTATCAGAATGGCATAGACGCAAATCCCTCAAAAAAAATTTCCATCAGTGTTGAAATCCATCAACTAACAAAAGATATTTTTCAAACTCACCTAAACTGAAAAAAAAAAAAAAACCGACACCCAATAAAAATTTACAAATTGAGCTATAACAAAATACTAATCTCACGCCCTCAAAAATTGTTCATAACATAGCAATTTTGGCCTACCATACCAAAGCATCCTAAATTAACTATAAATCAACTAGCAAACATACCAAACAATAACTGGGCGCTATAGCCAAATGCACCTACTCTGGTGAAAAAGCATCCAACGGGTCTCTGGAAACAGGTTACTATACTACACTAAACACCCTCTGCAAGCCTTTTGAGCACCAAAAACCTTAAAAAGATGTGCCGCTCATCTCTAACTTTCCAGTTAGCCTGCAGATCCAGACTCGAACAAATACCCTCACGCTCCCTGATCACCTCTGCACGCCTAAACTCATATTTTGAGGAGACATACAGCACATGATATGCATCATCTATTACTAAGCAATGAGGACACTGACCCGAGCCAGTCAAGCCAAATTGAGCCAGCCTGTCCCGAAATGCACCATTCCCTGAAAGGAACTGAGTCACATGCTGATTCGGGGAGATCCATGAGGCGACTCCCAAAACCCTTACATCTGGAAAGAGGCCATGCGTACACCGTCCATCTGCCGTCTCATCCCACCTGTCCTGCCAAATACAAAACCTTTCTCCTCTATTTCCCAAATACACTGCGCAATTAGTTCACCTGACTTCTTCGCAGTGTAACATAACTGATGTTCTGATTCAAGGATGTCAATTAGTTTAACACCTGCGATAACTAGAACTGCCTCACGTGAAGTAGTCCTATAACCTCCACAATAAGTAACAGGAGACACTGAACGTCCAACAGAATATTGTAGCAATTTTTATACCTCATTCTGTTTGCCCAAACAGGTGCTGCATAAAAATATAGTTTTAACCTTTATACAAAATTTTCATTGTTATAAAATTCAGACACCAATCAGGATGGACCACTCTGTGAATGCTGGATGGTCAACTATTAATATATTACTGAACTAAAAATAAAACTTTGGGTTTTGTATCATTCATCAGCAACAGCCTAAAATAACAAAATTACATAGATCGTGTTAATCGGGTTACAGGTTATGTAATAAGTACATTTCATCTGTTTAATGTTGTTTTAATTTTTAAATTGTTTTATTAAAACACAAAATACCTGCTTAATAGATTTTAGTTATTCATCATACAATAATTCTATTTGTGGAAGGAAGTTACTGCACACAATGAATTACATAAAAATAAATGTAACACAGTATATTAGACCAATAAAAATTAAATAAACTATTAACAGGTTAATAATAAAATTAGAATATTAATTATTTCTGCCACTATTTAATTCTTGCTGTAATAGGGATGTTATATATTGATAAATGAACATAAATTTACAGTAACTGCTTGACCAAATGTTGCTGAGTGTATGTTGTCAGTCAGCAGTGGATGTTTATATTAAATTTTTGCCATCATAACAATGACATACAGTATAAGACTAATAGTTCAATAAGTTAGCCTACATCGTCATATCACAGATATAAAACATGAACAAATTGTATATTTAGCAGAGAAAAAATTACAAATAAAAAATATATTTAATTATAGTAACGCTTTTCTTAAACAGAATAATGTAGGTGGGACATGTTATGAATGCAGGAAAATTCCAGATATGAGAAAAAAAGGCATCAATTCTTTTTAAAATTAGCATGTATTTATTACAGTAATTAAAATCCTTTATTGGAGGGGAATCTTTTACAGGCACCATGTAGTCTTGATCCCATGGTTGTGTGATACTCTCCCTTGCAAATCTAATCACTACAATCCCTCCTGCTCTACATGAGATGCCAGGCCCACATTATGGTATTATAAAGCATCCCATGTGTCTTCTCTATCCACACCTCCATTGCTGGCCGCATCCTTCTAATCCATCAGTCTTGCAATTTTTTTTTTTTTTTTTTTAAATTCAACCTTGTACCTTGGGGACCTGTGCCAAGGAAGAATGAGAGGAAATTATTCACTGCTGGACTTCTTTGGTGGCCAACTTTGTTCAGATTATCTTAACCAACATTGTGGAGAATGCATGCCACAATTGTTTGGTCTGCATTATAGTCCAATCATGTTCTTTGGAGTAAGCACATCAAATACTCTCCTGCATGCTTTCCTATGCTGCAGGAACCAATCATACATAGACACTATATGTTCCACGTATTCCTGGCTAAAATTGCACGGCCCACTACCTCTTCAGCACAATGGACCAAACTGGTGCTCTGTACAAAACTTTCAAGAGCACCACCTGAGACAAGACTTCCTTCTATGTGCAGGAACCTCCAATGTAGGTCATTATTAAACTGATGGCAGCCCTTTTTTTTTGGCTTCGACTGACACTTCTTCCATGAGTCTCTGAAATGTGATGTTCTTATATTTCCATACTCTAAGTTAATTCACTGCAGGGATAAGGTGAACCATCATGGTACCAACCCAAAATGGAATTAGGGTCAACTTGTGATCTGAGACTACAACCACTTGGGTTGTCCAGTGAAAGCTGAAGCCTGATCTGTTGGCAGAAGATAATATTAATGACTTCATTCCCAGTGTTCATCACCACCTGTTTCACTCGTTCAGTGGCCATAAATAAGACTGTCAAGTCATCAGCAAACCTGTTCAGGGATGCCTCAATAGAAGTGCTTTTAAGCCAAACAAACCTTTACTGTTTAAGATAATATAGTTCATTATGAATAGACATAAACAATAAAAACTAATACTGGGTTTAGAGTTTTAACAATTAACTTGTACATCAACAATATACAAAGATTGATTAGGTTGATACTAATCACGTGCATTAACATGTATACATGATTATGAAGTAAATATATAGAAGATAATATAATAATTCATGTAGTATTTAGTGGAGTTTTCCTGTAAGTAATAAAATAATAAAAACATTAAAGCTCAACAACTCTATTAAATTATGCATTTGTTTATAAAGCAAAACAAGATTTAAAACATAGCCATAAGGATTAGCAGATGTGCAAAGAAGTGATTTTGGAAAGATTAAAAATTACAGATGATCTAAAAGGAAATGTGTGTTATCATAATCTCAAAAGTTTAGTTGGAAACAGTGAATGGAAGCATAAATAGTGCAAAGAACCACCTCAGGGCAGATAATTTATTATGATAAATGTTTATCATGAATTCATAAATGTTTTGCCACCTAGTGATGCAGGCAGAGACCATGAAAAATGAATTACAATGAAATAAAATGCTATTTTCCCATTATTGAATAAATACATTATTTTCTTAAAGTCCGGAGCAAAATGTTCTTTCTGAACTGTAAGAGACAATTCCTCTCTACTTGGAACTCGGAAGACAAAATTCTCAACTTAACATACCTTTCACGAAATAATGCTTAAAAAAACTAATTTAGCATTCCGTTACTAAGTCAACAAGGTAAATTTGTGTCAAAAGTATATTTTAATATAAAATATACTTTCAATAGTAACCTTTAATATAAAAATGTACTCTAGTTAAGACTACCTAAAAATTGTTAATTAAATACAAATTTTATAACTGTAAGAAATATATAAGAAATTTTACGAGCTCAAATAATAAAAAAAACAAAAACAAAGCAAAACAAGAAAAATCCATTATTTACCTTAATATTTCTACGAAGGACTTCTATATCAAACTTATCTAATTCCCGTGAAATATAATCTAACTCAGAATTAGCCGTTTTCACCTGAAATTGTAATAAAACAATCACTATACAAATCATTTACCTACAAAATACTAATTTAACAATAACTTCACATAAAAACATTATAATAAAGTAGGCAAACACAGGAAATAAAATTAAAAAATGTTTAAGCATAATTTATTGAAAAAGTAAAAATCTCTAACAATAAAAGGAAAAATCGTAAATAATTTTGGACAATTTGAAAATTTATATTAAAAAAATATTCGACATCTAAAACTACTATATAAAACTATTACAGTAATGTTATAAAACCTATTACAATAAAATGCTGATGTTTGTTAGCATTATATACAACAAAATTAATTTTTACAAAAATTAAAGTTAGAGGTAGAATAGATATATTTTAAATATTTATATGTTAATATATATAAATTATAATATAATATGTTAATACAAAAAAACCTTTGCTTTACGCTAGATGTTGGTTAAAATTGGAAAACAGGTTTGAATAAACTAATGGCTGCTTTGCTCTGATTAGGGACTTAATTATTCTAAGAAAAAGAGCTGTCAAATGATGTTAGTAGGACACTCTGGTAGTGAATTAATGACTACTTCATGACTGAATAAGAAATCAGAATTAGTGAATGAGTAGATGTTTATAAGCACATTATCAAATTCTTGGAAACAGTAAATTAATCCATACACTACAGCTCAACTGTTTTACTACATAGCCATTAATTATCTCGTAAACAGATTGTGCTTGTTTGTTTTACTGTGACAGCGAGTAATTATGGGTATAATGATAATCAATTTGGCGCCCACTGTGAAGTACAATCAGCGATTCAATTTTTCAACATGAACTTCTCTTTCTAAAATTTGGCATGTCTTTTACTAACTTTACAGGCCTACAGTAATGAATGAATAATGCTACAGCAAATGAATAACTGAAGGTCATAAAAATGTAGACAATGAAAAGAGAAGTGAGAAGACTATTTGGATGGATACAAGAAACAACTGAATACAAAACTTGAGTTATGAGAAAATTACTGCTTCATGGTTGGCATTCCTGCAATGAAATTTCCAGACATTTCATAGACTATACAATACTTTTAAGAAAAAAAGTAGGCTTCTCATTAAAGTTATGCCTACATGCTCATGTCTGTATTATTCAGAACCTTCAGCAAATCTAACAAGATTTTTTTTTATTATGCCTTTACACTCCACAACTCCTAAATGGAAACATCCTATTGTTTCCACCCTTTATTTTATTCAAGTAATGATCTGATTCTAAATAGATTGAGAATATGAGGAGCTGACATCATTGATAATTCAGCTTTTTATGAAAGCTATGATAAATGAAAACAGTATAAGAAAGTCAGTAGTTCAATATAAAAAAAAGCTGTTAGAAAACAAATCTGAAATAAAAAAAAATAATACAAACAAAACTACAAATATTTAACTGGTAATAGAATTTCCTAAGGTTTGCTTCTTTTAATAGCACAGATACCTCTTACCAATGACATATGCCTTAAATAAAAGAAACAGAAAAACAACATATATACATGAACATTTTGCATGCAGCAAATACCAAATGAAGGCAATTGCTTTTATTAATAATTAAATCTAATTTTAATATTACGTTACCGTAAAACTATAAAAAGTGTTTTAAGGTTTGCAATTAGAATACCCGTGAAATAAAACGAAGCATTTAGAAAGCAAAATAGAGGCAAAATAAACACTTCCTTTTAATTTTTAAGGTGAAACAAGCCAAGTGATAGTAAATCTTTTATTACATTAAATACAATGATGTTCATTTATTTTCCAGTTTCTTAAGTTAAATAATAATCATAATAGCTAATAAAAAAAGTTTCAATTATGATTCTTTAACTCACAGATTTCAAGGTAGTAATTTGCATTAAAAAAAAAACTGTTTCATAGTGTCAGTAAACTGTAAAAATACCAATAAATTGAATGATAATAAAATTTTCATAAGAGTTAATGTTAACTAAAACAGATATTTCAAAGTACTGTAAAGGGTACAGAACAGATTACAGTTGCTTCCTGCAGTAAACACCATGCTAGTGCCACAAACAACCGATATAAAAGTACCATGCTGGCAGATTACTGCATCCATTATGTGTTATTGTTGAAAATTTTGCCTATTAAACTAAACACTGTATATGTACATATATATATATATATATAAAATCACTGGAAACATTATTCAAGTTTTCTGATTCTTTAAAAAGTTATTTTGCTATTACGAAATTTGTATGGAGTTTAGCCAGATTTAGCTCCTAACCAAACTATAAAAATGAAAATTATTTTTACTGCTATGAACTATTTTAACTTATTAATAACTATTTTAGGTAAAAACTATTTCAACTGTGTAAGGAAATTTGAAAATTTCCAAGAATTGTAATAGGAAGTAACACTAAAATAATAAATGTGATAATTGATAGATACCACCAACATGATTCTAATCAAGACTTATGACCTTTCTTAGTTTAGTTCATATGTTATAGGCATTCAAAATAAATTATTTTTGACTTTAGAAAAGTGGAAATTATTAGCATTGTGCAGAGATGAGATATTTATTTTTGAAGAGTTTACAGCTAAAAACATTTTTCTTAACTCAGTACCATCAAAATCTATTTATTTTTAGTATGGTGAATGCAAATGTAGTTTCACAAGCACAAAAGACACACCATACACTTGAAGTTGCAATTGAAAGGCCACTTCAAGCATTGTTTAATTATGATCCAAATACCCAGGGTGTTTGATAAGTCTGTGCAAAAATACAGACAGAATTTTTTAGGGAAATTGTTTTTTTATCTCTCAACAAAATATTTTTTTTTCAAGTTTAGCCACTTAGTCCAACGATGCTCAAGTTTTTCGAACGCATCCTTATAGTATAATCTACTAAAATCTTGAAAGTAGGTAATGGTTTGGCAATAACTTCATCATTTTGCATAAATTTCTTTCCAGCAATGCATTTCTTCATATCTAGAAATAAACAATAGACTAGCACCTTTGGAGGTGCTAAGTCTGGTGAGTAGAGAGGATAAGGAAGAATTTTGCAGCACAATTCAAATAATTTATCAAAATATCGGAAGAGTGAGCTGGTGTATTTTCTTTCCAAAGAACCTTCTTTTTTATTAAATGTAGTCATTTTTTCTTTATTTCCTTCTGTAGATGAGCCAGCAAAGATGCATAAAATTGCCCAGTTATAATTTTACTCTTCAGATAGTCAATGAAGATTATGTCATGGGCATCCCAAAAGGCAGTGGCCATCACGTTTCCTGCTGACAGAATGGATTTAATCTTCTTTGGAACAAGTTTCTGGATTGCAATTCATTTTTTGACCTTTCCTTGGTTTTAGGTTGGTACAAACTTTCAATAGTTATGTAACAAAGTAATAATTCCTCTTGATTATGTTGAAACAGATTAATTTATTTTTTATTTTTGCATATGTAAGTATTCATGTAAAATATGATGGACCCACTCATTTGAGATACCTACTATTTTAACAATCTCACTCACTTTCAATCATCTCAACAGATTTTTTTAATATACTCTGTAGTTATAACTTCAAATAAGCCATTTGCAGCATTCAGCATTCTTTGTGCTCATGAACACTCAGAAAATAACCAACCACTTGTAAACTGTTCTAATCAATTAAGTTGACAGAACATAATATTTCCTGTTGGTTTTGCTTTTCAAAAGGTAATTTTAATGAAGATACAAAATTCTCCTTCATAATTTTTAAAAAAATCATAGTACCTGATCGACTCAAATGACTGCCAACAATAGTTACGAATGTATCCGAAACTTGTCAGAAAAAAAAAAAAATTACCTCAAAAATTTACTACTAGCATCATCTCTTGGCTTTGCACAGACTTATCAAACACTTTCCCAAAATGTTTATATCAATTCATAACTACTGATGAAACAGATCTATCGTTACATACACATGAGTAATGAAAAAAATTAAAATAATTGGAAGAAGCTGGTAGAAGTACTTCAGAAGGCAAAAGTCAATGCACTGGCCAGAAACTTTGTAGTAGTTGGTTTTTTATTTTTGGGATGCACAAGACTTATATATTATCTTCAAAAATGAAAAACTATCACAGGACAATATTGTGTAGCATTATTAGATCAATTTTACAATGAAATGAAGTAAAAATCAAATCAGGTAATAAAGTGCTTTTCCATTATGTCAATGAACCAGAACACACATCAGCAATTGTACAAGCAAAATTACATAATGAATTGTTTCTATATTTTCCAGATTTAACACTATTTTTCCCTTAACCAAACATGAAAAATAGATTTTCTAGAAAGCGATCACCATCAAAGAATGAAGTAATATATATAAAACTTGGGGATATTTTGTAAATTTCAACAAATGCAAGTTTATTTATGGTATAAAAAAAGCTTAAATACTGCTGAAATTATCATATTTTACATCATTTAGAAAAAGCTTTGAACAAAGACATTAAAGGTATATAAGAAGTTAAAAAACTACAAAATTTCCTGTATTAAATGTGTGGTTTAATTACTCCACATATAAATGTTTAAAACTTATTTTCATTTTGAATTACACCTAATTCAGAAAAAATATATCTAAAAATTTTCAATCATTAACTTCTAATCTATAAGGTCAGCATTATCAAAAGTTAGGAAAAATTACATTCTTAAATACTTTGTCCTCTACTTGTTTTTATTTTTCAATGGCTGTATTTCCAATATTATTTTTGTGGTAGGAATATTTCATGAACTAAAAATACAACTGAAACAATATTTTTAAGCTTAAATGTAAAGAAAATGTAGTAACTCCCTATTAACACAACTCACTTCTTCAACTCTTTTTCAAAAATATAACTGAACCTTCTACCATAATACAGAGTGACTGCATCACATTTCATGATCACTGATTTAACTGTTCATGTCACTCTGTACTATGGTAGAAGGTTCAGTTATATTTTTGAAAAAAACATATATATATATATATATATATATATATATATATATATGTAGCTAATTATATAATATAATGCGAGTATAATATAAAACTTATTCAGCCACTCCACAAAGTACAGAATTAAAGTACATTCTTACCTTACTCTTTTTTTCACATTAAAGCGCTTTCAGGCAAGCCCATCCATCTTCAGTAATGTTTTTTTTTTTTTTTTTTTTTATTAAAATTTTACTTTTTTTATATTTATGCATTAGAGAATATACCTTAAAATTTATACAACAAATTTGTTGTATAAATTCAACAAAAAACTTTTAACTAAAGTCAACAAAAAAACTTTTCTTTTTTTTAATTTAAAATGTTATATATTAAAATTTCCTTTAACATGCTATCTATATGTTAATACAGTATTGTACTGATTTATATATGAAATAGAACATAACAGGAAAATAAAATATTTAAATGTAAATTTTAAAATAAATGAAAACAATCAAATAATAACTAGTGTATAAAAACCTACCTCAAATGAAATTATTATAAACAGGAATTCCAACCATCCTTGGTCTCAAAAAATTAATATTTTTAAAAACATAATAAATAGAGCAATAAAATACATAAATGATAAACAAGATTTGTGTAATGAAATAAATAATATAAAGAATATAGCTATAAAGAATGGATATGATACCTCATTAATTAATAACATATATAAAAAATTAATTCAAAATACTTCAATAACATAAACATTACTACATTAAAACCCATAAATGAAAATGAAAACAACAAAAAATATTTATATAAATTACTCCAACACAAACAAAATTATAGAAAACATAATTAATGCTTGTAATGATAAAAAATATAAACCTGCTTATAAACCTGATGATCATGTAATAAAACATTTAATATATTATAATAATAAAATAGTAAAAAATAAATACGATTCTTCTGATATTTATAAAATAAAATGCAATAATTGTGAAAAATATATATTGGAAAAACAAATAGGACTTTTAAAGATTTATAAACATTTCAAGACATTTAAAAATAAAAAAAAATAGGTTTTTAGAATGTAGCAGACCATTTAATAATTAACAAATATAATATAACTAGTTTGGAAAATAATTTAAAAATAATTGAAAAAGTAAACATTCAACATGAAAGTAATAATAAAAAATTATAAATTTTATATATATATATAAATATAAGCGTAAATTCAGCTTAATCAATCTGCAGACAGAATTTGATAAGGGAATTCTCATAAATATTACTTAAGTTAGTATTATACTGATAAGGAATTTTAAATAAATTAGATAATTAATACAATACTGTATTAAAATATAGATAGCATGTTAAAGGAAATTTTAATATATAACGTTTTAAATTTAAAAAAAAAAAATTTTTTTATTGACTGAACAAATTTGTTCTATAAATTTTAATGTATCATATTAGCTAATGTGTAAATGTAAAAAAGTAAAATTAAAAAAATAAAAATTACTGAAGATGGATGGGCTTAGGCCCGAAGCGCCTTAATATGAAAAAAAAAGTAAGGTAAGGATGTTCTTTAATTCTGTACTTTGTGGAGTAGCTGAAGAAGTTTTATACTATATAATTAGCTTGATTTTACACACAGAGGAGATATGAATTACAAAAAAAAATGAATTTAAATAAATTAATAAATATATATATATATATATATATATACTGCAACGAGTAGAGAAGCTTCCAGAAAGAAGAAAGAGAGAAAATGAAGGAAGAAGAATCTAGAAGAGATAAGAAAGGGATTCTTTGTAGAAAAGGGCTTACAGTAAAGCGTAGAAGACATGGACAATGAGATTATTAGGCTTGAACAATAAAAAAGGCAGGTTGGGTTACAGGTCAGGAGATATAGACAGCCGGGGATTAGTGGACTGACAGTTTTTCAAGTTCAGTTTAGTGTGCGATAAAAGTAAGTGAAACACTTAGTAAGTACATATAAAAAGTAAGTGTTTAGTAACAAATGAGTGAAGAGTATGTCACAGTATTCCATTTCGGACAGAGGTTGAAAAGAAGAAACTGTTTGGTGAGATACTTGTGAAGAAGAATTAAAGTGACATTATTCTATTCATTCATGAATTATTGGGTAGTTCTTTTGTAAACAGTAAAAGTAAATAATAATTGCATAAAGTGAATTGTATGGATTGTAGACATTTCTATTGTTTTCTTATTATTAATTCAATATCAGTTTCTATTAGTTATTATAAAGTATACAGTAAATCATTATGGTATTTTGGTATTTATAATTTACTCATTATTAAATTAATTTTGTATTTAATTTGAATTGCTATTTTGTATAAATTATTTAACAGTAATAAACTTTATTTGTAAGAAATTTTTACGTGCTATCTCTCAATATCCTTGTCAAACCGTGAACAATATTATATTATATTCTATTCTGAAACATTCAAAATTGATTATATTATTTTTCTGTAATATAACAACTAATATACTAAAACATTTACTCTTCAAAAATAAAATACAACAAATTATTTTAATAAAATAAATAATAAGCAAGAATTTACCTCAAATACTAGTTATTAAAGATTTTGTTTATAAAACTCAATAAATTTAATTCATCAGGTAATCTTCACCAAACTGGGAGGACTATTTCATAATTTTTTTGTGCCATTCAGTAGCATATGTGACTATTCAGACAGCGTGAACATCACAGTTTTCTTAATAAGCATAAAATTAACTGATGAGAAACAAAATGATGACTATAGAGCATGTCAAAACAAATGAGTAGTATATTATCAATGAGTACTAATACAGCTGTTAGTCTGTGATAAAATATTAATTCAAAGTTAAACATTATTTTTTAATTTACATATATACTACGTAATTAAAAGGAAAATCTTGTCATTGGGCTCATTAAAGCTTAATTAGGCCTATTTATCTATTTGTGACAAGCACAGGCTAGTGATACTAGTAACATTAAGATACTTTTTATACTTTCCAAGTCATTCCCAAAACATGATAACAATCTGGGAATTGGCTTAAAAGATATTGCAGCAAAATTTTAAAACATAGAATTGTCTCATGAACGATATGAAGTACAGAAAATTACGTGAACTGAGTTTTAAAGACCTTAATCTATTACTGCATTAATCTGATAATTTCATGTGTTTTTGAAATGACATTGTTTTTTAAAATTCTAGATGTTAATTTTTATTTGAATGTCTGCCTCATGGCGAGATACAAAACATTCTGTTAACCCAATGTATAACCCCATCGACTCAAACTCTTTGAGTTTTGATCTGTGTTTATATCTATGCAGGGGCTTGTCTTTATAGTGACTTTCCTGATCATATAAAATTACACCTGAAAAAATAAATTAAAAAATGAACTAAGGAGGATTTAGATCAGTAAAGGCTATTATATTATCAATGAGTACTAATATAGCTGTTAGTCTGTGATAAAATATTACTTTAGTCTTACACATAGCTTTTTGGCAGATTTTTTTTAGAGTATATAGACTTCTGCTATTGTCATATTATTGATTCTATAATGCTTTTTTTTTTTGTATTATTTATTATTTCTAATAACATTTATTTTATATTTTTTAATTGTTTATGTTAATCATATACTTGGTTTGTTAAATGTTTTTTATATTTAATAGCATTCCTTTATGTATATCTACAAAATTAAAAAATGTTTAAAAATACAATGATATTTAATGTATATTTATAAACATAAATAATCTTTATAAATATAATAAATGTGTAACATATGTATGCATGTATGTAAAAAGAGGGATAAGGCCAGCTTTACCCAATAGATGTCTAAGCCTAAGGACTGGAAGTACAGGACATTTGTTAAATTATATTTCCTATCTGGTGATACAAATCAGAATTCACAGGTCACATAAACAAAAGACCATCAGTCATACAAAAATGGTAATAGAAAGGGATGGATTATAAGACAGAAGTAATATCTATTGACAAAGATCACCAAATGAAAAAATCCCAATTCCCAAAGGAATCCTTAGTTCAGGTAGTGGGCATCCTAGCCAAAATACCACAGCAGATACACTTGTACATTTTTATTAATGATTAACAAAATAAATCATCAAAAATGTTACCAACATTTTGAAAGAAAATATAAAATACATAAACAGAACTAGTTTTAAAACAAAACTTATACTGAAATTTATTACTTTTGAATATTGTTAAATAATTTAGAAGTCACCTGTACATGGAAAATCTGACAACAAAATCAAAAATACTTTTTTAAATAGAAAAGTTTCTAATAGAATAAGTTATTTTCAGTAATTTATTTTATTTTAATGAACATGTAAACAGTTATGGATACAGATATATCACAGATGTTTGTAACGGTAATTTAATTTTTCTACAACTTAGTTCCAACATACATTTTCACAATAACTGCAATACCAAGTAATGGATTATTTATCAGTGAGTCTTCAACCTAGTACTGATTACAGAGCACAGTCTTTGAACTTGCATAGGTCAAACACTGTCCAAACCTGCTTTGCAACAGTTAGATTTTGTGTTTTCTCAGAATTACCTAGTAATTGATCAGAATTACCCTAACACAAAAACAATAAAGGATTAAACTAGACACACTCAAGAATACTAGCAGCTAGCTACCTTCAGCTAAAGTAGTGAGCTAAGAGGTAGGTAGTATAATTTTATCTTACAATAAGAAGCAAGCTGCTACTGTAGTTATTGTTTAAAGCTTTTTAACTGATTTTAAAATGTGGTGTGTGATGGATAACAAGATTCAAAATTGTTATCAATATTATTGATACAGTAACAAATTTTTAAATAATCAATATTAAAAAAAGCATTTTCACCAACAATTTGTGTAAAAGTTGTTTTTATTAATTTTAAAACATTATCAACAGAGATAAAAACAACTTAAATGGTGAATTTCCAATTTTCTCAAAGTACCTGCAAGCTGTATTTTCTAAAAGAATATCAATGAAGCAGAATAATGGTAAAGAATTTTCAATAATACATAAATGAACAATCAGCAGTGGCTACTCTTAAAAATAAAAAAGAAACTTTCTTGAAATTGGTTATTAAAATTTTTAACACAAAAATCAAACAAACAAGAGCTAACCAAACAAAAAAAAAGTATTTGGGATAACATTCATTTTCTTTTCAAAACAAAACTCTACAAAAACAGTACAGCAACAATTAAATATACGTTACTGAATGGTAAAAACTTGGTAACTATTACCGATAACAGTTAGCTAAATTAAATAGAAAGGAAACTAATTTCTTTATTAATTATTTTCAACTTGATGCGATGACACTCACTGTTCAAATTTTATTTATAAGATGCTAATAAAAAAATTATAATTAACGATAAAAAATTATAAATCTACAATTTTGTTTTAAAATAATATTTTGGCGGTAAAACTTTACGTAATTACTTTCGTGCAATTTTCACATCGTAACAACCTACACTTATTACAAGTACTCACCGCATTTTCTAAATAAGTTACAGCATCTTCCACACTCATTACGAAATTGGATCGATTACAAAATATAACCAAGTGAACAAATTATAAGATTCAAAAGTAGTTTACAAAAGACGTTAATGTAAGAATAACCTACTTGTAGCACGGTAAGTGATCAGACTCTTGATTCTCAGTTCGCCGACAACCGGTACGTTGAACCGGTACGCCGAAAACACACCTGTTTAAACTTGCGATGGGATCTCTCGAATAAAAAAGTAGAATCCGATTATTGAAATATTTCGAATTACCAACTACATCATTCGAATAATGTTCTCGCTTGGAATACTAATACTAATGTAGGCGAATACTTATAATGCTGTGTATGATGAATGAATCTTACTACTACTATTAATTCGTCACTCGCTCAGATTTGGAAGTTGAGTTGACTAATACAAATATGATTGATGAGAAAATTTCAACTGCTACTTTTCATTTTCGCTCGAGTGAATATTTTAATACACAATTCCAGCAACGAGACGTACATTTATTTTCTGACGTCATTTCTTGATACACCGTTCATTATGCTATTATTACTCACCATGCATTCGTACTCACAGTGAACTCTATGTTACCAATTCCAGGTGTTAGGAATTAAATGATCGCCACACTATAATATTTCATTTTATCACTTTTATTAATTACACAAAAATATTTTGTCTTCAGTCACTTGATTAATTTCATGCTGCTCTCCAAGATTCCCCATCTAGTGCCACTCGTTTCATTTTGGTATAGATCTTTGGTGTACATTTTACATTTATACATTTTGGTGTACATCTTACATCCTTAACAATTTATTTTACATGTTCCAAAAGTTGTCTGCCTGCACAATTTTTCCCATCTACCTGTACTCCAATATCAAAGCAACTATTCCAGGATGCCATAATATGTGGCCTATAAGTCTGTCTCTTCTTTTAACTATATTTTTCCAAATGTTTGTTTCTTCATCAATTTGCTGCAACACTTCTTCATTTGTCAGTTTATCCACCCATCTGATTTTTAACATTCTCCTATAGCACCACATTTCAAAAGCTTATAAACTTTTCTTATCAGGTACTCCTATCAACCAAGTTTCACATCCATATAAAGCTACTCTCCAAACATATAATTTGAAAAATGTTTTCCTGATGTTTAAATTAATTTTTTATGTAAACAAATTATATTTCTGACTGAAGGCTCGTTTTGCCTGTGCTATGCAGCATTTTATATTGATCCTACTTCGTCCATCTTTAATAATTCTACTTCCCATAACAAAATTCTTCTAGCTCCGTAATCTTTTCTCCTCCTACTTTTATATTCAGTGGTCCATCTATATTATTTTTACTACATTTCATTACTTTTGTTTTGTTTTTGTTTATTTTCATGTGGTAGTTCTTGCATAGGACTTCATCCATGTTATTCATTGTTTCTTCTAGATCTTTTTTACTCAGCTAAAATTATTATATCAGCAAATCATAGCATCTTTATCTTTTTACCTTGTACTGTTACTCCAGATCTAAATTGTTCTTTAACATCATAGAACTGCTAGGTCTATGTAAAGATTAAAAAGTAACGAGGATAAGGAACAACCATGTCTGACTACCTTTTTTATTACGGCTTCTTTTTTATGTTCTTCAATTATTAATGTTGCTGTTTGGTTCCTGTAAATGTTAGCAATTGTTTTTCTATTTCTGTACTTGAACCTTAAGTTTTTTAAATGCTGAACATTTTATTGCAGTCTACGTTATTGAATGCCTTTTCTAGGTCTATAAATGCCAAGTATGTTGGTTTCTTTTTCTTTAATCTTCTTTTTACTATTAATCTGAGCACTAAAATTGCTTCTCTTGTCCCTATACTTTTCCTGAAACCAAATTGGTCGTCTCCTAACACTTCTTCTACTCTCCTCTCAATTCTTCTGCATAGAATTCTAGTTAAGATTTCTGATACATGAGTAGTTAAGCTAATTGTTCTGTATTCTTCATATTTATCTGCTCCTCCTTTCTTTGTTTTCATAACTATAACATTCTTTTTGAAGTCTGACGGAACTTCCCCTTTTTTGTAAATATTACACATCAGTCTGTATAATCTATCTATCGCTTCCCCACTGCATATTAATTCTGCAGGTATTCCATCTATAACCTTTCTGCCATTCAAATCTTTTAATGGTCTATTAAATTCAGATCTCAGTATTTTATCTCCATTTTCATCATCTTGACTACTTCTTCTATTAGTTTCTAATTCATTTCCTCCGTATAACTCTTCAATATATTCCACCCATCTATCTACATTTTCTTTCGTATTATAAATTGGTGTACCATCTTTATTTAAATCATTATTAGATTTCAATTTATGTACCACCAAATTCTTAACTTTCCTGTATACTCCATCCATTTTTCATTTCTCTTTCCACTTCTGAACACTTTTCTTTAATCCCTTCTTCTTTCACTAATTTACATTTCCTGTTTTTGGCATTTCTTTATTGTCAATAGTTCCTTTTACCTTCTTTATAACTAGCATTCTTATACTTTCTATATTCAACCATCAGCTACAATATATCCTCTGATATTTGAGGTTTTCCACCAGTTCTCTTTTTCTGCCTAAGTCTGTTTCTGCTGATATAAGAATTCTCTTTTTAACATTCTCCCATTCTTCTTCTACATTTTCTACCTCATTGTTTTTACTCAGGCCTCTTGCAATGTCCTTCTTAAAAATCTTCTTTACCTCCTCTTGTTCAAGCTTCTCTAATTCCACTGATTCATCTGTCACCTTTTCTTCAGGTTTTTAAACCCCAATCTACATTTCATTACCACTAAATTATGGTTGCTATGAATGTCTGCTCCAGGATGTGCTTTGGAGTCGACAAGTTGATTTCTAAATCTTTGTTTAGCCATGATATAATCTATCTGATACCTTGTAGTATTACCAGTTTTTCTCCATGTGTATATTCTTCTATTATGAGTTTTAAACTGGGTGTTGGCAATTACGAAATTATACTTCATGCAAGAGTTAATAAGACAGTCCCTTCTTTCATTCCTTTTGCCCAGCCCGTATTCACCCACAATATTTCCTTCCTTGCCTTTTCTGATGCTTGCATTCCAATCTCCAACTATTATTAAATTTTCATCCCATTTTATGTGTTTAATTTTTTTGTATACATACTCTACCTCTTCATCATGATGGGCAGTTGTAGGTATATAGGCGTTAACAATCGTCAGCTTAGGTTTTGATTTTGTTCTTATTACAATGATTTTATTGCTAGGCTTTTTGAAGTATTCTATTCTCTTCCTTACGCTCGTGTTCATTACAAAACCTATTCCTGCCTGCCCTTTATTTGATGCTGAGTTAATTATTCTAAAATCACCTGACCAAAAGTCATTTTCCTCTTCCCACCAAACCTTACTAATTCCTACTACATCTACATTTAACCTATTCATTTCCCTTTTTAAATTTTCTAATCTACCAACCTTTCTTAGACTTCTAACATTCCACGCTCTAACTCGTAAAATGTTATTTATTTATTTTCTGGTGAGCCCATCCTACACAAAAGATATCACTTAAATAAAATGCCAGAATTATATATAGTTTTTTTAATTAAAAAGGGGAAAATTTAATGCAGGACAGCTAAATTCTTAACTACAAAAACAATTATTAATTGAGGTTCGTTCAGAAAATTGAATAATATCAAGAAGATTGTTCAGCGTGTTTCTATCGAACATATAGTTCGCGTCCTGCTGGTTAGTTAGTACTACTACTCTCTGCTGCGGGATGTGCTCGCATCAGTCCGCTACTCGAACGATAGGCGTTCGGATTTATGTAGCTGTGTATTAGCAATGTAATAAGTTTTGTATTATTTATTAAGATTTCATATGTTTATGGTAATAAGAAGAACTTTAATTTAAAAACAAAAGAAAATCATCTTTTGAATTGTTGTATTGTTTTCTTTAAAGATATTAAAACCATGTTTTATTAGTTCATCTAAGAAAACTACTATAAGACACTACAAAATGTAAACTCTTTCTCTATAATTGCTTGTTAAAAATTTAATATGTTTCAATTAATGCATCTAATATCTTATGTTATGTTTTAATACGTGAATCTAATATATTATGTTATATTTTAATATGTGAATCTAAGGTAATATAAAATTTCTTTAAATATTATGTTTTGATTTTCTTCTTATAATCTTATGCTTCATAAATCAAGAGAATTCATGTCGACATTTAAAATTCACGATTGTAAGATTACAGTTCTGCGTAAGTTAACATTAAGCTATTAATGGTTTTCAATGAACAATAATAAGATTTTGGGCAATTCCGCACATTATTTATTATCACCCGACGGATCAATCACTCTTGGAAATACAGTCCACTAAATGAATATTTTTTGGTTTTAGAACCAACATAGATCTAATAAAATAAAAATTAAACAAAATATGAATATTCTCCATCACTTTCAAATGTCATTTATAATTTTTTTTTTTCTTTAAATTAGCTTACAATCTATTTAATATTTTAATTAATTTTATTTACAAAAACACATATTAAAGTATGGTTTTAATTTTTGTTTTTAAATTTAAAAATTATTAAACTTAATAACAGGAAAAAAGTTATAAAAGATAAATCAGTTTAAAATTCTGCATTAAAATAGCAATTTAAAAATATTATCTTGTCTAGTTTTTTTGGAGATAGTCTACTTCTATGCAATTTAGTTAGCTGCCCAGCCTTAGAATACACCATTTCTGAGCAAACTGATGTTGCAGGTATACAGGAGTATTTTAAATTTATCTTGTATAATTCAGGCAATAAATTTTTATGCAATTTCCAAAGGATTTTTCTGTCTATTTAGATATGGCATTTACAAATATTCGTATTTGCATTATTCCAGTTGTTCCAGGGGTATTGTTATTTGCACTTTACATAATTTTTTCTTCAAACAAAACTTCAGAGGCAGTTATTTGGAATTTTTGTGTCTGAGGTTCTAAGATTTTCATCTAATGGCAGAGTATGTCCATTTGCCTTGAATTAATTAAATTTGTAACCTCATCAGATATGCATTTTCCATTTTCTTCTACACCAAATGAAGTTTTTTAAATCTCTGATCAACAGAAGTAGCTTTGGCTACTAATTTATAAGCTTCCAAATGGTCAAGCCTTCTGCCAATAACTTCAAGTAAATTTTCTTCTAAATTAACTCCAACATTTGTTTTTTGAATTAAAATATTTAATGTAAGTTGTAACCCTCTTACTAAGGGAACAATTAATGCCATGTCAGATATTTTTCTCCTGAACAGGCTTTAAAACACTACTACAGTGGCGATTATCAATTCTAAGACATCCCGATATTGAGGAGCATTTGGAATTTCAGATCCAGTAATGGACAATGGATCTTTTATTTTTTTAAACAATGAGAAAACAAAATATATGTTTCATTACTGGAATTAGTAAGTGAGTGTTAAAATATTCACTCAAGCAAAAATGAAAAGTAGTAGTTGAGATCCTCTCATCATTCATATTCATATTAGTACTTAGTATCTTTACTTTCTTTTTCTGTTTAGGCTTCAGAACTACTGTAAGGTATTACTTCAGAGGATGAATGAGGTATGAATGTAAATGAAATGTAGTCTTATACAGTCCCAGATTGACGATCCTGAGAAGTGTGATTAATTCAAACCCAACCACCAAAGAACACTGGTATCTATGATCTAGTATTCAAATCCATAAAAGTAACTGCCTAATAGTTAGTATCTACTATCGGTCTACTCAACTTCCAAATCTGAGGGACTAACAAATTAAAACAGTAATAAAATGCAGCATTACTAAAACAGAATACCAACTGGTAAAGACATCCTGTTTAAGTTTTAATAAAGGTTTTCCCATGGTGATTTGTTTGTCCCTAATTTGCTAGTTGCTGTAACACTATGTTTAAAATGTGAAACAAAAGATACCTGCATTTTTCAATAAACCTGAGAACTCTTTGTTCTTTTTAATAGCATCTTGCACAGATAAATTAAGGGTTTTAGCCAAACATGGGTGGTACTGCAAATTTAATTGTTCATAAATTGCATTTTTTTATCACATCTATTGTCTGCAACTATTATCATTATTCTATTGATGATACTCCATTCTTCAAAAATTGTTTTTAAAATGAGCCAATTGCTACTCCCGTATGAGCAACTAATATTTTGTGAGATGTGAGTACAATTTAATGCAGTTTGTTACTTTGTATAAAATGATTAGTCACTGTAAAAATGATTTATTGTCATCGGTTGACCAAATATCGGTGGTTACTGAAACATGTTTTATTAAATTTAACATATTTTTAATTTTTTCTGATATTTCAGAGTAGATTTGAGGTAGCATTATACATGATAAATGTTTCCTCGTAAGTGGTGTATACATTGGTTGCACCTTTCTTATATATTCTAAAAAATCAGTGATAAAGTTGGAAATCAATAGCTACGATGCATCTATCAATTGCAGTTTTTTCCGCAACAGATAATTCTTTGTCATAACATCCAAATAAATGTAGTTGTTTTTTAGGCAGAGCTATATTTACTTTTTAAATGAAATTTTATTACATGGTGTTTCAGCTGATGATTTGGAAGGAATGGGATCTGTTATTACTGGTACTGTACGTCTGTGATTAATCAATGAAGTAGAAGTTTCAGAAGTATTTCCTCTTTTGTTATCATAACAAGAGTTAATACCTAATACCAGGGTATTACCTAATTCTTCATTTAACTGTAAAGGATGTTTTCGTTTTGTGCTTTTTTAGATTTGTAGTATTGCCAAAAAACTTTTAAGTGTTTTTTGCAAATTTCACAGGAAACACTTTTGTTGTCTTCATTTTTAGTAAAAAATGTTGAAACAATTAATGATTTCCTCCCTGCTTTCATAATTCTACTCCATAAATACTACTAAATACAAAATTTTTTATACGGCTAAATTATAAACAAAAAATAATGAAACTCAATAAAACCAAAGTTTAATGAAATAGTCTCTAAATGAATAAATTTTAGAAGTAATAACTCCTATAATACTAAAATAAATAAAAAATTCTGTAGACTGAATCCAAATACTAAAGAAGCATAACTCAAACACGCTATTATTCTTCTGTGCTATTAATTAACACTGACTGAAACGGTAACAAATAACAAACGCCATTCGAATTAACGCAAGATCTATAAACAAAAACAAAGATATCAAAATATTAGCGACTGATTGAGAACGAGATAATAATTTAGTAAAACCACTGCATTTGCTGAAAATAATTTTTAAGAAGGGATTAATTGTGGCGCAAGTAACTAGTAGACAGTCATAACTTAAGAAATGAACCATTAGTAACAGCTATTAATGTGCATTAGTCAAACTAATAATCTTATTCAATGCTTGTGCTTGCGAAAAAAAATTTAGTAATATTCATATTTCGAATGAGTCATTCGATTTTGCTCATCACTAGTTAAACTTTCATCATATGCAGCCAATGATAAAAGATTACAGCGCTGTTGACAGCATTTTACCAATAAAATAAAAACAACATACATTAGTTACCAGTTATTAATCTAAGTAAAAATTTAACCCAGTTCAAAATGCACAAATCAAAAAAGCTTATTCAAAAATTAGATCAAGAAATTTATTATTCAGCTTGGAGAACTGAAACAAAACATATTTACAAAATATTTGAATTTAATGCGCTTTGAATACATTCAGACATTGATTTCTTTTTATTGAAATAAATAGAATTTGTTTGAGCAAGGTTTTTGATGTTCAAGGACGTTTTATTAATCTGTAAATTACTGTAAAAATAATGTACGACCAAATCTAAAACAATACAGTTCCTTTTTTCAACCAGTATGAAGGAACCACCGAATTATCATATCTAATATCACTGAAAAAATAAACCGTAATAAGTTTAATTAATATAAATCTCAAAAAGAGAGAAAATAAGCCGTGTGATGTAACAAATAATGTATTTGTAAATGTCAAGGCTGTTATTTAGCGCTACTAATGCTCATTTTAGGAATCATCATCTGTGTAAAGGATTCAGATTTTACATATATGAATGTCCCTAATTATCTTATCTAAAAGTACAATCATATTAGTAAATATGTTTTTCTACCATGAAATATAAGATGAATTTTCAAATTTGTTCAACATACGAGGTCTGTAAATAAAACAATGAGACTGGTTCAGAAAAACTTTTTATTTATAATCCAATTACACATGAAATTTATCACCTTCGAAATAGTTCTCTTGGGAAGCCATGCAACGCTTCAAAAGGTTTTCCCATTCTTCACTGCAGTGTTGGAACTGAGAAACCGGAAACCTTCAGATGGTCGGTTACATTTTTATTTATTTTTTCTACTGTTCCAAAATTCTGTCCTTGAGGTGTTTTTGTAAAGTCGGGAACAGGAAAATGTCGCAGGGACTCAAGTCAAGTGAATAAGGTGGATGAGGAACTACAGGAGTGTTTTTCTTTGCCAAAAAGCCATTAATTGAGAGTGCAGTATGAGAAGGTGCTTTGTTATGATGCGACAGTTGTCCAGTTGTCTTTGATGGCTGGTCTCTCGCGGGCAACTCTTTTCCGCAGTCTTTCAAGAATTTCTAGTTAAACAGACAGATTTACAGTCTGTCATGTAGGCAAAAACACCTTATGGACAATGCCAATACTATTGAAGAAACTAATTAGCATGGTTTTGATTTGCTCATTTTTAATTTTTTGGGACGCGGTGAGTTTGAAGTGTGCCACTCCTTGCTCTGCCTTTTTGTTTCTGGGTCGTATTCAAATATCCAACAATCATCACCAGTAATAACATTTTTTAGAAAATCAGGATCAGTTTCAATTCACCCTAGAAGATCGCGGCACACTTCCATCCTGTTGTTTTCCTATTCAACAGTGAGGTTTTTTGGGACCAATTTTGCACAAAATTTTTTTATGTCCTATTCGTTTATCAAAATTTAATGGACTTTGGTATGGTTCAAATTCAATTTTTCTGTAATCATTCTGATATAGTACAGTCAATTTGTATTTTTATTTGAAAATCCTTACCTACCGATTGATCTTTTGTCTATGGGTAGGGGCGATGAGGGAAGCTAAACTCCAGATTTTTAACATCCCCCTCCCTTAGGTTTTTGAAATACTCAAAATGTTTTTGAAATGGGTTTTTCTCTGAATCTATGCATTTTAGAGAAAAGTTTTTCAAACAAAAAATGTAGAGAACATTCTCCTCTACAATTAATGTTTTAAAGTTATGCCGTATAATTTGAAATTGAAATACTAGGTGGCGCTGAATTTGTAAAAAACGTGTTTTTTCGGTTTTTTCACCGGAAAAAATCGTTTTTTGTCTGTATTGCATCTGGAAAAGTTGTTAATCTAAAAAAATCAGACAACTTTTATTATACAATTTTCTTGTACGACTTACCGTTTTGGAGCTGTAGCTTGTGAAAGTGTGAAAATGTTGTGAATTGGACATCTGTTCAAAACCGCTCTAGTCGTTTACAACTTCGTTTAAAACGTTTTTTACAACTTCAGCGCCACCTAGTATTTCAATTTCAAATTATACGGCATAACTTTAAAGACATTAATTGTAGAGGAGAATGTCCTCTACATTTTTTTGTTTGAAAAACTTTTCTCTAAAATGCATAGATTCAGAGAAAAACGCATTTCAAAAACTTTTTGAGTTTTTCAAAAATCTATGGGAGGGGGATGTTAAAAATCTGGAGTTAAGGTTCCCTCATCACCCCTAATGCATGGACAAAAGATCAATTGGTAGGTAAGGATTTTCAAATACAGCCTACTTTGATGACAAATTGTCTGTACTAACAGTTAATCGCCAGTCGTACAGTATCAAGTCCTCTGTTCGCTCAACATTGTCGTCACTTTTTGACGTTAACGGTCTTCCAGAGCGTGGATCGTCCGCAACTGATTGCCGGCCATCTGAAAATGCTTTAAACCACCTAAAACCTTGACCTCGTGACAGAGCGTCATCTCCATATGCCCTTTACAATTTTGAAAAAGTTTCAGTAGCATTCTCACCGAGTTTAACACAAAAATTGATTGCACAACATTGCTCATAATTAGTATCACTCATTTTTGAACGCATAACAAAAACTCGTTTCACGAAAAGTTTGTTTACATCTTACGTAAACAATAGACTAAAAATATTAATACTTAATATAAATCAGCTGTGCATATAACCATATGTTTACTGGTAAATTTACAGTGTTGCCACTTTGGCTGCCAAAAAATCTAGTCTCATTACTTTATCTAGAGACCTCGTATTTTGGACCAAAAATGTGGAGGACAGTACACACGTCTGCAATTTAGAGATGCTAGAGTGGAAACAGTTGTTGAAAAACATTTTGTAGCCAAATCAAAAGCAAGACCATCATTACACAGACTCAAGATACACGTATCTTGAGTCTGTACGCTTTTTATTGTGTGAACACACTACACATCTTCTTGAGGCATTTGCTCTCTTTCAGTTTGTAGGTATGTACTCAGGAAAGTGCCTTTCCTTCAATCTCAGAAGATCCTCTTCTAGTGATAATTTTCCTGTTTTCTGCTTGTCTACAGAATGTTTTTCAACAGTTGTTTCCACCAAAGCTTCTCCAATTTGCAGATGTATGGACTCTCCTCCACACTTTTCGTTCAAATATATGCAAATTCAATGCACATATTTAGGAAGTGTTTGAATTCGTTTTTGAACCAAATTTTATCTCTTATTCGTTCAAGAGCGTATGCTCCGAGCATCTGATCCATTTTATCAACACCTCTCATATAAATGTTGGAATTATTTGTAATTGAAGGAATCATGACATTTTGGCCTTTTCTTCTTACCTCAACTGGAAGAACTTCGTGCTGAGTTGATAGATATAGCACATTATTTTTATACCACCACTTCAATAGCATCATTTGACCGGACTTTTCATTCAATGTTATCATATCATTTTGCTTCAATTTTTTTTTACAAAATCCTAAGAGACTCCTTTTTTATTACACTTTACTGTTCCCACCAGTTAAGTGACTTTATATTTCAATAATAGGCCACTCTGAACTACAATAAAAATAGTCGGAATACACAATATGTTTCTTTTGAAGCAGATCATGCATCAAAATAAGTGCAATGTTTGTTGCATGCATATAATTTGCGTTTGGATTAATTCTGTTTCATTTCCGGTATACAAGTAACTTATAAATGTATCCTGACATTGATTCAGAAAAAAGCATAGGTTTTGATTGTAAATCTAGTTTGTTTGATTCTTATAACTGGACGAAACTTAACCGACCTTTTCACAACAAAAGGCTTTCATCGATAATTGTTTTCCTCTATGGTGTGTAAACAGAAAAAAATATTTTTTTGACATATTCTAAGAGGGGGTTTACTTTTGTAATTCATTGTTTTTTTGAGGTTATTATTACTGTAAAACGTAAAAACTTGAAAAATGTTTCCAACATTTGCCTGTAATAACAGCTGAAAAACCCGGGGTGGCAAATAGTGGCTTTTTTGTATAATATTTATCAATTTTGAGGTTCCAAATCATTAAATGCAAAATGTAGACTGCAATTAGTAAAAATATTTCATTTCTATTTGCTGGTCTTAGCTCTTAAAATCGTGAAAATTGCTGCAGAACTTTATTTGACATAAAACTATGTGCATATAAGTTTGTAAAGTTTGTAAATTATATCTAACAATTGATAAGTTTTAAAAAGTTTAATATTACTAAATACGTCATTTGGATCAGGTATAATAACAATTATATATTATTGTCCGGTAAAGTTGAAGGGCCTACAAATATAATCAGACCATTGGTATTTTACCCATTTGATATTATTTGTATGTCTGAATAGGCTACCTGCATCACCGCCACCAACCTCATTAGAATAATCATCATCACCTTCAGGTGATAAAAATAACGATATGTCTTCACACATATCATCTAAACTACCCGAATATAACTGGTATATAATGTCAAAATATTCATTTTTAGATGTAGATGCCATCTCAAATATAAGAATACAACATACATAAAGCTATTTAAAAAAAACGCGTTAACTACCGCTCCAGTATACTTGGAATACTCGGAATATTTCGTTATAGTCCTGTAAGGGATTAGCATTCACTGCCCTCACAGATTCCTTCAGTATCTTTTTAATCAGAATAGGAGAGCCGATAGAAATTAAACCAATGAAAAAGATATTCACTCTTATAAAATAGTTACTGCTATAAGAAAGATTGAGACAGATAGTGTAGAACAATGTAGTCAAGTGATAGTGTAGGTTATTGTACCTATTTCTGTTATGAAATAACATGTTATATGTGCTGCTCCAACTTAGGGAAATACTGCTTAGTACTGGACTGATATTATGTAATGATATCTATAGCCTGATATCATTCTGATATTTTGACATGAAGATTCAGTAAAGTTACTCAGAAAACTATGAGTATAAGATAGAAAAGTAATACATATTTCAGCATTCCAGAAAGTTTTGGTTCATGTTCAATAACAACATCTTCATTACAATGTACATCTTTACATCTTTTCTTAGAAATTCTCTTATTATTTTTATAAAGATGCAGATTTTTTGTTCATTAGTAAATTTGAAATAAATAATCTTTTCTGATCAATACACAATGTATATCATGGCAAAAATGATGAGATAAGCTATTCCATAGTTAATATAAAATGAAACAGATGAAAAACAGATGGTTGTATTCAGTATTAATACATAAAATTAAAAATATGAAAAATAAATTAAATAAAAATTAAAATACGAAGATATAGTAATTCAAATATGCAAAGGAAATAAATAAATAGAATTAGTTCAAAATAAAATAATCTTTTTGAAGGTATTAATAAAAAATAAATGCCACCTAATCTATTTTAATTTTAGTTTTGACTTAATCATATAAAGTTTGTTAACAGTTTGATGAACATGATACTTTAAAATTATTAAACAAAAATAACTCACTCTCAAAATACTAGAAATCTTTCTTCCATTTTGAGCTAGTATAATTAACAGCACATGCAGTGGAGTTATAGCTTGGCAACTGAAAACGATAACGATTGAAAAGGTAAAAGAAGCGTAATAAGGTCCTTCTCAAAGGCTCAATTGTTAGGCTTTTTAAGACAAAAATATAATAACATATTTATATTAAATAAATATTATATAATATATATATACATTTTTATGTACAAGTTTATATATATTTATGTGTTAATCATTAATGGATAAATATTTAAATCCACCAGATACAGCTCAATAAAAGGTAAGAACACTTGTCTTGTACTACCTGTCTGTAGTACTTTTAGAATTTTAATTCCATCATCAGCAGACCTGTTTTTATAAAATACATATAATCATAAAAAATAAAGTATATGGTTAAAAATATAGTTATTTTTAATTTACTAAACATTTGGCACCGTTGGTGTTAATACAATTGTGTAAATTAAATTTCCACTTACCAACAACTTATAAATTATAATTTATAATTAAGTTTATAATTTATAAATTGTTGGTAAGTGGAAATTTAATTTATATAATAGTTATTTTTGTTAAAAACATAGTTAAAATTTTAAAATCATTAGTATTATGTGTATACTATTGTCATATTTAAACTTCGTATGTCTACCATGGTACGGTAAAGAAATTTAATCATTCTTTATCTTTATTTTATAAAAATTGGTCAACTGGTGATGGAGTTAAAGCTCTGAAAGTGCTACAGATAGATAGGTGTGTTCTTACCTTTTATTGAATTGTATCTGGTGGATTTAAATGTTTATTTGTTAATAATTATTTGATTCAGTGGTATATAATATTTGGAAAAATAAAATATTTATGTGTACGTTTATGGTTTGTTTTGACCATAATTTGCTTAACATCTCTGGAATGGGTGAACTTATAACCATGAAATTTTTGTCATGATGACTTATGTTACAGACTATTTATTTTTTATGAAAAAATGAACAGATTTTAATTGAATAATATCTCTGGAACATTTTTAATCATAAGTTGAAATTAATAAAATTTGCTATTAAATTTTTATGATAATCAGACAACAGAGTGGGGTTGTTCACCTTTAATCTGGGGTGGGGTTAAATACATCTAGAAAAGTTTTGTAAACTATCTTGTTAGTTTTTTTATATTAAAATGCTATGTTTTCTTAGAATAGATTGTATATATGGCAGGGAATAGAGCTTTCTATTAATCTACATACCCATCATCTAAATGTATATGTAATTGCCCTGCACTAAATGCTAATGTTGGTTTTTCATTCAAAAGACAACTGTACTTTGATATTTATGAGTGTTATTCTTCCACATTCTTTTTTGTTCTGATAAGGCAATATTGAAATATTCTTGGTGTTTGACACCATCAAAGTTTGCAAACGTTAAAGCTTACAGTCTTTACAAAATCTATTTTTCTAGTTATTTTTATTAACATTAATGCTATTGTTTATTCTATTTTTTAAAATATTTTTAGCAATAAGATTTCCCTGAAGTACTTACATTTATACAACCATTTGGAAAAAAAAAATATTTGATTTACTTTAATGTTTTTTTTTTGTATGAGAGCACAGGCCAAAAAACTTGATCAAGGTGAAATTGAAGAAAAGTTTTTGAATAAATTTTTAATTATTTATTTAATATCATATAAAGCACTGAAATCTGGATGTGACAGATTAAAAACCAGATGAGCTGTATGAATAATAGGATACAAACCAATGTAATTATCAAGGGACATTAAAATTTTTCACTAATTAAGAAGTATTTTTAATGGGAGAATTTGTATAATGACACTTTTAGCATCAATAAAATTACCATAGTAATTTAATTGTCAGTATCAGCATGATTAAGTTTCTCGATTAGATTCGGATAGCCAAAACAAACTTAATCAGGTTTTATGTACAGTACTATATTGAAGAGATGAGCTTGAGCTATACTTGTAATTAAACCATGTACTGTACAGTGGGTGCAAAACAAAGCGCTTTCATCTCGACTACAATCCTCTTCTCCCTCCACCCTTCTCTTTTCTCTATCAATCTCTCTCTTTTCACCCTTCTCCCAACTGACTTCCTTTTATTCTTCTCTTCCTCCATGTGACACTGCTGTCAGAGTTGGTCATAATTTCTCTATCCCACCCTGAAAAAAACCAAACAATAATATTTTTACTGTCTCCTATTGACATATTAAACCATATCATTTCCAAAGCCTTTGTAAGTATTATTCTTAAAATTCTAAAAAAAATTTATTAATGTCCTTTGAAATAATTTAACAATAACACATGACTTCTCAGAAAATTTTTAGCATAAATTTTTATATTTATACTAAAATAATATCTGAATCCTCAACCTCAGAAAAAATGTTTCTTTAGATTTTCCTTTTAAGATTGTTTAGAAATTATTTATCTTGCTAAAAATTCCACACCCTTCATTATTTATTGTTTTAATTCTCTATTCCTCTCCCATATCATCTCATCATTGTCATATGTCTTGTAAATATCTTGTGCAGCAATTATAATATCAAGATAATTTTGAAATTTACTACATTAATATACAATCTGTTTGTTTTTGAACACTTTTAAATCTTTAAAAATGTTTTCTTTTTAAGTAATCTTTTTATGTAATATTAAATTTTTTAAACTTTTCTTGTTCACTTTGAAATACATTTTTATCAAATTTTTTTGCTAAAAGAATATATATATATATATATATATAAATAATATAGTTGATAAATTATGTTATTTCATGTAATTTCTAAAACTATAAACCTTTGGAACAACAAACTGAACCAAATTTAATAAATACGTGCATCATTCAAAAATTACAGATACGAACAACTAGAAAAATTATTACATCAAATATAATGTGTTCAATGATAATGAAACTAATTTATTTGTGATATACAGAAGAATTACACCTTTAGAGAAAGAACCACGATGTTTTCTCTGTACCAGTTTAGTTTAATTTCACTTTATTTTTTAGCATTTCACAATAGTACTTTGAAGTGTATGTTGTTCTTCTAAATAATCCCAATAAATTGAGCATTTATAGGCTTTGAATTTTTATCTGGCGGGCGAACACGGATGTTTCCATCCATTCCTTGATGTTTAGATTTCGACTCAAAATGAGTCGAAATCCAAAGTTTCACAAGTTATTAGTTTTAAGAAAATTTTTTAACAAAAAGTTTTTCCATAAATAATCCTTCCACTAATAACCGTCATTTAATTTCCATGCAAATGTGAAATCTGATGTTTTTGTGATATTGAGTCGATTGTATTTTCGATCACATTTTGTCATTCAGCTTATCATGGGTAACGGAATGGGCAGTGCTGATAATCGCTCTATAAATTTTATCAATTTCCCAATGTTTTATGGGTCAGTCCTTGTGAATAAAACCATTTATGCGATTCTGCAAAGCGAATTAAAAATGCGTTTGGCCATAACTGCTTTGCATACTATAAACGGACGAAATGTCAAATTTTCGAGTAAAAACAAGCTCTTGCTCCGCTGGATCAAAAACTCTATTTTGATTAAATCTGTACCCTATCTAGCGTATTTACTGTATTCTGGTAAAAGTCACCTACTCCTTTTCTTTCCTTTCTTTTGAAGAGAATTTTAGAAATTTTTCCATAACACATATTTTCTTCAGAATAATTTTGTGAATGATAAAACAATAAATGATAAAACATTTGTAAAACAAATGATAATGATAAATCATTATCATTTGTTTTTTGTGTATTTTATTATTAATATTCTTCTTGTCTAATATAAATTATTTTACAATTTAATAGAACAGGATTATTTGTAATATCTCTCGTTGCTAGCGACCTTTAGTTTTCATAGATTTTTTATTTTTATATCGGTTTAAATCAGCCGGTATCGGATTCAATTCGCAAGAAAAAGCTGGTATCATTTTATTTTTTATTTTATCATCTTATCTTTCTAATTAAAGTATGTTTTTTTTTGTACGCGTCCGTTTTCGTAATTATACAAAAATATATTTACAAAGATTCTAACTCTGATTTGAAACAAAAGGTTTTTCTCTTACACAATGAACATTTAAACTAATAGTATATGGTCGTGAGGGCAGTAATATTTGGGGTTGATTTCATTACATGAGCTAATAAATTGTGTTTCCTTAAAAACTCATTAAAATGTGAAATTGTCTTAGCTTGTGTTGATGGTTTACGAAATAAAATCTTAAATGAGGTACAATCAATATGAACTTGCGAGGATAGTTCGTACGTTGTATTGTGTGCCAACAGTTTTTAATCGAATTAATTTTATAGGAAGTAATTAAATGTAGTATCGGACTACATTTTAAAATTATTAAACGTATTTAAAATAAACCATCGATTTAAGATTGCAGTAAGACTGCACCATGTAAAAATTTAACTAACTTTTTAAATTGGTCTTTTCTACATTTGCCAAACTGGAGGAATTTCTTGTATCAGCATATTTTGTGAAGCCCTAAAAGTATGTGACGTAGATAATTGTTTGAGATATGTTAACCATAATTATTTAATTATTTTATTTTGTACTGCTCATCACATTATTCTTCTATCAGATCGCTTGAGCCAAACGACCTGATAGTCGTAACATCTGTAAGATTTAAAATTATGACTTCAATTTTACGTTTATAATTACTTAATATTATTTATTAGAGTGTAAAATTACGATTACTATTATGATTATGAAAGCTATGATTTAAAAATATTTTATGAGTAATTATGGCGGAATAGAATTCGTAAAACAAAGCAATTTTCAAAACACAGACAAGATTTGAGAAGACTTTATTTACTATTTTAATAAAGATATTTGATATTAATTAATTATTATTTTCTAATTAATTCTGTGTCTTAAAATAATAAATTAATTTTTTTTTAACGTTATGGTGAAACATTTTAACAACCTACTTTAAAAGTATTTTACTTTGTATTTATTTACTTTTTAAATGAATCATGAACGATTCGTTTTTCAAATTAACTGGCAATTGTTTTCAGGATGACTTAATCAGACAACTCCTTCTTCATTGAAGAAACGAACAAATACACCATAGATGAAATATATTATTCAATTACATATTAAAGGAATTTTAACGTTTTAAGACAGACACAATTAACAATACCACCGGGTAACTCCACTGAAGAAGTTAATAAATAATTAGCTGCTAAAGATGCAATAGAAGAATGAATTTTTATGTAATTACTCGTAAAAGTGTGTCTTCTGTAATCTTTAGTTCAATAAATTAAAAAAAATATATATAAAACCAATTTTTCAGAATAATCAAATTAATAAAAAAATTATGAACGAGCTGGTCAATAAAATGTCTATCAAAGTATCAAAGTGATTGGTGATTAAACTTTTTGTTTTTATCGGTTATTTTGGCAAGCTATTATTTTCTTTACCTTCTAATTTTGGAAATATATAGCAGATTTACTCATGCTTGGTTACAAGAAAATAGATAAAAAGACAAAAATATATCAAATTGTGAATCTTCCGAATGATGTGATTTAGACGTTTGTAGGTCAACATTTTATTCTTCGCTTGTATCAAGGTAAAATTTGGTTTTTATGTGTTCATCTCGATGTCTAACGTATGGACGAATTCCATTTTCAAGTCCGGCACATGAAGCCTACGGTTGAGAATAAAAACTGGCATAGCTTCCTCGTATCACCTTGCAAGTGATGTTCTGATCCTGCCTTGCATCCTTTCATCAGTCTTCGGCATTTTATTTTCTTGAAATGGAAATTATATCTGTTCAATAAACAAAATTTAGTTATTTTTTACGATCAAATTATTTTACATTTCTGATATTTAATAAGTAAGTTTTTTCTTAAAATAGTACGTCTTATCTTTAATAGTTTCAAAGCTATAACTCGCTAAAGATGATATGGGTGCATGACAATTTGCTAAAAATTGGCTCGAATTCTCATCTGTGATGCCGGTATGGATTCAGCGACTAAATTAAAAGAGGAGCGCTATATTGTAAGATATTAAAACCACTTTTCGGATGTTATAAACTTTTCGTAGCTTATCTTTAGTTCGGTCAAGTTTAGCTTGAAAGTTCCAGGGTGGAATACTTTTAATAAGGGATCTGACTTGAACAATTTTCCTGTATATGTTTATTTTAACGTGAATTAAAATATTTTACTTCTACTGAGTTTTATTAAGATTTTGGAATCTTTTCTCCTGGAACCTATTCTGAGAAGTCACCTTCAGTTGACTATAATGACGTCATTGCATAACTTTCTTTCAAAGTTAGTTTCAAACAAGGAAATAAGTAAAGAACGATTTGCGGCAAGTTGGTAAAAGACGGCGGATGCTTGAGAGACATTCAATGTGTCGTGGACGGTACTACTTAACCAAGGTGGCTTGATATGCTTTCATATTATTTATAACATTTTTATTTAGCGTAGAATCTGTCATTATTTTTTAGTTTAATTTGAATAAAAAATATTTTGGTTATTTTTGTTTTTAAATCTATTTCTATAAAAAAGATGTAGATTTATTCATACACACGATGTAGCATTTGATAAATATTGTGATATTACCTAAATAAAGATTACTGAGCTCAAGAACAAATTGACAAACAAATTCATTACATTAAAGGGTTATTCTTTAGAGTACATATTGTTGAAAAATGTTGACAAATTTTACAGTTTACAAAATTTCAATCCGATAAAAATTCAGTTCGACAGAAGATTGCATTCTTATTGTTTATAATACGTAAGCGTAACGTATATGGAAAACTAATTACGAAAAAAAGGAATGAAAATCGGGTTTCAATTTAAAACTCTGTCGTTAAGTCAACATGATGCACGCATCAGCTGCTCCGAAAAACTGCTGAAGATACTCGTATTATTCCTCAGATGTAACTAGTTTTATTTCGCTCGCATTTACCACCCTCTGTTATTCGAATTAATAATAAAAAATAACAAATTCGTAAAAATTCTGTCATTACCGAATATACTTTTCTGTATTTCTACTGATTAAAGAAATATTGCAATTATGGTTACGAATACATTTTTGTCTATTATAAATGATATTAGAGAAAAGGCATTGTTATAGGGAAGTTTTTGATAATGATTTGTGATTTATTTTAGTATATATTATCTCCAAATTTATTTCTATTGATTTCACAAAAATTTATTTGTGAATGTGTCCGCTATTATAGACACTTATTTAAACTAAATTTCTGGAATCAATATAAGTAGTTAATCCATCAGATCTTCTTCAAGAAGATCTGATAAGATTTTGAGAACCGCAAGATTTTGATGTTCGATCAGTATTTAAGCGCGGTTGTCAACGAAACGTTTAACTTGGTGATAAAATAAATTCTTTTTAGATAATTTATTCTGTACATTGTATACACAGAATATATTTTTAAAATCATTTCAGCAGCATCTTTCGAAAAGTACGCCATATTAAAAAAAAATTGTGTGTTTCTAAAGGGGAAAAACAGCATTATTTAGTTTTTGTTAAGATAAATTAAAAAATCATTTCAAGATTACCTTTTTTATTTTAAATTGAATTTCATAATTTTTATTACAGAAGCTTATTCTGTGTTAAAAGATTAACGCAGGTTATGTTTGTAATTTTTTTTATACGATTTTTATTTTAAAGCTATTTAGACAAATATATATCCAAACACAAAACAAAAATCTTTGATCTAAGAGAATCTGATTTACGTAGCAGTTTTCACTTTCTCCAATACTCTGACAGGTTAATAAATGAGATAAGGTTATATTGATTCTGAATGATTACAAATGAAATACACATTTTCGATTGTTTGTAAAGTATTTGTATTTAAATATGGAGATTATTACTTACATGGTTTTATAGAAAATTTCTTTAAAATTTGTACCCGTAAGGGGGTTCCGTGTGTGAATCACTTGAGAGTTATTAAACGGTAATCCAATTCATCCCAAACATGTGAAAGCATATTCCACCCACCATTAGCAACAGCGTTTGTGATACACGTTATTTTAGGTCATCTATGGCAATAGGAAGGGAAGGGACAAAACTTTGTCTTTTATTAAACTCCACCAAAATTAGTCACAAGTACTTGTGTCTGGATTTCTCGGTGACCAACGTATTAACACCATATTTTGGTCAGTTGCATTGCCAATCCGACTACTTGGAAGATGTTAACCCAGATAACTTCAAACCTCTGCTGACAGTGAGGTGGAACTCAATTTTTTACCAGAATGAAAGTCTCATGGTCTTCCTCGAGTTGAGGCATTAGCCATTAATTTAACATGTCAAGATAAATTCCTCCAGCTACTGTGTTTGTGAAAGAAGAATGAACCGTAGACCTTTTCGCGGCAAACGTATTCACTTTAGGCGTATCGAGAATATGTTGCACAGCTTTTCTAGGGTTTTCTGTTTCCCATATTATAAGTTGTGTCTATTGAAATTTCCGCTAATGTGAAACGAACACTCGCCGCCAAAAATTACGCGATAAAAGAAATCATCTTCTTCGTCAACACGTTCATGCATGTCCACGCAAAAAAATTGTAGGTAATACTTTACTGTCGTCACTTAAAATTTATACTAACTGTAGTTTAGAAGGCGTCATCTTCAACAGTTTCAAAATTCACGATTCACTGCGGAATTTTTTGATCTAGCTGATTTATCTGGACTACGCTGGTAAACTGTACGAAGGCGATCGACTTCTGATGTGGAAGGTCTTCAGAACTTTTCTTTTTACACATATTCCTTGTACTTATCAATTGATTTTTCCAGTCGCAGATGGATTGCCTGTTGGTAATCATTTACAGTACTTTGTACTGAAACATCGCCTAACGGTCATATTTCAGAGCTTAACTAGTTGGTAGTCGGACGGTGGCTTTATCGGATTCAATAAATTATATTACAAACCTAATTGACTGGATAATATATAAAAAATATCGAATCATCCAGTAAGAATCTAATTTGGAATAAAAAAGAAAATTATTTATTATTTCAATGCATGGTGCTTATCTTATTCAAATATGATGACGTTACACGCTTTTATTTATTACAGAAAGAACGTTTCGTTTATTACAATCTTTAAACAATTTTATTGCATGTATTAACAGAACGGTAAGAATAATACTTGGATTAAGTATGTAAGTCAGGTTATTACCTGCATATTTTATCTCTAGTTCAGTGGAATGAGTTGAAATTATATTTCATGCAAAAGAGTATATTTATTTTTTGTTTTTATTAATGGATCAAATTAGAGTAAGATTAAAAATCAGTCCAAGAAAAAGGTTTTTTATAATTTTCCTTAACCTTTTGTAAAAAAAAAACTTTTTTAATAAAATGTAATTGGATACTTACATAGAAAAATGTTTGGAAAATAAAATAACATCCCCATTTATCTTATTCTTTTATTGTATATTTATTTATATTTTTTGTCTTATTCTTTTATTATATATTTATTTATATTTTTAAACTTGTGGTAATTTGAATTTCTGAATACGAATTTAATAAAATTTGCATGTGTTCTATTTTTGAAATTATGAGGATTTATTTATTTATTATTATTATTATTACTGAACTGAAAACTTCTTTAGGCGCGTCACGCACTTTTGGATGAGTATTTAAAAAGACTGATCCGTCAGGCTTTGAAGTGAAACGTTCATTCGGATAAACTCAGGGGAGCCGAATTTATCCAAATGAACATTACATACACTTATCCGAATGAACATTATATACATTTATAATTGTTCTTAGATGTACGTATAATTAATTATTTTTGTAATTATTATACCTGTATTTCAGTGTATACATATATTTCATCATTGTTGTAATACTGAAAAATATTATTGAAGAATAATTCAGTCATTGTGTGTTAAGTAAATTTATGTATTTATGATATGTATATGGAGTGCGACAGAATAATAATGATTAATAATATAATATAATATATATATATATACACATTAAATTATGACTTGTTCCTGATTCGTCCCAAATAATATCATCCATAATATTAAAATCATTTATATAACATTTGTATATACTTATTAGCTGGCAAGGAAACGATTACGATGGCCACAGAATTTTTCACTTCAACCGTGAAATCTTTAAGCACACATAGTTGTTATTTTTTAATGTGATGTTTATACTTTTTTACTTTCTGTTTTAAGCCGGAAAATATCTTTTTAAAAAGACTTTTGTTAGAATTTCTTGTTTTCTTACCAGTGTAAAATTTTTGAAAGTTTTTTCTGTACATTTTATTTTATATTTATTAACTTAGTGATAAATGTTGCTGTTGTTGAAATTAATTCTTTATGTATTTTTTCCTATTATTATTAATTGTATATGAAATGTAATATTTGGATGGTTGTTTTTTACTGAATATTTTTGCATTACTTGTTTATTTACGAGTTAAAGGGATGCTATATTTATTGATTTTTTTTTGTTATCGTATTTTTAATTTTACATATTTTGTTAATATGTTTACATTAATTTTAACGAATTATTTCATTTATATTTCTTATTTTATAACCGTTACTTAGTGCGTAACTTTTTATACTACCGTAGATACTCTATATTTTTGCCTATGAGTTTAAAGCTTAATAGCTTGCTTCATAATAAAATAATAAAAAAAAGGTGATTCTGTTTTACTTTTCAGACATTTTGCTATAAACGTATTCAATTCATTTCATTATTATTTTTTTTTTTTTACATAAGCTTAAGAAAAATTAAATAAAAAACTTTTTTGGACTACTTTTTAATTTGCTCCATTAATAAAAACAAAAAAAAAAATAGATGGTAAATCACTATTAACTACGAAATGACTAATTTTTTTCATTTTCGTTGCCATATTTCAAATTTGTTGGAACTAATGATTATTACGTTATCAGCGGTTTGTTAAATATCTATTTTTTCAGTCAGGAATAGTTATTCTTACAAATAAAAAAAAAAACAAAAAAAAACAGTAAATTAATTTTGATATAAGAATGTGTGTTTAGTAGTAATTAAAATGTATTATCATTATTATGACCGTTAAGAAATAAACAATTGTTTTTAAAAATAACTGCTCTATTAACTGCTGGAGAGAGAAAAGAGCATTGTAGTGATTGCATAACATTGTGGACATCTGCTAATGACGCAGTGCTCCACTGATCTTTTATAACTTACATTTTTTACTGTACATCGTGTGTACTATTGTAGTGAAAAATGTTTAATTATAAATACCTTTTCACGCTCGACGTAATTATTGTTATTGTCTACCTATTTATATTTTTTTTTATCAAGATAAACGTTCTCCTATTCAGCTTATAAATACTTTTTTTATTTCCCGTCGTTTATTATTGTTATAGATTACCGTTCTTAAGTAAAATGTATGTGTTTCATTAATAGAAATTTATTTATTAAATATCTTTTTCATTAGTTGAAAATAGGCGATAAATTCGAGTTGTGATAACAAAAATAGTCGATAAACAATAAATTAAACAAATATTTTCTTCCCATTAAAAAAATAATTAAATAATATAATTAACGAAATAAAATTGTACGGCTTAACAGAATAGTGAAACGGGAATAAAATAAACCCTCACCCGATTTTATCCAGCTATTAATAAAGTAATTAACAAGCTTCAAATTTATCAACAAAAAAGAACACGAGTAATATTTTATGTTATAAGCTTCTGTTTTTTTAATAGTAAGTATATATTAATTAGATGTAATTTTTTATTTTAATTGGAACTATTTATTTTTTGTAAACCAGTATTGGTTATTTTAATCTATTATATATATATGCTAGTTCCAAAATTTCAGTCTTGTTCGTTATCATTCCCGCCCGCCAGCTAACAAGCCGTTGAAAATCATTAATATTCTTGTTTCATATTCAACATCTCATCACCACTTACTTGCTATAAACATCATTATATATAATGTTCAAAATCAATAGTTATTTGATGCTATTACACATTAAATCGTAATTATTTTGTTTAGTTAATTTTCCCGTTCATCGATGTTAAATTGACATCGTATAAATTTGAAGGAGTAAAATATATTTATCAATAACTACGCCACGATTTAAAAGATACATAGTATAATGAAAAGGAAGTATTATAGGTTAATAATAATCAGTAAACACTGACGGGTACGACGTATGATCTAATATAATTTACCTACTGGTCAATACAAAAAAAGAAAAAAGTGAGTAATAAAATAAAATATTATGCGAAAATTACTCCCATGTTGATACTAGTGACTATTCTACAGACATCCGGTTTAAGCATACATAAATATGAAAAAGGTTTTACCTTACTTTACCATGTAAATATTAAGATCGCACCTTAAAAATATTAATAAATAATAAATATATAAAAATAATGTAAATTTTATAAAGAGAAATTAAAAAAATAAGCCCAAAAAATACTTTGCCAGCATGTTAAGGAATGATGGCTGGGTCTATCAGGCAACCAGGCAGTTGCCTGATAGACTGAACACGGGGCGAAATCGTCACTGTATGCAATCGCTATAAACAAATCAAAAGCATTTTAAATACGTATTTATATAATTTTGAGATGTAAGGATTAAGAAAAGACAATTAAGATTTTCGACGGTCTGTTTGTCTGGGAGGAACAAAAACCCAAAGCTTTACCTTATGGATATTTTTAGTATTGAAATCTATCGGATCATTCCATTAATAATCAGTATTTCTGTCGGTAAAAATATAGCGTCCTTTTTTATAGTCTTTTAATTGAGCGTGTTATATTTTGTTATTTTATCGGTTTATGACATAGTTGTGATCAAACATGTTTCCCGATCTTTAAGAAAGTTTACAGTGAGGGTTCCTCGACGTTCTTTTTTAAAGTTTACTTTTGAAAACGGCATCCGTTCTTCTTTATAGGTAGGTTAGGAAGAGAGGTGGAATGGAGGGAAAGTTCATCGTGAAGCAACCGCTGTCGTGGACTGAATAGGTGATCTCCCTCCACGAGATCTACTTCTGTTCGATACCACCGAAAATGTTTATTATAAGCGACTACGAGTCAGATACTTCACTTTTTGTGTTTTCCTACATTTTTAAGCCCCTGTCTCTGACACCGTTAACCTACTGCTTTATAGCACCTTGGATTTCTCAGTACACCATTAAATACTTGATTATAAGTTTATTTTTAATAAACCTTTTTTTTCAAATAAAAAATAATAATAGATCAAATAAATAAAATACGATATTGTTAGCGCAATTAAGATTATTTTTATCACTCGCTAAACCTTTACGATCTAAATCAATTATGATCTACAATTCCGTTTTTATCTCATTTTAATTTTAACTTAATTAATTTAATTTGAATCACCAGTATGTATATTTTTCATATCTCTGTATGCATAAATTTACTGTAAGGATAAATCTACAATATTGTTGATTATTTTATAAAAAAATATCGGCATTAGTGTTCGTTGTCGCCGCGTAAATTCAACTAGGTAGGAATCAAGCATTTATCACTCAATTGTACCATTTCATTGCAGTTCTACAATAATATTAAAAAAAATTGTGTGTAGGAGTAAAACTGTGCAGCGAAGCAGAAATAGTAATAGGGAAGGCGCATTGCAATGGCGCGGTTGCCAGGCGTGATTGCGTGGTTGAACAACCGTGTTTACAATGTTAAGCGGTTTCATAAATACGGCCTGTTAACAGAAAAGATCAAAATTACTATTTGTTTCATATGCTAGAAAAATATTTCCGGCGCTGCACCGTTTAGAAGCGAATCGATTATTTACTTCGTTCTTTTAGATAATAGTGTTAAGAATTTTTTTAAATAAAATCCAGTTCGGAAGTACAACAAAAAAATAATAATGTTATAGTTTTAATATAGATTTGTTGTACTCAACAAAATCACCATGGCACTGGTATTTAAATAAATATCATTATTTTGTTCTTATTATATAATGCTTAGAAGTAAAAATTTCAAAAAATAATCTATGAAATTGTTTTTTTTTTTTTTTTTAATAATTATTATAGTTCTCTTATTAAGTGTCTGATAAAAAACACAAGTAATTTTGGCTAAAACCTAATATTTTTTATTTATAATTTGTGTTGGTATAAGAGGTATTTTGTCAAAACTGACCGGTTAAATATTTTGATAGCTATAATAAATAGTATGGAAAATTTTGGGAATAGGGATAAATAAATCAGAAGTTACAGTTTGAATTTGTGAAGAATAATCTTAATATGAAAATAAAAATATTTTTAGTTTTCAACAGCCCTTTACCAGCTACTTACCAAAATTTAAACGAACAAAGTTTTCAGATTAATCTACGTCTAAATTATCAACTGTTTTGATCTTAGTTTCCATGGATACTAATTTGTTTACAGTTACACGCAGTTTATTTACATAACTTTAACGTTTTTAATACGAGAAAGTCTACTACCTACAAAAAATAAAATCGTATGTAGGGAAATTAGTAAAAAATTGTTCTGGTTGATTTATTATTTTTTTTTTTTTACATCTTTATAAATCAGTGTCTGATAGTTTGCTTTGTACCGATATTCACTGAACATTCAAGAGCAGTAGAGAATCGATAATTCGTTATAATATGATAATTCATTATATAAGCAATAAGACCTAAAGCGTGAGCGTGGTGTATTTTACAGCTTGATTTCGTGTAGTATTATTTGAGTCACTTACAAATCACGTTCTGAAAAAGATAGGTGCATCGTTCTTACCGAAGAAGATTATAAAAAAAAGACTAAATTTCAGTGTGGTATCTTATTTATAAAAATCAAGTTCACTATTTTCGAGATACCAGCAGTTTAATGGAATATTTATAGTTAAAAAATTTCCCAGTTAAGCGAATAAACTTTACATTTAAGCTACCTTTCCATTTTCTAATACCGAGATAATAGCCTGTTATGATTTTTCTCATTACGTCGATTTGTACAGTTTTTTCTGTTTGTACGGGGTCATGAACGCATAGAAAAATGTTTTTTTTATTTTTTTATTAATGCCGCTGCACCTCCGATGCGTATCAACTAGAAATGATTACTGGGATAATGTAAAAAGAATAAATTAATTAAAGTTCTTTTTGATGCAACACAACATCGCCTCCATTCAGCGACAGAAAAATTAATAATTTAATCGAATCAACATGAAAACTGAAAATATTTTTATGCAGAAAAATTACAGAAATAAAAACAAATGGAAATATATAATTTTCCTGTATTCCTATATTCAAAAAATATTTTATAAAATTCCTTTTTACTTATTCATTCTCTTTTTTACCTCCGTTGTAGAATATTTGAAAAATAAATGAAATTTTTCTTCCTTGTTTTTTTTTCTTTTGCTTCAGCCCGATTCAGTTCACTATCTTTTTCACCTCCTCTCATTCCATTTCTCTCTTTTTCTTCTTTCTGACCTTTTTCCTTCACACCTTGCTTCCAATGCCTATCTTATATATCGATCTATCTCTATTCTGTTAACATAGTCTATCGGTCTATCATAACTGATTTCTTCCTGTCGATGTTTTACTATTAAAACATAATTTTCAACGGTGTTTTAATAGTATTCTTTTAAGATACTGTCTCTCCTGGTCGTACTTTTTTTCCTGTGCTTCGATAGCTCATCTTTGCAGCTTAAAAAACAATTATTAACATTCTTCGAGAATCCAGGTTTGTTAATGCAGTTAGAACCGGTACATATGTATAGTGATAAAGAACCATCTTTGGCCACCTCTTTATTTCTAATGAATCTTCTAATGAGGGTATACTACTTGTCGATGCTACTCTTTTATTCGGTTTGTTCTTAATTCTATCATCTTATTTTATAAATAATTAAATCGTTTTCTGTAAATTTTTATAGGTCCTAAAAATATATTTTTTTTCATCTTTTTATTGATTAAAAATATTTCAATTTAAAAATATTATTAGAAATTTCTTTATTATTCTAAGATTATCGTTCTTAACATATTTCTTCAGCGTTCAGTTTATAAGAAGGCTGATAAAAGTTTACTAAAAACATAAATAATTACTAGAATTATCACGTCTAAATTAAGTTTAAACAAAATATTTAACAAAAGCATTATATAAAATTTTAAAACAAATAAACGTGGTATGGATTAGTATTTATCGGAAAATTAAATAAATACATTTTTTTTTTTTTTACAAACGTAAGAATTATTTGAAAACTTAATTATGAAAATTACAATTTTTAAATCTTGAAAATATAATTAATCGAAAAATAATTTAATATACATTTTTATTGTAGGTTCTTGGTTATTGATGAATACTATTGTCGGGTGTTCGCGATTCGACCGGGATATTGAGAAACTAACAAGCTTAATAATTTTTATAAATGTAATAAATTACCCTAAAGACATATAAACGAAATAATAAAAAAAATAATAGTAATAATTAAAATAAGTTTATATTTTTATTTACAATTTTATTTTATTTATTTACAATTTAAAACTTACATGATCATCCGTCAGACCTAAGTCTGTCGACAGATATACTAAAGAATTATTATTACATTATTAAGTGGTTAATGCAATAACCAATTTTATGTAACAACTAAAGATATTATTAGTTTTTGTAACAGTTATAATAGTAGTACAATTATAAAAATTAATTTAACAAAATTAAACTATATATTTAAAAACTAATGAACAAATTATTTCTTTAATATTTGTTATGTATTAGATTTAGTAACTAAAACTATATTCAAGAAACAAAACTCTACTTAATTACAACAAGAATTACACAATTAATATCTTGTTGCAACAATTACATAAAGAAAATAAATAACTAAGCTTTAACCATTCAACAATACATTATTTATTGATTTACAATAATTATCAACATTAAAATAATAACTATAATCATGTTATAATTGTCTGGACTGCCAGTATAAATCCAACATGAATCCTGTTAGTACCTATTACGTTATAGTTAATGCCCACTCAATGAGAAGTTTTTTAAAATAATTTTTTTTACATTTTTACATTATTGAGGTGATTCGGTAAAGAATTAAGTAATGCAGGAACAACATACTTCTTTAATCGTTTACCGTAAGTATTATTATATCTATCTGTAATAAAGCTCATTGGTCTCAAATTGTATCTCAAATTCACTGTTGTAAAAGTTCTTAAAAATAATTAAGAATTTAAATAGACCTCTAGCTGACAGAAACCTTGTAAGATTATTTAAATTAGTGTCATAATTGTTATCAGAATTATAAAGAGCAATATCTTCGAGGACCCTATTTTGTATTAAATTTATTTTATTTATGAGATAATCTGCGGCTGATCCCCATGCTGTCAAGCCGTATCGAATAACAGATTCAAACAAGGATGAATGGAGTAAGCATTTACAGTGAATTGGTAATAGGGGTGAGATGTGGTGGAATTTCATAGCAACCACTCTTAAATTTTTACATATATGTTTTATATGGTGATCCCATCTAAAAAAAGAGTCAAAATGTACACCCAAATATTTGTATTTGTCAACATTCTGGAGATGTTCACAATTACAGTTTATGTGGTAATTTTTTATACAGTCATATATATGACAAATAATTTTTATTGGTCTTTGGGATCGAAGATAAGGAGATCTTACATGTAAAACAGCAGTTTTTTTAGCGTTAATAATTAGGCCTTTGTCATGAAGCCACTTTAATAGATGATTAAAATCTTCTTGCATTAAAAACTCTGCTTCTTCCAATCGCTTATGTCCAAATGCTAAAACACTATCATCAGCGTATTGCAAAAGACGTGAATTAGAGATCGCGCTAGACATATCATTAACGTACAGATTAAAAAGTGTTGGGCCCAAGATAGACCCTGAGGCACGCCACTATCCGTTTCGTAACTATCACTATATTTATCTTTAATTTTAACAATAAGTTTTCTGTTACTGAAATAGTTTTGTAGCATATTATTAAAAGGGCCATTAAACCCTAGCTTATTTAGGGCATCTAGAGGTTTATGATGGTCTAACGTATCAAAGGCTTTACGAAAATCTAAAAAAAGTAAGATTACATGGTTACATTTATTTAAGTTAATATTGACAAAATCAGATAAATCATTTATAGCATCGTTAGTCCCAATCCCCTTTCTGAAACCATATTGAGTTTCACTGATTAATTTGTTATCATCAAGGTACTTAGTAACATGCATAGAGACATACCGTTCAAAAACTTTTTCGATACATGACAGTATAGAAATTGGACGATAAATATTTAAATCTTTAAAAGAACCAGCTTTATAGATAGGTCTAACAATAGACATCTTCAGTAGATCAGGAATCCTCCTTGATTTAATTATATTGTTTACTGTAATTGAAATTAAAGGGCTGACTTTATTAACAACATATTTCAAATCTTTGATCCGTATGCCATCTACACCTGGCGATTTTTTATCATTCATAGATGAAATTATATTTTCTATTTGTTTAGGAGAACTTAAAGGTAAATGAAAAGACACAAGCTGCATGCAATTGCCACCCGTGAATTTCAAGAACTTATGTATACAATTATGAACACGGCCTCGCAGAACTACTCACTGTTTCCGCTGGTCCCTGACAATATTTATATTACCTGGCCTGCAGAACCAGCAATCCCTTTAATTGTTGAAGATTAATAATTTTCATCGTTCGCGCCCTTACGTTTTTCTTTAAATTCTTATTCCGGTCCGGTAACCCTTCTGGTCGAACAACAGCTTTTGGAGGTGCCATTGTCTGTATTACAAAGAACAGATTACTAAACGGACATGTTACTCTGAGAAAAGAATCCCTTTTAGTTTCTTCTGGATTCTTCCTTTCATTATTATTTTCTCTTTGCTTTACTTTTCCGTCTAAATGGCGGAAAGAAACCTTTGCGGCAGAGCTACAAACGGAAGTGTTGTAATCGGTCCAATTTAGGCACATGCGTTTTTTTACCAGATCTTGACGTTTTGACACCTAAGGTACCCAAAAAACCGAATAGAAATTTCCCGGATGTTAAATGCTTGTATGTACGTGTGTTCGGTATTGGCCTCTAAATTACCTTAAATCTCTAGAGCTACTGCACCGATTTTGACCAAACTTTGTCTGATTACTTCTATATATGGGGCATTAAATTTTAAACTTAAAAGGTCAAGGGGGTGAGGCTGTAGAGCAAGGTCACCCTCAGTATCTCAGTATTTCACTTAATTAAGGTCGTATTTTTCTTAAGCACATTTGTTAACAATCAAGAAATAAGAATATTTACAAAAAATAATTTTTTGAAAAATCGCACCCCACCCCAAAAAAATGCTGTTGTAGTCGTCTGCTATGTTGTGACGTCATAGATGAGCGGTAAAATTAAATAAATGAATAATATTTAAAGTGTAAAAAAGTGATTAGATCTGGCTGGGTCTCGAACTCGATCGCCCGGTTGACTCAGTACTGGTGCGTTAAGCCTCGCGGCTTCACCAGTCTGCCGGCAGTACAAGCGAAATTTGTTCTACACAAGATGTGAAATTACATTAGTTTAATTAGTGCCGATCCACCACAGTTACTTAGCGTCGTTAGTACCGCCACACTCGCGCGAATTAAATACGGTATGCACGCGCGCTTCAGTTAAAATCATTGAATTAAACGAAAAAAATATTATATTTAAATAAAATGATAAATATTTTAAATTAAGTTGTGTGTGTAAGTCGTGCATCAGAAAAAAAGTTGTCAGTCTGACAAAACAGTCTGAAAAACAAAGCAGTCGGAAACAAAGCAGTCTGACAAAGTTGTCAGCTTTTTTCATAATTGGAAGAAATCCGTTACCCTGGTCCTGTAACACTATCTAGAAAAAATGCAATATTCTATTTTAAAAATAGACATACAGTATTAACACTGGGAAATCGTAAAAAAAAAAAAAATCACGTTTTATTTTTTCTAGCTAATCGATAAATAACTGTTATATAAAGTTTAGGTTGATTTTATAACGAAAAGTTGTCGTAGAAATACATTTAATTAATTAATTAATAATAATTTAATTTAATTAGTATAAATAAAGCAGATATATTTTCATTGTTTTATATACAGCAATATAGACACCTGATATTAATGTAAAAACACAAAAATGATAACTGTTACAAAGGTTACGGGATATAAGGATATATAATGTTACAGAATATAAAAAAGATATACACTTACGCGTATAATTGCCAATTTAATTCTGAAAAGTTGTTAAATAAACAACGTACCTTATTCATGATACGAATGAGATTATATTAGTTTTTCTCGGAATATGAATATTCATTACTCTTCGACAAATTAAAAAAACTCAGTTTTTTCATTTAATTTTAATTAAAAAAAATTCCAATGTTATTTGTTGCCTTATGAAAAAGTTACTATTTAAATTGTTTTAATAGAGTTCATATTTTTATGAAATAATAATTAATATTTTCCGTTAAATATTAAAGTAACATCTGCATTTCCTTACTATTAATATTATTATATTTTTTTCATAATATTGAATAATTGTACTAGAAGTAAAATTGGTATAAGAGAGAAATTCAGTTTTAACGTAAATATAACTAAAACCAATTTAATTAAATGTGATAGAAAGGAAAATAATGAGGAATAAAATATTAAGGTAGAAGAGCATAATATAACAAAAAATATAGAATCTGTGTTATTTATGTGGCAAAATTAGGAAAGTTTTTTTAATGTTTTTAATTGAGGTGTAGGAATCCATTTACGGACACTCGTAACAAGGGTGTCGGACTCGCAACAGCTTCCGCTAGGTGTTACGTAAAGCGTATGTATGGTTGCGCATACCAACTAAACCTCCACTCAGGCATCCTCCTACCCAGTACAACCATAAAGTATTACTTCAGGAAGGAACAGTTTAATCTTCTGCTATTGTAGTTAGATGCCTTTGCCTCGCCTAGGGCCGTCAGTAGAGAGAGTGCTGCATACATCGTCGCATCAGGACGATCCCAGTAAACCAGGCACTCCACAGGCAGTCTATCTCCTGATCTGGCAACACATCAGTGGGCCCCTCTCTTCCTGGCGTCTTCGAGGACTCCTAGTTTGGCCATGACCATGTCAGCTCAATCAACAACCACCTGCCAATTCCTGGCAGGAACTGCCAATTCCTGGCCAATGCCAATATTCATCCGATGCGAACACTCTTGACCACGTCTAGCTATCAGTATATTCCTCTCTGCTGAGATGAAATGAGAACACTCAAAACACACGTGCGGTGCCCTCTCCTCCATTTGTACACAGCTGGGGACAAAGGTTAATGTTGTTCAGCCCAAGTGTAAAGGGGTAGGCCCTCAACCCTCTGTGACCGGATAGAAACTGGTTCAGGGTGCTGCTCATTTCTCCATGCTTCCTGGATAACCACATGTCAATGTTGCTAATAAGCCGGAAGGTCCAATGTCCCTTCTCTGCAACCATCCAGCGCCTCTAACATTCGGCAATGAGTGAGACTGTGAGCAACCAAGCCTCAAGGAGATAGTCTTCGGGTGACCCTACAACTTTCCATACCTTCCTCCTGAGTTCTGTGAGAAAATCAATAGGCATCTGCCCAGCCAGAAACGAGATCTTGATATACTGTTGCAAATCAACATGCAAGATCAGAAAATGCAGAAGATTCTCAGCTTTATAAGCGACAACTTCACTCTGGTCATTACAGGGATTAATTGAATATTAGACATTATTACTAAATGAGAAAGTAACTCAGACTATTGGTTCTTGTATCTCAGATGCATTGCATGCATCACAACCATAAGAAAGACTGGAACAGATAGGTAAACTAAAAAATTAATTCTGTCAACAACCAATGAATTATATCCCTGCTTTTATTTAGTAGGGGATTAAAACAGACACATTTAGTAAATCCTTAAGAAACAGTAAATATTTCCTTTAATGGAATAATTTTGTTTAAGGTATGAAACAACAGAATTAACACATTGCCGTTAATGCAATAAAATGGAAAAAATGTTTTAAATTTCCATAGTCTGAAGGCTGGTTTAACCCCATAAATATTAATATCAGTTTTTATAAAACACACAGGAAGAATTAGCACAGGAAGAATTATGAAGTAAGCGACTAGCTTCTTCTTTCTCAAAAGTATGGATATTTATTTTATTGGAAAGTATTGCTTTCATTGAATTTTTGTATTCATGACTGCTTCATCATTTTCTTTTGCTAAGACTGCAAATTTATATGTTTCATTGACGTTTGCTCACAATAAGGAAGTAAATCCTTTCTTTTTCCTGTTTAGCCTCCAATAACTACCATTCAGATAATACTTCAGAGGATTAAATGTATGATTGTAAATGAAGTGTAGTCTTGTACATTCTCAGTTTGACCATTCCTGAGATGTGTGGTTAATTGAAACCCAACCACCAAGGAACACCGGTATCCACGATCTAGTATTCAAATCCGTGTAAAAATAACTCACTTTACTAGGATTTGAACGTTGGAACTCTCGACTTCCAAATCAGTTGATTTGTTATATCACTTAACTGATATTAAGTGACGCAAAGATTTGATTATGACTGAAGTCTAAGTTTTATTCAACTTTAATTTCCATATTTATATAAGATATTTTGAAAGAGTGAGTGAAACTTGACATAATCTGATTTGAAAGGATTTTGGTTTCACTCCTATCTCTTTGACTTTTAAAAATCTATTCTTTAGCTTTACTAAGAAGCAGAACTTGATCTGCCAAATCAAAACCTATACTTGGAAGATGATCTTTCTTTGGTTTTGAATTGTCTCACATTCCAGGAATAAATGCTTGTCAGTCTTATTTGATTGTTAGCATAATCTACAATCTGGTCCTCTCAAAATTATTACCTCAGTTTACCTGTATCAATTCGGTCTGAGGACAGATTCAATATGATCTTTTCTGGATGTTTCAGTGAGAAAAGTGTAATTAACTTCCTCAGAAACTGATGGTTTGACTACAGTGATTCCCAAACTTTCCAGATAACCTATTCTGTTATCCTATTTCATGTAACCTATTATTACATATTCTGTTATGGCTAGTGTTCCCTTTTCAACTGACTGTGGAAACTATTCAAATCATTTGAGAAACCACTGCATAGATTGAATCAAGATTGTTTCTAGTTAGTGTCTATATGATAAGTATAAATTTCTTCACAATGTTTAATTACATCTATAGTAATCCTGTTTACATATAAGTTAGTGATTTCAACCAAAATATAAATCAGTCATACAATTGTAAGTTTCAATTATTCAGATAAACTGAATTATTTAGAAATATGATATATATCAACACCAAAAAAGCATAACATTTTTATAGTTAATTCTCTTTTAAACAAAGATTCTGATTTGGTAGGCAAGGTTCTGTTTCTACTAAGAGTAATGAACAAAGTTAGAAAAATCAGAAAGGTAGGAGTGTTCAAAGAATTCAGGAATAACTTGGATAGTACTGTACAGAACTACATTAATTTTCTAGGTGAAGATTCATCTACATTGTGACATTTACATTTTTTACATTTTTTTGTGTATTTACATTTTTTCAACTAAAGGAGTTTCTGTCTATGATCATAGAAGACTAGTTTTTTCCCTCCAGGTGTATCCTATTTTCTGCAAGCCTGCTATTATATTCTTTTTCATGGGCACTTTGTATTTCTAAAGTGTATTTGAAAAGAGGATAGGATTTAAAAATAATTCCAAAATATTTTGGGTGATAGTATGGAGAAGGGTCTTGCAGTACCACATATCACATTCAAGGTACCGTGTAATTTTTTAATCAGACCAATAGTTAATGTAATTACAGGTGCGTTGTATGAAAAATGTTATTTATAGCTTATGGTCACTATTACCAAAATTCATATTTTCTTTTTTATTCTCACAGTATTCCCTGATTGCCTTTTTTCCCTGATCATTTTTTTTTTTTAGTGTAATATGAAGCGTTAATTTAATCAATATGACTACTTTAGTTGTTTATCATTTATCTTAGAATTAAATATCACAAGAATGTTGCTTCCTGACCTGAAGGGGAAGATCCCACCATGTGATGATTCTGGTTGCCATACCACCCCGTTCGTATCTAGCCGTGATAGGATTTACCTGAGGTCATCTTCTGACCCTCAAACCAACTGACATCTCTCAGTCATTAGCGTGGCCTCTGTCATGATGCCACTGATGCAAATGCCCAATGACATTTCCATCGGTGTCTTAAACCGATAACACAAATACACCCCTTACACACAAAACAAATGAACAAAACCCTAAAAAAATGAACTCGACTGAGATATTGAAATATAGAAATCATAAGCCCAAAATAATAAAAACGAAACAATAATACCACATAAACCCCACAAATGAAAACTAAACATGCATGACAATAAACAACTAAGGAAAATATAACTAACAATGAAAACAAATCAAAAACAGTTAAACTAAAAATTATAAAAGGAGGAAAAACCCAAACAGGACTCAGTATATCCTAAACGCCCTTAGCAATTCTCTCCAAAACAAAAAAAAACATTATAAACTCCTTTCCTATACTCCACTCAGTCTGGTTTTTCCAGTTTTCTTGTAAATCAAAGGTCAACCTGATAACATCAAGCCTGCAAATAACCTCTCTACATTTCAAATCACATTTCATACATTTATACAATACTTGAAAGGCATCATCCAACACCTGACACTGAGCACATAATCCTGAATTCACCAGGTCGAACTGAGTCAGCCTGCCCCTAAAAGCACCAAGCCCAGAAAGACACTGCATTATATATCTATCTGGACATACTGAAGAAGCAGACTCGCAAACTTCTAACATTGGGGAAGAGACCATACGTATAATGCCCATTTACTATCTCATCCCATCTGGCCTGCCATAAGTCAAAGCCATGTTGTTGATCTCCCTCATTCTCTCCGAAGTCAACTAACCAGATTTCTTGCATCATAACGCTGCTTCCTCTCAGACACAAGAACATCTATTGGTTTCACACCTGCAATTGCCTTGATGATTTAGGTAGTAAAGAACTATCACACCGCATTTACTACATATGTCGTTTTCTGCCATTATGGATAATAACGCACATGTGTGTGTAAACTAGTAGGAAGAGCAATCAACATTTCTCCAAAATAAACAGCTTACAAATCATCCACTTCATGTAAATTACTTTGTTCCCCATGATTAATTGAACACTAAAACTTTTTATTTGGCAAAATAATCATCCATGAGACCAATATATTTTTCTAAGCATTGCAAACAGTATAGTAAGTTTCTTTTCTGAATGACACTGCACATGTTTCTTACATTGTAATATTGCTGTAAAACAGTGGACTTCTTGCTGATGATTGAAATATTGTGGGTATAAGTTGAAATATAAGTGATTTTCCATTCTCCTTATTTATTAACCAAAAATTAATCTCGGTCAAAGTATTTAAAAAAAATATTTTGGATGGAAATTATTTCAAATTTTATTTATTTTTATTCTTGTTCCATAGAACTTTTTTAGCAAGACTTATTCCAATCTAATTGACACAAAATAACTGCTCCTATAAAATACGTTGAGGAATCCTAGTTTAATATTAAATTTTTTTTATAGTTATATTTTCTTTCATTTTTACTAAATATTTTACTGAAAGGTGATCAGACTTTTTCTATTTTTTGTGAAGTACATCTTTTTAGATAAATTCCAAAATTTAATTTTTCATTAAAGGGGTTAATCTGCTGATAAATGTTTGTAGCAAAGAAATAGTGGGCATTTCTAAGATTTTAATCAACTAAATTGTTATATTTAAATAAATAAGTTCAATCTTTAAATATCATTAAAAGAGGTTATGTTGTTCATACATAATCCCATACAATTTCTTAAAGTAGTAATTAAAGTAGTACAGAAAGCATCGGAAAACTACAACTGTACTTTCTGAGGAAATGTTTTTTCTCATCCCTTTAATTCTTTTAAAATCAATACAATGCTTCCTTTTGGGTAAAATATTTCAGAGGTAAAATAGTTCTCTGAAACTATTTTACAGTGAATTAATTATTCTCCAGCAGAAAAATTAGCACTTGAAAAATTAAATTTAAATGGAAGTGTTAGGTTGGATAATTTAAAATAACTAATGGATAGTTTAAACCAGATATAGTTGAAATAATGAAGGGGAAAAAAGATGAACAAATATTATGGTCAGGGATTTATAGGATTATGAATACAAAATTAAAAAGAAGAGTAGGAATAATGAATAAGAAATAGAGCAAAAAATATATAAAAAGTAATGCCAAGAAAAAATTATTTCAGTGAGGTTGATTTGAAGTCTAAATTTACTACAATAGCGCAGGTTTATAGTCAACCTCTTCAGCAAAATGTGAAGTGGTAGAAAAGATTTATGAAGTAGATGATCTAATCAAATGTTGATGGAAATGATAATCTAATAATAATCATAGACTGGAATACCATAATAAGAGAAAAACAAGAAGGGAAAGTAGAGATTATGAACTACATCAAATTAATAAAAGAGGAACTACACTTTTCATATTTTGCACTATTAGAACAAAGAGATGAAATACCAGACAGACTAAAAGACAATGGAAGTTAAGATCTCAACAAATCATAGATTTGGGTCTAGGAGTTACCAGAACACAAGAGTCAATTAAATGGGACAGGCAAAGTGAAAAAGAGATAATTAAGGCTGGAGATATTTAGCAGAAAACAACAGCAGCTAGAAACCTTGGATAACAAGTAATATACTAAAACTGATGATGATTATAGAAAATATAAAATGAGAAAAAAAAATGAAGACAGAATTAAATCAAAGTACATATAAGAAATGAAATTAATAGGAAGTGTAAAAGTATCAAAACTTGCTAGAAGAGATATATGAGGTAGGGAGAAATATAATTAGTGGAACGGTAGATAAAGCATGCAGAAAAGTAAGTGAAGCATTTGAGAAAATGAATCCAAAACGTTGTAGTATCAGAGGTCTAAATAGAAAACCTTTGTTACAGAGAGAAGAAAGAGCTAACATGTGGCAGGAAAACATGGCTGGACTGTTCCGAGGAGAAATATAACAAAAATTGATGATACAGAAGAAATTAAACTACTAATTTATTTGATGTAAGTATTTCTAAAAGATTTAAATATGAACGAAGGAATAGTAATTGATAATAAATTATCCGAATCAGGACGGTAAGTTTTATTGGTCTTCAGATAAATTTTGGAAGAAAGGTTTAAAAAATAAAGCCACCTTCATAGTATTTGTTGATTTGGTAAGGCATTTTATAGTAGAAAGTAACAAAATGTTTAACATTTTAAAGAAAACTGGACTGAAGTGTAAGAAAGATGATTTATGCATTATCTTTATAAAAATCTTGGTGATAAGAACCAATGAAGATTGAAAAGATATGATTCAATAAGGAGTGGAGTCTGTTCCCAACACTTTTAAACTTTTACCAAGAAAAAATAATACACAGATTGGAAGATAGATTTGAGATGTCTTCCGAGGTGAATGATTTCATAAGTAGATGACATCATTCATTTGGCAAAAAGAAAATATGAGTTAGAAGATAATACTGAACACCATAAATTTATTTGCAGGATAAAACTTTAGTATGAAAAGTAAAAAACTAATGAAATGCGACTAAAGGAAGATAATGAGGAATTAAGTATTGACATAGGTGAACAAAATATGCCAGAGATTGCAGAACTTTGTTATTTAGGGAGTAAAATTACAAAGAATGGATGATATAATGAAGACATTAAAAGTAGAGTGGCACCAGTAAGGTGAATTTTCATGAAAAAATAAGTCTGCTAATATAGTTTTAAGAATCAGAAAGAAATTCTGAAACATATTTGCGTTGTAGTGTTTTATGGTAGTCAAACACGAGCAAAAGGGAAAAGCAGAAAAGAAAAGAATCAAGTCCTTTTAAAAGAATACAGTCGATGTTCTAGGAGGATGTTGAAAGTTAGGTGGGTTGATAAAGTTAGAAATGAAGAGCTTTTAAGATAAATAGGAGAAAAGAAACATTTATGGCAGAACCTTGTAACGAAACAAATTAAGTTGTTGGGCTAAGTTCCTTAAAATGTCTAGGTTTAGTTTGTTTGGTGATGGAAGGTAAAAACTGTAGAAGAAAAAATTGAAATATATGAATCAGATAATTTTGGTTGGGTAGGATGTAGTAAATATGTTGTAATTAAATAATTAGCACTAAACAGAAGGGAATATACTCTAAACTGATCAGCTGATGATATCAAAATAAACTTCATATGTATTCGCGTAATTCACGCACCTGAATTTTTAAATAATATTCAGTCAAATAAATATATTTTTCTATCATATTTTAGTTTCATATAGACCTATGTAAAATCGTTTGCTCGCATAAATCGTGTATCTACATTTAGATAAAAAATTTTGGTAAAAAAAAGTGCATTAATTATTGGAATAAATGCGGTAAATAGATAAAATGTGAACATTGAACTCTCTATTTTCTAAATTTCAAATGTTTTATTCATGGAAAACAGTTAAGAGCAAATTTTTGAATTTAAAAACTTTTTGCCAATTTGTAAAACGTGAATTTTTTCCTTACTATTAAAAACTAGTACAATTCTTGAATAAAACGGTTCCTTCCTTTATCCGACCTTGTTATATTTCTCAGCTGCATATTCATCTGCATTAATTTTCTTCACCGCCGTAATTATAGGTCCCGTTTTTCAAAGGGACCTATAAGGGCGACCTTTTTTCCGTTACCTTTCGAAGGTAACTATTCTAGTTGTGTGTCCGTTTGGAATCACTTCGTTAATGATTTCTTTCGTCCATTGAATGTTGAGGACCAACAATTATACACGAAACAGAATGTAAGTATTTATGTAGGTTTATTTATAAGTATGTAGCGATATTTGATTTACTATTACTGCTGGTACAATGAATATTTTACGATAAAAAATGTTGAGGTGTTTTTACCTGTACTTTTATCCTATTATTGGTTGTGCAAAAAAGCGTAAACAGAAAGTGTTGTACTATTTATCATAATTTTTCGTTTAATATTATTTTGAGTCGCTGACTAAATCACTTTCTGTTTGAGATAGATATATCCTCAGTAAAACAGAACAGAAGAACAGAATTTTATTTAATATTTCATTCGTACAAATCGTGTAAACGATCACGATTTTCGTAGGTAGATCTTGAGTAATTTTTCATAGCGAGCGCATCTATGTGTTGTAGATAATTAAAGATATGTTAGTTACCGCCAAGTAACGGTGGCTTGGCGACGATTACTACACAGGGTAAAAACATGTTCCTCGCTCTTAGTAATTCCCCTCACCAAATAATTGTTCTGTTTTTAACAAATGAATGCAACAATTTTGAAATTTAACACAGTCGTTTAATTCTGTACTGTAGATTGTAAAATGTAATAACGGATAACAAAATATTATCTGTTACTAATTACACGGTAAATCTTACGATAGATGTTTAGTACTGTAGTTTTAATTACTTACTGGAAAATGAATTATCTATTTAAATCCTCAGTTATAACGCTGTAATTTTCAGTTAGTGTAATTGTCGCCGTTATCACTGTCAGTACATAAAGAGACAATAAAAGATTCTGTCAGAGAATCTATTAACGATTCTTGGCTCCGACATCAACCTTCGAATTTTTTAAACTTTTTCATGGTAAGATTTCCAGTGTTCGTCGCTGTTTAATTAATTTTATCTTCACAGAGTTTCTGTACTTCTGACATCTTAAACGTTGTGTTGTGGCTCGTAATCCATCGTTTTACCTCTGACCATACCATCTCGATTGGATTTAAATCAGGATAAGAAGGCGTAAGCTGCAGAACTTGATGCCCGCTTCTTTCCAACAATTCGTCAAATTAGAATCGTTTTCTGTTACTTTTGTTCAACTCAATTCGTTCATACGATTGTGGTTTAAGCATTTAAGATGAAAGTGGAGTATGATGATTCTGTAGCCAAAAGTCAACGTCTTGTTTCTTGCTTGATGACACTGGAAGTTTTTCAGAAAGGATTTTATGATATGGTGCATTGTCAATAACTACTATAGACTCAGGAGGAAGATTAAGAACTAATTTTTCTTCTGCCCATTTCAAATAATTTTTAGTATTCATGCTCTCGTAGCAATCGCCACTTTTTATTTGGCTGTCCAAGTTAACATTGCGTTGGAATAAAGGCCATTTCACCTCCGGTGTAAATTATAATTAAGCGTTCACCTTTATTTATTGGTAAATGAAGTCCTACACTGCTGTCCTCAGCCCGATTTTGCCGTTGAATGAGATGATAAAACATAGGATTCATCTAAGTATACGATCGACAGCTAAAGATTTTTTCTTCATGAAATCATACACGTTGTTTACAGTTTCGCGTGCCTGTCTTCGAAGATTTTACCTTTCACAACAGATTTAAATTCAGACGTAACCATTCGCACGTGAACGATATACTTTATAAGTTTGAACCGTAAACCACGATAAAAACGTTTTACAAAATATCGTATCGTACATTAATTGACTATGAAAAAAATACACGACACACGCCAAAAGAACCGTACCGACAGGCAGAACCACAGAACTGAACTTTATACACATGGAAAAGCAAAGAGAAAGAAAAATAAAATAAAAATAATTGTTTTGTATTTGAAACATGATGTCTACTGTAAACATACAAAAATAGATTGCTTCGTAAAGAACAATTGCATCATGTTCATGTTAAGATATGACTAATCATGGTGTGCCAGTGTTTCAGAAACAATTGTATAGCAGTAACATACAGCTTTGCCGTTACGTGGCGGCCACTGTAAGTAAATAATTTTTAAGATGTGTTTTATTGTCATGTCATTTTTGCGTTAAATATAAAATTCAAGTAAAAGGTCTTTGCTTTGTTGGTTTTATTTAAAATAAATTCTTTATTAAAAATCACATTTCTATATTAATTTCAGAGCAAAAAATATTTTATAGAATTTTTTTTATAGATTTAATTAATTCAGAAATTAAAAAAAAATGTATGCAATATATATATTTATTAGTAGGCCAAATGTATATATATATATATATATATATATATATATATAGACGGTAGGCCTGTAGCAAAGAATGAATGGTTGGAAATCTTAATAATTATGAGTAAAATAACTCGGTCTTTTGCGAGGAATGTATCTTTAATATTACTTTTAATTCCATTTTTGAATTAAATGTAGTTTTAGAACTGTGGAAAGGATAGTTTTCTAAAAATCTGAAAACACATTTAGTTCTCTGATATCGTTTAAATCTTCATTAAACCAGGTATTTTTAGTTTTTTGATTAAAGACGAAATTAAAAAATATTTTAGTCAGTCTTTTTTCTTCCATTCTGAAAAAAATATCAGTCTTCCTTTCTTTATAACATCTGAAAGTTTCATTAAATTTATAAAGCTTTTCATTTTTTTCTAATCCTCTTCAATTTTAACTGACTCTAATATTTAAAAAAAAATATTTTCCTGTCTTTCTTCTCTAGCTCTTCAATTTCGTCTATTTTATTCATATATTTAAATACTCCGAGGCGTACAAACATTCAGGTCAAATAATTCTATTGTAATGCCTAAGTTTTTTCTTCTGGAAATGGATATTTTATTGTATAAATGCTTTGTTAAGTGTTACGCAAGATCCATTTTACTAACTGTAACTTTATTCGATTCTTTATCTAAACCATTGGGTTTAATTATTTCACCTAGATATTTAAATCTATTCACTTTATTAATTTTCCACGTTCGGTTTATAAAGTCTTTGGAGTAACTTTAATATTTGTCATAAATTCAGTTTTTTTGAAAAGAACAGCAGGATAGTAAACCTGTTTTTTTTTCAGTTAACATTTTAAAAATATTAATTTGAATTTCTGCAGTTTTAATATCCGGGTATAAAATTGCCATATCATCTGCAAAGGCCAAACTATTGATTTTGAGATTCTTACCCTTACTTCTTAGTTTCACATTTTCTAACTTTAAAATTTCCATTTGTTTCTTCTATTCCCTAATTCATTTTTTCAAAACTAACCTGACACCTGTTTTGATTTAAAAACGCCTAGAGCCTAGTCCTTGGAATTTTATTTTTGAAAAAGTATTTTTAAGGGTTTCTTTTACTAAATTCAACGTTTTATTGTCTAAGACCAAATTCTTATAATATGTTGAGCAAAGCTTTTCTATCTATTGAATCATAAGCCTTTTTAAAGTCCACAAACGTGATTAGATATTTTTACTGCAGTAATCTGGAATATTGTGCTTTTATTACATAAAAAAGTACCAACCAAAAGGCCGATTTACTTCTCAAGAATACTATTATTTATGCAGAAAGCTTAAATGTAGATGCGTTATGATCTTTAGTCCTTCGTTTACGGTTAAGTATCTATAACTAATTTTGCACATGTAGTATATTGACTGATGCATCAGACAGGTAAAAAATTTATGAAGGCTTTTAAGAAAATCTCTATATTAATTTATTATCTTAGAAATTATAAATAGAAGTAAGATTTACACAATACTTAGTAGGAAATGAGGTATGCAAATTTTTTTTCCATTAAAATCTTTACATATTTCTGTATGAACGGTCACAAGTGTTGTTAGTTCTTAGACATAGTTAGGTGACTTATATTTACAATAAAATAATCGATTTGCAATAAAATAATAGGTGCTAAATTACATTTGTATCTAATATATTCTAACATTAAAGCGAAATTAATGTGTAAAAACTCTACTGTAAATGATGAAACCCCTGGGTAATATTTCAAAGTTTGGATAAATCACCCAAAAGTTTATTTTTATTTTTTTAATTTTTCAATTTCAAAAATAAAACAGTTTTGGTTAAAAAATTCTGGAAGAATTCCTTATAATAATTTCAAAATAAAAATTACTGTACATCTATTTGATTTTAGTTTTTTTTTAATAACAATTTTTTATAGTATTGAATCTTAAGTGTCATAATTTTAATATAATTTTTATCTAGGAAAAAATTAACTTTTTTAAAAATATTTTAATAGCATTGTGGAATCAGATTTGATATCAATTACTCTTTTCTTGTTGTAACTTTATTTTTTTTTTAAATAACCTCTTACCTAAAAAATTTATCGATGGTTCATCTATTTTGAAGAATACTAATGGGTTTTAAAAATCATAAATCATTACCGTTGAGATATGTCTTTCAAAATATGTCTAGAGTAAGGTATAATCTAACAGGACAAGCTTTGTGACTGCTACAAAAAAAGTTTAATCTTTCAAAATTAATTATGACATTTTAAAAAAACACAAAAAAAACGGATTTCTCTTCTCTTTCTTATTGTGGCTAAATATCCTTCGAATATATCTAAGTATGAAGTTCAGAGTAAAAAAATATTCTTGGATAATGGTCCTGGTTTTTTTTTAGGCAAAGTTTTGTATGTTGCTGGTGTAAATTCTTTACGAGACAGAAATCCGAATTAAACCAAATCTCGAAGTAAAGATCAATAAAAAGAGTAGCTTTTATCTTGTCAAACGTAATCTTTGAAGAGAAATGTAGGAAAATACAACTATCAAATAATGTAACTGTTCAACTGTGTGATTTTGATGATAAAAATTGTATGGCATACGGAAAAAAATAAAGGAAAAGAAACACGTGCTGTGTATGTATGTGTAACAAAATGCAATGATTGTGAAAATTACTTGCACTGCTTTTTATGTATAAATAGTGAAATGAGCTATAACAGTGTTGGGGATTTTCTTCGATTGTCCCAGAAATGTCAGTTTTTTGGGACCAGATTTCACTCCGAAATGCAATTTACGGTACTAAAATCTCCGACGCAGTTCTAAGACTATCAAAATATTTGGTCGAAAATTATAGAGAATTTTTCTTGAAATTTTATATTTTAAGTACATAAATGTAAAAAAAAACCTTCAACCATAGACTTTTCTGTAAGACGAGTTGGAGTATCAATGAAAATTAAGGCAAGGTATTTTGATGGGATGTAAATTATTTGTAAAATTTACAAAAAATTGTTTAAGAATTCTTTTATTTTATGTAGGCTACTCGTTGTAAACAAGATGAATAAGAAATTTATAAAATAAGTAGAAATGTAGGTGAATATTTATACAGTATATATATATATATATATATATATATATATATAAAAGAACATATCGTGATTGATTCATAATCATCGTCCAGTAAAAATTAAATTACTTAAGATGAGACTTTGTATACACATTCTTCTTACGGTGTAAGTACACACTAAGAAAAGACTTTTTGAAATTCTGATTTAAAGGGTTGAAATAGAGTAACAAAGAAATTTACTATTTTTTTTTTTTTTTTTTAATTTCTCCGGAACAAATGGAAATATCAGTTTGATTTTTTGTGTGTAATCTTTATTTGAATATCAAAAAAATAATTTCTACATTTTTTGAAATTCTACCTTGAAAGAGATAGAGAAAGGTAAAAAAATCTCGAACAATGATTGTAAATTTTCCACGTTTCCGACTATACTATACGAGATATTCACTCGGTTTGTGGTTTCAAATACTCTTCAGATAAGTATCTAAAGATCATTTTCGGGTTTTTTTGAATTTTTTTATTTTAAAGAATAAAAGCATAAATAATTTTTTATATTTTTGCCGTTTTATTCTACCGCTACTGAATCAATCTTTATGAGTTTTGGTAACATTGTGATGGTAGTTTGTTTGTAATTCTGATTATGTATTTCGCGAGCGAAGCCGCGACGAAAAATCTAAAAACCAATTAGCGGGTCCTGTACTAACCAAATCGTTGCTCTGAGGAAATTACAGTACACTGATAGTTTTTATAAAATTTTTATTTATAATTAATATTTTCACAAGCATGATTTTAATGAATACAGAGAAGTCCAGGGGACAGAGCCTCCTGGTTAGACGGGAAACGCAAGTAACTATATAGCGCGGGCGAAGCCGCCACGTGGATGCTAGTACATATATATATTTATTTATTTTTTTTTTTAGAATTTAATTTATTATTGCTCTTTTTTTTGTTCTCTTAGTTATGCCAAGGTGTTATGTAAAGTTAAGTTTTCCCATCTAGGCGAAAAATATTCTTTTTATTTATTCTATAGAAAGCAAACACGGGTATTTAATTATAACTACTTATAGGAGAAAAATAGATGTAATATTGTTGTATTTGAAGTTTTATAATTTTATTAAAAGGAGAAAAAAGTTTGTTTTTTTACTTTTTATGAAAGTAAAGGAAAAGAAATTAAATTGTTCGCGTTATATTTAGCCGGCTTTTGTTGTACAATGCCGTTTACGCCTACAGACTCGGTCCGTTCTATTCATGGCCCGTTTATCAATAATACTTTCGTTTATAGTAATACTATAACGGAAATAGTTTTCCGTTATTTAAAATTAATATGCGTCAAAATAAATTATTTTTGTAACTTAATCAGACTAATTTTTTTTAAGAACGACTTCTGTATTCAAATTCGAGAGCGGGTGTATTTTTAAAAACGAAATTTAATGAATTAAATTTCTTTTAAAAATTAGTTCGGTCTTTGAACGTAGAAGCCAGAGAAGGGTAACATAATACCAGGCGAGAATAATGATCGCGCACACGGTAGTAGGCCGGTATCGATCCAGCAGCTGGAGAGGGGAATTAGTTTCGCCAGGTTCGGTCCGAAGTCCTCCATAATATAAGATGGCAGTGCAGCGAGAGTACTCCCATGCTGGTGTGCTCTGGTGGGAGGTGCCCTAGTGCGTTCCGCTGTACTGCTGGTCTTCCTGATCACCGGTCGAATAGATCGTCTAAAACATGTTCAGCTTTGCGAGTAAAATGCTGAACACCCTCATCGGGGAGGGAGAACAACAAGGACCCGGTTATCAAGAACCGCAACAATCTCATCATCCTCCGCCGATGCGTCCCCAGGGGGCAATGTCCGGGATCCCTTCGCGGGGACCGGGACCGGCACAGGGCCCACCGATAAGATTCCAAGGTCCTCAAAGCAGTCCTCCGAGAATGTCTACTGGACCCGGCGGCGGCTTCTATCAACAGCAATATCGACCTCCTCCCAGACCAACTCTTCCAAAACACCAGCCACTGCCAGGTAAACATAATTATATATTATCATATAATTAATTAAAATAATTTGTACATTTATTAGGAAAAAAAATAAACATTATTTATGAATTACTAATAAATTTAGAGTACGCGACGAAACATAAGATATAGGTTAATTAGTGAGTGTATATTTATAATAAACTGTATTTAAAATAACGTATATAATATTTATATATACACAGCATTATTACAACCGATAATAATTAACTAGGTTATTTATTTCTTTTTAAAAACACACATAAATCAGCGGAAAAATCAATTTCGTAGAAAGAGGTTACACCTAAATTCAGTTTTATGATTTGAAAATTATTAAAGCAAAATATTTATATATTTTGTGTACGAATCTAACAGAAATTAATATAAAAATAAAATTAAAAAGTTATATATATATAAATAAGACATATTTATATATATAAATGTAATAATTGTTTCGATTTTTGATTTCATTTTGTATTAAAATAATTTAATATCAATTGCTGAGGAATACTATATTTATTAACACATGTTTAATGATTTATAAAACCATATTAGCTATATGCGTTAACAATATTTATTACTCTTATTATTAAAAATAATAATAATAATAATTATAAAAAAAATAATATTAATAATTAAATTTAAGTACTATTTGCATAAAGTGCGAGTTAACGCACCAGGAGAATTAAATTTATGTGACCGGGTGTGTTTTTAGGCTATATGCAAATATTTAAGGTAAATTATTCTGTTAACTATAGTATGATCTTATTTTATCTATATTTAATTTATGTTGAAATTAATTAAATCACAAATAACTAGTAAAATTAAAAAAAAAAAAAACAACAAAAAAAAAAACATTTGTTTCACTAAATTAAAAAAAAAGTAAAGATAAATAATTTTATTCATAATACATTAAAAATAATTTGGTTTGAGTAGTGATAAAAACGTTTGAATTAATTAAACAATTATTTATTAGTACGAATAAATTTTAATTTAAACTAATTTTTATTATCAATTTTAATGATTTATTTTTTTATGTTCAAGTGTTACTTATAATTACATTGGAGTAAAACATTATAGTGTTTTATACGTAGAATAATTATCATGTGGGCTGTACGAGTAAGTGTGCTTAACGTTGGTTGGAGTATACGCGGAAAGACAGAATAATGCCAACAAAACAAATATGAAATATTTATTTTTGACGTACATATAGTATAAATATCTCTTAATATTATAAATGTTTCATCGACGTTAATTTATTTGTAATACAATATAAATGTAATATGTTTACGTGATCATGAAACACTGTTTTACTTTGCTGACGTTAATTTCATCGTATACAAAATTTGGGTTCTAATAAATGTACAAAATGTATATCTACTTAAAATATTATATTATATTTAAAGACATAAATAAAAAAGGCATATATTTTGATCAAAAAGGAAATTTAATTTATCTGTAATCATTGGTTCTTTTTTAGAACTGTCAAATAAAGGTTAGGTTATACAACATGCATACAAAAAATAATTATTCGTACTTTTTCTAATTTGATAGGATTCAAGAAAATCAAAGTTAGAATATCTTACATTTTTTTTATAGAGAATCTGTATCAGAATTTCATTAATCTTTCTGTAAGATTTAATAAAATTAGAAAAGTACGTTTTATTTTCAAGTAAAATTCTCCATTTTATTTTATATATTTAGTTGTACTTTTTATTTAAACTGGAGATTAAATATTCATGTATTTAAAAAAAAGGGTTTTTTTCATATAATATTATTTTAATATAATTTAGTGTTTAAAATACCTCACTTTCATGAATACAAAATAAAAACTCAAAGGTGTTGGATGCGCCTCATCTCAAATAAATCCGAGTTAAAGTCAATAAATTAAATAAAATAAAATCCGGAAAATCGTTTTTGAAAAATAAATATTTATTTTGAATGTTTACTTAAACGGAAACAAGCGATTGTATACTGTAAAACAGCTGATCCACTACAAATTTGTTACATTAATACATGTAATCAGTTGATAAAGAAATATAAATATATACATATATATATATATATATATATATATATATTTATTTTGCTTTACAACTGTTTATTTTAAAATAAAAAAATAAAAACGTAGAGAATAAAATTCTACATGCTAAATTAAATAAAATCCGAATATTATATGAAGTTATAAAGAATTTAATAGAAATATTTATATTGGTAGTAGAACATCATCATTTTTGAATTAAAGAAAAGAGGAAATTTCAAAATATGATTAATCATTTTTTAAAACTAAAAAGTGTTTTTTTTTTCAGTTCTATAGTTTAAAAAAAAATAATATTTAAAATACGAATTTAGATATGAAGGTAAATAAATATTATTTCTCTGAATTTTTGGTGAACGCAATCTTTTTTTCTCTTGTGAAGATCAAACGATCTAAATACACGTTTTCTTTCATTCAAAATTTAATTTTTCTCATATTTTTAAGATAATTATGTTCTACGCTATAATTATGAATATATAATATAGTTTAAATGGATATAATCTCTTTTTTCCATAAATCGTTTTATAAAAATCACCTTCTTGTAAATTTTGTACACTTGAGGTAACAGCCACTTATTTCATTTAGCGAACAATAAACATCGACCAACGCTTTTCTAACAAATATTATTGTAAAAAGTAATATTTAAACATTAAAAAACGTTAAAATAACTTCAAAAAAATACATGAACCTTATAAATAATAACGAAAACTTCTACGCGTACATAACCTTTAAATACGAGTATACGAACAACACAGGCTATGATAGTGACAAGTATATATTTAGACATCTATTCTACGAATAGTGGGACATTACTTCTTATAAAATTTCTTCATGTACTAACGATGGAACTGGTTATATGTAGCTCGTAGTATTATTATGACAGAAAAAAAATAACCAGAAATTAAAAAAAAAAAAAAAATATTACGTCAGTAGCACTTTTGACAGTAAATATTTAAAAGTGATATTACACCAAATACCGAAGAGGGATTCATTTTTAATTATTACGTTTGCGTTAAGTTGTTAAGATGGGAAAATCCTCTTTAAGTATATATTTATCATTTTAATTTACATGTTAAAAATTAACAAATACTAATATTTAGAGATTTTTTTAATGAATAAATTTACTGAGCATAGAATTCGAAATTATTTTGATTTAAATTGTTATAATGCAAATAATATTTGAATTTTATTCTGTATTTTTATGCCAAAAAAAAAAAAAACAGAATCTGTTTTTTTTAATAACACAGTGTTAAATATTGAACTTTTAAATTTTAAAAGTTCTTTAAGAACAATTTAAAAAAAAATTCATTACGTGTCTGTATTATCAAAATACGCTTGTTTTCAAACATGATGAAACATATTCATACAATTTTAACTCGTTATTTCTTTTGTATAATTCATAGATATCGTAATTCATAGATATATAATTCATAGATAATTTTTCTTTAAATGCTGGATTTTGGTAAGATTCACTTAGTTACGTAGACGTTAATAAAAGAAAATTTAGACCAATTTAAAAAAAGTTTTAGTTTTAAATAAACAGTAGTAAAAAAAGATAAATTATTAAATAAACATATATTATTATTAAATATGTAAACACGATTCATACCGTTTTCATGTTTGTCATATTCTCTCATAATTGAAATATTTATGAGCGTTTTATTTATCAGATAAATGGCTTTTGAGTCAAAATAATATTTTGACTCGTGATAACGGTGTAGATTACGCTTCTTTGATGTTTAATTTTCCGGAATCAACTTCAATCAAATTCATTGTAACAAAAAATGCAGGGTGAATTTTTTCATACGTAATTTGTCCAAATTAATTTTTTTTTTTAATAATTTTTATTCGAACTAATGAACTAATTAAAACCAACTATTTCATGTAGTAACGTTATGAAAATTTGTTCAAAATCTATTTTTTTTTAGAATTTTAAATTGAATCAACATCGATTACAAATACTGTCGAATTCAAAGATAACGCTATTATTATTTTTTTGATTAACTGTTGGCGTTATTGTTCTTGACTAATTTTAAGATCAGTCTGATTTCATATAGTTCCAAAATATATTTTTGGTAAAAATATTCATTTTTTTATGTTTTATGATATTTAAATACTTTTACACAGAAAAGAGAAAAAACAGAACAGAAAAAAGAAAAAGAATTTTTAATTAATTAATTATTGTATTACATTTTTACTTAATATTTATTAATATGCGAGGATCAGGTCGGCAGTTGTGTTTAAATATTTTTACTCACCATAAAACAGCCAGCACGTATATAAGTGGGCGCCTCCGAAAAAATTGTTTTTTTAGAGGCAGAGCGAAATTTTTATTTTTGAATAAAATTGCACATCTACGCTTCATTTTATATATCTATTTCAGATTTCAGCATTCTATACTATAAATTATTTGTAGTTATAAGATTTATTAGATTACGAAAATTTCGCAGCGTAATTTTACTCATTACAGTCATCTTAATAAGGATTTTCTAAAGATAAATGTATTTAAATATAGCCGTTATTTATTAAAATATAACTTTTACTAGTCCTTAAGATAAAATAACTATTAACGCAACTTTTTTCAAACCCGTTGAAGTTTTTAATGATAAACGATCACATACAATTATTTCGTTTCTCATAATTTTATAAAACGATATCATGAGAAATAATGATATTAAAATGTTATATCAGTCGATCAGTTTTCTTCTAAACACAAATAAAGAAAATAATATTTTATTTAAATTAAAATTTAATCTTTCTTTATAATTGAGTAAATTAATTTAAATTTTAAAGCTATTCAAATTTTCTTAGAATGTACACGTAATAAATCAACAGAATACCAATCGAATGAGTTTTAATTTTTATTCTATCTCTGCTCCCTTTTAGAACAAATGTTCTATTAACGACATATATGGGCAAAATATTATTAAATAAAGCATTATGTTTTTTAAAAAAATAAACAAATAGCCAGGAATATCAATGGAGTACAACAATTTTAAATAGGAGGTCACGAATCCTTTACATAAAGGACGTTAATTATTTTTGTAACTTTTCGATTTTTTTTATTTATTTTTTTTTTATTGATTTTTGAAGGTATACATTTTTGGAATGAGAATTTTTTCCTATGAAAGCTAGTTTAATTGTAGTTACGTAGTTATTAGAATGCACACATAGGCTGTACGTTCAAATAACCTTTGTCGTCTGTGTCCCCGTTCTGCTTTCCAGGGCCCCAAAAAGACAATAGAAAATATTTTTTTTAAATTTATACTTTCTTTACAATTAAATAAATATTTATTTTTTTACTGACAGTTTGTATACTTTTTGAAATAATTTCATTAAGACATGATTGTCCCAGGAAACTTATATTTATTTAAATATATAAAATTAATTTCTAGTTATTTATAGAAATTTTAATAATACTTTTCTAAAAATAGAGACTACTTTAATTAATAAACTCAAATTATAAATCAGAATTGTGAAATTGAAGAAGATATGCTGAGTTGTAATAGTTGGAAAAAAAAGTTTGGTTACGTTTAAATTTGTTGTTTAACTGAATGTTTTGAGTGATTTTATTACAAGACGGAAAGTATTGGGATCTGTAAAAAAAAATTTTTGTAATCCTCAACATTTTCAGGTTTTCACAGCCTAATTAATTCTGAAATCTTAATTGTGAAACTGGTGAGAATATTGAGGGGGGTGTGATCACATTATCTACGTAGAAGATTTGAAGAGTTTGTCTTTTTGTCTTCAGAATTATATGGTATTACTTCATTATAATTTTATGATATATAATTTGATGTTAATGCTGATGTCGAAAATATTTTAGTGCTAAAATTCAAGAAAATTAGTTAGAAAACTTTGGGAAGAATAATTATACCTTTCTCAACATGACAGAAAATCCTTAGCCACGCGCTTAATAACGGTCTATTTAGATCGTTTATCTATATTACTTTTAGCTTATTTTTATCAAGGCATAATATTTCTCTTTTTACTATTTTCATTTCTTGAGAGAAATTTTTCCATTAGGTAGTCGGGTTTTGTAGGTCTGTACTTATCTTAATTGAGAATATAAAATCAAATAAAATCTAAAAAATAAAACCGGCTTAAAAGACTCTCTAAAAATAAAAACCGTTGTATTTAGGCTTATTCTATAATTTTCATATTTTAGAAATCGGTGGTAAATTAAGGGTTATTAAGTTTTTGATTGGTTTTAGTTTGGTATTGACCTCTAGAGATTCACCTAAAGAATCAATGAAAAATTACTTTTTTAATGCTAAGGATTTTTTATCAGTTCTTGTGTTTTTTTTTTGTTTTTTTTTTTTTATTTATTATTATGAAAATGAACAATTGTTATGTCGTCAGTTTTATTGTTTTTTACACTTTTTCGTGATCATAAAAATGATTCTTATACACTTTTTCTATAGTTATTTTTAGATATTTTTTATCAAGATAATTAGTTTTACTGGTGCTTTATCAGTAGAAATGAACACTCTTAGTTTTCTTTGGATGGTTTTGAAAAAAATTAAAATGATTTTGAAAACCTTCCTTATTTTTTTAAAATCTTGTGTAAATAAAGAAATTGTATTGCTTTTATATTTTTGGAATATGATATTTTAATACAAAAACAGGTCATATATAAAATATATACAACACTTAGAGGAAGGATAAAAAAAAATTACTTCTGTGTGTGTGTTTGTATATATATATATATAATAAATAAAAACTAAAAAAAAAGAAACAACTTCTCTATGAGTAGTTCTGTCGGAAAGTAATAGGTTTGCTTACAATATAACTTCTCTCCCTACATATCTTCTATATAAATATATATATTTATGAATTTTTTTAATATATTACATAAAATTATACGATAAAACCTAAACTTTTTCTAATTCTTATATTCTCTTTGTCGGAATAACAATACGGTTGATGATAGAACACTGAACTTGTATAACATTCAGAAGCTATAGAAACGTTTACTGTATCGATTAATTTCCTATCGGGTGATCTAAAACGATCACACGATAAGACAAAATATATTCCAGTAAAGCATTTTTTTAAAACATCATTTAGACTAATCGGCCTACCATTCAATTACCTAATAATGTTTAATAAAATAAATTAATTTTTAAATAACGGCGTGTATTTTTGTGAGGAACTTTTTAAAGGTACCGAAAATTTAATCAATATTTTTATGTTATCTTCCGTATATATTTTCTCTAGTCTTAGAAGAAAAAATTTTAATCACTTTTATAAATAGAATAAATACGTTTTTTATTATTATAATTTACGTTATCTTTTCATTCTTTATCCAGTGAGGTTAAACAGTTTTCTTCTCCGTACATGAGACAATTAATTAAGTTTTACGGCTCATGTAAATAAAAATACATTTTATTAAACTACATAAAAATTATGTTTGTGTTGAAGATTTTAAATTTAATTACAAATTTTTCCGTGCTGAAATTTTAATTAATTAAATAAAATATAATTCAAGCAACGTTCACTTAATATATAATTCTACAACTATACGGATATTTCAACGGATAAATATCAGCTCGCTTAAAGGAAACAGAAACACACACACACACATTCACATATATATAAATATATATATATATATATATATATATATATATATATATATATATATATATATATATATATATATGTACATATGTATAAACAAATAATAGAATGTGTGAGAGTATATACATATATACACTATATGTAACAAAATAAATAAATAAAAAATTAATTAACCAGTAAAGTTAAATAAAAACTGAAAAAGTAAAACGCAACTTTCTTATTATTACGTACTCCTGACGGAAAGTATTAGGTTTGGTTACAATATAATCTACTCTCTCTGAACCCTCCACCTGAACTGACAAATCTAATGGTATTTTATAAACACTAGTAATTTTTTTTTCTTTATATTTGTTATTTTTTATTTCTATTTTTTATTCTTTTTTAACTGCTTTATTTACAACTAAGTACTTGATAACAGACAGTCAAGATACGCATTTAGTTCAAGAATTTTTAATTCTGTAAATGGTTCTCAAGTATTCTCCTAAGTTATTTAATTAGAATAATCGATAAGCAGTAGCTCATTCTATAATAAAGTTTAAATTTTAAATATATTTAAATTTTATTCTTAATTATTTTATTAAATTTTTTAAAATTAATTTTGTTAATGTATATTTTATTATGATAAAATAAGGTTTTCATTAATAAAAGTAGTAATTGCGTTTTTGATAAGTTTTTTTTTATAATTGAGGTTTAATAATTAATATTTTATCTTATCAATTTACGAACGAATTTTTGTAATAAATTCATTTAAACATAACATTTTTAAGTTATATAAACACGTTCAATAAATTATATGCGTATTTATGCTCTCAGTTATTTAAAAAAAATTACACATGGTAATGCAATAATATATTTATTTATCGAATTATTTTTTTGTTTATGACTGATAAGAATTTTAAAAAGATTTTTACGTAAAACAAAAAACTTTATTGTTGAATAATATAACTTTTATTTTTTTAAAGTTTTTAATTAACTTTTCAATACGGGGTAAAACAAAACTTTGCTCGTAGTTGAGTTAACTAAAAAAGTTTACTATTTGATTTCAGAAAAAAATTTTTCTTGTTTTCTCTTAATATTATAAAGTTCATTATTATATTTTTTTACAATATTTAAACAAATATTCTTGCTTTGATTACCAAAATTATATTCTTTGTTGCCCTTTTAAATTGGCTCATTATTATTATTATTATTATTTAGTCATTAAAATTTCTGATTATTCTGAAGAAAAATTATGTCGTATGATATTTTATAACGTTATTTATTATTTCATTATAAAGTACTATCGGTACTATATACTAATAGAAATCCACAATCATTTAAAAAACAAAAAACAAAACAAATCTAGTTCATTAAAAAAAAGATAGAATTTTTTATTTATATTTGTAAAATAAGCATTTTTACATTTTGAGTTTCAAAAATATGAACGTCTTAATCATTTTTTAATATTTCATGGTGTTTATATATTTTTGAAATAAATCGTTTCCTAGTAATTTAAAAAACATAATTTTTTTCAAAATGTTATTTAAAAATTTCTTTTTCATTTACTCCAAACAGAATTATTATACAACATTTATATAAATTTTACTTTACAAAAGTAAGAATTGTGAATATTATTTTAAATACTCGCTCCATATAAAATTTATGTAGTATAAATTTATGAGTTCACTTATCATAAATTACTTATAATTTATAATATTTAACTTATGAAAATATTTCATGAATACATTTCTCTTATTTTTAACATTTTGTTACCTTAGAGTTGGGGGTTCTGGCTATTTCAGAGTATGAACAAGATCGGGTGAATACTTTCAGAATACGCCAGCATATTCAAGGAGTAGACAAGTTTATTCCTTTAGGAACCCTTGCCTATTCTCGACTGAGGAAAAACAATTTTTATATCAGCTCGTATTTAATTTGCTCAACGGAAAGGCCTTGATCAAATGAAATTGTTTCTAATATATAGAATATGTTGCTCTGATCTGGGTAAAAATGTCTGAGATTTGGGGTGGGACTGATTTCCAAAATCGGAAGGGGATCTTGAGATAACCTCTGTGAGGGATTGTTTCGTGTTGCAGTTCATCCGCCGATAGATTATCCTATTCTAACATCTACCGCTTTTCCTGATCTTTGATTAGATTCCCCCCGGTTTGGGTTCTGTAGATGTAGATCAGATTCCGATAGCTCAACCCTGAAAACGGCGGGAAATGTGTAGCCAGTATATTCTTAGCGCGATCCGGGGAGGTGGGTATCAGTAGACCGATCCTAGGATCCCTATTTCCTATCTTGTGTGGTGCCTGCACAGCGATGATTGAAAAAAATATCGGTAAAGACTAGTCTTCTAAAATATAAATACGATATTTTTTGCTAGAATAAATCTTAGTAAAGTATTTTTTATCCGACGATTAATAAAGAGAGTTTGAATTTATTACGAAATAATTAATTCAGTATTAAAATAAATAAAAGTGAAAAAATTAACTTTTTATTTGTATATTTTTCTTTTGTGTCTTTGAGTTTTATGAAAAAAGTCATTTATATTTTTGTTCTTCACGTAACAAGAGCTGAAAAATCTATTTGACGGAAATCATGAGTGATCTAATGATAAAAATGATATTACATATTTACATATGGCACTTCATCCTTTTGGAAAAAAACTAGTTTATTTTTCTAATCTAATCTTTCCGTATTAATTTAAATAACAAAATGAAAAATATGAAAATAATGAGTTTTAAAATTTATAAAATATTTTTAGGTTTTCTCTTACTTTTATATAAGAGAAAGTTTAAGTACTTTTCTTTTCTATTTAGCGATTTATTTTAATATGAACAAAAACAATATAAATACGTTATATTGCTGTTGTGTACATGTCACATGAAACTGATAGTTTGTTTTAAATTAAAATGAGAATGAAAATAGCATGTTGTGATAAAAAGATTATTAAAAAGGCAAAAACAATTATTTAACATACAATATTTATCGGGATTACGTTAAAAAAAATGCAAGTTGTAAATTTACTTATGTATATAAAAAATTTAGTAGTTTAAAACAAATATTTTCAAAATAAAAAAATCAATAGAAAAATTTGATCCATCAAATGTTGTTTATAGTGTACACTTTGGAAATCGTGGCGGTAAATCTATTAGTAAACAAATGTCCCAGTAAAGAAAAAAGTTTATAAGCTTAAAAAAAAATCAGAAAACAAGATCGTGGATTTAGGAAATCTTAGAAAAACAACATGGATTCGACTATAATAATGTGAAATTTTACAAATTTAAACTAAACAGACTACTCAAAGTACATTCCTGATAATGAATGATTCATATAAATCTATAAATAATAGAACTGATTTCATGGGTTCATATAAAACGGTAATTTTTTTTTGGTGATGAAATTCGTACAATCTGAAAATGAAAAATTCTGTTCTCATTCGGTTTTTATAAAAATCTTTTTTAAAGAATTAGACAAAAATAAATAAATACATTATTATTGTTGTAATTAAGTTAAAGTTATTATTTCATTTTAATATAATACTGTATAATTTTATTAATATTGTATGAAGATTTGTAAAAAACAATATAATTATTAATAAATTTCAGTAGTGGAAGAAAGTAGATAGAACCAATCGGATTTAAACAGGTTTTTTAGACTGGTGTAAACAGTACTTCGTACTGCTTAGTATGTTTAAGTATATTAGCATTTAAAAAAAAGTGTAGTAATATAAGCAAAAAGTAGGACAGATTATTTATTTATATAATTGTTTAATATAATGTTGGTAAGTTTATAATTCAACGATTGAGAAGTGATAATATTATTGATATATACATATATTTATATTTTGTGTATGTGTAATTCATGATATGAGTCCAATAGGGAATACATTATAAAATTTATATATATGATATGCATGTGTGTTTATAAGCATATATACATGTAGATAGACCTTTATATAAATTCTTGGTGCAGCGTTTTCAGGGATTTCTTAGGAAAGTTGTTTTATAGTTTGTAGATGGAGAATCCCCTTTGTCATTTTTACTGCATGTTTCTGAATACTGAAATACTGAATTCAAAATCCTTCTCGTAATTCTTGATGAAACTATGCTTCAAAACAATATGATAAGTAGAATATATATAATAGGGTTAAAATAGCAGAATAAGCTGTTTTACGTAATTTTCCCAGAAGTACATTTTCTAGTGTCCTTTAAGACTAAAGTGGATTTATATTTTCATTTTATAATTAACAATCTATACAAACATGTACTAGATAAAGGCAATAATATATACTTATATTATTTAATATATTTTTTATTTTATCATATTTTCTAATGCTTTACTATAAATACCGTAATTTAGTAATAATATAATACAAATCTATTGAACGAACAAAAGTTAGATCCTTCTTAGACTCAGCTACTTGCCATTTCATCTAATAATTTGTGTTTTGCAGGGTTATTTAAATAAATATAAAATTTTTTTATATAAATTTCTAAGAACAAGCATAAATTTAAGTTAAAAGCCACATCTTTTTGATCCGATGCTTCATACGGCTGTTACTTATAAAAATGGCAAAATATCTCAAAATTTCAATACGTTTCGTTGATGTTCCCATTCAAATATTTAATCGTCTACCGTAAGTGATAATAGAATCCGTTTTGAAATAAAAAAAATTTAAATGATTTCTGAATAAATTTTTTAACGTCTGTGGGGTTATTTAACTTGTATATTGAAAAAATTTATACGAGATAGTTTTCTTGAATAAGCATCTTTTATTTAACAGAGAATATGTAATTGATTGTTCGAACATTATGAAAAAGATTTTTTTTTTAATATCCAGCAAAGAAATTTAATTTTTTTTAGATTCACCGTGAATTAACAGTTTGAGATTTCTGAAAGAAGCGATATTTTAAAAAAATGTTTATTTCCATATATGAATTAATTTTTGTCGGTTTACCTGAGCTTAGAATCCAATTTTATCATGATTTTTGATGTTTCTTTTTTTGGATTAAATCAAAATTGAGTTGAAATCTTGAAGTGCTAAAAATAGTTTGATGCAATTTACATTTTTTTTTAATTCGCACAAATTTTGGAGGAGGATTTATGAGATGAAGGTGTAGCATGGGGAAATGCTTACGTGCTACTGTATAGTTTTCTGCGAAAAAACATTTGAGGCTATTTATCTTTCAATAAAAATCTCTTTCATAAATCTTAAAATGCATATCAGATAACAAATGGAATAATCGAGAAGTTCATTCTTTGTAAAACTATTACTATCCGATTAAATATTATTTATAGTCGAGTTTTACTACAGATATCACGGAAATAGACTCTAAAATTGTCATAAAGTATTCTTTAAACTATAGGTTAAGTTTTTACCGTTTGTTGATTGCTTAAACATTTTTCCTGGTACTATATTTAGAGGTTTTTGAGATGAATACGAAAACAGAGCCTGTTTTCAGAGCTTTTATCCTGAAGGTCTTAATTTAGCACATTTTTTTCAAATTTTGACTCATGATCATCATAGTTTTCATATCAATCGACTGAATCTCAAATCACTTGATATTTTATGCTTTGGAGTAAATATTTTTCTTACTACGGTAAAGAGGTGATAAAGACGTATGTATTCGCTATGAAAAACCGTAGAGCTGCGTATCACACACCGGAGTACTTTTATTAGAAATTAAATATTATTATTCGGTAGACGTGACAGTGAAAAACGGTCAGCTCCTTTGCCGGGGTCATTTCGGGTAACCAACTATTTATCATTCATGCAATGAATTTGTTTACGTTTATACCTGAAAAATCTTTTCAAAGATACTTACTTAAAAATCGTTAAAGGAAATCAACAAACACAAAAATACCGGACTAAAATTTTACGTATTTTATGAAAATATGGCAGTCCGTTTTCAATATATTTTACTTCAAACTAGATCACATAAAATATTTAATCAAATATTAATGCAAAAAACTTTAATGTTGATTTGTCTTCACATGGAATGTGTTTTCTACATGTGTTTGAGTGTTGCGGGTGTATGTCTACACATAGGTGAGCAAATAAACTTACTCACTAGTAATTTAGTCAGACTTTTTACTAGCACGATCGCTTATTATTAAGGACACTAATCATGGCATAATTTTTATATCGGTGGAACAAATAAAAAAAAGAAAAAAGAGTGATCAACTAATTAATTCTGTCATTAAAATCTCCATCACTTCCTGCATTTACCCAATGACCACGCTGGAATACTCATGATATACTCTTTACTCGTCCTTATCACACGCTTACTGTTGTCGCTGTCACCGCAACCGCGTCGAACTCGAACTTGCGAAACCATTTACTGTTATCGCTTGTTATCACGACTGCGCTGAACACAGCCTAGCAGAATTGTAAACTATCTCCGCTGGTACCTGATTGTATTTATGGCCTGCAGAACCTGTATCCCCCTCATCCCTTTACTTGTTGAAGCGTAATAATTTTCATCATCTGCACCCATACGTTTTTTATAAATTCTTATTCCGGGCCGGTAACCCTTCTGGTCGATCAAAAGCTTTTGGAGGTGCCATTGGCTAAATTACAAAGAACAGATTGTTAAATGGACGTGTTACTCTGAGAAAAGAATCCCTTTTAGTTCCTTCTAGATTCTTCTTTTCATTACTATTTTCTCTTTCTTTCTTCTTAATTGAAAGAAATCCGTTTTACTGCTCCTGTTACAATGTACAGGTCAGTAATAACCTAAAAATCACGAATCTACAAATGCGGCTGTTTGTTTCGTCTATACACTTCTGCTCTATACATATATATGTATGGAGCTGAAATGCATAGTCTGTAAACAAGCAGCTGTAGTTGTAATTTTTAGGTGTGTTTAGTAAATATTAAGAGTAAATTCTCTTTAAATTGTTTATAAATCTTAACTAATATTACAGGACTGAGTTTCAGATTTATGACTTTAAATTATTTTTAAAATAAATTTAAATTTAAAATTTATAAGTTTTATTGTAAGTAGTAATTGAATACTAAACGACAAAACAGGCTGGAATTTAATAAGTAAACTAAATTCCTTTATTTGAATCTGACAGCAGCAGTACAACTTTTCGCGACAAATAACAGAATTTTTTGTTTTTCATTTCATCCAATACAATTCCATTAATAACACTACGTATAATTTTTTTTTTAATATAGATGTTTTTAATAGTCTGTATTCTTTTAAAATCGTTGTAATAGATATAAAAAATAATATTATTGCGAAATATTGCAATTTGTAATTAAATAATCATCAATTTGACTGAATACTGATAAAACAATTCTATCTATTGCTAGTCTACCGCGTTCAATACCGGTTAGGATATAACCTGATTATAAAATACACGTAGTAAAACCTATTTGTACTCTATCATTCTTTATATAACTAACTACTCGTATCTCCCTCTAAAACAACGGAAAGAGATACACTGTTACTGGATAAACAGTATGCTTTAACAGAGTGAGTATTATAGTTAATTACATTAGAGATGTACTAGCTGGCACGCGTAGATGTGTAATGAATACTACCTTCCGCATCAGATTTAACTAGCTCCTGGAAAGAGAGAGAGAGAGAGAGAGAAGAGAAAGAGTACGTGTTATAGCAATTGTTCTATATTTTATTGGATATTTTAAGTTGTTTTCTCTCTTAAGTATCCTGACCTTAATTGTTGCATGACGTAATTAATCTGTTTATAGTAGTAGGAGGGTAATAAATTTAATGAAAATTTTTTTCTAATAAATTATCTAAGATTTTATATTAAGATCGATCAGACACCCATTAGTAATTCTATACGCATAATCCTTTCTCTCTCAAGCTCTTACCGACTTGATAGTTATTTACCCAAGTTTTTCTGTTATGAAACGAATTTTACCAGTATATTTTCAGTCACGTCTGAACCAAATAAACAAGATGTTTTACTTTTTTCTAGTAGGTTTATATGAGTGAGCACGTCTGTTGATGTAAACGTGTGCAGTGGCGTTCATAAGGGTTATTAAGGCTTTTTTTTGCAGTCATTATCGGTCGGCTGGTTTAGTGCTTCTGTTTATTCCTTTCTGTTTTGTGTTTTACCTTGACATAATAAATACATTCTAAACTTTAAATTTATCTGTTTAATATATTCTGATCTATGTTTTCACTAGTTTTTATTTTCTCGATACCACCAAATTAATTAGATCCGGACGTCTTAATATATATATCAACTCTTTGACCTAGTTCAACTGTTTAAAAGATTCTGCTACAAAATCTCTCCTCCCCTATTTTTCTCAAGATTCTTTAATTTCCTGTTTGATCTGCACGTTAATTTTCAACATCTGTAACATTACATTTTAAAGGCCTCTCATCTTTTTTTTTAGCTTTTCCCTTTTGCTCATGTTTCTCTACTATAAAATACTAAATATTAGCCTCAATTTATTTTTAATTCTTTGATATATGTGAGATATTATACGAAATATGATTGATTTGCGTGAAATAGACTTCCTTTCTTCATAAAATCTCTCCTTGCATGTGCCAGTTTGTTTTAATGTGTACCTTTGTCTATCGTTTGTAATTTTAGTTCCTAAATAACAAAATTCTACAACTTTTGGTACATTATGATCTTTCATATTAATATTTAATTCCTCATTATTCTCCTTTCTGTCATTTTTAATTATCTTTAATTTATTTTCAAACTGAATTCTTCCTTGCTATAAAAACAAGCCATTCTGTTTCTTGTGACTTATTTTTGGTTTACAACAGCAATATAATAAACGGATTCTATCATCATTATTTTCTTTACTTTGACTGTTACTCTTCTCTCAAATTTTCCTTCGATTCTTGTTTTTCTTCTTCTATACACAAGTTGGAAAGCAATGAAGGAACGGAGTACATTTTTATCTCGCTCCTTTCTTTGTCAGAACTCGTTTTTCTTCAGCTACTCTTATAATTGCCGCTAGATTCTCGTAAAAATTATTAATAATAAAAACAGCGGTGATATGTTTTAGGAGCAAGCAACTCAGATTTTAAATCTTCAGTTACCAACATTCAATTAGATTTGGGTTCTCATTTATAGAATTCTACATATGAAGAAAATGTCTGTTGGATAGGGAGGATATTTCGAATAAAAACCGAAATGCATTTTTAAATGTTACAGTTACCATCTTTGAAAGATAAAATGTTATCTGAGTATTTCGTATGAGTTACATAAGTTTAAAATTTTGTATGTTGATTCAGAATAATAAAATAATCTTAAATTATTGTTGATAAAGCACTTTTGAAAATATTTTTGCTAGATGAAAAATATAGTTAAAATATTTATAAATTATTTTGAAGAAAATTAAAAAAAAAACATATCATTCGTGTTTCAAATAAATTATCTTTTCTAGTGAAAAAAATTTCTGAATGCTCGAAATTTTTCGGCAAAATTGTAATAGGCTTAAACTGATTTTTTTTCTTTTGATTAATATGAAGTTGTATTGTTTTGTACAGTGAATTTTTTTATTTACCACTTTTCACAATCAAATAAAGAATATGTAACCTGTACACTCATCATACATATATGTACAGGTAAACCTATCAATAGATAGGTTCTACTACACAGAACATTTTTGCTCGTTAAAACTTATATCAACAAATTAACCCTTATTATTGTTGTGCTGTTATGAAAAATGTAAAATGCTTTCGAAAGTATTAATTTCGCTTGTATTTCATTTAAAACTTGAATTTAAATAAGTATAGAGATCTGTGCCGCATTTCTTCCCTACTCCTAATTTTAATGACCAATACGTTGGGTATGAACTCACTTATTTGGATTCACGAAATTTTCCAAACGATGTACTTTTAACGACAAAATACAATTCATCGACCACATTCATACCATTATATGTACGCTGATCGCAAAAGAGCAGAATTTTTGTGTCGGATTATATGCTCTTCTAAAACGCGTTATAACGTATTTTCAGAGCGATCACAGAATACAAACTAATTAGTTGCTTGGCTCATTTATCTTGCTGAAAACCTTTTATTCAGGTAAATTCGACTAATGTTACAGCCGATAAATATTATATCTCCATTTTGAGGAAGATGATTCGGCATTTTAAACAGCTTTTCCAAGAACTTTTATTTTTAAAAGAAGTCATTCAAATGGTTGCAGAATATTTAAAAGGGATTGACAATTCTACAATAGTAGTTAAGAAAAAATTGTCGCTGGATGGTTTGTTACTGCCTAACTTTAAAATGGCTAAAACTGTTCCGTTGCGCTTCTTAGGTAAATGTAAAATTTCTAATCGCGTGAATAGAATTCCCATTAACGATAAAAATTTTATTTCTATTGCTCACAAAGCGTAATTTCTGGATATTTTATCGTATGACAAATTTTCTTAGGAAGATGAAATTGATTTCCTTCGTAACAAAATATCAAATCGTACTGTTCCGGTTAAAACGCGTTAATAAACTGCTAAGCTTGACAAGCTTAGTGTATATATTATGCTTACGCTTATTTCTTTAAAGTATAATGTCATCTGTTGAAGCTCCCTCAAAGTCAGATTGAGTTTTTAATATATAAAAATGGGCTATCAAATCATTGTTAGGGTCCCATATGTATGAATCGTGTAGACCGATATTTATAAAATGAAATAACTTAACTTATTCATATGTTATATTTATGAATGTGGAATCTTTACTAAAATAAATCATCACTAATTCTTAAAAAATAACAGTATCCAAGTCTATCAAACCATGCAAAAGAACTGTTTTCGTATAACTTAAAAAAATACTTCGGCTATAAAATAAATACTGCTAAAAATTTCTCGAAAAGGCCTTATTAAACTTCTGTTTCCATTTATAATAGATTACCGAACTATTTTAAAAAATCCTCCCACCGATTATTTAAAATATAATAAAAAGTTTTCTATTACGAAAACAATATTGCTCTATTGATGAATTTTTAAATAATACCGAAAAATTTACAAATTAAACATTTTAAAATAACCTAAATTTCTTGCTTCCTGTTCAACGTGAATTTAAATATTTCTCAAATAATTTTCAACAACACCCTCTGAATTTCGAATTATTTTGTGGTTATTTTTTATATTTAATATTGGAATGTACTTATTTTAGCATTTTTAATGGATTATGTTTTATTAATATGGACTTTAATCACACCTACGTATTTTTTGTCTTATAATTAATTGTACGCATTCCTGACGTGATCTACGTTATGTATTATTATGTACCGATTAGAATTAAATATCTATTTATTTATTCTTTCGTAAATAGATTTTCTAGTCGGAAAAAAATACCGACAGACATATTCAGTTATTTAATGCAAAAGTTTGTGGACGCTAATTGTTTGGATAACGCGGGTATGAAGAATATGATTTTTTCAAAAGGCATTTTAACGCTGACCAGCCGCTTTTTCACCGTAATTTCGCTTTAATTTACTGTACCTGTAGCCAGATATATTACAATACCATCGGTCGTAATGCGCAATAATGAAATACTGAAGAGTTTTTATTGCACAATTCTTCATTATTGTCTTTTCTTACAAAACACTCTTTATATAATATGCCGTGTCACTGGAATATGTATATAATCATTAATTTTGCATACTAAATTAAAAAATTACATGACCAATAATTGGCTTAATGTTAACCACAACTGGATTAAAACGAACTTATCGAGAAAATATTTAGGTCGGTTCCCAAATCAGACATAAATAAAGGTTTCTGTTTTTTTTTCGGGTTAAATAAGAGTATAACTTCAAAAATTGTTAAAACTGCACTTATATATGTTATTTATATTGAAAACACCGATTTTGAAATCGGTGTTTTCAATATAAATAACATATATAAGTGCAGTTTTACTGATAGTTAAAAACTAAAGCTTAAGATTGTTTAATGGTAGGGACCCCAGACCTTCTGTAAATCAGAAAAATATTAAAATAGAGATTTATTTGGATATTACGAAGTTTCAAAGAATTAATAGTTCACAAAAGTGAAATTCGGCAAAGATATCTCAAATTAGTTACAACAGTAAAAAAATTATTCTTTAAATTCGGTTATCCGTAAAGTAAAATTATTATTGAAGAAATGGTGAAGCCGTCTAGAAGACTGAGAATGTAATAACCTTTGATGAGAAGGTTTTATATTTTTATAAAAGATCAGATTTGTATAAAGAAGAAGATGACAAGCACCGAGAAAGATTAAAGAAACACGGGAAAAAATCTAAAAAAAAAACGTTTAACGAAAAAAAATTGAGATAAAATGTTTTGAAAGGCTTTTAGCTATCGACGATTCTAAACACAGAATACATCTTTTAATAATCAGCATACAATTTTGTTTGATATTTAGTTGAATGGAGAAATATAAATAAAGTTTATTTCTTTTCTTTTTTTGTTTTCTATTCAATACTATTCTTCGTAAAAAAATATAAATAAGCATTATATTTTATTTTATCTTGTACCGATACAATCTCCTATTTAAAATAATTGTGAACGCTTTGAAAGTATTTATGGGTTTTAAAAAAATTTACAACAATAAAAATTCGCTGTCTCGATTTAAGATACCACTTTACTCCGTCCTGGTGTCTATGCTTTAAATTATAGGTCATAGACCTTTGGCTCACTCCCGCCTTAGGCTGCAATTGTTTTCATAGTAAAAATCACTTGTGATATACATTTTAGGTTTTAGGTAAATAATATTTAACGATAAATTTTTTACTATTTAATTATAATCATTCTTAATGTGCTATTTGAATGTTAAGTTTTGTTTATACTGTAATTTGTAGGTTAATAATAAAAATAAATAAACGTCAGAGTAGATTAATGGTGATAAAAGACACGTTATTTATTTATTACTTATTTATCGTTTATTTTGTTAAAGATGATCCAGTGGAGAATATAAAAAATTGTGCAGTAATTAAAAATTTATTACTAATGTAAAAAATGTAATTTTGAAATCAAACGTAAAAATATTTTAGTAAATATATGAAGTAATAACCAAGAGATGAAAGAAGTAGTACCCTTCAGAAACGTAATTTTATTCTGATTTAATTTTTCAACATAATTTTGATACACCAATTGAATTTTCGATGATTTTTATCTTTTGTAGCAGCCATCTCTTTCATTAGAACAGTAAAAAATGTGACAATAAAGATGTAATACTTTCCTGGCAATGGCTATTTTTTCTTATATAATGGAGAAATTATTCATGAAAAAAGTTACCTAAGCTTTTTTCCGGGTTGGAGTAATTTATGATGAAGTTAAATTGTAAAATTATCATTATATATTTAAATAAACCAAAAAAGTTTTAAAAATTTTAAAAAATTCTTTTTTTTTTGTATTTTTTCTTCTCCCTCAACACCAAAATTATCTCCCAAGAAATTGCTTAGATTTTCCTGTTTACTATGATAAATGGAAGAGTCTAAAAAAATCCAATAAAAAATGTACAACCAATAAAAATTTACCTAAGGTTTATTTTTTTGGTGGTGGAGGTGAATTATGATGAAATTTTATTGTAATTAAAAATGTATTATTTAAACATTTTTTATACTATTAAAAGTTTAATCATAATTTTTTTTTTTAAATTCAAAAATCGATATTTTTAACTTTTTATCAGCTCCCCACGCTAATATTGCCCCCAAAGTATTTCTATTGGGTCGCTTTTATTACTACTCTGCCTAGGAAGACATTACAACAAAAAAACGATTAAAAAATATGCAATAAAATAAAAAGATAGCTTTTTTAGATTTTCGGAAAGGAGGAATTCTAGGGCTAATTTAAAAAAAAAATGGTAAGATAAGCATGAACGCATGTACTGAGCTTAAGATAAAGTGGGGTTATGTTTGCAAAATTTTGAGAAAATTGACCCCCAAAAACCCATCATCCTCTGGAGATAGATCCTAAAATTTTACCAACAGATTGCCTCATATACACGAGTCTGTACAAAATTTCATCAAAATCGATTTTTTCAGCCAGAAATTATTAAGCGTCAAACACGCCAACGCACTTATATACGTAGGCACGTTTGAAAATTACCCCCTATTTTTTGTTTTTTGAGGTCCTGGGTCATAAAACGTCAAGAAATAGAAAAAACACAAAAAGTAAAAAAAAAAAAAAGACGTCATAACTCTAGAACTATGATACCAGAAAAGTAAAAAGGAGTTCGCATAACAGAGATGATTATGTATTAGGTTTGGAGGTGATTGATAGAGGTGAACAGAGGTGATGACATACCAGAGATGGTTTATAACAAAATGGTAAAGCAATGCAGATGGTTTCAGAAAGGATTAAACCCAATTCTGATAATAAGTACTCAAACTATTTTTGCATACAATCTGACTTAAATTACAAATACAAGGGCTGTGTTTAGGTTTTTACAAAAACAATGAAAGAAAATAAGATTTTTGGTACAAATCGTTTTATTGTTTCGAAAAATATTCGCCTTTAAGATTTATACATTTGTATGGGTTCAAATCAATTCTCGAAACATTTTTTCGAAGTTGGTACCTCAAAAACATGGTTTTGAAAGGATTCAACAGCTTCTTGAGATGATGAAAATGGCTGTTCACGTATTTTTTTTTTTGACATTCGGGATGAAAAAGAAGACATTAGGCGATAAATCAGACGAATACGGGCAGTGAGACATTAATTCAGTGTTTTTCTCCGTCAAATAATTAATTGTTTGACGTGGTGTGTGACAGCTGGCATTGTGATGAAGAAAAATGATGCAACGTTTTCGGTTGTTTTTCCTGATTTCATTGATGACTTCTGGCAAACAGATTTTTATATACCATTAACTGTATACAGCTTTAACTGTTCTTTGATCCACTAAAGCAGTCGTAGCAACTTATGTAGTGTAACCGGAGAAACAAGCGATCAGTTTCTTGGAAGTAATTCACGAAAGAACCCACTTTTGTTGGATTCAGTTCATTTTGAAACACTCAGACAGTTGATTGTCGCTTAGTTTCCCGCCCGCAGAAATATATCCAAGTTTCGTCTCCTGTTACAATGTTTTATACGGATTTTGCTTTCCCTCGGTCAAATTTTTTGAGGATTTCCTTACGTCGATTGACACGAGCCTGTTTTTAAGCTTCGGTCAAATTATGTGGAATCCATCGGGAACATACCTTTTTCTCAGTTAAATGTTCATGCAAAATCGAATGTACTGTAGTCTTCGATATGCCTAAGGATGCCTCTACCTCACAGTGAGTCACATGTCGATCCTTTTCAATCGTATTGCGTACAGCATCGGTGGTTTTTGAAACGACAACCGATTGTGGTCCACCTTCACAAAATACATCGCTGACGAAGGCACGATCACGACGAAATTTTGCAAAACAATTGTAAATTGTCTTTTCTGATGGTGATTAATTACCAAATGTTGAACGAAGCGATTCGAGGCATTGTTGTTAGTTAAGCTCTTACTAAAATCGTAAAAAATCATCCAACGAAAACCTTCATATGAAATTTCCATTTTTTTCACAAAATCTTTTTTTTAAACTCTCACTGTAAACAAACTACACGGCCAATTTTTTAGCTGCCATTGTTTTAACCAAAAAAAAGTCAAATTTTACAAGTAATTTCACATCCTAATATCACCATCTAGTGGTCTTTTTAAAAACTTATAAGGTGACCTCTGTATTCTCATATCGCGCGCGCGTCCACACACACACACACACACACTTTTAATTTCAAAATATATTATAAAGTGATTTTCTTTAACCCGAATGCAGGTTTTTATTCGTTTCAGTTTTTACACCCATTTTTCTCTATGACGATTATTCACTAATGTTAATAATCTCATTCTCAAAGTTATCTTTCTGTTTATCAAATGTGTGAGAATTTTTCTTATAAGTTACATTTTTTTTATATCTTCAAGTGATCCCAATCCAAAACTTTTCATCAACAAAAGATTAAAACTGACGATAATAACGTAAACATTTATCATAGCACTCTATGTTTTTCATTGTAAGTGGTAAATAAAATTTTTTTTTTCGATTTGAAAAGAGTAGTTTTTGACTATAATCTATAAAGATAACTTTCTAAGAGATTTTTTTGAATTAAACGCTAATTCACGTCTTCAAAAATTACAGCGTTTACCATGATAATCAATTCGGGATCATTTGTTATTGTACACTTCCAGTCACGCTAAATTTCTGTGTCAACAATTTCTGTTTCTTTGCAACATGTCACTTTGCAAGTGATTTATTGGGGACATGTCACTTGCAAAGTGACATGCTGGGAAGAGAGGAAATTCATATCTTTTAATGATTTATACTCCAAGTATGTCTCTACAATAAAATAAGCTTTATTTAAAAAAAAAAAATGTAATACAACAGAAAGGACAGAATAGTTAAGAGACAGTAGTCTCTTCAAGATAACTTTCTCTGACAGCTGTTTTGTTACATTCTATCGCTATGTATATAGAATACAGCTTCTTTCATTTGAATTTAATATCAGAATAAGAACAGAGTTATATATGTATTTTAATCCTTGACTGAACCTAATCCTGGCCAGTGGACTACTCCTTAATCAAAACGTGCATAATATCCTCCTAAAATCCTTTAGCAGACTCAATCTCCCAAGATTTCACACCGTATAGTTTTTTTAATATATTTTTAATTTTTACGGTGAGGAATAAATGTCTTCTTTAATAGTCTGGGCGTAACCATTTATTGTTTTAATGATTTTCATTTTTTTAAAATATTATTAAAAAAAATTCATGAAATAGATGCATAAATTTTTTATTTTACATTGCTATATACGAGATGTTATGTCTAAAGTAAAAACCGTTTCATTGTAAAACATTTATCTGAAAACTTCATAAATATTTTTATTTCTCTTAAACTACACACCTTATACTACTTCTCTATATAATCACCACATAAATTAAGACATTTATCGTAGCGATACACCAGCTTCAATATACCCTCGTCGTATTCTTCTTCCGCCAGTCCATTTAGCCACTGATTCACATTTTTAAGTTCATCGTTACCCGTGAATTGCTTACCACTCAAAAATTCTTTCAATTTCCAAACAAACGGTAATCAGAAGGAGCTAAGTCCGGACTGTATAGTTGTGATCGTAAATTTCCCATCCAAATGTAAATCACATTTCGGACCCGCAACATGTAGACGTGCATTATAATGCAGCAGGACGACGGCATCCGTCAGCTGCCCACGTCGCCGATTTTGAATGGCGCGCCGTTACTTACAAAGTTTCGCAATAGGCTTCTGCATTTATAGTTGTTTCACGTGGCATGAAATCAATCAGCAGTATGCCAAACCGATCCCAAAAGCCCGTGGTCATCAGGTTGCGTCCAAATGGCTGTGGCTTTACCTCTGTCGGTCTGGTTGGTGATTGAGGATGATGCCGTTCATTTGACTGCCGTTTTATCTTTGGCGTATAACACGAAATCCATGTTTCATCGCCGGTAACAATTGAATTAAGGAATGCATTACCTTTTTCTGTGTAGCGCATCAAAAATTCCAAACCAGATCCCATTCGGGTTTTTTTGTGACTTTCCGTTAACACGTGCGGCACCCAACGTGCACAAACCTTTCTGAAGCTTTAAGGCCTCGGTGAATATCGAGGGCCTCCCTGAACGTTCTTCATCGTGCACTTTAATTCTGTTGTTTCTAAATCTTTCCCACCATTTTCGGACGTTTCTTTCATCCATAACATTATCACCGTTCATAGCAATCAACTTTCTATGAATTTCAGCCGACTTAACGTTTTGATGGTTTATAACTCAACGTATTTCACAGTCGGCGGCAACATCGATTTTCCTATTCATTTTATAACGTAGTAACTCACACATAATCAAAGATACTACAACACGACAACTTACAAGACAACAAGGGAGTATGTACATTACTTTCTTTTTCCTGTTTAGCCTCCGGTAATTACCGTTCAGATAATACTTCAGAGGATGAATGAGGATGATATGTATGAGTATAATTGAAGTGTAGTCTTGTACAGTCTCAGTTCGACCATTCCTGAGAGTTGTGGTTAATTGAAACCCAACTACCAAAGAACACCGGTATCCACGATCTAATATTCAAATCCGTGTAAAAATAACTGAATTTAATAGGACTTGAACGCTGGAAGTCTCGACTTCCAAATCAGCTGATTTGGGAAGACGCGTTCATCACTAGACCAACCCGGTGGGTAGTATGTACATTACTACCTTGGCCATGAACGACACAAGTTCGCCAACCTTAAGAAGAGAAATTACCCTGCGGTCTTTACTTTAGAAATATCCCTCGTATAAAATAAAAATGCCTTTATTTACATTTGATATTGGAATAAAGAGTAGCCGTTACAGAGCTATGTAACGACAATCATGCTTTTAATTTTCTTATTGTTGACCGGTTGATTGTGTTATCCGATGTTAAATAGTGTTATTTAAAATCCTATCGGTTGACACATCCGTATTATTGTACCAGTTCTATAGATATCAAGAGAAAAATGTAATCCTTTTTATAAAATGAGTGAAAGAAAAACGTCTAATAAGATCTACTTTAGCCATTCTGTATATAATTTGATACGTATAAATACGTTTTGACTTGCATTAATTTTGAAAATTTATAAAAGATATCGTAAGGTTGTTGGATTTTTTCTTTTAATATTGCAAATAAAAGATATCAGAAGTAATTCTACACTTTATCCATTCACCGTTTACTAAATATAGGAAATGATTGTTCTTTCGAGATTTTTGACATACATCTAACAGTTTAATTTAAACGGTTTTTTGATATTTCTTTCTGCAGTCCATTTCTTTCCTCGAATTTTGCCTTTTGTACCCTTAATTATAAAGTTTTATGATTAATGAGACAATAGATTTGAAGTTTTATTGATTAATGAAACATAGATTATGACAAATTACAACTAACTTGTAGTTGCAGACTATGAAGTAAGAACAGTGATCCATTTTTTGGACTTTCAAACCCAGTTTTCTTATCACACAGAACATTTAATTCTTTTTACAGTGACACTAAAATAAATGAAAAAGTGTAAAAAAATGGGATAGAATATTTTAAACACATTCCGAAGAGGGTTCCAAGCAATAAACGATATTATATCGTTTATACCTCTTTCCATAAACGATGCAAAGAGGTGTGTTAATAATGAAACCAAAAAAAGGGAAAAATATCTTCCAGTGACAGTTCAAAATCTCAAAGATGATCTCGGGTTTGGAAATGATTTTTTCGAATATTTCTAGAGCAGTTCTTGGTATCGTTCAAAGAAATTTAACCAACAAGTTTGTACACATTAGGTATAGTGAAATTTAAAGGCATACTACAGATAAATGCAAATAGATTCCGGAATAGAATTTTGGAGTTAAATTGAAAAAAGAGTTTAAAAAGGAGTTAAATTGTGTATGAAAAAAAATGTATTAATTGTAGTATTTTCATATTACACTTTTGTTATGATACTACATCTATATTGTCTGGTTACAGAAATACGCTGATTTAAAATACACTTTGTGTATATCAGAGTGCACAAATGTGGCGTAATTAATGTAAATTACCCAAGTGAAACTGTATAACTATCCCCACAAGATTAAATATTATTAGCCGAACTAAGTTGTTAACTTGATAATATTATTACCAGTATAAATTATGTCGAAGTTAAATTAAAACCTTCGTAACGTGTAAACTAGTGGCAACATTCTTAGTTTCATTTTGCAGTCTATAAACTGCAAAATGTATGTATATACATACTAATGCATGTATATAAACGTTCGCCAGCGACAATCTTTGTCTACAAGTACTTCATGTTAACATTGTCACTGATAACCTGAGTTGCATGGGTAATGTTTTTTATTGATTTAAAATAATTCAATCTCCTTAAAGAAGCATATACATTTTTAATCTAGTTTAAACAGTTTTTATATATTAACTATAATTAATAATAAAAGCAATTATAAAAATTAAAATCACGACTGTTAAAAATAAAATTAAAATTAATTTAACTAAAAACCAAAATAAATCTAATTAAAAAAGAAAACAAAATACCGAAATAAAGGACTAAACATCGTTATGCAGAATTAAATAATGGGTGACCAATCAATTTTCAGACAATTTTAATTTGTTTAAATGTATTTTTCATGTTGTAGAAATAGTAATTGTCCTACATTAAAGAGCTCTGAATGGTAATTATTCTATGTTAAACTATCCCATGACTGAATTAAAAATTTTTCGTTGAAGGAAAAAAGTTTCCTATCGATGTATGACCTGGTGACAACGTAATTATTAAACATCCTTAAATGTCTGCTATTTCTACAACATGAAAAATATATTTAAAACATTAAAACTGTCTGAAAGATGATTAGTTACCTATTATTTTATTTAATTAAATACTGCATAGCGATGTTTAGTCCTTAATTTCCATACCTTGTTTTTTTTTTTTATTTCGATTTATTGACGTTTTTTTAATTCAATTTGTTTTTTATTTTTGGCAGCTTTTTTTAATTTTTACGACTGCCCAAAAACGAGTGTTATGTATTTAGAATGTATGTACGACTTACCGTTTTGGAGCTGTAGCTTGTGAAAGTGTGAAAATGTTACTATTAAGATTATTGACCTGTGAATTGGGCACGTGTTCGAAACCGGTCCAGTCGCTGAACAATGCCGATCTCCCCGGCTACAGTAACAATAGGACCGCTACGTTGCCATTGTACCGCTATAACTCTGGAATGCTAAGTCCTTCAAGAAAATTTTTTAAATAAAAGTTGTCTATTTTTTTGAGATTAACAACTTTTCCAAATGCAATACAGACGAAAAACAATGTTTTCCGGTGAAAAACCCGAAAAAACACGTTTTTTACACTTCAGCGCCACCTAGTATTTCAATTTCAAATTATACGGCATAACTTCAAAAAAATTAATAGTAGAGGAGAATGTCCTCTACATTTTTTATTTTAAAAACTTTCCTCTAAAATGCATAGATTCAGAGAAAAACGCATTTCAAAAACTTTTTGAGTTTTTCAAAAATCTATGCGAGGGGGATGTTACAAATCTGGAGTTAAGCTTCCCCCCCCCCCCTAACGCATGGACAAAAGATCAATCGGTAGGTAAGGATTTTTAAATACAGCCTTTTTTGATGACAAATTGTCTGTACTATATCTAAAGTGGAGGTTTGCCGGTTGAAGCACAAACTTTAATAAATTGAATTAATGAACTGTGAACTGCGAGCCTCTATCACTGCGTCAGCTAGGTTTGAAATGAGTGATTCAAATCAATCGAATGAATAATACAACAAAAATAATATAATCAAATTTGCGTTAAATAAAATAAAATAATATTAAATAAATTTTAAAAAATCTCTGTTTAATAATAATGAACTTCCCGTACGGGCTACATGTAAGGCTACAGTGCGGTAAGGTGATGCGAGTATTTCGTGCGCGGTTAGGCCGATCAACATCATCAACTGGTAACAAACGGGGTGTTTCTGGGATACTGTTTTGGGAGGTGCAATGGGAGTCCTCTTATAATATTTCAGCAATCAATCTTCCGATTTTCAAAATTCAAACGGAGTATTTCCTGGCCTTTCTCTAAAAAAAAAGGTCTCTCGAGAAACTCAATCTCTTGAGAAACCTTTAAGTTTAGATTGGAAACGCCAATGAAATCAATAAATTTAAGTTTGTTACAGTTTTTTCATTTGGCTCAGTACGTTAAATATGTTGTATCCATAAGTTTTCGAATCGTAAATGTTTCTCGATTAATTTTTAGTGACCATCGAGCAAAGGTCATAATTCAAAAACTTCTCGATTTCTTCGAGAGACTTTTTATCGTGCGGATCATACAGCAGTCTTCTGGGATCCAAACAACTAATGGATAAACTCCCCAATTGTCTCACTCGACTCAGTGCTACGTAGGCCTGTCCCTTGGCAAAAATGTGAGTGCTGAGATTTACAACAGTTCTACCTAGGGTAGCTCCTTGTATGCACCGTCACAGCTCAGCACAATATTAGTGGCAGCATACGCCGTTTCACGTTTGTCTGTCCTCCTAAACATGAAATTCGACAATAGTGAGCTCGATCCTCAGTCCGATGCCGACAGCATTACCTCAAATTGTACTGTCTTCAAACTCTTCAAAGACCGTTTGTGGCATAGCACAGGCCACTCGATTTTTCTGAATCTAACAGTTAATTTTTGTTCTGGTTTGGTTTCATCGTGAATTTGTATTATACTAGCAAATACTCCGTATATGTAAAAATCTGCAAATCTCTATACATATGTATGTACATATTTATGTAGCCTCTGATACTCCCGGTAACGTAAAGATTCCAACGCGGGATTATACATCTAAATCGGTTCGGCCGTTGAGCTTTTTCTATTTCTGTTTAGCCTCTGGAATCACTGTAAGGTATTACTTCAGAGAATTATTGAGGATGATATGTATGAATACAAATGAAGTGTGGTCTTGTGCAGTCCTAAGTTCACCATTCCTGAAGTGTGTGGTTAATTGAAAGCCAACCGCCAAAGAACACCGGTATCCACGATCTAGTATTCAGATCCTTGTAAAAGTAACTGCCTTAATAGGATCTGAATCTTAGAACTCTCAACTTGGACATCAGCTGATTTGCGATGACGAGTTCACTATTAGACCAATCCGGTGGGTCGCCGTTGAGCTGCTACGGTGGAGCAAACGTACATACATTCACCCTAAATTCATTACACTCCTTTTTGGGGCAGTCACGTAAAAAGATAAGCCTATGAAATTTAATAAGAAAGTGTAAAAATGCGTTAGAAATAGCCATAATACGGAGGCAATTTCTGAAAATAATTTTTGCGTTAAAAACTCTTGAAAAGTTAATACGGTCTACTTTTCCCCTTTAATCTTTTTTATTTAAAATTAACCCTTTACGATAAAATCATGAAACTTGTATTGCCTATGAAATTATCATTTTGAGTTTACAGGAAACCACAAAAAATGTATTTTCTTTAAAAATAAGCTAAGATACCGTTTAAAATAAAATAATAATTTCTCATACAAAAGTCGTTTTTAAGTTCATTTGCTTCAGGTTTTATCACTTAATTTTTTCGATGAAATGATATATATGTATATGAGTGTGGGTGCGCGCGCGCGTGTTAACCTTTAGAAGGTTACTTTAAGTCTTACTTTATTATGTGTGAAAATGTTTTTAAAAACACACCTTTGGGGTGTAAATTATAAAAAAATCACAAACAGAATGACGTTTGAAATTTCTAAAAACTTATTTTCTACGAAAGTTAAGAGTAACAAATACTCCACTTTGAATGTCTGATTTTCATAAAAGTGTAATAAGATAATAAGATAATTCTCTACATACATAAGTACATCATTATAAACAGAATATATTTGTACGTTTATCCAATTCATATATTAAGCAAAAAATACGAGTCACACACACACACACACACACACACACACACACATATATATATATATATATATATATATACATACATACATACATACGGTACAGAATTGCTCCCTGTTTCCTTTTTCATTTTTATCTTAGGAGGTCTTAAATGTCGAAAAATTGAAAGCCGAATATCCATCAGTCTATTTTTTTCCATCTGTACTTTCCCCTATTACGGAGTTCTACATTATAGTAATCGGAAAAGTAACAACGTTTCCACCTGAATAAAAAGGAAGTTGGAGCCCACATGCAGAGTTTATAAACGAGAATTTTGGATTCAAATTATCTTTTTCTTTCGTAAAGTGCATCCTGGTCAAAAAAAATGTTCAGAATGTATTCGTCAACAAGTCAAGTCAAGTATTTATTTATTCGTCAAGTAGTGTGGACGGGTCCACTGATAATATTGTTAAATATTTAAAAAAAGTAGGTAAGATGTTTCTCAGAGTTAAAATAAGTAGATATTTAATACTAAAATCGGCTCAGACATGCATAAAAATATTCGATTCGAATTTAAATAATCTTCAGAGGCATTAATCAGTTTTCTATTAAATGAAAATCATTTAATTTAATAGGAGTTATTTGGAACATCATTTCCCTAAATATTCAATCATGTAAAATTGTATTATTAAATTTTACCCTTTCCAGAGATATTATGCAAAATAGTTACCACATAACATACTATCTATACATCTATGAGTAGAACTTCTGGCCCTTTTTTCATTATTTTTTTTTTTTTTTAATGGGGGACGTCAAAACATCAAGAAAGCAAAATTAACAACGTATAATATACTGTGTAATTAGAAGTCGTTATTAAATTGCACGATAAATATAATATTAAACATGCAAATGAATAAAAATATACGGAGTAAATAACTAATTTCAAAAGCCGTACATCTAATTTCCCTTTAAACGCCAATATTGATGGTATATAAGTTGTAGGTTTTCGTTTGCATGTTATTCCATTTTCAAGGAGATTGTTGTTTTAAGCCATTCGTGGGCTTAAAAGGTTAATATTATTAAATTACTACGGCGTTATTGCCCTTGCAGAAGCGTGAAAATACATAAATTCATTTTTTACGTTTATGCTTTCGGATAGAAAATTAAATTTAATGTGGTGCTTGTGTAATACAAAATACACTTTGAAATTATATTTATTTAATAAAATTTACTCTAATTTTATATTTTTGGTAATTAAATCGCTTTCCAGAGTTCATCCTGAAAAGAAAAAGAATTGATAAAAGAGAATACCATATAATCCGTTCAAAATTTAATAGAATTTTACTTACCATCTTAAATGTCATTTTTTTGGCATTATCTTTTTTTTTATAAATTTGTCCTGATCGAGTATAATAATATTTTTCCAAAAATAAATTTAGTCCACAAAGTAAATTTTAAGTTGAAACGAGACTTGTTTAATGAGTATAAGTAATTTATCCTGAAAGTATGAAATCAGTTCATATTTTCTAACGTGATGCACGAAAATCCTATAAACAGATAACTTTTAACAAACCAAACAAATCTAGATAACTATCTTAACTGTTTCAATTTTATATGATGATCAAAGCACAATGAAAATATTGCATTTTGGACAATTTTATTTACATAAATACTATCTGAAGCACCCGTTCTTTGTATGGACAAAAATTCTAAATTTTTAAGCTTACTAATCCGCGTTTCTATTTCTTAATCAAACTAATTTTGGCTTATTTTTCTAAGGTCCCCTTTGGAAAATAATTATGCTGAATCTCACCGTTTTAAATATTTATAAAATAGAAGATTGCCTGAAGGCTTCCCTATTATGTGGTACATCGATTAAGTGCTTCAGCAGTACGTCTGCGTCTAGTTAAAACGGAAATAAGAAATCTCATTATAGAAGAAACACCAGACTGAACTTTTTGAAGCTGATTTCAAAAGAAAATTCCAAATTAAAATTTTATAGAATTTTTGAACTTAAAGGTGCAGAATTTTTAATTTCTATTCAAGATGTTAGAAATAACCACAGGAATTTACAAAAAAAAAAAAAACTTGCACTATTTGAGATAATTTACAAACTTCCATAATAACATGTTCAAAAGACACACGAAGAGTAAGAAATGCAACTTTATTCTGTTTATTCTTTAGAGGTGAGTGGAGTAAACATTTCTAATAAATTTTAATGTTGTCGACTTAATTAGACCAAGATAAAATACGTTAGCTGAAAGTTTGCCACTCGCCAACCGCTGTGTCTGACCCACCGGATTGGTCTAGTGTCTTCGTAAACGCGTCCTCGCAAATGAGTTGATTTCGAAGTCGAGAGTTCCAACGTTCAAATCCTAGTAAAGGCAGTTAATCTTATACGGATTTGAACACTAGATCGTGGATACCGGTGTTCTTTAATGGTTGGGTTTCAATTAACCACGCATCTTAGAAACAGTCGACCTAAGACTGTACAAGACTATACTTAATTTACACTCATACACATCATCCTCATTCATCCTCTGAAGTAATACCTGATGGTAATTCCCGGAGGCTAAACAGAAAAAAAACCGCTGTGTCTAGTGTACTAGTCGTTGTATCGTACTAGTCTCTTGTATTTGCATTTAAGAACAATGTGTCATAAAATGTTATTCGTAGTCGGATGATGTCATCTAGTTTGATAGTACAACAAACCCCGCTCGCTCGTCCCGCCAAAGCCGGACGAAAGTTCGGTTGATAAAGACAGGGACAAACCTTCAGCTCATTTAGTGTAAGCCCATTTTAAAAAACGGTTTGGTCTTTTTATTACTCTTGTAGGATTGAGCGACTGAGAAATTTCCTTTTTACTTTACACGGCTTTTCCTCTTCAACGGCTTCCTTCTCAATTTACTTTTCCCCCTCAACGGCTGAAGCGATATAGATGTATGTCCTCGCGTTGGAATCTTTACGTTACCGGGAGTGTCATAAGCTACATAAATACATATATATATATATATATGTAGTAGTGTAGATTCGCCGGTTGAAGCACAGACTTTAATGAATTGCGAACTGTGAGCCTCTATCACTGTGTGAGTTGGGTTTGAATGATTGATTCGAATCGATGGAATTAATAGTATTACAAAAATAACAGAATTAAATTACGCTAAATAATATTAAATAAATTTACAAAAAGTTTCTGTTTAATAATAATGGGCTTCCCATGGGGATTGCATAAGAGGCTAGATTGGTGAGGTACAGCGAGCACCTTGTCTAGTGCTAGATCAATCATCACCATCGATTGGAAACAAACGAGGTGCCCCAGAGGCGCTATTTTGGGAGGTGAAAAGGGGTGCTCTTATAATATCTCTGCAAAAAATAGTCCGATTTTCAAAATCCATACGTTGTATTTGTTAGTACGTTGAAGGCTAAGTTTTGCATGCATCAGGTACCCTCTCGATCTAACAGATTACGATTATTCGGAAATTTTATATCTTTGCAACCGATTTTCCGATATTTACTAGTACAGTACAAAATTAGGATGGAACCAAAAGAACAAAAAGAGCAATGTTTTTTTATCGGCAGTTGTGTTTTTTAATTTTCAATATTTATCTCTTGTTAGCAGTAGTTTAATACTTAAAAAGTGACATTGCTAAAGTTCGAGTATCCCACTCTTCCAATATTTTCAATCATTTTAATTTAATTTAGTCCTTGAGGGGCTGTTAAAATATTTTTTATTGTTTTTTCTAAAGATCCTCCCCCTTGGGAATAACTATGCTAGATTTTAGTCGCCTAACTATTTGGGAATTGATATACGTGATGTTGAGTGAATCAATTGGGACTTTTCTTTTTATAACTAGTCGGTTAGTCCCACGTTTTTTTTTACCGTTTTAAGTTAAGTGAAAAAATATTCATTAACTATCTTAAGAGAATCAAATTTCATTCAAATATCTCACTCCGTTCTTAAAATGTAGATTTTTATTAAAAAACACAAAATGGCCGACAGAGGGAAAATGAGACTAGATAGGCCATTTGCATGCACGAAATTTTTTTTTTTATTTTAATGTCCTATATCACTCCCTTTAGTTTTGCCCAGCAGCTCCCGTGTATAAATGTAACTTTTACATTTTTTGGATAGCTACAGAGCGGATAGAGTTGGTCTTTACGAAAATTATATAAAATTAATCTGATTAAGAAGCCCTAAGAAATTTAAAGTAAGTTTGATTAACGCACTGACGAAACAGCGAGAGAAAAATCTTGAAATCTAGATTATCCGACATTTACAAAATTAATATTTGGAGATTTTGATGATTGAAGATTGTATTAGATGAAATGTCAAGCCTATTATTGTGAACAAAATGACCCCTCATTTGTTAAAATCGGTTGATAAACAGTTATGATATGGTTTAAATTATTATTTAAATACTCATTCTGGCAATTTTTTACTTGTTTTCACTTACTTCACTATTCGAATTAAAAATAATTAATGATAATTTCTATTATTTATAAGTGTAAGCAGGCACAAAATTATCAGACTGAATAATTTTTGCGATCCACTTTAATAATTTTAGCGGTAGGACATATATTTATATGAAGTTATATATTTATTTTGATGTTCTGAATCAGCCCCTTAAGGGTCACCGTACAACTCCCGGGAAACCGTATATACATGTACATTATGCAGTTATTACTTTGATAATATTCGTAGAAATTTTTATTTTCTTTTACTTTTTTTAAATTAAGAATAAAAAATTATTAAGAAAATAATTATGACGAATTTACAAACCCTTTTCGATTTTATTTAGAAGGAAAATAAATATAGCTCACTATTAGATAAACTGTAGCCTCGAACAAGGCTAAAACTGTGTGAATTAGTCTCGCACAAAAGCGCTTAGTAAAAATCCAGAGGGACAGGATTTCTCTCGCTTAGCTTTGTATAAAAGCTGTCGGATGCGGCCTACCCCGGTTGCAATTTGGATTATTAAAAAAGGTTTTAATCATAAATAAGGGGTTTTACTATTTCTTTTATATAAGTACAACTGAAAGCAAAAAAAGTCATTCTTCTTTTTGTTTAAATAATAATTTATGAAAATTACGGAAAGACATTGCTATTATGAGAATAACCTGTCTTTTTATTTATTTTACATGGAAAAATTATTTATTTTTTCTTTAAGCAAAGTAAACAAAGATTTCTTTAGAAAAATAAAAATTCCGCGTATTTTTTATCAAACCTCGTGTATATATATGTGTGTGTGTGTGTATGAAAGAGAGAGAAAGTACTGTGATCAAATTATACACACAAAGATGTTTCTAACATTAATAAATATTAAAAATTACAAAAAAACCACTGCCAAAAAATCGTTGCTGATAAACCTTGCTCTTTAATGTAGAATAATAAAAGAGCGTGCGGGTGATGAATTTGTACAGGGTAATTCAAAGAAACAGGAAATTTTGAAAGTTGTGTTGGTAGCCGTGGGCGATTGGTACCACTTGATAAGTGGCGCCAGCCTCTCTAACCTAACCTGCCATTTAGTTGTCATGGATCCTTGGAGTGGTGCGCAACGTGCATTAGCTATCAAAGCGTTTTACAAAAACGATGACAGTGTGGAGGGAGCGCGTAAAGAATTTCGCCGTCATTTTAATCTGGGACGGCACGACCGTGTTCTATCAGCACATGCAATTAAAACATGGTTATCTAATTTTGAGGAAACTGGTTTCGGCAATGAAAAAGAAACCTCCGGCCGTGAGCGAACCGACCGTACACCACAGAATGTTCAAGCTTTGCAAGATGCTGTCACACGAAGTTCACATCGATCTCCGTCGTCTCTCAGCATCTTTACAATTGCATAGTTCAAATGTTCGAAGAATGTTAGACTTGCAATTCCATCCATACAAGTTGCAGATCGTCCAGGAACTCAAACCGAACGATGCAGCTGTGCGAGCACAATTCTGTAATGTAATGCTTCAGAAGATAAATGATAACGAAGAGTTTGTTCACGAACTGTGGATGTCAGACAAAGCGCATATCTACCTCAGTGGATTTGTTAACAAGCAAAATTTCAGATACTGGGCACAAGAAAATCCTACGCAGCAACACCAGCGTCCGCTGCACAGCCAGAAAGTGACCGTGTGGTGTGCTATGTCATCTTAGGGTGTTATAGGCCCTTATTTTTTTGAGGATGACAACGGTCTTGCGATTACAGTGACGTCGGCTCGTTACGTAGCCATGCTTGAAACCTTTGTTGTGGAACAATAAAAGAGATTTCCACCGATTCTTAACACAGCCTGGTTTCAACAAGATGGAGCAACGTCACATACTGCACGAATATCGACGGCAGATGTACGCTGATTGTTTGGACAACTTGTCATTTCACGAAATGGTGACATTAGATGGCCTCCCAGATCGCCTGATCTCTCAGCTTGCGATTACTTTTTGTGGGGTCACCTTAAAAGCAAAGTGTTCCACAGTAGACCTGCTACAACGGAAGAACTGAAGACAAAGATCCGAGAAGCAATTGCGGAAATTCCAGTTGAGATGTTACGTCAAACCATGAACAATTTAACGAAGAGACTTCGTGAGTGTTTACGTAGAAGAGGAGGTCACCTGTAAGATATCATCTTTAAAAAATAAACTAAAATGTATGTATCCTAAAATGGCAACATTTGTACAATTACATGAAATAAAATTCATTTTCTAAAAGAAATTTTTCATTAACGTTATTTAATTTTTTTAATTTCCCGTTTCTTTGAATCACTCTGTATATAGCAATGTTGTTTCAAATTTTTTAAATTTAGATTGGTTGCGAAGAAATAACATTTCCGAATAACTGTGATTTGTTAGAATGAGAGTGCACCTGGTACATGCAAAGGTTAGCCTTCAACCTACTAACAAATACCCTGTTTGAATTTTGATAATCGGACGATTGTTTGCAGAAATAGTATAAGAACACCCCCATTTTCCCTCCCAAAACACCGTCCCACAGGTACCCCGTTTCTTACCAGTTTATGGTGATGATTAGTCTAGCCTTGCACGAGGTGTTCGCATCACCCAGCAATCTAACCTCACACGCAGTCCCCACGGGAAGCCCATTATTACTAAACAAATTTAAAAAAAATTTATTTAATTTATTTTATTTTTTATTTTTTTAACGTAAATTTAATTATATTATTTTTGTAATACTATTCATTAGATTGATTCGAATCATTCAGTACAAACCCAGCTCACATAGTGATAGAGGCTCACAGTTCACAATTCATTAAAGTTCGTGCTTCAACCGACAAGTTTTCGCTACTATATGTAATATATATATTTATATAGCCTGACACTCCCAGTAACATAAGGATTCCAACGCGGAGTCATTTATCTAAATCGGTTCAGCCGTTTTACTGCTACGGTAAAACAAATATACATACATCCTAAATACATTAAACTCCTTTTCGGGCTGACGTGTAAAAAAAAATTAAGAAGTTTTAACAGTTGTAGGACTACATATTATGCATCTAATTACAGAATAACAAGAAGCCATCACGTTTATTAGATGTATCCAGTATTGTGAGTAGATACATTTTCAGACCGGCATTATATACAATATTACTGGTTCTTAGAGCTAGTGGTTCAATACGGGTAATTCCGTTTTCTGATAAAGTGTGGTAAAGCTTTCCGGAAACGTTATTTTTGCACTACATTTACATTCTTTAAAAAAAACCGCAGTTAGATTATCCATAGTAGTAAACATAGTAGACACTTGTATTGTATGTCGTTACATATTTATAAATCATTAACTATTAAAATCTCCTTTTTTTTAAATTGCTAAATCCGTTAAAGGAAATCTATTTTATATATGTATAAAATATTCTTGCTCTAAATTTAGTTATTTTGAGAACGGTTCTTCAGCTTTCTTTTATTGTTATTTTTGTCCCATAGTATAGATTTTCATTGTAAAATAAAATGAATTGTCTTTTTGTGAAATTATGAATAATTTAATAACTTGTAGTAGAATTTCCTACGTAAATAATAAATATATATAAATTAATTCCTTAGTGAATCATAGAAAGTATAATTTTTGAAACGGCGTGCAATTAAAAAATATGATATAATTTATGTCATCTTTTGTCAAAAATTTAACACAAAGTTTTTAACGATTAAAATTTTAAACAATTTAAAAATTACAATAAATGGGAGTGCCCGGGGCTCAACCTAAGCTTTGGTTACATACTGCCATTACCTAATTATAATTTGTTTCTTTATTGTAAATCAATAAGTTTGTAAGATCAAATAAAATTATAAAATTCAACTTTTATTACGCACAAAAAAGACGTTATTTTGTAAACAAAAAAAAATTCTTGAAAAATATTTCAAAATTCTCATTTAATTATTATTGTCGTTTAGTGTAAAATGAATTCTGAAAGGGTGTTGATTGTGTTGCTTTTTATTAATCAAGAATAATCGAATAGATTTTAAAAATGAAAAAATTTCTCCGAGTAAATATTTTGTTAAATAAAAAATATATTTGAATTTCGGTTAAGATTACAATATAATTTCATTAAAATCGATACCTTGTTATTATATGTCGAGCAAAAATTAATCGATTTAAATGCAATTTCAAAATGGGATAACTACAGAGATATTTACGTAGATTTTTTTTGTACATTTATTTATTTTTATATTTCATTACACGGTACAAAACTTTTTTTATTAAGCGTAATAAAACCAATTAATTTATACAAACCGCACGGCAATTAGATTTTCATGATAGAAAAGGAGCTTGGAATTATAGGAGGAACCAGAAATCCCCTTCAAAAATATAAATTTTGAAAAAGATATTTGGTACTGACTTCTATCCATCGTTTCGGTCATTATTTCGTTTCTGGTGTTTAGTAATGAATCTATATCAAATATTCTAAATCGATACAAAAATTAGTTTGAATTTCTATAAAATTGTTTTCAAAAATGCTCACAATTAACTTTTATTGAATCATAATCCAAAAAGATAACAAGATTTCAAAGATTCATGTTGTCTGATTTGGACGTCCAGCTTACGGTTCACCTTTCGTGGGTGTGTAAACGATTTTAATTCACCAAGCTAAAAGTAAATAATAGTAAGTTTATTTTTACTCCGAAATTAGTAAGTATTTTAATAGTTGTAACAAATAAATTGACGCGTCATGAATTTTAATCTATCATGATGCTCTTCCAAGAATCATGTAAAAAGGTGTCGCCTATCGTATATATTATTTATTCATTAGTGTCATCTATTGTAATTGCGGGTAACAATCCAGAAAAGATTTGTATAACACTTTAAGAAAGTTTACGTAATAAATTACCAGAAAATATATCTTAAAGTTAAAATCAAACATCTGCTAGAAAATTCTTTAAATATTATTCAATTATTAAATTTATTTTATTATTATTAAATTTTTCACCCGTTACACAATTCCATTTCCGTATCCCATACACAAGCTTTAAGCTTATGTGGTGATATCAAGCAAAAAAAAAAAAAATAATAATAAATTTATTTGATAAGTATATTCAAAAAGTAAAATGATCAATTTTAATATACTTCCTATGTAATTTGACGACGTAAATTTTATGTCGGTTATGTGATGTAGGCGATAGTATGTTTTCCTAGACGTAAACTGACCACTAGGTTTGATTACTAACTAAGAGTCTGAGATTTTTTCTACCGTATTTAAAAAAATTAAATAAAATATTCGGAAATTATTTATGAATGACGGAAGCAGTTCCTTAGGAAATTTTACGGACTACCTTAACTTTTTTCTTAATTTTATATTTTGTACTCGGTGAAAAATTGTAAAACATGTATAAAATAAAAATATATTATATTATTTATTTGCACATTTTTATCGTCGGTTAGTTCTCGTCTGTGTATTTATTTATACGATATTAATACCATTACGTTTTAGAATTTGGGTCTGAAAAGAATAACTAATCGCAACGGGTAAATCGAGTATTTTTATATTTTGAGTCACGGTACTGCAATATTTTCAAGTTCGGCGCACACGTTTTCATTTAAATGTCAGGTTATTTTATCGGTAGAGATGAATTAATGCAGGTAAATTTGTAATAGGTAGATGTGTAATGTAGGCGAGTATTATGCGTGCGCACCGTTCCTTGTGTTTACGGACTTGTTTCAACAAGTCGTTGTATTCCGTTGCTACACTGTGCAGCGTCGGCATGTTCTAACCAAGTTCTGTTTGTTACAGTAGATGTTATACGATTACTTAACGTTCTGTATGTTCCAGTGTCTGTAGGACTGATTTGAATTTGTAGTTTTTTTTACGTTGCGGTAAGTTATTTCATATAATTGTTATTAATAAATGTCGCCTATTTATTAAATACTAATAGTTATATATACTAATAGTATGTATAATACTAATAGTTATAATAATATCACCTATTAAATTTTTTCATTTTATGAGTTTTGTATGTTGTAGAATTTATATGTTAGATTTTTTTTTTTTTTTTTTAACTGAATCGGGGCGATATTCGTACTTAAAAGGAGCTTAGCTTGATTAAAATTTAATATTTGTATATTTATCAAAAAACCGTTGCTATCGGAAGTAATAATGAAGATTATACAGTTCATCGGGCATGGAATTTTTTCATAAAAATTTTCCTATCCCTAAAAATTGATATTTTATAAATTTTTAATCCTTTTAATTTACCATAAAATTTTTTGTCATGAAAATTTTGTATTTCATTCCGACATTGTTTTTATTTTGAAGTAAAAAATTGATAAGATAGTCATTTTTTACACGTAGCTGTCAGTTCATTGGTTATTTATATTCATATGTTTAATAGGGAAATTTTTGAACACTCTTTCATATACGTAGAATTCAAATCGTTAATTTAACTGTTATTTCAAACTTTATGCGAAATAAATGCAATTGTTCTTGTCTTGTCTTTTATAACAGCAGAAAAGCCATGATTAGTTGTTTTTTTCTTTTTATTCTATTTCAAAACTATTTTACTTTATCTAGATAGATAAATATTTATGATGTTAAGATTACTGTTGTTTTTTTCTTTTTTATTATTAAAATTTAACCTCAGTATAATTTACTCAAAGAACTGAGGAGTTAACGACAGTTTTTAATTTTTTTTCTTTTTAGTTTATTATTATTACTTTTATAATTATTGCATTTAATTGATTTTTTATTTCATTATCTTTAAGAAAATGACTACAATTTATAGTTTTTTGATAACAACAGCGATAACTTAAAATTATTATCTAGATCTTTATGTACGGATTTATGATTAATTTTCGATGGAATACCTCAAGAATTATAACAATGAATAATCCCTCAGGCTGCTCATCCGCGACGAATAATCATCTCCATTAATAGGGGGTGGGGTTTGTAGTTAACCGTATCATCTTTTCGTCTAACCTTAGCTATGAAATGCGGTATACGTGCGTGCTTTATCCTCTTCGCTCTCGTTAAATTACAATCTTTAATTTAAGGATTAAATAACTTTCTTCGTTGATTTATTTATTTTATTAATTAAATATATATTTTGGAAGTAAATTACATAGAGATAATTATTTAAATGAATAGTGAACTGTTTTGATCGCATATTTTAGTGAAGTATTTTGGCGCTAAAAAATATGTCGGTTACCGACCGTAAAATCCTGTCAAATGCTGCTCCCCTAAACCCATATACAAATATGAAAATGGGTGCAAATAGATATCTAATCGGATATAGCATAATAATATGTCGATTTTGATATCAGAATAAATTAACGTTGCTCTAACTTGAGAGTAAAAAAGAATTTTTAAAACGCAATACAATTCATGAGGTTTTTCGTATAACGTTTGAGTGAATTTTGTTTAAAATAAAGTGATTAAGCATGTGCAGCAATTTGGCAGAAATTTCTGAAGGATATGAATTTTTTACTGGTGAAAAGAAAGATAACTTTGTAACTAAAAAATAAGTCATTCATCGGGTAGATCGTTTGTATTTCATTTTAAATATGGATAAAATCACATTTAACGTACGATACATATAAGTTGTGATGCGTTTCTCTTATAGACAAACTCCTAATCGCGTAGTTAGCGTTGTTAAAGATATTTATATTTGTATTCTCGGTATTTTGAATGCATATATTTATTATCCGTTTATTTTATATTTTATTTATAAAGATATGTCTTGTTACGACAATGGATTCTTGTAGAATGATAAAGCTGATTTCATCTGCAACATAGTTAAACCACCCTGCTTCATTTTCAGTCGTCCTTATATAAACCTAAGACAGTCGTCATAGTTATTCATTATCCCTTTGTCTACCTGAATTGACAACGAAAATGGGTATTATACCTTCAGAAAGCCAGAACGAGTATTTAGGATGAAAGGGCTGTCAGATAGTTTTTTTTTTGTCGATTATAAATATGAATTACGTAAATAGGTATTTATATTAAAAAAAAACCTTTGTTCTTTAAAAATGAAAATACTACTTCTATTGAACCAGATAATTGAACTACGTATTTCTGTTCGGTACATTGCGTTATATCGGTGAGAAAGCATCTTATCATTTCGTTGTCATGTTTAATACCAAATTGAATTTTAAATGATATTCGTTTATTTAAAATATTCATTATAAAACCGATGGAATTTTTTTGATAGTTTTTAAATAATGCTAATTTTAAATATCTGATTTTTCTACATTTTCCTTTAAAATATGGAAATAATCTCTGCTCGAAAAGAATAATCTCTTGTAACTTTGAAATTATTACGAGTATTTTTATGTTCTGATCTCATTTATTTAGTAAAAGTTGTTTTCGTATGTCTTTATTATTGTTATTTATCTTAATTTTACTAGAGTACATAAAAAAAGTGTTCACTTAAAAATGCGTGGTCCTTCGTAAAAAGTCTGTTGGAAACTTTTCTCGCAAACTTTTATACACATTTTGTGGTATTTAAAATTTTTCCATTTTTTATAAAAAATTCTCTGAGATAAGATCTTTTGAAAAGTGTACTTAGAAAAATGAAGCCCTATAAAACCACTCGTATTTTTTCAAAAGAGAATTTGAGCCTCACCGAACAATATAAGTTAAAACATAACTAATATTTTAATTCATTTTTCATGTTTGGTTAAAATCTGTGTAGTTTTATTTTTCGATACCCAAACAGAATATTATCACAAAAGAAGATATTATTCTTATTTTCTTCATGACACTCCCAAAAATTGCGTAGCTGTTCAAAAGAGTAACAAGAATAACATGCTATGCTTAATAAGATAAATCAGAAATAAAATACCCTGAGGAGTTTCCAGCTGAGTTGTTCATCGGGCCGTACCGGTATCAGAATACTAACACCGCCTAAAATCAGGTGTAAATCAACCGAGCAAGTTTTATACCGTGCAATAGAAGAACTGGCGTAATAGTAAACATCATTAAGCTTAGATAAAGCAATTCAGACTAATGTTACTTTTGTTAAGTTAATTTACATGCATCAGAAACATACGAAAGATCGGGGGGGTACAGTCGTCTAAAGCTAGAAATTAATGTACCCTTTCTGTGAAAAATGCAAAATATATTACTAGGTAATTTGTATAAAATATTAATAATTTTAACTTATAAATAAAGAAATAACGGGTATGTATTAATACGTGTTTAAACTTTCAATATAAAATAACAAAAAAGTAAATAACAAATAATTTAGAAGGTTTGTTCGGACAACCGTTTGATTGGCTGTCACATGATATATTGTCGAATAATTGATTTCGGTTTAGACATACATAACATAAGTATTTCATGACATTTTTAAATTTAATTTTGTTATTCCATTTCAACAAATTCCCGTAGACAAAAAAAAAGATTATTTTTATTGCGTTTCCTGTAATATCAATAATAATAAATAAATCAAAACTATAGTGTTTTCTATATCATCTTGTTCGGTGATCAGTTGGAATCTACTATTTCATTCTGTAATGAAATGATCGATACTAATCGGTTTATTTTATGATTCTGATTTGGTCAGCTGCAATCCAAACTGAAAATTTTAAACGTAAGATTACTGTTTACGTTAACTTAGAGTCGACAGCGATCGCGTCCTGTATATATTGCATCTGAAGGGAATAAGTTAATTCAAAATAGAATAAAATTAAAAACTTATTACACTGTTTCTCTTAAAGTAAGCAAATTTTAATATATACAGTTTTTAGAGCTGCTTTACAGCTCTTGAAAGAGCAGCAACACCGTTCTATCTACTAACCTTGTCGAAATTAAAATCATTTATAACAATAGTCGGTTCACCCGTTCCATCAATGTTTTATCGATTGTGTTATGTTATCATATTGAGCGGATCGATTCGGAATGATGGTTTACGAAAGCCATTCTGTCATTTTTATAAAATTTTATATTGCTACCTAAATGAAGTCACGGGTCACAGTTCACTCAGTTCATCAAAGCAAAATGGTTCTTAACTCATTTTCTCTAAACGATACAATAAGGTGACCTGCGCTCTCCTTCGTCCTTAATCCATCCTTGTATGTTAAGGATGTTATTATATCATCCTGTTTATTATTATTCAACAGGTATTTTATCCTAAAACCAAAGAAGAAGTCTAAAAAATGTAATTTTTATGCTTTACTACTATTTTTATCGCATTAATCTCGACCAATCTGGCTGTTTCGGGTCAACAGTTTTGCAGTTAGCCGTTTTCCAAGTAATCAGTCAAAATGATTGTTATTTTTTCCGTATTATCCCATTTCTACTAATTTTAACATTTAAACTGAAATAATTTTTTTATTTTATTAAATTAGATATTAAATGTTAAAGGAACTTTCAGTCGACAACATTCTGTATTATCCAGTTATATATCTTATTTGATTTAGATTTATATTTTTTTAGAATTATTCATTTTTGTTACTCTCTACTAGTTTCAGTGTAAAAATAATGATAGTTATTTGATTATGTACGTCATTTTAACCAAGTAGGAGAAAAAAAAAATAAAGGAGATTTATCGTAATACAAATAATATTATAAATTAATATTTATTGCAATAAATAAAAAAAAACGTTATCTCTGTTTCTGATTTCTTGAAATTTTATCTCATTTTACCGTCGTAAAATCGATACTACTTCCTTAAATCGCAGAATCCAATTACTTCATTGTATTTTATCACTCAGTTTATTCCAACAGATTTTATTATTATCTATTTCATATAAATCGACTACAATTTTTGTATTATCATACCAACTGTTTTTATTTAATTAATTTTTAATTAAATTTTTAGTTTAATTACTTTTTATTTTATTTAATGTTTAATAATTAAAAGACTTTTAGATTGTACAATCATCAACTGATTTTCTTTCTGGCGACAGGTCCCTCACGCCACCGTCCATTTCTGTCCTAAGCATTCTCCTTCGTCCCCATATAATTTCCTTTCTTCACTTTATTTAATAGCTCCATCCTTCTTCCTCCCTTCCTTTCTTCTTCTACTGACCCTTCCGATGCAGATGTCAAGATTCCATTTCTTCTAACCACGTATCCTAACCAGTTTTCTTTTGTGCACTTTCCGCTCTTTCTTCTTTAATTCTGTTCATTTCTTTCTCATTCGTCGCTTTATCCCTACAATAATAATAGGTATGATTTAGCCATACCAGTCGATAACTTTACATAACAATTGTTTTGAGAGGTAATCTTTTCACGGAAGCTTTCCCAATTAATGATCTTCAGGAGTTCTAGTTCGGGAGACCGTGAACTGTAGCTTACATTCAGTAAAATATACCGTAAGGTTTCGGTTTCAAATATTTTTTAGTCGTCTTTGTCACAATTCTGAAAATTACTATAACTTCTAGAAGGTTAGCTTTCAAAAGCTGATATTTCTGAGGGTAGGATGTATAAGGGTAGTATAAATTTAACCTTAATCCGTCTAGCTGTTCTTGACTACTTACAGATTTCGCGGCTAGCTTTGCAGATTATTAAAGGTAGAGAAAAATTAAAGTATTAAAAGTTAATATTAATTAATTAATATTAAAGTATTAAAAATTATTGAAGATTGTGATTAAAACAGAGAAAAATGCCTAAATATTGTAAGGCATTTTTCCTTTAGAAAAATAAATTTACCTACTTTAATTTCTAAAATTTGTTTTTTAATTAAGTTTTTTTTAAAGATCGCTTTAAATTTCATTGGTAAAACCATATTATTTTTTATCAGAAGAATATAATATTACTTTGACATAAAAGATTCCTTAAATACAATTGTAACATTACAAACATTGCATATATGATAAAACACTTTACAACTATTCTATTACTCCCTTTTCAATAAATTACATTAATAAAAAAAAAAAATAAAAAATAACTACTAACTCACTTGTCGTGATTCTTTTGAATGAGATTACGTTATACTAGATAAAATATAAACTGTGTTTAAATACATTGAAAACAGTACGTTTAAGTTTATTTTTACCAAAGAGAGAGCGTTTTGTATCTGTTACAACGTATCAAAAAACCTTTTTATTATTATTTGCGTGTAGTAGGTTATACCTACCTGGATATGTAGTACAATATTTGGGTAAAAATATTATTTAGTTCTGTTGAAACAGTTCAATAAAGATTGAATAAATGTTATATGAATGGAATATCGGGTAATTTTATACAATTAGGGACTCGCCTCCTGTTTGGATGAAATTTATTTACTTTATTTTGGACCTAAGTAATTCGTTAGAACTGAAACTATTCGTCGGAAACGCCTTCACCCGAGTTACGACTCGGTTACCAAAAAAATTACCATTACCAAACATTTCGTAATTCAGCACTTTACAAGTATAATGTACATTATATTCGGACTAATAACTGGTTATTATACATAATTATGGAATCGGCCAAACAATCGACCGATTTAATGTTTAAGATTAATTAGGCGTGGTTAGCGATCGTTAGGTTATGTTTAAATAACAAGAACAAAAAAAAACGTATGAAATGTAGTAGAAATAAAATAGAAGGACCACTAATTATAAAAATAGGTCGAGAAAAACCAATGGAGGTAGAAGAATTTTGTTATTTCGGAAGTAGAATTACTAAAGATGGACGAATCAGGAACGATATGAAATGTGAAATAGCACAAGCGAAACGAGCTTTCAGTGAGAAATACAATTTTCTTACTTCAATAATTAATTTAAACAACAGGAAAACATTTTTGAAATTAAATGTTTGGAGAGTAGCTTTATATGGAAGTGTAACTTGGACGATCGGAGTACCTGAGAAGAAAAGATTAGAAGCTTTTGAAATATAGTGCTATAAGAGAATTTTAAAAATCAGATGATTGGGTAAAGTGATAAATGAAGAGATGTTGCGGCGAATTGACGAAGAAAGAAGCATTTAGAAAAATATAGCCAAAAAAAGAAACAGACTTAAAGGCCATATCTTAAGGCATCCTGGAATAGTCGGTTTAATATTGGAGGGACAGGTAGATGGGAAAAATTGTGCAGACACGCAAAGTTTGGAATATGTAAAACAAATTGTTAGGATGTAGGATGTACGGGTATACCGAGATGAAACGAGTGGCAGTAGATAGGGAATCTTGGAGAGCTGCATCAAACAAGTCAAATGACTGAAGACAAAAAAAGTTATGTTTGGTTGATATTGTACGAAGTTCAGTACTCAGAATCATTAGTTAACAAACTAACCCAACCTTAAACTTAACCTTAACCTTGACCTAAATCCAACTAAATTTCACTGAAAACAAAAGTTATTTCTTCCGTAAATAATGTATATTGCGCTTACCTTAAGCTAACTTAATCAGGTCTTAATTGAATGCAATCTCATTTTTGACTTAATTAACAAACTTAACGAAATTATTTAGCCCGAAAATAATGTACGAGAGATCATCTGTAAAGTAAAGACCGTTTCATTGTAAAAGAATTTATTCTGAAAACTTGATAAATATTTTTTATTTCTCTTAAACTACATACCTTATATTATTTCTCTATATAATCGCCAGATGAATTAAGTCATTTATCGTAGCAATACATCAGCTTCAATATACCCTCGTCGTATTCTTCTGGCGCCAGTCAATTTAGCCACTGATTAACAAAATTTTCAAGTTCAACGTCACCCGCGAATTTCTTACCACTCAAAAATTCTTTCAATTTTCCAAACAAACGGTAATCAGAAGGAGCTAAGTCCGGACTGTATAGTAGTGATCGTAAATTTCCCATCCAAATGTTTTCAGTAAATCACGTATCGGACCCGCAACATGTGGACGTGCATTATCGTGCAGCAGGACGACGCCGTCCTTGGACCCCTACTTTGGAACATCTTCTATGATGATATTTTCCGACTTCAATTCCCGTCGGGGTTGAATGTCGTAGGATACGCGGACGACATCTCACTGCTAGTGGAGGCCAGTGCCTTAGATGAAGTGGAGGACAAGAGGAATGTTACTTTAGAATTAGTGAACGAATGGCTCGTCAACAACAGTTTGGAAGTCTCTCCTTCCAAATGCAAGAGTATCCTCTTCACTGGTAGGAGGATACTCAGAAGATTAAATCTGCGCCTGAGAGGAGAGGCAATTGTCCAGGTGGAAAGTGCTAAATATCTAGGGGTGTTACTGGATAAACACCTTAAATACTCCAGTCATGTGGCCATGATCTGCGACAGAGTGGAAACAACAATCCGTGCCTTGCGAGGTCTCTTTGCGGGACAAGGAATTCCACGTGCGTCGAATAGGCGATTTATCAGCTCGGTGATAACGTCGTCTCTGTTGTACGCCGCTCCGGTATGTGCCGATGCGGTTAATGTCAAGCGCAACAGAAATAGAGATGTTGCGGCGAACATGAATATATTCCAAATTTCATAATAACCGGAAATGAGTTCCTAATTGTATAAAATAACCGATTATTGTATTTCATCCTCTTACTAGTCAAGTAAATTTTTTTCCAATAAATTTGAAGCTTTTAATAGTTCACTTTTTAATAGCGGTAATATGTCTATTGTTTTATTTTGTCAGTCGCTTTGTATTAACCTATGCAGTCTCATATCATAACTGAGAGTTTTCTTCAAATAATTAAATAAAAACCAAAGAACAGTTGAGAATGGTTTTTTTAACTAAAAAAACTCCATTCCCGTATGAAAAGCGCATAAAAGTAAGACTTATAACTGATTACCATTAATATAGGCGGGTTTTGCGTGTAGCACACAGTCCTCGCCGTAGGATCTCATTCCATATACACATATGCTCTCTCTCACACACACAGGGTGTTTTAAAACAGTAAGCAATGTTTTGCTAACTGTGTAATTTGTGTACAGTTTATAGCGTACACGTACGCTGCACAGCGAAAGCACGGCACTGTTTTCGCGGTAATTCGTATACGGTCACGCGGAGTAGGAGAGTTGGGTTATAAGAGCGGTGACAAGGCAAGTAGATGATACCGACAGGCGATGGGGAAAACCGGCAATATAAATGGTAATGAGTACAATAACTAATTTTTCTTATCCAATTTGGACTTTAATTCATGTAAGTTGTTTCAGTTTTCGGTTACATTTTAAGTAATAGCTACTTCTTTCAGGAATATTTATTTTTTAGAAACTTAAAAACGCTCGTTTTGTTAAATTGATATGTGTAGTAATTAAAAGTAACCATTATTATCTGGGTAAAGAACGGTACTTTCTTTTCTGCAGAGAGGAAATGTACTGTAACGATTGCTTAATAACAAAGTGGGCAGTTGCTGTTGTGGACTGCTGTTCATAAAATAACGTGGAGTTAATAGTTACCGTAAATTGGATGTACTAGTGCGAAATATTTAATCATACTTTTGTTTACAAATAACATTTCTTGTATGACAATAATAATAATAAATATTTTTTATTATTTTACATGTAATCTTATCAAAACGAATGCAGGCACGTAGCTAGAATTTTTTTTGGGGGGGCTAAGAGGGCTGATGATAAAATAATAATAATGAAAATTATTTAAATTGTAACGGTTTTTATACTTTATTGCATTTAAAAAATATAAAACATACGCTTAGATTTAACACATCAGTACTCAATAGTACTCAAATAAGAATCATAATGTTAGCATATAATTTTTTTCTTAATCCACATTTATACTTCACACTCACACATTTACACTCCAATAAAAGTTATGAATTATTAGAAAGCTAGTCGTCGATTTTTCTTTCTTGCCATAATACCTAAAACTTCATCAGGATTAACAGTAATATATCTATGCACTGACAAAGAAACTAACGAAATTAATCTTCCATCCTCCGACTTGATACACGCAATCGTTTTGACTCTCTTCGTTGTGGAGAACCAGCGTTCATTAGTACATGTTGTTACTGGGAGAGTCGCTAAAACTTGCAAGAGAAAATTAATATTCGACAAATATTCTACATTGCAGCGATCCAATACTTCAATCACTTCTAAACCGCATTTTAAATTTTGTGAATTTATCTCCTCGCACCAAATAAGATACTCTGTTTGGAGGACAGATTCAGAACGTTTATTATCATAAAACATCGCTAAGATTTTTAGTTCATCCACTTTTCCAGGACTAGCTGAACCTGGCAAAAGAACCTGAAAACATCTTGTACATTCTTGGAACGCCGTCTAGCTGTCTACTTATGTGTTTGGAATGCATTAAGCAAGTGTTGCATTTCTGGCTTGCGGGAAATCCCCAGTAATCAATTATTTTTATTAGTATTGCGTCAGAGTGAGCGCGGCGCTCACACGTCGAATAACGGCGTTACTCTTGCAGGGTCGAGTAACGGCGGGTAGGAGGTGATTAATGATTAGGGCGATTACTATGTACCGATTTACTCAACTTTTTTGGAAATACTTTTGAGATTTTATACATTACGAAAATGTAAAATGCTAAAAGTGGATTTTTTGGACCTAACTTACTATATTTAACTCCTGAATGATAAAGTCTAATAATTGTCGGGCGATGGCGGCTGCAGCCACCTTAGACCCCCGCTCGCTACGTGCTTAGAATGTTAATTTTTTTTTATTTTCAAAAAAGAAACCAATCTTTCTAAAATAATTATTACTAGTTAATGGTTGATAACTGCAAAACTGTTGCCCCAAAACGGCCAAATTGGTCGAAATAAATCAGATAAAAACAGTAATTAAGCATCAGTATGTTAAGTCGAGTACCTAATCCGGTAAAGTTAAAAAGTAATATAAAACACTACTTTCCTCTGGTTTTGTTTAGTTGAATAAAGAAAACATTAGTGAGTAATAATATTAAAGCATCTTTGAGTTTTATGGTTGTTGTGAAGCAAGTCAAACTCATCTGAAAATAACATGATTAATATAGGTGCGAATAGATGTTTGCTGATGTTTATTCGACGGTCTTAAAACTGCCATCCGAGCAGATATATGATGAGTACTGTAGAATGAAAATAGTCGAATATATTGCGGCATAAAAAACCCAATTTATTTTTATACGGAATTTATAAAATAAATAAATATACCCTTGAATCTTCTTTGAAATAAGGTGAATACTATTCATTTTTTTATTGTAGGTAATCCATCGCTTCCTTCAAAAAATCTGGGCATTTAAAAGAAAAATCGATTATTTGGTACCTAATTCAAAATTACAGTAGTCATCCGAGATCGCTTAAAATTGTTTTTGTCCAAAGACGGAACAGAATATACAATTAAAAAGAACATTAGAGGTTCTTTAAGTTTATCCTCCAGAGAGGGCAACAGAGTCCTCCGACTAACGATCTACTTAAAAAGACCTAGCTCACTGAGAACGTAAGCCACTTTTAAAAAAATTCTATTTTCTCGTACTTAGGAAAATCTGTTTCATCATTTTGAATTAAATTCAAACGCAACATTTCCCAAAAAAACCGTTATATTTTTAAGATTCTCTAGTTTTAAAACCAACAATTCTTCTAAGAAAACCTATATCCTTAATAGTTTTCGTAAATCTGTTTTAATTATTACAAAGTTTTACGTCGTGTGTAAGGTTTTTAAGAGTTTTATTTTGATATATGATAGTACCTTTTTAAAAGTCTTCGAGCCCGTTCTGTTTCATTTACATTATCTATCATCTAAAAATTAACTTAATTCACGGTTTTTTTAAGAAAGATAAGAGTACGGTGTACAAGCCTGGGTATCAATAACTCTATAAAACGAGCTTTTCTCTTTATTATATAACCATGGTACGCATCGAACATCAGAGATGAATGGTTAAAAATGGTGCAGGTCTTGTTAGCGTATTGCCAGACACGCGGAATAAATTTCACTTTAGATTTTTTCAAAACTTGAAGACAGTTTACATTACTTTTGGTAGTTTATATAAAAACAAAGTATTTTTTTTTTAATATTACGGTATTAATCTCAAAATAATCTTATTGTAGTTTTGGAAAGTCTACAGTTCAAAAAGTAAATTATAAGAAAATATTGTATGAGAATATTACAGAATTAAATAACACAACCGTCTGAAATTGCTTCAATAATTACTAATGTTATAAATAATAGAGCTACGTATAGTATTTTTTTTTTATTAAATTTAAAAAAGATTGTTTAAAAAAATGATAAATTTTAATAATTATATTCCGAATTATTTATTATGAGGTAAGAATTTACAACATAGTTTTATTATTAAAGCGAGATTTAAATTTATTAAAAATTGATAATTATTAGAAAAATTAAAGGAAATGAAAATATTTCTCTCAGTTTTAAATAATTTTTTAGCTTTCAAATCATAATGAATGAACAAAGGATGAAGTTGAAATTATAAGAGAAAAAAACTAATATAACAACCATTATAAAAAAAAACCTTAATTAAAATAAATAAATTAGTTAGCTATTAAATAAAAATAAAATTAGCTATTTAATAAAATGAATTTTATAATACACTATAAATAAATTTTAAATTAAAAATAAGCATTAAATATGAAATTCTCAATATATTATTAAATAATCTCTGAAATTTTTAAATATTACTTAAAAGTTTATTTTATTATAGGTAAATAATTAAAATAAAGTCATTAAATCGATATTTAATTTTTATTTAATATAACAAAATATCTGCGATAAATTTATAATAAAAAATAAATTTATAATGCAAAATACTGTAACTGGATCCGTTCTGTTTCGTTACGATAATATCTTTCGTAACTTAATTGGGGGAGAAAAATTACACCTTTACCGGCTGGTTAGGTGGTGCAGCCGACAGTATGCGGGCCCATGGATTAGCTAACGCCAGGTTCGATTCCTAACCGCGATATAATCTCTTTTTTCATCGTATCTAAAAAAATAATAAATACTCAAAAATTATTTATGAATAACAGCAGCAGTACTTTAAGAATTTCGTGGAATATCATTACTTTTTCCTCAACGTTTTTATACTTTGTTCCCCACTAAACACATTTTTAAGTAGGTATGTGTTTACGAAAAAATATTACTTATTATTATTATTATTTTTTAGTCATCAATCTGTTTACTCGATTATATATTTATTTATTAAGTGTTGTTGCCATTAATTTAAAAAAATTGGCGCGTACGCTTGTATTTAAATATCGGTTTGTTTTGTTGATAGAGATGAGTTAATGCAAGCAAATGTGTTAGTATTACGCATACGTATCGTTCCATGTGTTTACCGACTTGTTTCAACAGGAACAGTATATATTCCGTTACTACGCTGTGCCGCGGTTGAATATTGTATCTTTAGTTTTGTTTGTTACATTTTATATAATTATTTAGTAGCGTTCTGTTTGGTCTGGTGTCTGTAGGAAACAAATGATTTTAGAATTGTGTTTTATGATACGGTAAGATATTTTTTATAATTATTATTAACATTCTAGAATGTTAATGGTATTGCAGTTATCAACTTATTTTTGTATATTAAGAATCCGAATCCCTACTCTTTTTTCTTCCTGAAACTCGCCGGATGGCTTCACTTGTACTGCTAAAATGACGTAATCGTTCAACAAGAACAAGTTTTGCGATGAATATTTAAAGAAAATTAAGAATTATTTGTAAATAACATATTTATTTACTCTGTTTGCTGGTAGGCAGCATTTAAATATTTTGGTTTTTTTTTAATGTGAAATCTGGTGTTTTTGTTCACTTTATCTAATAATAAAAATTAAAAAAAACACGACTGTCAAAAAATAAAATAAATCCAATTAAAAAAAAAAAGGTATGGAAATAAAGGATTAAACGTCGTTATACCGTATTTAATTAAATAAAAAAATAGTAGACCAATCAACTTTCAGACAGTTTTAATTTGTTTAAATATATTTTCCATGTAGAAATACCAGGCATTTAAGTTTGTCTAATGATTAAGCTCTCACCAGGTCTTATATCTATAAAATTTTTCTCTTTCTACGAAATTATTTAGATGTAGTCGGGGGAAACTGAACTGTAGTAATTATTCTTTATCAAAGAGCCCCCCGAGAAAAATTCACTATTCGAAGACTTATGGATATAACGTATTTAACTTACTAAACCAAATGAGGAAACAGTAAACATTTCAATTTATTTATTTAATTGGCGTATACCAATTTAAACTTACAGATTTTTCAATAGATTGAGTTCCTCGAGAGACTTTTTACCGTGCGGATCATACAGAAAATTTCTGGGTTCCAAACAACTAATTGCTAAACTCTCAAATTTTCTCACGCGACTCACTGCTACGTAGACTTGGCTCTTGGCAAAGATGCGAGTGCTCAGATCTACGACACCTCTATCTAGATAGTCCGCTCTAGTTTACGCACCGTCACAGCCCAGCACAATATTAGTGACAGCACACGCCGTTCCACTTTACCTTGCCCCCTAAAGCATCAAATTCGACAATAGTGGGTTCGATCCTCAGTCCGCAGCAGACAGCATTACCTCTTATCGTACTGTCATAAAACTTTACGAAAACCGTTTGTGGAGTTCCCTGGTCTCGGCGTAGCGCAGGCCACTCGATTTTTCTAATCATATCAGTTAATTTTTGTTCTGATTTGGTTCCATCGTGATTTTGTATTACTAGAAAATGCCCCGTTTTAATTTTGAAAATCGGAAGATCGGTTGCGAAGATATAAGAACATATCCGAATAACCGTGTTCTGTTAGTTCAAGAATGTACCTCGTTCTACATGCAAAAGTTAGCCTTCAAACTAGTAACAAATATCCCGTTTGAATTTTGAAAAATGGACTACTGTTTGCAGAGATGTTGTAAGAGCATCCCATAGCACCTCTCAAAACAGTACCCCAGGGGCACCCCGTTTGTTACCAGTTGATGGTGATGATCGGTGTAACCTCGCACGGGATGCTCGCATCACCTAACCACACGCTAGTCTCATACGCAGTCTCCACGGGAAGCCTATTATTATTAAACAGAAATTTTTTTAATTTATTTAATGCTATTTTATTTAATGTAAAATTAATTTGATTATTTTTGTAAAATTATCCATTCGATTGATTTGAATCGTTCGTTTCAAACCAGCTAACACAGTAATTGAGGTTCACACTTCATTAATTCAATTCATTAAAGTTTGTGCTTCAACCGGTAAAATCTCCACTACTATATAATATATAATTATACATATATAAATATTTTTTATATAGCCTAATTTTTATATAATTATTATATTTATATAGCCTATGACACTCCCGGTAACGTAAGGATTCCAACGCGGGGTCATAAATCTAAATCGGTTCGGCCGTTGAGCTGTTTCAGTGGAACTTATATACATAAATACACCCTAAATACATTACACTCCTTTTTGAGCAGTCATTTAAACAAATAAATAAACAAAATATTCAACTGCCGTTGAAATTGATCATTGTATATAAGTTACAGTATAACCTCTATGAAGATTCTCGGTGGCTCAGGAAGTGATTCTTACCAACCGGTTGATAATTTTTCTTTGAATTAAGCGTAGTAGAACATGACATTTCATCAGTATTCCAACCTACGTCTAAGTCGTTAAACAAATTATGTAAAGTGCTTTGGACTGAAGAAACAATCTTTTAAATAATCTTGTAAAAATCTTATGTAAGTGCTTTACATAAGCGGATAAATTTAGTATACGTACAATAATAAGAATTAAAATTTCATAAAAATCTTATTAAACTACTTTTATTAAATTTAGGAGTAAATTTTAAAGTAATTAAATGTCAAAGTCTCTGGTAAAATGATCCGTTGCATTCCACAAAGATAATGGTTTCACAACTCCTGAAATTCTGAAGTAAGAATACTATAACAACAAAGCTACATACAAATGTTACCTGTAAAATACTGATTGAAATTAAATGGTGCTAAGTACAGCTTCACTGTGTGACATTGGCATTTATTTAATTATTATAGCAGGCGATGAAATTAAACAAAAAAAAAAAAAAAAAAAAAACAATTTAAATACATCCAGTAATACAGTTATTTTTAACAATTCTGTGGAAATTGTTTTTAAAAGCGTAAATATGCTCAAACTTAAAGTACTCTAAAATAATTTAAAAATGCTGGAAGAACACGAAATTTAATTTGATCAATATATTTTGAACCGTTTTTTGATAAATTCGGCTTTCTTTTTTTTCTTAATGTACTCTCTCCTATCAGGAATTTGATTAACCAAACTAATTTTCACGTTTCTTATAGTTCTTTTAAATAATTCATTTGAGCTAAACCGTTCCCGTAAATTGTATAACCAGGAACTTTTTGTCGTCGAAAAATATGTTTGATCTTTATTATTTTTTTTTAAATAGCTCCGTTTATAAAGTGAATCCTCCGTCATTAAGGTTTATATTTAAACGACTTAAAAATAATGACGTGATATTTAATAATTAAAGGTCCGATGTTTAATATAAACGCGGCCATTGTTTTAAATGGAACTTTTATTGAAAATCAGTGAAAGATCTTTAATAATTAAAAATAAACTATTGTTTTTATTTTCATGTAAAATATATATTTTTCATAGCGAATGAATTATCCAATTTTAAGGGATTGTAAATGGGTAAAACCACCCAAATTACAAAATAGTTCATTTCATTAATTTTGTATAATCTAATGTTTTAGGTATATTTCACAAGAAAGGTACCTATTGTAATGGGTACCATGATTCATCTTTCGGAAAATTTCGACATATCATCGCGTTTCACATCCCCCAGACCCCAAAACTACCGTCAACTAAACATTTTATATATACATTTATATATATATTTCACTTTCTTGCAGATACGATAACTGCCGTAATTTTGCGTCAATCATTTTCAGATTGTTCCTTAAAAATAACTCGTCAGAAAATCTCGGTCGAGTTCGTTAACGGTCAAAATCGGACCGTGGGAATGGAAATTGAGGGGCTTTTTCGAAAAGAAAATATGATAACTTTCTTATCAAGTAAAATATCGAATTCGTTTAAAGTTCCTACTATTTTTTGGATAAGGACCTAAAACTTATGTAAGTAAAGTTTTTTTGATATCACCAACCATTGGCCCAAGGGGTTAAAAAATGGGGGTTCGAAGACAAAAAAAATATCATATTTCCCTTAATAGGTACAGTATTCAATCGGATTAAAGTGGTCACTAGTCGTCTAAACATTACCTAAAACTTTTTTTTGCAACAATTTTTGATATGACCAACCCTTACGACAAGGGATGACCAAAATGTTGCTGAAGTTGTAAGATGGGGCTTGTCGTACGCTAAACATGTGAAACTTTGTTCACGTGCAACCATTTTCGTATTGAGTAAATTTGAAGTTTTTCTTAACTTTAAGGTGGAAATTTTTTTTATCCCCTACTTAGCACCGGTGAAATCTACCTCAGCCTTCTGGCGTGCCGAAAGGGATTTTTTAAATTTTTGTTTTCATTTACTAGTTTTATCCTCTATACTTTTTCTAAATCGTAATTAAGTTACTGTAACTTTCTTAATATATACTGTACTTGTACTGTACTCGGTGCCTCTATTTTTGCAAGATTTATCGTATAATCTCTTCTCAGATTCATTCATAAATAAGTCGCTTTCTTAAGTATTCTGTTAACACATCTTTTTTTAATTTTTCTGTGATATCACATTTTCAAACTTACTTTCTTTATTTTTTTGGTCTTCTATTGTCCTTGATTCATTTTTATAAACGGTTTCGTAAAAATAATTGAAGTTTCTTTCTAAAGAATACAAATAATCAGCTATTCTAAACAGTTATTGGTGGAATAAATTGCAAAATAAGAAAACGCCCAAAAACCGTTTAACAGACTTTAATTAAAGTTTAAAACTAGGTAGACATTTTGATCGTCAAACGATCATCATCCTTAGACACTAATGAAACAGTGCGAGTATAACAGTACAAGAAAAAGAACAAGTACAAGTATAAGAAAATAAATAAATTCATTAAAAACTATATTCGCAAACAAACGATACGTAGGAACAGTGTTTTAAATAAGAATAAATAATACAAAAAATAATACGGGCAACCTGAGTCAAAGGTTTTTCCGTGGTTAATATTTTTTTCTGTATTTAAACTTTCGACTGGTATTGCCTAAAACTATTACTTTTTGGACCTTATTCGGTAAGCAGATACCACTTTTTTTTTTCAAAAATAACAATAAAACAACCAAATATTTTTTTTTTAATCAATGCAAAATAACAATAATTAACATTATTGTATTTAGTTTAAATATCACTTTTGTTATTAATAAAAATATTGAATATAATTTGTATATTTAACGTTAATTAGACGAGAGTAGCGGGCGTAGGTTATGTTTCGTTAGGTTATGTTGATATAGTCGAATGGAAGATTCTTTGCGGTATGTACGTATTGTTTCTTTGCTCTGCATTATAGCTGTTTTTGATTGGGTTTTGGCGAATTTTTTTTGGATTGGACATACGGGAAGTAACGGTGGATTGATTTTGAAAGTGTTTACAAATTTTTTCGATTTTTGGTTCATAGATTCATATTTTATTGCGGTTTTATTGGTGAAGTTCTGTTTTTACCATAGAGAAGATAGGTATAATAATATATCAACCTACAAATATTGTCGAAATTTTTCTAAGTCAATTGTCCTTTGTAAACACGATAGTGATGTCAGCGGCTTGGATCAAAACAAGGACAGAATTTTTCTGTGCTTTCTATAAGTAAGTAGTGAAATTTTTCTAAATGCTACTCATTGAATATAACGAGAATCTTCCCTGCCTTATAACTATTTTATCCTTCATCCCCCAGCTAAATCTTTCCGTTTATTTTCGAATCTCGACCTTCCCCAACTTTTACCACCCACCAAATATTTTATTCGATTTTTGGGGGATACATTTTACCTTCTCCATTCCCCCGACCACCCAAAATATACGTTGTGGGGTATCATAGATGGCAGGACGAGGCGTAGATCTCAGAACTATTAAACGTTTTTCGGTCCAGTCTACCACAGTGGAGGAAACTCTGGAGAAAGCGACGGAGACTACTATGGAGCCGACGACTTTCGGCAACCACTAATAGAGGTGATACCTATTCAGACTATCACTGGTACCACCACAGAGGATGTACATGTAGAGGGGCTTCCCCTTAGACTCGCCTCGGACTGCAGGAAAGGGGCCAAACGGTTGAAGTCAAGACAGTTCTCCACGGATGAGGAGGAAATTCCTTTGGAATTAGAGAAATTAGTCCGGAGATTTGATAAACTTGCTAAAGATCTTAAAAAGAATATGGAGAAGAGTGTCAAGAGGACTATTCGTGACGTGGAGACAGGCCTCAGTATTGCGGTGAAAAACTTCAGGGGAATGGTCAAGAATTACGCATTCTGCATTGGTGGGAGATCGATATTGGAGATAACCACCCAACGATGATCGCCACACTGGCTGTCTGATTGCAGACGTGTTAGTTAATGGGGTACCCGTTGTACAGGTGGCAGAACTGATCAAGATAAATTGGCCGAAGAAGGTATTCCGAAATACATATGTTGGAATCCCAGATAGGAGTGACGGGCCATTAATACGATGGCGATCATCGATATGCATGATATGAAGGAGAGCAGGGTGCTGCAGACGCTAGTCACCAGGTACCCGCAGGTAGTATGGCTTTTACACAAGCCAGGCATTAGAACAGGGACTGTGATTTCAGCCACAGTCGAGGCTAGGCTGATTGGTAACGGTGGTGGTGACGATCCGCTGATCGCCAATATCTTCCACGCGGCATACGTAGATTCAGATGATTGGCGCAGGCCCTGGTCGATGTGTTCGAAAAGATTAGGACTAATAGTGGTTGTAATATAGTGCCGCTACAGACAGAAGCTTATGGTCAGGACACGGCCACATATGTAAGTGAATTATTGGAGTGTGAGGGGAGGAAGACTGGACGCAGGTATCACCTCATTGCCCCTGTGGGTCGACTTCCTCCTGCATGGATTGGCAGCGAGCTGGCACCCCAGACACATAAAATGGAGACAACAATGGTTGGTTGCCGGCCTCCTTCTGAACAGGGGTGGCCCATGTCAGTAACGTAGAAGATTGCTAGTCGGAGTAGCATACTCCGCTTTGTTGTATGGAGCCGACCTGGGGCAGGAATGGCTGAGTATGGCAAGTATAGAGGGAAATTGGATTCATTTCACAGAAGGTGCAGTCTTCGTTTGATCTCTGCTTTTCGGACAGTTTCTTTAGAGACGGCGGAAGTGCTGGCAGGACATATGCCCATCGATTTGGTGTTGACACAAAGAAAGAGGTTAGGAGAGCAGAAATATTTATCACCTGATGAGAGGAAGCGTGTAATTGAGATCACAAATGATGAGTTAATGGCAGAGTGGCAGGAGAGATGAGAACGCGGCATTAAGGGCCGATGGATTCGCCAAATAACAGGAGATTCGAGGAGTTGGTGTGGAAGATCGCATGGTTAGCTGGGATATAGCCTTACTCAATTCCTGGTGGGCCATGGCGACTTCAGTTCTTTCCTTTATAAATTTGGACTAGACTCTTCAAACCTGTCTCTGAGTGCGAGGTGGAGGAGACTCCAGAGCACGTTTGTTTTTTCTGCGCACGCTTCGAGGAAGAACGGAAGAAGCTGCTAGACAAACCTGGTCCGCCAGCACATGTTTACAGTGGGTGAAACTCAGCCATTCCTGATGAAGGGTGAGGATGATTGGAAAGCTATTGAGGACTTTGCTAGGAAATTTATGGGAAAGCTACATGCAGCTAAGGAGTCCCATGCTGAGGAGAAGGTGCCCGAACACGAGGAGGTCGCCTTGGTGCGATGAAGCTGTGGGCACTCCTCTTCCGTGCCTGATGGAGAGCTCATCGCTTCGGAAAACGTCAGAAGCCGTAAAGGTAAGTCTGTTTTGCCTACATTTTGTTGGGTATGATTGTCTGTGAGTTGTGTGGTGAGTGTGTGTTTGGCGATTGACTGTGACTGCTGCGGGTATTTATTGTGGCTGGTGGGTTGCTTTGTTTTGTTCTTGATGAGCTCTATTGTGTGATGCGTTTGTGTTGAATGGATATGACAACACATCACATCAAATGTGATGTGATGTTTGTTCTTGGGGTGTATACGTGTTTTGGTGCAATTTGATGTTAGTGTTGTTTATGCGTGTGGGCGTTTTACCCACCTCCTGAAGTAATGCTACTGTAGCGGTTTCTAGGGGAGGTGGTTAGCCCGGGATGAAAGTTTAATCGGTAGTGCACAGGCACACATATGCACTTAATAACACATTGCGGAACCTGTTAGCAAGCCCGACACTGCCTAGGCACCCGTAAATGGGGTTCCTCCACCTCATTAACAGAAAAAAAAGTTATATTATATATATACGATTCGTTATTACATGGAATCAACATAATCTAAACAAACATAATTTACGCTCGCTTCGTTCGCTAACCTCGTCTGATTAACGTTAAAAATAAAAATTGTATTCAATCAGTTATATATAGAATTTTGGTACAATTTTAGCATGCATCGAACCAAGTACTAAAATCATATCAGATTTATGAAAAGCATTTGACTGTGTAGAACATTTAGAAGGTATGTATTACAAACATGATAAGTAAGTAAATCATAGCGAAATCAACGTTGATCCAAAAACAGGTGCACATACCAGAATTATTAAGTTTATGGTGGCGAGCTGAAAATCGCAATAGGAGGAATGCGGCATTAGATGCGAGTTGTTGGATTCGTATTTGTGTTAATTTTTGTGGCGAGAGAATAATAAAGATAACGTTTTGTTAAGTAAAGATGTTACGTAAACGTGTTAAGTAAAAGATGTTAGTAAAGACATGAATAAGGAGCATTGTGTTTATTTATTGTTTATTTCTAATAAATATATTGATTATTGAAAAAAAAAGAGTTTTTATTACATACCTAAAAAAAAGGTTATTGAGTCATTTTAATGAAAATATGTTTCGGAGGTTAATCTGGTTATTAAAATAAAATATCGGGCTATTTGATTACTTTTTGAAAAAGAAAAAAGAAAGAAAGTTGTAGACGCTTATTGAAAAAACCAGGCTATAATTACTAATTTTATAATTTGATTACTATTTTTTTATTTGTTAATTAATCGTTTTTTGTTATTTCTTCTTTTTATTTAGTTTTTTATACATATTGCTTCAATGTCACTGATGATGATCATCCACCTAGTTGTAGATTTTAAGTAAAAAGTTTGATAGCAATTATTGAAAGTTTTCTTATTTCCAATTAATGCCATCTTTCTTATTTGTTAATATCTGTTCTTATGTTAATTTCTTTATTGACTGAAAACTGTACTTGCGCTCGTACCGAATTAATTTTTACATTGTGTTTAGTTCTCCTTTGTAATTTTATTAACTAAATAATGAAATGCCTTCTCTTTTGAAATGTTTTGTTCTATTTTAATAGTTCTTACTTAATTAATTTTCTGCTCTCATAATCTCCAACTGTCACTGCAGTTTAAATTTATAATTCGTCTCTTATCAGTTATACTTTCATTCTTATTATTCTGTTGATTTTGAGAAAAATAATCTTAATATATTTTACCTTTCGTTTGTAACATCTAATTAAGTAAACCGGAAAATTTGCGTTGACTATCAAGGACAGCCAGGTAATTCCATATAGGTACTAAAAAAATACAAATATCTGTCTTATTTAAAGAGACGTATAAATAACTATTTGTAAATAGTGTTAATATAAATTTATCTGAGAAAATATTTTATAATTATTATTAAATTAAAATCTGATATCTATTGTTTATTCTTTCTATTGTTTCGTATGACATCAAGTTCAATATCGACTCAATTGTTATAAATTGAAAAAAGAAAAAAAATCTGTATTATTATGTGTACATAGATGTAATAATGCGTGGGTATAGCTCGTTTGAAAGTGATTAAATGTGTTCGTATATACATACGAGTAAACAGATCCGATAAAGTTTATAATTGAAATTGTTGCAAATGCTCTTTAATAAATTTCCTAACAAGCTGTTATATTTTTATTAATTTTTATCATTTTCATTAGTTCGACCTAAAGTTCCTACTGAAGTATTAGGTAATATTTTACAGTACCTGGAGAGTATGAGACTTTATAAACTTTGTTTTTTTTCACCTCTCCAAAAGTAAAACGTCAGGTGGAGCTAAGATCTTTAAAACAATAACGACTGATGATATTATTCAATCGCTGAAAATATTTCTATATTCATCTTGCTATATGTACCGATCCGACAAGCCTTCTTGCTGAAACTGTGATCACACAACTTATATAAGTAAGTTGTGTTAATTTTATTGCGTTTACATTTAAAAGTCTATCACTTATGTGAAGATCGTTATCCTCCATTATTCTTCTTGTAGATATTGCTACCCAAATCGCATTTTTTTCCTTAGAAATATAACATATGGCTAGTGGGTTTTCGGAAATCAGCAAACGTGTTTTTATGTTTCACGATATAACCCAGGTAAGTACATTTGTGTAGTTGGAAAATTACATTTTACGGTTAATTTAGATATATATTTCTTTTACAAGGAGTTGTATTGGGTAGATCTATTGTCAATCGTATTTTTTTATGATTGTATTACTCTCGAGTCTAATCGAGCTTGTATACCATCCATCAAAATTTTGCCAACATTATCTTATTTTGTTCTGAGGAAGTAATGAATTGGTTTTCCACCGATGCTGTCACGATAAATTCTTCGATCTGTAAGCAACTGTCCTTAGCAGTACAAATCTTCGTCATAGTGGGTCTGAATGAACAGTTTATTGTGCAGTTGATACTTTCAAATGTCATACTATTCCAGGAGTAGATGAGATAAATTTTTTTGGAACTTGTTCCTGTTTCGGGCGGCTCTTTTATTTCAGGAGGAAATGAATTTTTATTACAGCATATATTTAATTGGATCGATGAAAGATCGTCGATCAGTAATATGTTACTCTAATCTGGATAAAAATATCACGTTTTACGAGGGAATCATGAACAGTGATGCGTGCCCACTATTTGGAGCTTTCCTCGGTGCGATATGGCGAAAGGATTGCTTATTGAAAGACTCTGCTAATGTTCTGTGCGACTGAATTGCCGATCCGTTAATGACGAGTCTCCTAACCGTTTCAAAAATAAAAATATTACAACAAAATCTGATGTAATGCTTTTTATTATTTATGATATTGGATAACTTTTAACTTGAATATTTTTTAAATAAATAAGTACATAAGTGGAAAATCAGAATACTAAAAAAAATTTTACGTGCAATTTTTTTTCCATTAACCTATTTAGGAACAGGAATAATTTATTGCATAAAGTTTATTCTTTAAGATCGTATTTTGTAAATTGTTTACTGTAGCTGCCAGCTGTTGAACAACATCTTAGAAAATTACAGAGTATGGTAACGGTGACAGTTTTCCTACATTCTTTGAATGCAAATTACGGCTTAGAAATCGATTAGGCCTATCGTTATTAATTAAACTGTCTTTAATAAAAAATAAAAATAAAACTAAAAAACTAAAAAAAAAAAACTAATAACATGTAATAATCTAGCGTTTTAAAAATCATGTAACCCGAGAGTAATTTTTTTGTTACTTTACTGTAATTATTTTTTTAACAATGTTTTTGTTTATAAACACAATAATAACAAATAATAACATTTGTTATTATTTTACCCGCTGTAGCTTTGTTGTTGCTATATAGAAACTACAGCTACAAAGGGAAAGTATGTATGGTAGATCGGTCAAAAATTTCGATATCGAGTTTTTTTTTGTGAACGTCGACTTTGTACAACCCCTGAGTCTAAAAAAACGTAAAAAAAACATAATTTCTGGAAGATATATTATATATATATATATATATATATATATATATATATATATGTACGTATGTGTGTTGGTCTTTATTTTGATTAATATTTCCGGACTGGCTCAACATAAATTTTTCAAAAATGGCTCAAACATTTTCTATATATGGAACATTAATGGTACAAAAGTTTTATAAAAAATTGAAAAAATGGGAAGGGTAATTAATTTTCGCAATTTTTTTTCCTTTTGCATAAATGGTCATAGAAAAATGAGTATTTAGTAGTACAATGAAAGTATATATTAAGGTAATTACCGTTAAAAAGTATTAAATAGTTTTATTGGATTTAGGGTGTGGAAAATCAACACTATTTCTAAATAGTTTTTACCTCAATTTCGAAAACCATTTGATCAAAAAGTTTTAAATATGGCTATATTTGTATATTCCAGCTTCAGCCTGATTTTCAATCCTATCGGAAAAGGGGGAATAACAGTATTCATATTGTTTATATGTATATATATACATATATGTACTTTTTTTTTTTAAAGTATAATTTTTTTTAGGTAATTACGTACAATTAGAAACTTCATTCGATTTTGGTGAAATTTGACATATGTCATATTTAGGACCTAAGTTATACGGTACAAATAAAATTAATCGTAGTAAACGCTTTTCATCCGAGTTATGTCCCTCGTAAGTTACTAAGTGCCGTCACCAAAAATATCGTAATTCAGCATTTTACAATTGTAATATACATTATTTTCGAACTAAATTATTGGTTATTGTATTTAATTATGGACTCAGCCTAACAGTCGGCTAATTTAATATTTAAGGTTAATTTGATGTGGTTAGCGATCGTAAGGTCATGTTTGGCTGATATCATACAAAGTTCAGCAGGCGGAATTGTTACTTACCGAAACTAACCTAACCTTAACGTAAATAAACCAAACTAAATTTCACTTAGTTATTTCCTTCGTAAATAATGTATATTGCACTTAACCTTACTTAATTGAATCTGATCTTATTTTTAACTTAATTAACGAACTTAATCAAATTATTTAGTCCGAAAATAATGTATGTTACTCTTATATAATGTTGAATTACGAAATTATTTGCAAAGGTGTACTACAGCGTAACTTACGAGGAATGTAACTCGGGTGAAAGGCGTTTTCGACCGATAATTTCAATTGTAACTAATAACATAAATCCTAAATAAGGTATATTCCAAATTTCATCAAAATCGGAGGCGAGTCCCTAATTGTATATAATTAAATTTTTTTCTTGCCTTGTCGAATGATTGGGTCGATTTACTGAAGTAAATAATAACTCCGATAAATGAACTTTTAAGCTGCACACAAAGCAAGGGGGCTGAGTTGGATCGGTATCTAAAATACGAGTACTAATTTTTTTAATCTTTACTCCTCAAGATTGAAAATGAAATTGTATCTAGTGTTAATGCAGATGATATGGGAACTTTTTTAAAAAAGGGTGTCCCATGGGACCCGACTTAAGAATTTAAAAATCGTTATGAATTTTTTGTAATTATGATACTTTATCTTATTTTTTTTTTTTCAAGTTGTTGCTGTTATTAAAATTGTTATATGAAGTAGCTGTCAAGCAAGGGGGTCAAATGGGACTCAAATTGTTTTATTAGAAATTTTATTTAATTTTTTTTTAGCAATTTTACCCGAAATACAGTATAACTTTGATGATAAAACGTTATTCGGTCAAGGAGATAATTGAAACCCAATTTCTTTAACATTAAGAATTTCGATTTTTTTTTCTCAATTAAACTATTAATACTAAAAAAAAAATAAAACGTATTTTGTTTTAAGATAAAAACGTAATTGATTAAGACGTTGAATCAAATTTTTTTACTAAATATTTTGCTTTTCTCAATTATACTCTAAATATCGCATAATTATATTATTAATATAATTATTGTATTATTAAATAACCTATGGGTTATTTGCAATCAAAATCTGTCAAGGACAAAGCCGGGTAGGTTATGTGATCCTTTGCCGGCTTTTATTATATACTTTGCGTTGTATTAAATTCAGTTGAATTTATAATCACTGACATTCTGTTTATCACTAATTTTAGGCCGTTAAACTCTATCCATAGTGGAATATAAATTAATAATTAATATAGGTATAAAATATTTACGTTATATAATAATATTTAGAAAATAGGAAATTAAAATAAAAAAACTGACTGCAGCTCCGAAATAATTTGTATAACTACATTTTGTTTAATGTAATATTTAAAATATCTATCTATATATTTCTTTTAAACATTTACATTCTGAAATACACTGTTGACATCAATTTCATCTATTATAATTTTACTCTCTGTTTGTATTGTATAATCAAGAGTATTGTTTTAGAATATATAGATTCTAAATATTATAAAAATTGATAGAAACCTCTTTAAATTGGGTATAATAAAAAAAAAACTAATCCTGTAGTTTGCGATTTAGGGAAAATATTCTTAACAAATCAAGAGAATGTTGAAATATCCGAAAAATATTCCCGAAAGGTTTTTAAGACAAAAATATTATTGAAAGCTTTATAAATTTTTAACATTCTCATACAAAAAATTACTTTAAAACATCCTGTCAGTATTAGTGAATAAAAAAATCCTTTCAATCTAGAAAAGGACAAATGCGTTAGAGGAAATTTTAAAATATTTTTATTTGTATTATAGGTAAGGTTAGTTATAAACACTTCAATCATTGATTTTATTATGTGGCTAAGGACCGAAACATCATCCCCGGAAGTTCTATAGATAGCGCACATACTTGACCGGTTCAAAGAGGTACTCGGGACCCTCCCCAATGTCACTATGGATCCAGAGGAAACTTACCAGAAAGTGCACAACATAAACCGGAAAAGAAGGGATAAAGGATTAGAAAAATGCGTAAAAGGACGATATATGCAAAGGATGAACCGTGGAACAAGGCAAAAATTTCACCTTAAATCCCTTATACGATAATCTCGGCCATAATTCGCGCGAGATCTGGGCATTTTTCTCATGACTGCAAAGCACATTACTGATGAACAATTTTTGTATTGATATATGTCTTATTAAAACGGCTTTACCTTCAAAATTAAAAGATCTTCCTTATAAAACTGTGAAACTTCCTAAAAGAAACGTTTTTACATATTTATGCAGTATTTAGATAAGAATACTCGGTAAAAGACATCGGCTTTGAATTTAGAATTTCCAGTACCCAATATTAATATTACATATTGGGCCCGTGCCGTGCTGTAAACTAGGTACAGTAGGGGTTAACAGGAAATGATGGATTCGTGTCACAAAAGGATAACCGGTAGTTTTATGCATCGTCTTAATCCATCAGTTCTTCAGGAACCATTCGTTGATAGGTAGTGGAAAATTGATAAATCGATGAGAGAATATGGGAAGTCCACCGGTAGAGTATGTGTAATGTAATAATAAAAGCGAGTATATTTTCATTTGTACAACAGTCTCATTTATACTAGAAAAATATGTAAAATTAACTCTACAGTTAAAATGAACTTAAAATATTTTTATTAAAAAACCAAAACCAAGTTTTGTCACGACACCAACGCGCCTAAGAAGAAACCATCGAAAGTCGTCCGTATAATAGGTTACTCAAGAAATAAGTCATCTTATATTTGAAAAAGAATGCTTTATTTGCATATAAATAAAACAGTAATTATTTTATTTATATACTAATAAAATAATTTTTTATTTGTAAATACGAACAATACATTTATTTTGGGTTATTATCTCTCTTTGACTTCCATTGAACGGTTGTTAGCTTTATGTATAAAAATCACAGAAAAAATGATTTCATGTTATTAACATACATATTATAGTCCGCTAGATGAATTTCTAAAAGCATTTTTATTAAATCGATTTCCGGTGTTCGAGAATAAAAGTTTCCGTCGGCTTTTCTAAATGGTTTTTGCGTGGTCTTGCTAAAATCGGTATCTTTGTAAAGATTCGAACTCTGCGCGTTTTGTACTCGTATCTTACAATAGTTTCTGCGTAACATTCGAGTAAAGAAAGCACCAATCTCTGTTCCCCACTCCATACGGTTTCAAACTTTTACTTCCCTAAGGGGAAAGCACGCAACTGTAGTCGATGTACTTCAACCGCTGTTCCGAGCAAATACCGTTTTATAAGATATATCACTTGGGTTTAAAGTTTTAAGACGTAGATGCTATGGTGTTATGTAACACGTAACGAAGCTTATTTTATTTTTTAATTAGTGATTATTTACGAACTGTTACTAGTAATAGCAATTAATTATTTACATAAATAAGAAAGGAAATTCAACAGACGGAAATAATTTTATTTTAATTCTATATTTTTCATGGTTTTGGTACGAGTTGCTTTAATGGTTTTAAATCACATTCTGTTAATTTTTATTTGATTTAATCGCAAAATCTTTTATTTTTTTAAAAGAACGTTTTCATATGTACTTTGCGGTAAACATTTTGTAGTTATACATCATTAAAATTTGAAATGTCAGTGTAAAATTTTTCTGGCATTTAAATATTGTTTAAACTTTTCCCAAGTGATAACAGAGGAAAATCCTTTTAGCATTTTAATTATGTTTATGATCTTATTTGTTTATAAAAAAGAAAAATAATTTAAAAAATCAGGTTAAACTGCCAAAATTTATAAAAATTTAATGTAATTTTAAGGTAAAGAATTATTTGATATGTAATTAAAAACAACTCGGACGATAGTATTTTGATTTCTTAAAAAAAACATATAGGTTACAAATTTTTAGGTGAAAACTTCATAATTAAAATACATCTTTATTTATCTATTCATAATAACTGCAGGTTGACGCCTAATGTATAGGTTGTTGTAATTTTTATTTTGAGAAATGAATTTTAAAGCGGGTGAAAAAATACAAGTTGTACAGGATTTAAACTCGGCAACTTACGGGTAAAAGGCAGAAACGCTATCACTCCATCACTGTGGCCGGCAAGTGGATATATATTTTATATTGAGGTCGGTTACAATGAGATCACTTGCAACTAGGAAACTGTTTCGTCTCAACAAAAAGAGATTACATTATATGGCGAGACTGTCGTCTCGTACGATACTTTCATCGCATTAATATACGAAGCAAACGATAAAATAGAGTACCACAGGATAACTGAATCGATTATTATTGTTGAGATTAGATGAAGTTGCTTGCGTCACTAGATGACTCGGGCCGTTTGTATGAGTTCAAAGTAATAATTTTTTCATTCTGTATTTTATTTCGGAGTTTTCAGTGCTGCAGTTCGTGAATTCTTTATCAGCTGTCGCCTTATTTCATACTGTAATTTATGTGTTTGTCGTGCTGGTTTTACGCTTTCTCGTGTCATTTTTTATCGTGAGTTTCCTTTGCCACCTCGATATTTTTATTTAAATAGAAATTTGTCGAGTTTAGTAAACCATTAACAGAATTCATTCTCCTTTTACTATAACATTTTTTAATCGCTTACTATCACGTAAAATGAGCAGAAGAGAAGAAAGCTATACGATTACAGACTAGATAAGAATTATGTTCTGTTTAGAATCGCCAGGTGCTAGAGACAAAAAATTCTGTGATGAAATGAAAAACTTGCTCGACTATTAAAAAATTACGGGTATCTGATTATGAAAATTAATAAAGGAAACTTTTTTAATCTAAAAAATTAATTCATCTATAAAATTAATTAAATAATAAAAAGAAATTCAATTTATTTGTGTTTCCTGTATTTAATAATAAGAGTTACAAACGTATCATAGATCATTTCCTGTATTCTAGTGTGAATTTATCATTTAATCTCTATTAATCAATGGGATCGGATATTGGTTATAACAAGGTATTGCTCCAGCAAAACTTCGTTTCCTCTTCAAGCTTCTTATAACCGATATTTCCTATTGACTTATGTATATAATTTACATCTACGTTATCTTAAAATAGCTTTTATTAAAAGTATTAATGATTCTACTATAAAATTTAAATTTAAATGTTACCATTTTTTGATGAGGTCTTCAGCAGAAACACGTGATTTTACAACTTTAAAAATATTTAAAAAAATATATTTATGGTAAATTCTCAATGCTAGTTCATTATAAATAATAACTATTATGTAAAAAAATATTAGTAAAAAAAAATTTGTGTACTTTGTAAAGTATACAAATTGAAATTTACATTAAAAAATTTTAGAATTTTTAAACAGTTTTTGAGAGTTTTCAATTGTTATCTTTTAATTACAATAACTGTTTAGAATAAAATGTTTTTATATAAATAAATAATCAAAAATATTAAATTACAAAATACATTCCGTATAAAAATTATAATTTTTGTAAAATTTAAGCATATAAATTTTATAGTGTAATTTAATTATTCTTTTAAATTTGTTGAAATTCTGTAGTTTAAACTTTCATTTTACTTATTTGTTTTTGTAATTCATTGTTTTTTTTAATTGATTTAGAGTAACGGTTTAAAAATAAAATCAAGTCATGTACGCGGAAGAAATTGTTATGATATAGCCTGCTATTAATTTTGGATTAAAAGGATCCTTCAATTTTGGTAAAATTGTTCTGAAAGTCGGAACAAAATGTTAGAGACAACGAACAAACAAAATATGAAAGTAACATTTTCGTAGATTTCTATAAAATACAGTTTTATTATAAATGAAAAATAGTGTAAAAGCGGGAATGAATTTGTCGATCGATTTTTGTATAAATGAACAACGGTTGTGCTACATAAAGGAGAATACCGGTATCAGTACCAGATTGAAAACTCTCTTGAGATAAAGCGGGATGTTAATGTCACAAAAACACTCGAGTTTGCTGTTGGAAAGCATAAAATAAATTTCATCCGAACGATAAACAATACACTGTCGGTGTAAATGTTGATATCAACAAAACTTTTAACTATATTTACTTTTAATTCTATAATTAAATTAAAAATTATCTGTTAATAAAATTACAGTAAATTCATAAACCACCAGTGATATATACGCTTAATTTTAAATGTTTAAATTATTGACCATCTGATTTTAATTCATACTATATTAATGACCGACTTACAGTATGTTATTACAATTTGCCTATTTTCGGGGTTTAGAAACATTAAAAAAACCCCGCTTTTTTAACAGTACCCGGTAATTATGTTAAATGGTTGAAATTAATGTTTGAGAAAACGATTACATTTGTTAATTGTGTTTCTGAGCGATACCATTTCAAAATTAAGTAAATTACAAAAACGTTTGAAATACAGTAAAAAAAAAAAATAAATAAAATAGTAATTAAAAAATTGTTTTTTAATTTATAAAACGAAACGTGAAATAAAATAAATCAATCCTTGCTGTAGGATATCTCATATTTTATAAAGGAAATCAATTAATGTCCTTTATGAGATAAGGAATCGGGTGATCTTTGCCGGTTAATAATTGTAATGATATTGTTTACAAAATGTAACGAATAGGTAAAAAAGTTTACTAAAGTTTAGAGTATGAGATATGTTAAACAGTTTATTTGCAAAAGATACTATCTGTAATTCCAATTCAAATGATTATTATTAAGTTTTATAATAATCGGATGTTTAAAGAAAAGTACGATTTAGTCAAGCGAGAAGTTTGTCTCAGTAGCATGGAAAACGAAGGAAATCGCTGGTGGACTGCGTATTAATCCTCTAATGAATTTTGTTTTAGATGGAAGTGTGAAGAGTAAATTCAGTTAAACAAGACATACGTATTAGAATCTATGAAATAAATGAGAATGTGTGGTTTAAGAGATATTCGATAGATTAGAAGTTAATAAAGAAGTGCAGTGCAATCAAACAATAAAAAGTCTACTAATTATTCTATTTTCGGTCATAATAGAATTTAACAGAAGGAAACATCACACCAATCCAGAAATGAACTCCCATTTATGTCCAAAATTACTAAAATTACGTTTATAAAATAAATCTTATTCCGATTGGTGCCATAATAGTACATTATACAGATCAGTAAGGAATGTGTAGGTATGCTGCTCCACGAAAAAAATGGAACTGACCAAGTATTTGCCTGGATGGACCAAGGGAACCGTAGTAGAATATTGTCATAGAAGCATTACAGAATGAAAGTTCGATATAAGATAAAAAAAAATATAGGATTAAAGTCCCTATTAATTATTTAAAATATACTCTTACTCATACTAACGTAAATACGTGAAGATTTCTAAGTATGTAATAAAATAATTAGAAAATAAATCACAATTTAAAAAGCGTTAATGAAAGTTATTCGAGCTCATATTTATGTACTTATTGAATGGACATGCAGAAAACTCAACAATTATTTTTATTTTTTACTAGCTGACCTGGCAGTGCTTCGCTATTGCTAGATTTGAGTATATTGAGTATATATATATATATATATATATATATATATATATATATATATATATAGATTAAATTAACAGAATTGAAAGTTTTATAAAACATTAAAAAACTCAACATATGGGACTTTACAAAATTTAACCTTTCACTTTTACCCTTTTTCCCTATTTTCCTGTTTCACTGTTCCCTATTTCTTTCCAGATTTCCCCCTTTCCATTTCTCCATATCACTTTCCCCTCTCCAATTTCACTCTTACCTTTCCCCCTTTTCATATTAAATTTGTAAGATAATAATATAATTTGACTTCTTTTAAAATTATTAGCAAGAATTTTATCAGTACCCAATGAATGTTTACTATTTATGTTTAAAATGCATGTTTTAACTTACTGATATCAACAGAGAAGAGTTTATTCATAAACATAATCATTTGAACTATAACATAGTCACAAAACTATAACTTTCTAGAAAGTTAACATAAAATTTGCCACATATTATGACATTGAATTTATTAGGAATTTTAAAAAGATTTCCCGCCAGTTTACATAAAAAGGTTTCAAAAGAACCGTAAGAAGATTTTATAAAGTTCTATCATATAGATTTTATATTATGGAACTGAACCCACGCCATTCAGAATTATCTTCTCTACATGGTAGTCTTCAACTTTATTAAAATGCGATCTTTAATTAAAATTGGGACTCGCGTGTTTTTATGTAAAGTTTTTTGTTGGTAGGGAATGTTCTGAAAAAACATGCAGTCTATTCGTTAGAAAGAGATAATATTTCAACTTCATTGGTGTAATTTCAGTGCCAATATTAATTAAACCTTATTATATCAGAATAATTATGAAAAAAATATAATTGTAATGTAATTATAAAAACATTTTAAAATAAAATTAAAAAAAAAAAAACATTTTGTTTATAATGTAATTACGAAAAATATTACATTAATGTTTTTTTAGCGAGAAAGAGTCAGAGTTTATTAGGTATTTTAAGAATATAATCAACTATACTGATGGTGTTAAGTGTATTAACACTATAGAATTTATCGCATTTTTAGGCACAGCAATGTTAAAGTTAATTATTATAATTAGAAATAATCAGAATATTGTCACGTTTAGAATTTAACAGATGTGTCTGTTTAAAGACAGGCAAAGGATGCCCCGTGTCATACGTAAAAAAATCCAAAAATAAATGTACCCGTAACGGGTGTACATACGGCAAGTGAAAATCACTTAATGGAACCATAAAGGAATAATACGATATTGTACCTGTGTCTCCTCATACGACTGTTCATTTTCTTTGGGTTGTTACAAACGCCGATGTTTCGACCAGCAATAGGGTGTCAGTGTACAACTTACCCAAACTCCCGCAACTTTTGCCGCGCTTGACATTCTCAAGTGAGCTGCAGAGATTTTTATTATCCAGAGACATTTCTATAACTCTTTTAAAAGAACAGGTATCATCTTTTACACTCATCACATCAAGTTCATCAGCGGCTTGCAGTCGTACGACCAAAGCCTCCTTTTTCCCCGACGTCGGGGATCGGGATAAAAAACGTTCGAGTATTCCGTTTTAAAATGTACTCGTAAATAAATTTAAAAAAAAAATTAAAATGATTTCTCAGGTAGCTGCTAAAAAATAAAACTTTTTGTGGAATACAAAACTGAAAATAAAACGCAGCAAATGAGAAACGCGAATATTTATATATAAATAATAATAATAGAAAGTAGAGAAAAAACGAAGGGCTTGACATAATATTAAATTTACTCTTAAACCTTTTAACTTGCAGATCCAGTCAACCTTAATCAAAACAGGAAAAACACGTACGAGTCCAATGAAAAAAACTCCTCCTCAGGTAAATATATCTACAGAGACCAAATCTCTACTGTAATTATAAATTCTGTATTTATGGATGTGTGCATGCATATGTATTTTTATGTTCTGCTTTTTATATCTCGGTAACGGTTTAAACTAAAACGTCAAACCGAATAACAACACCTAATAAGTTTAATACAATAGTACGTTTTATAATGTAGTCCAATATTACAAATGATTAGTACTGAAACAACGGTGGAACGATAGAAATTAACGGTAAATCCGGTAATGGATAATATACCTATTAAACCTAGAACTATTAAATATAGAGCTATTTTCATGTATTTAATTTCATTATCGCCATATTTTTCTTAATCCTTCTGTTTTTGAAACCTTTATATCTTGGCAATTTTTCTGTAAATTTTTGCGCTTTAGTCTGTATTTATTAGTTTAATGGTGGAGTTTGCATAATTTTTGTAGTAAACTATTTTATTTCTTTTTTCTTTTAATATTTTAGAGAAACTTTAGTAGTATGCTTTGATAACACACACACACACACAGAGAGAGAGAGAGAGAGAGAGAGAAAGAGAGAGAGAGTTCAAATCTCAGAATTTTTCACCAGGCGCTGTTTCTTATCCATGCGGAATAAATTGCAGAGGTTTCCACAGGAAATATAGTCGTAATAACTTTGTAAGCTTACGACTTTAAGGGGAAGTCTTTGTCCGGGAAGAAGGAAATACGGGAGTAAGGATACCAATAAAAATTTCATTGTACTATTTTTATGAGTATTTACGTTCTTTTCTTGAGGGCAAGTTGAAAATATCTGCAATATCTTTAAAGAGATAAAGCTTGATATTTTATACTATAAACAGAGATTCATCTTTAACATAATGATAAAATAATTTTAATAAATATTTATTTGTATCGGCTGAATCATCCGGTTTAACTGAGGGTTTACTTCCGAGTAATATAAAGTTGAAAATATCTGCAATATCTTTAAAGAGATAAAGCTTGATATTTTATACTATAAACAGAGATTCATTTTTAACATAATGATAAAATAATTTTAATAAATATTTATTTGTATCGGCTGAATCATCCGGTTTAACTGAGGGTTTACTTCCGAGTAATAGGTAAAAATTGATACCCATAATCCGGATATGTAAGAGGAAAGAAGAGTGAGAAAAAGAAAATATATTTTGAATTATATAAAAAAACATTAAAACCAAGCCAAGAAGGAATTCGAAATTCCGCTAAGCTTACACGAAACTTAACCTAAAATCCTAGACTCTATCAAGTGCAAAAACATTAGATACTTACTCGGTCAAACTAGCCTAGCCTGTTGTACAAACAGCACATGAGTAAATAGGCCTGAATATCCCCACTCTTGCCAACTGTTACCTTTGAAAATAACTAAATCCTATTGGTTCATCCCCTTCTGGACTGTTACACCCAAATAATTGGAAATCCACAGCGGTCTATTCTATTCGAATTTATCTTGATCTTCTCCAAACATCTGAATTAGTACCAGTTGGCCTACAATATTTATGATTATAAATTACAATTTTTACATTAAAATGAGTTTTACACGATTAATAATTTATGACCATTAAGATGTGCAATTATCATATCGGTATATATTTTTATACAAATATTATTCAATATCAAAATTGATTACTCGGACCCGTGATGTCTGGTTATTCATTACATATATTTTGTGATATGTATTTCAAGATAAAACCTTTTATCGGTATTGTTTTCCGTTTTAAAATTTTTAATTTTTTCAAAATAGAATTTACGTTTCTTTTCCCTACGTGTTTTCATAAAGTAATAATTTCATTACTTTTATAGTAAGCGCTTTTTTTTTAATTATTGCATGGTTTTTCCGATGAATTTTTTTTGCAGTATCTATATAATATACTGTAGTAAGACATTTGACTATCCACATTTTTCAAAAGCAGTTTTTAGTTTGGAGAACAATAAAATTATTTCTAATAACATAGTATTTTCCGATAATCCTGATGCATGGTATAAGATTATTAAAGCATTAACAATTTTTTGTGTTGGTTGTAGGTAGTCTTACAATCTCTGTAGTATTTATTAATAATCTTACGTTTTTCTTTTGAAGTTTTTTTAAGTGATAGTCGTCAACCGATGTTTTTGGAACATCGGTTGGGCATCTCTAGGATGTTGATTTTTTTCATATCATTTTAGCAGATTTTAAAGATTAAAGATTAAAGCAGATTTTAGTTTAGAGAACAATAAAATTATTTCTAATAACATAGTATTTTCCGATAATCCTGATGCATGGTATAAGATTATTAAAGCATTAACAATTTTTTGTGTTGGTTGTAGGTAGTCTTACAATCTCTGTAGTATTTATTAATAATCTTACGTTTTTCTTTTGAAGTTTTTTTAAGTGATAGTCGTCAACCGATGTTTTTGGAACATCGGTTGGGCATCTCTAGGATGTTGATTATTTTTCATATCATTTAGTTAAGAATAAACTTCTCGGTGTGACAACATTGTTTGTTTTTTTTTGTGTTGTATTTCCTAAAACCTACTCCTATTTACAGCGTTATCACGATTTGTGTACATCTATTTGTTCACGTACCACACGAGAACATTTGAACAAATTTTAAGAAAATCTGAAGGATGGTTTTACGATTAACCTACATTGCAATCGGATTACAAACTGTCTCTTCCATTTTCCGACTTGCGAGCAGCACACGAGAAAAGTGTAGTACAGCAGATAATACATTGCATACTAACAACTCTGTGAGTGTGCTTTGCGATTTTGTTCACCTCATAAAACAAATATAATCTAAAAGTAAACTGACACGAAAAATGAAGTCAATAATGCAGGGAGATAAAATAATTCCGATGTTAGATCACATTTTTCGCGGCGTGGAGAAATTGTAGATCTGAATAAAATCACTATAAGTGCGATAAACGCTTACGTGTTTGTTTTCTTGTGACACTCATTTCAACAAATCGTTTTTTTAAACGTGATGTCCTTAACTGATAAACATTTTTATTAAATAACTTTTATGTAAGTTTAACTAACGATGTAGCGCTTATTCGGAAGTTGTTTTAGCATGCACAGTTTTTACAATTAATTGTAAGTCTACTTATATAAGTAAAACAGTTTTTTTTTAGTTTTATAGACTCGTCTAATGTTGAGCAAATAGCTTTTTATTAGCAAATCAATGAGCATTTACTTCTCTTATTAGATCATTTCATGTACCATACGTTTCCGAAAGGTTGAAGTGCGAGTAGAGAATTTACTAATATATCGATTTTAATTACTTACAGAAAGTATTATTTATTTGGTTATGTTAACAGTACTTTTCAGCTTTGTATACGGCGCGTGTTTATTAATTGTATATTTTCAAACATTTAATAAATTATTGTTTATTATTTATTTTCCATAGAATAAACCTAATTAATGTGTTATATTTTGGGCTCATTCAATTCCATCCTTTTCGGACTTTCACTTCCTTTTGACTCCCCTTTTTAAACCGGTCAGTCACGTCTTCGTTACTGCTAACAATAAGAACAGTTCAACACCTCCATTCCACCTGCTTCTTGTTGAATTTATACTTTTTTGGGGATTTATTTCTCATTTAGTTGTCGTTAGTGAAAGTCGTCAGATTGGGTTGATGTTTTGAGAAATTTCCAGGCTGATACGTACGTCAAATTAAGAAGCAAATAAAATGTAAGGAAGTATAAACGGGTAGAAGAAAAGGAAAAGGAAATGTATTTTCGAGAACAAATAAATAAATTCATCAGAAAAACCTATTCTCGAATACAGTTTGTCTGCATGAAATTTTTACCAATAAAGTAAAGTAACAGAAGATTGACAAAATTATTATTAATTAGATAAACAGCGGCAAAAAAATAGAATACATACAAAAAAAACCGTTAAAGAATAAATAAAAATATAAGTCGTACAGAAAATTAAAAAAAACTATTAAAGTTGGCTAGACAGAATATACATACTGTACCTCCTTTCAAAGGATATCTACAGCTGTGATCACTAAGTGTGAAATATGTTTACCTATTCACGGAGATATTAAAACTACAAATGATTAGAGAACGATATACTAATATCTATACTTTTTATTATCATAAATTTTTCAGAATATAAAGGTACAATTTCCTTTGAGGGACGGAGGTGACCGGGTGAAATTAACTGTGAGGGACGCAATTGACTGGGCTCTTTTTCAGGTAGATGCAGCAGACCGATGTCCTTATATATTTACTTATAAAAAATCCTTATATATTTAAAAAAATCTTTTTTAGGTGGTTTAAAAGTTTTTTCACGAAAAAAATCTTAAATTTTAGGTGTCTGTTGGTATGAGGAATCCCTTATAATGTTGGGATGGCCAAACAGGCATTATGATAAAAAAAACGTAGTTAAAATCCATGTTATGGGGGTTAGTACAAAGTTCCTCTAACTGATATTTTCTAAAATGTCAAAAGATAAGGTGGAGTTTTAAAGTGAAAAAATAATTTATTTTTTAACTCTTGTAATAATTAACTACTAAGGAATAATATATGTGAAAAAATGTAATATTTCTAATAAAAATAAAATTATTGAAATACAAAAATCTGTCATCCGTTTTTTGAAAGATTTCATTAAGATTTATGAATAAGCAGAACCTAATTAATTTTCACTAATTTAAAAAAATGATACCAAAAAGTGTTAAACCAAATATCACTTTGCATAACAATATAAATAATAAAATTTTACTGCAGTACAAATAAAGACTAGCTGTTTTTAAAAAATTCAGCTTTGAATTCTTATAGCTTGCCTTTCTTGCGAAACTTTGTCCGTTATGTTTGGCCTGGGTCAGTACGAAAATTGATCTGCCATGTATAACATATATTAAAGAAGAAAAAAGGAGCCTGTATGATAGTTTATTACTAAGCTTCTCTTTTGACATTAAAACTTAAGAGAAAGGCTTGAAGAGTGTAAAAATATACGAGCTAAAGAACAATAAACTTTTTAAAGCCCTACAATCTTTACGTCAAGGGGATTTACCCTCGCAGTTTATTGCAGTCGTCAATCATGGCTTGAATACGAATCAATACCGCACTTATTTTTTATTAATTATTATTAAATGTATACTTATTCAGGCATATTCTAGGTTTTATGCTCCACACTCGTTTATCAGATTAAAAATAGCTATTAAATAAAACAATACATTAGCCCTACAATACAAGTAAATCGTATTGTATGACATATAGATTGGGGTTACAGCAAACCGATATAGAAGAATTTTATCTATAAACATTCTTTTATTGTATTTTCTGTTGTAGAACCTCGTTTATCCATATTAATATCGGCTGATCCGTTTACTCGTCAGGAAGAATTTAAAACATTAAAAATATTTGAAATAAGTTTGATATTAAATATATACGCACTGTACTAAAAAAAAAATAATATTTAAAAATTATAAATGTTATTAAATATATTATTACTCTCAAATGTATGAATTAAATTTGAAAAAAAAAAAAATATATATATATATATATATATATATATATTACAGTTTTACATAAACCAGTCAGAAAAAATCATAAGCTTTTCAGTTTTTAAAAAACAATTCATCCCCTATTTATGGAACTGCATTTCATTTGATTGGAGTCGCAGATAAAAAGAAAATTATATTTATTTACCAAAATTGGTCCTGAAAGCTGGTTCTTTTTTACCGTTGTTGGACTAAATGTATTCTTTTATTTGTTTGTATTCAGCTACTTTCTGGGTTTACCGGTTATATTTCGATTGAGTGTTTTTGTCAGACAGTTAATTTTATTAATTTATATTTTGAACTTATTCACCTGAAAGTGTTCAACACCCAAAGTTTAAATCAGCTGTAAAATTAGAAATAAACAGACTTTTCGTAATATTGCTTCAATCTTTTTTTTGTGTTTGAATACGCTTCCATTTTTCTACCAAAGTCACCGATTTATTACAAAGCGCCAATTTAACTCGCAGCATAATAACACAAATACATCAACAAACAGTACCTGGAATAAAAATTATACGTTTATTTGAAAATGTGAACATCCTACCATGATTTAGTCTTTATACATAATTCTAAGAAAAATATGTTCAGATAAACAGTATAAAGAAAAATTCACGTTAATGTTATTTTTATATTCTTCCGTTCTTTAATGATGAACTATTAATTTTCTTAAGTTTATGAGACGTTATAACTAATTGTAAACGATTTAGTATTTTCCGTCAAACCCAGATTTAGATTGATCGGTGTCCGGTTGAACGGAATACTACCGTACTTTTATGCTGTAATAAAATAATTTTAAACGAATTCGTTTAAAAAATCAACTTTCGTTAGTATTCTTAAACCAACTATTAAAGAAAATATTTGATTTCATATAAACCTTTTTTAATAGGCAATAGATTAGAAAAAATATACAAAAAAAAAAATAGACTATATATTAGAAAAAGTATGTTAGGAAAAGAATCATAGAAGAATAAGTAAATAGAACATAATATGTAACTATTTTTCTACAGCAACTTGCTTGTAGGCATTTGAATAAAGGTACTAGAAAAAATATCCTACTTTTTGGCAAAGGTTATCGATATTCAGGTAGACCTGTAGATCAATGCCATCATATAAAAATTCTTGTATCTCTTCTTCAATGAAATAAACGTTATACTAGACGTGTTATATCGTATTTAATAATAAATGTAAATCGTGAAGAGTAATCTTTTTTAAATTCACTAATCTGTGAAACCGTGTAATTTTATTTCGTTATTGAGATTTATCTTCAAAATACCGGAAAAAAGTAAAATAACTTTTGATTAATTTTACATGGAACTTCATTTTACGCCCGTTAAAAAATTACCTATAACTGAGTTATTTATTCTTATTACCTTTGCCCAATTTGAGCGTTTTAGGACTAACGATCGTTATATAGCGGATGAAATGATTAAACTACTATAATTTCTAAATTAAACTACGATAAAATATTTCGAGTTAACGAGAGCGATGCATAGTTATTCTAATTTTCATTAAAAAAAAAATTAGCCGTGAATTGGCTAATGAAACAATAGTCCACAATAGCAAATATGTAGTAAATGTTCATCACGCGATCGTTACAGTAGTTTTCCTCATGATATCATTTAATATGGAAATTATTTTTAATGAACCTTTTTTCTTTCACATATAACGTTGATTTCTTCGTAATAACAGTTCCTTTAAAAGACTAAAAAGATTTTTCTTATTAAAAATAGCATACCAATTTCTTTTAACTGAAAAATTACAATGGAAAATATAATAGACAGCCCTTATTATTTTTACCTATAAAATGAAGTGAACATTGTTAAGTTACAAAGATGTAGCGTATTTTAGGGTTAAAAATGAATTTTAACGCTATAAAAATCTTTAATGCTATGTAAAGATTTTAGCTATTAATTTGCACGGCAAGCAAGACCACTTCTCTGAACAATGTACACAATATTAGTCTTTGTATTTTTGCAAAAAAAAAAAACAGAAATAGGAAGGCATTTTTCAAAATATTCTTCCTATAAGTATAAGTATAAATAAAAGTATGAAAATCAGTAGATATTATAAATTTCAGGAGTAAGGAAATGTTATTTTATACTGTTTTATTTATATTTCAAAAATTCATGATTGTATTTAGTCAGTGGTCAAAAATAAATGTTTAAATAAGTTTCTTGAACGTGGTTCCGGTGATATATTTTAATAAAATAATTAAAAGTAATTAATAAGTGATATATCCACCTTACAAATAAGTGTAATGATTATACTGTTAAAATGAAAACAGTCATACTGTATACCTATTTTTACTTTTGACTTAATATTAATATTAAGCTTAGCTTAAGACTTTAGCTTTATGACTTAATATTTTAACTCCTGATGATGGTTTAAAAACACCGAAACATCTCGAGGACTTAACACTTATTTGCTGGTAAGGTGGATGTATCGCTTATTAATTACTTTTAATTATTTTAAATAAGTTGTGCTGATTTTTTTTATTCTAATTTTCCGTAATTCTGTGGATTTTAACTATTTAGATAAATTATTGAAAAGATAATCATTGGCTGTTATTTAAAAAAATATTACTTGGGAACGGGATTTTTAACAGCAGTTTTTCTACGGTTTTAAAAAATAATAGTTTTAAAAATGTTAAAAATCAGATGATATAAAACTGAATACGTGGCAGAGAAACAGACGGTCTACTATGATATTACTAAGATTTCTAGATAAGAGACGTCTGTAGGTTACGATTTTACCTAATTATAATTTTTGTATAATTTTATAAAATATTCTTATTTCTTCTCAGGAGATGAACCTAGTTTGGATTTGAGCCATCTCAGCGAGGAAGAGCGTGCAATAATCCGTAACGTCATGGCTAAATCTAAAGACTTAGAAACCCAAGAAACGCCAGCAGTGTAAGTAAAATATTATATACTTTTATTAAATAATTTTGTTTCCGAATGTATACAGGTTAATATGTTTTAAAAATCTAATCTTTTTAATTTTTATAACAGGAAACAAAATAGTCCAAACTCATATTTTCATCCGTTTTTTTTTTTTTTTTTTTTTTTTTTTTTTTAATAAAATGCAGAGAATCAAAAATTCGTTTTTTAAAAGAAAAGGAGAAAACTTTATAACGAATTTGATGAATCTGGAAGTCATTAGACATCAGTGATGAATTTGTGATTCAGAGCTCGTAGGAACTGCGTCTCTTGTTCATGTAATGTCTGTACTTGTAGCTTGTTACACCTCTGAATTTTTAGGCAAGAATGTGTGTTAATAATTAGATAAATCAATAACAGAACTGTGGTCAGGTTCCCAGGAGCCGTAACGTTAAAATATAACTGATTTTTTCAGACTTACCCACCGGGTTGGTCTAGTGGTGAACGCGTCTTCCTAAATCAGCTGATTTGGAAGTCGAAGTTCCAGCGTTCAAGTCCTTGTAAAGTGAATTATTTTTACACGGATTTGAATACTAGATCGTGGATACCGGTGTTTTTTGGTGGTTGGGTTTCAATTAACCACACATCTCAGGAATGTTCGAACAGAAACTGTACAAGACTACTCTTCATTTACACTCATACGTATCATTCTCATTCATCCTCTGAAGGATTATCTAAACGGTAATTATCGGAGGCTAAGTAGGAAAAAAAAAGAAAGGTTCTTCCAGACTTCGAACAGCCAATCTCTGCATGGGAGGCTAAAGATAAATTTTCTGCGTCAGCCTGCACAAAAAATTGATATCGCGAATACGCAGCTCCACCAGGATTTGAGAGACTAACAGACTAAAAATTTCTTATAAATACAATTTATAATTCTAAAGATATTAATAATAATAATAATAGTAATAATAATTAAAATACGTATATGCAACATACAAAATAGTAATCCAAATAAAAAGGACAAGATTTGTTTAATGTAAGTTAAATAATAAAAACTAGAATACAGTCCAATTTATTAGAAATTGTTATAATAACCGCTAGAACTTAATATTGCATTAACAATCAATTCAATTTCTGCAAATACTATTACTTTTACTGTTTGCAATAGAACTACACTACATTTTTTTAATGTGTACAGTATTGTCTCTTTCACTACTATTTACCAATAAATCGCCGAACAAACTCCCGCATTCACCTACTGTCCAAGCTGGAATACCACGTCCACGTCTACGTTCATGTCCATGTGACGTACTCCTCACTCTTGTTACCACACGCTTAGTGATATCGCCGTCACCGTAACATCGTCAAACTCGGGCTTGCGAAACTACTCACTGTGTTCGCTTGTTATCATGATTGCGCCAAATACGGCCTCACAGAACTACTAATTCTTCGTTGGAATGGAATGGAATGCAAAGTTGGCAGGAGTCTATTACTCCCTACTCCATCGCAGAACCTGGACAGAGTCCCTTGCTGCTGGATCATTCTAATCGGGCTTGTTTTTTTAAAGGGTTAATTTTAAATAGCGGGTCTAATTTTTACAAGTTTTGTTTATTATTATTTAGTGTTTTAAGGACGGATTTAATTGCATTCCAATTCCGTTGTTTAACCAGCGTTATCGAACCCATTTTACGGGCCGACCGCGGAAGGCTAGGCTTATAAAGCCTGTCCTCCCGACGTAATTCCCCTTCAGACCGTCCACTGAAGTCCTTTCGGTGCTAACTCTTTAATAGGCTAGCAGGAATACGCCACAACGGGGCACTAACTGTAAGGAGGGAGCAATGCGTCCCCTTTTCCGGAGGAGTCGCAATTGCTGGGTTATTTTATATTATTGTAAGTTTTGAAAAGGAGAGGATGTTTAGAAGCTCTTCATCCGCTTCTGGTATGGCTGCCCTTCAGGACGCATCTCTGCTGGGCTCTGCTCCGGACTCCAGTCTGTGATGTTGAGACGAGTGGCTGGTCTTCCTTCTTCTTCATCTTCATCTTCTCCCTCTTCTTCTCCCGAAGACCTCTTCGTTCTTCTTTGGCCTGCACTTTCCAAGAATTGGTAGTAACCGAAGTTACATACCATTAACCTTGTAATTCCCGAAGCCCCGAAGGGCTGAACGGGGGAAAGTGCAGGTTTCTTCGCTCTTCTGTGCTGTCAGTGTCTGCTGGGCAGGTGGCTGCTGGGCTTGCGACTGCTGGGCTAATTCTTCGTTGGTCTCTGGCAGTATTTATATACCTGGGTCTGCAGACTAGTACCACCTCATCCCTTTAATTGTTGAAGCATAATAATTTTCATCGACCGCCCCCTTACGTTTTTTTTAGTCGGTCCGGTAACCTTTCTGGTCAAAGAACAACTTTTGGAGGTGTCATTGTCTATATTACAAAGAAAAGATTGTTAAACGGACCTTTTAGTCTGAGAAAAGGATCCATTTTAATTCCTTTTGAATTTTTCTTTTCATTATTATTTTCTCTTTCTTTCTTCTTAACTGGAAGAAATCCGTTAGCCTAGTCCGTTATACTGGTCCTGTTACAATATATTTACTTCCTAAACTAGTGATAAATAGGTATAATTATTTCCTTAATTTAGAACTTATAAAAGCTATAAAAATGTTTGGCATTCACTTCAATCCATCTCATCTCCTAGCATTACGCTATCCTTAATTTCAAAACACAATTCTTCATCATTCTTTAGTGCTTCAAATTTTACTTTTTATATTTATGTTAAGGCAGACTGCCTCAACATAAATTATTCAGAAACGAAAATCTCTGTATACGTGAAACATTGATGGCATTCAATTTTTGACAGTATTAAAAAAGGGGATGTACAGTTTCACCATTTTTAATTTTTATAAAGTGGCCGTATAAAATTGAGCTTTAGCACTATGAAAGCATTTCTTAAATTATTTTAAAATTTCAAACTTTTAAGTGATCAAATTTAGTGATGCCGGCCTATTCAACATTATTTCTTAACAGTTTTTACCAGACTATTTTGTTTTTAGTATTTTTTTAGTAAATTATAAACTTTTGGTCTTGTTGGATAATATTACACCAAATCGTTCTGACTTATTGAAAAATATAATTACTTCGATAGATATAAACTCTTAAGTCCCAAAAAGAATGGGGTTGAATGGAATTCGTGTTTAAAATATAATTTTTTTTAAACTTCAATTTTCAGTTTTGAAAATCTAATTCTATATACTATTAATGTAGAAGAAATGGGAAGTTTTTTTTTGTTTTTAGAAAAAGAGGAAGTCCCACCACGGACCAGATTTAAGAATTTATTTAAAATGTTTTGTGCTTTTTTATAATTTTTAATACTTTATCGGTTTCCAAGTTATAAATGTTATTAAAAATATTATATGAGGCAGCTGCCAAGCAAGGGGGTCAAATTGGCACCAAATTATTTTTAATTTTTATATATATATATATATTTTTTTTTTTTTTTTGCCAATTTTATGCTAAATACAGTACAATTTTGATGATAAAAATGCCATTTGGTCGAGGTTAACTTAGACCAAAAACATAATACTAAGAATTTTTATTTTTATTTCTGAATTAAATTTTTAATACTTCAAAATTTTTAAGGTTAAAACATCATTTGATCAAAGGACAAAAATGTTTTATTGAACATTTTGATTTTTTACGAAATTGTATTCTAAAAAAGAGTAAAAATTTAATGCCATATAACTAATGACATTAAATTTTTGAAAACAGTTAAACATTTAACTTTTAATTTTGGGAGATATGCAACATTCTTTCTGAGCACTTCTTGCCTCTTATCCTGAAAACCTGTAGACCAAAAAAATTTAAATTTTGCTATACCTTTGGCCGGTTTTTTTCGACCACATGGCGTTCTTGCGTTACACATATTTGTTTTTTTCTTTTAGTAAACTATACATTTTTATCGCACAATATCGGTCCAACTTATTGAAGTAAATAATTACTCTAATAAATAAATATTTAAGCCTCAGAAATTTAATCAAGGGGTAAACTAGGATCACAAACTTTACTAAACCTTTTGATTTTTTCTCAGTTATGTACTTTTAATATTGCATTATATTTAAGGTAAAAACGCCATTTGATCAACGCCATTTTTCTGAACATTTTCATATTTTTCGCAGTTGTACTCTAAATATTGCATAATATACGTATTTAAATATCCTCGAGCTTATTTGAAGTAATAATCTGTCAAGGGCAAAGCTTAAAAATTATGCAACCTTTCCCTTCTAACTGATAAAAAATTTACGTTTTTTTTGTTTATCCATGTCATGAGAATAAATCTTAATTGTGATTGTAAAGTTGTATTTACTTAAAGATTTGGAATCCTTTTACCTACGACTTTTACAACTGATATATATATCAGATGTAAATTAGAAAGTTATATTTTTAGTTATATATATATTTTAGAAAGTATCTAATAGTATGAACTAATTTAAATTAAAAAATAATCGTGTAATAATATCGTTATTGAGTTCAATTATATTAGCCTTCGTTTTGTTCACTATCAGCTTTTTTTATATTTGAAGGATATGTCAAGTTATTGATTTTATGGAAAAATTGTGTAATTAATTTCGTATGAGTAGCAAAAAGTAATTTTCAACCGTATGAATTGTAATAATAGTTTAATATCCAGTAATCCTTCCGGCTGTCAGTATGAATTACCAAGCAATATTTTCTACAGCTGTAATAAGAGTTATATTCTTGTTTTCTATAAAACAATTTATTTTTTATTTTCCGTTTGTCAATTAATTTTTTTCTATTGTTTTGCATAATGGAGTATTGCAAACAATACTGTATTGTAAATTGAATTTTCTTTATCTTCATGTTGAAGTTCTTTAGCGTTTAAAATTCTAATTTCAACAGTACCATGTTGGTTTTTAATTTATTCCATATTTAAAAAAATTATCTGATAGATATTAAAAAAACTTCTGTTAGAAGGTCAAATTGAAGGTGGGTTGAAGGAAACAAAGAGCTTTTTTTCTTATACTAATTTACTCTTTCATGGTTAGGTAAAAAGAGTAAATCAGTTATTTTTATTACAGCATTTCATCCATTTTTGGTGTTTATATCACTTGTAAAGCACTTAAGGTACATTTAATACTGCGTTGAGTTACTTTCTGTCACGTGAATGGTATTTACTACACAGTCAATGAGATAAATAGTGGGTTTTATAATTGTAGTTATGAATTTCACGCAGTTTTCGGCGGGAATGTGTTGCCCAGGTACAGCTCCATTCGGCTCAGTGAAATATCTAAATAAAAGATCACATTCTTTTGTTTCACTTAAGATTAGATTCTTGTTACTCCTGTTAATAACTATGGCTTTTTCGTTATTGACTTTTGTCATGGTTAAAGTTGCAAGATTTATTGGCTGACTAAACCATCCGTTTCGCCAGTTCAGATAATTCTTATATTGAGACATATAATAAATACAAAACATTCTACCTTTTTCGTAAATGAAGAAAGAATACTGTTGTCAAAATTTCGACAGATCTTACCGTTTTGATTAAAAAATAAATAAAATTAAATTACGCTTTAAATACAAAGTACAAAATTATAAAAAACATATATTTTAAAACAAGTGATACAGTATTTTATGTGAAAACCTCTACGAATTTGTGACCGGCTCGCAATCTCTCTCCTCTGGCTGTCACCGATAAGTATGGATGTAAGTCAAAATCTGGCCCGGATGTAGATAGAAGCTGCATACCGATTCACAGATCTGAGTAACAAGCCCGCGAAATCTCGTCCATCTTAAGATCGGTTTGACAAAATGTAGAGTAAATCGCCTCGGCTCCTCTCCATCCATCAGGGCCCTTAATGTTTTAAAATTTAAATAATAGGGTAATCACTATAATATACGTATTTAGGAAGTTTTCGAATACAATTTCCAAGCACTTTATGTTTATCTTGGAAGAGAAGACTTTACCTTCAGTTAGGGATCGATCAGGCGAAGCGTTTAACTAATTGGATTGACCAATCGTAAGCCAGTGACTTTGCCTACATACACTATCAAATTAAACGAGATATACTATAGCACTTTCAGATAATTTAAATATTCTGTTCTTAAATGAATACGGCCAATCTATTTTGCTATTTTCGATCTGTTATAGTGTATAAAAGAAAAATTATTGGTATTTGTAAAAAAAAAATTGTTGGTTTTTGTCAAATTTTGAATTTTCCTGAATCCAAAAACACTAATGAGCTTGGTAATAAACTTTTTATGCATGTATATACATGTGTACGTGTATATGTTTTTATATGTACTGTACACGAATGCTCGCGTGTTTGTCTCCGTTTTGCTATAATTCTCAAGAATAGTTTAACTACCAATTTTTATTAGGTGCAGTATCTGTCTGATTTCATCTTGTTTTTCTTTTTTAAATTGGGTTGATAGTAAGGAGTACTAAAGAGTATTGGTCTTTAAACAAATTTTACCCCTGATTTGTTATATATATATAAATTAACCCATTTGGAAGTATTTAAATTATTTTTCCTTGAATGTGGTGACATCAAGGTCGAGATGGCTTTCAATATTTGTTATAGAGGTAGAAGATATATCTAAAAATGCTTTTAAAAATTATTTTATTAAAACAGTCCAAAATACAATCACCTGAGGTGTTTGAAACTATTTCTGGATGATATTTTAATTCAAAGTAAGTTAGCATAGGGTTGAATTTTTGTAACATTTTCATGATTTATCAAAATTTTCAAGGATTTATTTTATAATCTTTCATCTGTTAGTAAAATAAGTAAACAAGCGAGAAATCCTGATATTGCAGAGCATAATAATTTTGTAAATTGTCACTGAAGGATGAATTAAATTATAAGTTACATGAATTGTCGGGAAAGTCCATCGTCATCGATGTCATTTCTTTAAATAATTATTTATAACTATGAATATTATTTAGTTTCGAAGTTACTAATTTTAAGTAGTAGTTTATAACTGAATATTTCAAACTGGATTTGTCTTAAAAGAGAAAACACACATTAATAGTTGATTTAAGATTTATAAGTGATTTTTATTTAATTTCTCATCGATTTCCGGATAAGCCTAAATCGAAGAGAAAATACAACATTGATTGATGCGATTGTGGGGAAAATGACATAGGCATTAACGTTATCTTGTCGCAGTCCAGTGGGTTGAACGCTTGCGAAGGACCCGCCTCTTTTTCATAAATATAGTTTTATATTTTATCATATCCACACTTTCTAAAAACTGGAGTAATTTTTTATAACATATATATCTCAGTTTGGTTGAACTTCTGGAAAACGATAAAATTTAGAAAGTTATCGAAGTTAAAAAATATAATGAAATATTTTACACCTGGTTTTTATGTAATCAACATGCAATAGTAACTTATATACCATATACATACATGTATGTATGTTTATACAAAAAAAAGGTAATCATATATGTTTTGCTAAATCTGTTTCATTCAGAAAAACATATATTATTACATTTTTTGTTCGTTTGTTTGTAATTAAATTATTACCAACCCTTTTTGCATTCTAACTCATCAGTTTTAACCATTTCTGGGCAAATGGAGAGATCATAGGCTAAACTCTGCATATTTCATTTTATTTCTTTAATAATGGTACTATTATAGTGGTAATTAAAGGATTACTTTTCCCCATTTATTGCCTCTTTTCCCACGTTACATTTACCACATCGTGTTCCGGCAATCTCGGCATAATATTCATAATTATTTGAAAGTTTCATTCACTGTTTCCATAACAGATTTTAAACTTTTAACGTATTCTTCCCGTATTTTTTCAATATGTAGACAGTTTTCATTATAGTATTTAAAAAACATACAGAACAAAGAGGTCATCTGTAGAAGAAGATGAAGAAGAAAGAAGACCCTCTACGCGACCCGACGTCACGGACAGGAGTCCAGAAAAGAGCCCAGCAGAGATGCATCGTGAAGGGCAGCCATTAAAGAAGTGGATGAAGATCTTCTCCTATCCATTCCTAAAAATACTTATAATTAAATAACTTGAATCAAATCAGCAATTGCGACTCCCTCCGGAGTAGGGGCGCATTGCTCCCTCCAAATAGCTAGTGCCCCGTTGTGGGGTATTCCTGCTAGCCTATGAAGCGTTAGCACCGAAAGGACTTCACTGGACGGTCTGAAGGGGAATTACGTCTGGAGCACGGGTTATAAAAGCCTAGTCTCTATAAAAGCGGTAGGAAGTGGTAGCCTCTTAGGAGGTTGTTTGTTGTTGTTCAAAACAACAGTGCATACAATTAAGGCTATGTGCTAGGCACTCATTAAATTTTGAATAAGTGCTCGATTTCTTTCGAACCTATGCGTCCAAACGGACGCCGCGTAAGAGGTCATACTTTTCAAGACACCACTGTACACCATGTACAAATGACGTTCCGACAGTCCATAATCCTTTCGAGCAATCCTCCTAAGCTTGTGCATCACAGAGATGGCGTACGCTGCTATTTGCCTAATGTGGTTACTAAACAGCAACTTCTCATCAAACAAAACACCTAGGTACTTATGAACTCGAACTCACAGCCTTTATACTTAATACGGCTGTTACAACTGTATGATAATTTGTCTGCACCCTTGAGAAGCATAAACTTCGTCTTGGGCACAGAAATCCTTAAATTTTGAGTGTCCATCCTGCCCCCTGCGGTTGACAAAGCCGCCTGAGCTCGGTCTTCTAGCTGCGGTCGTGAGTTACCACGAACTAACAGGAGAAGGGGTCATCGTGACCCCTTCCGGGAATGCTAGTCCCAAAAATCTGTCGAATACCAGGTTCCACAGTAAGAGACCGAGAACGGAGCCCTGCAGGCTTCCCCTGGTGACAGACTTTCCCACAACTAGTTGCACATCGTTAAAAAAACCCGTGCGATCAAACATGTAGTCACACACTATTGACTGCAGGGCTACGGGAACGTAGCCCTGCAGGCCGTTTGTGAGGCCATTGTCCAGGCAACGTTGAGTTACAAGTTATTTTTCTGGCTTCTTGTATTTATAATGAGTTAGATGTTCTTCTGTTTAAATCTAAGACATTTTTCCCCCAAAGCATCTTAAAAATTATATTTTATTTACCGATCATTTTTTAAATGCCCGCTCTTCCTGCCTACCCTTAGTCGTGGGCGTGATACGCTATCAATACAAAATGCTTTTAGCAATTTTTATGTACAAAGCATAAAAGTACATACTAGACTGCATTGCATTTTAAAGTTTAATTTTTGTTATTCGTGTAAAAACATTATTTTAAAAATATTTTTTTTATTAATATTTCAAAAACGTAATGGAGAAAATATATTTTTGTAAAAAAAATAATGGAAAAGTGATACAACAAGAACAGTATTAATCAAAAAACTTGTTTGAGATTAGTGAACAAATGAAAAAATTATTAAAAAAAGAAACGTTTTCAGGGATTTTTTTTAATAATCAAAAGAATCAGTTTAGTAAGAAAATAAATAATTAATCTTGTTTATTTTGTTGAAATAAATTAATAAAACTAATTTTTTAAACAGATTAAAACGAATATATAATGAAAAAATTATAATATTCGTGAGGTTATATATAAATTTATATATAAATCTTGATCACAGCAAATTTAGTTTTCCTCCAGCTTTGACTTGTAAATTATTTACTGTCAGCATTGTTATGTATAAACACTGTCGGTGTAAATCACTCACACTATTGTCTAAAATCTACAACTATTCCGGATGTATACAGTGCAACTTCGTGTTTGAAACTTCAATGAAATCTGGCATGATATAACGAAAATGTATGAGATAGCTAATAATCTACCGGTAAGTTTACGCGATATTGAATAAGAGAATAGTTTATAATATTCACTGAAACAAAACTATCTGATAATATTACCTTTTAATTCACTAATATCAATTTTATACAACGTACCTTAGTTTATATTTTTTTTAATTTTTTTATATGTTTTTTACGTAAAGTATTTTATAAAATTATACTTATGCAAGAAATGTAACAAATAGTATAAATACTGTAGAACTTGAAGCGCGTTACGTTGCTAAAAATAAAAAAAATATAGAATATTACATGATATTTTATTAAAGGACAAAAAAGCTAAGGGTCTCGAGTTGCGATTTAGGAGTACAATATTACAATAGTTAGTATAGAAATAGGAACTGTAAACAACTTTTGAATATGATTAACAAAAGATAAGGAATAATGGTTTAGCTTTTGTAAGTGCGGTTACAAACTTTTCAGATATAAACTTTATACAGTTAGTCAGCAACTAAGCTTATTAATAATGAATTATTTTATAACATAATACTTGATTATAATGTCATATTAACTTTAATATTAAAGTTTAACTTTACAAATACTTTTTTGGTTCGATAAGTTCATTTCTAATTATATTAAACTGACTGTATCTATGGTATATCCCCAAAAATAGTTATTTCTTGATGTTTGTAATTGTTTTTTTAACTGTTAGTTAAACTGATATTTTTAAAATTGAATAAAACTTCTCTAACCGTAAAAGTTTTTAAAGATAGTTATTTTTTAAACGCTATAATTTTTAAGCCGATCGCTACAATACGATTTCACTATACGGATTCTTTGATTTCATTTAACATTTTTTCTATCATAAGAATACCTAAATCGTTGAAAATTTTGTTTAAAACACGACATATTTATACGATTATTTTAATTTTACGCTTTCAATCTTTTTTTTAATAAAATACTTTTCTACGAGCATAGAACATGGTGTTGGATAGGGGGTTAGTGGTCAATCTAAGAGATGAGTTTAAGAGATCTATTGAAGCCAACTCTTTATTTTCGACTTGGACTACTAAAGCGATTTTTATAATACATAATACATAAGCATGATACGTAGTAATTCATAATAAGTATATGCAGAATACATAAGCGATTTTTGTAGTACACAGAGATTTTTGTATCCTATTTGTAGAATATTGTGAATTTTTTTAGTGTATAATTATGTTTTATCGTTATTATTTCTTTTATGCATATTCTCCTTTAATAAGTATCTTAATCTTATTTTTACTAATTCTCTAATATTTAATAATTGGTTAACTTAAGAAATGCAAGATAGTCTAAGTTTACTTTTTCCGTTTATTTTTATTAAGGGTTTTCCGACGTAAATCATTTTACTTCCTATTTAAAATTTATATTCCCTTACTACCGATCTACCAAATTACTATCTAATAACCAAAAGCTCGTTACCAAAAGCATGGAACCGTACGAAAATGACATCAGACCAGTTACTTTAGAAGAGCACTTTATTTTTCATTTTACAGACCTCTGGAAGATCATTTTTTCAATCGGTTTCCCATTTCATTCCTACCTGAACAAAATATAAGCCAATATATATTTTTTTTTTTTTAGCTATAATAACATCATTTAGCCTCTATTTCGACAAAATCTCACCCGATATAGAGTTCCACAATTTTGTAATTAACAAACAGTTTTTCTTTTATCGATTTCAAGAATTTAAATAAAAAGAAGAATTAATAAAATCAAACAGATCTGTTTGAATATTTATTTAACAAACGGGTAACGTTCGTTTAATGATCGGATCAAGGAATTGAATTGATCATCGAATTCACTTGGAATTCGTTTTCTACGTGGAAAACCTCGGAATTCTGCAAACATTTTTATCAAAATCTTGAATATTTGTAAGAGTACTTAAAAAGAGTTTATATGAAAAGGAACTTGATTGATATCATATTATACATTCTAGACCCTGGTAGGCTAATTGATTTCTTCTATTGTTGGAAATAATTATGGTAAAAAAATCGAATAAGAAATTTGTTTAAATTAATTTTAAAAATATAACAAAAAATAATCACAAACAAGAAAGCACAATAAAGCAGAAAATGTTAAATAGAACTAAATGTAAATAAAATAAATCAGAATATGAATTAAGTACTCGTACATTAAGTTTTGATGTTGAGTCCGTGACGATCAAGGATAAAAATTATTTAAAACTATAACCTTTTGGAACGAAAAATCAAACTATAATTACAATGTTTTTTATAACTTATTTTCAAAACGCTTCAAACTGCAAACATTTAGGGATGAACTCTAGATACGTGAACCCAAAACTGTAAAGATATTCCTTGAATTTCTGTGAGCGGGAACCTGCTAGTTATACTCAAGCAAACCGGTATCTCTTTAATAAATCTATGACATCGGAAAAACATTTTGCTGAGAAAGCACGAAAGAAAGAAAAAGACAGACAGACTAATCAAATTTTGTCGTTGAGGGCTTAACGAGATATCAAATCAATTTATTTTTACCCTATGTTCGAATTTTTATTTTAAAAACATTTAATGCATGGAATTTAAACATTTTGAACGTTTAAGTAAATACCTTAAAGGATAAAGTGTTTTTCTTTCAGAGTTTTAAATCATTTATAAGCATTTAAAGAACCGGAAGCATTTGAGGCTAATGGTGCCGGAAAAAAGGTGAAAACAGACGAAAGGTTAATAGAATAAAATCAAAATTGAAAATGTGCAATTTTTTTGATCGAAAACCTGAATAATAAAAGAATTTCAGTTACAGATATTTTTAGATTTCTTAAAATAGACAATTCAATTATTTCTTACAATGATTATTATCATTATTATTGAAAATAACAATTCTTGTAATACAAAATTATATGTAATTGGATTATCAAATAATATATTTAGTTAATAAGTTCAAAAATGGTTTCGCTATCCCGCAGAAAACCCTACGTCATTTCCGTAGTAGCTATGTAATTTTTTGCTGAGAGAAAACGCCGTCACCAGTCGACCGAAATTTGAATGAAATCCACTGCGTCCTTTCTACGATCACTGCGTTTTCTTCCATCAATTTCTTACTGATCACGTCAAAAGCAATTGATTCCGCTTACTCAGATTGTATATTTTCTTTAAATTAAAAGTTTATTACAATAGTTATAGATAAAATTACAATACAATACAAATTAAAAAAATCTGGCAACAAAGTTGTAATACTTTTCTGGGATTTTTATTTATTTCTATATAATGGATGAATATATACATGAAAATAAACATAAAATAAATGAAAATAAATTATACATGATAATAATAAACATGAATAGTTTTAAAAATTCAAAATATCGATATTTTTAAATATCTGTTGGGTTCCCCCACCACCAGCATTGGCGCTAAAGTATTTTTTTGGGGTCATTTGCACTATTGCAATGTTTAAGAAGACATAAAAAAAGATTTTGCGTAAAAAAATACGCAGTCAATAAAAGACAGCTTTTTTCGATTTTTTCCGAAAGGGGGATATTGCGGAAAACAGTTTTTTAAAACGCTAATATAAGCATACACGCATGTACTGAGCTTAATATAAAGTAGGGTTATGTTAACAAAATTTTGAGAAAATTGATCCAAAAAACTATCTATCCCACCCCTTGAAGATGCTGACCCCAAAAGTTTTACATATATGAATCTCTGTACAAAATTTCATTAAATCGGTTTATTCAGTCAAAAGTGATTAAGATTCAAACACGCCAATATACGTACGCATGTACGAACCTTACCCCCCACTCTTTTTTGGAGGCCCTGCGTCATGAAACGTCATAAATGCAAAAACTACCTCTCCCCATTTTTTGACTGATTACTGTACTTTCGTTCTTGTAGCATAGCTCTATAGCTATGATGCAAGGAAAGTAATTTATCAATAGAATCTAATTGGCTTTTAGATTGAAGTTCATTCTATTAAATAACAAACATAACATTGAAAAAAAAAATCTTTTAACAGCAACAAGTAACAATACGTTACACAATGCCTAATACCGACTAAAATCTGGTAATACATGCAAACATTATGACCACTCTCATTACTGTTAATGAGATTGTGTCATGCAAAGATAATATCATTCATGTTACACTCATTAGTGCTATAACATTTAATTAAATCTTGAATTGAACGTATACAAAATGCATGGAAGATAATACAATATATTTTTAAAATACTGAAAATGTAAGTTTTGGTGAAATTAAATCTTTTGTAATAAAATCCATTTCAGTAACTTTCAAACAAAAAGTCGATTCTACATCTCTGAATTTAGACATTCAGAGAAAATTAATGACTGATGACAACTGATGAAATATATAACAGAAATTGGCTGATAAATGTTTTTAAAATCGTATTTTACGAATATCAATGAATCTTAAGGGTGAAATAATACTGATTTACATTAAAAAAAAAATCAGTTCACCTTTTTAAGTGGAACGTTTTTCTAGCTATTCATTATTTGAGTGGTTTTATATAAATTCTCATTCCTTATAATTTTTATCACATTAATAACCGACGGTATAATATAGGTCCTATAATCTCCGTCTGGGTGACGGTTAAAATGACTTCTCACACCATCACTTGTGCGCTGGCACAAGAGACGTCGGTGGATGCGCAAACAGTGTTGCGCATTGGTACTTTTCATTGACCCCGCTTCCACCAATCGAAGTACTAGCCACTACCAAACAATACAGCATTAGTTATAAATTTATTTTACATTTTTATACTACATGAAGTGTGAAGTTTACATCAGTTTATATAAATTACCGATGTAATGATTTTACTAAATTTTTACAATTATGAGAACTTTTCTGTTAGAGTTACAACACCATACGCCTTGTAAAATACGCGTATTTAACCGAAAAAATTCCTGCTAATAAATTACTAACTCGCTTTATGAAGAGATGTAGCCTGCTGCAGGAAGTCTTGAGAACACATTAAAACATTTTTTACAAGTAGACCGGCTGCCATTATGCGGTTCATAGTATACTACTGAAGGAGAAGTGAGCTGTAAGTGGGGGTGACCCTCTACATTTTGTCGTTAAGCAAGAGCAGAATAATTGTACAGAATATCTTTTTGTATTTTTTAGCATTTCACTTCGATCAATTTTACACTTTATTATTTGCTTCACAATAATGCAAAAAATCAAAAAGGTTTTCCTTAATAATGTTTCTGTTACGATGTAAAATTTAATTCAATTTCTAAAATTTTCTTTCAAAAACTGAGGATAAACTATAGAGTAATACCCTTTCGATAACTATATTTTAATCTTACTTGAATTTAAGCGGCTGTAAGATGAAGCAAAAAATTCTAAAAACATTTCTTATTAACTGCTTGACATAAGATTTTCCGGTATCTCAATTTTATATACAGTGACAAAGCATTTATTAGCGACAATCATTATTAAATATTAGAAGAAAATTCTCTTGGTTTTCGTGAGCTGAATAAAAAAATTAATATAAATCATTTTTAACAACCATTATTATGGTTACAGAGAAATATCTGAAAAATGAATAAGTCAATAAATATTTCTTGGGGTTCTGGCAATGTACAGCAAGTTACATATGAAAATGACTCGCAAGCAATGTCTTCTTAGTAGAATTTCACAATTAATTACAAGCTAATTATAAAAGAATGGTAACATTTATGGCACCATGGTTTTGTTTTTATAATAAAAACAACACCATGGTTTTGTTTTTAAAATAAAAACAAAACTACTTACGTTTATATTATTTTATTTATCAAATTCTCTGTGTAAAATAGTTTTGTTTCGTAATCAATAAATTGATTACTCGTCAAATGTCCAGTCGATATTCATTTTCTGTCCAAACACGGTGTAGCATATCTTCTATTACGATTGTAACCGCTTCCTTAATTCTTTCCTTTAATTGACTCAAACCGATAAATTTTTACGTTGTTAATGTAAAGATATGTTTACATTGACAATTTTGGGATACATTTTTACCGTTGTTAATGTATCCCACATGAAAAAACCACAAGGGATTAGTTACGGACTTTTTGGAGGAAGAAAGCCGTAACTTCCTCCAAAACCGTAACTTCCTCCGAGAGGCATGGGTAGCCTCTCGGCCTACCCATGCAAATTTTTCAATCAAAGTCTGACTATCGAATGCATTAAGATGTGGGTTTTCGGAAATTAATTTTCGAGTTCATCCAGTTGAGAAAAGATGTCATATTTCTTCTATTAAGAAACCATTTCAATTAATAGCCTCTTCACAGAAAAAATAATGCATCGATTAAACGATTTTTCATTAAGCCGCACTATTCACAAAATTAACTTTATACGGGTTTGTCACGAGCTTTCTCAAGAATTACACATGTCAGTTTTTAGATCTGAGTAGATGGGAGAATCGTGTCAGTTAACACATCCATTCATGTGAAATATAGTTTCACTCTAAAAATTAAATCATTTAAGAATGATTTGTTTTCACTAATTTTGTCTAAAATTTCAACAGTGATTTGGAAACGTTTTTACGTAAAACTTTATGTTTTTTTTTTTGGAATTTGTATCTCGAATCTTCGACGAGCGATGGGTTTATCGGACTTCTGATTGCTAATCAACAAATTCTTTCAACATCTTTTTCCTGATAGCAGTGGCCTTCCGGGCGATTTCTCTTTGAGAACATATCCTGTTTGAATCGATTGAACCAGCACTGTATATTGTTTTCATGTGATGAATCGTTTTCATTAGACACGTCAAAATGAACGCTGAATTAGATTCATTGACATCAGTTCGGCATATTACAAAACACACTGTTGTTTATCTTTAACAAAAAAGATAATAAACAAAGAAACCCACCTCAGCAACAAATTAAAAAATTGATACAATGGTTAAAATGGATGTTACACAAACTTAAGGATGCTGGTTTTAGTGCTACTACCACTACCATGTGAGGTGCTATCAACCTCAAAACATTCCTAGTGCCTTGGTCTGTTATTATTGTTATCTTCAATAATGACATTTGTTTGTAGATAAATCCTGAGATTGTATTAAGATACCCGTAGTAATTTAATTACTATAATCAATAACAGTTATTATTAAGAAAGTCTGAACGTTATTTTCCGATGTTTTGTATTTTATAATTTTGTAATTATTTCTAGTTAACTATAAAAAAAGTAAAAAACACTAATAGCTTTGCCTTTGTTTTATGTACTACAGTAATGATAGAAATTGTATGTAACAACTATTTTTTATGCTGTAAATCTAAATGGAAGTGCACTGGAACGTTTTTAGAAAGGATGCGGTTTGTTGAAAGAGTCTTTCCCCAAATACTACTTGTATTGAAAAGGTAACAGGAAAGAAAAAAATTGCTTTATATCAATTTTTTCATCAGTATATATATATATATATATGTGTGTGTGTGTGCTATAAAATTTTAAGTCTTAAACGACTTCCTGAGATATTAATCGATACAGAGGTCAATACGCGCGCGCGCGGAGATACACACACACATATATAAACGTAGTAGGAACCAACATACGGAACACCTTAGAACAGTAGTTCCCAAACTTTTCCGAGTCGCGGCGCCCTTTTTCAAATAAAATTTTTCCATGTCGCCCTACCCTAAGTATAAGTACGACTACTTAAAAGTATGACTACTAAGTAAGAGATAAAAATGAATAAAACTCGTGTATCTTCATTATTTATTACTTTATTAACATTAAATTAATAATTATATATGTCTTGGTTCAATTAATTATGAAGCTTTTACATTACGTGGCACCCCTGCGAAGAGGCCGCGGCGCACAGTTTGGGAATCACTGCCTTAGACTACTCAAAAGTGGTTGTTTTTCAATTCTTAAAATATTCGTTTATTTTCATAAACTTTTGGCTTTAAATATATCTAAAAAAAGATAAACCACGTACAATTAAAGTTAAGAGAACTCGACGGGAAATCAATGTAGAATTCTTAAAAAATTCGACTGAGCAGGAAATATGTTTTTAAAACATTTACAGATATTCTCGCAGATGTTATTGTAATGTATCTTTGTAAGAAAAATATATTATTTTCTTTAAACGCTTTAATACTTTTTCATCATATCAGCGTAACTCTGAGTTGTAAAAAAACAACGCATTGCGCTGTTTTCGTCGTTTACTTTGAATAAAATAAATAAGGACAGTTAACTTAAAAAAATGTTCAATCGACCGGTTCTCCGTGGCCGCTGATAAGACAAAGATCATGCATTATAGAAGATTGCGTACTGTGTACCAAATTCAAATTCCCCGATTATTCGATTATAGATTAACTCAAGAATCATCATATTCTCGTGTGACATCTTTTCATTACTAAATTTTTAAAGATTTGACAGTTTTGGTAATCTGTAATCACACAGAGCAAACTTGTGGCCATGTCTGTTGCTTCAAAATTGCTTGATGTTAACGTTTAATTTATTCACGTTATTTCTTATTTTAAGAGTTCCCTTTATATTTATATCGTAGGTTAAAAAACGGAATTTTAATATTAATATTTAATTTAACGCTGACTTCATAACGAAGTAGGCACTGTGTGTCTCATACTCGTATATCTAACGGTTATAGTAACGGAAATATCACACCTTTATAGAAATAAAAATAAAATGTAAACGTATTAAGTGACTCGACAGGTCACGCTACGATAAGTACTCCAAAGTATGAATGAAATTTACAATTTATCAGCCAATACAAGACCTTCAGAAACAGATCTCTCTAAGAATAGGCTGTTTTTTTGGGATTCACCTAAAATAAATATTAATAACAATAAATAAATATTTTTAATTACAATCAACAAAGGCAAAACTCAACAGATTAAATTTTTATGTTAATTTAAGAAAACCTGGAGTTCATTTCAGAGATGATGAGATTTTTACATAACCCGATCGAATTTAAATGTGATAATAATATGTAAATGAAAACATTTAAGTTTATCCAACATAAATAAATAAACTATACTTCCAGTTATCCATTAAGTAAAAAGGTCAATTTATAAATTAACCATTCTGTAACAATACAGTAACTAAGAAGGGATTAAAACATAAACTAAACATTCTAGTCAAGTTCAATACGTGTTTCAATGTAATGAAAATATATAAAATGATTTCAGTTTATTCTAGCACTCACGACGAAGTATCATTGCTGTGAAAAGGAAATAAGTTAATCTATTTTACTGCAACTGTAGTTTACAGTTTTCAACATATTTCGAGCTTCAAGAAGTGCGATATAGTTTTCAGTGCAGGCTATTGCAGTCCTCAAAGAGCACTCATAGCAGAGTACTACATTTGTTGAAGTTACAAGCACTTTTTATTCAACTACTGATAAAAAAAAATAGATAAAAAGAAAAATACAGTTGTAAAAGTTTTATAAAAAAACGTAAATGACAGCAAAGTTAAAAAAGTTAGTATTTCTGCATCGAAAAGTATAAAACAATTTGTAATATAGAAAGATAAGAAATAGAATGAAACACAGAAGTTATAAACTTGAATAAAAAACTGAAAAACAATAAAAAGTATTTCAAGATTATAAAAGGCAAGGTTACATACATATTTTTTAAAATACATAAAAGATCGCTTCAAAAAATAAGTATAAAAATGTAGAAAGTTACCAGTAAGAAATAAAAATTTCTCTTCTTTTCGTTTCATTGTGATTCCCCTCTTTTCCTTTTAGCTACTACACGGATTGGTCAATCCAGATTTTGTCGATGACCGCTACCTGCAAGGTTTTTCAATATTACACTTACTTTAAGGATTAAAAAAAAAAAATAAATAAATAAATAAAAATAAATGTTGACAAAGTAACGTGATTATCGGCATCCTGTCATCGTACCAAAACCATTATTTCCTGTAATCTTGTACATGTCTGACAGATTTTCTTTTATTCCTTATACAACCAGTTATTTTTTACGTCATTCAGTAGTGTAAAATCCTTTAACAGAACATTTGAAGATATTTTCTGACAACTGAAGATTGATTTTATCTTCTTTTAAAAAAAAAAATTAATAAAGAAAAATAGAAAATTAAATGGGCTGTTCTCTTGTATCTTTCTTTCAATTTCTCGTATTTTACCGAATTTCAAGGTGAATTTACGTAGATTAAAATTATATAAATTTTTATCACCATTCAATTGTAATTTCTCAACTTTTACGAATTTTAACTAAATTCCAAGGTTATCAGTTTACGTGCTTATATTTCATTATGCGTATGCACATACGCAACTAAAAAAAAATAAAAGCTATATTAGTCGGCTACTTTAAACGATCATAACGAATTATAAGGATAAAGAAAACGGGTTGTCAGGATATTGGTGCCTACAAAACATAAATTATATATTTTAATAAACTTTTTCGTACCTTTACGATTACAAATGCACTACTTTGCTTAAAAAATACCGACCACAAATAGTCATCTAAAAAAAAAATTGATCGTATCAAACCAAACAACATATCACATTGTGATTTTCAGCATAATACAGTGTTCAAAAAGTGACGCAACCTTATGGAAGAATGTTTCTTTTTTTGTTGCATGTTTAATTGAGGAAAATGGGTTACACAGTGCAGCAGATAATATTCATTGTCTCCCAGTGCATAAGATGTGTCAGTTATGCCTAGTCCCAGAATGCCTTCACAGAAAAGTACGATGTGGATGCACCAAACAAGTCCTCCGTCAAGCTCCTGTACAACAAGTTCCAAGAGACAGGAAATGTGGCAGATGCAGCCAAAAGCCGTCAACCGAAAGTGCTAATACCAGATAAATTGATCAACGTGCAAGGTGCCTATTCTGTTAGCCCCAACAAGTCTGTGCGACGCCTACCTAGCCGGACTGACGTCTCCCCGTTGGTAGTGCCCACACGGCATCGCGCAAGTGTTTAAAGATGCATCCGTACAGAATTGGTGTGGTTTACTAGTTTTTACCTGGAGAGTGGAAAATGTATAGTTTTCTGTCAGCGGTTCATGTCATCTGTAACCCGAGATGACGAAGAACTCGATGACTGGTGTCGGTCTGTCGAGCCGTGGGTTCTACCTTAATGGATACGTGAATGCACAGAATTCACGCATTTGTGTATGGAAAATCCACATCAGCTGCACGAGTCTTCTCAGCACGAACAAAAAGCGGGTGTTTGGTGTGCAATGTCACGTAGGTGAATCTTTATGATATTTTTTCCGGCACACTGAACAGTAAGCGCTACATACAGATGGTGCAACAATTTGTAAACACTATACCTGTTCCCCGGCTAGAGTACACGTGGTTTCAGCAGGACAATACTACGGTCCATACAGCCAACAACGCTAACTTTCTTGGATCATTGTTCCAATTTATGTCCCATTTAAGTGTTCATGGATCAAGTGATTTAGAAGGGGTTGTAGCCCCCTCGGTTTCTTGATTTATCTCCTCCTGACGTTTTATTGTGGGAATACCTTCAGGATGACGCTTACAAAACTCATCCTCACACTATTTCCGAATTTTAGAGCGAAATTGAATGATGTGTCGCTGCAATTCCTCAACAAACGTTAGCGTGTGTTTGTAAGAGCCAGAAACGTCGTATTCAATTATTTGAATTGCATAATGGAGGCCACTTTCAACAGCTATTGTAACTTACTCATTTTCCTATAAGGTTGCGTCACTTTTTGAACACTGTACTTAAGCATACAAAAGAAAATACGTTATTATTCTTCAATTTGTACTTTTAAAAATCACCTTTCTATCTAAAAGATTTTCCGACCGATTTATTTACAAATTAAATTAAAATATCTATTTAAAGGCGCGACATTACTTTATTGTTGAGTTTTTAAATAATATTAATTATATAAAACTAAATATTTCCATACGCATTTAATGCGTATGGAACATTTACGCATTTACGCATTTAATGCGTATTCTGTAACTATATTATTTATTTATTAACGCATTTACATCACTATTATTTTGTATAATCATTATTTTTATTTATTAATGTAACAGCATTTTTGTTTTTATTAATTTTGAACTTAGTGGCGTTGCTCTGATCGAGTTTATTTCTTGTTTCCTTTCAATTTTTCTAGTAGATACTAAAACAGTACCTTTTCTTATCCGTGGAATAGATTACCTATTACTTCTGACGTGATCTCTATAGTGTACTCGTATGTTTAGGTTCTGATGTGAATATAGTATTTATTGGTTATTTAGGAAGATCGGAGGAAAATTACTTTTATATCGTAAATTTAAGATAGTTAACACTTTTTTTTTTTGCCTTCGGTCATTTGACTGGTTTGATGCAGCTCTCCAAGATTCCCTATCTACTGCTAGTCGTTTCATTTCAGTATACCCTCTACATCCTACATCCCTAACAATTTATTTTACATATTCCAAACGTGGCCTGCCTACACAATTTTTTCCTTCTACCTGTCCTTCCAATATTAAAGCGACTATTCCAGGATGCCTTAGTATGTGGCCTATAAGTCTGTCTCTTCTTTTAACTATATTTTTCCAAATGCTTCTTTCTTCATCTATTTGTCGCAATACCTTTTCATTTGTCACTTTATCCACCCAAATGATTTTTAACATTCTCCTATAGCACCACATTTCAAAAGCTTCTAATCTTTTCTTCTCAGATACTCCGATTGTCCAAGCTTCACTTCCATATAAATTGACACTCCAAACATACACTTTCAAACATCTTTTGCTGACATTTAAATTAATTTTTGATGTAAACAAATTATATTTCTTACTGAAGGCTCGTTTCGCTTGTGCTATTCGGCATTTTATATCGCTCCTGCTTCGTCCATCTTTAGTAATTCTACTTCCCAAATAACAAAATTCTTCTACCTCCATAATCTTTTCTCCTCCTATTTTCACATTCAGAGGTCCATCTTTGTTATTTCTACTACATTTCATTACTTTTGTTTTGTTCTTGTTTATTTTCATGCGATAGTTCTTGCGTAGGACTTCATCTATGCCGTTCATTGTTTCTTCTAAATCCTTTTTACTCTCGGCTAGAATTACTATATCATCAGCAAAACGTAACATCTTTATATTTTCACCTTGTACTGTTACTCTGAATCTAAATTGTTCTTTAACATCATTAACTGCTAGTCTCATGTAAAGATTAAAAAGTAACGGAGATAGGGAACATCCTTGTCGGACTCCCTTTCTTATTAGGGCTTCTTTCTTATGTTCTTCAATTTTTACTGTTGCTGTTTGGTTCCTGTAAATGTTAGCAATTGTTCTTCTATCTCTGTATTTGAACCTTAATTTTTTAAAATACTGAACATTTTATTCCAGTCTACATTATCGAATGCCTTTTCTAGATATATAAACGCCAAGTATGTTGGTTTGTTTTTCTTTAATCTTCCTTCTACTATTAATCTGAGGCCTAAAACGGCTTCCCTTGTCCCTATACTTTTCCTGAAACCAAATTGGTCTTCTCCTAACAATTCTTCCACTCTCCTCTCAATTCTTCTGTATAGAATTCTAGTTAAGATTTTTGATGCATGACTAGTTAAACTAATTGTTCTGTATTCTTCACATTTATCTGCCCCTGCTTTCTTTGGTATCATGATTATAACACTTTTTTTGAAGTCTGACGGAAACTCCCCTTTTTTATAAATATTACACACCAGTTTATATAATCTATCAATTGCTTTCTCACCTGCACTGCGCAGTAATTCTACAGGAATTCCGTCTATTCCAGGAGCCTTTCTGCCATTTAAATCTTTTAATACTCTCTTAAATTCACATCTCAGTATTGTTTCTCCCATTTCATCCTCCTCAACTTCCTCTTCTTCCTCTATAACACCATTTTCCAATTCATTTCCTCCGTATAACTCTTCAATATATTGCACCCATCTATCGACTTTACCTTTCGTATTATATATTGGTGTACCATCTTTGTTTAACACATTATTAGATTTTAATTTATGTACCCCAAAATTTTCCTTAACTCTCCTGTATGCTCCGTCTATTTTACCAATGTTCATTTCTCTTTCCACTTTTGAACACTTTTCTTTAATCCACTCTTCTTTCGCCAGTTTGCACTTCCTGTTTATAGCATTTCTTAATTGCCGATAGTTCCTTTTACTTTCTTCATCACTAGCATTCTTATATTTTCTACGTTCATCCATCAGCTGCAATATATCGTCTGAAACCCAAGGTTACCTGCCAGTTCTCTTTATTCCGCCTAAGTTTGCTTCTGCTGATTTAAGAATTTCCTTTTTAACATTCTCCCATTCTTCTCCTACATTTTCTACCTTATCTTTTTTACTCATACCTCTTGCGATGTCCTCCTCAAAAATCTTCTTTACCTCCCTTACCACAAGTTTCACTAAATTCCACCGATTCATCTGACACCTTTTCTTCAGGTTTTTAAACCCCAATCTACATTTCATTATCACCAAATTATGGTCACTATCAATGTCTGCTCCAGGGTAAGTTTTGCAGTCAACGAGTTGATTTCTAAATCTTTGCTTAACCATGATATAATCTATCTGATACCTTGCAGTATCGCCTGGCTTTTTCCAAGTGTATATTCTTCTATTATGATTTTTACATTGGGTGTTGGCAATTACTAAATTATACTTCGTGCAAAACTCTATAAGTCGGTCCCCTCTTTCATTCCTTTTGCCCAGCCCGTATTCACCCACTATATTTCCTTCCTTGCCTTTTCCAATGCTTGCATTTCAATCTCCAACTATTATTTAATTTTCATCTCCTTTACGTGTTTAATTGCTTCATCAATCTCTTCGTATACACACTCTACCACATCATCATGATGGGCGCTGTAGGCATATAGACGTTTACAATCGTTGTCGGTTTAGGTTTTGATTTTATCCTTATTACAATGATTCTATCGCTATGCGTTTTTAAATACTCTATTCTCTTCCCTATCTTCTTGTTCATTATGAAACCTACTGCTGCCTGTCCATTATTTGAAGCTGAGTTAATTATCTAAAATCACCTGACCAAAAGTCGCCTTCCTCTTCCCACCGAACCTCACTAATTCCTACTAAATCCACATTTATCCTATCCATTTCCCTTTTTAAATTTTCTAGCCTAACAACCTTTTTTAAACTTCTAACATTCCACGCTCCGACTCGTAGAATGTTATTTTTTAATTTTCTGGTGACCCCTTCCTTAGTAGTCTCCACCCAGAGATCCGAACGGGGGACTAGTTTACCTCCGGAATATTTTACCAAGGAAGGCGCCTCCAACATTGCTATATGAAAATGCAGAGAGCCACGTTTTCTTGGAAAAAAAGCAGCTGTAGTTTTCCATTGCTTTCAGCTGCGCAGTACTCAGAGGACTGAGTGATGATATGGCCGTTTAAGTCATTCTGACTCACGCCCCTAACAACTACTGAAAGAGCTGCTGCCCGCTTTCAGGAATCATTCCTTAGTCTGGCTCTCAACAGATACCTCTCCGATATGGTTGCACCTTCGTTCCAGCTACTCTGTATCCCTGAGCACTCAAGCCCCCTCACCAACGGCAAGGTCTCATGATTCATAGAGGAGGATAGTTAACACAAAATGGTTAATCAATATTGTATTGAATAAGTCATAGGTAAAAATGCCCTAATCGCCTAAGCGATTGCGAGTAGGATACTGCGTGGAGTCTTTGACATATCATCTTTATGGTATTACTTGTTTCCAGTTCCAGTTTTTTGCAGTTGTTCTGAGAGGATCTGATGGTCTGGATTGGGTAGTGATTACGAAAGAGAGAATAAAAAAATTAAACAGCACATCAACATTATTTAAAGTTTGTTTAATTTATAATTATACCAGAAACGCAAGAAGAGTTTATGCATCAACTGCAATAAAGGAAAGCAATATGGTAAATAACATTTGTGTTACAAGAACAGAAGACTTAACTGAGAATAATTGAATAAACATTACATTCACAAAATAAAAAAATAAAAACAGGAATTCAAACACATAATAACCCTCAGTACGAAAATACATAGCACGACCAGTCTTACCGAGCACAACATTTCACTTAAAAAATAATCTAATTCTAGATTTTCCGATAACACAGAAACAGCCGTGAGCAGAAAGTAAAAATTAAATAAAGTCTTTAGATAACTTAAATCATGTAGTCTTCAGTAAGTCTTACCAGTCGACTTGACAACAACTGTTTTTCTGTCAACGACTGGGAGTGTAGACCTCATTCTGTTGCGGAATCGAGCCGATTTAGACCCACCCGGAGCAGGCGAATAAATCTCTACCTGTTTATTAAGGTATCTTGTTAAATACACCAGTATCTTCTTGATTGTTGTTCTGACTTTATCTCTTGGTATAAACACCACCGATCGTTGAGGCTCATCAAGTATCTTCTTGAATGAGGATAGTATAATTCCCATCATTGTACTATCATCCTCAGAACTATAGAACATAGTGAATATGTTTTTAAAGGAAGTCTCCTTACCGACTAGAACTGAGGCATCTTTCGTAATGTTTCCCATAATTGTCTTCTGTTTCCTAAGCTAGATCTCAGAACGGCCTAACAGTATTTTTGGGATCTGACCACCAAAAAAACAAATATTAACCTTAAATAATCTTAATCAGTAAAACAAGCCGTAATTGTATCTTGTCTAATGTAGATCGTAAAAATACATATCTCCATCAATATCCAAATTTTCGATTGCTTTTAGTACCCTTGAAAAGTTCGTTCAGCCACCTCTGACTCAGTAGGCCGACAAGTTTTTCATCTTGTAGATGAGAGTTCAAAATATCTCCAATCTCTCTCTCCGCTGTCGACTGTGTCTAAGTCGACTGAGTGATTGTTATGAGGGGCGGGGACAACTTACAGTATGACTTGAGCTGAGTTATACTGTGCCCCAGAACAAGGTCCAGTTTCCTCATAAATCCAGGTTTGGTTTGTTCTGGCATTGCTTAACCTTAAGCGCAATTTCCTCCACATGTCCCACGATCTCAGTCAATCCGACTGTTTTATCTTCTTCTTCTTCAGACGAAGGCAAACGACTTCTTTCAGTCCTTTGATTACCAATTTCTGCAAGTTACCAACTTCTTTGGTTGCCAGTTTCGAAGCATCCTCGAGTCTTGGACGAGTCTTTAACTGAAGGCTCCCTAGGGTGTTGTAGGTCTGCTAGTTGACTTACTTATCTACGCCGATGACATTCCCGACACTCCAGATTCAAAATTCTTGGGTAAGGTAGTTTTTCGTTTATTAAGTCCTTTCTGTGACATGTTACAAAAAAAAAAAAATTAACCAGGTCAATAAGCACCACCGTTATCTGCTGTTATTTATTATCAAGTCAAAATTATCTATTATTCACTAAAAGAAATAATTTAATTTAAATGTCTAAACAAAAACAAGCTGTTTACTGCCAACGCAGAAAATCATTCATGCTGAATTCTTTTATTGTTTCAAAAGTGGATGATCAATCATTAAAAATTCACTTACTTTATTTAGTTATTAAATTACTTATTTCATAAATTTTTCCATTTATTTTGCTGAATCTACTTTTTTTAAATTGCGTATTTTACTAGTTCAGTTTATTTATTTTAAAAACAAGTAATAGATAAATATATATAAATAGATAAAATGGAAACCCCAGGGAACACGTGATAATAAAGAAATTAAAAATATCGTAAAACGTACATTTTAAGTAAAGAAGTATCGTTACCGGGAAAACTTGTTCCACCTAATTACATTTCGAAAGTTAAAAAGTTTGTTTAATATGTTCAGCAGAAACCAATAGGAAACTGATTAATTGTTTTAAAAGGGGAATTCAATGTTTGACACTGATACGTGATAATTGCTTTCACGTTATTTTATATACGCTTTTACCCTTCCAGTATTTTTTTTAATTTGAAATAAAAATATTTTATGAAATATCTTCATTTTTTAAGTAGCACCAGAAAGATTAGTAGAAGGTCCAAAAAAAGAACAAGATAGAGTAAAGATCATAGCTGTTCAACCTTTATATTAAACATTAATCGATTATCTCGGACAAGGAGGACAACCGGTTATCACCGACCGATCTTAATTTATTTAGCATCATAAAGGATTAATACGTAAGAATTGATATTCGTTTTAAAGCTGTATTTTTAATTAATTAATGCAAAAATTTGGAAAAATTTATCAGCTAATTATCAAAAAAATGTCAATAAAAACTTTGGCAAAATAATAATTGGTCAATCGGCGCAGAAGGATCTTAAGTTTTAAGCCGTCAACGCTGTGCGTATATACTTACGTAATTGGACAGGTTTGAATGTAACCCTACATTAATACTGACGAATGCTATTGTTTTTATAATTAACACATTGGAAATTTTTTTAACGGTAGACATCTTCTAATTTTTTTTCTCTATTTAGAAACAATAAATCGTATTAAAAATATTTTGCTTTTTGTGAGAAAAATTTATGACGTTTCAAATCGGTTGTCATAAACCGATAGCCTATAACTGTAAAATGTTAGCGTTAATACTCGTATATTTATTACACCGGGTGATTCAAAAAGGACTTCACAAATTTAAAAGCATATAAAAATTTATTGAGATAACTTACAGATTCCGTCGAGGTCTCATTTCATAGAAAAACTCATCAAGTTTGTCATCCAACATTCACTTTGGCTTCATTTGGCTTTCATTTGTAATGCGACACATCCCACCTGAAATCGATTTCATTGCAGACTGTAGCCAGGAATGTGCTGTGGGCGTTACCTCTGCAGTTGCGGCGTTAATTCGAAGTTTTGGCTCAACAAGATCAGCAGGCAACGGCGGTACATAAACCCGATCTTTAATTAAACTCCACAAGAGAAAATGTGGCAGGGTAAAATTTGGGGAGCAAGGTGGCCATGTAATTGGACCTTCATGACCGATCCACCAACATGGAACTAGAGTATCAAGAAAATCTCGGACTCTAGGCGGTAGTGAGGTGGTACCTCGTCTTGTTGATAGTAATGGCGTCCATCTTGGTCATAATCGTCTAACTAAGAAATTAGAAAATTTTGAAGTACGTCCAGATAAACGATACCATTTACTTTTGCCTCCTGGAAGAAGCCGTACACTCCGTACGGGCCGTACACTCTTTGTTTGCTTAGGGCGCAGAAAACATTAATCTTAGAGCTAGGCTATCATGAATGTGCCGCAAAGTTTCATGAGGGTTTTCACTACCCCATATTCGGCGGTTATGGGTGTTCACCTCGTCATTGATGTGAAACGTTGACTCATCACTAAAGATTACATCGTTTAAAAATAAATCATTATCTGCAATTCTACCCATCATTTACACACAAAACTGCAGCCGAGCAACTTTGTCGTCATCTGTAATGTGTTGGACCACGACTAGTTTGTATGGCTTCAAGTGTAATCGTTTACGTAATATTCGCCAAACGGTCGTTTGTGGAATGCCAGTCTCACGTAACGCATGTCGAGTTGATTTCTTCGGACTTCGTGCAAAACTTTCTCTAAGTTTTTCCACAGCAGCTTCAGGGAGGCGTGCGTGGGTGTCCTGGTGATTTTGTATGTTTAACAGAACAACCCGTCTCAACGAAGGTTTGGTGCCAAGAGTAAATTGTATACCTACTAGGAGGCTCCCCGGGTCTCTACGAAAATTACGTTGAACTGCAGTTGCTGACTATAAATCGTGAAACCAAAACTCATATCGAGGACGTTCCGCACCGGTAAATGTATCCATTTTTCACATCACTAGTGACAACGCTGGAAGCCAAATTCAATTCTAATGAACGGAGTCAAAACTTAATGTGTTTTGCTATGAAATGAAACCTCAACCGAATCTATAAGTTATCTAAATAAGTTTTTATGTGCTTTTAAATTTGTGAAGTTCTTTTTTAATCATCCGGTACATTAACAATGTTAATGTAAATTTATTTGTATTGTTACAGCTAGATTATAGTACGGATGATGAATCGGTTATTTCAAGCCTATTTGGCACTTTTCAAGTTTTCATAAGCCCGTAATATTTTTGTTACTATTATTATGACTGTGAATTTTTATTACCTACATTCATTAAATGTTCGAATGGTGATATTTTTACTAAATGCTACTTTATTTTTCGACTGTATACTCAGTTACAACGGAAAACAAAAGGTATACATGAAACCGTATCAAATCGTGCGATTTAAAATTTATCATGCCGTAAGAAGTATCTATAAATAAATTAAAAATTAAGATACAGACAAACATCGTTTTCAAAACCATGCAGATCTGATTAAAAATATATTATAAATCTGCTCCGCTGTAACAGTGATGCTTAAACATTAGGAAATATGATCCGACCTATAGAACCGATAAATATTTCTAATCCTCTAAAATCAAAACCGATGACAAAACACCTCATCCTATTCTAACCCAGATTCCACTTAAGTTTCACCACCCCATCTCGAAAATTTTCTGGATAATCCAATACCGAATTTTTTCAGAAAAATCAGACGAAATCGGAATATCGCATCTACTGAACCCATTAGTTCTCAAGGTAATAACGCCCCTTGTGAGGGCTAGTGGCCTTCAGGGGGGAGGTAGAAGGCCCAAAGAAAATTGAGGGCATTCAGGCGGTCTAGGAAGGCGATGGCTGTTTAAAAATAAAAGGAAAAAATTATGTTTTCCTGATATTTCATACTAATATTAAATACCTACCACACTAGTAAAAAAAATCAAAAGTGACAACTATATTTTATGATATAAGTGATGTATTCAAACTACTTTAACTTTGCAACCAAGAGGCTTAGAAAGAGTAGTAAAAAAAAATTAAAGCTTGAATACTCTACTTTTTGACAGTATACTTCAGATTTCAAAAATCATCAAATTAAAAAAAATCAGTGAAAAGAAAAGTTTTGAAAATCTGAAAGTTTTTCTTCGTGAAAATTATGATGGATTGTTCAACAATTTCTGGTACCATTCCCGTCGTCATATTTGTCTGAACGTGGATTTTTTTTCTTTTTTCCTGTTTAGCCTCCGGTAACTACCGTTTAGATAATTCTTCAGAGGATGATATGTGTGAGTGTAAATGAAGTGTACATTCTCAGTTCGACCGTTCCTGAGATGTGTGGTTAATTGAAACCCAACCACCAAAGAACACCGGTATCCACGATCTAGTATTCAAATCCGTGTAAAAATAACTGGCTTCACTAGGACTTGAACGCTGTAACTCTCAGCGTTTGGGAAATCAGCTGATTTGGGAAGACGCGTTAACCACTAGACCAACCCAGTGGGTTAAACGTGGATTTAGTGCTGTAGCAATTTTACTAACCAAAAGGAGAAATCGGCTGCATACTACCGAACTCGGCGACTTACGGCTGTTGTTAAGTAACTTCGAGCCTGATAATAACAAACTCCTTAAAGCACATCAGATTTATCCTTAACATTAATGTAAGTTCAATTTTTCAATTGAAAGCTTTGTTTTAATTACTGTATTGTTATATTGAATATGCTATCACTATTGTTATTATATAACTATATAGATACAATTGTAATTTTTTTGAAAGCAATTTTAATAAATGTACTTCCAAATATGATTAAATATGCGTTTTAATGGCTCTCATTCAAAATGTAAGTTTCATCTCAGAAATAGGATATGCCAAGTTTAAAAGCAATAATTGTAGTTGCTGTGTTTAAGAGTGCATCTTAAAAACAGCAATTGCAATTGTTATTTTTAACAGATGGTAAGTTTTGAAAATTTTTGCAGGCGTTAGAAAATTTTTGATTTTTCAATGTGGGCGGTGGGCGAAAAGGTTTAAGAATCAATGACTTAATCGATCGTAATTCTAATACATTATTTTGTCATAAGTTAAATTAATGAAGCCCGGTCACAGTAAACCAATCGTATTTCTAGTCGTTGAGGTTTTTACATAAACGCTGAATTTAGTTAAATCGGTTTACTGTACTCAAGGAATCAGCTATTAAATATTTGTAATAGCTGATTTTTAAATGGATAAAATAGTCTAAGAGGAGAGGCCACAGTGATTTTCAGATCTAATTCTTATTACCTTTTATTTTTTATCGGGCTAGTTTAAGGAACATAATCGTTTACATAATCTAAATACCAAGGAGGATTTTAAGAGTCAATAAATAAATTCTTCTAAACCCGACTACTTTTTTCAAGCTTCCTTACACATAATTATTAATGAAGTGTTGCTACAATGTGTACGTAGGATGGACTTCAATTTGGTTTCTTATCTTTTTTTTTACAATTATGAAAAAATTTCAGCTTATTTTATTAATACTGATATTTGCCTTGTTGGAAAACAGATTTTATTAGCTAATAAAAACTGAGTTTTTTATTCTAAAATTTAACCATTTTGTTTATGAATCATACAAATTGATGTATTTCGTAACTTTTTGTTGACATTCAAAATTTTCAACCAAACCATTCAGTAAATAAAATACCTACAGGTAATCAAACAGTAAAACTAAAGTGAAATAATAAAAACGATTATAAAAATTAAACACCACGACTGCCAAAGTAAAAACATAAAATAAATAAATTGAACTAAAAAAAAGTCAATAAATCGAATTAAAAAAAAGACAACAAGGTATGGAAATAAAGGACTAAACATCGTTATGCAGTATTTAATTAAATAAAATAACGGGTGACCATTCAACTTTCAGACAGTTTTAAGTTGTTTAAATATATTTTTCATGTTGTAGAGATAGCAGACATTTAAGGTTATCTAATGAATAAGTACCCACCCAATGAAACAAATGATGTAAGGTCTTACATCATTAAGAAAATTTTGTCCTTCAACGAAAATTTTTAAATGCAGTCGGGGGCTCTGAATAGTAATTATTCTATAGTAAACAGCAATTATTCTATATGTATATCTTATGACACTCCTGGTTTCCAACGCGGAGTCATATATCTAAATCAGTTCTGCCGTTGAGCTGCTACGGTGGAACAAACATACATACATCTTACTACATACATTACACTACTTTTTGAGTAGTCTTGTAAAATTAGTCTGTTTTAACTTTTTTATAATTTTTATTTTGTAATAATTGGCTTTGTACGTCTAAAAGCTAGTAACAATGATTTGTTAATAATATTAATCAAATTTAATTATCATATTTTAATATATGTAACATAATTTACATTAAAATTATTTTAAACGCTGTTTCCGTTAATTCTATACTATTATTATTCGTTACGTGTAATTTTGTTAGACACATTCATCAGTGATAACTCAGCAGCTCCCAAGCTGTAAATAAATTACTATAATGATAATTTTAAACACGTTCGACACTAAATAAATTAACACAATGTTTCGTTATTTAATCTTCCATAATGGTGACAAATTTTATGAACAAAGGGAAATCGATTTTCATAACTTCATTCAGAGAAAGGGACGTTTTATACGAGTAATATGAGTGTCTGTGTGTGAATATATATATTATCATACGAGTAGAACGTGTAGTGTGTACCGACCCTTAATGAAATTTCTCGATGAGGTCTACCGAGCAATTATTGGAGCTGATATGCTTGTGACCTACCAGATCGATTAATTATTACTTATTAATTAGCACTAGTACAGATTGTTCGTTTCAACACGGGTTTTTAGTCGATGGTAGAGAATCATATAATGTAACACAAATTATCTTTATTGAATAAAACAAAAAAAAAAAAAAAACTGTATTGACGTATATATTACATTGACGTATATATAACATCAATCATACGGTTATTTTCTGCCCTGAAGGTCAGCTCCGTTGCAGTACGTTCGTTTCCAATTTTAATCTATTTTCAGCTTAAGTTTTGAGTTACTGTTAGCTTCTATTTCATTTTTATATGGTATATAAGTTCTACTATTTCTAGCAATATTTAAATTTAAGTCTTCTTCTCTCTTGTTAGGTCCCGATCTGTTAGCTTTTCTATTCTGAACTTCTCTGATTAATTTGTATTCTCGTTCACTCTTCTTATAATTTACTCACGTTTCACTCTATTCTTCTTCCGTTTAATCTTCTTCAATCTTATCCACAACCGCATTGCGAATGGCTTTATTCTTTCTTTTTTTTTATTAGCGTTAATATTTAAAATCCGTTAGAAGTGCAGTTAAAACATAGCACTTCACAATACACTTCTTCTAGTCTACGTACGAAGTAACAGTTTATATTAAATAACTATTTAATATAACTATTCTTGTTTTTATTTCATTTTCACGTTTCGATGCTGTCCAGCACCTGTACTGTTTCATTTATTCAAGTCCATTTTTTTACATAAATTTGTTTGTTTATTTTTTTTCTTCATTACTTTAATTTTCCTAACGTTCACCTTTTTCTAATTTTAAAATCAGCGGTTAGGTAATTTGTGCTTCATCTCTTAAAAATAAAATATTACATCTGCATATCTTATACAATTATTTTCCTTCCTTCTACTCTTACCCCTTTATCTTCTAGAAAAGTATCGATAATGCACATCAAACATATAAAAAAGGTTGTTGGTACCAGCACTCTTGCTTTACTGCCCTTTCTTATACAAACCGTTGATTGTAGGCATCCTTTATTTTTTATTTGAATGTTATTCTCCGCCTTTTCTGGCATCGTCACTCCAACATTCGTAGTTTCGGAGCACCTCCATTCACAAAACTTGAGTCTTCCAAGTTTTTACCAATCCTGAGTCTTCCTGAGTTGGATCGTCGAATAAATAGCCATATTAAGCTCCTCCCACTTCCCATCCCTACTGTCATGACCTCTCCTGCTTTGGTCCTCCCGCAACGGTTATACAATTCCTTGAAACTAATCCTTCTGGTTCTTCGTTTTAACAGTTTTAGATTTTTAAACATTGCATCGGATTGAGTGTTTATTATTTCATTGATTTATTCCTGTCCTTTTAATTTTAGCTTTAATATTTAAAAGGGGTGCCTCTGACTGGTACCTCAGTTGTTTTCTCTAACTGTAATGATGGTAACTGTACGATTTGTCCCTGAGATGAACAAAGCGAAGCTACAAATTGTAGCGCTAAATATCAACCGCATCTCGGTGTGCTTGGTACCCCGAATAGCAACCGTTGGCAAAGTGAAGAATGCAGAAGGCAACTGCTTCAGTTGTTTTCTTTTTTAATTACTTATCTATCCAATACAATTCTGATGCAGGTTTTCCACGGTATTCCTTGATCCTTTTAAAACAAAACGGGAAGTTACCTGTGGAAAATCATACCTTTACGTTTCTGATGAGAAATAAGCAGTATATTATAATATACTGGTCTGAATAAATATTTACTAATATAAAAATAAACAAATAACCGGCAATAGTGAGATGAGGGATTCGTTGCAAAAGACACTGTTTGTATTTTTGAATAAAGTGACTACCGTGTTTCGAATAAATTATTCATTTACGAAAATATTTTTAAAATTTACTTTTCATCATTAATGATAAAGAATTATAAAATCGGGCGATTAATTTTTTTTATGGTGGGCAGTATTTTTGAAAGTTCGCTCTAAATATTTAATAGCGGTAGTTCTAAATATTCATGTGGTCTACCCTTAAGCGGTTTTCCTCAATTACATCGTGAATTGTGCGGTTCCTTTTCCCCGTACCCGTAGTGTATTCTACTGAGGGGCTAACCCGTTCAGAAACACCTGTACAAATATTCTATTTACAGTAAATAAACCAATTCGACAGTGCAATTAAATACAATTAAACCCAGAAACATGACGTGAGTAAAAATTAAAGTTAAAAAAAAAATATTTTCGTTAAAATGAATGTAATTAGAAGGAAATATATTCATAGCCTATAAAATAAGGCAATATAAACATCAGAGGGATTTCACCTTTCTGAACGCTTAATAGTAGTTTAAACAAAAAAAAAAAAGAAAAAACTAACATCCCAGAATTAATAATAATTTTAGTCGCTGGAAAAGTATGGTAAAAGGATTGTTAACAGTGGGTACAAAAACTTCCAGCTTCTATTTCTGGCATGAATCAGAAAACGTTATTGTTATCTTTTACTTATTTTTATTTAATAAGTTAAGCAACAATTTAAAAATGCGTTTCAACGCTAGCGTAATCTTCAGTTTTATAATTAATATTAAAAAATTTGAATTACATTAAAGAATATCAAAAATTAATTTCTGTTCGGGGTTACATATCATTCAACAACACTGCAAAATATTTAATTAATTAAAAAGGTAACATAAATGATGAAGATTTTTATAAAAATCTTTATGTAAAAAAATATATATAAACAGTAAGAAATTTTTTTTATAATAAACTATATAAAAATTTTACGAATGAAATAACAAATTTTGACCATCATAGGAAAATTAATATACTTTCTGTAAAGATTAATATAAATTTGGAAGTTATAGAATGTCCATGATTTCTGTAAAAAAAAAACTTATAAATACGTAATTTTTTATAATTAACATACTGGAACAACTTGCACCGACTTCATAGAAGCAGTTTTCATTAATGTAGTTGTTTTATGTTGCATCATGTAACGACTGTAAAGGGAATAAATAATTTTATTAAATAAAATCGAGATTTCATAAGTACCTCTTTATTTCACAACACAATTTAATCTTATTACCAGCTCAAAAAAAAAAAAAAAAAAAAAAATGAAATATATATTAAACTTTTGGATTCTAATCTAATATCCTTAAATTTTAAGCCCCAGAATTTTATCTATCTTCCATCCGAAGAAGTCCAAGTGTAAAATTTTGACGATAGCCTATCTGATATGATCAGATATTACTTTTGACTCCAAGGGTCAGAGAATGTCACGACAGTTTGTAGATCAACCTTATGTTATTCTCTACGGGAGGTGAATACCCATTATTTTATGTTTATATGTGTAAGTTGTAATAAATATCTGTCTAAAAAACTACAAACTTGCGGCAGCTTTTTTATGAAAATAAAATTTTAGATCGATATTTTATTTGTATGTGAAATTTGTTAAAGTTTTGTGAGGTTTGTTTTCAAAAATTGTATTTCTATATTTGTTAATTGATCTTCTTATAAATTGTCATGCAAAGCGCGACACTGTCATTCATTTTCTACTCTCAATCAGTATAAAGAGGGTAATATCTAAAATTCAGGATCTTTTTTTTATCACCTCGTTAATAAAAATAAGTAAAATTTACTATTTCCAAATACAAAAAATGTGTATGTCTGTGCGCGCGCGGGCGCATGTGTGTATTAAATAAACCACCTAGTACACATTTATCGAAATACGACATATCTTACCTTTATTATGAAAGTACTTTCGCGGGATCCGGCATCCTCGGTCATGATTGAAATAATTACGTTATTGTATAATAAAAGTACTAAAATAATGAAAATTGCGTATTAATTTATTATATTAGTGCTACTATCTGTTGCAGTTTTTATAAGAACGTCTTCCTCAAACAATGCCTGATGGTTTATCAAATTGAAATTTTGTTTGTATTTATATATGTAGCATTTTTCTAATATATTTAATCTTATGTCATCTTTATTAATTTCCATTATTTTTAAAGTTGTGTTAATATCAGAAAGAGAATGTTTATTCTTTATAAGATGGTCTATCATATTAGATAAACCTAATTTATTATTTTTGTAATTTATATAATGTTCAAGAAATTTACTTTTAAAGCATCTATTTGTTTTTCCTACGGAAATAGCATCACAATCATTCATCACATGAAAAAGGTTATACAAGCATATGTCCCAAAAGATTTATTACAAATTACTAATACAGAATAAACCTCAGTGAGTATTTTTTAAAAAGTAAAGTAAAGTATTTTAATTTTTCAAAGGTCTAAATTTGTTGTACCAAAAACAGTTGCCTTTAATTTTTACAAATGCATAATATTTTTCAATTAAATTTTGTTGTTTTATTTGAATAAGATTTGAATTATTTTTTATACACTTTATTACATTAACTTTCTCAAAATTAGATTCTCTAGAAGTTTTGATAATAAGATTTATGCATTTATTAGATATTTAACAAATTTATTGTACTTCAAACCTAAAAATACCTGTTTTTTTCATAAAATTTTTATGTTTTACATTGGATGTCATGAAAACTACAATTCTTGGACCTCTCTTATGCGGTTTTCAGGTCAATAAACATAAGAAATCATCAAATTTGCCTCTTATATAACGCCTTAAAATTTCAATTTGACCTCATCTTATCGGGGTTACTGAAATCCGGGCGAAATTTTTCGCTAGCCGTAATTGGATAACAATGCATTTTCGGACAGACGTTTGTATTAACTTTTTTCCTAATTTCAAGCTCTATAATTAGTTTCCAGATTATTTCCCTCTCTTCATCATGAAAAATAATAATATCAAAATTATTTAAATATCCATAATTATTTATTAGATAATATCCAAAATCAAGTTGTTTAATCTAATAAAAGCCGTCTTGACCCTACTTATGATTTCTTTAAAATTATTTTTAATTGTTTATAACTATTTGTAAAACTAAACAGTTAACAATACAACCGAAAAACGTCTCTATATAAACATTGTTTAACGTCTCTATAAATTGTTAAATATATTTAAATTATTTTATCCTCCAGCTCTACCTAAATGGTTGTAATTCACGTTGAACATCCACGCTGTACATAATTCTGGAAATGGAGGAAAAAGGTTTTTCTTAGGAAGATTTGAGGCAATTTTCGTGTGAATTTTTACTCTCCGGAAAAACATAATCTGTTGCAGCATATAATTAAGCTAATCGATGTAAAATTGTTGACTTTTAATATGTTGTTCTCATCCTTGGAATGATACTTCAATTTCCCGAAGAAATGTGGGTGAGATGGATACCGAGTTGACCTTGAATTAAACTTTTGGAGGGTTTCTTAGTCTCGTTTTAATGTCAGTGTATCGTCCCTTTTTTCTTACCCACTCCCTTTTCGTTATATATCATCCCTTCTTCCCTGCGAAATTGTTTGAGTTTCATTTCTATACCCGATGAATCTATGATAGAAACCTATAGTTACTGCGTCTCTTCTATTTGTGCTGTTCAGTGAGGACGGCATTAATATCTAATTAATTAATCAAATGATATTACGTTTTTATAATTACCCATTTAATTATATAAATAACCCCTTTGTACTTAAACGAAACAAAAAAAAAATATTTTTTGATTTAATTATTATTTTTAATTATTATTTTGATTATTTTTGGTTCAATTTTCCAGTTTACCTTTCTTTACTTAAAATTATACTGGAATGATTTTTATATAATATGAGGATACTAATGAAAATTTCATCTACGAATACACATACACATATAAACCCACGGACGCTCATCGCTTCAATTTATATGGAAATACAAATTTACTTCGTAAGCTGAAGTTAATTCAATACAAACTAGTTGAGAGGGAGTTCATGAATTTTAAATAGAGTGCTAATAAAAGAAAAACCTGAGTGAACAAATCGATCGATCATACTACTATTTACTGGTATAGTCGATTAGTATTTTAAAATTTAATGTTTGCATTACACGTTCAATATTTTAATTTTAATTTAATACACACCCTATATTTTTATGCGCTACATGTATTATTTGAAAGCATCTTATGCAAACATTTTCTAAAGAATTTCGAAAAATTTTGAATTTTCAAAAATTATTCTTTTTTTGTGCGTATTATAAGTTTTCAGGATCATTCATCAGGAAAGATTAACAATAGCCGTATTCCATTTAGGTTGTGCGCAACAATTTGAAAAAATGTTGCCGATACATCTTTTAATATTTAATCAAAACTTATAATTAAACGATACCGTAATGGTACGTTTAAAGTAAGATTAAAAACAAATCCATTTAGATAATATTTTTAGCCCGTTTTTTTAAATATTAACAACCAGAATTTGACCACAAATTGTAAAGATAATTTTAATATCAAATAAATTTGATTAGATATTATTTATTTAGTAAAATTTACTCTGATTAAAGAAGGTTCAGTTTTCATCTACTTTTTTGTTTTAAATTCCAAAGTATTAATTATAAGCTTTTAAAAAATTAATAACGAGGACATCTGATGAAATGAGAGTGATGTAGTCTATATTAGCTGATAAATAACTGGGTCAATATTTTTCATCCAAAATGTTGATGATTATCATGATAACAAGTAGTTTTTACATTCTTCATGAAAAATCTTTGTAAATTCATTGGAATAGAATTTTTTATGAGTCTTTATTTGCCGCATATTTTACGAAAATAATTCGTTTTAAATTAATTACCCATCATATTAAGAATATGTAGATTACTGATTTTTTAATTTATTTTTTATTGATTGAATCTAAATAACATTAATTGCTAAGGTCATTAAAAATTTTCTTTGATTTTGTGTCATAATAAATTTTGCAGACTCGAACTCAGAACCTTCAGTGTAGAATAAAAATCACGCTACCCTGTTTGCCACCAAGAGGCCAGACTATTATTTTTAAATTCTATAAACTAAGAACAGTTATTTTCATTAGGAATAAATAATTTGTTCTTAATTTGGTTTTAATCTGATTTACTAATTATATATTTAAGCTGACAACTTGTATAACGAAGCGATTATATTAGATACACTTGTTTACGTATCTGAATAAAGGATATAAATTTTATTACCCGATACTTATAAGTGAAAATACGACAGTTTGAATAAAACATGTACAGTATGACTACACTTAAGATTAATAATAGCTGAGTAACTGCAGATCCTATGAAATCGTTATGTAAATTACATTGGATTCAAAAAATTCATCCGTACTCTTTAAAGATAGGGAATGAAATGCGATCTGACTGAGAAAAAAACCTAAAAATAATGAGATAAAGGAAATGTGAAAAGAAATATTAGTAAAGAAAACCAAGAGATACAAAAACAATCAAACAAATAAAAAAATATATAATATTAAAGATTTTAAAACTAAGCCTCAAAAAATTTAATTTATTTCTTTTTAATAGTTGTATTTTTATGTAAATACAGGAAATGGAATTAAAGCAGATACTTTCTGGGCTGATATTTATCCTTTTTCTCTTGCTAGATTTATTATTTAATGAAAAAGAAAGAGCAATATCCTGTAAGAAGTCTTTTACCTCTGCTATTATTAGATAGCCTGTATGCATTCTCTTTTTTAACAAAGTTCGTCCATTTAACCAGTTCGATAAAATGCGAAGCCTAGTTTAAAATCACGTAGCTCATCCGAGTTAATGCGTACCAATTTGGTACAAGGCTTGATTTAATACTCTCTATTGTTTGGATTTATCGGAATACAACATGGTTAAAAAATGTAATATAAAATTTGAAGTTGTTGATAAGAAAAACGTTGCCCAATTTCAGTCCATTTATCAAATTGGTCGTTTCTGTTACGTGAAATTTCCAAAATAATATATCGGAAGAGATATTTCAGCATTATTTTTAAGTACGGCAACAAATTTTCAACCTTTTAATGAGAGGCGTGCAAAAATTTCATCAGATAAAATAAAATCGTTGTCTCTCACCACATGAAAATGAATAAAAGCGTTAGCATTTTATATTTTATTAACAAGGAAGTAAAAATTCCGTAAAATTTTCTGCCAGGTTTGTAAAAAATGTATTTAAGACGTATTTTATTATATACGTTAGGTGCTATGATCAAATACTTGTAGATGGCATGACCCGAAGAAACAAGTCACTTCCGTAAACATCAAAGCCATTCTCAAGAATAAAAAGTCTAGGCTTACTTGAGAAAGTGAGGTGTGAAGTGGTTACCTTCTTCAATTATTGGAATATATTCTTGCGCATCGATAGGCTAAGTCCACAAATATTTAGCTGATATTTGGTACTACAATTGATGACATCTATCACTCTAACAACAGAGACTGGTTATACAAGTAACACCATAACTTTTAAGGAAAACCAAAATGACTGGTACTTTACGTGAGTTATAACCATAAGAAACTGTATTCATTATTTTTTTAACTCATTCCTTATTAAAGCGATAAATTACTTTATACTTTTATCGAGAAACAATACAATATAAAAATTATTTCATCTTTGTTCAGAATTTTTACTTAAAGTACCCAGATTTTCTTTAATACTTATCCAAACTTCAAAAGTGAAAAAATAGGATAAAATTGCGCTTAATATATAAAGTAAAATAATATTTCATTATACGATTCCTCACTGTATTTGAAATATAAGTAGAATTCTTTATTAATATTAATTAATAATCAATGCATTGTATAAAAAACGTTTCGTAATCGAAAACGATGAACAAATCTCGGGGCTGTAGTATTTTAATCATTCAGTAAATTAGGCTATATATATTATATCTTCAATATTTGATATAGATTCAGTTATTCAGCAATAGCAGTTTATTTTTTTTTAAGATATAATAGTTTTCATAAATATTTATCTTTGTTTTTCTTTAAGTCTGCCGATATGCGAGGGTTAATTTTTAAGTAAGAAAGATTTACCACAAACTGATAATAATTTAACGTAACTCAAAGTCCTTGTTTTCACAACAAGGACTTTTGAGTTCACAACAAGGTCCTTTTAAATAAATAATTATCATATACAAAGCAATTTGAAATCAGAGGACGAGCTTGATGATCCACAACGTTAAAGAACTATGCCGCCTGTTCCTAGTCGGTGGCAATTTGGTGAACATCGCCATAAACTGCTTTCGTTTTTCGCTTAAAGATTCCTTTAATCTCAAGAACGTCAGATCGGAGATGGAATGCATCCAAATACTGCTTTATACCATTTGTTCTCTCTTCATTAAATAACCGACCAACATCGTCTCCGTACGTTTGCGTTTTTTATCACACCTTCTAGATACACTTCAAATAGATCTCGATGAATTTCAGCTGAGCTAATGATTTACAAATTAAAAAACAAATCGCCGATTGCACCTCACAATCGGTGGGGATTGCATGGTTAATAAAATTCTAATGAAAGATTATGTACGATGCGTTTACGAGATCGGAGTTAATAGACAACGTCATAGATAAGTTACGACACGTTCCCGATTAGATTACATTCCAAACTGTCAATAACTCGTGTTGTTAATATACGAAAATTTTTCATACTTTTTAAATGACTCTCGTCGGTATTTTATTTTCATATGAGAAGGAAAACGAAAATAACATACCGTGTGATTGAACAAACATACTTTATTCCGGAATTGTTCAACCAGAATTGTCTTTTTTTTTAACTCAGTAAAATCTCTTCCTGATTGAGTTCCGTTGGATTCAGGCTAGTACCAAACCATTGAAAAACTTCCCTTGATTTTAATTTTACTTTTATTTAAAGACTGGGAAGTTTTACGAAACGAGTAGTGGAAGAGAGAAGCAATAGATATGCTCATCATACATTTAAAAACAAAAAGCACCTCACGTAAAAATCATACGTAACTGTAAATATTGAATATACTCCAACCGAGATGTAGAAAATGTAGCCTGACCGTCATTGGTTCTGATGCGTGCTGTAAGTAGTTAAATCTTTAAATCTTCATATTACAAAGGTTATTCGTATTTCCATCTTTCATATAGATGATAGTATTGTACTTACACCAATCCGGTGTTCATCCGTTTACCAGTTATTATCATCAAGTGAAAATCGGACAAATTTTCAAAAATAATTCTTATAAAAATTGTAATTTTTTTACCTAAATTTCTCCTCGAACGAGAAAAATTACAGATTTAAAAAAATAAATATATTTTTGCAAATACAAGAATCGAAAAATGTCTAGTTCAAACTTCTTTTTTATTATATAGTATTTTCTTTAAATCTCCACCTTGAAAGTTTATATGTAAGGTTAGTAAATTTAGAGGTTTATATCTATAATTTCATACAAAACGGTGTTGAAACCCCTCTTTTAGATTTAAAAAATATTACTTAAAAACAATTTTGGGGAATACGGCCTTTATTATTTACTGATAGATTTTCTGCTTTTATTGGGCAATAGAGGGAAAACACAGATTAAAAAATATGAAGTGCTGAAGAGGAAAACGTAGATACTTATGAATATTTTAATTCTTCAGTTTTATGATTTCAAAAAAGTTTATTGGATAATTCTTCCCGCTCGTTTTAAAAAAAATTGGTACACACACACACACACACACACACACACATATATATATACATATATATATATACACACACGAGTATATGTAAATGATCTGCTATAAAGCTCATTCTTCTTATGGTGTCTTCAGCAGAAACAATATGGTTAAATTGATTTTAAAAAACAAGTCTGCTGCGATTATTCTAATAATTTATTTTTATTAATAGCATTACAACTAACGGGCTTTTATATTTGTTTCTTCAATGTATTTTAAATACATCTTTTAAAACTGATGATGGCGGTAGTATCGAAAAGTAATTACTTTTAATTTTTATTTAATCTATACCCGTTTATTTCATTTAAATCTTTAATTTCATTTAAATATTTCATTTAAAGACAACATAAAAAGAAGGTAAAAGTTGTATATGCGTACAGTTTTATTAAATTTACTGCTTTATTATTAAAATGATATTTATGAAAACTTTTCATAACATGTTTAATAAATCCACCATATGAGAATTATAAAGTAATTTTTTACCATACAATCTTTCAAAGGTTTATTTAACTTCAAATAAGAAAAATACGAAGGAAAGGCTTGGAATAGAAATAAATTGAGATTGAGGTGCCATAAGGGACCTGCCACTAGGAAGAACTGCAGATAATGATTCATCTTCATTTCGAAGCGATTATAAATTAAAGGATTTAAAAACTGTCACTCGTCATTAAAATATTTTTTTTATAAGAAAATGCTTAGAGCATCAAACTGCTCCAACTTTCTTGATTATAAAAATAATTTTTCATATACTGTATTTTTAAAAATATGCTGTACTAATCAAACTGATTTTATTTCTTGTTCAGATATTTTTTTTTTCATGTTCTTGTTTGTACAGAGGTGTTCTCCTTTCTTTCTCTGTAGGAAATGGAAAATGATAAGCCTTACTACATGATTCATCGTGTGCATATTATGGGTAATATTTGTTTATTCGATCACATACGCTCCCATTAAGATATCATATTCAATACAAATCAATACATTTTTGCCCTCATTTAAAATTGAAATGTTAATGCAAATATCAAAATGTATATGAAAGCAACCATAATTATGAAAAATACATTTTCTAAAAGGAAACGTGATTTTTGGTATAAACACTTTAAATGATATTACAGATATCGGTGAATGCAAATAATATTTAAAAATATAAGTTACAAATTAATTTAGTTTGCTTGGCATTTTTCCCGCCACCACTCCAATGGGTCGCCCTAAAGCGTAAGACCGAATGTCTGTGCCACAAACGGCTACTGAGGAGCCTCGAAACAGTACAGCGACCAGTGTTCTAAATAGCTCCAAGAGCTTACCTAACAGCGTGAGTGGACTAAGCGCGTCACCATACACCATCGGCTTACGTGTCCGCTCAGTTGTCATATATTTACTAAAATGGGTAGGCGCACCCCGTCAACTATTAAAAATATATATGACATCCATAAATTGAAATTTACTTCGTCTAGACAGCAATTCGCTGCCACGCCTAGGTCGCTGAATGACAGCAAGTACCTGTCCACCATATTAAAGCGCTTGGAGCCTTAATTGGCTGGTGGTCAGCCATACATCTCTAGGTTAGCTTCCCACAACAATGCGGTAGGAATCTTTCCCTTAAGTAAACTACTGATGTCAGTTGAACAAAGCAACCGCATCAAGGAACTCCCACACGATCCGACAATGCGGCTCGCCACATTGACTCGCCGTTTGTAAGTGGCCAATTTTCTCCTTGACCTCTAAGTTCCAGGGTGACCTGGTCTCTCCCCCCCCCCCACAAGAGCAGGGCAGTCAAACATCAGGTTTAACCGGAACTCCCTGCTGCCAGGCGGAACCAAAACAGATATTGGTTCAAATTAACATGGTTGGTGAGCACCTGGGCACCCGTTGCCCTTAAAAACGAACTCGAGGAATACCATCCCCCAGATCCCGTATAAACTTGTACAGGAATCATCCCTTAGTCGTGGTGTCCCATTCCACCTGCCATGCTTCCATCGCGAGGCTTTGCAGCCTCTTCCGCAGGCGGGAGATGGGCTACTGAACGAAATTTAGATCCGGTGCATTGTGATCACCGTTCTGTTCCGGTACTGGCTCGACTCGAAACCGCATCCCAAATAAATCGGACTTCCGGCCACTTCACAATCTCTACATGGCTGCCCGAACTTTCACCACTAAATCGATTGGGAGAGCCTTTCCCAATACGGTGGTAGCCTTGTAGGAGGTTGCTTTAAAAACAACAGTGGATACAATTAAGGCTCTGCGCTGGGCACTCCTTAAATTTTAAAGAAGTGCTCTATTCATATCCAACCTATGCGCCCAAACGGGCGCCGCGTAAGAGGTCATGCTTTTGAAGACACCTCGGTAAACGATGTAAATTTGACGGCCTGATAACCCATAGTCTTTCCGAGCAAACCTCCTAAGTTTCTGCATCACTGAGACGGCGTCCGCCGCTACTTGCCTAATGTGGTTGTTAAACAACAACTTCTCATCAAACACAACACCTAGCTACTTATGAACTCTCACTCATGCAGATTCAACTGCTCCAGGTGCAAGCGTTCAACATAGTGGAGTCTGTCCTCAAAGGCTTGGAGACCCGGGAGACTTGGATCTTTTCCCTCCGCTGATCCAGGACCTTCTTCAGGGTTAGCCCTGTCGCTAACGACAAAGCCCCCGGATCAGGTTTCAGCGGAACCACCTTAACGGTAGCCCGCTTAATTTTAGCCGCGGGCGCCTGAACTGGCAGCGGTGGACAAATCCTCTTAGGTGCAGGATTAACCTTCTCCTCCACCCGTTTAATAGACTTGTGGAGCTTTCCCAGAGCCTCACACGTCACCGGATTGAAGCTCCTGACTCCCCCCAGCACCTGGTCCACCTTGCCGAACAGTCGTGAAACGACCGAGTCCAAGGCAAGGTCGGCGCCTTGGACTCCCTCACATTTTAATGCCAGATCCGAGATCAACAATGCACATTGACTCAAATAGGAATCGACAAGCTGCCGAAGCTTCAATGACACTCTCGACTCTTTTTTTGAGGAGATTTTGGTCCACTCCGACCGCATCTTCTCGATTCGCCCTAAAGATATTCGTACCCGGAGTTCACCTGCTTTTCAGAAGGCTTACCTCTCACCTTCGGCCAATGAAAGAAACTAACACCTAACTCAAGGCAAGCTGAGCGTTTAACAATTTCTTTTCCGGGCAAGACCATCTGTTCTCACGTAACCCCGCTCGAAAAGTCAATAGCTAAAAGCTCCTAAGTCAGACCACCAGTGAGGTCGGAATCGCTTCCCAAACCTGCCAGAAGATCCAGAAAGTTTACTGGCCTCACGAACTACAAATTGGGGCACAGGCACACAAAGAAAACGTCCTTATTTAGCCGACGGTGGCCCTCCTGCAACACACTACGCCACTGTTGTGTAAAACACTTCGCAGCAACGCAGGTTGACTAACTGGCACCGATCGTTGTACAGCCCCGATGACGTGTACACGTGTACATAGAACACTGTCCTTGAGAAAATCGCTACCGGTAATGCAAATTGCAAGTACGGGGCCGGAGTCCGAGAAACGATCAGTTTAAGTAACAAACTAATAGAAGCAAAAAATTTATTATCATTAAGGGAATTCCGAATATAATAAAAACACAGCGAAGTTTTTTCAGATCTTATACCCGTACGCAATAAAATAATAATTATAGTACGATTTAGCAAACTTCAGTACCAGAAGTCAAAAATCCACAAAAGTTAAATGGTTTTGCTTTTGAAGCAAAACCATTTAAGAAAAAATACAAAACGTTTTTAATACTTGTAATATTGAAATAATTCATCGTTTCTTAACTTTAAAGGAGTTTTTGGTATAAAAAAAGCAAGAACCGGATTTTTAAAATCTTTAATTTTTTTTACATCAATCTTGTCCGGCAAAAAATCCAATAAAAAATTTATCTCGGTTAAAATAATTAAAACTAATAATTTTTTTAAAAAACTATTAATTTTTAATGGTTTTTGTTTTTAAATTTCTTTTAATAGTGTTGAATGTGTATAACTCGGTTATTACCCTTGCACTTTTAATTTTCATTGTAATAAAATTAATTAATTGACTAAATGATGAACGTACTTAATTTTATGCAGTTATTCTTTTATCAATCTAAAGTAACGTGACTGTAATTAGCATATGTGATGGAAAACCGTAAATGAAAAAATTTCTATACAGAATTGTACCCTATGTATAAGATCTAGGCCGACTTTCTAGCTAAATCTTTGTTTATTATTAGTATAATATTTTCTTCTCAGATTATTGTATGATGATAAAGGTGTTAAAGACTAGACAAAATGTTTTAGTTAAGTATAATTTTAATAAAATTTATTAATAATATTCAAGCAGTGAATATATATATATATATATATATATATATATATATATATATATATATATATATATATATATACATACCGCGCGCGCACACACACTCATATATATATATATATATATATATATATATATACCGTTCAATTTTACAGTAAATTTTATTACGTGAAAGAAAATAGCTTTTATTGAAATTATAAAAATATTCATTTGTAATTGATTTTACATGGTTTTCAGTATGTTTTCTTTTTTTTCCATTAAAACATTTTAATATAATTAAAAACGAGTTTTTGGTGGATGAAGAATTTTCAATATATTAAAATTAAAAATTCCAACATACTTGTTTTAATTTTATGTAATCCTTCTGGTTACACTTTAATTAATTAATAAAAAGTATATATTTAGTGATATAATTTACTAACCTTAATAAATGTATTTATTAAAATCGAACTTAAAAAAGGGCATGGTTTTATTTTCAGTTTATTTTTTCGCGTCTTGTCACTTATTTTCACCTCATTAAATGATAATATGAAAACTTATATTTAAAAAGTTTTAAATAGATTACGAGAAAAAAAAAATTAATATATTTCGTTAAAATCAAATGTCTACAGGAGGTTAGATAATACAGTTCCTCTACAAAGTAATTGCAGTATTTGCAACACATTTACAAGAGAAAGTAGTTAATTTTTTCTTTCATATTATCTATTTCAATCTTATGTGTAAACATATTCTTAGGTCAGTGAAAAAAACGACGAGAGTTCTTACTCATAGATTTGTTAGTGACCTATCATATATAATATTTTTTTGGTTTAAGACCAAATTCTGTTTTTTTTTGTTTTTTTTTTTTTTTTTTTTTTTTTTTTTTTTTTTTAAATTCTAATTGGTAACCCTTGTGTACGAATGAGTAAACCAGGTTGCTGTTTTCGGGGATGATTATACCTCTTTTTTTTTAAATGACTCTTGTCTCTTATAAGGTCTATCTCTAAAATAGTTTTAGCAGCAAACGGACAAAAGTAATTTATACAGATTATATCATTGATAGTATCTGATTCGAAAATGTTCAAATGTAAAACTTTTTCTTTAAATTAATAGAAATATTTTGGTTTTGTAGTAATAATAATATTTCGCCCCATAGTCTGATTAATGAATGACATGAAATTGCGCTATAAATTGATTGAAGTAATTTGTAATTTCAACAATAATTGTTGTAGGTATAATTGCTGATAAGTTACTTTTTCATTTCTGGTGTATAAATATTGAATTGTGAATTTAAACCCCAGCTCTCCACGTTCAGAATTCCGGATCTTAAGCTAAATACTCGTATGTAAAAATAAACTGTTCAAATGCAATAAATAAATGAAGCCAGCGGATTAATCTAAATATAAAATGAATATCAAATTATCACCTGAATTCTATCCCCGTAGACAACAACTGGCTTCAGGTTACTCTGTTGGGGATTCGTTACCCTGAAATTACGTCAAAAATATATCCAGTAGATTCTAAATTATAAAAAAGCTCTCGTTTAAGCTGTCTAAAGTATCCTTTGTTGTTTTCTGTTTCAGAGATAGCAATAATATGAGGCCTGTTAACTATTCAATTCAAAATCAGCAACAGATGCAAATACAGCACCAGAAACAACTTCAGCATGAACAACAGTTGCAACATCAACAACAGTTACATCACCAACAACAGCAACAACTCGAACATCAACAACAAATGCAGCAACTTCAGCATCAGCAGCAAATGCAGCAACAGATTCAGCATCAACAACAGTTACAGCAGCAGCAACAAATCCAAAATCAACAGCAGCAGCAACAACTCGAACAACAACAACAACAACAACAACAACAGCAGCAGCAGCAGCAGCAGCAGCAACAACAACAACAACAGCCGCCACAACAACAACAACAACGTTACTCGAGACAAGACAGTTTTCCGGCACTGACTCAAAGACAAGACTCGTCGTCGTTACAATATACAGTAGCACAACAACGAAAAGACAATTTCGTAACCAGCGTTTCGGCTCCAACTACTTCATCATCAAGCTCCTACTTCACGAGTAGTGTAAGTAGTACATTATATGTTACTGATTATAGGTTAATATACAAACATAATTCTGCTAACTTCAAAGTTAATCGTTGAACTTGTTGCCAGTAGATTATTTAAAATTTTTCGTAATTCGAATTCTTCTAGTTTATTCTTATTTTTTTTTTTTATTAAATATTTTCTTTAATTTCTTATTCACCTACTATAAAGTATCTTTATACTATTTATAAATATATACAGACTCTTAAAGTCAGTTCAGAAACAAAAGTCAGCTCATATTAGAAGTGATTATGTTAGATAAAAATATTGCGCTGATGCCGTTAAAATACATATGAAAAAATGAACGTCTTTATGAAAATTATTCTAAACATTTTGTCGTTAGATTAATTAGTAAATTGTAATATTCCAAGAAAAAATACGATTTCTCGTTGTGTTTTCGCTAAAATACTAACACTTTTATGTTCGCCCAACATAATAGTTTTACATAATTTACCATAAATATCTAATAGATAAAAGTACCAACTTTTTTAACATTAACCATGTACTAGTCAGAATCCAATTAGCTGTGAAGGTCTTCGGCGAAGAAACCTATGCACCCTTTGGTTTTCAACCAAAGGTTATTACGGAAAGCGTGTTGCGAATGAATATTTTCGAATTCCTCAGCCAGAATTAGTTTGAGAGCTTCTAGCTAAGTAACCGTCTGTTACTTTACTATATTCTATTTATAAGTACTTACAAGAAAAATGACTTAATTGATTTTATTTAAAAGTTCCGCAAAAAAAAAAAAACAAATTATGAATGTTTTGTAAAATATGTTTGTTTTAGTTAGCTTGCGAACATAAAAGTATTAGCTAATTTTCAGAATCTTTCCTAAATTTTTATCACAAAAGAAAAGCCAATGAAACTACACACGATAAACACCTGCCAAATGCTCTTCAGAATTATACCTTTTATACTTGATTATACCTTCATTAAATTAATCTAGTAATACAAAAACAATTCATAATTTTTAAAAGTATCTTCTTTTTTTTTTATTAGTGTTTCATGACGAAACAATACATTACTTTTCAACATGTATATTTACTTTGAAACTGGCTTTTATTTTTGAATCGATAGTTAATTCGGTTACCTGTTATTATAGTTCCATATATTTTGGAATCATTTTTTAAATGTGTGATTACAAAATAGTTTAGAGAGATTAAAACAACTACCAAAAAATTCGTTCCTTTAAAATCTAGAATAACTAAATAAAATTGTTTCTCTTCAACAATATTTTAGATACTACATTATCTAAATGAATTTTTATTTTAGTAATAAATAACATGTATTACAAGTTGTTTGATGTAAAAGAAGCTTGGGAGAATGTGTAAGCCCGTTAGGTATATGGGACTGAAACATGAGATGACTCAAGTTTACGCCTAATGTAAAATAATTCATTGGCTAATAATAAAAAAAAGTAAGTAGGACGTTCATCATTAATTATCATTTCAACCGTTTTCCTGCAGAAACTATCTTTATACAGTTGTTTTGCCTTTTACCACATTTTAATGTTTTAGTAACCCAAACTTAATTATACATTTTAAAGAATCTAGGAATGCAATATAAAATACCTCGTCGTATCATAATTTCATCGGGTCACCATTAAGGTCTTTTTATACAATCTACTACACATATAAAATTAAAGTACTTTAATTAAATTTATATATACCGTTAGCTATATCTTTTTTTGTTCTTTGGTTTAATTTTTTCCTCAGTCAGCCCTTCTTTCCAATATCACTTTTATAACAAATACATAAAACCTAAATAGAACTAGCTAGTTATGTTCATCCATAAATTTTAGGGGATGGATATTCCATTTTCTTATAAGAGTAAATTATTCGTCGAAATTCTTCTTATTTTCTTTCATTCATGAGTCTGTACTGCTTTCCAATGATTGTACCGGTAACTATTCTAATCCTATTTAGCTTCTGGAGTAAAAGTTATTTTTTGCCAAGAATTTGTTTCTCCCTCAAAAGAATATTAGGAAAATGTTATAGCATAATATAATTCAAAGGAAAATTATCACCCAACAGAAAAATCACCGAAAATCGAATGGGAAATTTGCTACTTTTCCAGATAAACATGGTTACTATATTTCAAAACATAATTATTATAAATGACTCGAACGATTTTCATTTAATTTGATGTTTATTGTTTCGTAAAATACGGCATTTTCGTTCGTACTTTTATTGAAAAAAAGATTCATTTTCAGTTAATTGCGCCTTACCACAGTTGTTTGCAATTTCATAAATATTAAGATATAATGTAGCCAGAAAGTAACATCATAAAATATTTTAAAACATTTAAAATATGTATATGTTTTCAAAGTTGATCTAACAGGATTGTTGCAGGAGTGGATACACACACGCATGTACGGATATTCTTTAGACCATACCTATGAAAATTCTGTATTCCGAATCAGCCCTATAACTTTTATCTTTATATTGGCCGTTTTGTTAAGAAACTTTTCAAAATTATTGATGTATCTAAAAATAAAAAAAAAACAAAAACATTGCCTGCTTTTCTGGAAATTTTAACTGTTAATTATAGGTTATAGAGTTAAACTTTTCAAAGTTAAATTCCCTTATTCGGTTTTTAACTTCATAAAATTTTTCTTCTTTATAACATTTTATCTTCACTTATGTTTATAATTCTTTTTTGCACAATTTTGAAATCCTGAAAGGAATATTTAATATTTACTTTTAATAAATTATTGAATTACTGAAGAATATTTCTTATTCAAAATGATATTCTAATGAAGAATTTTAGTTAAAATTTGGATTTTCTCAAAACACGAATTCATTAAAATTTTAATACGTTTATAGGTTTGCGAAATAAATATTTTTTCAAGAGTTTTTACTACTCGAAGACAATTCTTACAAAATCATGGAATAAGAATAATTTTTATTTTAAGTTTAAACTATTCACATTATCGGTCGACATATTGAAAATAAATGATCGGCTTCGCTTCATGTTGATGTCATGTAGAAATTTTACTGTAAAACTTATAAAAGTATAAAAAAAATACCAAAATCTATCCAAAGTATTTCTGTATAAATGGATATATGCGCACTAAAATATTTGTTGATTGTGTAGAGCAATAATATCTATAGCATCTGTAACAACCTTTTCTTGTAATGACCTCTTCAAAATAGTTCGATTTCTCATGATCCCAAGATTATACTGTTGTGACCTATAAATCCTTTTAAAAATAAACCAATTTAAAATATTTAACAATTTTTAATTGATGCGTTTTCCATGAAAGCAAAGATTTCATTTATAAAGATTTATTTTGCAGAAATTATTATAAAATAATGAAAAATTAAATTTAAGAAAACTTTTATAAATGTAGTCCGAGTCATAGAAATAAGTTGATAGGAGTCCATGATCATAAATTTAAAGACTTCTTAAACCTAGTTCGTTCTATTCAGGTCATGCTACGACGTTAAGTTTTATAATACAAACAAAATTTTTCAAATATATCATTCATTTTAACAATCTGTATTTTTAACGATGTTTTTTCTGGAGAAAAGCTAGATTAATTTTTTGCTTTACACCATCTATGTCGGCTTTTCCTGTATCTGTTATATAGTGAAGTAAATATGTAAGGTATAAGACTATCTATCAGAGTTTCTTTTTTTTGAAAGTAATATTGTTGAATACATAGCTAGTATGTGTGCTGTTAAGTTGCGGCTGAAAAGGTTGGACATCACTTTAATTTCAGATGGCGTGGAACAATCTCAATGAAGAAAGCAGCAGAAAACCGATTCATTCCTCACAATTTCCACTAAGCCTGGCTTGTCTTTTCTAAATGACTGTACCCTTGTTGGGCATGACTTGTAGCTTATATCAGGTAGTTAACAGTTCCCCAAGAAAAAATAGAACAACTTTATATACGAACAAAAGAGAAAGATGATGATAGTTTGTGTAAACGTTTTTGAATCGCAACCTTTATCCTGACAAACTAAATAAATTAACTTGCATTCAAAATTTCATATTTATAGGCCAAAAGGTTTAGTTATAAGTTCCGTCCAACAAAGAAACAAGCAAATATACAGATATCAACATGTGGGTTTCAAAAAATATGTATTTAAGAAATAATCTAATAAGGATTATCCTGAAACCCGTGTTAACGGAATTTTCTTGTAAACTATTTTTAAAATTTTTTTATTTATTTATCATTTGAAAAAGTAAATCAAATTAACTGCGGTAAATCAAGTCGGTTTATAAAAAAAAGTATACCGGGTTAAAAATAAATAACAGAACAGACAGTGATTTCGATGTTACTGTCAAAGGAGAACATATTGTGAAAACAATCGTATTGTCATGTATTTTACCGTCATTCTAAAAAAAATCAACTAGCACTGCAAACATAAAAAGGTTTTATATTTTCCCATAGTAATTCGTTTAAAAAGTTCTGTTAAATGAAATACTTTTTTACGTAGATTTTTCTGTGATATTTTATATAAAATTATTTTATGATATTTTTCTGTAACGACAAAACATGATACATGGAACGTTAGCGATTTAAATTTAATTTCTCTTGTTTAATTAACACTTAAAAAAACAATGTTGTAAACTCGGTAGACGATCAGTGTTTTCATCACTATAACTCGGCTAATTCAATGAATTTTCACTTTTCTTTCTATTCTTTGTAGATATTTTACTTCTCAACGATTATTGTTAGCTTTCGTAAATCTGCAGGAAAATAGTAAACTCATTTTGACGGAGAGTTTAAATGGTAGCTCGGAAGGTATCAACGTTTCTAAAATTATCTACATTCTCTCTGTGACTTGACATTTGTCACTCGAGTTGTAATAATGTCAGAAACAAGTGAAATCAGAGTTTATTTTAAAAACAGTGGAAACTATTTTTTTTTTTCATAATACACCTACCAATGCTATGGTTTTCAATGGATAGCTTTTGAATATTAAAGAAGAAATTATGATACACTTTTTATCATAAAAATAACGTCGTTATGAACCGTCAAACTTTCATATTATTCATTAAAATAAATATTTAACTGTGAATTTTGAGAGAAAATATAAACATTTCAGAATAAAATTCTATTGTAAAAATTGGTTAAACCTTGTCGATTTTCTGATTATCCTCTAAAAGAAACATGACTGCCATTTTTTTTTTTAAATTACATGTCATTCACAATGAAAAAGGTTTGGATTACCATACCTTTTTTAGGTTCATTAGAACCAGAACATTAAAAAAAAATTAATTGTTCGTACTAAAAAATAAAAATAAAACTGTGGAACTACACTTGATAAGAAACCTTGATAAATTTAATGACGACGTATCTACAAATTTGAATATTGATTAAATAAAATATGATAGTTTATATATATATAAAACTAACTGAACAATTCGTTGTTGTTCCTGGACGTACTACATCATTTATATTTAATTTATGTTACATACCTTACATGGTAGAAAACTGTTTTAAATTTCATCTGTTTTAATTCTTGCCATAATGAAATGTTTTAATAAAATTCTTCTAAAACAATTACATCACAAAAGTACTTATATCTATTCTTCTTAGGATGAGAGAAGGAATCACCATTTTAGATTTAAAAATTGTTTTTCACTTGAGCGAGTAAATTATAGAAATTTATTTTTCGTAAAAGGAAGTGGCTCCACTAGTAAATGTTTCAGGTTAAGAAAAAGAAAACATTAATAAGGTTTCAATCGAGTAAATTCCTACAGCAAGTTAAATAAGTCCATTCTTAACTCTTTCGTAAAACAGATTATTTCGTTCATACGTAATTCCGTGCAAAAGTAAAAAAATTAAAATCAAGATAATGCGCAAAAATTAAAAAAAAAATCTGTGATACCTAAAATAATTTATTTTATGATTAAAAAGTATTCTATTACATCGCTAATATTTCAAGAAGAATTTAATCTATTTTTAAAGTAATTAATTATAATTCATTCTGTTTTTTTATTATAACATTCGGAAACAATCAAATTTATCTCTTTTGTTGAACGTGAACATACATGAAATATGTGTATAAATTATGAATCGTTCTTTATTTACGCCTCAGTTCTAACTCCAAAACGACGTTTACTGGATAAATCTATGGCTAAAGCTCTCCTCAAAATTCAATAAAAATTTGTTAAAGTATCATTCAGATTGGCCCAGCAGTTCTTTAGTTTTAAAATTTTAATATGTTCATACATCTTGATTAGGTAAGGACAAGGCACTGTTTTATGAAAATATATTTAAGGTTTGATTATGGTAAAGTAATGCATAAACCAAGATAGCTAATCAATTTTGTGATTTATTGTGTTATTATGACGTTTGTAAGTTATAATGATAAGACGATTTCAGTGAGGTAGCACATATTTTAATGATTGTCCACCAAAAAGATATTGGAATTCTTATATAAAATTTTATTGGTAAAGTTTATTATTACAAGCTACAGATTTAAAAGTACCAATAAATTTTATTTATTATTCTCTTCATTTTATTACTTAATAAAAAATGCTCAGTTTTCTTTAGAAAATTCAGTGTCCTTAGGAATTCATTATTTATTTAACGTAATAATTACTATCCTTTCAATTTTGGTAACAGGAAATTAAAAGGAATAAACTATCTTAATATTTCTTGAAATTTGGGTTTTTATGTCAAGAAATTTTTTTAGGATAGATATTAATTAATAATCATATTTTTCATTTCATTCAGTTCTTATTTACTTTGAAATAGTATTATTGTTGGTACTTTAAAATTATTCAACAAGATGTAGTATATTAACAATAAATAAATTTCAAAATTATATAGATTATTTAACTTTTATTTTCTATGAAATTCCAAATCGTCATTATTTTTTACAGAAAAAAGATGTTTTCATTAATTTTTCGATGAGAAATTATTATTTTTCTGTTTAATTGAACGATTTTTGTAGTAAATAAGCGAGAAAAAATAGTAAAAAATTTATTAAATCTGTAATAAAGTAGGCCACCAAACTGGAAAAAAATCCCCTAATATATTGCCAAATTTAGAAAGTTATAATTTTAATCTTTGATTTGCCAGTACAGGTTAATTTTTTTTCTAATAAAAATATTATTGAATAATGGGATTGAAAAGAGATACTTTAGAATGATTGAAATAAGTGATTTGTCACTTTAATATAAATTTATAGAAAATAGAGATGTAAAGGTCTGGCACTGTTAACGTTTAAAAATGTTTAAATTATTGTACGCATGCGCGGTGGTATAATCCGAGGATTTCCGTTATAGCCCTTTTTTATGGGTATGTAAATTTCTTCCCCGAAGAATCGGTCTTTTCCTTTAGATGTAGTCAGTTCTGTTCAATATACCAAAAATGTTATTTAAGTAGGAATATACCAGCACAATTACATTTTTTATGTTATAATGGTGATATTAAGTTCGTAGAAGGAATAACAGTAACACTGTATTTTTATTTTATTTAGAGACTGGAGTTGAATCCCTTTCAACTGTAAATTGACCAACGGTGCGGTTAAATGGAACCTAAGCTACAGTAAAATAATGTATTTTATGCTCTAATAAACCTCATTGATTTTTATAAAATGTTTACCTTCCGTCTTAAGATGTTAATACATACTTTGGGTTACTAGACTGGATTAAAAAGTATTTAGCTTTTGAAATATCAGTGAGAGAAACCACAAATATATTTTTTCACGGATTTAATCTTTTCCATTACATTTTCAACCAAACGGAGGGAGGTAAAACCATATACTTCACATAATCATGATAATTTACACTAATATAATAAAAAATTTTGACTTGTCATTACTTTTTATAATATGTTATTAGAGAAATTTCCCGTTTTTTCTACAAAACCGGTTGTAGAAAAATCGGATTTTCCCGGTTTTTGGGGGAAACTACCTAGTGTCTCCGCGGGTAAAAAACTTATTTAATACCCAAAATCGGAACCTCAGTCAAAATTCAAAAACGTTTTCGTTCGAAAATTGTTTCAAATTTTATTTAGTTTAGTTCCTCTTCTCCTGAAATTTTCATTAAAATTGATCCGTATTGTTTAAATCGTAGAAAAAACAGTCAAGATAAAAGAAGATCTCCGTTTGAAATTTCAAACAAATTTTTTGTGAACATTGTGTAAAATTTTATTTGTTGTCATTTTTATTGCTCGCAATTTTTTTTTTTTACTAAACCGCAACGTGACCGTGCAATTAAACAAAAAATGTTTTCCCAAAATAGGAGCGGGATTAATTTTTTGACTAATTACTTTTTGTTTAAAGTCAATCCTGATCGAATAAACGTCAAAAATTTGTTTTTCATCAAAAGTTGGAAGTCAACTGGTCCCATTAGGTAAAGAAATATCAAAGATTTCTAAAATTTGAGTTTATAAATTGCCATTTCTAGTTAATTCAATTCTTAATGTTTCGTTTTAACAGGTTCTATTGATTATACGTAATCCTATACAAATACTATAACCGACAAAAGATTAAATGAAAAATCATTGAAGAAAATATTTTTTGCTTTAGCTTTGTATCGAACGCAAAGATAACATGAAAATTAAACGGACCTTACCAGTTTACTTACAGATAACTGTAATTACATATACAGTAGGTAACATTACAAGTAAATTTCACAGCCCACCTATCTATGAAAACGTTGTACATGATTTTTAAATCGAGTATCTCGAGAACAATTTTTTATAAGAATTTATAAATGAAATACTAAAGTCAAATAATTACCTTTATTCTTCTAAAAATAATATGCTGAAACCTGTCTCTCAATCATGTAGAATGTGATTTAATAGCGATAGTACAATTAATGTGATTATAAATATTAGTAAAAGAAAAACTACGCTGTAAAATACTTTTCGTTCTCTAAGTCAATAATAAAATTATCTGCATAAATTAAACGCAAAAAAAATTTCAAACGTTTTGTCAATATATTTTATAAACGAATTATTGTTAAAAGATCAGTCCTACGATACTTGAGTTTTAAATTAATACCGGTATAAAGCACATACGGATTTTCTAATTTTAATATAAAGAATAAAATAATAATAATAAGTTGTAAATTAATTAACTGTCTTGAAGAAATATTACACAAGATCGGTATTACAAAACATGAATATGAAAAATTTCCCTTCATTTTAGGTGAGCTTACTTAAATTGCAGTTTTCTTATTTATATTATTCAATCCTTATAATCAGCTCCATTTACATCTCTTTCGTTAATTACTTTTTCAGTTTTAAACCCAGTTTTCCCGGTTTTTTGTAGGGTTAGAGAAAAGATACTTGGGATGAGTTTTATTTTCGTGCTAATCAATTCATCTATCTAATAATCAAGAATAATTTTTGACTACCTACCGATCAACATTGAACATATTTACATCTGTGTAAAAGTTTTTGATAAACTTATTTTTTTTATCGGATGAAATAACCGTAACAATTGTGGAGAATCTGACAAGTGAAGTCATGGAACCATGTATATAACGAAATAATGTTGTTGAAAAATATCTTTCAGTGTAAAATAAAATCTTTTAACTTTCTGAGAACCGAAACGGGAGGTATATTTTTTATTGAAAACGTAAAAATCCTAAACACTTACACGGCTGCATAAAACTCGGTTTAATATCTTAAAAAGTATTTTTTTATATGTATATGTACTGTACAGTAAAATAACGTTGTGGAACGGTGAAATTGCATTACCTGGAAAATACGCGAAAAATTGGGTACTTTTTACTTGCTTTTCTTTATCTTACAATGTTTTTTTTTATGTTTGTCCTCAATCGAATCTTGCGTCCTTAATTTAACATATTTCGTGATATTGCCGATTGATGAAATTTTGCGCAGTTACTAAGGTCGGGTGACAATACAATACTTTTCCAAACGTCCCCCGTACGGGAGTAAATTAAGGGTGCGGCTGTAAAAAATTGCAAAATCTGCAAAACGGCTATGTTTTTGGGTTATTGGGATCGCAGCTGACAAATCCAATAGCCATTTGACATAAAAAATGACAAAAACTTGGTACGGGAGTTTTTGTGGTTTCGAATTTGACAACATTTCGTCATATATATATACTCTAGCAAACCCGGCAATGTGTTTCGCTATTGGTAGATTTGAGTATATATATATAGATTAAATGAACACAATTGAAAGTTTCATAAAACATTAATACAATGAACATTATGGAACTTCACAAGATTTAACCTTTCCCCTTTCTCCCTTTTCTCCTTTCCCTTTTCCCTCTTTCCCATTTTCATTTTTACCATATTCCTTTTCCCTTTCACCCATTTCCCTCCCCCTTTCTCTTTCATTAATTTGATTAAAGTATGACTAAAAGCATGTTTTTATAAATTTTGAAAAATCTTTACAGTTAATATGCTTAATTTTCTGTAGTTTCTTTAGATTTTTTTTTCAAATAAATCGTAATTCAAAACAATAACTCATAAATATAGCATATTACAGTTTTGATAAGCTGATCAGTATTAAGATTATACGATTTGTGAATAAGCCTCTTCGCAGGTTATTTTACAAAACGGAAGCCCCCACAAAAAAAAAAAAACTTGTCGAAACGGTGGTCCTACAGATCCTTATTCTGTTACCTCAAGAAACTACATCGATGGGCTAGATTTATTTAATATTAAATTATGATTAACAGATTTACTACTACTTTTAATTGATAAAAGTTATACTGTTAAATATATATTGTGATCGTTTAATCAATAATATACGTGCATGTATATGTATGTATGTATGTATGTATATATATATATATATATATATATATATATATATATATATAGTATCGTACGGGAAGGTGTATTCTGAAAAAAATCCTTTCGTTACAATCTCTGTGCACCTGTTTTTTTTTTATTGTGTTTTATATAGTTTGAAAAACAAGTTTACAAACCCTTTGTCACAATCCAATTAGGTTCACTGCTGTTACATCTCGTAATTGATTTATTTCTTCCCGTATCAATTTGTATTGCTAGTCTAGTATATTATTTCTTTGTAACTGGCAGTTTGAATAATTTATTTAATTTGTATATTTTTCCATTCTTCATTATCTAATTAAAAAAAAACCCGTTAAAACTTTTGGTTCACTTCTTTTTTATACAGTTCCACGATTTCAATACTACCTATTTAAATATAACAACATATTATGTCAAGTTCTGTTGCACATTATACATAACTTTTTTAACTTTATGACACGTGTCGCAAAAGAAAAACCTTTTTCTGAATAATGATGTCGACGAACCAATTAGTGGAAAAAGTTTCCTGACAATTTAAATTTAGTTCTTTTTTAGATGTACTTAAAATTTTCAATTCGCTGAATAAATATCTCCAACTCACTGAATAAATATCCCGAAAAACATACTGAAATTATGGATAAATTTACCCCCGTTTACGGCTTTTTTGCTTTAGTGAAATTTCATTGTTCCTTACCTTGTCATAAGCTGTATCTTTTTTTAAATTTTTTTGCAATTAAAAACAGAGTTTTTGATGTTTCCTTTTTTAATATATCTGGCCGTCGGTATCAATATGGTAGGCATTTAAAAAACTTATTTTTCGAATCTCTGAAAAAATAGGTCTTTTTTTACAATAAATTATGCGTTTTTATTGTTTAATTAACAATTGGTTGGGAAAAGGGCTGTAAAGAAAAAAAACTTTCTATTAAAACTGGTGGCAATCCCATTCAGCTGTTAAAAAAATATTTAGTCGCTTCACAGAGAAAAGCTGTGTAGACAAGTATCTCTGGAATACCTGAATTGTATTGCACGCGTACGAAATTCGACTGTACCTTTCCTAATAGCGATTCGAGATTACCACCCGTTTTAGTAGAAATTATTTTTTCGGTCACAACCCTTTTTATATTTAGTAATTTAAAATTTTATACAAAATTTAAATTATAAAATTTTGCATATACCGTACTAGAGTTGTTAAACGAGTTCAGTTTGTAAAATAAATTTCCTAACTTCAGTGATGGTCAAAAAAGCTACTTTATTAATCAATCCACCCATATAGAAACCAGCAATAGGAAAATTTTCAGGTATACTTAAAATGAAAGATAAACTTCTACTCTTAGACATAATTAAATTTTATGTTAATTAATATAATGTCTCAATTAAAAACTACATTACTATGAAAACAGGTGAAAAATAGTGTACTATTTTTCTCCTGTTTTCAAAAATTATGTAAAAAAAGTACACTTTTTTTACATAATTTAATTTCTATGTGCACTTCTTCAAATAAATTAAAACTCTCACGGAAACGCAGAAAAGAACAAGGGTTATTATGATATAAAAGTCAATATTTTTCATTAAGTCATTTGTAAATTAATAATATCTAAAATAAGCTACTTGTTTCATGACAACAATGATAATGACAGTACTATAATAAAAATAATCTTTCTTTTTGTAAAAATTTATAGTTTTGTATATCACCTCTTGTGTTTTGGTCGGGTAATGAATAATCTCTATTTTACAAAAGATGTTTGATCATTTTTTTACTTCCCAGAAGTAAAATATTAAACAATTACTTTTTTTTGACTGCCAGCCAAAAAAAATTCCTAGTCAGTTCTTATGTATTTCTTAAGGTTTAATTTTTCCCTTGATAACTCCAAAAATAATTTGATCTTCGTTAAGAAATTCTGTATGTATGTATGTGTGTTGGCAACATTTTTATTTTTCAAAAATTGTTTAAACGACATTTATGCAATTTTATTTAGTTTTTTATGTATTATTAGAAGAGACTGGTTTATTCCTGGTGCTAACGTATTTTTCATATCAAATTTACATAAGGGTGGAAGTGATCTTCCGATCTTCCACTGCCAAAAGGTTTTAAAAAATATATAAAAAAATAAATAAATTGAACTAAAAAAATACAAAAAATCGAATTAAAAAAAAGGTATGCAATATTTAATTAAGGGAAATAATGGGTGACCAATCAACTTTCAGATAGTTTTAATTTGTTTAAATATATTTTTCATGTTGTAGAAATAGCAGGCATTTAAGGTTGTCTAATGATAAAGTTCTCTCCATGACTTATACCGAAAATTAAATTTTTTCCAACGAAAATATTTAAATGCATTCGGGAGGCTCGGAATAGTAAGATTTATGATTGCAATATAGTTTTAATTTATTCCTCAGAAAAGTTTTTAATATCTGACATTAAAAATGTTGTGTTATTACTACCAACGTATCTTTTTAGAGCTGACCATACCATCTTGATCGGATTTAAATCGGGATTGTAAAGGTTGGAAGGTTGGAAGTCGCAGAACATGATGCCCGTGTTTTTTTTTAATAGTTCATCAAAATGATACTTTATTTTTGAATTTCTGTGTGATGTAATTATGTTATACAAATGTGGTTTTAACATTGCTTTATTGAAAGAAAAATTGTTTTTTTCTAACCAATTAATCAGAAACTTTTCCTATCATTTTAATTCGAAGGCTTCTCTAGAAGTGAATTGTGGTACGGCGCATTATCAGTAACAACCACTGACTGGGGGGAATACCAGAAATTAATTTTTCAGATGGTCACTTCATAAAATTGTTGTTAACGCTGTCGTAATAGTTACCGCTTTTTGAACTCGTTTCCCAACTCAACATCGGGGTTCGGAATGAACCCCATTTCTCCTCCAGCGTTGATTATAACTAACCGATCACTTTTATTAATCGACACTTTTACTCCTGCACCACGGTCATCCGACCACAATTTTGTTGTCAAATGGGACGTCAAAATACACGATTTGCCCAAATAAACAATCTGAAGAATTTTATTTTTTGTAATAGCCCATTTTTCTTAAATATTCAATCCTCTTACACTAAATGTCTTCTTTCTCAATCAAAAGTTTCATATTACTATCAATTTTACACTACAAAGCCTAACTCTTTCAGAATAGCTGCTAGTATAGTTCTAGAACATTTAAATTGAACACCCTTTTGAAATTCTTCGCGTAATTAATTTAATATACGCAGTTCATTGCTTCGCGTGAAACTCGTTAACTATTCGTCTTACAATGATCAACTGACAATGAACAACTAATCAACTGCTTTGATCAAATCCTGTGTTATCCACTAACTGGTTTTGAACGTTGTTTATATTTTCTTGGTGTGCTGAATGAGTACGGCTTTGTTCAGATTTAAGAAGATCCTGCTTTTCTTTTCGAAGATTTTAAACTTGTGATTTTGAAATCCCACAGATGCAGGCAGCTGCAGCAACTATTTCTTCACATTTTTGAATGCGTATTAAATGTTTGTCATCTTTAATATTTTTATAGCTTCTTTCTTCACAAAATTGGGTACATTATTAACTATTTCACGTGTTTGACTACGGAACCTTTTATTCTTATCATAAACAACGCGTACAATAAATATCATCTTACATTTTTTCAGGGCTTCCACCCTCCGCCCACTAACTGCCCACCGCCCATCTACCCACCGTTCATTATCCGCCCACTTACCACCCACCCTTTATCTGCCCACTATCCGTCCACCATTCACCCACTTTCCTCCCACCCAAATAAAAAAGTAATAAATCAAATACATAAATATGCAATACTTAAATGTCATAAAATGACTTAAATTCTGCCATTGCCAAAAAATATTCACAACAAAAAACGCAAAAAACATAGGAATTCATTAATACACGCAAAATATTAACTAACACGCCACACGTTACAGAAGGAAACAATTATTCCATCTTTACACGCTATGAATTGAACTAAAACAGTTATGTTGATAAACATCATCAACAATGCTAATACCCATTACAGCAAATTCATATAAATATAACTCAAGAGAAATATTTTGATAACCTTCATTCGTATAAAGTGGTCATCCATTCTACGACTCACTTGATGGAATGAGTATAATAATAACCTATAATACAAGTAAAAATTATTCATTTTTTTACGGTATACAGTATACGGTATACGGTATATTCATAAGTACACTAAATATTTTTAAAAGAAATTATTGTCTGAAATTAAACAAAATGTAAATAAATTTTAATTGTGGAAAGAATCTTTGCTTATGAAAATGGTTAAACACACGTATTTCAGAATACTCGGTCTCCGAATGAACGTAATGTTCCGATAAAAAAGTAATATAGTGTCCTGCACAGCGTCTATCAGCCTCGTGCAAGTAAGCTTTTATTTTCATCGAACGCACTGCATACGATTGAGATTTAAGATCACTTCTTTAACGGCTACGGTAAGTTCGGGAAGTCGCTTTGCATTCTGCATTCTTTCGGCGTTAGGTTTGTTGACGTGTGGGTTCGTTGAGTGTTGCTCGCTAATAAACAAAGACGTCAGTTGTTGAGTTGTGGTTGAACGTGCTTCGTTTCGTTTCGTGTTGTTTTGTTTATCGGAATCAACAGTTGCGAGAAATGGTTCTTTCAGTGTGGAACGCATTTTTCTCGTTGAACACGTCTTTCGTGAAGTTGACAAATATACTGATTTAGTAAAGCACAAGTTTTCTGTTTTCTCCAAATACTTCTCTTCCTTAACGCAATGCAGTTTGAATTCTTATCGGAAACTTTCAGGCAACAGAATCTGTTGAAGCGCTGATCGAATTGGAAAACCACTAAATAAACAGAAGACGCTTGATATTTCGGATGCTGTGGGCGAAAGTCCATCAAGCTCAATGCGTAAGTTAGTACAGCAGAAAGATATCGGACTTGTTACCGCACATAAAGCTGTGAGCAAAGAACAAATTTTCCCCTAAAGAGTAATGTGTGTTCAAGAACTGAAACCTTCAGATCATACCAAAAGATTAAATTATTGTCAATGGTTTAAACGTTTTATTGACCAAATTCCGTAGGTATCCTCGACATTGCATTTTTTACAGATGAAGCGTGATTTCAACTGGGAGGGTATAGTAATAAACAAAATATCGACTGTGGTCGACAAGTAACCTCCATGAATTTCACGAACAGTCTTTATACGAAGCGAAAATTGGAGTCTGGGTCTTTTTTTGTTGAAAATACGGCTAATACTGTTATTGTGCTGTTTCAAAAAAGTTCATTAGTCGGCCAAAAGAAATGAAAATTTTAATAAACTTCATTAGTCAGTTAAAAGAAGTGGAAATTAATCACGGTTGGTTCCAACAAGATGGCCCACAGCGCACACAACTAACAAGTGAATGACGTTATTACGTAATGTCTTTGATGAACGAATCATTTCGAGGGGTTTGCGGCCTGCACGATCACCCGATCTGATTCCCCCAGATTACTTTCTATGTGGAATAGCAAAAAAAGCAGGGTATCGCAGTAGACAACGCACGATTGACGAACTAAGAATCTCAATTACGGCATACGTACGAGACATTCCAGTATGTCAGCTGGTTAAAGTGGTTGAAAACAAATTGAAACGTGTGCAGTTGTATTTATTGGAAGCGGTCATTTTCAACACCTTTTATAAACTATTCCAGTTACTGTAATATCCTTTCGTTAAAATAATGAAATAAAAATACAGAGTAATAATTAAAAAGGTTTCGTCATTACAGTTCCATAATTCTAATGCACAGCAACGTTCCAAACGCCTGAATAGGGGCTGAGAAATTTGAAGCTATTTTTGACAATCGTAACTTAGAGTTGCACTTTGTTTTTAATAACTGCGGCTTCGCAGATAAATTATATCCTATAACTTGTTTACAGAAAGTATAATTATTCATATAGAATTTATTTTAAATAAAAATATTAAGTTTTTAATATATTTAAAAACTTACCGATAGAATTTTAAAGAAATCTAGAATCAATGTTATATTAAAATATCAATACAAATAAATTCGTTTTTAAACATCTGCATCAAGTCATTTTAACTATTAAAAAATAATTGGTGACTTTTTACACACTATTTTTTTCCTTCTTTTGTATTATCTTTCTTCCGTGATTTATGAGACCCTTCTATAATTAAATTGCCTTCAGATTCTGGTATTTTATCCTTGTTTCACAATTCCTCAAAAAGGAGTATAATGTATTTACAGTGTGTATGTATGTATGTATGTTTGTTCAACCGTAGCATCTCAACGGCTGAACCGATTTAGATGTATGATCCCGCGCTGAAATCCTTACTTACCGGGAGTGTCATAGGCTATATACATGTCTAAATAAATTAAAAAAATTATATTATATAAAACATTTTTACCCGCACCTTCTTTATTATCCTATATTGAGGAGCAATGTTTGTCAGCAATATTTTTTTTTGACAGTCGTGTTTTTTTAATTTTTAATATTTATTTCTTGCTTATTGGTAGTATGATGATAAATTTGGAATATTTTTGTTTGAATTTTTATGTATTTATAAAAAAGTATTTTTTTACATTAATTATTGACCTTTAAAGCCAATCGGCAGACATGTTGATCGGTTCGGGATCACAGGCAGACATCCTGATCTTATAAAGTTTTGCATCATTTTAAATTAACCAATCAGGATCTAAGTATCTAAGCAATCAGTAATCTGTTCGAGTGTAAGGAGAGTAAGATTGACTAAAAATTTAGCCCTCAAACGCTTTATACCTTTGCATTGAAACATAGCTACTAGCTACGGGAAAAATAAGAATAATAAATAATAACAAGAACAGATTAATAGCTTGCAGGATAAATATTTTTCACCCATGCAATGAAGTCAATATTTCATTTCAATTCATTTATTTGCACTGGAAAAGCGTCCTTCATGATTGAAATTTGAGTAAGTAATGGGTCAGTAATTTGCCTAAAAAAAAATATATTATAAATAAATAAAAAATCACACAAAAAGCAACAAGTTTTTATATTATTATCGATAAAATCAACCGCAAAACATTATTACCTTAATGACTTTTTCTGTTTATCACTTAATCTTTCAGCCTGATGTAAATTAGAAATGAAAAAGCGAGTAGCTCTAGAAATATTTCAAAAAGGATGCTATAACTCCAACAAAATTGTACTTATGACAATTTTGGGTGGGCTTTAGCTTGATTTCGTAACGCATAACCTTAGAAAATTGGATTTTATAAATTTTGATTGTTTCATACTATAGACTTGCTTATATAATTTTCCTCTAATGAAATGTTACCAAATTTGGAACAATCTTCAACCTTTATCACACTAAAAAGGGTACTAATACAGAGAAAGGTATAGAGGGTACTCTATACCTAATACAGAAAAAATTATATATCTCTTTTACAAATCGTTTTTTTCCCTAAACTAATCAGAATTGGAATAACCACTTAATATTTATTGTAAAAATAAAGAATATTATGAAATTTGTTATTATTGTTTTATATAAATAGCCTAAAATATAATAATTTAAATCGTTTTATTATATTGTTTTGATACCTTAAAACTGATTATTTTATTTGCAACGTAGTAGAACTTTATAGCAAAGGGTTGAATTTAATCGAATTGTCATATGAAATTCGAAAGAATTCTGCAGCATCAATGTCGACGATTACGTACAATAATGTTAAGTATTATAGTAGTAAAACTACAAAGGAAAAACTTGGAAAAACCGTCCAGAAAAAAAAAAGTTGAGTTAAAACTTGCTGAGCATCTTTGGTTGATAAACAATAATAATTAATAACGCTGATAAAAAAAAAAAAAATTATGTTTTTCTAAGTATGATACCATTTCTTGAATTGCTTTTTGCGTACATTACAGATCAGTAAATACAATTTTATATCACCCTTAGATTTAAATAAATTACACTTCAAAAAAAAAATTAAGGGAAAAATATAGTTAAAATCTGTAAAATTTATAATTTTGCATGTCCATACCTGTGTTAAAATGATTTAGCTGATGCTTTTTTTTTATAAATTGCCTCAGGCACATCCCAAATTAATGTCCAACAGTAATCGGCTAGCGTGTTAGTATTCCATTTTCCTTTATAGCGGATTTCCATCACTGACATGTCTTGGTGAGAACGTTCACCGTGTTCGTTTCGAAGTTAAGTTGTCTCGTTTCTTTCACTCTTTGGTAACATAATGTTTATCCCTAGCTCGTTTGTCCCATTCGCAAAGAAAACACACGTACTTAGTATAGCCTAACTGCATACCTAACAAAATAGCTATAACTTTCAAATCACCACATATGTTCCAGCTATGTTTTTTAATTTATTTTTTCAAGAACTTCTTTCATCACATCGTATGTGTCTTTCTAATTAATACCATAAGCGATTGGTATCGAACGATATTTGTTACCGTTGTGTAGTAGAACCACTTTTAAACTATACTTGGACGAATCTATGAAAAGGCGCCAGTCCTCAGGTTTATGAACTTGTCCTAAGGGCAACATAAGCCCATCAATATTTGTGCAATAAACCAAATTATTTTCATCAATAAAGTACTGAGAAAGTTATTTTTGTTGGCTTTGAAAGCCCGAAATTTTTGTACTTTTTTGAAGTAAATTCCAACCTTGCAGTCTTGATTCTTACAGTTCAGCTTGATTTTTTGATAAACTTCAATCTCTAACCAAGACATTTAATTTACCTTGTGATATAAGATGCGGCACATCAAAAGATAATTCAAAATCAAAATCATTGTTGTCTTCTTCAGTACTGCCTGATTCTTAATCGCTGCTTTGGAAACACTTTCACAGGTTGCTCAGGATTTGGAATTATTTCATTGTGAGGTAAAGGCCTGATTGCAGATTGGAATGAAGGATATTTTACAGTATGTTTAAATTTTTTAGAAATTCCAGACACACGTTTTAAATAAAAGTAACAATCGGTTACGTGATCCTTTGGTTCATGCCAAACCATAGATACACCAAATGGTAAAGCCTTCCGTGTACCTTTCAGCCATGCTCTTAAATATACAGAAAAATTAGTGCATACAATATGAGGAGCCAACGTCTTATCCCGATCACCAATTTTCCACTTAAATTACAAACGATATGCTTTTTAAATTAAAGGTGTAATGTTTTTTTTCTATTTGATTTTACGGTAAACTCACCACATACATAACAAAAGTCGTCCACATCATTTACACAATTTCTAGGCATTATGACGCTGCACTGTTAAGAAACCTAAGACGGCAATAAAACTGAAAAAAATTAATTCATTCTTAAATCCAGTGCTTAAAACAAATAACACAGCTGTGTTTTCAGCTACATGTTTTGACCTGCACAGACATGATTAATCTTGTCCATGAAGGCTCCTCTTCTTTTTTTGTCATAATATGTGCCTATGATATGATTTAATTCTTTGTCTAGCATTGTTTATTTATTATAGCTTACAAATTATGTTAGCAAAGTTAAACAATAAAAAATTAGCTAACAAAATACAATATAGGAGCTTAAAATTCTAACTATACGTTGAAAAATGAAAAAAAAATCCTTTAATTAAAATGTAAATGTTTTTCAAAAATGGTGGGTAATAGAAAGATTCTGAGTTCATATTCATTTTCAGCATCAAAAAACAGATTAAAATCATGTATTGCATGTTTGGAAACAAAAATTATGTTTATCAGTGTAATAGAAAGGAATTAATAAAAGTAAATAAACATATAAAACTTAAAAAATCAATTTAAATAAAATAAATATTAGCAAAAAGAAAAGTAATAATAAAACAAAAAAGTTCACAAAACACGATAATGTTTTTTTTTATATTACTTATTATTTTATTTATATTATGCCCTATATAGTTGCAGGAACATTTTGATTATTATTTACACTACTTCTTGAAGCTAATGAGTGACTTTAGACTAATATTGAATGATTGGAATGAAAATCCCGATGGTCCGCCTTTTGTCAGTTTGAGATGATAAAACAATCCGAATTCTAGCTGTACGTAGTTGAGATGTTAAAAAGATCGAAGTACTTGTAGTTTTTTTTTTAAGAAATTTTGCTTCAATTGTACACAATAATTATGGCTATCAATGAGAGTTATTTGTGTTTAGCTTACATTAGTTAATTTGATGAGTGTAATAAAATTATTATTTAAATATGCGTTATAGAACTGATTGTAAACTCCGATATAACACAAAGCGATTGCAGATGCTTGTAAAAGTGAAAACGAATGACTCGGGAATCATTAAGGGGTAAGGATCTTAATTTAGGGATATAAATACATTTTTGTTTAAATATAATAACGATGTGAATAAATGAAATACGGAACAAGAATATGTAAATTTAAAATTGAATAAAAACTAATCCTTAATTAATCTTATCTAATTAGATTTTGAGAGATATTTTGTTAATGAAACGATTGGAAATCTAATAAATGAATGATTTAACTCACGTTATTCAATTAACATAATTATATCTTGTTACATGACTTCAAACATGTTATCTGCAGATCTTAATGTAAAGTAAATTGTTTTGATGTAAGTTAATTAACTAGTATTAAAGCTAATTGATTTGTTACGCTCGGATCTTTCTAATTTAAGTAAATGACAGTAACGTGAATTTGATTGATTAAATTACTGGACTTTTTTTTAAAATAAAAATATTTTAATTTAAGTTAAATTAGAATTGAAAATAGTTTTAGTTAAAAATTCTTTTTAGCATATTTAAGTAAAACAGATAAACAGTTTATATTTTGTTGAATATAATTTTCAGCCTCAATGAAACTATTGATTGTTTGAGCTGTTGCAACATGCTGAGAGAAATCTATTGTAGATACACGGAGCCAAATAAATAGGTTCTTGCGCATTTAGAGAATGCAGATACACCCGTTAAAATTGATTTATTTCATAGAGACTTACACATAGAAATAAAACATATTTATATCTTTTTGTTCGAAGAAAGTAGTTTTATAAAAATAAAAAACTTAAATTAAAAAGAAAAAGATTATACATTACTTACTTAATTTTTTTTTTTTTAAGTTACCTATAAAACGAGTGTTACAAAGTATTTTCTACATTTTGTACACTATGTAACTAAAACCTCTACTTTTAAATGAAAATTATCTAACAGATGTATAAAAGTTGCGAAATATGCAGCTATTTATGTAGTTTTGGGCTTTTTATGAGAAATTTAAAACAGAACGAAAACATTAAATACATCTTTTAAACATTTTTAAATACTTCCGCATTGAGTTTTATTACAAAGACAACCTTATTTTTGATATTCTTCTTACTTTTTTTTTGAAGATGCTTCTCATTTAAAAAATTAAACCCAAGAGAACTTGATTGAATTAATAATTTGTACATGTATACATATTTTTAATTAATTATTTCTACTTTGATCCTGATTCGAATGAAATTTATTTTGTACATTCTTCTTAGATCGAATGTTGCTGGTGAAAGATGTAGACTACAATAAATTAATCAGGAGGGTTTAAATGCATAAATGAGTGAATTTCTACTTTGAATGGAAAAATAAGGGAATTTATTTACCAAGAACAATTTTAAATATTTTAACAAACTTTTAGAAATTTTAAACGCTTAAGTACGAGTATTATTTATTTTAAAATAAAAAAATTGAAAATACTCTAAAAATTAATATTTAAAAAGTTAAAAGTATTATTTTAAACCCATAAAGCATTTAACATCAGGCATCACCACCATATAAAATTAAATTAATAATTAAAATTTAGATTAGAATAAATAGAAGTATTCATGCCTATACTGGCATCTTTGTTATTTTTACTACATTTCATTACTTTTGTTTTGTTCTTGTTTAATTTCATGCGATAGTTCTTGCGTAGGACTTCATCAACGCCGTTCATTGTTTCTTCTAAATCCTTTTTACTCTAGGCTAGAATTACTATATCATCAGCAAATCGTAGCATCTTTATCTTTTCACCTTGTACTGTTACTCCGAATTTAAATTGTTCTTTAACATCATTAACTGCTAGTTCCATGTAAAGATTAAAAAGTAACGGAGATAGGGAACATTCTTGTCGGACTCCCTTTCTTATTACGGCTTCTTTCTCATGTTCTTCAATTTTTACTGTTGCTGTTTGTTTCCTGTAAATGTTAGCAATTGTTCTTCTATCTCTGTATTTAAACCTTAATTTTTTTAAATACTGAACATTTTATTCCAGTCTACATTACCGAATGCCTTTTCTAGGTCTATAAACGCCAAGTATGTTGGTTTGTTTTTCTTTAATCTTCCTTCTACTATTAATCTGAGGCCTAAAATTGCTTCCCTTGTCCCTATACTTTCCCTGAAACCAAATTGGTCTTCTCCTAACACTTCTTCCACTCTCCTCTCAATTCTTCTGTATAGAATTCTAGTTAAGATTTTTGATGCATGACTAGTTAAACTAATTGTTCTGTATTCTTCACATTTATCTGCCCCTGCTTTCTTTGGTATCATGACTATAACACTTTTTTTGAAGTCTGACGGAAATTCCCCTTTTTAATAAATATTACACACCAGTTTGTATAATCTATCAATCGCTTCCTCACCTGCACTGCGCAGTAATTCTACAGGTATTCCGTCTATTCCAGGAGCCTTTCTGCCATTTAAATATTTTAATGCTCTCTTAAATTCAGATCTCAGTATTGTTTCTCCCATTTCATCCTCCTCAACCTCCGGAATATTTTACCAAGGAAGGCGCCTCCATCATTGCTATATGAAAATGCAGAGAGCCACATTTTCTTGGAAAAAAAGCAGCTGTAGTTTTCCATTGCTTTCAGCAGCGCAGTACTCAGAGGACTGAGTGATGTTGATATGGCCGTTTAAGTCATCGTGACTCACGCCCCTAACAACTACTGAAAGAGCTGCTGCCCTCTTTCAGGAATCATTCCTTAGTCTGGCTCTCAGCAGATACCTCTCCGATATGGTTGCACCTTCGTTCTTGCTACTCTGTATCCCTGAGCACTCAAGCCCCCTCACCAACGGCATGTCTCATGATTCATAGAGGTGGGGGAGTACTTTATAGGATGCAATTATACGGCGTAGCCCTGCCTAGTACATATTCGTAAAAGACTGAAATAGGTGTACGACTTTAGCGAAAGAAAATATGTTGTCTTATCCACTGAAATCAAAAAAAAAAAAATTAATATCTGGAATTTTAAGGTAAATTATTTAAGGAAGTATGATATTCTAGCCTATCATTTTTTCCCTTAAATTCTTATTAGGCCTTAAAAACTGATTAGTTATATCTAGTACAATATCATATCGTAAAGATGATTGCATCTACCCAAATAAGATTAAAATAAAATAGTATAATTTTTATTACTTGCTTTTTTTGTGAACAGCCGACTTTCATCCGTTATACATCCGATAAAATTCATTCTTATGTTTACCAATAATAAAATTCGAATGATATACAAACAATATTATCGTATGAATTTTTTTAGGCTATAATACTTTTATTTTATCCCCTGATTATATTAATGACTCAAATTTATTAGAAACTAAAACTGAATTTTAACCATTTAATTATTTTTCGGTCAACCCACTGTTTTCTATTGTACCATTATCAGATAATGCTACAGTAGGAATCAATAACTTATAATCTTTCCTATTTTCTATTATAACATTTTATATGATTCCTCAACTGGTAAACTGTACTAATCCTACGTATGTAAAAGCACATTATTAGAAAATTTCGTATTATATGAATAATAATTCAAATTTTAATTAAAGCTTTCTGACTCGGTTTTGAAAAAAGAAATACTCTCGTTTGTACACAGTAAATTGAGTTTGAATTTAAATCGATGCGGTGTAAAGAGATGAGTCGCTCAATCTGTATAGAGTCTAGAGATATTTTTAAAATATATGAATACTCATATGAAAAGCTCCATAATTTTTTAAAAAATAATATTTAAATTAGTATTTATACAAAGTTTAAAACCTATGATAACTACGAAATCGAATTTTCTTATAATTTGTTATTTTTTACCTATATGAGAAAATAAGTGAAAAATAAACAAATAAATTAACAAAAAAACCTGCTGAATAAGTTTTATTATGTAAAATTTAAATCGTATAATGAGTGTATTGCCTCGTAATTTAACTGCTTCATTGCCAACTATGAACGTCAGCAGTATCAAGATAAGGCTGGATAAATTACGTTCATTAATATTTCCCCTTTGCATGCTTACTTTTCATTTGGGAAGGTCAAAGTAATACGCAAAATTCATAATCGAATCGCTACCCTGTAGTTTGATGAAGGCAAAAGTATAATTGAAATAATAAAAATTTATGAATTTGTAAGCTTTGAGTAAAAAAGTATTTTAGAAAGTTTTATTACATGTTACAATAAATTTTAGAATGTTTACATTTATAATAAATATAATTTCACTGTGTAACTTTTGCAGTTTTAATATTAAAAAATTAATTAATTAATAATATTCTTTACGTTTCCCTTACTGCAATACATAATTTGCAAACATAGTTAAATCATAAATTATTTTTTCGGAAAAAAAGGAACAGACAATAAAATTTGGTAGTTAGGCTCACGTAGTATAATTGTTTTAAATGAAAGTAAGCCTTAACTCAAATTCGTTAGTAGTTACATAAAACCTTTCTCTGCACTCTACGTATTGAGACGTAGGATTCTTTATGCTTTTTATGTATCTTTCTAGAGGATTTATTTTATAAGAGAACGTTTTTCTTTATATATATATATATATATCCAAATTTTAAATAAAAATAAAATTAATACTTTTCTAAATGAAATAATTCTTTTTTGAAGTTAAACCAGCTTCAAACATCTATTAACATGTAAAAAAAAAGAAAAAAAGAAAAAAATTAATAATATCATTAAATTCTTTGTTACATTTCCAAGTTTTGAAATTGGATCCAAATAAGTGCTAGTAAGTAATACTGGAAGTTTTATTTTTAATTTGGTATCGATTTCAAAAATTTGAAATTTAAAGGAAAGTAGTAATATTTCTTTTTTAAGTCTGTTTCATTACTTACTTTAGTTCTGTTCTTGGGTTTGTTAGTCTTGAGAGCACGAGTAGTATCTTATAAAATATATATAGTTCAGATGATTTGAATTCTCTTGGATTCTACGGGGCAAGTCTGAATACGTTTTATCCACTCTTTTAGCAACATTTCTTCAAATCAGTTCTGATATAATTATTTCTATTTATTTTTTTATGCGCTTAATACTATAACTGAAGTCGACATAGCATTACACTGTCGCGTGTTCGCGGTTCGACCAGGATGTTGAGAGAATATCAAACGTAAAAATTTCTTAAAAATATAATTTATTACCCTAAAGGCATACAAAGAAAATAAATAATAATAATAATTACAATAATAATAATAATGTCGATAATTAGATATAACAGTAATTTAAATAAAAAGACAAGATTTATTTAATGACAGTTAAATTATAAATACCAAAATATAGTCCATTTTACTAAAAACGTTATAATGATCATTACAACTTAATGTTGCAATAACAACTGAACCGTCTAAAGTTCATACAATTCACTTTTCGCAAATATTGTTACTTTTACTGTTTGCAATAGAACTGCCTATACCTTACGTATGGTGTAGGGTTAGTTACCTTTCACTTTATGTACGGTGAAAGTGACAGAATACTGTAATTTTCACCCTGTCTTTTATAAACCCTGACCTGCAGAACCAGTACCCGCTTTGTATCTTTAATTATTAAAACTTAATCATTTTCATCGTTCGCGCCCTTATGTTTTACTATAAATTCTTATTCCATGGTAACCCTTCTGGTTGAACAACAGCTTTTGGAGGTGACATTGTCTCTATTAACAAAAACAGATGTTTAATCGACCCGTTACTCTGAGAAAAAAATCCCTTTTAGTTCCTTTTTGGTTTTTTTTCATTATTTTTCTCTTTATTTCTTCTTAATTGGAAAAACTCCGTTACCCTGGTCCGTTACACTGGTCCTGTTACAATAATAAATGTTCGTCAAACCAATTTTTTGAAATAACAGTCGATAATATTAAGATTACTAAACAGGAAAAACAGAAAACAGGAATAACAGTTAGGTAGCTCCTTTTTCTATCCTTGAAGAAAAATAATTGATCACTTTCCCATTCCTGACGTATATATTACATCAGGATAATAATAATGTGTAATTATGTACGGATATGGATAAAATATTTATATATATGTAAATCCAGAATTATTCCAAATATCCGGTACAGCTTTAAAGAGTCATACGTAGTTGCTTCCATTGTTCCATAAATAATATTATTCTACTTTATGTATAAGAAGCCGGGGTTTTGTTTGTTAATTTGAACCTAGCAAGAAGTGTTTGTTTCGTTATATTGGTCGACTATTCATTCTGTTAAAAAGATAAAATTATATATAGATATTAAAACCACAGCCCTCCTTGTTACGGTGTAACTCGGTAAAATTTAATTAGTTTACTTTAAAATGAATTAAGTAGGAACTATGAACTAATCAGAGCTCTTTTATTATCTATTCAAAATTAAACAAAAGAGAGTTAACATACAACCAAAATTCTTTATATTTTATCTCGTTCCATCGCAAAACGATGTTTTTTCTTTTATTAATAAATTTTACTTCATTTTTTCTTTGATTTAATTCTTGTATGCTATATGTAAAACTTAACAGTTATTTCATTCCGATTAAACCACTCTGGACTTTCTACTTAATTAATCCTGTGGAGTTTATGTTCTTTGACGTTACGTAAAGGATATTATTGACAGATGTGAAAAACAAATTAATTAAATATATTTCTGGTAAATATATTAAATTTACTTGTTATCAAACGATTAAACAAAGATCAATAGGGACACAAAATGTATATTGATTGTTATTAAATATAGGTACCTATACAGGATTAGATTATTATTTGCTTAGATAAGAAAGAAATTTCACCAATACTTTCTTTCTGTTTGGACTGTTCTCGGAGATCGTATCGCTTTTGCCAACTTCCAGAAAAAGGAGGAAATGTAAAATTAATAAATCTATTTTTTACTTTTCTACTTGTCAAAAGAAAAAGAAAAGGTATATAAAAATTAAAGAATATAGAAACGCAAAACTTAAAGTAATACAAGTAACCCAAAATACAAGAAAACACTTGAGCAGTAAACGAATTACAGTAATTAAATCAAAAATAAATAATTTGACACCTTATGAAAAAGGGAGAAATATTCTTCACCGTAGGATTCAGATTGATATGTATATATTTACATATTTATTTTCTTTATACACTTTAAAGCCTTATTCATGACAGAATTCACCGGATTCGATAATTCTTATCATATTGTAACAGAAATTCCTCTGATCATCCTATGAAGTTTCTTCTAGGTAACATTAGCGGAAAATATTTTAAACGAAAAATTACGTTTCTACACGAACAATTTAATTTTTTTTTTATTTGTTTGGCATCACCATCGCTTAATATTGAATTTTTATAGCGTTATCATAAATAACCTGAAATTATTGTAATATTAAACTTTTTTTCACACAAAACTTTAAGAATATTAGCTGGAAAATTTGAGATAAAAAATGTTAAATATTTCCCTATTCTAGATATACTTACCTAACTTTCGATAGTAGTTACTCAACGTTGTTTCTCTGAATTATTTTTTTTATACAGAGGGTTCGACTAAAAAAGAGACCCCATCACTCAGTAGTTCATACAATGCATATTTTTGTTAAAATGCATATATTGATGTGAGACAGGTAAAATAACGTGGAAGATATTAGTATGAATAAGCTGGAGTGGGGAGGACTGTTTACTGCATGCACATTTGAGTATTGCCAGTCTGTGTCGAGCGTTGGCTTTTGAACAAGGTTGCGTAACCGTGTGTTGTTTGTTAAAATGAAGAGCTTGTATTCGTGATGGAAACATATTTAGACACGAAATCTTATATTATGCGACGGCGAAAGTTCAGGGAGAAATTTGAAAAGGAATCACCAGTGAAAAGTGTTTTGTCAGAAATTAGTTTAAAAGTTTCGTGAAACAGGTATGGTGTTAGACCAGAAACGTGCCCGACACAGGTCACTTTTAACGACATACAGGACATTAAAGCGGCAGTTATAAGATCTCATGAATTTTTGCAGAGATTAAGCCATAAAAAGAATATTTCACAAAGTTCAAATTAGCTGCAATGAAGAGAATGCTGAAAAGTTATCCATATATAATGCAGATTTTCGATGAGCAAACTAATGCCGAATATGCTGAAAGGGTTCACTACCGTCAACGGTTCAAGACCTTCATTAGAGGCAACATTGGCATTTTAGATCGAGTGTTTTTCACAGATGAAACATGATTTCACCTTAGTGGATATGTTAATAGTCAGAACTAATGTACCTGGAAAACTGAAAACCCACACATTTTCTTTAAATGTCCCCTCATCTAACACAAAAAATAGGCGTATGGTGTGCGGTTTCAAGGCGACGAATAATAGGACAATTGTTTTTTTTTTAAACTATGGATGCTGCCTTCTTTCAAAAAACTTATTCAACGGTTCATTACCGTACTGTTGCCATGCAGCTCGCTCTACTATGTAGATGCTGCAGGAGTTTTTCGTTGGAAGAATCATTTCTAAAGGATTGTGGCCATCAGGATCCCCTGATCTGACTAGTTCAAACTTCTTTCTGTGGGATTACTTAAAAGAAATTGTTTATAGAAGCAATCCACACACCCTGCAGGAATTGAAGTCAAATATTACCATTGCCATCCGGGAAATAGACATGGTACAGCTAAAAAAGAGTTACCATGAACATGGTCAAACGAGTTGACATGTGGATAGAAGTGGATGGACATTCACCTTTTCAAAACACCTTCTGTAAGTTGTTATGTAAGTGTTTGCCAATAAACCATTATTTATGGACTAAACTAAGTGATGGCGCCTCTTTAAGTTGAACACTCGTAAATCTAATTACAGGTTCCTCGCCTTTCCTTTCGGTGGTTTTTTTCATAGGGAGAGTTGTTGACTATGTTTTGAGGTAAGTAAAAAAAAGAATTGAAATCACTTGACCAGATAGTCTTCACGATTTAAACAAATTCGTTTTTAAACTGTCGTTTTTGGCATTATTCTTAATTTAACTTTTTTTTCTTTATTAATTAAGATAATTATAGTAAACTAAATTTACAGTCGATCAAAGACTACTTTTTTTTTATAACTTCATCATATTTTTAGATTAACAAATCTAAAAAAGTGATTCCTGGAGTAAAAGTAAATTATCTATCTCGTTCAAAATTATGTTGTAATATAAAAAAAAAATTATTAATTCTGTAAATAATATTTCCTTTTATCAAGAAATTGATCAATAAATCATTAATAATTCTACGGTATTAATATTTACTTTGCATCAAGATATGCTTATTTATTTTGTCGTTGGAACAGTTTAATCTGTGCAGCAAATTTTCTGTGGTACAGAAGCGAAATTGGAATAGATTAAATTTATCAGTTAATGACTAACCGGAAAGTGATTTTATCTAAGGTACCTTAAAGTAAGGAGTTTTATGCGAACAAATAAGCATAAGATCAATAAATTGCAGAATCTGTTGTATAAAATAATAGTTGTTAAATTTAAACAAGGAAAAACTATGTTTATATATATTAATTTCCGTAATTCTTAAAAAAAATTTGTTCAATTTTTCCTCTGTTTAATAAGATTAACTAACATTTAATATTTTTAACTTAGGAAAAGTTTTTCCTCGAAAATTTATTAAAGAAAGTATTTTTATTAGTTAAATATTTTGTAAGTCTCCTGTTTTTACCGACTTTTCGAAGAGAAGTATGGCATTACTTTCGGTCGGTTGGTGGGAGTAGGGTGTGAAAATGAATTCTCTTCACGTTTTGAGGTATAAGGAATACGAATATACCATTTACTTAAATTTTTGTTTCCTCTATATATATATATATATATATATATATAATTCTTTATAAAGCCTTTGTATACATTTTTGTGGCTCAAAAATCTTCAAAACTACTCAATCAATTTAATTGAAATTTAGCTTTGCTGTAGAAGTTTATCTGATGTTGTGCGTTTGAAAATTTTATGCAAATTGATTGATTCATTCTTGAGTTACGCTCAATTTAATGTCGAAAAAATCTGATAGGGGCAAGTTAGAAGCGTAGTTCGTTATGATGCTGCAAGTTAAAACGTTGACGTTTCTTTATCTACGGTATCTATTGATCAACGATTTTTTTTGTGAAATTTTAGATTAGAATGGTTTGATACTTTTTTAAAAGGAAACAAAATAAAGTGACGAAAAGTTTGTCTTTTGGCAGAACTGCACAAGGATTTTTTTACATCATGGTTTTATTTCTAGAAAATCTTAACTTTCAAAACCAAAAATGGAGTACTTTTATATTATAAAATAAAACTGACTTTCAAAACACATTAAAAAAGTAAGAAAGTTTTTTTTTCAATTCTTTTTTTAAATTTTTAAAATCAACACAAAAAAATTTACTCTTAATTTGTGGCGCCTAAATGCAATTATTATCTTAAATTGTAGAAAATTCATATTTTTTTATCCCACCGAGTTTATAAAGTAGAAAAAATATTCAGTAATAAGAATTCAGCAGGATTTTAAGAAAGGAGAGCAAGGGTAATAATAAATGTAATCAAATCTTTATATGCACTCTTGGTGATATTTGTTACAAGATTACGAGTATGTGTAAGTATCTTTTACTTTCCTAGCATCATAGCTCATCATATGCTGCAAGAAGGAAAGTTTGGTAATCAGTCAAATATGTGGTGTGGGTATATTCAACGTTTTATGAACTAGAGACTCCAAAAAACAAAACAAAGGGGGTAATATTTGTACTTATGTACGTTTTTTGGCGTGTTTGAAGCTTATTTTAAACTTTTAATAGTATTAAAATTTTAAACATTAATCCTTTAATAATAATATTACAATAAAGTTTCATCATAATTCATCCTCCACCCTCATAAAGTAATCTAAGGTAACGTTTTCGTGGTGTATATTTCTTAGTGGGATTAATTTTTTTTCTCCAATTCATCATAAAAAAAAAAAATAAAAAATAAAAAAAATTCGTGGAAGGTTATTTTGGAGGTGGGAGAACAAAAAAAATACAGATTTCTAAATATTTAAAAATTGTTTTAGTTTGTTATCAATTTAAAAATTGATAATTTTACAATGAAACTTCATTATTAATTATCCCTACCTTAAAAAAAAATCTTAGGTAACATTTTTCATGTATTATTATTATTTTTCCACTATATAAAAATAAATAACTAATACCAGGAAAGCATTACAACTTTGTTGTCAGAGTTTTACTAAAACTCCCAAAATGGCCATTCAAAAAATAGAAGATTAATCGATACAGGAAAAATCACTTCTTTCTTTTTATTGAGGAATAATACGTAATCTTATATATATATATATATATATATATATATATATATAAATGAATATAAATGAATGTTTGTTTGTTTGTCCCATATGAGTTCCTATACCACTCATCCGATTGCGATGAAAATTTTGTGTGTTGTACGCACGCCCGCGAAGGTTTCTGGATTAGTTTGGACCCGCTAGGTGGCGCTGGGGTCGAGATATTTCGAAAAATTTTATTTGTGGTTCGACTGAGCTCATATTCAGAATATATATTAGTTACGTGAAAAGAAATAGTATTGAAAAACTATACCCGCTAGGTGGCGCCTGTGTAGAGATATTTACGAAACAAACAAATAAATATACAGACTTTCTTCTATATATATATATATATATATATATATAAAAAGCAACGTTCGTATGTGTGTCCGCTGTAGACTAAAACTACTGGACCGATTTACGAGCGGAAAAAAGGGAGAAAGGCGAAAAAATAGATAAGGGAAAAATAACAAAATTGCATTTGCGGTCCGATTTGGCTCATATTCAGAATATACGAGTATATTAGTTACGTGAAAAGAAATATTTTTGCGAAAAATGGAAAAAGGGAAGAAGAGAAACAGGGAAAAGAAGGAAGATGGAGAGAAGGGTAGAAGGGAAAGGATAAATATTGTGAAGTTCCGTGATGTTCAATTTTTTAATGTTTTATCAAACTTTCATTTCTGTTCATTTAATTATATATTTGAGTATATATATACTCAAATCTAGCAATGGCGAAGCATTGCCGGGTCAGCTAGATTTTCATAAATGAAATTATTATTAAAAAAAAATTTTAGTAAAAGCACATTCCCAAATTCTCACAAAAATAAATAAATGTCATTGGTAAGTTATGTTGTTATTCGTCCAAAAATAAATAATTATTTATTCCGATCATTACATAATAACTTATTAATAGTTCACGTCAGGTATTCCACGGATAAAAAACAAAGTTTTTCACCGCTAATATGAAAGAATCTAGGGAAACTTTGGGAAAACTACAATCAGAACAGAATCAAAGAATACAAATAACATCGTAGATTTCACTATTTTTTATTTTTTTTATTTTTTTAGAAAACTACTCACTGAAATCACAGTATATAAATTTTGGAAACGTTTGTTGAGGATAAAGAATTTCTCTCTGTCAAGAAAATCTTTCTTAGAGTGATCTTTCACTTTAAACAATTTTTTTTTTACAATAAAAAGAACGTGAAGGAAGTAAATAAGCTGAGATCGTTGAAGGCGTTAGAATAAATTTTTTTGTTACAGCTTTGTTATCTCTCAGCTTATTTTGTCTCCCAACAAAATACTTCCTAGATTTAAGGATACTCGTACAGCTCTATATTTATAATGACAATGTTAAGGATTTTGCTTGTTTTTCTCCAAAAATAAAGTAGGTTATCTAAGTTCAGTTTTTTTTTAAATTTATCTCTTGTAACGTTTACTAAAACGTGATTCAAAGATTTGTCTAATTTTATAAAGAAAAATCTGAAACTATATGTTTTCTGATTGATTCACGCAACTTTACTGTTTATTTTTTTTCCCAGGGAAGTAACAATTTTATTAACTCCTATATTACTTTTAAAAAAAATTTCTAAAAACCGTTAAAAAAAATTTATATCAAAAACCACATACACATGTCGACTGTTGAAAAGTCACCTTTAGTAGATACTGTAGACTTAGTAAAAGTAAATACAAATACGAAAAATCAAAATACAGATTCAAAAACACGCAAGAGCATATACAAGATGTAACTATTTTATCTGTTTTACTGTTAACCCAATATGCATAATTTAAATAGTTTTCACAAACGCATCTACAAGTTAAATATTTGCTTCGTAATCTATTAAATGATCTTTAACTCAACAGTAACATTATACTTTGAAATTTTTGTTATAGTTGTAAACTGTAGTTTCCATGCTTATTCCATGTCTTTTGGATTTTTTATTTTTAAAAGTTTTTTCTAATCTCTTATCCGGACAGTATACGAAATTTACGATGTGGTTACGTAGTGTTTTATATACTGCTGCAGAAGTTAATTGACGAATAAACTTATGTAAATCTTAGTTTTTGTGTTGGAATTAAGTCATGTTAAACAATTTATTCCAACCGTGTAGTCATTTTTAACAATTACTTTTGTGGTTTATAATCAAACCTAATTCCTAGCTATGGAAAAATTGTAATTTTTGCTTAAATATATTTCCATTTCTCTTTTATTGAATATCCGTTTTAAATCCTGTGTGACATCCAAATCCAAAAGAAAATAATTGTTTTTTCTAATTCTATTTAAAATTTCATGTCAATTTTCTAAAAATTGTTATAATTAACCCCTGCAAGTTCCACTTTATATGTAATTATTATAAATTCGTCTCTGCATCTGTCGTCGAGAACAGTATCCATTTCTTCTCTTAAAATCTGTTTTAATTTTATAAGGTCTTGTTTACAGTAAATTTTAGGTTTTGGCCTTCACACCCCCCCATTTCCTGTTAACTTGTATTTGGAAAATTGACCATCTAAGTACGTGTTAAAAAATATACAGATTCCTTTTTTTACCATAAATGTTCCGTTTGTAAGTTCACCGTCTTTTGCATCTACAGCTTTAAAATCATTATGGTTTCGCAAAAAGGGTCTGTTAATGGCTTAAAAAATATTTTTCTTTATGATAGTTAACAGTACAGTTTATAGCCGCTATATCTGAAACAAGATGTCCCATGTATTATATAAGAAATCTGTTAATTATTCCATCATTGGTTACTTGTTTTAAATCCATTCCAAATAAATCTTTTATTGTTATTTGTATAGTAGTTGGAACTTTATTTGTAACTAATTTTTGTTCATTCATATTCTTGTTTCTTTGTTATAACAAAATATTTCTTTAAATCCCTATCCATTTTCCAGCTGCTTTTATTATTTTCCTTCTACTTTCTCTTGTTTTCCCTTACTTTATATTCTAACTTCTTTTCCTTGCTCTTCTTCTTATTTTTATTCTGTTTGCGTTGTTAGTATTAATTGATTTCTGTGGAGAAACTGTGTAAGTATTTAACTAGTTGAAAACTGATAGTTCATTTCAAAGGTCAGGTTAAATTTTTATTAGCATAACTGAGAAGGATGTTAGATATATTTCATCTCGAAAAATCTCGGGGAAAATAAATATATATATATATATATATATATATATAATAGTGGAGATTTGCCAGTTGAAATACAAACTCTAATGAATTGAATTAAAGAATTAACCGTGAGTCTCTATCACTGTTTGAACAGGGTTTGAACTGAATGATCTGAATCAGTCTAATGAATAATATTACAAAACTAATATAACTAAATTTACTTTAATATTAAATCAATTCAAAAAATTTCTGTTTAACAATAATGGGGTTCCCGTGGGGATTCCGTGTGAGACTAAATTGATGAGGTATGCGAGCACCTCGTGGGAGGCTAAACCAATCATCACCATCAACCGGTAACAAACGAGGTGCTCCCGGGGAGCTCTTATGGGAAGTGCAGTGGGGTCCTCTTGCAATATCTCTGCAAACAATCGTCCGATTTTCAAAATTTAAACGAGGTATTTGTTAGTAGGTTGAAGGCTAACGTTAGCATGCATTAGGTACGCTATCGATCTAATAGATCACGGTTATTCGGAAATGCATATACATATAAAGTTTGTTTGTTTGTTTGTTTCTTATCGCATCACGCGAGAACCAACCGACCGATTACTTTCAAATTTGCAGGATACATTCGTGTTATACCAGGGAAGGTTTTAAATCATCGACCGAGGTCTTTGCTCTCTTGAAGGTTAAGATATTAAAAGTATCCGTTATTTCTTTGCTCCCAAGGAGGGTGAAGTTGTGAATTAAAGATATTTATTAGGGAAAAAATAGATTAATCCTTTTACTTTATTATATTTCTGCCTCCACGGCAAATAAATAAGTTATGAATCTTTCGTCGTCAAAGGTGTGTTGACTTTAGTGACCATAGTTACTATTATTCTATCTTTTGTAATTTAGTTTCTTTTTCAGCTTTCTATAAAGCTTGAATTTCATAATTATTATTTATCATTATTATTCTCATAACCATAATGATAACGTTCAGTGCGGAGGCCCAGTGGGGAATCTCTCTGGGTAGATGGGAATGAAGACCGAAGCAAGCTCTGCGAGTGTCTAGGGCGCCGGTTCTCCTGAAAAATTGGGAATGGCGAGCGAATCGTGCTCTGAGGTAAGTTCCTTGTCCCGGAAGCCCCCGAGGATCCGCTGAGTTGGCTTCGGAATTCACCTGGGCTGACTTGAGCCCTGAGGGTTTAAAGTTCTAGACGTCCGGCTAATAATTATATAAAGCTGTAGTAAAATGATTGTTGTATAAAAATAAAATATAATTTTTAAGATAGAAAAAAAATGCCTATCTGAGTACTATCTATCTGTCTAAATACGGATTCAGATATGAAAAAAACAAACTTTTTTTTTTAATTTTTACCGGTTCAGTCTTTTAAGAAAAATTCGGATAAAAACGGATAAATGTTACATACAGAGATGTCAAGTTGTCTTGGAAACCTCATTATTCTAGTTCAAATATGTTTACAGGACTAATTTAAAAATAATAAAAAAGAAATATAAAATATACTGTTAAAATATTATTAAGAAATGAAAAACTGCAAAAGAATACGATGTGACCTAAATTTCATGCTTCCGTTATGGAGTATATTTATGTAGTTATTGATTTTGGGCGAACAACAACATCCACATGCTTGGAACATTGTCAAGCAGACGCTTTATCCTTAATGCTACTTTTAACTGTGCATTCGAATACAATACGTCGTTTTGATTATTAAATCATATGTGCTGCTAAAGAGGAGCGATTCATTTATCAAATTCTCAGTGTCATATTACTATATCTGATATCACTTCATCACTGTTTATCGGTAAGTCTTGATCACTCACGTTACCAGTCGTAACGTATAGTTAATGCAGTAATCGTTACCGGTTAACATCAGCTTTTATTTTTTCTAAGAATTTTTAAATATAATTTTTTTTATCTACCTTTATTTTTGACAACGTATTTTTTGTTAACATTTATTTAGCTTGATTGAGTTAGTTTCTTTTATTTAAAGAATATTTTTAATGATTTTCTTTTGTTACACCGTAACAAAGAAGAGATTCTACTAAATTCGCCTACATACCTGTGTAATAGCTTTGTCCCTCAAGATATATTTGGTTATTTTAAATGAAATAATTAAACAGTGATTTAAAAATTATTTTAAATTTATTAATCTATGCGTAAATATACGAACGTTGCAATTAAATGTTAATATAGATACAATTTAAGTTGTATTTGCAGTGAAATATCTTGCTTCTGTTGCTAAATTTTTATTCAGTGATTAGATCTAGTGTTTCAGAAGATGTCAAGCTCAAAGAGAATCCTTCCATCTCGATCTAGTTTGTTTCTTCATTTATCTTGATGGTGGTCGAGAAACTGAAATAATACAGCATTAATAGATTAGAGTATTGTACTCATATACAATGAGTTGAAAAATCTACTTTGTCGCAAAGTAAAATCAATACCTTTTTTCTCTTAGTAATAATCTGAAATAAATAACATACAAATATATCTTTCCGTGATACACACATACATAAACATAAGCACACACAAACGCACATACACGATGACCATGAAATATTACAAAAATATTTATTAGAAATATAATATTATTTTTTTGGAAAATTTCGTTATTTTATAAATTTTGCTATATTACTAGCAAAATTATGCCGAAAGAATAAATACTCTTCTGCTAATTATTAAAATTTTATTACTAATTGCATTATAAATATTATAAAAGATAATTAATATTACAGTACAAACAATACTAACAAAATTATTTGACCTTACTCCTTTTATAAATCTTTGTTTATTAAGAAAATACGGAATCTTTTCGAATATAAGACACACTAGTTTTCTACATTATCCGTTTAAAAATTAAAGCCCATTTTATAATTAAAGATTGTTATTACTTAACGCGACAGAATCAAGACTGAAACGCGATATAAAATAAGTGGAAATGATATGCTGCTGGAAGAATTTAAATCGTAAAGAAAAACTAAAAATTGTACATAAAAATATTTTTGAATGACTGAGACAATTGGTATTATGTGGGTTTGTGATCATCATAGTAAATATAAACTGCTAGTCGGTTAGCAATAGTTGATTTCAAAAACTTCCCGCAGCAAAAGGATTGCCAAGTACTGGATTGCGAAAGTATTTACCTATATTAGAATTATATGTCTGCTGTTTGGCATTCGCACTTCGAAACTTATTGTAGTTTTATTTTGTTGAGCGTTCTTGTTTTTATAAGTAAATCACAAGCATAAAATTTTCAGTCATTAAAAGTAATATTTTTAATAAATATATTACAGGACGATTACCACTGACAAATAAATGAGTATTTTTAATTCGTTTAGTAATAAGTTAAATAGTATATGCGTATTTCTCTTGTAGGTCTTGTCTCTCTTACAGTGTATTCTCTAAATAGGTCGTTGACGATAATTTGTAATGATAAATCAAATTTTAATTTTAGAATAGATACGTAACTCAAATTTTATTATCGTAAAACAAAAATAATGAGGTGTTTGTCTCTTTGTATGCATATAATGAAAGGTCATTGCTTGCTGCCTGTTTCGAGATGGTGACTGGGAACTACGCTTCCAAATTCTCTTCTATAATGTTTTTAAATTCTCAACTATAATTTCCTTATTCCAGCAATAAAACAAAACGTGTTTTTATTTGTTTTAGGTCGGCTAAAACAAGATTCAGACTTTTTTTTGTATTACAGATTTAATAAAATCTTTGTTCAGTTTTACTTTTTTTCTGTGAACTAAAAGTTTAAATTAAGTTCTATTTTTAACGGTGCCATTTTCCATGTATATAGCCACATCTTCGTTTTAAGAAATGAATAAAGACAACAAAAAATAGAGGAAACGTTCAAAGATTCACAGACATTTTTCGTAGCCGCTAGAGGTATGACATTCTTAGTCTCAAAAGAAGAGCAAAAAAATTCCTATTTAATTTTATTTCTCATTTACTCATATTTCTATTGGTTTTACCAAAGATCACAATTTCAGGTATTTTTTAAAAATATTCGAATGTTTTTTTTTAATATTGAATTTTTTTAATTTAAATGTAAAATTTTGGTTGTTTTACTACTAGATCCCCTAATTTTGTATGAAATTTTTTCAGCTCATCCTGGCCCCCGTAGGGAAAGGCACTCCCTCCGTTCCTAGCCCTTATGGGCTTTACCGAAGGTCATCTTCGAAACCTCGGTTTTTGACATATTCCAGTCCGCCTCGGCCAGGATGCCACGAGTGACATTCCCATCGGTGAACTATTATTTAATGAACTCAAAACAAAACATCTTACAGAGTCTTAAGGAAGGAGATTGAAAGGACTTAACGAAACAAAGGAACAGAACTACCAACCCGTAGAAGGTAAAAATGAGTTCAACACACAACACGAAACATAAAAATATTATACGGAACAATAAACAACACAGTAACATTGAAACAAAACAAAACAAAGGACAAAAACAACAACAAAATCATAATTTATAAAATAAAGCATCAACAAAAACAGAATACAAGAGAAATCAAAGTAGATCCCCTCAGCAATCCTTTCCTTTGCTAAGTACACTATAAAACTCTCCACTATTGTCCATTCGGCCTGACTCCCCCAGTTTATACGGAGATCCAACGCCGACCCGATAAGATCAAGCTGACAGATGGTCTCCGTGTGCATTAACTCGTACTTCGAGCACTCATAAAAACCATGGTAGATATCATCCGATTGGCCACACTAAGAACACATCCCAGAATCTACAAGGCCGAATTTCTGCAGTCTGTCCCTAAGGGCACCATGGCGGAAAGAAATTGCGTCACATATTAGTTAGGGTGTATCCAAGAGGCGTCCCGCAAACCAACAACATTTGGAAAGAGATCATGCGTATAACGCCCGCCCTCTGTCTCATCCCATCTGACCTGCCACAAGGCATTACCATGTCGTTCAATTTCTCGAACTTTATCCGAAGTCAACTCACCGGACTTCTTAGCGACATACCGCTGCTGCTTCTCAGACGCAGTCAAGTCTATCGGTTTCACGGCTGCAATCACCAAGACTGCCTCCCGTGAAATAATACGGTAACCACCCGTTACCGTTAACAATATTAGGCGTTGAGACCTTAATAATATGTCCCGGTAACGTTATTTAATTTAGCTAGCTAATACTACTGTAGATTAAAAATTATTTCAAATTGTATTATTCGTAAATCTTTTCTCCTTTGAAATCATTTAATAAATACACTGTCAACAAGTAAATAAGTTTCTGTCAATATGACGGGAAGGAATTCCCATTTGAATCCCCAATAGACGTTTTTTATTTCCTTTAATTTTGTCGGTTTAATTTTTAGTTAAAATTCATCATTATAATTAAAAAAACATGTCTGTTAAAGAACCGGTTCGGAACTTTTTGAGGAAAAGATTCGATAAACCTGCGATCGAAATATAAAATAAAACTTTCCAGTTGTTTCAAATTTAGTTTTTATCAGTTTAAAGCTTCCCGAAGCGTACACGTTATAAAAAATTCCAACATAAAGAAGAGTAGATTTTTTCCTATTACTTTTAAATTTTGTGTTAGATGTATATTAAGCGAGAAAATATATACAAATAGCTAACATGTTAGTTATGCAAGATGCTATACCTGATTAAAATAAGTCTATTCTGAAAGTTCTGTAAAAGCAGGTTTTTACAAATCGCTTGTAATCCGGCACAGACTGAAAAACAGAAAAATGGTGGTAAATAACTACTATGTTATCGGGGACAAAATGAAGTAGTGAAAATTTGTAGAATACACAAAACAACATGGCAATGAAACGCATCGTTTTAACTTAATGAAAGAAAAGCTGATGACTGTGGATTGTTTTTGATGCACAGCTTACTCACACATACACACAACTTAATTTAAAACATTTAACATTTTATTTGAATATAATATTTTTTTGTTTATTTAATTTAATGATACTAACCAAAGCGCGCGCGCATACTGTATTTAATTCGCGTGGGTTTGGTGGTACTAGCGGCGGCGGTCAGCATTAACTAATTTAATGTAATTTCACAACTTACATAGGAAAAAATTTCGCTTTACGGCCGGTAGACTGGTGCACCCGCAAGGCTTAACGCACCAAGTACTGAATCAACCGGGCGATCGAGTTCGAGACCCAACCAGACCGAGTTACTTTTTTACACATTAAATATTATTCATTTAATTAAGTCTATCGCTCACCTGTAATGTCACAACATAGCAGACGACTACAACAGAATTTTTGGGGTGGGGGCGCGATTTGTCAAATATTGTTATTTTGTAATCGTTAACAAATACGCCTAAGAAAAGTATGACCTTAATTAGGCGAAATATCGAGATACTGAGGGTGACTTTTCTCTACAATCTCACTCCCTTGACCTTATAAGTTGAAAATTTAATGGCGTCACTGCCCCATCTATAGAAGTAATCTGACCAAGTTTGGTCAAAATCGGTCCAGTAGTTCTGGAGATATAAGATGATTTAGAGCCCAACACCGAACACACGCGAGCATATATACAAACATTAACATCCGGAAAATTTCCATCCAATTTTATGGATTCCTTAGGTGTCAAAACGTCAAGATCCGGTGAAAACCGTATATGCCCAAACTGGACCGATTACAATACTTTCCCTTATAGAGCTATAGCGCTATATAGACGGTGAAGTAAAAATTAAAAATTCAAAAGCTCTTCCCGCTAATTTATTTTAAATAAAACTAAACCTTTTTTTTACAGAAACAATATTATTCATTCGATGAGTTTTTATATTATTATAAAGCAAACATTGTTTGGCGTTCAACGTCCTCAAAAATTTTAGCTGAAATAATTTTTAATAACGTCTTGTGAATTATGATTTATTTTGTAGATATTTCATATTTTAAATATGTTTTTATTTTATTTTATAATTAGGCTAATTGTGTATTCTGTGATACCGCTTTGATCCGGGTTTTACCACGATTTCCCTTGATCCATCCAAAGAAGTGCTAGAACAGTTCGTTTTTAAATCCACAGTGTAGAACATCTTTTATGAGTGTGTAGAAACATTCCACACAGTGTAGAACATTCCTTTATGATTTATGTAATATATTATTACGTACAGATCTGAATAAAAAGTTTATTTATCGTACATCTTAAAACATTTTATGAAAATTTAGTTTTTTTCTTTATAGGTTATCGGTAAAAAAAAGCAAAACAATTGTATCACTAAAATAAAAATATTTTTGATTGATCTAAAATATTTTTTTTAGCTCTACTTTCTCGCTATTTTTTTAGCTAGATTTTAGGAAAAAAGAGAAAAATTCTTATTTAAAGACTACAGAAAAAAAATGCTTTAAAAAAGTGGTAAAGACGTAAAAAATTAAAGGTGTAATTTATATTGATCTAATTCAAAACGTATTCTGCCGAATCAGAAGATATTATAAACAAAATTTAAAATTAAACATTTAAGTAGTTTTAATATTCTTTTTTAAATGTATTTATTTGTTATAGAAGTAGATTTGTATCTTTTTATCATCTCGAACTGTTTATTTTATACTCTCTCAAAAAGTTGTTTCATTACTATGTTGTTCAAATTAAAACTACCAAAAATTCATTTTTCAACGTTTATAATTCTAAAATTTGAACATTTATTCTTTTAGAATTGTGAACATTAATGTTTTCAAAAAACTTAAATTTGTTACACTTTTTTCCCTTTATTTCAAAAAATTTTTAAATTATTTTATTTTTTATCGTCAAATCAAAAGTAGTTTATGACAGAATTGAACTAACATCGTTGTTTTAGAGTTATACAGTTTGGGTATACAAGGCATGAAAAAATAAAACTGAAATTTAATGTCACGTGTAGATTGTTTGTTTAAATATTATTTGCTTTAAAATAACAAGGTAGTTGTTACGAGAGCAACTTTCCCCAGTACGTTATATTGGAAGATAAATAAAGGAGCGAAAATAGAAACATGTAAAGAGTTGTAATGGGTTGTTTTCCATTATAATCATACATGAAGCAACTTTATTCAAGATGCGAGACAATAACAAGAGTCTACTTTGAACCGTAATTGGTACGAATGCGAAGACTGAAGAGGCTCTCAATACAAATAAGACTTCTTGTATATGTATGTATACAAATGCATTTAACGAGAAAATGAATATATAAATAATTGTGTTTATTTATTAATTTTCTCGAGAGTCAAAGCAAACCTAAGAGAAATCGTATGTGTGCGATGACTCTATATATATATATATATATATATATATATTGTGTATGCGCGCGCGTGTGAATCTTATTTTAAGTCGTTTGTTGTAGATGCACTATAACATGATAGGTTGTTATGTTCTAATTATTGATATAACAAGCTATTTATTTATTTAAATTCTTTTACTGAGTTCCGGTAGCTAATTTACAACTTGCACTGTTAATAGACAGTTAATTTAATTATTAAAACTTGTATGAACTTACTATTTATTTACTTTAACAAAGGACAAAGAACATTTGCCTTTTAGGATGTCTGAAGGTTTTCTTCAACTTCTGATTGATGAAACTTTGAACACTTGTATTTCTCTTCATTACTTCCTCAAACTCTTTAGGAAGGGGTAAAACACTGAGTAAGTTATCGCCTTTAAAAACTATCACATATTTGAAAGAAAACTTTTGTTTAATTCTTAGTGTTCCATTATCCAAAGATGTCTGAGATTGTTCAATAAGTAAAAAAAAAAAATGAGTCCAAGTTTCTTTAAATACAGACTGCTTTCTGTTCTAAAAGCGTTTTATTGAATGCCCAAGAAGAGGTAATGTCCATTTCGTTTTACTTTATTTCTTGTACGAAAGATAAGATATGTTTAAGAAAGAAAGTGTATGTGATTATGCTATGATTCTATTTATAGATCTCGATAGATCTATGTGCTTTTTGGTTCATTGAGTTGAAATATATATATTTTTTTTAATGTTTGTCTTTTAAAAATACCTGTATGTTTTAAAACTATTTATCTGTTTCTGTTTTTTCGTATATCTTTGTGCGTAGGCCCTAAACCAATTGATATTTACTCTTCCTATTTCCTAAACATTTTATGTGCTACCAAAGAGGCCAAATTGCGTTTAGAATCCCAGTAAAAACATTTTGAATACACAAAGATTAAATATTTTCAAAACATTTTTCTCAAAAATCTTTGTCAAATTTTAAGAAAATTTTGAACAAATGTACTGGTAATTTTCTTGTATAAAACTTAGTATGTAATATAACGAGAAAAGTTTGCGGAGTTCAATTGTTCTAGAGTGAATATTTTTGAATTTATGACAAAATTATTTACACCAGTAGAAAATGTGCAGTAAAATAATCATTGTAAAAACATAACCAATAAAAAACTTTTTCTAATTAAAAATAATAGAAATCGTGATTTATTTTGTCTTTTCCTTTTAAATGGAATGTCTTTTTTTAAAGATAGCAGATCGTAGTCCATCTGCTATCATTTCAGTCCGTGCTGATATAATTTCCCCTGTTTAAAATTCGGTCTGAAAAATAGTTCAATTTCTCACTTAATACACAAAATGATAAATCGTTGTTAATGATTTTTTTTGGAATTAATATAGACTACAAGAGTGGCGAACAGAATAACGGACTTCAGCCGATCGGATGAAAGATACAGATATATTTCCAAGTTTGCTTTTTCTTAAAATGTAAAACAAAATAAAAGACAATAAAGCTAAATCATTCTAAATGTATCGAAATTAATTGAATAAAATAAAAATTGAAGACATCTATTCCTGAAATTATTTTATGTTATTTATTGCAATTATTGTAAAGATTTTGCTATGTAGGATATCGCAACCAACCTGCTATCGTTACAGACCTTGATAATAAAGTTTATAAAAAATGTATAAATACACGAGAACGTTTGTCTGAAAATACAGAGTGATAAATGTAGTTAACCGATAAAATTTTAAGGTAATATCGTTGAACGTGTAATTTTAGAATTTGATATCAGGTTTCAGTCGGTAGAACTGTCGAGACTGAGGTAGAATGTCTCTTCTCTTTTTTTAATCTCATTATTTCTCTGAAATACGGAATAAATTAAATAAAATATTTTTTGTAATGAAATTAAATGATTAAATGCAGAGACAACATAACACTTCAAAGTTTTTTCCATTCTTTTAAATTTAAATAAAGGATTTGACACAACCAGATTCTTTTATACAATACCACATTCAAAAGGATATTCCAGATGTTTGAAACAGATTAAAAAATGGGTTAGTGACGTGTTAAAAAATATTAAAATACAGTCAAAGATTATAGTACTAGTACCCACCACATAGTTATAGCTACAAAAATACTAACTGACCAATAGCAACACAACACTGTAGATCGTTATAAAAGTTTCTAGCCAATCGGCAAAGCTCCAGTTTTATATTTCCCCGTCATCTCTAAAACGCTAAAAATAATCAACAGAAATCACTAATTTTTATATGAAAATCAGTATAATACAGTAGTAAATAATTTGCGATTAACAAAATACTGTTCCCAGTTAACTTTCAGACGTTATTTTATTTGATCGATTAAGTCTGTTCAAAACTAACTCTTAAATGACATCATTAAGTAATTTATATTTTCATTTATTTTAAAATTTACGCGTCACAAAATAAAAACTTATCTTTTAAGTGTATATCTTAACGATGTAATGAACATTTTTTCACTTTTTTCTGTCAACCGAGCGTATGTATCCCTAATCTAAATTAAAAATTTCCATAAGTTTTAATAGAAATTTTTCTTATTTCACTATACATTTCTAATTGAAATTATTAAAACCTGTAAGGATAGTATAACTATTTTTTATTAAACCACAAGTTTCAATAAAAAATAATTTCGATTCTACTAAGAAAAAATATATCAAGATTTTTTTTTTTAAATGATCTCCGTACTGATACCGGTCAATAGAAATGTTTTTTCTTTTAAATATTAAAACAATAGACAAAATTCTGTTATTAAACCACTCAAACAACAATCTTTTATTCAATCTGTCAACAAAGTTATCGAACATAGAATTGCACTTTTCAGAAAACAGGTGAAAAATGTATACATTTATGTGCGATTTACCGTAATTCCGATAGTTATTTCAATTGAAACTTTTTTAAAAACTCAGAAAATAATAAGCTTTTATGATATATTATTATATATTGTTTTTTTTATTTTTATTATGCTACATTGTATGGTAAAAATAATGATAATTAATAATTCTTTCGATCAAGTGGTTCTGTAAGAACCACTTCTAAGTCAAGTTGTTTCTTTCATTTCGAATCCTGTTTAAATTAGTTGCACGGTTCCATGTTATGTCGTATGTTAAATTCTTGTAGTATTTCTTAAAATCTATTAAAGATCTAAATTTTAATTTAAACAAAATAAATTTTTTGATATTATTCAAAAAAGCACTTAACAAAAAAAATGTCTATTTATTACTTGTATTACTAAAGTTATATTTTATAACTTATTCGACTGTGTTTTTATATGAGAGTGTATGTGTGTTTTTTTGAAGAACATTCCATGTTTGAAAGTTAACGTTTTGCTGAAATTCTTTAAAAAATTTGTTCCAAATATCCTCCGTACGTTATCTTGTTACCTTTTATACTTCATTTTTCCTTGAATTTTCTCATACAACTTTTCTTGGTTTTCCCCATTCTTCTTGTCAAGATAAAAAAGATATATTTATTTTGGAATTTTGTTGCCCGAGTATATAACTAATGGAACTAAACTTTATTCAATACTCCGGCTTCATTCTATAGCTCCTCAAAACCCTCTCCCTTTCTCGTTAATAACTTTCATTACTTTAGGCTTGTCACCTTTTCTACCCGACTCGTTTTTTTCTATTCTTTTCTAAACCCACTTCAGCAGCTTTAAAGCAATCTCTTTCTCCCTCTTCCTCGTTGTTCAACTTATACCGTAATGTAACAGTAGTGGTTTTATAAATGGTTTTCTCTAACGCTTGCCGGTTAGAAGCTATTTTCCGTTATACAAAGCTCTTATAACCTGACCATGTCTTTTCTTTATTTCTGTCACGATATCGTTTTCTCTTTTACGTAAACTCCAGTACTAAACAAACCTTTTTTTACCTATCTTTTCTAGTGATTCTTAATTTGATATTTGTCCGTGGTGTCTGTTTTATCTTTTTACGCACTGATAATGCTTTTGTCCTTTTTATTAAATTTATTTGCCATTTTCTAAATGCTACAACCCCCAGTATTATATTAATTTTTCTTTGTGATGAAATTCTTGTCTTAATTAGATTTTCTCGCGTGATCTATTTTTAACTTTTATTTCATTCCTTTGTCAAAAAATTGTCATCGTACCTTTGTTGAACATGTTAAACAGAAATCTCAAGTATGGGACTCATCTGTTCCATTCTTTGTTTAAAAAGATATTTTTTTTAAACTCAAATATTTGATAATTTAAATTTGCACGTAAAGAATAAAAATACCTTAAATCTCGGCGTATAAGTCAAAGTTACGGAATAAAAATTATTACTTAAACAACAAGGTCGTTTTTTTAAATGATTAATTCACCATATAAGCTCGAAGCTTGTGCATGGAAATATAAAATTGAAATTTTATAGCGAATGGAAAATGACATGCCTGACCGGTATTTGAACCCGGGACTTATGAAAGGCCAAATCAAAATTTTTATAAAATTTATTAATAAAGTTATGAAACGTTGTAATTCCTCTACCAAAAAAACGGGTGAAAAATCGGATGGGTTTTATGCGCATTGTGACGTAATTCGTACAGTTTTTGGTCAAATAAATTGATACTTTTAAGAATACTGAAAAAAATAATACAATAATTTTATTTTAGTATATATTAAAAATAGTTTTTTTTTTCCAGCAAGTGTTCGTAAGTTTTTCTTTCGTGACGCATACTATTATTACTATCATTTATTATATTATTAATTTATTATCTACTTATTTATTTTATTACATTCTTAAGATTACTTATTAAGTAGTTAATTCTCTTATTTGGAGGTACTGAGTACTTACAATAAAAACTCCCTCTAAATTCTTCTTAAATAAAGAAAAGCTTGGAGAAAATTGTTCTGAAAAATAATAATCAGTAAAATAATTTTTTTTGTTTATTAGTATAATTTAATATAGTATTAGTAATAATTTAATAGGGAAGAAAAATTTGTTAATCATTGATGTCAATGAAAATCCGTCAAAACAGGTAGAAAAAGATATTTCATCTGGAAAAAGTTGCGATTTCTAATTCTCTGTAGCCCTTAAGAGCCAACTTTAAATTCCGATTCTTAATGTAGTTAGTTAAACTTTGAAAAAAGAAGTATATAGAGTATTGATGTGTTTAGATATATATATATATATATATATATATGTACTAGCATCCCCGTACCGAGTTTTAATATAACGCCCAAGCTATAAGATTACTTGCGTTTCCCTTCACGGTTAGGAGATGTTTAACCGATCAGAGCTAAACATCCTTCCCCTCTAGCCAGCTGTGTTCATTAAATTCATGCTTGTGTGAATAATGATAAATAAATTTAGATCCTGTTTAATTTATAAAAACTTTCATTGTAGTTTAGTTTCTTCAGAGCAATAGTTTGGTTAGTTCAAGACCACTAATTAATTGGTTTTTAGATTTTCCGTTGCGGCTTTGCTCCTAGAATACATAATCAGATTACAAGCATAAATTACCATCAAAATGTTACTAAATTTACTGTGATTGATTCAATGGTGGTAACGTGAAATGGCAAAAATGTAAAAAAAAATAAAAACAGTTTGTTTTTTACCCCTTAAAATATTAAAATAAAAAAAAACAAAAATATTTTTAGGTATTTATCTGAAGGGTATTTGCAAGCCCAAATAGAGTGAATATCTTGTTTAGTATAGTTGGAAACGGGGAACATCTGTAATCATTGTTCCGAAGTTTTTACCTTTCTTCACTCCTTTCATCGTTGAATTTTAAAAACTTTAATAATTGTTTTTTAGATATTCATATGAACATTACACACACTAAAAATCAAGTTGATGTCTTCATTTGTTACCGAAAAAAAAAAAAGTTAATTTCATTGTTACTCGTTTTAATCCTTTAAATTCGGAATTTCAAAAAAAATCCTTTCTTACTGTGCACTTACGCCGTAAGAAAAACGTGTATACAAATTTATCTTCAGCAGTTTTTGCTAGGCGTTGATTACGATTCATCATCACATGTTCTTATGTACATAGATATGTGGACGTTATTTATCCTAATTAGTGACGGGTATGATTTTGATTATTCGAATTTCCTATAACCTATAACTGGACGAACAGAAATTGTTCTGAATTTTTCATTTTTTTGTGATGTTATGATTAAACGGAAAATTTATGTTTATTGAAACTATTATTTTAAATTTAATACAGATAAAAAGGATATTAATTATTCGAAATTAATTTTTATATCGATAAAATAAAATGTAAATATTATAAACCCACCTATTCTGTATATAAAATCGAATACGTTAACCAATATATTTAATATTTTGTATCAATGCAGCTTATTTATATACTGAAAACTCATTTCGGTTACAAACCAGCTTTTTCCGTTAGATTTCTTTTAAAAATCTTTAATTAAAGTCGTCTTATTACTGCAGCTGTAGAAGACGTTGTCAGCAATAAAAACTTCGTAAGCCGGGAGTATGATAAAACTGTGTAGTAAATATCTTTCATATTCTCGTACTAATACGTAGCCTACGCTTAAATTATTTGTAAAATATATGAAAATATTTTAATTCTAAATTGTATTTTATAGAAATTAAGGTAAGCGAGTAAAATATATTTAAAAGTCTTTAAATTAAAAATCAAAAGTGACAAAATTATATTTTTAATTATTTTATGTATTTTTTATGAAGATTGTGACTTAAAATTTCATGGAAATAGTTTATATTCAGCAAAGTATTTCTAGTCATGAAAATTAACAAACTTAATAAATTTAAGATGGTATCTAAAGATAAATAAATTTTCTTTCGGGAAAATCTTTTGTCTTGAGATCAGAGGTCCTGTTTTTAAATCTAATTTCAATTAAAAAAAGAAAAAGTATATATATATACACACACACACATAAAACCAAATACTCTTTCATCGTGATGATGGCAGTGTATAGAAAAATCTGATATGAGAAAAATATTAAATTTAAGGCATAAAAAAAATGTAATTTATTAAAAATATTCGTAGAATGTTTGTTCGTTAAGGTACTGCAGTACTTTAATTATGCGAACGATATGTGGTGTCACTTTCAACTAAAGAATAATTAAATATTTTCTTGGGTTTTTTCTTACCGTTATTAAAAATAATCTGATTCGATTCTCCACGATCCTTAATGCGGTGAGACGATTTATTTAATATCTCGATAAGTAGATTCGATTTATTTCAGCGTACTTATATCCTAGGCTTCAATTACCTTTAAATATGTATTCTATTTATCGTTTTCCATTACATAATTCCCCGCTCTTCTTCCCTCTTAAATCGATTCAACTTAACCGAAATTTCCTAAAAGCCGGCTTACGTCTCCGCTGGATAGAAATCTTCTATAAAATATTTTTTATTAATCTGTTGAAAAATCTTTTCATTTCGTACTCGATATCTTTTTCAGTGTATTCTTCCTACTTGATATGTCAAATTAGTTACACTGTGCGGGAAAACTCATTCATAAGTCAGTAAGTAAATGTATTATTTATTATTAAAATACATTTAAACAGATGTTAATTAAAAAATAGAGTAATAATGAATAAACAATTTTTCTAAGTGGATTGTTAGAAGCAGATAATTAATATTTTTCTTACGAGCGTAAACTGATGTATCGATTATTTTTTACTTTTCCCAAGAGTTTGTTTTAGATCCTTTTCAGTATTTTACGGTTCGATTAATTTTATTCAAAAACTTACATAGTGATATCTTACATTTAAGATCAGTTACGCCGATCTCCGAGGCGGAGTGATAGCGTCTCAGCTTTTCATCCGGAGGTCCTGGTTTGAATCCCGGTCAGCCATGGGATTTTTCATACGCTCCAAATCTCTTCCATTCTAATAGGGAAAAAGACCAAAAGAGTCGGTACCCATCATCTCCAAAAAATATCGTTTACAGAAAATTTTATAAAGATAAAATTTCAGGTTTTTCAACACCTTTAATGTTTGATGGTTTTCTTCAATCGCTTTTTGTCTAAATCATACATCTTTAATTATTTTATGTTTTTTCCCCTCCTTCCCACCTGTTTCTACACACTATAATTCTTTTCATCTAGACTAGTTAATTTTGTATGTCATAATAATTATTTTTAAGAAGATTAACCGAACTAGTTGTATTTGTCGTAAGAATTTTAATTAGACTTCTTTTTACCGCCCGATTCAATTTAGAAACTTTTCGTTTGGAACTTTATCAATTCATCCAAATTTTATTTGAAAATTCATGTAACCTTAAACACGTTTTTAAACCATCTGTTTTCCCTTTGCTTGCGTTATTATTTTCAGTCTTTGACTGCCATAAAGCGCTGCACTCTATACTGAAAATATTAAACATTAAGGAATTTATAAAATAATTATTAAAATTTTAAAAATTCATATAATATCTGTAATAACATTTTAATATTTGTTTTTTAATAGAATATGTTTTCCTGATTATTTCTTTCTAAGCGTTTTTCGTGATATATCTTACATACGCCATACTTGAATGTTTTTCAACTCTGTTTTATGTGACTATTAAATGATACGAAACCTATATGTTTTCCTCACGAATTTTTTTTATCTTATATATGATAAAAACTTTTTTTGAACTTACGATCTTCTATGCAGAAAATCTTATGCTCTTATAAAATATATATTTTCGTTAGAATCCTTTTTTAAATATTTGTTTTGAGTTTAACGTTTTACGGTGCAGAATAAGGATGATAGGAAGGAAAATAACAAAGAAGAGAAGCTTTAGAGATGCGGTATTACAAAGAAATGTTGAAAATTTGGTGAAATGATACGCTACTAAATGACCGAGTTTGTAGGCGCATCGGAGAAGACAGAAATTTGTCCTTATAAAAGTAAGGACAAGGCTGTGGTGCACATATTAAGTTAACAGAGGTTTAGTTTCAGAAAGAAATGTCGAAAGAAAAACAAAAGAGAGTTTAAAGGAAGAAAAAGATTAGAATACACAAAACAGACAACTAAAGATGTAGGGTGTAAGAGGTATTTTGAGGCCAAGAAATCGGTAAGGGGTAGAAAAGAACGGAGTTGTGTATGAAGCAGTCAAACGACTGAACAACTAAATAAAACTGAATATTTTATTTGTTTTAGTATTACGACCACAAATATGTTACACACATATGTTAAAGAGAAAGATGTGAGCTAAAATATTAGGTAATAAATGCCAGACCCAACAGAATCGAGACTAAAACAAGATAATCTAAAAGCCACCTGGTACAAATACGCTTTTTGGATTGTACCTTTATTATGGAATACGATACAACAAAGAACAAACACTACGTTGCATCGTATAGGACTCTGTTTTTCAGTTAAATATAATCAATAAAGATAAATTTCCCTCACTTAAGTTATATTTTGAACAGAATTAATTTTAGAGCACGAATTTGTTATCTTTATTTATTATTGAAATAACTTTTATTATTAATCTTTTTTTTTCGTTCTGATTACTACGGGTCACACGTTTGCGTAGTTTTGACTAGTTTTCCCAAAAGGAATTCATTCTTTTGCTCCGTTGTTGTTGCCTTTCTTCCACCCATCTATTAAGGTTTATACCCTTCTTTTTCTTTCTCTCTAGAAACTTAGATTCTCAATTTATCTGTCTTTGCACAGATCCTTAAAAACGTTTAATGTTTTTAGATCTGTTTCTATTTCTTTAAATCGATTAGTCTTCATGACTCTGCTGCTTTTGTAGAAATTAAATAATTGGTTTGTCAATCGTAGGTTGTTCATTCTGCATAAATGTCCATAAAACTGTAATCTTCTTTTCCGGATTAAGTTTCCTATTTTTTCTGTGTATTTGTAAATTTCTTTTTCACTTTTCAATTTGTAAATTCTATCTTCGTATTTTGGTCCATACATTTTTCTTAATATTCTTTTTGCTATTTTTGTTGTGAAAAACTGCAGACATTCTGACCCATACAGTGCTTCTGATAGGAATACAGATTTATAGTGCCTCAATTTATATGACAAGGATTTTTACAAATCACATTATTTAAATAAATATTGTTAAACTTTATCTAGGTTTGTTTATTTATTTCGTTTGTAATACTTGAATTTTTATAATTAAAAAAAGATAAATTATTGCCTTTCATTTCAAAAGAAATCCAAACATATTTATTTATTTCATAAACCGTTAATGTAACCACCTTTTTTCTGAGTTATCCGTCAGGTTTGATGCCATTATCTATTTTTTTTTCTATTTATACTAATCTTTCAACACCAACATATTTATTAAATTTAACGACCTCAATAATATGTTTTATAAATTCCAATTTTTGGCTTCCTTATTTCATATTCCCACGCATAAGCTTTGAGCTTAAAGTTCGAAGCTTTGCGGTGAATTAATCAAACAAAAAAAGAAACAATAATAATAAAGAGCTACGTTTAAGTTATATCTTGAAAAAGTTTTTTGTAATTCTTAAATCTATATCTGATACCAGTAGATTTTTTATTGAACGGAAGCTCTCCTTGCTTGAGCCAATCTGCTTTTGATATCTGTTACACTTCGTTCATCTTTTGCTTAAAAAAATATCCCTTTACTCATATCTTATGTTCCTCTATCTTAATATGTAATTTTTCATTATCCTTCTTTACGTCACATATATCTTATAATTCAATTTAAATTAAACACTTTTAGAATGTGTAAAAATTTTTTTTTTCTTAGTGTTTTTCGATTTTGGATAAATCTGATAAATTATTTATGTTTACTACTTGCTTTCCGTAGTTTTGTTCACTATGTCATCTGATAAAAGATAAATAATAAATGCCGTATAACTCTTCTTTCACTATTTTCAACGATTTTTCTTTCTTATAATGTACTCAAACATATTATTTAGAAAAAAACACAAGGAAATATTTGGAGTAATTGTATTCATAAGACTAAAAACCCGTTATTTAATATATTTATAAAAAAAAATATTGGTTTTTCCAGTTATAAAATTTAGGGTGGGTTGGAAAGATTATTTTTTTTATGTGTTTTCTCCATTTTAGCCATACTCTCCTATTCTTTCTAAGGTTACTCTTTTCCTTTCTTCTGAAACTTTCGTCCCTCTTTTGGATTTTGATTTTCTTGAAATCTTTAATTTTTATTTATTATTATTTCTGTGAGATAGATTTTATTTTCAGCTATTTCATCCGTGATATTTAATTAAGTCTTCTTCGATTTGTTTTAACCAATTGCTCTTAGTTTTTCTATTTTTTTGAAGAAGTCAAATATTTGTTTTATAAGTACGTTAATGTTCATTCTAAAGATACGATTGTGGAATCTGATCTTTTCTTCTTATAGTATCTGTGAGTTTTTCGTTTTTAAATGCAGATTTTTATTATGGATTAATTTTATCTCATTTTTTTAAAGTTTTGAGTCTAATATTTTCGTTATTATTTTACTTACTGTTATCCATTCTAAGTTATCTACAATTCCTTTATCGCTTAGTGTTAGGGTTTTAGCTACCTATAGGACTTCTGGTTTTTTACTATTTTATAGCGATTAATCTTTGAGTTCTGTGATAGTGACTTCTTGTTTATGTGTTTTAGGTTAACTGAAATGCTAGTTCCATTTTTTATATTTTAGATTCTATTGTTTCCTTTTCTAATACGTTCCAGCTGATCCATTCATATAGATATTTAGAGCGTTCTAATCCTTCGATTTTCTGATCATTAATTTCAAAGTTTTCAGATGAGTTTTGAATAGTATTTTAATATTTTCTAAAGAAATTTTAAATTATATCTAGGCCGACCGTTTTTTTGTAATTTCTGTTTTTTTTTCCATTTTCTGCTTCGGACCAATCTTTAGCTATAAGAGCAATATCATCTGCAAATTGTAGGCAGTTACATTTTAGCTCGTTTGTCCCTATTTTAATCCCATAATTTTCTAATTAAATTCATTATTATAAAAAAAGAAACAAGATCTAGGACATGTTTATTGATCCATTACGTGTTATAAAACTAATCTAGGACTATAAAATTTTTATAAGAACTAATTAATTAATATTTATTTATTTACAATAAAATATTCTTTCATCATTTAAACCACATGTCCTTCATAAGATTCATATATCTAAATTTCACGCGTAACCACTTGATTTTAATAATGGCTGGACAAGAAATCAAAACATGGTAAATGAAACATATAGAGCTGTATTATATGTAATGTATTATAACACGTATCACACGTGTTATATATATATATACGTATAAAGTAAATATTTAGTAATGTGTAAATAAACACTGAGCAGACTCGGTTATTACATACTGAGATTTGATGGAAAACAGAACTCGCTGCGTCTTGGCTATGCCGGTCACAACGGCTGGTCATTTATGAAAACATAAATTAAAGTAGGAGTGGATGTAGTTCGTTCAAGGGTCAAATAACAAGACTACGGTAGTATTGTATTATGCAGTGGAGTACCAGCCAGAGGGCTGGATACAGTACCGTAACACAGTGAGGAGAATTGCACTGTGGTAGTAGTAGATAGAGAGAGGTTTCCTCTCAACATTACTACTGCTGTGGGATATTATAAAAGTAAAACTGAGTTCAAAACAGTTGGATAAAGTAATACCCCATGTAGTACGTAATAGACAATGGTATCATCCACTCACTAATGGAGTAGGTCATTGATTTTTTTTTAAGTGTAAAAATAGAAAAACGCTAAAAATATTTACAAATAAAAATAATTAAAAAAAATATATAAAAATTAAAAACACGACTGCCAAAAAATAAAAAATAAAAATTAAAAAAAAAATAAATTGAACTAAAAAAAAAGAAAACTAGGTATGGAAATAAAGGATCAATAAAAAAAAAATATATATATATATATACACGTTTTAGGTTTACGTAAATCTAAAATTATAAATCTAGATTTACGTTTTAGGTTTATTGCTTGTTTCTATTTTTATTAATCAGAATTTTCAGTTGGCTGAAAAATAAGAACGGTATATTATTTAACATATGATTTATTAGTTTTGGTTTAGTTATACTTGAAGAAGCTTCGGATAGGAAGTGAAACGTTTAATTATTGTTTTGTATCTGTATGTATTTTTTGTAATTTATTAATATTAAATGGTTGTTAACCTTAAGAATTTTAACATAAAATATTTATTATATATATATATATATATATATATATATATATATATATATATATATATATATATATATATGACACTCCCGGTAACGTATTCCAACGCTGGATCTTACATCTAATTCGGTTTGGCCGGTGTGAGCTGCTACTGTGGAACAAACATACATATATGTACCCAAAATACATTACACTCCTTTTTTGACTGTCCTGTAAATATTTATATTTAAAATCCAGTATTAGATAAATACTTTGATTTTAAAATTTTTCCTACAAATTTTTTCATTAATAGAACTGAAGAATTAGAGTACTAAAAAAAACCCTAAAATACTAAAAAGATAAAATGGTTTTAAAGGATATTAGTTGTCATAAATCTTGGAAAATGTTTTCCCTCCGAATCAAAAGGCCATCTAGTTTTATGTTTTAAATAACTGTTTTGTCAGCGGTTTTTGAGCGTTTTCTAGGTTACGAATTTAGCTCAATATTTGCCGCAGTTCTTTCTTAATATTTACTGTTTATTTGTTATTATTGATTCCAGTTAGAATTCCTTTAGTATTTTTGCCACTTTTTATTAGGGTTAATTTTAAAGGAGGAAGAATTGGTAAACCAATTAATTTAACGAGGAAAAATTTTGTTTATTTTCAGATATTACTGATTTTACGCTAATTCGAATGCTTAATCACCGGTTGGGTGGGTTCCACGTCTTAGATAAATAAAATAAATCTTTTATTCTGGTCGATAAATCGTAATAAAATCACTTCAATGTCGAATAAACTATAATTAAAAAAGCAAATTATAAGATAACAAATTCATATGATTAGAGTTTATATTTTAATTTTTTAAATAGATATGTGCGCGTATGAAATATGTACACATATGTATCCGAACTCATTAAACAAAAAAAAATACTAAAATGTAATTTACATTCAGAAGGCGCTGGTGAAAATTATTTTGAGCATATATTTATCTACTCGTTGTATAGGATTCACTAAGCATTTATTTTGCTTGTGATATTCCAGATTGCTTAGCTTAGTTGTTTGAAAAATTAAAAATAATTATTTAAAATATTTATTTTATAAAAAATATTCTAGATTTGTTTATTTATAAGTATAAAATTACAGCAAAAAAAATTATTTACTTTTATTTTAACTGGGGGCAATAAATGAGTAAATATTTAATATATTTTTAAATAATTTTCTGATCTTTCATATTCTGTTTTTTTAATAATGTAATAGTAATTAGTGTCATTTAAATAGGATTAAAAACGGGATTACCATTGGCCAGTTATGGGTGACATGTGAGCTTGTGCTTCAGCTAACTCCAGCTTATTTTCCTGGTTAGGATCCCAGTATCTTTTTTCTCAGACTACAAAAATAATAAAAATGAAATACTATGAAATAATTTATGAATGATAGCAATAATGTAGCAATGTCTATGGACTACCGTAACTTTTTTAATAATATTTCTTTCTTTATAATTTTTTTTTAATTTTTTTATACAGAATCTTATTTAAATAAATAAATTAATTAAATATATATATTTGTCGTATTCTTCATCATTCCTTTTTATTGTGTGTTAATCGTTTTAACTTTGAGATATTTACTTTATCCTTATTTTCTCCACATTTTCCAATTTTTTATTTCTTTTCATCTGTTATATGTTTTAAGACCTCTTCATTTCGAATTTAATCGATCCATCTAATTTTCAGCATTCTTCATTAAAACTACATTTTCTTTTAAGTGACCTCGATTCTTTTCCTTTCCGGTTTTTTCTATTCTGTTTTATATGTTTCGCTACGATGAAGTGTTTCACATGTAAAATTTTCCAGAATTTCTTTCTAACTCTTAACTGTGTATTTGATGCTAGAAAACTTCTTTAATGGATAAATTCCCTCCTGGCTTGTGCTAATCTGGTTTTGATGTCTCCATTACTTCTTTTAACCTTTGTAATTTTACTACCTAAATAAAACGATTTTCCCACTTTTGGTAAACGGTCTCCCCAATCTTTATATTTAATTCTTCAAATTACCTTCTTTCTGTCATATCTCATTAACTTTATTTTGCTTTTATTGATTTTCAAAGTGAATTCCTCTCTTAGCAAAAATCCACGCCATTCAGTGTACCTTCTAATTCCTTTTTAACAAAAAAAACAAAAAACAATGTCATAAACGAATTTTTTATTTAAATTACCAACATTATCTGAATATTATATCAGTTACCAAATCGACTTACATGCTACTGATTTTTGTATAAATTCGGTAGAGTCTCTGCTTTTATTATCAGGAAGGGTCTGAGTTCGTAACCCGGTCAGGGTTTGCGTTATTCTCACGCTAAAAAAATTAACCCATCATGTAAAATAATTAAGGGTAACTACGGGTATAACGGAGCACGAGCTTATAATTACTTTAGGGAATAACAAATAATCTTCAGCTTATCTCCGTACTGCCAGAAATTTTGTTTTATTTATTGTTTGCCCATTGGGCAATATTTCAAGCTGCGATAGCCAGATAGGTTTTGAAAATCTCTTTATTTTTTGACGTGATACCAAAACGAAACCAATATCCTGACAAATCATCGGGAACAAATAATCTTTCTTTGTTTGTATTTCAGCGCTCATTCGTTGGCTCTGGTTGTAGGAAAATATTTTTTATTGTGTTTTTCGTAAAACAAATCCATTTACTGAAAGCTGTTTTATATAAATCATACATTTTGTATGTGTATTTAAATTACTTGAGAGATGTGTGTAATTTTGGAGGAATAAATAAAATGTATTACTTTTGTTCTCTTTATTATAGAATTATATATTTTATTGTTTAGTATTACCAAATTTTTTTCATTAAATTTTTTTTCCTGTATCTTAAATAGCTGCAAATTATTTTACTACAATACGTAGCGTTATATTTTATGCATTTGTTTTCATTTAATTTTTTTATCACAAAATTTAAATATACTGAATTATGCCTACTTCTTCTCTCATGTTAATTTTAAACGAGAAACTTCCTTTCTTTTTTCCTGGAATGATTTCATTGTGTAATTTTGTATGCATTAGAAACAAATACGCTGATTACAACGCTTCATATTGATACGATATAAAAAATATAACTTCATCTTTTAACAGAGCATAAATTAGAATAAGAGCATACCATTTAGCATATATATGTTACCGTAAAAGACAGAAATTAGAGAATGTCAATATTCTCTGGTGAATATTGACACGTACCGAATACGTCGGTGAAAGACCGAAACATTGGCTTATTCAGACCTTTGCCGGTATATGTCGACAAACATAGATAAGGTGGGGATCGAAACGATAACTAGAAATTATTAATAATAAATTACCCAATGTCAATCTCTAAGGTAAATAGATTACGAGAAACCCTGGTAAAAATAATAAAGTTTAAATTTAAGCCAAACATAACCCACGCTTGCTAACTTCCTGTAATTAACGTTAAATATACAAATTATAAATGTTATTTTACAACAATGGAGGTGATTAATAAATAAAATTCACCGCATTCAGCATGCACTGATAGTGAAAAGTGCATAAAAATATTTTTATAAAAAAAAATCGAGCAAAGGGTAAAACATCTGACCATTTATTTGTATCGTTATCATTCATCCTTGCAGTTGAATCCTGATTGACTCTTTCAATATATAAAATGCTGAAAATTTGATCAAATCTTTTTATAAATGCGATGAATTTTATTAATCGCCTTCAATGTTGGAAAATAACATTTATAATTTGTATATTTAACGTTAATTAGACGAGGTTAACGAGCGAAGCGAGCGTAGGTTATGTTTGGCTTAAATATACCGTCTTCTTTTACGAGGGTTTCTCATAATCTATTTACTTTGTATTGGATAATTTTTTTTAAATTTCTAGTTATCGTTTCGACTCCCACCAGAACTTACGAATTTGCTAGATATTGGTCTTTCACGGCAACATATATATATTAAATGTTCAAAGTTCCTAAAGGATAAATGGGGTTTTAAAAACTTTTATACACCTACATCGTGGTTAAGAAATCGGAAATTTAAAATTTAACAATTTTAATTTAGGTAAACAACCCAAAGGTACAGCTATAAACGTAATTAAATTTGTTTTATACAAATAAGGAATATGTAGTTATAAGTATACACTATTAATTTACAAAGTAGATCAAATTTATATTTCATTGAAAGGTTTATATAGACCTTTCAATGAAATAATTACTTCGAATTTTTACTTTACTGGCATATGTCAGTAAAGTAAAAATTACTAAGTTTTGTTTTGGCAATTTATTAAATTATTTTGCTTGATAGGCACTATCATTCTTTTAAAAAATTTCAAAACTGTATTTCTCAAAAATGGTTGTAGTATTTTATATTAATTTTTATGCAAAATGATATTAATTACTGTATTTTTGGTGAAAAAAATTCATCTTCATCAACTGCTTCTTCATCTTCATCTTCATTAACATCTTTTCAGGGCGTTTTATTTTCAAAAAATAATTTTTTGTGATTAATTCACCGCGTAACCTAGAAGTTAACACGTGGAAACACAACAAAAATAATTTGTAGAGTATGAAAAATGTAAAACGGGATCGGAACAAGAAGTCTTTTTTTTGGTTCATTTTTTAATATAATTTCCTGCTTGCATATATTGATATTTTTTATTCGTAAAACTTTTATATAACCCTAAGGTAAATTGCTGAAACAGCAGTGTGAATCAAGCTAATAAAAATCATATTCCTGATTCTAATGTTGTAACTATTTTTAGGATTTTAAAATAATTAAAAAATATTCACAACTTACTTTCAAATTAAGGGAGTCCGACAAGGATGTTCCCTATCTCCGTTACTTTTTAATCTTTACATGGAACTAGCAGTTAATGATGTTAAAGAACAATTTAGATTCGGAGTAACAGTACAAGGTGAAAAGATAAAGATGCTACGATTTGCTGATGATATAGTAATTCTAGCCGAGAGTAAAAAGGATTTAGAAGAAACAATGAACGGCATAGATGAAGTCCTACGCAAGAACTATCGCATGAAAATAAACAAGAACAAAACAAAAGTAATGAAATGTAGTAGAAATAACAAAGATGGACCACTGAATGTGAAAATAGGAGGAGAAAAGATTATGGAGGTAGAAGAATTTTGTTATTTGGGAAGTAAAATTACTAAAGATGGACGAAGCAGGAGCGATATAAAATGCCGAATAGCACAAGCTAAACGAGCCTTCAGTAAGAAATATAATTTGTTTACATCAAAAATTAATTTAAATCTCAGGAAAAGATTTTTGAAAGTGTATGTTTGGAGTGTCGCTTTATATGGAAGTGAAACTTGGACGATCGGAGTATCTGAGAAGAAAAGATTAGAAGCTTTTGAAATGTGGTGCTATAGGAGAATGTTAAAAATCAGATGGGTGGATAAAGTGACAAATGAAGAGGTATTGCGGCAAATAGATGAAGAAAGAAGCATTTGGAAAAATATAGTTAAAAGAAGAGACAGACTTATAGGCCACATACTAAGGCATCCTGGAATAGTCGCTTTAATATTGGAAGGACAGGTAGAAGGGAAAAATTGTGTAGGCAGGCCACGTTTGGAGTATGTAAAACAAATTGTTGGGGATGTAGGATGTAGAGGGTATACTGAAATGAAACGACTAGCACTAGATAGGGAATCTTGGAGAGCTGCATCAAACCAGTCAGATGACTGAAGACAAAAAAAAAAAAAAAAAAAAAACTTTCAAATTATGTAGACAATTGCTCTTCCAGAGGATCTTTGAGAGATAATTATATAGCCACTTTTGTGCCGCGTTACCATTATCATAATTATCATCGCTATTATTGGCGTCTGACTTGAAAAGTTAAGGAAACGCTTAAGTAAGTTATAGAATAAAATATTTCATCTACGTTTTATGTTTTTTACCTATACGAAAACAACATAAAAAAGATAAACTACGAGGTAGATCGAACGTAGAGTTTAAGAATTTCCTAACTCCTTTTTTAAGGAAGCGTCATTAATAACAGCACCACCGGAAACTCTATTAAAAAGAATTTGTTCAAAAGGTTTCTGTGAAAAAACAATTTCCGTGTAATTTGAAAGTTAGTCGTTCAACTTTAATATATTTAAACAGTCTTGTTTTTCAAAAGTTATTTTAATACTTGACTTGAATCTAGTATTTAAGTTAATGCTTTGAGTGCGTACCTCAAAATATTCAATGAAAATATTTTAATTAATGAAAATTAACTAATCGATCCTTCCACTTGTGCTACTGAGTTTGATAGTTATACTTAAGCTCACTGAAATGAAAACCACAAGAAAGGTTGAGTATGAATTGTGAGGATATTTCAAAAACAGAATTTTTACATTATTTATTAGTGTGTTACATTAAAACATACTTACTGAATTTTACAATAGTTAAACATTTGACATCCAAAAACCAATAAAAAATGTCCTGCCATTATAGAAATCTTAAGTACTGTTTCTAGGTTTAAATTCAAAAATTTCAAATGTAAATTTCTCAAGAACGGTTTGTTTGTTAGTGATAAGACTGGAATAATTGTACAATTATGTAGGGAACTGTACTTGCACGTTAATATATTTATTACCAGTAACAAATTTTTAAAAATTAATTATTTTGTTTTATCATCATAATCAATTTGAAGAATTAGTGTAAAATAAAACTATATTTTTTTAAGACCAGCTCTTTATTAGAAAATTTATTATCGTCAATGCGAGCATCTTTTATCATGCAGCACACAACCATCATGTCGAACTAACACATAGAAGAGTTTGTCCCGTACTTTAACCAGCATGTCTGAAGTAATGGAAGCGACAGCTGTTTCAATACTGTGCCTCAAACACGCTGCCTAGAACAGCAGCGGGTAGGAAGCGAAGGCACGTACACAAGATCCTTTATAAACCTGCAAAGAACAAAATCACATGGGATCAGATCGGGTGAGCTTGCAGGCCACGCAAATAAGCTCTGTCATCGGGTACATCGCGACCGATCCAGCGATTGAAGAAAACGTCAATCAACTGATCTCGTACAGAGTTATGTCAGAGAAGATGCGCATTATCTTGTTGCCGAATAAAATTTTCTGATCCTTCTTGCAGTTGAGGAAATAGCAGCATATGCAAATAAGCAAATCCTGCTACGCTTGTTTCAACCAAAAAGAACAACCCGTAAACTTGCAGTCTGGATATTGTACAAAAAATATTTAATTTTTGGGGAGTCCCTTTCGTATCTTTAGAGTTGAGGGGGATTTTCTGATCCCAGATACGGACATTATTTGTTAACTTTTCCACTAAGTTGAAATTTTGATTCGCTAAACACGATCAAGGAAGTCGTCATCTTCATGCGATATTTATTACACATTTAACATGGGTATTTTACTACAAACCTAAAAAAAACTTGTTTTTCGACACCAAATTTTGTGTTTTACGTCGTATATTTTGACCTCCTCAAGTTATTGTTCTGGAACCTGTTTTATCTTATTTCTCAGCTCAAATTACATAAGATATCGCAACTTTACTCGTTTATTTGGGTCCCAAAAGTTACAGTAGGACTTCTTTTTATTAGAAAAACTGAAATCCGGGCGAAATCTTTCGCTAACCGTTACTCGAAAACAAAGCGTTTCCATATTTATGTTTATATGAACTTTTCTCATTATTTTCATCAGTAGAATATATCCTGTAAGTTCATCCGTTTCTTTGTGGGACACTGTATTATACAGAGTCATTCACGGGAACCGGATGTTTTTAAAATAATTATAAAAAATTGAATATTTACTTTAAAAAAGTTTTATTGGTACTGAAACACTTGTTAAATCAAAGCATTTGTTAATTACTCATGAACGAAAAATTATGTCCGGCATGTGATGTCCATTTTGGGCAATACATTGTTGTAGCCTTTTACGGTAACTGGCCTCAATTCTTTACAGCATGTCTACATCAATCTGGGTGACGTGATGACGAATTGCGATCTTTAGGTCCTCCAATGTACGCGGTTTATTGCCGTACACACGCCATTTCAGAAACCCCCATAGAAAAAAATAACAACTAATCAAGTCGGGGGACCAAGGGGGCCAAGGAATGTCGCCGAATCTGGAAACGATCCGTCCCGGAAACAAGTTACGCCCTCGCTTTGTGCGCTGTAGCTCCATCCTGCTGGAATAACACATTTTGAAAATTGATTCCCCGGTTTCGTAACTCAGGGATGAAAAACGTATTCAACATCGCAATGTAACGATCAGCTGTTACAGTTACGGCAGCGTCATTTTCTTCAAAAAAATATGGTCCAATAACACCGACCTTTCCTATTGCACACCAGACAGTCACCTTTGGGCTATGAAGTGGTCTCTCGTGAAACTGATGTGGGTTTCTTTCTGCCCAATACCGGCAATTCTGTTTATTGACGAAGCCATTCAGATGAAAATGGGCTTCGTCACTCATTAACAATAACAAATTTTCATTTTCTTCAAAAATGGTAAGCATTTGTCGATAAAATTGTAATCGCTGCGTGAAATCTTGCTCGTTTAACTGCTCCACGACGGCTATCTTGTAAGGATGGAAATGTAAGACTGTATGCAGAATTCGTCTTACCATACTTGTGCTCATTTGAAGCGCTGCTGAATGCCTCTGAATAGAGCGGCGTGGGCTTCTGACAATGGCTTCCCTTACTCGTTCGATGTTCTCCAGAGTGCTAGCAGTTCGTCGGGGACCCGGTTTTTTCTTCAATATTGAACCGCTTGTTCGAAGGTTGTTTACCCATCACAAAATTGTGTTACGTGAGGGACACTTGCATTACGATGGATATTAAACTGACATCGGAAATCTCGGTGAACAGCAGTTACGGATTCGTAATTTCGCACAAAACTGTCATACGCGTACAGGCGTTGGTCTAGCGTCCACGGCTCCATCTCAACGACTAAAATGTAAATGCTATGAACAAAGGAAACGTCAGACACCAGCCATGTGCCCCTCCCACCACGAACGCCCTAGTACAAGAATAATATGCAAAAGGTAAAATTTGATTTAGTACTACTACATTTAAATTTAGGTTCTCAACTAGTGACGTCATATTGTATTTATATATATATATATATATATATATATTTATATATAACATCATTATTCTAAGTTTCATGTAAATAATGGTGAGAGAGACGTTTGATTTCATTAAGTGCATTCATGAAATCAAAAATAATCAGTAACCACTCACACATCTTCCGAAATAATAATAAATTTCCCTCACTTCTACGTAGAATATTCTCTTCCGAAGTAAAACGAGCTTTGTTATTGAATGTGGATAGCATCTTATACGTTCCAGATCCGTTATTTCTCTATAATATGAAATCTATTTCTACTCGACATAAATTCATTACTTGTAAAATGAAATCTCGTCATGACCTTTATGTATTACACCGAACTTTTAAAAAGTAGGCGGAAAATGTTTTTTTGAAATTTCTCTAGCAATTCCTCGGAGCTCTAAATTTAATCTCTTATTTACTTTACAATTACTACTAAATAGTACAGACATAATTGAAACCTAACAAAATTACAATTAGTAATTTAACTGAATATGGCAAAATTTATAACCACATTCTAAATATATTTGTCATACTAGAAAAAAAACCTGCTAGCACTAACAAAAGCCGACGTTATTATTATTAGTTTATTGGATTATATACAGAGTGTCCCATATAAAACGCAACCCAACCTTACATTGGTAGGTATTGAAATAATAAAAAGGCATGTGTAAATGTAAATGTAATTTTTATTATTACCATCCATTACCTTACATTTAGAGTAAATGTTGGAAGTGGCCGCCATCTTCTTGAATACAAGCTTCAATTCTTTTTACAGCGTTTCTTGCAACTTTTTTCAAAGTTTGTGGCTGGATATTTAATACAGCTTGTTCAATATTGACTTTCAATTTTTCAAGTGTTCGTGGTTTGTTGCCGTAGGCTTTTTCTTTGAGGTAACCCCATAGAAAAAAAAAATGTATAATTTAAAAAATTAAGTAGATAAAAAATAAATAAATTTAACAATTCGGTTTGATAAGAGAAAATGTTTAATTCTAAAACATATATAAATTTATTTATAATATGAAATTTTCAGAAATTAATAAAAAAGTGACAAATGAAGAGGTGTTGCGGCAAATCGATGAAGAAAGAAGCATTTTGAAAGATATAGTTAAAAGAAGAGACAGACTTATAGGCCACATATTAAGGCATCTGGAATAGTCGGTTTGATATTGGAGGGGCAGGTAGATGGGAAGAATTGCGTAGGCAGGCAACGTTTGGAATATGTAAAAAAAATCGTTAGTGATGAAGGATGTACGGGGTATACCGAAATGAAATGACTGGCACTAGATAGGGAATCTTGGAGAGCTGCATCAAACCAGTCAAATGACTAAAGACAAAAAAAATGCACTTGTCTATTTGATTAGTACAGAATAGGCATGACTGTACTCATCTGCCAGATAAACAAGCATTATAACATTCAGCAAATGTACATTAGAAAAATAATTAAATAGAATAACCAAAAAATATAGCGGGCAATAAAAAGAGATATAAACATCAATAGAGAAATGTTTAATTCTACTTCTTCTCCAGTGCCTCTAGGTAAGACCTGTCTTTCCATTTCATTATAAAGTAAACATACGGATAACCCAGTTTATAATTATTTATTACAAATAATAAAATTTAATTCCGCAACTATACTTCCGATAGGCAATATAATATAAATTACAAACAAAATTCTGTAACTTTTAGGATTTTAAAAGTTTAATTTAGAATAAAGTTTAAAGTAAAATTATTATTTCTAATAATATTTTTAGGTTGTATGTTATTCTAATAAATTGAGTCACAAGATTATTAGCTAAAGACAATCCAGTAGTTAAAAAAACTAAAAACTTTTTCCAAATTTAATATCGTTATTGTTTTATAAATAGCGATACATGACAATATTTGTCATTTAAAAAAATTTACGATTTTTTTTATTCAAATAAATCGGAACTTAAGTTTTTTTAAGCTTATACGTAATATATTAGGCGACTATAGGCTAATTTGTTCCAGATTTTCTTTTACAAAAGAGATTCTATTCAATGATGCTTTCTTTGAAGTAATGATTTTCACTTTATAGTAAGCCTCTGCGGTAAACAGAATGAGGTTGTCGTATGTTTGGCTGCATTTCAATAAATTTTGGCAAAGTTATGAGTAAAAATGTATTAAACTTAGTGAAGAACGGAACAGAATATAATTTCAATTCAAGACTGGAATTCAAGACTTGGTTATTCATGAGAATAACCAACATTCGATTTTTTTTTTTGGAAGAAATTTTGACTCTGTCAGGTCGCCTAAAATCATTTCATTATGTTTTTTTATAGATAAAATCATGAAAAATGCATTTCTAATTACATCTTGGTGGATAAAGCCTAATAATTGATAGGAATATATTATGGAAAATATAGGAAAAAATCGGCGGGGCTGTATCGGAGCCACGGCCGCAAACTTTTAGAACGTATTCTACGTCACATATGGTGTAGGGTTGATAATGTGCTGTAGAATAAGGTGAACGATGACAAATTTAGTTTTAAACAGTACAACATCTATTGTTTATATCATCACACAAGTTAGACAGGTGGTTCAAGCAAGACTCTATTTACAACGGATTTATGGCACGAGAAGTAGCTGAAATAAGGCAAGAGATAGACACTCTGACGTCGGCTTGGTCATTTATTGGTTTTTGGATTTATTAATCTGTTTCACTCTCCCGTAGACGTTTGCAATATTTTTGAACATGTTTAACACCCATATACTGCGACATTTCGTTTAAATAGATAATTTTTACCACTTTAATTACGATTATTCGACCTATTTTAACAATAATATCGCTATTTGGGTACACTACATAGACACTATTTGATGAGGCAATTTTAACGACACCTTAGTCACATTTTTTCACATCGAAATCTAGAGATATACTAATTTAAGTGCGCACCGAGCGGCGCAAAACGAGCCTACTTCCCCCTTCCACTCAGCTTGCTGGGTGATGCAATAGTGTACTCAGGCTGCGTAATTTATAACCTTTGTTTCTTCATTAATCAAATGGTTAATCGTATAATCGTGGATTTTTTGTCATTTAGAAAATATTGCAATTTCAATCGTTACATGAAAACGTAACGCTTGATTTTCTGGTCGGGAGTCTATTGCTGGCCTAAAATGTAAGACGTACTCTTCTGGTGTTAAAAAATAATTTAATTTAAAATACTACGTGGTGACGAAAATAGAAGAGTTATAACTTCATGTGAGTGGTAACTAAACTTCGATAATATTACAGTCTAGCAAGAAGAAATAATTGAAAACAAGAGATTCTTAACAAACTGAATCGCCTTCTTCGAATTAGATGCCAGTAACCGGCGTGGGAGGCTCCCATTTCCGCGAATCAGTTAAAACAGTAAGGGCTACGCAATAGATTGAGAAGGAAGATTCTGAAGAAATCCTTAGCGAAGCCAAAAGTTAAAAATCGCTCATAGAACTACGCACTAGGATATGCTCATCTGTAGCATCCTGAACTTAGACTTAGTTAATAAACGAGGTATAAGTACAGTGATTGAGGTTCTTGTAGATAGCCTGCTCCAGTAAAGCTCTACTGATCTAGGAAAGGAAGGGATGAATTACCAGAAATGGGGTCTTTTTCCTATGATTGTCAGACCCCCCCCGGGACAAAAATCTTTGTCAAGATTATTATGTATATATAATTCTTTTATGATTGGATTCAGTTATTTTAATATTAATGATATTTTAAACACTAAAAATTCAAATACTATAATCCTGACTCATGCTGAGTTTTAAAGTAATGGTTTTTATTACATTTTTCTATAAAAAAAAACTGATAGCCGAATGTATCCGTCATTACCTCTTGAAAATAAAGACCAATGCTAAATAAAATCTCAAAAATATTTCTTGAAAACTAATTAAAAATTTATATTTATAAAATGGATGATTTTTTGGGCTATAAGATAACTTATTTAAGAAAAACGTTTTGTAATTCTTCTCGATTCCATTTTGGTTCTTTATCTAAATTGAATCTATATATAATTTAAATTAAATTTAAAAGAAGAGTTTTTGTTCCAAAAGAGATTAAAGAATCTACAAATATCCGCTATCTGTTGTAAGTGTACGGATGTATCGCTTCTTTGAGAAGGATTAACTCGTAATTTTAAATTCTAAAATTCCATCAGTCATTTATTTGAAGTCGGACATCAGAATTATTAAAATTATAGGAAGACTATATAAGTAAATAAACACAGACAATTTAAAAAAAAATAGCTATATTTTTATTAAAACGAACCCGTACATATATAAAATGATATAACAGTAAATATTAGTTGTTGCACCTTTCCGTGCTAATCACTCATCAAAAGTAAGGCAAAGGAACGACAACAGATCTGAACTTCCCGTTGTGTAAATGTCAACACGGTAAAATGATGAGCCAGATAAAGTTCTACAAGGATCTTTCAAGTCGTATGATGTTTGCTTAAACCTAATATTACTATAATCATCTGCCTACAGTTGAGTACTGTCCCTTCGCCTTCAGTTTGTACCAAATTTCACTCATGTAGAGCCATCTGTTACTTTGATAGGGCACGAACTGTCTTCCTGCTACTCAAAATAATATTTACTGCTGCTCACACCCAGTATTCTCAGTTTTTAAACCAAAATCCAGCACGTAGTCGGCATGGTATGAACACCGGTCTCACTAGGACTGCTTCACTGGATGCATCGACCGCATCCAGTGGAGTTTTGCTACGTAGAATGGAATTTTATCGGATGCACTACAGAGATTTATCGGTTGCTTACAGATTAGCAACCTGTAGATCCTGACCCGCCAACTCTGCAACTCTGAGAGTCACTACAGTCTAGAAACCCAGGTATGCTTTCTGGAGGAATACTAAGCAGAAAACCTTGACCTATATCACCAATAATAATAATAATAATAATAATAATAATACTGATTTATTTTAATGAATTAATCAGAAGGGTTGAGCTGCGTTTCGTTTAAAACTTATTAAAACGTGTTTTATATTTGAAACTCATGCCGAGTTCTGACGCGTTTTTCATAGAAGCTTTTGTAAAAACCCATAAGAATTCTTAAAACTTTCGCAGATACTGTGAGTAGATATAGTGATCTATTTAGTGTTGGTGGAATAATTTTAAAAGACACTGCTCTACATTTATCGACATAATTTTATTTTATACGTTGGGTTGAAAAGGTGTTGAAATAGTGTGACGCGATTCATGAATGTTCTCTTCAACTTTTCAAATCGTCTTATCAGCACATATAATTCTAAAGTAATTAATTGAAAAGTTTTCAGGACGGATAAAGTAATTAGTAAGTCATTTAATGTATAGTTCTGCTTACTTATAATTTATAACGTAGTCGTGTTATTATTTCTTAATAACCAGAATTCATTAATCATATTCTTTTGTATACTTTTACTGACTTAATATTCATACCAACAAAATGAAGAGCCAATAGATCGAATTAGCTAAATTATTTGCATATATTTATACGGTTACATAAACAAACAAAAAAAATAATCTGATTTAACTGAAACTGCCCGCATCTGAAGTAGCCAAGCCAATGGATATTGAATTACTGTTCGGCCGTGGTCATTAAATTTTGATTAAATACGATACTGTCATGTGTATTATACGATTGTAATTTACGGGACGCATATTACATAAAAATTTTGTTAATTTATATTATAATATTACTGATTGGATTTACTTTTGAAAACGGATGCAAATGTAATAACTCATTTTCTAAATTTGTTGAATGTTGTTATTGAAAGTCCATTCGTAGCTTTGATCCGATCTTTTGATCGGTAATGTTACAGTTTGCGATTATAAAGTTATCCATTTTTTGGCAATTCCAACAAAAAATGTTTCCGTTGTCAATGTTTAATAACTTACCGAATCATATAAAAGTCGTCTAATCGGTTTATTAAATTTAAAGATTTTCATATTACTAAACAATATTAGTGCGCCGATGCGATTTTTTCTTTTTTTATTGGTTAAATAAAATTTATTTCATTTATAATCGTTTAATATGTACGTAATAACCAAATATCTTACAACCGCCCAAAAAAGTAGGCATTTTTATTTGTTTTTTTATTATTTGAATTCTGCTTTGTCTATCCCAGGCATATATTCGAAAGTTTTACCGAGGAATTTCTACCCGTTGCGATGTGATCTATAAGATGTATCCGGTATTTTAATTAAATATTTATTAACTAACTTAAGAAACATATTTAGTATAAGCGATAAGTCATATTTTAACTCTCTTATTGTTTCTGTGAAATTTATTGTAGTGATAAACATTATCTGTTTAGGTTGTACTTTTTATTTACATCTAAAATTCCCATACTGTATTAATGTCTTGGTATATATTTTTGTTTCTGTTAGGCAATTTATGAAATGATTGTTGTTCGTAGTGCTTTTGCGTGATATTTGTTACTGGGTTAGATGCGATTTCTGTTTACCCATTTAATATTTGATTCAGTATCTGCACCTTACGCTAGATGATAAACATATTTCCCGATGAACTTGAATCCTAATAACTCGCTTCATAACAAATGTACAATATCGATCCGAGTTTTATTCTATTCTGCGATCAGGTATTTTTTTAACCGACAAAATGTCACCTTATTACTGATATTTGCCGTCAGAAAACTAAAGAAATGTGCCCATCTTTTATTAATGTGCAATCCATTTAGAATTTATGCTCGTATGAAAAAAGGCAAAATATTCCTTCAAAAATTTTTGCCATATTACATAACACACTACCAAAAAAAAAAGATTTCTTGAGGTTTCCTTTAATGAATTATTAAGTAAAGTTTTAAAGCGAAACGATTGCTGACTATTTAGAATAGAGTAACATAAATAAAATACAATATGTTTTTTGTTAAATAAAATTTTCCTCACTAATATTATGCTTTATTTTCAGACGTGGGAAGGAAGATCAGAAGACAATAAGGAGCAGAGGCAGAAACCTACCCCTGGAGACAGTGAGTATCGCTCGACGAGCCCAGTGACTGTCGTCGACACTGCAGATACGTTTAGCAGTGCCGATGTTAGACAATCCCCAAGATCCCCGACCTCCTCACCTCCCGGTACGCCTCCCTCATGTCTGAGAAGTGATAACGGAACCACAACGACCACTGTCTCTAGCAGCAAACCGACGGAAGAGGTGGTAGACACGACTCCCTCCACCGTCGGACAGGTCTCATTGGAATCGTATTACGATCACAGTCCGGGCGAAGTGTACACGATCCCAGAAGAGGAAGACGAGGCTGGCAGTCCGACCAGTGGCGACGGCGTCACTAGTTTGCGCAAGAGACGTCTTGTCGGAGGTGAGTCCTCCGGTCAGAAGGCACATTAAAATAAAAACACTGCCACAGCCACGGTCACCGTCACTGCCACTGCAATTGCACTGCCACTGATTTATTATTAATATTATTATTTTTAATAATATCACTGAAACTAAATTATTTTACTTTACAACTAAACTTGTCGACAAATCAACTTAAAAACAGCCACGCAGCCCAAATCCATCACAATAACTTACAGTAATTACCGATGACAGTAAAAAGAATAATTAAATAAAAACATAATCGTTCAACGGAACAAAACAATATAAAAATGAAAAAAATAAACGATATGACAGTTCTTATTAGCAGGAAGTTTTTATTAACAACAAATAAAACATATCTGCTTACAGAAACGAAAACAGACATAACTATTAAACAAATACAGTTAGAACCACTATTTCTTATTATTATTACATAATTAAGTTTCATTAGGATAATAGTATAATTATAATAATAATTATGAATAATAACTATTATTAGTTTTAGTTTAAACGCAATACAGAATAAACCATATGTTAATCAAGCCAAATATAACGTACCGGCAAGGGAAATAGCAAGGGACCACTTCATTACAACCTTCCGGCCTTTGAAATTACTTATCTCCATTCATTACGACTAACATAAAGTATCAAGATTATTACGCAAAAGTTTATAAACGCGGTAGATTTATTCCATACGTTCATTTATTATCTCCACATTTGTTTACATCAATCATCTGCCTGTGCTTTCTTTCCGGCTTTCCAATAATTATGTCTCACTACAGTTCAAATTGCTTTGAAAAAAATATAATCTTCCTCTAAAAGTGCCACTCTTTTTACACGATTGCTGTAACATTCCATGTTTTAAGTTCTCTGATTATAATTAAAGGATTTAAAATAAAATCTCATTAAAAATACATCCAGGCACATAGTCCGCTGTTAATTATTTTGGGAAATGAATCCCAAACTCTAAATCGGTAGATATGAATTTATTTTATTAATAAAAACATATTTTTATGTTTAAGGAGTAAAATACGTAATAATAGCACGGTTTAACAACAGATGTATTGTCATCTCCAAAACTGTAATAAGAAAAACGATTATATTATTTGACGCAAAAATCCTTGCCTTTCAAATTAAATCTTAAAAACCGCTTTATGGAAAAAATTGATTTGTCTTCCGTATTAAAGCCTGTTTTAACGTTATTGTTGAGAATTACAATTTATTTGAAGAAAATATGTAGGGGTTACAAAATGTTACGGTTAAAATATACCTCATTTTTTACCCGTTTCCACGGTTCTGGCGTTTCAATAACCGTCGTTCTGAAATGTTCTGTAACCCTCGTTAATAGTTTATTTATATAGAAAAGTAGCATTAAATATACTCCAGAATAGAGCTTTATACGTCGTTAATTGTTCTTTTTTATGGTGGTCGGTTTCAATACGGCGGCCATATTATAAATACTTTCCTTTTTTATACTAAAAAAAAATCACGTGTTTTAACAAATTTATTACTGCATATATATTTATTGTACGTACATATTTTCATAATTTCATTTATCACAGGGATGAGAAAAGGGTTGTAAAGGAAAGAAAAATTTTCATTAAAATGGGGCCGCTGTTTTCTAACAAATAATAATAATAATGCATTAAAATATAAATTAATAATATCAAAATAAGAAAAATAGATATACAAATGAGAATTATTCTTAATCGAGCGGCACTATTTTTCATTGCACTCCTTCCTAAAAGTACAATCGCTTCACGTAAGCCTGCATACTCTGTATACAGGCTTACGTGAAAGAGCGTGCAAGAGTACACGCTCTTTTAATGTGACTTTACAGTTGCGTTTGGCTGTTCATTTTGTAAACCGACTACATTTTTCGCAATGATCGAGATCACCACCAGTTTTAATAAGAATCTCTTCTCCTTCTCTGCTTCCTTATGTAATCTAAGTGTAAAAATGTCCTATGTTTATCGAGAATCAAATTTACCATCTTTTTTTAAAAATGGTTGCCTCATTGAAAATAATGTCAGTAGCAATTAAAAGAATAATTAAATGACAGGTGATAAATATTTGCTCGTAAACAACTTAAACAGTATTTTATAAGGTATTAATGGAGTAGATGAATTTTAGAATTGCACTATCGCGAATTCAAGCAAATAAAACGAGGTATTTTTACGTTTAATTTTATATTTTTCTTTAAAAAATTTTAACTCGCAAGAAAAACACCAAAAATGTAACATGGTTTAATGCGGTATAAAACTCGTTTGTTTAATCAAGAGGTTCGTAAAATATAACTCTCCAAGAAATGCTTTTTAGAGTAGCGTAAACTTCACCGGTTTGATTTCTTTTAGGATTTTGCATATAATAAAATCTATTCTTTTTTATTTAAAATTCATTAAAAACATATAAATTTAATCACTCCATACATGTGGTTAACCTACTTGCATATTCAATATTCACATATTTAAAATATTCGCAAGATCACAGTTTCATTATTCGCATTCGATATACGAATTCAATATTCCGCATATTATTAAAATAATATGCGAAACATTGATTCAGAAATATAAGTCTCTCCCTATAAAAAGGATATAATAAAAACTGCAACTATAAAACTAATGTATATAGTGATGCTGCAAGCATTATATTGTCCATAAAGTGATTAATTTTCCCATTACAATAAAATCTGATTGAAACTAGAGACCAGAGTGTATTCATTTTTTTAGTTGACCTACTGTGCCTCTTTCCTTCACATTTTAGGCCTTACTGATTCTTGTTAGTTCAAGCAAAGTAGATGCTTTACTGTAAAACAGCTTTGTTCGTTTACTTTAGCGGCTAAACGTTTGCCCATTTGGACAAAATAACCTATTGATCTTCGATTAAATAACTGTAGTCAAATGTACTCATCCTTCTGTTTGGTACTTTAAAACTCATGTTCAATAAAACATTAATCCTTATATAATGTGTTCATACGACGCAGTATTTCGATTAAGAAATAAGCTTTTCGGTTTACGTTAATGAAAAACTTTAATTATATTAAATAGATGTTTGGTGGATATCGGTTTACAGTTTAAAAAAGCTTAACAAAGAAATTAGTCAATTTCAGCTAATAAAAATAAAAAGATCTGATATTTTTACAATTTCAAGAAATCGGAACAAGAACATTTTGAAGGTAGAATATGACTGCCAGCCAGTCCGTAGTTTTATAAGAAATTATAACTGAATTAATCAACCCCCCCTCCCGCGATTCGTACATGTTTTCATTGATGTTATTTATTTTAGTCCATTGTATGGTAACTGAAAATATCTGTTTGTTATTCTAGTTAAGGATTTTAAAAACAAGCTAGAAATATAATTTTAAATTCATAACAATCTTATATACATAAATTTACAAAAAAATTACGAGAAAAAATATGTTTTCTTATATTATGAACAGTCAACCAATTTTAAAATTTTAGTATGGTATTATTTTTTTTTTTAAAGACAGCGTAAAATTATTTATATTGACAGTTACTTTTTATTTTAAGGCTACGGATTTACAAATGAAATAATAATAAAACGTATTTGTGCCTGATGACGCTTGCGTCTTCTCTTTGCAATGCGTTGTAATAGAGTTTAGATTCTTTTATTTAAATGTGTGACATAATTATTGATTGCCCTTCTCTAGTCTCATTATCTCCCTATCCATCTTTCAGTCTTTCTCTCTCTACATTTTTCTTTTTCTTTCTCTTTTGTCTTTACTTTTTATCGTAATTTTGGTTTTTTATCTATAGGTCTACGTAGCGTATGCGAATATGCGCATGTCTTTTCTTCCACGTCTAATATTTATAGTAAATAATATACTGTATGTAGTCTAAAATAAACTTATTCATTTTTTCCGAACTCAGAAAGTATATCTATGTTATAATACTTATATATTTATGTATATAATATTAAATTTAATATATTACGAAAAATATATTTGCTATTACAGTAGTGTAAATTTTTTTTTTTTTTTAATACTCTAGACGAAAAATTTAACAAAAGCCTATTCGATTCGGTTCCGAACAGCCGCAATCGGTTGACTAACATAATAGAGCTCTAATTGATTCCCTAAAGGAAGGAGATAATGTCAAAGCGCTTATGGATATGACATATCAAGTATTAGTCTCCAGATGTTTTTGCGAACACAAACTTAGTTAGGTTATCTGTAGATGAACGACATTAATTCCGTTCGAGACCGACTGCTGTGTAACGAAAAGTTAGATAATCCCTTGATGCGTTCTGGTTATTGGTACCTATCGAAAAATCTTGATACGCTGCCAGTGTATTTGATAGAAACAGGTCGATGGGTGGCGGACCTACCCGGTCGGGATTTAAGTAAGTAAGCCTGGCGCTCTCCCGCCGGTAACGATCCACGCATGGCTGGGGCTCTAGCACTGATTGCCGGTAATATAATGTATACAACCCACGTACGACGTGAGAGCGTGAAATTGCTTCTGTCTTAACCAATATCAAAGTAAAAGCGTTGATCTCTTCTTTTCACCCCGCAGTCCTACCGTACCCGGTGACTCGATACAAATTTTACGAACCTCGTTTACATACTTACCTAAAGATCGGTAATGTATAATAAACCTTGAAATTACTTTCGAAAATATTCAACGGATTGTAAAATATTCATATTAAATATCCTTGTGTAAATATAATTTCACGAGTCTACTCCCAACTAGACATTTGCAGATAATTGTAGTTTTCAGACAAAAAACTACTGCAAAATGAATTATTGTAAATCTGTTCATCAAAGTCGCGTTTTGAAACCAAAAATGTAATTAAAAATCAGAGGTCGCGTAAATTAAAATCTTCTAACTTTTCTAAGTTATTAAAATACGAAATATTTATTTATTTGACAAAATCATACTAAATAAAAAAAAAATTATAATGAGCTCCACAATATAGATAAAATACTAAACAAATTAATTAATTTTAGAAATAAAATTTCTGTTCGGCCATTTCCACCATAAGGAAAAACGTGATCACCGGTGATAGTAGTTAAAGAATATATATTCTCGTTAGTCTGACCAGTAGTGCCGCAATATTTAATAAAAACTAATGTAAAAGAATGTAACTAACACAGTGAACAGTAAGTAAAATAGATATAAATAAAAAAATTATCAGTAATTGGAAATTATTGGATCCCATAATAATTATTTCACATCTTAAGTTGTAATTATGTAATTACTACTACCACTACTACTGTAGTAATTATTATCATTACTACATAAATTAAGAAGTTATTTCAATAGTAACTTATTAATTATTTATGTATATATGTATATATAAGTTATTATATTTCTCACAATAAAATATAATTTTATTTTCTCTATTCCATTTCAATAAATATCCCATTCACTATTCCAGTCATGCAATTTTTAATAACTCCTATTAAGTTCACTATTTTGGTACGTACAAAGGAAAATCGTCGATTTACTTCCATTAAATTTGAATTTACGTTTATAAAACTCTCTTGAAATATTTCTAAGATCATATAAATCATTTTTATAAATTTTAAAGCTTACTTTTCCCTTAAAAAGGCGTTGGAGTAAGCTCTTCACATACATTTGACAATACATTAAATTCTTTAAAACACAGTGAACTATGGTGTGTCTTTTTGGCTTTTAATTAATATTTGTATAAAAAAAAATTATGTTCATATGCCAGCATTAATATTTAAAAATAAAAAATAACATTCGGTAATTTTTTATGCAAGTTTTATTAGTACTGTTATTTATGAAAAAAAAGATATATCTTTGTCATTATTTTTCTGAAAATTGTCTCTTGCTCAGTTCAGTGAATTTAAATAAATAGTAGCGTATGCAAAAGTGGAGTCGCTCAGTCTTTTTAATGTACATAGTATGTACGTTTGTTTGATCCCGTAATATATAACTGGAAGAAAAAAATACCCAAACGAGACTTTTTTTATAATATCTTCATTTATCTCGAACAACCTTTTTTCTCATTAACTCCCTATTTCATTCTTCTTCGCTCTTTGTATTTTGGTTTCAGAATTTACACCTTTTAACGTAAATAAACAAATTTATGAGTATTTCGGGCATTTTTAATATTAATTTTTTAATACATTAGATTTACAAATGCAAAATGTAACAATAGAATTAAGAATCATTAATATTTGTTTATAAAACCGAACGATCCTAACGGTAACGCTATCCGGAATTTTTACTGTTTTGTTCGTAGTGCTGGGTTGACCTCACTACTACTACTGTCGAATGCCCAACGTACATGAAAATCCCATTTATAAAAAAAACTCGATTAAAAATTAAGTTTAATACTGATGAATTATTAACATATTATAATGAATTGCTAATCAGTAACTGTTTAATCGTTGATGTCGAACTATTTTTAATAAATTTATAATTAGTGTAAGTTGTCTTACGTGTCACAGTTTATTTCAAATATAGGTTTTACTAAAACTAGGATGGTAGCGTGAAGAATATTCTTTCGAAATTTGGAATTTTCATTAAAAATTTAAGTTAAAAGATGGAAAATTTTATTTAAATCATTAAAATTTAATTTTAAAACACAATTTACTTTACATTAATTTCCATTAAGCCTTGATATTTTTACCAAAAATATTTATCTGAAATAGTTAAAAACAATAATATAATGAAATCAAATAGATCTAAATTAGTATTTTCATAAGTATGTTAGAAAATATACTTAACAAATTATTTCTACATAGCTTTCATATGTTTTTTTTTTAACTCCATTAATAATATATATATATATATATATATATATATATATATATATATATATATACATTTAAATTATTAAAATAAAATAAAAATCTATGTTACTTATAAGTTAAAAGAGCTGAATATTAGATTAATTATCGCATTCATATTTATATATTTCTTTGTTATACATTAACCTATAAACGCTGGTTTCTTCGTGAACCGGCCCTATCGTCTGGATCAATAAAATTCTTAGAATGTTCAACGGGTTGAACGTTTATAATTATGCGAGGAATTCCAGTTACCTCTTACTATACGCATGCCATAGGTCAACGATATTATTTATTGGTTTCTTCTCGTAAATTCCAAAATCAACTCGCTACCTTGTACAACTAAACATCCTTAGTTTATTAGTAAATTTAGTAGGAGTATCTGAGTTTGAATTATAATAAAAATTATTAATTATAAAATACAAATATTTTTTACTGTTCTTACTATAATTTAGAAGTAATGATTTTATTAATAATTTTTAATAAAAACGATAAAAATAATCACTGATATAATTCCATATTTCAGGTGCTTTGTAAATAATGGAAGTGGAGTCCTTTTGTGCCAAATGTTAATGTTATTTAAAAACTAACTTACCTTTTCAATCTAGTTAGGTTTTTCTCTCTCTTACATTCTAAATATACTTTATCAGTGATAGATTCGATCATTTGATTTTTAAACCTACCAAAATAACTAAAATTTATTTACAAGAGATTGCAAATTTTTTCCGATGTACATGTCGAGTCAAATTTTTTTTAATGCAAATAAATAGGTCAGTTTTATAATTTGACCACTTCAGTGATTTTTATGGCACAATTTATAGAAATTATTAAATTTATTCCAAAATACTTCTTAATTATGTTCAGAAATAATAATAAAAATAATTTGATAATAATAATAATTCGTCACCTTTGGTATACAGGTGTATCGAAATCAAGTAACTTACAAATTACGGAATTCGTGAATGTAACATACGAGTATAGAAAATCTGGGAAAACAAAAATTTACTAAGATTACCTAATTATCAACTGGGAATTATAAAATTACTATCCAACTATTTTTATAGTAATAAAAAAAACTGCATTATTTTAATCGATTTTTTTCAAATGAAGATAAAATACAATAATATACTATAAGAAATTTGTAAAATTTAACACAATTGAAAATATCTTAAAAATAATATATGTAAATAAAAATACAACATAAATAAATACATTAATAAAAAGGAAAACCCAGATCGTAAATTTAGGTTTAGCTGTTCATTCTTTTTTTTTTTTTTTTATTAATTAGTTTTTATTTTTGTAAACATTCTATTATTTTCTTTATCGCTAAATAAATCTTTTCCTTTTATACAGCGAGTCGGTTAAATTGTCTCAACATTATTAACTTCATCGATTTGGCTTTTATTTTTCCACTCGTACCATCCCATGCATTTCGTGAGCATACCATTTACTTAGCTGTACGTTACATAATGTAACAGACAGACCTCACACTGTTGCTTTGTACTTCACTCTTTAATAAATTTTTTTAATATAAATGTATTTTGATCATAAGTGACGATTTATTTTACTTTCAAAACGTTGTACCAGACACCGTTAACGTCTTTTAGAGTCGATTCTGTTTATTCCTGGATATATTGAAAAATATTTCATTTAATTCTGAGCTTAATTAATCGTGTTCGATAAACATAGATACCTTTTATTCTGTTAAATGTTTTAATGATCTAAACTAACTTCATCGATGGAATTCTGTATACAATACAGTATTAAATATATAAAAAATATTTGTTTTCCGCAAAAATATAAAAGAAGTGAATAAATAAGTTGCATATAAAAATTAATGTCAAATGAAATAAACTGTACACTCTTTTCATTTTTATGAATCAATGTGGTTAAAAAACACAAAACAAAGCGCTTACTGTTAGATAAGTGACGAGTTAAACAGGTTTTACTGTGTATAAATTTAGTATTCAACTATTAATACAACGCACTGCAACCTTCAAAGTTAGCTGAGAGTATAAACTATGAAGGGTGTTTCGGTTTGTGTGGAATCAGTAACCTAATCCTTATCCATAAATGATGATTTAACTTTCCACTGTCTCTACTGATTTCAATGGGAACCCAAGGTCCGTTTGCTATCCGCCGATCAATCGCCCGACTGTATTTTATTTAGGTATTGTGTAGTTTAATGTAAGTGAATTTACTCTAACAAATCTTAAGATATTTTCTTGTTTATTTTATGTATGAAACATTATATCTTATTATCTATATTGGAGTAACAAAAAGCTGACAACACAGTTATTTCTGATGACCGGCTTACACACGCAACTTAATTTAAAATATTTATCATTTTATTTAAAAATAGTATTTTTTTGATTATTTAATCCAATGATACTAACTAAAGAGCGCACGCATATGTATTTAATTTTCTTGGTGACGGTCACCACTAACAAATTTAATGTAATTTCACAACATACATACAACAAATTTCGCTTGTACGGCCAGCAGACCGGTATAGCCGCGACGCTTAGGACTAGGTACCGAGTTAATCGAGCGACCGAGTTTGAGACCCAGCCAGATCGAGTTGCTTTTTTACACTTCAAACATTATTAATTTATTTAATTCTACCGCTCACCTGTGACGTCACAACATAGCAGGCTACTACATCTGCGCGTCAGTGCTACCAACCTTTGAAATGTTAACTAAATAAAATAAAATAAAATAAACATTTAATATTTAACGTGCAAAAAATAATTTGGTTGGCAACCCTGTAGAATTTCAAATTTCCCGGTCCAAGAGGATGAGGGAAAAGGGAATTTCCCAAAGGGAAAAGGGGAAATTCCAAGATGACAGACTGCGACACTAGCGTTCCTTGTAGTGACAGGAGATACTATTGACGCAGTATGCTCACGTAGCCACTAGTTTAGAGCTTTTTTTTGAGGGGGTACTATTTGGAAAAAAAGATTTTTGCAAATAGTGTTATTTTTTAATCGTTAACAAATGTGCCTAAGAAAAATATGACCTTAATTAGGCGAAATCTCGAGATACTGAGGGTGACCTTACTCAACAGCCTCACCCCCCTGATCTTTAAAGTTGAACATTTAATGGTATCACTGCCCCATATATAGAAGTAATCTGGCAAAGTTTGTCAAAATTGGTCCAGTAGTTCTTGAGATATAAGGTGATTTAAAGGCCAACGCACACGTAGATACGAACATTAACATCCGGAAAATTTCCATCCGGTTTTTTGGATTGTCAAAACGTGAAGATCCGGTGAAAACCGCATATGCCCAAATTGGACCGATTACAATACTTTACCTTTTAGAGCTATAGCGCTGTTAGATTGGAAAGTAAAATGAATCGCCAAATATCTGGTAATTAAATAAACAAACATTGACAATCCAGTTAATATTACAAAAGCATAACAAGTTATTTCAAAAAATTTTTAGTTGTAATAAATTAGCACGTGCTCGACAATCCCTGAAGGACGAAAACTCTTTCAATTTTGCTGTATACAACTCTGAACTACTTTATGGAAAACATGTGACCTAACTTAATTTTATTTATTTTTTATTTTGGTTCTTTAGCCTTTTGTCTGGTTTGATACACTTGCCCGTTCTTTTTCATTCTGAGCCAATTTCTATCCGCGATATAATTCTTAAATGTCACTATCGATTCTTTTGAAATGAATTCCTTAGTCACTTATTTAAATTCAATATCCTTTAATGAATACAACTGATTCTTTCAAATTTAACAAATTTTATTATTTTTCTTTTGTGAAAGATATAACTCTCTTTTTGTAATCGAACTTTAAGATCAATTATCTATAAATACGACTTTCAGTTATTTGGTTAATGAAAATTAAAAATAGTTTATTAAAGTCATAGAGTATTTAATTCTGAGGAATAATAAAATAATAATAATGCTTTATTTATATTATAGTATAAATAATATTATATTATTTTAATTTTTTAAAGTACCCTTTGGACAGAAAGACTTAAATTTTTTTTATTAGAATTATTTTATTATTAAAATTAAGGATTCCAAAATAAAGAAATATCTTCCCTTTTTTCAAACTGAAAACAGTTATTTATATACGCATCTATTCTGTGGTAAATACTACAAATATTACTCAAAACAGCATATGTGATAGATGTACCCGAAATTTTTTTTAAGGCGTCTGCTAAGTTCTTATTTTATACAAATTATTTTCATAATTTTAAGTTATTCATAAAATAATTTATTCCTTTTTAGACTCCATATTTTCGTACCCCTAAAATTATTTAAGAAATGTAACTTTTCTTACTTACCTAAAGAAATTTTAATCAAAGTTATTTTATTTTAAAAATATGGAAACGTAAGCTAATCTAAGTCTACTGATAATTTAAATTTCTACGTAAAAATTACATACAAATTAACTTATCCATTACGTTTGAGATCCAATAATTAAATTTAATTATAATTTTTTAAGCACGGAAATTTTGAATAAGTTTATTTAAAACCCGGGTTTTCCTAGTATTTATTTAAGTATTATTGTTTTAAAATAATTTAAACTAGTAAAATATTAAAATAAAATCATTATAGCTGATAATTTTTGTTTTCATCTTACTATTGAAATAATTTCATCTGGTTTACTTTTCAGAAATGTAACCGACAGTAAACATTATATCCAAATTATTTTTATTTATATTTTTCAAAATAACAAAAACATAACATTTTTTTTCAATTTTTATTTTATAATTAGCTACATTATGGTGCTATTTCTATGAGTTGAAGATCATTATATTATATTATTATAATTATTTCCAAAACTGATAGCTGATTTTAATTGAACTAAGGATTCTATATTTTTTCGAACTAATTTTAATACGAACAGTTTTATTAGAAAATTGGATTGTTCAAAAGGTATCACGTTTGAAAAATTAATGGGCTAAAACGTCAGTTCGTTATCTTTTAAGGGTAGGTTAGTAAATTATATATGAATTCAGCTTGTTTGAGTTCAGAATATTATATCAAATATTTCTACATCCATCCACATGTTCCTATTGGAAAGGAAGTTTTTAATTCTTGTCACACGAAATTTTTATTAAATTTTTCCAGAAAGTAAATTGCAAAAAACTTGTTTTCACCATATGAGTAGCGCCTCCGTTTTGAATTTCAAAAGTGTTTCTCTAAAATGTTTAAAATTGATCTGTGTTAATTTTATCCTTTGCAATTTAAATTAATAACTCATAAAAATACGGTTTTATCAAAAAGATAACGGAACCCATATAATCATCATCATTATATATTTTTCTGCCATTATGTTTATCAAGTTCCTTGTTCAATGCCTGTTTCCATTCTCTTATATTTCCAGCTAAATATATCAGTTCCTGATAGCTCCGTGTCATTTAGATCTGTAGATTTTACTCTTTTCTTTCTTGCGTTATCTGCACTTTTTACGGATCCTTTTAGTTATATTTTAATTAAAATTTCTTCTCTCTTGATATTTTCCAGCGTTCCAATTCTTCTATTCTGAATCCTTCTGATGAATCTTCTATTCTTGTTCACTCTCGTCCGATTTTCATCCTGGCTGTCAATTTAATTTTTACCCTTCTCTTTCATATTCGCAAGACGCTTCTTTAAGCGTAGTTCTTACTACGTGATAAATTAATATTTCGTTCTATTAAACTTTTCCTTAGCATTTCTATTCTGATTTTTATTTCATTTTCACTTTTTCAATTCCCAGTTAACACGGTACCCGAGTACTTTTAGTGTTTTACACATTCGCTGCTTCCTTCTTTTGTGTAGACATTTATTATCTTATTACCTCCTATTCTCTTTATTTTTATTTTCTTAATGTATAATTCAAGTAATATTTTTCAATTATGTCTTCTACTTTCGAATTCATCTGTTGAAGATCTTGTGGTTCATCTCCAAAAAAATATCATATCGTCTGCAACCGTGAACGATGTACTTGTTTTCTTCTTCCAACAACGATAACGTCATCCTTTTTTAAATAACTTTTTACCTTTAACAAACGTATCTAACGGTGTATAATACACATCAGACACATTTTTAAGTGAAATCATAAAAATACAGCTTTTCTATATGATAATTTTCAATAATAAGATTGAATCATTGATCGATACTGTTAAAAAATTTCCTAGAAAATATATTTTAAATTTTATTTTATTTTTAATTCGACTAAGTTAACTTGCTTTACTAATATTTATTTCGAGAGGATATATCGTAAAAACGATTTTTAAAGCAATTTCATTCGCTGTTACATTGTTACCAATCTCATATTTTATGAGTTACCCTAAAATTAATTAAAATTTTCTTATAAATTGTATTCTGGATCTGTAAATGAAAAAAAAAAAATAGAATTTCATCGAGAACGGACTTATAAGTTTTTAACGAAAAGTTGCTAATCAACATTCCAATCTGGGTTATAATATCACCGTTAAATTTTTCTTAAAATTGGTTCGGCTATATATACTGTTCCTAGAAAACAGGACACAAATCTAGATAATGGTTCATTCGTATTAATTTTGTAAAAATAAAAAGTTATTTTGAAAAAAATCAGATTTTTACCCGACTACGTACACAAGAGTGCTAATGTGTTTTGCTGTTATTTATGTTTGTTTCCCTCTGTAGCTTCGCAGATCCAACCAATTACAACCAACATTTCGGTAGTAAAAGGTCTTCGATCTGAAGATAACACGGGCTACTTAAATTATCTAAACCAAAAAAAGCGGGGGACTACACTGGGGAGCAAAATTTTAAAATTAGGCTTTTTTCAAATTTTAATGATGATATTCCGTAAAACGATAAAAGAAAAATCTCTTAGCTCTTATGATTTTTCGAAACATTCATCGTTCCTGAGATAATCAAACACTACAAAATTCATATATCATTATCTAGTAACTGTAAATTGTCGTAAGTCTGTTGTTATGTAAAAAAATAAATATGATCTTTAGGTCATATCTTTAGGTTGATCTTTAGGTTTGTGTTGAGTAAATTTTTGTTCGCTTTGTATGTTTTTGTTGAGTGATTTTTATTTACTGTCTGTAATGTAAGTTTTTACTAAGTAATTTTGAGATCTGGTTGTTTGCAAAGTTTTTTGAAAAATACATTTTTTTAAAACGTTGTTGAAGTTGTCAAAAAAAAAGCGCTAAATAAAATAATTATTAAAAACCCGATTACTAATTTTACATATCTACTTAGAATCACTATGAAAAACGAACAAAAAATTGTTAAACAAGTTTTTCTTTCTTTTCTTACCGGCATTTCGAAGGATACATTAAGTTAATCAGCGTTCTGAAACTTAATATTACTTCTATATATTATGTTGTAGTCGGGTGTCTTTGTAGGCTACATGAGATGGTGAATTTAATGGCCTCCACTTTGTTTAGACTAACAGGCAGCCGAATACATTATAAAATTGTAGAAGTAATATTAAATTTCAGATCACAGAGTAAATTACTGTATCCTGAAAAAATGTCTGTAAGAAAAGAAAGAAAAACTTGTTTAAATATTTTTCGTTCGTTTTTCATGATTATTCTAAGTAGATATGTAAAATTAGTAGTCGGGATTTTTTGTTTTGTTTTAATAACTATGTCATTAACAATGCACAGATTTGACTTAAATTTTATAGTAATAAATAATTTGTATAACAACCATGTAGTGGCAGAATCGATGTCTGACCTCGGTATATAACACTGGTGATATTATTGTGAAATCCCAGACCAGCTGGTTCTCGAAAGGATTCTGCCCTATTATTACGTTTATACTATATTATTCAAGACGGCAATCGTTTCTTTTTCTAGTAGTTGGAAGATCTTAATTTAAAATGTGTACAAAAAATTAAAAAATTGACAAAAAAATTGATTTTTTATTTAGCGAAAATGATTTTATAATACGAAACCAAAGCTATATGATATATAGAAATAACGTTACAAAATATTGTTTTAGGCTGAAATACGTGTTTATAGATTATAAATTCTCCCTATGTCTACGTTTTTTTTAAATGCAATTCGCATACTTTATCTTGTTCCATATTATTTTCATCATGTAGATAAATCACTATAACAGCTTATTTTCTGTTTAAAAATATACTATATGAACGTAACCTAATCAGAAATTCTTATCAATTTTTATTTCGGCACTATTAACTATTCTTAACTATTCTCCTTTTACACTTCATTTTATAATCAGATTATCGTAAGCTACATCTCCTAATATATGGTCGACTGTGTTAACTTTTCCCAATAATTTTTAAAAAAAGATTCACTTCTTTAATTCGTCTAAGACCATATTCGTTCTTTTATTTTCTTGTCCTACCTAATTCTCTGCTTTGTACTTTCTATTTCGTTCTTTCGTCTTATAGCTATTTTATCTTTCAACAGATTTTAAACGACTCTTTCTTTCTCTACATTTCAGCCTAATATTCCTTAAAATGTAAATATTATTACCGTTCCATGTTATCGAGATAGCTTTATTCTTTTTAATCAGTTGAATATGATATAGAAACAGATAAATATTAAATAAAAAATAAATAAATTCAGATTATGTTCACAGTATAAAAATTAAAATTCACTGGAAATACAACATAGCAAGTTTTTTTTTAAACAAAACTTTACCTAAGAGACTCAGGATTTTATTAGTTAGTTATTAACGTTTAGTATACTAAGGAATTTTTTTTTTTTTATAGCTTTTATATTGCAAATAATTTAATCACAACCAACTTTAATTAGTATATTAGACCACATGTAAAAAATTGTTTCAATTTTACAGTAAAAATCTATAATTTATCTTTGGTTCTTAATCTATCACATTATTTGCAAGCTAATTGAAAAGTCTCCAGTATGATTCCGATGTAGTTCTATTTGTATTATTTGGTAACGTTGAAATATGCTAATGTACATAAAAAAAGAAATGATCATTCGATATCGTTAGCTAGTACAAGTAGCAATAATCGAAATTATATTTTTCTTTTGTCCCTCCTTTTACATCCTCTTCATCTTTGCGTCACGTTCTTCCGTGCAGAAGAAAGCTGAGCTACGTAAAATGTACATTTCAAATTCTTATTTATTTATTATTCATTTTTTTTAACGAAATTAATTATGTTTTGAAGTCTTTGAAGAATATTTAACTTATTCGTCTATATTTAATTGATTTCGATCAAACTTTTGCTTTATTAATCAAAGCATTAAGAACCCTTACAACAGAGTGAAGTATCGATAACACATCCTTATTTCCTCAAAACCGACTGTAGTTCTTATGGTTTCCAAGTACCTCGACCGGGATTGGAAAAGGCTTCATAACTTTTCCGCATTTTCCGCTTTTTAACAGAAATAAAAATTCCACCTGTTTATCTCGTTAAATCAATTTTATTTTCATCGTTCACTTTACTTTGATTATCTTCTCAATTTCTTTCTAATCTGAGCTATTTTATTAAATTATCGCATTTGACTAATCCTTAGTCTTCAGTCGTGGTATTTATTCTATTAGAATACTTTTATTTCTTTATATATTTACACCGTACAATTAATTATTCGATCAAATTACAAACTTTAATTGTCGTATATCAATCACTAATCCAGTTTTTATTCTTTTTATAAGATTTTCCAATTATTTTTCTCTGTGTTCAAATTCTCTTTCTTTTAAATTCATCAACCAAACATTTTTTTAATAGTACGCTCCCTAAACTTATCATTCTACTTAATTTTTTTTACGATGTTGACAGACTTTTTTCTGCATGAAATCTTACATTTGTTATTTTATTTTTTACCTCTTTCTTAGTCGTTCATATTTTATGGTGGTACAGCGTAATCAGTAAAATACTTTTAGGCTCTATACTAATATATTATTATTTAGTGTTTTTTTTAATCGTCTTTTCTAGATCATTTTAGTGGACATAACTTCTAAAACCGATACCCATATTACAAAAAAATCCAAGAAGAAATACCGTAAAAGCTATATTTTTTCTTTGGACAAATACCAGTATTATTATTTTGTCGGATTATAGTTCATTTGGATAACTCAAACCTGTACCTACCTGTAGATCTAAGCTGTAGCTGTAAAATAAGCTTATTAATTAGAATTTCCGTTATTAAAACTCGGTTTTCTAAATTATCTTAATGCTTTTAGTTGTCTTAACAACTAGAAATAGTATATACTTATACTATTTAGTGTAGTATCTCGAGTTTAAGACACGTGAGTATATATTCATATTTGAAGTTCAAGTTGAAAAGATTTTCTCATCCTTTTACAATTCAAAATGCTAAGTTCCAGATATTTTTGAATTTTAATACTAGTGGGATCAATTTACCGTCCTATTTAGGATGAAAGTTTCAGATTAAGTTAATAAATATTGAAAAAGCTAAATAAATATTAAAATAAAATAAATAAATGTTAAATAGATATCTAATAAGTTTTTAATTATCTTCTGGCAGTTTTTTTAATTGCAAACTGTAGGATAAAATGTCTGTTGTGGAATTAGTTCATATTCTATCAAAACTACGGAATATATTGTCTCCGAAGTCGCCCTATTCAGGTTCGAATCAAAAATTGGTTTTATTAAAATTTACGAGTGAAAAGAAATTACTTGAAATCTGGATTCTTGCATAATAATTATTGTATGCTACTCTTCCCTCTTAAAATTTATCTTAATTCTTTTTAAATCGTAAACGATACATTCCGTTTGCGTTTATTTCTTTAAAAAAAGCTAAATCCTTTTAATTATCAAAGATTATCACATCGGCAATTTTGTTAGTTTGTTTTAGTTTTTTCTAAAATTAGTTTAGGAGCTCATGTGATTTTCCTGAAAGTGAATTAATTTTCATCTCGCACACCTTCTGAGATGTTGTACATGCTTCTAAATCCACTCATTGTGTTTATTAAGGACTAATAACCGATTTATGAATGATAAATTAACAGGTATACGAATTTATTTTTATCACTGTTCCACCATTATATCGTTGCACAATTTACAAAGTAAAAAATAAATTTAGTAAAATAAACCGTAATAATTAAACGTAAATACCCTATCTTGGGCATAAATTTCAGCTAATTTACTGCACCTGTGCTCTTTTTTATCACTTAAACGAAGTTATCAGTTAAACTTTCTTTTTTATAAGAAGTATAAATTTTGTTCTCAGTTGATAATAAATAAATCTGTTTATTTTTATTTTCCCATTAAAAAAAATACAAATATATTTATTAATTTTAAAAGCTGGAATTTCCTTTTCCTGTTTCACTAAAATTCACGAAAGGTTCAAAATTCTTTCTGTTGTCCGAAAGATTTGTTCACGTTTCGTGTTTGTTGATTCAGTACTACATTTACATTATATTAATAGGAATTTATCGATTTTTTTTTTTTAACGTAATGAAGGAATCTTTTATAAAAGCATGTTAACGAAATGAATTTAGCGGTCAGAGGTAGACTGATGTTAACTAATTGAATTTGTTTTTATAGATTCAATTTACATTTTTTCAAATATAATACGCTGAAATACTGTAGGCTTTTATTTTTAAATTTTAGGAAATATGTTAGAAAAAACATATTATAAATTTATAAACCAACCGGAGGGTCAGATTTTAGACATAAAATGAATTTATATTGATCTGTTATTTTAGAATTTTTATTGGCAAAAATGGATAAAACTTTGATAAAAATTGACAGAAACTTTTATTCACAATGGATTAATCCCTCAATAAACATTTTATCCCTATGATGGGGTGATATATTTATTAAGTATAATTCATTAAATGCATCTTAAACCTTCCAGATTCATCATTTTTTGATTCAAAACTTTAAAACGAATTAGATTAACTCAAATCCATTTTTTCACAAATTGTTTTTGAAAATAGAATATTAGTAGCACAAAATGACTGGTGGTCCAAAATACTATTTCTCAGAATTGTAATACAAAAAATTCGACAAATTTGCCATTTTACGAGAAAAATTAACCAAATAAATCTTATTGGATTCTATAAGATCATATGACTCATGAAATTTAGAAGGATTATACCCCAAAGAAGTTCTGAACTAGAAAGCGTAATTTTAACTTTATATTTACAACTGGAGGCGAAAAAAATAATATAATCTTTTTTCTAGCATTGAGCCTTCTTCAGCGATATAATGTTTTTTGGGACTAGACCTACCCACAGGTTGGGTACAGCCGTATTTCCTTAACTATTTCGGAATTTCAAAGAAAACCATAATCGAAAGGTCCTTTGCTATTTTTCATCCCAGGACGCTTTCCTTTGCTCGTCAAGAAATATCTGCAGGTGCCGTATCCTCCGCGAAAGTCATTACGTGAATGTTTGAATTTTTCTTTCAGTTTAATTTACCTTTCCTCGCTGTGAAGCCATCAATGAGTTAGAATTTATATACTACATCCCCTCTCATTTTAAAAACATTCTGTGGTGTGCCTTTAGATGGAATTAGATCTCGCGTTTTTTTTTCCAATTCATGTTCGACGGAAATGTTTTCATAATCTTTACTTTAAAAGAAGTAAAGATAATGATGAACATTTTTACTAGTGATGGAAACTGCAGTTTCCAATGATTGTAATTCTAAATGTGATGTTTTACTTCTCTTTTTCACCGGGCGGGGAAATGATTTCTCGCAAAATATATCTTGACAGGTTCTTGTTCATTATACTGTATAATCTTTCCAGTGAATAAACGATTTTTTGAACAAGCCCTTCCCTGTGGGAGAGCGCAACCGATTTGCCGAAAGTTTTCTATGAATTGTTAGACATTTTAAAAAAGTTTCAACTTTTTTTTTTTATTCTCAGTTACTTAAAAGAAAAATTCTGTGTCTACTCTAAAATTGTGTCCTGAATTTGTTAAATTTTCAGTCGTTTGGTGGAGCATAAAGAAGGGTTCCACAATTTTGCACTCCGACGCTGTAAGGGCAATACTCGGGATAGATCTGTTTCAATTTTTTGCTTATTTGTTCCAATAAAACCAATTTTTACTAGACTTCTGGGATATTTCTATGTTTACCCTAATAAATTATTGTTTACATCATTTTTTTAAATTTTCTACAGAATCTTTACCATTTGCTACGTATAATTATGTTTTATATAGCATATTATGATAATGAATCCTAGGGGAGTTGTAGGTTAGCAGTTATATTTAAGATTGCATGCCGAAGCTATCAGACTGTGATAAAGGTATTAATATCGTCTTATCTTATCACCTCGGGATCATCTGTCTCATTTGATTCAATTAAATACACATGTAAATTTTTCTTGTAATTAAAGTACCTGTAAAGATTAAGTACAGAAGTCATTTATCTTGTTCTGTCTTGTTATACATCGGACGCAGTAACTGTCATCAAAGATTTCTGAAAAATCTTGGCTTAGAAGTTTAATGCGCTGGGTTAGGATCTGTTGGCCCATGACTGGACGAGGACGATACGGTGTCGAGAGCGAAATGACAGAATAATAAAAAAAAATACTCTCATGTAATATAATTTCATCGCCATATTTGATACAGGAAGAACTAATAGTGTATATGATGTAAAGAATTATAGATAAATTAATAATCTCACCTTTATGTTGTTTAAAAAATGTTTTAAAAGGTTGGGATCGACAGTACCCAGACGCTGACTGCAATCCATTTTTGACAAAAGACGCCTATTTAAAAACCTTCTGATTTAGATGATTTAAAAAGAAAGTTCAGTTTAGGAAGTCTTATCAGTGAACTATTTCTAATGCAGCAGAGAAATTAATTAGTTATTGTGTCGCTGTAGTTGATTTACTTTATTTTAAACACTTTTTATGTATGTTAGCTGCAATAATCTACGGTTTTAGGTGATCTGACAACTTCCAAACAATAACGATCTTCTCGTTGCCTTAATTAGACTAAAGCTGTACTAATACATACCAGCATGACATGCCAGTGACATGTGACACCGTCACACAGAAGACTGTACCGTGAAGATAGTGTTAACTTCAATCTCTGTGATTAAATCCATAATTACTGTTAATTAAAGCAGTTCTTAGCAGAGCCTCTTATTTCCAAGTGCTTTACTGGCCATGTCCAAGCTCTAGGCTCTAGAGTTTAAGAAATGCAGTGTGTTAATACTGTAGTAGAGCAGCGCACGCCTTTGCTCTATTTTTTATTAAAGCATCGCTCTAATAAAACATAAAAACAATAATTGCAGCACTTATTTACTTACGCGTTTCTTAGGCTTAAAAAATGTATTTTGTATCAAACTCAGAAATGTGTCTGTAATATCTGTTCAAATATGTTTCTTTCCGACATATTTTGTAAACAGATTTATTTAAAACGCGTACAGTGTTGAATAAAATATATGACTAATAAAATGACTAACCTAGATAATTATTTTTACTTCATTGAAATGGTTATTAGGTGCCGACTACGCACTTTAAAATATTATTTTTCAGATTTATGTAAATACCGATTAGAATACATTTTTTTTCAAATGATACTTTTCTTATTTTAAACATCAAAAAACCGTTACTCCTAAGAAAAAATCAAACATAAAGGATATTTAACATGTTTTCTTCATTTATCGATTACTTTTTGGTCTCCAATAAAGAAAGGAATAACTGACAAAACAAATAAAAACTGAGTTTCAATTATAATTTTTTTTTAATTAGTTTTTTTTGCAAAATTCAAAATCCTGCCGGATAGTTCAGAATTATTTGATGTAGAGTAATAAAAAAATCAACTGTTGGTAAACTTTAACTTGAACTTATTTTAAGTCTAACGTTTTACAAAAAAATTTAACTAACTATAACTACATTTACTGTACATACATCAGTGGCTCTCAAACAGGACGGCATGACCCTTGCAGCGTGTGAATATATATATATATATAATTTCATTTAAAGAAAAAACATAAAAAAATGTTATAGAAATAAAAAGAATAAAAATGAAAAAACAAACGGCATATGGAAAAACTTTTATACTCGTATTTTTCAATTTAATCTTAGGAACTACTTTTACAATTACTCTTAACTAAAATAATTGACTGGTATTGTAAATGACAGTTCTTTGTATAAAAAAATAGCATTCAAACGCGTATAGTGTCAAGTCTTCCTCTATTCTATATCCAAATTAAACCAGAGGCTCTGGTGAGTTATTCTAAATAAACTGTCGACAGTGGTGCAATTAAATTCGTTAATAAAATTCCTTTACGGATAAATTGAACAGATTGTTACTTCAGATATTTGTTGGAGATTCAGAAGCATGACCTTCAGCTTTTCTGTCGAATGTAATATTCACTACCACGCTGAAAACAGTATGGCACAATAATAAAACTTTCTATACTGGAGTTATGTTCGAGGTCTTGAATACTTTTTTGTATTTTTCCATTAACGATTAGAAACAAAAAAAATACTATTGAATGAATACGCTTTATTTTTAATACAAAAATGCTAATTTCTTATAAATGATGGGTTTCAAATTTAATTTCTCGAAAACAGTTCTGATTTTTTTTAATATGTTAATTATAATGCAAAATATTTTATTTCCCTCCTTTTCTAAGCAATAATCAGTAGTTTAAAAAAAATTAATTATTTTTTCGTAAACAGCCATTATATATTATTGTTTTCATTGAAAAATATTTCTTGTAGGGTCTAATAAAAAATTTATTTCATCTAAAATTATTTTAAAACTTTTATCAAGTTCATATGAATAGGTTTTTTTTACGTAAGTACCGAAATCTTAGGAAATAAGTTGAAATTTTGGAAACTAAAATATAATTAAGAAATCTGAGGACCACTGATACTTTGAAACTTAAATTAAAATATTTAGTTAGGTTTTTTCTAGGTTAATACATCAAAATGAAAATTCAGAAACAATAATAAATTTAATTTGTTCCAAATAATATAGAAGAACTTATAATCTAGCGGTGTATTTTCTTATAAACCTTTTAGCATTTTGATTTGGAACTAAAAATAATCTGTTCAATAATATGTTTATTGTTTTCTGACTGTTAAATATAACCTTTTGCTCGTTTCAGTGATGCAGCAGCACTTTAAATATGTAATCGGACTAATCGTTTTTCACATTTGAAAAACTAATAAAGAACACTTTGTTTATATTGCTTAAGTTGTAAATGAACTTGTAATAAGTGAAACACGGAATCGCTGCTGTAATCTCGCACACAGGCTATTGAACTGCCTACTATGAAAACTTTTGATGATAATAATTGGCCGCCGTCGGCTTTTACGTATCCATTTTGCTACACTATTCTTTAATTAAGTTTAGTACGATTTGCTGGAATCATTATGAAAGAAGTAATTCTTTTTAATACCTTTATCACATTAGCAATGTGACCAAGTTATTAACAGAAATCATGATAAGCCATTCAATCTCCATTACTGTTTTTTTTTTTTTTTAAATGTATAACTTTAAACTTACAATGGTACAATGGAGTCGTATTTAATACAACACTTAATTTTTTTTTAAATATAATATTTCATTATTTTTTTGTCTTCAGTCATTTGACTGGTTTGATGCAGCTTTTCAAGATTCACTATCTAGTGCCAGTCCTTTCATTTTGGTATATCCCCTGCATTCTACATCCCTAACAATTTTTTTTAGGTTTACATCCCTAAAAATTTGTTTTGTATATTCCAAACGTTGCCTACCTGCACAGTTCTTTCTTTCTACGTGTCCCTCCAATATTAAAGCGACTATTCCAGGATGCCTTAATATGGGGCCTATAAGTAAGTCTGTCTCTTCTTTTAGCTATATTTTTCCAAATGCTTCTTTCTTCATCGATTTGCCGCAAAACCTCTTCATTTGTCACTTTATGCATCCATCTGACTTTTAACATTCTCCTATAGCACCGCATTTCAAAAGCTACTAATCTTTTCTTCTCAGGTACGTCGATCGTCCAAGTTTCACTTCCATATAAAGCTACGATCCAGACATGTCCTTTCAAAATTGTTTTCCTGACATTTAAATTAATTTTTGATGTAAACAAATTATATTTCTGAATGAAGGCTTGTTTCACCGGTGCTCTTCGGCTCCTGCTTCGTCCATCTTTAGTAATTCTACTTTCCAAATAACAAAATTCTTCTTCCTCCGTAATCTTTTCTCTTCCTATTTTTATATTCAGTGGTTCATCTACATTATTTCTACTACAGTTCGTCAATAATTCATTTCACTATACAACTATATAAAATAAACCTTTTAAAAAATTTATATTTGACTTAAAACAAAACCGCAGTAAAAATTAAAAGATCAGACTTTTTCAAATCTTTAATGTATCATTTTAGAAAGTGGCGCCAGATTAAAAAAAAACCTTTATTTTTAATTTGTGACCGTTAAATTGGCACGGACTTCAAAAAGTTGAAATTTAAGAAAGAATTGAAAAATTGTTTCTTTTTTACATTTTCGGGCGGTTTTTTTAAAAAAAGTATCGGTTTTATTTTATCTTAAACTTAATAGTTTTATTTTTATTTAAAATATTAGCAATCTATCAATAAAAAAAAGCTCCCTTTGTAAGAAACTCAAAGTTAGGAACTCTTGATAAAAATTAGAAAAGGAATCCATAGCTATAGTGTAATGAAACCCCTACCTAGTCTGAGCTACGGGTCGTTGAATATATGCTTTTTTACCCAAAGTTTTCGCGGTCATTTTCTATAATATTCTTGAGAATGTAGTTTGAATGTCAGAATATCGTAAAAGTGGTATTAATTTGTAACAATTCAATATTAGATAATAATGACGAGGAAAAAAAGAAAAATCTTCAGATCCTTACGTACACAAATATATTTTTTCGTAAAAAATGTTTTTTCACTTAATTGATTTGAAAAAAATAATAACGGGATCAGCAGAGGAACGTCCTGTACGAAATAAAAATTAACTGTTTTGTTCAACGTTGGTCTGTGATATGAGAAGTAAGAGACATAAGGCATAATAAGAAACGTTAGAGGTGCTCGCGCCGTCGGCGTCGTTCACTTAGCGCGCCGTGCCAGCTTTGTGCCGCTCCCGAAACAGTCCCGCTCGCTCGACATCGAATACTGGGATACCTGTGCGTGGCCCATAACCCCTCCCCTTTCCAACGATATGCGTAATTATATTTCCGACTGGCTTTTACGCGTGCTGAGGCTGACATATTGAATTTTTATACGTTTTTACATGTTTACTTTAATTTTTTACACATAAATATTGTCAAAAATACACTTTTATTACTTAAATCGGTCTATATCTACAAATTCTAAACGCAAACACACGAATCACCGCACTATCACGTCTAAATCGTGAGATACATTGAATGGAAATGAGCGAGAGCGCCAGTTTTGGCCAATCTGCGCTGTAGCCCCTCCCCGCCAACCCGTTCACCAGTGATACAAACTCAAAGGCGTATCGGTGAGCTGACCATGTAAGTTATAAAATGACATCGCATTTACGTCTCTGAGACTAATAGTCAGGGAGTTAGTAAGGCAGGACGATAAAGACCTTTTCGTTACGCTACAAATTTCTGTTCTGGTACCCGTATGTTTCGGTGTGATTTTAAAGACGTTTCACGTCGAAAAAAAATTATTGTAGAACACCAAAGTTTTTCAAATCTTTTACGCGCCTACACAATTTTAATAAAATTATTTGAAAAGTTACTCATATTTGGATAGTGTTTCACAATATTTTTCCTGATTTGGAATAATTGAGGAAGCTTGACAATAAGATACGTATTTTCAAGTGTTTACTTCAACAATTAATTTAAAAAAATAAAAAATTAGCAAAATTTATTTGTCAGACCTTCTGTAAAACCTTTTGGCTTGTAATCATACATTCTGTATTTTTTTGTTGTAGTATTACCAAAAAAAGGGACCTGTAGCTTATAACTCTGTTCAAAAGGGGTCCGAGTACTTTTCAGGGACTTGGAAATATTGCAATATGTTTGAGACCACTGTTTTGTTTTTGTTTACTCTTTATAATCTCTAGAAATATATAACCTGAAGAACTGACTAGTTACTGTTTTAATAATTTAAGCTCTTGACATTACAGGAAGTAACAGTGGAATACGTAATTTATTTTTACGAAGTTTAATCAGCTAACATCTTTGACGGTTGGCGTAATATTTATTTTTTTCTTAAAAACTAATGTGTTTGAAGAACATAGAGAAATTACATTTATTGAATAACAATTTTTTTCGTACTGTAAACTTATGTTCATAGTTAACGCATTTGGATCACATGAACAAATCAACAAATTATTTCACACGATTCGAATTATTTCTCTACTCTTGTACGTATTAAGTGGTTTTCTTCACTCTCATTTCTTCTATTCTTACTCATTAATTTCTTTATTATATCCATAGATTCTTTTCATACTCTTCCTTCACACACAATTTCCTTCATTCATTGTATTCTTTCATGTTTAATTTTATAGTTTACGTATTTTATATTCTCTCATAAAATGCTTATTAAATTATGACTAAATTTCATGAAATTAGTAATGCTTTTTATATTCTAATATAGAACTATTTTAGTTGCTTAATGTGTTTTAGCCATAGTGATGTATTAAAATATATTTGATAGATTTTGTTTTGTTTTTTAGATAATTGTACTGTTTAGTTTTTTTTTTTTATTGAAACAACTACAATTTAAGTAACTAGTGATTTTTTTGTTATTATATACTGTAGAATTTGCACTATTATTAATGTTTGATATAACAGGATGCGAAGAAAGTATCAACATTATTTAATAATTACAAAACTGGGCGTAACTAGAAATTCATATGGATATTAATTTATACCGCTACAACAATAAATCACCAGTATGAAATGTAAATATCTATTCACCATCGTTAAACCTGCTTTGACTTTTTAAATATTGTAATTTTTATATGTTACGTTTTTATGAAACAATTGATGAGAAAAATTGTAAGTGAAATCTGTTCGTTGATGTTTGCAAGGGTACTTACGTATTAACTCCACCGCAGCTACAGCTTTATTTAAAAACAAAGTAGTCAATCGGATTTCGGTGGAAAATGGGCCGATATAGAGTTTAACATAGATTCAAAACAGTCTCTTTATTAATTTTAATAAATGGTTATTTATATTTATTTATTTTATAAATATAATTTAACCAAACTTAACCTACGCTCGCTTCGCTCGCTAACCTTGACTAATTAACACCGTAATTTTTTTGAGTATTTATTTAATAAATTCAGTAATTACTGCAATTATTTATTATTTAAATAATCAAATTACGGTGTTAATTAGTCAAGGTTAGCGAGCGAAGCGAGCGTAGGTTAAGTTTGGTTAAATTATATTTATAAAATAAATAAATATAAATAACCATTTATATTCTGTTTTGAATCTGTTTCGGCCCATTTTCCACCGAAATCCGATTGACTACTTTTTTAAATAAAGCTGTAGCTGCGGTGGTGTTAATACGTAAGTACCTCTGTAAGTGATTTCAAAATATTATCAATTTAACTTTCAAATGTGTAAGATACGTAAAGGAATAATACAAAGAAAAGTTTCTGAGTTTTTTTTTCGTTTAACCATCATATTTTACCTATTTTTCTTGAAGATTCACTCGATTAAATGTTTCGAGGTTATGATTCCATTACCTCTTTATTTTATTTTTGTTTTTTATTTCTTTACTTAAATTAATATTTATTTAAATTAATTAATTAAATTAAGTTTGACTAAAAGTATCAGATTGGACGTAAAATTAAATTCAACAGACTGAACACGAAGTTCTATTTTTAAATAAAGATTTTTTTATTTTATGAGATTCTGTTAAAATTTAATTAAATTATTTCGCACTTGTTAATCCATTAAAATAAATTCATAAAATACCATGTAGGAAAACTTTTTCGTCAGTTATAGGTTTTAAAACGATAAAATGGATTTTGTAAAACGGTTATAACCTTTATGGAGATTTAATCTTTAATTTGGCAGATAACGCTTTACCGAATATTATAAAACTTTATTTTGTATTTTAAATTTACAATACGTATTTGAATATACATATTGACAGTATAATGAGTTTACAGAATTTAAATTATATAATAATATAAAAATAGATTTATTTAATTAAATCTAACGTATTATTTACTATTCTTTTTTAATAAATATTATCAGACATTTTTTATTTTGATACTTTATGATGGTTAAATTTATAAAAACTTACGCAATTAAAATTAAATCGTCGTTTTACCAAGATTTTCCCAGTTTCATTAAAATGCTAATGTTTTGAAAAAAGATAGATAATGATAAATCGTATTCACTATGGTTTTTCTCGTCACAGCTTTCATGAAGATGAGTTATTACGCTACTATCATGACATTTAAAAAAGACTAAATCCTCAACCTATTTTTTTCACTATTTTATACTCTTATATATTTTAATTTTTTTTAAATTTATAGTATTCCTCAGTTTTGCAATTGTAAATTTTTTTCATACTTTCCTCTCATTTTGTATAAATATTATATATTAGATGTCGGATTAGTTTGTATTTATTATTATTATTATTATTATTATTATTATTAATAATATTTTATCTTACTAACATTACACTAATTGAGAAGTATTTTATATTTTAGAGTAGTTTTTCTCATTTATTTGCTCTGTTTGAATTACCTATTATATTGATTAACATGTAAAAACAAAGAAACTACATTGAAATGAAAGGAGGTTCCCAATTTGACAAGTTTATATTAATATAATACATTTGCGCAGTTAGTTTTAGTACAATCGGTTTGATTTTCGTGAAACTTTCAGGTGATCAGTCTGAATATTTAGAAAGAGGTTTTAAGTAAATAGCTAAATAAAAGTTACTTTAATAAAAAAAACCATGTATTATTTAAAGGGTAAAAACGAATTAAAAATCTGGTTCTTCCTCATTTAAAATTATTTATTTATTGATAGGCAATGTATAGGCCTATGTATAAATATGTATAGATATACAATATTTTTTTTAATAATGAATTTGAGTTAGCCAGTTTTTATAGAATAAGCATATTCAGTATTGTAATAAAGATACGTTTAAATTAATATTCTGCGCAAAGTAAATTATTCTTGCCTTACCAGCAAAGATAGAATTGGCAACAAACGCAGTAATCAGATATATGAAAAAAAAATTCTTGCTCAGTTCTTCGCAAGAAGACAGACTTTTCGTTATTTTATTCTGTTTCCTTTTAAAAAAGTATGAACTCATTCTAATCAAAAATTTTACAAAAACAACCTTTGATCCGTAAAAATCAGTTGCACATAAAAATTGCATTATAATAAAAAAATTTAAAAAATAAATATTTCAGTACTTGGAAAAACGTTTCAACTCAAAAACAGATACTACAGATAAAGAAACGTCATTCCAACTTGCAGCATCATAAAGAACCACGCTCAGATTTTTTCTACCTTAAATTGAGCGTAACTCATGAAACTAACCTTCTTCAAATTTCTCACACGAACAAGTTCGGATGCACTACTACAGCATATTTAAATTTCAATGAAATTGATTCAGTAGTTTGAGATTTTCAAGCCAACAAATATTTATTATACATAGGCTTATAAACAAATATATAAAGAAAACACAATTTAAGTGAATGGTATTTTCGTCTTCCATATGCCTCAAAACGTAAAGAAAATTCATTTTCATTCCACACTCCCATCATGCAATCGAAAGTAATACCGTACTTTTCTTTTTATCGGTAAAACCTGTGTTAAAATAATAGAAATAACTAATACATTAATTTCATATTATTATCTTGTATTTTGATGACGATCCAATCTTTCAGGAGTTAATTATTTTGCATCAGCTTAAAAAACTATAAAACTAAACATTGAAGATTCTTCATTGTTTATTTCAGTCTTACTAGCTTCATTTTTCACGAGCATTCTGCACTTCATTAAAAAAAGAGTAACTTAAAAACATTATATTTAATGTTTTAAAAATTTATGTTTTTAGTGCAAAAAGTGGCAATATGATTCGTGTTTTTTTTTTTTTTTTTTTTTTTTGTTTTTACTAATATATTCCGGTGATTATTAATTTTGAACAAAATGTGTTTTTTCTAGTACTGAAGCATAGAATTAAAAATTAATAATAATAAATTGTCAAAAAAAAAGTAATAATAAGTTGATTTTATATAATCTAATTTATCTAATTCTTACTGGATAAAATAATTTTTCAAAAATAACAATTATGATATTCTCAATATAACTTTTTAACTATTATATGTAATATTTTTCTACAAAGTATAAAATTTAGACCTTTTTTATACAAAATTGAATGATTTCATTGTAACATGTTTTTATTTATATTAGTGATTTAATATTGCAAAATTACCATTTTGCAAATGCTAATTTAGATTTTCAATTCAATAAGAAAATATTTATCCGTTTAGAGAATACATTTCGGAAATTCTGATTATGAAAGGGTTTAATAAACCGTCTAAAACATTGTGCCTAGAGTTTAAAAATCCACTTCATAAAGATTCCAATTCTGAACTTTTGGTCGACCCCAATTCTGAACTTTTATGTAATTTATTTAAGTTTTAGTACCCATAAAACTTTTATTATTTATACGGCAATCTAAACACTCGTATTAATACAGTTTATTCTAAAGTAATTATTTGTCTTCAATTTTTATTAGCCATTTTTTCCCATAAATTGAGGCAGAACATATTTGTTAAAAAAAAATATTGATTTTCATACCGTCACCATAAAATTTAAAAGAAAAACTTTTCTTATTTAAAAAATATAAAATTTTATCTCTTTTTTTCTAAATTTTGTTTGAAGGCATCGACCGTGTTTCTATTCCTAGCAGAACACAGATTTATCAGATTCAAACTTTCTCTTCATGAGAAATATCAATTTGATTTTTTTTTAATTTGCAAACGCAAGAGAATACAAAAATTTAATGTAAATTGTTTTGTTGAATAAATTTGTAAAAGTTGTTTTTATGATCCTCGGCAAAACTTATTGTGTAAAAAAAATATAATTAAAGTATAATTTTATTACTTTAAACTTAAGCGATAAATTATTAAGTTTTTTATTATAGTCTAGGCAATTATGATCATGGTGTGATTGGGAAACTGAATGTTAATTTTTTATGTTAAAATATAACTTAGAGGAGATTTTGTATTTCTATTAAAACTGTGAGGCCGAGACCAGTAAAATTAACCGTTCCATATCGTTCTACTATACAAACGAACTCAAAAATCTTTATTCCAAAATTAAATGCTTGACGGAATTACAATCATTAATTCAAAAATATCAAAATCCAGTTTTTGCTTAGTTTAGTAGACTATGTTTTGTACCTAATATTTTTCAATTATTTTATTACGCTCCGGGGTACATCATTGCTATAGTACAGAGTGAACTGAAGTTTATTTTCCTCCTCCAGATTTATCTGTTTATTTTCATTCAAGAAAAATCAAGAATTTCCCGTTAAGGAAGAATGAAAAGGAAATTATCAATACTATTTCCTTTAAAGTCAAGGTCACTTTAGGATGAAACTTAAAAAATGAAATGGATATGTTTTTAACGCAAATATTTAAACGATTGGTATCTGAAAAAAATTCTTTGAAACTTAAAATTGCACGATTCTGAACAATTATCCTTCTTTAATAGTAAGGTTGTATATATAACAGTCTTAATAATAAAAGGAAAACTCTTAATAGGCGGGATGTTGTAGAGTTGGAAAGGTACATTAAAGCTCAATATTTCAGAGGCAGTGGGCGTTTTCAAAGTAGCAACTACCCCCACCAATGGTTCTTACGTATCCCGCCTACCCAGTGCGATTATTTAGACTAAAAACTGATCTCATTGGTGTATTTATTTCTGTTATACAATGCTAGTTCAAGTAAAAAAAAGTGTCCAAAAAAAAAAATTATTATTATTAAGTTCCCATATTTAACGGTTCAGATTTTTAAAATCGAACATTTTTCTTTTAATCTTTTAGTAAAAAAATACTAATAATAAAATCACAAGAAACTCGAGAAATTAGAGTATATTATTTTTTAAATAGCATGGTATTTTAGTAGTATTAAGTTTTGAAAGATTAAAATCTAGTCTAACCAATTGTTTACAGAGTACAAAAACTTCAGGTAAACATTTTAATTATTAGATTGTTTATTTTGTTTTTAAATTACCTAACCAAAATGTTTCTATTTAATGTTTTAGTTTATTTTTTTGTAACAAATAATTATTTTGGAATCACAATAAATTTTAAAGCTGAAAGATGACTTAACTATTAAAGTTAAACTTAAAAAAAGTTATAGCTTACTGATACTTTATAGGAAAAGTAAATAACGTACGTATTTCCAATTTTACTAACTGCGCCTTCGAGCAAAGTTTTATAACATGATTTTAAAGGTACGTACCATAAACCTATTGGGTGAGCATAATATTGCAGCTTATGACATCATACGGACACTATCAATGTTTAGGTTAAAAATATATTATTTTTCCATTTTATTGCCGATAATTTCTTTTTCGTTTCATTTCTGTTTTGTAACTAGAAAAAAAAAATTAATTAGATGTTCGTGTATCGGCTATTTGTAATTATTTCTTTACTCGATGTTTATCGTAGTTTCTAAATGCGTTGTTATAATTTATTTAATTATTTTATTTTCGAAGTAGGGAAGTAAAATTAGCGATCTCTTAAGCGGTAACGAAAGTAGGTTTATATTAAATGACAATTATTTCATCATTGATGTCAAATGGTAACATTTAAATTGATATATGTAACTATCAATTGTATAAGCAGCAGCAACTCAATTTGTTTAGTTTTATTAGATCGTTTATACCGTTTAAATTGATTAAACAGAAAATTTTATGTTTAAAAATAAGACCCGTTATTAAAAATAAAATCATGGTTTATTTTAGCTTCTTAAACGGCAATGAAACACTATTTTCTCACGTAAGCAAAAATCCGAAGTAATAAGAAAATCTGACCACAATATACAAAATAAACAAAAATAAGGTAAACAAAATAAAATATTATACATTTTTATCTAAAAAAATATATACATCATTCAAAAGAAACAGTTTCAGACTAACCTTGTTTTGTTTTTTTGTTGTTTAATAAGGAAGATTAGTAAACAATAAGTATAGAAATAAATAAACAATAATATTGTTTCAGTGGAAACTTATATTTAATTTAAGCGTTATTAAAAATTGTGAATTTTTAAAATAATGTATTGCCTCCCTAAATCAGTCATAATTCTTGTATTTCACTAGTTAACTAATTATATTATTATTGATATTTCTTTTATTACTTTTTAATATGTATTAGATATAAGAGATTTAAATTTGTTATTCTAATGCACTAGGAATTGTTAGGAAGCCATTTTCTAGGCTGTTTATTATTTTCTAATTTGTTTATTTAGATACTTTTCAGTTAATCGTTTTCAGATAATCGGTTTCAGTTAATATGGTAGACCCACACTGAATAAATTGCAGACAAATCGATTAATAAATAATTTGTGGATGTTATCTCATCATATGAAGTCAGCTATAAATTCATTGTTAATATTAAATCAGTAAATGTAGTCATAATTGAATTCATTGTCGACAACAAATAATAAAAAATAATCATACACTCACTCGTGCATGTGAGCGTACACAGTGTCGCTACTGACATATATTTATTACTTAGTGAACTGTTTGAGCAGACGAGGAAGTAGATTTGGTTCTGTTTACGTGTACTAGAAAAGGATAATTTATAAAGAGTGGAACAGTCAATTTTATTTCATGTTTACGAGTAGTTCGTGTCTTAATCGTTATTTATTAGGCAGCACAGACTGCTAAATTTATTGAAATAAATAAAATATTTAATTATCAAGTAAAAAAATATATTCATGTGACCATATATTTACATAATTTATGACCTTAAAAAATTAAATAACTCGTAATGAATAATTAAATTAGAAATGAGTAGTATTGAAAAATTTCGTGAACAGAAAAAATTATTTACGTTAATATTCTCTTTTTCAAAAGAAGATATTATACTAGTGACGTCACATCCGTACAAATTTAGTTCTCCAAACAGCTGATTTGTCAGTGACCGTTATCATGTAGAAATTTAATACAATAACTGAATAAAAGTAATTTAGACCAAAGATAATTCATTTCTTTCAATCTAAAAGAAACTGTTAAATAAAATACCGCTTTCCATTGAAAAAAAGGATGTTGACCTGGAAAAATCCTAAAAATCCGATGAATCAGATAAAACAACTTTTATCTAAAACTTTTCTTTAATAATGAATAGCGTTTTTTCAAGAAAAATTCGTAACAGTTTATTTCATCATTCTGTTGTGTGAATTAATATCCTTTATTGTAAAAATATTTTCTTTACTTAAAATTCTTGACCGGAAAAAAGATTAAAAAATTTTTCTTTAAAGAATAATTTTCTTCTGTTTTCTATTTTCCCTCTTTTTATTATTATTTTAATAAAAGCAAACGGATGTCCATGAACTAAGATACACGGAGGCATACGTTCATCTGCTGCATATTTAACAAGGCTTTCTTTCTTTTTAATTGGTAGATGAGCGTGGACAAGATGGAGGAAATGCAAATAAACATACGAAGAACAAGTACACTTCTGACCCTTTACTTTAACATTTCATTATGAATTGTTTTAGTTAACGATGTAAACATTTTAATTAGTTTTGATTAAGAATGAAAAATGCTATTATTTAGACTTTTTTATAATAATTATTATTATTATTATTACATTTTATTAAAGACGTGATTTGTTATGAAATTTTTTCTCTTCATTTTTCAAGTTTACAAATTACATAATTCTTTATTGTTTTTTTCTTTCTATTTCTCGTTCTTATGTAGACTTGAACCTGGAAAAGTATTATTCGGTTAATGGAGACTGAATAATTTGTTGGTCTTCTTACTTATTAACCCATAAGCAAAAAGGTTACAAAAAATCATAAGCAGACTTGTTTCACGTCCATTACCTGTCGCCAATTATTATTTATTGTACAGAATCATTAAACTTATTTGATATATTACTTGTAAAATCATAATTCATATTAAACGTCTAGTTTGTCATGTCACGACTAGTAACAAATACTAACGATTTCGACGAAACATTTTGTAAATTTAAAAGGAATTCTTGGTTATCTATGATTCAAAATTAGTATGACCTCAATATTAACGATAAGGGTAGGGTTTAAAGTAATAATAATTGTTAACACAGATCGTTATAATTTATATATTGATATACATCAAAATTTAAAAAAAAACGCAGAAATAACTATTACCGAGATATAGGGACTAAAATAAGAGTGTTAACAATTTTCAACGATTCGTTTGACTGGGTGGAAGCAATAACAAACGAAACCTAATCTAAAGTTTCTTTTAACGTAGCAAAATATCTAGGCTTTATCATTCTAATCGGTTGTATCCCAGATTTTATATCGTTTCCCTAGATTGCAATTCTTAAGGAGCAATTAGGTAACTTAACCCCTTTAAGGAAGTAATCGAATAATATTTGATATATTCTTAATTTTTCCGTTTAATCTTTTTTTTTTTTTAAATTTATACTGGTAAGATGTTCTAATTATTTTTGAATGAATACTAATAATAATTAAATTACCATCAGTAACTTATCTTAATTGCGTTTAATGAAAAAAACTATTTTTAGAAGCTTGAATTCCGCGTAATTTTAACGTGAATCATAATTTTTAATTAAAAAAAAAATACTATCACTTTTTTATACTGATTTAAAAATTGTTTTGGTCTCGTATTATAAAATATTAACTTTTTACACTTTTGATTAAATGTTAAACACAACAGCTGAAACTTAATTAAGCAACGTACAAAAGGTTTAAGATAATTTAAACCTTTTATCAGTTTGATTAAAGAGAATTTAATAAACTCTAATTATTACATTAACTTTTATAGCATGTTTTTTTATACTGAAACGTTATTTAATATTAATAATAAATTAGCCGTTAAAAGGAAAGCTAATAATGTTTTTTTAATATTTGAATAACGTGCTGCTTTCCTACTAGTAAACGTTAAGAGTAATTATCGGTTTCAGTAAATACTCGTTTCAATCCCATTTAAATCCAATTCATTTTTATTTATATCCATAATTGTTTGATGAAGTATCTCATTTCCTGAACTAGTCATTTTAAATTCAGTGTAAAATATTTAATTACATTTAGTACGAATTCATTTCACTTTCAAAGTTAACTCTAATAAACGTTGCGCTATAATTTTACACTTTTAATTGTCATTTCCTAATATAATAAAATTTTCCATCGGTTTAAAATTCAAAATAAATAGACATCAGATAATTGATTAATCTTGTTCAAAAGAAATGAACCAATAACAAATATTATTAATAAATTTAAAAAACAAATGTTTTAATAATTAATTAATTAATAGATATAGCCTTCAGATAAATGAGAATTTGTCTACCCATTAAATTTCGTATAAAGTTTTTACCGATTTGTTTGTGTTTTTTTTTTTTAATTTAGCTACTTTTCGGAAAATTTTTAATTTTATCTTAAATTTTTCTCTTTTGGTTCAGTTATTTTTTTCTGAACGAAAACTAATATCGATTTCCCAAATTTTTAGAAGTTAATTTATGAATTTTCTACCACTGTCTTACTGAATTACTCGGCTTTTAATGTTTTTTTGCTTAGAATGCATTCTATTTAATAGTTTAAAAACTAATTCATAAAATTTTGAGTCTCTTAATAATTTAAAAAATAAAAATACTTTGCTGCAGTTCTGCTCTCATCGATTGGATTTATCATCTCGTTTTGTATGAAAATATAATCTGATTTGATGAAATTTTCTAAATCATCCTGTAATTCAACTTGACATGGTTGTTTTATAATGTAATTTGATATGAAGTTAAATTCAGGTTAAATTATTTAAATTGCAGTTGGTACGAATTTATACATCGTGAATAATATTAACTGGACACTAGTGAATAGCACTACGAGTGGTAAATCGTATAAAAATATATAGACAACTTATCTTGTTAACTGTACTAAAGAAATATTTTCTTGTTATTCTTATAGTTATTACTGGACATCCCTATACAAACTTAAATTTAAAAAAATTTCAAACCGTAAAAAACCTTGAAACCGACCAATTTGTTAAAATTTTCCAATTATGTAAAAATGTACACGAAGTGAATCCAACTTTGTACATTTTTTCCATACGAAATTTTTTCCGGTAAAATTTTCTTAAATCTCAATCCGACCTTCGACCCTTTACCCGGTGAAAAATTGTTTTCTGTATTTTTCCTGGTCGTTTTATATTTTGGTAATAGAATCCTTACGATTCAAATCAATTTTTGTCTAAAAACATTTTAACACAAAAATTTTGATACTTGAATCCACAATTGCACAACCCTCAATGATTTGTGTTTATAATCACGAGTAATATCTGTCTACCACAATGTGGTTGGTTCTGTATGTATAGCATTAACGAAAAAAAAAATCAGGCTTAGGATCTATAAGTTTTTCTTATGTACATTATAAGTTTTCATTAAAAAACTAGAACTTAAATTGTGTTTATATAGGATTAAGATTAAAATAAAAACTAGTGAAAATTACTATTGTTATTTACAATTATTAAAAAATATTACTCATTTAAAATATCTTCCAGTCAATTGATTAAAAATAAAATTAAAATATTTTATTTTAAAGAAAGAATTCTGTCAGTGAGTGTTTAATATATTTTTTTTAAACTTTTGTAATTAACTGCGATTTTTCGCGATTTTATTGCGATTTTCTGATCAAGTTTTTACCATAATTTCCTGCAATTCATTCTATACCAATGTTGTAACAGTACCTTTTTTTTTAATTCGTGGAATAGCATATCCACTCATTTCTGACGTATAGTGTATTGTTATGTATCTATCAGAATAAAATATTCATTTACATATTTATTATATTTCAATTGAAATTTCTAAAAAAGAAAAAACTTTTTTATCATTAGGTCAAATTAAATTGAATTTTAAACGATTTAATTGTGAAAAATAAATCTTCTCTTAGGGTTTTGGTTAACATTTATTTGTTTCAGTATGAACTCGTCTGGTGCTTGAATGCGCCCACGCACACACACAGGCGCACGCGCGCACACAACTTCTTCCATTTTATCTGCATAGAATGTATTTTATTTGTACTGCAATATTCTTTTTTTATATGTAAGAACTTTTGCATATAATAAAAATTTGTAAATTGTTACTTAGTAAAATGTTAAAAAAATCCAATTATAAATAAATAATTATTGAAGAAAATAATTTTTTTTTTATATGTGTGCGCACACATTCTTAAGAATTGTTTTTGGAAGTATATACTGTTATATATTTCTTTTAATCCGGATTAAAAGCTATCTAGTTCTCGAGTTGGACACAAAACTCATATATCTGATCCTACTGTCATTAACTGGCAACGATCCAATTTCTCCGAACAGAAAATTGTTCAAATGGTGGAAAATAACATCCATAGAGTTCATCTATTTGTAGTTCCATAGTTTTTGTATACATTTTTAAACCACTGTCCTGCATTCAGGTTTATGGCTGTTTTTAATTTTCTATTTTTATTGTTAGTCTTTTCCCAAAATATATTTTAATTTTTTAGCTCTTTCTTATGTTAAATTTTATATACTTATTGTTGCTGTTAGTTTTATTTGTTATTTAATCTTTGAACCGAAAAGAAACACGTTTACAATCGTTCTTTAATTTCCTGTTCATTTTTTTAAAAATCCTTTTGTAATATTTCTTCTTGTGATTACATTTAAGTATCACAAAACTTTTTTTAAAAGTTTCATAAAAATGTTAGACTTCATTTTCAAACTTAAATATGAAATAAAATAAAAAACAGTTATTTAAAGATTAACTGATGATGTATTGTACTTTAAAGAATAAAAAGTCATCTACTACCATTTAAACTAATCCAAAACACTTTTCTTATAAAAGTTTATAACATATAAAAAAGTATAAAACATAACTTTATAAAATAGGTGTAAAGTATAAGTAAGTAAAAACGTAAAGTAAAAGTCATTTTAACGTGAAAATTTAAAGATAATTTTTATAAAAGTAATATATATATATTTCAGAATATTTATGTATGTAAATTTAAAACAATATTTCATTTAATATTCTGCTCAGCAAAAAGTAAACTGTCATTTTGACATGATAATGAACTCTACTGGATTAAAATAGAGATTTTGTAGCTCATTTTTAAATAAATTTTAAATTTCAAATAAAGTTTCACAACAAAGAAATTTAGTTCCTCCAAAAAACAAAACAAAAAACAATTTCTTAATAAAGTTGAATCTCTCACCGTAAGAAAAAGCTGATGTTTTTCTTTAAATCACATTATAATAATTTTCTTATTAAATAATCTATTATTTATTATTTTTTTTATTATTATTAAAATATATCTCAGTATTAACTTGTTTTTGTTTTTTTTTTTTACTGGATAATTTTTCTCAAACTATTAGAATCAAATAGCATAATAAATAAATAAGTTTATATCAATAATTAACCTGATATGCCACGACATAATGAAATGGAGCATCTTTTTTTTATAAAAAAATTTCAGAGTAATTCAGTTCATAGTTCTCTCCTCACACAAAATCTTAAATTACAGTCAGAACAAGTAACCTATTTTTTTCCGTTTGTCTTTTATTGTCACTTGAAATCAATCATCAGTGTTCTATTGATTAAAGAGAAATCTTTGAACGTTCTATCGATTAATTTTCATACATTCATTTTATCGAAGAGATTAGTTACAATATTACGCAAAGGATCTAGCAGTTCAATTGTTAGAAAATTGGCAAGAGATTTTATAAATCTTCCTTTATCATCGATGAAGCTAGCTGTTTCAGCTCTGCGATTGTTGCCTAAAACTTCACGTCCGTCTTGAATAGATCTATTTTGACTTTTTTTTCCAATTATAGTTCTGTTTAAGAAGAAATTTGACGTTATTTATTTTGAACATACATCGCCAAATGCTACCTTTTAACACAAGTTTTTATTACTTCATAAATCCATTACTTCAGTATCTAAAATCGATGAAAATAACATCTTTACTTTTGCCTTTTTCTTTTCCGATTGATATTAAATATGAAATTATCTTCATATATTTTTTCGATTTGTATACGCTCTTTTCTATAAACGTCCTTAGTCTTCTGTTATTACTCGTCAAAGTTAAAAAGCTCAGTTGAGGCGCAAGCGGAATGGATTACTGAGCCGGTGACTGGCTTATTGGTACAACGTCTTTACTCGGTACACTATCACCTCCACTGTACCATTAACAATGCAACACTACTTCAGACAATCAAAGTAGAATTACTGCGCATTTATTTGTTTACGATTTCTATACTGACGAGAATTACACTTTGTCGTTCACAAAAATTCAGAGTTATCTAAAATCGATGTTATGTTTATTTTACCTCCCTTGAAATCAAAATCGTTTTCAAATTTTTTTTTGTTTTCTTTATAATTAGTACAATTTCTTAAGTCTGGTAAAAATAATGTACGATTATTCTAAAAGTTTATTTGTCAAAATCATCTGGGGGAAATAATAATTTCCTTTCTCTTAACGAAAGAGAAATTCGTCTGGAGAATTAATTATGACAAACCCTCACCACCCTCAATTTTTCTTTATACCAGATACAGATGAATCGGTAGCAATGTTGCAATTTTTAATTGGAACTAGAAAATCACCAACGATTGAATTTGTATTTTTTTTAGGTTACATTTTTTCCTTAAATTTGTACATATTAAAAACAATTACTCTCTAGTGATCGTTAAAGTTTTTCTTTGCGATCTTATGTGATTCCTATAATTGCAAATTATTCTATTTCAATTCGCTTAATATTTTCTTCAAGTATGATAACAGCAGTTAAAAAGATATTGTAAGTATAATTTGGTCCGTTTCATGTTAGACTTAAATAAGAATAATTACATATTATAAATTTTAACACTGGTAAATAATAATGGTGGTGTTTAAGACATGAATTTAATGCAAACCAAAATACCTACGGTCGTATTGTTTTATTTCTGAAATTCTCTATTTCAAATAAATTTCTTGCATAATATATAAATCTTAGTTTGTTTCATTGCTCGGCAAATGACAGATAGATGTAAAATTTTTGCCTACATATGATGTAATAAGTATTTTGCTACGCTTGTAATAGTTTCTTTAATAGCAGTAGTTTAATTTAAGAGATTCAGATCGCGTAATTTTTACATTCAAAAAATGTTTAATGTATCCTCTCAAAAAAAGATTAAAAGGGGTTAGGTCAAGACTTCTTGGAGGCCAGGGTGTAACGGTCTTCTTGACCTATTCATCAATCTGCAAATTTTTCATTCAAAAGTCTGGCTAACGAATGCATTAAAGTGTATGTTGCACCATCTTGTAAATAAATTCGATTTACATTTTCGAATAGTGTGAAAATTTTACAAGACAAACATTTCCATTAACAGTGTATTCGTAAAAGAAAAAACTCCGATTACGCTATTTTTTTCATTACATTACACCAATTACAACATTGATTTTAGATGAGTTTCTTACTTGATTTCTCAGAAATTACATGCCGGTTTTCAAATCTCCATATTCGTGAATCGTGTTTAACATACTCATTAAGATGAAAAGTAGCTTTACTGTTAAATATACATAATTTAAAAATTATTCTTTTCATTAAATTTGTCTAAAATTTCAAAAGCGAGCGGGAAATTTTTTTCTGTATCACGGGTTTTATTTTTAGCAGCAGCTGAATTTTGTATGCATACAAACGCAACCGTTTACATAGAACATTATGAACAGCTGTTTTTTAAATTTGTAAAACGAGGCTTTTATGACCGGATGGATTTATTAGGATTTCTGTCTGTAGATTCTTTCATCACATTGTTCTGATACTTGTGGCCAACCGGGTGATTTGTGTTCGAGAACAGATCTTATTTTTTGGGACCATTGAACCGGCGTTCAAATGGTGGTTCTCGTATGATGGCTCCTTTTCATATTTAGAACGATATACACATTGAATTAAAGTTATTTACTTTAGTTGGGCAAATATATATATACCATTTTTTTAATTCACAATAATATTTAACAATAGCATTTAAAACACAATATATCCAGCTCTTGTATAGACTCTTAATAATATTGCATCGGATAGACAGCAATTATAAAGATAGAACGGCTCTATTGTGCGTATTTACTAAAAATCATACGAGTGTCTATCATAAATTGATAAGTATACCTAAAAGCAACTTCTGTTCCATGTTGAAGCCATATTTCTTATATTTGTGAAAAGGTTAGCATTCGCAGAATATTATATTTCCATTAAAAGCTTCCCTTAAAATCATTTTTGTATCTACAGTATGTTCTTTTTCGTAATAAATTTTAAATGGAATCGATTGATAGTCGCTATGACAACAGCAATCATGGAACGTGCTCTAAGCGGTGTTCACTTTTTTGTATTTCCATAGTAACAAAGAGTAAAAAAAAGCTAAGCTCTACTTATAATTTAGAATATGGTATTTTGATTTGTACGTTTGTTGATGTAATCCGGTCTAAAATTTTTCGAAGTTTGTTTCTTGTAACTGATATAACATCTAAAATTGAATATAGTTTACAGTAAATAACAATTGAATCAAAAGCTGTGCACCATTTCCAAAAGGCAGTTAGGCTTTTATACTTTTATAGTCGATGTTGAACGTTCACATTCGTTGTTGTTTATTTTTTTTATAAAATAATACGAAATTTCGTGTAGTAGTGGGAAAAGTTATTTGGTATATTTTTTAAGAAATTTATATGCAGAGTGATTTCAAATTGCACGACAGTCTGTAGGGAGATGATTGTATAGCCAAATGTAAGAAAACATTCATATAAAAATAGATCAGAAAATGGTTCGTTAGCGAGTTTCGACTTGCGAAACACTTAGCCCTGCTTTCTGCTCCCTTTTTAACTTAAACCGTAATAAAATTCTTGGAAATTTAATTACAAAATCGAGGGGTAAATTTAGTGCTTTCTTATGGTTTTTTATCTAAGAAATTGAATAAAAATAATCCCAGACCTGTATCTTACTTAGGAATTAAGAAAAACGAGATTAAAAAAAGAAAACTTTTTGTCGGAAAATACACCTTTTTTTAGGTTTGGAATAAAAAAACTTTGTTAATTTACCAATAAACAAATAAAACTTTTTAATTAACTTTGTAGAGAATCTTATTCTGATAAAATTGATGTAAATAACGTCGACTAAAATTAAAGACAAATTTTAGAAGTTCAGCTTTAATTGGCTTTTAATTGGAAAATCCCCTTTATAAGAGCCACAAACAGAAAAATTTCTACTAGTATAACTTATCTTGTCGATAATTATTCTAAGTTGTTATTTACTACAACAGCCGTGACGTCACAAACGTGTGGTTACTTGTCTATTGAAGATTTCACTAACCTCAACGGCCAATTTAACAATGGCTGTTATGGAGAAAAAAATTACAACAGAAAAAACGTAATTACAGCACAGTCCGGTCACCAAAATTCATAAAATTTAACACAGTTGTCCATTATCCTTACCTCGAAATGATTCACTGCTTGTCCAATAAAAAACCAAGCCAAAAACGCATAAAACTCAGAGCTAGAAATACACGTCCACTCAGGCTGAATATCCACAGTCGACTTTTCTTTTGGGGTTGGATGAAGTTGTTAGTCTATTCCGCTCGTATTGGCACACAAGAAGAAGTGAAATAAATCAATATATTTACATTAAAAGAAAAAAAGGTTGAAAAAAAGGAAATTAAATCGGATTTGAACCGATATGTCTTCCCCTTGTAAGATCCAAATATTTCATTAAACTTTTATTTGGTTGTAACTCTGGAATCAATGAAAATAAATACCACTTATGATATATCGTTGAAAAGCTCTCAATGAGGGCTTATTATTGCAGTTAAGAAAAAGTACAAAATCTAAATTTTGGGATTTTAGGCTTTTTTTGGACACTTTTGGTCCAGTCGATTGCAACCAAAAGCGGAGGTACACAACTAGATGTTACAACAGTCCTAAATCCAAAATTTCAACATCCTATGGCTAATCGTTTTTGAGTTAAGCGAGATACATACGTACAGACGTCACGCCGAAACTAGTCAAAATGGATTCAGGGATGGTCAAAATAGATATTTCCGTTGAAATCTGCAAATTGAAATCTCTCGCGATCACAGTACTTCCTTTACTTCGTACAAGGAAGTAAAAATGTTAGAATCTAATGCCCTAATTTATTTATATCTACCTATTCTGTATTTTTGTCTTCTCTCTCACAAATTGTGCATTTTTTTTTTAAGTTTAAGAAAACTTGTGTTTCTTTTTATACAAGTAGGTCTATCGTTAAAGCTTTGTAGAACAATGAATTTTGTGTACTAGAGTTCTCAGCTTTATTTATTTACAAGATTGCATAATTTCTTAAAAAAGTTTTGTTAATATCTCATAAAGCAGGTGATTTTTTATTTTGAATACAGGAACGTTACCTAACACCGTTATTGTTTGTTGAATAATACTTATTTGAATTAAGTTATTTAGTTAGAAGTCAGACACTGCTGAAAAAATGATAATTCTTTATTATGGTGTAATTTTCCACCATTGTTTAATTATTTGTAATTTTTCTTGAATAATAGTTGCTTACGGCTAATCCGGTAAGACTTTGTTTTTGACTTTTATTTTTTCTGAACTGAATCGTAATACCTATGGCGAAGACAGTTTAAAATGGGGAAGTTATTACCTTAGTCTAATGTTTTTTGCCCTAGAAGTGACAAGAAGTTTTTTCCCAGCTATAATCAAGTAATTTAAATTTTCAACGATTTGATAATTACAATTTAACGAAAGTCAATTCACAAATTAAATAATCGTAACGAAAAAGTAACAATTTATTAATGTAACCGTAACCTCTTATTATTTCTCTACATCTTTTTATTTTTATTTATGATAAAATATATGTGAACGAAAAGTCAAGCCCATCTTTCTCTCGGTTGTCCTATATGTCTGTAGTCTTTTTGAAGCTTAATTTAAAAAATATTTTGTATCCTTTTGCCATCTACAAGCAAAAATGTTCTACAAACTTGTTTGTTCTTTAATATATTTACTCTGATAACTCCTTTGATTCTCCTCAAAAAAGCGTATTTCCGTAGATTTTAGTTGATAAAAGATATTACTGCCACTTTTCTGTACGAAAAAAACACTGGAAGAGAAATTATCATCTTAAAAAGCTCACTTAGGTTTTATTTGCTATTAAAGATCCAAAAATTAAAAACCGTTTAGGATGTTAGTTATAATATTCAATCATATCTTTACTAATCAGAACAGTAATACTATTTTATGTCCGTATTACTGCTATCATCGGAAGCCGGACTGATCCGTTACAGTTGCTTTACCGGTGTCAGTTTTAGTCATATAAAGTACCTACCCCCTCGCTATGTTAATGCCCAATCGCTCTCTTGCTGTATAAGACAAAGAATTAATGAATGATAGAAATAAGTTGTTCTCAAGCTCCCTAATAAAGTTGGTTCAGCCAATCCTCACCACTCCCTTCCTAAATACAAATCTGAATAATTACATCGTAATTTCTTACTTATTAATTTAAAATATATAAAAAACAATCTCCTGATCGATATTTTAATAAAATTATCTGGAATCTGGTGTTTGTTAATTAGCCTATTATTTTCTTTATCTTGAAAGTATATTTTTTCTCTTTTTTTTAACAGACCGAGTTAGATACGTAACTATGTGACTTTTATCTTAAAATGTTTTATTCTTCAATAATAATAACAATGTTCATTCAACCTTTGTAATTTAATTTTTTATAATCTTTCACAGAAAAACGACTATTAACATTATTAAATTTTAAAATCCTTTATGTATTTCCTAGAATTTAACAGCAGACAAAAAACTTTTTAATGATCGGTTTTTTCATCGGTATGAATTTAATTTACTTTTTAATTATCTTGCTTGTTTACTCATCTGTTTTTATCCATTTAAAAAACTTTCGCTTGTCATTTTTAATTTATTTTAATCAAATTATTTTAAGATTTTAATTATTTTGCAATTGATATTTTTTGTTACAGTTTATAACATACGCTTTATTAAAATATTATTGTATTATATGAAATGTTACATGCAGCACAATTGCGGTATAAAACGCTATAAACTCAACAATTTTCACTTAACTTTAATTAAGAATTCAAATTAGATATTTTAATTACATTACGACTACAAAAACCTTAAACCGTTTTATTAACGCCATCAAAGAAAACGGGTCCTATATTGTCGGTCGTGTCATAACCACATTGCATTACAAAACCACACGATGTATTATAGTGGAAATTGCTGTATGTGGAACATCGGGTGGGGAAAATCGTATATAAACATTAAAACCACTTACTCGTATATTCAGTAGTATCTATAGTTATATGAGTAAACACATTAAAACCACCGATCGATATGCGTTTTCTATAATATTTGTGAACATAATTATTACATATTTTGCCGACTGCTAAATTTATTTCACGTCAGTTGCAGAACATATAAAATAAATAAAGCATCAAATCGTATAGCTTTGGAAAGTATATGCGGCTGGTTAAACTCCGACTTATTCTTAACCGTTACAGTACAATATTACAGCCAGCCATCTTCTATATGACAAAACTGGCTATAACAGACCTCTGCTCAATCGAACTGAGTTTAACCGTAAAAGGATTAATGCGTTTAAATTAAATTATCTATTTAATAAATTTGAGAAAATTAATTTTTTATTACTGAACATTGAAAAAAATAAAAATACCTACACAAAGATACAAATACTATTGCAATTCATTTTTTGTATTTTTAATCTGATTAAGTTTTCTTAGATTTTCGGTGAAGATAAGATCAGGTGGGATGTTTGTAGATAAAGAATCGTACCATTTTCTATTTGTTGGTTAATTCATGTTACTGTGCTGTGAGTTTAAGTCGTGGTGTAATTAAATCAATGGGGTTATGGATGGAAGCCGGAAGCGTATATTTATTCAAATTAAGAAAAAAGCTGTGAGATGAAAGGAAAACTTTTAAAATAAAATTACATCTTATTTAAACATCTAGACTTCTACAGTTACAAGTTCGAGAGGTAACTTAATATAATTCATCAAAATCTTGCGATCAATCAAAGGTTAAGTGGAAAACACTGAAAGTGGGTGAATATAAACGAAGAACACTTCGTCCAACAATGAAAATAAACTCCGCTTTCAAAACCAATTTTTCAAAACAAAACAAAGTTTACTTTATTAGAAACTTCAGTCAGTGATTTATTTATCAAATTCTGGCGTAATTTCCGCCAAAAAAAAAGGAATGAAAATGAAAAATAAATCTGCTATAATTTACGATTTTTTTTCTAAACTATTAACATGCTTCATACGTTTGTATATATTTAATTATTACTTTTATCATTTTTTTATTAAATCTTTCTAAATATAACACGTATATATTTAATACGAAAGTTTTTTGTTTATATTTTTTAAATTTCTCGCTTATTCGTAAACGGATTAACCTACATTATTCAGGTTACACAGAGTTCTGCAGCTTGATTGATTACAAGAATTTCTGTATTTTTTCGTTTGTAGCTGAATTACTACTATGTATCAGTCAAGTTAATTGTTTTATGTGAGGCAAACATATTTTTAAAAGCGTAAAGAGAGACAAGCTGATTTTGCAATACTGACCCCAAGTAGTATGATATCTAACTATCAAAAGGTTTAGAACACGAGTCCACGTGCGTAAAACTTTCTCCACATTAATCTGTGATCCTTTTTCGTTTTTGTTTATTTAGGAGAGACCATAATTTTACTGTAATTCAGTAACCTACATCGTTTTGCCACCGTTTTAGGGTTCTTTCATAATATTAAATAGAAATTGTTTTTTAAATACGCAAAAAATTAATATTCTAAAGTTTCATCATCATTAATATTTTCTCACTTGAGTAGGTCACCTACCATTTGAGATCTGCCTGAAACTGGAAAACAATTTATTATCCTTCTTTGTCTCCTATGATTTTCTCTATTCTTCCATTCTGTTCCAGCACCTTGATGTTATCTACCGACTGACCTCTACTTCATCATTTAAACTTGTCTTTCAAAGTATTCACAGAACCCGTTTTTATTTTATCCAATTCTATATCCAGTTTTTTACCCTTCTTCTTGTAATGTTTGTTACGCTGTTTTCTTCATCAAATTTTTCACCAATTTCTAATGCATATTTCTTTTTATCCACATATTTCCATTCTTCCCTCCATAACTACATCTCATACGCTTTTAATCTTGTTTCATCCGTATTCCGTATAATTATATTAATGTATTTATCATCTTCCTTTTAAAACCGTTTATAAAATTAAATTAAAAACCGTGATAAAAAAATATTGAAATTTAAAAAAAATAATCATAAGCAACATGTTTGTAAAAACAAAGAACGGCTAATACCGCGTTTAAAACCTTTACCGTTTTTCACATGGAACATGGCATTTAAAATTAAACGCGAGGCCACGAGGCATTTCTTGGCCACGAGGTCCAACTGTGGCATTCTCGCCACCTCTAGTGAAGTTCAGGGAGACTGTCCTGTATAATTGGGTCACTCTGATTGCCAACTTCCTACATATGCTGTTCAGCCTCCGGGCATTTCTCCCTCTCCTGAAGGCCTTCCACCATACCGGCGCCATATGCAATATGGCCGACACCATCGTACACGCTGACATCCTGTGTTTAGGTGCCCTGGGAACCCTGACATTGGCCATCAGCCTCATCAGTGTCGAGGACATTCCTTCCACCTTCATGGCCACCTGCTGCACATGGAAGGCAAAGCCCCTCGACCTGTGGAGCTACATCTCTCGGAAACAAAACTGCCAATTTTTCCCGGAGATCCGCCTCAGGAAGTCTGGTCAATGACCTTCCCAGCCTCTTTGTCACCAGCTTATACGCAGACCTGCCTCCATCTATCCCGCTTAGCTGTATTAATAGCTCTTCGGAGGCTCCGTGTAGAATTTCTCCATTCTACCATTGCTCTCTTGGATGCCTCTTGATCCTCTCTTTTTCGTAGCATAGTGAGACGCAAATCCCTCTTGCGGACGCAAATCCTCCGCAGCTTGGCAATTTCCTCCGACCACCAGTAGATCTGCTTCGAACGCGTCCGCACCGTTCTTCTGTTTAGGGCCATAGTACATGTGTCCTAGATGACGTTATCATTATTAACTTCCGCCCCTTCCTCTTGATGTGTCTGCGCCAATTTCTCTATGAAAACCATTTATAAACGCTGGATGTCCGAGACCCTAAATATCCATGGCTCATACCGTTCTTCCTGGCATTCCTCCCGAAGCCCAACGACCACCTCAATACATTTATCACTAAGCGTCTCTCCTCATCGAGAACGCCATCGCTCAGCGCTGTCGAGGGAGGCAGAGCAACTAAAAACCACCTTCCCCTCAACACAAGCCCATACAAAGCCATCACCCCGACCCTGCCACCAGTATTGCAGCACTATCTCTGATTCCTAATCCAGCCACCCTCAGAAACCACGGCCCAGTATGGCTCAGCAACTGCTATTAAATCTCCCCCCAACCTTCCTAGTAATAACCCATAGGAGATCGTGAGAGCGCCTACTTCTATTTACATTGAGCTGAACTAACTTCAGTTTTTAGCAACATTGTCCGCTGCGCCCATAATGGCCCTCCACGCCACATCTTCTGCAAGCAATCTTTCTCAGCATCTCACGCCTTAATGTGCTACATTTATCGGAACCTAACTTGCCACATTGGAAACATATTTTGACCTATCTGGGCCCTTACATCAGTAACACCTCTCTTGCTCCAAAATCGGGGCCACCCTGCAAGACACCAGTCCTTCTGCAAGCGCCCCTTTTGTATTAATGTCTCAGCCTTTCCCCCAGGAACTGCCAGAGACGCCACTTGGTTGTTTTAAAGAGCAGGTCTCAGTTTAATTGCCTGTTTTTTCTCCTCATCCAACTCGATTATCTCAGTTATCCCCCCTAGCTACCTCCTCCTTGGTGTTAAGGGCGTCTATGTACTTAATATTGATTCTCTGTACTCGTTATCTTTTCCTTAGGGCGACCTTCACTCTCTGAACCCCTTCTTGTAATTTTTTCATCAATTTCTCCAGGCCCTCCGTTTCATCTTTGATCCTTATAAGAATATCTTCTCCCTGTCCCTTACGGAGGAGAGAATTTTCTGGTTCCCCTTAGTTAGTCCTTCCGTGACTTCTTTAAGGTGATCAGCGAAGGTCTTCTTCCCCTGCATGATGGCTGACTTAACAACCAAAGCCTTGGCCTTCTCGGCAGGTGGCCTACTGGTTGATCTCTCCCTTTTGGCCTCGTTCTTGTCCATTCTTTTAAAATAAAGACTAGTCGTTCTATTGGTCCTGCGACCCGCATACTCCAACAATTTCCTAGTCACGTAGACCGCATTACCCTCCTCTACTCCGAAGACTATATCCTGCTTTGCTTGCAGGATAATCTCCGCAATTCCTTTTCTTAAATGGAGGATGTTCCCCTCCCCGATCGATAAGACTATAGCCAGAGTGAACACTCTCCCCTTGAAATCTTCCACGTCATCTCCTTGAAGAATTGTGGCCATCTCCGTACAGGCGAGAAGTTGGCCTACCTTCAACTGTCCCACCGCACCCTGTCCTTAATTCTCGAGGCCGCTCCGAAGATGAACTCCGAGAATCTATTTTTTGAATTTCCAGATCGAAAATAAGTGCCAAGTCCGTCTCCCTCTCTGAGAATACGGATTCTTTCAACTCCACTGTCTTTAGGAACCACTCTCTGTTCCACTTAACCGCAACAAGTATATTTATGTCGTCATTTTTTACTCCTTTCTCCAACTAACGTAACAGTTCACTGTACCCTGTATCAGCCCTGGTCTGGAATGCCCCCTCCTTTCTCTTCACCTTTCCTTCGAATAGATGGGATTCTACGAATCCACGAAAGGCCGCCACCACCCTCGCCATGTCTGCAGCAAGATCCTTCTACTCTCTGAAAGTATGGCTCTTCTCCGCATGCTTGGTGAGCGTTTCGCTCACACTGAATAATAGCTCTTTAACATATTTTACTAGCTCCCCATGCGGGGTGCCCTCGAGGTTCTCCTTCTTCTCCATTTCTATATCAACGGAGACTTTTTTTACAGAGAGGCTTCTCTTCCTTTGCTCCTTCTTCTTCTCCTCAACCGATGTTACGTCAACTAACTCACTTGTCGTAGAATCTTTGTAATTGTAAGCATATTGAAGAGCTTTCTGTTGCTGACTCCTAACCATTTTTAGGGTAACGGAAGGACTAAACTGACTCTAATCTCCAAAACAGCCTGTAGCATTCAAAACCACGGAATTTGACACTCCACGTTATTTTTGGGTTGATCGTAGGGGATGTTGGGCGGGGAAGGAAAAGTATCAACTAACAAAAAATAAAATGGCGGAGGTAAGAGATTAAAAGAGGAAAATAAAAAAAGAAGAAATGTAAAGAACCGAGTCCTAATCGGGCCACCGTAGCAAGAAATCCCCAAATTATATTTTGGGGAGCGGGGTGAAAAGGGGATGGGGAAAGGAGAAGAAAGGTAAAAACCTGTTCAAAATCGTTCCACGGGGGAGCAAGAAATCTCCAATTTAAAAAACCGACTCGTGTCCCTTCACTTATCCTACTATAGCTCACTATAATACACATTGTCAAGTATCTTCACTACTGAAATAGACTATAGAATATTATAATTTTAATAAATTAAAAGTCTTCTCTTATCTATGATAACAAAAAGATTATAAATCTACATATATAAATAAGAAAAAAATGCGTGAAAAATATAAAAAAACACCTCGCACACGCACTCTCACACAAGACGATTAACACTCAATTATAGTTGGAACACTCACGCTCAGATACATACTAAATACTCCATAAAAGCTTCACAAAACACTATCAAAAAAGCACAGTAACTCACAGAGAGAAACAACACACCCTCTCTCTAAAACCACCACGAAAACACTCAGATATGATGATACTTAGATCTGATGTTCAGTCTTCTCTCACTCTCTCTCACTCTCTCTCTCTCTCTCTCTCTCTCTTTCTTTCCTTCTTTCTTTCTTTCTTTCTTCTCTCTTTCAATAAATATAAAAAAATACACATTTCCATTTTATAAAACTTTATTGTCGGCTAGTGATTGCAAATAACAGATTTGTAAACCACCATTTTATTTTTATGAGTTTATCAAGATCTAAAAAACAGATGTAAACGTAGATGTGATATTTATTTTCTATTTTTAGTACTGCCTACCTTTCTTAGCTTCACTTTTTTATCACTGGGAACCACTCCATTGTCAAAACTTATTGTACTTATTAATAATAATATAATAACTGCTTACTTATTGTTTATAAATAATAATAATTAATATAATAAGTACACTAAAGTTATAATAAGTTTCCACTAAACGTGGAAACTATAGTGATCGTGACAGAAAAGATAACAGTAATTATTAAAAACAACAATTATGTGGCATTTATTACTATTGTTAAAAAAAGTATATTTATTTTACGTTAAGGTAATCACCACCTAACCCGCCGGGTTGGCCTAGTGGTGAACGCGTCTTCCCAAATCAGCTTATTTGGAAGTCGATAGTTCCAGTGTTCAAGACCTAGTAAAGTCAGTTATTTTTACACGAATTTGAATACTAGATCGTGGATACCGGTGTTCTTTGGTGGTTGGGTTTCAATTAACCACACATCTCAGGAATGGTCGAACTGAGGCTATACAAGACTAGACTTCATTTACACTCATACATGTCATCCTCATTCATCCTCTGAAGTATTATCTGAAAGGTAATTACCGGAGCCTAAACAGGAAAAAAGAAGGGAATCCCTACCTACATTAAAAAAAAATTAATCTTCTGATAATATTCTTTGATGGATTATATTCTTTGTCAAAGTTGTTTCATTATTTTGTAATTTTTTCAAAGAATAATTATCATAGGTTATTATTTTTCGGCACCGCTTTAAAGAAGAAATATTAAATATTTTGTTTAAACTTTATATGATCAATTTTGAAGGAATAGTAAAGTAAACGTGAAGAACTCAGACGTAAAATTACGTTTGTAATCTAATATACAAATACTTTTCCAAAAACCATCAGTATAGGAAAATTTTCAAAATAAAGTTTATTAAGTCCTTATAAATGGTAAAATATATTTTCCTAATAAAAACCATAAGCTAAATTTGGGCTACAGCTCTTGAATCGACCGGCTGTTCGCTATAACACCTTTCCCTATGTTTCCAAGACCGTACTTCATTATCAGTCCCACCTCGCTCAAGTATTTAAGCCTCTTTTCTCAAATATTCCTTTCCTTCTTCCAGCTTGGATTATCGATGAAACTTCTTATCGCATTCTTTATTTTTTTTGGTTTATTTTACATCGGAGAAGAAAAAATCTGCAACCAGACTCCCAGCAGTCCGTACTGCTGGGTGTGTGGGATTTCCTGCCGAGCCAGGGATCCACTATAAACCATCCCGCTCACACAAGGCAGTGATAGGACCATCCAACGGGTATTTCATCATCACCGCGCGTGTACATGAGCTCACCAGTGCTGACGTCAAGAAACGGTTTCTAGCGTTCCCCGAGGGGACCCCGCTGCCCCGAAGATCGGCCTTCCACTGTCATTCTCCGCCCGAACACCACCCAATTGTCTCACCTCTTCTACAAGCTTACAGGAGAGTACCTTTTTAAACCATGCAGCACAGATGTTCCATTTCTCACGCAAGTCCAACATATGTTCCATGACATCCTCTAGGAAGACTATTCCTTCAACGGCCGCTCTGCAGCCCATATTGGACACATTAAAAATGCGTGTTTTACCTCCTCTCTATCGTGGCAGTACACACCTGTCGATGTCTCCCATCTCTGTCTGGCATAGAGGCAAGCCCAGTTCCGACGTCGAGCAACGGCTTCCAGCGTCCCTCGGGGGCACCCAGCAGTGGCCCCCGTTGCCCACCTCCGAAGGCTGGCCTTCGGAGGTGTGTACGAAAATGTGTGTTCCACATATTCTCTTTCATGGCAGTACGCACATGTCGGTGTCTCCAGTCTCCCTCTAGCATGAAGATAGACATTGAACGCCCATGCCCCGTGAGCCACTAAGTCGTCCAAAAAGATCCTCCTACCTGTGTCTCCTGTTAAGCCAGGTCCTGACACACGGTATTAGCCGATGCGTCCACCTGACAGTGGTGGCCGCAATCCACCTCTCCTGCCAACGATCAAACATCCTGCTCCTGGCATGACCTCCATACCCCGGTATCTATCTGCCCGTTCCTCCACCAGCATATCAATCGAAGCCATACCGAATATCACGAGGACGGCCTCACGCGACACCGATCGGTATGCCATGGCCACACGCAAGTCTTCTATAGGTGCTGTGTGTCTTGGTTTAACTACGCTTAACTTTCAGATCTTAAAACCATACCGGAGATGCGTGTAAGATGACCGAGGCCACTGTGGACCCTATCCGTTTTCTCCTGGAAGCGCAGGGGCTACCGACGTTCCTCATCAACTTAGAGACCGCCGATGATACCTTCTCCGCTTTCTTGCACATCTCATCAATATGCACCTTGAACCCCTTCCTACGATCCACCCGACTTATTAAACCTAAGTTCACTCTCGTATTTCGATACTATGTATTATGACGTGTTATTATAACGGCAAGGTTTTTTAGATCGATATCCATCCAATCGTCGAAATGGAGAACTCGACTGACACTGATTTGATTTCCCCTAGCATTTTATTTTTCTGGCTTAGTCTACGTCTGGTGAACATTTCCGGAATTTTCACCTGAGGAGGTAATAAAGAAGCCGGTATCATCTCAAGAATCTATATCTGTTAGGAAGAATCAATATATATATGAATATTAACTTAAATGTAATTTATTTAAGTTTATTTTCCTTTTGATTGGATAGAATTAAATGTAATAAAAAGATATTTTATTTTAAAATATTACCTTCATTAATTTTTTGGGTTAACCAATCAGCTTTAAACTTATAAATTAAATACACAACGTTTCACTTAAAATTATCTAAGCTTCCTCAGATGACAATACACATTCAAACACATAAAATATTCTCTTATATACCCCTTAGTAGAAGTATATACGAGAATTTTAATATATATGTATCTTTTCTTATCTAACTGTGTTAGGTATTTAGAAGTGCATTATTCCTTTAACATCTTAAACTTTTCCTAAGTAAACCAAAAAAGGATTCAAAATCAAAATATACGCTGCACACATGTTTGATGAAAAAACATTTATGTACTTTATATTTGGTTACGTTTCAAACTATTGGTTTTTACGAATAATAAAATAAATAACCAATTAACTTAAGTAAGACATTCTAGTGTTTAATAGGTGATTTAAGATACTTTAAAGAAAGGAAAAACTTGTTTTCAACTTTTAAACATTGAAGTATCTTTGAAAATCTTGGGAAAAGCTAATAAATAGAATACTGAAAAGACAGCAATGGGCTATTTACAACGTCAAACCGTTACTAAATTCAAACAACCGACCGGAGACCCATCCTAGGTTATTTCAGTTTACTGCTTCACCTACCGTTATGCACTGGACCGCTAGAATTCCTTTAAATATTTATCACTCCGTATCGGCTTAGTTAAAAAAAAAAAGAAGCAAAACTTCTTCCTTGTAGCTTATGTACGTTACACCCATCCTTCTTAACCTTTTTTTTTTTATGTTGGAAAATAATTTTATCTTGTAAGCTTCCTGCAAAACATTTACCTTCCACATAATTTTTGTATTTCTTGAGAATATGTTTTAAAAATTGTAAAAAAAAAGTAAAAGTTTATCTAAATGTAACTTATTTATTAATTTAAAATTAATACTTTTGATGCTGCACAAAACCTTTTTATTATTATTATTATAAAAAATATTTACAACATTTTATTAGTTATCATTATTCCCTTTATGTCAACTGTAGTCTTTGTTTATCGAGCTTTTTTATCATTCCCCTTGAATTCGTTGATTCAATGAAGTAAAAAATATTAAAACTAGATTATCGATCCCTTTACTATTATGTGGTCGTAAACCTCAGTTGTAAAGGAGTAAGTAGATTTTTAATTTATTACTTTAGAATTTCGTTAAAACCCTTTCCGAATCCTTTTTAAAAATCCAATTTAAAAAAAATGTATTTAAATACATATTACCAGCAATACTGACTGTATACGCCGTTGGAAAGATTGCATGTAGCCGAATATCTCATAAAAGTAATCGCAAAACACAAAAATACTTTTTCGTTAATTAATATTATAATAAACAAAACACCATTCGCGATCACCAGATTACATTTGTCATTTAAAATCCTGATGCAATTGGCTTTTTGATCACTAATCTACAGCTTCTTTTCAAAGGAATATTTATATAAAATAAAACCTTGTTGCTTAATTAGATAAATAAGAGAGGTCATTTCAAAACTTCTTCATACAACCACCAACATCATTTCACTAGTGTTTTTATTAGATGCCTCGATAGACATGGTTTATTGAAAACTGATTTACAGCTCCTGTTCCTTAGTATTTATATGAGACCCATCAGGTTGGTCTAGTGGTGAACTCGTCATCGCAAATCAGCTGATTTGAAGTCGAGAGTTCTAATGTTTAAATCCTAGTAAAGGCAGTTAGTTACTTTAATACGGATTTGAATACTAGATCGTAGATACCAGTGTTCTTTGGTGGTTGGGTTTCAAATAACCATACATCTCAGGACTGGTCGACTTGAGACTGTACAAGACTACACTTCATTTACATTCATACATATCATCCTCTGAAGTAATACCTTACGGTGGTTCCGGAGGCTAAACAGAAAAAGATAAGTATTTATATGAAACCACGTCTTATCAGACTTGTTTATATTACTTTAATTGGAAAAATGCCATAAAATATTCCAATCTTAACTGTTATTATGAATATAATTTAAACTCTTAAAATTATCAGAGAAAACAAAAATTAGAATAAATAAAGAAATAATTAAAAATCTAAGACGAGACAAGTGTGTGTAATCAAAACATTTCAAAAAATATAAAATGTAAAATAATTAATAGCACTAATCAAGTAATTAATGATAACACTAAATATTTCTAGTTATCTCTCAAACAAAAGTTTATCTATTGGTAAATATTTTATTAATCTAAAAGTACAACCTAAATTATAGTTTTATCAGAATGTTAATTATAAAAATCTTGATGACTGGCATACCGTGTTTAGTTTCCTGTCCGAGTGGAGTTCTATATTTCTTAGACGGGAAGGGAGATATCTTTTCGTATATAAGTGTATTAGGTGTTACAACGTAATAGTTACAATATATGAGACACGACTCACTTAAAAAATTTCGTAATTATTCCCCAGAAGAAAAGCATCCTTTCCCCAGCATTTATAAAGAAAGAAAGGACTGTAATTATTTCCTTTTTACCTTCTACAGTGATTCAAATATACTGTTACATATTAATATTCCGATCCTACAAAAAGCAGATAATATTCAGCTATACTAGAAAAATCTTCACTGTGTTTATGAAAGGTATTAGCTGTTTACAGAAAGAACATCATCGCTCTGAAAGAACAATAAATTTGACTTTATCCTCCTGTACCAGATTTTTTTATATGTTTCACATATTACGGAAATCTTGGAAAAATAGTATGAAGCAATAGATTTAGTGTAACCCGACGAAGTTTGTTACTTAAAAATAAATTTTCCTCAAAATAGTTTTAACATTTTCCTAAAATTTATTTCTAAAGATTTTTTTATTTTTAAAATGAAGGCAAAAGCCACCAATGAGATAGAAAAAATGTTCATGTTTAACGCACAGAGTCTAATCGAATGGATTAAACCCCGGAATAAAACCGTTCCCGGCATCCTTCATCGGTGACGTCTTTTTACGTCCATTAAAGCTCAGTGTCAAATGAGTTCAGCATCGGTACGGAGAAAAAGAGGACAATTTATTGAGAACTTCGCCCAAAATTCTAATTTTCAAATTTTACAAATACCTAAAATCAGTATCGCTTTCAATTTATTTATAACTCTTTTCCTGGCATTAATTACCTTACCAGGGAATCTGGTTTCTTCTCCTCCATCTTCTTTACACCTTTTTTTTCTCTCCTTAGCGGCGAACTAAATACCTTTCTACTTGAATGGTGTCCTATACAATTCTTTCTCAATTTTATTCCACCCAGCAAATCTTCTTCTCTTTCATTTTTTTGAAAATATCTTGGTTCCTGATATCGCCTTTAAATTTAAGTTTATAAATTCTTATCTACATTTGCATCTTCAAAGCGTCCTACCGCTCAGTCTTTATTTTTTTAGAAATAAAGTGTATGATTCGTAAACAACACACTTTACGCCTAAGCACCAAGAGGTAGACTTGGGTCTTCGGGATACATATCGTAAATGCTTTAAGCGCTACCAAGACACATATATTTTAGCCTCTTTCGTAGACGCATGTCCGTTAAAAGACAGACAATTTGTCATCTTACATTCATTTTTATCTATTTTTTTACTTCTTTAATAATCTGTCGCCATTTTTCTAGCTATATACTAATATATTATTTCACCAGTTTTGTACCTTTTACTAACGTCCTAATTCTTCCTGAATAATTTTGTTTAATTCGTAATTATTTTCAACCAAATACTAACTCTAATTTTTTTTTATTTGAAATTCTTTTTAGCTTTATTCTCATCATAAAGATCCTACCGATTACAAATCTTGCTACTCGATAAGATGATGAACACTTACAACTATCTAAGTTTAATTAATCTTACGAGATGGTACGATTACAACTTAATTTATTTTCTATCTTGTCTTATGTTAATTTTTTAAAAATTATTTTTCTATGTAATTTTTGGTATAGATAAATTAGATATACGCTTGCAGAAGATGTTTTTTATTTTTTTAAAACAAATTCGCAAATAACCTTTCTCACTTAAATATAAATTTATCACCGTCTGTTTTTTTGTTTCATACGTTTTTCTCCTATTCCTTTCTGCAGTATTGTTGTAAGAGAGTTGTTCAATAGAAAGGTAAAATAAACGGGTGAAAAAAATTACGGAGCGGTAGAAGCGATACACCTCTTGTCCATTGAATAGGCTGAACAAAACATTCATTTTTCCTACATATATATATATATATATATATATATATATATATATATATATACACATATATAGAGACACAAAAATATTTTCGTGCAGTATCTTGAATCGTGAGCAGAGGGAGACAATTGATCCAACTATCTGTAAAAGCGATGCGCGTATGGAATACAAAATTTACGTTTTTCATACGTTTGCAATAGAAAATAAATTTCTTTAAAAAAATATTTTTTAAGCACGTTTTTTTTAAAGAAACTTAAGGTTATGTAAGTTTTATGAAATGTATAATTTACTCAGTAATAAACACTGGATTTATCTATTTTATTTAATGAGATGACTGATCACATTAATGACTAAATTAAATTGTTGTTCTCTTGGGAAATAACTTACACGCCTTAATTCTTTATCAGAATATAAAAAAGAAGTTAATGTTTATTGATCGTACAGCTGTACCGTTTCACAGAAAGAAAAAATATTTTTATTTACCCGTAGAACCAAAGAAATTCGTGGTTAAAACGTAGGTTTATGATATTGTCATAAGATTGTAATGACTGATTAATTTTTCGAAATTAGTTATAAAACGCGCGCGTACATATAGTATTTTGTAGTACCAAACGAGGAGTTGCATAAAAACTTACTGAATGAGGCCTACCTCAAATAATTAATGCAATTTTTCTATCACAGTCAATTCTAAAAATTAAAAACAAACCATTTTCCAGCGCACTGCCGTTTTTATATATATATATTTATTTATTAGCAGTTAACATATTAAACAAGGACAAGATGTGGCGTTATTTCCCCGCTGTATATATACACATTAAACCAAGATATAAAAAAGTTCGCAATCTTATCAGATGCATCATCTTCTATTGTTTTTAATGTTTTTACAATTGTTAATATGACAACCGACAATTTATTTTCATTAAATTTTATTTTCTCATAGATATATGATAAGTTTCTTCACTTCAGTTCAAGATCAGCATACATTCATATTTATTTAATTAGCGAGTAAGAAAGCTAAAAAAGAAATAATTTCTTTCAAAGATGAAGAGGTAAAATAAAAAGGTATTTCCTAAACTTCTCACGACAGGAAGAAATTAGAAGTATCAGTAGTATAAAAACAGGAAAGTTAGCGCAAATTCAGGTCATCCGTCGCCACCGGGCGAGGTGCGTTATGTGTGAACCTCCAGTGCGAAGCTAGATGAGATAATGCGAGCACCTCGTGCGAGGCTAAACCAATTTAGTAAAACGGACGGACGAATGGTCGGCGCTTGCGTTTATGGGTCCGTAAGCGGGTACACTAACGGGCTCCGCTAACGAGAGCGCCATCCGTTCGTAAGTCCGAGCAAAACTTTTACCACTCATTCTCTTCTTCTCCAATTCTATATATTAATTTCGAAAAAATGAGATATTTATTACTTTGCTATTAAACAGTAATTAAAACGTAAAGATAAACGTAACAACCTGTAACATAGTTTTATTCTTATAATTCATAACATAATTAACTTTAAAGGTAAAACTTATAAACATTAAGGATTTTACTATTGTATCAGATAAAAGGGACAAATCTGGAAAAATTTTTAAATTTTATGTAATCTAATTTGGTAAAGTTTTCTATATTCGTCTCGGGTTATACATTCAGCTTTAATTTTTTTTTATAATAAATATTTCACTTATAAGTTAAATTAATCATTTAGCCTGTAAATTAAATTTACCGTGTAATTCAATAACTAGAAAACCCATTATAATTATTTAGTTGTTTATATATCCGTTAAAGTATTATTTGATTTGGTCCTAAAAGACCATAAATGTGAGTTATTCCTTAATTTACATGTATTTGTATATACAGTATATATTTCTGCACTTAAAGTAGCAATTTCACTATTTTGTATACTCTTGACGTAAAATTCTATTGAAAAGTATCGATTAAGACTTTAACAGAGACGATAAAGTATCGCATAATGAGAAATCCGTTTTCTATATATACTATATACAGTAAAATTAGATCTAGTTTACTTTTAAGTTATATTTTGTGGTGAAATATCGTTTTCGATCACTAATTAGGTCCATGATTTTTTAAAGATGGAAAAAATTCAAATATTAAAAAAAAATAAGAAAAAGTTAGTATTAAGATCTATGTTCAAATGTAACCAAAATTATTTTCTCCATTCGTTCTTATTTTTTACGATTAATGAAGTTAAAATGAAATATAATGAAGTTTTGCGTCAAAAATTTGTTTTTATTATGTTATTTAAATGTCGAGACTAAATTTTGGGGCATTTCTTTTGTGCCCCGTAACATATTTTATTAAAATATGAGTACAGAGTGTATCACGAAGTTCTCCCGGGACTTCCATAGCCTATTCAACTTGTGAAAATAATGGGAAAAGTGCATATAAACATATGTCCTAAAATGCTTCGTTTGCGAGTTAAGGCTAGTGAAAGATTTCACTCGGATTCCAGCTACTTCGGTGAAATGAGAGCTTACTGAAATTTTTAAGACGATAATTAAGGGACAGAATTAATAAATTCATATGGTTTTTGACCTGAAAAGTCGAAAAAATAGGTCCCAGAACCAAATCTGCTGTAATGTTTTAGAAATCTGGGTGAAAACCCATAAATTGGGGTAAAAAAGTCCCTGTTTTTTATGTTTGACGTACAATAACATTGTTAAATGGGTTAAAAACACATAAAAAATTTTAACAAAACTTGTAGAGAATTTAATTCTGAATAAAATCGTGTAAGATAAATTGAATAAACAAACAAAAGGTAGAAAAATTAGAATTTTATTTAGAAACAGTACACTAGACAAAAGTGCACCAAAACTGTTGTTATGCGTACCAATTTATAATAAATGTTCAAAAATGAGGCCGCCATTTTCAACATATTTCTTAGTACACTTCTGTACTAGGAAACTGTTATACAGTTTTATGCGTTAACAGTAAATTACGTAAATTCAAACTTAATCTACAAACGTAAATTACGTAAAAAAACTTTGTAAATAAAAATCCAAAGCTCACTTTAAACTGATAAAAAAAAAAAAATTGATTGTATGAAACTATTTATCTATGTATTTTATAGTATTTAACAAAAACTGCAAATGCAGAATTATAATGAACTTCCTGGATTAGCCTTGAGCTTTATAATTTTACAAGCGATTATTTTTTATATTATAAATTTTTCAGATTATTATTCTGAAATTTTTGGTTTACTTCAAATTTTTTTCTAATTACCGTCACAGATGCGTAAACTTATCTACTATGTAGCACTCATTACTTTCATGGTGAGTTACATTACGTCATCTTTACATATAATTAAAGGTTATTTTGCATTTTCAACAGTAATTTTCAAACAATAAGAGTATAAAGCCCCTTATTTAAAAAAAATGCAATAAAACATATATATTATAATTATGTAAATTATCGTTATTTTATTTGGTAAAATTAGATTAAATGTAACTCAAAGTTATTTGTTGTTTTTCTTTTAATTTTTAATAAATAGTACAAGTGTAATTATAAATGACCTTGGTAAATTAACAAGACAGAATTTAAAATTGTTTAAACAGAAATCAATAAAAAATAAAATAAAGGTTAAATTAAATTTAGCAGTGCAGTAGATATATAACAATAAAAAAATGGAATAATTTAAAAAAAAGAGAATTAGAATTTAAAAAACACATAAATATCTAAAATGTAATTTTAAGAATTAAAGATCAATTTTAAGAAGCAGTTAGATTAATCAACACAGAGAAGTTACCTCTGTAATTTTTTCAACAAAATATATATAATAAGCACACCGACATAAACAAAATTATTATTGGCAGAATATATTAATGTACATATAAATATATGACTAAAACACACAAATACATTTAAATCCGATTTTTTAAGCATTTAAAATTAATAGCATAGTGCATGTCTTTTTTCCGCTTATAAATGAACAATTAGTTTTTTTTTTAAATTTAAATTTTTAAATAGATTCAATTATTTGCATAATTTAATTTTGCGGTTTATAAATTAAAACCGCAAAATAAAAAATTTGCTATTTTGTTTATGATTTTGTTACAGTTCAAAGCGGTATATCAATGCACCAGCAAATAGGAAGTACGACTGACCTGGACTCACAAAGATCTACTGCGCATGGTCCCAGTCAATATACACACGGCCTACTCGCTTCTAAAACAGCCACTACTAACGCATTAGGTACTGAAAAGTTTTTAATAAAATGAATATTTGATATAAATCTTAGTAATACCGATACGGTTTTTTCCATTTTTACTTGAAGAACCTTTTTCGTGATCATCATTTCATCGGATAATTTTTTAATACAAATTAAAAATAATAAAATGTTTAGTTACAGATAGTTTATTTAGTGTTGGTTATAGTAAAACATTTTTAATTGAAATTTGATATACTCTTCATAATTTTAAATTTTTAGTCTTTTTTTTATTATTTAAAAACAATCATCCGATGAAATGGTGATCACTATGAAATCGCTGTTGTAAAAGTGGATAAGTCTTATCGGTAAGTAAAATTAATAAAACTAAAAATAAAAATTACGTTTTTTAAAAAATTAAATAACATTTAAAGGAATCGTTCTTTTATTCTATGAAACATATGATTTTATTTTTACCGGAGAACGTACATAAAAAAACGATTAACTTATTAATTTTAATTTTACAAAATTTCCGAAATGATTATCGGTAAAACATTAAATTTTTGCCTTCTAATAAAATGGAATACACTAAATTCCTTACAAAGCATCAACATATCAACTTTCCAGTATTTTAAAATTACACTAATTTAAAAATCTTGCTTGCATATTGTTTGCCGATATACGTTCAGTTATTTTTACGACTAGAGACTTACGTCTAATCGTGTTTTTTTTTTTTGTGTGATGAATTTCATAGCACGTAGAAAAGGCCAATAATATTCCTGATTCGAAAGCAGGAACTTCGGGATGAAAAATAAAGACAGTACTATTCCACCATTAATGGATTTTTTTTTGTAATTTACGTTTAGATTTAGAAAGAAAATTTGGGGACTGAATTAATTAACAGAAATAAAATATTAGTATATTGTTATCGATCGATCATCATCACAGCTTATATAAACATATATGTAATTGTCCTACATTAAAGAGCTCTGAATAATAATTATTCTATGTTAAAGAGCCCATTCTAAATTAAGCGGCAGCATACGCCGTTCTAGTTTTTCCTGTCCCCCTAAAGTATAAAATTCAACAACAGTGAGCTCGATTCTCAATCCGATACCGACAGCATTACCTCTAATCGTGCTGTCATCTAACTCTACAAAGACCGTTTGTGGGAGCTCTCCGGGCTCAAGTTGGTCTTGGCATAGTACAGTCGACTCGATTTTTCTGAGTATATCAGTTAATTTTTGTTCTGGTTTGGTTCCATCGTGATTTTTTATTATACTAGCTAATACTCCGTTTGAATTTTGAAAATCGGATGATCGGGTGCAAAGATATTGCAACATTTCCAAATAACCGTGATCTGTTACATCGAGAGTGTACCTGATGGATGAAAACGTTAGCCTACATGTACTAACAAATAAACCGTTTGAATTATGAAAATCGGAGGATTGTTTGCAGAGATATAATAAAAGCAACCTCGTGTACCTCCCAAAACAGTGCCCCAGGGATATCCCGTTTTTTACCAATTGATGGTGATGAACGGTCTACCCTCTCATGAGGTGATCGCGTCACTTCGCCACTCAAGCCTCATACGCAGTCCCCACGAGAGGCCCATTATTATTAGACAAAAATTCTTTTAATTTATTTAATATTATTTTATTTTATTTAAAGTAAATTTAATTCTATTATTTTTGTAATATTTCTATTCGACTGATTTGAATCATCCAGTTCAAACCCAACTAACACACTGATAGAGGCTCACAGTTCATTAATTCATTTCATTAAAGTTTGTGCTGCAACTAGCAAATCTCCACTACTACACACACATATATATATATATAAACATATATATAAATATATGTTTAAATATATATTATACATATATACATATACATACATATATACATATATACATATGTACATATGTACATTATATGTACGTATATACATATATACATATATGTTTATATATGTTTAAATATATATAAACATATTTATATAGCCTGTGACATTCCTGGTAACTATTTTATAGGTAATCTTTTTTCGATTATTCATACCCAATTTTGGGCGTTTTTAACGCTTAGTCTCTTTTCTCATCACTCATTTTACATGTATCAACAATTTTAATCAGGAATGTTTGTTTTTAAAAATTAAAATATTTCCAGATTAATTTGGGTAACGTTAATATTAACAAAAAACAAAAAAGTAATTAAAATTACAATGGGTATGGATTGATATTTGAAAGAAAAGATTTTTTTAATTAATTGCTGCATTAAGATCTTCAGAAAGGGATGTATTACAACGGCCACATTATAATGAAACCTTATTAATTTACAATGGACTTCTGCTAAAAGTAGTGAAATGTTATTTTCACACAAAAGTAAGTGGCTATCGTTCGTACTGGTTTAAAACATGTTACTGCAATTTAATTTTTAATCATCAGTTCATGAGCAACGAAATAATGATTTTTTTGTTTGCAATATTCTTTTAGGCTTATCAAAACAAAAAACTAAGCTTTTTGTATTTAAAAAAAAAAATAAAAATTCCTAACTGGAATAGTAATTATTCGAAAAAAAACCTCGCCGATAATTGGAAAATCATTAGTTTAAAAACACTAATTGGGAGGGAAAGTTAGTAAGGATTTACTAACATTATTAAAGTATATTTTTAGAATTTGTTGCTCCTTTTAAATGGATTTTAAGTAGTACTTTAGTTGAAATGTCTGCAAGCAAGTTCTTCCAGTTTAGTCTTTTTTTTCCAGTTTTTTGAAGTCGAATTCCAGTAATGAAATTAAACTGAACAGGTTAACATAAAAAAAATGGGTGTACAACAAAATAAAAAAGATGGGTGTACCTTCCATAATCCCTATGTATTAGGTGTAATACTACAAAAATAGTAGGATAAATATTTTTCTTAATATTTTTTTTACCGAAAGATTGATCTCGTTCGTCCTGATTTATATAAGGAATTTATCTAAAAGTTTAAATTGAACAGATGCCGTCTTTAATTAAAAAAAAAGAAAAGAAAAAAGTAATTTGCATTTAGAATTAACGTGAACTGAATACATTATAACAAAAAAATAAACATAAAAATAAAGTTAATTTTAAAGTCAAACGATTAAGGAAGTTATTTTAAAAAGGACCAACTTAAAAGTTCTAGAGTTTTAGTACCGTAGCGCATTGTATGTAATATAATATTAACAGCTTTACTGTTTTTGAAACCGTACTCACTGCTGCGTAAAATTGCAATAAGAAAACTTAACGCGCACGTTTACTTACTATAAGTATTCCTCTTTACACATTTCTACTTTATAGTTAAAAATAGTGAAAAATTATTCATTATTTTTCAACAAAATATTTAGTGTGAGAGTATAAGTTAGAAAACGCTCAAGTACAATTTTTAGTAAAAATATAAAATAAATAAAAAAAGTTTAAATAATGATGGATAATTTGATAGTTAAATTATTGTCAGTGGTTATTAGTTGTAGTAAAAAAAAATCTATGAATTTTTAATGATAAAACAACACAATTTAGATTAGGCTATTTTTTTTTTAATATATAGTTACACTTTCAGTTATGCTTTTCATTACATAGTTTTTCTGTTTTACATCGTGCCATCACCTGATCATTGCTGATGATTGTTCTTAGTTAGGAAGATAAATATTTAGGGCGATAAATAAATAATACGTCTTTATTGTAACTATTCGTTTAGTTTATCCGGTTACCCGAGACAGGATCCATGTTGGAAACTAAATTCGTGAAGCTCACGGTTTTTTCCGTACATTCGAAAATTGATAGGTGTTAGAAGAATGAACGAGGCTTTTTGAAATCACGTTCCAAAAGCGGTTTTCAGCTCCAGCGACATGAAGATAACATCAAAATTTTCATTGTCAGCCGATTCAGGTTTAGACTCGTGGAAATGTGGTGGCCCATATCTCTTAGAGCATTGAGAAGGGTTGCACCGTAAAATTTCGAGCGTGTTCTGTTCTGTTGATTCATCTCGTGTTCGATCTTATTTTGCGGACGGTGGTCTCCACCTCGCATTTCTACAGACTAAATCTTTTGTACGTCACGGGAAGAGTGGCCTCAGGTTATGTCGGATCAAATCGCTGTGATCGGTTGCTTATCGGCGCAGTGGTTCTGCTTGCAGAACCGAGTGGACTACACCGAGGTAGAGCCGTGACTCTCGGACGGGCAAGCTCTCTGCATTCTAGACTTTGATCAGAAACTGGGGATATCTGTTGTTGATTAGCAAAATTATTAAATCTTGTTCCGTGATCCACGGAGATATTTGAAAAGCCTGTGTCCTAATAAACTGACTGCTGGCTATCGATTCTTTGGCGTTCGGTAATTCATAAGAGTGACGATCGCATTCATCAGTAGACAAATAAATGATTCTAGAAAAATAATCGTAGTTAATCATGTTCAGGCCATATGAGCTCATGTTGCTCGGTGGAGCTGATAGAACAAGATGCAAGCTGTTATTTGTCGTCCGCTTGCCGTGCTGTCATTCCCACGAAACGCATTCTGTGGAGTTAGTACATCATTATTGTGGGTTTTGTACGTTTGTGTGTCATAATTTTGAAATATGTTAAGATCTGATACTTATGTACAGATTATCGTGCGAAGTGCTTTAATAGGTTCATTTTACTTCTGTTTGAAGCTCTTTCATGTTTCTCCAATATAGAATAATGTGTAGTCGAAACAGTTTAGTCTATAATTCTTGGAACATTGTATTCTGTTGTTATGGATTTTATTGCTTAGTCTATTTAAGGTTACATTGTACACACAAGCTTTTTGTTAAACTTGTACAGAGTAGCTTTATTGTTAACTTTTCTTATTTTATTTATATTTATGTTGCAACGAGTCAGTAAATGATCCTGCATTTATATTCCGGTATTTTATAATACTGAGTTTTTGTGATCTTCCAGATACTTGAGTGTATTGAGTAGTCTGAGAATCATAATTTTAAAAGTTGATAGTTTACTTGAAGTTGAACGGTTTGAAATGTGAAGTGCTGCATCATCGTTGCTGTTCTGTATATTTTGAAATTGTACTTCTATTACTTACTTTTTTGATGTAGGTGATTAAAATGAAATCTAATGTAATCTAATAATAATATACATATTAATCAGATTTAAACCATTATAAATTACAAAAAAAAAATTACATATGAATAAAAAAGAAGTAATCCATCCTAATCCGAATACTGAATATAGACCATTAGTTATTTGTATTAGTTTGCATGATTACCTCTATCACAAGTTTTCGTTATTTCAAAGTTGGATTTCACAAAATCTGTTTCTGTGATTACAATAAAATTTTAGTAGATTAATTTTTAGGTTAATATTATATTTTTAACACCCGTAAACAAATTTCACAAAATTAATTTTCCTTTATTTCTTTATATTTTGTAAAAATACTAAATTACAAAATTGAATTTCTCAAACTGTTTTTTAGGATAAAGTTTTTATTTATTTAATTTTGTATAAAATGCTAAATTTTTGAACATATCTTAAGTATTTACAAACGATTTTTTATGCATAAAATTACTGAAGAAAAATCATTGTTTTCAATTAAAATGTATTAAAGTCACCGATTGCCGTGTTAGAATCATGAAAGGGCTTCGTATTGTTGCAATTTCGATAATCAGTTCGTTAAAGAATTATCAGGATCGTTTTAAATATAATATTACACGAATAGATACATACAGTCGTACACAGAGACTGTTAATTGAGTATTTAAGGAAAGTACTCCCTCTAAATTCTCCGAAACTATTTTATATTGCGAGTCTTCAAGAAGGCTAAATGTTTGGTAATCCCAAGATTATAAAACTTCCTCTTACCTGTAGATAGTGATCCAGCTTAAATTTTAATCAGCACCAAAAATAAATAGCTTCGTAAATCCTGCAAGCAGATAGTAATATAAAACTGACAGCAATACTCGTTACTTTTGGATGAGTACTGATAACCATAATATTGTTGAAAATTTTCCAAAATGCGTATCCTCGATTTATTTCTCAAGACCTTTATACTGGAGTGACCGTTTGAGTTAATTACCGTAATAATTTTAAGTATTAAAATATTAAATAAACTTAATACAATATTTTATTTATGTTGTTTTAAATCGACTGTATTTAAAATTATTCTGTAGTCGGGTTTTTTAATTTTAACTTCAATTTTGTAATATCTGTTTGAAAAAAAAATTATTTTAATCCTGACAAATTTTGTTTTCAGTCATGCAAATAAGGTAGTACTTTTAAGAAAATAATGAAAAAAATTGCTTCTGGGTCAGGACTGTAATATAGGTGCCAAAGCTATTTTAATTTTAATAGCCATTTAAGTGATACAGAAAAATACAAAAAAAAAAATAATAAAAATTAAAAGAGTTGGAGCTAAAAACAATATATATATATATATATATATATATATATATATATATATATATATATATATATTTAATAAAGGCTAAAATAAGAAAAATCTTTTTTTAAATAATATTTCTGCATTTTAGGTCGGCGACCTATAATTTTTTTTAAATTGTAGACATTTCTTAATAGCTCTATATACGTAGTATAAACTTACAAAAAATGTTAGAAGAGCATTTAAACCGAAGGAAGATACAGCAAATAAACAAAAAATATGTATATTTCATTTTTAAGGTGCGAGGATTGATTTTTTGAAAAAAATATTTTTGGATTATTTATATACGCATTGTAGGTAACAAATTTGCTTTGATAAATTTTTCTCTAAAATGCCTTTGAAGAAAATCTAAATTGAATTTTTCACGGTATCTCCTCACCCGTTCACCAATTAAAAAAAAATATAATACTGATGAATGACCTATATATAGAAGTATTTCAGTGAAATTTGAAGAAAATCGATTCGGTCAATCCTGAGATATAAAGCCAATCTCAGTGCTACGCATATATATATATATCTGTTTTGGCCTAAATGAACTAGTTGGACTCTGCACGTAAAAATTTGTAAAAAAACCCGATAACCCATTTTCTTGTTATCACCCTATTTCTTATGTTATCGGAGCCCTGTTTCAAGATTTTTTTTTAAAATTCCAGAAAAAAGTTAACATTGTGATTCTCGACGTTATTTGATCCACTGCGATCGAGTTCTAAACTATTTATGTAATAGATAAATTATAATAATTTATGAATTATTATAATTATACACAATATAGTAACTATATTTATTACATTTATTTAATTATATTTATGTACTTTTGACTTTATGTAATTTTGAATTTATTACAAATTGAAAACTCCTAAACCCTAGTTCGCATTACTATTGATAGCAGATCCTCATTCTACTTATTTTCTGATAATAAATACATGAAATAGTTTATAAAAAAAAACCTGGAACTCTAATAATAAATTCTGTCGTTAACTATAACGATAATTTGCATCCAGAAGTTGAAGTCGCAATAGCAGATACAGATTTTTTAAAGAAATTATCTTCCAAACTGTTTGGCAGTTGAATGTATCCAACTGAACTATAATAGGTTAGACTAGATCATCACTGAAAATAGAAAAAATGTAACATGTAAATGACTTTTTTACACAAAAATATAAAATTTTCTTCGTTTAGAAACAAGACCTCTAAAATATTCTATTTTACTAATAACATAAACATTAAGAATTGATAAAAATTTAATAAATATATATACAAAGCTATATTTTAATTAAAATAAACATGACGTGGTTAAATTAAGACATAAATAAGCGTAATCTAAATAGAACTAATGTTTTCGTTCACATTTATTCTTAAAGCATGACGTATAAAATTTCCTTATTTAATGTCAGCATTAATTTCATTACATCTTAACCTAGACAGTACATAAAAATGTAGAGTACATATTGGAACAGTTATAAAAACTAAATAATATACTGAAATTATGAAATATTGGAGTATGGCTCAACGCGAAGTATATTAAATTACAAGTTTTTCCTTCTTAATGAAATCAGGGTTTGTCTAAGTTTCGTACATATCAGTTTCATTCAGGTCTGTATGTTATTCGATTAAAAAAACAATACGAATAACAAAATGAAAATAAAATTATAAATACTGTAAATAGATTTTCGGACGACCGAAGGGACGTGTACCAATTCCAGCCGTTCATTAATGGGCTACATAATGTTACGTATGTTATAATTAATTAGGGGCTGGAATGGCCGACTGAGAATTAAAAAGGATTCCCGATTGGTCATTAACGATACTAAGCACGGGCTGCTAAAATACATTTACATAACAAAACGATATAGCATTAAATTAACTATTACATGTTCGAACATAGTAAGAGAAAAGGAAATATTCTAAAAAAATTATAATAATGCTGAATTAAACGTAGTGCTGCTATGAATCTGTTAACTTTTTAAAAGAATGGGTAACGGTAACAATAAAACTTAATGAAGATAATAAAGGCAATTTTAAAACCGAAAGAATCGGGACTCCTACTCGGTAGGTTAAGTGAGGCACAGTGAGGAATGTATGAGAACATGCAGGGAATTAATTTTATAATCTAAAACATTGCTCGTAGACCGATCGAAATACCTCATTTAGAGGGAAAAAAAATTGTTACCTGGACTTTAATAAGTGGAAATGGTAAAGGGTCTTATAATAAACATAAAAAAATACACTCCTGAGCGGGGGGGGGTGGTGAAGGATTCATTTGGGAGGTTGAAAAGTGGTGAAAATGGTATTTTTGCGATTTCTGGCGAAAGTTGACGTCAAAAAAATTTGTGGTTAAGACGCAGAAAGGTATGCTTTCACCAAGTTTCGTCAAAATTAAATTATTTTTGCGAAAATTAAAAATAAAAAACGAAAGAAAAGAAAAGATTTTTGGCATTTTTCTCGGAAATTTTGAGGTTATGTTAGAAAGTGACGAAAATTGCAGATTTTTGCATGCACTACAATTTGTGTATTGGAAAATTTTTTTTTAATCCCCAACTCCCAAATCACCCCTCCTACATATCCGTTCACGCATTTATTTTTTTTACGTTTATTATAAGCCCCTTTACCATTTCCACTTATTAAAGTCCAGCTAAGTTTTTTTCTAAGTGTAATTTGGTTGGACTATCGGTTTTATAGATGAATGCGACTGAATAGAAGTGCATTAAATAACCCAGAGACTATCCAAAGGGCTGATTCCCTCATCTTATTTCTTTAGGTAGATTTCATAAGAAAGGGTACCATGATTCAACTTCCGGAAAATTTTTACACATCTTCGCGTTTCACATCCCCCAGACCGCCAAAACCACCGTCAGTTCAAAAGTTTATACATACATTTATATATATATATTTTTTTTTTTCACTTTCTTGTGGCCTTAATTTTGCACTAATCACTTTAAAATTGTTCTCTAAAAAAAACTCGACCCAAGATCTCGGTCGAGTTCGTTAACGGCCAAAATCAGACCATAGGGGTGGAAATGGGGTGGCTTTTCAAAAACAAAATATTGCTATAACTTTTTTATTAAATAAAATATCGAATTCGGTTAAAATTCCTACGATTCTTCGAATAAGGGCCTAAAACATATGTAAGTAAAGTTTTTTAATATCACCAACCATTGTCTCAGCGGGTGGAAAAAATAAGGTTTTGAAGACAAAATAAATCATATCTCCCTTAATAGGCACAGTATTGCATCGGTTTAAAGTGGTCGTTAGTGCTCTAAACATTTCCTAAAACTTTTGTCTGAAGCAATTTTTGATATGACGAACCGGAAAGGGATGACCAAAAACAAAAAAAACCCAGAAAAAACAAAATATCGCTGTAACTTTCTTATTAAGTAAAATATCGAATTAAATTAAGGTTCTTACTATCCTTTGGATAGGGCCTAACACCTATGTAAGTAATGCTTTTTGATATAACCAGCCATTTGCCTAGGGGGTGGAAACAATGGGGTTTAGAAGAAAAAAGAAATCATACTACCTAAATAGGGACAGTATCGAATCGGTTTAAAGTGGTCGTTAGTCCTTTAAACATTACCTAAAACGTTTGTCTGAAATAAATTTTGGTATGACCAACCCTTACGGAAAGGGATGACCAAAGTTTTTCTGGAATTGTAAGAAGATGGGCTTGTCGTATACTAAATATGTGAAACGTTTTTTACACGTAACCGTTGTCGTATTGAGTAAATTTGAAGTTTTTCTTAATTTTAAGGTGGAAATCTTTTTTTATCCGCTACTTAGCACCGGTTAAATCTACCTCCGCCTACCGGCGTGCCAAAGGGATTTTTTTTTTAAATCATTGTAGATAGTTGGGAGCCAACTACTCGTACCTCAAAGAAGGAAATATTCACAGGAAGGACGGCTCTACTCTTAATCCAAACATTCTAAGGTATCTAACTTAGTAGCCGTACCACTGATTGAAGGTTAAACTATATCCCCGCAGATGCCTTGCTCTTCAACACTTGATCTTTGAGATTGCGCTAATTTTTTTCATAGGTAGCTATTTCCTGAAATGACCCATAGTAGGCTACATAAAATCCTGATACGATCGAGGTTTTTCAGCTCATGACCTGTTATTAGTTATTACTGAACAACAAATAACAGTCGGAGATATATCCAAGGAACCGGTAGTGTTATATTTTAATGTTTCAAATGAAAATAACTATAGTGCTAAAAGATACCAAGAGACAAAATTCAGGATAATTAAAACAAGATTTATAACGACCTAAGCTTATAAACTTTACAGAAATCATTAAACAGCTGTTTACATGTTTAAATAATAATCAAAAGTTTCAGCCCTGTAAATTCTTATTTTCAGTACTAAACTATGTTTTTTTTGTGTTAGCGACTACAGAAAAATATACTTCAGTAATTTCTGAAGTATTGTTTTGAATGTTGCTTATAGTGGGAGATCTGGTTGTTGGGCGTTCCCCTAAAAAAAATATAGCATCATTAATAATGTATCACTGGAGAATCTTGAAAGTTATATAGATTGATAAAGTTTAAAAGAAGTTTTTAAGGTAAATTTAAGAAAAAATAAACCACTGACAAAATCTTAGAAATATGTATTCTTCATACTAACACTTCACGTATTGTGTTTAGGATCAAGTGTTAATTAACCCGGTAACGGAAGGAAGTGTATAGGATAAAAACTTGGAAGAAAGGCAAAGATTAAACGGCATAATGAAGATAATTTAAGGAAGATTTTATAACAATTTGCTTGTACTACGTACACCAAAAGTTAATGAATTTTAATTCGTGTCAAGTTTGCGGTACTACTAAATTTCCTGTGATTTTCCTTTCCAGTCCTTTCTACTGGTTATACTTAGTAATTTATTATTCACCAGAGATAAATATTCTTCTTTTCTCTACTTCTCAGTTAAAAGTTGATTAATAATTCTAAAAATGTAATAATATTGTAGCGTAATTTAATTTTAAGAATTTATTCCGTAACAGATGGAAAAGATCGTACATAAATTTAACACATTAATTTACTTTTTTTCTGTTTTTTTTTTATAATTCTCAGCACATCAATAATTTCCTCCATGAATACATTTCATTTAACATACTCCAGTCTCCGTATTTTACATTACATATTTTTAATTCCTTGCTAAGAAATTATAAAAGCCTAGTTTTTGACATTTGTTATTATACTCTTTGTTATTAACTTAGTAATGTAATAATAATAAATATAATATATTTCCCCATTGCACGCCCTGCTAACAGGCAGGGTTTTATTCTACAGCGAATATAATTCTGTGACCAAGGCTCTAGATTATGTATACATATCTCCGGTGAGTATTTTATCTACAATTCTGGCTGTGGCCAACATTACGGATCTACATCGCTTCAACAACGAGATTATTTCTTTCCATTACTTCATTCAGATTTTTGATGGATGGTCTTCGTGTTATGACGCCTATTGTCGACATCACCACTGGTATAATAGCTATTGGCCTGCTTTTGGTTCTTGTTCTCCATCGCCAGATTCTGGTATTTTTCCTTCTTCGTTTCTATCGTCTTCTCGATGCTTTTTTTTTCTTGGGTATAGCTACACAATCAAGTTATTTTTTTTGTTTTATTTTCATATACTGTTATATCTGATTTATCTGCTGTTGTTTTATCTGTTATTATCGTTCTGCCCAATATATTTTAACTTCCTAATTTTCTATTACGTTTTAAGGTTCGTATTTATAATATAGCTCGACTTTTTTCTTTGTATATTTTCTCACCAGTCCCCAATGTGGCACTTTTTCCACATTATTATGTCTTTCGGTTTACTTTCATCGGGTTAGCTTTTCACAACCTGTGATTATACACAGGTATGCTACATTGATTCTCGTTTTTTCACGCATACTCTGCATTTGTCATCTTCTTTCTCTTTGGTTATATACTTTTTACAGGTATTTGTGCTGATGACCTGATCTTGAATCACCAAGAAGGTTTCCAGAAACCGAAGATTTCTGGAAACTGTCAACAGCAATCAAAAGTCAACGATATGACACAAAATTTTCACTGAATAAAATTTGCGCGTGCGCGTGTATGTGTGGAGCCACGTGCCCAATAATTTTTCAGACTGATCTTTTTTTTACTTTTTTTGGTTTTACTTTTTTAATATATTTTTGATTGACTGTTGGGTTAAAACCTCGACATTTTATTAACACGAATGTTTAATACTAATATACCAATATTTCTAAAATACCTATCTAACATACGAAACTCTAAATTAAAGAAGGATTCTAGCATTTTTCCAATAAAAAGATGTAAATATTTTGTAAAATTGTGGTCCGACCTGTCACGAAAAAGTAATCTCTTTTTGCTTCGGAGGAGAGGAAAGCTCTACCAGCCCCTGTATGCCCGTACATACGGTAGTGTCGGGCTCTAAACGACTAAAACACCTCCCCTTCACCCTCAAGATGCCGGACCGACCATATCACGTATTACAAGCATCGTGAATGTGTAACAGGACCCCATTGCAGTGTTTTGTTGAGGCACCTGCTGCAGGAGTCCTGTGGCCATCATCGTAGGCAGCTACCCTCGCAAGCAGGGGCACCTGCCTAATAGCACCGCAGACTATCCGGCGCCGATATTTCCTCTTTTTACTTCATCTTCATGATTGAAATCACCATTTCCGTTACGGATGATCAATTCTCCGGATTATGGTGCAACCTGGTGACAATGTTGTCGGCAGTTATCTCTTCCAATGCTTCTGTACACCTCTCTCTTTGCGAGGCCCTTCGGCTACGGATGAAAATTTTATGTTCCGGTGTGTATCACTGCCCGCAATGAACGCACGCGTTGGACAAGCACCTTCCTCGGACGTATAGGAGTTGAACGATCCGAAACCTTTTAAAAACTGGGTCATTTTAAAATTCAGCTCCCCCACTCTTTATTGACCCAGGCGCCCACGTGTCGTATCAGCCTGTGAAACCAACTGCCTGTTGTTGTGTTGTTCCAATGTGCTTGCCATCTGAGCATCAACCGTTCATACGGTTCGCCACTAAGCTGGTCTCTCCAGCGTTCACACATCCTAATCGCCATCAGTTCCACTGAGGGGATGCCAGCCACCACACATGCAGCCACCGCGCAGACTGTCCTATAGCAGAAAGCGACCTTCAGCGCCATGTGGTGCTGCGCCTTCCCGTCACCTGAAGGGCTTTCTTGGACTTTAATGCCCTCTGCCAGGTTGGGACACCGTCTAACAGTGTGGTCCATGCCACACTCACTAGCACCCTCCTCTTGGATGCACGTGAATCACCTACGTTCGCCGTTATACGGTTTAACACTACAACCATCTTATTTATGCGTGCAGTCGCTTTCCTGGTATGACACTGGGAACTACGGCGACTCTCCAGCCAAATACCCAGGTATTTGACCTCCTGAGACATATGTGGATACGAAAAGTACTAATTTGTTTATTTTGTTGTTTTCCTAGAGCAATTCATTCGTGGATTATACATTAAAATAATTTATATAAGTTAATGAGTACTAATTTAATGTTTATAGAATAATCCCTTGTATTGATAAAAGTATTTTTAAAGTAATGTTCAGTTCCAGGTCAGGATTTTCTTCTTCAGTGTGTTTTTTTTTTGATAAAAATTAGTAAAAATGCTAAAGAACTTAGTTATGTAAAGAGATATACAGTGAATTTCTATTCTGTACTGGTCATGTATTAAAATGTATGTGTCTAGTAAGAGGACAGTGGTCAAAGCCTATTTTTTTCTGGTCAACGCTATCCGTGTTTTTAACATGATTTGGAACTCACAAATGTGTTCTTCTATGAAACTTTTTAAGTGAAAATGAAAATATACATTCGATTCAGAAACATTATTTTTCTAATGATAGCCCGGCTCCTAACTATCTGAACCAGATATATGTTATCCTAAATTATGTATAGAAGTAGGAGAAATGAATAGGAAAGCGTGAAAGTTAAATTTTCTTCTCCACCCTGGTCTATAATCTCCTCATTATTAATAATGAATCATTTCATTTGATGTACATCCAGTATTCACCCCTCCCAAGTTTTGTTTTTTGTTTCTAGTGGTTATTATCACAGTCTGAAAACTTCTTTTAACTTTTTTTTTTATAATGCGTGGATGCAGAATTTTATCTAAAATTCAAGTTGCAAAACCATTAACATTCGCTGTTTTCTTTTCCAATTTAATCATTGCGAATTCCAAGAATGCTGTTGAAAAGAATTTGCAATAGTGAATCTCCTTCATTCTTCTTTATACTTTTAATTTTCACTCTTACGCTTTTTACAGCAGTTAAATAAAACACAGTAACTATAGTATTTTAATACGAGTATTTTATATTAGAAAGGATATATTTATAACGTCCCCTATCATAACCTAACCCAACACAAATTCTAACCTGACCAAAACATATATTTTTCTAATATTTTTATTCTTTTGTAATGTTTAAATTTGAGAATTTTACTGAAATCTAATTCTCTGAAGTTTTTTTCTGAAAATATGAATAAATAAAAGATTAACCCCTTTTTGTCAACAAACGTTATTATTTTTTTTTTTTAATTAAAATTTATGTGTTCTTTTAATTAAAAAACTAATCTATTGTTTTTGTAAAAATTCTGACTTATTTATCAGATTTTTTGAATAAAATGAGATCGGTATAGTTCGTTCTGCGCTGTACTATATTTAAGTCGGTTTCGGTTTCATTACGGTATATCACGATTCTTAAAGCCAGCGCTTGGGCGTGAATGTGTTAGCTTTTCTTAAATACACCAGAGGGATAGTCGTATTCCATAATAGACTGGCGTCATTTATCGTTTGTCGGTCTCTGTGGTTTGCTGCCGAGATACTATTATTAAAAGCTCTTTTCAACTCGCTCTTTGTGCGTTTCCGCTTTCATTTCACGTATAATCTCATTTTATCCAACGTATTATTATACCAACTAATGAATAAGATGAAAGATTCAGAGCTTATATATTCACTTAAAAACAGTATTCCTGTTTACAATATCTATTTTTAAAATAGATAACTATTCAAAGGACTCTTTGTTTTTAACATTTAATAATATTTTTATTCATTATTTTTTCATTATAACACGTTAAATATTTTAAGACTTTGTAATAGAGTACAGTGAAATTAATTTCAAATAATCATCTATGCTAAACCCTAATAAAACATATTGGAAAAAGCTGAAAAATAGTTCAAAAAATCATTTTGCTTATTAAATTAATAATACACATTTAAAAACAATAGTGAGCAAAAATATTTAAAAAATGATTATAAATACTGAATAATTAAGTTAAAAAGCAGAAATGAAGAAATAATTAATACTACCTAGACAAATAAACAGTACTTACGAAATATTACAGAACCAGTAAAGTTACTTTAATTTAAATCACAGAAACCTTCAACCCAGATTACTCACCACAGTTTTAGAGCGTTTACAGGTTTCAAATTCAAACAACTACATTAAATCAAAAGTCAGCAGTCCAAAGTTTTGGATAGAACTGTTTGAAAAATGTAAGAAAGTTATGTATATAAAATTTAATAATTTATGTAAAAATTGACCATTTAAAAGAATAAAATTGACTTTAAAACAATAAAGATCTAAAATAACAGAATTTAATTATTCTTTCAATTTTGTCTTTTTTAAATCTGCTCCAAATTAAAAACGAATAACTCACCTAATTTTCTACCCACTTCAAAAAAATCGAAATTAAAAGAAAAATTGGATAATTTTGTTTTGTATTTTTTTTGTAATTCTTGAAGTCGGGTTTTTTAAGCGTTTTTATTTTAATAATAATTATTTATTTGAAATATGCGTATATCTACAATAAATGCACCTTGTGAAAAAGTATTTCACAAGAAACGCAAAGGACAGAAATCTGAGTCTTGATAAAACTAAAAAAATAAAAACTGATAAACAAATTTAATAATTTACTTTTGAGTGTGCGTTGAGACAGCCTGAAATGCTGGAATATGATTTTTTTTCACTTGACATTTTCCAACCATCTTAAGGTTCCGCGTGAAAATAAAATAAATTTTGTATATGTGAATTAAAATGATTTCTGGTTGAATAATCAGCACTAAGCAATGATGATAAACAAAAAATATAAGTTCAAACTATCTACTTAGCTATTTAATAGTTCATTTAGAATGTTTCATTGTAGTTATAAAGAGTAATTTAAAATTTCCTCAAGAGATTTCTCTGCAAAAAAAATCGTACCGAAACGGTCATTTTTTGTAAAATATATAAAATAAAACACTTACGGAAGAGACTGAGACCCTTCTATGTTTTGAAGTCGCTTAAAAAATTTTCTACTGCATTCTAAAACAATGGCTAATTTTTAGCGGATTTCCAAAGAATTTGGAAATCACTACTGTGCCCGGACATGTTTATATAGATATATATGTATAAGATTTTTTCGTTCGCCCTATCGGACGCAAATCCTAACCGATTTTGACGAAACTTGGTGGGTGATGTAAACCTATTGGAATAGTCTTAATATTTTCACGTTAATCGGTTCACGAAAACCGAAGTTATAGGCAAAAAGTTGTATTTTTGAGTGCGTTTTCAAGGTTAATTTAAACCGGAAGTCTCCACCTCTGACGCAATTACTGCCTCAGAGTTTTTTTTTTTTTTTAAGTCATAATAATATTGGAAAATTAGCGTATTTTTTATCGAAATAAAAAACAATAAAAATATTTCTGTGTAAACTTTTAAAAATTAGCACAACTTCAATCCTAAGATAATATACTCTATATTTAAAGTATAATGAATAAATAAGTAAAATACATATCAAAGAGCAATGTTGTGAACTATTTTTAAAAACGTAATATAAAAAAGTTACAAAATTTACCATTTAAATTGATCATTGTGTACCTGTGTTTTTTATGTTATCTAATGTTCATGAATGTACCTATGAAGTTATCAGTGAATATGCTAATGTTTTGTAGTAGCTATGTTTTCTAATTTTCTGTACAGTTTGTTACTGTTCAGCTGCCGTAATGAATCTTAAAGCTTGGATTTCTACGGCTAGCACGGTGCCTCTTAACCAAACCGAAAACATTCAGTTTTGTTTTCACGCACAGAAGTAAATTTTTTTTTTGTAAGTACAACATACGAAAAAGATAATGTTAGCGCTTAAAAACGCCATTGGTTATTCAGAAAAGAAACGAGTTTGAGAAAAATAATAAAAGTCTAGCATTTTAAATGGAGAAAAACCGAAAATAGCAGGAAGGTTCTCACTGAGCGACATGACATCAGGTTTAAGCATATTCAGTATCCGACTGCCGTAAAAAAATTTAGAACCGAAAATAGGGCTACAGGATACCTTGACGAGTCTTATTTATTATTTTCTCACGCTACAAATAAATTGTGGTGAACTGATTCAGGTGACGGGCTGAAAGTTCCTATTTCAAAAGGCAACAAACTTATTACAGCGCACGCCGGAGAAGAAATGGGTTTTATACCAAACGCCCTACTAACTTGGCAAGCAAGTTAAAAAAGTAGTGATTACAGAGATCAAATGAAAGCGAAAAATTTCTTAAAATCGACAGAAGAGATGTTAATTCCTAACCTTCCCGATTATTCTAAGGTAATTTTTAAAAACGCATCCTACCAAAGGCCGTTTTAGAAATAATACCGATTTCTAAATCAAGTAAAGAAGATGCTATAAAATGTGGTTGTAAAAGCATTCTGTTCCTCATTCTTCCTTGATGCTGAAACCACAGTTGTACGAATTGGTAAAAGCAAATTGGGAAAGATTTACTACCTTTTTTTTTTTGACGAAATTTTACAAAGTAGGGTAAACATTCTCCATACCACCCGGATTAAATCCTGTCGAGATGCTTTGGTCAGATGTTAAAGGATACGTAGCAAGTCTTTGATATCAAAGGCTATATGCAGATAAATTGGCCGACACGAATGAGAAAAACTGGAAGGTGTGTTGTGATAAAGTTAAGGAAACAGAAACTGAATATATGCGACAAGATCACATTATTGACAATATTACAGAATCATTTATTATTTCTTTACAAGAAGATAATGAAAGTGGAAGCGATGATTCTGATTTCAATAACCTCGGAAATTTAATATTTCTTGCAAATGCAAAGTGGATGGCATTCACCCTCTTAAATTAAAACAGTTTTATTTTATTCTAACATTTAAAAGTAATTAGTTTCTGTTTCAACTTCCGACACCATTATTTAGTGTATTTAATCGTTATCTTACATTAACTTTTGAATATCTGTTTGAAAATAAAATGGGACACCAGCACTCAATGAAAGTAATACATTTTGATTTGCATGTTATACCATTTTATAGTAGGCCTACTATTGTACAATCTACAATTTCCTTATATTTAATTATACTGATTTAATTTTATATATATATATATATATATATATATATATAATTTAAATTTAAAAATGTAATAAGTTCAAAACACTTACTATACATTAAGGTGATTAAAACTTTAAAAAAAATTATGTTCTGCGATCGAATACTAACACCACAGTACATTTACGAAGGCCCATTTGTTGCTATGTAATGAAGCAATGTTATGCTAATAGGATAATAGAATTATTCGAATTGCGGCTGTCGCAGCCGTGGCCCTAGTCATTAAGATTGTTTGCGCATTTCAAGATTGGTTGTAACATTTCTGTCATTGTACTTTTCCTCTGTTTAGAAATAAGTTATTAACGCAATTAACGTGATATGTTTTTGTTTTTATAAAATTAAAATTGCGAAATTTTCGCACGGGTCCGCTTGTGAACCGTATTGTCTTCCCTAGATGGGGAATTATTACCCGTAACGCTCTGATAAATTTTGAAAACGATTTTTTACCAGGTCTTGATAACATTTAAAAAATAAAAATAGAAAAATTTTGTTCGACACGGTCAAAAGTTAAAGAAATTGATATGTAAATCCAATTTTAATTAAAAATTATGAATTTACGATGACTTTTTTACAAAGAAATTTATGTTTTTCAAGGATTATTTTTAATGACTAATCTGATCATGTAATCTGTTGATAATTTATAAAATTCTAAAGTTTTCATCAAATCAAGTTAGCTAATTTGAGATATAGTACCATCAATATTTTCCAACTCCTCAAAAGTTTTTTTTTTTTTTTTTAATTTAATAGATTCAATCCATTTTATACATAAGCTAAACATTAAATTCTATGATTATAAGTTAAACCTTTTCGAAATATGGTATTGGTTTCCTTGGCATTTCTCCCGCCACCACCACATTCGGTCCCCCTAAAGCATAAGACTGAATGTCTGCCACAAACGGCTACTGAGCCTCGAAGTGGTTTAGCGACCAGTATCCTAAATAGCTCCTAGAACTTACCTAACAGCTTGAGCGGACTAAGCGCGGTGCCATACACCACCGGCTTACGTGTCCCAACTGTCACGTGTCACTTGTCATATATTTACTTAAATGGGTAGGCGCACCCCGTCAACTACTAAAAATATATATGACATCCATAAATTGAATTTACTTTGTCTAGAGAGCAATTCGCTGCCACGCCTAGGTCGCTGAATGCCAACAAATACCTGTCCACCATATTAAAGCTCTTGAAGCCTTAATTGGCTGGTGGTCAGCCATATATCTCTAGGTAAGCTTCTCTCATCAGTGCGGTAGGAATCTTTCCCTTAAGTAAACTACTGATATCGGTTGAACAAAGCAACCGCATCAAGGAACTCCCACACGGTCCGGACAATGCGGCTCTCGCCACATTGACATGGCGCTTGTGAGTGACCAGTTTTCTCCTTGACCTGTAAGTTCCGGGGTGGCCCGGTCTCTGGCCTTCCCCAAGAGCAGGACAGTCAAACAGCCAATAGCAGGGCATATAATGCAGGGTTGGTGTTCATTTGACTGGACCTTCCCGCAGACGCACAGCTCATCAGCTGTCAGGCGGAACCGAAACAGATATTGGTTCAAATTAACATGGTTGGTGAGCACCTGGACACCCGTTGCCCTTGAAAAAGAATTCGAGGCATACAATCACCCCTGATCACGTGCAAACTTGTACAGGGATCTTCCCTTAGTCGTGGTGTCCATTCCAGCTGCCATGCTTCCATTGCGAGGCACTGCAACTTCTTCTGCAGGCGGGAGATGGGTAACTGAACGAAATTTAAATCCGGTGCATTGTGATCACCGTTCCGTTCCGGTACTGGCCCGGCCCGAAACCGCATCCCAAATTCCTCGGCCTCCCGACCTCTTTGCAATCTCCACATGGCTGCCCGAACTTTCACCATTAAATCGATTGGAGAGCCTTTCCCAATACGGTGGTAGCCTCGTAGGAGGTTGTTTTAAAAACGCCAGTACATACAATTAAGGCTCTGCGCTGGGCACTCCTTAAATTTTGAATATCCATATCCAACCTATGCACCCAAACGGGCGCCACGTAAGAAGTCATGCTTTCGATTACACCTCGGTACACCATGTACATTTGACGGCCAGACAACCCATAGTCCTTCTGAGCAAACCTCCTAAGTTTGTGCATCACTGAAATGGCGTCCGCCGCTACTTGCCTAATGTGGTTGCTAAACAGCAACTTCTCATCAAACAAAACACCTAGGTACTTATGAACTCTCACTCGGCTGATTACACAGCCTTTATATTTAATATGGGGGTTTCAACTGTACGATAATTTGTCTGCACCTTTGAGAAGTGTAAACTTCGTCTTGGACACAGAAATCTTTAAATTTTGAATGTCCATCCAGTCTTCCGCGGTTGACAAGGCCGCTTGCGTTTGATCGTCCAGCTGCGGTTGTGAGTTACCACGAACTAAAAGGAGACAGTCATCGGCGAAAGCCTGGGCCGTGACCCCTTCTGGGAATGTCAATCTCAGAAACCTGTCAAATACCAGTTTCCACAGCAGGGGACCGAAAATGGAAGAATGGAACCCGATGTAACTTTCTCCCAGTTCGGAAGAGAAAGTACTTTACTCGCTAAATCTTAGATATTATAGTGTGTTAAAGTGTTGGTGACTTTTATCAATAACGAAAAGACTACCAGTGTGTATAAAAAGTGAGTAAACTTATTGTACAATAACTTTTTAACAGTTTTTTGAGGTTATAATAGAGCTTATAATAACAAATTATTCTAAGTTATTCGACAGGCTAATACCAGTTTGAAATTAACTGTAAACAAGGACTTAGGAAATTTTTTCGTATATTAGTAGTTATACGAGTAAAATTTTTCTAAGTCCTTAGACTAGTTTTTATTGGGGAATTCTTTGTTCCTTAATAATTTCTGAACCACTCGTCCTACAACCCTCATCCCAAGTTATAAATCCATCCCAAAAAGTTTCCTAACCCCCTCCACCCCAAATATTTTGGACCCTATTTTTGGGTTGATACATTTTACCAACCGCCCCCCCCAAAATTTCTTTTGGGGCTTACCGACTGGGTACTCGTTGGACTCGGGATCGTCCCCATAGTCCAACAGCGCGAGGGATCATCGCAGGGAGCTTCTAGCTCACAAAAGGTTACCATTACTAAGAAAACGGAGGGTAAATGTAAAAAGAGACCCCGACAGGGGTCCTCAGAAGAAGAAGAAGGACCACCGGAGAGCCTTAGCAATCTGGTTTACCAATTGGGATTAACTATGGTGGCGTTGAGACAGCATATGGGACCGGGTCTCTCAAAATACATAAGTACACATGAGCAGGAGCTCAAAGGCATATATGATGGGCTTAATGCCTTGACGCAAGTCTCGTCCCCTTTATCAGTTGTTACGCAGGCTACTCAGACGGACCCTATAGTTGTGAAAGATGAGATGGAGCAAATTCTTACTAAGGAGCTGACAGATGAGCAAATAATAGATCTACTGCCCAAAAGGTGGCCAAATAGTTTGCGGAACAAAATTAGTTTGATTAATGAGTTGCCTTCTGAGGTGGTGGACGCTTGTACTGTTAGTGATTTAAGTAAATCAAGTCAAGGGGATGAAAAAGAAGGTATTAGTACCATATACAAAGTAGGCGACATTCATAAAGATGTACAATCAATTCTTGGAGACTCTGACGACATTAAGAAAAGTAAATACAAAATCTACTATGATGGTAATGCTACTGAGAAGAGCACAATGGGAGCTATATTGAGGGCTTTAAGGAAGATTATTCCTCAGGCTGGTAATTTAGTTTTTGTCGTCCCCAATAATAATATTGGAAACTATATGAAGAAATTAATATCTTATTTGCGGAGAGACGAGTAAGTAGCGGTTAAAGTGCTTACGATCCCAGTTGAAGGTAAAGCTATACAAGGCAAGTCTGGACAAGCCCATATTAAAAAGTCGACACCACCGGCAGTTGACAGTCGTGCTGTGGTTATCAAAGCAGCTGGAAAATCCTATTCTGATTTACTTAAAACGATGAAGTCTGCAGTAAGTAGTGAAGATGCAAAAGAGGTCATCTCCTTACGTAAGGGTAGGAATGAAGAACTCCACGTGAGAATTCAGGGAGCGCAGAAAGCTGCAGAGTTTACAAGTAACCTACGAGATAAGGTGGCAGATCTGCATGTTGACCTGCGTACAAGAGCGGGAAGGCGCACAATAGTTCATATCAGGGATGTAGAATATGACACCACTGAGACAGAAATTTTTGCTGCAATTACTGCAACTGCAAGAGTAGGTACTGATGAGGACATCAAGATATCGTCAATTAGAAAAGGGTACGCCGAGACCCAAAATGTTACCGTTATCACCTCGTATAGGGCTGCCTGTAAGCTGGTGGAACAAAGGTTGAGGATTGGCTGGGTGAATTGTCGGGCATATATTAGGGAATCAGAGGAAAAGTGCTTCAGATGCTGGAATACTGGACATCGTAAACATGAGTGCAAGGGCCCTGACAGAATGGATCTCTGCTTCAGTTGTGGAGGCAGAGATCACAAGATTGCTGAATGCCGGGAGCATAGTAGCTGCCTGGATTGTGGGAGCCAAGAACACCGCACCGGAGGCTGGGGGTGCTCAAAACACTTAAATGCTTAGGGTGATAATGGTTAACGCAAACAGAAGCACCATGTCTCATGATTTGGTTAGTGAACTGGTCATAGAGCAAAGGGCTGATTTACTGATAATCATGGAGCCGAACAAGTATGTTGCTGCTAGATCAGGCTGGATGGTGGATACAAATGGTGACGTGGCAATTATGGATGTAAGTGGCAGCATAGCATGGAGATTGACGTCCGGATCTGGAGGCATGTTGGCGGTGGAGTCGGATTCAACACTAGCGATTGGTGCCTATGTGTCTCCAAACTGTGACATACATGAATTTACTAGAAGAATAGACATAATACAAGGAGTAGTGAATAACGCTAGGAAGAAAGTCATTATTCTAGGTGATTTCAATAGTAAAGCGATTGCAGCAGGGAGCGCATACACCAATCGCAGAGGTGAGATCCTTATGGATATGATGGGGGCAGTTAGCTGCCATTGTGTGAATGATGGTACCCCTACATATGAGGCGAGAGGACACTCGTCAGTCTTGGACTTAACAATCATAGATGATAGATGGAGTAGGGAACACTGGGACTGGCGAGTGTTACCACTTGATGTGGCAAGTGACCATCATGCCACTATGATTACCATAAAAGGCTCAGATTATGTAACTAGAGAGAAAATGCCCTATAGTAGTTTTACAACGGAACAGATCGAGATCATAATCAATAGAACGGCCGAAAGGATTATCAACATAGAGAATCTGACACCAGTTGCCCTGACTAACGTTATAAGACAAGAAATGGGCAGAGTAGCTCTCAGAAGAGCTAATAGACACTCAGTGTATTGGTGGAATATAGAGATTGAAACACTGAGAGGGCTCCTACAATCGCGCAGAAGAAGGAAGCAGAGACTCAGAATGCGAGGCGGACAGGAGTACGAGGAGGCATCTCTGGCTTATAAAGAGACCAGACGGGCCTTAAATAAAGCTATTCGTATGTCTAAGAAAAAACAATGGCACAGACTCTGCGAGGAGTTAGACGGAGACCCCTGGGGACAGGCATACAAAATAATCACTAAGCGATTTGGAAGGCGTCTGCCCGTATTAAATAATGAGCAGGTAGAACAACAAATTAATAAGCTATTCCCCCGTAGAGTAGAAACTGCAGGAAATGTTATAGATTGCGAACCCAGACGCTTCATGTTCTCTGAACTGCACTTGGCTGTAGCACAACTGGGTAATAGGAAGACGGCCTGGAAGGCCCGGGTCCAGACGGAATTCCAGCGGCACTCCTTAAAGGGCTGATAAAGAGAATTCCTTATGAAATGCTTGATGTTGCCAGCCATGGATTAGAAAACAAGACATTTTCAGGAATCTGGAAGGAATCTAGGGTGGTGTTCCTCCCAAAAGGCACAAATGACAATGGAGAACCTTTATACAGACCATTGAGTCTTTTAAATACCATGGCGAAGGTAGAGGAGAAGATGCTTGCTGGCCGAATCTTTAAGGAACTTGAGGAAGGAATAGGCATTAGTGGAAATCAGTTTGGATTCATGAAGGGTCATTCGACGATACAGGCGGCGACAAAGGTGATCGACTGGGCTAAGGATACTAGGAGCGGCACATGGAGAACGAGGCGTATTCCCCTATTCATAGCTTTAGATGTAAAAAATGCATTCGGTTCTATCAAGTGGGAATCAATAAATAGGGCATTAGTGGAAAAAGGTATCAGTCCTTATTTAAGAAGGCAGATAGGGGAATACCTCTCAAATAGAGAATGCTTGGTGGAGACGCAGAGTGAGTGCCTACGTTTCAATATTTATGGCGGTGTGCCACAGGGATCTGTACTGGGACCCTTACTCTGGATACTGGCCTTCGATGGGATATTAAGACTAGACTATCAGGATGGGGTACAAGTAATTGCCTATGCCGATGACCTGGCGATACTCATCAAGGGTAAAACAACTGTCGATGTACAAGAGAGTGCTAACAACACGTTACGGACAATAGATAATTGGTTGAAAGAGAGGGGACTCCAGCTGGCAATAGAGAAATGTAAATATATTATGTTCACAGGGAAGAGGATTTTAGACCGTCCGGCCATCCAAATTGGAAACCAACAAATAACAGAGGTCGAAAAGATTAAATACCTTGGTGTGACTTATGAGAGGAATTGCCGGTTCACCCAGCATATAATAGACATATGTGCCAGAGGTGAACAGATGACTAAGAATTTGAATATAATAATGTCTTCGCAGAGAGCTCCAAGACCCTCTAAGCGAAGGGCGATAGCGTCCACAGTGACATCCATGATGTTATATGCAGTACCAGTGTGGTGGCACTCAGTCAGGGTTAAAAGAAATTTGAACACTGGTTAGTACTCATAGGAGGCTGTTGCTTGGGGTTGTTTCAGCTTACAGGACGGTCTCCTATGAGGCGTTGTGCGTGTTGTCTGGGGTGCCACCAATAGACTTAATGGCCCTAAATAGAGTCGAGAGGGCGCAAGGCCTTGAAGCAAATGAAGCAAAAGATAGACTTAGACATAGATGACAAAATAGATGGCAGGAGGATGGACCAGATCCATCCTTCGCACGAAGGAGCTGATTCCAGATCTGGCACTATGGTTAGACAGGAAACATGGTGAGTTAAATTATCACATCATGCAGTTTTTTACAGGTCATGGCAATTTCAATGAGTACCTCCATCGTGTTGCAAGAAGGCCAGGTCCAGAATGTATGTACTGTGAGAGAATTGACAATGCAGAACACACATTTTTCTGCTGCGAGAGGTGGGCAATTAAAAGGAGGAACTGTGGCATAATAGGTATGAGCCCAGCAGAGGTCCTAGCACATGTTGAGGAGCGAAATAAGCTGGAAGAAGGTTACGGAATTTATAATAGCAGTATTAACAGAGAAGGATATAGATGAAAGGCGACTAGATTACTAGTGTAGAATAGGGTAGGGTGGACAGCCTCAGTGGTGAGAGACGGCACGCTGAGGTGTGTCGTTCTCAATGATCCACTGAGGACTCCAAGTCTTTAGATAGGTCCTGATGAAGAAGAAGAGTAAGAAAAGACCCGGTGCCACGTTACGGCTATTCGAGGTATGTCGTGGTTACCAAATGGGCAAACAGAAAATCACTCAAAAGAGCTGACACCGGCGAGCCTACCTGCCATGCCGGACGTTCAGCCGGTAGGCGGAGAGGCTCGTTAGAGTTTACCAGACACTCCCCTGGGTGGCGCAATACCAACCAGTCGGATCGGCCCAGGGGTCTAGAGTGGAAAAAAAAAAAAAGGACTCTGGTGCCCGGGAGACCGTCCAGAATCCTGCCCAACTTCGGCAGCAAGTCATCGATACTCCATCTAAGCTGGAAGTATCCCGACACTAGTGCGACATCGAGCGTACCCCTCGTGACTCGCACGACGGTTATTTTCTCATCCAACCATTATGCATATCGTACGCACAATGGCCAGTTAGAGGCCAACCACGCATGGTAAATGTTCAGTTATAATTGCACACAGAGTAAATTGTCTTGAAGGATTAGCAAGTGTTTCTTAGCAGACCTATTTACAGATTAAAAATTTTAGTTTCTGCTGAGTTTTGTTTACTTACATTATTTTTACATAATTTATATTTATATATTAATATTATAGTAAGGCCTAAATCTATCATATATAATATATGTATGCTCTCATATACTGTATGTATATGTTCAAACCGGATGTTTGCGTAATTGTTGCATAATCGAAAAACTAGTAAAACCTTTGATGATGGGTAGAATACAGGTAGTCCATGCACTTCTAACAAACATATGTTCTGTTAGACACCAAAAGATATTTATCTCACTCTTCTCCTATCAGCATCCGTAACTGATGTATTCTGATCGGTCCATTGACAGAATATGTAGTATATTTATAAATTAATCGTTGCATTGTTTTATTTCGATTCTTTGAAACGAAGGTATAGAAATGGATCTTTGGTACGCATCTTTCTTTTTTTGTTTAGCCTCCGGAACCACCGTAAGGTATTACTTCAGGGGATGATATGTACGAATGTAAATGAAGCAAATTAATTTAAATGAAAAGGGGAAGTTTCGTGCAGTCTTGTATAGTCTCAGGTTGACCATTCCTGAGATGTGTGGTTAATTGAAACCCAACCACCAAAGAACACCGTTATCTGCTATCTAATATTCAACTCCGTATAAAGGTAGACTTTACTAGGATTTGAACTTTAGAATTCTCGACTTCGAAATCAGCTGATTTGTGATATTTGGTAAGTAGTGGTAATATAGTAGTAAGAAGAAGTAAAATATTTTTATTTTCAATAATCCAACATTTCGATCCCAGTTGTTTCATGGACCCATCTATACCTATAATGCGAGGGGAGGGTTGTTGGTCAACTACAGTATAGCGGCTCCTACTGAAACTAATACCCCTATCCGATCTAACCTATTGATTTTATCGGAAATTGTCTTTCTTCGTATGAAAATCGTTTTCCGCTAAAATTTTTAAATGTTTATAAACTAATCGTTTAATACCAATAACACTGCTCTACAAAATTTAATTTTTTGTTTGTTAAATGAGAGTGAATGGCTGATTATTATAGTATTTTTTATGCTGATTTCATATATGTTAATAGATTTTTTCTATCGGACACAGTTTTTTGTAACTAAAATTTCTTTTGAAACAAAAAATATATGATTAACGTAATATGACAATATATTACATGCATTTTGTACTCACCTAAAATCTATTTCTATTGGACTTTCTGCTGTAATTTTCTGTAGGTAGATCCCTCTTTAGATTCCAGCAGTAATCAGCTAACATTTTTGGGTTTCATTTTCCCTGGTATCGTGTTTCCATTGTAGATGTTTCCTGGTGAAAGCGTTCTCCATGTTCATCATTGATACCGCTGAAATTGCTAAGGAAAAAATCCAAATGTGAATGTAAGAAATGGATTTTGAGTGAAATGATACACCCAAGTTTTTTTGTGGTTTTGAAGGAGTTCACTCTCAAGTTCTCTGTAGTTACTGGCCTTACGGTTTTCAAAGAAGTTGTTTACCACATTTTTAAATGGTTTCCATGCAGCAACCTCCAAGTCATTCAAACATTCTTCATACGCCGGATGACTCATTAGTTTTCTTATTTGTGGTCTAACAAATATACCTTCCTTTATTTTAGCATCGCTTATATTAGGGAATTTGTTTTTCAGAGACTGAAACCCTGCACCATTACGTTCCATTGCTTTAACGAAATTGTTGAATAAACCTAGCTTAATGTGTAGTGGTGGAAGATAGACTTTTTCTGGTTTTACAAATGCCTGAATAACAACATTCTTCTCTCCTATTGTCAGTACCTCTCTCTTTGGCCACTGCTTTTTTATGTAATGGTTTTTCCTATCCCTGCTGTCCCTCTCGCACAAAAAGCAACAGAACTTAGTGTATCCAAGTTGCAATCCAAGTAAAAGCGCTATTACTTCCAGATCTCCACAAATATGCCATAAATGTTTCTCATTCTGAATCCTTCTCGATAAACGTATCATATTTTCATAAGACTCCTTCATGTGAACAGCATATGCTAATGGTATTTATGGGTATTTATTTTCAATGTGAAGTAGACCAGCTTTCAAACCAAGCTTTGACGAGTCAATAAAAAGTCGCCATTCGTCAGGATGGTGCATATGTCCCAAAGCTTCACGTAAAGAGTCCACATCATTACAGTATACTAAGTTTTTACTGAGAGAAGAAATGTTCAAATTCTGACTATCTGTAACAGAAAGCAGTTATTTTAGTGTTGGGTTGTAAAAAATGCCACTTTTCAGTCTTGATGCCAGTATTTCTGCTTGATTCTTTGATAAATTTAGATCACGAACCAGATAATTTAATTCTGACTGATTAATTAATTATATGGGGTTCAGTATATCTATTTTCTAAAACGTTTGGATCTCTTTCTTCATCGCCTGATATGTTAGCACAAGATTCGACATTTTCATCTTCATCTAAGTTCCATGTATCTGGTGTTACTAGAATTGGAAGCTCTTGGCTATGTGGCACTATCCGCATGACAGTGGGAATATTTGTGAACATATTTACCTTCACAAAATGTTATGCTTATGGAGTTCATGTATGATACTACCTGACAGTAAGAATAGTAGTTACAAAAAAGCTAAGCCTGATAGAAGAATTCTAATTTCATATTTGAAATCGGCATGAAAAATACTATAGGAATCAGTTATTGAATCTCATTTGACAAAATCATTGTTGATCAGTGTAATCGTTTATAATTATATGGTATAAATTTTTTAATTAATAAACTTCTTCCTAGGATAGTCGTTTTCCGTTACAATTTTTATCCGTTTAGGTTGGTTATAGATAGATACCTCCGCCCGTGACCAGATACACGGACTGAACTGTCGGTGTATACCCCAAACCAGGAAGAACAGGAATAGATCCAGTAAGGGCGTCACCGAGATTTTCAATCGATATCTGCAACAATAGAAACGAAACTACTGTCCATTAATTCTCGTAAATTATGTTACCTTCTAATCTCCTTTCTAATTAGTTATTACGCCTACTTGTTGATCTGAAGTGTTCGCTAACAAACATCAGTTAAACTATATGCCTGTAAATAATTTCCGTTGCTTCAGAAATACACAATCACGTCAAATTTTGAATCGGTATCAAAAATTTTAAAGAAAATATTAATTTAATTAAGTGGTTTTCAATTTTTCCATCAAAAGACGGATATGAATATAATTTTTGAGTAAATATCTGATAAATTATAAACTAAAACTTAACATTTTTTCTTTTGTTTTATTTAATCCGTAAATTATACTGAAAATCTATCGTGGGTTATTCATCTTTATAAAACATTAATATTACATAAATCACGTAGAACGAGCTACATTAAACGTTAATTAAAATAAAATAATGTTATACTATATAAAAATGAAAAAAAAAAGTATTTAAATTATTTTTCTTTAAATAATCATCATTAGAAATAGAGGAAGAGTAAACAGACTATACAAACAAAATAAAATATTAATAATCACATATCCAGAGAAGTAACAAAAATTTACCAGTGTTTGTAAAAAGTAAAATAGCACACTATGCAATGAGCCTATAATGATAGCCACTGATGCACGAGTGGAAAGTAAGTTTTGATACGAGACTTGGAAAACGACGTAAATTTCGCAAAAGGGAATTAATAGCCATTGTTGAGAGTTACATACCGTATTTCCTCTACGGCTGAGAAAATATTGGAACTATTGATTTAAACCAATGATAGAATACATTTACGAAATATTTTGTTAGATTTTTCAAAAAATACATTAAACAATACATTTCTGTGGCAATAGGTTATTAGTCACAAGTTCTGCTTTTTCTTTATTATCGATCGGTGTTAAAGACATTTCTTTCTCAAATCTGACATAATTAACAAAACGATAAACAATGTAATATCGAAACTTAGTTACCTATCGGCGAACTTTAAAATTAACCTCTGCTTGTTAACAACTAAATCGAATTAATATCAAAGTAAAAAAAAAAATAGCTGATACATTTAACAAAACCCGCCTCTAATCGGTCAACGATTGAAAAGAGTAGGCTTTTGATCGATTGAACACCTGTATTATAATGAAATATGTTTCATAATGACCCTCGTTATGATACAGGTTCCAGCCGCTTCATTCAAAGGTTATAACACAGCCGTAGAAAAATACGTTTTACATACCGTTTATCTGTAGATTATAATATTAATACAGTTTAATAGGACTTATTTTGACATGCAGGTTCAGTTAATTTGATCATAAAGGACTTTTCAAGGTAAAAACTGCAGAGGAAGACAAAAATTTGCATAATATGTCAGATAATTAAGATTGTAGTAAATACATCGAAGTTATAAGATTAGCACATAATAACTATTGTATTATACGTCTGTTATAGGTATACTTTATAGTACTGTAGATTAGTTATAACGGTCAAATTACTGATAAATAGAATAAAATTAAAAAAAAGATCGAAAACTAAGTAATAGTCGATTTCATTATGAGCAGTCCAAGCAGAAACCAAACGGTTTGCTTAAAAAATAAGTTATACTACCAAAAGTCTTTACCTGGATTGTCTACCACATTCTGCCGATTTTGTACAAATTTCCCAATTTTGTTAACAGATTATCAATTTCTTTGTTTTCTACTTGAATCACTCATAGCGTTTTTTTTTTTTTTTTTTTTTTTTTTTTTTTATTTATTAATGTAGGTAAAATGTATTTGCATTCCTTAATAAATATACACTTTTGAGGTGTTTAAATATATCCTTTATACTTTTGTTTTTATTAATTATTTTAACTACTGATGATATTTTAATAATAGAACTGCGTATATCGTTCTCTATATTTAATTTTTCTAAACATTTCGACAATTTAACCCTACGTTGCATGTATGTAATACTACACGCACGCTGTACTGATCTGTTTAAGGTTACGTGCCATATATCATTATAATTTTTGCGCTTTATTGACCGGCGCTAGTGAAGCCAGATGACCAAATATTTCATTAAAATTAGTTCATATTTATTCATATAACGCATGACTTTTATTCGTTCGTCGATTCGAACATACAAAAAATTAAAGGATAGCTCTTATGCCAATTAACGGAACTGAAACTGTTTTTGTGTAAAGGTTTTACGAATTTTAATTCTATACTTTTAATGAGTTCGATCTTAGTTATTAAATAAAATAATGGAGGTTTTTCTTTAACAGTAATGCTCTAATTGTTCGATTAATTGTCTCATTTTATTAAAGTTAAAAAATATATTAATTATTATTTATGTGATATAGACAAAATTTAGTATTAAAAATATATAAATATATATATATATATATATATATATATATATATATATATAAATATAAAATATATAAATGAGCCATCTTATTAGAATATTAAAACAGAGCTCATCGTTCGCCAAATGTTTTGTAATTATTCAAGCATCTTCAGTCTTCATTTTTAGTAAGTGAACTTATACAGAAAACATTCAGTCCACAAAAATGTAATATTTCAATCGGTAACACCATTTTTTATAGAAAATTTTATTCAATATTATTTAGAAAGTATTCATTAAAAATAAACCATTATAATACTGTTTTTACTTACTTTAGATACTAATTAAATGTTTAATATATAGATTTTCATACGTTATTGAAAAATTAAAGATGAATATCTCAGTTTGAAGTTCATGTGAGTCAGATTCTTTCTTTATAACTTCATCTATCTTAAAAGGTAGTTTTGATTTTAATTATTTTAAGGCGACAACAATAATAGTTAATGTAAAAAATTATAAATAAACAAAACGAAAAACCTTTCGTGTGGTGTGTTTATAAATAAGTTTTATATTTCCACTCTACTCACTTTAGATTTAATCCACCCAATGATCAATAACGCATCAATGAATGTTGGATATTCTAATTTTCTTAAATTTCTTGGATTCATTCGCTCTCTTCAGTGATCGTCAACAATAACGTAATCATTATAAATATTAGAATTGGACCAGCTTTCAGAGAAAATATTTATGTACATAATTGATGTGCGATATTAAACGAAAAACAAATACTTCTCTGTTAAAAAAAAAAAAATATTATCTATTAATTTTTATTTAAATTAAATATTTTTTTATGATATATATTACAGGAAGCTATGACAGGGATAGGGTAGAACAAATAAAATCAATCACTAGCAATGCAGCTGCTGGATCGATCGCAGATCTTCGGCAAGCAAGGAATCAGTTCAACAGGTAAGTTGATGTATCATATTAAATCAATTATGTGCTTTTTATGCGATCGTATCTATAAATTAATTTTTTTTAAATAATAAGCAGTTACATCATCATTCATTATTTATACTTGAAAGAGTTTCACGCATAAAATGCATTATGTATTTGACACTGCCATGTGATTTATACATTTAACTCGTAACACAAAGAGCATTATTTTTTATTAAATTTTTATTTGTTGCGGACAGTAGCAGATGTTTCAAGCAGAAAGCATTAATTCTGTCGTTACAGTTGTTATAATAACTTGTAACCGTTAGTCTGTTTATAACAGTAGTTATATTTAGTTTGCCTTCCAAAACCATTACGTTGGTTTTAAAATATTTTATAAATCAGTTGTTCAACATTTGCGTTTTACGTGTATTAAATAAAGAAACTCCTAAATTAAAAGAGAAATCCTGAAATTTATTTTCTAAAAACTTTTAAATTCTAGTAAAAAGATTTTTTTTTCCTTAAAATACTTATTCTTTCTGTGTATAGTAAATCAAGAGAGTAGTAATAAAGTCGTTTAAGAGCTCACTTATCTAATAATCAAATTCATGTCTCAAGCTTTTCATAATCAAAACACTGCTTTTACTTTTCTTGAAGAGCATGATTTTTTGTTTTTTTTTTTACTTGAATTGTGTCAAGTTGTATACTTTACAAGAAAAGTAGTACAACTTATTAATTTCCTGCACTTTTTTTCAATTAGCTTTATTTATGTTGCTTTAGATATAACATAAGCTACTTAGAATGGATTTGAGTAGTTTACCGCTAGGAAGAAGATAACTGATGAAAAATTCTTCTAAAATTTGGGGTTTCACTTACTTATACAACAAGGTACATATAAAACAATAAAAAAAGACTAGTGAACTGTAATTTTTTTTTTTTTTTAGATTATAGAAAATTGAAATTCGTTCAATAGAATTCTGAGATCGCTAATATTATCAAGAATAGAGTGTCTTGTTTTTAAAACAGATAAAAAATTGACCATAAAAAATATTGTTTTAAAGACAAACTAAATATATTTTTAATTTGATATCTACATAATTTATCATTTCAAAATTTAACAATTTTTTTTATTTTCTTATCTCTTATGACATTTTTTCTATAAATTACTTACATAATTATAAAGAAAATATGTGTATCACGTTTTCATCATACTTCACCTACTAGAGCCGTTCGGAAAATTTTCGGCCTGACAAAGAACACAAGATTTTTTTAGAAAATTTTTTTATTTTTCATCATACCTTGCAATTCGATACATTTGGACCAACTACATTATAACTTTTTAATACCCTGAGTATAATACGATTTGTCCAACTCTGCAAAATAAGAAGCGGTAGTCTCAACTTCGACCTCACCCATTTGAATTGAATCCTCATCCAACGAGCCCTCTCTTCAGGTTTGGAAGAAGAAGTAATCGTTGGGAGCCAAATCCGGAATACGGAGCATGGGGAAGGACTTCGAAGCGTATTTCATGGAGTGTTGCAGCAACAACCCGAGACGTGTGTTCAGGTGCGTTATTGTGGTGAAAGAGCCCCTTATTTTTGGCTAGATGTGGACATTTACTGAGAATAGGACCCTTTAATCGGTCCAGTTGTGAAGCGTAAAACTCCTCGGTGATGGTCCTGCCTTTTTCCTGGACGTCTATGAGCCCCGCAACACGAGAATACCAAAACACCGTAACCATGACTGACTTTTCCTACAGATAGAACCGCGTTTTCACTTTCTTTGACGCCTTTCCCTTGTTCCCACCTACTGTTTGGCCTCTGGAGCGTAATAATGAATCCATGTTTCATCTGCTGCTGTAAAACGTCGAAGAAACTCAGCGGAATCACATTTAAATAAGTCTATACATCCTCGAGAATTGTTCAGTCGAATGCGTTTTTTAATCGACTGTTACAAACGCGACACCCATCGAGCAGAAAGTTTTTTCATACCCCAAAACACAGGGTAAAATGTACTAGAGACGATCTATCGAGATGTTTGCAACGTCAAAAAGTTCGCGTATTTTCAGTCGGCGATCATCTAATACAGCATTGTGGATTTTTGTGACGATTTTGTCGGTCGTAGCGGTTTTCGGGCGTCCCGACCGTTCATCATGTATGACCACGTTTAAATTCAGCATTCCGCTTTTTACCATCGAAAACGAGGGGGAAGAATCTTTTAAAATGGAATCTGTATCATTTTGTACGACCGTCGGGGTTAAACCTTTTAAAACGAACTACTTTATAACAGCTCGAACTTCAATTTTATGAATTTTTCAGATCAAAACTAGTTTTCTTTACTCTATTACCAAAATCAAGCAACTTAAAATCAAGAGTATGAAACTTGGTACATTATCTTAATGATCATTCTTGACAAATATCTGTGTCAAGCTGAGAACTTCCGAACAACCCTCGTAACAAACATCTAAAAGTAATTTTAAATTCACCCAGTCTTTACAGTTTTATTATATCAATTAGTCCTGATTAACAAGAATTTAAAAGAGAAAGAGATCGATTTAAAAAATTATCAGTATAATACAAATTCAAAGATATTACTGTTAAAGTGCATAAAAAATATGTTTGTATTACGTAATTAAATTTTTATGAAAGTTTTAATTTTAGTATACGTAATACAAAATGCATAAAATAATTAAAAATATGTTAAGTTGATTGCATTACACTTCATTTTAAGTTGAAAAGAATAAAAACTTTAGCAAAAAATTCACCTTAAGTCAAGATTAATTCATACCTGCCAGTGGGAATACCGAATATTTTGTCACTAGATGCGACACTGCTGTTTTAGCTAAATTTTGAAGGATCCTTGTTGTTTGTGATGCAACAAAAGAAAAATGATTTAAATTATGTTTATTTATTTGCATTTATATTTATTTTGAGATGCTCAAGTGCGTCTACTTATCTTCCTTTTTTGTTTACGTTTAAGATTTTTATGTTTGATAATGTGAAATTTTTATAAATAAACGAAAAAGAGTGAAAACTAAAACACAACCGAATAACTCAAAAAATTCAATTACTCAAAATATACAACAAATATGCGTACAAAAATATTTATTTATTTATTCATTTAGTAACAATAGGGTGAAACCCAACAACAGTTACTATAATTGATGATTATCAATTCTAAATGAATAAACACAATTTTTTAATACATCACACATAACAAAGATCCTTTAAAACTTTATTCAAACACCACCATCACACCCGATGGCTTAGCATTCGCTGTTTCCCAGTAGCACTTTCTGAAGAAGCTTGATTTAGAGTGGAAGCTAAATTAGATTAAGATAGCTTTTACATCTTTCACTTAAAATAACATGTACTGCAGTCCATTAAAAAAAAATTGTATTTTGTAAATATATGTCATGAATAAACATTTAAACAAAGAAAAATATAAAAAAATGCGTTCTGTATTCTTCGTGTACGAACAAGTTATATTTCAAATAGGTATGTTATTAAATACAAATAAAGATCCACTAAATGTTTATTGAAATAAAATCATTAGAAAGAAAATGCTCAAAAATATTATAGAAACTGAAAGTAGGTACACATTTCGTAACGTCTATATTATAATTGTTATTTCATACTCTACAATAATTTTTTTCACTGTACTGTATTTATGGCCCGATTTGGCTCACATTCAAAATATGTGTTACATGGAAAGAAATACCTTTGCAAAAATGGATCCGTTAGATGGCGCTGGGGTTGAAATATTTAGAAAAATTGCATTTATGATCCGATTTGGCTCATATTCAGAATATATATTAGTTACGTGAAAATAAAAACTTTTGCAAAAACTATACTCGCTACGTAGCGTAATGTCGAGATATTTACGAAACAAACAAATATACCGACTTTCTTCCTCTATATATATATATATATATATATATATATATATATAAGGCAATTTTTGTTTGTGATTTGCTGTAGACTAAAATACTACTGGACCGATTTACGCGCGGGTTTTTGCAAAATGATTTGCATTGTCCGGAGAAGGTTTAAAGCTATTGAAATCCTGGATTGAACCAGTCGAAAAAAAGATGGGGTATTTGAACTGACTACTGTGTTTAGAGAGTAGTTTGAATTAAATCCGATAGGTAGTGCTATTTTGACAATTGGATTTATTTACATTGTGATTTATTAAGTGAAAGGTTAAATTTTGTCGTTCCGTAAAGTTCCGTATTGATTGTGATGATTTTGCTTCCATATCAAACTTAGATACTTAGAAACTTAGATCAAACTATAAGATAAATATATATATATATATATATATATATATATATATATATATATATATATATATATATACTCAAATCTGGCAAAAACAAAGCATTGCCAGGTCTGCTAGTATGCTTATATAATTAAACTGCTTAATAGAACAAACCTGAAATAGAAAAAGCTTTTGTCTAGAGAACGTTAATATTATCTATGTGCTTAAGAATCATTATCAATGTGAATATAAAATTTTATAAGATCAAGCTATTTGTAACTTATTTTCTTCATCAATTTCATTGATGAAATCAGTAACATAAAAAGTGTTTTTGTACATCTGATCTCTTCCCATACGAGTAGTTATCATTGAACTGCTATGAACAAGATTAAGGCTAGAAATTTAACATTTGGCATCTTTATACTGCATGAAGTCAGCAGTGTTGGAACATTACAAACGATATAACAGATAATAGATTATAGATAATAGACTGAACAAGGCTTTGATTATGAGGTTATGATGATAAGTTCTTAAGTTTAAAATATTAAATAGTACAGTCAATTAGTATTTTCTATTTGAAAATCCTTAACTACCGATTGATGTTTTTTCCATATGTTAGGGGTGATGAGGGAAGCTTAACTCCAGATTTGTAACATCCCCCTCCAATAGATTTTTGAAAAACTCAAAAGGTTTTTGAAATGCGTTTTTCTCTGATTCTATGCATTTTAGAGAAAAGTTTTTCAGACAAAAAATGTAGAGGACATTTTCCTCTACAATTAATGTATTTTAAGTTATGCCATATAATTTGAAATTGAAATACTAGGTGGCGCTGAAGTTGTAAAAAACGTGTTTTTCGGTTTTTTCACCGGAAAAAAATTGTTTTTCGTCTGTATTGCATTTGGAAAAGTTGTTAATCTCAAAAAAAACAGACAACTTTTATTTAAACGATTTTCTTGTACGACTTACCGTTTTGGAGCTGTAGCTTGTGAAAGTGTGAAAATGTTATTATTAAGATTATTGACCTGTGAATTGGGCACGTGTTCGAAACCGGTCTAGTCGCTGAACAATGCCGGTCTCCCCGGCTACAGTAACAATAGGACCGCTGCGTTGCCATTGTACCGCTATAACTCTGGAATGCTAAGTCGTTCAAGAAAATTGTTTAAATAAAAGTTGTCTGTTTTTTGAAATTAACAACTTTTCCAAATGCAATACAGACGAAAAACAATGTTTTCCGTTAGAAAAACAATTTTTTTCCGGTGAAAAAACCGAAAAACACGTTTTTTTACAATTTCAGAGCCACCTAGTATTTCAATTTCAAATTATACGGCATAACTTCAAAAAGATTAATTGTAGAGAAGAATGTCCTCTACATTTTTTGTTTGAAAAACTTCTCTAAAATGCATACATTCAGAGAAAAACGCATTTCAAAAACTTTTTGAGTTTTTCAAAAATCTACGGGAGGGGGGATGTTACAAATCTGGAGTTAAGCTTCCCTCATCAGCCCTAACGCATGGACAAAAGATCAATCGGTAGGTAAGAATTTTCAAATACAGCCTATTTTGATGACAAATTGCCTGTTACTATTAACAACACTAAAAAACAGCTTATCATCAAACTGATAAAAGTATACTTTAAATCGTACATTACTTCTTATATTATCATTTTATTTTGGTACATTTAGCTAAGTTCAAGTCTCACAGGAAATCTGGTATGATTTTATTTAGTCACTTTCTGTTGATAATAGAATCTCTTTTTTTAAGCAATAATGTATAGTAAATATAAATCTCTTATATTGTAGTATGACTAGGCCAAAGTATGTTTTTAATTAGAACCCAGCAAAAAATGGTGGCTGAGAGAGAGAGAACACGTAGCATTAAAGTTTATCTAGTACAGTTAGCCCTCACAGCCTGTGTTAATCCTCTATAATAAGGTATTTTTCATCTCATGTATTACACCAAAACTGAAGATAAATATCTTTTTTTATCATAGCTTTCAATTATAAGTTACTTTTATGTGTCCTGTTTTATTAATTTATAAGATCTGATATGGTATCGGAAAATTTAATGTCAGTATAAGAGAATTTTGAAGCATTAATAATTTTGACTCCAGAACATAAAATCACTCAACAAAACACAATAATGTTACAGAATCAAAAATATTACACTATAACTATAGAATTCCTCTTCATATAGCCATATATTACCTAAGAAACAAAGATACTTACATCAAGGCCATTTGTGTGATTTTTTAAGTACTCTTTTATTAACGCAAAAAACTACTCAAATTCAAATTAGTAGAACTTTTTCTTCTAAACTTTTTAAGAGGTCAAAAAAAAAGAAAACATTCCCTATTTAGGAAATGAATTGTTTAGTATTTAGTAATATTAAGTTATCATATTTTGACATGCTGTTCATCAATAATACAATGATTTAAAAAGAGTAAAAAAATAGTTTTACAAACTGGTTTGTAAAAACTAATAAGAAGATAGACAAAACTGTTGTTGTTAAAGAGCAACACAGTCTTAGTTCAAAAAAATTATGGTTCTTATAAAAAGTTAAATCTCTTAAACAGTTTACTGGAAAATGCTAAGGTTTAAAGTATAAAGATTAAACCACCTTCATTTGTACTGGTTACTGTTTAAATACTCGTCTACAGAAGTTTTAAAATTTATGTTAAACCTTTGTTTATTAATTATCCAGAATTTTTAATCAGCCTGATCTGTGTATACAAATGTGTGTGTGCAACACACACACACACACACACACACACACACACACACACACACACACACACACACACACACACACACACACACACACACTATTGCTTATAGTGGATAGAATAAGAAATTATAAAATCATACAACATTGGAAATTTTGATTCAATATATGTAGTATGTGTCATGTAATCTTCAAAAATGAAGGGAATAATTAAAAAATATGTCAGTTATACTTCTTTTTTTAAGCAAACACACAACTGAAACTAATTTTTAGTAATTATTATTCATTCATAAAGAAAAGTCAGTATTTCAAAAAATAATAAATTGACATTACAATAAAAAATTATTTATGAAATACTAAATAAATAAAAATCATAGTGGTTAATTATAATTATAAACATACAAATGGTATAAGAATATACAAAATATTTTATTATGTGCAGTTAAATAACTAAAATATCTATCCCTGTGCAAGTTAATGAAATCAACAATAAATATAAAAATCGATCTTCTTATAAATTAAATTAAAGAAAACTAGTAGCCATATTTAAATGTGATTTATATCTACATCATAATATTATAATTATTATTGGAAATTATGCATGCAATTTTATTATTTCACATTTCTACTATGATTTGTAATATGATATTGCTGTGGATGACTATTTCTTTTTAGAATGACAAGAATTTATAACCCTTACTTTACTTCAGTAATTTATAACTGATCTCATACCTAGCCACTATTTATACATAATCTCATGAATTCAGGAAAAGAACAAACTTCATAGCATTCAAGATTCTTAAAACCACAGTTTATTGAATTATTTCAACAGTTTTAAGAATTAAGTTAGGTAAACTTTACCTCGTTTTCATTTTATAATTTATAATTTTAATCTTATATTCCACATATCAGGTTATTCTATTACCATGACAATAAAATCTTGCTCTTAAGTAACCACCACCATTCAGTGTTCTGCCCTATTGCAGGTCCATTGCAGTATGCTTATTTACATTTCTTGTATTTCTCTGTAAACTTTTGAATTTCCTATATCTCATTTTTCATTTTTATACCATTATTTCAGTAATTGATTTTCTTGCAACAATATGTCCAAGCTAGTTGGGTTTCCTGTTTATAAATATTCTGAATGAACTTCTCTTCACATACACTTTATTCATTACTTCATTTTCCCCCTTTTTATCCATTGGAGTTTCTTCAATTTATTTTATACCTGCATTTTAAATACAAACAGTCTTTCTTTCTTTACTTTTCTTTAGATTAACAGTCGGAGCCTAGTCTTAGATGATGTGAATTTTATCATTAATAAAAGCAGTATTCACAGAATTATTAATATTGAACTAGCCAGGGGCTCTGCCCCCTGGACCCTCAACATGTTTGAATCCTCATGTTTGTGAGAATATTAAGTATTTTACAGAATATTTTAAGAAAAGAAATACTAGTACATAGAGGTTGTTTTTCTGAACATTTTGGTGTTTTTACATTTAAAATAGGCTTAAGGAGTGAGTAGATATATTCGTAGAATTTAATAATTTTTAATAGAAGTAACGCAAGCCATATTGATATAACAGGGCTTCTTCGTTTAGTCTTGTGTGTGTATTCATGTGAGGCTGTAACTTGCCAGTCCAGCTGCTACTACTGGCGTAGAGTGGACCGCATGATGCACCAGCCCAATGTGCGCCAACGACCCTCTCTCACTAAACAAAGAATCCTTTTTTTTTACTGCTAAATATTAACTAATAATCCGTTTCTTTTATTAATAATATTAAATAAATAAAATTAATAAATAAAAATACACATATATAAAATATAAATAAAAATAATATATGCTTAGAAATTAAATTAAATAATCTGTAAATTAATTGACAACAGACTGCTTCTAGCAGGAGAGAGTCGGCTGAGAGAAAGTCACCATGTGCAGCTGCCCAGCACACTGTCAATGATCCGCTCCGCACCAATAGCAGCTAAATTAAAAATTTGAGCACATATGACAAACAAACAAACCCATGCACCATCCTTTTCTTATAAGAAAGATATAAAATAGAAGTAAACTAGCAAGTAAATAAAGTACAATGAGTTTCAATTAAAATGGGAGAGTACTGTGGCAACAGACTTTTTAGTCGGGTCTTTTAAACCTGCTATTCACTGAAAACAATTTTTATAGAAAAGTAATTTGTTATAGTAAAGTAATTTATTTTTAGTTTTCATTTAACAAAAAATTATAAATCGTGGGTGCCACTGCAGAAGAGCAGTGTTCTTAAGACAACAGCACACCAGGAATTATTCTGGTATACCTATTCCAGCCCTGAACAAGAAATAATTTTCCTCAGTGTAGAAATAAAATAAAAGTATTCTTATATTACAGCCGACAATAAATTAGATACATAACTGTACCAATTCTGAGAAGTAAAAATGTATTTCATTTGCAAGTTATTGGAGGTTTATGTCCTAAAACATCTGGTCGCAATACTGTCATATTGCACTAAAAATTAAACATCTAACATTTAAATAGCCATTCACTATTATTAAAAACACAACTAGTTCACCACTGTTTCCTAGTTTGTCATTTGTTCATTCTTTTATCACTTATTATGACAAGCAGTTCTGTTGTATACTACCATGCCAACACAATGTTCTAACTCAGGAGCAGTTTAGTTTTAACCTCTTTTTTTATATAAATATGTATAATATTAAACTATATAAAGTATTAAAATTGAATTAGATTAACTAAATAAAAAAATAAATAAAATATAACAATAAAAAAAATAAAATTAAAAAAAACATGCTGTGAACTACTGCAACACAGCTAATAATACATTGGATGTTTAGTGTCGCAGACAGGAAACCACTATTACAGGACGGACATTATTATGGATCACATTCACAACCGTTTTCAGATAATAGATTAACTTCAAAATTTGGGCACAGAAGCAGGTAAAGCCTAATCTATAGGTCTGTGTTATTCTCATGTGTGTCTATTTGTCAACAGTTTTTTTTTATTAGAATTAAAATAAGTAGCAGGTGTAAATAACTTTTAATCAAAGATAATTTTAAGCATTTTGATTTAAATTAAATTGCTTTAAATAACGTATTGCATTAAAATAGGATTATAAAGTGTTAGTAAAAATTTAAATTATGATTTTTTTCTTAAGTGTGTTCAACACAATTTTTTTATTTTGCAAGTATGTTCTGCATTTATCTATTGATGGATTGTTTGCTTTTGTGTTTATGTTAGCTTTTTACGATAGATGAATGATCAATTTATGTTATATATTTCTGTGATTTAGTTCATTACTACTTAGTGTATGCAAATGAAAAATATATCAGTATTATTAAACAGTAGGATTATTTTTGCTGTTAGCTGTTATTATTTATGTTTATTTTTTATTTATTTCATTTTTTATGATTTTTCTTGCTTATAGTATTTCATTTATTATTGTTGTAAATACAAACTACATAAAATATATATATTTTTTTATGTCAGTTCCTTATTTATTTGTATGTTTATTTTTATAATTATGCATTACCTATTAATGTGTTAAATATTTTATAAAGCTTCAATATGAGATAAACACTGTTATCTGTTAATAATCATATTATTATAATTATATTTTTATGTATTAAAATGTTTCATTTTTTTATAGTTAGAAGAGAATAAATAATTAAATATCTAATTTATTCTATCAAGACATATTAACATTAATCATGGGCTTTATATACGGGTAAGATACTCAGTGGAAACAAAGGAAATTGTTCTACCGTTTACTAGGAAGTACAATGGAAATCTAACCATGGTTAGAACAGATTAAAATACTTTAAAACTACGACAGCAATAATAGAGGACGTTCATAATTTCAAAGGTTATACATCTGTGAAGTTTTTAAAACTGTTATACAGAAGAATAAAAGATTCATGGAAACAACATAACTTAGTAAAATTTATTTATTACAAATTCATATAATTGTTTTGAAGATTATATTAGTGTTTGGAATTTTTCAAACAAATCTTTATTAGAACAAATATTTACTATAAAAATTATTTGAGATTCAAACAGTACTAATTTATTATTGCCATCTTGAACTTAGTTCTAAAACACAATGCACACATATAGAATAGATGGTATAACAAAAATAATTATATAGATCATAACAAGCCATAATTATTTTAAAAAATAATTAAATTAAATTTCTTAATCCTATCTTTCCTTAAAATTATAAAAGGTAGATTAATCCTTATTTAATATTCATTAATCACACAACTTTTTTTTTAAATTGTTTAATATTACAATATTACAATAATACAATAAGCCTTGTTTGAAAATGAGGTAGAAAGCAGCTGGTGCAGACTTGTACACAATTCCAACATTTACATTCTAATTCTAATACAAGAGTATACTAGCATCTCTGTCTTGACTTCACCCACACTATACGGTTACTTGCATTTCCCATCGCGGTCAGGGCTCGCTTCGCTCACCCTTCCTGTCTAGCCAGGAGTCTCTGCCCCTGGATCCCCTGTGTTAATTAAACTCATGCTTGTGAGAATAATAATGATAAATAAAAATTAAAGCCTATTCAATTTATAACAATTATCAGGGTATTATTATTTCTTCAGAACAGTTTGGTTAGTACAGGACCCACTAATTGGTTTTTTGATTTCCCGTCGCAGCTTACTTGTAAAATACATAATCCAAATTACAAAAATAAATTACTCTCACAAGGTTATCAATTCTCATAAAGTTTGATTCAATAGCGGAGCATAAAACAGCAAAAATGTAAAAAACAATTTATGTGTTTTTATACCTTAAAGTATTAAAATTAAAAAAAAACTTGTAAATGGTTTTTAGATATTTATCTGAAGAATATTTTTAAGCCCAAATTAAGTGAATATCTCATTTAGTATAGTCAAAAATGTAGAAAATTTACAATAATTGTTCGAAACCTTTTTACCTTTCTTCACCCATTTCACAGTAGATTTTCAAAAAATCTAGAAATTGGTTTTTAGAAAATCACATGAATATTACATACACCAAAAATCATTTGATATCTTTATTTGTTCCAAGTAATTCAAACAATAGTAAATTACTTTATTACTCAATTTTAACCATTTAGTTTCAAAAAATCCCTTCTTAGTGTGCACTTACATTGGAAGAAGTACTAGTATACAAATTTTCATCAACTTATCTTCAGTAGTTTTTGCTGGGTATTGATTATGAATCACTCATAACATATTTTATAAATATATATTCAAAATAGTAGTATTCACATGCATCAGTTTTCTTGTTCATTTATTTTAAACTTTTTATTAAATACTGGTTTTATTTTCCATAAAGGAACTATTAAATGTATCCTGTATAACATCCTGTTAAATTGAATTTTTGTATGATTCTGACCTTCATATCATGTGGTCAAAGCTCAGTTAATACTGATTTAATACATATGAATTTATTGTATTTGAATTTTTTGCATTAAAATTTTGATTAATCTGTTTTGTTAAAAATTTCAGTACTGACTTAATAAGTTATTATAGTAAATAATTAAATTCTTGAGTTAGCTTTTTCAGTTGATTACTTTTATATGTCCACATTCATTCTAAATGTTAATGTATTTAGCTCTATACCTGTTTTGTTTAAATACTTCTGTATCATAAACATTCATAATCATTCTCTATCTGTATCATAAACTCTCATATTTCTTAGTCTAAATTAGTTTTTAAACCAAATTCTAGATTTTTGAAATTCGACTTTGAAAGGGGTGAAGAAAGGTAAAAAAATGTTGAACAATGATTGCAAATTTTCCTCTTTTCCAACAATACTAAACGAGATATTTACTCAATTTGGGCTTGCTCTTTAGATAAATATCTAAACACCATTTTTGGGTATTTTGAATTTTAGTATTTTAAGAGGTAAAAAAACAATTTTTTTTACATTTTTACCATTTGTGCTACCACTATTGAATCAATATTTATGAGATTTGGTAATATTGTGATGGTAATGTATGTTTGTAATTCTGATTATGCATTTTGCAAACAAAGCTGTGACAGGAAATCTAAAAACTAATTACTGGGTCCTGCACTGACCAAACTGTTGCTCAGTATTTTCTAACCTAATTTCTTATTGTAGATTAACATTGGACCCTTAAATTTAGTCACATATTATGAACTCCAAAAGAATACTGTCCATATTTATGTGATGAAAACTACTATAGGTCATAGATTTATTAATAAGACACCTAAGAATATAATAATTACGACTAAAACTCGGTTAATCTTTAAATTAAAAATGACTTACAATTTATTTGATTAATCTATAATTTTTTTTTTTAAATTTTATATTAAATATATACGTGAAAACATTATTATGACAAATAGCTTTCTTGGACCCTTACTAAAAGATAGCTGAGTCCTGGATATGACAGTAAATTGCATTCCTTACAACCTGACGATTTCACAACACCAGAAATGTCTCATGGAAAAGCACCCAGGAAATTTAATAATATGAAATAAGGATAAAATGCTATTTAATAAACCAGTTTTTATAAATCAAAGAGGTAAAGAAATTTGTGCAGTTAGCAATTATAGCTAATGATCGAAGTTATACATTTATGTAGATATAGAATTATAGCAGTTATCCATCCAAAAAGCAAGTTGCACCCATAATTTTTTTACTTCAGGGATAGATGGGAACCAGTTTATTTAATGGCAATAGTTACTGGCATTGTATCCTTGCTTCATATCCTTATATTACAAAATCCTAATTAGAATTAACAATTAAAACATTCTGGATCTTGTGAAACATCAAAAATGTTTTAGGTTCTTTTTAACTATTCAAGGGAGACATGCACATAAGAGGAATATTAAAGGTGATATTACAGATTTTTAAAAATAGTAATTCATTTAAAACTTCTGGAATAAAAATTTTAAGCTGCACAGGTCTGGTAATGATATCAAAATTAGGCTTAAAAAATGATATTTGAAGAGAAAAGATTCCTTTTTCCAAGTGGTAAAGTTTTGTGTTTCCTAGTATCATAAATATAGTAACAAAAATCAATTGATCAACATATGAAAAGTCTAATGACAAGTAACTTTGCTTAAATTTTGTGATAGGTACATATTAACTTTTGTCTAAATTTATTTAGTTATTTGTTATTTGAATAATACATCATGTTATAATTTTAATTTCAGTAGTCTGCATATGTTTTTCAAAAACTTGAAATACTTTTTCAAGGTTGTGTAATCGAGTGTTGTTTGTTAAAATAAAGTTAACTGTTGAACATGTATTCATGATGGAAACTTATCTAGAGACAAAATCTCATGTTGTGTCAGCAAAATTTCAGTGATAAATTTGAAATGGAAACACAAGTGAAAAATGTTATTCAGAAGTTAGTTACAAAATTTTTGAAACAGTTTCAGTTTTAGGCCAGAAACGTGCCCAATACAGGTCATACAGGACATTAAAATGACAGTTACAAGATCTCATAAATCTTTTTGGAGACTAAGCCAGGAAAAAAAAAACATTTCACTAGGTTCAACTCACACTGCAGTTAGGAAAATGCTGAAATGTTATCCGTATCGAATGCAGGCTTTCCATGAGCTAACTAATGCTGATTATGCTAAAAGGGTAAACTACTTTTTTCTTTTTTTTTTCAAGAGGGAAGGAATACCATTTACATACAAAGTGTCGGACTCACTAACAGGTTCCACAAGATGTTACTGAGTGCATATGTGTCCCTGCACCCTACTGACTAAACCTCCACCTCTGATAGTCCTTCCCCTTTCTAGAAACTGCTGTGTGGTATTACTTCAGAAAGGGAGAGCTTACCTTCCTGCCATGGGCATCAGAGTGACCATGGGTTCACCACATCCAGGTGACCCCTACAGGTTTGGAAGGCTCCCTGAACACTCACCCTCATCCCAACCCCCATAGGAAAGACACCTGCCTTGTGACAATTCTGGTCACCACAACCCCCTTGTTCAGCGTGTTTCTACTGGAGTGGTTCACGTCCTGCTGGTTCCGGGTTTGGCCGCTTGGTTGGGTAGTACTACTCAACACTCGGCTGCGAGATGTGCTAGCGGCAAGTCGTTACTCGAATGATAGGCGTTCGGATATTATGTTTTTATATGTACTTGTGTGTTAATAGTAATAAGTGTTTGTATTATTATAATAAGATTTTGAGCAATTATGCATTTATTTTATTTATTCTCCCGACGAATGAAGCACCCGTTGGATGTACAGTCCGCTTAATAGATATTTTTAGGTTTTTGATTCAACACCCCCTCCCGTTCCTAGCCCTGATGGGCAACAGGAACACTCACCTGCAGCCCTGTTCTCTGCACCAGGGCTTTCAGGCGCCAGTGGAGGAAGAAGCTTTCTTGCTTCTTCCTCCATCTGGAGCAGTTCCGTATCGACTAAGCCATATTAACCACAGCAACCCAGAGCTCTTCTTTGGTTAGCCTGGAATCCATAAATCCCTCGGGCGGGAACATAACCTTCGTACCCAAGAGCTCTACCATTGAGATGCTACAGGATTTTTTTGGTGTAAGAAGCATTTCTAAAGGATTGTGGCCACCAAAATCCTTCGATCTGACTAGTCCAAACTTCTTTCTGTGGGGTTACTTAAAAGTAATTGTTTATAGAAGCAATCCACACATTGGAATTGAAGACAAACATTAACAGTGCCATCACAGGATTCAGCTAACAAGAGGAGCCAGGAACATGATCAAATGTGTTGACAAGTGCATACATAGACGTGGATGGACATCATTTTCAACACTTATAAATCATTTTATAAATGTTTGCCAAAAAAACTATTATTTACAGACTAAACTAAATGATGGCACCTCTTTTAAGTTTAGACTCTGCACACACACACACACACACACACACACACACACACACACACACACACACACACACACACACACACACAAACACACACATGCGCGTGCATGCACGCACATACACATACACATACATACATACACATAATTACATACACACACACACACATATATATATATATATATATATATATATATACATACATACACACATAGCAAATATTTTATTTTATAATTCTTTAGGTAACACAACCTTTTATAAAATTATTATAGAAAATAAACTGAAAAAAAATTAATAAAGCAATGTTTTACTCCAAATTCAAAACTTTCTCAAGTATACAGTAACTGAAAACATAACCTACTTAATCATACGGTAAACAATATTGGACTGGTCTTACTAATCAGCCGAAATGCATATTTGATAAATAATAAATTATATAAATATAGCTAAATAGCAGTTGTTTTATACAATAAGTATATTATATCTATATACTTTCTTTATTATCATACTTTTCTAAATCAATAACTAATTTCCAGTATTTCTGCTGTCAATATTGATTTTTTATAAATTCGATATAATCTGTGTGATAAAAAAATAAATAAAATTCTTACAGCATTTCATATGATGAAGTCCTCTTATCATTTGCATAATTTAATATTTTTAATAACCTGTAACACAGATTAGTTTAATAGATGAAAAGCCTTATCAGTCAAGTGTGCCCTAGTTACTTAGCATTTGTAAACCTAATTTTTTTAGTTTATAAAACTTTAACACCTACAAGTGTGTTCTGTGTAAAATGGTAACATGAATTATTTTAAAACTCTGTGAATTTTATTCTGGTAGTTGTTTTATACATATTATAGGCTAAATCTACAAAGCACTACTGCTTAGTAAGATATTCTTTAATATTATTCTATATATATTCTATATATTCTAACTTTTCGATAGATGTCATTCTCTGTCAGAAACTTTTGTTAAAGTTTAAAAAAACAGTTTTCTCTAATCTTTTTAAACTGTTCTATATTTAATATACAAGTCCAGTGTATCAAAATTAATCTGTACTGTCAAATGCTTTGAATATTGTTTTTCCGTAATACATTTGCATCTTACGTAAAATTAAAGTAAATATATATATATATATATATCATTATGGCTACATTAATTTAATGAATTAAATTAACCAACAATGATTACAAAAATTAAAAAAACAAAATATAAACCAGCAAAGTTAATACATAGTGTAATTACAACTAACTGAGGCATTACACTGAAACGGTTAGTTATTCAAAAACACACACACACATACACACACACACTTATATACAAAATATAATATTTTTTCGGCCTTCACAAAGTACAGAATTAGAGATAATAATTAGAATATATTTGCATCTTATGCAAAATTAAAGCAAATATGTCAAATATCTTGATTCATGGTTTTTTTTCTTTTATCATGTAAGAATGGCTGAACTGATAACTTCTAAAATGAATTTATTATTAATTGTATTTTAACCTTGACTGAAATTTTAGCCAGGACTAATTTAAAAAAAGAAATCCTGCTCCTTTATTACAAAAAAATTCTACTTTGTTATTTTCTTACTCAGGATATATTTTTTAAAAAAAGATGTTACAAAGCCTAACATTTTTTAAAACTTTTAACTGATCATTTCATTTGATTTATAGTGATTTGTGATTGTCTGATCACTTTCAGCAGATGGTTCTTTTTATGATATAATAGTTGAAGGATAATTCAATAAAGGATTTTCAGGAAAAACTAAAGGTAATAAAGTTTGAGTCAATTTTCCTGTAAATCATGTTTCGTTTATAACTCCTGGTAAAGCCAGTAACTACATTCTTTACAACCTACCATATAGTTCCACAACACCAAGAACATCTCTGGTATAGCATCCTTGGAAATGAAGGGGCGTAAAATAACATAAAATTTCAGTGATCAAAGCCACATTAAGTGAACTGGTTCCTACACATCATCAGATTTATGGACATTGGAGTACAGTTGATCCCTGCATGCTGTTGGCATTTTTGAGTGACTAGTGACTGTAGTTGTCGTTATCTAAAATAAAAGGAAAACATTTTTGTGACAATTCAAGAAAAGATTATGCTTTCCTGTCAATGAACTTTTTTTTTTTATAATTTACTCCCTAAAGATATATTTTAAAAAACAATTCAAGAGACATGATTTAAGCCAAATAAAATTTTTGAAAACTTTTGTAAGGAATAATTTTTGTTAATTCTTATCAAATGTTCCCTACATGATAGAAGAAAATGGACAACAGAAAATAACTTAGAATGAGATAAGTACTAACTAATTCAGCTAGATATTGTCAAAAAGATTTTTCGTTATAGTAATATGCTGCATAAAACATTTTTATGTACAAGGTTTTCATAGTTTGGGGTCTTAAAAATATTTAATCATTCCTTACTGTAATCAAATAATAATTATTATTACTTTTAACAAATTTAAAAATCTTCCTTTTTTAATTATTACATTTATAGACAACTCATTTTCAAAGTAATGGAAGTTTTTTACTTTCAAGGGTGTTTTAAGGCTAATTATTTGCACCTTCTTCATTAGAGTTTGCAGTAGCAATGTTTTTAATGGAACAACTATCTTAAAAAATGTTACGAAACAGCTTAAAATATCTTATCAAATAATATTCTATTTATGTTGTGTTTGTTTAACATATTACTTTAGTTAAATTGAATGTGTTTGTGAAGTTCAAATGTCTTGAAGTGACGGTTTTTATGAATAAGATTAACATTTTCATGTTATCGTTAATAGATCTATTTGTGTGTTTTGTATGAAGCAATTTACAAAAGTTTGTTCTGTTGTTTTCTGTAGTTCTCATTAGGTTTCCTTGTATTAGTTTATGAATATGCATCCAGTGTGTTCTATGTAATATTCAGTAAATAAATTAACAAAGAAATTTTTTATTTTGATTAAAAATGATAAATAAAAATAAATTTTTTTTATTATTATTATTATTATTATTATTATAGATGAGAAAAAATGTATTATGCACCATTAGGGAACTGATGACGTTGTTCCCCAGTATGTGGAACTCCCACCCACTAAAAAATCTAATCTCTGTTCATAGACAATTAATTTACCCCAGAACTTCTTACTGCATTACGTCAGGGTGGTATCCCCAGATTTGTCTTCTCTGTCACCTGCTGCTTCGCTTGCTTATTTTGAACTGGTTCAATTATTTCTCTTCAATCCAGGTCCTTTTACTTCCTTCCCAGAATCGATTCTACAAAACTCACAATCTTCTGCTAATTACACTTGCTGGTGAGCATCTTCTCCACCATAGTTTCTGGCCTATATCACCAATATCAGCTTGCAACTGGTTTCTGATGGTGCTCCATTTATCAAATTCAAAAAAGGTGTGCTCTGCATCATATTCTTTTGGATCACCATACAGGCACCCAGGATTATTGGTTTTGCCCATCTTAAAAAGATATTTATTAAAATATCCTTGACCAAACAGGAGCTGCGTCAGATAGTAGTTTACCTTGCAAAATTCATGGTTGTACCTTCTACCCAGGTCCCCCACTAGCCTGGCAGTCTATCTGCCTCTTCTCATTATTCCATTTTTCTTGCCAAATAATAATAATAATAATAATAATGCAGATCACATCAGGAATGGATAAATATGCTACCTCATGGATAAAAAAAGAGGAGACCGTCCCAGAATTTGTCTTTTTTTGTAGTGCGGGACTCTCCCTTGCAGGCCTACTCACTAAAACCCCTCGCCCTCTACAACATGGGATGCCAGGCCCGTATTATCACAGCACCCCATGTATTTAGTCTCCATCCAAACCTTCATTGCTGACCTACACCTCTAACTAATCAGGATCCTGCGTTTTTTTTTGTGGACATCAGATGCCATGATCATTCGGTTTGTAGCATAGTCCAAATGATGTTCTCTGTAGTAAACAGGCTTAATTTTCTCCTATATACTACCCTATGCTGCAGGAACCAATCACACACTATCACCGTGTGGTCCAGGTATCCTCCCCCCCCCCCCCTCAAGTAATCGCAATCTGCGAAGGATCTCAGCGGAAGTATACCTTGAAACATCTGTGACCAGTAAGGAACTGAGCCAACTCATACTCTGGTTTCCTGTGGTTTCGGCACAGCCATCTCTGGATATCTGGGATCAGTCTGTAGGTCCATGTGCCTTTGGTCAACTGATCCCATCTCTCTTCTGCCACCTGCGGACAAGTGATGCCTCCGCATCCCACCTTATCCAATCCCTTGCACATCTCCTCCCTCTTCTAAATGAGGAGATCCAGGGGCGCAAGTCCGGCCACTATGCCGGCGGTATAGCCTGAAATTGTCCTGTACCAGAACGGAAACAGCCATGTGCACCCGACTAAGAATTACATGAGCTCACCACCTCTGCAGCACGACTGACCCGACTGGGGCTTCATACAGTATTTTTGAGCACCTGGCTTTGATCGACACTTCTACGTGCCTCTGGAACATGGCATTCTTATCTATCGTCACCCCGAAGTATTTCACTGCAGCGATAGGATGGACTACCGTGGTACCAACCCTAAATGAAATCGGGGTCAACTTACGCCTACCCGAGACTACGAACACTTGGGTCTTCTCCGGCCCGATCTCCTGCAGGCACAAGACAATATTATTTATTGCCTCGTTCCCAGTGTCCATCACCGCCGGTTCCAACTTCGCCGTCACCACGAACGCCAAGTCGTCGGGGAATCCGGTAAGGGCTGCCCCAACGGAAAGGGTGATAGACAGGACTTCATCATACGTGATATTCCACAGTGATGGCTCCAACAGCTGAATCCTGTGGAACACCACAACTCATCCTGATCAGTATCTCTCCCTCGGAGGAAATACCCGTCGCCGATCTTTCCGAGAGGTAGCCCTGGATTATCCTCTTCAGGTATGGACTGACGCCACGACTCTTCAGTACCCGGAATATCGTGCCCCACGATACGTCAAACAGGACCACAACCGCAATCAAACGCGTATGTCTTGAACCGATCTGGCCTCCCGGACGTTGGTCATGACTCTAGATATGGCATTTACAGTTAACGTGCTCTTACGGAAGCCAAACTGGAGGTCGCTAAGACCGCCAGTTGACTCCAGATATTGACTGAACCTGTTAATAGGCACCTAAAAAGCTTACTCATGTAATTAAGCAAGCCGATTGGCCTAAAGGAAGCCACCTTGCCACTCCTCCTTCCTGAGAAACAAAAGCCGGGCGGACTTCCAGAAGTTTGGGAACCATTCCTGGGTGATGACATACTTGAATTCATCAATCAAGCACCACGGAACGAGTTTTACATCAAGTTCAACGGCCTCCCAGGGCACGCCATCCAAGTCAGGGCTCTTACCACGCTTGATATTACAACTGGCCACCACGATCTATTCTATGGTGACGAGTTGAATGTTAATGGAAGCTGTTTCCTAGCGGTTCGTCTCTCACCGCACCTAGGAGAGAAAGTCTCCTAGGCGCAACTCAACAAAGTAACCCTGCCGACTACGGGAAGACGCCACCAAATATTTGGGTAAAAATTTCGTAGTCATCTCAGATATCCTCGTCGAGGGCATCGCAATGGAAGAAGTGGAGTTCCTTCCACTTCTGCCTTTGGTCCTGGAGATCTCATACTTAATATCCTGCCTAGTCCTTTTGAGCTCGTTCCGCCAGTAGGTACGGAGTTCGATACCATCCCTCCTATGGGCCCTCTGTAGTCATCTCCTGGCGTTCATGTAAGATCGTCTTAGCCTATCGACCTCGACAGTCCACCAATAAGCCCGTTTCCTATGGTGGTCTGCCTGACTGCTGGTTGATTCTCCTTGATGGCATTAGCTATGATGCCCGAGAGATTCTCAGGGTCCGTGAGGTCGATATCACCGAGACGCACCAGGAATTTGGCCTGAAAAGAAGCCAAAACCTCGACTGACTACAGGATGAGGAACCTTCTGCTATCCCCTCTCGAAAGTACTAATGGCACATAGAATCACGTTGTGATCTGACAGCATCTCGTTCTCTAGGACTTCCCTCTCATGGTTAACACTTGGTTACATCAATATAGGAGGTACTCACCTCCGTTGAAGGTTGGGGGTGTCACCTTGATTAAGATAGGTGAATCCTGCCCTGGCTATCACCTCATAGAGAGCATGACTGCAGTGCCTCACTCACCATTCCACCCCCACAGCAGGTTATAGCATTGAAATTGCCTCCTACCCAGACAGTTTTTGCCGACTGTCTACCTATATCCATCATTAAACCATCCAGGCAATGCTCAAAAACATCGAATGAGCAGTTTGGCAAGATATAACAACTAAACAACAGTCATCAAAGTCTCTAGCGAGGCATAATATAGAGTGGCCTGCTGCCTGGGCAAGGTATCAGAAACCTTGATAACGGTGGCGCTGCTGTCAGCATTGCAGACCCACTGCCTCTCAACGGCCAATGATATATTTGGCTTGCTGCACATCATGAAGTTGGCTTTTCTTGGCCAACTTCAGGGAAGTTGGCTTTTTTGGTCTCAGGGGTCTTGCGACCCCTGAGACCAAGTTGTAGACTCTCCGGCTCCTATTTGTATTGATATGGTGGACTTTCATTTCCTATTTTTATGACACTCTTTTCTAGCGGCCCTGTGGCTGGTAGCTTCACATCTTTGCACTCAGATCTTTTGTAGCCAGCTTTGCCACATTTGAAACAAAGTGCCAAGCAGTCAGGGCCCTTGCACTTAGAGTCAAGATGGCCCATATTCCAGCATCTAAAAAAGTTGGATTCTTCAGAAAGGAAACTTCTTCATCAAAGGAAACTGTGATAAAACTAACATCACAGAATATAGAATTAATTTTAAACTAAAAAATATAAATTGTTAGAGTTTTTATTAATTATTTGAAATATAAACTCATGAAATAATGTTTAAGTAAATATGTGAATATACTAGACACATAAAATGAGTGCAAAATAAATCACAGTTCAGAAGGTGTTAATGACAGTTATTTGTGCACATATTTATGTACTCATTAAAAAGTGATGAAGAAAATTTAGGGGTTTTAAAAGTACATTAATACTTTTAATTAATATTATTTAAATAGTACTTTAATCACTATAGTTCAAATTTTTACCGCTAGGTTGCTGTGTTTGTCAGTGAGTGTTTTGAAATTTTCTCTAAAATCTTATGTATTTTTTTGTTGCTATTAAAGTAACACAGTTACATGTTACTTTTATATGAATTTATCGATGCATGTTAACATATTTATTCTCTGTTACTAGGAGTATTTTTGACTTTTTTCTGTAGTGTTTTACATAAAATGTTGTCTTTAAGTATGAATGGATAGCCACTAATCTGTGCCAGATATTTTACTGCATACAGTGTGTATAATGGTGTGCCTGTCTACTCAGCTGATAAAAATATGTAAATTTTGTGATATAACATAAGTAGGAAAGCTACATGTTCGTACTATGTGAGAGGGTAGTTATGTTGTGGTTATGTGTGTTAGTTAATAGACATCATTATTGCAAGGCTACTGGAAAATTTTCATTTGATGAAGGTGCTAATTACCTTTGTAGAACAAAATGCATTAATTTTAAATTAATCAGATTAACTAATAAACTAATTTTTTAAATTTCAGATATTTAAGGATGGATTTTAAACAAATTTATAATCTTATAAAAATAGAATATTGTCATGTTAAATATGTTCAACCTGTAAGAAATAAATAGTAAAGTATTCATCTTTGTTAAAAATTAGTATAAATTTCATAGATATTCGTATATTGTATCATATATTGACTACGTACTCTTCTCATGAAAGATAGATTACCTTTTCCTCAGTTCGCATATAAGGTTAAATGTTTGTCAGAATAGCATAATTAAAAAATATGTACTCTGTGAGAGAGATAAATTGTTCCTAAAAATTTGCTATGGTATTGAATTTTTTCACTGTACAAAAACCAATACAGAGGTATGAAACCCTAAAAAATAAATTTCTGAATATACCACTAAGCAGTTTCAAATCATTGGCCAAAATTTATTTAAAAATTCAGTAAATTGCCGATTCATTATTTAATGTTTTGAAGGTATAATCAATTTTATATTTTTCTTAACTACTTCTAAAACTTTATTAGTAATAAAAATATTCATATGTACTTAACAAACGCATCTTATAAGTTCAAAAGTCATTATCATTAATTTGTATTTATTTCTTCACTAGAAACTTTAAAGATTTTTGTTTATATTTACAATAATATCAGAAGTTATTTGAATTTTTAATGCTATAATTAATGAACCCACACTAAAAACTTGTTTTTTTTCTAAATAATAGTTCAAATGTTTGTCTAGAAGTATTATATAAAACAAATACACAACATAAAAATCCTCTTGGTACTTTATGATTTTTTCCTGAAGCTTACAAAGAGAAGCTTTTAAGCTGAAGGATGTGCTCTTTCTTATTTTTCTTATCCCCCTTATCAAAATTATTAGATCAAGCAGTGAGACAGACCTCAATTCTCTTTTTTTTTTAGCTCTATCAATTTTTAAATATTGTCTATGTTTCATATCTTTTATTGACACCTTCCCTCATTTTCAAGAACTATCACATCAGTTTTCTTATTATTTATTTCAATGTTCTTACTTTATTTCATTTCCATTCATACTTTTTTTTGCATATACAAAAACATGAAAATTTCTTTACTTAAAATTCCCTTTTCTAACTTTTCTGTTTTTACCTTTTTCAATATTTACTTATTATCATCAGCCTCTACTTGTTTTTTTCATTCATTTACTTTTTCTTTCTTGATGTGCCAACCCTCACATTATTCCTAATGCTCTTTCTAGATAGATCTATGCCAAATTTTTTTTTTAATTTTGGTTTTTTTTAAACTATTTCATTTTTATTAGTTACTTCTGACTCACAATTGACTAAATCAACAGTAAAATATGCATAATCTCACCAGGTTGTAATAACATAAGTGAAATTGTTAATAATAATAAAAAAATTATGTATTAAAATAATTCATATAATGAATGATACCTTTTAATAATATAAACTGATATTATTAGAACTTATAAAGAATAGGAAGCCTGGCTTTACCCAGTACGCCACCTCAGCCACTAGTATGGCTTTATGTGCAGCCCTCCATATAAGAAGCAGTTTACTTAGACATTTCTAGAGCAGAGAACTTTACTGCACAAATGAACCCTAATAAAGAAGTATCTGATCTACTTATTGTTCAGTATTTTTTTTTACCTTGTATGCTGATTATTTTTCATGAGAAAATTTTCAGAGAAGATATACGTGTGTTAAAAATAAATGTAATTTGCATATTTATCAATTTAATTGTTGTGTTCAAAACACTTGTATTCTTTTTATATTCCTGATTCTAAACATATAGTTAAGGAAAGTCAGAATCTTTTTAAATTCTCAGTCATTATAATGTATTGTTATATTAGAACTTATAAAGAATAGGAAGCCTGGCTTTACCCAGTACGCCACCTCAGCCACTAGTATGGCTTTATGTGCAGCCCTCCATATAAGAAGCAGTTTACTTAGACATTTCTAGAGCAGAGAACTTTACTGCACAAATGAACCCTAATAAAGAAGTATCTGATCTACTTATTGTTCAGTATTTTTTTTTACCTTGTATGCTGATTATTTTTCATGAGAAAATTTTCAGAGAAGATATACGTGTGTTAAAAATAAATGTAATTTGCATATTTATCAATTTAATTGTTGTGTTCAAAACACTTGTATTCTTTTTATATTCCTGATTCTAAACATATAGTTAAGGAAAGTCAGAATCTTTTTAAATTCTCAGTCATTATAATGTATTGTTATATCAAATCTAAATTTTTACAGCTGGACCAGATTTCTGGGTTTTTTTACATCCAGCAAGGTAATTTCTTTTTTTAAACAAAAAATGTTTTTTTTGATCTAGTTAAAAAAATTTTATGAAAATTTTTTAACATTTATTAAATTTTTACAGAGTGAATGATATGGTACTCAGTGAACTAGAAAAAAGGAATGGATTAGATCTAGATGAAAGTAGATATGAAGCGGTAAGTATAAAATAAAAATAGTTTGAATAATTTAATTTTTTGCTTATAGTTTATTTATTGTAATTTTAAAGTATAGAGGGAAAAATATTTGATAATTATAACTCAAAAATGAATTTAGAGTTCAAATATTTTTATTCTAAATTTACACTAATGAAAAGACAGTTTTTATCATGTTAAGTATATAAATAAACAATTATTTTATTCAGATTAGTATGTGATTACACGTTATATAAATCATATCAGAAGTAGATAAATGTGCTAATTCACTGATAAAGAAAATACACTTTTGCAACATTTGCTGGATCTTTCAAAGAAAACTGTGAGGAAACCTTGAAAAGAGGAATGTCATGAAATATAAAACTAACAATAAAAAAAATAACAGTAGTTAAAGTTCATAATAATATGTAAATATAATAAATAAATGAAATAATAGTAAAACAAATATGTGACAGATATTAAGAAATAATTATAAAAAAAAAAAAAAAAAACAATTTTGAAGTTGATAGAAATTATTTGAGCAAATATGTGAAACAAAATGCAATTTTTTTTTGTAATTAGTTTTATTCTACTCAACAAAGTAATATCAGTTATGTAAAAGAAAATATTTTAAATCTTTAAGCAGATTGGTGAGGTTTTTCACCAGTTATTGAAAATGGTCACAAGACCAACTGAAAACACTATGATATAGGTTTTAAAATATTATATTTATTTAATTTGTTTCTCTCATTGTTTAAAGTTTGATTTAATTTTCATTTCCAACAGTCATGGGAAAACAGTAGGTATTCTGACATCTTAATAAAATTGTAAATCAATCCAAGAATTTGCTCTATATTAGAGCAAATTTTTCAGTACCCTCTGAAATTGATAAAAAATAATTTTATTCACTTTTTCAGTTCTTGGAAAAAAATTCTGAACTTGGAGGACTTATGATGAAACAACAACAACAAAACCAGCAACAACAGTCACAACAACAGTTGCTACAACAGTCACAGTCATTAGTTAATACAAATAGTACAGTACAAAATTTACGGGATCAACAGAACAAACAAACCGAACTAACCAATCAAAAACCTGTACAGCAGCAACAGCCACAACAACAACAACAGATGGCTCAAAACCAGATGAATCAACAGTACAACCAACAGAACTCACAGTACATTCAACATAATCAACAACAGATGCAACAGCAACAACAACCACAACTGCAACAACAGCAAGAAATGCAACAAAATCAACAAATATATAACAATAGAACTAATTTCCAAACTAAACAGCCAGTTGAAATGATGAACCAAGACGGTTATCAAAATGAACAACAGTGGAGTAGATTAGACAGTCAAAATCCAGTGTTAAAACAAAAAGATTTATATCAAGAGCATCAGATGATGCAAAACAAACAATCCAGTCAAATTGAGAAACAATTAGAACATGAATATTCACTAGAACATAGACAGTTTTATCCGAGGCATGGCAACCAGCAGCACTCATTATTTGGTCAAGGATTGAAACAGAGATTTTCTGAATTTCAGGTAAGTACCCAATCTAGTATTTTCAGTATATGTAGTGTTATTATCTTTAAATAAATAATTCAGAGTGGCAACATAATTCAGTTTTCTGAAAATGCTCTCAAACTATTTAATATGAGATAATGAGAATCTGTACCAGTAGTCCTCCCAGTGTTCAGTTGTGCCATCAGCTGACATACACTTCCCAGTAGCCCTCCCAACAATGGACCATTCTAAGTAATGGAAAGTTTTACAATACTCTATTCCTTGAAACTAATATTTTTTTAACAAAAACTCTTCACAGCCGACACTCTAAATAACAGATAAAAATAAAGGTTGGTCAGCTAGTAAGCATAATTTTTAAGTGTACGTAAAATTAATAGTATTCAGTCAAAAACATAATTATTTATTATATATATTGCATAGGAATGGTAGAAGTTCTATTCTATGGATAAAAAAAAGAATTGTTCTAGAATATGCCTGGAAGCACCAAGATTCATCTTAAAAGAGATTTTACACCTACAGTAGAAAAAGTATGCTATAGCCTACTATAAGTTGGATTTGTTCTTTTGCATGCCACAGATTGGAACCCCATACAGTTAAGATTTTAATATCAAAGTCTTTATTTCTATAAGTTCGTTCATATGGCCCAAATCATGATTTTTGGATGCTTAGTAAATATGATTGTAGATTTTAAGATGTTTCAAGATGCACCTTGCTTACAATTTTGTTTACAACTTACAGAATTGAAGTCATATGTCTTTGGTTCACCTTCACCATGCAGCAGTATAGACTTTAATGATTTGATTTTTGGACAAGTTGTAGGTTGAGAACAAAAAATATGTTGCATAATAGTTGCTTTTATTTAAGAGATCATGGTTGCATTAATGTGATAGTTCTTAAATAATAAATTTCCACTGTTCTGTTTCCTACTCATGGACTGTTTTTAAAATTACAGAAAAAAAGTATTGTTTGATAAAGTAAAAACCTACAACCCCTAATCCTCACTTCAGTTGTTAAGCAGATGTCATCAGCTGTCTTAAAAGAAATAGGAAAAATAAAATGTAAAGATACAGAAAATATACCTATATTTATAAAATAAAAGAGAAACTGGAAATATTATACCTTTCTTGGAGGAGAAATATTGTACAACTTTATCATAATGTTTTACTAACATGACATGGAGGTATTCTCTTGGAACCCTTCCTGTAAATCTGCGAATTATTAAAACATAAAAAAACATTTGTTCAGCTGGGTATGGTTTAAATGTATTTAAACATCAAAATATATGTTGAAATGTTGTTGTACTGGTAGGATGAGATTATCTTGGGGGTTACAGAAGTATTGTCTGACTTCTAAATTGGTGTAATTCTAAGGATACAGAATATTAAATATATACTCTCATACTTATAAATACTTATAAATTTAGCAAACAAACAAAATTATGAATATTTAACAATAACTGTAATAAATGTAAACATAATGGACATTAAAACTTGTGCACTTAAAACTAACTGACAGTTGGAATGGTTACTAGTAAACATTTTTATGTGAATAAAAAATATGTGTTAATTATCAACTTAGTTTGGTTGGTTATTAAATATTGATAATTTTCCTCACCAGTGGCCATCATAAACAATGAAAACATCATTGATGGAAATTTAAGTTGTAAAACATTGTAATGAAACATTTTACACCTTCCTTTTGAAACAAAATGTGAGTAAACCTTTTACTCAAATACTATGATTCATTCTACTGGGTAAAGAAGTCATGCAAAATCAGTCCACTTATTGTTTTTAATTAGTTGTGACTGATTTTAAACAATTCAAACAGTAGTATCCTAATAAAACACTCCTTATTTGATTTTAAAACAATAATCCTGATATAACAGTATCAGTATCTTATCGTTTGTAATTCAGATATGATTTGTACTCAGTAACAACAGATTACAATAGATTGTAAATATCAGTGAGAATTTTGTTACTATTAGAGGAATCGAGTCTTTTAACAATCTAGCGTGTGAAATACCGTTTTTGAATGATTAAATAATTTAAGTTTACTTATATTTTTTTTTTTAGTTGGTGCTTTACTTTTTTTTTTATATAAGAATAATTAAAAAGAGAAATTAGGTTGTTAGATCATGAAAGAGTCATGATGGAAGTAACAAGTTTTTTGATAAAAAAAGTATTATACTAAACAAAAAAAATGTTGCTTCTTTCTAATCTAATATTTCTTAATTATTTATTCTTAAATGTACATTTATTAGTTATTAATATTTTATTTTGATATTACATCTTTGTATTGTGTAAATCAAATTTTTGAATAAATTATTATTATGGTTATTATTAATAAAAACTTGAACTTTGAAAAGATACCCATACTGACTCCAAGGTTAATAAAATGCAAAATGAAACCTAAAAAAGGAGAAAAAATTTAAATAAAAAATTATTTTTAAAAGATTTTTAATTAGAAGTAAATTGAATCTTAAAATGATACAAATTTGTCTTAATAGTTATAAAATATATAATTTTTAGAAAAACTAGTAGTAATGTAAGTATAATTTCTTCTTCATACTTTCAACATCTTAACATTTGTAATTTTTTTTTAATTTTTCAAACCCGTTAATGTAAATAAGTTATTTAATATTAATTCTTCAGTTACTTTGTCCCATGATTATGACTGGATGTGTAAGATTTAAAATAGTTTGTTAGTTGCTTATATTGATGAGTTTTTCTAACATTAGATATTATGACATGAATTGTGATTGCAAAAACAATTTACAATGAAATTTTTTTTTACACTTGTTTTCAAATCTCTGAGTTTGTTTAATGCATCGTCTAGAATCAATCTATTTTCATAAGTGTACTTTAATTTATCACATATTATTTAATCTATAATTTATCAAATTTACCAAATTAATTTTAATTATCTTTAGTTTAATTTATCAACTGTTTGTTACCTTTATCACAACTAGTTGCTGCTGATTTAGTTAATTTCTTCATAAATGTATAAATAATTTTTCATAACGTACATTATATCATAAATACATCCAGATCATGACATTGGAGCATCTCTGTGTTGATTTCTCTGTTACCTTGACTTTAATGTATTGAATTTCTCTTATTCTAACCTTAGTCCTACTGTGCTCAGTTTAAACCATTAATGTTGAAGTGTTAAAAAAAATAAATTTTTTATTTAGTTGGTTTTTATAGTACATAAAATTTAATTTTGCAGTGAAATATTGTTTGTATACTTTTATTTTAAAAAATTTTCACTATAAATTATTAAGACTCACTTAATTTCATTTATATCCAAAACATTTATGTGTATATTTATATTCTTTTAATAACAAAAAAAAGATTTTTTTTAAATAACAAAAGCAATTTTTATGTTTTTGAGTGATTTATAAAAAAAATGTTTTTAACAAAAACTTATCAATATGTACTTTTATTAAGAAAATAATTTTATTGCAAAATGATTATTCAGGTCGTACAAAAATCATGAGGGCGCAGATTTAAAATGTTGTTTTGACTAACAGCTAGCATGAACAGTTACATGAATTTGTAATTTGGACTACATTCTGCTTTCTGTAAGAAAAACATAATAAAATTCTGTAAAGAAAACATAATATTTTATATATTTATTCATTTATTTGTTATTTAATTTTGCACACCATGTAATTTTAGATAAGCTTTCAGAATTTCAGTTTGATGGATTTTGTATGATTTTAATTATGGATATAAGAAGAGTAGAAGTTGTTAAAATGAAATTAAGCTCACTATGGCTTGTTTTGATAAATTAATATTTTTATTTTATGAATAAATATAATTTCAGTAGACAAATTGTAAAACTAATAAAAATAAATAAATTTACGGGTGTAAATAAAAATCTTCAGTAACTCAAGTTTCAATAGATATAAATCAATCCAAAGACAAAAGTTTTCCAAAGACAACATTAAATGTTTTAAATAAATACAATAACTAATTTAACTATTTTAGTATAAGTTCATTTCTGTAAACTTGTTTTATGCTACACAAGTATATTCATATGTATGTATAGTGTATAAATATCTGATTTAGTCAGTATGATTTAGGGTGATATCCTGGATGAAACAGGTAACAAGATGATCCAGTCATTGAATATGCAAAAGCAGCATCTCCACCAGCAGCAACACCAACAGCAATCACAAATACAGACTCAGCAGCAACAACAACAACAACAACAACAACAGCAACAGCAACAGCAGCAGCAGCAGCAGCAGCAGCAACAGCAACAACAGCAACAAAATAAACCAACAGCTGGGACTATAAGTGGGATGTTAGCAGACTTCAGTAGAGCATTAGGTAAGGACATGTAAGTGGGGCCTTTTTCTTTGATTTTACATGACTAATTATAAGAAATAGGATACCTGTATTAAACATGATGTACAGTAATTTTATCATAAATTGCTTCTTATGTTTTGTATTTGAAACATTTTTTCATCTATCCTTCTTTAGTCACATTAGCAGATTGCTGGTCTGATTCTTACTCGGAAAGGCATTGTTGCAGCCAGTTACCTGTTCTGAAATTATTACAAAAACTAAAAAGTTTGGGATTAATAGGAAAATTGTTTTTTTTTACATTTACTATGCAGTTATTAACTATCTCTTCATGTTTCTAGATCATATATTGCCCTGAAATGTTTAGTTCATGACATAAATTCTAGGAGTGGGATTTGAGAGCAGCATCAAGGTATGAGGCAATTAAATATTCTATCAATATTTCCTTAATATCAATATAAAAAATTTAACTGCCAAGTGAACTTTTTGGACAAACTCATCAGATCCCATGGCTGCTTAACCAAAAGTGATTGACAAACTTAATGCCTTCTTAATCTGAAACTTAACTCTGGCTTTAACTTCTTTTTCACTATAGATCCTAACACGATATAAGGTCATTCAAACTAGGTTCCTACAACCTTGTATTTAATTAGTGCTTCAATAGCTACAAAACCATCATAGAATTTTTCAAAAGAGTGTAAATAGTTTCTCATTCTTGTCCAACTTTTTCAATGCTTCATTGTTTATATATGGTATTCTATTAGCTTTTCTTAATAACAATGTTGCTAGTCGACTAATAACCAAATTTGAATTTTAGTCTTAGAATATGCTTCAATTTGGCTGTTCTAGAGAAACAATTTATCCTTCTGTGGATAATAGTTCAACCTAATCTGAATTTTTCAGCTTCAAAAAATTTTATTTTCTTAAATTTTTAATATGTAAATATACTAATAATATTCTATATGAATATCACTAGGTACTTTAGACACCATCTTTTCAACTATACAACTTCTTCAGGCCATGATGTAAGCAGATGAAAGAAAGACCCAAACCTCAGTTTTACCTATGTACAAACAAGTCATGAACTCAATGTATAACAAAATTAAAAAATATTAAATCTGTAATCATGCTAAAGCTAACAAAAATTAGTTATTAAATGAACTAACACAACACAAATCACACATAATAATCAGTATAATCATTTGGAAAAGTTTTCTTAGTCACTTCTCACTGTCATCTATCAAGGACAACAAAAACAATGCCATCGGGGCCCAAGTAAGACTGTAAGTTTTATCTCTTAAAATTTGTTGGTTTCACAACCCATATAACATCTCAGGGAGTAACATCCTGGAAATTGAAGAGGATATATTAAATTGTCGTTGAGCTAAACCATATTTAATAAACTGGTTCGTATATATAACAAAATTAAAGAATGCAAGATTCAGTTATATTGCGTGAATTTGTCATTTATTAGTGGATAATGACATAGCAATCAGTAGTACTTAGAATTTATTGAAAAAATTATACTACAATTCAGAACAATTCGCAATATAATATGACTTGTATACAAGAGTTAGACTAGCAATCCAACCCACCTGAAAAAGAAACAAAATGACAGTTCAAAAGATCTACTATACAAACATGTAGAAATTGAGTTGTAAGAAAGTAATTTATTTACAAATCATTATCTCATGTCATTACAGAAACACAGAACTCTACTAAAATATGTGCTATTAAAAATTATGTAATATTAAGCATTATTGCTGTATTATTGAATTTAAATGATATAATACATAATTATATAATGCATAATTCACTAGTACAGGGCTGGCTCTAAGAGAAAACTTATTACAACTACTGTGAATACAGTTTCTCAGAAAAAATATGTAAGTGCTGTATTTTTTTTTTTTTTAATTTACTTCAATACAAAGATAACAGATCTTTGAAAAGATATTAACATTCATTTATTATTACAAATATCATTAAAATATTAATATTTTTTAATTATAAAGAAATTTTCCTAACCCTTTCTAAGTAATGTAGAGAGATTTCCAACAAAATCCTTGCACATCTTTAATTTATATAGATAACACACGGGAAAACAGCAAACTGCAGACATATGGAAAGGAACAGAGAATGAAATCAAAGTGTAGAGGAAAAATGAGATGAAAAGATGAATAGAAGAAACAAGATTAAGAAAATAAAAGGAGAGTAATGGGGGGAAAGACAGAAGTCAGATACTCATTTAGTTGATATATCTATCTAACCAGTTGTATCCAGGGCAATAAGCATATAAATAAAGTTGTGATCTTAGTTTTTATTCAGATAATCTATTGTTTGTAATTACAATCACTATTCTAATTTTTTATTTTATTTTTTTATTGCATACACTAATAATTTTTTTTATTTGGGAATGGTTAAAATTGTTCGTATAGAATATATTAATTCTTCATTACTGAGTCTATTTTTAAATTTGTATAAAAATACATTTTGTGCACTTTCATAACATGTTGAATATCGTTAGGAATCTGCACTCCTCAGCTGTGTATACCCAATAAGGTATGAGCAATACCACAGTTCCACAGCCAAGTTTTAATGTTATTCATTCTATCTCTTTTGCCTATTTGTATTGTTTTGTATCTTTCTTATGAATTTAATATGAAACACAAAGTAGTAACCAACTTATTCGTTTGCTGGTGTCATCTCTTGAGTGTTATTAGAAACAGTTATTGTGATTACTTTCCAGATAATAACAGGCAGTTTTAGTGTACAACTAATCTTTGCAAATTTTTAGTTTTTTCCAACTAAAAAAAAAAAATAGGAAATGAAAATGTAGAAGGTGCACATATCACTACACAGCTTCTACTGCAACTCAGGATCGTGCAAGAACCAAATATGTTTAAGTAACAATAATTTTCATAAAAATATTAATTAAAAGTAAAAAAATTATAAAAAAATACAGCAAAAATGAACAAAAATTAAAAAATTAGGTGAACAAATAAGATAGTTTTTTTAACCGATTACCACCAATCTTACAGCATGTGATTAATTCATTTATTACTGGTATATCATGAGAATCATTGATGATCACATACATTTTATTTTTTTATGTTAATTTTAAATTTTAATCATTTTTTTTTTATCTTCAGTCACTTGACTGGTTTCATGCAGCTCTACAAGATTCCCTATCTAGTGCCAGTCATTTCATTTCAGTATACACCCTACATCCTACACCCCTAAAAATTTGTTTTACATATTCCAAACGTTGCCTGCCTGCACAATTTTTCCCATCTACATTTCCCTCTAATATTAAAGCGACTATTCCAGGATGCCTTAATATGTGGCCTATAAGTCTGTCTCTTCTTTTAACTATATTTTTCCAAATGCTACTCTAATAATCCAGATTTCACTTTCATATAAAGCTACACTCCAAACATATACTTTCAAAAATGTTTTCCTGATATTTAAATTAATTTTTGATGTAAACAAATTATATTTTTGACTGAAAGCTAATTTTCCCTGTGCTATATGGCATTTTATGCTGCTCCTGCTTCATCCATCTCTAGTAACTCTACTTCCCAAATAACAAAATTCTTCTACCTCCATAAACTTTTCTCTTCCTCTTTTTATATTCAGTGGTCCATCTACATTACTTCTATTGCATTCGTTTTGTTCTTGTTTATTTTCATGCGGTAGTTCTTATGTAGGACTTTATCAATGCCATTAACTATTTCTTCTAAGTCTTTTTTACTCTCGGCAAGAATTACTATATTATCAGCAAATCATAACATCTTTATCTTTTCACCTTGCACTGTTACTCTGAATCTAAATTGTCTTTTAACATCATTAATTGCTAGTTCTATAAAAAGATTAAAAAGTAACGGGATAGGGAACATCCTTGTCAGACTCTTTTTTATTACTGCTTCTTTCTTATGTTCTTTAATTATTACTGTTGCAGTTTGGTTCCTGTAAATGTTAGTAATTCTTCTTCTATCTCTATATTGAACCCTAAATTTTTTAAAATGCTGAACATTTTATTCTGGTCTACGTTATCAAATGCCTTTCTAAGTCTATAAATGCCAAGTATGTTGGCTTGTTTTTCTTTAATCTTCCTGCTACTATTAATCTGTGCACTAAAATTGCTTCCCTTGTCTCTATACTTTTCCTGAAAACAAATTGGTCTTCTCCTAACACTTCTTCCACTCTCCTTTCAATTCTTCTCTATAGAATTCTAGTTAAGATTTTTGATGCATGACTAGTTAAGCTAATTGTTCTGTATTCATCACATTCATTTGCTCCTGCTTTCTTTGGTATCAAGGCAGTAACACTCTTTTTGAAGTCTGACAGAACTTCCCCTTTTTTATAAATATTACAAACCAGTTTGTATAATCTATCTATCGCTTTCTCACCTGCACTGTGGAGTAATTTTCCAGGTATCCTGCCTATTCCAGGAGACTTTCTGCCATTCAAATCTCTTAATGCTCTCTTAAATTCAGATCTCAGTATTGTATCTCCCTTTTCATCCTCTTCTACTTCTATAACACCAGTTTTCTAATTCATTTCCTCCATGTAACTCTTCAATATATTCCACCCACCTATCAATCTTTTCTTTTGTATTATAAATCAGTTTAACATCTTTGTTTAACACATTATTAGATTTTAATTTATGTACCACAAAATTCTCCTTAACTTTCCTGTATGCTCCGTCTATTTTACCAATGTTCATTTCTCTTTCCACTTCTGAACACTTTTCTTTAATCCACTCTTCTTTCGCTAATTTGCACTTCCTGTTTATAGTATTTCTTAATTGTCAATAGTTTCTTTAACCTTCTTCATCACTAGCATTCTTATACTTTCTGTGTTCATCCATCAGCTCCAATATATCCTTTGATATCCAAGGTTTTCTACCAGTTCTCTTTGTTCTGCCTAAGTTCACTTCTGCTGACTTAAGAATTTCCTTTTTAACATTCTCCCATTCTTCTTCTATAACTTCTACCTTACCTGTTTTACTGAGACCTCTTGTGATGTCCTTCTCAAGAATCTTCTTTACCTCCTCTTCCTCAAGCTTCTCTAAATTCTACTGATTAATCTGACACCTTTTCTTCAGGTTTTTAAACCCCAATCTACATTCATTATCACTAAATTATGGTCCCTACCAATGTCTGCTCCAGAATAAGCTTTGCAGTTGATGAGTTGATTTCTAAATCTTTGTTTAACCATGATGTAATCTATCTCATACCTTGCACTATCACCTGGCTTTTTCCATGTGTATATTCTACTATGATTTTTAAACTGGGTGTTGGCAATTACTAAACTATACTTCATACAAAACTCAATGAGTCGGTTCCCTCTTTCATTCCTTTTGCCCAGTACATATTCTCTCACAATATTTCCTTCCGTGCGTTTTCCAATGCTTGCGTTCCAGTCTCCAACTATTATTAAATTTTCATCCCCTTTTACGTGTTTAACTGCTTTGTCAATTTTTTTGTATACACCCTCTACCTCATCATCATCATGGGCACTTGTAGGCATATAGAGGATAACAATTGTTGTAGGCTTAGGTGTTTTTCATTTTATCCTTATTACAATGATTCTATTGCTAAGCCTTCTGAAATACTCTACTCTCTTCCCTATCTTCTTGTTCATTATGAAACCTACTCCTGCTTGCCCTTTATTTGAAGCTGAGTTAATCATTCTAAAATCACCTGACCACAAGTCGTTTTCTTCTTCCCACCAAACCTCTTTTCCTGTTTAGCCTCTGGTAACTACCGTTTAGATAATACTTCAGAGGATGAATGAGGATGATATGTATGAGTGTAAATGGGGTGTAGTCTTGTACATTCTCAGTTCAACCATTCTTGAGATGTGTGGTTAATTGAAACCCAACCACCAAAGAACACCGGTAAAAATAACTGGGTTTACTAGGATTTGAATGCTGGAACTCTCGACTTCCAAATCAGCTAATTTGGGAAGACGCGTTCACCACTAGACCAACCCGGTGGTTCCCACCAAACCTCACTAATTCTTATTATATCTACATTTAATCTATCCATTTCCCTCTTTAAGTTTTCTAACCTACCAACCTTTTTTAGACTTCTAACATTCCACTCTCCAACTCGTACAATGTTATTTTTTAATTTTCTGGTGACCCCTTCCTTAGTAATCCCCACCCAGAGATCCGAACCGGGGACTAGTTTATCTCCAAAATATTTTACCAAGGAAGGTCTATCTTTGTTACATGAAAAATCCAGAGAGCTACATTCTATTGGAAAAAAACAGCTGTAGTTTTCCATTGCTTTCAGCTGCACAGTACTTAGAAGATTAAGTGATGCTGATATGGCCGTTTAAGTCATCCTGACCTACGCCCTTAACAACTACTGAAAGAGCTGCTGCCCTCTTTCAGGAATCATTCCTTAGTCTGGCTCTCAACAGATACCTCTCCGACATTGTTGCATCTTTGATTCAGCCACTTTGTATCACTGAGCACTCAAGCCCGATCACTATCGGCAAGGTCTCATGATTCATAGAGATAGATTTTAATCATATATTCGTAAAATATAATAATCTTCAAACAATATTTAGAATTTTCTTTTAGCCAATGGGGAATGCCTACTTACCTGTAGCAGCCAACACATTAACTTAGTACATTATGGCTGTGTCTGGGTTTATTTTAGAAAATATGTAAAATGATACGTATATTTTATTCAATAAAAATATAAATTAGAGAGAATGTTTAACTAATAATGAATTAAAAGGAAATTTCCTTCAGTTACTTATACATAGTTCTTGTACCAATTTTTTTGAGGGTAATTTTCTTAGGTCCATGATTGGTAAAAAAAATTTTTATATTCATGATTTTATTTAGAACTACATAATGAGACTATACCATCTAGTCCATTAGTAGAAAGAGAAAGTATAACAGTGCACTATGGATCTTACTGGAAACATTGAAAAGAATTCAAGTTGTTTCAATAATTATGTAGTACTTATTGCAATTTTTTTAAGAAATAAACAGCAATGCTGTTGTAAAAAGCACTATTCCCTTACCCAACCACAGATTGTCTAGGGGAAAAGAGCTCGATACAGAGAACTTTTCTCTGTACAAATTTAATAGCTTATTTATAATTTATTATATTTTTTTTTGTATTATTGATTTCTTTCACAATCTGTTTTATTGATTCAATTTATTTTTTTTATAATTTAAAACTAATAATAATTTTTTTATCAATTTTGACTGTATTTGAAAAAAAGTTTAATTAACTTTTAATATGGACAAAACGGAATGTTCCAAGGTTCTTGTGTTACAATGAAAAGGAGTTAAATTAAATTAATAATTTACATACTGTTTACATAGGTCACTGTTTTCATAGGTGAAACAACAGAGTTGTTTTTTATTTAAAAATGTTAAAACCAAGATCAAATTTGACAATAATACCCTAAAAATATTTTATAAATTTCAAAAAAAAAAGGTGATTAATTTATATGGAAAAAACTGAAGTAATTTAGGTAAAATGTAATAGTTTTTAAAACCAACAGTAAAGAATAAAACAAGATTAATAGTGTAGTTCTGAAACCATGTTCGTCATTCATGGTTGCTTTAATATAATTTCAAAACGTTCTCAGTAAATGTTTAACATTATGGTAAGTAACTATCATCATGGTCCCATCTTGATGATCTCATATTTTACACCTTACCTTGGATTTAATACAATTTCTTTGTGTTTCTATTGGAAAAGAAATTTTGTTTCATTTTGTTAGCAATTTCTGTGAACAATTGTAGTGTTTTATGAAATCACTTTTGGATTTTTTATTGCCTTAGGTTTTTATTAATTTAGACATCTAGATACATAGTCAAATCACATGATGTTGGTGGCCAACTGACATTACCAATTCATGAAATTATCGAATTGCCTAACTTTTGATGCAATAACTGAATTTTTTCAGCGGCTGAATGGCATGTGGCACCATCCTGTTGAAACCAGATCTCATTCAAATCAAAATTTTTCAAATTTGCAAACAAAAAAAATCACTAATCATAGAATGATAGCATTCACCATTTACTGTAACAGCATCACCTTGCTCTTTAAAAAAAAAAATGGGCCTAATGATGCTACCAGCCCATAATCCACACCAAACAATGATTTTTTTTCAGATGTTAATGGTTGCTGTTGAATCAATCGTGGATTGGAATCATCCCAAACACAACAATTTTGCTTGTTTTCAAAGCCATCAAGCTAAAAATGTACCTCATATGAAAAGATGATTTTTTATGAAAATTTGGATCCATTTCAAGCTTCTCTAGAGTCCAATCAGCAAACCATCTACGCAAATAATGAGCCTGTGGCTTTAATTCTTGAGTTAGTTGAGTCTTATATGAGTGCAGACCAAGGTCTTGACACAAAATTCATCATGTTGTTGAAGAAAGTCCAAATTCTTATAAACAATGTGAAACTGACAAAATTTTGATTTTCAGAAACACTTGCACTACAGCAATACAGCAATACAGTAGCAATATTCTCTTGATTCATGCATTTCTTTTGTGAATTGGTATTTCAAATCAAGTAGAGAAAATTCTCTTTGAATTTTTTAACCAAATGATGAATTGTGCTTTTGTTTGGTTAATTACGCACACCATAAATATTGTGAAGAGCACAATACATAGCTGTAATCAGTCCCATATTTTGATAATAAATTTCTGTGATTTGTAAACCTTGCTGAGGCATATAACATTCCATGATGATTTGTCATAAACTACTGAAAACAAATGACACTTAACAATTTTTTTTTAAATCATCATTTATCTGTCAATTTTTTGTGCTCAGTTTGAAAGACTACTCATACTGAATGAGACAATTCAAAATCGAATTCCTAATCTATTTACTTGTACCATTATTATTTAGAAAATGTGGAATGGAACGTTAAATAATTATTTTTTATATTAACAATTAACTATTCCCCAGAAAAGTAGTTGTCCCTTTGATTTTGTACAGTTTGATTTTATACATATTTTATTATTATTTGGTGACAAACATATCATATAATAAACAGCATGAATGAACTATGCTAAACAATTATTAAAATAAAATGTAAAAGAACCATATTAAAAAACCACTCAAGAACCATATTAAAAAAAAATCATTAATTCATTTCAGTATAAATTTATTTATTAATTCATTAATGATATAAAGTTTTACTTAATTTTTATAAAGTTCTTGATTATTTCTCTTGGTAATTTTATTTCATTTTTTTATCGAAATTTTGTGTAACAATTTTATTATCAAATAGAAATGTCTAATGAAAAATATAAAAAAAGATAAGTAATAGCAAAGTAGAATTTCACATACTCTGCCTGCACAAAGGGGTTGCAAAGAGGGTGAACTTATAACTCTCCCCACCTTACAGCTTCAGTTGTTTAAAGTAGCGAAAAGAGTGAAATAGATATTGATTATAATTATTCTTTTAAGTGAATTTTAACACCCCATCAAGATTTTAATAATAGACAGAACAAGGTGGATAATTGAATGACCATATTCAATTGCATGATCAGTTAAAAAAAAAAATAATAATTCTCCATCAATAAAAATTCCATAAAAGATGAAATTCTATACAATATGTTATACCTCTATGCAGTAGGTAAAAATATATACATCTTTGCTTGCTTATTTACATCTCTATATTTGCTTAAAAGTAAAGAATGAATATTTACTGAACCCCACTTTTTTTTATAAAAACATATTTTACTTTCACCAAAGAAACCTAATGGATAACTAATTAATTTTAGTAGCGGTTCCAAAGAATTTATACTTCAGCATTTTTTTATATTTTCTTGTATACAAAAATGTTATTAAATATATCAAAATAAATAATGATGACAGATAGAGTAGTTAATTGTTTATATTTGCTCAAAAAATGTTATCATTAATACTTCATTATGTTCCTTCCTTTATACAAAAAATGCAGATTATTCTTTCTTTTTGCTTGTTCAAAAAATATGGCCCATACCAATGATAAACTTAACATAGTTGAATGTTGTAGAAATTAGTTATAGCATATAACTAAGTTAGACTTTCTGCTAACTAAGATAGAGTTTCTTCAAAGAAGTCATGATTCACAATATTCATCATTTTATAAAACATTGATGACTCATATATAGTTCATTTGAGTGATATAATAGTAGTAAGAGGCCTTACTTAACCTGATATGTTCTTAGCTCTTAGCTGTTAGTCAGTCCATTCTTTTGCAACCCTCAGATAGAAACAAGCCCACATATAAAGTTTACTATCCCTCTAAAAATTATCAGCGACCTCATTCAATAACAGGTGTCAAACCATCATGGTTGACCAACCTTAGGGGAAAACTTCACGAGATCTGGATATTTTACCATCTAGCCTGTTAACTTGGACAAAAGACAATAGGACAGATTAATTTATTTATCGTAAAGAAACATGAAAATTTATATTTCATCATCTCTCAACACTTTTATGAGAAACTCTTAAATTACTCCAAAGGAGTATGATAACTACCTTTAGATCTGTTATCTTATCAAACCTAATAAAATATTATTAAAGATACTTAAGATCCAAGTCTATCTAAAAGTTTTTTCTTAAATTTCATTTGAATACATGTACTTTCATTGTACTTCAACCACTGGCATCCCATTAACAGAACTGTTTCATATTGAGATCTGAATTAGTCTCAGGATCATGTTGTGAATTGAATAACATCTGTTACTAAACGACGGTTGGACTTATAAATTGCTGTGATTGTGAATGGTTATTTATTATGAGACATTATATTAAAATAACCATGGGTAGAATGAATTGTTGTGTATCCATTATAGTGAATGTCTATTTCAAAAAAAAATTTACTTGTTGCTTACATAAAATTGAATCACCATAATTCAAAGTGTAATTGTATTCACAAGGTGTAATGAAGCTTAAGTACTGTATTTAAAAAAAATGCTGATTACATATTTAATCAGCTCTGAATAACATCATTGAAATTATCAGAAAAACAAAAGGCAATGCTCTAACATTACTAGAATGTCAAAAATATGTATGTTAATAAAAAGAGGAACACATTAACAAAAATTCATTAATTGCTTACTAAGTAGTAAGCAGTACAAGTAGCACTTGTCAAAAAAGTGAAATCTGTTTTATAATTTCTTATTAATTCTAAGGTATGTAATCTTTAAAAAATGTGTAAAAACTTAAAATAATTTTATGAATATTTTCAGGTCTTGGAGGCAATTCTCCATCCCGTCCTTCACCCACAGATGATCAAAATAAAATGATGGATTCTGAACAAAATCCTAGTAATACCATGATGCAACAGTATAATAATACAGATGAATTTCTGCAACAAAGTAATAAAGACAATATGATGCAAACACATATGTTTCAAAGAACAGGTACAAATCAGGTTCAACAGCAATCGCAGACAATAATGCAAAACCAGCAGCAATTTAGAGTTAATGAACAAGGTTTACAACAAGTTGGACTCGCTACAGGTCAAAGCAATATGCAGCAGTTTGATCAGCAGTTTCAACAACAGCTGCAATTAGATAATAAACAGTTACATCAACTCAATCAGCAACAACACCAATTACAGTTAAGAATGCAACAAAATCTTCCCCTACAACAACAACAAAAATTACAAGAGCAATTGCAACAACAACAACAATTACAATCACAACAACAAATTAGTATGTTGGTACAACAACAACAACAACAATTTATGCTGCAGCAACAGGAATTACAAAGGCAACTCACACAAACAGAAACAGAAAAGCAAAGGCATCAACAGCAACAATCTCAGTTTGGTTTGCAGAAATTGACTGAATACCACCCAACATTTGCACAAAACCTTACTCCACAACAACAACAAATGTATCAACAACACATGCAATTACAACACCATGCACAACACCTCAAGAAAATCAGGAGATCCCTACCACATTCTTCAACAGGTTCATTGGATGCCAGTACTACATCTCAATTGACTCAAAAACAGGTTTGTAACTAAATAAATGCTGTGTATGTAATTCACTAAAATCTTCATATTTGTGTTAAATTAAATTATAGAAAAATATTTTAGAAAAGTCAAAAGTTCCATTTTATGTTAAAATATGCTTTATAATTAATTTTATTAGTATCTCCATCAGGACCATCATGTATAACAATCGTGATTTACTTATAAAACTTTTGAAAGTATTTTATTACATTCTTGAAACAGTTTCATTCAAAATCACTGAAAATTATATTTAAATAAAAATGTATAAATGAACATTAAATTGCACATTTTAAATACATAATTTAAAACTTTATACAAAATTAAGCTGCTCAAAAATTAAAAAGAGCCTTCTAATATGTTGTAAGAAAATATTCAATCTCTTTTCTTTTGGTTAAAATAAATATTAAAGTCATCATTAATCAACACAGTAGACTTAATATGATTACAAACTACTGTGAGACTAGAGGTTGTAACCAACCCCTCAGAACTCCTGGGATGGATAAGGTTGTTCAACCTATACCTGCTTAATAGATAAACATAACGGAAATGGTTACAGACATTGATTATAGTATCTTCTTTTAATAAGAATATCTGGAAGATACTCCCAGATGGCTGTTTAATTTCTGAAGGTAAAGCAATTTTTGATCCAACATTTATTTAAACTCATTAACACAAAATCATTGATCAGAATCTGTTCACCACTCTTGTAAGAGTAAAACAACCCCAATCGCCTGAGAAATTGTGAGCAGGTTGGATGTCAGTGCCTGGAAGTAGCCTAGAGCTTTATTTTGGGTGGGGTTGCTCATCTTATACTGTTGTTTCACTACCAGTAAATTGCCCTTTCACAGCTAACTCCTTTTCCTTATCAGTTTCACCCAGTTTTTCTCAGTTCCCTTATCAGTTTTCCTTTTCCCTTCTTTCCTATCATCAGTTCTTTAGGTATAGGTCTGTCTTTGATAAACCTTCAGGCTGAGGATACCAAGATTTATAGAACCAGTGCATCCTCGGTGTTACAAAATAGTATTTTGGAGGGTAACTGAAAATCAAATGTACTGATCACAATTTTGAATTTAATGGGACATACCTGCACTTTAAACTATTTTAAATTAGACTTAAAGATATTTGCAAGTTTGTTTAATCAGTAAATATTTAATTCTACTAGATTTGGTTTGTATAAGACTCATTGCAATATGGATAATTTTTTTGAAAATCTGTTTAATCTACTGTATTATAATTTAATGGACAATGCAACAGGGAGGGAAATTCATAAAATAAAACACCTGCTTATAGCTCTGGATAAAGTATATATTTTATAGTCTTATCTTGTAGCACACTATTGTGAGTAGATAAGTACTTTTTTTATCAGCTTTCTAATGGGCAGTTATATTACCGTATCAGTTGGCAATGCCAAGTAATAAACCAGAGGTTTTGTGAATTAAACTTTATATGAATTTAATTGTTTATACAACACTTCTATGTATCTGCATATCTTCTTAATGGACTAACAAAATATGTATTATACATTATGTCTTTCAGTACTATTCTACAATTAGAATTTAATTACTAATTATGCAACATTTATGGTTATTTTCAGAAACACTGTGTATTAATTGTATTACATATAATTTGATTTATTAGGTATTTTTAATAATTGTTTTTTATGTAGACACTTTATTACTGTCTACTTTTAAAATTATTCTAATACATGTAACATGTATAGTCGTGAAATAGTTGCAAATTATAATTTATTAATCATCAATTTGACTAAATAAAAAATATCATATTAGCGTAGCAAATAAGTTGACTTTATGTGACAAATAAAGATTTCATTTATTGAAATAATTTTGATAGTGTGTGGAATACAATAAAATTAACTCATAAACACATGCACGTGTATACACACACATATATATATGCAGAAAAAGTAACTACCATTTTTATAAGACTATCCCTTCTCTAGCATACTACTCAGAAAAACAATAATTTGTCATCTAGGTGAACATTAAAGTTTGTCATACAATACATTTTATTAGCAATTAATACTAAATATCATAATAAATGTTATCTTTTTTAAGCATCACTTGAGCAGTGGAAAAAATGTTATACTTTAAAGTAAATTACACAAAGAGAACTTGTAATTTAACTCAAGATGTTTATTTAAACATCTTTTCTAGAGAGTTCTATAATGTTTCTTAGATTCATCTTATGCCGTATAATGTAAAAGTTAACACCTGCTTTTGAACAGAAAAAGTTACAGAACAACTATCCATACTGGCTAAATTGTAATAATATAAGTTGTTTGGTTCTGCCTCCTAGACACCATTTGTTGTAAGGTCCTAATTAACAAGACATCCTTACCTGGCAGATCAAGGATGCATTACGGTTTCATGTACATTGTCACTTTACAATGATTAATAATGTCTTACTAATTCCAGGTAAATAAACCTACTTTAGGTATCTCATAGCCAGACCATTGTACTGTTCATTCAGTTAAAAAAAATCACTAAAGAAATTATTATTTCAAAATTTTAATATTTTTAAATGTTTGATGATAATTTTGAACATAATTAATGCCTACTGATGTTTTTGTGGTATGATACTGGATATTTTTAAATAACACCACAACAGTCTAAAAAATTTTATATAAGTAAAATAAAATTTTTATCTGTTAATGAAACTTCCAAATTAAACATAATAACAAAATATAACTGAAAGTATACAATATTTCTTTTTAATTTATGTTAATTACAATAATATATTTTCAGCTATCTCCATTAGATAATTGACCACTTTTGGATCTAAATAAAACCTAGCTTTCTGAATAAACAGGAACATGCTTTCAGAGAATATTTCCTGAAATTTTATTCACCTCCATTCTCTGTGGTGAGTAAAAACTGAAATAGAAAAAAAAAGTTGATTAAAAACTTAAAAAACATCTCCAGCAAAATATCTTTAACTTTAGGAAATAAGTCATTTAAATTGTTTTTTAATAATAATGTTCATATTTTGTTTAAAGATTTGTAAGAATTATTATGCTACAGAATTTTATAATGTAGTAATAATTGAATCTTCTTGCTCTACATATTATGTGTGTTGATCTATTGTGTATTGTTCCAGTCAACAATTCTTCCAGTTAATATTCATGATATAGATAATACAATCATTGTTTGATGTTCATGGATTTAGTATCCGGTTACAGATGAATTCTTTTAATAATATGCATTGTTTGCATACTGTTAGATAAAAATATCAGGCTGCACATAATTTCTACTATCTAGCTTTATTAATCAGATAGGATTTCTTCACTTTTTTTTTAGAAATTATCAGTATTATTATATGATTCTTTCTTCCTTACTTAATTTAAATTATAGATGTAAGTAAATAGGAAACATAATAAACATTTCACAAGCAGTAATACTTTTCAGAGATTTATTTAACATTTTTACGAATTTTATAACACAGAAATACTACATTTAATTAAGTCATTATAAAATAAACTAAAAATTAGTTTACACAAAATACTGTGTTGAAATTTATCTAATCAGTTAAAATATTACAAAGCAATTAATTACACTAGGGAACAAAAAATAATTTTTTGTCTCAGGAAGAAGAATATGTGATTCTGATAGTATTTCTTCTCCTGAATTCAAATATGATATCGGGTTTTCCCCATCGCACAAAGTTTCTAAGAGACATGCATTCATAATTTCAAACATTTTAGTACTTTCTGCATTCTTAACTACATAATATTCAAACATCTGACTCACCTAGGAAGTAAGAAATGATGACTTTTTGTTATATTTCGCCTGTGGAGCATCTCTCTTGATGGTTCAGCAATAATCGGCCAGCACATTAGGATTCAATTTCCCTTGATATCTCTTTTCACTAGCTGAAATCTCCTGATGAAAGTGTTCCCTGTCCTCATCGCTCACTGCACCAAGATTTTCCAGGAAGAAATCTAGCTTCAAGTACAGGAAGTGTACTTTTAAGGACATATTACACCCAAATTTTTATAAGATGTTATAAGATTGTTGACAATATCACGGTAATTTTCCGCCTTTCGATTTCCCAAAAAACTCTGAGTAACTTTTTGAAATGCTTGTCAAGCTGCTTTTCATCATGCTTTAGTGATCGTATTTGTGGACCACAAATATTCCTTCTTTAATTTTTGCATCAAATTTTAGGAAACTTCTGTTTTAAGTACTTGAAACCAGGAGTATTGTTCATGGCCTGGATGAAATTCTTCATTAATCCTAGTTTGATATGTAACAAGGTAGATACAAATTTTTAGGATTACACAATGGGTCATGTTTCACATTTTTCTGTTCATGAATGAGTGATTCGCGTTTACGCCATATTTTTCTAATGAAATGGTATTTTCTGTTCCTACTATCCCATTTACACAAAAAACAACAGTACTTTATGTAGCCAAGTTGCAGACTAAGAATAAGTGCAATTACCTTCAAATTGCCACAGATATTCCATTCATACACTGCTTATTGAAGTTTTTCCAATATAAATTTAAAGTTTTCATGTTTCTTTCATACTAGCAGGGTGAGCCATAGGTACCGATGGGAATTTATTGCCATTATGCAGAAGCACAGCTTTTAAACTAACTTTATAGTAATCAATGAACAAGCACCATTCTGTTGGGGTATGTTCATTACAAAGTGTCTCCATAAGAGAAGAAATGTCATTACAAAACACTAAGCCATTTTCTTCAGATAAATAGTCTTTAAATTCAAAATGATGATTACAATAAGTACATATCTTTGTATTCTTTTGAAGAAGATTCCATCCTTTTAGCCGGGAAGCAAGCATTTCAGACTGTTTTTTTGGATAACTTTAAATCTTAAATAAGATCGTTAAAATTTTCTTGAGTCAGTAAATGAGGCTCAGATGACTGCTTGTTCAAAAGTTGTAGCATCAGAATCTGTTTCTTTTTCTTTCTTAGTTCCATCAGACTCTGAGCTCTCTTCATCTAATTTCACATGTTCTGAGGCTTTGGTATGGGTAATTCTTTGCAGCATGGAACTGGTCTCATTGCAGATTGCAAGTTAGGGTACACCACTGTATCATTATCCCTTTAATGTTGACATAATCCCTTTTATGTTTGTTAAGCAGAAATAACAGTCAGAAGAGTGATGTTTGGGTTCCCTCCAAATCATAGGGATATCAAATGGCATGTGGTGTGTGCTACTTTTCCATGCAGTGAGAAGCCAAGAACATGATAAACAACAGATATGTGTAGCCCAGGCCTTTTTTTGGTTCCTGACTTTACACCCAAAATAAAGTTCATAACACTTTTTTACTAATGGAGTAAGGTTTTGCCTTTGGGACTTGAGCATCATTTCACCCCATACATAACAAAAATTGTTAGGATAATTTAAACAAACTCTAGGCATTTTGTAACTAACGACTAATTAAAAGAAATAAAGTTATAAATATGTAATACACAATAACTCAGAAACACAAAGCACTCACAATGACATGCTTACTGGTTCACTAATATCTCATAACTGGCATCATTCTGATGAAGATGTGCTACACTAGATCAGTTTGTACATGTCTATACACGTCTGAACCTGCACAACAGTAGCAATGCTACTCTTTGAGTTAGCTCAATAGGTTCCAATATTTACAATGCTTTAGGAGCTTTTGCTTGACAATGGATTAAAAAATGTTTTAAAATATTTAAAAAAATTAAAATAACAAAAAAACTGTGGGTGATGGGGAAATTCTGAATACATATTTGAAAACAGGATAAAAACTGCATTAAGTACACCTATTGGTACTTCTGAGACAAAAATCATGTTGACCAATGCTATTAATGTAACTCACAAAGTTTTATTAAATTTACCTGATTTAAATGCAAACCTGATAAAAATGACTGAAATCACAGGACTCAAGTTATTGTAGAATCAATCATTTTAAAAGCTATTTTTGTTTATATACCTTTTGCTCTGTGTGTGTGTTCATTTATTCTTTTAAAATTTGTCACAAGGGAAAATTATGTGGTGTGAAATTCACATGATCTACCCAACCATTGTGTCACTTCTCATCAAACAATCCATTCTATAAAATTAACACTAAAGAAATATTTAACCGAAGTATTATGGTGCCTCCATCTTCTTTCCAAACAAAAGATGCATTTTTCAAACAAGACCTTTTATCAACTCAGCCGTAACAACATCCTGGACCATTTCTAAACAAGTTTTTACAGTTGCTGTATTTTCAAAGAAATAAGGACCTCTTACCCCATTGAGCCAAATTCCACCATGTTAATTCTTTCTGATCAATTTAATGACACTTTCTACCACTGCAATAGAAATCATTGTGTTGGCTGCCATATCAATCTAATTTAAATATAGCCTTATTTTGAGTATTTTCACAATATCTGTTTTATGAAATCATCATTTCCTTTACGCTGAATTAAATATTACTCTCAAAATTCTTCAGATTGATCTGAATCATATTCAAGAACTCATATAAGCTATAGTTTATATGCTCTTAAATTTAATTATTTTAGAATTTTACAGTTACCGTTAGCACTCATTTAAAATTCTAGAGCTCCTTTTTTAGTAGATTTAGTTAACTTTATATAACTGCTTCATCTACAAGTTGTAAATTTTCTTTGCTAAAATATTATGTAACTGCTGGTTCATGCATTTAATGACAAATCATTCCCAAAGAATTATTAATTTGATTTTTCTTTTATTGTTTCATGGTATTCATAATATTGTAATTCTGGTTGCATAGAGAAATTAAACAGAATTAAGTGAACATACAGTACTTTAAGGTGATATTCTAGAAAATCTGTTTATGTCCCTTGCATTTCATTCAGCATTATTAAATGTAGCATTTGTTTCACTAAACAAATTCTGTTTAAACTAGAGAAAAATATAACTGGAACTCATTTTTAACTACACTGTGTTTTATTACACAATCTTTTTGTCTGAGCTTCCAGACTCTTTATTACTGCATTGGGTATGCATCTCCTACTCCACTTCTCTATTAGGTACAATTAGTGTCTATATTTGTATCAGTTTACACACATTCTCCTGCTTCATTGTATTTATACATACTCTTCCATTTCACTCACCAACAGAACAAATTTATACCATTTTCTACATGACTGATTACTCTGAAATTCAGGAGTGGACTTACAGTATGACATAATCCTTTAACTCTGTGAATGGAAGAGTCCTTTCCAACCTTTTAAAATGTTATCTTTTTTTTAGAGCAGAAAAAACATCTTGTTTTATTTATATCTTGTGCTATTGCCTGCAGTAGGACACCGAAATCTTATATATCTTTATTTCTTTATTAATCTTTTTACTAAAAAAAATACTCTATTTTCAATTACTTAATTGCCCTTGGTGGGGCCAGAAGGATAACTAACTAATATAATAGTAATATATAACTAGTATTAATTTCTGGCTTCAGCTTGATATTCTTTCATTAGTCACCATTTCCTGTCTTGCAAGTAGAAGTTTGTATAACAATTACCCATAATAAAAAATTTAACAGAATCAATTATGTTAATTTGTGTTTTTTTTTATTTATAAACGTGCAAAAATATGTTTAAACAAAATAGAATACCTAATATATTAATATGATGTACAGAGTGTTCTACTTAAAAGAGGCCCCATCACTTAGTTTAGTTTGTAAATAATAGTTTATTGGCAAACACAATAATTTACCAAAGGTGTTGAAAATGATGTCCATCTACTTCTATGCACTTGTCAATACGATTGACCATGCTCCTGGATACTCTTGATAGTTGTACCATTCTATTATCTGGGTGGCATTGGGTATGTTTGTCTTCAATTCCTGCAGGGTGTATTGATTTCTTCTATAAACAATTTTTTTTAAATATCCCCACAGAAAGAAGTCTGGACTAGTCAGATCAAGGGATTTTGGTGGCCACAACTTTTAGAAATGATTCTTCCACCGAAAAAATCCTGTAGCATCTCAATAGTAAATCAAGCTGTATGGCAATTGGCACTTTCTGTTGCAACCACCAGTCATACTTATCCTCTTGTAGTAAGCCTATGAACTGTTGGATAATTTTTGGTAGATGGCAGCATCCATAGTTTTTAAAAAAAATGACAGTCTTTTTATTCGTCACCTCAGAACCCTACATCTACACCTCTATTTTTTGTGGGTGTAGGGGAGATTCAAAGAAAATGTGTGGGTTTTCAGTACCCCAGGTCCGGTACTTGACTACTAACATACCCACCAAAATGAAACCACACTTCATCTGTGAAAAACACTAGATCTAGAATGCCAATGTTGCCTCTAATAGAATTCTTCAATCATTGAATGTAATGAACCCTTTTAGCATAATTATCATTAGTTAGCTCATGGAAAACCTGCATTTGATACTGATAATATTTCAACATTCTCGTCTCACTGCAGTGTGGGCTGAACCTAGTGAAATGTTCTTTTCCCGGCTTAGTCTGGTATACTTCTGTTCTAACACCGAACCATTTTCACAGAAATTTTTTAACTAACTTTTGAATAACACTTTACTGGTGCTTCCTTTTCAAATTTCTTCCTGATCTTTCAGCAAAACACAACATGAGATTTCAACTGTAAATAAGTTTCCAATATGAATACATGATGTTCAACAGTTAACTGAATTTTAACAAACAACACACAATTACACAACCCTGTTCAAAAGCCATCGCTCAACACAGATTGGCAATACTCAAATCTGCAGGCAATAAACAATCCTCACTCCAACTCGTCATACTAACATCTTCCACGTTATTTTATCCATCTCACACCAATATATGCATTTAAAAAAAATATGCATTTAGTACAAACAAATGATGGGGCCTCTTTGAAGTTGAATACTCTGTAGTAAGAGATGATGGATACATGAAATATACAAAATATCTATATTAATTTTCATTTCAGTTGCAGAAGAAGGATGTGAATGTTAATTTAGCTGCTCTAGGAGGACAGATGACAAGTGGTCAGTATAATGTTCTACTAAATAATCAGTATGTTGGGACTGCTGCCCAGGCTGGAAGACTTACTACAGCACCAACCAATCCTCAAGCAATCTTATGTAGTGGTGTAATCTCGTCTAATCTTATTCCTACTGCTCATTCAGTTGTGCCTAATGGTTTGTAACCACATACCATAAAATTTTATAGCTTTTTGTTATATATGGAATAATCTTTATTAAGATACGTATTTTAATTCTATTCATCTTGTATTAATTTTTTAAGTATGTTTTCAGATCAAAATATTCAATCAACGTAAATTTTAAGATGTCTCAGTTCAGTTCTTATTTATTATGTTTTGTTTTAAAATTCTATTTTCTCAGAATCTTTTTTTATAATCTACAGAAATTGTTATTTAATGCCCTATATCTGAAATATCTTTAAAAAATAAGAAAAGAAATTAAAAACAATTCACTCTCTAAATATGTGGAATTATTATTTTTTTTTTTTTTTTTTTTTTTTTTTTTTAGAAAATCTTGTAAGAGTTATTAAGCAGCTCTTTCATTAGTGTACCGCACATGTACAAAGTATTTTCTACTGATGAAAAAGCTGCATCCAGAATCATATTTAATTTCTTTTTCTTTTAAACAAAAAGAAGATTTCAATTTTATTTCGGTCAACACTCAATATTTATTTATAATTCTCAAATTTATACCTCTAGCATACTCTTAATCCATAGAAAATAACTTTATTTCATTATTATTGCTTTTTATTACATTCCTTGCCTTGCCCATCCTTTGTAATTTTCCCCCTGAGGTAGCAAGATTCTACCTGTATTACTCTACCTTTATCTACAACTTCCATTTTATCATTTTTCACTTATATGAAAAATTTTCACAACTTATTTTTCACTATTACTTTCATCGTAAGTTATGTAATAAAGTAATCTATTTGATTAATGATGGGATGAGCAGATTTTGTTCAAGACTAAGACAGATCAATTAAGTTTTAATATCAGTTCCTCGATACTGTTTCCTACCCATCATTCTGTTGTTAGATTCTAATTAACAACACATCCTGATCCAGTAACTCAGTGAAATTTTACAAGAAATCATATGAATTGATCACTTCATATAAGTTAATACATTTCCTAAATAAGAAAACCTAATACATCTCTTATATATTATAATTTCATTTTTTATAGTTATGTATAGTGATATTTTATTTACTTCTTTTTCAGTAACACCAATGGGTACTCCACAAAGCACACCAGTTGGTACCCCTAGAGGTCCCAGAGATACTGGTGGAGACTCATCAGACACATTAAGTGAAACTGACTCACAAAAATCGCTCAGAATGAGGCGGAAGTTACCATCTATACCCCCTGACCAGGAAGCAGCACCACTACCAACCAGTAAGAAGAGAGACCATAAAGCAGCAAAAACAGCCCAGGATCGATTTAGGTATGCAGTATTTTTGTTTTAAAAGTTTGCCATCAGTGATTTATCTTCTATTTGTAATTCAGTTAAACATTGTTTTCTTCAGTACATACCAGTAGATTAATTGTTACATAGAAAGAAAGAACTTTGGTGTAGCAGAGTACCACAGTGTTACAAAATTCAAAGAACAGGATTATGAATTTGCACCACATGCTGTTGCTGCCCCATTTTTATCTTTGTGTTGGACCAACAACAATACTGATGAAGGAGTTGCAAAATAGCTCTGAAAAGATCTTCAGGAAGTACATTTCAATTTATAAAGAAAGTGAGTCATTTTTTAAATATGTTTTTTTAAAAAGTTAAACCACATTTCATTATAATAATCAATGAATTTATTTCTGTAGCGATTGTACAGTTAATAAATTTATTAAATGTTGATTCATTACACACCTACCCATTTTCTACATAAAATATTCAATTGCCAGTTGAACTGTCTTCATAACTGTAATACAAGGAATATTACTGTAGTACTTAAAATGATGGTATAAACCTTTATTTTCAGCTAAAATTTACAAAACATGATTTTCAGTTATATGTTGATTATTTAATTTTTAGTGCATAAAATTAATTTTAATTTTTTAGTGAAATTATAATTGTTATAATTTAAAATTGAGATTCTACCCATGTGATCCTAATTTTAATTAACTGAAGAGCAAATGAACCATTTTGTCCATTAGTTGCTTATTTGCACTTTTAGTTGTGATTTTATTAGACTATTAGTTGTGCAATATTTATGAGATATAAAATTACCATTTGCAAGACAGAAGTTCTAGACTTTTATTCCTAATAGACCATAATAAACTCCATGAAAACTAGCTGAAGCAAAAGCTTCACAGAATTTAACAATAAACCCAATCGGTTTCCATTGGTAAATAGAAAAATAAATATTTTATTCATATCAATGTACAATTATGACAGATCACGTCAGGAATGGATGTGTCTACTACTCTGCAGATAAAAAGGTAACTAATTCAGATATTTTTTATAAATATTTTTGAAAGATCTACAGAATAACATCGATTTTGTTAAAAAATATATATATGTTTAATAAATTGATCTAGAAACATCCTTTAAATGGTTCAATAATTTATTGAAAATGACAACAGAAGCATAACTTCAGCCCTTTCTCATAGGTCAAAGTATTTTATCTTAGAAGTGAAAAGTTTGGAATCCTATATGAAAAAAAGTTTTTGTTTGGTTTGATAGAGGTGTTAATTTTTTTTTAGAAATAAACTACATCTTTCTTTTTTTATCATAATAGCTCATTTATAATGTGCAGCAATAGATGAGTAGAATTTATTTATATAATTTTATTACATTTATGTTATTATATTTTCCAAGGACTAAATTAGAAAGTAGCTTGTTTCTTCCTTATGGTTTCTTCTTTTCACGGAAGTGTATACTAGGAATATTTTGAATAAGTGACAAATAGTTTGTGAAACAACACAATTCAACAAGATTAGATTGAATGTTCAAATCAATGAATTTGCTTCCATATTACATAACATAAGATATGAACGTATGCTAAGATATTATTATGTTGATTTTTAACAAATAATTATATTAGATGTTGATCACTTTTTTAAATAATAATGCAGTTAAAGAATAAACTTGAAATAAATTTGTTTATTAGTAAAATGTAATTATCGCAGTTGCAGTTCTAGATATTTTACTAAATATTTTGTACAATTATATTTTTAAAAATTATTCATTGCAACTTAGATAACATGAGTAAAACAATAGTGTTGGTTTTTGTGTCACAGATCCTACTCACCTCTTCGTCAGTATGCAGGTGATGGAACATATGGTACACAATCAAGTTTCAGTACAAATTTAGCTCTTCAACGACCAAGTGCTAGTGAAACAAACTTACGAAAAATTGCTCTAGGTGTAGAACCAGTTCCTAGACCAGGATCTGCCTTAGGATTACTACAAGGTAATATGAAATTTTATTTAGCTTTTATCTGAATTGAATTCTATAAATTAATTTTTGACCATTACTTAAGAGTTTTTATTCCTTAAACTCTTTTAAACAAATAAACTGTGTGATGTACAAAGTACGGTAAAATACTAAACACAGTAGAATAATTGGAACAAACAATGTTGTCTTATTGTGCAGTTTTCAATGATGTTATGGGTTACAAAATCTTCAAAATACATATATCAGGCATGTCTAGCTGTCACAAGAATATTGGTTTGAATAAAACAATTTCCTAAATTAAACCTTCAAAACAACATAATATATAGTTATATGTAATACCTACTACATTACTTGATACATACATTTCAATTTTCCATCTCTAGACTACCAGTGTCACACTAAGGCATGTTAAAATACATGGGAGTGAGATAGTTGATAATCTGTTTAGATCTTAGTATCTCTTTAACAAAATATACCTGATTTTAAAAATTAATGACAAATTCTCCAAAGATTGATGTTTGATTATATATGTTGTCAGACAAATCAGAAAGCTATCCTTAAAATGTGCACTACACCAGTAGCCATAGCTCCTCTATTCTCTGCCAGTAACAATTGTGTATCGTTTTCTCCCATTCATGGTTACATCTCCATTCATATACCTATTCTCTCCCTAATATACCTGTAAAAAAAAAATTAGTTTGAATTAATTAATTGATCTGACACGGTGTATTTTGAAGTTTGTTGTTTTTGTTGCCCATGACAGTCAGCAGTGAAAAATGCATAAAATGTTATTTCAGATGTTTTACCTTCATTGCATTTGTTTACTCATTTACAGTTAAAAATGTTATGATTAAGTAAATGCACCATTTCATCTTTAATTAGTCATATAACAAGCTTACCCATCTTATAAAATAACTGCAAAAGAATTATGCAACCTAAATAGATGAAAACTACCAGGTTGAAAAAACTTAACCCTTTCAGTCCCAGTGTAAAACACTGTATGTAGTATTCTGACATAAAGCACGATAGTTTTTGTGTTTTCTAATAGATATTTTAAGGCACTATAATTTATCAGATCAAATAATCAGTTTATTGGACACATTGTTTTATTAAAATTTTGATATATTCGTCATTAGATATGTTGTTGGTCGATTTTGTTGTTATATACCAGCTGTAGTCTAAATTAACTATTAACTGTTAACCAGAAATGGCAAACTTACTTCACAACTTTTATGTTAGCAGCAATTCTTTTAAATGTATCCAGTGACATACATATGCAGGATAGTTAAGATTAATAGGTGGCCTGGCTTTATCCTTTGAACACATCAATTTTACCTTTACTGTGATCTCTTGCGTACCTCCAGACAAGAAATAATCCTGCAGTCAGTTACCATACCACTGACCCCTAATAAGGTAATGGCTGACCTGCTGCCTACTTGGTACCTAATCCCTTTAATCCTTAAATTTCATGGTACCTCCAAGTAAAAAGGGGCAAAAAATAATGAAAGGGAAATATTAGAAGATTTTTCCTAATATTGAAAATATTGAGGAAACTGTTAACCCAAAGAGAGACCTCCTCAAAGTAAGATAGTACTACTTTACCCAAACCCAGTAAGAAGGATAACAACAATTAAAAAATTTCAGACAAAATTTTATTAGGATTACATTTTACTCTTGATAATTTTTCACTAAAATCACATCCAAATGAAAAAGTAGTAGAAATAAATTTCGAATCAAGTGACCAGGGCCAAGATTAAATCAATTTGTGAGTGCCATTGAAAATTTTAAGCTGTTCAGGAGTAATGCTTTAACAGACAAACTTTCATACCAAACTCAATACTTATTGCCAGTAAAACTATAAAGCCATTTGGCATTGTCATCAGAATTCAAAATAAACATCTTCACCATTACATTTACAATCTTACTTATTAATAAAATATTTTTTATATGAATAAAATAAAATATAATCTAATTTCTATTAATAACACTAGTCAACAAAAAATATTAAAAAAAATTTGTGTATCTAGAATCATACATAGTGATTTTAACTAATTTTGGGATGCTGAATTCAAAACTGTTATCAGAATTTGTGTAACATCATGTTTTCTAGATACATATAATTTATTTACCAATAAATGCATAATCATTGTGAAATCAATATTGTAAAAAAAATTTATTTGTGTAAATTAATTATAAATTTGGTTAAATCAACTAAATTTTTATTTATTTAAACACATAAATTGAAATACATTAATACAGTTCTAAAAGTCAAAATTATTGAAAATGTCTTTAAAGTAACAGTTTTTAAAAGTTTAAATCATTGCAATTGTCTTACCTTTAATTTTTAAAATATGTTGACAAACTTTTTTACTTGTTTGATGTTTGTTCAGTTTCTCTAAAAAAAAAAAAACCAACAATAGTCACCCATCATTCCAGGATCCCATTTTCCATGATACCAATGCTCCACTGTCAGAATATCCTGATGAAAGTGTTCTCCTGCTCATCTCTGACAAAGCCCAAATTTTCAGAAAAAAAGTCCAGGTGGGAATGTAGGAAGTGGATTATTAATGACATCTTAGATCCTAAATTTGTAGTTTTTAACAGCTTATTAACCAAAGAAACATAGTTTTCATCTTTTCTGTTGCCTAAAATACCACCAGTGTCTTTGAAGGATTTCCATGCAGCTAGTTCACATTCGCTAAGTTCATTGTCAAAACTTGAGTCATTATGCAGTTTCTCAGTCCGTATGAATTTCCAGACCAATAAATATACCCTCCTTGAGCTTACCATCACTCAGGAAAAGTTATTTTTAAATGATTAAATCCTGGTCCATCTTTGTGTAATGCCTTTACAAAATATTTTGTAAGTCTGAATTTTATGTGAGATGGTGGCAGTATGATTTTACCACTCTCAATTAATGATAAATGCTTTACATTTTTTTCAACAGCCACAAAATTCTGCAGCAATGGCCAGTTCTTTTCTTGGTGACGTTTTTTTGTATCACGACTATCCCAAGGACAAAGAAAACAATATTTTGTAAATCCGCCTTGTAAACCTAAGTAACACAACAACTTTCAGATCATAGCAAACTTGCTACATATGTGCTTTGTATTTTATTGCTTCTAATATTTATGCTATAGTTTCATATGTTTCTTTCATGTCGACTGTATGAGCTAATGGAATGGATGGCTGTTTGTTACCATTATGCAATAAAACTGCTTTCATGCTAACTTTACAGGAGTCGATAAAAGTATGCCATTCTTCATGAATATGCTGAATTTCAAGCTCTTTCACCAGACCATCGACATCAGTACAAACTCACAATGAATTTTTCATAGTAATAAGTTGAAAGTTTTATTTCGTGATCTAAACATAAAAACCTTTGTTTTTTTCACTAAAAGATTCTGCTGTTGCAATCTAGACCCCAGACGTTCAGCTTGCTTCTTTGATAACTTTAAATTGCTAAATAAATCATTAAGTTCATGTTGTAATTAAATGAGATTTCTCATCAGTATAGGAAAAATTCTTCAACATTGTCTACATCATCTCCTTAATTTTCATATTATTCTTCTAGCAATATTGGATTAGATGGTGGTACAGGTACAGGTAACTCCTCTCCGTATGGTACTGGCTTTAGAGCTGAGGATACATCTGCATATTTAATGAAATTTCTATTTTTGAATGAAAATCCAAATATATTTGTCATACAATAGTAACAATCAGTGAAGTGGTCATTAGGTTCACGTCAAACCATCAATACAACAAATGGCATGGCTCATTGTTTACCCAACAACCATTCAGTTAAAGTTACTCAGCACGTTATGCAAATAACATGAGGAGCCCAGATTTTATCTTGATCCTCGAGTGCACAATCAAAATAGAATTTATAAGCTGTTTTTATCACTTCAGAAATAGTCTTTCTTTGAGATTTGGACGTAAATTTACCATAGACATAACAAAACTTGTCTGGATGATTTGAACATCCACAAACATTTTCAGAAGCCATGTTGTAGCAAATAAAAATGAGAAAAATCACTTTTGTATTATAAAAAATTGATGAAAATGTAACAAAGCATTAATAACGTTGTGAAGCACAACACACAGTATAGAAAAGTGAAGCTAGACTGAATAAGATTTTAAGCTCTGTTGCAGACAACAACAGATGTCTGTATGATGTCATCATACGTGTCTACTTCTCATGATAAAGTGTATTATAATTTATTTATTTTTTCTTTATTAAGCATGTATGCATATTTTTTAAAAGTAAAAATACAGAAACTACTCTTAATCATAACCAGTAGTTGATCAAAATGAGTATTATAAAACATTTTTACAAATTTATGATTTATGTAAAAGTTGTACGTGGTAACACAAATTCAATAGCATATTTGAAATCAGCAACCAAATTTTACAACAAGAAAAGTTGTGTAACATGTTAGATACAGATTTTGTGTTGACTAGTGTAATTCTAACAACATTAGACATATCTCATTTTATACTGAATTTAAAAAATGGAGTACTGTCACTACAATAATATTAGATTAATAGATTTTAAATTAAAATAAAATAAAGAATGGATGTGTTGATCATAAATAATCATGGAAAGTTTATCCAACATCAAAAATAATCTTACACAATTAACAGCATTATAAGCACTGTTTCAACGAAAACCAGACATCTCTGTCTGAAGTCTTCTTAAGAAATACTTCCTCTACATTCCCACTTTTTCTCTTAAAAATTTTGTAAATCTTTGTTTACAAAAAAATACATAAAAAAGTTGATGTACAGAGAAAAATTCTGCATAAAATAATGATTTGAATGATTTTAAAAAAATGGCATGAAAAATTTATTTTTGTATTGTAAAGTTTTAGTTGTTCATAATAGTCAATGGGGAAAATTATATAAAATTATTCATTTTTAATGACAGAACAATGTAAAATGTCACTTATGATGGTTACAAACCTAAATAAAAATATTTTGATTAAAATTTAAAACCTCTATTAATTAAAATTTTTTTTCAGTTTAAAATTAATAGTTTGTTAAACGTTTTTTTTTTTTTCAGCGTCAAGTGTAGTTAGCAGCAGCGGTATGCGAGTAACTCCCTCAGCACATAGCACTAGTAATACTAGCACAACAGATTTTGATAGCCATCATTCCGATTTAATATCTTGTTTGCCTCCTGATTTACGCCATTTATTAACGTCATACAAGCTTAGTGATTCATCAACATCTTCATACTCTAAACAGGTAAATTAACGCAAATCTGTTAATATTTTTGTTTTTATTATTTAATTGCTAGTGTTTTCTCTATGTGTTGTTTATATTAACTATTAACACTTAGTAAATAGACAAACGTCCAGTTAACAAGTTATAGTACTGATGTTGGTTATATAATATTATAAGGATATTTATAGCATTAATTTATTATTATAATTGTCTTGTATTAGATACATGTTTAACTTGTAAGTGCAACTTTTATTATGACATGAGGGCAGTTTTTTTATTTTTTTTTGTAACAAATATTTATTAGAAAATTTCATTTATACTGTTAAGAAAGTTATATAATTTTGTAAAAAAATGTATATTTATGAGAATCTCCTTATGTATTTAATTGAAGGTCAAATTTATGTACTACAGACTTACCTATACTTGTCTACTTGTATGAGTAAATGCATCAGCCTATAAAAATTATGTATGTTCACTTTTCTGTCTAGAAGAAAATGAGATCAATGAAAATTGTTTAGCTTATTTACGTAAAAAACTGAGACAATAGCAAGACAATAATTCTTTTCTTAATCTGGGTATATTATCATAATATGTGGATTGTGAATAAATCTCAGTGTAAAAGAAATAGTTAACGCTTTGTCTGTTATAAAATCCTTAAAATCATTTTTATTTTTATTGATGTATACTGTCATTTGTAAGATTAAGTGAATTAGTAATACAGAAAATTAAGAGTAAGAATGATCAGTACTATTCAGACATAATCTAATAGAACCATTAAGTTGCTTTCATTTAAATATTTGTGTAGACTGTTGCTGTAGAAAACTACATTAAGTATGTGAATTAAGCATATCACCTACATACACACAATTGCTTACTGAATGTGACTACTGCATTTATTGTGCACTGATGTATCATTCTCATAAGAATTTTTCAATTTTCTGCAGTTTAATACATTGAAATCTGTTTTTTAAAGTCGAACAGAGATTAGAGGCCCTTAATCTGTGTCCTACCTTTTTACATTAATTTTCTGACCTCGTCTACAGTTTGTTCTTTTTTATCAGTAAAATAGTTAGACCTGTATCCCCACATTCTAATCTTACAGCCTTGAACTCCTATTACCAAAAAATAGTACAGATACCGGTAGTGGCAGCTCGTAGCTAAAATTAGTGGGGGTACTGCTCAAGAAAATCTTTTTCTAGGCCTTTTCAAGGCCGTGGATAAAGTTTTCTGTAAAATAAAAGAACTGAAAAAAAAAACAAATAGAATAGCTGGAAGTGGGATAATAATCTAATTCTACACTTTATCACATTCAAGAATATGGTACACTGTTTTTAAGCACAATGTGCTTAAAAACTGTATTCGGTTTAACCAAATAAATAATAAAATCTCAACATGGATAATATTTTTTAGTTTTATTAGATAATAACTTAATAAAATGTTGGCTTAAAAACACTATAGCTCAATGGTGCTTAATTTATGTACATTTCTACGTACACAGAAACAAATAGCAACAACTAGCACACCAGGGTTGGTAGTGTGGGAGTGATGGTGTTCTTTCTCACTCGCAGCCTCGTGTGCAGCTTCCTATGTGCGCATGCACACAACAGCCAAACACCACACCACTGGAACTGTGAAGCGCACAGTTCCACACAAAGGTTTTTGTATCGTTTTCATAAACTGGGGGTTGGCTACTGACATTAAGTATAAAGAAAGAAAAAGAAAGAAAGTATAAAGAAAGAATTAAAAAAAAAAGGACTCATTAAATTTTATCGATAATATCAAGTATAAATAGGGGGTGCTGCAGTTTCACAATGCCTATATGCGAGCTGCCACTGCATACCAGTCTAATCATTAATATAAGAGTTCTAATCTCTTTACTGATCCCTAACTTAGTTATGAGATTTGTGAAATCCCGCTATATAAATGCAACAAGATCTTGTGAAACCATCTTTCATATATGTAGAACATGAGTTATTTTTTTCATTTTTTGAAATTTTTGTAACTGATTTTATCATACACATCCCTGAATTTACTCTTACATGTATGTTTTTTTAAAGTGTAATTTGAAATTTTGAAACCCATCCAAACTGAAATTTCACTGATCACTATTTTATTTTAATCACCAACAGGAAATGGTTCATCAAATATGGCTTTAACAATAAGCATTTTATTCTTACCCCACATTCAACTAGCCTTCAGAACACTACTTCCTAAAATCTTCTGAGTCAAATGAAACCAGGATTTTCAAAATTAAGATTAAGGGTTTTTAATTTAGAAAACAATTTTTAAATCTACTATACAATAATTTAAAATGAAATTTATAATGACTTTACCTGCATTTGAGCTAGCTTTTGTCTTAAATCAAGCTTTGATTAGAAAGCTTTTTAATTTTTTCAATCATGCTATGTCATAGGTACCAAAATTCAAAGGTCTTAATCCTTTAAGAAGTCGGGTTATTGTGTTTAGCATGTTTATCACATTTTTTATTCAGTATACACAAACACATTCAGCATTAAAAAAAACATGCAAATTTTATAGTATTTAATGGCTGTTTTTCTTTGAGAAAATAATTTTGAAAAATTACTACTTTAAATACGAGGGTTATTTTTTTTTCAAGGTCCGACTGGTCATGAAATTAAAACCACAGTGAAAATAAAAAATTTTTTATTTGTAACAAGTACTTACATAGTTACGCTATTTCTCTACATAGTTGCCACTTCGATTTAGACATTTGTCGTAGCGTGGTACCAACTTTCCAATACCCTCGTCATAGAACGGAGCCACCTGTGTTTTCAGCCATTTTTCTACGCTAGTCTGCAACTTGATGTCTGTACCAAAATGTTGTCCTCCTAGCCAGTGTTTCATGTGAGCAAAGAGATGAAAATCGGATGGAGTCAAGTCCGGGCTGTATGGTGGGTGATCAAACACTTCCCAATGAAAACGCTGCAGGAGCTTCTTTGTTACAGCTGCAGTGTGCAGCCGAGCATTGTCATGGAGAAAGACAGTGCCTGATGACAACATTCCTCTTTGCTTATTCTGAATTGCCCTTCGTAGATGTTAGAGAGTCACGCAGTATGAGGCTGCAGTGATGGTCGTGCCACGTTCCATGAATTCCACCAAGAGAACTCCATTCTGGTCCCAGAACACAGTAGCCATACACTTTCTGTTGGAGAAGGTTTGCTTGAACTTCTTTGGTATACTGGGAGAATGAGAATGCATCCACTGTTTGGATTGTTCTTTTGTTTCTTCAGTTTCAAAATGGACCCATGTCTCGTCCCCTGTGACAATTTTGTTCAAAAAATCTTCTCCTTCATTATGGTAGCGCTGGAGAAACATTAGGGAGGCGTCCATTCTCATTGTTTTGTGATGGTCGGACAGCATCTTGGGAACCCATCTCGCACACAGTTTGCGGTACCAAAGTCTCTCACTCACAATGGTGTAGAGAGCTGACCTTGAAATTTCAGGAAACGAATCACTCAATACACTCGCTCAATGAGATCATCGGTTGACACTCGCTTCCTTCCCTGACCGCCTGCATCATGAACATCTATCTGTACGTCCTGTTTTAAAGTTCCTGTACCATTGCCGCACTTTGCTGTCACTCATTGAAGTTTAATCGTACACATTACTTATTCATCTATGAATTTCAGCTGTATTACACCCCTCAGTCTGAAGAAATCGAATTACCGCACGCGCTTCACACTTGGCGGGAGATGCTATTGTTGTAGACATGTTTATATGCTAGCTGCGTGTTCAGAACTAAACGAAGTGACGTGGCGTGATTGAAGGCCATACTAGAGACGCTGCGCAACACATATGCGCAAAGGTTCATCCGATTTTTGTGCGGGTTTTTATTTCACGACCGATTGGACCTTGAAAAAAAATAACACTACTTTAACTTTTGATAGTTTAATTATTTTATAAACATGTCAACAAACTGTGTTACAATTTGTGTTTGCTCATACAGTCTCAAAAATAACTTTTATGGAGTTAATATATCTATCTTAATATAATTAATTATTTTAATAATTTATATAATATATAATATATAATAATTATAATATAATTATTAATAATTTACTGATAAGTTTTTATGCTTCCTTTTCACTGACTAACAAATAACCAATAAACAGAAATACCAGTTATCTTGTATATATAAAGATTAAATTATTATGTGATTGTTAATCAATTTTGAAAACTTGAAAATTAATTTTCATAAAATTATTACAGTATCTTAAAAATAATTTTAATAATACTAGTCTTAGTTACAACGGCAAACATTCTCAGTAATGGCTCGACAAAATCTCAATTTCATCTACATTTTACCTTAAATATGAATTTGTCATTTTATAGAATAACAGAAACGAGTAACAAATGTAATTTTCAATTCTTTCAACATTATCTAAATTTAGTTATTTTAACTTCATTAACTGCAGTAAATCTTTTTGACATATGTTAACTGATTGCCACTTTAAATCTTTCTATTGACTTAAATAAAATTGAATATACTCACTCGTTTGCACTCATTTACTGCAAGTAAAACTTCATTAATACTTCCAGAACAATATGAAATTGTTCTGTATCTTTTATGGACATAACATATGAAATCTGTAGAATAGTTTCTGCAGATTTTATGTATGAAAACTGCAAATGTATGTGTAGATGATTCACACTTCCAAAAGTAAAGTATATCTAAAGAAATAAACATTTTAAATAATTTTATTTTATATTCAACAAATTACTCATCAGTTTATACTTAACCACAGAATAAAAACACAAGAAATCACTTCCTTGACTTTACCATATCCAAAACATATAATAAAATTACTTTTAAATTACATAGAAAACACATCATAACTGAAATGCTCATTCACAACATACCTAACCACCCAACATAGCATTAAAGTGCATCTTTCTTACATAGTTGTTTTCATAAGTTAATAACCCATTAACAATTATAGACAACAAACTACGTAAAATACAGAACAAATTCAAAATAGCAATAGAAAATATAAAAAACGCTAACATACATCAACCAGCAGTCACACAATACTGTCAACATTTTAAGGAAAGAAGGTTACTGTGTTGATTTCAAAAAACAAACAAAATACAATACGCAAGATGATGCAGCAAACTAACAGAAAAATCAGTGATAAAACACTACCCCAGTGTTATATAAATTAAACTATAGTGACTGCATGAAAAAACATTATGTCAAACAGACTGAATACAAATTCATCCATCAGTACAAGGAACATATATACGAGTAGATAGAACTCGCTACAATAGAATCAACTTCGCTCATAATTTCATGGAAACACATCACACATTAAAGATATCACCTTACATGTAAATTTTATTCATGCCATTTAAACCTAAAATCTCAATACACTTAATAATGTAGAATTTACATTCTAAATTTTACAAAAACAATGTTTTAAACAAATCAATTCACTATAGATTGATTACATTTTTGAACACAAAAAAAAAATATTTCTTAACCTTTTCTGAACCAGAAATCATTGCCCGTGATTTTAAAGATGATAATAATTTTCTCCAAAAAGTCATGAATAAATATTGATAATACTATATAATACATAACAGTATATGAACGTAATACACAGTAGTTGAATTCATTTGTTTCTTAATTTAAAGTCAGTAGAAAAAATTTAGATTGGTATCCATTAACATGTTAACATCACTCTTGGTTGTGTGTATGTACATTTGGTCTATAATGACTTGAGGAAAAATGAATTTCAATTAAATTTTTTATAGATCAGTATTTCATCAAATAAAATGTAAAGAATTCCTCACCTGATATCCATTTTAAAGATTAACATTTACTGATCAGCATGGTAAAAACATGATAAGAATTTTAAAAGATATTACAAGATTATAAATGATTAACTTTCAAATTATATGGAAATTCTTTTTTAAAACCAATTATGCAGCTCCTTCCTCAGTGGATTTACTGGTGCTATTGTTCTGCCAGTAACATATTTCTGGATAAATAATTTCAATTTGAAAGAAAGTTATTAGTAATTTTTGTTTTATTTTTTTAAAGAATAACGTATTATAAACATAAGATATTAAAATTATGAAATAAAAGATTACTTTATACTTTAACAGATACATTCAATTGTTTTATAGAATAACAGTTTTGTTATATGAAGTAACAGAATTAACAAGTTCTAATGATATATAATATTTTATTTACCATGAGTATTAGACGTAAGTGTATCATTTTAAGGGTAAAAATATATTATATAAGAATAATGACACTGGGTTCAATATGTTAAGAAATATATATATATATTGTTTTGATATTTAATTTTATTTAGAAAAAATTATAATTTTGAGAGTTTTTTATTATAAATAAAAATTACTTAGTCTATTTGTTGAATAGAAAAACACCAGCACCTTCTGAGAAAATCATCACTTCACTTGATAAACTCAAATATGTAGATAGACTTGTTATGATTAATTTAGTAAAAACTAAATTTAATTTGATTCAGTATTTTTTATTTTTTTTTTTATAAAAAAAATTGTACACAAAATAAGTAAGACCAAACCTAAATATTGTCGCATTTCTGGAATGAGACCTCATAGGTATTATTTTACTTAAAATAAATTGCATCCTCCAGAATTTCTCCCACCCACATTCAATCTAAAAGACTGCTTCTTTTCTGCGATTCTTACTTTTGCACAGCTCTGTAACATTCTTTTCTTGATCTACAGATTATCTGTAAGGTGTAGACATGCAATACATCAATCTGAACATTACTTTTTTTTTCTAAATAACACCATTTATTTTTCTTCATAGCCTCCTTAGTGCCTTCAGTCACTTAGATATATGATATTTCGAGTTAGTTTCTTTTATTTACAACACTTCTGATATTATGTTAAGAGTTGCTGTTTTTTTCTATTTATTTCATACTCCTATGCACAAGCTTCTAGTTTCTGTAGTGAATTTCATCACAACAAAAAAAAATTAGTTTTATGTTTAACTATAGTACTCATTTTGTTTTTTTAAGGATTTTTTTACAAGTTAAAATGTTACAGATGACTCCTTTTTTAACTGAAAAAGTCAGTGTAATCCTATTATCAAAAGACTGTTTGTGTTTAAAGGAAATAAAAATTTTGGATTATAATATCCAGTCATGACATTTTTATGTATCCCATCAAACAGTATTTTAATAAGCTGGAAAATGAATTTTATTCATTAAATCAAAAATTAAGAGTTCAAGTAATTTTGATTAAAATTCTATAATCCAACATGCTCACCTTTGAAAATATATTTATGATAGTGATATTCACTTTAGTATTTATATCATATTTTAGGACCTGCAGATTTTAGAAATTTTCAGTTATAACATTTAAGACTTATTGTTTTATGTTATGAATATGTCACTACTAAATAGTTTTTAAGAACATTCTCATTTATATATTATGTTAGATTTTTATGATAGGTAGAAGGCCTGGTCTACTCGGTAAGCACCTGAGCTGCTAGTTTGTTTTTTATGTAACTCTCAGATAGAAAACAGAGTCCTTGGAATATTTCACAAAATATGGAAAATAAACAAAATATAAATAACATATTTTATTATTTTTTTTTTTATGATGGATTTTCATCAAGTAATGGGACTTCATCCATTGACAATTCTTTTTCCTAAATTCTATAAAAAAAATACTGTTTAAATTTCTTACTCACTGACCAGATTCTAAAATGGTTATGTAGCTGTTGTGGCATTTATACTTTCTAGAAAGAAAACTGTAAACAGAGACTTTAACTTCCCCATTTTGGTAAGCAGAAAATTGAAAATTTCAAAACCTTTTCAAAATTTTAACTGTGATCTGAGAGCTCCATGACTGTGTTAATGCAACTTAACTTGTACATCCAAGGACAGGGTCATTTAATCTCATAAATATTTGCTTCACCCCTTCTAATTGCACAAGTGAAAATTTAACAAATGGTCCCAGTTCAAAAAGCCTAGTGATCTACAACAAAAGGCAGTTTATTATTATTCTAAGTATCACATGTTGGATTATTTTTTTTATAGAACACAGTGAGCACTTCCCATCATTTCCATATTTATATTGTTCATAATAGAATTATCCCATACCATTATCAGAGACAAATAAGTAAATAATAAAACAAAAAAATGAAGAATACAAGGAGTTAGAACCATGTCTTTTAATACACTTGCTATCAAGCATCTCTTATATTAAACCCACAGTTTAACAAGTTAAACGAAATATCTTTTATATGAGATACAATTTTTTTTCTCTCATTTTTTGATAGATCAAACTGTAGACCTATTCAATGCTAGTTTACTGTTTTTGACTTACTTTCCAAATATGTTGTCTTTTCTGTTTAAAATTTTTTAATATAAACTTTAGTGACCTCAGCTCATATATTAAACATATTGTTTTGTGGTTGTGTACAGTTTTATTTTTAGTCTCCACTTCTTTCATTGCTTAGTCACCTTGTCTGTAATAGTAATATACCTATATAGTTCTGATCTAAACGTATAGTATAGAAAATTATATCAAATAGTGAAGTTATTAATTTTTATGTTTTATTTTAAAAAGAAATAAATAAATTTAATCACAAATGTTTTGTGTTATTTAAAATAATCAACATTTTTTTTGTCTGGAACTCTTTTAGATTTTCTAAATGAATTACAGGTGAAAATAAATTATTAAATTTATGCAAATTCTTGTATCACTAGCATATGATTATAATAGAGCCTACTTAGAATGACCCACAAAGTAGGCATTAGTGCTAGTTTTAATGATAATAATACTCTGTTGACCATAAAATCGTATTACAGTTTTTTTCTAACATTAATAGTTTTTATTTACTGCAATTTAACCCATTGTTTTTATTTTTATATAATAAATTACATATATAATATATAACATATATAAATATATAACATATATAAATATATAAATATATAAATATATAATATATTACATATATATATATATATATATATATTATTAAATTAGCTGAGGAATTTTCATATGTGTGTATGTATAGATTATCAATGATACTACATGTGGTTATTCAAAGTCTGTTTGCCAATGGCAAGATGAACTAGATCTAGAGTTGTGGGATAATATGACCAATTCCTTTAAAAGCAATAAAATGCTACTTAAATAACAAGGCATTAACAAAGAATATGACCAAATTAATACATCTCCAAAAAGATTAAAAAAGAAAATTTTTTCACTGAATTCATAATGAAAGTTACCAGATAAATGCAGATTTATAAATTCTCATTCAAAATATTACTAAAGAAAGCGCAAGTACTAAAAGTACAAGTATTTGATCCTTCGATGCCATTGAATATAGTACAATGTAATTTTGTTATATAAATTTCTGATAGTTATATAAATATTCTCATTAATTTATAATATTTTAAAATTAATACCTACATTTTGTAATAAGTAAGACAATACATTAAAAGCAGCTCAGGAATAATGTATATCAATAAACAATGATAACAATTAACCGTACAATATATTATTTTGAAAAGTGACAATGTAACCTAAATTGTTAAAAGTAAGATAAAACAAAAAAATTAATTTCAGTTTATATTTTTAATAATCTTGCATTATGAAATATACAATTTATGTTATTTTTACTACAGTATACCTAATTTCTTTAATAGTTTCACCAATCCACAGAATATTATCGTTATTATTAAAATATCACTAACACATGTTTTTTATGGTATTGCTTTTACTGTAAATTAACAACAGATATAAAATTTTATTATATTTAAATAATTTAATTAATTTTATCAGCATAATTAATGCACAATTAAAACACACATAACACATATCTAATGATGTTTAATTTTTACTGGTTATTCATGAATCATTAGTTAGTTTTATTTATTCTATTTATAATATTTTATGAATTCACTGTGTTTTATTTATATGTACTGTTTCTAAATTTTATAACTTTTCTTTTATATTATTTTATTTTAATAAATACATTTTAAATGGGAATTTCTTTCTTTTATTCAATCGCCTGTCTATGATTTGGGAGCCATATTAATGGTATGTGAAAAAAATAATTTCTGCGGAAATTTAATTTAAAAAAAAGATTTCTGCTCTATTAATCAATTCATTTTTATTGATATTATTTATTATTAATTTTATTTCACTTTTAAACTTTTATGCACATTCACAGTCAATCAGATATTTTAAGGTATATAAATAAATAATAAAATTTATGTATGTTATGCATAATAAAGTTATTAGTATTAAGTATTCTATTTAGTGCAATATACATGAGTAACTTTCTTTCATTATTTTATACTTACTGTATATACTGTATTTGTTTTTTCATTTTTAAATTTTGTAGTTTATTTTTGTATTTTTTTAATAATATTGAAGTAAGCTTTTCAATCAGCTGCTTTATTATTGGCTAATGTAGCACACATAACGACTAATATAACATATAACAAACACACGTACACTTAATCATATATGCAACTTAATGTATGAACACACACTCATATGCTGAGACATGTAAATAATAAACTCCAATTTGTGAAATAGATTTTTAAAAGAAGAATTTTATTTAGCTTATAAAATATGAACACAATTAAATTCATAAATAATTAAAATTTAATAAAAATCATGCAACATACATATAATTAAAACAAATTATAACAAATACATGCTTATAAATATACTGTGGCCTCTTGACAACAGTACAGTGGTTGCAGCAGCTCCACCTCTCATCAGAAAGGTTCTAGATCTAAAAAAAAACCCTGCCTAAACTCAAAAAAAAACTGAAAGAAATGGGCATAAGAAAAGAGAAAGAAGATATGCTTATGGAATTTGACTCTACTATTTCAAAGAGTAATTTTTACATTAGCTATATTGTATTCTAGTCCGTAGTATAATTCTTGTGTTGTCATTCTTCTTCACCCTTTCTGTGTTATTTTTTAGTTAATTTCTTTTCTCTTTTATATTAAAAAATATTGTTTTTGTTTGCATATCAGAAATATACAATACATTTTTGACTTATTCTATCTGTATCTCTTTAGCTGAGCACACCATGTATTGCTATAACAGTCCTTTTAGAGCATTTTTGGTTGTTCCAAAATACTCAATTAAAAAAAAAATATATTTTATATCTAAAATTGGATGGACATTTTGACTGTCAAACAATCTTAGTCAATAGATTATGAGTTGAGACACTTTCTATATATAAATATATACATATGTAAATATTATATAAAGAATTCAAAATACTGTATTAAATTTAAAGGTATTTAATGTTTTATATTATTATATAGAACATTAAAACCCAAAGTAATTATTAATCGTATCTGTCGATTACGATTATTTGACAATTGAAATAGTTATCTAGTTTTAAATTTTAAATAATTTTTTGTAAAGTGTGTTTGAATATTTTCTACTTTTAAAATTTATTTCAGTGCCTGTTTGGTACAGATCTTTTTCTTTGTATTTAGTCAATCGTTAAAAAATTAGTGTTAGAGGTAGACAAGAAACAACTGAATTCTTTTTCCAGAAAAACACACAGAATGAAATTTTTTTATGAATGCCTTATTTATGCTCTTAATATCTCTTATTCATACTGAATTTATTTATTTGTTTCTTGATTCATCTGAGCTTCATTTTATACATAAAACAGTTAAAGTTATTACTGCTCCCTCATTATTTTTATCCACCTTTTTTTTTGTCAGGAAACAAATATATTAACATATTTTTTTCATTGTTATTGTACCTGTACTTCAATTCACATATGAATTTCTTCAAACTAAAATGATTAAATGATTTTCCATCTTTCATTCTTGTAAATGTTTTTTTACATAATAAGTAAGGTGAGTGACAATATATCCCTAAATCCCTTTATGATATCATGATCTTGAAGGTTAACACCAGTTCTCTATAGCCTAAACATTGCTATGTGTTTTATGATATTGTAACTTAATGTTCAAACATGTTACAATAAAATAAGAATTCGTAATAAATCTAAATGAATTTTTTTTTACTTTAACATTTTTTTATGAATTTTATTGTAAATTAATTAACAATTTTTTTCATAATTATTTTTCTCTTTGAATAAAACTTAAATATTTTTATTTGTCCCAAGACTGGTTCTAAACTGCTTTTAACTCTATCACTATTCACTTACTTATCACTAACTGTAGTACAAAAAACACATGCACAAAGGCCGATCGCATGACTGTGTGCATGTTAGCATGAAATTTAGCACAAGAAAATTGATAAGTTTTCTTCAATAATATTGCTGCGTTGCTTTAACATTCTAAAATGTATTTCTTCTTTTAGTTCTAATTTTACCTTTAGCATTTTTTTCTTTTATTATGTTTATTTGTTTAAATTTTGCCATAATTATAAATTTAATCTTCATACTTTTTTAATTACATCATGATTTTTTTCCTATTTAGGTACAGTAAAGTTAAAATTAATGTTATTATTGTTTCCTAATGTAAATAGAATAAACCAATTTAAATCAAAACAGTAATTTTTATGTTGGTATTACTTAAATAAAAATATCATTGATATTGTTTTAAATAATTTTTCTGCTATAACCGTACACACAGTAAACAATATATATATGTGTTTTTTTTAATATCTCTAAATTAACAATACAGTCAATTATAATAAATTTAAAAAAAAATTAAATAATAATAATAAAACATTCCAGCTGCATTAATGTTTGTCTTTTATTTAATACAGTTGAACATAGTTCATTTTTTAATGTTTCAAACTCTAAAAATTTTTGTAATAAGTCTCAAGGAAAAAATATTTTTAAAAATTAACAAAATAATCCTTAGTTAAAAAAAGAAATATTTTATTCTAAAAATAATAAAAACTTTTTATTGCATTATTTATGTTATTAAAGGCAAATATTAATGCCATACTTGAACAAAATTTTATATCTTCTTGCTGATACGTTTGTGTATTATCTATCTCTAACTATGCCTACTTCAGTTTATTTGTGGTGATAAAATGCTTGTTATGTTTATTAATTTGTAATATATTTTTGCAGATTTCTAATGAATTATTTTAATTACATAGATTAAATAAGTTTTAGTTTTCCACAAAAATATGTAACACCTTTAAAACATTATTTGGCATCCTCCCCCAATTACTTTAGAATATAAAAAAACAAATTTAGTCAAAAATCTCTTAAATACTTGTAAAATGTACTTGTTACTATGGTGTGACTTAGCCATACTGGTTCCAAATCTTTCTGCAACTGGTCTGGTGTAGAACATGCAGTATGTAGTATATAGAACAATTTATACTGCTAAGACTTGTGAGAAAACCATATGCACTAGTTTGAACTTACCCAGCTTCAAGCACTTCTGCAACCAGCAATAAAGTAGAAGTAACATACAATTGCTTTACACCAATGTTATACTATGGAGGTGGTTGTTTCTTGTTGTTAGCTTGAGAAATTGTTTTGAGGTTATGTGTCATTTTGAATTAATTACTTCTGATAGGACTGGATCTTCTCACTAACATCTCAGTATATCTTATCACTTAATTAATTAAGTTTAAATATTTCACCATTATTATGTTATGTTTTTTTAATTTTTCGATAACAAAATAGAATACAAAATTTAATTTTAGAAAATAAAAATGCAGTTGAAAATTTCATAAAAATGAATAACTTTTAAATTTTGTTGCAACTTTTTTTTAGAAATACAGTATTTATATTTAGAGAATAAATCATATTTCTTCATTTAAAATTATTTCTCGGTAGAGAGTTGAAATTTACCATACTTCAAAGCAATGAGATCTGAATTATGGGAGATTCTTGGTAATAAGAGAATAATTTTATAACTAACGCTCACCGTTAAGTGTTAGGAGCACTTTAATCTAGCGCAGTGCTTTCAGCCAAATTTATAACATTTACAAACAAGATAATAAAATATTAGAAGCTTGCTATAGGAATGAATTATTAATAGTTCTCTATTTATAATGAAGATGCTGTAGAAATCTTATGTCAAAATGTGTTTAAAAATCAGTATAATTTTTTAAAAGTGAGGTTATAAAAATCTTTACCTAAATCTGAAATAGCTTTTAAAATCATTTAGTTTCTTTAGAGACTAATGCTGGAAGAACTATTTGTTGTGATGTATTTAGCAACTGAACAAATTAAATTGTGATGTACTGTGACTTCCAGCAGCAATCTATGAAGAACCATAACACTGAGCAACAGCTAGCTCATTGTAGGTAAACATTTTCATAACTTCCATCTTTTAAAAATATGTACTGTAATAGATTTTTAAAAACTTTCCATTTTAAAACAGAGTATGTCAATGATATTAAAATTCTAAGTGTTATACTTCCTCTGTTGATGACGGCATTAGTATATTACCTCCTTTCTTATGGCTCAAATTTAAAATAGTTCATTGTTGTCAAATAAATAATAATTCTTTCCCACCTAATGAATTACATTATATTTAATAAGCACATACATCTATATAATTAACTGATTTATGCTAAGTTTTATTCATGTCAGTCAGCAATAAAGATTATGTGAAACTATCAAATTTTAACAAATCAAACCAAATTTATTAATTGTAACATCACCAAAGATGGTCACAAACGTGACTGTAAGCATTATGACATGACGTTTGAAAACATTATATTTAATAAATTTGGTTTGTTAAAATGTTATAGTTTCACATAATCTATAATAAATTTATATTTAATATAATTAGATCTGTGTTTATATTTATTCATACCAATCGTGCTGATCTTACTAGATATACATAATGTAATTACTCGTAATTTACAAACTATGTTGTATGATTATAAAAGCATGCTATAAAATTATGCTTTTTCAATTTAATATATTTTAGAAGCAGTATCTTTCAGTATTTTATGTTGTGTAAATAATCTATAAATAAATAATCTACCAGAAAAAGTAATAAATCAATTAATACTACAAAAACTATTTACTTTTTTATTTACTTCGGTTACTGTGGTTTTGAAGCTTAACTTTAAAAAAATCTATCATGAAATTTTTTTTAAATTTTATCCTTACAATGTTTCTGTTTTTTTCTGAAAAAAAATAGATTTGAATCAGTTTTTATGCTTATGTGGGCTTTAATTTAAAAATACAGTAATTGAAAATAAGTTTTCAGTTAGTTTTAGTTAATTTTATTAAGTTCTAATTTAATTTATTTACATATGCTGGAGTAATCAAAAAGCATAAAGGATATCTTCAGTAGTTTTATTTTTCAAACACAAAACATGTATTTGTTTAAATATTTGTAGGCAAGAATAATAGCCAAAAGAATATAACAGAATAAATTTTTCAAAAAACTGGGTAGTTTGACTTCCTTTTACTATATTGGATAAAACTTATAAATCAAGCTGTTGGAAAAACTTTCTAGGTGCACCCATCAAAAACACAATTTTTACATGATATATGTATGACTGGTGAAACTTTTTAATGAACAAATTCTTCAGCAGATTTTTTTCCTCTATTTATGGCATATATTTATGTAAAAGAAGATATAATTAAAGATAAATTTTAAGTAAAAATACTATTTTTCCCAGCTATCAAAATCAAATTTGAAAAAATAATTTGCCTAATGACATATTAATTTGTACAAAGAGGCGTGGTATAGGATTTTGGTCCCTGAGGCAAGCTCCACTTTACTACACACTTTAAGAGAGTTATCTTACTTAGTTTTCACTAAAATTAGAATAGTCTTTCACTTTTCTTTCATTAATCTTACACGTTTCATTAAACTGTCTCTTAAATACTGACTATAAAAGTATAACTGCAATAAGACTATTAACTCATTTGAAAATAACAAAAAGAAATCTTATAAGTTGAAAAGGATATTTAATTGTTTCTATACAGCCATATTTTAATTTCTGAAATCTTTCTTATGATAAAACAAGAGACTAATTTTTATTGATTTTAGTTTTGACAAACTCCATTCTTAGTAGACATTATAGACACAAATGCCATACAAATTCATAATGCTTTAGATAAATGTAGTACAGGATTAAATCTAACTGTAAAAAACGTAAGCAATAGTTGAGTTTAAATGCTTGTAAACTGATTTTAAAATCTCTTGTAAAAATTTCCTCAATCGATTGATCTCTATGATTATGTATTCTGAGAATTCATCAAATGTTCATATAAGATTCAGAAAAAACTTTTGTAATTCTGCACATGATATGTCAACCAAACATTATGACTGAATAACAGATATTACTGTTTGCACAAAAAAAAAGAAATAGTAATAAACTGAAAGAAAAGTAATAATTGCAGGTGAAAAATGAATAATAAAAATTAAGTACATCTATCATATTTTGAAAATGAATTTTACTTAAATGACTTTTATCCATTGACAAAAAGGCCTTTCAGACCTATTTTACATTTTTGATACTAGCCCAAAGTATCTTCATTGTTTGTAGTATAATAATAAGTAATGTCATTTGTTCCAGTTTCCTATTAAACAGGGCACTGATGAATTTGTGATTAAAAGTGTTGTGTGATTTGTATTTTTTTCTTTAAACATGTTTTTAGCATGTTTGTAAAAATAACTTTTTTCCAGTTTATAGAATTTGTAACTTTTTATTTAACATTATTATTAATTTATTTAGAGAAGAATTTAGAGAAGCTTGAGGAAGAGGAGGTAAAGAAGATTTTTGAGGAGGACATCGCAAGAGGTCTGAGTAAAAAAGATAAGGTAGAAAATGTAGAAGAAGAATGGGAGAATGTTAAAAAGGAAATTCTTAAATCAGCAGAAGCAAACTTAGGCGGAATAAAGAGAACTGGTAGAAAACCTTGGGTTTCAGACGATATATTGCAGCTGATGGATGAACGTAGAAAATATAAGAATGCTAGTGATGAAGAAAGTAAAAGGAACTATCGGAAATTAAGAAATGCTATAAACAGGAAGTGCAAACTGGCGAAAGAAGAGTGGATTAAAGAAAAGTGTTCAGAAGTGGAAAGAGAAATGAACATTGGTAAAATAGACGGAGCATACAGGAAAGTTAAGGAAAATTTTGGGGTACATAAATTAAAATCTAATAATGTGTTAAACAAAAGATGGTACACCAATATATAATACGAAAGGTAAAGTCGATAGATGGGTGGAATATATTGAAGAGTTATACGGAGGAAATGAATTAGAAAATGGTGTTATAGAGGAAGAAGAGGAAGTTGAGGAGGATGAAATGGGGGAAACAATACTGAGATCTGAATTTAAGAGAGCATTAAAAGATTTAAATGGCAGAAAGGCTCCTGGAATAGACGGAATACCTGTAGAATTACTGCGCAGTGCAGGTGAGGAAGCGATTGATAGACTATACAAACTGGTGTGTAATATTTATGAAAAAGGGGAATTTCGGTCAGACTTCAAAAAAAGTGTTATAGTAATGATACCAAAGAAATCAGGGGCAGATAAATGTGAAGAATACAAACAATTAGTTTAACTAGTCATGCATCAAAAATCTTAACTAGAATTCTATACAGAAGAATTGAGAGGAGTGTGGAAGAAGTGTTAGGAGAAGACCAATTTGGTTTCAGGAAAAGTATAGGGACAAGGGAAGCAATTTTAGGCCTCAGATTAATAGTAGAAGGAAGATTAAAGAAAAACAAACCAACATACTTGGCATTTATAGACCTAGAAAAGGCATTTGATAACGTAGACTGGAATAAAATGTTCAGCATTTTAAAAAAATTAGGGTTCAAATACAGAGATAGAAGAACAATTGCTAACATGTACAGGAACCAAACAGCAACAGTAATAATTGAAGAACATAAGAAAGAAGCCGTAATAAGAAAGGGAGTCTGACAAGGATGTTCCCTATCTCCGTTACTTTTTAATCTTTACATGGAACTAGCAGTTAATGATGTTAAAGAACAATTTAGATTCGGAGTAACAGTACAAGGTGAAAAGATAAAGATGCTACGATTTGCTGATGATATAGTAATTCTAGCCGAGAGTAAAAAGGATTTAGAAGAAACAATGAACAGCATAGATGAAGTCCTACGCAAGAACTATCGCATGAAAATAAACAAGAACAAAACAAAAGTAGTGAAATGTAGTAGAAATAACAAAGATGGACCACTGAATGTGAAAATAGGAGAAAAGATTATGGAGGTAGAAGAATTTTGTTATTTGGGAAGTAGAATTACTAAAGATGGACGAAGCAGGAGCGATATAAAATGCCGAATAGCACAAGCTAAACGAGCCTTCAGTAAGAAATATAATTTGTTTACATCAAAAATTAATTTAAATGTCAGGAAAAGATTTTTGAAAGTGTATGTTTGGAGTGTCGCTTTATATGGAAGTGAAACTTGGACAATCGGAGTATCTGAGAAGAAAAGATTAGAAGCTTTTGGAATGTGGTGCTATAGGAGAATGTTAAAAATCAGATGGGTGGATAAAGTGACAAATGAAGAGGTATTGCGGCAAATAGATGAAGAAAGAAGCATTTGGAAAAATATAGTTAAAAGAAGAGACAGACTTATAGGCCACATACTAAGTCATCCTGGAATAGTCGCTTTAATATTGGAAGGACAGGTAGAAGGGAAAAATTGTGTAGGCAGGCCACGTTTGGAATATGTAAAACAAATTGTTAGGGATGTAGGATGTAGAGGGTATACTGAAATGAAACGACTAGCACTAGATAGGGAATCTTGGAGAGCTGCATCAAACCAGTCAAATGACTGAAGACAAAAAAAAAAGAAGAAATTAATTTATTTATTTTCTTTTGAAGTTTTAGGGGCATCGAGTACTGTAGTCATTAACCCCTTTCCACATCAAAAGGAAAAAAAAAGAAAAATTTCTTTCCCCTCCCTGTTAAAAATTCTAGCTACATACAAGTAGTAAGCAGACTAGTCTTGTCATATCAGATCATCCATAAATAAACTTGTTAAGGGATGTTAAAAGCCTCAAAAGAAACACAACATGACAAGGGTGTAAAGGGCCCTTGCCACTTAGAAACACTTAAAACTAACATATTAAAAACACTAACAACACAACATTTCTAGCAAAATGGTTTCATAATGTATGAAAATGAATAAAAACATTAACTCAGTAATTGAGTCGGAAGCACATAAGAATTAACTTCTTAAAATCTATCGCTTAGGTTTACCCTTAGGCCATTCTTTCTTTCTTCTTTTTTCCATTTTCCTGAAGGCCTCAATGTTAAACTCTAAGGTGTTGAAGGCCTTGAAGATGGATTCTTCTGATCCATTGCAATAGATCACAGAGGATCTCCTGCAGCCAGCATCAGATGATACTGGCTCTGTTGGTATGGTCAGCAGTGCATCAGAGTTGAGACTCGATGCACTCCCTGCCAAAGCATGTGGGGCAGCTTTAATGCTCACCCTTTTAAGTAAAGGCCTCTGTACCTTCATTGCTCCATTGTCAGTCATTCAGAATCTTGTTTTTCTAAAATCTTTACTTCTGGTTTCTCAGATCCCTGATTGGGGAATTTTTCGACTTGTACTTTAGCTTCAGTCTTCTTGATTTTTGTTTCACTCTCTTTGGTCTTTTGACTGTTTGAAAAGGTTCATTCCTCAGTTGTGTAACAATCTTTTCTGTAGAGACATCCGCTTCTTTCATCATCGGCTTTGGTTAGTTTCTCTAATCAGTTGACTTTTCAATTTGTGATCAATGATATATCTGATCATGCTTGCTGATGCTAGTGACAGTTTAGAAATTATGTCTTTTGGTTTAAAAGAAGCTGTAGGAGCTGGAACTACCTGAGCGTAGAATGTTAGCTTTGGTAATCTACTGAGTACAATTTTTCTGGCTTCGAAGTAGCTGACCTTTTGATTAATCTTTACCTCCTCCTTATAGATTGAAAATTTTCATGATCTAGCAGAATCATGTCATTGGCAGTTAACCCAAACTGGCGGATCCTTGCACAGGTCATTCAGATGTAATGAATCACCACAACGACAGATCTGTTTCCTAGTGCATCTCATTGCTCTATGTCCAAATTTCTGACATCCAAAACACAACAATGGAGTCGAGATGAAAAAACAGACATCCAGTCTATGAAAGCAAGCCTTAATTTTCTCAGGCTACTTAGTTTTTTTACATGTTAAAATATGCAATACAGTGGGTACAACTTCTCTGTTACTTTGGTTGCTCAAACATTGATATGCAACAACTCCTTGCTCTTGAAGCTCCTCAACGATCTCTTCTTCTGTGCAGTTTAGAAGGTCCCTACAAACAAGGTCCCTTCTTCTTTGGAGGAATTTAGTGTATCATGCAGTACAACATCAACATCGACAAGTCCTATTTTTGTAGTTTTCAGTAACTGTGATGACTGTAGGGCATTGACGGTCTCCACAAACAAGCAGTCTTCCTAGTCTCTTTTACTGGTCCTCCTGCAGCTTCTGTGATCCCATGCACAATCACAAAAGGACTAATACCTTTAATACCCTTACTTATAGGGTAATCCCTTTTTTTTTACAGGTGGAGGAATACCATTTTCATACAAAGTGTCAGGCTCACTTACAGGTTCCGCAAGATGTTATTAAGTGCATATGTGTGCATGTGCCCTACTGACTAAACCTCAACCCCTGTTCTCCTCACATTCCTAGTACTGCTCTTGTAGCATTTCATCAGGAAGGGGAGTCACATGCTATCAGGCACAGAAGAGTGGATTACCCCCAGCCTCATTACACCCAGGCAACCCTCACATGCACGGGAAGCCCCCTAGGTGCTCAGCTGAGAACCTGCCTGCCCCCACACCCTCCAGCGCCAAGCATGAATCCGAGCCTGGGCCTCCTCCCACGATCTGAAAATTTCTATCACAGTTCTTGTATAGATGGCCACCGCCTTCCAGTATTCCTTCTTTTCTAGCATAATATCCTGGAGATCTTCCGGCTGGAACATATTGTCCCTTCCAATGATGTTTAATAACTCCCTTCTCGCTGTTACATACCTCATGCAGAAGAAAATCACATGACACAGAGTCTCCTCTACTTTGCAGATTGGGTAATTCTCCAAGCTAACTGTGCCAAACCCATACCCATAGGGCAATCCCTGCCAAAGACCGAAGTGACTGACTCATGCTGAGCGATACAAAACTTCAGTAGAACTAAACTCACAGCAGCCCACTCTCAGCCTGGCTCCATAACTGAGAAGAGGGATGAGCACTTCGCCCAGCATCAGCAAAACAGATCATGGTTGTGCTTCCCCCCCTGCTGGAAAGCTCAGGACTATCAATCCCGTACTCCATAAGGAATTCCTCAGCAAACAACTGCCTCGTTGGCCAAAATAAACAAAGGCACCAAAGTACCGAGTTGTTGCCCGCCCCAGGCGTGTGTGTAGATGTTATTGCACAGGATTGGATTCAATCCTGGGCATTATTATTATTATTATAATTATTATCATTATCATTATTTTTATTATTGTTATTATTATTATTACTAGTGATGCATTTTTATATATTTTTTTCCAGTTTCCTTTGGTTAGAAGTTTTAAAGACCATTTCCCAGAAGATGTAAAATTATCTGTATCTGATCGAAGAGTTTTAAATAGATTAGACCGTACACATGAAGAACGCTCAATTTTAGATAGAGCAAATGATATCTTACGAAGTCCAAAAAACAGGTAAAAAATAGTTTATTGCAGATGTACTTGCAACAGCTCACAAGCCAACAAAGTCAAATTTATCAGAAACACTAAAAAACTTTGCAAATTTGACTAATATCTTTAAATTATTTAATTTTGCATTTTTATATAACATATTACCTGTATTTTCCATCTCGCATGGTAATTTTTAAATTTTACCTAATACTGAAAAAACTGTGTGACATACGATATCTCACATCAACAAATGATGGTGTTACGAGGTATTTCAAGTCTTACACAGTACATCAGTTTCAACTGTCACAATGTATATTTCTTACTGACACGATTCTATATTTATTAATGAGATAATTATATACCTTTGCTAAGTATTACACAAAAATACTTACTTTCAGCATATTTCTAAATTTCTTTTTGCCATAATTTTACATTCAGAAAACCAGTAACATTTTACATGGTGGGTTCGAAGATTGTAAATGGTGAAATTGTGACAATTTCAGTTTTGTTTTATAAAATGTAGCACTGGCTTGTCATAAAGGAGAGACTTTTACTGCCTGCAGATCCATATACAGAGCATTCAATTTACCTTTTTGTGCTAATAACTTGTCTGTATCTTAATCTTGATGTGCCCTTTCTTTTTTCTTAACATGCTGAGCCCATTCTTTCCCAGATAAATTCACTTCATGCTGGTTGCATATATCGTACTTATCTTTTATCATTTCACAGGGAAAAATTTTTTTCATAAAAGATTTCTGAAAAACATTTCTAGAGACAATTTACATCTTTTTCTTGGCAGAATTTTGAAATACATATTGTACAAATGCTGTAAACAACTGCTTGTTCCAAATATAACTTGGATGACTCTCTTCAATAATGGTGGGCAGGAAGTTTAAAAAGTCATTTAATATTTTCTTTTCAAGGGACGGTACATTTTTCTTTTCATTTGATTTGATTTGAAAGAATTAATCACTATACCATGTTCACTAGCCTTAATCCAACTATATATACTAAATTCACCTATTACTTAATTTTGACAAAAACGTTTTCTTGCAAACATTTATTATTTCTGAAGAAGTTGGTAGTTGATAATGCAATGTACCTTGCCTTCATGAAATGTCATCTTTAGTGTAGTTTTGGAAGCACTCTTCTGACATTATTTACAATTAACATTTTTCTTTGGTTGCAGTCCATGTCATTCCAAAATTGACCGCATATTTTCTTTATTCCTCCTTCTGTTATTTGCTACAGTCTCTTTTATCTGATTTTTTTACAAAATACAGAATCGCATATCTTTCCTAATGTATGCTCTTTTCTTGAAGTATCATAGGATGGATTCTTAAATTCTTTTGGTCTTGAATAACCATATCCATCTTTTGAACTGTTTGTAAATAAAACACTATCTTGGACAAGATTTAAATTGTGGTAAATAAACAAAAAATTTATCACCAATTAAAAGTGAGGTTACAGTGTTAAAACTGCTAATGAATCGATTCACTGCACTTGTTTTTCTAAAATGTTTATAAATTATTTGGGTAAATAAGTTTATTAATAAAAAAATGTAGTTTACCTTTACAATTAATAAACTTTTCAAAACTTATTACTTCTTAAAAACAAATCCCAGTAACACAAAAACACTGAAGCTCAATCAGCTGACAACAAAATATATGAAGAATGATGATACGAGAAATTGCTCCCACCCTGTATTCTGTGTTCACTACCGTCTGAAAGTATACAACATATCGTTGGGTAGGAGGTATTGCTCTCAAAACATATCACCATTCTGATACAAGGTATTATGATTATTTCAAAAAGAGTATTAAAAATTAATCTGAGGGTTACGAGATATTTCCAGATCGATGCACAAAAACAATTTTGTGCCGAAAGCATATATAATAAGCATAGTGAAAAAATGTGGTTTACAAGGTATTGCAAGTACACCAGCATCATACTGATTATTAATCTTATGGTAAATTAGCTATACCCGTAACTTCCATGATGTTATCTCAAAGTAAAAAATGTTTATAATCGAATATTAATTAATAATTTGTTGCAACTTAATAAATATATATATATATATATATATATATATATATATATATATATATATATATATATATATATATATACACACACACACACACACACACACATACACATGATAAATATAAGCTATGAGTTTGTAATAAATTGGTTTTTTCATGGAAAACTCTGGAATATGATATTGAACAAATTTTGATGGATTAAACAGCTATTGATTTTCAATATTTCAAACTCTATTTAGAAACTTATTCACAAAATCAGCATTATATAAAAAGAACTGTCCAAGAAATTAAAATTTATCATTAAAATCTGCAAGAACTTTTTTTTGCATTTTGCACTGATAAATTCCACGGCTTTCATTTTACACAACTGCCCAAAAAGGAGTGTAATATGTTTAGGGTGTATGTACAAACATACATTGTGTGATGTTCCACCATAGCAACTCAACGGCTGAACCGATTTAAATACATGACCCTGCGTTGGAATCCTTACGTTACCGGGAGTGCCATAGGCTATATAAATATTAAGTTTTATATAAATATAAAACTTTTTAATATGTTTTAAAAGGTTTTTGTGAGTCGTCTTTTAATAACTTGCTTCTCAACGCTTCATTCTGAACGATTCGGAAACCTTATATCTAATACATGTGATGTCTTATTACTGTTTTTATTACACGACTGCCCAAAAAGGAGTGTAATGTATTTAGGGTGTATGTATGTATGTTCCACCGTAGCAGCTCAAAATACTATATACAAAACTGTCACCCACATGCTCTTTAATTACCCTATTTTAGTAATTATCCTATATTAAAGAGAATGTTTTTTTTTGGCAGTCATGTTTTTTAATATTTATCTCTTGTTCTCACATTGGTCCATGCAATATATTGATAGAACACAGCTAGAAAAGTGATAAAACGTTCATTTTCATCTGCAGCTAGTAGCACAGCTAGGCTATTTGGTACACAGCGCAAAACTCAGATTTGTCACGTCTCCATAATGCCATACCCCCATATCCAAGCATTTAATAATACTCAGATTTAATTAATGATCTCATAAAACCTTTTAACACCTAGTGACTTGGTCTTTACTATTTTAAATACAACGAGTAGCTTTTTTTAACAATGAATACGCAACATTTAATAATACAGCAACAATATTAAGGGTAACAGTAGTTTGGATATTTTGTTATATATTAAACTTGACTATCATATACCACACACTAGAACTGCACTTCATGCAATCATACAATGGTATTATTGTTATCAGGATCGATACTGTAGTTCACCAATAATAAAATTATAAGAACAAATATGAATTTTTATTAATCAAAATACACATTTTGATTTAAAAATTCTTTAATATCATTTTTAACCTCTTAAGTAATATAAAATTTACTAAATACATCATCTATTATATATACAGTACCATCCCCATCTCGGCTTCACTCGTGCTTTATGGTTACTTGCATTTCGCCTCACGGTCAGGGGAATTTTAGCAGGTCAGGCTCACTTCGCTCACCCTTCCTGTTTTGCCAGGAGGCTCTGCCCCTGGACCCCCTGCATTCATTAAACTCAGAATTGTGAGAATAATAATGATAAATAAAAATTAAAACCTTTTAGATTTATAGAAAATATCAGTGTATTGTGATTTCTTCAGAGCAGTGGTTTGATCAGTACAGAATCCAAAACTTTGAGTGATCTGAAAAATGTGTGTTTCAAAATAGTTGGCCTCCATCTTAAAAATATTAGTTATAGCTGGTTACCCGTATTTTGCGTAGTTCTTAGTGTTATCTGACAAACACCACTTGGAGGTGACCATACTTCATTTCTATTTTTTTTTAATCATATGTTTTTTAGTCAAGTAAGCGGAAGCAGGTGCAGCCAGTCGCATTGCGCATAGAATTACAATGGAAATAGCTGTGTTGGTTGAACCCTTATGCCTTACACAGTCAGACCCCTTAAAAATTGAGATTAAAAAAAATTGAAAATGATTTTTAGAAGTTTGTCTGAAGAGTTTACACCTTTTACCACATGTTCTATTCCCTTTAATCTTTTTTTTTTTTTAAATCTAATGGTATCCTCAAATATTATAAATTTTACATAATAATGCATAAAATTAGTTCATTGTGCTTTTCCTTTAAAGCATAGTAACAGCTATCAATTCCTGTTTGTCTCAGTACTCTATCAAATTGAAATGGCAGAATTACATGAAAAAAAATTTTCTATTAGCACCTGCAATGCATTTATTTATCTAAAGTTTTCTGCTACTTTTCCATATGCTGCATTTACCTTTCCTGTAATTATTTTTTGCTTCATTTCATCTCTCCTTTAAACAGACTTCCTTTAATAATTTTCATTGTTTAATAAATTTTAATTTCTAAACTAATTAATTTTATTTCTTATATGTCAATATTCTGCTTTCATCATTGTTTGCATTTTTATTCTTTCTTCGTTTATCCACAAACTGGAATCAATTTCTTTGTTACTGGTTGTACCCATTCTTTATTACTGGTTTTCTACCTAATGTCTTCTTTCCTGCCTCAATTATTTTCCTTTTAACTTTTGTATTCATTTTCAACTTAATCTTGCAGTGTGATAACTTCTGGGCTTCTTCATATTTTATTTATTAATAGTTCGAATTATACATTTTTAATAATTGGTCAGATTAATTCAGTGCATCATTCTTTTTTAGCCTATCTGTATACTGCTTTATTCTTATATTTTTTTTAATTTCTTAAACATCACTTTACATTTCATCATTGCTAAATTGTGGGCAGAATCAATGTTTGCTATTAGTTTCATGCTGGTGAAGTCTTTTATAAATAACAATTTTAGTTAATGTCATGGATACATCAGAAGCATTGTTTAATTACAGTTAGGCATTAAACAAACATGATGCTGATAATCCAAAATATATTTTATAAAGCAACAAATTAGTGAATTATGACATCCAATTTTTTGTTTTATTATTTATCTCATTATTCTAATTTTTATTTTTTGTTAGTCATATCAGAAGTACATTTTATATTAAGATTTTTAGCAAGAGCAGCAGACCAGACACTATCTAATAGTCATTTCAGCCACTAGTATGGTTCTTAAGCATCTTCCTGTCAGGAAACAGAGTCCCTGAATAATCTAAAGGGATACCAGAAAAGCCAAGCCTTTTCTAGCACCAGAATTTTAAAAGATAAAGTAAATCCTGCAACTTGTTCTAACCCATTCTTATGTTTTGCTTCCCGCAGGGTAATACTCACTTCACAATACCACTTTAACTACAGAATACAATGAGAACTCAAGTATTAAAACCACCCTCAATATAGTCCACACTTAATTGTCACTGAACTATAATTTGTTGACCCACAAGAATTTTTTTGAGGAAAGTAATTTATCTCTAATGAGGAGGCCATTGATGCAAGAATGGGAAAAAGTCCAATCAGAAAACCTCTTTTGGGATCAAGAACATTCCTTAACACTGGAGTAAGTTCATTGTGGCGCAAGTGATTACATTAAGAAATAATAATCTTAATGTACTCAATAAAATTTTTCTATGAAATTTCTGTTTTTATTTAAATCCCCTCATAATATATACTTCTGGACTGTAATAATCATTTATATTTACTACATAGTAGTTTTCATTGAATTTATTTCATTAAAAATAGCTTAGTATAGAAATTTAGCATGTTTACCATAATTAACTTTCATTGTTATTTAAATCAATATTACTTATTTCAGATTAGACATGCAAAGAAAACTGGCATATTCTGGACTGGGGAGATCACGAAAATTACGAGCACATAGAAGACAGCTTTCTGATCCAAAAATCCATCTCGACATTCATCCAATCAAAGAGGACACAGGAATTGAAAATGAATACCAAAGGGTATGTGACCTAATTTTAGCCATTCACTATACATTCTTAGTTCTGCCATTTCATAAATACATGATAGGTATCTCCTCTGCTGTGTCAAATATTTAATAATTAAAATGTGAGGATATTAAAATTAGATTTAATAATTGTTATGATATATACTGAAATATATTTTTTTAATAAATTGGTACATTAAAACAAACAGCTTATCTTACTTAAAAATCATTAAATTCTCCAAATCAAATCTGTAATGTTACTTTTTTCTGAGTTTCTAGCTTCAAGCAGGATATTATTTACAAAAATTTAGATTACAGGAATTAATTTAAAAATCATGAACTGTGTGATATTTTATTTAAACCTAATTATTTGAGATAAACAAAATTTAACCTTTCACTTTATCTCTTTTTCCTTATTTCCCTTTTTACTTTTTCCCTTAACCCTATTTCCTTTTTTGCATTTTCCCCATGTGTATTTATATGAGCTAAATCAGACCATAAATACAATTTTTTGAAATATCTCTATCCCCAGTGCCACCTAGCAGGTGCAAACTAACTCAGAAACATTCGTGGGCATGCGCACAACTCATCAAAGTTTCATCGCAATTGGATGAATGGTATAGGAACGCATACGGGATAAACAAATAAACAAACATTCATTTATATATATATATATATATATATAAAACATTTAATGCTCAAAACCAGTATAAGTTATGCGTTTTCATAATCAGTAAGTACATCAATTATAAAATATTATTTTAACCTACAGCAACAAATTATATGTGTTACTTTTATGGTCAGGTTACAAAAATCTGTAAAATATTAATTCTAAAACCACACTTATCTGGTTCCTTTAACTCTTGTTGGGTCCTAGGTAAATAGTAAACTCCCCATTCCTTATAAACTGATGATTCTGCAACTGCTAGAATAGCTCAATGTGTAGTACCTGGAAACTGTAGGAGTCAGTGTTTGGTAAAATTCTAACATCATAGCCAAAACAACATCTTTTACATATATATATATATATATATATATATATATATATATATATTTATTTATTTATTTATTTATTTTGATGAATTTCATCTTAAGCAATATACAGTAAAATTGTTTTTATTGTTCTTTTTTTACTTATTTTGTTTCATAGTTTCAGGAAAATGCATTTTCATAGTTTTTCTCTATATTTAGTTCCTTTCCTTTCTAGATGTTATATCTTGCTATTTGTTTAACTTATCAGATAATTAAAAGTCTTGATTTTTATCAATAAAAATTTTATTGTTTAACTATAACTATGTTAATAAACTAGATAAAGAGATGCAATACAAAAAAATAATAATCAGGAAAGGAACTGAAGATGGAGTAAAATTCTGAAAACCCATTCTTCCTAGAAAACAGAATATTAAAAAAAAGGTAAGAATCCTCTAATTACATTATTATTAAATAAATATCTTACAAAATTAGTTTATCATAGTGTTATGTGCTGAAGAGTGTAGTTGTCATTACAAAAATCTATTAGAGCAGTTAACACTCAGCTGCTGAACAGAAAAGCTGTCAATCTAGTGATTAATAATTTGTTATCATAGAAAGGTAGTAGACCTCAAGGATAATTATAAAAATTGGGTAATAGAATTCTTCAGCCCTGTGATGGTTTACAACAATAATTCTCCATTCTTTCCATTACTGAAACATAGAGTGTACATTTGAAGTATAACTACAATCTGTAGAATGAGTAGCTGTTTACAGATTGTTTCTAAGTAATTCACTCCTATTCAATGAAAAGGAGATTACAAATTATGGAGCTATATGTGCAAATGATGTTGCATAGTGTAATAGCCGTTGTGTATAAATTTAAAATATTTATACAATTCAAGTTTGAAAAGAAAAAATGTATCATAAGAATAAAATAGGTTTAATAATTGTAAAATATATTAATTACCGTTTTCTCATAATTTTTAAAAAAATGTTTATTATTTATTCTAAAACAAGAAAGTTATATTTATTCTGCTATGGTCTTTGGATGGACTAAGTTAATGTCAAATGTTTGCTGTTACTGGTGTATTCTTAAATTACACTTGCAATCATTCTATGTAAAAAATGATAAAATATATTTATTAAAAACTAGCATTAACAATAAAATTCTGATAAAGAACCGATTGTCAACAAATGACATGATCAATAAAATAATGACTCCATGACCCTAGCGAGGGGATCATTAAGTCGGCAATCTTATGTAGTAGGTTTTTAAAAAGTACATCACGATGCAATAAACCACAATGGCTGCCCATCCTCTACTGACCTACAGGTGGCGTAACCAATTTTGATACTTGGTGCCATAGCTGCAACAGCTTCGAATCATTCTACTATCCTTTTTACATAAGATTTCTTCATTACCTAACAGCCAGTGGACCTTCGTAAGATGTATTGTAGTGTTACTATTGATCATAGAACATAATTTTTTTTAAATTTTAATCACCTCAATGTTTTAAATTTAATTTGGTTTGATATGTATATATATTATATGTAGGTTATGTCAAATTCATTTGGTTCACTGAAAAACTTTGTTTAACATCCAGCCATTTTCTGCAAAAAATATGATATATATTATTCAAAATGGCAAACATAGCAAGAATTACAAAAGCGTTTGTATAAAGCTGGGAATTGTACAATAGTAGGCCTACACATAAAATGATATAACACCAAAATCAAAATGAGTGCTGGTGTTTCATTTTATTTTCAAACAGATATTCAAAAGTTATTATAAGATAACAATTACATATATACCAAATAATGAAATCAAAAATTACAGCAGAAACTAATTATTTTTAAATGTTAGAATAAAATAAAATTATTTTAATTAAAAAGGGTGAATGCCACCCACTTCGCAAAAGATATTAAAATTTCCAAGGTTAATGACATCAGAATCATCGTAAACATTACTGTTACTTTCACCATCTTTTTGTAAAGAAATAATAAATAATATAATAATAATAATTAAAAAAATAATAATAATGTTTATAATAATAAATATTTTCAATAATGTGTTCTTGTCACAAATATTCAGCTTCTGTTTCCTTAATTTTATCACAATACACCTTCCAATTTTTTTAATTCGTTTGCAACTTTATTTTTACATAGCCTTTGAACATATTTGATATCAAGACTTATATCCAACTTCTTTAGACTACATATCCTTTATCTTCTGACCAAACCATTCTGATAGGATTTCCACTGGGTTGGTCTAGTAATGAACATATCATCGCAAATCAGCTGATTTTGAAGTCAAGTGTTCTAAGGTTCAAATCATAGTATAGGCAGTTACTTTTATACAGATTTGAATACTAGATCATGAATATCAGTGTTTTTTGGTGGTTGGGTTTCAATTAACCTCACATCTCAGGAATGGTTGACCTGAGACTGTACAAGAATAAATTTCATTTACATTCATACAAATCATCCTCTGAACTAATACCTTACAATGGTTCTGGAGGCTAAACAAAAAAAAGAGGATTTAAATCCAGGTGGTATATACGTAGGCAGAGAACATCATGCCCACTTTTTTTTGTAAAAGTTCACCAAACACATAGACCATAAACTTTTTACTGTTTGCTTTTACCGATTTGTGTAACTGTAGTTTCAGCATAAAGGAAGATTGAGGAATAGAATGCTTCTGCAACCACTTTATCATATCTTCTTTTCTTTATTTGGAAACTGGTGATTTTTCTATAACGGCATTATGATAGGGTGAGTTGTTAGAAATTACCACAGAATTATCAGCAAGGTTTGGAATTAATCTCTTCTGTTCATTTTAAGTAATTTTCCGCTTTAATTTGACCTCTGTGATCGCCACTTTTTAAACGTGCTTGCCAAGTTAGTAAGGCATTTGGTATAAAACCCATTTCTCTTCTGCATTACAACTGATCTGCTGCCTTTTGAAGTAGGAACTTTCAGCCCGTCACCTGAATCACCACACCACGATTTATTTGTAATGTGAGAAGATAATATATATGATTCATCGCGGTACCCTATTGGCTTATTTTCGGTTCTAAATTATTTTATGACAGTTGGATACTGAACGCACATTAACCTTATGTCATGTCACTCAGTGAGAACCTTCCTGTTATTTTCAGTTTTTCTCCACCTGGAGCTCAGTTCTTTTATTATTTTTCTAAGACTCATCTCTTTTCCTGTATAACCAATGGCATCTTTAAGCGCTAACAACATTTTTATTGTCAGCAGTTTATGAATTCAGTGTAAAATATTTATAGTCCCTCTCAACACACACGTGTCAAAGTCATCTATCCCATTATAGGCTTTTTAAGGGATTTGTATTTTACTGAAGAAGCAAAGAAGTCTCCACCAGATTTTTGGCTAATTTTTCTAGCAACCGCTTTTTCTTTTTTCTCACTCTTTGGACTTGGAATCACAACACACACATGCAGCTGCTGTTCTGTTCTTTCTTCACATTTTTTACTGTGACTCAGGTGTTAATCTTCCTTTTCAGACTTCGGAAATTGATCACTTTCTTGTTTCATAAATTCATATACATTATTTATTATTTCCCATTTGTCAGATGTAATTATAATACTGTTGAGAGTAGGCCTAATTCTTTATAACATTTAAAAATATGCCATAACAATTCCTTTTTATGGCAAAATATTCAATAATTTATAAGGTACAAACAGCAGAATTAGAAAATATTTAAAATTAATCCATAATACCATTCAGTAGTATAAAATAATAAGTTGTATTTACAAGAAACTAATTTGCTTATGTGCGTGAAAAGTAAATTGAATGTTTTCAGTTTGGATAACGGGTACTGTACTAACTGTCATAGTTCAAGCTTCAAGATAATTCTTGATTACACTTTTAATAAAGTGTTAATAAATCTGTTATTATTAATTAGCTTCATAATAAATAAAAATATATAGTAAAATAGAAATCTATACAAAATAATTATAATTTAGTAAAATAAATTACAGGGTATTAATTCTTTAAATTCTGATTTTTTTTCGGTGATGAAAATTTCATCCAGATTTGGTGAACAAAAAATAATTTTACAAGTTTTTTTGGTTATCATCTTATTTGTTATAACCAGACCCATGTAAGTGCTCGGCCATTAGAATAATAAACAGAGAAATGAGGAAATGCATAATTAGAGGTGATGGAGGTGAAATTCATAATTTATGCATTTTTGAAAATATATGTTGGCTGCAGCCTACATTTATCCATATTATTTAGTGTGTTATGTGAGCCCAAACTAACACCAAGCCCAAAGGGAATTAAGAATGATGTCACATGATAATATGTACATAAATAGAGATATTTTAGAGAATGTTCAACAAAAGAAATTAAGGTGTTTTGGCCATTTGGTTAGTTCAAGGCTTCCAAAGTTGATTTTAAGAAGTTGAGTAAGAAAAGGGGATGCCCTAAATTCATCTGAAAGGATGAAATAAAAGAAGCAATAATATTTAGAAACCTAAAAGTGGAAAGTGGGTGTAGAAAAGTGTATACATCTGTAATACAAAATCTCACCACAAATAAGTAATTTAGGAGACCATCATCAATTGCAGAAGTGTTTATCCTATAAAAATATTGTTCTGTTAAGAAAAAGTATATATATTTATATTATTTATATGTATGAGTAAATTATAATTTTAAAAGATCAAACAGTGAGAATTATCTAAGGAAACCCATTTCTCAACTGATGAGTTTTGTTTAATTACATTAAATGTAATTAAACAGTAATTACATTAAACAGTAAAATTTTACGTTAAACTGTAAAATTAAATAGTAATTACATTACTGTTAATGTATTGTAATCAGTGGTTCAATTAACAGTGAAAAATGTATACATTCAGATATGAACTTTTACATAGTCAAGATGCCACTTATTTATTGGTGAGAGTTTTTCATTGTAATGACATCTTTGAATTTTATTTAAAATAAATTAGATTGTAGTATTTCTTTATATTTATATGTACTGATTAATTACTTTATTATTTGGTTTCAGGGATATTTAAGCTATTTACACCCATCATTGAGGCCACCCTATAAATCATATGAATATGAATCTATAGATGATTCTGGAAAAAGGTCAGATTGGGATCCATCACAGTCATATTTACAACCATTATCATCTTCATCTCCTTATCACCATGGTGTAACTACAGGTGGAGCACTTAGGGAAACTGCAATAAATAGTGTGATTGACAGTGATCACCATTATGTTTCTGACCATGGCAGGTAAGATATTTTATTAGTAGGTAATACTTTGCTGATTTATCATTATAGATAATATTAATAATTATGTTAATTTCAGAGTATTATTCTGAAAGATAAAAGTGTGATAGATTTTCCTAATGAATTGTTTAGAAATTACTTGAAAACTTACTTTACATTTCTGTTAAAATCATACACGAGAATAAGAGTAGATTATTAGATTTTTATTTCATATAAAACTGAATTTTGTCTTATATTGGTTTTATTTTATTTTAATTTTTTTGTATTAATGTTTTTATTATATAAATCAGATTAACAACTTTTTCTAATTTAATTAGTTCTTCATATTACAGTGAATTTTTAATTTGCCATGACTTAATCAATATATTAACATTTTTAGTTGTTTAAGAGTTTTATAAACTGATATGTTTTAGTAGTAAATTTGGTCCTGTCCTTTGAATTCTTTTGTTTTTAATGAATAAATGATATGGTGTCAAATTCCATGAATAAAAAAATTAAACCACATTTAAGCAGTTTAAAAAAATTAATTAAAAAGTTATTTTATATCCTTGGTGGCTTTGCCATAAAAGCTAAATGGTTGCAAATTTCTCTGAATTTTTAAAATGAATAATAGTTATTTTTCTTATTCAAATGTATATTTATAATGCAACAGTTAAATGAAAAATAACACACAATTTGATAATAGAACACTTATTTGGTGGTTGTTAGAAAAAAGTTAGTTTAAAATTAGTCTGTACTCCATTTGAGGGAAGTGCATTAGAATAATTAGTAAGGAGATTTGAGTATTAGCTGATGGGCCAGCTAGGCTATATTCACTCCATATAAGGCTAGTCATAGCAGTCTACTTTTTAATCTGTGTTCTTTTTTTTTGCATTCCTTCAATTTCAGTCTACTTTAGCAGTTCTTATGCCTTATAGTGACTGGTTTATATTAATGAATCTAAAATTTGTTAAAGCTTTACTGCAGATGTCAACAAAAATTTTATTGCTCTCCATAAAGTGCCGATTATCTTTCCTACAGTTGAAAACTACTTTTAGTTTATATCTATCTCAATTTTATTCAAATACTAAAGAAGACTAAATTAAGAAATTTGTACTGAAAAGTTTTAATTTAAATGTAATAAAACACACTGTAGTAACCCAAGCCAACAAATACATTTGGGTTTTACTTGTTAGTAAGATGCTTGCTAACATTAACAATAGTAAATGTATATAATAAATAGATAACAAGTAATCCTTGTAAATCACAATACTGAAGCACATTTCAAAGTACAAAAAATAAAATTTCTGCTTGTACTCTTCTGTGTGAGCTTCACTAGCCACCATTGTTATGTATAAATAACATAAAGAACTCTTTTATGTAGATAATGGATTGAAATCTACTTATAATTCAAATTTTATGAACTCTGGTAATAGTTTTTATTACAATAATTCTTTCTATTTTGAATGTTAATGATGAATCTGTTGTTGCTGATTTATAGTTAGTGATCAACAACAATCAGCACATGTTTACCTTATTTAAAAATAATTATTATTAAATATGGTTTATTCATATAATTTAAAATGTGGATGCCCTATGACATTTTAATTTAAAATTAAATTACCCTGTGATAATTTAATTGATATTTTAGGTATAAATAAAATAATCAGTCTTGGTTATAATGTGTAACATAAAGTAATATGAATTGTATTGCACCCATAACTAAATGCTGACAATTAATTGTCATTATCCATATGTATAAATGCATATGTTTGTTTATCATAGAATTTAATTTTTTAAATTTTGAATTTGTGTAAATTTTGAATACAGAATAAATTTTTATTTAAGTTAGGTCTTTGTCCATGCATTGGAGTTTATATAGGTGTATTGATAATTATTTTTAACTGAATAATATATGAGTGAATAACTTTTGATCTTGAACGTATGAATAATAATCACATAAATTAATAATAATAATAAAAGAATTGGTGACATTTTAAAAAAATTTTTATTAAAAAAATGAACATTTTTCATGATGCAACTTTATCTCTTAAATGTTTTTAAAAAAGAATGTCAGTTATGTTTAAATCACAAGGATAATCCATTATGTTTAATTATTTATTTAAACTTATTTTTTCTAGTAGTGATTTAAATAGCCCATACTTTTCTAGCATGCTCAGATAATTTTCATATTCATTTTGCATTAAAATCTTTTTAATTTTTTTATTATAAACAGTAAGCTTTACTTTGCGCAGTTATAGATTTAATTTAGAAGCAGCATTATTAGCGGTTTCAGTAGTACTGTAAATTGTGCAAATAATGCTAACATTATATATTATTATTACTGTAATGCTAATTAATGTAATATTGTAAATTTATGCATTATGCTCTTATGTTATTGTGGTTTGAGATATTTATATTGTATCTATTATTATTTATTAATCTGACATTAGATTTATCTAAAAAAATTTTTATTCTATTTTGGTTGTAATTTATGTAATTTTCCTATTGTTATCAGATGTTGAATTTATATTTAAAACTGTGAGATTTGTTTTAAAAATATTTTACATATTGTCTCAAAGTATTCTACATTTGCACGTGTTTACATTCTTGTTTTTTTAAATATATTCTTGTTTTCAAATTGTCAAATTATCATTGACTTCTTTAATGTTAATGATTCAATTGTCAATTTCACACAAAAACTAATTACAATATAATCATTTTTCATTTTTGTTTTGTTTAAAAGCATTTTAAATCCATGAATTTTTCATCAACTGTAGTTTTATTTGTGAATGAAGTTTCACTTTCTGTTATTTTTTTATCTTGTATATTTTCTAATTTTTATATTAAAACTCTTTTGAAGCTTAACATGTTGCTTAAAATTGTAATATTTGTTCTGTAATAGATCTTTTACATATTTCACTGTAATAATAAATATACACTGTAAAATTTATCCTATTAGTACTGAGTCTTTTCATTTTTCACTGGAGTTAAAAATTCTAAGTAGGATGTTGGAGACTTGTAAAATTGTAGTTACAAATATTTTGATAGGTCAGAATTCTTTTAACACAAAGCGCGTTGAAAAACCTTAACCTAACTCAACTTTACATTTTTAATTTCTACTGGACATTGATTAACATACAAAGATGTACTAATTATTTATTAAAAAGTAATCAGTATTCTAGTGATGCCTCTACATGTACTCACATGAGTAATAAGAATATAACATTTCCCTTCTGATGTGCTGCATTCTCTGTATTACTTTCTTTAACAGCTGACCACCACAAAAATGGATTCATTAATGCTGTCATCTTTAATAAGTTCACTGTCTTGTATTCATTGGGCATACTAGGAAACTCTTTATTGCTATTATGTAATGACCACTAGGAATATAATTTATTATGCTCTACCATACAACAATGTAGCATGCTAATGTATAATAGTGTATGGGGTTTATTGAAGAAGCCATCAGGAAACCACTTCTCACTTTCTTCAGTAAACTGGTGTGGGAGGCTTTTTATTCTATAGAATGGATATACAATTTTTGGAAATAACTGGTTCTCATTTCAGGTTGCCTAAAACCCAGTTATGGTACCCATCTTAATTAATAGATGGCTCCTACATAATTTTTAGATCTGAGTTTTACTCATTCATTGATAATAATTAAAAATAATTAATGCTATAAGGTCTGAAATTATTTCTATTATATATTAACCTACTGGTCATTGAACTTATCAATACTAATAAATTCACTTTTGTGGTGGTCAAATATTAAAGAACATATTACAGGGAGTACTGTTCTTCAGAAAGGAATATATTGTAAAAATGATTTTTTCATGAACAAATATATTTATTTCTTAACTTTATTTCCTATGAAAATCAAGTAATTAATAAAAGTTTATCTTCATATATCCATCCAGGGAAAGTATGGTCAGGAACCTTTTTTTATTAATTCAGATCTTATATGCTGTACAAGAAACTTTAATTCAGGATTAGGTTAGCAATAAATCTTTATTAACTACGCCTTAATATATATACATAGGAAACAAAATAAGCATATGTATAAATAAGTAATGGATAGTAGATGGATTTGTACTTGATCAGAATTATGCTGTTTTCTGTGTAATCGTTCCCTGAATTTTCTGATTCCCAGATATTTTTTTAAATGACTTTAAAATCACAATTTTATAGTCACTGATTTGTAATGATTAAATGAGAATATTTACTCATTGTGAATTGTACAGGTATCCCTCGTTTTACATGATCCCACTTCACATGTTTTCACTACAACAGAATTTTAGAAATAATAAATAATACATAGGAAACAAAATAAGCATATGTATAAATAAGTAAATATTAAAAATAAGTAATGGATGGTAGATGAATTTGTACTTGATCAGAATTATGCTGTTTTCTGTGTAATTGTTCCCTGAATTTTCTGATTCCCAGATATTTTTTTAAATGACTTTAAAATCACAATTTTATAGTCACTGATTTGTAATGATTAAATGAGAATATTTACTCATTGTGAATTGTACAGGTATCCCTCGTTTTACATGATCCCACTTCACATGTTTTCACTACAACAGAATTTTAGAAATAATAATAATAAGAAAAAATAAATCGAAATGAATGTTGTAAGAAGCAAAATTGCACTACTACCATGCACAACATTTAGATATTAAAGGATCCTAACAACAAAGAACATCTTGTAAAAGAACTCTGGAAACACCTTGAACACAGAAGAACCATTAAAACATTGATGATGCAATGAACAGAAGTTTTACAACATTTTAAGAAAAGGAATTTAAAGAAAAATTTGTTCTAATCAAATGATTTTATTCCTGAAAACAAACTTTTAGATTTAAGGCATTGATATCTCTCTTGAATTTAAAGACGTAGATAAAAAACAGAATGAGATGCTTTAATCCTTCACAACGGAAATTAGTAATTAACATCTCAAGATGGAATTTAGAGGAAGGTTATTCTTCTTTACTTTAGAAAAGGGTTTAGAGGAAGGATGAACTCTTTTGTTGACACTTCCAAAAATCTTTCAGTAAAAACTAACCAGATTTTTTTCAGTTTATTGGCTATAGAATTAAAATAATCAAAGAGAATAACGTTTAGAGTACTAAAGAAGTAAGACAGATATAGAGCAAAGAACTCAGATATGAGTTAAAAAAACTTTTTAAAAGAAAAATACAGAATCCTACCTTAATACAGACTGCTTTTCCAAAACCTTTGAGTAATCAGTCTATTAACTCATGGCTCTCAATGATTCGAGAATAGAGACTGAGGCTAGATTAATTTTACATCTAGAAAAAGATTTCAGAACAAATTTATTAAGTGAGGAGAACAATACAAACTTAACTTGTTTTATATTTGAATTTTAAATCACATTCTTATTGTAATCAGTTAAAATATATTCACTTTTCATGACAGAGCTTTAAACAACTTTTTTATAAAATCAGATACGTAATACGAGGGACACCTGTATTCAATGTTAATTGTGATATTGTGTGTACTTGTACAGTAGATAATAGTTACAACTGCTGTCTTTGTTGTAATTTATAGCACCTCATATTTTTTTGCCAGAATTTTCAAATAACCTTTTATTTCAAAATACTGAAGCACAAAACTGTATCACAGGTTTACATATGAATAATTACAGATTGTATAGACATTAATGAATTAAATGCTAAAAATTACTTACTTTAAGTGAAAACCTAATTTTTTTAATGTTTTGGCAATCATTATTTTTTGCAACAGTCTTTTAATGTGTTTGTGAAAAATTCATGTATTTAAGCTTTTAATAAACTTTAAGAAGTTTAGTGATAGGACCTAACCGATAAAATTTTAAACTCCGTGATATTCCTTTTCATGTTATATTTTAATGCAGAAGATGTGCTGCAAACATGAGCTACACATTGTAAAGTAATGTTGCATCAAATTGTTACTGCAACACTACACTTGGCTTAATTGTCTTTTTTAATGACAATTAGTTTTTCTTTTATTAAATTAATAAAATTAGAGTAAACTAATAAGACTATACATTACAATTTTACTCTAAGTACTGAAGTGATAATTTTCTCTATAATGTAAATTACATTAATATCAGGTCCGAGATGAGACGCTACAGTGATGGTCTGGATGTGAGAAGGCGGCATGACAGTCAAAAGATATGTAAGCCACATTCTTGGCAACCATCTCCATATGGAAGTGATGAAGACAACGACCAATTGAGTAGAGAAGAAAAAAAAGCAAAAATCAAAGCTGAAATTGCTCGTCGACGACAACAAATAGAGGAAAACGCACGACTACATGAAGAATTGTTACGATTGGCAAGACTGAGGGAAAGCGCTGAATTAGGTTTCACACCGCTTCCTGGCGGTAGTCATTCCAATGGTGGAGGGGGTTATGCTATTTCTAGCGTTCTGAAATCTATAGACGATTTATTTCTTTCAGGAAGAGTTAGGGAAGATTATAACTATGATGGTGGTAGGAATAGGCTTTCAAGAATAACTCCTGAGGACAGATCGATGGAGAGAATAGCGTCTACTTTTCGTACTGATGATTATACGAGTGGTGTATATGAACGATTGACCGATTTCTCCCCTTTGACTGACTATAGCACACCTCACGCAATGCCTCTGCTCCCTGACATGCCTACTAGATCCCGTAAACTTTTAGAAGATTTGGGTAGTTCCCCAATTACTGAATCTGTTCTCACACTTCCTCAGAAAGGTAAGAGAGTTGTTAAAGGATATTTGTAGTTATTAAATTATAATTGTTGTTATCGTTTGGTAATTTGTATAAAAGCAAATGTACATTTTGTAAACACGCTTGGTTTTTTAAAATATTATCAAAGCGCAAATAGCCTAGTTTTTATTTACTCCTAGTGTGCCGCTTTTTGTAATTGCATATCCATTAAAATTTAAAAAAATTGAAAGCAAAATTATTGAATAGTTACACGTGTAGAAAAAAATACTTACAATAATATGTTTTTATAAACTACATATGTATATATATGTATAATTACATATATGCATGTATATACCATAATTATAGCAAATATTTACACAAAAACCTTATTACAATGCCGGTAATAAACAAGCAAAATCGACACATCTTTTTGCAATTTATTTAAAATTTTACATTAAATTTAATCATTATTTTATTTTGTGTTTGTTATTTTACCAATAAAAAAAATTATATTAATATTTACTTAATATTAATTATATTTATATCAGTATTTGTTAAGTAAATACTGATATTTGTGAAAAGATGCACCATTATAGTATAATGTTGAGAGAGAGTAAGTAAAAACCTGTACAATCTGTTAAAAAGTCTTTTTTCCAATACAATAAGAAAGAATAGATTTATTAAAACACCTATTTTTGCAAAACTATTTGTAAATACTGTGTTATAGAATATCACAAATTGATTACCATTATATAATTATCCCATTGTTTCTTATTATATTACTGATTGCATTAATTTCAAAAAATTCATAACAGCATAGTACTACCACATGTACTATGGTTTGAAAATTTCATTATGTTGAAAGTGTGATCACCATTATTAAAATAAAAAACAACTGACAACATGTAACACAAAATTCTTATTTAACAAAAAAATAACAGCTTTACTCTTTGTGTTGGCATCTTTTAAAGAAAGATTGGGAGAATTTCATTTTTGTCTATAAAATTACGAACAGAAAATCCTCAAAAATCAGTTACATGAAAATAAAAATTTAGAACTAGATGTGCATTTTAATTATTAAATAGTCACTGTCATTAGTTTCAGGGAAAATATTATAGGTAAATATAAATATAGAACCAATACTCAAAAGAAATACTGACGACCGAAATAAATAAATAAATGAATGCTTATGAAACTCTACAAAAAGAGTATTTCTATCTTTGTTTATAAAATAACAAATATAAAAATAACTGTTGCTTAAAAATTGTAGTATCATTTTAGACAGTTTAAGTCAAAAGTGGAAAATTAATACCGCTTTATTTGTTTTATTTTTTTTATAAACACAAATAGAAACATCCTTTTTGTTGTGTTTTATAAATATCGATTATTTATTTTATATTTGTAATGTTTTATTTATTTTTTGTGAATTTTATTTTCATTTTTTATTTAAGTTTTATTTTTTTCATTTATGACTGTTTTACAGTTGAAATGCACATTAATTTTTAGATTTTTATAGGTTTTTGAATGTTCTGTTTTTTATGATTTTACTTATTATTCAGTGCACCTCTTTGATTGTATTCTATTAAAAGTTTAATCTTCAAGAATATTTTTATAATAAAGTAAATATTTATTGAAAACAGTAAAATAAAGTAGAATAACAAACACTGTGGTGGATTGAAAAAACTTGCTATAATATCCACTTCCATTTTTATTTCATATATTGACCAATCTCAAAAAATATTTAAAAAAAATAAAAACTGCTATTTTTATGCTTATTAGAAATATATATGTTAATGTTTGTTATTATTCACTAAAAATATATATGTGTTAATATTTGTTATTGTTCACAGTGGTATAAAAATAATACAGGAGAATTTTTTTAAATTATTTTAATTATAGAAAAATTGTTTATGTGTTCATTGTTTTAACAAAATAATGTTAATGTTTTTTAAAATCCCTTCACTGTCTAAATTATATGTCGATCAGATATATTTTATCAAATAAAATGTTAATATTTTACAGCTCGGAAGTATTCATTTATGTCATTTTACTTTACAAATAAATTTTTTTCTTAATAATTGTTTTACATGATTTTGCATGTTCATTGAGTATAATGTATGCATTAATAATATTTTTTATTATACTGTAATATTTATTTGCAAATATTACATAATATTATATTAATATTTATGTTAATATTTTCATGTATCATATGTAAAATTGTAAATATATACTTTTTTATTGTTAATTAGTTATAGTACATCGCATTATATACTCGTATGAATAGTATACTTGTAAAGACTATTATTATTCGCATTAATAATTTTTATTCAATTGTCGGCCTTTTTAGTACGATCAATTTGATTTTAATAATTACTATATTACTAACAGGATCGTGCTGATTTGTTAAATTTATTAAAAATATTTTTTTAAATAATAAAATTACTTTTAATCGTTTACAAATGATTATCAGAATTATATCAGTTGAATTATCAAAGAAAATTATAAATATATGTATAAAAAAAATCTTATTTACTCTTGCTAGTATTGAAGAAAAGTCAACTATTGTTGCTAACTTTTAGACTATGACAAGTGATATGTACTTTGAATTAATTAATAAAAGGTTTATGCTTTTTACTTATTTCAAACGAGTATTTATAAAAAAAGTCATTGTTTTTCAATACAGTTGAGTGAATAATATTTAAACATTAGTATTATTATGAAAAAAAAGCATTTGATATCTGGGTAAGAAGTTGAAAAAACTTTTCAATCTGTTTGTATTAATATTTAGTTTAATTTCCTTTTTATTAATTTAATTAGAATTATTATTTAAATTAACTGAATTACGTAATTTATTTTTATTATTAGAATTAAAATGAATACATATTATTTGTGTCGCCAAAAAATATAACAATTGCAAGTGCTTTGACATCAGTGAAAGATGTCCATTAAATATAAATTTGATTCAAATGACATTAATACACAGAAATCTTATTACATTTTGTGAATGTAGAACCGATTAGAAAAAATTCTAATTTTATATGTATAAATCATATATACTACCTAGCATGTACAGATAAGACATAATCTATGTTATCTATCCATTGTAACTCCACATTACTAAATCTAATTATTATTATTAATGAAAGATGGAATAACAGTTGAATAAACACACAAATTTTAAATCAATATATGAAATCTATAACAGTGTTAAAAAACACATGAAAAAATTTTAAAAATTTGCAGAAATAAATATTATAACCGAGATAATTTCAAAACTGCATAGCTGGCAAGTTTCTATTTCTTCTTTATAAGTCTTTTTTTTAAATAAACTACCATTGTAGATTGTAGTGTAACATTTGAAAAATATATAATTATTTATTTTTTGTCCAATAACTTTCTAAGAAACAGAGAATGGGTTGCACTAGGAAGTGTTGGATGGAAAATGTATAGTAGTCAAAAAACAATACATTAATTGAATGCATTAGGACTGAGTGTATAATAATAAATTAACTTTAAATTTCTTGAAAGTATAAAAACATTGGTATTACAGTATTATGATATTTATTTATCCATACTAATGCTCTATATATGAAAAAATATTTTAGTTTAATAAGAAACAATAAATAAACAACTAATGTTGTGATTTTTAAGAAATTCAGAAGGCTCAGATATCAGAAAATAATTCTGTAGTTTCTTCTCATATCATCCACTGTTGCCTTTAATTGTAGTAAATAATGTGAAAATTATATTTTTAAATGCTCTGAGCTGTATTTCTTTTCTGATTCCCCGCAAGTTCAGGTTTATGATTTCTACTACAGTTGGTACATGACAAACATTTGATGTTTTGATGTATTCCACACAAGAAATATTTATTACAGTTTCCCATTTCTTTGTTCATTCCCAGGTGCTACATCATGTGATAACATTTATGCAAAACCAATTCAAATTTATTCATTCATGTTGATTTAATTTTGGACTAATCGAACTCCATTTAAAGTTCCTATAAAGAATAAACACAGCAACAAAATTAATATTGCATAGTATTTTTTTAAACTTTTTCCAAATATTCTCACAGCAGTATTTATAAACGAATGAGCTTTTGTCAAATACTGAAGCTCATTTTTAAATATTATTTACTTTATTTAAATTACTTTATAATAAGTGTGTAGTCTGTCCTGTAAAGCGGTTTACTTACATCTTTAACTAGCTTTTACACACATCTACACAGACTAGAAAAGATGTACTGTATCACCTTTTTTTTTTTTGTTACATAAAAACAAAGTGACACCCTTTAGTACAAGAAGGAGAAATTCTTCAAATTTCAAGAAAGAACTTTATCCAGGAATGATTGCACACCATTTGTGATACACAGTTATGAATGCAGATTTTCTCATTTTAAAACACACTGTAGGCATTCTAACATTTGTCTAATGTCGGACAATTTATACTTATGTCATATTTAATGGCTATGGTAATAGCTCACTTAAAACAAACACTTTTCTGTATGAATGTGCATATAAACAAAAAACACAAAATTTATGTGTAATAAATTTAAAAGATATAATTTAATTTTCATGGCGGCTAAAACTATTTCATCACAGTTGGATTAATGAATTTAAAAAATAATATTCAAGTATTGTTATGCATTTGCCATATAAAAAAAATTATTTACTTGTAAAGATGCAATTGTAACATATCAAACTTAATGTGTTGCACCATTTATTTTACAAATAAATTCAAGTTTTCATTTTGCATTAATTTTTTGATCTGTTAGATTTGGGATTTATTATTAAGTTTATGATAACATTACCAATTCATTTGAAAAAGGGAAGCACAACATTACACATTACAAGCAACATACATCACAAGTACTTGGAATAAAAAAATAATAATTATTAAATTTTTATTTAAAATGTCCATAGAATAATGTTAAAAAAATACCTTTAACTTGCCAAAACTTTATATCTTTTGTTCATTATATATATATTTATATAAACAAATATGTTTTATGTAGGTCAATCCTAAGATGTTTTCTTTATAAAATCAATGCTCTGTTAAAGTTTATCAGTTTTAAGTTTTCAAATATAGATATAAAACCTATGTAATGATGTTAAAAGTATGTAAATCTACGCTCTTTCTGCTATATTTGTTAAATGGTAATGTCTTCCAAAAAAAGTCTATATTTCAAAGCTTTTTTTTTAAATGACTGATGTAAAAACATAGTTTCCTGATTGCAGTTTAACAAATCAAATATCTTTTTAAGTGCCTAATGCAATTTTGAATTTTATAGATTATAATTATAATAACAGTACTAATTATAAGAGAAATAATTTTACTGTTGTAATAAAGAATTAATTTCAGAATTTAAATTTATAAGCGAATAGACCTTATGTATGTGAATGTGTAATTTACTGGCTATAAATCTAGTTTAATCCTCACCAATGCTACAATCAGTTGTTGTATGTACCAAACATATCATTAGTGAGGTAAAAAAGTAAGAGCTATTGGGTAGCAGATACCCAGTATAGGTATTCCCATATTGAATGGGATTGAACGGAAATGTTCAATCCTAAATGGAATGGGATAATTTAACGGGACTCCTTTCCTGTTCATAAACATACTCTCAGCCAAGTAAAAATTAATATGTTACATTAGCTGGAGAAAATGTAAAAAAAAACCGCAATAAAAACTAATCAGTGGTATATTCAAAGGGATTGATTATTTATTATTATTTATGATTGTAGAAATTAATATTTATCTATTTAATAGCGTTTAGTCTTCTGCAAATACACAACGGTGAGGATTTTCTATCTAAACAATTAAAAATTCTGAAAATGTTATACACATTGCTTTTTTTTCCTTTGATCTTAGTACCTTACTAGAGATCACTAAAGTGTTAATCAGATGTAATTCCTACCTTCCTCAGCCATCCTCTTTAACTTAGGATTTTAATTCTATTAATGTTTAAATTGTATTCAAGTAGTATTTAAATTTTTAAAGTTGATAGTTCTAAGGTTCGAGTCCTTGAAAATGCAATTGCTTTTATGTGGATTTGAATGCTAGACTGTGAATACTGATGTTCTTTTTATTTGGTGGCTGGATTTAAATTAATCACATGTCTCAGGAATGGTCAACCTGACTCTGTTCCAGACTACATGTTTACTGGTACATTAACACTTACATTGCACTACATCTGCAGTTATGGCAGGCCTGGCAAGCCAGTAGCACTAATTGCATTTGCCTATACACACACATCCAGACCTGGCAGTATTGGGAAAACTGGTTGAAGAAATATATAAATATAATATTTAGATTATATTAATTATGACTTGTGTATAGCAGAATTTATTGAATATTTCATAGAAAAGACATTTCATGTTATGGCTCTGTAAATCATAAATATTTATTCTATTCTATTACAAACATGAAAATCAGCATGATGAAATGTGGTAAATACAGAAAGAAGGTTTTAACTCACTTTTTAGGTGGGTAGAGGTGTGCTTCTAAAAAATTTAGTGTGTAGCCCTTTCATCAGTGATGTTAAAGATGACCTCTAACAAAGAGTTTTAAATCCTTCTTCAGAGCAAGCTCTGAAATAATATTTCAATGTTTTTAAATAGTGCGTTTTTATTTTTTAAAGCTGTGTCAAAGTTATAACAGATATATTGTAGCTATATATTGGAGTTATGAAATAATTAGGAAAAGAATGGTTTAAGAATAATAAGATATCAGATTGGAGAAGGAATAATTAAATCATTTGTACTCTGTAACGTATAAAATAGTTTGAATGATTTATAGTGATGATGTTCATTAAGAATTTATTTAAATATTGCTGTTTACTACTACAGAAATATATATTACAAAACATATCAGTACATTATCACGTAGATAAACACACAAAAACACTTCCTGTAACTTTTAGGTAACATGGTTGAAGTGCTCAGGGGTTCTAGCACCCATATCTTAAGCATCATAGCTGAAGCAGGCAATTTATGTCCTTTACTAATAATAAAACAAAGCTCTATTTATTATTCATTTAATACAACAAAGAATGTTATTTGCCATGTCAACAACTAATAATTCCACTGTTTTTTCATGTTGAAATTTTGACCTCAGCTCACTTTAACAATTAAAACTAATAAATATATCATGTGGTTTGTATCCAATTTGAAAGAATAACATTATGGGCAAGCCCACACCTCTTGTCTAGTAGCATAGAATTAAAAAAAAAATATATATATATATATATATATATATATATATATATATATATATATGGTTTAATTCTAAAAAAAAAGATTTACAGAATACCATTAAATCCCTAGTCCATTATATTTTGTATGACTGTACAAATATAATCTAGTAATAATAAATAAAAATGTAATCAAAGATAAAAAAAAGAAAATGTAATAAAAAAATACAATAAATTAATTTGTTACCTATAATAAAACAAAAATAATGTTATTAAATTTGTGCTCCAGTTACAACTTGTGCTGTTCAACTGCATACACTTTGACTGTGACATAAACATCCTTAGTAAATAGCTATATATCACACATAATTGATTCTTAGAACAATCAGTTAAAATAACTTGACAGTCTGTTGTACAACCATCTCCTCTTAACATAGTTTTCTCTTAATTTTCTTGTAACTCCAACAGATACATCACAGTAACATTATACTAACTGTGTAATGTTGCACCATCAATGTATTCAATAGCAAAAACAACAGCATGAAATTGGGCCTCTGAATACTAGCAAATAAATTCTAATGTAAGCAAGTCGTATTAACTGCAATTTATATACTGTGAATAGTTCAAGAAATGGAGATAACTAATAAAATATATTAGAGGCAGGGATTCCCATTATGCATGTATGTGAATTTTATTATTCTGTGTGCTTCTGTTATGATGTGCAATTACAAGAATTTGTTTTAATTTTATTAATATAAACATTTTTTTTTCACTGATTATATCTGTTTTTACATCCGCATGCTTTGATACTTTTTTTAGAAAAGATTAAAATATTTATTCAGCTATTCAGCATTTTTCATACCAATTTTAAAATAACAATTAAATTATCAGTAAGTTTAAATAGAAATTGAACTTTAGCGAATACAACTCAACTTACTTACTATAAACATAATTATGTAAATGCAACAAAACCAATACCACTTTTTTTTTTAAATATATTCAATACTTTAATTTAAAATTTACAATTTTTAATAATTATTCAGATTTTTGTCCTAAATTCTTTTTAAATATACATCTACTTCAAATTGTAATATCTACTTTAGTAACATTTTATTTAATACGATATGATATTTTATTTTATTTGATATTTATATAGTATCAAACTTTACTCTTTTTTCTACCCTTGATTCTTGCAATTGTTTCACTGAAGAAATAAATGTAACAAAATAAATTAAATCCAGTTAATAACTAAGATAAAGTAAATAATTTAATTCAATTTATATTTTTTATGTCTGAATTAATTTACTTTCAGCATAATAAATGATCTATCCCAAGAGTTACCCGTAATCATTAGGTAAAGATTATTTAGTCATTTTTTATTTATTTGAGATTTACATTGAAGTTGTAGACTGTTTGCATCTCAATTTTACGATTTACTGAGGTTTTACTGGTTGGTAAGGAGTTAAAAGTAAATCCCTCCTTTCTCTTCACAAGGTTAATGCTTTTTACTACTGAAGTCTGTTTTTTTTTTTTTTTTTTTTTATAAATATCCTAAAGGATTCATTTAGTGTTCAGCATTCATACAATTGGTAAACAAATTGAATTTCTTAACACCACATGTATTTCCTCATTCTGCTTTACAAGAACAATAAAAAATTATAGTTGACACCATTTTAGAATATAAATATCACAATATGTCGGTTAATAATCAGTAGATGTCAACTGCCAGCCAATTAACACTTGCCAATTACACCAATTATACTTTGCCAATTTTATAATTAGTATATATGTATATTTATTATACCAATTATATATCATAATTTTCCAATTATATTTTGTAAAAATTATAGTTGTAACATGACAGTGCGTATGAAATATGAATATGTACATCCTGTCTATAGTAAATCAGCAAACACACTATATTTTTTCTATATTTTATTTCATGTTATTTTCATTGTTACAAATAGATCAAACATAAGATGTATGATCGTGACATTCTGTATATTATAGTGTGATTACTAGTTGTATTAAAACAGACTACTTAATTTGTTGCTTTTAAGTATTTTTCATATGAACATTTAGAAAAGTCATTAAAGATGTTATGGAATACTCACAATTCAATTTTTTTATTAAAAAAAAATATTTTATTAATTAAGAATAGAATAAATATTTTCTTTTGTGTGAATAGGTAGGTCTACATTTTAATTTGTAATCATAAATTTGATTATATTCTAATGATGTACACATGACTCAAATTTCATTATTACAAACAAAGATAATGATATTACTTTCTGCTGTTTGTCCTAAGGTATGAGAATAGGTAACTGATTTAAATGTCAGAATCATTTTAAAAACTTCAGCTATAAATAATGTCTTTAAAATATTAATCTATTTTGATAATATTTATGTCAATAGGGACAGTTTTTTGAACATCACGCCATTATTAATAATTATGATCTCGAAATGGGAAATCCCTGCTCTCTGTTGAAATTCCACCTATTAACATGTATAACAAGAAGTAAAGGAATTACAGCAAATTTCAAATATTCTAGAAAAGTCCGTTAGGTAAAAATAAATGTTTATGCATTTATATAATAATATTGCCTGGTCTTCTTGCTCTTGTTTAATTTTTGCTAAAGAAACCTTAGTTTTAGTTGTAGTTGTAGTCTTTAAAAGCTTCTTCAAATAATTACATTGACTAATTTTTAGTGCCTGAATAAATTTTATCTTTGTTATTTGTTTGTCTGTTAGTTGGTATGTTTAAATTTTGTTTTAATTATTTTAGTATTTAATGTAATGGATTATTGTTATAAAAAAAATTTTAAACATTGATATTTATAAATATAGAAACAAAAAAAGAGATTTATTTCTTTTAAAATTTACAGTTTATTTAATTTTATAAGTTTATTTCTTTAGAGTTACACTCCTAGTTTGAACACTAGGATCTATTTATACTTAATACACCCAAACTAAAGTGCTCACAAAACATCAAAGAGTAGAGACAGTCTTAATATTTGATTTTACAAAAATATATTGTATTTATTATAGTACAAATAATTGGCTAAAGAAACTGTATTATACACAATTAATTGCTTTTATTTTATAATATTTTAAGTTAATTTTACAAAATATTTCAATAATGCAAAAAATTCTTTCACATTAGTATCACGCAATAAAAAAAAAAGAAGGACACAAATTTGAGTTGTATTTAAAATTCTTTTAATGTATCAGCTGAATGACAGCCTGAAAAAAATTAATTACAACCAGTGTACAATGATTTAGTTTTATATATTTTTTTTGTACGTACTTCTATTTTTTTTCCTTTCTTGTTATTGCTATTATTGTTATAAACTATCAAATGTTTGTAATATTATTGTTATCAGGTGTGATAGTTTTTCTCCACCTTTAATAATTTTGTTTCTATATAGAGAATTGTTTCAGATATGTAAATATTAAAAGTACACTTAGAAAGTTGTTTTATTAAGAAAATCTCATTTTATTAATACTTAAGATATTTCTAAGATGAGTTTTTTTAATAACATATGTTGCTTTGTTTGATACAGTAAACTCCCATCTAACCCAACCTGCTGTTATATGGCACTCAGTTTTATCCTGTATTGTTATACATGGCTGGTTAACTGTTTTACATGCTAGATTCAAAGGATGTGTTTGTCCCTAGGTGATGCCTAACTATGTAAAATTGTCTCTTCATCTACATTTTATGTTTACATCATACCAATGAAAAAGATTAAATGACTTGACAGCTAAAAAACAAATATAAGATTAATGAATTCAATTCTAAGAAACGTTTTGCCTTTTGTACTGAGAAAAAACTACCTTTCAAGGTGCTCCTAACAATAAGAGTCATACATAATAAAAAAGTAACAACCATATAAAAAATTATTAATGTTAGTGAATGTTGACATTAAGGTGCAAGTAAATCAAGATGTTAGTGGAAAGACTAAAGCAGGTTATTGAACAGTTTAAGAAAATTTAGAAAGAATGTGTCATAGTAAAAGGGTTTATATTTTTGAGATTTTATTAGCTTATTTAAACAATAAACAAAACAAAGCTTTGCTACAAATTTTATATTCCTATATGCTGTCATCACACATCTATGAATCTCAATTATATAGGATATTTTGGTTTATAAATTTGCATAATAAGAGGAATAGGAGTTCAGTCTTTACCCTGTAGCCACTTCAACCGATGTTGGTTTTTGTGAGCAGCTTCTGAATAGAATAAAAAATTCTAAAACAAAGGCACAAGCAGTCAAGCACGCAACTGTTCCATTTAGGAAGGGTTTGCACCAAGGCTAGATATTCTCAATTTGACACTGTAGGTAAAGCCTACATGTAGTTTACCTAGTTTTCAGAGTACATCTGCAACAAACAAGTAATGAGGAATATGGTAAGGAAAAAATGGGGAAGAGGCAATTGAAACTAGGGTAAATTACTGTTTTTCATCTTGCATACAATGAATGCCTTTACATCTAAATTGTATTAGTCAATTTAACATAGTTTCAAAATAATATTTTTTTAACTTTCCCCAACAAAGTGGGAAAAGAATATTTATTAATGTTATTTAATTTTTATAATATATATGTATTTTCCATTAATATTTGTATATACCAATATCCAGCTTCACTTCTGTATTAGAGATTTTTTTGGCAATCTGATATTTTGGTCCTGTATCAGATTTTTGGAAATCGTTTCACCTCAAAAATTAAATTTAAATGATTACCAAGTGATCTTCCAAACCCATATAATTAATTAATTACTTGGAATTAATAAAAAATATAATAATAATTACAGTTATCACAAACAGCTACTACAAGGGAACAGAAAACTAATAGACATTATTTTTTACTATTTTAGCATCAGATAAAAAATGTTATTAACACTTATGATTACATATAAAATTGTGTTGTGCTGTAAAATTAATTATAATTAATGTTATAAAAAAGAATATATGTGTGTGCATGTGTGTGAGTCTGTGTGTGTGTGTGTGTGTGGGTGTTACTATTATTATTCATATTATTTTATAATATTATTCTTTACTGTTGTTATTATTACACTTACTAATAATCTTATGGCTCAACATAGAATCTATTATATTATATCTGTTTCAAGTAATTGTAATTTAATAAGATTATTTAACATTTCAGTTACTGAATAACGATTGTAAATGACATCATCTGTTGTGGAAATTTTTCGAAAAGGAGGGTGTGATAAAATTATGGCGTTAGTGGTGATTTATAATTATTATTATTATTATTATATACATGTATTTTTAGAAATTTTCACTGCCTGGATTGCAATTTGTCATTATATCGTAAAAATGTATGTATTTTAAACTAAGTAGCACAAGTTTTGTTTGACTGTTAATATGTTTTAATCATTTATCATTTAATAATACTGAACAAGGTAATATCACTTAAATGATTAAATGAAAATAACACTCCTAGTAAGGAATGATGTTTACTGTTTATACAGATCATAAGAATTCAAAAATGATCTCACAGGCTTCTGTCTCCTGAAAACATAGATGAAGCATTAATGTCAATGATCATTGTATATTTGAAACTGTAGTTTGGTCTGCCAAGTACTAGAACAAAACAAAAGTCTCTAAATTTAACAGAACAAAAGTCAGCAGTAATCAAATAATATAATTGTTAACTGTTGCAGCAACTCCTCAGAAAAAACTGGTTTGTTTTTCATGGCTAAGTTAATGAGAATTTCTTTTTAAATTTTATGTTTTTAAAACCGTTTGCCTTCTAAAGATTTTTTTAGAAAGATTTTGTATATTTAAACAAATTTTTTAAACCTTTTAAAATTGTTATTTAATGTATTAATTCATGTAAAAAGATTCTGTAGTGATTTAGAATATAATAGTTAACCAGTTCATCAGTCTTTTGATAAACTAGAACGGAAAATACTTTATTTATATCAGAACCAAAATATTTGAAAATTTCTAACATTAATAAACTGAACATTGCTTTATTACTTTGTGTCATGGAAAACACCCCAGTTGTATTTTAACAACTATATTAATGATTTAATAGCGAAAGTTCTGTAATTTTTATTGAGTTATATTTTTATAAATTTCCTGTAAAACATATTTGAACCTACTGTATGAAAATCACACTCAACATAGTCACTGGTATTATTTAAGATTATTTATGTTGTATTGGAGCTGTTTAATGATTTGGCAGTGTGAGTGTTAGTGCATGAATATAATTAAAGAATTTAAGGATTATTTAGATGACTTTGTATCTTTTGTAAAAGTAATTAATCTCTTTACAATATAACTTCAGAACTCTATTTTAACCTAATTAAATAATTACATAAAACATATTATTCTACTAATCCATGCATTTATAAACCATATTTAAAAAATCAAACTTATGTGTATCCATTTATCTTTGACATACTGTACTGCTTGTTCATTGATTATGTATGATTAATGATATAGAAAAATTATGCAGAAAACCTGCCCATTACAGAATTTCAAGAAGGAAGCCTAAAGGTTTTTCATATTACAGAGTATGTCAAAAAATAATTTAGTATGCGTGCAACTTTCATGATTTTAATATAACAATTTCATCATACTCATGGTGAGCCAAATAGCCGGTGTCAAATTAAGTTTAATAATCACTTGAAAATTACAAAACCAGCCTGCTTACTTAGTCATCCAATAGATTATTTTTCAATAAAGTATATTGTGCCTAAAACAGATTGTATATCGAGTATATATCTAAATATAATTATGTTTTAAGGGAATATGAAGAGGCATGGAGAAAAGTTAGACAAGAATGTTTCAGAATAATTTGAAACAGTAAAGTAATTTGATCATAACTAAAATGTCAAGAATATCTTCATCATACTTTTTTCATAACTCTTGTCTGTAATCACATTGTTTTGGTTTTGAATTTAAATATTCTGATGAATAAAATTTGACTGACGAAGAAAAGCTTACCTCCATGTTAAAAACATATTGATTTCAGTTGTATTTTTGATTTCACACATTATTGGTAAATGTATTAGCAATCAGAAATAAATTTCTTACACCAAATAACTTTAGAATTAAATTTTTCAAATTATATATGTTCAAAATAACATTCCTTTTTTATATTTTATCAGAAAAAGAGTTTTTCAAGATTAAGATTCAAGTTTACTTTTATGTTAAAGTATTTACTAGTATTGAGATGAGTAGGTCATTTTGTAGAGTATGAATCATTTTCATAGTAATGAATTGCATTAATAAATAAAATTGAATGATTTATAACAAAAAAAAATAAAGGTAAAGATAAACTTTTAGGGTACCAGTTAAATCAGTTCTACTCATACATTATAACTCATAACTTGGCAGCTAGGTTCAGCATAAATTTAAACTAACAACCTGTTTTGTTGTAAAATATGTTAAGGTAGGTCTTTCTTTACTTCTGTATTTAGGTTTTTGGAAAAGTGAATAAAAAGTGAGAAGAAAGAATGAGTTTATCAAATGATTTAAAAATTATAACTACGTAATATAAAATATTGTTATTTACATAGAACCTTATTTTAATCCTCTTTTCAAGCCTGTAAAAAATCAAATTTTTTAAATACTTGGGATATTTTTTTGTAAAGGAAATACACTTCATTAAGAGATTGATAAGTTCCACATTACTAGAATCATTAGAAAAATTAGAGCTTGAATGTAGCATTTGAAAATCAAAATAATGATGGAATTGAATATTGGAAATAGATTTATTAGAAAAGTATAAATTAAATAGTTAACCAGCTAATTGTAGTGTATTTTTAACTTTGGATTAACATAAACTTGGTTGCCAGGTTGTAATTTGCATACTGTAACTGAGTAAAGGTAATGCAAAGCTTAAATAAAGTATTTTAGCGAATCGTATTGTTTAGTGAACCCATATATTTTTTTTATTTCACCTACATGTTTATTACATCATTACTGGTTCAAAAATTTCATCACATCATGATTATTTGCCTTGACAAAGATCTTTTACACCAAGTCAGTCTTCATTCTCTTTCATTTCCAGCTAAACTTTTGATTTTTTGATATCTTCCATTTTTTATTGAAATTCTATATAATTTTTACTCTTTTCCAGCTTCTCATATTTTCACTATAGTAATTCTTTTAATACTATTTTAATCAACTCTTCTCTTCTTACAAGATTCCGAGTCAGTTATCTTTCCTATTCTGAATTGGTATGATTAAACTTCTACTTTCATTATTTCCCTCATTACACCTTCTAAAACTTACTGATTCACTTTTGTTATAAGTATTAATATGTTAAGAATAAATCTACTGGGTGATTGTACTGGGAAGCCAGAAAACGAATGAATCAAATGTCTCTGCATTAAATAAATAATAATAATTGTTTCATTTAAAAACAATCATTAGGAAATAAATAATATTTGTTTTAAAATTGTATCAAATATTCATTAAAAAATAATTGTTTAATTTTATTTAATAAAAAGATTAGTTAAAATTAGTTAAGATTTATTTAGTTAAAATATTAACTGTGATATGATAATGGATAAAGAATATGAAATCAAATCCTTTTTTGTTATATAATAATAATATTATTTACTGCAAGATAAAAAATCACTGACCAAGTTGGAGTCAAGCAGAAAAGAAGGAAATAAATGATTCATTAGAGCAGAAAAATAAAAATTATTACTTCAGAAGTGATTAGGAATAAGTTGAATTACAGAACCTACTTTTGAGGACCACTGATATTTCATTATTGTTTTTCCGGTTTTTGTTAAATCCCAGTAAATTTACTTCTTTTAATGAAAAACTGAAAGATTTTCTAATAATTGAATTGTCAAAGTGCTTCCATTCAATTCGGATTCTGTTGTGGGTAGGTTATGACATAAGACTATATATAGGCTGCAAAGTGAGGCAGTTATTTTTTTAATTTTTGTCTTATATACAGATTTGTAAAGTTAAAAAATCATGTTATTATTGAATGCAATTTTTATATCATAGCTACTATTGTACTTGATTTACAATCCATCTTTTCGTTGTATGATGGTAAATGTAATTTTATATTGTGCAATAATTTAAATAAATTAATTGTTGTCAAGGGTTGTGCTGTTTCATCTATAATTATATGTTTAATTTTTAAAAATAATAATTAAACTGAATTGTATTGTAATAGCTGTAGTATTTAAAATGCTACTGTTATAAACTAATACAGTAATTGATTTCCTTTTATAGATATGTAAAAGAATATTAAATTGTTATATAGCCTATTCTAAGTTGTGGAAAACATTATACAGAATAATTGTTGTATCCTAGTAGATTAATTGTTGATAAAAGATAATTTAAAATTTTGTAAATATAATTGGTTCTCTGAATAAATATTTAAGAAAAAAATATTGCTTGTATTATATATATATATATATATATATATATATATATAATTATTTATCTGTTAGGTGTTTTTTTAACCTCTCTTTTTATTCTGGATTTTTTTTATCATTAATTTTTTCAGTGAATTTTTATGTAAATAAATCATAATTTCCTTTATTAGATCATTTTTATTTAAATTTGAAGCATTATTTATGTTTCCTTAGAGTCTGGTTCCTGATATGTATGAGCTGCTTTGTTATTTTACCTGCATTCTATTATAAAGACCAATTCTACCACAGCAATTCAATCCTATCTGATTATCCTGTTATTTTTTACATAATGTTGTAATTAAAATATCAGTTAAATTAATTTAACTATTTTTTAATTTATTTTACACATGTTAAACCAGTTACAAAAAGTGAGGTGTATTAATGAATTAAAAACAAAAAATTATGATTTAAACAAAAGTTGCTAAATAAAAAAAGTGCTACATGAACACACACTGCTTAGTAATCACTTTAAAATTGTGTACAATGCTCCAAAACATATCTTCAGTCACTTTTTTCATATGAACTTAAAACTTGTGTTTTTTTTTTTTCTTATATTTAGATATTTGGTGTTTTTATGAGGTTATTTTATCAGTTTTAATTTTTTTATTTGTGATGTATCATGTAAAGAAATTTGGAAGTTTTTAAATCATCTATTACAGTACCCTTTATTTTCAGTGAAAGTTACAAAATCTTTACCAGATTCTGAGCTAACTCTCACATTAAATCAAATTTCTTCAGTGACCACCAATGGAGTTCTGAGTTGATGTAAAAAAATCAAACAAACTTATTTAGGGAGTATATAAACTCAACTCCTCTGACTAAATAAATTCCTCACAGGACAATCAGGTTGCAGCTCTTTATAGCAATAACATTGATACATATATATAAAAAAACACCACATAAATATAATAAAGATATGTTGTAAATAGATGTATATAGATTTGTAATATAATATATAAAAGCACTTCATTAGAGTACAAAATTAATTGACTTCAGCCACTTAACACAAATCACCATATTTAAACAGTAGCATGAACTAACACAAAAGCAGTACAGAAAGGAAAACACATATACTTGTACAATGGAAAATATAATAACATAAAATAACAACTTTCTAAATAATTTAAATTACATGCTCTCTTTGTATTCATCCCATACAATAAACAGCGTTCATAACCAGATTCAATAGCACAATATTGAGTGCTCCTAACAGCAGTCTAAAGAATTTTGAAATGCAAAAGCGAGCTCAGGCTTTCACTTTCACTTAAGGTGAAAGTTATAAAAAGCAAATTTACAAGCCATACTATGGTCAATTTAAAAAATTGTTCTAAATTATTTTATTGATGGTGTTTTTTTAACAGTTTTTTTATGTTGCTTATTACAACTTATATTTATTTACAGCATTATGTTTAAATCTACTACATAAAACCTTTATTTAGCTTTCATCGGCCTTTCTTTTTCTTTAACTTTCATCTACCAACACAAAGTTTATAACTTCATAGCTTTCATTGGAAATTAGTCTCTAAAGAATCTTAAATTATGGTAGCTTGAGACTCAGAAAAATTTGTAAAAAAATCTCATTTTTAATTAAAGGGCACTGTAGTCAGTTTAAATACTGTTTTATATTTTTTAAACATGATGCATCATGAAAATTAAAACTCACATTTGCTTATTGACAATAGTGATAATGTTAGAAATAAATAAACATAAAAGTTAAACAGCAAAATGTTAAAAAATAATAATGTATAAATATATATTTTGTTTTATATGTTGAAAATAGACTGTGGTCATGAATATTAAAATTTGAAAGTTTATATTTGTTATACCGTTTGTATGGAATTTTTAAGTAATATTTATAATACATAGATAATTTTTTTTAAATGAATTTTTAATATTTTTGAATCTTGGTAATGGTTATTCAGAATTAATTGACAAAGTGAAATTTTTTTGACCACATGAATTTAAAAGTATTTATAAATGTATGTTAGGTTAGGTTTTGATAAAATTAATGATGGACATATTTTCTTTAAGATTGTGCAAGAAAATTACAGATATAAGTATGGAGAATATTAATTAAAAAAAATATAAAAGTTTGTTAAAACCTGAAATGATAAATTAAATTACACACCAAACGAAAAGTAAATTTAACAGCTGGCTTAATTGCTGAACTTATGATAAAGCAATATTTTCTTCAGAAAAAAACACTATATTATAATGTTTTTCAGAGAAAAACTGTATATTATACAGAAAAAAATATTTTTGAGTCCATTGCTAAAAATTAATTTGTTCAGAATTGCTTATATTTAACCATTTTTTTTACATCAAATTACTTTGTAATCTGTAGTAAAAGAGTGCATCTGCCCACCTATAACTGTCTTTTTTTTGTTAAAGATCTATACTTTTTAAAGAGAAGACCATTTTGAAGTGTCATGCAGCTTTTTCTTTAACTATAATAGTGTTTTGTTTTGCTGGATCATCCTATCAAGAAATATAGAAAGCAACAATGAATCAACTTTACATTGTTTATATATATATATATATAGACAATGATCTTAAATTATTCAGCCCATTTTATGGGTTAATAAAAAATTAAAAGAGCATTGTAGTGTGCGTTAATTTTTTCAAACATTAGTGTAGATACTAGAGTTACTTGAATGAACTAGAATTACTTGATGACCTAGAATGAACAGAACATGCCAGTGCGATGAAACAACAGGGGTAAATATCAATGGCTACCATGCAGGGGAAAGCTACGTGCATAATATGGTTGCATGAAAGAAGATCTGTTATTACTGTTCGTATTTTTTTTGTTTAGAGTATGGCTGTAATTCTCCTAATGAACTCTATTAAACATTTATATGAGCAGTTTTAAGGATACAGGAAGTCTGGTACACAAAAAAGGTGCTGGCTGGCAGACCTCCAGTCTCCAAGGAAGTTGGGGATCAAGTAAAAGAAACTTTTTAGAGAAACCTAGGTAAATCGACTCGTCATGCGAGTTTAAAAGTGGGAATACCACAATTGTCAATTGTGAAAGTTCTACACAAGTACCTAAAATTTCATGCATACAAAATTCAGTTGTTGCATACAATTGAAGATGACAGTAAACTACACCATTACAATTTTTCCATGATTCTTGATAAAAGTGAACAAAGATAATGCATTTTTAGAAAAAGTACTCTTCTCTGACAAAGCTACCTTCCATGTTTCTGGTCATGTTAACGTCATAATTATCAGATATGGGATAGCAAGACCTCTTGTCATTCAGCAAACAAAACTTAATAGCCTGAAAATTAACTTTGATGTGCTTACTTATGAAGTGATCGGATCATTCTTCTTCACTGAGCCAATTGTTACTAGCACTAGTTATCTTGACATATTACAGGAGTACACAGTACCCCAAATTTAACACCAACAACCCAATATTTACTTCCAACAAGATGGCGCACGACCACACTGAGGTTTACATGTTAGGGACTACCTCCATGAACAATTTTTTCAATGTTGGAATGGACCAATTCCCTGGCCATCTTGATCCCCTGACATTGCACCATTCAATTTATTTCTTTGGAGGATTGTCAAAAACAAGGTGTATGCAATGAAGGTTGCCAGCATCAGTGGACTAAAAAGAAGAATCGAAGGTCTAATTAATGGAATAACTCTAAATATTCTTTGTAATGTATGGCGTGAAATTTAATTTCATCTAGACATTTTATGTGTCACAAAAGGTGTTCATATAGAACTTCTTTGAAGTTAATAAGTATTGTAAACAAAACTGTTTGGAATGTCCTGTTTAACAATAAAACATGCGTGCAAGTACATTGCTTTGTTATTTTTTTATTAAAAACATTCAACTAACTGTTGCGCTTTTGGAGTGTTACTTCATCATCAGCAGTCAAATTTTACAAATTACACAAATTGAGATAAATTAAATATAGTAAAAAATTTTAAATGAATTTCATTACTACATATATACATATGCCACAATTAGAATCTCTTATATCTGTCATTGTAAGATAATGAGTACCCATAATAAGTTAATAAGGATTTAACAATAATATTTAATATTGTGATATTAATAATATTGCTATTAATAAATATTTAATTAGTATTAGTCATCACATTTCATCATGATAATTAAAGAAGAACATGTTAATGTAGTATTTTATTATTCCAAAATTTTCATACTAATTTAATTTTTAATATATTTTTATCAACTGAAATAATGAGTATAAAATTTATAAGTACTGCATTTTTTGTCATTCAAAATTCGACAAAAATTTTATTTATTTGATGTTAACATATATATACATAAAAAAAATAAAAACATATTCATTTTCACTTTAATAATTTAAAAACCACTTTTAAAATTTTCCAGAAACAAAATACTTCTACAATAAACAGATTATGCACAAATTGAATGGACATATAAATTTTACAACTGATTTCTGTACTTGAAAAAAATTAAGATTTTTTGACATTTAAAACTGGAAAATTCAGCACTAAAATATTTTTTTTTTAAATTTCAGCTGTTGAATTCATAAGCTTAAATTCATAAGCATTAACTGCTTTCATGGTCTTATTCAAACAAACAAACTCAAAATTTTTATTATTGTATTTCAATAATGTATCTCATTTCAAATAAAATAATTGATGATGGTGCATATTTGCTATATTTTTGTATATAATAGTCAATAATGAAATTTTATTGAAATCTGTAAACTTATTTTAAACAATAAACCTAACCAAATTTAATAAAATATGTTTTCAAAACTCACGAAAACATTTTTTAGTCACCTTTGCAGCCATCTTTAGTGCCTCAGACAAAAACTCATGATTCACCAAAGATGGTTAGGAGTGTGACTGAATATATGATGTGAGTTTATGAAAATATTTTATTAAATATGATTTAGTGAGTCATTTAAAGCTTTATAGTCTTTAAGTAATATTTTTTATATTATTTAGTGACTAAAAATTTCTAATTCTGCTCACAAGTTTAATTTTTGAAAGTTTGCAATCTGAGAAAATATATGTTTTCGTATATTTTTCTAGTAATAGATATTTAATGTCAGAATACTAAACAAATTTATTACTTCTATAATATAATATTATATGACTCATATAATATATGAATATTCAGAGTTTGAAAGGAATAATTTAAATTATTTTATCAAAACCAGTTAATTTAATCAATCGTTTAAAAATTAGTGCTTTATCCAGATCATAATATATTTATGGATCATGTGAGAAATAGCATATGTATTTTTCAGTAGATAAAAAACAGGAACTGCTCCAGTATTTGCAAGGAAAGATCAAGAGAAACCATGTAAGAACCTTGATCAGAGTAGGATTACTTATTTGTTAAAATAAAGAGTTATAAATAAATCAATCCAAGTAATTATAACCTATACTAATACAAAAATAAAATAATAATTTTATGAAACCTAGTGTTGTAACTTGTGAAGGTAACAAATAAAATTTGTACTGTGTTAAAAAATAGAAGTTTTTTAAGTCATTAATTGCTAAATGCTTGAATGTATGTTAAACAAGTTTGCAAAAGATTCAGGTTTATCTAATAAAAAATATTTTTAAATTCCTCAACAGAATAATATTATTAACTAATTCCTCAAGAGTAATATTATTAAAGGAAATCTTTTAATTAATTTTAAATAAATTGGTCTTGTAGATTAGGCTGCGTTTTAAAAATAGAAACTAAGGTGTAATAAGGTCTTTCTTGTTAGCCAAGTATTTTCTTTGTAACATAAAAATTAATAGTTGTATTGTTTCATATAAGTGAGGCTACTTACATGTAGTTTAATACAAGTGAAGTCAAGAGTTCCAGCGTTCAAGTCCTAGTACAGTCAGTTATTTTTACATGGATTTGAATACTGGATCGTGGATACCGGTGTTCTTTGGTGGTTGGGTTTCAATTAAACACACATCTCAGGAATGGTCAAACTGAGAATGTACAAGACTACACTTCATTTACACTCATACATATCATCCTCTGAAGTATTATCTGAACAGTAATAACCAGAGGCTGAACAGGAAAAAGAAAGAAAGTTTAATACAAGTGATCATTGTCATTTTTAGGGGGGATTACCTTTTTCACCATACACTGTCTTTTTTCACTAAACATTACATATTTCTGAATGTAATCATATGGAAATGTCAAAATTTGTAGTTTTTAAAATTCAGTTTACATGAATCATATTTAACAGCACCATAAACCTGACATCCCATTTTTGTATCCTGAAAACTCATTCTGTCACTTACAAGTGGCCTGAAGAATTTCTGTTATGTTTTGGGTGGTATAATGAAGTTTATATATATTTTATAATACACTTCTGATATATTTTTACCAAGCTTAGCAATAATTAATAACTGATTACCAAGAAACATATTGCAGCGGTTTTATCTGTATTTAAAGTGAGATAGTTTCAATCCATCTAATGAATGATTCTTTCATTATAACACAGAATTCTCTAATCCTGTTTTTATAACTGTCTTCTTATGTAGACACAGTTGTATTATCTGTAACATGAATAGTGTAATGTTTTGAGAAAGATCATTAACAAATATTAAAAAGAGCAAAGGACCATGGAAAAATTCTGTGAAACCCTTCATTCGACATTATGAAGTAAACGCCTATTTTTTTTATGTGTTCAATTATATCAAAAGATGAAATTTTAACCATCTCTTTACACTCAGGATAAACAGTAGGGATGACTCTGTAATCAGTTGTAAGTTGACCCTCTGATTACATAATTACTTAGCTTTGTCATTTGTAAGAAATGTAGAAATAAATCAAACATTTTACTGGGATCATAAAAAATGCAAAAAGGCATTTTTTTAGCTACATTATTTAAAATATTTCTAAAAATTGTGAAAAACTGAATCGGCAGAAAAATTCTGTTAAAACTATGTTCAAAATTAATTTAATCAATATGTTACGTTTTACAAGAAAATGTAATAGTTTGTATTGCATTTTTTTAATATAATTTAGAAAGTATAGATGATAATAAAATTAGTCCATAATTTTATTAAGTACAGAACCTTTCTTATGAAAGGTTATATAATAACAGAACCATTAAGACAAGTGGGGAAATACTCCATTAGTGAAAGACTTATTAAATAAATTTGTAATATGGACAGAAATAGAAGTCTATGACTTCTTTTAAAGCAAAGATATTTCATTAATACCAACTAAATATTTACTTTTAATAACTAAAATAAAAGTTTTAACACTGGGTATCAATAAGAAATAAGAATATTGAATCAACATAGACATTTAGGTGAATTGTTTGGTTTGAAGAAGTCAGTATTCCTGTTGATGGTTATTATTAGTATAATACGCTGGCATCTTCATAAAAACTTGGATTTTTATCCCTATCTTTTGTTTACTGTTCTGCAAAAATTCCTGAAAATTTAAAAACTGGTCATTAGTACAAATAATTAAGTTCAGGTAAATGCAACAATTGTAGGCTGTATCCCTTGCCGAAACTAATTATTTTAAAACACAATTTAGTGTAAACAACACCCACTTAGTGATAAGGTTATAACTTATAATCTGATAACTTCAGGTACTTCTGTTTTCTTTTTTTTCAGTTTTATACAGACAAATTATGGAATTATTTTTTAAAATTCATATATCAAACACTTAAGAGATTACACCGAAAAGTAAACTTTCATAAAACAATTAAGGTTATGTTTCAGTGCTCATTTAATAAACAGAAATTAAACAGTTTATTCGAATAGTCCTTATTACTATATATAATGGTGTCAAATATATATAAAAATAATTAATATATGAAAAATAGTAAAACAAATTAGTGAAGATAATAAATAAATAAAATATATATTTAGAAGTCATTGAATGAAATTATTTGAGTATATATTAAATGAAAGTTAGAATATACAACTTTTTCTTTTTCAGTTAGTAGTATAATTTAGAAACTCACAAAGCTGGTTTTGTAAAAGATTACAGATAATTAAAATCGTTTAATTTGACATAACATAAATTATTGATGAGATGTTTTAAGTGAGTCAGTAATTTATAATAACAGGAATTGAAATATAATAAATTTGGCCAACTTCTCGTAGGTCAAAGTATTGTGATGTTTTATGTGAAAATAGTTCTCTTGACTGGTTTGATAGAGAAGGATATTATTATATTTTAGGAATAAGTTATTAAAATCATCATTCAAGGTATTTCACCATGATAACCTCTGAAACATAAAACCTTCCTCACTAATAAATTGTGAATAAAGTCACTGTTGCGGGTGTAAAAAATGACAGCATAAGTCATAACATTTATGTTAGTGGACCTATCATTATTGTTCTTGAGTAGTTGTGTTTCAAATTCACTGAAGTAGTTCCAAAAATACTGATTTCATCAATATTCATGAAATATTACGTATACCACTCATATAATCAAAAAACAATTATTTTATACTATCTAAATAATAATATGTGCTTATGAAGAAATGATTTTACCGAAGGTGTCATGGGTTACACTCTGTGGAAAAAAATATTTTAATTGCCAATAATAATTTTTTTTAAGAGAGAACTTTTACTTCAGTTAAAAATCATATTGTGCCTTTATGTGAACAGTTTGTTTTCTTCATTACAAGGTAGGAATTTTTTGTAAATTATGAAGCATTCTGTAGGATCTAGACATTTCATTACAAATGTTTAGTGTCATTTTGGATTCTTATAACTGCACATTTTAATAATATCAAAGAAAATGCATGATAGATATTTTCACCATCTGAAATTACTAGTTAAGTTTTATTAAAAATAAAAAGGTAGAAATTTTGAAACTGTAACATTCAAGAGCATTACAATCATTTCTTTGAATCTAAAATGATCCAAAAGAGATAAGAGTTATAATTGAATTTTAATTTAAAATAAATTAAATGAGAAACTGTTTCTTTCATTCCTTAAATTGTATAATTAATGAATATAAAATGTTTTATATTAGTTATAAGTTGAATATTCTACTTTAATCAATCAAAATGTAAAAATTCATATTTAATTTGTACACATATTACATTCCTTACCACTCCTCTTTTATGAGTGGGTGCAGCCTGATCCTTGTGCCTCCTCATGCATATTCTAGATCTAATCCTGATATGTAACATATATTCCAAACAAATATTTACCAAATAGAGTGACTACCCATCTTACCCCCAAAAAAGTTCATTATTTCACACACGCATATATATATATATATATATATATATATAAAGACAGATAGATAGTGAGCATCGTCTGAGTCTTTCCCATTAATAAGCAGCATTTTTAAAATTACATAAAAGGGGAATATACCTCTTTAACTTCATTAACACAAACTATCTAACTTCCACAACTTTTACTCTCACTTTCATCACAATTGTTTTTTCAATAAAATTGTATATAATGCAGTGCAATGGTGTGGTTTTTTTTACAAAATAATGTAAATATTAAATAATTCATATGCTTTAAGTAAATTACTTCTTTTCAGAATAAGTAGTTAGTTACACAGTATTGTAAACTTTTAAAACTATCATGTGAATAATGAATTTTTGAAATTAAAATTGTAAAATGTAAAATAACATAAAAAGTTAATGTTAGTAAAGTAGAAAAGAGAATATAGAATTATAAACAAAATAAAAAAGTAAACAATAGCTCAAGATGATGATCAAACTCTTTTTAACTTTGTATGATGCATAACAGTAAGATATCCTGTTAAAAGGTAAACTTAAACTTTCAGTGAGAAAATTCTACCTACTAATGCAAAATATTCTATTGTAGTTAAGTGAAATTTTTACTTCCAGGTAATCAATTTTACGATAATATCCTCTAAGTAGAAATTTAATATAAAGAATTTCTTGATAACAGATATTTTTCTTCTTTTTAGTAATAAATAAAAATAGGTGAACTAATTATTTGGTAGTTTCAGAATAAATTAAATTAAGAATTTATGTTAAAAATTCATAATATTAATCTTAGGTCATCCACAAAAAATTAACGAATGCTGTCAAACTCCGTTAAAAAAAGAGCACTTTTAAGTAATTTATTTGACTTTCCTTTTAGTAACAATTACCTGAAGTTTATTCATAAACTAAAAAAGCAAAATGTTAAAAAAAGTATAAGAGCAAATTATGAGGAAAACTTGTATATAGACCATTAGTTTGTGATAATTCAAATTTGTATATAACTGTTAAATAATTCTTGTAATGAATTTTGTTATTTAATAATAATAATTTAGTGTGTGATATTTTCTTTAATTTTATATTCACCATTTAAAAATGTATAAAAATATAAATGTTAATTCAATTATAAAATATTTAATATTTAATTTAATAAATACATTAAAATATTTAGCTTTAAAATTCCAACAAAATTAGATTCTACACGATATGAATCATTATATTTATAAAGTAGTTGGTACAAAATTAACAAAATAAATAATAAGTACTTAAAATTTAATTTAACTGCACTATTTTATTTTATGTGAGCTGAAATCATTAAAATAATTAATGGAAAATTTTTTTCTCTGTGAGTGTGTGTGTGTGTGTATAAATACTTAAGTGCAATCTTCTGGTAAATCCAGAAGTGCAGCAATTTGAAGATTGTTTTAGTGTTGACAAGTAAAATAATATAAAGTATTATATTATCCAACTTTGAAAGTTTCTAAAACATCATCAGGAATGTAAATAATTCAGTTTCAACTTGACTTTCTTCATGATTCATTTATTAGTCAAAAAGAACTGATATGTTTAATTCTTTGGTAAGTATTGTTATACATATGAAAGAGACAGTGATCTGAGTCTTAATTGGCAAAAGTAAAGTCAATAACACTTAAATACAATAAAATTTAACTTTTAAACTAAATATAAATGGTATTGAAAAGAAAATTATGGCTTCATTGTATTACTTTATTTTTGTGTTTTGAGTGATATCAAATGCTGTGGTCCTCAGCTAAGCAAATACCAACTGCATTCAGGGAAATTGCACCCATGTAATCTAACTTTTTTTGATCTTTTGAACATAAAACTTTCTAGCATAAAGTTTTATAACTTTTTTCAATAAAGCTTTCAGACTAACATTTCCTCCATATTTAATACCTTCAGCTTTGCATGTAACTCCTTGAGACGTTACAGGTGTTACCAAACCAACAAGTTGTAAGAATATGCTGATTACCATTTTGCGCCAGACTTACTTATGTTTTAAAAATTTTAATGACACTTTCAAAATACATGGAATTGTAAGACCTTTTTTCAAAATATCTTCATTAGTGGTCAAAGAGCAATACAGGCGATACTAAAAAGGACTTTCTAGTAATTCAATTCCATGTTTTTTGAAATTGAATTGTTCAGAAAGATTTTTTTCATATCCTAAAAGTATTATTATATTTGGATATATTTATTTAAAATATTGAAAATGATTCTGATACTACAGTTAAGAAAATTTTCAATAAAAAACTTAAAAAACTCTTACAATGAGTAAAATTAAAAAACTCAATGTAGAAGTGTATTTTATTTGTTTAACAGCCATCATCAGTAGATACAAATTTCCTGCATCTATAAAAAAAAGGATATTTTTTTTATTAATAAAATAAAAATTATACATAAAAAGAAGGTTTAAAATAAATAAAAGTATAATAAAATATTCTTTATTTTACGTTTTGTTTTTATAAGTATTTTACCGTTATACCTTAATTTGAAAGAAATAATCTTTTATTGACGTTTTGTTTTTATAATCCCCCTTTATCTGTTAATGATGATCATTTAACACCCAGAATGCTTATATGATTCAGATTTTTTATATTTCTGTAAGCAGCAGTCTCTGTTTGAAAATTTATTTCAATAACCATTTAGCACACCCCTTTCTTTGTAATAGTCTGTGCAAATATATTAAATTTAACATATTTTTTTCTTACAGTACACCCATGAACTATATTATCAAATAAGATTTTGAATGATAAATATTGTACGATAATGTAACACATTTTTATTCATAAAAAATTATGAAGCTACGCTTAAATTTTGGGTATATTAGTAACTAATAAGTTGGCCGCATCAGGCAATGAAACAGTAGCTAACTATTAGTCGTTTAACTTATATTTTGGTTTCTAATTTGTCTATAACAGCATAGTATACAGTATTGTTTGGCAGTATAGTAATCTAAACTAACAACACATACTGTATTTAAAACATAATAATAATGGGCAATTAGCTAACCATCAATGCACAATATCTGGTCATGAGCATTCAATATTTTGATTGAACTTTATTTACCAATGATAAATGTATATTAAGTGACTGTTGTTACCAGTAGATACCATTATTCAGTAGGCTGAACGTATAACCCACAAAGTGTCAGTTTGGAAAAAATAGTACAATTTTGCTATTATTGAGCAAACGTTAAAAAACTCATTTACTAAGTTTCATTTTAAGTAGATATTTCTGTTACTTTCATGAAAAATAGTCAAAATTATAGTAACTATATATGTATTTATATATTAGATATCCCTAATAAATTAGATGTCTTTGAGAGGATAGACAGGTTCAGTACAAAACAAAAACAATACCACTACTGTTCGATGTAAATTGGAATATTCTAACAAGCATGGATTTGATTGAATTGACGGTAGGTTAGTAAAAAGTTGATGCTAATTTATAACCGATTGAGTTCCACTTTCCACTCTGTATATACTTATTTTCTTGCTATACCAAAAGACTAGACACTGTTGCTTTACAAAAGTATCTTCATCAGTAGTTTTTAATCATCTAACAGTTTTTTATTGTAATGGTCAGTTTAGTCACATTCAAAACCAGTTCAAATGAGTATACAACAAATGAGTACTTGTTTTATGGAATTTTGTCAAAATGTCCACTAAACAATAAAGAAATTAGTGTAGGTAAGATATCATTATACAGAAGAATTATTGAGTTACATAAATACCTAAGGGCTCAGAAGTCCTGCAAGGAAGGCATCTGATTCTATGTCCTACACAACATGCATACTCGTGTTTATGTCAGTACTACAGTGATTTTCTATAGAAATTTAAGTAATATAAAAATTTCCAACATTTCAGACATTTGGAATGCAATTTTCTCATGTACAATAAATAAATGTAAATGGATGCAATCTGAAGACATCAACCACACTAATCTAAAATTAAGCCAGGTACTGCAAGCGATTTTGCCACGGTATTGCGTACAGTGCCCCCAGACATTTGTGTATGTAATAGACTAATATCATTCATATTTTATTAGAAAATAAAAATAATCTCTAAAGCCTCACTATTACAGTATTGTATTGCTGTTGTTTCAAATATAACTGAAATATGTCACTCAAATAACTCATCTGTCACTTTTCTTAGCCGCAGTTTTCACAATCTTGGATCACCTTTCTATTAGAATTATTTTAAATTATATTTATTATAATTTTAAATTATATTGATTAAAGAGTCTTAAAAACAGATTGTTAGAGTTTTAAAAAATGTCTAAAAATGATAACATAGTTATACATCGACTTTGGAAGAAGTTGAACTACAGCACATTTAGACACTTACTTTTTCTTTTACCCTCCATAGAAATACATCTTTGACTATTTGTTTAAAAAAGAATCAGACATTATTTTACTAAATCTAGTGGAAGGATAAGATTCTTATAATTTTTTAAATTTTAATAACGGTTATGATTTGCCTGTAATATTAGTCACTTTAATCAATTACTACACGACAGTCAGGTGTTTCTTGTGGTAATTTTCATGTATTTTCAGTTCATTTATTATGAAATTATTATAAATTTTGTCTTGGAATTCATAATCCATGTTCATTCCACGGGTTTAATTAATTAATATTCCGACAGACAGCTTATAACATCTAGCATAATTTAATCTGGTGAGTAGTATGATATAGGGGAGTCCACCCACAAAGTAATGTACTTCAGACTCACCTTCAGTAACATGAACAAGCTTTCTATTCAGTTGTACTAATGAATTCATGCATTGCACGAAATCTCAAAGGAAATTAATTTCTTTTATTATCCATTAGGTTCGAATAATAGCTGATCATTTCAAGAGACTGAGAAGGTAAAACTTCAAACTTTATTTATTGGGCTTATACACTTTAAACTAATTTCAATGTATAAAATATAATTTCATATTTACAAGTTATAAAATGTACAAGAACACACAACAAACTAACAAAACACATTATAGCACCCCAGGAAATTGTAATGATTTCATTGAATACTACATAAGACAGACTGAACAGACACTTAACAAGTACACATAGATACAAGTAACACATAACAACAGATTCAGGTTTTGAAAATAGCCTCATAGAAATGGGACATATATACAAAACATTAATCGTATCATGTACATTTTATATTGATAGAGTAAAAAACCAAATTTTTACACATTTGAACAATATGAATTCACAACAAAAATTTAACAAAAAAGTTATTACAAACATATCACACACAGAGTGTGTTATCTAATTACACAATTAAGGAGTATTTTAACTTTTTAGAAATTGGTACCATTAATACTGCTACCAGATAGAAAACACTACTTCAGCACCTAAGGAGGTATTAATAATTATCTTCAAAAGGCTTTTGAAAGAAATGCCTCCATATGAGTCAGACACACACACCTTTTCCTCAGAAAGACCATTTCATGCTACTACAGTGTATGAGCTGGCAACTCTATATCCAGCCATCACAAATATCATCATTATCTTTTAATTTATGAAGTATAAAACAGTAAAGATTGATAATGAGTATCTATAATATTAGTAAGTTTTAATAACGCCAACTTCATATATTATCTTAATTACTCTAATGAGCTTTAAGATATTAAAATAGTGTTAAACAGCATTTCTCAAGCATTACAAGCAGTCCTTACATTTTATAATTGGCAAACTGTTTTAGACATCATAATTATTTCAATTTAACTGATAAATTTAGTTTAGGAAGTGGGAAACACATAAAGCCTTTTTTCTTCTTTAAGAAAAATTAATTAAAATAAAAATCAGACATAGTTATAAATGGAAAAATATGAAGTTTTAAACACTTTTGTATTAATAAGCTCTAAATACTTGCAGCATAGGGAAATAAACAATTTTAATCCCAATAATAAGATAATTTTATTTTATAATTACTATTTATTTACAGTACTAAAAATCTTGTAACTTCATTTAGCCCAACAGAGTTATTTTGTCTACCTTAAACTCAGGAAGTAAATTTATTATAATCTGCTTTTATATGTCTGTATGTATATTTGTATTTAAAAATTGATGGTAAAATAATAAACTGTCCAGTTAATTTGTTAATTTTTTTATTAAAATATAAATTTTTTATAATTATGTTATTTATAGAGTACATGATTCATGTTACAATGTATTAAAATATTTATATATATACTTATATAAATGTATATATCTATAAATGTATATTATATACATATATAATATAAAATTGTGTACAGCTTTGCAAATAGTTTATGTATTGTATCTTGTAAAAGACTTCTATAACATGCAAATAAATGTCTGTAAGACAATACTATTATTAGTATAGCATAATATTAAAATTAAGTCCAATTGTACTGTTAAAAAGCAAAAAATAAATAAATATCTGAAGCATCACTTTGAAATACATTCTTCTACGTTGAATTCCTTATGTACACTTAATATATAAATACGTGTTAAATTTTTCCTTATAACTGTAGTAGTAATTTTATAAAAACTCCTTTTTCCCTTCCTTATAAACCAATAAATTGCAGCTCCTCAGGGTAAAATACACTGAGAAAAATTGTCTTTATAATTGTAATTATAAATAATAATTTGTTATCATTGATAATACTTGATTAGTATTAGCATAGTTGTTATTAATTATTTGTTATAATTATTATTAACATTTTATTATTATTTTTATTTGTAATAATTATTATTATTACTTATGAATGTTTTGTTTAATAACAGAGACTTGATTTAGCCAAATATTTGTCTTTTATTTATAAGAACACACCAAAGTAATTATTCCTCAGAACTCATATACCATTATTAATCTCTCAGCAGTTCAGGTTGATCAAAATTTGAGCATCTAGTTTAACAAGTTCATTTTAGCTGTAAATTTTGATTTGAAATGAAAGGTTTGGTCAGTGTAATGTATGTGGAAAAATGTAAATATATATTTTTATGTTATCAGCAAATGGAATGTTCAGCTCTGCAAAGATGTAGAAATTTACAATAATAAATAATGCTTTATATTGGAAAAATTAATAAAATGGAGGCTGGAAACTATTCTTTTAACTGCAACAGTACCCTAATAACCATGGTATCACAAACAAATGCTTACAATGTGTTTACTTTACCTATAGTTGACAGTTCTAGATAGTGTGACGATAATTGAGCCAGAACAAATTACCACTAAGAGTGTATGTAAGACCATTACATATATCATATTTTATATGTATGAATCAAGTTACACTCCTGTATTTAAAATCGATCATCATATTAATTCCCATACATTAGTATGCAGTATATTAATAAATGTCTCCGAGTTACTAAATAATTAAACATAGTTTCAGGCACAGTAAAACAAATCAGGGGCATAGCTACCATGGAGCAAACTGCTCCAGGCACACGAATCATAAGGGTGCAAAATTAGAAAAGGCAAAATGAAGACTTGTAAAAGTATTTGTACTAATTTTTTTTTTGAGCTGCCAGATTTTCTGTAAAATGTACTAGAAATAAAAAAGGATTCTTTAGATAAATGAAACAATATATAAGCAGCTGAGTATTTTAACATCCACTTGACTTATTATAATTTTGATTTCAGAAAATAATTATACGTTACATATTTCACAGTTTTTACACATAAACCTGTTAAAATGTACGATAATTATTATGTGTAAAAGTACAACTATGGGGGCACCCACTCCATGTATTAAAAGTTATGTTTTATAACTAAGAAGTAGAGCATGTTAACGTTGGTGCAGAATAAAGGCAAATATTCAGGGATTTATTTTAATACTTTGATACCATCAATAGAACTATGCCATCAAATTTATTTTGAAGATACGCACTGCTGATGAAGACTGCTTACTTCATTGCATTTAACCCGTAGTAGCAGATATCTGGAAACAAATGAGCGCAACAGCTTAATGTACACCATAGTATGAAAAGTCTTAAAACAGCGTTAGCTTTTTAGTTCTTTCTTTACTTTGTGTAATTTAAGAATTATTACGAATGTAAGTATTCTTGTGCAATGAAAAAATTTGTAAGTTTCATGTGTTTTATTTTAAATGTGATTTTGAACACATATTGAGTGTAGAGCGGATTACAATTTATCCTGTTTTAGTGACTGAACATTTTTTCATATTATTTTAATTGTTTATTTTGTTTCAACGACTTAGTACATCTTATGATTTTTATTTTACCAAACAATTTGTGTAGATTGTTTCTGGATTTATTGAGTATAATTTAAAAAGTATGCGATTAGTTTATAAATTATTAATTTTTAAGAATTAACAAAATTTTTTTTTTATTGTAGGCAGTTAGAGATGTCAAAAAACTAAGTGGTGATCAGTTTAGAAAGAGAAGAATAAAAAAGGAAGTAGCAGAAAAGGATATTTTACGAAAAGTTGGTAAAATATCAATTTTTATAACTGTCAATTCAAATAATCTGCCCATTTGTAGTTCTTATGAATACAAATCAGAGGGTCAAGATAATAATTCTCAAGACAAATCAGACATGGATTTTACAAATGTATCTCCACCTAAATAAATTCAGCTAGAAACTAAAGTTCTTCCATAACCCACTGATATAGAAATAGACTCATGTTACAAAGGAAATTTTTCAGAAGCTCTGACTACCAAACAAAAATGTTATGTTTAGGTTTGGTCCCTGTCAACCAAAGAGGCATTTTCCTAAAGATTTAGCTGGTCGCAATAAAAACAGAGGCTTAATCGAGAAGTATTATTATTAAAAACAATGATTGTGCTATTCAATAAAAATAAATATTTGTTACTGTCAACCGTGCTGGCTTTTTGATATGTCAAACTGTGATTTAGCCTTCATAAGAAGAAAATTTGACTGAGCACATTTAACAAGGAATATTGAAAAACACGAAGAATCAAACTGTCATGGAATTTCTTGCATATGTTACTATCGATGGGAAAATGGTTCAACTACAGATATCGTTAATCAACAAGGAATTAAGGATGTGGTGAATTACTGTCGTAAAATTGTTGCGACATAGAATTGATGTAACTATAATGCTTACTGTAAATAATCTACCTTACTGAGTTCACAGGATTACAGATCTTCAAGATGTAGGAAATTTGCAAGGAAATGTTTGAGAGATAATTAAATTACTTTCTCATTGTGATAATGTTATAGCAATCAGTTGACGAATTAATTGATTTGATAACACATGAAATTAATGTCCAAATTAGAAGTAAAATAGAAGAAGCCGCTTTCATAACAATAATAAAATACAAAGCAGTATCTATCAAAAATTGTTCAGGTAAGTACAGTATTTCATTATTCTAATGAATAAAAGATAAAAAATGAGAAACCAATCGAGCTACAAATAAAGGAAACTTTTTGTGGAATTACTCAGGTTAGTGTGAACAACATAAGGATTGAAAACAATAGTTTTAAAAATTATTGAAAATTGCATGACCAGGATTATATCAGGGCTGCGAATATGAGTGGCAACTACTAAGGCTTACAAGCAAGAATTAGAAAACGACACTCCCCTGCCAGATTTGTACACTGCTGTTCTCATATTTTGAATTTATTGATCAATGACAGTCTCACCAATGTACAAGAAGTTAGGCAATTTTAAGAAGAATTAGAAATACAACTTCACAATCTTTTAATTCTGTTAGGTGTTGGACAATGTTAATGGACATAAATCAAACAGACTGAGCAAAAACATAAAAGAGTTTGTCCAACACCTTGGTCTTCCCATATTCAGGCTCTTGATGCACTACGTTCTCGTTATTTTGATGTAAATAAAATATTTAAATACTTATTAATCGGAAAAAAATTATTAGCAACGTGAAGTTAAAGACTTGATTAATTTTTCAGAACAATTTTCAACAATTACTTTGATAATAATGCAAGGTAAAATACTTGAACCTATTATACAGTCTCAAAAATGGTGGAAGATGCTCATGAAGATATAGAAAAATCGTTGAGGTACTTTCATCACACTTAACCCGATTCCAAGACTTAAGGAAAAATTAGGTGTTTGTTAAAAACGATGCGCTTGAGTTATCAGCGATATGGAATATTGTATCTTCTTTTCCCAAACGAAGATTGCATCGTGGGAAAAAATTTTTTAAAATAAATCAACCCTCATCATACTCATTAATAATATATTTAATGTGACATTTAAAAAGAAGTTATATATAGAAACGAAATAGCACAGTTAAAAAGAATAACCTTGCAAAGCAGAGTACAAATTCTAATAACCTTTTTTTAGGAATATTTTACACAGTTTATCAATAGTTTATTTAGTCTTTATTCTGATCAGAACATAAAAATGCATTATATGAGATCACGTCAATATAAAATCAAAAGTATAAATTAATATTTATGTTTTAAAGTATGGAAGTTTGAAAATACCATTCACTTAAATTGAGGTTTCCTTTTATATTGATGTATAGGCCTATGTATAATATTTTGTAGCTCGAAAATCTCCAAACCTACTGGATCAAATTCGTTGAAATTTAGTATGATGAAAATTGCTCGAGTCGTTATTGAGTTACACTCGCACTAAGGTTGAAAAAATTTGAGCGAAAATTTGATTTCGAGGCAATCAAAAAGAATAACGAAAAGCCGGTCTTCTTGCACAGAACTCCACAAATGGTTTTTTAAATTGGAATTATTAAAAAATTCATCAACAGAGTAATATCGTTTCCATAAAAGAAATGATATAGTTAATAAACAGAACCCGTGTGATCTCAGGTAAATATAAAAACTTAACATTTACTACAATTTACTAACACAATATTTAAATTTAATCATAGTTTTTTTATTAACTATTTATTAAAATCACACAGTAAAACTGAAAAAAAATTGTTACAAACGGGAACATAACCTTTTAAATCTAAAAATGTATTAATTTGATAAAATTATAATTACGTATACTTAATTAGTAATAACCAAATATCAACTAAAAAAAATTTTCTTAAAATAGTGTTACAACCATTTATTTTTAAAAAAACATTCTTTAAATTGTCGTTTACTCTTACAATAGATATTTACCTTACAATAGATATAATAGGTATATATATATATATATATATATATATATACCTTCATCGATTGCGGTTTTTTTTCACATATTTTTATTTTTATAAAAATAAATATAAATTATATTATTATGAGAATTTCTTGATTACCTTTTAATACTTAAATATAAATGACACATAAGTAATTATATTGATAATCTTGTTACAAGTTATCTGTCATTCATATAATTTTTTTTTCAAAATTCTATAATTATTTTTAATTAATTGAAACCTGAATACAATCTAGCTTTCAGAATATATTATTGTTTATAGAAGATACTTGTAGAGTTCAATGTCCCAACAGCTTATAAATATTATTTTGCAAAATTCTATACTGGACAAACAGGATGTAGGCAAAGATGTATGGTGAAAAAATATAACAGTTTCTTCAAAACATAAAAACAAATAATTCATTAATTTTTATGTATTTTTCTGCAGGTTTATATAAATGACATACTTAAATACTACACAATTTGTATCAAAAGATTTTATCATTAAGAGAAAGAAATATACAACAGTTGTACCACATTGAATTTTTTATCCTCCGAACTATCATATTTTGATTTATATCTCAAGAGACTTTAATCATAATAAAAAAGTTATCCTTTATTTTAGTTAATTATTACATTAATTAAATGAAATATAATTTAATATTTATGATTAGTTTCTTTCATCTCTGTATTTCTAGGAAAGCGGAAACTAAACCTGACTGCATTTTTATGTCGCACGACATAAACTCTTATTATCTAATCCACAATTTCTTTTTCTTCATTTTTAACAGTTTTATTCTCTTATTTATTGGATCATACTATTACTCATATCATTCATAAAAATTATTTTGTTAAGCAAACCACAAAAAAAATATACTGCCTTTCTATCTTTGTGGCTTTTTTTTTACTATATTTAAATGATTATTTGTTACTGGAAAATGAATAATTTAATTAAATTGTATTTAACAGATCCTTTTTAATAAATAATTATTTAGTAAAAAGTTAACATTTAAATAACCACTGCCTTCCTTCTTTTTTGTTAGACAATCTATGGATCTCATTAAAAAAAATATTTACTTTGCATTCTGTTTCCTTTTCATCCAGTACTGTTATTCATTGACAACTTGAGATCGTTCTTTCTGAAAAAATTTTAGTCTTGTTTTTCCTAAAAACTCAAATCTACTATTTTATTTCTGAAAGTATATCTGTATAAAAATTCTTCTTCTTTAATATTTAATCCCTTCAGATATTTTTCATTTTCTTAAACAGTTATAGTTTTTAATTTTTAACATATCATTAAAAATTCTTTTTTTAACCAGTTGTCCTGCATTCTTTTTTTGAACTGTTAAACTTTAATATTCTTTTTCTTAAAGAGTCAGTTATTTTTTTAAACTTCTTAATGTGATCTTAAGATATTTTGATTATTTTTACATCTAGGTACTAAAATCTTTCTTATAAATTTCCTTTATTTTTTCCATTATTAGATTCTTTGACTTTCATCATCATTTCTGAAGCATTGGTATTTTTCATTTTTCCCTAGCAACACAAATTTCAAACCATCCTTTCACAGATGACCACCCCATGCCCTTGAGAATCATGAATTAATTTTTCAACTGTCGTTTACACACATAATTATATGATTTAATTTTTTATTTACCCTTAGCTAAATTGTAAATAATAATTTTTATGTTTATATCCATAATTTTATGTTTACATTTCTTTATATTATTTCATGGTCAAATATAATAACAGCAACTTTTATTTTCAAAATATTTTAGATTTCTTGTTTCATATAATATTTTAATAGATAAATATCTTGTGAACCCTTTCTATACATTTTTTTTTCTTAATAATTAATATTTTTATTGTCTTCATTTCAATTCTTTGAATATTTATGGATTTATCAACCCATTCTCGGTTTGCTATTCTTAAATAGTAGGCATACACATAATAATAATTATTATCTCAACCTTCCAATCAAATTAAAGTTTTAATTTCTTAGAAGAAAGTTGTAAACATATAATTTCATTATGTTAACGCTTAAAACTGTTTGCTGAAATACAACATTAATATGTACATAAAAAAAAGTGTTACTAACACTTAATATACTAATTACTAACTACTAATGTTAATATTTATAGAATTTAATGAATGGGTTTTTCCATGTTGTTACTAAATATTTAAATATAAATTAAGGTTTAGTGTAACTGCTGATGATTTTATTTGAAACCAACAAAGTATTCAAAGAGTTAATTATTATCTTACTGTTTGAGATTATGATATGATAATATAATTATTAATTATATTATAAGAAACTCCTTGAGAAGTAATGTTTTAACTTTTTTCATCTTTGGATTAACTTTTTATAAAATATTTATAATAGAATCTTTTAATAAAGTCATTGTTTTAAAATTAAGAAAACAAATATCAGTTCATATGTCCACTGAAAAGTTTTTTTCTCTTTGATTCTTTTCTTTTAGTTACCACTTTGAGAAAGAATGGTAACAAAAAACAAAATCTCTGCTTTTCATCTGGAAGGCTCTGACCCAGTTATTTTTTGTAAGGCAAAGAATTCATTTTTTTCTTAGGCTTGTTTTACTAAATTTAATACAGAATAAATATAGATATATTTATATTTATAAACAGATAAAATACACATTTTATGCAGAAAATAGTTTTATCCTACCCAATCCCATTAGTGTAGCTGTACAATATATTGACCAAATGTTATTTTGAATATGCTGCTAGGTGAGTTGTACAATTTATCTGTAAATTTAGAGATATTTTTTTTAAATTTTATTGACAGATGCTGGTAAAATATTCTGCCGTACACTCGTATCTTCATTCAGTCAAGTATATTACGTTTTGTTATTCTAAGAAAAGAACTCTCAGAGTAATTTATTTATTTTTAATGGTATCATTTTATTGCTTAAAATTCTAATAAAAGTTCATTATTCCCTAATTATGTATATTACATCATCATTTGAAGACTAAGTTAAGAAAAAGGATTCAAGTGGCAATGCATGAAGCAGTGTGTGGAAACTTCTAGAATGATAGAGATGACAAAACATGAAACAAAATAAACTTTTGATTAAGAGCTCACCGAGTAGGTATTGGATTCTTATTTGTACCATATTTGTTTAATCATTTAAAACTCAAACAAATCATAAAATTAAAATTCAAATGATTCATAAAATAAAAATTATCAGGAAGTTCAAAAAAAAGTTAAATCCATTTTTACATTCCAGCCTTTAAACACAATTTATCCACCCTATCCAGCAAACTCATAGTGAAATTGATATCGGTAATTATTTCTGTGGTAATTCATGCAAATGCATTACCCAGGGTAAAAAAAAAATGAGAACAAACCCTGATTTGAAAGTTTAGTTTTAAGAATATAGCACTCCAGTTGATTCTGCAACTTATTTCCAGTCTTATTTTGCAGTTCTTCAGGATCTTTATCCACCGGCACAAGCCTATGCCGGTGGATACCACTTGTTCCGTTCCACATTGAGCCATCCGGTGCTGCAATCTAGTGGGTGCTAGCGCTTACCGAAGAGTTCCGCTTGTACTAGCATTCAGCGCTCGAATCTGATTCAAGGCGGTCACGTCATACTCTTAGTCCGGATGGACTCCATTCTTTGTTCAGATGAATGTTAGCTTTAATGTTTTATTTAATTTTATATTTTTTATTTTTATATGTCAAGTTATACATTATGTTACAATTCATTTCATTAACTGTCAAAATGACAATTCATTAAACCATTATTCAATAACAACAAGGTGTTGTCTTTATTCATCACCTATGAACATACAGTCCAGCCTCGCTCTAAAATCTACCACCACTAATATTCTGGTAGATCTTGAAGCAGTTTGTTGTTAATTTACTGGTTCACTTAGATTATAAAAACAAAGAAAGAAGATGAATCAACCTGGTTGTTATTAGTACGGCTGCAACTATAAGACTGCAAAAGGAAGAGGGCTAAAAAATTAGCTAACTTTTACTCTTTTCATCTAATACATAATTATGGTATTATTCAGATCACATGGCAGTAAGAACATTCAGTGAACCGATGGTGAAAAATTCCCTTTGCTTCTTCAAATTTCCCACCTAATCTTCATATCATTTCATATTTTATGATTTTTACCTGTATTTCCAATTTTATTTTTTTATTTTTCAGATTCTAATTTAATTGAATGGTAAATAAAGCACATAAAATTAGAATTGAGTATATCTGTATGGATTTAATGAATTTATATAGGAGCACAGCTAAATGATATAATATTTGGAGAAGCGTATATTATAAAAGATGTACAGTTATGTAAGTAAGCAAAGCTTATGGAAAAATCAAGCATTTACATTTTCCCCTTTAACACATTTGTAAATTTTATAAATAATTGAGATATTTACTAGTAGCATTATAACTAAACCTAAAAATCCATCTTACCTTAACACCATTAATAAACTATTATTCAGTATTCAGTAAATAAAAAATAAAACAATATAACATAAATTCATTATCCAAATCGGAAATGATGCTAATGATTACCACTTTTGTAATATATTGAAAAAATTTCTTTATACTAATAATAGTAATTGTAGTCATAAGAAAGATGAGAAAAAGAAGAAATTTCCTGAGACATTTTCCTCAAACATTGTTCTTCAGGTCAAATTATGAATATCAGAAATTTATATAATTGTGTCAAATTAGTTAATTTTCAGTGATAAATGTATTACTTAAAGTTCAATGTATCAACAAATCAGGTTTAATGTTATCAGGAAAAATGAACATTTTGTTCAGGGAATTGTAAGATAATTACAATATATATATATATATATATATATAAACTTAGTAATAAGAAATAATAACAAATAAAAATAAAAAAAGCATATGTTAAACCATGTAAAGAACGTTAGGATAGATTAGAAAGTGATAGACTAGAGTGATTAATTAGAAAGATTAAAAGCGATTAGCTTAAGAATAGGTTTAAAGCTCAGGTATTTAATATTGTAAATTTACATTCCAACTTCTTTAACAAAGGATGAAGGTATAGAAAATATACATTAAGAAATAGAGGATTAAATAAAACATAAAAAATAAGTAATTTATTTTTATGTTTACAGGAGACTTGAGTATCAAAGCCGGAAAAAATGGGAAATAATTAGGAAATACAGGCTAACCTCAAAAAATAAAAGAGAACTAGAGTAATAGAATTTTAGACAAAGAATAAACTAATAACATCTAAAAATCCATATTTAAAAATCATAGAAGATGATATAGATGTGTGTGGTCAGAAAATACATAAAAGGATCAGATGGTCTATATAATGGTTAGGCAGAGATAAACCAAATTACAAATTGTAAAATGTAATCAGAAGTACATATCAATTCTGATAACAATTTAGTAATGATTTCAGAAAAGTAAAAAAAAAATTGAGAAAAACAGATGAAATACAGTCATACTAAAAGAAAATTATGTAAAGTTAAAAAAAAAATTTGAACCAAATATATGTTCAGATCTGGAAGTTTTTATATCATAATTGTACAATAATAAAAATAAATAATACTGAATTAGAAAAAAAATTTGGGGGAAATGAATCCAAAACATAATTTCAGAAGCCTAGGTAAAGAAATGATGTAAGAGAAACGAGTGGCTGAATGTGAAGAAGCTCAATAAAATCTGATAAAATACAAGAGGGAAAAAGAAATTGATGATGATTTCAAAAATGATTCTGCAATTTGAATTCAACAAAAATTTTAACAAAACTAAATCTGTAAAAAATGATGACTTAACACCTAAATTATTATGCTGCCTAAGATGTAGGATTAAATAGGCTGCATACATTATTACACAAAATTTATTAGCCTTGACTCATATCATCAATAAACACATTTTTTAAATATACAAAAACAAAAATTTAATCTGCTTCCAAATTACTGGAATATGAAAAGGAATAGAACAAGAAGTAGAAGCTGTAAATTATGAAGACAAATTCTCTTTGAAAAAGCATGGGAACACAAGAAACAATTTTATCACTCTGATTAATTTTACTAGGGAGACTAAGAAAAACGAAACTACTCAGATTTATTGAAAAGGTGTTTCATACTTTTGAATGAATGTAATGTTTTTTGATTGTAAAAAAGTAGGATTAAAATAAACAAAGCTTTATTTATGATTTTTATAATATGAAATTTTAGAATAGAGAATAAAGAATATTTATTAATAAATAATAGAAAAATAAACAAAAAATTCTAAAACAGGAGCAAGAGTGCAGTGATTTACTCTGTCTCCCCTTTATTTCTAAATCGATGTGGAAGAAGCAATTAAAAAACCAAAAGAATGAAAAACTGAGACCATAAAAAGAAGTAAAATGTTTAAGATACACCGATGATGTTTTAGTTAAAACTGGAAATGAGTTAAAATAAATGAATTATAAACAGATTGTAAGTACAGAAATTCAAACTCAGGATTACACTGAATAAAAAATTGTGACAAAATAGGGGTTAACATTAAGGTAGGGGAACCCAATGTACCAGAAACTGAAGAATTTTGTTATTTACAAATTATGCACAAATTAATGAAGAAAATAACTTAAACATTGATTTAGGTTATAGAGATTGATTAGAAAAATTTTAAAACATTTATACAGAGTGAAGCATTTTATGACAACCGAGTACGATTATGGAAGTCATAAAAACTAACAGTAGAGTTTGTTTTGAGATTTGATGCTACAAAAGAATGTTGAAAATTTTGATGAGTTGGTAGAGTATGAAATGGAAAGATTTTGAGAGATTGTTTAAGTTTATGGGAGAAATTTATAAAAAGGAAAAGATGACTGTTGGACACATACTAAGATATTCAGGATCAGTGAACTATATTATAAAAGAAAGTATAGAAGGTAAAACGATAAATAAAAACAAGATTTTAATTTATGAAAAACATAATTATATGATGCTGAAAGAAGAGAGAAGTATTTGGGCTAAGGGACTGACACAGAATAGAAAATAATGAACTGCATTAAACCGATCAAACGATTGAAACCTACCAGTCCATAATCTGTAACATTTTTTGTGTAATAAATTAGATAATATGTATCATTCATTTTCATAAATGTATGTAAAACATGTTCAAATTTTGAGAAAGATCATACTAAATTTAAAAATTTTAAGAAAGATGAAACCAGAACAAGGAAAGAAAAGTTGAAGTAGAAGTGGAGAAAGATGAGCTCTGATTTGCATAAAAGTCTACTGTATTTTCTATAATTTTTCTACGTGTACATGGAATTGACATAAGAGTTAAAGAAAAAATCTAACAGTACATTACTTATTCGAATAGAAAAAATAAATATGTTTAAGATTCATTGATAATACTGTTCTTTTGTCAGAGCCAGAAACAATTTAAAAAAATACTGAAGAGCAAAGATTAACTGCTAGGATGGAAATTAACCTTGGAACGTAAAAAACAGAGTAGTATAATGAAGAATTAAGTGTTAGGAAGCAGAACACAGCATACCAAATGTTCTTTTTTATAGTCAGAAAATTACAATGGATTGACAAAGTAGGGTTATGTCAATAGTGGACTAGTACAAATAGGAAGGGTTTCATGCAGAAAGAAATCTGCTAGTATCAATTGTAGTTGATCTGGTAATTCTTGAAAGTATTTATGTTAATAGTAATGCTTTGTGACAGAAAAATGTGAGAAATAATAAAAACAGTACATAAAAGAATGAAGGCCTTTGAAACATGGTATTGCAGAAGGATGTTGAAAATTAAGTGATCTGCAAAATCTAATTGAAGAGGTTTTTAAGACAAACAGGAGATGTTGGAAATTTGTGGCAGAATCTTTTAAAAATATAAAAACAGTTGGTGGGTCATGTACGAAGGCATGCTTTTAGTTAATTTGAAATGAAAGACTTTTGGAAAGTAAAAATCATAGATTAGGACAAACACTGGAATATATTAAACAGAAATCTAAGGAAGTAGGATGTGGTAAATAAATCAAAATTAAAAAATTAGCACAGAACATAAAGGAATGTAGAATTGCAGAAAACCAGCCAATAAATGGTCAAATACTTGTACATACATCATACTGCACAAATGTGCATGTAAGTATTTATTTGCATAAAAATTTATAAGTATTTATTCACAAAATAGCAAAATACATTTTACTTGTATAAGTGGATGTATCAGGCTAATGATTAACTAAGTGCTTCAATGAGGGAGGCCATTAGATTTCCTTGCTGAAATAGTTGCATTTCAATATTACTTACTTTAAGTTTTGTCTCCTAATTATTTGATGCAGATTCCTATATCTACCACAATAAACCCAGGTAATAACACAGCTAACATACACATCCTTCAATCATTGGTGAGTGAATGAATTTATTAGTTATCATTGTCTCAAAGATTTATCATATCTAATAATACTCTTCTTTGCTTACTGCGATCTCTGTGTCAGTTGTTGATTATATTTCCTTGTGAAAGTGACATTCTTGGTACATTTTGAGTCAAACTTTGTTCTGAAAGACCTAATTGTCTCATTTAATAAAAAATATTTGTAATTCTAGCCGATATCTTAGTTTGTTGATCTATCTAAAATGAAGTGAGCAAAGAAATTTTATTTTTCCTGATTACGTCATGTTTTTACTCATCTCCCAAGTTTTACTGAACAGCAAGGTGCAGTCATTGTTTTACATAATTTCAGCATAAGCATTTTTCTGAATTTATTCTAAAACACCCCGTTTATCATCATACATATTACTTCAAATTTTCTAATTTTTTTTTATATCAAAATCATCCCACAAGATAAATCATATCACAAATAATAAAGTAACTCATCTGTTACAACACAAATTTATATATTATTTTTTGATCTTGCTGTAAATTATTTGCATTCCTTCAAAGTACAATGAACACGATTTCACAAAGATTCTTATGATCGCTCAATCTAATAATTAAACCTTTTGACCTTCAGAAAACACCATTTGATGGCTAGTGATCATCATCATCAAAGCTTACTGAAATAAATTTTTTTAAAGATGTAAAATTAAGGTTAAAAACAAATTTGGATGTGGTCACCATATGACTTCCTTGCACGCCTGTTTAAATTACACATACACATTTTTTTTAAATGAAAAGTACATAAAATTTTATTTCATTAATAACTTCTGATATTTTTTCATATTTTTTTTTTTTTTTATTGTTATTGATTTATTATTTATCATAATTTTTTTTACAATCAGAAGTTATTAATTATTAATAAATCAATGAATTTTAATTAAAAAAAAGTTAAAAAACAGGAGGTGAGATCGGATTCGAACTGATGTGCCTTCCTCCTTTTGTAATCCAAATATTTAATTAATTAAAATTTCATTTGACTATAGCTTTGGAACCATTAAAAATAAGTAACAGTAACATTGTTGAAAAGTTCTCAATGATGGCTTATTACTACAATTAAGAAAAAGTCCAAAATCGAAATTGTTTTGGATTTTGGGTGTTTTTGGACACTTTTCGGTTTAGTCGATTGCAATCAAAAGGGAAGGTGGACAAATAGATGTTACAACAGTTAAATTCAAAATTTCAACATCCTACAGCTAATTGTTTTTGATTTACGTGAGATACATACATACATAAGTACAGACGTCATACCGAAACTAGTCAAAATAGATTCAGGGATGGTCAAAATGTATATTTCCGCTGAAATCTGAAAACCAAAATTTTTCACAATCAAAATACTTCCTTCACTTCAAACAAGGAAGTAAAAATAGGCATAAAGTAGAAAGTTGTTCCATGTTTATATATATTTTTTTCAATTTAAAACTGAATAGCTTTATAAAAATAACTATGAAAATTATTACAGCAGGATTTTATTTGTTTTTATGGCTTACTACATCAAAAAAACCCAGCAAAATGCCAAAAGGTAAGTTAAAACAAAATCAATAAACTTTATCAATAAATGTAGTATCACATATTAGCAAAAATCCTGTTTCATGCTGGAAAACTAAGTCCATTACAACTGTTGTTGTGAAGATGAATGGTAAAATGAAGTGAAAAGTAAAGAATCGATTAGTTTTTTCAGTAGTTTATTATAGCTTATACAGTAAGCAGTTATATCAGTCAGTCTTATATTTTGAGAATTAGAATTTACATATTAGACATATCATCTGTTATTGTTTGTGCTAATATTCTCCTTTTATCTTATTAGTCAGATTTATAGAGCTCAGTCTAATACGTTAAAAGATTGCAGTTTATTAGTCCTTTGGTTTATTAGTTCTGGATATGACAAAAAACTACATTCCAATATATAACCATATGATCTAACAATGATTGAAATGTCTCTGAGAATATCATCCTATAAATTGAAGGGTTGAAGTAAGGCCAAATTTCAATAGCATTAGCCATATAAAATAAAACTGGTTCCTGTAGATCATGAGTTAATTACTAAAAAAAATATATATATATCCTGTTGGAATTTATTAGTGGATAATGACACCTAAGTGAAAATTCCACTTAACATTTATTTATTTTTTATTTTTTAAATCATCTTTGGATTCCTATACATAACATTTAATTTTTACATTAACTAATGGTTTAATTAATTATTACATGTATATTTAACTTACCTTTAATAAACAGTATTATGTTTACTTATTTTCTTTATTACGGTTTATTTACTTACTGTTTAATTAATTAATTCATTTTAAAATCATTACGGAATTATTAATTTGAATGTTTAAGTCGTTTGAAATTATATCATAGTCATTCTTTAAATTTGATAAAAACATGTGTAAAGTCTATTTACGTAGTTTTCTTGTGAGCTTTTTGGGGTAGAATATTCAATCTGGGCTAATTTTAAAACTGACAAAATATTCCTCATATTATTTTTCCTAACAAGTATGTTGCAATCTGTTCAACTAGTGAACCATAAGCAACCCCCCACAGGCCAGTGCGATGATGATTTGTATGGCATGTAAATGAGGTGTAGTCTTGTACAAACTCAGACCAATCATTTCTACTATAATATCATTCTCACCATAATTTGAAATAAATGAACAGATACTAGTTATACTAATTATAAATTTAAACATAGTGGGAAATTCTAATTATAACTAAAATGATAAGCCAGATAATAAGAAACAACTTTCTTAAATACTTGATGAAGGTTGACAAAGATATTAATACTTATTTTTCTGAAACCAATTAAGAAACAAAAAGTGAAAAATATTTTCAAATTATCAGTAGACAAATTTTATTAAAAAAATTCTCTATTTAAATGATGTAGAAAAACTCTTAACCATGTATTATGATATTTATAATGTATATTTTCAGTTTGACCTTGAGAATCTGTTCTTTTGAAGTCTGTTAAAAAGAAGCCATTTCTACAACTGCTTCACACAATAAGTGAAAGGTTAGTCAAAAGATATAACAAATTTAAAGTTAATAATATTAATTTTACTTCATATAAAATTAATTACAGAAAAAATGTATTAAAAAAATAAAATAATAAATAAAACTGAAGAATTACAGTTTAAAATTTGTATAATTTTATTTTTTTCTAAATGATAATTGTTTCATACTGTATAGCTGCTGCACCACTTTCATAAATGATTTAAAAAACATATATAGAAAAATTTTTAGATAATAAGTGTATTTGGTGGAGGAAATGGACAGCAAACACCAGCAAAACTGGAAAAAAAGAATAAAACAAATTAATAAACACTGTTAGCAGTAGCGCTGATAAATTCTAATTAATAATAATTTGTAAACATTTATTTATAAGTCAATATGGAGTAAAAAATAAAAAGAAGTTAACATTTACCTTAAAATAGTACAGTGGATTCAAAGCATCTTCTAAAAAAAAATTATGGAAGCACAAAAAAAGTCTTAAAAACAAGCTACAATATATAATAGTTTTACTACAAAGGGCACTATTTTGCCCCATGGCAAATGTTTATGTAAACCCAAGTTGGCTAAAACTCAACTCTGTTGTATTTTAGCAAGCTGTTGAATTAAAATATATATTATAGATTTAGTTGAAGTAAAATACAACATAACGTTTTTATTCCAAATTATGAGACATTCAATAATTAGAAACCAACTCTGCTTTCCAACATAATCTCTGGTTACTTGTCCCAGGGATTAGTAGGCACTTGTCTGAACTTTCTGTGAGCTTTCTTAATCCAGTAGTAAAGAATTGTTCACCTTGGTGTGTCATGCTTGTATTCACCCGTTCATTGTTGCCGAACTTGGTGGGAAAAAAAAAATCGAATGGTGTGAGGTTAGGACTGTAAGGTGGATATGGCAATGCCTCCTAATCTAACTTTTAAATAACTTCTCGTGTCTTTTAAGCAGTATGAGGGTGGGTGTTATCATGCAGAAGAATTGCACCTTTTAAGAGGAAATCAGGAGGATGTTTCCTCATTATTGCGGGTTTTAATTTATTTTTTAACATGTCACAGTAGTATTCATTGTTGATCGTAAGTTTTTCTTCAAATAATTGCAAGAAATTAGGCCTTTATAGTCCCAAGAAAACCATTAGCATCACTTTGCCGGCTGACATGTAAGAAGTTTTTCCTGCAAGCAAACTCAGATGTTTCTATTCAACATTCTGACGTTTGGATTCCAGCTTAAAATTATGAGTCCAAGTTTTATCACCAGTTATTATATGATCTAAAAAGGTTATTATAAGATCATTATCTTCTGCTAAAAACTGTTGTCTATATAAATGTGAATTCAGTTGTCTTTGCAACTTTGGGATGACTGTCTCCAAACCCACTTGGAACATGTTTTGTGTTTATTCAGCTTTATCATGGGTAAGGAATAGATAGCACTGATACTCGCACTACAAATTTCAGCAATTTTCCAAATTTTTATGTGTCATATAATAAATAAGATATTAATGCAATTTTGCATTAATATCAGTGATGAAAATCTTTGACACTTGTTTTGCTCGATTTAAACTACTCAAACCACTTACAAAAATTTCTACAGTTAATACACTCTTTACCATCTGTGAATGAATTTCAGTGTTTTCAATATTGAAAATTCTTTTCAAATGGCTGATATTTTTTATGTCACAGGTGCCAACTTGAACACTGGACAGTTACAGCTTATTCTATTAAATAGGGATATGAACAGGAGGGTGGCAACTGGAATCGTCACAAGGTGGGTGTCTTCCCCTATGGGGGTTGGGATGTCTCTTTAATGGCAACCTTTGTACGACCCTCATACACAGAGGTACATAATCTTTCTGTATGGTTAAAAACTTCCATGTTTTGTGGATCTATAGTTAAGTTTTGTTTTGAGTGGAATTGGTCAAATATATAAAGCTAAATATAAGTAAATGGTTTAGACAAGAACTGTCATGAATTTGATTCCCAGCAAGGGTCTAGAAGTTTTCTTTTACTGTTTCATACATTTCAGCTTCTGCTTTAAAATATGTATATATCATGTTCAGGGTCATAATTATGAAATATATTTCAATAATTATTCCCTAAAAAATATGTGTATGTACATATGGGTATAAAATACATGTTGAAATTTTAAAAGAATACAAATAATGGTAAACAACAAAAGAAAATAAAAAAGATAAACATAGTAAAAAATTATAACAAAATATAAAATAATGGAGAAGGTGCATCAAATAAATGATTTATGTCATGTCTATTGAAACTTAGTCATCCACATACTGATGAAGAAAACTGATGTAAAAACAAATCTAAATTAATTTAAAACTAAGCATTAAGTTTAAATAATGCAAAATATTACAAATTACAAAAAAAAATATATATATTTTTAAAAAAGTATTACACATTTACCTGCCAGCCATTTCACAAAAATACGGTATATATTCTTCAATTGAATTTACAAAACGAGTTAATGCACAGTACTCTAAATGACGGCAATGGCCTTGCTCATTCTTATTAGGTAGTTGACAACTGCTGCTTGATACATCGGTCTAAAAGAAAATATTTATTAAAATTAATAATAAAAAATTATACAACTGCATCCTTAAACTAATGATACTGCAGTAGACTGAACACCTCAGGAAGAAGTGTCCTAGAAAAGAAGGATGTGAAGTATGGATAAAAGGCCAACAGCTTATAAATAAACAAGCCTATTATAAAATTGAAAACCTCATCCACTTATTTCATCATTCATTTACTCATTACTAAAATAAAACTGAAATCAACTTTAATGCTAATATTAGGTATAATAACATATCATTCAGTCATTCTATGATTACTCTATTAGCTAATAATATGACATTCAACAAATGTAGTTACATTTCATACAATAAATAATGGCTAAAATCTTTTCTTTTTTTAAATTCCATAAATAATTTTATTAGTTTTAACTCTTCATATATAAGTTGTTAGACACTTTTAACAACTTTTATATATATGTATATATATATATATATATATATATATATATATATATATTATATTCAGAATGTATCACAAAGTTCTGCCGGGACTTTCATAACTACTCCACTTATGAAAATAATCAAAAACCCTCATATAAACATATATTTTAAAATGCTTCATTTGTGAGTTATGGCTAGTGAAAGATTTTGCTTGGATATCAGCTACCCTGGTGAAATGAGGTTGTACTGACATTTTTATGACGTTTATTAAGAGCCAGAATTAGTGATTTCTTATGGTTTCTGACCTGAAAAATTGAATAAATTAGGTCCCACAACCATACGTACAATAGTTTTTGAGAAATCTGGGGTAAAAACCCCTGTTTTTTTATGTGTGATGTACAATAACTTTCTTAAATGGATAACAACACTTAAGATTTTAAAAAAAAACTTGTAGAATGTTTAATTCTGAACAAAATGGTTAATAGTCCACACCAATTACACTTCAAGAAAAAAAATTGTTACCTGGACTTTTATAAATGGAAATGGTAAAGGAGCTTATAATAAACATAAAAAAAGATAAACACATGAGCGGAGGTGGTAGAGGGTTGATTTGGGGGTGAAAAGGGATGGAAAATGGTATGATTGTGATTTCTGGCAAACGTTGATGTCAAAAAAAAGTATCCAATACAAAAGTTGTAGATCTTGCAAAAATCTACAACTTTTGTAGAGGTCACTTTTTAACATAACCTCAATATTTCTGAGAAAAATGCGTAAAATCTTTTTTTTGTTTTTTATTTTTCATCTCTGCAAAAATAATTTAATTTTGGCGAAGCTTGGTGAAAATATATATTTCTGTGTCTTAAATAACCACAAATTTTTTTAGATAAAAAATCAAGAAGTTTCCGAGATATTAATTTTTTCCAGTCTAAAACATTTTTTAAAAAATTCTACTTAGAAAAATCATTGTACAGAATACTGCCGCCAGTGCTCATTTTTTTCATTTTGACATATTCTTTTTAGTAAAATAAAAAACTAATCTATAATCACAATTCAAAAACATATTTAAATATGTATAAAAAACAAAAAATGACTTGCAACACTGAATTTTTCAGTAACTGTTGATAATTTGTTTGAATTTAAAAAAAATTCAAATACTGATTACACCATTCAGTTGTATAGAAAAAAGTACATAAGAAACTGTGTATCATTGTTTGACCTGAAACTTTATTTTTATACAGTATTGCTACAAACATTTAAGTTGAATAATTTTGTGTACTGAAGGATCTAAACAAAAGAGGCGAGTAGGCGTGCAGCTTGTGCAGTGAATTTTTGAAGCTCTAATAGCCTATCTTAGACAGGATTAGGACCCCGGTCTCTCTTTCAGTTCTTGATTTCATTCCAGAGCAGCTGGAATGAAATCCATCTTTTTTTTTTTTTTTTTTTTTTTTTTGAGATTAAAACCAATCTCTCTGACCCTCTCAATTCTGTGACAAACTATTAAATTTCTCCAAACCCCTAATAGTGATAATTTAACACACCCACTCATGAATATATAAGTCAAATATTATTAAATATCAAATTATTATATCTGATTAATAACAATCTGTACAGAATAATTAGTTTATACATATTTATAAAAATATTTATAAAGCAATAACTTCATAAAAAGCAGTCTCTAGGATCGTGGTTATTACTGTCAACTAAATTCAGTTTTTCAATGTATGTCAATGTAAATAAATATTTATTAAATTTTAATAATTCATTTACAAGGGTCTCGATATTAGTTTATTTTGTACTTCCCAAAGGATTTCCCAAGTGCTTAGTTTCAGATATGTTTATTATATCAGAAAACTTTGAGTTTTCTTTTTACCTATCATGAGTTTCATACAGTCAACTGGAGGATCTGATAATCTATACAACCTGATAATAATAATAATGTTTTTTATTTTGTTCTAATAAGAAAACTTAGAAGTTTTCTTCATTAAATAAATATATTCTTAAATATTTTTCTTAACATGCTCACAAATTTAGATTCCTACTCCCCTTTTTAACAAACGTCTTGAACTTCCTTCCCTATCAAAGTGTCCCACTATTTACAGATGACCCATTACATCTAATAATTGTTTTTGTATGACAGAACAATGTTCTATTTGGAAATCAAAGATACATTTTGTATTTACTATATATCGACTATATCTTCGATTTGGTGAATGTTGTACTTATCGCAACCTGATATTATTAAATAAAATAATCAAGAATTAACAAAAAAAGTAATAAATTACCTGATTAAAACCGACTGTATAATTTCCATGATTAGGAATGTCAATAAAGAGAGGATTATTTTCATCGACTTTATTTAACCAGCTAAGAGATTCTAACTGAATAGTGTGTACATCTGAAAACAGAAACACAATCATGAAAATATACAAATACAGAATAATTAAAACACTATCAGTTCAATTACACTAATCCAAAACAAAATATGTTTGTTTCACATTAGTGGAATTTCTGGATTACAAGAGTACATCATGCTATACTTACCACTCAGTGCATATTTTTTTTAAGGTGTTTTTATTTAACTTTAAGGGTGGACTTTGATATAAACTTGTACATAAACACCATTATTGGGTAAGCAGTTAGGTTTAAACAAAGATACAGTCATTTACAACAGTATTCTTTTAATTGCTGATTAAATTATGTTTTGTAAGACAGTGCTATGACTGCCTATTGTGGTTAACTGCTAAAGTAATAGTGTGCTTTTCCACATGTGTGTGCATATGCGTGCATGCGCACATGGAAAAGTTAAACATTATAAGCAAATTGTTGTTGCGCAAGTTATTTATGTTATATCTATTAATGGCTAGTAACCTTATGAGACTAAAAGTAATATTAAGATATGTAATGTCAATTTATAATTCATTAAACAAATTCAACCATCACACAATTCACATTATAAATATACTTTATTTATAAGAAAATAAAATTTATATTTTAATTTTTGTCCCAGAAAATTTTATTAAACTATATTATGTAAATCACAAAAATGCTATGACAAAACCAAAGCAAACATAATCCCTTTTTGAAAGTTCAAAAACGTCTCTGTGAAAAGTTGTATATAATTCTATTTGCCTTCACTTTCATCAGTTTAGACATTTTTTCTAAAATGAATAATTAGCAAGTAAATTATAAAAAAGGTTTACGCTGAAGGGAAGAAATGGATTTAATTTTTTGTGCTATTATAGTTTTCTGTTTTTGTGAAGAGCATACTGAGCAAATAAATGAAAATATGTATTTTTTTCAGTAGAGGTGGTCTGCTGATAAATTTTAATGAAGATATTTCAGTGAAGATGTATAGAAATGTGTAGTAAGCAATATACAAAAATTTCAATAATGTAATTTGCTATGTCTAGTTAAAATAAGTTCTTTCTTCAACTATTGTTAAAACAGATTATTTTGTTACGTGTAATCCCACACAATCAGTAAATTAAATGCAAATTGAGATAATGAACACAAACTGAAATAAACAACGGCAGTGAAGCAAGTTATTTTTGCTTTAGTTTAGTAAAAAATACAAAAACAACATGAAAATAAAATGTGTAGCAGTTATATATAATGTTAATTGTCAAATATACCATTTTAAAAATGAAAATTACATTATTCATGTATCTACAGTATAATAAAATATCAATATAAATTTCAGTCTTTTTTCTAAACTTCACTTATAGGAACCAATTGGCTTTATGATTTAAATAGTTCAAAGATAATGATTTAATTAATTCAAAACATGATTTACTTGGTAGTTTATAAATGAAAAATAAAGCTATAAAAATACATGTTCTCTGTTTAAATTTCATAATTCAACCATTTTAAACTGTATAAATTTATGCCTAAAATAATTCTGAAAATTCAATGAAAATAATATAAAAGAATCATTTAGATTTCACCCAGTGATTCTTGAGTTTTATGTAAACACAGTGGTAAAAAAAGCATATTACATGCATTCCGTTGTATATTTATAAATAATATAAATATATTTATACATTCTTTTTTTTTTTTTGAGAAAAACATTGATTAGATTACCAGGTTCATTTGATGTTGGTGGAGGTTCAGGTGCTGGAGTTGAAATTGCTTCTTCATGCACTACTCCTGCACTTTCTATAAATATAAAAAAACAAAAATTTAACATTCATTTGTAAAATATAATTATATTCATTACATAAAAATCAAAGTGACATTATTAGTTTACATAAAAGTTAACATATCCATACACAAGTTTACTTTTTATTAATTATTTTCCTCATTCTAGTATTTTTATTTTATTCATAACTACACTACCCAGAAAAACAGTTAATTAATATTTTTTTAAAAAGGAAAATAAAATTACACAAAATAAATTCAATGGAAATTATTAAAAAAAATGTAAATAGAGCTTATATGTTTTCCCAATAAAAACACTTTATGATTGTTGTAAACATAATCATACAGCAATTTTTAATACAATAAAATTAAACTATTAAACAAAGCATAAATTTAAACTAAAAACAAAGATAAATCTAAAAATTATTTTTAAAAAATGACACAATTAAAATTAAATATTTAAATCAAATTCTGTTATGTGAAAAACAATATTTTTCAGATCCTAATTTGTATTGAATGCATGTTAGAATGTGTAGAAAGCATGGTAGTGAGTTTGTCTGCTACCACAAAGATCCTGGCTTCAATTCCTGGATAGGGTTGGTAAAATTTATAACAAATCAACTGTCACTAATAATCTTAAAACTTGATATAACTTAAAGAAAAAAAAGAACAAAAAGTAAATAGATGCTTAGGCATTTATTAATAGCTTAAAATCCCTTAAGATAAATATTAAAAAAAAAAAAAAAACTATAAAGAAAGATGAAATTCCACATGAATAGAACTAGGAAAACGAGCTAAGGAAAAGTAGTAGACAAAATAATTGAAAAAAATGACAAATTTTTGTTAATATCATTTTTCTCAAAAATTTAAAAATACAATGTTACAAAATGATTTTCAAAGTAGTAATTATTTATAACAGAATAGTATCTAAACTTCAAAATACAGTTGGGAAATTCTTGACTAAATGCTGGGAACTTTGGATATTGCAGGCCTTGATCTTAAGTTTTAATACTCTTATAAAATCATTTTCTGTGGTTCAAATCCTAGAAAGATAAGTTACTTTTATATGGATTCAAATATTAGACAGTGGATATGGATATACTTTGGTGGTTGGGGTTTAATTTACCATACACCTCAGGATTGGCCAACCTCAGTCTGTATAAGACTGCACCTGATTTGAATCATTGGGCCATGGGATTGCTCATTGTTCAACTTGTGACTAGAAGGAAAAATAATAGGAATATAAAAAAAAAATAAATGAGATCAAAAAACATTGATAAACATTGATTAAAATTTTAGCCAATTTTAATAAAACTTAAAATTCATGTATTTCTAAATTTTATAACAATAAAATATATCTTTAAATATTTTATGTGTACCTATGTAAATTATATAATTATAATTAAATACAGTGTTAAATGTTTATATGTGGCCTAACATGAGATAAAAATTACTCAAAAAAGTATGCATAGTTGCAGAGTTATAAGAGGTTTAACAGGGAAAGGGAGAAGTGAAATAATCTCCTATTGTTTTCATTGTGCTGAATATTGGTTGTACATTAACATGACATGCAAAAGTTTCAAAAATGAAAATTAAATTAAGCCTTACAGCGACTCCTTCACTCTGCTCACTAAAGGGACTGATTGTAAAATGTACATCAACCATACCATTTTAATACCATTTTTATATCAGATTTTTTTAAATGCATCTCTGATGTAAGAAAGACCAGATACTAAAAAACAACAAACTGTTACATATTATGTCAACATTTTTCATTCAGTAAGAGAAATTATCTGAGAAAAAATAGATTTTATGAAAGGAAAAAATGTTGACACCTCAAAACCATCTTGAATCTGAGAATTGTTTTAAAAGTGTATATTGTAATGTACTTTTGTATAGTAGTGAAATTTTTTATGGTAATCAATTTAGAGTAGAATTAATTTGAAGTATGGTACATTTAAAGAAGTAGGATGAAAATTAAGTGGGCTAAAATTACAAACATAGAAGTTCTCAAGAAAAGGGTTGATGAGAAAAAATGTATATGTAAGGCATTTAACAAAAGATGACAAACAGTAAGTAAAGACTATTTGAGTACAGAAAAGGCAAAGGTGTATGATGTTTTAAGTATATTGACCAGATAATAAAAGGTGTGGAATACAAGATGAAACAACAGAAACTGAAAGCTGCTGCCACCAATCTTTGAATTTATCCATAAAGAAGACACAATGAAAATGCAATACACAATATAAGTTTTTTTAATTTATTGTTTTGATTTCAACAAAACACAAAATTCTACAGTCTGACAATTAAGAAGTGAGACAAGAAATCATAAAATTAATTAAAAACAAAAAAATAACTATATTTTATTTTAAGTATATCCCATTTGACTTGATGCCACATTCCAGTGATAGATTGTTCCATAGAGAAATACATGATGAATGATTCCTTTTCATCATAGAAACTCACAAGTGCTGTCTTTGGCTTCTGAAAAAAAACCTTCTTGTCTTTTGGTGATCGTGGTGACTTCTACACAGCATTGTCATGTTTTGTTATTGAATTGCACCACCAAAATTAAAAACCTTTTTGTCGCTATAAGAAGTTTGAAAAATGCCTCTTTTATATTGTTGCAGATGTACTATTAACATCAAAATTATCTACAATTATTCTTAAAGTTGCACAACAATTTTTTGAGTGTGTTTTTTACTTTGCCAGTTAAGTTCAGAATTTGTATACAGGCTGATTTAAGCACAATTAAAGAATGGTTTCCCACTACTGTGATGTTTTTTCCAGTATGTTTAACTTAAAGCCATGCAGTGTTGCCAAATTGTAGATTAAGGATATTCCTATGAATTGCATATGTCAATCACAAGATAAGATTTGTATCTTGATCAGTATAAAATCTAAAATCTACCTCAACGAAAATATAATTTATACATTACGTTTTTTTTGGTATTTACATTAATGTAAATATGTAATTTACGATACAGCACAGTACTTTGTGTATAAAAAAATAAATAAATGTTTTGTATGGTGAGATTTTTTCAATCATTAAGTTGTATAATCTTTGCTGATATAATCATACATACTTTAATCAGTTACATCAATCTCAGAAGCTTTTTCATAATTAGCATTTTTGTAATTTTCTATAATGTGGTTCTTAAACATATACCATAAGATTGCAATCATTAACCTAGTTTGAAAAACCCTGGATGTTTAGTTAAGTGAGTTTACTAAACCATGGTGGTTGTATATTGTTTTCTCTTTGAACAAACATGTTTTTAACTCCTGTTTTATTGCATGTATTATTTTATTTTTTCAAATCTTTTCTTTCTTAAAAATTATCTAATGTGTATATACTTCAGTTTCTAATAAAACTTTCATCCCCAAATTACCTCTTATCATATTTATTGAATATGTTATTCCCTTTCAAAATACTAAACCTCTAGTTTTTCTTATTGGTAAATAGTATTATTTTTTTATTATATAATCTCCATCCTTTTTATCTCTTCTAGATACTTTCTCATTCATTACTCATTGTTCCATCTAACGTTTCTCATTTTCTTCCACTTTGAAACTTTAAACAACGAGAATCTTTCAATACAACGAATATAAATTCAAAATTGTCTTACAATAAAGGTCATCATATACACTGACTGTTGCAGTTATTATAAGACTGAACAAGAATATCATTTTTCATTTTCCAAAATCTGCTTATTTGTGGCATTAATGTGATGATAGATGTTTTAGAGATTAAAGCTTGCTCTGTAAAAAAAAAAATAAAAGTATGAAACTATCTGAAATAAAAATAACTTTTAATTTTATTAAATTTTGAAAGGTACAAAATACTTTGAAGCACACCCTTCACCAAAAATTCCTTTAAGTCTTATATTAATTACATTTTATGATGAATAGCAGGCACAATTTTACACAATAAGCACCTAAACCGCTCAACCTTTGGATAGGAAACAAAATCCTTATTACAGACAAAGAGGATTGTTAATCCAGTGAACCCTAATAAAGAAACAGCTGTCTTACTGGCTATTTGAAAGTAGCGAAATGATGCCATACGAAGCTGGTGGCAGACCCACTCATCCAAAAAATAAGGAATAAGGAAAGGCATACAGTAAAGAAGAAAATAAGGAAGAGAACTATCAACCAACACAGGAGCTGTCCCTCTGATAAGAACAGTTCACTGCTTTGCCCAGCATCAACATAAGTTAAAATAAATGTAATGCAAAGTTTACCTCAATGAAAATAATCTTTATTTAAATAAAAAACCATACATCAGTTAAAGCAAAGAAGCAAAAGGTGTAAAAAGCCAATAACAAAAGCAATTAGGAAAAAGCAACAGCCTAATAACAAGAAATGCAAATAAAAAAAAAAAAAAAATAGGATTAATTAAAATTACACCGTATCTACTTGAGCAATGTACATTTCTACTTTTAAGAATATGATACTGAGAAAAACGTTAAATGATAACTTGAGAATAAAAACATAATTGTTAAATTTGTAAATGAAATAGCAATTTTTAAAAATATTCAATTCAAAATTAAATAATTTATACTTAAGTAAATATTTTATCTTACCAACAGACAGTTTGTTAAATTACAGGACTATGTTGGTGTTACATTCCTATCATTGCTGTTATTACTTCCTCTTTGCACTCTTTCATCAGTTTTGATTTGACATAAAATATCATTATCACTAACATCAAAAGCACTTTAAATGAAATACTTTTTATAAAATTTCTCAACCAATTCTTTAGAAGGTTTCACTCCACACTTACACAATCACCACATAAACTAAAAAAAGAAAAATGGTTTCCATAATTTTTGTCAAAGTTGACATTTCATGGTATTTTTTTATCCAATTCAATTAATAACTCTTCATTTTGCTTTTAAATGGTCAGTTTAACATTAATCAAGTGCTTGTAACACTAACATCAAATATCCCAAAAAATGAATGCGAGATACATTTTCCAGAAGACGACTTCTTAATGCGATACAGCCAAAAATATCCATTCATTTTTGTAGCAGCGGTCCAGACTTCATTTTCTATATATATTTTTTCCTATTCTTGAACTGACCATTTATCTATCGAACCCCTAATTTTTTTGTTTGTGTATATATTATAAATCCATACAGAATAGCTTCATCCTTAGGAAACGTCTCTCTTTTATTTATAAGAATGAAATGGTGATAACATTTTCCTATTTGCCTATATTTTTGGGATAACATATCTTTTTTTTTATACACTGTTGTTCAAATATGAATAGTTTTTTTTTATTTTGAATTTATCAACAATCATTGGAAATAGTATTTAAGAGTTGCAAGAGTTTAAACATTAATATCTTTAACATCGATATACACCTCAGATAAGTATCTGATTTTTTAAGATCATTTTGGTAAAAATTGTGAATGGATTATTAAAGTTAAAGTAAATAAAATATAACTTTGTTTTCTTTATTTCATACATATTTAAAAATTGAATAAAGTAGATCAATTTTACCAAGCAATTTCTAATCAAAATCTGGAAATTTTAAGTGATCTTTTTTTATTTTTGTAGAAGACTTTTTTTGTGATTACAATGAAATTTTTTCAGATAATTTTAGTGAAACATTTTTAAAATGAAAAATTACACTGCCTACATAGATGATTTGAATATATTTCTCACTCTTTAGTCATCGTTGTTGCTTAGCATTGGATTTTTATAATGTAATGATGATTCAGTATTTTAAAAACTACATTCATTTACATGAAACAATTTCAACAAAAATGTTGTGATGTGGTCTTTAATGAAAATCATGTAGATATTACTACATTTTTATTAGTTACAAAAAATGGTGCTGATCTGTTACATAGATTCTGAAGTAATTTTGATATTCAAAGTATTTTTGTATGAAATTCAAGGAAATTAACTGAAGATCTGAGGTAAAAAAAATAATATGTACTCCTGCATTCCAGTATTTGTGGAGAGCCTCAATGAGTCTCTTTATTTACTTCTTTATTCCTCTTTTCTTTGTCAAATTATAGGTTTTTTGAACAGTTTTTTTTCATTTTATATAATGTGATTATGAAGCACCTTACTTATACAATATTTTTAAATTCTACAGTAAATAAAGTTGACAAATTTTTTATCAAGGATAAAAAATATTAATACAGATCAATATCTTTTGTTAGATATGAGATCATACTTCACGGATAAGATTTACTCATAATATCAGTTTAAGTTTCTAAGCAAAGATTTTTAATTTTTCTTAAATTTTTCTGTTATTTTTCATAAAGCAAATTTTAGAGAATTTAAAGAAAGAAACATAGATCAAGTCATTAAAATATAGACAATATCAGGTTGGGAAATGAAATCTACACACCAAAAATAGAAATCAGAAATGCATTATAATAAAACAGACTGATACACCATGCAACTTGAAGTTAATTTTTATTAAAAAAAGGTAAATAAAAATGTAGTCAAGCAATCAAAAAAGAAAAAACCAACACCAGCAAAAAGAAAATATGAAAAAATAAAATATATTATTTTGTTAAACATTTTTTAAACAAAAACATTTTTTATCAAATAAAATAAAATTATTTTATTTTAAAACAACAGACTTTTAAAATGACAAACCGAATAAAATTTTATAAATATCCTGTTTTTATCAATGTGAATTCACTGAAGGCAGTTACTGAAAATATTCACAACAGCGGCAGTTAAGTGTGTCAAAAATGTTTTTAAAGTGTATTTTATAAAATTTTGTTTGATTTATCAATTAAAAAGTTTTTTTATTTTAAATAAATTTTATTGCTGACCATCAGAACAAAAACACAGCAGATTATTATTTTACATTATGCATTTTTTCTATAATAGTGGACAAACAGATGAATTTAAAAAAAACTCATTTCAACGTTGTATTTTTGTAAAAAAAAATGTATACATAATGTTATTTTTAAAACTGACAGTTAAGATTTTTTTAAATAATGAACATTTCTAATTGAAAATGCTTTTTGCTAAAAGAATAAAGGAATTTCAAAAATAAAAAAAGTATTGAAAGTTTTTATGAGAGTTGCATAGACATGAAAAAAAAGAAGTTTTTTCAAAAGATATCAAAACGATAACAAATTATAAAAACACCAGAAATAAATAAAAAACTATTAAAACAAATGGTTTGTAATATATTTAATCTTGTTCTAATGTTATCAGTTAAAACAAAAATAACATAACAAAAACAAAAATAACATGTTTCTATAATTTTAGAGACTGGGCGTGAAATGCTACAAAAAAGGTTCATCTCGCCACTTTAAATAATTCTGAAAAGGGATGCTAAGAAAAATATATTACATCTCAGAAACTATTATTCATAAATATTTAGTAAATTTTGTGTAATGATTTTTATCATAAGACACAATGTGAACCAGGGAAGGTAATAATACAATACATCAATTAAATATAATTTTTTAAATTTGTAAAGAGCTTAGATTTTACTAACAAACACTAAAGAATATAAAGAATGCTTTTAAATTAAACTATGCCATACTAAGAAGTTATTCAAAAGCATACAAAGCCAATTACTGGCTGAGAATAATTTTTTTATGGTAGCAGTGTTTTTGTCCATCATGGTTTACAATGAAACTTATGCAAATTATTAATTTTTAATGACAAAAAAGCTTTTAAACAAGTGTATTTCAATATGATGGTTAGAAAATCACATCATATCATCTTTGGCATGTTCCAGGTCTGTTGCTGCTATTGTCCTAACATCAGCTGCTGTTATTAATAGTGGTTTTGTGTTAGGAAAAAATATATATATCATACATTGTGTGTGGTCAAAATATGTCTAAGAATTGAATTGTGTTCAGAAGTGAATTGAAATCCAATACACTTTTCTACCACATCAAAATTACAACATGTTTTCCTAATTCAATAAATCCACTAGCAATAACATCAGACTAGGAATAACCATCTAGCGTGTGTTGGTGTAAAGCATCAGCACACTTCAATGAAGATGGTTGAAAAGTGACGGAGACAAGTATATATGAGATTTTAAAACATTACATTAAAATAAATTTAGTTTGTTTAGTCACTAAAAATTAATAATATTGCATAATTTTTTCATGTTGTCACTGACTTAATTCAGCATCTGTCTTTTTTCTTAACAAAACAATAAGACATGTCTACAGTGGAATTTGCATTAAACAGAAATTAATCTGTAATGAATTTTTAATTATTTCAAGAATACAAACAAAAATCTAGCAAGCTTATAAACATAATAATTAAATAAATATACAAGAAAAAAAAGGGTTTAAAATTTAAGTTTTATGCAAATGCCAAGAAAATTCAACAACATATTGATTTATAATTTTTAATAAATGATTTATCTAATGAATGTAAGTAGGAAAATGTTTTCAGTCTATTGAATTGAACTGAGGGGAGGATAAACTATTATAAACTAATTTATATCCTATTTTAAAATAAAACTAAGAATTTATACTTACTTAGGCTTATGACATCATCTTCTTTCCTATCACCATTGAGTACACTTGAAAAAGAATACTTTCTCTTAATAGAAGGGAAAAAAAGTGATGATTTTGGAACAGAATAACTTTTACCAATAATTCCCGTACGTAAGTACGTATTTAATGTAGAACTTGGCTGATTATTGCTAATAAGAGATGATGCTGAAAATTGTAAATTCAAGTATAAATAAAAAAAAAAATAATGTACTGAATTTGATCATAATGTAAAAAAATTACTATTCTGACTAACAAAATTATATTCAATATATTTATTAAATACACAAAGTAGGAAAAAAAATCATCAAAACACAAGCTGTGTACACAGTATTTCAACCACCAGCAATTTAGAAAATTGAGTCAAGACTAATTTTTCAGTAAATATTTAGAAATTTGTAAAAGATTTAAAAATATATATAATATAAAAAAGTATGAAGCTTAAAAGAATGAACATGTTTGGTTTCAAGTTTCTTTTTTAGAATTGAAAATAAAACTGCAATTTTAAATTGAAAATGGTTACTGTACAGCTTAAACCAATAAAAATCACTATTTGTAAATCTGTTACAGAGAGATTTAGTTCTTTGTTTTTCTATACACTTCTTTTTGAAAAGTGGAAACAATGTTGTCATATTTTGTAATTTGGCAGGGGAGGTAGTGTCAAACATCTTTATTTTAGATGCATTTTTTTTTAAACAAACCACCAAATCAGTTACTTTTAACGACTAACTTTAGACAGTAATTTTGTATTATTTCAGTAAAATCTAGATAGTAAATACAGTAAATCTAGATACTAAATATTCAGTAAATCATTAAATACTATTTGTCACATGTAAAACATAATCAAAGCAACAATTTATACATTATTAGTGTGGTTAGTTCCCTCCACCCCTCCTCTATGAATCATGAGACCTTGCCGTTGGTGAGGGGGGCTTGAGTGCTCAGGGATACAGAGTAGCTGGACCGAAGGTGCAACCATATCGGAGAGGTATCTGTTGAGAGCCAGACTAAGGAATGATTCCTGAAAGAGGGCAGCAGCTCTTTCAGTAGTTGTTAGGGGCGTGAGTCAGGACGACTTAAACGGCCGTATCAACATCACTCAGTCCTCTGAGTACTGCGCAGCTGAAAGCAATGGAAAACTACAGCTGTTTTTTTTTTTTCCAAGAAAATGTGGCTCTGCATTTTCAAAAGCAATAATGGAGGCGCCTTCCTTGGTAAAATATTCCGGAGGTAAAATAGTCCCCCGTTCGGATCTCCGGGTGGGGACTACTAAGGAAGGGGTCACCAGAAAATTAAAAAATAACATTCTACGAGTCGGAGCGTGGAATGTTAGAAGCTTGAAAAAGGTTGGTAGGCTAGAAAATTTAAAAAGGGAAATGGGTAGGACAAATGTGGATATAGTAGGAATTAGTGAGGTTCGGTGGGAAGAGGAAGGCGACTTTTGGTCAGGTGATTTTAGAGTAATTAACTCAGCGCCAAATAATGGGCAGGCAGGAGTAGGTTTCGTGATGAACAAGAAGATAGGGAGGAGAGTGGAGTATTTCAAAACGCATAGCGATAGAATCATTGTAATAAGGATAAAATCAAAACCTAAACCGACAACGATTGTTAACGTCTATATGCCTACAAGCGCCCATGATGATGATGAGGTAGAGTGTGTATACGAAGAGATTGATGAAGCAATTAAACACGTAAAAGGAGATGAAAATTTAATAATAGTTGGAGATTGGAATGCAAGCATTGGAAAAGGCAAGGAAGGAAATATAGTGGGTGAATACGGGCTGGGCAAAAGGAATGAAAGAGGGGACCGACTTATAGAATTTTGCACAAAGTATAATTTAGTAATTGCCAACACCCAATTTAAAAATCATAATAGAAGAATATACACTTGGAAAAAGCCAGGCGATACTGCAAGGTATCAGATAGATTATATCATGGTTAAGCAAAGATTTAGAAATCAACTCGTTGACTCCAAAACTTACCCTGGAGCAGACATTGATAGCGACCATAATTTGGTGATAATGAAATGTATATTGGGGTCTAAAAACCTGAAGAAAAGGTGTCAGATGAAGCGGTGGAATTTAGAGAAGCTTGAGGAAGAGGAGGTAAAGAAGATTTTTGAGGAGGACATCGCAAGAGGTCTGAGTAAAAAAGATAAGGTAGAAAATGTAGAAGAAGAATGGGAGAATGTTAAAAAGGAAATTCTTAAATCAGCAGAAGCAAACTTAGGCGGAATAAAGAGAACCGGTAGAAAACCTTGGGTTTCAGATGATATATTGCAGCTGATGGATGAACGTAGAAAATATAAGAATGCTAGTGATGAAGAAAGTAAAAGGAACTATAGGAAATTAAGAAATGCTATAAACAGGAAGTGCAAACTGGTGAAAGAAGAGTGGATTAAAGAAAAGTGTTCAGAAGTGGAAAGAGAAATGAACATTGGTAAAATAGACGGAGCATACAGGAAAGTTAAGGAAAATTTTGGGGTACATAAATTAAAATCTAATAATGTGTTAAACAAAGATGGTACACCAATATATAATACGAAAGGTAAAGTCGATAGATGGGTGGAATATATTGAAGAGTTATACGGAGGAAATGAATTAGAAAATGGTGTTATAGAGGAAGAAGAGGAAGTTGAGGAGGATGAAATGGGAGAAACAATACTGAGATCTGAATTTAAGAGAGCATTAAAAGATTTAAATGGCAGAAAGGCTCCTGGAATAGACGGAATACCTCACCTGCGCAGTGCAGGTGAGGAAGCGATCGATAGATTATACAAACTGGTGTGTAATATTTATGAAAATGGGGAATTTCCATCAGACTTCAAAAAAAGTGTTATAATTATGATACCAAAGAAAGCAGGGGCAGATAAATGTGAAGAATACAGAACAATTAGTTTAACTAGTCATGCATCAAAAATCTTAACTAGAATTTTATACAGAAGAATTGAGAGGTGAGTGGAAGAAGTGTTAGGAGAAGACCAATTTGGTTTCAGGAAAAGTATAGGGACAAGGGAAGCAATTTTAGGCCTCAGATTAATAGTAGAAGGAAGATTAAAGAAAAACAAACCAACATACTTGGCGTTTATAGACCTAGAAAAGGCTTTTGATAACGTAGACTGGAATAAAATGTTCAGCATTTTAAAATAATTAGGGTTCAAATACAGAGATAGAAGAACAATTGCTAACATGTACAGGAACCAAACAGCAACAATAACAATTGAAGAACATAAGAAAGAAGCCCTAATAAGAAAGGGAGTCCGACAAGGATGTTCCCTATCTCCGTTACTTTTTAATCTTTACATGGAACTAGCAGTTAATGATGTTAAAGAACAATTTAGATTCGGAGTAACAGTACAAGGTGAAAAGATAAAGATGCTACGATTTGCTGATGATATAGTAATTCTAGCCGAGAGTAAAAAGGATTTAGAAGAAACAATGAACAGCATAGATGATGTCCTACGCAAGAACTATCGCATGAAAATAAACAAGAACAAAACAAAAGTAATGAAATGTAGTAGAAATAACAAAGAATGTCACCGCTGAATGTGAAAATAGGAGGAGAAAAGATTATGAAGGTAGAAGAATTTTGTTATTTGGGAAGTAAAATTACTAAAGATGGACGAAGCAGGAGCGATATAAAATGCCAAATAGCACAAGCTAAACGAGCCTTCAGTAAGAAATATAATTTGTTTACATCAAAAATTAATTTAAATGTCAGGAAAAGATTTTTGAAAGTGTATGTTTGGAGTGTCGCTTTATATGGAAGTGAAACTTGGACAATCGGAGTATCTGAGAAGAAAAGATTAGAAGCTTTTGAAATGTGGTGCTATAGGAGAATGTTAAAAATCAGATGGGTGGATAAAGTGACAAATGAAGAGGTATTGCGGCAAATAGATGAAGAAAGAAGCATTTGGAAAAATATAGTTAAAAGAAGAGACAGACTTATAGGCCACATACTAAGGCATCCTGGAATAGTCGCTTTAATATTGGAAGGACAGGTAGAAGGAAAAAATTGTGTAGGCAGGCCACGTTTGGAGTATGTAAAACAAATTGTTGGGGATGTAGGATGTAGAGGGTATACTGAAATGAAACGACTAGCACTAGATAGGGAATCTTGGAGAGCTGCATCAAACCAGTCAAATGACTGAAGACAAAAAAAAAAAGTTCCCTCCACCATGATGCAGTATTCAAAAATAAACAAAACAAAAGCTAAAATCATGAAGAAATACAGATCTGTGTCTTCAGATTTCTTCATCACATGTCTGTGTAATTGTTTGATTTATTAATCGGTTATATAAACTGCAATGATGATTTACCATGACATAGCATTGTAGATAGTTATATGCAAGATATTTATCTGCATCAGGTTAATCAGTTGATTAAAACAGATACAAATCGAAAGTTTCAGAAAATTTTTTTAATGATTAATTTTTCATGAATTTTAAGCAACATCAATTGCTTTGCTATGATCAGTAACCACTAAAATTCAGTGAAAGAGCATTCAAGGATTTTTAATTAATTATACATGATTTACTACATAAACTAATAGCATATATGTAAAAATATGGAAATTTTATAGAAAGTGAGAAATGTCATGTATGGCTGGGATCTAATCCAAAACCTTCTATGTGAAAGGCAAAGAGATACTAGTACTTCACCATGGAGGTTAGGTTTGGTTATCAATATGACTCCACTTAAAATAAAAAATTACACTTAAAAACACAAATTAAAAAGATATAGTTTTTTAAATGTGCATCTGTGTACATAAGAAATGATTACTGATCAACTGTATGGAAGGAAATTAAATTTGAAAAAATAAATAACATTTTTAAAGAAAAAAAAATAAGCCACCAAGTATTCTAGAGTAACAGCTTAATTTTCATTATTAAAAAAAATATTAGGAATAAACTATCAGTCCCTTTTATGCTTGACATATCTGAATACTTATTATTATTATTATTATTTTTTTTTACACATTTTTCACTGTTTTCAAGTTATTATGGAAATTCTGTTTTTTCCATCATGATGGTGGCTGAAATACTGTCAATGCAGTAAAATGGAAACAAAAATTTATGTCTTGGCGGACTTTTTTTGCCTTGGGTATTTCTTAGCCAAAGTTTGAGTTTTATATATCAAACTTCATACTGACTGTCAGAATAATAACTTTCAAGTTAGAGTAAATATCAGTACAAATATGTATTACGAGCATAAAACACCAACCATCTGTTGGGTAATATCCTGATGGTGGCAATAGCGAGTCAAATGGTAGCTGCATTGCTGGTCCAGGAACAAATGAAGCAGATAATGGAGTTCCTGCACCTGGTACACCAACACTACTTGCAGGTAAAAATGCTGTAATATAATTTGTATTATTTATTGCATACATATTTATAAAACTATCTTTTTATGTAATATATTACAAGCATAAAACACCAACCAGCTGCTGGGTAATATCCTGGTGGTGGCAATGGTGCTGGTAGAATTGGTGCATACGGTCGTGAAAAAGTTGATATTACCATTGGTTTAGCACCAAATGAAGCAGAAAATGGAGTACTGAAACCTCCTGCACCTGATTGTCCAGCAATGCTATTCGCAGGTCCAGCAGGTAAAAATGCTGTAATACAATTTTTATTATTTATTGAATACAATATACACAAAACAATTTTTTTACGTATTATTTATTTTGTTAAAAAACTTTTTTCAATAAATCAATTAGTAAAAATTAGTATTAGAAAAAAGAAACAAAGTTTTAATTAAAATTTTATTAAAATTAAAAATGCTGACTACAGCATACAAATTGCTTTTTTTGTACGCAAAAATCATGTGATCAAAGGTTGACTTTCATTTTCAATCATTTCTTACGAAAGATAATAAACTATGTGATCCATCCAGATAAGAGGCAGTTCCTTTATGGATTGACCATATTTTCTCTTCTTTACTCCTTTCTTATCCATTATTAGTCCTTCCTTGGATGAGTGCTACAGGAACTGGGTCAGTTGCTGTTTTGATTCCTTATTTGGTGCCACGCTGGCACCCTCTAGTACTCGGCAGGATAGACACTTTTTCATTGGGGCTTAGTGAGGTAGCAACCAAACTTCTGTTGTGAAAATTTCCAACAACTCTGTTCATCCCATTCTCACCGATTAAGCACGTTATACAGAATTACGGTGAAATTTCAATCTAGAATGTAGAATTGACAGTGTGTTTTAAATCACAATGTGACAGAGATAGTAAATTACTCATATTTTTGAAAGCTGTTGGATTGTTGTTAGAAATTTAGTTTACATACAATATTTTTTTACAGAAGAATCTCTTTACACTCTCACCTTTATTTTATATTATACAGTGAAACCTCTACAAAACATAACCTCCAAAAAATGGAAACCTCCTCAAAACATACGGTTTCTCAAGTCCCGATATATTTTTATAGAAATTAATCTCTTCAAGACAGAAAACTCTGCAATACAGAAACCGAAAGGAAACATAGATTTTACTTTTAATTTTATGTATTAATCTTGTCCCATAAGATGGAAAGGAAATTAAAAAAAAAGATTGTACATTCCCACGATTTGCAAATTATAAATCCAGTAATCATTATTATAATACAGTACTGTAAATATTGTTTATCTAATTATATGCCATCATATTCTTGTAACAAACTTGGTTCAAACTCAAAACAAGGAGAAGATACAGAAAACAAAACTAACAGTTTCAGAAAAGCACCAGGCTTTTCCGTAACCTGTTGCACCTAAGCAACAGGGTATGCTCACATCGCTGGAAGAATTCACGATTCATATAAACAGCAATGATTTGTGACAGAATATGTTAACCACTAGAAATAATATTGAAAACGAAAGTTCCAAGAGTAAATTATTGAAACAGAACACTGTACTTGATTATTTTAGAAAATGATTTTATTTTAGAATGAGTTTAGATCATGCTGTGTTTTAAGCTAAGTATATGTCTTCTAATTAAATGTAACTTTTAAATTAAAAATTACTAACAATTTTTGAAAATTGGTGGTTAATGTTCTCTATACGCAGTATAATTTCCGGATTATTCCAAAAGATTATCCTTGTCTAACTTCATTTTACATTTGTATAATTCGTAGCACAGGACCTCACAATAAATTAGCTTGATTTTTAAAAACTCTCCAAGACAGAAACCTCTTCAAAACAGAATTCTTACTTGGTCCCGTCAGATTCCGTTTTGGGGAGGTTTTACTGTATTCTCCTTTTTTTAATCATTTTAATCATATTCTTTCTTTTTTGTTCCTTTTTTTATGATTGAAATGGATTTTTTTTATTCCTTTCATGTTGAGTGACAGATACTTTGGCAATATTTTGTTATTTTTCTCTTTCTGGGAGGTCCCTTTATAATCCCTAAATGTATTTGTGTGATGTTATCTGATGCCGGAAATTTAAAAATGATCTATTTATTTTTATTTAAATTTTATGTCATTTAGTTTGTGTTATAGAAATAATGTTTAACCAGCACAAGAATAGAGCTGCGGTATGAGGCATGCGGAGGGATGTAGCAGTCCCCTTCATCTATCTGTCTCTCTCACACACACGTATGTAATATCCACAATAAAAACTTTGTGATCAACAACTTTGGTTTACTGCTTTATTACTTTAATATTTCATTATTTTTGATCAACACATGTTCTGATAATAAATATATATGCCTGTATTATAAATATAAGAAATGTTGAATTATCTGAATGAATAAAAAAATTACACGTTAATATAAACTAAAATACATTTTCGTTTTCTTCTGTTATGTTACAATAAACAAATTCATTAAATATCACATACAGTTCATTTGGAATATTAATATGTATGCATAAATACCAAAATAATAAACTAAAACTGTAGTAACAAATACCAGCTAGTGACTAATGTCATAACTGGTTTATATCATACATACATACATACAATTGTTTGGATAAATAACAATAAAAATGACATGATAATGAGTAGGCCTATTAATACTATTAACAAATACAGGCCTTTGGTACAGAAGTAAACTATTCAGTTCATTTTCAACTGCATACAGTTTACATTTGCGATTTACGTAGTTTTAATAAGAAAACAGATTTTTTGCAGTTTGATGTGATTCATTGTTTGGGTATAAAACAAATTTCTGTTTCATTTCTGTCAAATTTCTGTTTCATTTTGTAAAAATGTATTTGTTTATTTTCTTTTTTTTTTATTATAGCCTCTTTGAAAAATGCCTCCATAAAAAAAGACACTACTATACTTAGCACCAGAAGTGTTATTTCCCAGGTAATTAAAATGTATGATGAAGAAGCTAAAAACAACAAACTTCCTTTACCGCTAAAAAAGGCCTCAAAAAGAGCAGCTAATTATTCAGGTGTTTCAAAACAAAAAAAAAATTATAAAATACAAGCTGAATCTAATAAAAGTGAGCAGCCTTCTACGCCACATCCTCATTCTCACAATGTGACTGTGGATGATTTTGATAGGTGCATAATTTGAAATACTATTTCAGACTATTAACTGCAAGAACAAAGATTTCCATCTTGTAAATAACTTTTGTTAATTGTTAGGGAAAAAATACATTTTCCATGGGGGAAAGAAAGTTTAAGAAAGGTACTGCATGAAATGGGATTTAAGCAAAAAAACATGCAATGAAAAGAGAAAAGTTCTTATTGAAAGCCAAGGTAGTGTAAATCTAATGTAATGCTGAATCAAATTTTATATGGATAAAAGTTGGGATAAAACTTGATGTTATGAAAATGCTGGCAAAGCGTTGACATTCCAGGTATCTTAACTCACAATAGGGGAGACAATCATTTGGTTATTATTACAATGGATCAATGTTATTATTACAATGGGTTTTTACAGAATTTGGCACTCCTATTTAAATCAGGTTCAACACTGGGTGGCTATCACATTAGATGAACACTACAAATTTTGAAAAGAGGGTCTGTGAGAAGCTAATAATGAACTTACCTCCAAATTGAGTTGTGGTATTGGACAATGTGCCATATGACAATATACATGTAGATATGGCACCCACCAAGAGTTTGCTGAAGTAAAATATGATCTAATGGTTAGAAAATAAAATTATTGCATGTAATTTGAAAATGAGAAAAGTTGATTTGTTTAAATTAACTGATAAACACAAACCTGAAAAAAAGTTCAAAATTGACAAATTATTGCAGCAGCATGGACATGAAGTTCTGTAGCTTCCTCCTTATATGTGTGATCTGAATGTCATTGAATTGGCATGGGCTAAGGTGAAATGATTGGTACGAGATCATATCATCACTATTGATTTAAATCTAACTGAATTACAAGAGGTAACTAATAATGCAATGATGAGTGTGACAAAGGATGACTGGGAAGGTTACATAAAACACACAATAAAAGTAGAGAAAGAATGCTGGGGAAAAAATGGCACTTTAGAAGCTACAATAGATTCTATTATAATCAATAATGGTTAAGACTGTGAAGAAGATTCTAATATGAGTGATTACAGTGCATCATGTGAAGAAGCAGATTCAGATCTTGCATCACCCTTGGTTGATTAAAGTTTTTCATGTTCTGTTATAATGCTAAAATTCAGTTTGTTTTTAATAACCTGAAATACTGCAAATGTGTTAATAAGCTAAACTCTGTAAACTAACAAAAAATTTAACTCAATTATAGAATGTTCTTTTATAAGAAATTTATTTTGTGAACTGTGAATATTTAGGCTACTGATTTTGCAAAGGTAAGCGACTGATTAAATTTGTTAACGTTACTGATTTCAAAAGTCATTATTTTTATTTCAACTAACAATGTCATAAAATTTTATTTAGTAATGCTTAAAATTTTTTTTAAGTAATTAAATACGTAAATGTATTTCATGTGTTATAATAATTATGTAAATACAAATAAATTTTTTAAATGAAGAAATTCAAATTTAATTTAAATAATGGTTGCTATACAGTAATTAGTATATAATAGCAGTCGGTTTTGAATTATTACTATTGGATAATGTTTTCAGTTGTGATATTAGCTCGCCACTACTGAATTCTTTAGAGCTCTATTCACATTGTGGGCGAACATTACTGTATCTACTACTTTCTTTTCCATTGAAATCAAAATTGGTAAAGAAAAGAGCTGAGGTATCTGAGGATGGATTCAGAACTGCTATTTCTAATAAAATCTATTCTAACATAACACATTAGGTGTAAGGTATTACTAATCATTACACTATTAAACCCTTTCCTGCAAGTTATACTGCATTATACTGAAATTTTTAATCTATTTTGTGTAACTTTAGCGGATTCTTGTTTAGATTTAATTATTTCCTACTAGCTTTTTTAAAATGTGTATATATATATATACATATTGTTGAAATCTTGTGAACCAAATTTTGGAAGTGTATCAAACTATAGTGTTAGTTCTAGTGTAAATGAATATGAGATAGAATAACTGACAGGAAAAAATAATATATGAACTTCTAAAAAAAAAAAAAAAATAAAACTATAATCTCCATGAATGAGAAGGGCTGTTTGTAAAGAATTAGAAGAGGTTAAAATGAAATGGATACTCATTTTATTGTACAGAGTTGAGTACACAACAAAAGATATTTATCTAAATTGTATTACCCATATTTCTGGATTACCTATTGTCTAATATTGGATTATTTTATTGTTTTTTGAAGATAATTCATATTTTCAAAACTTTAATCATGTAAATGTAATTTAATAATAATGTTAAGTTTCAGTAAACTGACATCATTGAAGTATATTTTCTTAATGTCAAATTAAGCACACAATTTTGTAATATTCTATAGAAAAATAGAAGTAAAAATAATAAAGAATTAATTAATACCAAAATTTGAATAAGATGGTGAAGAAGTTGATGATGCTTTCTCAGGATCAACAGCAGAACTTGTTTCATTTGGTTTAACAACAACTAACGAAGTCAGAGGAGTCACAAAAGAATACTGAAAAAGTAACATAAAATAGAGGTATTTAAATAAAACAATAAATGTCATATTTGCAAAGGCTAAAAACCTTTTTAACTGAATAAAACGTAAATTTATTTATTTATTAGGACTGGTACCATCTGAATAGTCAAGTGATACTATGGGCATCTCTTTATAGAAACTACATATATATATGATTAAATTGATCATAATTTTAAATAACTTTTATTATATGTAGAACTCTCACTTGTGCAAATTAAAAAAAAAAAAATTGGTTTCAAGAAGTTTTTTCATATTTTCTATCCTTTAATTTTTCAAATTTATTAAAAGACAATTTTATAAATTGTCTTTCATAAATAAAGTTATAAAGGTTTATAAAATTAAAAACACTCCTAATTAAAATTTGTTTTTAATAAATCATATCAACACACCAACCAGAAAAATGGATATCTTAATCATGAAAAAAGGATTTCCATTTATTCAGGATTGTGTATCTTGACAAAGACTAGAGAAATATACACATTTTTTAAGAATATTTAAAATACATTTTTTGTTTTGTTTTAAATATCTTATTCATGAAAATCCAATGTTTGTAAATGTTATGGAATTATAATTACAATAAATCTAAAATAACCCTTTCTGCTGTTGTTTTTTTCTAAGTGAATTTAGAAAAGTATTTAAAATCTTTATTTATGTTCAATCCTTATACCTCACCTCGTAGACAGGGTTTAATAATTCTTTGTAATTTATACAAAAAAAAATCCTTTTGTGATCTCATTTCAAGAATTTTCAAGATAATTTAAATAAACATTGACATTTGAAGTATTTTCACGTGAAAATTTAAGAAAGTTGGTTAAATCTGATGTTAAAAAAAAGTGCATTTTCAATCTCGTTGATTCCAAACAGCCTTGGGTCATACTCTTTAGCTGTTTTTGAACATCATTTCTTTTCACTTCTTTTATTTATTTTTAGATACTAGTTTTTAACATTTGTATTTCTTTCAAATATATTTTTTTTAGGTTAACCCATTTTTTTTTTTTAAATACAAGTTAAACTTAAAAAAAATTATAAAATCAACTAAGAAAATCCTACTCTTAAATACTTTTTCAATCTTTACATTTTCTATTTGAAATTGGCACCAAATTAAATAAATTAAAAAGATTGTTAATTTATAAAATTATAAATTGTTCATAATTTGGCACCAAATAGAAAACTCAAAATATCATAAAAATCTGAAAAAAATATTATTTCTTACTATTTGGTTTAATTTTGACTACAAATTCAACTAGTTTTTTTGAACAATTCTTTGCAGATTCTATAATCTTCCAACTAACTTTCATAAATTGTTTAATAACATGGTTTTATGATTATTCATAATAAACATTACTTAATTTTAACTTTTGTAATTATTTTTTAAGTACATTTTTATAAAAAGAACCTATATTATATTGACCAGGTGGGCTAAACGTCAGTTTACCCAAATACTAATAAAAAAATGTATTCTCTTATTACATGTTTAATATACTTCAGAGGAAGTATTCAAAGATCTGTACTTATGTTCTTATGCATTTGTGATAGTGTTTGAAGCTGGATTAAAATATTTTTTTCCAATAAAGTTTTCCCCATTTAATAAAATCAACTGAATTTTCAATCAATAGCTTCACACAATTCAGGTCATTTGGATTTGAAGAAAATACCATGTCTTTCATGATTCTCCATAACAAAAAAAATTGCAAGGGCCAAATCACATTGTGATTGCCATTTAATTATTGCTCTGGGGATCCTATCTGATCACAAAAAGTTTGACTGAGGTGACAGTTTTTAATTTGAAGACAATAGGAGAAGGTGTATCAACTTTTTTAAGCATGTAGATAACTGATGTCAAAAACAAGATTAATAGCTTGGTAATAACATAATATAAAATTTCAAGATGAGTTTAACTGTTAAACTTCTGTAGAAGAAATAAGGTCATAACAATCCTTTTTTGTGTTCTCACATAAAATCACCAAACACTTGAATTCTAGGTACATTAAAGTTCTCCATAATTGGGAAAACATAATAACAGTTAGGTAAACACAACTGTCACAATACATCACAATATATCAGTGAGGTATAGAAATGAGGTTCTAAACTGTGGCCACTTGTAGGACTGTTTGATTTTGGATTATCTCCTATGGCTATAATGTTTTCAAATTTTATGCTCTGCTGATGCTGAACAGTAATACTGATAAGTCCATAGTGGAGAATTAGGAAATCTTGCTTGTAATTTACCAGCAGGATTAGAAAAAAATAAGGACCTTTCATGGTTTAGTATTATTTTTTTCTTTAAACATTTCTTAATTAAAAGTTGAATAATGTTCACAACAGAAATTTGTATTCAACTATAAAGGAAATGTAAAACTGAAGAGAAACAATATCAATCAACAGTAAAAAAAGTTGGTGGTTCTTCTTTTATAAACATCCACCTGGAGTAAGGACAGAAGTTGTATGGGAACTTCATAATTTCAAGATTTAAAGCAGCCTAAGTATTTTGATCTTTACAGCTGGTTAAACTGCACACATAACATAACCTACATTATTGCTTTTATTCTTTTCATCTTCGCAATTAGGTAAAATTGGATTTTACTGTGGTTAAAAGCTCAAGATCAGGGTACTTGCAGCACGTATTTGAATATTAAACTTCATAAACTAACTTTTTCTTCCCAATCAAACAGGAAAAAAAAGAATTAGATAATATAGTCCTTAATACATTTTGATTTAAACGTGAGTAGTAAAAATGTTTGTTTTCAATTACAAGGCCAACCCTGATTTTTAAAGAGCAAAATGTAGAAAAATAATATGCTATAGCGTGTAGTGTATATTTTGATAACTTTTTTTTAAATACATGAAATGTATTTTCCAAATTTTTGCTTCTGTTACAGTGTTATATTTTACTTCACACTACTACTCAGTTGTTTTGATTAAATTAGCATTGAATATAAAGTGACAAAGAAAAAAAGATACAATATATCATTACATTTGATAATTCTCCCAGAAAAATTCTAAATAATATACCTTAAGAGCTAATCTAAGGGCTTCTTTTTTCTCATCTGAAATGCTTTCAGCCTTCTTTTCATCTTTTTCTTCGCCAGGGGGGGGTGGATATCCAAATCCATAATTTTTATTTACATTGTTGTCTTCATTAAGTGATGTGTCTTTATCAAGAAGCTGTTTTATTGTTAAATAAGCCCAGAGTTTCTCAAGATGACCTGCAAAAATGCAATTAAAACAACAAATATATATACACACACACATATAAGTTTTTGCCCTTTCAAATTACGTAAAAAAAAACCTAACAATACATTTTCTCCATTTATTATCCTAATTTCATCTAACAATCTTTTTCCAGATACTTTTCACTATTAATTTTTACTATTTTCTAATTAAAAATAAATTTACTATTCTTTCAATTATAATACTTTGAGATTGGTTTTTCTTTACAATTGCGATCTACATTGAACATCATGGACAATTTTCTCAATTTCTTCTGGAAAAATTATCTAGAAATTACAATCTGTTCTGCCACATCCTTTCCTTCATTTCTAAATCCATATTTCTTATCACAGTGTTGGAAGATAGAGAAAGTAAGCAATTGTTTTTCCATTCAAGAGATTGAAAATTCAAAGCCAGGCCAGGTTAGTTTTATTTTAATTTTAATATAATTAGCTCTTTGTTATTATCTTTCAACTACCATTCTCTTATTGGGTTCTGCTAAAATATACAATCTGGTTTGAAATCCAGGAAACAAACTTCAAAAGGGACACAGCTGCCTAACATGGATGGATATTACATTTTATTTACGTTGCACCATGGTTTATCAATTTTTTTATTGTTAATTTTCAATTATGTTTTTAAATTTCTACTATTCCACAATAAAAATTAACTAAAAAATTATTGTTTACGTAGAATTTCAGTTAAATATGTCAAAATAGTCATATTATTATTATTATTATAATAATACTAAAAACAAAAAGATTATTACTTGGAAGAGATTAGAATTCATAATTTTATGTTGTTTACCCTTCTTTAATGTTATGTTTTTCGTATAATTTTTCTCTTTATTGGTTTTTATTTGACTGTTTACTAGTTTATTGCTAAATTTATTTTCCTTCATTTAACCCATTACAGGAAAAGTAAGGTTTTTCATCTTTTTTCTTTTCTTTTCTTATATCAGCTTTTTTTTTTTTAGTTAATAATTGCTTTTTCCAACATTTGAGACAAGATAATCCCCTTATCATAAATCAGTATAGCATTATTTCATCAGAAATCACATTTGATTTGATAAGTAATTCTTTCTTTTTTTTATTTTGTAGCAATTGTCTGCACAGGTGGATGGTTGGTCACTTGCAATAGATATTGTTCCCTTCAATCTTTCTCTCTATTTATGATCCCCTCCTTCATTCCTTTTCTACCAACCAAGCAGTTTAATTTTTTTCACATCACAGACTGAATGTAAGATGAAAGCTGCAATTTTCATTCTACATATATATATATATACAAAAAAATAACTCCACAACCAGGTAAATCAAATTCTTAATTTTTGTAATTATTAATTTTGCCTGCCTTCTTAATATAATTAGAAAAAATTATAGGAATGCCTCATAATTATCATTGCTGTAATTTATTTTTGTGGCATTTGATTTATACATGACTGGTTTTTATTTAATACAAGTAAAGGACTGTTATGATTACTTTAAAAGGTTTTTTTTTCATTAAAAAATATGCATAGTTTAAAATATTTTTTTAAATAATATGTAATTTTAATTTCTTCTTATTTCTTGATAATGGACGAGCAAACTTCCTACATAAATTTAGAGCATTTTCATAACTAATATTAGAAAGAAAATAGAATATCACTTAATATTTCATTTTTACTTATTAACTTATTTTTATTTACTTATTTCTAAATTTTAAATAAAAACTATTTTTTATAATTTTAGTGTAAAGCAGGTTCAAGTCTTAGCTGAGTTATACTATATATGAATTTTATGGAGTCAAGGATTTGTTTAAAATTGGTCAGTTGATGAAATTTACTTTATAAGATTACCCCAAACTTAATTATTTAAAAAAAATTAAAATGTTACTTTTATTTAGTTATACATATTATATATTTTTTTACTTCATTTATATTTTTCAGTTCAGTTTAGTTTAACATTATTTTAATTTTAAATTCTATACATAAGATCAATCCAAGATTTTGTTTTCTTTTCTTAAAAGTATATAGTTTTTAAATATCACTTATTTAAAATAATAGTTTAGTTTGTACAATTGCCAGTCTCTGTGGTGGAATAGTCACATCTCTGCGATCAAGAAGAGATTTTCTTGATCAAGAAAAAAGTTAAGCATGGCATTTTTTCACATGCTAACTCACTTTTGCCGAGGCAACCGCACAGTTTGTAAAGTTAGACAAATCACATTATACACAAGGTATTAAAATGTTAAAAATTTGTTGGTACCTAAATGTACTGAATTGGAAACACCATTGAACATTTTTTTTTAATTTCTGAAAAATACTGTACTTTCTTTGGCAACTATATATATATAGTTGCCTTATGCTATTATTTAACAACCTTACAACTATACTAATTCCTTAGTTATTTATTTATTCTTTTTCTGAGAAATTTTAACACCAGTTTTAGAGAAATTTTATTGTAAATGTTTTGTTTTTGATTTTATACACTATATAATACAGAAATACAAATTATTATACAAACCAAATGTATGGTTGGCTTCTTTAGGATGATGAGGGATAATTATAATACATCTTTGTATCATGTTGTAATCTGTATTATCTACAGTTTTTCCAGAATTAAATTCATATGTAAGATTATCATGAACAGGAATTGAATCACTTAATTTACCAGCAATAACAATCTCAGAACCATTAAATAAAATTGGAAAATGTCTTGTTGTCAATGTGCCATTTTCAACCTGTAATAATAATAATAATAATAATTAAAAAAAATCATGTTATTGGCTGATTAATAATCATATTGTTGCTGATAAGCTTTTAATACCTGTGATTAGCTGTGGTAATGCTATTATCATTTACCATAAACTGTATGTAATATCGTTTAACTTTAGTGATACTACTGAAACCAGTTTATAAAATAATGCTGTTTGATAAAAAAATTTTCAATATACACTTATTATGTAAAGATTTAACTAAAATTAATGCCTTGTCTTAGTTTTCAAAATGATCATTACCAACATTTATACAATTTGTCATAGTAATTAACAGCTTCAAAATATTTTTGTCATACTTCTCTGTTCCTAATCCATTTAACCGTTGTTTGAGAGCGTCTTTCAAATAGTCATCACTTTACCTATTGCTTACCACCAAAATATCTTTGAAATTTTGTAACAATGTTAGCTTTAATTGGTATTTTAGGAGAAAATATATCATCTGGATTTTCTCAGCAAACAATGTACTACAAAAATAGATGTACATTATTTTGCAAGAATACCTTGTTCCAACTATTCTCATTTTGGATAACACATTGAGCAGTTTACAGTAGGTTTGTGTAGTAATTATTGTTCCTTGTGAAATAAAATCAATCAACAGTAAATCAATATGTTTATAGATCCACAACCATCAACTTTTTAAATTCTGCTAGTGGTACACAGACTGATATGATTATACTTTCACGGTTTTTATGATGACTGAGGAAAGTGAATCAAAATTACAGGTATTTTACTTCAAGAATGCCATATGAACCACTATTTCATCTCTAGTAAGAAGTGAATTGAGAAGTTCTGTATAGTATGTTAAAAATGCACAACCTTTTTATATTTGCTAGTGGATGTTTAGTTTATGTGCATGATAATGTGTATAAATGTTGATGGGATTTTACTAGAACTGCTCTGAAAGAATCTATTTCAAATCTAAGATTCCAACTCGATGATTTATTTGATTCTATCATCAATATATTTCTTCTAGTTGCAGAATAGATGATCCTGAAAGATTGAGAGTCACCCAGAATGCTATTTGTCATGAATATTCATATTATTGTTTCAAAATATTTCATATCGTTCTCTAACATTTCTTTCATTTATTAACACTGTAAATAACAACAGGACGACTATAAATTTCAGACATTATCATGATCTGAAAGTCCAAGAAAAGTATTGGTGTTCAAAATTTAATTAGCAGCAAAATTAATGTCTTATTCTTATGCAACAAATTAAAAAAAAGAAAATTAAGATGGACTGAACCAAAACTGAAAGTGTGCTGCATACCGGTTTATGCATAATCAGTTAACAGTACTGCAATGCTAAGAGCTGAGCTGCATGTTTCCTGTTGTAGAGAATGAGTCAATAAATTTGAATATAGAAAATACATGAAAAGATATGTGTATAACATTTTTTTTTTTGTCTGCGACACACTTAAAATTGATGGTAGGTGACTTTACAAGAGACAGAAAATATTCGCAATACAAGATTACCACCCGAAGCTTATTAGATAAGCTCTTTATTGATTATTACTACTCTTAGGAACAATAACAGGGTCTCTTGTAGATCAGATAATTTAAATATTTCACAAAGATTGGGACAGATATTGTTAAACAACAAATTGATATCCCCCTGTTGAGAAACAGTAAATTGTAATCAACTGTTAATAGATTTCGGTAGGGTGTGTAGAGACTACCCCCATTCAGTAGGGTAGTAATGGGCTGAAAGACACAATAAAAATCAATTCACTCTTCTATCACTCTTTATCACACTCTTCAATCACATTTTAAATGCATGTCTTCCTGATGTCATAAAATCTATCAGCAGAAAACGCCAAAATATCTATCAGCAGAAAACTGTACCATAATTTGCCATGTACAACTGAAAAATTTCCTATGTGTATAAAACTCTTTTCAATTAAAACTTTGGTTCAGTTCACTTTTAGAGAAAAACTGTCATTTTAAATAACTTACTATTAACAAAATTGAATATAAAATGAAGCCCTCAAAAAACAATAATGAAAAATAATGATATTAATAAAAATAGCCTATTACCTGTCCAGGAAGATAAGAAAATTTAACATCAGCCATTAATGGTGAAGAAATTTCTTTATAGAAATTACTTAATTGTAATTTTGCATCAGATGCTTCATAGATATTTCTTGCAAAACCATAATTTCTTAGTGACAATCGTCTTAAAAATTGTAAATCAGCACCATCACCAAATGCAAGACTGTATATTGGAGCACTGAAAAAGAAGTACTAATGAAGGCATTTCATTCTGTATCACAAGTGTTAAAAATGGTTAATATATATTATTTAACTAATCACTTAACCAGATGAATAAGTGATTATTAACCAATTGATAAACCTGTAATAATTTTGTTACATACAGTTTCATCTGGGTAATTCTTCAGTCATAATCAAATAGTATATGATCCTGAGAGAAAAAGAAACTAGTTATGAGACCTAATAAACTTTTCCAGACAGTAAATTGGAGATGAGGTTCAATCAGGCTTCAAGATTAATAAATTATATATGTCACTAGCTTGTGTAGTTACTGCGCTTTTAAAGCATTAGTATTTCTGCAATATTTACTTTTGTGTTAACCCCCTTACTAAGGAAGTTTTTTCCCAAAAATTAAATTAAATAATCTTATTTTTTCTTAAGAAGTATGATTTACATATTTTTATTACTATAAATTTATGTAATTTTTTTTTTAATAAAACAGTCCATTTTAATATTCAACTCTTCTGTATATCATTAATTTTTGATTCTATTTTATACCGATTGCATTATTAGAAAAAAGGTTTCAGTGCACAACTGTTTAAAAAAAATTCTTATAAACATTACGAATACATCTATCTATGTATTTTATCTCTAATACTGAATAGATTTTATAAAAGAAAATTAAACAATGAGAAATTTCTTCTAACTTAACCATAAAATAAACAGCTACCTTTATATATAAAATGTTAATTGATTTTTGTATTTTTCAATTTTAAAATTATCTTTAAATTAATATTATGAATAAATAAAAATAAGCATATTGTTAATGAAATGGCACCAAAAATTTGTTGAAAAGAAATTTGTAGCACGAGAATGAAAACAAATAAGCTTGCTAAAACCACACCAATTTCCTGTGTATAAATAAATAAAGATTACATTAATACATTTAAAAATATTTATTTACCATTTCAAAATATGAAAACTGTTTTTTTCACATTTAAATAAAAAAGAAATATAATTTTATATACAGTAAAAATATTAAAAAAAACAAAAACAATGTCTTTATAGATAGCTAAGGGTGTATATGGGAGGGATGACATATTTTATAAATTATTATTAGGTAGCAGCACATGTCAGGGACTTAGAAGTGTTATTTCTGTAAACTACAACGTATAGTTTAATCAAGAAACAAAAGGATAAAAAAAATAGCAGTTGCAGGAATGAAGTCAAATTAATTGCTAATGGAAGATTCTACCAGCTAAAGTCGAATAAACCAGCGAAAGAAGTAACTTACAATAAAAACATGAAATTTAAATAATATTATAATAAACAGTAAATAAATGAATAAATATTAGTAATATAACTAATAAATTTATTAGTAACTAATCAGAAATAAATAGTAAATAATCTTTTTTCTATTAATAGTATAAACACCCTGAAATATCAACACAAACATCACTTTTCTTGCAAAACATTTGTATGATTAATACAAGTTTCAATTGTGCAACAAATGATTGGCAAGTGGATGAAGAACAAGTTATAGTGATATAATTGCTAGTAGTTTTAAACAAACAAAAAACTACAAAATAATATAATGATATAATGAACAAACTAAGGTCAATTATTATTTCAATTGGAAAGAAATAAAAACTTAGTATTAGGTCAGTGATGCATTTTTAATATAAGTATTATTTAGATTAAGTTAGAAAATGCGAATGAATTAGATTAGTCATTGAATTGTATTATACATGATAGTCAATGAATTGGATTAGTCATTGAAGAGAAGCTGTAAATTTTTCTTAACTGAAGAAAGCTTGTATGCTAAAGGGAAACCAAACTATTCTGATGTTATTTGGATTTAATGTGAATAAAAAGCTTGTTACTAAAAAAAAATAATAATAATAAAAATTAACAAAACTAATGGAACTTTGATTTCACAAAAATCTTTCAGAGCTATTGTGAAGCTCAATGATGTTGTAGATTGTAATGTCACTTATTTCATCCATATAGAACTAAATAGAAAAAAAAAACACCTTTACTTATAGTTTTCATTAGATATGTTAAATATAAACAGATACTCGGCCGCATACTGAAGTGAATTTCCTAACCATATCATTAACAACAATGTAACCTACAATTACATTGATGAATGAGCTGCATAAAAGGTTCCAAAAACATCTTCCAGAAGTTCAATACAAAATTTTGTAAAATAAGTCCCATTCTTTTAAAAAAGTTTAATTATATTTTTATCAAAGAAATTTTATTATAAATGGGGTTCAGTTCCATCTAAACAATTAATAATTTTGTTTAAAATTAAATTGTTTTCATATAATTTAAATAATTTAATATAATCCATAGGTCAGGTTATATCAGTTATATAATTGCCACTCACAGAACGATTGTAATAACACAGCCGACTGTTACATATGTATAAAACAATACACATTTTATTAAAAATAAAATGAAATAATATCAGCTTACTTAATTTCATTTATACTTGATGTAATATTAACAATCTCATTTGGATTTGAAACTTCAACATTTGGTTCACCATCAGTCAGAAAAACAATAATCGGTTGAGGTATTTTTGATTTATCACTCTCAGACGCAGTAAATTTAGTTTGTCCTTCATTAGAAATTTTAATACCTTCTCTTAAACCTCCTATTATGTTAGTAGCTAAAAATTAAATAAAAAAATGTTTTACATAAAGATGAAATATTTATAACAACTAAAATATTTAAAAAAATAATTCATAAAAATCAACAGATTATACAAGTAAAATCAATAAAATTTAAAAAATATATTAAATAAAATTTGCCTGTTGGACAGTTATTATTAAAGTAAAAGATTCTAACATACATTTTTAACTTTATTAATAAATTAATCTACTAATAATTAACAGCTGATATGAAGAGAGTGTATGAGTCTATAAACAGGAAGTTGTAGGAAGAAATTAGGCAACTGGATACTGAGAAAAGATACAGTGGTTTAATTAAGGAATGTACCAAGGTTGAAGTTGTAAAGTCAGGATCATTTGAAAATACTGTTTTAATATAAGGAATAGAATAAAACGGTGAATTATTCTATCCCCAGTACAGTTTAATTTCAATAAACCATCTCAAGATTATGTATTTATTATTGTTTTATGGAAAACACAACATCGTACAATAGTGAAAGAACAGTCTCGGAAACAAATGTTAGACTTAAAAATTGAGGAAAGAGTTAAGAAACTTATATGAAGCTGCTGAGAAATAGGCTGGAAATGGTGAGTGATGTCAGGAGTATGTTGCATAAGAAATTGAAAGATGTTATATATTTAAGCTGCTAGTAGTAGAGGTTTAGAGACAGAAACCTTTCAATTTCTCTTATGCTTGGCAATAATTACTCTAACTCCTGTTTAAGAAAGATAGTAGCCACCATTTGAAAAAGAAAATTTTATCAAAAAAAATTATTATACATACATTTTTATTTCACATAACTTTTTCTTCCTAGTACACATAATTTTCCTTCCTAATGCAAGAAACCATACTTACTAAAATTATAAAAATCAGTAAATGTAAAACAGATAAAATTATAATAAAATTAATTTTTCGATAAAATGAAATTGATGGAATGAGAAAAGAACTGGAAGTTATATAAAGCCATTTAATGTTTGGAATGGTATTATGAAGAAATATGTTAAAATAAATAAGGAAAAGTGTGATATGAAAAGAGCTTTTTGGAAGAGATAGCAAAATGAAAGATATCTGATATCCTTAATCAGAGATTACAGATTTTATGCGTACATAAAGTTATATCTATGAGGACAGATAAAGGGAACTATTGAAAAAAGAAAGGAATCAATCATGCTATGAAGTATTTGTTATAGAAAAAGAAGGTACCAAAAAAGGCCAAGTTTATTATGTGTAAGATGTATAATCTGCCTTTAATAACAAATGAAGCAGAACATGAAAGTATAAAGGGATTAGAATAAGCTTCCGGCTGGAGAAGCATTCTCCTAAGAGCTTTAAAAGGGAAATGAAGAACTGAATTTGAGAGAAATACAGATATAAGAATGGTCTTAAGCAGAACAGTTGAGGAAATGAGATTGCATGAGTATGGACATATTAAAAGAATGGGGAGGGAAGATTTACCAAGGGTGATAGAAGAAGAAGAACTAGAGATAAATGGAAGAAGACCCAGAGGACATCCAAGGGTAAGATGTAAAGAGGAAAGTAAGAAAAAACATGAAGAGAAGTGAACATACCATGCAACTGAATATAGGAGATGAAAGAGCCTAGCATTTACAGAGACTCGGAGGTAGTTACAAAAAGGTAGGATGTGTTACATATCAGTAAACTAATTTATTAATAAGTACATAACAGTATTCATAACTAAACTAAAAAATTAATGAAGAATGAAGTACTCATGTCATGATCATTCACATACATTTTCATACATTACACAGTCATGAGATCCCATATGGATCTACAGAGTCTGACGTACTGAAAGTGAAAGGACTACATGAAAAAATCTAATTCCTCTCAATTGACCACTATATATATGTTTTCAGCAAATAATAACTCAATGTACTATATTTGTACTATATTGTACAATTGTACTATATTTACTATCTTAACAAAGTAATATAATTAATTTTTATGGCCCTAGGATGTGATGTCCTCCAAATGGCGCATATTTTTTCTTACTATTAAAGCCAAACAATAGAAATATATCATATACAATAGGATATGTATTGCAGATGTAAGCATCTTTTTGGTTATTAACCTTAATTGTATTATTTCTTACTTAAAATTGGTTACAATTTACCTGTTGCTATGAGATTCTTGCTGGTTGGTTGCTGTGGGATTGATTTTTATTTATGTTTGCTCTGATTCTTGCTAAATGAAATATGTAACTGGCTCAATTTTTATAAATAAATAAAGTACTTGCATAAAAAACACGATAAGCTTTTTTTTTTGTTTTTGTCTTCAGTCATTTGACTGGTTTGATGCAGCTCTCCAAGATTCCCTATCTAGTGCTAGTCGTTTCATTTCAGTATACCCTCTACATCCTTCATCCCTAACAATTTGTTTTACATATTCCAAACGTGGCCTGCCTACACAATTTTTTCCTTCTACCTGTCCTTCCATTATTAAAGCGACTATTCCAGGATGCCTTAGTATGTGGCCTATAAGTCTGTCTCTTCTTTTAACTATATTTTTCCAAATGCTTCTTTCTTCATCTATTTGCCGCAATACCTCTTCATTTGTCACTTTATCCACCCATCTGATTTTTAACATTCTCCTATAGCACCACATTTCAAAAGCTTCTAATCTTTTCTTCTCAGATACTCCCATTGTCCAAGTTTCACTTCCATATAAAGCGACACTCCAAACATAAACTTTCAAAAATCTTTTCCTGACATTTAAATTAATTTTTGATGTAAACAAATTATATTTCTTACTGAAGGCTCGTTTCGCTTGTGCTATTTGGCATTTTATAACGCTCCTGCTTCATCCATCTTTAGTAATTCTACTTCCCAAATAACAAAATTCTTCTACCTCCATAATCTTTTCTCCTCCTATTTTCACATTCAGAGGTCCATCTTTGTTATTTCTACTACATTTCATTACTTTTGTTTTGTTCTTGTTTATTTTCATGCGATAGTTCTTGCGTAGGACTTCATCCATGCCGTTCATTGTTTCTTCTAAATCCTTTTTACTCTCGGCTAGAATTACTATATCATCAGAAATCGTAGCATCTTTATCTTTTCACCTTGTAATGTTACTCCGAATCTAAATTGTTCTTCAACATCATTAACTGCTAGTTCCATATAAAGATTAAAAAGTAACGGAGATAGGGAACATCCTTGTCGGACTCCCTTTCTTATTACAGCTTCTTTCTTATGTTCTTCAATTATTACGGTTGCTGTTTGGTTCCTGTACATGTTAGCAATTGTTCTTCTATCTCTGTATTTGAACCCTAATTTTTTTAAAGCGCTGAACATTTTAATCTAGTCTACGTTATCGAATGCCTTATCTAGGTCTGTAAATGCCAAGTATGTCGGTTTGTTTTTCTTTAATCTTCCTTCTACTATTAATCTGAGGCCTAAAATTGCTTCCCTTGTCCCTATACTTTTCCTGAAACCAAATTGGTCATCTCCTAACACTTCTTCCACTCTCCTCTCAATTCTTCTGTATAGAATTCTAGTTAAGATTTTTGATGCATGACTAGTTAAACTAATTGTTCTGTATTCTTCACATTTATCTGCCTCTGCTTTCTTTGGTATCATGACTATAACACTTATTTTGAAGTCTGACGGAAATTCCCCTTTTTCATAAATATTACACACCAGTTTGTATAATCTATCAATCGCTTCCTCACCTGCACTGAGCAGTAATTCTACAGGTATTCCGTCTATTCCAGGAGCCTTTCTGCCATTTAAATCTTTTAATGCTCTCTTAAATTCAGATCTCGGTATTGTTTCTCCCATTTCATCCTCCTCAACTTCCTTTTCTTCTTCTATAACACCATTTTCTAATTCATTTCCTCCGTATAACTCTTCAATATATTCCACCCATCTATCGACTTTACCTTTCGTATTATATATTGGTCTACCATCTTTGTTTAACACATTATTCGATTTTAATTTATGTACCCCAAAATTTTCCTTAACTTTCCTGTATGCTCCGTCTATTTTACCAATGTTCATTTCTCTTTCCACTTCTGAACACTTTTCTTTAATCCACTCTTCTTTCGCCAGTTTGCACTTCCTGTTTATAGCATTTCTTAATTGCCGATAGTTCCTTTTACTTTCTTCATCACTAGCATTCTTATATTTTCTACGTTCATCCATCAGCTGCAATATATCGATAAGCTTATAGCGATAAGCTTTATTGAATAATAATTATTTATAGAAAACTTTTTATGAAAATATAACTTTTTTTTTTATAAAATTAAAAAAAATACTGTACATCAAAAACATAAAAGAAAATTAAGATATGTGAAAAATATAAAATGTTTTGAGATAGGCTACATGATAATAATTACTATAAAATAATAACTATATAAATACTAATAAATACTATAATAAATACTAATAAATAAAATTGAAAGATTATTTATTTTTTAATTAATTTCCATAAAAAATCAGTTTTGACAGTAGAAAACTGAATGTACTAAGCACTTATTATGCACTCTTGGAATGTCACTAGGTATACTTTCTCCAAATTTGGTGAAACATTGTTTAAAACATGCAAAACAAAACTCTTTTTAATAATAAAAACTCAATTTAAGCAATAAAATCTGATGTTAGTTCCTAAAAGTTATAAAGGGGTCAAAAATCAATGTGGCAATCAATTTGTTAACCTCAAAAGTTCACAATAATTTTTTCAAGAAAAATCATTATGTTACAGATGATCAAGTGAAAGTAACAGTCATCAATCCAGTAATAGTTACTGGAAATTTCACTGACAGCATGTGATAACTTGCTTACGTAGTAGAAAAAATGTATTGATTTAAATTGAGACAACATAGAAAAATAAGAATGAATTTTAAACTTATTTTTCAAATCTAAAAAATAAGTACTTAGGTTTACAATTAATAAATTATAATCTTATATTTTTTTTTTTTTAAATGCGTTTTCTTAGTTTTGATAAATAAGTGTGTATAATACTTTTCAGCCAATTCTATAGGCTGAAATTATTCTTTAAAAATTACAATTAAGAAATTATAATTATTCTTTAATTACGATAATCGCATAGAATAAAAACTTTAAAATGTAACTCATATTATATGGCACATTAGCTAAGACAAATGTGAAAATAATGTAGTAATTATAAACTTCTGTAAAATAGTCTATGGAAATTCTTGTCTAATAAGAGCTGAGGTAATAGAGTTATCAAAGCTTGGTAACCTTATGCTCCATTTTAAAATTAATAAAAATTAGACTAAGGAATTTTTTTAATGATATATTCTGACATATCATTAAGATATTAATTTTAATTAAATATTAATTTTTTTAATGAAAAGCTTTTATTATTTTCTTGATTTTAAGATCTGCAAAAATATCTAAATTTATCATTTTTTTAAACTCAGTCAGTAATTTTGGTGGGTTGACCCATCCTGAGAATTTTGAGCAAAAGAAACAAAGATGTTTACGAGTGTTCTAATAGAGGTTTATATATCCATTCATTTAAAACTGCTGCTGTAATGCTATAGATCTCGCATATTTGGAAATCACATTCATCTATATTTTCCTCTAATGACGTCAATTCCAACAGTATTGAAATTTTATACAAGATTATCTTTCTTAGTGAATAATAAAATTAAATAAGTTTATTTTTAGTTTTGATTTATAAGGGTAAAATAGTTTAAAATCTAATTTAATCTTAAAGGGTAACATCTAATATTTAGTTGTATTTCACACAAATTGCTTATTGAAAAGAAATTCTTCAAAATTTAAATATATTATTCATAAATAGATACTGTACTGATCACAAGACCTATTCAAGAAATATATTTAAAAATTAAAAAATAATTTGTTATTTTCTTTACAACATGGGAACATTTTAGTACATAAAACTGAATATTTGTAGGCGTGGATTACTTGTGAAAAATATTTTTGTTACAAGGTTCAGCATTTTCTGAAAAAAATTGTAACTTTACTTTTCAATAGCCAACTCCATGGCTATCTCTGTCTTTCATCCAGAGGTTCTGGGTTTGAGTCTCAATCAGATAAATCATTTTTTCACATACTTCAAAAAAATTAATTTCAGTATCATCCATTGCCAGTTGTTACAAGGTGCTAACCAGAATAAAACAGTATATATAAGAGTTAATTCCTAGTAAGTTTTCTCTCCTTAAGTCATTTAAAGACATTCAACACATCTAATCATTATTCCATGGGAAAAGAATAGATAATTTTATCAAAAATATTACAATATTAATAAAAAGAATCTTACACATTTTGTTGACAGTTCAATAGAAAATTTATGCATCATAATTCTATGCACATGTTTATATTATGAATTTTTAATCTAAAAAATATTTTTAAAGAACACATAAATAGTAATGAATCATTAAGTATTTTTAATATTAAGTTTAAGTATTTTATTATTAAGTAATTTTAATATTTACTGCTAATGAGGATATAATGTGTAACTTACCATCAGTAGAAAATATCTTTTCAATAAATTCTTTAGCACTATTAATATTCTCTGGACTTGCTAATACTATTTCATTTCCAGTTCTGTTTTTAACAATACTAGAAATTTCTCCATCATTAAGATCATATGCACTATAATCCCCTTTCTTAAACAAATACTGTGTCTTGGTAGGCGACCAAGTCTAAAAAAAAAAAAACAAAGTAAAAATTCAGTATTTTACGTGATAAAACAAAATAAAAAAAAACTTTGCGTAGAAATAGTGAAACACCATTGTATAAAAATAATTAATAAAAAAGTAATAAAAACACTACTCTTCTTCAGAGATTACTTACTGTTTTTGTGGCATTAGATATAGTGTTTGTGTTTGGATTAATTTTTGAAGGATCTTTGTTGAAGTGTTAAAAGAAACAAGTTAAATTATGTTAATTCATTTAGAATTTTTTTTATGTTTGTAAATTTTAAGATGCTCAAAAAACAATAACAAAGATTCAATGTGAAAACACTCAGTGATACCGGTGACAGTCTTTGATGAAGATTAATTTAGAGTGAAGTCAAGTTCAGACTCAAGAAAAGTTTTTATATCTTTTGCCTTAAATTAAGGTACACTGAAATCAATTTAAACGGTTTTTTGAAATTTTATGTCATGTTATGTTACGAATAACAAAATATAAACTAAAATTAAATAATCATTGATAAATTCTTTTTTTTCTATATCTGATGATAATTTGACAAAAAACTAATTACTAAGATTTTAGAAATAAAAAAAACTTTTTTTTTTAAAAACAATAATTTTTTGTTGGACATCTTTTCAAATGGAAAAATACAGACAACACTAAGAGACAATAGGTACAACTCTCCCAGATGTGATGAGTTAATTGTATGCATGAGAACTACACTTCTGACAGCAGATAGTTTGAGCTTGTACTTAGAATGTTAGATAACTCATCACACCCTATTCAATGTAACATCCAAAGAAAAAAATCCCAAAGAAACCAATGTCTTTTGATGGATTCTTTCAGTAGCTTTAAATGTACATATTGACTTGTAAGTATATGTAACATTCCATACAGCTATTAAGAACACCTTTCTACCAAGAGTTAAATTACTTTTAATATAATCTCACTTTGTCCCGTAAAAACTATTTTTTTTTTAACTTGAATCTTATTTGTTTTGAATATAAAAAAATTATTTTAATCCTTTAAGGGGTACCATATTAATATACCAAAAGAATGGTTTAATTAAAATGTAAGTGTTAATGACAAATACTTTTTTGCTTGCAACTCGCTTATCTTTTAATAAATTTATAAAATTGTTTTACAGAAACAATAAATAATGTCCTATATTTCTCCTTTTAATGTGGGCTGTTTCACACTATTCACAGACTATTTCACCATTTCACATTATGTCGAACCCACTGTATATATATGTTCAACTATCATCCACCCAAAAATTAAAAATTAATTAAATTTATTTATAAACCTTTTTGAAAAGTGCTGGGATAATTTCAGTTTTTTTTAATTCTTGTAACTTTTAATGTAGTTAAAATATGAAAAGTCAGGAAAATGTTAACTTAAACTTTATTTTTATAAAAAATTGTAAATATTAATAATTTTCAAACCTATTTAAACTTAAAAAAACTGTTATAAAAGTATTTTTGTAATGCTTTGTACTAGAACACACTGGTCTACCCATACTTTATTAAGGTCTAACTTGCTCAAATAATAAATCTTTTTTCTCTACTTACATATTTGAAAAGTTTGTTTAATATAGATGTTAAAACATGTTTTATTCATCATTTAAATCTGAAAAAGAAAACAGAGGAAAAAAGAGGAGGAGGAAATAAATAATAAATAAATAAAGGAAATAAATAGATATAAATCTTCCTGGAGCATTGTGTAATGACTGTATTAAATGGGAACTAAAATCACAATAACAGGCTCTTCTAGTTAATTCCCAAAGAATAGTACAAAGAATGTACACAATATTTAAATATAGATATATCAATTCGTAGACCATATGTGTACAAACAATATGGTAACATCAAATTAATTTTATTAAGAATTTTTTTTTGATTACTTATTAATATATTTACTAAACTAAGAAATACTATTTTATAATAGACTAGATTTCATGTTACCATAACGACAGCAGGCAGTATAGCAGGATGTTTCCTTTCATTCGGAGGGTTCTAACCTATTTAAGACTTTCTTTCTTCTCATTTAACAAATAATTTATCTTCTGCCATTAACAGAAACTGTGATTTGAGAAAAACTTACAATCGGGTAAATAAATAAATAAATAAATAATAATATTAACTGTCCAGCAAAAACAAAGAAATAATAAAAAAATATTAATCTTAAGGCCCATCAGTGAATAGAAAACATAGATTGAAGATTTTATTTTTATAATAAAATTACTAATAATACTTTTGTAGTACTAATATGTGTCGGTTACGGAAAATACATGATGTTTGATGCAGCATGTTCTGGTTAATAAAAATATTCATCAAATGCAAAACTCATCATTCTGCATTTGAATGTTAATAAATTAAAAATAATTAAATTACAGCAACTTTATAGTAATTTATGATACTTACAATAACATCAGAGGAGAATAATATAATGCTGAAATAGTCATTCCCATGTAAGTCGTTAAGTATCTTTATCATGGCCTCTTTAAGTTGTTCCATTTTTCGTCCATGCATAGAACCACTGATGTCTAAAATGAAAACTACATGTTTTGACAATGAAGGTGCAGATGAATCAGGTGTAAAGAAATGTACGAAATATCCTTCATCAAGCTGTAAGTAAAAAATAATATTCTAATTAATATTATTACAGTGTAATTAAAAAATATATTTAAAATTGATATTGTTTTTGAATTAAGAGTATTTAAAATTTTAAGGAAAAATAGCTCAAAAATATAAAAAAAAGATAATACAGTCCTGATTATTTTATTAAACAGGATTTAAATAGTAACCATCAAGTTAAAGGAGAAATCCCGAAGTATAATAATCCAGAGATACAAAACAAAGCTATTAACATTTGGCAATGATATTTTCATGTAAGAACAGAAAATTCAAGACTCCAGGGTGAGTCAATTAAGTAATAAGTCTGAACCTTTGAATTTCTTGAGAGATTTTATTAAGAATTTGTGGAAGTTAGATGAAGCCCATTTTCACCTGAATGGATTCATCAATACGCAAAAATGTTTATACCTGGTTCCAGCAAAATTTCTCTGTTATACCACTGACAGATACAAAGCATCAAAGTTATCATATAGCGTTTTGTACCCTTATTTTTCAGAGAATGACAGGAATTTTATGATCATTATAATGTCTATCCAGTACATGCCATGACAGAGAAACCATTATTATGCCCTAGCTGTAGCATTTACCAAAACTGGTTTCAAGATGGAGCAAAATTAAAATGAATATTAATGAGATCAATTTGAAAATACGTTGTATTTTCAAGGGCTCAGTCCTAATCTGACAGAGTTTGATTTATTTTAATGAAATCACTAAAAGCAAGATGTTACATTCCAACATGTTATAACAGAACTGAAAACCAAAATACAAGAGATAATTACCAAAATTCTATTGAAATGTTACGTCAAACAATTCATATCCTTAAAAAACTGCAGGAATATTTTCATAGAGATGGGCACTCATGTATATATATATAATTTTATTTCTAAGAAAGAGATAACAGTAACCAAATCCTCAGTGAGATATTCTGTACTATCTATTATCACAGAGAGTGTACTTAAAACTGTATTTTCTCTGTCATAAATCACGACTCAAACCTTCCAGCTTATCTGAGTCATCATTTATAATAAAAAATTTGACATCCAAATTCATTAATTTAAAAGATGGTAAAATTAATGACAAAATATATAAGGGATAAAATATGTACTATGATATACACATAATTGAAGATATTGGATATAAAAATTTTATATTAACAATATTGTAATCTGATGGAATTAGAAGTTTGTTTAACAACAGTAACCTGCAAGAGAAATCTGAACAATTGCGACTGAAAATGATCCTATTTGATCAAAATGTAAAAATGAATAAAAAACGTTATATTTCTAAACGTAGTGAAATATTACCAGTATCTGAGATGATTTTTCTCTGTTGACATCATATTCAACTACAAATTGCCCTTGTAAACCTTCTGAAGCAATACTCATTTGTTCTTCTTTAGTTGGAGACCAAATGATGATGGCTTTATTTGGTGTTGCTGGATCACGTTCAATTTGAACTGTTGGGTTATCTACAAAATTAAAAATTATCTTAATTTATATGGTTATTTCAATTAAAGATATACAAACTCTTGATCAGTGTACTAAAATGATAAACTCAAAATATTGCTGTATCAACTAACATTAAATGCATAAATCATATTAGTTTTTGTTTTATAATTTTTAAAAATAATTTTTTTATTCATTTGTCCTATTGGAGTAATGACAGCATACGCAGTGTTATAAACACCTAAGATAAACATACACCAGACTACACTTCATTTACACTCATACATATTATCCTCATTCATCCTCTGAAATATTATCTGAACAATAATTACCGGAGGCTAAACAGGAAAAAGAAAGATAAAGGTACACCAATCAAAGTTTCTCTTTCTGAAGATAATGGTGGTGAGCATTTAATTTCTATATTTAACAGAATAAAGTTTTCATTTATAGTGAAAGCTAGCTAAGTACCAGTTACATTTCAGAGGACTTTGTATGTTGATGTGCTCCAATATAATGGCTCATAAAAGAAGATAATGGGAAACCACTTCACTCTTAATTTTTCCTAATAGATCATTGGATGTTTATTATCCTGATGAGAAAACATATCCATTTTCAGGCTGACTTTTGGCTTATGTCAAATTACTTTCAATTACATGGATATGTAAACTGTTAAAAGCAACGTACAGGTATTATTTTTATTAAGATGTAATATATTATTTGTCATTTTATTAGTTAAAAATTAATTTTAGGATTCTTGATTCCCCAATAATATTTGCTTTATATATATATATATATATATATATCATGAGAGATTGAGACAGATACTGAAAAATAACAAATCCTTTTTTGAGGAAAACTATTATTCAACCATCCAAAATACAGTTATACACATCATCAACAAATGCATATAGTTTTTGCATTTTTAGGAAATACAATTTATTAAAATGATTTTACACATAATTTTAAAAATTCTTTCTTACATTGTAAAACATAAATAAATTCCTTTATATAATAATAAGCACAGCCTCAGTTTCTTTTAATAAATAAAAAGGAGAATCTCAGAGAAACTTTTTCTAATTATGTCTTAGATGTTAATATATATTCATATATATATATATATATATATATATTGTTACTACATACAGGCCTAACTTAATATCGGCGGATGACAATGGTGGCAGCTCAGATGTCTGTGGGAGCACAGTATACGTACGCACTGGTACAAGCGTCACTCCTGCTGTACAGATGACCAGCAGTTCTCCCACCATAGTGGGAGAAGTTCTCCCACCATAGTGGTGCTGCGGCCCCACAACTCTCAGGCTCCAATAAAACAGCATGCACGAGAGTGAATTTTTAAATTCATCATTGACCACCACCTGGAGAAGATCAAGAAGAAGAAGCAGGAGATGGAAGAAAACAGAAGAAGTTCCCTGGCTGCCTCAATGTGGGACCTCCTGGCAGATGCCAACATCCACACTGGAGCAACAGGCCTGCCCGGCCCACCGAGGGAGCCACTGAACATGGACGCTACCTTTGCGCTCCAGCTCGCCGGGCTTCAATCGCCCTGGTCGGTGGACTCAGCAGCAGGAGCCAGCCCAGTGTGGGATCACTCAGGGAGAACCGCCTCAACTGTGCCAGCAAAAGACGACTGATGCCAACCCGACACTGTGGGGCTTTGGGGGCCACCACTGCCATGCTGTAGTAGAAACCCAACTGCGGCTGAGGGGAAGTCCGGTCTGATTTCAATGGATCAGTTGCAACTCCATGACTTCACCGGAGACCAGCTTTCAAACCTAACAGCTCTTCTCAGGGCTAAAACAAAAAACGACCCTTTTCAGAGTCACCACAAGGTTATAAATTACAAGCCTTTAAAGCCCTTCTAAGGGCTGCTACAAGGTTATTAAGTGCCACGTGCTGTCGAAGCCATTCGGCAACTATATATATATATTTTAAAATATACAATAATATTATATTTTAACATAATAAATTGAAAATAACCTTCTTCTTCATTTTCAACAACTTCATTTTTCGTTCGGAAATGAGGAACTTTAAGTTTACTAATAGCCACTGGTTCTTCAATTTTAACTCTCACTGTTAAATTTTTAACGATCTGGAAAAAAAAATTTGTATATAACATAAAAGTTTACTGCACTGACCTAATAAGTTATAATACTGTGGATGGAGTTATAATATTTGCAAATATTTCAACCATTTTTTGTTAATTTTTTAAGGAAATAAATTATTCATTGAAGTTTAATCACTGTTATTACAGAATCCTTATAAGTACATTTTCCTAGTTCATTTTACTTTCCTAGGGATTATAGCTACAATACCTATATTAACAGGGAAGTATGGTGATCATGTCAAAAATGAGGTATTGGACTCTGTAAATCTTGTGTTTTAGGATCCAGCTAGTTAATCTAGACTAAAAAACATATGTTTCTATGTATGTACATATGTATATATGTGTCACACTGCTTTATATATCAGGGTTGACCAAACTGGATTTTCTTCAATCTGGCTCAAATATTTCTATATATGGGACAGTGATTATATTTATTTTTTTCAAACATTTGTTAATGGAATGGGGGATATTGCAAAAAAAACTGATTTCAATTTTCTTTAGAGACATTTTAGAGAAAACTTTAATAAAGTAAATTAATTACTTACAATGCACAAGTAAGTAATAAAAAAAAACTTTTTTAAATTATCAAACCCCACCACTCAAAATTAAAATTATGTTTTTTTTATTCTTTTGCTCTATCTCCCTTTAGTTTAAATATTTTTCAAAAATTTTTTGAAAGTTTATAGTTAATGTATAGAGCTATCAAGAAATGTCTACAGTTTCTTTCAATTACATACCTGGGACCTAAAATGCAGATAAGTTTTTGAAAATTCTCTTTTTCTTATTTTTTATATCCGGGAGTCATACAATACTTTGTCAGCCTTTTTGTTCTATATTTATACTTTAAATACTTTAAGTATATTAATACTTTAAATCTATTTAAGTTGAGTTTGTAATACTGTTATTGTTTGTTGAATAAGTTTTTTGTTAAAGAATATAACAAAATTGAAAATACATTTTATACCAGAATTTTTTGTAATTGTAGTTTTTTATTCTCGATTAGTAAATTAATTATAACCATTGCTATTTAAATCCCAATGTTATACTTTTAAGTAGTTTTACTTTGTTTTTTAATTGAAAATTTAAAGATAACCAATTTAAATATAAATGCTTCAAGGCCAACGTCAAAAAAACTTTAAAAATAAATATTCAATGAAAGTGATATATGATATATATATATATATATATATATATTTATATGAAAGTGACCAACACTTTAAATTTCAAATTTTTATTAAATGTAAAGTCAAACAACCAATGAAAATATCTGAGAAACATTTAAATAAATATAACTACTCATTTTATTTTAATGATATTCAAATCATGATAAAATGAAGCTTTTGAAAACAAAAACCGCATAAATCTAAAAGAAAAATCTGTCTTTCAACACAGTACATTACATGAGATTCCAGAAAATCTTTTACTGTTTTGTTAATAGTAAACATGCAGCTGTTGATGGTGTTCAATAACTTCTGATGGTGATATTACTTCAAAACAGTAGCAGATGTTGGCTTCTTTTTTTTCTTTTTTTGCTTGATATGAATTTATTCACCACAGAAGCTTGTACATGGGAATATGGAATTTTGTAGTGTTGAAAAATCCCATGCCTAACCAAGATTTGAACCTGGAACCCCAGGATGAAAGGCTGAGATGCTACCACTCAACCATAGAGATCAGTAGTCTAGTTAATCAAATACAATACAATGACTTGAGGATTCCATCAAAAATAGAGAAGTAAGAAAGATTTGCTGCTCTAGCAGTCAGCTCTGCCAAAAAATATATCCCTCGAGGAGTAATAAAATCATGCATTCCCTGCTGAAATGAAAAATGCCAAGAACTGTACAATGCTTACAAAAGTACAAGAGACCAGGCAATAGGCAAGTAATTGCTAGAATCCCCAAACAACGCTAGAACAGTTAGATGGAAAGAAATGCTGGAGAGCCTCAACTTTAAGCATAGCAGCAGGAAAGCATGGAATTTATTGCACAAGCTGGAAACTAAACAAAAGACACCCGTCACTACTACTAACACCCCTAGGTCAGAAGCCACAGCCAAAAGAATTAAGAACCTATCAAAGATCATTATTGATAAGAGACATAAGAGAGAAGTGAGGTATGCAATTGGTTAAATTTGTAAAAGTCATCAACAGCTCCTCCCCATTATGGAGCATATCACAATGGAAGAATTCAATACTGAAATCAATTTAACAAAATGTAGAAAAGCAGCTGGATCAGACAACATATATCCTGAGTTTATTAAACATATCAGTCCAAACATGAAATGATGGCTTTTAAATCTTTATGATATCCTGTGAAGGGGTAAGTTACCAAAACTTTTCAAGAAAACTAAAGTAATTGCCATTTCTAAGTCTGGGAAGCACATCACTCAACTTGAAAGATACAGACCAATAGCACTTTTAAACATATGTTTCAAGATTTTAGAAAGAATAATACTTGTGCATCTAACACCCATTGTCAGTAATGGTATACCAATGGAATAGGCTGGTTTTATGCTAGGAAGAAGTTGCTGCAATCAGGTCCTTTCGCTTAAAACCTATATAGAGAAAGGATTTCAACAAAGACTTAAAACATCTGCTGTATTTATTGATTTAAGTTCAGCCTATGATACAGTCTGGAAAGGAGGATGCTACTCAAGGTGTATCAGTTTGTCCCTTGAAAATCATTCCTTAATTTACTGAATGAGATGCCTAGTCTATCTAAATCTATCGAGTGATAGACTTTTCCAAGTACATCACAACGGAAAGTCAAGCATTTTCTACAGCCTACAAAATGGCCTACCACAAGGATTCATACTGGCACCTCTATTGTTTAATATTTATATCTGAGATATACCACCAACTAGATATCGAAAATTCATGTATGCAGACGATACTGCATCAGTATCCAAAGCTCGAACTTAGCCCAAACTGAGGCTATACTGACAAAAGACCTTATAGTACAGTCAGTAAATATTTTTTTAAAAATGGGGACACCAGCTGAATCCAAATAAAACTGAAGTCACGGCATTCCATCTTAACAACAAGGAAGCTCAAAGAACTCTTCCCATTAACTATGAAGGAGTCACACTGAAACATAACCCTCACCCAAAATACCTTGGTGTCACATTTGACAGAACACTAACCTTTAAACAACACCTTGAAAAATTATTGGCTAAAATTAAAACTAGAGCCAGCCTGATTCAGAAGCTGGCCAATTCTTCTTGGGGAAGCTACTGCCGAAACTCTAAGAATCTGTGCACTAGCCCTTGTACATTCAGCCGCAGAATATTGTGCTCGTTTGGATTAATAGCTGCCACATCAAGCTCGTTGACACACGTCTGAACCAGACTATGTGAGCCATAACCAGAACCATTAGAACAACTCCGCTCCAGTGGCTGCCATTGCTGAGTAATATCACACCCCCAAACGACTGGCAGCCCTCAAATCACATTTGGAAAAATATAATGCTAACCTATCTCTACCTAGTCATGCTGATATGTATTTTCTCAAACAGCACTGGAGACTGAAGTCCAGACATCCACCTGTAGCAGCTGCTGATCAGGTCAATGACCTCAACACAAAGAATCACTGGACATCACTATGGCAAGGTCAGAATATCACTAACTCCAATGTTATGACAGATCCAACTCTGAGGGTACCAGGATTTACTCTTCCCAGAAGACAGTGATGTAACAACAACAGGATTCGCATAAATCATGGTATCTGTAATAAGAGCTGGGGAAAGCCCACGATGCGACCGATGTGGAGCTGAAGAGAAAACGATCGCCCACCTGGCCCTGGTTTGTCCAAATACATCTTTTAGAAGCTTGCTACAAGACATCCATATTCTTACCCCCGAGGCATTGGAATGGCAGACCCACTGTGTCCTGTGTTTGTGACAAAAAGGTGCAATAGACATACATAATATTGTTAAATTATTGTAAAAATTGTGATGCTTGTAAGTTCATTCGAATATATATATATATATATAAAATTATATTATATACATATAAAAACTAAATAAGTTAGAAAATTATCCAAATTAATAGAAAATTTTCAACAAATCATTTGTGGTTTGTCTTGATAAAATCCTACACCTTGGACGAAACGTCAATGTTTTCTGTTTTTGTTTTTTTGTTTGTTTGGTTGTTGACCTAATGAATTGCATTAGAAAATTTTCTATTAATCTGGATAATTTTCTAACTTATTTAGTTTTTTTATATTTGTCTAACCAAAGAAAGTTTAGTTATTTTTAGATATATATATATATATATATATATATTGTTCTCCATATGTAAAAATTAGTTCAATCCTTTCTTCCAGATTGTAAGTCATTTTAGTGACACACATTTACTAAAGGCAAAAAATGAAAGGCCAAATGCCAATTTTAACTGCAGAATACAACAATTTAAATAAAACATGATGCTGAAATAAATACAATTAATACTTTTTGCCATTAATTATACAATATGAAAGAAAAAAATTTGCAAAAATTTGCCATAGAAACTAAGATCTCAATAATTGGCAGAAAATTATAACCTCTTATAACAAGGTAATCAATTTTTCATCAAAGTTGCCAGCAAAGAAGTAGTGTGTTATTGGTTTTTTGTGTTTAACTGATGTTATAATGTTGTGTTTAATTATGTTGGGAGAAATCTAAATCCCACATTTTTAAGAAGAACAGACAATTTCAGACCTAATGCTTTGGGTCAGTAACACTGTATAACCTAAAAAACCATATTTTTAATCATAACTTCAATACCAGTGAACCAATTTTTATTTTACTTGTACCAAATTACTTGTCATTTAAAGAGCCTTCCAGTGAGGTGTCACAAGCTACATCATCTCATTTAAAAAAATTAAGTTTTAACCTTTGAAAATTTAGAAAATATTTAAGGGCAAAATTTTGTGTTGTTAATTTAAAAAATAATTTTCAGTTTTAATCCACAGATTATGATTATTTCAAATGGTTTAAGAAGTAATACCACATGATTTTATAATTATTTTTGTTGGACTGAAATTTAAAAAACGTACTACCCCAAATGGTTTTTCGCACCTACCAAGCGAAGGGGTGGGCGGATTAAAATTTTCTTTTCACCAAAATTCATTATTTTTGTTTGGGTTGTCAATTAATGTAATTAAATGTTATCATTGCCATTTAAGATTTTTAAGTTGGTGTAGGTATAACAAAGAGGGTGGGTTCCACTCCTTTAAAAATAATTTTACAAAGGTTCCATGCCTGTAAACAGAAATACAATGAGATGATAGCTGTTGAATAATAAATGTGGTAACTTTTCAAATGATAACCTGGTATAACATGTAAATTAAGTTTTAGAATTTTTACACTTTTAGTTTTATATAAAACAGAAAATACTATAAACTCAAATGAAATATAATTCATTTTCAAAGAAATTGATTAAATTAGGGAAAAACAATATATTGAACCACACATCATAGACATAATATTCTATTTCACCATAAACTAATGTTTCTTAACCATCTGAAAATAGGTGCTATCAACAACAATGTTATCTGTAACACACTACTTGAAAAGGAATTAAATTAACGTTACTTAACGATTTTGTTAAAGCTCATTTTATACACTTTGAAAATAAGTCATACTTTTTCAACTGCTTTTGCAAAAAGGTACTCATGACTTTATTGTAGGAAATGTAAGTTAAATCGGACATAAACTCAAAATACTATAATGTATATTTACCTGCCCAGGGTTAACATTAACAGTGTGTACATAACTTCCAAGTGTTCGAGTTAAAAGCTCTTCATATGTTAATTTAAATGTAACTTTGCCTTCAGCTTCAACATTCACAGATACTTGAAAGCGATTTGAATCTCTTACACTGAAACAATAGTCATTAATTAATATAAAAAAAATTAATCTTCAATTTTAAAGAACCTTAAAATAATTTTGAAAGAATTCATTCCTGTTTCAGTATTTATTAAACTATATTTAACTTGTGAATCTTCTGTATTCTACTAAAAGAATCAATCCAGATATGATTTTAAAGATATATTTCGGTGCTTTTTTTATGATTACAATAATAAATTAAATAATAAAACACATCAAAAAATAAGAAAATATTAAAGTAATGAACACTTATGTGATATCTGTTATTTTCAAGAATTTTTGTTACATCTAATATAAATTACAATAATAACCAAACTAATGTTTTTCATCAGTAAGTCAACTGCTTCTAACTTTAGCCAAGCTTTAAAGAAAGATATCCATTCTTTCATAATCCAACTAGCAGCTTACCTTCTGGATACATTGAGGGCAAATTGAGATTAGAATCCTGCTAATGGTCATTTATTGTATATTAAAATATATACTCAAAAACTGTAACATTATCTACTGTATAGAACTCATTTTTTGGGTTCTCAATAAATTACAAAGATGTGTAAAATAAGGAGAATCAAATGAAGATTACAAATGGTATATTCTAATTAAAAATACCAGTAGAGTGTGTTACAACATAGATTCCATAAAACTAAAACAATGTGCCTTATTAAAATTATTAAGAGAATGTAATGCAGTTTAGATTATCATTTAAAGATACTTCACTTTGACAAATGCTATTTAAATTTTTAACAAGCAGAAAATATACCTAATCTCAAAATTATAAAAATAAGATATCTATTTTTCACCAAGATTTTCAATGAAAAGTTTATTATTAAATTTTTGTTACAATATTATTATCAGTATAGCATCCTATCTACAACCAACGTCATATTGATATTAACAGTAATTATTTATAAATTATAACTATTTTGAATACTATCTATAACAATTTAAAGTTTATCAATATAGGACAGTACAAAAGTCACATTTCTAAATAGCCAAATAAATGATTAATTATTTCATGTACATAATATATTTAATGAACATATTTATTGATGTATACCATTATAAAACAAATAAACTAATTTATAAATACATATTATTAAAATAAAAATATTAAAAACTAGCAAAATTTAATAAAAAAATACAATTTGCTATGTTTTTATCAGATGGTCAGCAATAAACATTAAACTATAAATTAAATCAAACTTAACAAATATTATCTTTTCAAAATTAATGTCAGCATTTTCAGTTCACTTTTATTTCAATCTTCAGTGACTGCTATTCTCACCCTGGCTGGCCAAAATTGCTGATAGTTTTTTTTGTTTTTTTGTTAATGCAGATATGCATTTAGAATGTGGTTGAAAAGTATGGATTTTAATTAGGTCTGACCATTTAATATATTTTTGCAATGTATTTTGTTATTCAAAATTTATGAATATTTTAAGTTGTAGTATAGAATAAAAAATTAACAGTGTGCATCTATGAAAGATTCACTAATGTTAGCAATAACGTTGATGTTTTAGACAAACAACAAAAATGGAACAAATTATGAAATATAAAAAAATACAATAAACAATGTAGTTGAACAGAAAACATTTTAATCAAACATCATACTTTTTGACTGCATTCTAAATATGAGCCTATGTAACTCAATAAAACTATCAGGAACAAACATCAGCTGACGCTAGAATGAGATCAGCAGCACTAATCATAAAAGTCATCAATAAAGTACTTGAAAATATTAAGACATGAATTTTGGAAACTTAATATTTATTTATTAAATTTGCTTCTGCTTGTTATTTAGAAGGTTTGTAGTTTTAAGTGAAAAATATTACACTGAAAAAAGTTGCATAGACTTTTTGGAGAACTCAAAAGTTGCTAAATTCTGTTTATTTACTGAAATTTTTATTTATTTAAAGATATTTTAAACTGCATACATGATAAAATTCTTTCAAGTCTAGTAATCACGTTGTACAACAACACTATATGATAAATAACGTACGTGATAATAATGTGCAGTAGCACATCTATCCACTATCTTACAGTGGAGGGAATAGTGAACTGTATCAGGATGTCATAGATAGCATGAAGACAGTCCAGCTACCCATTCCCACCCTATGCTTCAACTGGATTAAATCAATATGTAGGTTCGAACAACTAGGTATTCTGAAAAACTCTGAAAAGTATTCAGACTTGACTAAGTAGTGTAGTATTGAAATGTTGGCTTTTAAATCAGCTGGTTTTAGGCAGAGATGTGCCATTTTTCCAATTCAATCTACCACTTTGTTAGAGAGAGATGAATGGAAGAGTTTATAAATAGTTGTAATAAGAAACTTTGAATATTTCTTGTTATTGAAATTGTAAGTAATTAGCTACTGTCCAAAAGCAAGAACAGAATAAGCGTTAACTGTTTAACTGCTGTCTCTCAATTATGAAATCAAAAAGGGACAACCGTATTGCTTCAGGCTTTTGGAAAAGGAATTACTAGGAAAAGAACCATAAAGACGAGCAGAGAAAATAAATTCCTGATATTATTAATGCATTACCAAATCTGACCGCATTTTGAATGCTTATATCTTTAATCAAACCTTTTTTTTCCCTGTTTTAGCCTCCCGGAATTACCATTCAGGTATTACTTCAGAGGGTGAAAGAGGATGATATGTATGAGTGTAGTCTTGTACAATCTCAGTTCGACCATTCCTGAGATGCGTGGTTAATTGAAACCCAACCACCACAGAACACCAGTATCTACAATCCAGTATTCAAATCCATATAAAAATTAACCGCCTTTACTAGGAATTGAACATTGGAACTCTTGACTTCGAAATCAGCTGATTTGGGAAGACGTGTTCACTACTAGATCAACCCAGTGGGTTAATCAAACAAACCTAAACTCATTAGTTGTAACTACTCATCCCAACCATATATCTATAAAAATAGGTTTTTAACAACTTTATCCTATAGTTGTTATTGGAGTAGCGCAAACAGTGTTTTCCTTGTGGTACGGGAGGTTAAAATTTTGAGATTTGATAATTTTAATTTATAAAAAAGAATCAATATTATATTACATAAAAGCAATATTTATTATTTAACTTACCTCTGTTCAATATGTGCTGCAGATTGACCTGCTGCAACTGCTTCATTATAAATTTGTTTTGCTTTTTCTTTCTCTTTTACATAAGCTTCATATTCTTTGTCTTTTATTATCCTGAAAAAAAAAGAAGCGATGAACTATAAAGCATGTAAATAAATAAAAAAATTTCCTAAAAAAAATTCTATTTAGGTACGTCAAATGGCCAAACATAAATTATAACGTAATGATTTGCTTTCAGGGCCATAACACAAAAAAGCCTATGAAAGCTATGAACTGGTTGGAGCGAAAAAAAGAATGGAGAAGAAATTCTATACAGAAATTCTAACTGTAATTCTATACAGTTTCTTACAACTTTTTTAATCTTTTGTATTTTTAAGAAATTATATTTTTTTATAATACACAATAACTTAACTCAATTTTCCCACAATATATTTTTTGTAGTTTTTTAAATGATTTTTTTTTTATAAAACAGTTAGATACAGTTTTAATTTCTTTCAAATAATTTTTGTAAATTCTGATTATTTTATTAGCAAATTTCTACTCATTAAATTTTGTATAACATATTACTGCTTTTGTTTTTTTCATTTACATTGTATGTATGTTCTGAGTATCTCTTTGATTTCACTGAAATACATTCCTTTTTTATATTTTTATTAAGTGTGATACTCACTAAACATTATAACTGTATGTCTAGTAAATATGAAGAACCTTTTTTAATTTTCCAATTATCCATATTCAGCCTTGCAAACATCAATCCAGATAATCAGTATTCCACTGTATCTACAATGAAGTAGGCTACAACAATTTATTAAGTGAATAGAAGACTGAATAATTGTTGTACCTATGATGATTTTCATTTATAATAAAAATGTTTGTCATTAAGAGAAAGATTATAGCACTACAGACAACTATTAAATATAATTATGATTTTTACAAAATGATTATGTAGTACTTTAAGTGACGATAGTACTTTTTAATCATTATACTATTTTTAATATAATTTATATAATAATAAAATGGTAAGCAATAGTAGAACTAAATATTTTAATTTAAGTGTGTAAATAGTGCACTTAAATTTAATATTTTTGTTCACATAATTATTTTATCTGTTTAATTTATATTTTCCCTCAATGTACATGTCTGGGTATGAAAAAATACTGTTCTATACACTTGCTTCACATTTTGGAATTGGTCATTCTACTTTCATATTTAATTAAATACTTATCTTCATGAAGGCTGGAATGGCTATATGAGGAGATGTGGAGGCCATCACGATAATAAAAAAAAATTGTATGTAAATATATAAACACACACGAGTATATATATATATATATATATACACACACATACATACATATGTATAGTGTTTCTAAAGGTTACAGTAAATGACAACTGATTCAAAACAGTGGTTGAAGACAATAGATATATGCTCCAATTGTATCTTGTGATAAAAATATTCCCTCCAATTTATCTTTAGCTGCTTCCATATTCATTGCCCAAAGGCATTTTATTGCACATGTAAACCAATTTTAAAAAAATTGAATTTTTAATAGTTATTTTGACTTCAAGATTTCAAGAAAAATAAAGTAAAAAGGTATTTAATTTTAGAGTGCCGATATAAGTTTATACTATTAGGCAGATGAAATTTCAAATCTGGATCCAACTGAAACTATGCACCAATAAACTAATTATCATTGCTATTAAAAATGTATATTAATAAAAAAAAACAAAAAAAACATGTTAAAATAAGCAACAGCAAAAGTAGGTAAAGTAACGATAATTTGCCAATGACTGAAGTCATTTTTATTGAACTATTTCTGGTATATTGTCAGGTAAAGTTTAACTAGATAGTAATTAATACCTACAACATTTTTAATTTCCCTAATGTTACATAACTTCTTATGGAACTATGTTTTATCCAGTCAATAAATTTAGATTAAATTGTTTTCATCTTGACTACTCAGATATAAACTGCACAAAAACATGTAAGTTTCAAACATATTATTAATCTAAATTACACTTCACCGGTGTTTCTGCTGATAATAAAGTATATATCTGGCTCACATGCCCTCAGTATTATCATTATAAACCAGTTATCTACTATTAAAAAATAATAAATACATAAGTACTGACATTACAAAACCAGATATGAATGCAGTTTCCGGTAAAACAAGAGAAAAATGAACTTCTTGTGATACATTTGCTGGGTTGGCAACATTGCTTGATACAAGAGTTTTAGCGTAACGATGTTGAATATCACTATTATATTCTATATATTTTATTATTGGTTTAATTGTAGGTCCATCATCTTTCTGAAAAAAAAAATTAAATAAGAAATTAATATACAGTCTTATAATTTGTTAATTTATAATAGTGTTATTTAACGGTGGTGAAAGATTAAACACTGGTCTCACAAGGAAGTGGAAGAAATTTCAAGGCATGTCCTACAATGAAAATGAAGGCGAAAATTCACATAAACATGAGTCTGGAAAATGCTTCTGTTTCACTTATAGCTTGTGAAAAATTTTATCCTGATTTCTGCTGAAACGGTAAAATAAAATTATACTGAAATTTTTCAACTTAAATTAAGTGGTAAGTTTGATGGTTTCTTAAGGTTTTCGAGCTGAAGAATTGAATAAAACAGGTTCCTAAATTGTACCTACAGTAATTTTTGAGAAAATTATTATAAAACACAAAAAACATTTTTGTGATAACAGCAATTTTTTATGTTTAATATACAATAACTTCATTAAACTACCAATAAAAAAATAAAATTTTGCATAAAAATTTATAGAAAAATTCATTTTGAGAAAATCTATGTAAGTAACATTGACTAAACATGAAGAAGAGTTCAAGAACTCTTTTATCTTTTTGTGATTTCTGGACTCAAAGATTATGTATTATGTACTTGTACTAATTAAATGATTCAATTACATTAGCATATCATTTAGGTTATGTATGTTTGCAATTTATTTCAGTAGTGGAGGACAATAAACCTAATTTTTTTTCTGTATAATTTTACTTTATATTTTGAGATTGGGATAACCAATTTTTAATGAATTTTGACTTCTGAATAAGGATTATTAGTGCCAATTCATTTTTGTTATAACTGGTAAAGGGAAGAAATAGTTTCCAGGTTTCACATCACAAAACTTTACTCAGCCTGGATGTTATGCAACATTTTGCTTACATTTTTTCAAATTTTTATCCGTTAAACCAACTATTTATCTGATTTTATTTAAAACTATTAGAAGAGGTCATTTTTATTACCTTAATTCTATGAAAATACTGGATTGTACATTAATATTTCTTGTAATTAATATTGTTATGAAATCTGATCATGAAAAGAGATTAACTTTAAGAGAAATAAAAAATTTCCTTTCGCATAACACTTGTTTTAACATAACTTCAAAATGAATGTATATTTTTCATGACATGAGGCCAGCTGCCTATTTCGGTGGATCATATTCTTGCAGTCTGCTATAATAAAAAATCAAATATTCCAGTACTGGAAAATTTATGAGTGCATCTCTGAATTTCACCCAATAACCAAACTAACTTTCGCGAAAGGTAAACTAAATGCTAAACATAAAATTGCTAATGAGGGAATTGAATAAAATCTCTGAAACTATATTCTTGAATAATAAATTTACATATTGCACATAGAATGTAAGTGATTAATAATATTTATTTAATGTTATACTTGTATACCAGTATTCCATTCTTCTCATAGTAAAACTTTGTAAAAAAGAATCATAAATAATATAAACAAAAATATAAGATCTTTAGCAACAATTTTTTATTAAAATTTTTCTTAAAAGCTTTTACTACTTCTTCATCCTTGAAAAATTTTGTTGTTGACATGTTCTCTTTCAGATGTATTTTAGCAAAAATTTAAAAAGAAACCAAAACTAAAAAGGACAAAATTTTGTTTGAAATTTTATATAAAAAAAGGTATTTTTAAATTACTACAAGGAACTTGATTTCTTTCATGATGAGAAATGTACAATACATCAAAATTATGTTTACAACAATGAACGGATGTGCAAAGTTCACTAGCTAAAGACTAAGCTAAGATGCTCAGTGTTCTTCAATATTCACATTTGAACTAAACATAACCCTAACCCTACTTTTCCCAATACAGTCTCGAAAGTGAGGCCCGTCACATTCCACTATCTGGAAGGTAACTACAAAATAATTTTCAAGCACAAACTATATTTTTACTATCTTTGCAGTGTAAAAAATGTTATGTGAAAATAAATTTGGAATTTATTTATTTCTAAAACTTTCCTTTTGTTGGAAATATTTTTATAAGAGTTGCAATTAAGAACAATAGTTCAAGTGGTAGATACTGGCATGCACATAATAACTTTACAGGTTTTATTCCTGTTTCCAACTAACAATTAGGTTACGCTAAATAATGTTTTTTTAGATTTTTTTTTTTAAATTCAAGGACATAAAAAGTAAATAAATAATTTGTTAATAAAAATTAGCAATACTAAATAATCTTTCTTGTAATTTTATTTTTTGTAAATACATTAAACATTAAAAAATAATTATAGTAATTGTATATTATAGTATGAGGAAATCACATTATATTTGTGTAATTTAACTTATGGAGTTTGCAATTATACAATTAATAAAGTAATATAATTAAAATCTTAATTAATATAGGATTTCAATAATTAAATTTTTCCTTGATATTTAATTTTGATGTTGGAACTAAGATGTAAACATAATTCTTATTCTAAAGAGAAAAAAAAAATTTTTTTCTTGTTATTAAATCAACTTGGTTCTCAGAGCACAAACTGAGGACATACTATACTCCTTTTAAAGATTTAAACTTTTCAAAATAAAGAAAATAAATTTAGAATTTTCAAAACTTCAAATTAAAGTTGCTCTTAAATCAAATCTATTTGTTAATTTTTTGCCACAGCTCCGAATATAGTCATTTACATTTTTATTATGTTTAGTTTATGTATTTTTTTTCTTGAAAGAATTTGGGGTACAGAGGTTTATAATAAAAAAATAAATAAAAAAGTGAATGAAGTTACATTATATATAATAGACTGAAACTACTAACGTAAAAAAAAGACAACACACACCCACCATATTTAAATTTTATTTTTACGTAAGTAATTATTTTTATCATATATAGTCACATATTAAGTGGGCTCAGTGTACATACCATTATGTTTCCACAGGAAATGGTTATATTAATTAGTTATCACTGATATGCCTGTACATTATCTGCAATTAATAGGCTTGGTATAATGCTATGTACCGATATGACTTGGTGAAAAAGGTTACAAGAAACTACTTCACTCTACCTAGTATGGAATGAAATGTTTGTTTTTTTCTTCCAGGAAGGCTACACCACTTTCAGGAGGGATACTTTGTCATGTCAGATTGACTACAGCACAACACAGAAATATATATTCTTATGATCAAATCATGACGCAATGATAATGAAGTATTTAAATCTGCAAAACCTTCTTAAATGACAAAAAAAACCGAATTTAAAATGTTGAAAAACCTATGAAATAATAGGTAATCAATTATCATAAAAAAAAGTTCAGTACATCTTAGATTTTCAATTATATGAATATGGTAATACAAAAATAATAAGGAGAATAATTTCTGTAATTTCAATGTAATATCAGTAATTCTTATATCCTTTTTCCTCAAAAAAAAGTAAAACAAAAGTTTTAATTATATTAAATTACAGTATGCAACACTGCATATCAAGGGAAAAAAAGAAAATTATTTTAAAATTACGAGTTAGATTATAATATACCTAAAAATTCATATAATTATTGATGTATTTCTTCATAAATAAATAATTATATCTTATATCATCAGATTAATAATTATTTATAACTTATTGGTTATATTTTTCATATACAAACTTGGAGATTTATTTTGTCTAACCTTGATTTGTTTAACCTTGGATTTAAAAATATGAGTTACCTAGAAGGTTACATGATGACCATCAATTTTTTTCCAAGGGGGATGATTTTTTTTTAAAGTTTCACGATTCTATAATTATTTAATAATAATTCATTCCATAATTATACAATTTACTACTATAAATAAACACTTTATTTATTCAGTACGTATTTAATTATATACAATTTGCAAATCCTTGGATTAATAGAAAAAAGAAATTATCTCTGAATTAGCATAAAGGATCAAGGAAGCCATGCTAAAACTTTCAGCTCATCAGAAAAAACCCCATAATTAACTAAAAAAAGATGAGAATAAAGTTGTTGATTTTAGTTCATAAAAATGATCATTTTTATGAAAAATTAACTAGTTCTATGACACTTTCTTAATAAAATGTCTCACTCCAAAACTCTTTAAAATTAGTAAATTATAATGTAATAATCTTTATATGTGACTGTAGATCAAAATGGGTGTATTTGTGTTGCTACAAGATTGTACAAAATTGTTAAAATTTCTTAATTGGTGTGCTGGTACCCAAAGTCCAACTGAGATATCTACAACTTAGTTGTAGATATCTCAGTAGATATCACATAGTTTCTTAGTTCACTAGAAAAAAACAACATTGTTTACTATGTATTCTAATTTCAGTGTTGCAAGATTCAGTGAAAAAAAATAATATTGTAGCGAATATTTAAAGAAATAAAATCAGCACAAAAGATAAAAATTTAAAAGGAAATTGTTTTAACACATATTATTTACAGATTTTAAATAAGAATTTAGAAAATTCATTTTACATTAAATTCTAATTCGGAAATTGTAGACATATTGTACAAAATATATATATTTTATTTCTATCAAAAAATTTGTTTATATCTTTTCATAAGCTTAAACTTTGAAATTCACTAAAAATCTTCAGGGCAGATGGGGAAAATGGGGAAAAAATCAAAATAATGAAAAAAAAAATGGGGAAATACAAGGATTACAAAACTTCAGAGTTTATGTTATAGAGACTTGGATCCCTAAAATTTAAACTTTAGATTTAGGTTATTTGAATACAAAACTAAATGCATAGTTTTCTGTACAATTTATTGTAATCTAATGCACATCTTAATAATTAAATAACAAATTGATGTAAAATCTATTCATTATTTATAAACAAATAATTCTTCTGCAGTCTGGTAATGTATTTGAAATTTACAAAACACAGGACATTACTATCATCCTTTCACAAAATAATTAAAAAAAAAAAATGCAGTAGATTTGTATGTTTATATATTAAGAGAGATTAAGAGTTCCAGCTTTATCTGATAAACATATCAGTTCCAAGTTAAGATTTACTACAGCTATCAGACAGGACTTTCTGAACAGGTCTATAAGGAGAGCTGTTTGTATAAAAATGTTAGAGGATAGTAACTCAAATAAGTCTCCCACAATGTTAGAACTGATCTGGCGGGTATCCAGCCAAATCTCAAAAAACACTGAACCAGTCTCCACAGGAAAGTGGTAGTACCTCTGTTACCAATATGGAAGGAGTAGTAGTAGTACTTCTGCTGTGGAGGTTCCAGGTTTAAATTCCAGTCAGGCTTGACATATACAACACTTAAAAATTCATTTCTCATCCAGAAAGAAGAAAATTGAACTATCTGTAACAGGGTGTTAGCCTAATGTGAGTGAATAAATAAACACTGGGAAACAGAAGATTAAAGATATGAAAAACGGGTTGAAAGAAAGGAATTATCTAACTAAAGAAAAGTCATCAAATAAAAAAAAAAAACAATTTATCCCGTGTGAATTAATAAACTTGTTTTTCCCCGATTTAAATTTATGCTGTAACATATTAACTATGAATCTTTTGAATTTCAGAACAGATTCATGATGCATTAAATAAAATCCTCACTCACCTCTTATCAAAAAATAAATAAAGAGAATGTGGTATTATTATTAATCTGAACATATCTATGATAAGAGCATTTAAAGCTAGAAATTTCTATTCCTTTTCTCATTATATAAAAAAGGAATTTTAAAAAAGTTAATGGATGAATTTGAAAAAGGAATACTAATTTGAGAAGAGAAAATTATGGCTGTTCTTTTAATGGAAACAAACAAATGTTTAAAAAAAATAATAATGAATTGCAGCATTGATTCATTGCTTACAGAGAGATTCTATTTAAAAATAAAGCAAGTGTAATGAAATGTAACAGATAATAAAGGGTAAAATATTAAGAAAGAGCAATATAATAAATTGAATTTACATAATATTGTATAAAAAATGGACTAAATATAGAAGTTACTAAAAGGTTGGATTTGGATAAATCAGATCTTTCAAACAAGAAAGAAGCTTGGTAGTATTAAATAAACAAGTAAATATATAAGTAATGAAACACTTCGTGAAATAATAACACACGGATATTAAGGAAAACAAGAAGGAAAAGAATCGAGGCTTTTGGAATATGATGTTACAGCAGCAAGGTGTCAAGACAGTTATAAGTTGATTAATCTTAAAAATAAAGATATGTTAAAATGAATATAGGAAGAGATAATAATTCTTGTAAAATGATAAAACATGGGTCGTTTAGCCATATGTTTTGAAATTCAGGTTAAGTTAATTTGACAGTAGAGGGATAAGCTAACAATGGAAATTATTAAAGAAATCAAAGACTAGAAAGTTAACTTATAATGTATTACATAATAAATTGTTAAAATTAAAATAGGTAAAAATAATTTTCATGAAAAAATAAGCTTGTACAATTTATACTTTACTGAATACAATAGTAAAAAAAGTCTAGGAAAAATTATACATTTAACCTTAACAACAAGAAGCAATCACCAAAACAATAAAAAAAAGAAGAAGTACAGGAAATGAGAAGCATTATAACATTAAGATGATAGCAAATGATTACCGTCTGAATATGTGTATATGTGTGTAGGCCACGAAATTATAAGATTTTAAAAATAGCAATCCATAAAACACATATACATTACAAAGACACTGTTTAGAATATAATTTATATAATAAAATTATGAATGTCACTGACAATTTACAATTCTTTACGTGCTACTGTCAGAAATTTGTTTTTTGAAGAAAGTTGCTACACAAAAAAAACTTTTTATATATGTCTATCTGGTAAAAAGAAACTGAATTATTATCTATAAAGTTTAGAAAGCTCAGTCAACCGGTAGAGTGAGAATGGATCGCTGGATCTGCAAGGAGGCACAACATCAACAGAAATAATTAACGTGTGTGAGTATGCTGTATAACGAACGTGTTTGTTTCCTTTAATGATATTTTTATTATATACTTATTTCTGATGTCCATTTTTGTAATACTTTAATTTGCTATTTTTTTTGCATTCTATTTATTATTTTTGGGTTTTTATATTTTCATTTCTTTATTTAATTTAAGAAAAGGGGAAAGTAGGAAGAAAAGAAGAATAAAACTTTTTTAACTTATTTGTTCTATCCCATCCAAGTCATTTGTGTAGTCACTATCTGATGACAGGTTCAACAGCACCATCGCCACTTTTTTTTATCATTATTACCTACTATAAATAATGATAACAATTCATGTTAACAATTCTGTCTCATCATAATTCTATAGCATTTTTAAGGCGTATTCCCAGCAGTGCTTCTAATATTCAGATGACAATTCTATTTTATTGTATTCTGCCTACATGACATATTTTTCCACAACCTGACTTTCCGTTTCCACTGAAATGCTCAATTGGTTTGAAACAGATTGTAATCTTAATACGACGTGACCAAAATCCTGTAAATACATATTTTTTTAAAGAAGTAATCTTCATAGTGTAGCTTATTTAATCACATTAATTTGTAAAGTTAAATTTTTAACAAATCTGTGAACATGAAATATTTCTGCTTTGTAGCCAGCCATTCTCACAGTTATTGATTTTTTTTTGTAATTTTGTGTAAATCTTAAGTTATGATATAGAACATTGACAGTTACAAAAACTTTGTCACCAATTTTTCGTAGCTTTCAGCATTAATGTTTTTCCAGTATTTTCCTTGCTTCTAGGTCAATTTAAAAATCAAAAATACATTTGGGATCTCTCCTGTAGCAATACAAGCATGATCTTTTAGGTACAGGATTTTGTACTCAAATATAGTCGTCAGTCCAACCATAACTATAATTTGAAACAAGTGATTTACTTGTTTCAAATTATATTATGATTTGCCAACAAGATTTTGCTGTTATTTTCATACTTCTTTCATCTAAAATTCAGAATTTTCCACAAAATTTGTGCATGTAATTTATCTTCAGATAAAAATATTCTGTTTTTAAAAATAATAACTTCTTTAATGTTGGTAACATTTTGTGCTGTAAATGAAAGTTGAGCTCAATATTTCTAAATACAATTTTTTTTAAAAATGACCAGTATTAATTAACTTTCTTCCTCGTTCTTTTACAAGATCTTCCAGGAGAACAGAAATTTTCATTTTCTCTCCATTTTATTTTTCTGTTACTAATGTACCACAGAGATCAGCTACACGAACTTGAAATTCTGAACATAACATTTCTGGATTTTCTTCAGTTATTTTGTTGTAAAGATTCTTTATTATACATTTTCTTTGACTCTTTTAAAGCCACTCCTAGTTCTAATCTGCAGTTAGATTTTGGCTAAGACATTGTGAAAAAAGTGTGAATAAAAAGGAAGCATAAAAAAATGAATAAAGGTAATAAATATTGAGAAATATTGTTTATAATATATGAAAATGAAGAGTGAAAAATTAACAGCACGAGTATAACAAAGCGATTGGCTTCTTCCTTCCCGTCCTGTCACTATACACTATCCCCTTCAGTAAAAAATACTAGCAGTGTCAACAATACATCAGACATTCCAGGTAGAGTTATTGCTTATCAATGTGGTTAGCTTTCTAAACTTTGATGAAAAATACTTTTTATATACTACTAAAACACAATTACTTCTTACACATAACGCAATCAAGATAAAATATATTTATGTAAACATTACTCATTATTGGTTTTACTATCTGATGCTTATTTTTGTCAGTTGATCAAAATATCTAAGTAACAGGAATTAGCAAAGGGTATTGCCTACGTTTCATACAAGTACTCTGATTATTTTGAATCTCAACACACTCAGCTTTTTCTGATAATGAAGCTCAATCTTTTTACCAGTTTAAAAATATTTGGATTTAAGGTAATCAAATTATAGTGGGATTTTCACAGTATAAGAATGGGAAAAAAATATGGAAGAGGAAGAAGAAGATAGTTTTTAATGATAATTGAAAAAAAAAGAAAAACAAAAGCTATTGAAAAACTGGAAGATGTTCAAGAAAAAAAAAATAGATAGATTTCTAGTTAATATTAGCCCCAACAGCATGCAAAGGAGCATTGTTATGGGCAGTTATTGATTATCAGGAAAATGTTAAAACATGATGAATAAATTTTAAACTTGCCAAAATAAAATGAAATAATTTATGAATGACTAATACAAAAAATAATTAGCAACCACTGAATCAAACCCTTAACTAGTCATTAATTATTTGTTTACTAATTGATTACAATTAGCAATTATGAAGAAATACTCTGAGTTATAAAAATAAAGCGGTTGAAACCACTACAATATTCTCAAATTCATAATCATATTGTATAATATGATATATTAAGTGGATATCCATAATAATATGGATATTAAGTGATATAACCATAATGGCTGTAGTGGACCTGACATGAGGTCAAAATCACTTTGAACAATGAGTTTTTTCCAAGAATGACAAGCATTCCAAATCAGAGTTAAAAGGGAAGGTGAGAAGCAAAGTAGCTCCCTGTTGCATTCTTCACAGATTACAGATTATTTAAAGTATTTTCAAATGGCCGGGAATCAGTTACGAACGATCCACACAATGGAAGACCATCAATATCAAAAAATGACGGCAATGTTGAGCGAATCAGACTTCATACGGTACGACTGGCGATTAACCGTCAGAATGACTGCAGAACAATTGAATTTGAACCATACCACAGTCCATCAAATTTTGGCAAATGTACCAGACATGAAAAAATTTGTGCAAAATTGATCCCAAAAATCTCACTGTTGAACAGAAAAACAACAGGGTAGAAGTGTGCCGCGATCTTCTAGGGCGAATTGAAACTGATCCTGACTTTCTAAAAAATGTTATTACTTGCGATGAATCTTGGATATTTGAGTACGACCAAGAAACAAAACACCAGAGCAAGGAGTGACACACTTCAAACTCACCACGTCCCAAAAAGCAAAAATCAGAACCATGCTAATTTGTTTCTTCGATGGTAATAGCATTGTCCATAAGGAGTTTTTGCCTAAAGGACAGATTGTAAATCAATATGTTTGCCAAGAAATTCTTGAAAGACAGCACAAAAGAGTTGCCCATGTGAGACCAGCCATCAAAGACAACTGGATGCTGCATCATGACAATGCACCTTGTCACTATGCACTCTCAATTAATGAGTTTTTGGCAAAGAAAAAACTTTCCTATAGTTCCTCAACCACCTTATTCACCTGACTTGAGTCCCTGCAACTTTTTCCTGTTCCCGACTTTAAAAAAACACCTCAAAAGACACCATTTTGGTAAAAAAAATGTAACCAACCTTCTGAAGGATATTCTGGTTTCTGAGTTCCAACACTGCTATGAAAAGTGCGAAAACTGTTTGAAGCATTGCGTGGCTTCCCAAGGGAACTATTTTGAAGGTGATAGAGTCCATGTATAGTTAGATTGTAAATAAAAAGTTTTTCTCAACCAGTCCCTCATATATAAGTTTTCAGACCTCATATATATAGATACAGTTTCATATCAATATCAAGCCCATTAAAATACAAATCATATCTGGATATGATATGAAAGGCTGTATCTAACATGAAGGCTGACCCTTCATTCTGTTCACCACAAGGACTGGCTGTATGTCTATAGTGAACATCATAAGTACGAGAAAAAGCAACTCTCATTGAAACTTCGTGGATCTCTATTTCTTTACAACTATCTCAGCAACACGAAAGACTTGGGCAAGTAGATTAAAACAGCATATTTCCATTATAAAGCAATGTATTACATTCAATTATATAATTAGTGCAAACACAAATTAGAGATAATATTTTATGAGATAATAAAAAATATCAAAATTTTCTTTTGTACAGCTAGTTAGTAAACTGTGTAACAGAATATAAAGAACAAAAGACAACTGTTTCCCAAGTATTGAAAAGTGGCTGTACTCACAGTTATAATATAGTTTTTGCCTACCATTAAACATTAGTACCTTACTATTGACCTAACCTAACTCATAAGAATGGTATACTAGTATGAAATCAGCAGCTGGAAACAAACCGGTTTTTTAAATTTTTTTCTAAGAAGTGTGGTTCTTTTAAAAAAGAAAAAATGAAATTAAAACAAGTTTATGTTACTTCTCTTACATTGCAATCAAAGCGTAAACCCGAAGGTTACTCGTTATAACTTGATACTTTTGATTCATAATAATCTATATTATAATCTGATTCACTAAGTTACCACCAATCTCTTTAAATAACGTCCAACTCTGAAACATCTTCTACTGTAATTTCTCTTCTTTTATTATACAGAACAAAATATAATCAAAGTGTTTAACACAAGTAAAAGAAATAATCATTGAACTTTTTTAAATTTACTGATCGCCTACAGCAGAACAACAAATCCGACTGGCGACTCAGAACCTGAAAATAATAATATAAAGCAATGCTACTGCACTTACTAATCGAACAAATTTTACATAAAATAAGCATTTTTAAAAGTATGTTGAAGAAACCTAAAATTTAGAGTCTTAATTTGTATTTGATTTACAAAAAAAGGTTAACAGATTAAAATGATAATAATTATAATACTGATAATAACTGATAATAATACTGATAAATACTGATAATAATGATAATAACATAATATTAATAACTAATATATCAGAATAGCAGTAGCGCCAATGTATTACTTTTTACGTAACAACTTTTGAGCACACACACATACACACACAACCCGTTTTTTCTAAAATATGTCTAAGTATATAAATTTGTTTAAATTAAAAAGTACGCTTTTTAAACTGTTTTCGTTGTAAGACTGTATTTTTTGTTTACATTATGAAACAAGGACAGATATCATATCACTTGGCAGTAAGAATGTGCAGAAGGGTATGGTTAATACCTCTGCGCTAAATCCACCGGGTTAATCTAGTGGTGAACATCCCTTCCCAAATTAGCTGATTTGGAAGTCGAGAATTCCAGCGTTCAAGTCCTAGTAAAGGCAGTTACTTTTATACGGATTTGAATACTAGATCGTGAATACCGGTGTTCTTTGGTGGTTGGGTTTCAATTAACCACACATCTCAGGAATGGTCGAACTAAGACTGTACAAGACTACAGTTCATTTACACTCATACATATCATCCTCTGAAGTAACACTTGAACGGTAATTCCCGGAGGTTAAACTGAAAAAAACCTCTGCGCTATTGGTTAGCTAACTGGAAATCTTAAGCCGTTCTATTTTTCATTTTTACTCATTTTTTTCTATAATAAGTATATCCACAACAAAGTTATATTCACAGCATTTATTAAAGATAAGTTAGTAATCAATTTACCTTTTTTATTTTTATATCACACTTAATTTTTTTTAATCTATAGTTTTTATAATTACAATGAAAATTATTTCCTGAGATCATGTAACAGAGGTGTAATATTTTATAAAGTAACAGATCATTTAAGTTTTTTAGTGTTATTTGAAACTGTAAATAATCAGAGTTACAGTTAAATATGTATTAATTACTGCTGCTATTTGTTCGTTTCTCAATTCTAAACGAAATTTTCTTAGTACTTTTAATATTTTTTACATTAAATTACACAAATTTTTTACATTATTCCGATACGTGAACTTTAAAAAAAAGGTAGGAAAAAACTGCGTTGAAACATAGAAGATAAAACATTGTAATTTAATATTGATTACAGTGAACCGGATTCGATTGATCTGGTAAAGAGTTTGTAAGGGTTTATTTTCCTTGTTAAGAATTTGAAACTATTGACAAAACCAGAACACAGGTGTATTTAGAACGATTTCATTGAAAACCTAATCAACTTAGAGATTAAATAATAATGGGTTATTCTGCACTATTATTTGACCGACATTAATTCTAATTAAATTTTTAATTAACATTATTTAAACTATTATACGAAATTTGAACGCGAAATTACGTGTTACAAATAATTTATTTAGTTTCACCATTTAGAAATTTGGGCAGTATAAGATAAGAAATGAGTCGTATTGCAGCCGATAATGTATGTTGACCGCCTTAATTTTCAGTTACGTTCTGTTGCTAGGGTAAATACTTCTACTTAGTGTAATGTCTGCTCCGGTTGTGATGAAACGTTAGTTAATTTTATACAATTAGCCTCGGTGACCCTAAATTAAATGATTTCTAATGCTCATCGTGTTCTGCTGGAAAGATAGTATGTTTTAAGTCGCAACCAGAACAAAAGTTACCATATTTCCATACTCATAATTTTCAACTTTACGGGGGTCTAAAGAAAAAAAAACCGCGACACAATGTAATTTTACACATATTCAAACTGACGTAATACTGTAATCAATCGGAGTTACTTGCAGGAAGTTTATATAGTAAAACTTCTGGATTTTGCCATCAAGAAATCTTTGGATTTTCTGATGGAATAAATAAAAGGACAATTTAAAATTTTCATATTCATATTTAGACTGTATATGAGTGTATTAATTTGTGTTTTACGCGTGCATTTATTACATTAATGTACTAGTTAGCCAAACCTTTGTTAAGTGTGTGCACTGAAAAACCCATAAGCTAAATAAATACAATTTCTTTTTAGAAAATACTGATCGGGGACAGGAGTACTTTTTTGAGACAGATGAGACTAAAAGTGGAAACTAATGAAAGGGACGAGTAACTGAGGGCGATTGAATTTTTGACCGATAAGAACTGCAAACCTTGTTTTCTTGTCGTGGTATCGTTTAACGAGCAAGAAACACTAATTCAAATTTTTAAAAGAATACTTACATAAAAGAATATATACTTATATAAAATAACTTACTAATACTTAAATAAAAGAATGTTTCCCAAAACGACTATTAAATCATTGCTGAGGGGAACATTTTTGTCTTCAATCTGAAGGATTATATTTATCAATAAATCGCTCACACGATTTTGTAAATCCGGACATCACGGCATATAAACAAAACATTGAACGCGTACAAAGGAACAGTATAAGGAGATAGAGTATTATACAATACACTATTTATATGGAAATCTCGCGGAATTTATGTTTAATAGATAGCACGGGCCGTTATCAGAAAAGGTCTTGACATATACTCAGCCGTAATTAGCAAACCACACAGCGGCGAGGCAGCAAGAAACAAACAAACGTAACGACGTCAAGACATACCCTTATTACAAGTAATTTTTGACAATAGTATCATCATCTAAAAAAAGTCAAGTATCTTTAACGACTTTTTACTAGTTCTTTACAGTCTAAATATCAGCCGTAAAAATGAAAATCGAAGTTGTTCAAGAATACGGTATTCAACGATGTGTAAGTAGAATAAATTTCTAATCGTGACAACGCATCTTCCGCTGTTAACTACTGCTTTACTACATTAACAGTTCTTTACAGATTTCCAGGAAGTCATTATCGATTATAACTAAGCTATCAATAAGTAACGATTATATCGTTACACTGTAAACGACCTTATGTATTAATGTGTCATCAGATAATTTAAAAATAAATTTTAATTAGACGAACGTAAATTGTTTTAAGAAGTCGTAAAATATCAAGATAACACCAATTAACTCAACACATTAATATTATAGATACATAACTTGTTTATAAAAAATACATTTTTTAATTATTAGTATTTTTTTTTCATCACTACCGTATAATTGTAACAAGATAAAGATAAGAATCTTTTTCTAAACATACTGTAAATCAGGTCATGCGTAGATATCTTCAAAGCCTTGCTTTATAGTTACATTGTTCGTTGGTCAAATGTTTACAATCTCTATAAAGCCTCCACCTACTTTATAAAAGCTTAATAAAATTATTTTGCAGTAAGAAACCTTTTCTTTCTAAGTGACGTTTTTTTTATTTATAAATTGGATTTTTAAAACTGGTTTTACAAAATTTCAAAATAGTACTTAATCCAAACCAATTTCATATTTCTTCAAAGGCACTTTATAAACCCCACCTCTTAAAATTAAAATGTACGTTTTTCGCTCTTTTTTCGGTTTTAATATTTAAATTCCTTTTTTGATATTTTATACTTCATACAAAGGGCTATCAAAAAAGTCTAAAATTTTCCAAAATTATAAAACCCGGAACTTAAACAAAGAAAAAGGTTTTAAAAATGTTTACATTTTTGTTTTAGCCTTTACTGGAGGTGTTATATTTAGAAAAAAACTACGCAAGAGAATCTGTACGCTTAACCTACATATAAATATTTTTAGAATTTTTTTATTTCTTTTATTTATTCCCCACTCAAAAGAAACAATATTGTGTTGTTTTTTTTTGGTTCTAACTCTTAATTTCTATTACAAAAAAACGTCTTTGTCACTTAAGGAGAGTTAAGATTTAAGTAGTTGTAGGGGGACTACATTATTCCGTCGAACCAAAATAAGAAGCAATTTTTTTTTATTACTATCATAAACGTTATACTTTATTTTTTCAATATTTTTAAACAATTCTTTAAAAAAAAAGTTTTTTTTAAGGATTATACTTCGTTATATACAACATTTTCCTAAACTTTTCCCCACAGAATAAGGGAGATCGCAAAATCAAAAATTTTTTCATTTGAAAATTTTGATGATTAAATCTTATTCTGGAGTAATAATTATAATCAATAAAAATAGCCCAATCGATACGGGGACCGCAAAATTAAAAAAAAATTGTTAGTTTCATATTTTGACGTTTATTATGGAAATAAAAATAAGATTTTTAATGATTGAATTGCAAAGACTTTCCAGGGAAGCCGTAAAGGTTTAAAAATGAAAAAGCTGTGCAAGATATGAGATTTGGCTGATGTATGGGGAAAGTAAAAAAGTCATATTTGCTTTGTTCTGCTTTGCACAATATCTTAACTTTTTTAAATAATTTTTTTTTTATCAGCGGGTAAGTTATCTCAACATTTATTGCTAAAAACGTTTATAGTAATAAAATTTACCAAAATCTGAAGAAATATAGAAATTTTTCATAGTTTTTTTTTTAAATAGATTTGGTCTAATGGTTGATAAATCTTTTGTCTCTGGAGGGACAGTTTAATTGAATAACCATCTGGTATCCCTACAGTTGAAAAGGGAGGACTAGAGACTACAACACTCTACAGGTATCCGATAAGTTTCCGTACATACAAAAATAAACACTTTTTTATGGAAATCATTTTTATTTATATAATATTAAACACAAAACCACTGTTTTGAAAACACATTTCGTTAGGTGTCCTCCACAGCTGAAGAACATATAACCCCATAAGTTTCCACATATAGGAAAAATAATCTTTTTTTTTTTTTTGAAGGCCATGGTGTATACGAAAATATAGATAACATAAATCATTTCTATCACCTCAACTGTGCTTAATTCAGCTGGAGGGTATGTTTGTAATGGAGTTGGTGACACGTTCCTTGAGAAGATGTTTTTGTATCTTTTCCTGTACACCATGGTCTTCATAAAAAAAAAAAACTATTTTTCCTATGTATGGCTCTACGGGACACCTGTAGAATTTCTAGACCGGGGGAAAAACTGGCCAAATTTAAATTGCTGTACTGTGTGAGAGTTTCTCGATCAGATTTTAGTTTTTATTCAACTATTATCGATAAATAGAGTCGCTTGGCATCGATTGTTCTATGAAAGTGAATCCAGATATAATTTATATATAGATGACTATATTGGTATTAAAACAGTAATTTCAGGTATGATCTCGCGACTTCAGGAAGGCTCAGTATTTGTGTAAACTTAACTGCTGAATAAGAAAAATTTATCCCCAACCTATTTTATTTCTAATGCGGTTAATGCATAAAAGCATATTGTTAAACAGACGAAAATGGTGGACACGTTTGACTGTGGCCTAATAGTTGGTATCTTTTTATTTTATATTTAGACAGTATAAATTTTTAATTTAATGTTATTTAACTAATATTATAATCGGTAAGCATTCCTTGAAATAGATTTTGAATATATACACAGTAAGGTGATACGGAAGAGTCAGAAAGGTACATAACAGTGCTAAAAAATATTGTTTATCAAAATTTTAAAAATTATTATTATTTCTTTTCTTATTTCATTTATTTATTTAATTTTTTTTTTTTAATATATAATTTCTTCTAGGTGACAACTGAATATAGTTTAACACTCAAAATGGCTATCTACTTTTGGAGTTTATTTAAACATATTTTTTAACCGTTTCTGAGTGTAATCATGTTTACTAAGTTTTATCTTCATTTTTACTATCTTTTAAGCTCTTCATTTGTAATTAGAAATATAATCTTCGTTAAAGTTTTAAAAAAATTATTTTAAAACAGTTTTAGGGTTTAAGAGCTGACCAAAAAAAAATATTTATTAGGTAAATGAGGTGATAGAAACAATAATGGCAATTGAGTCAAGATACTCGTATAATAATTTTTATCGTTACATACTGGAAATTTAAACGGTAAGGTTACCGTGTAAATAAATAGATTTAATAATATTCTAAACCAATTTTTAAGGTTTCAATGTCTTTTTCAAGTTTAAACTTCACTACACTATGTTGTTTATTGAGACTTATATATATATATATATATATATATATATCATTATCGACTCGTGTATTGGATTAAATAAATAAAAGAACATTTACTCGACTTAAAACAAAAATTCTACGTAAAATTAAATCCATAATTGGAAAAACTGCGATTATCGAGGTACGACTTCACTCGAATATGAATATATATTTATATACACGTGCCTTAATTTGTCTATGACGCTGCCAGTTTAAGCTTTAGAATCCATACGATATTTTTTAATGGTATTTCATTAACCATGTCAATTCTCAGTCCCGCCGATTGCGACATGCGATCGACAAAGTTCGTTTTTTAGATGTAAAAAATGTTCGTCAGACTGAAATTTATACACAACTAGTTGAAATGTATACAGTATATGTGATGAACAGGTTAAATGCGCAGAAATGATGTAGGTTATTCAATGTAGGGAGAACAAAAGTGCACAATTAAGTAAGATCTGCACGCTTATGGTGATCACCAAAAAATTGAAAACTGCAATTTATGCATACAGTTGATTAAACAAGATATTCATAATTGATGAAATGCATGATGCTGTGAACCCTTAACAAAGTTATGGTGTGCTGTACAGAACCGTAAAGATGGCTTGCTCATTATTCCACAATAATGCGCGTCCTTACGTCGCTTAAAACACGGCAGAAAAATTACAAAAATTTCGATAGGGAGTACTGGACTTCCTACCCGAGGTACAGTCCCGATATGATGCTATCTGACTTTTATCTTTCCCTGAAATTAAAGGAACCTTTTGTGCGGAAAAGGCATGCGTGGTTAATGTCTACCAAACTGTTACTGTTTACGGAACAGGCGGTAAAACTCTTTAACCACGACATTATCAAGTTCACACTCTGATGTCAAAACGTTTTTTGATTTCAATGAGAACGTTTAATAATAATTAAGACAGTGACCCAAACTGTGCGTTGCGGCCTCTTCATAGGGGCGCCGCGATATATTGTAAAAGATTCACAATCAATTGAACATTGAAGACATTTATAATTATTAATTGAATGTTAATAAAGTAAAAACATAACGAAGATATACGAGTTTTATTTATTTTTATCTCTTACTTACGACTAGTCATACTTTTACTTAGGGTAGGACGCCATGGAAAAGTTTTAACAGAAAAAGGGCGCCGCGACTCAGAAAATTTTGGGAACCACTGAATTACGATATATGTAAGTCGTACAAACAAGAATTCCGAGTTAAAATAAATTATCGATTTATGATAAAACGATTCTAACTTTAAGAAAGATACCTTCGTAAAAGGGGTAACGCAATAATTGTATATTTTACAGATATAAAAAAAAAATTGTTCTTGTCAAACGGCATAAACTAAAGAAAATATTTAAAACCTAAAGAGTACATGAAAAGGTAAAAATTTAATAAAAAAAAAATTTACACGAATCGGAAAGCATTAGACAAATAGGAGTTGCGCACAAAAACTGATCGATTTGACTCTAATGAAGTGGAGTAAGGCAATGGTGTTACATATCCACGACAATGAATAACATCCACGTTGAAATTATAGAAAAAAATGTTTTGGAAGAAGATGAAAGGATCAATGTAGGATTATTTTTAAGAAATGAAGCACAACGTATTCAACTGATGATTTCAAAATTAGAAGAGAATATGACGAAATATGAAATGAAAATTAACGTTAAAATAAAATTTTGAGGATAAAAGACAATAAATCAACGAATTTTTGCTCAAAAGTTGGGGAACTGAACATTTAAAACAAAGTGAAAATAAAATAAAAACAGAAGTGAAAAGTTAGGTATGAAATTTACTTCAATACGGATGTGAAACATGGACCCGAGGAAAAAGAAGACTGCAGGCATCTAAAATACGGTCGTGGAAAAGAGTGAAGAAGAAATAAACGGATAGTAAAAGTGGAAAATGAAGAAATAATGAGAATAAACGAGAGTACATGTTTAAGCAACACAATTCAGAGTAAAAAGCTAATCGGCAAGGATAAATTATGAGAAAAACGATAATTATGATTCTATTAATTAAGATCAATAGAAGATGGAAAGAAAAGAGTAATAATTACAAACGATCCCGGAAACGGGTGCTATCGACATCTCGAAATTTTTACCGAGGGCGTAGTATAAACTAACATGCTGGAAGAGACCTTAGGAAAATAACTTTATGATATTTGAAAATCCCTTTTTAAAATTATGTAATTTTAACATTCTATATGAGGTACAAAGTTTTATCTCATCTCGAAATTTTTCATGTAATTAAACTTTTTTTCTATCATCTAAGTTATTTTTTTTTTTTATTAAAATACTTTTACTCAAACGAAAACTTAGTAAAACGTATCTGGTTATTAGTTTCAATGCACAAATCATATACACACTGGCTATTCCGACCGAAACTAAACAATAAAAAAGCCTGTAATAATTGCATAACTTTTTTATTTTGTAAATAAAATTTTAACGGGTACTGGGAGAGTCCGGTAGTGTGTTTGCATTGGGACGGATATTAAATTATTTTAGTGATTTTATTAACAAAATACGTATTTAATTTGAAATTACAAAAAATAATTTTTTTTAATTTTTGGGGTTCCCTTACCTAAGGGGAAGCATTCGGGTAAAATTAATTTTTAAGAAAATAATCCCTAAGTGGTGATAATAAATTAAAATAAAAAAAGGAGTGCGTCGGTGCGTGGACATTCGACGGAAGCGAAGCTTCTTACGCGAACTATTAACGGTGCAAAATAACGTATATGCAATATGGATTACAGTAAGCGTAACAAACAATTAACCTGCGTTTTTTCGTATTGTTAGGTAAAGATTCTGAACCGTACAGATTCCTCACAAAACTCAACCATGTCTAGGTTAAAATGCGCTTTGATTTTCAATAAGTCGGTTGGAAATAGTAGTAGTTACGATTTACACAAAGTTAAATTAACAAGGAATAGAAAGAGTTACACTACTCATCTTCAACGTTGTATGATACAAAGAATACATTGGTTATTAAAATTAAAATAACAAATATAAGCGTAATCAAAAACCGTTCACAAAAGAGTAACAGTATCGTTCTTTGAACACGATTCTTCTATGAAATTTGTTATCAGCTAGCATGTGACGCTTTTCGTGAAGCTCATGTTTTCTCAGTTGACTCCCCATCTCGAAACCTGCGTTAAGAAGCTTAGCTTCAAAAAGAACTTTTTAAAATCGTTTAAAAAATACAAAGAAACAGACATAATTCTAAATAAACAAACATAACTTTCTAGAAAGGAGTGAAACTTTTTGACTAATTTTTTTTTCTTTTTAAGAAATACAAGAGGTATAAAAATTAAGATTTTTATATACTAAATGCATTGAATAACTTGCGAGATTGATTTAAATTTAAAATAATCTTTTTAAAAATTAAAAATATATTTTTTGTTACCACAGACCATTGGAGCGAGACGGATGAACAATTTGTATAGCGGTTTGAAAGCCTATCGATGTAGTAAATATAGATGCAAAAAATCCCATTAAGACCTTTTTTGAAGCAAGACATAGCTAAAAAAATAAAAATATATAAAACCATGTTTTGGGGAGTGCGTGAATATCAAATTAAAATATTTGGTAATTTGTGATCTCGATAAAAAGAAACTTCAAATTTTTTAAGAAACATTTTTACATTTTTTGCAAAATTTAATACATTTCCCCCCCCCCCGAAGGTAACACCTGTCTACTTAGTTTGAAGAAAATCGGTCAACGGGATCCAGAAATATAAGACCAAATACACGCCAACATAAAAATACGCACAAACGTCCGCTTGATAAAAATAGATATTTTGGATTTAGGAGCATTAGAATAATTTTCTTTTTTTTAATTATTTACAGTTTATTTAAATCTATTTTTTTGTTGAATTTTTTAAAATGTTTCTTTAAAACACAGAAATTTAAAAAAAAAAAAAACATTTTTTTACCGATGTGCATACTTTCCCGTATAATTATAGCTGCTATTTCAACATATATCGCTATAGCCGAAAAGTAAAGAAGTATAATAATAAACGATTACGCTATAGAGGAAGGTGACTTATTTAAATACTTTAAAATAGCCGTTTTAGAAGAAATACTTGATCGAAACGTGCACAACTTGACCGAAATGAAAAAAAAAATATTTTGGTAGATTATTTCCAATCATCTAATCAGAAATCACAGGACAAAACTTAATCAATCAAGACAAAACCATGTTGTGTAAATAGAGGTGGCAGTTTTCATGATTAGTGATAATTAAGTTATCACTCGCATCATTTCCATCTGATAGTTGATGTATCTTGTTTTAAACCTGTATTCTGGCATTTAGGTATTTTTCGATTATTAAAAACATTTTTGTTATATTAAACGCAAAGTCCCAAAGAATATTTCAATTACGTTATTTGGTCTTATATAATAAAAAATATGTATGAATTTTAAACATTAACACATTGCGCTTTGGCATTTATGAAGCCGGTAGTATTTTTTCTTAACAGTAGATAGACGGTAATCGCTACGTGTTCAAATGATTAGAAGTTTCTTCTGGGAAAAATCTAATAAATGCAATAAATATTGCATTCCCTTGATTTCCTTAGAAATTCAACAATTACAATTCTTATTATGAGTAAGGAATGCGTTAATACAGAACGTGCGAAACAAGGTTTCTAATTATATACGATATACAGAGCGATCCAAAAGTCGCGCACATCAAAAATTAAAGTGTCTATAAATAGTGTATAGTTGACAAAGTTCCATCGACTACCGCAGTACCACGGGCATTAATAACAACAAACCTAGACGCCATTGTGATGTGTACCATAGACAGTACCACGGGCATTAATAACAACAAACCTAGACGCCATTGTGATGTGTACTGAATACACGACGCTTGCAGTAGTGCTTTGTTTATCGTTCGGTAAACATATCGTTTTCCCAAGAACGAGTTTTCATTGTTAACATTATTTTTCCAGTCGTTCTTACGCACGTGTTGTAGAAGAATATCGTAGAAAATATCCGGATGTGGCAATGCCTAAAAATTCGATCATAACGAGATTAATCGCCCGTTTTAAAGATGCGGATCAGTTGCAGACAAGAAAAGTACCGGGAGACCGGCAATATGACTGATGCTAAACCGGCTGAAATTAAGAATGTGATGCAGCAGCGTTCGCCTTCAAGAAACTTGAGGAGACTTATCGGCGCACTCTCAGATTTCATATGGAAGTGCTCAAAAAGCGATTACACTTTTGTGCATAATCACGTTCGCAGTGTTCAGAAATTTGAGCCGGATAAAGAAGAGCACGTAAAGAAAAACACGGTAAAAAGGTTCGTACATGCATTACCGAACGGGACAGCCATTTTGAGCATATGTTGTGAAAATAAATAAATTGTTAAATATTGTCTTATTTTTTTATTACTTTGATGTGCGCGACTATATATAAACTAGTTGTTACCCGCGGCTTCGCTTGCGTGGATTTTGGATTTGTACCTAAATAATTTTTCAAAAGAAACGTTAAATTTTGCAAAAATTCTATCAAAATTGAAAGTTGATGTTTTAGTGAGCATTTTGGCAAACTGGACTATATACCAAGGCGAGGATTTTGATCTTGCAATATGATTTTTTTTTTTGCGAATAATAATAAATTTAAATATTAGGTATGTAGATTAAATTTAATAAAGTAATCGAATCGTATGATACGATCGATTTAATTATAATCGACTAATAAAACAAAATCTTTTTAATCATATATATAAAATTAAGTTTGTACGTTATCTTTTATCGTACGATTTTATATTTTTTGAATTTTTTGATATCCGATATAATCTGGTATCGAATACAATTTGATTTCTCGAGCATAAACATTTACGACTTTGAATCGCACCCTATTATTACACAGACAATGAAAACATTACCAAACGGAAAAATATTGAGTATGCTTCAAACTAAAACTTGCATGCACGCAAAAATAAATTGAATGATAAAGTAGCAATATTTCGCATCGAATTTGAACGGTAAAATAATATAGAAAGTGAACAGTAGTCTCCTGGAATACAATGATTATTCATTACGTACTGTTGAAATTTTAATACAAAATGCTGGCCGTCCCCTTGTTCCCTCAAATTGGATTTTAAAAAAATGATGAAATATATTTCAATTTGTTTTATCAATTTTCACTAGTGTGAAATCTTTCCGTTCCTGAGATATAGATTTTTCATTAAAAAAATTTTCTTTTTATGAAAATAAATTCCCCCGCCCTTTTCACCCGCTTATAGACGAAGTGTCCCAAAATGCTACTTTGAAGAATTATTTTTTCTTCGAAGACGATTTTAATGTATTTTTACTTTAATTTTGTCATTATAACTAATAAATATCGGATCATTTAAGTCCAATTTTTGATGTACTTAAATTACAGTTCTGATACTAAAAATATTCTCGCTCAAAAATTTAAAAACTTAAAGTAAAGAAATAATACAATATTCTGAAAATTATACAGCTATGTATACAAATGTATACAATAATAGAGCATTCTGAAAAGCCTTAACTTTATACTCGATGATAGTCTCTTTCTCTTCGCTCTTTTTCATTATTTTTATCGAAACGTCTTGTTTTTTCGTTTTTATGAACTTTTTCATTTAATAATATAAGAAACGTTTGTTATTTACCTAACAATATTTAAACTAAAATTAAACTAAAAAAAAATTTAAATGAAATAACCTAAAAAAATAAAATAAAATTGGCTTCAAGAAGAAAAAACAAACAATTTTTTTAATTGTAAGTATTTGTTTTGTAGAATATGACGGAAAATTAAGGTTTAGTAAGTTATTAGTAGTAGTTTACTTTTAATTTGGCGTCCGATTAAAAAAAACCCGAAATTTAAACATAAATTCTTTTACTCTATTTTTCTCATTAAAATTTATTCTTCGATTTAATTTTCACGGGTGTGATTTACAATCAATTAAATTAGTGAATAAATATAGAAATAAATTTTATACATTGTTTTTTATTACAAAATAAAATAATTTACAATATAATTTACCGCTTCATGTTTAGTTATTTCAGTCATTTATGCGTAGATTTTTTCTTCTAAGCTTAATTGTGTTTACTGATCTCTGTAATGGAACGGTAGAGTCTTTGCCTTCTATTCGGAAGTTCTGGATTCACGACTCCAGTCGGCATGGCATTTTTTTTAACACGTTACAAAAAAAAAAAATCATTTCATTATCATCTATCAGCAGCTGTTATAAAATACCAAACAGAATAAAATGGAATACTAGTATAGAGAAATTAAATGCTATTAATATTTTTCTCTCCTTCAAACCAATTATAGACATTCAATATACTCGTGTTTCTATTCATTATTCCGAAGGAACAGATTGCGGATATTTAAATAACAACAATTTTTTTTTTTTTTGACTGATGATTGATTTAATTCACCAAAAAGGTTTAAAAAGAAGAAAATATACGAAAATTAAAATTTTTAGCGTATGAAAAATGTTATGTCTGACCGTGATTTGAACCCACGTGCTCCGGATGAAAGGTCAAGAAGCTACTACTCCACCACGCGATCAGCAATTTAAGACGATAAAATTTTTCAGAAATTAACGACGGATTAGACGTAAATCTTACAAATCTACTTTTATAAAATATTTATTTAAGAATCGGTTGAACATATTTTGGATTTAGTATTTAATGAAGATTTTTTAAATGAAATTTGAAGATTTATAATTTTCATTACTTGTTTAGAAAGAATTTTTTATTATTTTAAATCTATAATGCGAGTTACAAATAAATCTTTTCATTACAATGTCCCATTATATTTCTTTGGGAGAGAGAGTTGGGTTGAAGTAAATGGCCAAGGGTGCAAAGATTGCTAATTAAAACAATAAATAATTCCTTATTTTATACAGGTAATTCTGAATTTAATTCTACGAAATTATATATAATTTAACGGTAACAAATAAACATTGTTTTTTAAGGTTAAAAAATAGTCCGTTGTTTTTAATATAAAAATTATCAAAGTAATAGGAGAAATTCGTTCTCTAAAAGTCAATCGATTGGTTATTCATATTTAATTATAATAATAGTAATATATATATATATATATATGTGTGTGTATAATATTTTACCTTATCTGAAGGAGTAGTTTCTGCCTCAGCAAAAACGAATGATGATAAAAACAATACAAAAATTATTATCAACCCACGATTCATGTTGCACGTTCTGTAGACAACTGACAACTGGTGTTGGCTGACCAGTATTACTAGTTTAAAAGCTATATATATATATATATATATATATATATATATATATATATAGATAAGTGCTCATCTTTCCTTATGGGTAAAACTAAATTACATTTATGACGTCACATCTTTTTTTGACCTTGAACCTTCTCAGAAACGACTGATATAAACACGAAAATATACACATTAAACAACTATTGAACTAGTGGAAAATTAACATACTAATACTTCTAAGAATATATATATACGTTATTCATAAATAAATTTAATAACCTTTTATTTTTTTTCAAATGAATTACTATTAAGAAATATATACAAGTATTATAATAAGACAAAATTATTTTAATTTCTATAAAATAATTTTGTCTTGAGATAATTCATTTTAAAGAAAAAAAAATCCCAGCAGTTTTTTCTTTAATTTGTCTATCAAAGTAAACGGTAATTAAAATCTATAAATAACCGCGTGTGTGTGTGTAAATATATAATTTTTTATTTTACTGTTAACATTTAGGAGATATTTTATACAAAATTTATTTTTTCATAATATAACAAATTTATGACATATTTCAAACTTAATCCGAAATACGTGAAATTAATTTTTTAATGAACTTAAACGTATTCCGTTTCACTTACTATTGATTCTATATCAAAGTCATCCTAATCTCTTCCTTTCCTAGATATTATCTATTAGCATCCCCCGTCGCGGCTTCGCCCGCGCTATACGTGCATAGAAATTAAAAGATTGGGAATAGTTTTTTAGTAATTATCTTTAGGCTGTTGCCCTCAGAGTTATCGCTGTTTATAGCTTACCGGATTAAAAAGAATGTTTAGATAAAGGATGTCTTCCCAAAATAATTTTTTTTAATGAAATCAGGAAGATGTTGACGTTGTCCAAGAACTAATTTTCCTCCAACACAGCGAAGTTCAGGTGTTGCATCATTCCATTTCTTTGGCATTACAACGGTTACATATTTTAATCGTGTTACCTGTTTGGATATCTTTCAAATGCAGATGTTTAATTTCAAAGCGATAATCAAAAGCTGACTTGAGATCTAACATATTTCTAAAAGGTTGAACTAGATTTTGTGCCGAGCGTACATGTACTTTTCAATTCATTGAAACGCTATGGCATAGATTCACGTCGTCTACGATCATAAATTCTAGTAGACCTGTACTTCTTTCTTTTTCTTGTTTAGCCTCCGGTAATTACCGTTCAGATAATATTTCAGAGGATGAATGAGGATGATATGTACGAGTGTAAATGAAGTGTGGTCTTTTACAGTCTCAGTTCGACCATTACTGAGATGTGTGATTAATTGAAACCGAACTACCAAAGAACACCGGTATCCACGATCTAGTATTCAAATCTGTGTAAAAATAACTGACTTTACTAGGACTTGAACGCTGGAACTCTCGACTTTCAAATCAGCTGATTTGGGAAGACGCGTTCACCACTAGACCAACCCCATGGGTTAAGTAGACCTGTAATATATTCAGTTAGCTTTAGAGTGAAGAATAAACAAACGTTACGTTTGCGTTAGTGATTTCGTCAAGTTTCTAACAAGTCACGTTCCTTGTATTGTAAGCGCGGCCGTATCTACAAACAACAACAATAATTAACCATATTAGTCACCGAGTAATTTATTTATTTAAAATAAATGTATAATTCTTTTAAAATATAATAGTGCGTGGTTATTGAATATTAACGTCGCATAGTTTCTTTTACATGCATCAGAATTTACTGGAAATGCTTGTGAATCGGCCACCTGAACACTCGTACGCGCAGTTTGTTTACTTCAACTCTAAAGCAAACTGAATTTGGTATAGAATTTCTTCTTCCTGCCTATAAACTCGCCGACCTAATTATGAAAATATTAATACCTAATCGAAAGTCGAATCTATGTCAATTATGTGTGTGGATTACCCTGATGGAACCTTTTAGTTCAGGTTATAAAAATATATAGTGTGGTAATTATATAGTTTTAGAAACTCGCCTCCGACTTTGATGAAATTTGGGATATACCTTATTTAGGACCTAAGTTATTCGTTACAATTGAAATTATTCGTCGGAAACGCTTTTCAATAGACTTACGTTCCTCGTAAGTTACACAAAACCGTCACCAAAAATTTCATAATTCAGCAGTGTACAAATTTTCTCGCGGATCGTCGCCATAGTAGTAAGATTAAATTTAGAAAAATAAATAAAAACGTTCTAAGTCGACATCGATATCGAAATTCAATATTATTCAATATTCGTAAAATCATAAAAACTTAGTTAAATATGTAAGTAGTCGTCATTCCGTTTAATTTTATTATCACAGTAATTTGTTTGTACTTATATTATAATACAAAGTGATATTTTATAAACAATGACATTATTTAATAAATCGCATAATAACTGTCTCAATAAATAGATATTGACATAGACAACGATATTAAATTTATTAAAAGAAATTCTAGGTTACTTAATTATAAGTTTTTTTTTTTTTTTTTTTTTTTTACGAGTATGTTTATATAGTAGTGAAAGTGGTGAGGTTTGAACTCTGGTAAACATTCCGGGAATCATAGTTATCATATAACTACAGTTAAAATTTCGAAATGATTGGTTCGTTAGTTTTCGCGGTTATCGGGAAAAACGAAAAAGACCTTGTCTCTTTATAGTAGCGAGATTATCTAATTTATTATCTACTTCTAAATATTATCCAGGCCATTTCAATTCCTTTCGTTATACCAGTCGTATTATATAATTGGAAGTTTGTATAAGGTAAAAATTTGAGGATGGAAATTTTGGGAATTATTTTATCTCAAAGCAGTTTTATACAGATCTACGCAATTTAATTTCATTATTACATATCTTTAAAAAAACGTTATTACCTGTAAGGTGAAATCAGATTTGAAGAAGCGTCTTGTGAAATGTTATGTTTGGAGTAGGGATGTGAAGAATGGAGACAAAATGCAAAAGAAAGGCAGGAGGCATTTGAAGTAGGAGTAGGGAGAAGATTGAAGAAAATTATGGATTAAGTTAAAATTGAAGAAATAATGAGAGATAACGAGAATAGAAACTTTATTGGAATAATTGAGAATAAGGACGCTAATTGGATGATAAAAACATGAGAAGATTGTTTAAAACAGTGCTAGAAGGATTAGTAGAAAATGCAAAATAAAAAATTGGAAGAGCGTAAAGATTGTAAACAATTTAAGAGAGAAAGAGGGTTATCAAGCTCCCAGTCTTTATTAAGAGTACATAGAAATAAGAAAAATTAAGTTAGATGTGGTATGTATTTTGCATTTATAGCCAATAACACGGACACAAAACAATGTTTTATATACAAAAAGAAAATAAATTAAAGATGACAGTGCCAATTACTTTCAAGATTAAAGTAGTCTTTTTACTACATCTGAATTAAATAAAATATACATTAATAAATCATAGAATAATTTATCAGAACGTGAATCATCATAACCTTCTCTTTTTTTTCCTGTTTAGCCTCCGGTAACTATCGTTTAGATAATACTTCAGAGGATGATATGTGTGAGTGTGAATGAAGTGTAGTCTTGTACATTCTCAGTTCGACCATACCTGAGATGTGTGGTTAATTGAAACCCAACCACCAAAGAACACCGGTATCCACGATCTAGTATTCAAATTCGTGTAAAAATAACTGGCTTTACTAGGACTTGAACGCTGGAACTCTCGGCTTCCAAATCAGCTGATTTGGGAAGACGCGTTCACCACTAGACCAACCCGGTGGGCTGAATCATCATAACCTAAACAATTTTTTTTTCACTGTGATTTAGAAATGCAGTTTATTACCAATGCAGTTTATCAAAATAATAATTTTAAATAAACAAATACGCATAAAGTTTAAATAGGTTATGTTTATAACCTATGAGAAATTACAATACATAATATTAATGACAAATAACAAAATATGCGAATAAATTTATAAATATCGCTACAATATTAATGACTCTATGAATCTTATACATATTAAATAATTAGAGTAATGAGTTTATTACCTTGATAACTACTATTTAGCAGGCAAAACAAATATCAGTTTGATAAAACTGTCTTTCCATTTAAACAATTTTATAGGTATAGAAAGGTCATATAAATTACAGAAAATAAACAATATCCAATAAGCACAAAATTTTTCAGAGACACTACAATAAACTAATAAGAGGCACAATTAAAAAATGAAACTAGATACTTAGCACCAAAACAGAACAACTGTTAAGGCAAAATAAAGTATACGAGAGACAGCAGAAAACCCATTGTTAACAGAATGTAGCGAGGATCTGTTTGGCTGTGAAGTAGTGGGGATATCAAACTGCAGCTGTCTATTTAGATTCAGATATCACGTGCATTCCAGCGGGAACAGCGTTCTTTTAAAACACGAAAAGGCGTTGAACATTGAAGATAAAAATAATATATATTTGTTTATTCAATAGCAAATTTTAAAATTATTATGTTACGAAATAAGTTCTCATTATTGTTATATGTTGTAAATATACGCGTGTTTGAAAATGAATATCGGGGTTTTAAAGCTATGTAATACTTTTCAATTTTCACGATTAATTACGATTAGTAAAAGAGCAACTCAAACGGTTTTAGCTGTGTGCCAGCTCATAAACTGTTTCCTGTATCTTCTGCTTGAAAGCGGTAGTAGCAAAGATGGCGTCCTCCGCCAACAGAAAGCGTTCTCTGTTTTGCACTTTGTAAAGTGTGAATCTATAATTACTGTTCAATTTGAAGTTCCGCTGGGATCCCCCGAGTAACAACAGCATTCGTAGATGGTATAAACAATTTAAACCATTGGCTGTATTTGTAAAGGGAAAATTACAGGACGACCGCATGTGTACGAAAACGATAACGTGTAAGAGAATCTTTTGGGCGTAGTCCTACCGTTAGGAAGGCTAGCCGCGAATTATCAGTTCCAGTGACGTCAGTATGGAGGGTTTTAAGAAAACGCTTACAACTGTGGCCATAACGTTTACAGCTGTTACAGGTCTAAAGCCTACAGATTATGGTCTGCGTGCTAGCTTCGCAAATGAAATGATGCAACGTGACGATGAAAATTTTCTTTATCGTATTGTATTCAGCGACTAATCAACGTTTCATGTTAACGGAAAAATAAGCACTCATAATTTGCGTATCTGGGGATCAGAAAAACCTCACAAATTATTGCAACAGTGTGAACGAAATTCCCCAAAACTGAATGTTTTTTTGTGGCGTATCCTGTCGGCAAGTTTACGGGCCGTTTTTTTCGCGGAAGCAAGTGTGTCTGGAATGAACTATCTTGATATGCTAAAACTATGGCTCTTTCCTCAACTGCTGTACAAACCGCAGAACTTTATTTGGCAACAAGATGGTGCGTCTCCTTACTGTCATAACGCTGTACGTCAGTGGTTGAATGAAATTCTCTCCGACCGCTGGATCGGTTACCGGGGACCAGATGACAAGGTTTGTTTGCTGTGACCTTCACGATCGCTCGATTTGACCCCGTACGATTTTGTTTTTAGTTTATAAAGGCTCAAATATGCCACCGTTATCAGCTGACCTACGCAATTTGAGACAAAGTATTTTAGCAGCTGTCGCGCATTAATTACACCAGACTTGCTGATTAAAGAATGGGATGAACTGCCCTATCGACTGAATATGTGCCGTGTGACGAATGGTGCTCAAATTAAACACTTACAGGAAAAACTGTTTGATTTATGATATATGGATATTGCAATACCTAACGGTGGACTCGGAGGTTGATAGTGAAGTAAGTCTGTTTCCATGGGGAGAATATCCTTTAGACTATTTTAAGTCAATAAATAAACACAATGTGTATGATCATAAGTTCTTTCTAGATGACCGGCTGATTAAGACAAGGATCTGCTCAACAGTTAGAATTTTTCCTGTTATCTCTGTGTCAGTAGAATTTCACCCAGAACTAGAATATTTTTCCTTTTAATATTGATCCTAAAAGTTATTAATTTATTTAGTAAGACCCAAATTGTGAACAAAATCCTTCATCTTTGGGTGGCTATAGATTCTAATCTTCAAAGGCTGGTGAAGTAATTGTATCAATTTTTTCTAAATGCTAGGTGGATAAGATTTTATTGTCTTGTAACACAGATTGAAGTCTTAAAATAGGAGTATCCTGTCCATGAAACACAGGTCTTATGTCGATGGCAGATTAATGAACTGAATAGCATATTTTTTTTAACTACAGATATTTTGCAAACAAAAAATTGAAATGATTTTGTTTTTTACACTATATCATTCAAATACCAAACAGCATAGATGAATGAATTCCTTTGTATCACTGTATTAAATTTTCTGCACAAGATATACAGAAGACATGCAAAGCCCATGTTTGTTTTTTTTATTTCTAAGTTCATTTTAAAATATGCTAATCAAATTTTGCTTTGCCTCATTATCAACCACTTATACTGTTTGGTATAAGTTTGTTATAGTGTCCAAAGTATTTGCTCAGCCTTCTGTTCAGATTAGAAATTTTTAATATCATGAAAACAAAACTCACATAACAGAATGCAAACCAAAACCAATTACATATAAGAGGGGGCCAGTGAGTTTGCTAAATAACAGTTAACTTACCAGGTTAGCAATGCTGTTGGTGGAAAGCACCCCATCTTTAATAGCCCACTGAGCTGGTCTAGTGGTTAACTCATCATTGCAAATCATCTGATTTTGAGGTTGAGAGTTTTAAGGTTCAAATCCTTGTAAAAGGAGTTACTTTAATATGGGTTTGAATAGTAAATTGTGGATACTGGTGTTGTTTGGTAGTTGGGTGTCAATTAACCACACATCTCAGGAATGGTCGACCTGAGGCTGTACAAAACTACACTTCATTTACATTCATACATATGATCCTCATTCATCCTCTGAAGTAATATCTTACAGTGGTTCTGGAACCTAAACATAAAAAGAGAGAGCCCATCTTTAATGTTACATAAAATAAAACTTGTACTAGAATATGGCAAATACAGATTTAAAATGCTTACATGATTAATATAATGTGTTAATAGTGAATCCAGCAACTCTTTTACTACTATAAATAGGGTAACAGCAACAATATCTAAAATATAGTATTGGGCAAAATCGTTATAAATAATTATTGAGAAAATCAACTTAAAACTAGTGCCAATGATTCATCTTCAGACACATAAAATGCTCCATGTAGTAAAACTCTTCACAATTCTATTTTAATTAATAAATAAGGCTAATTAATTATACTTGTTTATATTTACCAAAACTGTTTAAACTCAAATGCAGTATTTTATGAAATGTTTTGCCATTTATGATGGATGTCAAAAATTAAAACTGTCTTTAAAAAAAAACCTTCACTTATTTTGTAAAATAAATCTGATCATGAGGTTTTACATTGTTTTTCTATAACCTAATTAAATTTAAAATTATACTCACTCATGTCATCTAGTTGTTGATTGTGTTAATCTTAATCTGATCATCATTTTGACTTTTGAAATTAGCCATTTCATCTTATTTTTTGTTATACATTCATCACATGTACAATTTTGTAAGCATTACTTTAGTGTGTTCCAGCATTAATTAAAATATTGCAGTTTTCTGTACCTGAAACAAACTTGAAACACTCTGGAGAAAAATTAGTATAAAAATAATAAATAAATTAATACAAATTAACAAATTATTAATATTTTAATTCTTTTGGAATCCATTTTTCCTTTTTTATTCCTCATCACTCCATTTTTTTCATCATTGATTAGTTAAAATATTACAATCATCGATACCTGAAACACACTTAGATATTCTGAAACAAAATTAGTAAAATATGAAGACAATTGTTAAAAATACAGTTTGATGTACTTGAAATATACATACATAATAAATAAAACATTACTTCAGAAAATTCCCTACAGGTTAACATGGCTTAACAGCATGCACTTAATCTAATCTTAAATAAATAAAAAAACATATTTAAAATAATATCTCACTTTATAATTGGGCCTACTGTGGGTGGGATATGGAACGCGAACGCGACTTAACATACTTAATTCTAACTTAAAATATATAATGAACCTGTAAAAAAACACGACATATATTACATATTTAAAAAACAATTACAACCTACTGAGGGGCCTACTGGGGTAACACGATTTTTCCTTAATTCTAACATGCTAATTTACTCTAACATGCACATGTTTACAAAACAAAACAAAAATAAAGAATTACCTGACAAAGAAACTTAATCCTACTGGAAAAGGAGCACCAGATACAAGGTAAGTAATCCTCCCTTTAATTGTTATTATAAAACTAATTAGTTAAGCCACATTAACGCTGTTCACTCTTAACCTATGTAAGTAATCGTTGTCGTACCTGCAACAAAAGATAAAAAGAACAATGTTAGTATTATATGTGTACTCTTAGTAACAAAAATTTATTTATTTAGTAGCATTAAGAAAAAACATACTATCTAATTAATAGCTATTCTATAACAACGTTATAATTCAATTTCATGACTTAAAAGAGTGGAAAAAAGCGACTTTAAAGAGCTTGTGTATCTATTTATTTATTAATCTGAGAAAGCAAGACCATTTATCCCTAATACATAATTAAAAGGAACATTTTTAATCATTATAATAGAAGTAATAATTAAACCGAAACTTAACAGTTCAAGAAACTCATTATATAAAGAACTCAAACTAACTTATTGGCAAAATTAGCAAGTAAATATTCAGATAAAAGTTTACAATTGCTCACTAAATACTATCAGGGAGATTTACAAGCAGCCTATGAGTGCCTAAGTAAAAGTGGATTAGAATTAAATAATGTGCCAGAGCAGTGCATATAGTTAATGATATCTTTCCATACAGAAGGTTTGAGATATGCATCATACGATATGCACCATACGTCATAAGTTGTCAACTGATGTTGACAACTTATACAGTAATGTAGTAGCATGTTTTATTGTTTAAGAAGGTTTGCCAGAATGATCAATAAAAAAAATCAAATATTGCACTAAGTTTATCGTGATCTAATTACATTAATAAACACGGTTTTGTTAAATGAAAGTTTTATTGGTTTTCTGATGTAACTTTTTATGCTGAATTAAAAAATGCAATCAAAATTTTTCCACCATCTACTGTTATAACATTTTTTGAAGTATACTTTTTATGTATTTCTAAGTAATATTTCTACAAATTTTTAAGTGGAATTCTATGTATTTGTTTAGGTATAACTTACGTACATTAAAGAATATTTTAAATGATTTCTAATTGAGAGTGGATACAAATATATAATGAAGGCAACAGCTGCATTTACATGATTGATTCATGTAGGTTCTAACACATCAGTACAGAGCAGTCTTCAGAGTGATTCAATTAACACACCAATATTGTTTAAACATTCACTGTGTATGCACATACAGTGGTTTTATTGTCTTTTGTGATTTACAGGTACTGTGTCAAGTGTGTTGCGTTAAGAGAATAAATATACCAAGAAGTGTGCAAATGACCCAAACTTCTGTTACAAGTGTGGGGATTCGATGCTTGAAGAACAACTATTAAGTTTAACTACGTTAATTAAAAAATGTTATGAAGTAAATTCTGGTATTAAAGTTGGAGATCAAGGTAAGAATTGATCCCATCACATCTACTGTTAAACCTGTGTGAAACATCTCACTGTCTGGGCTAGGGATAATTGGCACATGAGTTTTGCCATATCAATATGTGGTATGAACTACAAGATCGTTGGACTTTTATTTCTGTATTACAAAAATAAAAGAATAGCTAGTAAATCCAAACATACACCATCTGATATTAGGAGAGCACCTCATGGTGACGATTTACCAGTACCGCATCCTCCAACACATTTAACTTTAGAAGATTAATCAGAATATGAGGTAATCACTGGAAGTCTGACAAGAGGAGCAAGAAGGTCCTGCTTTTGAAGCAGAATCCTCTAGCCCTGAATCTTATTAGGTATCTCAAAGTGAATTATGATCTTGTTCGGAATTTAAATTTGTGAAAGAAACAAGCCAAGCTTTTGGGATCTAGGCTGGAATCTTCTCCAAACTGACATGAAATGTGTTTATTTCATTATTATCAGGAAGAATTTCAAGATTGACATTCTGAAAAAAAATAGTTTAGTGTTCTGTAACAATATTTGTGCCGTGATGGATACACTGCATAACGAACACAACTTTACAGAAAGAAGATTGTTCATAGATTCTTTGAAAATTAGTTTAAAAACTGTTTTTGCACAACGGCAAAAATTATCCTTCTGCGCCATTAGCAAATGCAACTAACATGAAAGAAACATAAGAATATATGAAAATCCAATTAGAAAAAATTCACTAGTTCTAGTGAACTGCCCCATTTACAAATTAGCAGATTCCCAAGTACCATTAAACTATATGTTGCAGTTTAATTTATTGTGTTTTTAATGGTTTGCAAATCAGCTGCATTAAATTTTGCTGCTTTCTGTGCAAATGAAGCAGCAGGGGCAAAACAAATCATTATAAATAAGGAATTAATAACCAAAGCATGAAGCATTTATGCCTGGACAGAAAAGTGTTGTACATCCCTTACTAGATAACTTGAAAATTATTTTCTACATCCATTCCACATAAAATTTTCAAAAACTTTGTTAAGGTAATGCATAAAAATGGTACTGGGTTTCATTATTCTAAATAAAAATGTCCTCGCTTGAGCGATACTTAAATCAAGGAAGGAATTTTTGTGGGTTCCTGATAAAGTATGTTTATTAGAGATGGACCATTCGAACTGTTAAGTAAAGTCAAAAAGTCTTTGTGGAGATCAGTTAAAAGTGTTGTCCAAAACCTTTTAGTAGATTATAAATTTCTGAACTATTTTGGACATTGTGGGTAAAATACTACAGATGTACAAACATATGTGTGTAATATGTCCCTAAAACTTATTTCTTGGATTCGCACCTGGATTTCTTTTTGTACAATCTCTGCACAATCAGTGACAAACACAAGGAATGCTTCCACAAGCAAATTTAAGTCATGGAAAACAGGTACCAGCAACAGTAGAGTGTAAAAATGGTTGCAAACTTGATAGACACTAAATAGGAAAATTGTAGATGCAAAAAAAAAAAGGAAAATGATAACTACCACCTTTTAGATAAGTTGAATACTGTCCTCCAAATTCTCCTAATGTTCTAATTAAAAAGAATTCTTTTTGAATATAAAAGAATCATTTAAATGCCAGAAGCGTTTTAAATCTGTATTTGCCATATTCTAGTACAAGTTTTATTTTATGTAACATTAAAGATGGGCTCTCTCTTTTTATGTTTAGGTTCCAGAACCACTGTAAGATATTACTTCAGAGGATGAATGAGGATCATATGTATGAATGTAAATGAAGTGTAGTTTTGTACAGCCTCAGGTCGACCATTCCTGAGATGTGTGGTTAATTGACACCCAACTACCAAACAACACCAGTATCCACAATTTACTATTCAAACCCATATTAAAGTAACTCCTTTTACAAGGATTTGAACCTTAAAACTCTCAACCTCAAAATCAGATGATTTGCAATGATGAGTTAACCACTAGACCAGCTCAGTGGGCTATTAAAGATGGGGTGCTTTCCACCAACAGCATTGCTAACCTGGTAAGTTAACTGTTATTTAGCAAACTCACTGGCCCCCTCTTATATGTAATTGGTTTTGGTTTGCATTCTGTTATGTGAGTTTTGTTTTCGTGATATTAAAAATTTCTAATCTGAACAGAAGGCTGAGCAAATACTTTGGACACTATAACAAACTTATACCAAACAGTATAAGTGGTTGATAATGAGGCAAAGCAAAATTTGATTAGCATATTTTAAAATGAACTTAGAAATAAAAAAAACAAACATGGGCTTTGCATGTCTTCTGTATATCTTGTGCAGAAAATTTAATACAGTGATACAAAGGAATTCATTCATCTATGCTGTTTGGTATTTGAATGATATAGTGTAAAAAACAAAATCATTTCAATTTTTTGTTTGCAAAATATCTGTAGTTAAAAAAAATATGCTATTCAGTTCATTAATCTGCCATCGACATAAGACCTGTGTTTCATGGACAGGATACTCCTATTTTAAGACTTCAATCTGTGTTTCAAGACAATAAAATCTTATCCACCTAGCATTTAGAAAAAATTGATACAATTACTTCACCAGCCTTTGAAGATTAGAATCTATAGCCACCCAAAGATGAAGGATTTTGTTCACAATTTGGGTCTTACTAAATAAATTAATAACTTTTAGGATCAATATTAAAAGGAAAAATATTCTAGTTCTGGGTGAAATTCTACTGACACAGAGATAACAGGAAAAATTCTAACTGTTGAGCAGATCCTTGTCTTAATCAGCCGGTCATCTAGAAAGAACTTATGATCATACACATTGTGTTTATTTATTGACTTAAAATAGTCTAAAGGATATTCTCCCCATGGAAACAGACTTACTTCACTATCAACCTCCGAGCCCACCGTTAGGTATTGCAATATCCATATAAAGAGATTTACCTTAACTGTTTTACCCCACATTGACTAAAAGCAAATAAAATATACTGAACATTGTGGACTATAATGTGAAACTAAGAGGTATTTTTTGGGCCAGCAAAGAAGGTGTTCTAAATTTCCATGCTTATTGTATAAATGAGATAATAAATCCAGGGAAGAACACAGGGTGATTACAAAATGGCTGTTCCCAAATAAAAAAAATTAGTGCCAGAAATGGAAAAGGCAGTAAGTAAAAATAAACAAATATAATGGACTAGATGACAGGAAGGGAAAACCTGATAGAATTTTGCTTTCTACAACTGGTCTTAATCTAAAAATATTGAAAATGAACCTAATTTGTTAATTTATTTAATATTAAATTTAATATATTAAGCCCGGAACATTAAGTTCATAAAATAAGCATTAAATACAGTTAGATAAACATAAATACAGTTAAATAAACAATTTGTTTGGAGTTTTAATGGCAATACTTTCACAGTGAGGCACTTCACTGCACTTGTAAAACTTGGAATAAGACTTTGTAATTTTCACAGCATCTTAAAGAATCCACTAAACATCTGATTGTTTTGTAAGGCATGGTATCATATGAGGGGCAATGACAGTTTAGAGAGTTTTGGCAGGAAAATTTTAATTGGTTTATAAAAATGCAGAATACATCGTGTAAATGATCGTTTGTTTATTATAATGTTTATATGTTAGTGAAATAGACCATAAGGTCTATTCCAATATAAACTGGTTTTTCAGAAACAGTCATCTAGCCTGTTAACATAGGCTTATTTGTTAATAATAGATTTGTGAAGATTTTTGTTATGTGGAACATTTTATGTGTTGCAAGGTGAGTCAAGTGTACTAGTTTTAATTTAATTTTTTTTAATAGTTTGTAAATATTTTGCACAAGGGATTTTTATGCAAAAAAAATATCAACATTTTTTCTGTCTGGCCATTTTAGGCGCAACAGATTGTGAGATGAATTAAATGACAGTTCTCCTTTTTTCAAATCTGTTTCTAATATCTCTTTTCAATAAGTTACTCAGTTTATTTTAATAAGTGCACCAATTCAATAGTCCTACAAATAAGTTTGGAGAAGAATACTAGTAATCCAAGTAGAAAGTTCTTTTCTGTTTTACGAGATCTCTAGTTACAACAAAGACCAACTGTTCACTAACTTTGAAATTTCTGATAGGGTTTACTTTATTCTTTTTAGACATAAATTGCACAAAGAGAGACAAAACATTAAAATCAGAAACTCTAGCTCCAGAACAACATACAGGAAAAACTAATACGATAAAGAATAAAAAATTATCAAATTATGAGAAAATGTTTTGGTGCGAGTAGAATTATGGATAGAATCTGTAATGAAAAACTAAACCAGTTTTGACATCTTAAAAAAAATGCAATGTGAGGAGTTAGCTAAATAATTCAAGCAAAACAGAAAAGCAGCAAAGGTAGAGGGATAATTGGAGAAAGGCGGTAATGCAAAAAATCATTTCAAATATAAACAGATGAAGTAAGTATTGTGTTTCAAAATTTTTACTTTAAGGAGAATTAAAGTTAAATACTCCAGTTTTGTTTGTGCTTTTTCCATCTAGTTTATTGGAAAAATAATATTGTTAAATTAAATTTTATTATACTCTATCTCAAGATGATCTAAGTCCAGTTATATATTTTAGCTATTTAATATTTGTTGTTTATTAGTCTCAGGCTGAGTTTCCCTAGAGTACCCACCATTAATTGAATCCTAACAAAAACAGTAAATTTTTAACATTGAAAAAATTTTAATCTGTTTAAAATTGCCTAACCCTTCACTAGATTTGAAGCTTGATATCATCTGGTGGATGAATTCTGTCTTTATAGCTGCTGAAAATAGGTAAGAATAAGTGTGCTATATCTGTAATAATAAATGTTAAAATATTTAATATCTATTAATAAGTATTAAAACTAATTGTGCTGATCGTCAAACTTACAGTTAAATAAACTGGTTTTATTTGAAACAATTTCTCAATTAAAAAAAAAATATGCCAGCTTTCATTATTTGAAATAATTTTTTAACTTTTTATTTTCATTTAGATTAAAACAGAATTTGTATAAAGTGATAATTCTGGAAAAACTCTGTATATTACTCATCCTCTAAGCGATTATTTACTATTTTTTTTTTTAACCTCTGGGACCACGGTTAGTTATTGTTTCAGAGGATGAGATGAATGACAACTACCATGTGAAAATGCCATGCCTGATCGGGATTCGAACCAGAAACCTCCGAATGAAAGGCAGTGACACTACCACGAGCGTCATGGAGGCCGGCAAAGCGATTATTTACTTAAATGAAACTAACTTTACTAACAATAACATGGGTATGATGGTTAGTACAATCTTTTCAAAATTTTTTGATTAAATTATATTCTCTACAGACGAAAAATAATTAAATCAATTAAGTTCAAGATGATCAAGTGATTTAAACTGATATAAATTCTTTCTCAAGGATCTTAAAAATGGTCATTTTTTAAAAAAATTTATAAGATTTAATGCAGACATTTGTTGAAAACCTTATTCAACAGGTTTTTTTCCACAGGGGTAGGGAAAAGCTTTACCAGCTGCCATCAGGCCTGGTCTGACGGCAGTGCAGGGTTCACACCTGTTAAAAAACCTCCCACTTCTTTCCATAGGAACTGAACTTGGCCGTGAGGCATGAACATGGTTTCTATGTGACAGGTGCGGGATACATATACTGCCCGCTTCTGAGCGGCAGGATCTGACATTCACCAGGAGTCACTGGCAGGTGACAACTTGGGTGGGCTCCTGCTGCCCACTCCTGGAGACTGGCTGTCACCCACTACCCATCTGCCAGCTTACCCTTGATGATGTCCGTGCATTCTACCACAGCCCAGCTCCTCCTAGACCTGAGCATGCAGCCATAACATTGTCAGGATCTAGATGTCCCAGTGTTTGTTAACATTCTGCCTGCGATTGCTCCCAGTGGTGGCAGTTAAAGGCAGTATGTTAAATGGAATCAACCTGTCCACAGTAGACACAAAGGTCTGACAGTTTGGAAAGCTGCTAATGAACAATAATTTTTCAATCTGTAAAACTATTAAAAACAGTACAGTAAGAAGATACATTTTGCACAAAAAAAGACTCATAGATTGATGAAATTTGATCACTAGATTGAGTAGTAAAAATACTAGAGTAAAACTCAAAATGATTCGATAATTTATATACATTGTAAATAATTTTTTGATTAATTTTTTTTTTAATCATTTTATAATCATATTAACTCTTAGATCAACAGATCATGAGATAACTTAATTGTAATAAGTGGTAATGATTTAAATCCTATTTTAAAACTTTTTTCTTACTTAGTTTTGTCGGAACTAAGGGTCCTACAGAACTGAAAACCAGCTTATCAGTAACAATACTGAACACTTGCCAATCCGGTGAGTTGAGTGCAGATTTTTCTTTCCTTTTTATCCAGCTATCTGTTGGAAGTAAGCCTTTCAGAAACAACCTACTCTTGTTTGTAACCTTCCATTGCTTCTAAATACTCTTGAAATATCCCTAACTTCCTTTTCTATGCCCTTTATAAGTTTACTGAGCCATCACCTCTGTGATCTTCATCCAGACTTGTATTTCCTCTTACACAAATTCTTTCAGTTATGCTCCTTCTCTACTTGTTGGATTCCCTTGGTAACAAAAATTAATTTTGTAATTTCCTCTCTCCCAAAATATATGAAGTAATAATAATGAAATGCATGAATAATAATAATAATTAATAATGAACTTTGAATTCTACATAGATTGTTTATTACTGTAATTTATTAGAAAAAAAATTCATAATATAATAAGAAAGTTTTCTTTTAATACTTTATACAATCAATTCAGTATTTCTCTATGAGGTTTATTTAAACTCATCAAAGAATTCTTTTGTAATTTGATAAAATATGCTACTGATGGTGAAGTGCAATATATGAACTGAAGAACAATCGCATGAAAAAATAAAAGAATAGTGTAGACAAAGAAAACTTAAGAAGAAGCACCCAAACATTAATATTTTTTGTTATTAACATCACACTTTGTATAAATATTATAAATAAAGAGTAAGAAATATAATGTATTATAATAAAGAATCGTTCAATATGTAGAGAGAAACATCTTTAGTTAAAAGTATATCTAAATAGATTCGTTCTTAGTTGAGGTCAAATGGAATATATTGGCTAGTTCTTCAACGTGATCATGGTCGACAGATGGTTCGCGTATGACCCATGGATATTTTGCTGTGAAATGTTGCAGGACAACGGCTTTAGGCCACTTATGAGCCTGTCTAGGTCTCCCATTTGTAGGCAGGCTGCAGAGGCACCTGCTAAGGAGGGTGGTCCAGTTGAATTTGGGAGTCAGTGCCTGAGGAAGAAGATGGTGGATCTTATGAGGTATGGATCTGACACTCCTCAACAAGGAGGAAGTAATTGTCCTGTGCAAGAGATTCTGGCGGGAGGAGTGGTTTACTCATGTGAGTGAACCCAATGCCACCAGTGCTCTGGGGAGTGATGTGGTCCATGTGTTGGATTTTAATGTTAATAGTAGTGGGTACTCTAAGGTGGTGTTTGGTACCTGCAGGGTACTTAGACATTTAGAGTCTGAAGGTAAGCTGAGAGCAAGTCGTTCTAGCAGAGAATACCAGGCCTGAGGTATTGCTTGGTGATGGGATGGAAATGAATGAGCGGCATAGTTTCGTCGTGGTAGTAGATTCCACCAAGAGGGAAGACTCCGCAAAGTTGAGTGTTATTGAGCATTGCTTAAGATTAACGCAGTGACAAAGCTTGACTTGGCAATCAATGCAGTCGGTAATGCAGCGGTAAGTGCCTTCGGAAGGTTGCTGAGTATGTCATGAGGAGAGCTGATTGGAGGTACTCATTCCGGCTGGTGGCGGATAGTGCTGCTAACCAGACAGCCACGGGTGGAGACAAGGGGAGTGTTCAATGAGTGGATATGGTGCCAACCCAAAGTAGAACTCTAGTGGTTAGAGCAGAGGGTCGTTCTTATGCGGTGGCCATTGTGGGGGCTTTGTTGGGCAAACACAGAGTTAAAATCTGCTGGATCTGCCGTAGGGTCTCCTGCAGATCATCGGAAGAGCGCTGCTTTCGTTGTGGTGAATCATGCCATCTTGCAGCTAAATGCAACCTGGTCGACCGCTGGAAGCAGTGTTATAACTGTGGACGGGAGGGGCACCTGAGTAGGGATTGCAGTGAAGCTCAAGGAGTTTCACTGCAATCCCAAGTATCTAAAGCAGCTCTGGAAGGTACACTGCCTCTGTATAAATGGGATGAAGTGGGAAGAGGGAAGATGGCTTCTCCCCTATGCTAGTATTGTGGGGTCGTAGACTCCCCAGAACATGTTATGCTAGGGTGTGGCGTTCAGTAATGGATGAGTTTGGGGAGTTAAGGGTGGGAATGTAGTCCCTAAGATGCTTGCCTTGGAAGTAGCGTGGCGGGGTAAAACATACTTGAAGCTATTGTGTGTGGAAGAGAGGCAGAGAACGGCGAGTAGGAGTACTTCGCATGGGTCGTAGTTGATGTAGTGCTCTTTTCTGGTCAGGGCTTGTGTTTTATTGTTGTGTATTTCATTACTATTCATAGTATTGTATATATGTAGATATATGTAGTTGGGCGAGATTAGTTTTTGTATGTATTAAGTGTATTGATTTTTATGTATGCAGGTGATGTTGCATCTTTGGTATTTATGTATTTATATATATTTATATATATATAAAATATATTGTGGTGTGTAAGATTGTTTCAGTGTATAAAATTGCACTGAGCAACTAATTGCAATTATGTGGCTGATAATGTCAGTATGGCCGTTTTGCGTAGGTGGTGACTTCTCACTGGGTGGGGATTGACTAATGCTTCAAAAGTGGGTACGGCCCTTGGTCAGTACAATTGCAAAAAGAAAAAAAGAAAATACATCTGTGTTACTTTCAAAATCATAAAATCATTAGTTGGGAGCATCTATGTAAACAGTTAAAACTGTGAATAATAAATACTCTTGTTTATATAACTGTAATAATTATATTACATAATTATTCAATAAGTTTTCTTGAAAAGTGCATTTTTGAATAAAAAACTCGGCGATAAGATTAATGTTTTAAAGGGTTAAAAATCACCTAAAATTTATTACCAACTTATTAAGTAAGTAATACAGTTATTAATTGTGCAAATTTTTACAAGTGAGTTTAACAGTTCGAAAGTGGCCAAAATTTTAATAAATATTTAAAGTTAAAAGTGGCTGGAAGTTTCAAAATAAATTAATTTGATAATTAACATGAGGGGATTTTATGATCAATCACAGTTTCAGCTGCAATTGCGAAATCATAGATCAATGAAACCATTCAAGGAGACAGACAAATTATAGAAAAATGTTTTGATGGAATTAGTAAGATATGGTTAGTAAAGATAATCCACATAAGAAACGTCCCTCTGCTCTAACCACTAGAGTCCTACTTTGGGTTGGCACCATATCCATTCGTTGAACACTACCCTTGCCTCCACCCGTGGCTGTTGGCTTAGCAGCACTATCCATCACCAGCCGGAAAGAGTACCTCCGATCGGCAACCTTCTGAAGGCACTTTTTTTCCTGCCGCATTACCGACCGCATTGATTTCAAAGTCAAGCTTTATCACCGTGTTAATCTTAAGCAATGCTCAATAATACTCAAGCTTTGCAAAGTTTTCCCCCTTGGTGGAATCTATCTATCATCATTCATCTCTATCCCATCATCAAGCAATACTTCAGGCTTTGTATTCTCTGCTAGAACCAGACCCGCTCTCAGCTTACCTTCAGACTCTAACTGTCTAAGAACCCTGCAAGCATCAAACACCACCTTGGAGCTGAAGTTTAGAACAAAAATGGATCAAAAGAGTAATTTTCATTTGATCATACAATAAAATGCTAAAATTCATTGAAATTTACATTGAACTACCACTGTAAAACATGAGTGAGATTTCATTACAGCATTACATTAAATTGACTTAAATAAACCAGATTTCATATATGGAGGGAAATTAAACAACACTATCTGATTGATACAGGTTTATTATATGTATGAATTTTATAATAAAGAGAAGGAAAAATAGTCAAGATAGTATGAGCTAGATTAAAAAAATTAAAGAACTGAACCATCAGAATTTTTAGCTAAGTATAAACTGGTGATAGCAAGAGATCCCAGTGCTTTGCTGCTTTTGGTAGGCTTGACAAAGATGATCTGCTGAAGACAATATTGACCAGTGAAATATCATGGCAAGAAGTGGCTGCCTTGACAGAGGGTATCCTCAAAACCAAGATGGCACAGGAATTATTGCACGAGGGCTAGCCTTCACATGGCAGATTGTGAGGCGATAGCCTGTACAAGGAAATGGTTGGAGACTTTTTTGGGGTCATCACTACTGTCAAGGTGTGCAGGACTCTCCAACCCATCGGCTTGGGGCCGACAATGACCTCTGCTTTTTTCCAGCAGATCTGTAGCATTGCTGACATTGGATGTAGACAGTGATCTCCCCCCCTCATTGTGGTGCTGTAGATTGACCCTGGACTCTTACTGGACCAGTTACACCACGGGTAAATAGACGTAGAGAGGAAGTACCACTGTGAACGGAGGATCCATCGATCATGTGTTTTGCGGAGCATATGGGGTGAGCGTGATAGGGATAGCCTATGCATGGAGGTGGTTAGGGGCCCTTAGGTCGCTGCCACTGGTGATATGTGTAGGACTCCCAACACTGCCTGTGTCCCACGGGAGAAACAGCATAACCTGGGTAATGCCAATAGGCAGGTATCAGAGCACGTTGTCTTAGGGGGAGGTTGTTTAGCGAGTCCTCATCTCTAATGGGAACCTCACACACCCAGTGGTGTGGGCTGCTACATGTCTGGTCGCAAATTTTCCTTCTGCACAAAAAATGTATAAACTGGTAATCAAAAGGATTTCTTTTTAAAATTCATAAAAGAAGTTTTATATATATTTGTGAAATCCATCTACTAGACTATTTGAGAGATTTCAAAACTAAATTATGGAATGGAAATTACATCTATGAAAAAAGTGGGATAATAAAAAGACAAAAAAAAAGGATGATATGAAAAAAATTGGGACAAATATAAGATCATAACTATCACAAAAAATGAACAGATAAAATTAATAGAGAAAATAATTTTAAGCAAGAAAGTGACTTCAAATGGAAATATGTCTAAAGAAAATTACATATTTTACTTTCACGTTTGAAATTTTTTTCACTTAACTTTAGCAATGTAACTGATAAGCATGATGAACACTTTCCTCAGGATATGTCAGAGATGGAAGGAAACATGCTTCCAGGGAAAATGATGCCTAAAAATTCTTGCTGATTACTACTGGAGAATGAAAAGGGATATTCCTGAGGATGATTCAGAAGAAAACTAAAGAAAAACAGATATTAGGTAAGGTAATATCATACTTTTAGGCTATATAATTTGTTAATCAGGTTTTCTTTAAATTTGCATTAGTAAATACCCTGTCCCTCCAATTTAATTTTGGTTTGCAGATTTGAAATCACACAAATAGTAATATGCACCGTAACTAATGCATGAAATTGGTTAACATTTTTTTTTTAGAATGGAGGGAATCAGCAGGTTGTTGATTATTTGTTTTTAATTTGTGCCAACTTCAAAAAGTTAAATTTTTCTTTAAATTGAACAATATTGTGTTTATTAAAAATTTTATTTGAATTTTTTGATTGTTTTTTTATATAACCACTAGAAGATGGGTGGGTGTATGTATTTAAATGATTTATAGAAGTAAATTTGATGTAAAATCAAGTTTGTAATACTTCTACTGATTGCTAGGATAGAAATTATTTGAACTGTACAAAAAAACACATGGTATTAAAACAATTTTTTGTAATGTAATTTATGGTAATATTTTTTAACACTACATAATGGTGAAGAGAACAAATTGTGTTTTTTTTAATCAGGAAGAGTAAATATAATTCTCTGTTTATTTAAACCAATGTGCAACTTTTTTTTGTAATGATTAAATAATAATTATAAAATAAAATAATAAATAAATAAATAATCTTCTGACTTTGTTAGGGAGAATGAATAAGGTGAAAAATATCTATTATTAAATTTCACAATATTAGGATATAATTTATTCTGATAAAAAATTAACTTTTGTTGCTCTTATGCTAAGCGGTTTATTATACTTTTTTTTTAATTTACAGCCCTGTTTGCTATGGTTTTAACTTTTGTTGATTAACTTTAGAGAGAGGAATCTGAAACAATGAGCATCAAATTTTCACCAGATTACAGTTAAATTATTTAATATTTTATGAGTTCTTGTATGAGACAAGTGCACTGTTCTGCGATCATATGTAAGTACAATATTACTTAAATTTAGCAGAAAAAAAAGTTTTATTTTTCAGTAAAATTTTTAATAGTATTGCAAAAGAGAAAGTTTCTCTTTGAAACACTTCTCGATCTCAGTCATCTGTTACAAATAAGTAAGTAATTTCTCCATGTTTGTGTACAATAATTGTACACTAGAAACATTATGCTTATTAGTGTAAATCTTTTTTTCTGCCCAGCATTATGAAGTAATGACCAAGATTGCTAGCAGTTTTAGTGGAAATTCTTGTTAGATTTAGAGTCCTTTTTCATCTTTATCTTAATTGAAATCGTGCAGCTATGTACAACTCTAAATGTATACATAATTATGAATTTGTAATTTTCAGAATTCCTAATTCTCTTGAAACTTCAAATAAATTGAAACAACAATAAATATGCACAAAAGAAGAAGTATAATGCATTATATTCCAAATTAAAACTAGTATTTATTCCTGGTTTGTAAAATATAACTTTTCAAATAGAATATTTTTTATTATAATATCAGAGTAAAATTTATTTTCTTGATGGTGTGGCTGAGACCAGTCTGATGGTGTGGCTTAGACCCAGTCTAAATTAACCCTCCTGTTGCCAAGCTTTTTGACACCTTTATTTTACCAAGCGGGGTATTTTGACTACCCCAATACAATTTTGTGATTTAGTGAAATATTTGTTTTTAGATTCTGTTACTTTCAAGGAATAGCTTTATTTAGTATTGGAATAGAGTATTTCAAATAATTAAAAGTATTTAAACTGATCATAGATGCAAAGTACAATAAATTTTATATCATTCACAAAGGAAATTCAATATTGGTCACCTGTAAAATTAAAAATGTATACATTTTGGCTGTCATTAGAGTAAACTAGTATTTGGCTTCAAAGTAACAAATAACATTTTTGAACTGTTCATTCAGGTACATTGTTTACACAACATGCACTTCACAATAACAGTTTCTTGTTTTATGATCTTCGTTTCTCTTGCAATCTTGACATCACTGCGATGTTGGTAACTTGGAACTCTGGGGTTGGATCATTGCTGTCGGAATTTCAGTAACACATGCTTTCAGTGCATCTTGTACATCCTTATGAAGACAGTGGATATTTCTAGCTCTTTCCTCCATGTTGCCTTTACTGAGTTCACATGCCAGCTCAGTCATGAAGAGTTTCTGTCGGCTCCAACTATTCTCCTGCCACTCAGGAAATCTTTGTGTGTACAGAATATATGCATTCAGCGCTGCAATATCTATCATCTCCATGTATAGTCTTAGTGGCCACCCCCTGGTTCCATTAACACTGCTGTATTCTCTTGTCATTTTGTCTCCATTATCTATGGCACCTTTAGTTTTGTTGAAATGGAGTATTATTTCAGGTTTGTATTCACTTTCTTCATCACTCACTTGCCTCTCATGATGCTGAGTAGGATTACCGACTAGCCCCTTTTTTGGAATATAGGAAACCACAGTCAAGTCTGTGAAGTCTCTCTTTTTCTTTCTTTGCAACGTTAGAGTTTCATTTCCAATTTTATATACTGGAACTAAGAAACCTAAAAATTGTATAAAGATTTTGGTAGATTTTATAAGAATGGGTACCCATTACCTATTGTAATGGGTACCAAGATTCGATTTCCAGAAAATTTTGACATATCTTCGTTTTACATCCCCCAGACCCCAAAACCAACGACAGTTCAAAAGGTTATTAATATATATATAAAGTTTATATAATATTTAAATATATATACTATATTAATATATATATATATTTCACTTTCTTGTGGACATGATAACTGCAGTAATTTTGCGCCAGTCTCTTTCAAATTGATACATAAAATATAATGACCCAAAATCTCGGTCAAGTTCGTTAATGGGCAAATCAGACCATTGGGAGGGACTTTTTTGAAAAAATAAAATATCGCTCCAACATCTTATTAAGTAAAATATCCAATTTGTTTAAAGTTCCTACTATTCTTTGGATAAGGGCTTAAGACTTATCTAAGTAAAAATTTTTGATATCAAAAACTGGCCCAAGGGGTGGAAAAAATGAGATTTTGAAGACAAAAAAAAATCATACTTCCTTTAATAGGCACAGTATCGAATAGGTTTAAAGTGGTTATTACTCCTCTAAACATGACATATAACTAACCTTTGTCTGAAACAACTTTTGATATCACCAACCCTTCGGCAAGGGATGACCAAAATGTTGCTGGAATTGTAAGAAGATGGCGCTTGTCATATGCTAAACATGCAAAACTTTATTTTACATGCAACCATTGTTGTATTAATTAAATTTGAAGTTTTTCATAACATTTAAGGTAAAAATCTTTTTTATCCCCTACTTAGCACTCTGGTGAAATCTACCTCCACCTTCCAACATGCTGAAAGGGTTTTATTTTCACTAATGGATCACTTCTAATAATTAGGTATTTTTTAAGTTTCTAAACAAATTTTATGGTTTTTAAATTCAGGAATTAACTTTTTTTTTTTATTATAGCATTTATTATTTTCAATAATTTTGTTATGAATTCAACTGTAATTTGGTAATAAATGTAATCAATTCAACCTAATAAATTTAAAAATAATACATAACGCTTTCAAAAAAGGAAAAATAAAAAAGACTCGCATTTAATTAAAAACAAAAGATTATGTGCAGTTAAAAATTAATAATTCAAACAAATCAGGACATATATTTTTTTTAATTTTCAATACGTTCAAATTTTTGAACATACAGTATATTATTGTAAAATAACATTATAATAGAACACTAAAATTAATTATGTAAAAACAATAAATACACAAGTCATTTCTATATTTTTATTGTTAGTAAAAGAAAGTTACAACTTGAACTATATAAATTGATAAGTTGAATAAATGGCATAAAAATACCTTACAGCAAGCAACAGCAGAATATTTTTAGATGGCCAGAATCATAATTAATAGACTATTAACAAAATATTTAATTTTAACAAATGAAAAATTATGTGAAATATTTGCTAATTTTTTGATCCAACATTACTTTACAATTTATTACTTCAAACTTTAATTTCAATAATCTTCTTGAATCATAAAATTCAAGATTTCTGAAACTTTTAATACAATACAATCTTTACTCGAAAAACATCAAGGATGCAGATGGATCAGAGAAATACGAGAGGATCTGAAGGAAATTGCCCTTACACCAGAAGAAACCACAGATAAGATAAAATTAAACAAGAAAATCAAGAACAAAGACACTTCCTTCGCACTCACCAGAAAAACACACAACATGTACATTTTTAACACTAGAAAGGGCACAAAGAATGGAACATATTCCCATAAACATAAAAGTATGAGGAGGACCGCAAGGCCCAAAACAGCCCCATCAAAGATACTTGGATAATGGACTTACTAAAATGTTCTTATGCTGTCATAAAATATTATATATAATTTTTATATATATGTCTCTTCTTTTAATTATATTTTTCCAAATGCTTCTTTCTTCATCAATTTGCTGCAACACTTCATCATTTGTCACTTTATCCACCCATCTGATTTTTAACATTCTTCTATAGCACCACATTTCAAAAGCTTCTAATGTTTTATTCTCAGGTTCTCCAATCATCCAAGTTTCACTTCCATATAAAACTGCACTCCAAACATATACTATCAAAAATGTTTTCTTGATGTTTAAATTAATTTTTGATGTAAACAAATTATATTTCTGAATGAAGGCTTGTTTTGCCTGTGCTGTTCGGCATTTTATATTGCTCCTGCTTCGTCCATCTTTAGTACATCTACTTCTGAAATAACAAAATGTAGTTTTACATTCAGTGGTTCATTTACATTATTTCTACTACATTTCATTACTTTTGTTTTGTTCTTGTTTATTTTCATTCGGTAGTTTTTGTGTAGGACTTCGTCAATGCCATTTATTGTTTCTATCTTTTTTGCTCTCAGCCAGAATTACCCTGTCCCTCCAGAATTACTATATCATCAACTCGTAACATCTTTTATCTTTTCACCTTGTACTGTTACTCTGGATCTAAATCGTTCTTAAACATCATTAACTGCCAGTTCTATGTAAAGATTAAAAAAGTAACAGGGATAGGAAATATCCTTGTCGGACTCCCTTTTTTATTACTTCTTTCTTGTGTTCTTCAATTATTACTATTGCTGTTTGGTTCCTGTAATTGTTAGCAACTGTTCTTCTATCTCTGTACTTGAACCCTAATTTTTTTAGAATGCTGAACATTTTATTCCAGTCTACATTATCGAAAGCCTTTTCTAGATCTATATATGGGAAGTATGTTGGTTTGTTTTTCTTTAATCTTCCTTCTACTATTAATCTGAGCACTAAAATTGCTTCCCTTGTCTGTATACTTTTCCTGAAACCAAATTGGTCTTCTCCTAACACTTCTTCCACTCTCCTCTCAATTCTTCTCTACAGAATTCTAGTTAAGATTTTTGATGCATGACTAGTGAAGCTAATTGTTTTGCATTCATCACATTTTTCTGCTACTGCTTTCTTTGGTATCATGACAATAACACTCTCTTTGAAATCTGATGGAACTTCGCCTTTTTGTAAATATTACACACCAGTTTGTATAATCTATCTATGCTTCCTCACCTGCATTGCACAGCAATTCTACAGATATTCCATCTATTCCATGAGCCTTTCTGCCATTCAAATCGTTTAATGCTCTCTTAAATTCAGATATCAGTATTGTTTCACTCCTTTCATCCTCTTCTTCCTCTATAACACCATTTCCTAATTCATCTCCTTCGTATAACTCTTCATTATACTCCACCCACCTATCCACCTTTCCTTTCGTATTATAAATCTGTGTACCATCTTTGTTTAACACATTATTAGATTTTAATTTATGTACCACAAAATTATCCTTAACTTTCCTGTATGCTTCATCTAGTTTACCAATGATCATTTCTCTTTCCACTTCTGAACACTTTTCTTTAATCCACTTTTCTTTCGCCAGTTTGCACTTCCTATTTATAGTATTTCTTAGCTGTCAATAGTTCCTTTTACTTTCTTCATCATTACCATTCTTATATTTTCTACGTTCATCCATCAGCTGTAATATATCGTCTGAAACCCAAGGTTTTCTACCAGTTCTCTTTATTCTGCCTAAGTTCGCTTCTGCTGATTTAAGAATTTCCTTTTTAACATTCTCCCATTCTTCTTCTCCATTTTCTACCTTATCTTTTTTACTCAGACCTCTTGCGATGTCCTCCTCAAAAATCTTCTTTACTTCCTCTTCCTCAAGCTTCTCTAAATTCCACCTATTCATCTGACTACTCTTCTTCAGGATTTTAAACCCCAATCTACACTTCATTATCACTAAATTATGGTCACTATCAATGTCTGCTCTAGGATAAGCTTTGCGGTCTAAATATTTGCTTAACCATGATATAATCTTATCTAATATCTTGCAGCATTACCTGGCTTTTTCCATGTGGATATTCTTCTATTATGATTTTTAAACTGGATGTTGGCAATTACTAAATTATACTTCGTGTAAAACTCTATAAGTCAGTCCCCGCTTTCATTTCTTTTGCCCAGCCCATATTCACCCACAATATTTATTTCCTTGCCTTTTCCAATGCTTGCATTCCAATCTCCAACTATTATTAAATTTTCATCCCCTTTTACATGTGTAATTGCTTCATTAATTTCTTCTTATACATACACAACCTCATCATCATCATGAGCACTTGGTAGACATATAGATGTTCTGACCAAAAGTCGTTCTCCTCTTTCCACCGAACCTCACTAATTCCTATTACATATACATTTAATCTATCCATTTTCTTCTTTAGATTTTCTAACCTACCTACCTTTTTAGACGTCTAACATTCCATGCTTCAATTCATAGAATGTTATTTTTTTATTTTCTGGTGAACTCTTCCTTAGCAGCCCCATCCAGAGATCCAAACAGAGTACTAATTTACCTCCAAAACATTTTACCAAGGAAGGTGCCTCCATCTTTGTTATTACAGAGAGTTACATTTTCTTGGAAAAAAGCAGCTGTAGTTTTCCATTGCTTTCAGCTGTAGCAGGAGTAGCATAACATTGTATATAATGTACTATTATTTACTGATCAGAATACAAGATTTAATTATAATTAACTCATTTAAATAAACACTCTTGGATGCTAAAGACAGTAACATCCTGGAACTTAAAAACAAAAAGGAAAAATGGTCTGTCATTAATGGTGAAGCTTTATGGCCTAAGCCACACTGCTGGATTGATTGTACGGGAATCTGTCGATTCATTCAACTATAGTCAACAAAGTTGATTTTTTGTGAAGGTAGATCCTATCATCGGCTAAATTCATGCTTGTGACCATAATAGTGCACAGAAATCAACCGCATCTGTAATCGCGCAGCTAAAAGAATAATTGTTAGCGACAAATCAGTCTACTCATAAAAGGAGATTCTGTCCCTGACTTCTTTTAACTTTATTTTACCAATTATAAAGCCAAATTTAATATTTTAAATTGATGCGATACGTACATTTGAGTAGGGAGTAATAGCCCTATGTACTCTTATTATTATTTATTTTATACCTATATATAATTTTTAAATGTTTAGCTTTAACAGTAAAATGACTGTTAACTAAGATTACAATCTGCAAGAGTTCCAAAGACCAGACTGCAGATCTATGTGCCATCATTAGGTAATCTAAAGAGGTAACAGAAGAAAGATTAGTTAAAAAAAGATTCAATCATTAAATGTTATCGCCCTCATCTAAAGTTGAAATCGATTTATTTACGTCACTCATATGAAAGGCACAATTCTGTCTATACATTTTATAAATTAAGCATTGTAAACTATCTTTGTTCATTAAAGCACAACAATTTTTTGATTTTTTATAATAAAAAAATAACTGATCTGTGTTTTTCCTTTGTTGCAAAACCCAGAAATATGGCAAATTTCATCAATGCACAGGACCAAAATACTGTTTACATTTTTATCTTGAATCGATCAGAATAGATTATGTAATTTTAAATTTCTATGTTTGAGTTCATTTCTCAAAGTACTTTCAGAACTTTTATTCTGTTAATCTATATATCGGTTACATTCATTGTAATTTTCCTCATATTATATAAGCCTTTTTTTAATATTTTATCAAAAATGTATTCATAATCGATTGTTAGAACTGAAGTAATATATTAGTACTTGTTATGAACCATAGTGACACATATGTTTTTTTTTCACTCAATTCTTTCTGTATTCTCCTGAAGACGGTTGTAACAGGTGAAAACCTTTCTATATATTTTATTGATAAGAGATTGTAGATCATTATTATTATAATAATTTTTGTTTTTTGTTTTTTACGGGGAAAAAGGATGGATATCAGATGTGGAAGAAATTTTAAATCATAAAGATTAATTATAAATTTGTAGTATTATAGTAATGTATAAGTTTTTTTTTACTGTTGTATGTTATATGCCTGTAATCTGATAATGTATCATAGACATAAATATTGTCAGGTTATTCTTATCAAGGTTTTGCCACGGTTTCCCTTGATACAATAGGGCAAATGCCAGAACAGTTCATTTAGTTTTCCGTGGAATTTAATCTTTGATATTCTTATTCACACTTAAAATAATAAAAATAAATATTATTTGTTTATAATTTTATTAATGTAATTTTTTTATTACCTGCTTAATGCCGAATTAATGTAGCCCTGTACCATTAAAAGTTGAAATTTAACTCAAATACTTTTTACTTCCTTTACTTCATACAAGGAAGTAAAAAGGATTAATTTTCTATTAGCTAGATGGCGCTCCGCCGTATTACAGCAACCGTGTCAGTGCTGCATTAAACATCGTTTTTTTTAAAACAAGTGGAATGGAAGGGAGGACTAATTGCACGGCCACCAAGGAGCCTAAACCTCACTAGATTTCTTTTTGAGAGGACATGTAAAAATCACTGTTCGGAGAAAATCTGCGACATCAACCATCTATGGGAGAGGGTTGTTGCAGTGCGGCAGTAGCATACATTACACTCGACGGTACTTGCGTATTAACGCCACCGCAGCTACAGCTTTATTTAAAAACAAAGTAGTCAATCGGATTTCGGTGGAAAATGGGCCGATATAGAGTTTAACATAGATTCAAAACAGTCTCTTTATTAATTTTAATAAATGTTTATTTATATTTATTTATTTTATAAATATAATTTAACCAAACTTAACCTACGCTCGCTAACCTTGACTAATTAACAGGAGTGTTTTGATTATTTAAATAATAAATAATTGCAATAATTACTGAATTTATTAAATAAAGACTTAAAAAATTACGGTGTTAATTAGTTAAGGTTAGCGAGCGAAGGTTAAGTTTGGTTAAATTATATTTATAAAATAAATAAATATAAATAACCATTTATTAAAATTAATAAAGAGACTGTTCATTTTCCACCGAAATCCGATTGACTACTTTGTTTTTAAATAAAGCTGTAGCTGCGGTGGCGTTAATACGCAAGTACCCACTCGACATGCTATCGAGTATGTGGGAAGAGCTGGATTACCGTGTGATGAACATTTGCAGGGCAACGAATGGTGCACATATCGAGGTGCACCAGGATAAACACTAATGTACAGTAAGTTATACTACCTTAAACTTAATGCTGTTTAAATCATACTTGAATCCAAAGAGTTCTTTTATAAACAATCTGTATGTATATTTATTTGTGAGTAAAATCATACTTCTATGGTTTGCATAATTTTTCTATATGCAACAAACATCGTAGATGGATTTAACTTACGAGGGATATCTCTAAAGTAAAGACCGCTCGGAAATTTCTCTCCTTAAGGTAGGCGAACCGTGTCGTTCATGGCCTCGCTAGTAATGTACTTACTGCATTGTTGTCTGAAAGTTGTCGCGTTGTAGTATCTTTGATTACGTGTGAGTTATTACGTTATAAAATGAGTAGGAAAATTAATGTTGCCGCCGACTGTGAAATACGTGGAGTCATACATTTTTTAAACGATCAAAACGTTAAGCCGGCTGAAATTCATAGGCAGTTGGTTGCTGTGCACGGTGATAATGTAATGAATGAAAGAAACGTCCGAAAATGGTGTGAAAGGTTTAGAAATAACAGAATAATGTGCATGATGATGAATGTTCGTCGCTCAACGATTTCAATCATTAACCCCTCAAGAAGAAAATATGTTTCTTCAATTAAAAGTTTAGATATGCTTTTACATTCAAATAGTTTTAAAAATTAAATTTTGTTTGTTAGCGAGTCTTGTCTGGCAAAAAATTTTACCTTAATTTTTGCCAGTCTGGTAAAATTCAGCCAAACTGTGTATCCAAATTAAAGAGTAAATGTAATGGTTTTTCTTTTCTTTATAAAAATCTGAAGTGAAAAATGAAAAGAAATTGGTCTCAGAACTGTATTTTTAGTAGTTTATGAGAAATCATGAGTTAAAAGACAAAAGATATGTTTATTGCCCACATTATGCTTCCGTTACTGAACTATTTAAGATCAATTATTTATTTAAAAAACAATTAAATGATTTTATTCTACAGAAACAATATTACTGTGTTCATAAATTTTTAAATAATACTGATTAAAAAGTAAAAAAACTTCAATTTTCTGTGTCCTGTTCATTGTGTAAACAAAAACACATGCTCAAATAATTTTCACTAACGCCTTCTGAATTGTGAATTATTTTATACTTATAGTTTTATATTTGGTTCCTTCATTTATTTATCTCAATATTATTTTATCTGTTTTTATATTTTAAATAATTAATATGGACTTAAATCACACCTAATTTTATTTTGTAATCGATAATGAAATTTGTCATGCTGTTCTGATTAAGGTTTCACCACGGTTTCCCTTGATCCATCCAAGTAAATACTGGGATAATTCCTTTTTTATTAATGAAATAGCATATTTGTGCATTCTTGAGTATTATATACTCTTGTACAATATATTATTCTGCACTAATCGCTGGCTTCGTTCCGCCGGCGGTGGCGGTCCTGATTGGGTGTAGGTCTGAATTTCTATGTTGCGTAAAATATAATTTTGATTGGTGTGAGTTTAATACTGATTTAACTTTCAACTCGTTCGTTTTCTGAGGCATTCACAGTCTCGAACGGTGCTGTCAAATTTGGACTAGGCGCGGGGTCCTCGCTTCCGCGGTCTCGGTTAGTTAGTTTGAGGGAATCATGTTAGATTGGATGTGAAGATGTCCGTTTAAATACAAAATTTGATTTGTATTTTACCGATTCAAATGTCTGTCCGGATGAAGCCTACAGCAAAGACAATAAGCTGAGTTATTTAATCACCGATGCAAATCTCTGCCGAGGCATTTACATCGGTGGCATCCCGACCGAGGCCTGGCTGATGACTGTGAGATGTAATCAGTTAGTGGGTCTAAAGACGACCTCCGGTAAAGCCCCTCAAGGCTCGGAACGGAGGGGGTGGTGTGGCGACTGGTAACGTCACAAGGTTACCTCCTACGGGGTTACCCCCTCCCAATTGGTTAGGCTTCCTGCTACGGAGTTGGGATGCACTAATCAGAATAAAACAAATTATTTAATTAAATCTCGAAAGAAAAATGGATACAAATATCTTTTACTTTCATGTCTAATTGAAAGTAGATGAATAACTTTAGGTGACAGAACAAGCAGATGTCAGAACAAACATATGTTCGAAAACGCTTCTTGTCGAGTTACGGCTAGCATAGATTTCGCTCGGATTTCAGTTCCCCGGTGAAATGAGGTCATACTGAAATTCTTAATGCGTTACATAAGGGATAAAATTGATGGTTTCTTATGTTTTTTGACCTGAAAAATTGAATAAAACATAACCCAGAACTGTTATCCCCTTTTTCATGACATCCAGCGTAGAACAGAAAAGTTCAGTAACGAAAAACACCTTTTTTAGGTTTGAAGTAGAATAACTTTTTTAAACAAATTTGTAGAGTTTAATTTTGAGAAAATCATTGTAATATACTTTATGGAAAAAAAATAAACAGAAAAACTTTAAGGATTTGTAAAAATTAAAATCAAGTTTTTTTTTAGTAAAATATGTTGTTTAAACCTTTGAAAAATTAAAATACTTTTAATTTACTTTAAAAAAATACTCATTGTGGTTTATATTTTTTAAATTTAAAATAAATGTTCGAAAATTCATCGGAAACCAACTGGAGTCGAAAACCGGGGAAGAAGGAAGAAAGGGAAAAATCGGAAAAGCGAAACAGGGAAAATCGAAAAAGGGAAGAAGGGGAAAACGGGGAAAAGGAAATGGAAAGGGAAAAGAGAGAAAAGGAAGGGCAAAGGGGAAATGAGGGAAGAGGAAGGGGAAATGGAAGTAAGGGAAAGAGAAACGGAAGGAAAGGGAAACAGGAAAAAACGGGAAGGGAAAGCGAAGCAAGCCATGACACTCTGATCGTGACGGGAAGCGCAAGTAACCATAGAGTACGGGCGAAGTCGCGATGTGATGCTAGATTTGGGATTGTAATGAATTGTTTGTTTGTCTTAAATTGTTTATATTAAAAAAGCATTGCGAGAGAAGCTACATCTATATTGTGGATGAAGTCACGACGGGGTACGCTAATATTATATATTTTTGTAATATATGTTTTATATTTGTAAAAAATGTCCCGAGTGATCATATTGAGCGTCATCTGAATTTTCGCCAGGCGTTGCAAGAACGTTGACAACAGTGTTTTGCACATTGTTATCAACGGAATGCCGTTGACAAATAGAAATCAATGGATTTCTATTGAATGTTCGCCTTCAGTTCATCGATAGTGTGGGTGTTTGATTCATAAACCCTATTCTTCAAGTTGTTCCGAAGGAAAAAATCGCAACTAAACAACGTGAGGAATCCGAAGACCACCAAATCAACAGTTCTCTGCTGACGATTCGTTCTGTAAAAACAGCAAGAACTACTACAAGTGAATAGTTTGGTATGTAACAAGTTACTCCGTCTTGTTGAAAGACTACTATTTTTCACGATCTGTTATCTGAATGTACAATTATTTTTAAATTGTACGGTAGACTTCTGCATTGACAGTCCGGTTAAAAAAAATATATCGGCCTCTCTATATACGATTATCAGAAACAGCACATCATACACCGATTTTCTCAAAGTGAAGTGAACGCTCAAACATTCGGTGAGGATTTTTAGCCACTCAATACCTTGTATTATGCGAATTAACACGTCATGATAAATGAATCCGTGCCTCGTCTGACATGAATACAACTTCGGATCTAACTATTCCTCGACTATATTTTTGTGAAATCAGTCACAACAATTAACACATTTCCGTTTGTCCGTTGCACAATTTGTTTGACTGTTTGCATTGTTTTTACACGACAAAGTTTCCAATTCAAGTTATGAAGAATCTTAAGGCAAGATGTGTATTTTACACAATCTTGCTGTGATAATTTATTCTATAGATTTTTTTGGACCGGCAGATATTGTTCTTTGAATACGGGCTATGGCCTCTAGAGTCCTGACAAAAGGTTGACTAGTTGGTTTTGAGTTAGAAACCAACTCCGCTGTGGGCCAGTTTGTAACCGAAGTTTTTGCTTATCAACAATCTTTAATAGTAATGTTCGAGCGCTTTCAGATTATTAATCCATCCTCAGGAACAATAAAGTGTTATATATTATAATTATTTACTTCACATATCATTAATTATACTTAATTGAATTTTTTTTTTTTTTAATAATCATTTTATTATAAATAATAGAAAAAAATAACGTTATTATTAATAACGTTGCTAATTACATAAATATTATTCTCATTAGTAACAACATTTCTGTTGTGCATTTTGTAAAATGTTTGGACCGTCTCGTGAAAAGGTAGCAAATTTTCATGAGATGACCAAACCAATTTCATTTACAGTGAGTCAAATCATTCTGTGTTGCTTTGAAGTATTTTAATAAAATGCTAATCTTGCATCATCGTTATTATTTGTTACGTATATGTATACCCTTTCTAAAATATAATACTATGTTTTGTGATTACTTGAAAAGTATACTGAAATGGGCTGTCAGATTTTGTCTTGTACCGGTAAATGTGATTCGTGTAAATCGTTTAGTAAATTAAAAATTCTGATGTTTTCGAGAATATATTTACGAATGCGTAAAATTTGCTAAGAAGTAAACGTTATTTAATATTTTAATAAAAATTAAAAAGCAAAAATTATAATTATGTAGTAACAGATTTCTTCCTTAGCGCGCGCGCGTGTGTGCGCGAACTCTTGCATTACTGATGTAGACATGTACATATATAATTTTATCAAGATGGAACATTAGATTTGATTAAATAGTAGAAAGCTTCATCAACTCCTTGTGAACCGCCGGTATATTAGTTCAATCTAGTTTTGAAGGTACAGTTTTATTTATTGTAATACATCATTTGTGTTAGATTTAAAAAATTCAGATTATAATTAAAGCGAAATATTTAATGATAAATAAATGTAATAAAATAAATTTCTTATAGTAATAAATCCTTTAATAAAAAAAAGTAATTCAATAGGCAATAATAAAATAATACAATAATTTATAAAATTGTATCAGTCATATGTGATAGAGATAGACTATTTTGCGAACAGAAATTTTAAGAGGTAATTATTTTTTGTTTAATTTTTTGTGGTAGCAGCAAGCTTCAAGTGAAAAGATTTGTTAGTCGGTGACTAACGCAAGGATGGTGTGAGGCAGACAAGGCTAACAAACAAAACGGCGTAGTTGTCTTCCGTTGAGTCCGATTGGCTGCCGTTGGACAGTACTTGTCACGCGAAGGTACGATTCAAATACAACCCTAAACGTAACGGTCATTATTGCTGTGCAAGTAAACGTTAGACGTATAGACGTTCGATATAATTAAATTAAATCGAGATTTGTCGACTATTTTATATTTATTACATTTTATTTCAAATAATAATCTCCCTTAATTTTAATAAATATATTGAAAATATTATGATAAAGTTTATTCGTTTTTTGAAGTAATTTATAAAAAAAAAGATTCTAATATTACATAATAACACATAAAATTGTTCCAGTTTTATTTTCAATTCGACTACACAGTAGTCAGTAGTGCCATAAGCCTGTGTATTCCGAGGAATACAGTCTTAGGGTACACGTAGCTACGTGTGCTTCATATTACTTAATATTTAGAAATCTACCGATGCAACTGCATCCTTTACAAAGTGTACAGAATAATTATTCAGTTATGAATAGATTCATCGAGTAAAGTTCTATTGCAGTACTCGTTCGATACACTTCATCGTCCTATTTAATTCATTAACATATACGCAAAATGTTAAAAGTTAATTATTTAGAGTTAATGTATACCAGTTGCAATAATGGTAATTGCAAAAATAAAGTTCATGTTTCATTTTTTAATAATTATTAACCTTTGATTGTAAAAAATCTTTTACGATGAATTAGAATTCATTAAGTTATTAATAAAATAAAATTTTATGTACTTTTAAATTTAAACTACAAACTAGCGTAGAAAAAACATTACCGTTAAAAAAAAACGGAAGTGAAACCGCAAGAGAACCGATCAAAGACATAAATCAGTCAACACAACAGCAATGAGTCATCTCTTATTATAGTAGACAAAATAACGACAGCTGTCGTTATTTTGTTTTTTAATATTATTAAAAAAAAAGACAAGAATTGAAGTTTCGTATCTCTTGTACAACTGTCATACGTTTTAATATATATCTATATCTGTGTAGAGAGAGCCTGAGTGAGAGCGCGGTCTGTTACATAAACGATTTATTATGAATAACTAACAAATCTGTTCATATTCTTCCCTTTTGGTTTTTTGACTATGCGATCTAATTGTGCGTCCATTATCTTTCAATATATACACACGCACACGCATAGACAAAGCAAATAAAATGTTAAGACTGCAGAATTAAAGGAAAGAACTATTACAATTATTTTAATACTACATTATTTATACGAATACGTGTCCTTGATTAAATGTTTAAAAAATGTTTGCATTTCCAAGCATTCAACGTAGAAGGGATACAAGGGCTTTTAAAATATTAAAAGCTGATAATTTTTATTACATTCAATAGAGGAAATAGAAAGAGACAAAAAATTATCAACTTTCATTACGATGCAAAAGCGTACTGCCGGTTTATTTGTCTGCTACAACTCGATTGTTTGTCAACGAAATTTTACAAATGAGGTGTCATTCTGTTCAGAATAAAATGCTTAATAAATTTTGTAATAAGTAAAAATTTTATCAAACAATTACAAAGATATTGAAGAATAAAAAATTAAAAAACTTTTTATTTCGTTTTCAAAATGTTTTATTTTGTAAAATAAAAAATTATATTTTCTAAATTTAATTAAAGTAGGTTTACCCGCTCCTGAGAAATAATTTTTTTGTTGAAAATCACAAAATGGTGTCCAGAAGGAAAACAAAACAAAGTAGGACTTATGTCGATATGAACTTTTTTTGCACATTTTGGTCTCCTGAATCAGTTTCTGGAGTTCGGCGAATACGTCCCGCAACACTCTGTACATATGGTCTAATTATAAATATAATATTAAAATTATAGAGAGCTGCATGTTTGTTATTTCAGTCGCTGATAAAAAATGAACTAACCTGTGCTCATTAAAATATGAATTTTTATATTCCATTTGAATATTTTACATTCAATTTATACAGACGTGAATACATTTTTCAAATAAAATACATTTAACTAATTATACAATCTATCTTAAAACTAAAAATAAAAGGATCGGATAAAATAATTAACGAATCTTATTCTAATACTTTATAATAAATGTAATGTTTATGAAATATAATTTGAAGATAAAAATTATAAAAAACGATATAACAAATAAACCGCTTTCAGAATCATTTACAAAAATGTTGTAAACATAATTTTTTTTTTATTGCTGACAGATCGTCACCACCATGCTAAAGTAACGGATGTGAAAAATGCCATTTTGCTGATTCATCAGTAATCTGAACGTCCTGCATCTTCTGACAAGTTATGCAATGCGTATCTCTTTTAGGAAGGCTGGTTTAAACCTTTTCACTTTTACGAATATGCATTCCTATTTACAATTTAACACTGAAACTGTTGTTTAGCTCTTCTGAAAAGTTGAGTTTTTACATTCGTTACTTTAGCATGGTAAGGACGAGATTAGGAAAAAATAATTACATACTTTGTAGTAAAATATCAAGAAAATATTTTAAATAAATAGCAAGAAGTTTAAATCCTTTACTGTTGAAGAATATACATAACAGCAAAAAAATATAATTAATCTCAGTTCTATATATATTGACGTCTTTTTCGTTTGTTCCCGATAACCGCAACTACTGAACCAGTCATTACGAACTTTTACCTGTATAACTTTCTTATGACACCTGGAAAGTTAACCGCGGTTTAAATCTCGCTACTATGTAAATCATAAAATAAAAAAAACTTATGAATAAAAATCTATAACTTCCTTTACAAGATTTAATGTCGTTGTCTATGTTAATATCGACTTCTTCAGGCAGTAATTATGTAATTTACTAAATTTAATTCATTATCTATAAAATATCAATTCGTATTAGTATCATAACATACGTAAAAATAAATTAATTTGATAATAAAATTATAGGAAATGACGACAGTTTACAAATTTACGATTGTTTATAGAGTAGCACTGTATATTTTTAGTTCCTGAACTAAGAATTTACATCAGGGTAAGCCATACTCGTAATTGGCATAGATTCGACTTTCAATTTGGTTTTAATATTTTCATAACGCCTAGGTCACAGATAGAAAGAAGTTCTAGGGCTATTAGAACTTATGATCGCAGACAACGTGAATCTACACAAGAACGTTCTCAAAGACTTGAAGAGAAACGCATACGCTAGGCTCAAAATCGAATTCAAACTTTGAAAAATATGTTGTTTCAGTCTGTTTTTGATTATTAAGCTGAAATTGACTGCCCTAATTTGAAATCTATTCAAATAGGTAACGCAATCATAATATGCAACCATTGCAAAACCAAAAAATGGAATGATTAAACTCTTTGACTTTGCTGTGCTGGGAGCAAAGTAGTTCTGGAATAACTTCAACATAGTTCTGATTTCATTAAAAAATTGAATTTGGAATTTGAATTTTCTCTAAACAATAAAGCTATACCATATAAAAAGCTACTAAAATAATATTAGATTTCAGATATATATTTGAGTCAAGCCAATATTTTTCTTTAATGTATGTCTCAGTTTAGTTAAAAATATTGCTAATTTTAAAGTTATTTTTGCTGTTCATTAGCAGAAACGAAATTCAGCAACTTTTCTAAGTAATTAAATTATAGAGTTTATTTTGTTTTTCTTTTACAGAAAGGACCCTAAACTTTCTTCAGAACTTAAACGAAGAATTTTACCAATCTAATTAAAAATTAATAAAATGAAATGGGAAATTTGTTACAAAGAAAAACCTAGCATACTATTGCACTACTTTTATATTCTTTTTGTGTTATTTATATTTTAAAACTTTGTAGTATTAAAAACAGACTAAAGGGTTAAGTTTTCAATGAAAAATTACAAGATTATAAGACAACTACCCGGCATGAAAGGATGCAGGGGTGGCAAAAATCAGTTGATCATCAATTTTTTTTTTTTCATTATTGCTCTCTAGCGAGTCAAACTAGAATTAATATAGTTTAAAATTAAGGTTATTGTTTCATCTATTAATTTGATTAAAGTTGTGTCACTTGATGAAATAATATTATATGTTTCAAACAATTGCCGAATTAAAAAGTGTTAATAGTGGTTTCGTTTTTTTAGTATAAGATTTAACTTTTTTTTATTTGGTGTACTTTCTTTTATTAATGTGTTATGTGTAGAATGTTTACAAAACTTCTATAAATGGATTTTAAGCAGTAAGAAAAGCTAAGAAAAAAATATTTGTGATTGAACACTATATTAATTATTTAAATTATAAATCGCGAAAAATTTCGCTTTTTCAAATTTCGACGGAAATATCCATTTTGAGCATCTCTGAATCCATTTTGACTAGTTTCGGCGTGACGTCTGTACGTATGTAACTCGCATAACTCAAAAACGATTAGCCGTAGGATGTTGAAATTTTGGATTTAGGACTTGGTAACATCTAGTTGTGCACCACCCTTTTTGATTGAAATCGTCTACACAAAGAGTATCCAAAACAGCCCAAAATCCAAAAAAAATTTGGATTTTGCACTTTTTCTTAACTGCAGTAATAAGTCCTCATTGAGAACTTTTCAACGATATTTCATAAGTGGTACTTATATTTATTAGTTCCACAATTATAGCCAAATAAAACTTTAATCAATGAAATATTTGGATCTTAGGGGAAAGCACATTGGTTCGAATCAAACTTCTTTTCCTTTTTTTACCTTTTTTTTTAAAATTTAAATATATTAATTTATTAATAATTATTAACTTCTGATTGCAAAAAACTCTTACGATAAATAATAATTCAATAAAAAAAAAATATATATATATATATCATAAGTTATTAATGAAATAAAATTTTATTTACTTTTCATTTTAAAATAATGTATATATATAATTTAACTACCAGACCCGGCAATGCTTCGCTATTGCCAGATTTGAGTATATATATATATATATATATATATATATATATATAGAGAGAGAGAGAGAGAGAGAGAGAGAGAGAGAGAGAGAGAGAGAGTTTAAATGAACACAATTGAAAATTTGATAAAAAAATTAAAAAACTGAACTTCACAAATTTTACCTTTTACTTATTTTCCTTCCCTTTTCCCTTTCCAACTTCTCCCTTTCACCCTTTCACTCACCCCTCATCCCAATCCCAGTTTCCTTTTTACCCCTTTCCCCGTTTTCCCTTTTGCCCGCGCGACAATCGATCCATTAGTTTTTTGGTCTTTAGCGGACACACATACGAACATGCCTTTTATATATATATATATATATATATATATAGAATAAAAAAGTCTGTTTGTATATTTGTTTGTTTGTTTTGTAAATATCTCGGCACCGGCCCCACCTAGCGGATATAGCTTTTACAAAAATATTTCTTTTCACGTAACTGATATTCATATTCTGAATATGAACCAAATCGGTCAATAATTATAATTTTTCTAAATATCTCAACCCCAGCGCCATCTAGCGGGTCAATTTTTGCAAATATAATTCTTTTCGTGTAAGTAACACGTATTCTGAATATGAAGCAAATCGGACCATAAATACAATTTTTCGAAATATCTCGACGCCAGAGCCACCTAACGGGTCCAAAAAAATTCAGAAACCTTCCCTGGCATGCGCCCAACCGTTCCCCAGAGTTTCATCGCTAACGGATGATCGGTTTAGGAAGGCATAAGAGACATACAAACATTCATTTTTATATATATAGATAGGCGTACAAGGAAGTCATATGGTGCCCATTTCAGATTTTTTTTATTTATGCGATTGTTTTACTTCGTAAAATAACATATAACCAAAAAGTAGGCACCAGAATGTACCGATCACTAGAGCGAAAATCCCTATTCGTTAGTGTCTTTTTCTACAGTTAAATTTCTAATTAAGTAAATATTACTAATAAAATACTTGTAAACATAATGACATAAGTCACTTTATTGAGATAAATCTCAGTAGAGACTGAAATATTTTTATTCTTTCATTTAATTTATATATATATATATATATATATTAACTTAGCAAAATCAATTCTTTTGTAATTGTATTTGCTTATATTCCACTCTGTACTAATTATGTCAATGACAAAAGTATAAAAATAGTTTACTACCAAGAGTATAGAATTCAATAATTTTTCTACCTTATGCTTATTATTATTTAATAATAGCGCTTTCGAGGGTTTTCTTCATAATCAGTTAATAAAACTTTTTCTTTTTAAAAAATCACACATTAAACTTAAAACATTAAAATTGAAAACATATAAAAATATGTAATCATAAAAATTTTAAATATTAAATTTTTTTGTTGTTTGACTGGCCACACGTACAGTACGGTACTTAAACTTGGTGGTAAACTGTTTTTATACTTTTGTCTTTGATTATATATATATATATATATTTATACACAATTTGAAATATTTGATACCCAGAGATAACATAAAATTTAATTATTTTATCAATTATAAAACTTCTTATACAAGAAATTATAGTTAACTGACATACTATTATGTTTCTCAGCCTCCCTACCCCCTCTCCCAAAATATAATAGTAGTATAAATTACTTAATTTTATTGCCCTGTGGTGGTAGTGGCCTTCGATAACAACCAGATTGATTCGTGTTCTTTATTCTAATTCGTTATTAAAATGTCATCGATCAGCACTTTGATAAACTAACAGAATATCAAGGTATAAACTTGGCACCGGTGGATAGAAATGCTGAAGAACTGCAAAGAAGATCACCACTAAAACGCCGAACAAGCTGGATAATGATGCCTTCTTAAAATTAAAGTTCAAATCAGGGTTTGCTGTTTTTATTATTATCCTAAGCTATCTGTTTTCATGAAACACCGTGAAAATAATTATCAATATAAAAAATATAACGAATTTATTCTGCACCGATTAAAATAATGAAAATTGAAATTATCTCATATTTATAATAATCTTACATAAAGAAACAAAAGCGGTAAAAAATATTAACTTTTTATTATATACTTTATAATAAATTCCAATATTCTATTTTCTGATTTCATTCACCGATTTTGAGCTTACGCCGATTCAAACAAAAAACATAATAATGTTGCTGAAGCACATAGATGATGACTATAGTTCGCTTAGAGGATAATAAGGAACAGGATGGACTATACCCCCTTAATATAATATATATTAAAAGATTACAAGAAATTAATTAATCTTCATTATTAAAAATAATTTTGAAATTATTTTCAAGCAACCAATTAAATAAACTAATTTGCATAATTAGGAGGCGGCTCTACGAGGCTAGGAACAGGCCAGGGAGGTAGTCTTTTTGCCTAGAGTGTTCGGGTCCGCCCACATTCAAGAGTGGAAGGGTCGGAACTCCCCGATGATGGCATAAAGAACCCTCAAGGTATGAGTGGGTCGCGAAGTGAAGGATGTGCGAAACGTACATCTGGAACTGTTGGATTAGGGACAGGATGGGTAGCTCCTTAGCGGAAGGACATAGCGGCTATCCGGAAGAGGAATGTCGTTGTGTCAAAGTGAAGTTGGGGAGACCCCGGTGGGAAAACCCCAGAAGGGGGCTAGCTAGGGTGGGCAGACTGCTGCCACGACACACTGAGGTGACTGTGTTTTGCTTAACGGCGAGGACCGGTTGCTTGGGGGTGTTTAAAAAATTTACAAAAATAAAGAAATAAAAAAAATAAATTTGCATAATTTAAATTTAAAAAAAGGTTTTAAATAATGAAAAATAATTTCTTACTTTAATTATTTTACTGTAAAATTTTAGTTCAATTAAATAAATTAAATTGATATGGCTAAAATGAGCTTTTATTTTATATTATTAAGATTAAAATAAATAAAAAAATTAAATGTAAATTTATTTCTGAAAAGAAAAATTAAATGAACAGTCTAAATATTAAAAAATTATAATTTTGAAAAAATAATGTTCCCGTCGGGTGGATAATCGGGAAGCTGATGCTGTTGATGCTGAAGTAATAAACCGAAGAAAATGTTGACTGTAGCTTGCCGGATGGGGTTGGGCCAAGGTGGGGTATCCCCCCCTTTGTTGAATAATAATAATAAGCTTAATTAATTAAATATCACAAGCATAACCGGAAATCAAACCCAGAACATTTTATTGGACACTGCTCTCCTTTCGCGATTATTATTTTCATACTTTTTATTATAATAAAATTAATATTATTAACGCATAATTTATCATTCTGTTTTATTTTATACATATATTACATATGAATTATTTAGTGTACAATAAGAACTGAATACAGACGAACTTCAGATACAACTCGCCCTCGCTGTTAATATATACGAGTAACAGTTAAACAAAAAAAAAATCCCTTTCGGCACGCCGGTAGGCGGAGGTAGATTTCACCGGTGCTAAGTAGGGGATAAAAAAGATTTCCACCTTAAAGTTAAGGAAAACTTCAAATTTACTCAATACGACAACGGTTGCATGTGGAAAAAAGTTACACGTGTTTAGCAGACGACAAGCCCCATCTTCTAACAATTCCAATCATATTTTGGTCATCCTTTACCGGAAGGGTTGGTCATATCAAAAATTGTTTCAGACAAAAGTTTTAGGTAATATTTAGAGGACTAACGATCACTTTAAACAGATTCGATACTGTGCCTATTAAGGGAGGTATGATTTGTTTGCTTTCGAAACCCCATTTTTTCTACCCCCTGGGTCATTGATTGGTGATATCAAAAAACTTTACTTACATAACTTTTAGCCTCTTATCCAAAGAATAGTAGGGATTTTAAAAGAATAAGAAATTACTTAATAAGAAAGTTATAGCGATATTTTTTTTCGAAAAAAGCCCTCATATCCACCTCCGTGCTCCGATTTTTCCCAATAACGAACTCGACAGAGATTTTGGGTCGTTATATGTTATATATCAATTTGAAAGTGATTGGCGCAAAATTAGGTCAGTTATAGGGTCCACAAGAAAATTAAATATATATATATATATAGATATAAATGTATATATAAACTTTTGAACTGACGGTGGTTTTGGGGTCTGGAGGTGAAACGTGAATATATGTCGAAATTTTCCAGAAGTTGAATCATGGTACCCATTACAATAGGTAGTGTGAAATACGTACAAAAAGATCGGAAATATTCAACCTGCGCATGCGTTTCCACGGTATGAGGTAAAAGAAACAGTAACATTATTTTTCATTTATATTGCAGTGTAGTACATTAGTTACCGTACCTAACTTCGCACGGGCGTTGCTCAATGTTCAACTCTGCGGCACATTTTGCCTAATCATATCTCGGATAAATACAACAATAAAAAAAATAATACAATTTAAGTACTATTATTGTTTTATTATTATTTAATTTCAATTTTTAATAAAATTTAAAATTATAAAATTTTCAATTTTTTAATTTCAAAAAAATGGAAATAAAAAAATTATAAAAAATAATTTTATAAGATGCCAAAAAATGATATGCACCAGGCCCCATAAAACACTACTGTGAAGACTATCATTAATTTTGAAAGCTTAATCCATTTTTAATAAAATACCTGTAAAATTTTTTTTATGATTTCCAATTACTTTCCTATAATCTTTATTTTTATGAAGGAGCAGCCTGAGGATATAAATGAGGAAAAAACGTTCTTTGAGAGGAACAATCGAGGAATCTATAACTATTTAAATTAACGCGTTGGCTAATTAGCCTTATTTTTGTAACCGGTTAATAATTAATAGATTAATAAAATATAATGAAAAAATGTCGGCTTATACCTAGCAAAATATAAAACAGAATAACATTTCTTGAAGAAACACATACGACAGAAAAAATGATAGCGTCAATGGAACGTTCTGGATTTAAGCCAGCAAGATTTGGTATACAAATCTATGAATGAGGAAGGTGATTAAGTGAAATGCTATTGCATTACGTCATTATTTACCATCGGCTGTGAAATTACTTAACTAATAACTTCGTTATAAATACAATCTTGCTTAAATCCGACTCTTGGTTCAACAAACGATATATTTTTCAGTATTTTATTATTTATTTTTCTCTTAGATTTGTCACCGCTTTTAAATTGTAAAATGTTTGAGATATGGGGGTCCGAATAATCGATGTTTTAATAAACATTAATCTCAGATTATATTTAATTTGAATTAGAATTAATTTCTGAATTTTGTTACAAGAAAATCTCTCTGATAATTCGAGTACTTAAAACAAGCAATAATTTATGTAAATTTCACAGATAAATAAAATATGTAAGTCCAGTTAACTAAGAGGTCGGATGTATAAAATCAGTCATTATTTAACTAACTGTATTATACAACATAAAAATTAAAATAAACAAAAAAGTTTTTAAGTATGATTTTTAAAATTTTTAACACTATATATAAACGACAAATATCAAATACGAGTAGGTTCATTAATAGTACAATCCTATTGTCAAATGGAGAATATAACATCAATTTTAAATATTTTAGGAAAATTGTGTTTTTTTTAAAATAATAGTGAAATTATTATATATTGATTCGTTATTAAATTTAAAAAAAATAAATAATAAAAATTTTACGATAAATATTAAAAATGATTTTTTTTTTATTCAGCTTCCTTACTGGTTAGCTTGGAAGATTTATTCTATGTAAATAAGAGAAACACAACGCAGCGATTTATCTAATACCGAACTAGCCGTATACTGGGCCAGGGGGGAAGAAAAAATCAGTTAAATGGCAACATAGCATCTGTCAATCACTAAATGTTAGAACTGTGTTATATGAACACAACCTCCCTATAAAGAATAGCATTCTCTGTTTATTAACCGAAGCGAACGGGTGTCTTAAATAATTTTGAAGTAATTTTCAGTTTCAGTAAACCTTATTATCTCTTAATAAATAATACATTAATTAAATTATTTATTTATTTGTATACTCACACACGCGCGCACAATTTTAATTATATATATTGAAATATATTACTCTACATAAATTTATTTTTTTCTCACTCAAAATTTGTTATAGCAAAACCTTTATAATTACAAAAATAAAAACTGATAAAATTTTCTAATTTTTTTTGTATAAACTTCGTTAAAATTTTATTGGTAGCTCCGCTCCTTTCTTATTGAAAAATTAAAATTCTCCACAATTAAAAAAAATATTAATGAAAAATTATAAGTTAAAGAACTTTCCCATCATGAAGGAAAAAAAGTAAAGTAGATATAGCTAAAAAATTTCGAAAGCGTACGCAAAAGATCTCTCTCACACCCTTTCTCTCTCTCTCTGCCCACCGCATGGCATGTGTGTATGCGGTGGGCTATTTAAACATATTTTTATTTTTATTTTTTTAATTTTCTCACTCAAAGTGCATGTTTACAAAAACTTTGTAATTAAAAATTGGCTGTTAAGATTTTCGACGCTTTTATAAATTATCGGTAAATATTTTTTAAATGTTACAAATAAAATTTTAAATATTTTAACGTTCGCTCCGAATGTTTTCAAGAAAAAATTAATCTTCATGTAATTTATGAGTAATTTCTGTTTACATTTTTACTTATGTGTAGTTAATGAGATGAACTGTGACTGATAAGGGATGCCGAATGATGCCGGGATTCGAACCCAGGATTATCGGTATATCCAGTCCGTTAATTTACTAACCGATCGATCTGAGGAAGGTCATCAAATTTTTCTTAAAAATCATTTTCCTCTAAAAAGAATAATCAACTATACATTTTCAACAATTTTATGATTTTTTTTTTAAATTTAACTTAAAAAAAAGATAAATTAAATATGAAAAATGTTAAATATAAAAACTCACAATGAATTATTTGTCATATATACTCATTGTACGTTTTACGAATAATTTGTGCTTTAAATATTATGTATGTGTAATCAGGTGTTACACGATAATACCAAGCTCTTACCGGGAGTCGAACTCAGAACCTTAAGTAAATTATAAAGTATTGGTTTCTTTTCTGCAAACTCACTACCGATGCTTTTTCCTCTCTTACAATTAATTTTTATTAAATATATATGTTAAATAAAAACTACAGCCACTAAATTAATAAAAATATTTTTACAAATTTATTTAAATGTTGCTTTTATTTGCTGCTTTCTTTCCTAGCAAAAATTAGTTTTTTTCAAATTTTTTTGTTATTCCTGAGTACAAATTCATTTATGAATATTTAAAGACAAGAACTAAGATCGGTGAAGAAATGGTAAGCTATTTGGGAGACGAACCCAGGAGCTCTATTAAATCAGTATATTTTTGATAACGATACCGCTGCGAATTTTTTCCTTGCTTACTAATCTTCATTCTCGTTACCCAAATTAAAACTTGTTAATATATCTAAAATGAAATATCTTAAATTCCATGTGTAAAAACTCTTTCTTTTTACTCAGAAATAAACTTTACTTTTATCAGTGCAGTAAATTTGATATACAATATATTTTACTTCCCTTGTTAATTAATGGCCAAATAACCTAAAATATATAATTTGTTTCATTTTATTTGTTTATTTCATCGATAATGTTTCGCTCTATTTAGATACATTATAAATTTATTTTGTAAAAATAAATGAGTGTAAATTGGGTTCTAATATTTTTAATCTAATAAATATTTTTAAAATGTAATGTTGAGTAAATACTAATTTAGTAAATACAATGACAGGTAGTTTATTTATTGTTTAAATAACGAACGTAATAAAGACGGTTTTCGGGTGTAATATGGCACTCAATAATCTCAAAGGAATTAAAATCTTTTGTGTGAAATTTTATTTACGGTAGCTTGAAGTACATTGGCATTATAGTGAAGTACGTTCCTCTTCAGTAATCTAATCTTTCTACGAAAGAAATTCTGTTAAAAAGATTGTTTAATTTACTCGTATTTTATTTGAATAACACAAAGAGTAAAACAACTGCAAATTATTATTTCAAAAAAAGTAATATTAAAAAAGTAAATAAAACTCACCTTAATCAGTAATAACGAATATCTAAATAAAAAGATGTAAATTGGAAGACATTACAAGTGGATTAGGTTATGTTAAATAGCGTTCGCTCGAAACATTAATTGTAATGCTTATTGAGTATCTATGGATAATTTACCGCCAACAAAAACAACACAAGACTGCTAGCTGTATTTCAAGTTATTCTCTGTTTACACTTATGATTCTCTGCTTTACCCCCCCCCCTCGCCTAAACTACGACAACGATCGTCACCGGTAGACATCTTTAACACCACTACATCTAAACAACAAAATTATCATGAAAAATAATTCCATCTAAAATTTGGTTCGCAAACTATTTCATTCACCGTCAATTTTCTTTTACATCAGACCATCCATTATATGTTGTCTAATATTAAATTATTTTTGTTATTTTTACTTATTATACGAAGTAAAGGAAGTATTGTAATCGCGAAAAATGTTGGTCTTCAGATTTCAACGGAAATATCCAATTTGACTAGTTTCGGCGTGACGTCTGTACGTACGTATGTATGTATGTATGTATGTCGCATAACTCAAAAACGATTAGCCGTAGGTTGTTGAAATTTTGGATTTAGCACTGTAACATATAGTTATGTGCCTCCCTTTTTGATTGCAATCGAAATTAAAACTAAAATTTTAATTAATGAAATATTTTGATCTTAAAATGAAGGCTTCATCTCCTTTTGTTTTTTTTCTATATTTTCTTTTCTTTAATTTAAATATATGGATTTAATAATTATTAACCCGTGACTGTAAACAAAAATTTTACAGTACATATTAATTCAACGATAATAAAAAAATGAAAAAAATTATTAGCGAAAAAAATTTTATGTGCTTTTAAAAATGTGTAAATGTAATAATAGGCATTACATATGTGTATATGTAAAATAGATGTTGGTGAAACATCTTATTTAATATTAATTAAAAATTATAATTTAAAATCGTATTATTTTTTGATTTTCTAATTTAATTTCTGTTTAATTTTACTTAATTATTCTGGAATTTCTGTTTAATTTTATCTACATTAAAGTTAACTACAGTGATTGAAAAATAGACACTTATAAAAACAATATATACACTGAGGCGTACATACCCGATCTTTAATAAATTGCAAAAAATTTCTATCTTTTAGTTCATTACTCCTCTGATATTGTCGGACAATATTCTCCCTAAGTTTGAGTTGATCATCATTTCGTTTAATTGTTTTTTGTTGCCAATCATTTAATCGCTCTTTCATTTGATATAATTCATCTACTCTTAATTTGTGTACACGTTCCCTAATTTTCTAATTTTCTCTCTATATTCATCATCCTCTCTTAACTTATTCTTTCCTTGGTCTTAACGTTTTCTTCCTCTTTATATTTATCATCTTCTCTTAATTTCTTTATTCTTCCCTTGTTCTTAACATTTTCTTCCCGTTCATATTCATCTTCTTGTCGTTTTTTTGAGATACATTTCTTCATGCTATTTTTCTTTTTCCTGTATGATTTTTTTTTTCATTTTTGATTATTTACCAAATAATCAAATAATAAAAAATGAATATTTTACACTGTTAGGTCGAAATTAACATTTATAACCATACAGGAGTTCACTAAACGGAATTGTTTAATTATTTTTAAATTTTGTTTATACGACACTCCAGAAATCTGAAACTTTTGTTAATCAGCAACTCATAAAGATACGAATAATACTAATCTAGTAATACGAGAAATAAAAGGACTTTTACTCTATCCTATTATTTCATGTAAAATTGTTAATTAATTATTGTATAAATATTTGATGTTAATAAAAACTAATATTTCAGCAGATGTGTGTAACTGTCCACTTTATTAATGAACTGGAGGATTGTATCTCACTTTCAAATGAAATAAATTAAATAAAGTGCAGCCAAAAATGTGTATATGTAACTTAATAGGCGTACAAGGAAGTTATATGGTGTCCACATCAGATTTTTAAAATTTATTATTAAGCTTGCGGAACTTATACTTACATAAGATATTAAAGAGAATAAATTTTCACTTTAACTATAAATGGAATTTTTAATATAACAGCCAACCACACACAAAGGGATTATAACGAAATTTTCACTTATTTTTTAATTACATCTTCCTTTTTCCTGTTTAGCCTCCGGGAATTACAGTTCAGGTATTATTTCAGAGGATGAATGAGGATGATATGTATGAGTGTAAATGAAGCGTAGTCTTGTATGTCACAGGTCGACCATTCCTGAGATGTGTGGTTAATTGGAACCCAACCACCAAAGAACACCGGTATCTACGATCTGTATTCAAATCCGTATAAAAGTAACTGCCTTTACTAGGACCTGAACACTGGAACCCTCGGACTTTCAATTCAGCTGATTTGGGAAGACGCGTTCACCACTAGAACAACTCGTTTTAATTACATCTAATAATCAGTTTATATACGTAATTAAGCTCAATATATAGTACATTTAAATACAGACCCGCACGCCGCGCGCACATACAATTTTGTTATTATTACTGTATTTGTTTAAATATTAAATCAGGGATAAAAAAAGATAGTATTAATTTTTTTTAGATGAAACATGACTTCCACGCTATTAGAGAGGTATCTGCGTACCTGCTAGACTAGAAGTTCCGAATTCGATACCCGGTTAGGATCTGGAGAATTGAGCTCAAAATGAAAAGTAACAGAACCACATCTTTTATTATATATATTATAGAAACCATGATCGGTAAGTAAGGAGGTAACAATTAATATTATTTCTAAAATTAAAAGTAATCATATCCAACCGACCACCATATTTCACAGTTCAGCCCGTCTACAGTATCCAAATCAAACTGGTGTTGTGCGCGCATATATAGATCCACACATCTATTTATTAATACACTTTATTATACCTGTAAAGCCTAATTTAATTTTATTTAGATCTTTTAAAATATATTTCGTTGTTCTTAAATAATACTTCAGTGTCACTGGATAAAAAATTTAATTAAAAAATTATATTGAAAGTTCATTAAGTGACAAGGAATTAAATTTTTTCGGATCTCGGTTTGTTATAATCTATTTTTTGTCACCTCCTTAATATAACTAACGAATGATATACTGAGGGTTTTGAGTTCAATTCTTGGTTTGGACACTAACTCACATGTTTAAGCTTATCTGGATATTCCCAGTTAAAAAAAGGCAGTTAAAACCCTAGACCTTCAGTTTAAGGTTTTTTTTTCTGCTTGGAGACAGTTCGCAACGTAATATGCCTATCCTATCATCTTTAAAAATCATTATGAATAATGGTCGCCACTCAATTACCTGCGTAATGCTTCTGTCTCTGTTCGCTTATATTCATGTAAATATTAGATACGGAATCGATTTATTCTTTACACTGTTCAGTTTTACTTACGTAAGAATCATCTGTAAACAGGTTCGTAATTAAAATTTTGAAAAGAATCGATTGATATTTGAAGGTCTCAGGTTGAATTCCCAAATTAGACTTCAGCTCACAAACCAATAGTTTAACCAGATTAAAAAACTGAAGGTCCTAGGTTCGATTTTCGGTTTAAGACACCTAAAATGTAACCAGAATTAAGGTACTATGTTCCATTTTTTGAATTAACGATTTTTTTTAATATGCCATTCTTAATTTGCTCATAAAATTAATACTTAAGCGCGCAATAGATTCAAAAATAAATAAATAAATAAAAATAATCAGACGATGAAAGCGAATGTAAAGCGTAAAGTGTCATCTTTTATTTGGTATTTTTGACTCTATTTAATTGTTTTATAAAATAATATTCTCATTCCTACTATCATATAAATGATGTATTAAGTGGTAGACTATCTAATCTTGAACCCTCATAGATGGTTGGAGGGAGAAAGGGTTACGAAACAATCACGTATAGCAAAGAGATGCTTCGTTTACTGTTTCTTCCGGAAGCACTGTAAGGTATTACTTCAGAGGATAAATGAGGATATATGTATGAATGTAAATGAAGTATAGTCTTGTGCAGTCTCAGGTCGACCATTTCTGAGATGTGTGGTTCATTGAAACCCAACCACCAAAGAACACCGGTATCCGCGATCTAGCATTCAAATCCGTATAAGAGTAACCTTTACTAGGATTTGAACCTTAGAACGCTCTACTTCGAAATCAGCTGATTTTGCGAATACGTTTTCACCACTAGACAACCCGATGGGTTCAGCGAAGAGATGCTACCCAGATTGTGCTGCACGGAACTGTTATGTAACAGTTTTTATCACGCATTACTTAAACAAACATTAATAATCTATTCATCTTAAATAATTAATTTATTAATTAACATGTTAAAAATTAATTTTTTTTCTCTTTAATTATGAAATGCATTTTTAGGGTGTAAAAATATTGAGCCTTGCTGGGATTCGAAGCCAGAACCCTTTGGTAACATGCCTTACTTTCAAACGGTTTATTCTGTAAACACACGATTCAACACTATCATTTATTAATCTATCGTAGTGCACGTGTTTTAAAATCTGAAAATTGTAATAGTTAAACTGAAATATTTGGACATACACAGATTTAGTAACTACAATGACAGGGTTTATTTATTGTTTACAACTAATAGATGGAATTCGAGTATAATATTGCACTTAATAATTACAAAGAGGAGTGTTAATAAAATCTTGTGTGCGTTTGTGTTTAGCTTGAAATTTTATTTAAAGTAACCTCAAGTATATATTGAAGTACGCTTCTCTTCAGTGATTCTAATATTTTGTGAAAGAATTTCTTTTAAACATTTTTTTTTTTATTTAGTCGTATTTTAATGAAAATAATGATTAAATATTTTAATCAAAATAAGAAGTACTTTGAAAATAATATTTGCGTAATAGTAGATTATCCGTGTCTTCATACATAGTATGAATATATATAATCTAACTGTAGTTAGAAATCCTTTTGTTTTTGTTTTGTGAAAAAATTATTAATTAAATTTAAATAATCCTTTTTAAATATATTATAAGGAAAATAACTTAAACGTATACAATCGAAAATTAAAACTAAATAATTCAGATCAATAAGGTAGTAATAGTAAAAAAACCTAACGTAAAAAAATAAAAACATGGCTTCGACAACGACAAAATTGAAGAAAAAATATTTAGTTACTGCGGTAATTTTGTACGTAGTGGTGATTGTGAGAGGGAGTGTTTACAGAGAAAGGAACAAGATAGCGTAATTGCTGCGAGGGCATCCGACTCTCTCGTATTCCACCTAGTCAGTCAAAACAGAAAAAAAAAATGCGCCACAGTTAGTCAAAACAACTGTGTGTCAAAATCTGTGTTACAGCAAATTGATGAAAAATTATATTTGTTTATAGCATTATTTACTGCTTCCATTATATACAGTGATGTAGTAAAAAATAAACAAATCTTAGTTTGTATATTACGTAATATTTTCTTTCTGATAACTTATTAAGCTAAGTGTTATTAACCATTAACATTGTCATATACAATAAGAAATATGTAATTCTTTGCAACCTACAGTGGCGTATTTTAAAACTGTACCAAAGTTTGCTTACATAGTTATTTGTGTTTAGCTTATTCTAAATATTTTACGAGTATGTTATATGAATACAAACAAGAATTTACAAGACTTGTACATATAAACTAGGTAAGTACTTTGAATAATATCTTATATTAATAAAAATAGCACGCAATCAGATAATGTGATTAATTACAAGAAGGTTAACTAACTTATTAGCAGGAATGGAAATTTTATGAACTAAACGTATTATCATTTGCACACTTTGTAGGGCTTTAAAAAATGATTACTCTTAGCTTAGCCAAGTATATTTTTATTCTTGCTATTTCAACCCTCTGTTTCAACCAGAAAGGTCCTCGTTATAGAAATGTCTAAGTACTGTGAATGCCCTGATAGATTACAGATTACAAGGTAATCATGAGATCACTTGTGCAGCTAATTACACTGGCACAAGTGGTAGAATGGAAGTCACAGGTACACTGGCTATTTTTAATCGATGCTTTCCGAATATAATGTGTATTACCTTCATTGTAATAGTCCAATCTTTCTGGTACTAATCTTTTACTAGTCATAACTCGTAAACAAAGCATTTTAGGACGTATGTTTATTATTAACTTTTTCCATTATTTTCACGAGTATAATAGGTTATGAAAGTCATGGTAGAACTGTGTGATATACTCTGTATATTACCCATTTATTTGTTTTTTTATACTATCATAAGTTAATACTGTTACTACTAATTTACATGTTTGTTGTTTACAGCTTTTCTGTAGAACTGACAGTTATTTAAATCCTGATAAAATGTATTTCTCACTCCAATCCCTTTAGGTCCTCTTAGCATTATATATTTTTTTCTGAAATTTGACTTTCTTTTTTATCATGCTTTAGTGAGAAACAATGCTCAAATTTCATGGGTTAAGGTTCAATTATATTTGTAAGTTACAGTATTTTTCCACAGAGAAGCTCAGGTTTATGAACTCAAAAATAGAATTAACATAATTAAAGTCATTTGTAAAATATTAATACTGAAATATCCTACTCCTCAGTACTTCTCTATCGTAAATTTTTACATCAGTATTCTGCTAATTAACATCATTGTTACAGCAAATTTTTCACTTTTTTATTCTTAAATATACTGCACATACAAGCTCAGTTGTTTATTATACAAATCAAACATTTAAATTCTAACTTTTTTATTTTATTTGGAAAGGCTTTAACTGTGCATAAGCTGAGTGTTTTGTTTTTGTGAATGATATAAAAATATAAATATTTATTATTAAAAAAAAAAAAGAAAAAAAATGAATTTAAACATAAGAGAGATAGTGAAAATTAATCAAAAGCTACACTTTACTAATAGAGCAGTAGTACAATTTTTCATTTGAAAAAACAAATACTTTTACATTTTTACAATTTTTTATTTATTTGCATTATGAACTCAGAGACCATTAATTAACGTTTGAAACATAAGAATAACATTATGTGAAATTTACTAAAATCCTAATATAAATAATATTATACTATTTATAAACCTTTTTAAAAAATTTAACAAAATTATAATATTAAAAAAATAATTGGCTGAAAATGAAAGTGCCAAAATCTTTGTAATGCATTAAAAGGCTTAATAATAAATAGCAAAATTTAAACAGTCATCATAAATTTTTATCCCAGTGATTAATAGTGTTGTAGAAATACCATTTACTACCATTTGTCAATTACTTTCCATGAATGGATTTGATGATTCAACGGATAAAATTATAGTCATTCTGTTGAATGACTACTATACACGTGTAATAAAAAATAAATTTACTGTAACATATTTATGATAGGAATTGATTTCACTTAATAGAGAGAAGAATACTGAAATAACTGGAAAAATGAATGATGTCACGTGAAAAGGCAACAAACAGCACCACCGATATTGAAGATGACGTCACTAATAGTACTAATAATACTGGTGGTGTAATGTTAGATGGTAAAAAATGTGGCATCAATCTGTGTTTCAGTAAAAGACTCTGTAAAAAGTTAGCACAAATAATGAAGGACGCTGCTGTTCAGAAATAATATATGTTGCGAAAGTGAGTATGTTAAGTGTATAACATTTGTAGTAGCACATTAAAAATATAGTGCATGAAATCGGTACTTAATTATCATGGTAAGGTAATATTTGTCTACCAACTCCCATTTGGTGAATTTTTAAGTTTGCTTTAAAAAAATTATCAAAGAAATTGTAGTAAAATTTGCAGGATAACTATCTTGATATAAGAGATTCAGTTCTGTATGATTATATCTTTGTACACAAACTAAATGTGTTGATTTAACACATAAAAACCACTATAAGTGTAATTTATATAATGCATTCTGAGATAATCAGATGATATTAAGGACCTAAATATAGGAGAAATTATTTGAGAATAAGAAGGGTTGTGTAATATATATTTACTAGCATCCTTGTTCCGGCGTCACCTGCACTGTATGATTACTTGCGTTTCCCATCGCAATCAGGAGATCTTTAGTCAGTCAGGACTTGCTTCACATGCCCTTCCCATCTAGCCAGGGTCTCTGCCCCCTGGACCTACTGTGTTCATTAAATTCATGCTTATGAGAATAATGATGATAAATAAAAATTAAAGCCTGTTCAATTTATAAAGACTATAAATGTATTGTACTTCAGAGAAACAATTTGGTCAGTACAGGACTCATTAATTGGTTTTTAGAATTTCTGTCACAGCTTCACACACTATATACTGTACATAATCAGAATTACAAAAATAAATTACAATCATAATCTTACCAAATCTCATAAAGGTTGACTTAATAGCGGTATCATAAAATTTCAAAAATGTTTTTTTTTACTCCTTAAAATATTAAAATTAAAAAACCTGAAAATGTTTTTTAGATATTTATCTGAAGAGTAGTTGCAAGCTCAAATCAAGTGACTATCTCGTTTAATACAGTCAGAAATGGAGGAGAAAATTGCAATCATTGTTTAGAATTGTTTACTTTTCTTCACCCCTTTCACAGAAATTTATTACAGAGAAATTAAAAAAAATAAATAGTAAATTTCATTGTTACTTTGTTTTAACCCTTTAAACTCAGAGTTTCAAAAAATTCTTTCTTGGTATGTTTTATTATATATTGGTTGTAAGCTATCTATTTTATTATTGTGTTTAATAATTGTTTTAGAATAATATCTATCCATTAATATGGCAGACCATCTAACAAACAATAAATATTCTATTTGTAATAAACACAAATTTAGAAATATTAGAAATTAGATGACATAAAATGAAATATTAGAAAAATATTACACGTATAAATACAAACAAAATTTCAATTTTATAAACCATCAGAAAGTTTGAGGGAGATGGTCTTATAAAAACTGTAACAAATAGAATTCGTGTAAATTAAAACACAATTTTCAGTATTTTAGTATTTTTATTTTAAAATTTTTATTATGCAGTAATGGAATTGTTTCAATCATGGCTGAGGATGCGGGATCCAGCAAAAATATTTTCATGAAAAGTTACGGTAAGCTATCTCAATATTCTACACTAGGTGGTTTGTTTAATAGAATTTAAATATGTATGCTGATATACATAGCCTTTTTCTGTAGGATCTACAGATGATTGTTTAACAATCAAAATGACCGTTTAGATTTATTTTTAAATAAAATTTTTTGTAATGGTTTCTGCAGTATAATCTTGTTTTCCAAAACTTTATGACAATTTTTATGAAATTTGATGTGATTATTAGCAAATGTCTGATGGTTTAGGTTTTTGTTGCATCAGTATTTTAATCATATTTTAATGTTGTTCCTTTTTGTGTTGAATTTTTTTTGCAATTGGAAATGCTCTTTTTTATGTTTTTATAGCTCTGAATTGACAAATGGTACTCACGTATTAACGCCACCGCAGCTATAGCTTTATTTAAAAACAAAGAAGTCAATCAGATTTCGATGGAAAATGAACAGTCTCGTTATTAATTATAATAAATGGTTATTTATATTTATTTATTTTATAAATATAATTTAACCAAACTTAACCTACGCTCGCTTCGCTCGCTAACCTTGACTAATTAACAATGTAATTTTTTGAGTATTTATTTAATAAATTCAGTAATTATTTATTATTTAAATAATCAAAACACTCCTGTTAATTAGTCAAGGTTAGCGAGCGTAGGTTAAGTTTGGTTAAATTATATTTTTAACATAAATAACCATTTATTAAAATGAATAAAAAGACTGTTTTGAATCTATGTTAAACTCTATATCGGCCCATTTTCCACCGAAATCCGATTGACTACTTTGTTTTTAAATAAAGCTGTAGCTGCAGTGGCGTTAATACGTAAGTACCGACAAAATTATGGAATCATTTTCCAGACAATTTAGAAGCTTGCAGAGCTAAAGAAAAAGATTTCCTAGCATCTCTAGAGACATTTTGAAGAGACTATTGAACAGTCTGATCCATCTGCAATGGTCGATGCTGAATACAAGTGGAGTAATTTTTTCTAGTTGAAATTTTCTTGATTTATTTTTAATTCTTTTTATTTACTTTGTAAGAAGAGTTTCGGCGTTTTTGCATTCTGTTATTAGCATTACAAATTTGTTTATTTCCAAACAGTACCATGATGCAATATCTTGTTCATCATAAATTACTTATTTTCATTCGTTACTAAGTATTTTGTTATTCCTTGTAGATTATGTTTATTGATATTTTATTTATGACATTTATTTTTACAGCACAAGATGTTAAAAAAGTCTGGAAATGGTCTCAAATTACCAAATTGAATATGACTTATTGATAGAAACAAATTTAGATATTTGTGGTTAACAAAATAAAATTTTGAATTTTTTTATCTATCATCATGAATTTATCTTTCACTTTAAGTAGCACAATATCACATATCATGAGATATATACAGTAATAATCCAATCAATAAATTGCCAGATTTCTTAGAAATTATGATCAAGAAAATTGCTATAGATAAACCTATGTTACAAATTGTTTAAAAATTAACTATGATATTTGAAATTTGTTTTTACTGTTTTGTTTTTATTGTTTATTTAATTTATTAAAAGTAAAATGTTCTTTAGTCAAAAACTAATTTTGTTATTGTTGATGTTAACTTACTGTAGTATTTGCAACTATTTTTTTAACTACTATTATTGACCCAAACTAATATAATGTTTTTCAATGTTAATAATTTTTTGACTTTGTATGTATGCATGCACATGAGCCTGCGCCTGCGCAGTTTTAGCATAGTTCATGAGTAAATTATTTAATTAGGTTTCTTGTTATTTTATTATAATAGAAATTTATAGTAACACATAAAATGCATCAATTATACAAAGGATGTGTGTATTATGCATGCAATTTATAATATTTTTTTTATTTTACCTTTCAAAAATTGAGTTGAATATGGTGGATTTTCAAACACTCCTGTAAGCAGGAGTTTGAGTTTGAGTCTTTGCATTCTTCCCAGATGCCGGAATGTTTTCATTGAAGTGGTACTCAGTTAGTTTTGATGGAGGAGGTCCTATGGATGGTTGACCTATTTGTGGTTTTATCTCACTACGCTGATGACTATGTATTAATTCACTAACTAGGATTAATCTAAGTGACAGGTGATCTATTTAAAAAAAAATTATTAATTATTATTTATTAATTTTCTATTTTTAAAAAAGAGGAATTATTTTCTAGGACAAAAAAAGAAAGAATTTTCTACTTTTTAACTGAATATTGCAAAAAAATTCTGGTTTTCTAGTCTACAAGCATGTTAAACGCTACGAACTGAAAGTGGTAATCAACTACTGGCCAAAGCCAGATTTAATGAACCAGCTCCATAAACCATTTAAGTTAAACAACGGTTAATTGTGGTTTCACTGCACAATTTACTTTTGACCATGCAATCGATGATAGTTTTATATATACATATATATATATATATATAGTATAGTATTTAATTTTATTAATCATGCAATGACATGAATCATTTAGATGATTGAGGAAAACTACATTTATTCTAATAATATATTTATTTTTTGAAAATCAAAACAAAACTATGACTATGTTAAAAAATGTTGTTTGCAATTATTTTAATCGGTTATTAATACTTTTAACCAATCAAGCATGGCCATAATGAAAAAAACCCTTCCAGTGTAAAAATGAAGAAATTAAACTAAATTTGCTTTAATCAAAATAGGATATTCTGTAAAAATATTTTAAGCATAACTCAACAATATATAATCAAAATTCTATGACAGCAGTAACATATGTTAATCATTAAAACATCTAATGTGCTAAAAAGTAACGACTTTAACAAAAAGATTTCTGTAGGTCTACATTTTTCTCGTAAAAAAAATGCATTACTGATTTATTATGTTTTCATTAACAGTTTAATTTTGGTTATCTAGATAACCAACAGATTTATGGGGGAGAGATTATGGAAACAATGGAACAAATCTTAGGACTACAACACTTCTTAATAATTACCAGGGAAAAAACCCATAGAAATTTTTTTAAATACATTAAATAAATATTTATGGCAATATTTGTGTCAAAAATATTGCCAAAAAGGTGAGCTTAGTAACAGTATTTTTTTCTTTTAATGAGTAAAGTATGCCAACATTACATTAAGTAATATATGGTTGAAAAATTACCAAGCAGTAAATTTAGTACGGTAAATTGTTACCTTTTTTAAATTATGTTTCTTGAGTAGTCTGGAAAATTATTAGAACAATCTATTCATAAATATTTTTAAATTTTTGAAAGGTTAATTAAAATCTGAAAATTGTAGTAAATGCAAAACAAAACTTTTTAACCTATTTATACTAGTAAAACAAATATAAAACACACAAAAAAAAAACTTATTTTAGTTTCATTAAACTTTCTTTTGTTTCATTATTAACAAAAAACAAAACCCTGAACACTACAAAAAAAAATGCATTTATGCAGTTAGAATCAATGTAACAGAAAGTAAAATAACACATTTAAATGAAATCTCATTATTTAGATAGTATGACAAATGGATAGTATCTGTTACTTCAACATATCATGGTATTGAAATGGCTGAATGTACAACTAAACTAATAAAATCAACAAAACCTGTTGTTGCTGTTGACTACAGTTAAAATATGGGTAGTGCGTATTTAAAAGACCAGATGCGGCAAAGTTTTCCAGTGGAAAGGAAAAGGGAGATCAGATGGAATGTTAATTTTTTAAAAGATTAATTAACGTAGCTGTTCTAAATTCTTACATAGGTTTTTTTTAAATATATCAGATTTAATAAAAGATTCAATCTAGAACACTACAAATAAAAAAAATATATTATAATAGTTTAAAATAATAGCTAATAGAAGTCTGTAAATAAAATGAAACTTTACTCTAAAATTACAAATTTAAATCGTATAGCAAAAATTAAGCAAAAGTATAAACAATGAAATTCATAGAATTATACATCTTTCCTGTTAATGGACAAACAGAAATTTTAGTATATGCTTGAATGAAATTTTTTCTCTATTTTTTAATAGTGTGCCTTACTAAATTTTTATAAAATAATTTTTCTTATCTGCTTTTTCAAAATGTGAAGGTGGGTCAAAAGTAAAATTAATCTTCATCATTGTAAGGGTGTAATTTATGCTATCCTCTATTGTATATATTTGGTTATTGAAATTATAAATAAAATATATCAAAAATATTATTTTATGTTTAATTTATTTTACAATTAAAACTGTTATTTTTAACAGTTGTAAACACTTTTTATGATTTTTTTGTATAAATTTTATTATATGGATGTGAATATATTATTTAGTTATTGTAAAGATAAAGTTTTTTTTTGGAGTATATTTAAATTTTCCTTGTAAAAAGTTAATTTTTTTACTTTCTCCTATAATTGTAAAGTAACCGATGGATTAAATTTAGCTGTTTGCCTCACAAGTTTTACTTTTGTTACAAAACCAACTGACAATGTAATATTGAATTTTTAAAATTTGCATTGATGTGACTTTTAAAGACTTACTTATTCTGTTCTATGCAAGAATTATTCTTTTTTCTATATTAAATTAGTAGTACCAATTTGTCATATTTTTAGTCATTTTTATAATAAAAAATTACTAGTAATGTATTAATTACTAATACTCAATCTTATCATTTACTGTCTACAATTTATCATCAGGTGTTGTGATAGCAGGTCCCTCTTAGCTCTTTATTTCATTTCAACTGATGTACACTTCCTTGATCTTTCACAAAGTCTTGCATCATTTAGCTGTTCCTCTAACCGTACTTATGCAACTTTTTTCTGTGGATCCACCTGCTTGAGCTGGAGTAACCAAAACTAGCTAAATCTTGTTTTTTCTATTTTTTTCTTTTGTCATTTCCTTTAATTTCAGATCTTGTCTGGTACAGTATGGTTCACATGAATTTTAATACTACACTTTGAATCCTGTTGAATTTTCAAGAAGTCTTTGAATCCTTAGAGGTGACTCAAGTTTCTGCAATTACGGTTTGAATGATTCAAGATAATGATTGTATTCTACAAAAGACTAGCTTCAGTTTTTAGAATATATAGTTGTTAAAAAGTGGACTACTTTTTTGTAAAATTTACTATTTCATATCATAACGTATAATTTCTGAAATTCCCTCTGATGTTAATGGATAAAAGATATTCCCAAATACATGAAATTTTATCTTCAAATTTGGTTCTGTTGAATAAATTTCTGTTAAGCTCTTTTCTCACTCCTCCCCCTCTCTCTTTTTTTCACTATTAAATTCATTACTAAGTTGTTTAGTATTACTGATTTTTATATTAAATTTCTGCAAAACTTTCTACACTCTTTCTATTTTCTTTCAAATACTGGTGTTTGAATGAATGTTATTTTATGGTTCTAATCAGTGTGTATTATAATAACTGGGAGTTAAATAAATGACTACATCTCTTCCAGTATTTTTAATTATCATCCTAACGTAAAACTGAAATTGGGTGAACTCATCTTCTTCTTAACCCATCTTCTTTAATGAATCTACCTTATCATAGGTTTTAACTTATTGCCTTCCATTTTTCTTGTTCTTGAAATCTTTCATTTCTTTAAAGTTTCTTCACTAACATCTGTAAGCATCCCAGACTTTATTCTTCTTTCTCTCCTAAATTCCAGTTTTCTACCTATGATCCGTTACTAAAGACAATTTTGTTCAATATATTATTCTCCAATTAACATGTTATCCTCTTCCTTATCATTTTCATCTAATTTTACTTTTCTTTTATTTAACTAATTTTTTAATTATTTTTCATGTAATTTTTGAATTGGCCAGATCATTGACATATAAATTGAACAAAGTAGGAGAAAGTACAACACTAGTTTGAATTAAAGCACAATGTTGATTGTATTCATTACTAGACATTTTCCCTATACTAACTTTAAGTGTTCTATTCATAAAGTAATTATGAAAAAATGTAAACAGTTTCCCTCTAATACAAATCTTATCTAATTTACTAACATTATATTATAATCTACAAGGTCGAACACTTAACTAAGGTCAGTTGCAACAACAATAACAAATTTATTATCATTTAAATATTTTATATATCGTTGTAATTACTTCCAGAAGATCTACTGTAGATCTATGGGAAACAAATCCGTATTGAGTCTGGTTTATTATTATTAACATTATTAATTATTATTAAATATCATTACTGTTGTTAATTACTATTATTTATTATTACTATTATTAAATCTACCTATTTCTAAAATCGATTTTTATGCTAACTCGACGAAGGATATCCACCATCGTTCTGATCAAAGTAGGAACAGAAGTGACATAAAAAAGAGTTGTCCAATATCTGGATTTGAGTCTTGACATGAAACTCACATTCTGGAATCACATTTCGAGGGCATGCAAAAAGGCTCCCTGAGTGATCACGTCTCTCAGCCGATTTATGGCAAACATTGGGGGGACAGACCAAGCAAAAGAAGACTACTCATTGGGATCAACAGTCTTTGTAGTATGGAGCAGAAGTTTGAAGAATGTTTGAATGGAGCATCAATCAAACCTCCACCCAATCTATTCCCGATATATGCGATCCAATAAAATATTATTATTAACTGCATAATTATTTTTAAAATTGTATAAAATATATTTTTGTTTTTTTATAGGCTTAAAAAAATTATTTTGCTTAGAGCCTCTTCCCAGCACTAACAAGAGTGGAAGGAATGCTGTAACTGCAATTAAATTCGATATAGTATATTTTATACTATAATTTGTTAATAAAAATAAAAACTATTAGGTAATAATATTATTATTGGTCTTTGTCTCGTTATATTGAGTATATATAGTCATTATTCTTTGTGAAAATATTAGCATTATAAAATATATTTTTATATTGCTGGTGAGAGGTTTTCATTGATGTATATTAGTCCATCAGAAAACTTCCTGTTTATATTTTTAGTAGTTAATTGTTTAGGAGAGCTGGATTTGGTAGTATTTTTCAGCCATTTTTGTAGATTTTTATACTTGTGTTGAAAAAGTTATCTTTTACTAATCTACTTTTGAATCTTACAATTATAGGCAGGATAGTATTCTTCTTATTCACTGGAATTCTATGCACCGTATCGATGTTTACATACTGATTGTGTGATTTTGCAATACCTTCCATTATGCAGCACATATCTTCATTTGAGTAACAGGAATCTCATGAATTTCTAAATTTTTGTCTGCTGTACTGTTTACATTTTAAAATTCATTTTCTTTCTTTGTATTCTTATAATCTGACTGTAAATTGTTAACAATAGTGGTAAATTCATCAATTTTTGCTAAGAACATCTCTACAGATTGACATAGTTTTTTAACGTTGTTGCATTAGTAATTTTCAACTCATCTTTAATATCTGCTAATTGATGTGAAATCAGCAATTTGATTTATTGAGTATTTCTTTTTTGAAATCCTGCATGCTTAGAGTTGAAGCCTGCAGGATTTAGAGTCGAAGCGACATTCAGAGAAGGACTTTTAACTTTGCAGATTTAATAAAAACAATTTAAATAACCTAGATTATACCCAATGCAAATGTTTTTAGAGACTTCAATTGATGGCTGTCAGACAGCTTTATATTAAAGATTTATTTAGATATAGTAAACATTTTTGAGGTGGAGATCCAGAATGATCTCTATAACTTTATAAGTAGCAGCCTGAAGAATTATAAAATGGAATTTTCTAATATAACCACCGTATGCAAGGCTTTTGTATATATATATATATATATATATACACAAAAATATACGTTGGTATATTCATACCAACATATGTATATATTTTTTTTCAACAACCATATTCTAAGTCATAAAATTTGAATAATGTATCACTATCATCTGGAATTATGTAAATTTAAAATGTCAAGTAAATATTGTTGTCAACTGTTACAACTTACTCTGTCTTTAATTAAAGTGTCATTTTTCAAAAACTGTCTGTTGATTAATCATTTTATGTTTTTCTTTAGATTTAAAAATGAAATATTTTTTGAGTATATTCATGTTTTTTGTTGTTACAGATTTCTAAGTTATTTTTATAATTAGTGATACAAAAATATATACTTAATTTATGTATACTTATACATAAGTATTTAAACATATACTAAATTTATTTATATTTTATATATGTATTGTATATAAAATATATACACGTGTATTTTATTTTCAAAAATATTTTTTTAGTTTACAGATCATTATAAGTAATAATAAACAATTGGGTTTCGCATTAAAAATGTGGTTAATTTAAATGAATAGATCAAGATTGAATATAACAATTTAGATTAAAGTAAGTAAAAAATATTTGATTTTGTTCTTTTAGGATTTTATCAAGTTTCTGATTAAATTTTCTTTTTATATATGTTTGTTTTCTTTTGCACAATTTTAAAACAAAAGCTAAAAATTATCTGGAGCAGCACCCTCTTAATTTTAGCTAACTTTAATTTTAGCTAAGAGCTGCCACTGCTTACCACACACTTTAAATCTCTCTCCCTCACCACACATGTTATACCTCCCTCCCTCACCGCACATGTTGTGCCACCCTACCATATTTTGTAAAAGAGTTATTTTGGTGGTGAGGTTTTTACCTTAGGTTTATTGCTTTGGCATATTCCAAAACTATAAAGCTTAGTTAATGCTGAGCATTATACAATGTTATGTGTACTGCCATTCAAAACTAAAGACTGAACTTCATATGTATGCTGAAGAAATTAGTAAAACTCATTTTTCAAACCTTTATTTATTTTTTTTTTGTCTTCAGTCATTTGACTGCTTTGATGCAGCTCTCCAAGATTCTCTATCTAGTGCTAGTCGTTTCATTTCGGTATACCCCATACATCCTACATCCCTAACAATTTGGTTTACATGTTCCAAACGTGGCCTACCTACACAATTTTTTCCTTCTACCTGTCCCAATATTAAAGCGACTATTTCAGGATGCCTTAATATGTGTCCTATAAGTGTGTCTCTTCTTTTAACTATATTTTTCTAAATGCTTCTTTCTTCATCTACTTGTTGCAACACCTCTTCATTTGTCACTTTATCCATCCATCTGATTTTTAACATTCTCCTATAGCACCACATTTCAAAAGCTTCTAATCTTTTCTTCTCAGATACTCTGATTGTCCACGTTTCACTTCCATATAAAGCGACACTCCAAACATATACTTTCAAAAATCTTTTCCTGACATTTAAATTAATTTTTGATGTAAACAAATTATATTTCTAACTGAAGGCTCATTTCGCTTGTGCTATTCAGCATTTTATATCACTCCTGCTTTGTCCATCTTGAGTAATTCTATTTCCCAAATAACAAAATTCGTCTACCTCCATAAATCTTTTCTCTTCTTATTTTCACGTTCAGTGGTCCATCTTTGTTACTTCTACTACATTTCATTACTTTCATTTTGTTCTTGTTTATGTTCATGCGGTAGTTCTTGCGTAGGACTTCATCCATGCCTTCATTGTTTCTTCTAAATCCTTTTTACTCACAGCTAGATTTACTATATCATCAGCAAATCGTAGCATCTTTATCTTTTCATCTTGTACTGTTACTCCAGATTTAAATTGTTCTTTAACATCATTAACTGCTAGTTCTGTGTAAAGATTAAAAAGCAACGGGGATAGGGAACATCCTTGTCAGACTCCCTTTTTTGTTACTGCTTCTTTCTTATGTTCTTCGATTATTACTGTTCCAGTTTGGTTGCTGCAAATGTCAGCAATTGTTCTTCTATCTCTATATTTGAACAGTGAACTTTTTAAAATGCTGAACATTGCATTTATATCTGAAATTATGTTCACTACTTTTTCGTTTTATGCCACCCAAAAATTCTTCCCCAAATTACTCAAAAATAATTATTATGTTAAAATCAAATTTTAAGGCGAGAAAAAAATTTCTCTTCTGTGGTCGGCAGACTGGTATAGCCGCGAGACTTAACGCACTGGTACCTAGTCAGACGATATGCCGTCCTGGCGTCGACAGTCGGGCCTAACAAAACAATTGTAATTTCACAACTTACAAAGAACAGATTTCACTTATATGGTCGGCAGACGTTGTAGCCGCGAAACTTAACGCTCCAGGTACCTAGCCAAAAGTGTAGCAATTCCAACGGCGACAGTCGGCACTAACTAAAATATTGTAATTTCACAAGTTACATAGAACATATTTCACTTGTGTGGTTTGCAGACTTGTGTAGCCGTGAGGCTGAACGCACCACAAATTTAATCAAATGTGTAGCATTGTGCTAGCGTCGACAATCAAGCCTAACTAAAGTATTCTAATTTCTCAACTTATATAGAACAAATTTCACTTGGACGGTCGGCAGACTGGTGTAGCCGCGAGACTTAACGCACCAGATACCTACTCAAAGGCGTAGCAGTACAAGCAACGACAGACGGCCCTAACTAAATTATTGTAATTTCAGAACTGGCATACGTCATATTTCATTTGTACGGTCGGTGGACTGGTGTAGCCACGAGTCTTAACGCACCAGGTACCTAGTAAATGTTTTGCAGTGCTAGCGTCGACAGTCGGGCCTAACCAAAGTATTGTAATTTTACAACTTATATAGAACAAATTTCACTTGTTTTGTCGGCAGACTGGTGTAGCCATGAGACTTAACGCACCAGGTACCTAGTCAGACGTGTAGCAATGCTAGCGTCGACAGTCGGGCGTAACTAATGTATATTAATTTCACAAGTTACATAGAACAAATTTCCCTTTTATGGTCAGACTGGTATAATTAGAGTAATGGGTTTTGGCTAACAAGGAGTAAATAGTTGAAGCTGTAGTTAGAGAGTTTGCATCTAATCCTCGCAAACTATGGTTATAAAATTAGTTTTAAAATAAATATTTTATTCTTCCTTTGGTTAGAGTGTATTAATGCATAGCACCCCCCGCCACAACCATGGACTACACTTCCGCCAGTGAAAGACGATAAATTCAGAAAGCTGAATTACCAACCCCCTTCCGTTTTGAGCTGGATACGCCCCTGAAAATAACGAAAGCCTTCGTTACAACTGAAAAATTTCGACCCTTCCCGTTCAATTTGCTCATGATATGTATTAGATATAACAGGAAATCGAGATTTCAACCCGGCGTTTAGGCTGAAAAATCCTGTCCATATGTTAGGCTAAGATAGTTATTCAGTTTTATTGAGATATTTAATCACAAATTCTGAAAAGATTTGAAACCTTGACAGCCAGCTTAACAATTATTCACAATTACAACTTTATTGCCTTAGAACTTATTTTTAAATTGGAAGTTAGGAATAAATTTCCTCAATAATCATATATTACAGTTAACATAATTTAAAAAAAAATTAAAATACGAACTGTTTGAAAATTATATTTACTGCATTAAGATTTGAAATTAAAACGTGTAAAAATTATATTAAATGTATTTATGGTTGTATCGATGTTTCACGTTATTATCGTACGAAAATAGAATCGATTATAAAAAACACTTTCAACAGCGTCCATTGTCATAATGGTGTGATTAGGTTATATTTGTGTCTGAAGTGTTTTCTAGAAATTAATCGTTTAAAATGGCTAACAGGACCGTAAAAGATGCAAAATCTGTTCGTGGAACAAATCCTCAGTATTTAGTTGAAAAAATTATTAGATCTCGTGTCTACGACAGTAAATATTGGAAAGAAGAATGCTTCGCGTTGTCAGCAGAGTTAGTTGTAGACAAAGCCATGGAGCTACGTTTCATTGGTGGAGTTTACGGAGGTAATATAAAACCTACACCATTTCTCTGCTTAACGTTAAAAATGTTACAAATTCAACCAGAAAAAGACATTATAGTTGAATTTATAAAAAATGAAGAATTCAAATACGTGCGTGCCTTGGGGGCATTTTATATGAGGTTGGTCGGCACTTCATTGGATTGTTATAAATATTTAGAACCTCTTTTTAACGATGGTCGTAAATTGAGACGTCAAAACCGTCAAGGACAATTTGAATTGGTACATATGGATGAGTTTATCGATGAACTTCTTCGTGAAGAACGAGTTTGTGATATTATTCTTCCAAGAATTCAAAAACGGCACATTTTAGAAGAAAGTAATGAGATACAAGCAAAAGTGTCCGCTTTAGATGATGATTTAGATGAAGGATTAGAATCTTCAGGTGATGAAGAAGATCTGTTGCCAGAAAAAACTGATCCATTTTTTGATGATCATAGATTGAAAAAGAAGGATGAAAGAAACAGAAACCGGAACAGAACGCCTGACAGGGAAAGAAAACACAGGGAAAGAGACAGACATCGAGAACGAAGTAGAAGTAAAGATAGGAGACATCGTTCTAAAACTCCTCCCATTAGGCACAGAGATGATGAAAAGCGAAGAGATGATGATAGAGAAAATGATAGAAGAAGATCACCAAATAGAAACAGATCACCAGAAAGAGATAGGAACAAGGATCGTGATAGAGAACATAGAGAGAGGTACCGGGAAAGAAATCGTGACAGAGATAGACATAGAGAACGAAGTCGTAGCAGGGAAAGAAGACATCGTTCTAAATCTCCTTTTGGACGTCGCAGAGACTTACATTCAAAGCGCAGATAAATGGAGTGCTTGTGTGTATATGAGTAAGTATTGTTAATTATTATTTTAAATGTTTGACCACTTACTATAAATTAGTTAACCATTTCACATAATTTATTTCTTAATTATTTTTTTTGTATATAAACATTTTCCTCAGATGAATATTAAGAGTAACGAACTGACAGAAGATAGAGTGCAGAAGAGTTATTTGCCAAATATTTATTGTAAATATTCTATGCATATACAATAATCAGAAAATCAATTAAAACTTATTTACTTTTGTTGTTTATCTTGATGTCATCATTAATTATTAAAATGAGCACATCCTTATTTTAATTATTAATATTCTAATGATGTCATATTTTAAGATTGTATCTGGTTAGTAAACCATTTTCATTTTTTGTTTTGGAGGTTTATTATTCTTAATATTCTTTTATATTTTTCCTGTTGTAATTCAAGATTTTTATTTATGAGTTTTATTTGTAATTTTTTATGTCGGTTGTAGTAAAATATGAATCAACTAAATTTTATATGCAATTTATTAAAGAAGTTAATCATCACATTAGCTCTTATCTGATGTGTAAAACCATCTTTTTACCCCGCCATCTGTTATTTATAAATGAAGTAGGTGTACTACCTATGATTACATGTTTTAGGTTAGAAATTTCTATGTGCTACTGATTTATACATACACGATCAGTGGTACTCAGATAATATACTGTTGTAGTATTAAGCAATGACATTTTGTAACAACATAATTATCTTTGCAACAGCAGGTTTACTATGGACACATAATAGATGTAAAGGTAGTTATTGGTTCAGCTAAGCAATAGCTATTTATGTTATTACTGTACCCAACAATTAATCAGTGTCATTCTAATTTTACTTGTACTGTTAAATGCTTTGTTTTTCAGAGGTTTTATTGTAAATATTTGAAGGAAAAATCAAACAATAAACAATACTGTTTTTTTTATTCCTGCATGTCACATATGTGGTAATTTTTCTCTTAAATATTGAAAATAAATTATGCAATGTGAACAGAGATTTGGTATGGAATCTCAACTTCCATGTTGTTAAAAACAGTCGATGTCTTTCCAAAAAACTATTTCAAAACATGCTTCAGATGTTAATTTGGTAATTATATATAATTAGAGACTCGCCTCCTATTATGATGAAATTTGGAATATACTATATTTAGGACATAAGTTATTTGTTACTATTGAAATTGTTCATTGGGAACATCTTTCACCCGAGTTACGTCCTTGAGTTACACAGTATTATAACCAAAAATTTTGCAATTCAGTACTGTACAAAGTGTAACATTGTACAAGTATTATTTACATTATTTTCAGACTAAGTAGTTTGTTATTGTGGACTCAGCCTAAGAATAGGCCAATTTAATATTTAAGGTTAATTAGACAACTTGAAAGTATTAGCTTATGTTTGATTAGATTATTTTGATATATGAAGTTAAGTAAATTAAATTGTTAGTTACCTAACCTAAACCTTAACCTAACTAAACTCAAATTAAGTTTCACTTAAATCAAGTTATTTACTCCGTAAATAATGTACATTGCCCTTAACTTAATCTAACTTGCACTTTAGCTTAACCTAACTTAATTTGGTCCAAGTAAATCAAATCTCATTCTTAACTTAATTAACAAACTTAACCAATTTATTTAATACTAAAATAATGTATATAATATTAAACTACAAAATTTTTGGTGAGGTTACTGTGTAACTAACAAGAAACAACTCTGGTGAAAGGCATTTCCAATGAATAGTTTCAATTGTAATGAATCCTAAATAACATATATTCCAAATTTTATTAAAATTGGAGATGAGTCCCTATCTGTATATAATTGCTCTTAATTTATTATTTGATGAGACAGGTTTACAGAATTTAGTTTCTTTACTTGTTTGATTCAGTATTGAACAATTATATGAATTTGGTTTTTACATAGTGGAAGCTATTTTTCCCAGTAATAATTCAGTTGTATCTAATTTTCATTGTTTTCAAAAACCTTTTAACTTAAACCTTGAAATTGTATCATTTATGTATTACAATATAGTAATGGTTTTCTATCTATAATTGTACTGTTTGCACTTACAAATGTAGAATAAAATTTATGTGAAGTAGAAACCACTTGGACTTCAAACAATTTCTGCTTCATCAGTTTCCGTTTTTATGAGGGGCCATTTCTTATAGATAGGAGTGAAAAAAATTAAATATCAATTAGTTTATTTACTTAGTTGAAAATGTAAATAAATAAAGATTTTTAAAAATTACAATAAGTTTTAAAATTGTCCAATCGCCTAGTTCAGCGAAAGATTTTGACTGCAGCAATCTGGAAAATATCTTAGTTTTTATCACCAATGTATCATATTTTCAATAATTTTCTCTTTTAGCTCTGTCATCGTATCACAAACATTGGCCTCATCACAAATGTTATATTCTGTGATAATATATAATTTTTTTTTGAGGCATTGACCCAGTTATTTTATGTTATAAATTCATTTTTCCTGATTTTCTTGTATTAACTTGAACTTGAATAATTGGTTCTGAAATAATCATACATTTATTCATGTGCTTACCACTGGATTCCAAGCAGTAAAGTTAACTTCATCATTGTCAGAAATTGTTTGCCCTGGTTTCCATTAAAGCATATCATTTAAAATTATTGCATTTCTCTTTTTTATTACATTAAGGTTATATGTTTATATTTTACTAGTGATATTTTAAAATTAACTATTTGTCAGGAAATTTGTGTTAATAGTAATACTCTTCTTTTATTTTTTTTACTTAATCTGGTAGTGATAGCATCAGATTAATTTATATATATTTTTTTTTTATTAGATTAATAAGTATTAAATAAAATAGTATATTCTAATAAAATTTACAGGAAAACTATGAAATAAAAGAGATAATTGTTTTGAAATTTAATTTCATTTGATTTATAAAACATTAAAATCAAATATATCGAATATTACAAATTGTGTGTCAAATTCATGTATCCAGGCATACATGCCTGGATACATGAATTATTCTGCATAAATAGATATTTATGCATCCAGCATATTTATCATATATGCATTTATGCATATTATCCAGATATTCTGCATAAATGTAAACTTTTGCAGAAATAATGGGTTTTGCTGCCTTTTTGATAAATGTATCACTTTTTTCGAGTGATTTTTCAGTATGACCCTATAAAAATGCTGTTCATTGCTAATTTACATAATTTTACATGTTCATGGCCCCTAAAAAACAATACATTAAACAGAATAACATTTGTGGTGAAGCCAGTGTTGACAATACACTGACAGTACTAAAAGGGAAGAGTAAACTGTTGTTGACAGTTGAAGATGTGGTAGAGTAGAACAAAGTTATCTTAGTGAAACTACCACACAACATGATCATGAAATGCTAGGGTGGGAGTAAGATTGGGTCTGTGTTGTTACATATGAATGCCTGTGCTTGCATGCACGTACGCGTTCCATCGGTGTACTCAATATATATCGGTGATGAATAGCAACTAGGCGCGCTGTTTGTTATTTTTCATGAAATTTTCTTTTTGCATATTTTATTTTTTTAATTTTTTAAAAATTTTCAATTTTTCAGAAAGGAAAAATAGTATTGATTGATTAGATTATAAATGATGATACTGTATTATTTTGCTTTTTAATAAATCATGTTTATTTTAGTTAGTCAAGTGGTGATGACATCCATACCATCATCAGTTACATTATCCATATCATCACTATCTGATATTTCAGACTCATCAGCACCACTATCATTATCATCAGTCACTATAATAAAATTTTCAGTTTGCATATCTGCATCTGTCTCTGAATATGCTGTTTCAAATTTTAAAGCATCATCACAAAATAATTTCCAATCTTCATCTGTTAATTCAGAAAAAAATGTTTCTGCCATTTGCTAAGTAAATAGCAGAACTTTATTCTTTACTTTTTCCCAAATCAACTCAATCCGGTTAAGTTCAAGGTGATATGGTGGCAATCTTAAAACGGTAATATTCCAATATTTTGTCAAAATAGAATTGTTCATAGTGCACGTTATTTAACTTCACCAGTTGGTAAAGTTGGACTTTTAATATCAGCGATGAGCATGGAATATTTCTATTTTGAAATCATTCTAATAGCATTTGCTTTCTACAATTTGAATTTGGAACCTGTTGTAATTTTTTATTATGGGAAGATGTGTTGTCAAAAACTAAAACTGAACGACATGGAAGGTTTGGAATCAGTTTTGTTTTCAACCATTTTTTATAGTTATCGGCATTTGTGATGTCTTGTTAATCACCTTGTTTCTGACCTGATTTGAATTTTAAAGAGCATTAGGGACTTCTCCAGTTTCACCTCCAGCGTGCACTATCTCTGTCCTTTCGATTTAGGTTTCTTGTAACCATGTACAGAGTAATCAATCCCACCAAAACGTTTTGTGTGAGTTGAATAAATGTAGGACTCATCAGAAAAAATAACTACTCGGCCATCATTTCTATACCTCTGGAAATTTTGCATATAATTTATGCATTTAAACTAATGTGTTTTTCCACAAACAACTTTTTGTTATCAGCAGTCTTTTTCCACCTAAAACCCATATTCTGTAAAATTTTTCTTAATGTTTCATGCGTAAATTTGAAATCCAATTCTTTATGTTCAGTTTTCAAAACCATTAACAAGTTATTTAACATCTGTAATTTTTTATGGCATATATGGAAGTTATTCACAATGTTCCTTAATGCACATCTTTGAAAATCATCAATACTAACTTTTGTCTTTATTCTTTTTTTGAGATTTTCTTGGTGTAGTGAAACTTTCATTTTCACCAAGTTTATTTTTTTCAGTTACAATTTTTTGCACCATGTGAACTGATATGCCAGATAAATTAACAGCACGAGCTTGTGATTGTGTACGTAACATATCTGGATTTTCTTCTGAAATTTTTCTATAGACATTCATTATAATATATTTAGTCTGGCTTCTTACAGCCACTTCCCATCCCAATTCCCAATCTATGATTAGATCTTGTTTGAGGCATTACACACCGTAATTCTGTACATTATAAGTCTAACTGAAAATACAGCAACTGAGGAAGTAGTATTGAAAATACTATATTTTACACTGTGAAAGGAGTATTGATAAATACTGTTTTAACAAAAGGCAATACTATTTTATTACAACCAAGCAAAGCACTAAACAGGATTGCACCAGATAGGAACGCTACTGATGGTCGCCTTCCCCCTCCACAAACACACAAGTTGTTCTGCACATTGTTGTGTTCATGCTAAGATAACTTTGATGCCCTCTAAATTATTATGAAACTGGGAAATTTTTTATTTTATATGTTCATGTGTCAGTAAAAATGCCAGTCTTTTCAAATATTTTCATTTAATAGCATACTGTCTTGTATTTTAAGGTTGTTACCAAGGTATATAATTTAAAATGTAGAAAATTATGATTGGGCCATCTTCTAATATCATATTCAATATTGTATGTGGCAGAGCATTCACTGATAATACTGTGCATTCAGTTGAGTTGTATGTAATTATTTCTGGTCTATTCTTTTTCCTCCATTGATGCATCAATGTTACCATAATGGACAAAGTGAGTATTAATTTTTGCCTTTTCTTGATACATATGACATAGTTGTATCTTAGGATATTGAATTTGCAAACTGAGCATATTTTTGCTTACCATTCATTTTTTTTTCTGTTCTTACATAAATTAAATTATCCTTTCTGATAAGGGTAATTTTAGCTTCTATTCTTGTAGCTGGTATATCAATTATAGGACTTAAAACAACACTTGGTACTTATGTATTAAAGCCACCGTATTAACGCCAGCTACAGCTTTATTTAAAAACAAAGTAGTCAATCGGATTTCAATGGAAAATGGGCCGATATAGAGTTTAACATAGATTCAAAACAGTCTCTTTATTAATTTTAATAAATGGTTATTTATGCTTATTTATTTTATAAATATAATTTAACCAAACTTAACCTACGCTCGCTTCGCTCGCTAACCTTGACTAATTAACAGGAGTGTTTTGATTATTTAAATAATAAATAAGCAATAATTACTGAATTTATTAAATAAATACTCAAAAAATTATGGTGTTAATTAGTCAAGGTTAGCGAGCGTAGGTTAAGTTTGGTTAAATTATATTTATAAAATAAATAAATATAAATAACCATTTATTAAAATTAATAAAGAGACTGTTCATTTTCCACCGAAATCCGATTGACTACTTTATTTTTGAATAAAGCTGTAGCTGCGGTGGCGTTAATACGTAAGTACCCAACACTTTTAGTATCACTTAAAAGTGATCCTGTTCTTACTGCCCTCTACAGAATCTGGATTTTCCACTGTAATTCATCTTTTGCTTTTGGAATACTAGGTATTTTTAGTTATCTCTTCATCCTGCATTTTCACCAGATAAATTTTATTTACTAGAATTTGCTTGTTAGGTTTCAGAATTTGTTAAATTTTCTTCAAGTTATTTTTCTACAAATTTTGCATCATTAAATGGCTCAATATGTGAAACCATATTTCATTAATTAGACCTAATAAATGAGATCGTTCTTCATTGTAATATTTAGTTTAGCAATAGATGATATTAAACTGATTGAAATAATTATTTTTATGATCAAAAGTTTTTTTAAAATAAACTGCACAATCACGTTTTAACACCAGTGGCCACTAAGTCTAACTAAACCGAACTACAAATAATGTATTCTTCAAAGACTACATGTAGCCTTATAAATTCTGATAGCAGAATGGTACTGAATTATTTAAAAAAGTAGATGAGGATGACCATTTCCAATTTCCCCCATTTAATTGCAATGAATATAACAGAAGGCTTAGGTCTCAAAGGTTTGGTACTACCACTGATTGGTTAAATTAAGATTTTTATGCATATTCCCCGAGATTACCTTCTTTCATATAAATCTATAAAAATAGTTCAGTATTTTTCATTTGGTGTGAATTGCTAATATTCATTGACTTAAATAAATCACAAATAATAAAATATTTAAACGCTAAAGAAATTTGTATTTATTTTAATTACGTCAAAATAACTCAAAACACTGTTATTAATACGTTTACAGTTATAATACAGACATTGGGAGAAACAAGACAGTCATGTAAAAAGGTGCCAAATGTTAAAACATTTGAATTGCCACCATTGTTGCAGCAATGTTCAGTAGAATATTTAAGATATTTAAAATTCAATATTTTTTTTTAATTTAGCCTAGCAAAATAATATATGAGCATATATAGCCTTCTAATGTGAATGGTAGTGTTAATGAATCTATTCTTGTAGGAAGTACAATCTTTTTTTATGGAGATTTTATTTTATTGATATTTAATTTATTTTTATAATGATTTTACATTTTTATATTTATTTATTTTCTCCAGCACTTGTAATTTTCAACCAACTACTTTATTTGGAATATAATTTTTGTAATTTCCTTCAGAATAAAGATGTAATTTGTTAATATTAATACTAGACTACATTATTTTTAATCAAAGTGTCCCATGTCCAGTATTTCTATTTTCAAATCGTCTTTAATCCAGACTTTTTTCCAAAATATCTCTTTTCCTGACTTATTTGATTAATTATTCAAAATTGGCTAATTTCTGTAGAAGATTTTTAGTCAGAATACTCTTAACTATCCTGGGAATTATTGGAAGGGAAAATTCTGTGAGTAAACTAAATTTTAAAGCCTTTATATGTTTTTTTGTCAGTTGCAACAATTTTGTCATCCGGATGAGAGTCATTTTGGAAATGAGCCACTTAATTATAGAATCCTGTACTATTAGGGGAAACATAACACATTGTTATTTAAATTATATCAGAAAAATAATTTCTCATTGACTAACAAGCATTTCCTGCATTCAGACAACTGTAATTCCATGATATGATTTATGTTTTATTTTTGTATTAAAAACGTTTCCACTTACATAGGTTTCCACAGTATTAAAGGGAGTGGCTGTAGGAAGGTTTTACTGCATGTAAAATTTTTTTTTTTTTTTTTTTTTTCATTTTAATTCCACACAAAAATTACAAATATTTAAGTATACTATATTAAAGTAAAAATATCATAATAGTAAAGTACAGATTTGATGTATAATGTTATAATAAGAAGTAGTACAAGTATTGAATTGTAAAGTACAAATGTTGTAATATACATAGTAAATAAATGTAAAAGAAGTGAAATTAAAATTTTATTCAACAAATGGAAAGGTGGTTAGGTATCATTAAAAATGTTAATCTTTGCATTGAGATACAATCACAAGAAATAAAGGAACAGATGTTTTGCCAGTGCTTAGGTTTAATGATTTGAATGAAATTACAAAGATTATATTACAACATATCAGGTTAATGCAATTTGTAACAATTATAACATCTCAGTTAAAATATTTTTCAGAGGAGCCTATTTTAAGTTACTCTAACAAAGGAAATTATTTTAAATTAATCAAAAGAAACTCAATATTTTCAAATGAGAAATATCAATCTAAGCGCTTTCAAAAATTTTAGAACTGTTGAACAATTTGTAAAATGAGTAGGCAATTTTATTAAAAATTTTGGGTGCACAACACGTGAAAAAAGCCTGAATGCTTCATTAGTAGCTTGAATTTGAGTGACAGTTTTGTAACCTTACTCTACTCAAATGTACATTAAATTACCCAGTAATGTCCACTTAGATGTAAAAATTAAAAGAGATTCCTTAAAACTGAAATGTTCAGATGTTTTGGGGTGTAATTTCCATTAAAATTTTTTTTTTCTTACATGTAAAGCATAATTTATTTTGTAACGTTTGTATTCCTTTTTGAATATTTTGTAAGTAAGCTTGCATAACTTTGAGAATTATTGTTTTTTGTGTTTTTGCTAATGTGGAAATTCTGTCTTGAGTGAGTACCTGTCAAAACACTGGTAAAAAAAAACCTTTTTTTTAATAACAATGAAATTATCTATTTCTAATTGGTTTTTACTCCTGAGAATAATAATGGGAATGCTCGTTTTATTTAGAATCTTATTTATTTATCATGAAATAACATTTTATTCAATTACTTAAGCATATGTTATGCTATATAAAAAGAAGTTAACAAAATAATGTTAACATACTAAATACAACATTTTCTTATTTTTTCCTTTTATGTGATGTCAAATGTTTTTTTTTACAAACCAACCCATAGTTGCCTGTTGCTGGATTCCAGCAGTCTTGGTTCAAATTTCCATGGTCTTAAAAGCCTGGTGGAATTCTCTCCTTTTTCATAATTAACTGCACCAAAATTCCCCAGAAAGAAGTCTATATGCAAATGTAAAAAATGTAATTTAATGACATTCAACATCCCTTGTCTTAGTAGGACTTAAAAACTGTACTATGTTTTTTTTTGGCTAAAAATTCTTTTACCACCTCACAAACAACTTCTGTACTCTTAATTCCTTTTGGCTGGAATTTTCTCCAAAAGTTGGATCACAAATCACTTTTCCAATATTAGGCTCAGCAAAATTCAGCTTTCCTTAATTGTGGAAAAAGTTGTCTTAAATGTTTGAAGCCTTCAACTTTTTTATCCATGGCCTTTAAAAAATCTTTCATCAGTCTTAACTTGAAGTGAAATGGAGGTAGAAGAATGGTGGATGTTAACGTGCACTAAGGAGAAGAACCTTCTCAGTTTAAAGTGAAGTATATAAGATATTTTGATCATTTATTCAAAAGAAACCAGTCTCTTTTAACAAAATGCTGCAGTGTTGCTCCCATAAACATAAAAAATTGCAATATTTTGTGAACAACCCATCAATATAGCTATGATTTTTGTCCTAGCAAATTTTCTAATTAAACTTTTAGTACATAATTGCATTTAAATGATAACCATAATATCATATATTTCTTTTATTTAAAACTGAGTAAACAGTCAATGTGGATGCCTTCTTGTTTCCATTGTGGAGTAAAACTCCTTTTTCTGCTACATTTCGATGAATCTGTAAAAAGATATCATTCTTTAGATTTACTGTCTGTTTATTCATTAATCCATCTACGTCAAAACATATTCAAAAAGAACTCTCCATTTTACAAAACAATGAGAAAGCAGTATTTATTTTTTTTGAAGGATATAATGCTTGTTATATCTGCACATTGATTCTGGATTCTGCTCTTGGAGTCTAAGATTAAAAAGTCCAGCCTGCTATTTCGATAGGCTCCAGTCATGCACCAAATCATTTAATTAGTTTAAACAGATAAGTTGAGGGTTCACTAGATATCTGAGGTAGGTGTGGGACCAACAACTAATTTTTTTAATCGACTAGTTAGTCTGCAACTAATTTCTGTAATCGACTAATAATAGTCTGACTCCTTGTTCAAGTCGAGTGGAACAGTAACCAATGTAAATAATACCATTAGTCAAAGATTTAATTCTTAAACTAATATTAGTTGTTAGGAACAGTAAACAATAATAAATAAGGCACACTGCAACTAAGCTGATGTCGGCTTTGCTCATCATTATGCAATTAAGTACAAATAAATCATTCCCTCCCATTATTAATATCCCATCACAGTTTCTTTTTATCTGCATAAATAAAAAGTTATGTCTTCTTATTTAGTGTAACATATCTTATACGGTATGGTGTATTTAATTATAATTTCTGCTCTTTATATTTGCTGGATGTTAATAGTCTGTTGTAATTATTTAAAAAACTGAATTCATTTTTATTTTATTATTTTGTAATTATCTTTCATTGTAGTTTGTTAGGTCTGATACATAAGTAAAATATTTATCTTTCATAATTATGATTGTTGGCCTGCCACATTATAATTGTTTGCAATTCCTGTCCGTCCTGTTGCAGTTTTTCATTTTAAGGTAAATAAACAATCCAGTATTTCAAATTTTTTTGAGAACAATTTTCCAACAACAGCAATATGTAAAGTAAGTAAAAAAAGAATTCAAAAGATTCAATAACAGTTCAAATTTAAGAGAACATTAAGCCAAAAACACATAGGAGTTTACAAAATTGGGATTGTCCACCATATATTTGAGCAGATTTTGAAATCACTGAATGTTTCTATGCCATGGGAGAGCCAAGCTCTTCAGGAAAATGTTCAAAGATTGCAAATAGCAGGAATAATCAGTCCATTGCATCCATGTCAATTTCTGTATCTCTTCCATTGTGTATATCATCCTCCATACCTTCAAAAAATTTAATTCAGTCATTTCTGCAATATAAATCTAAAGATTTGTCTGTAAAAAAAGTTAATAAAATTGATAATTTAATGGCAGAAATGATTTTCAAAGATTTACAGCCCCTGTCTGTTGTAGAAAATGAACGTTTTAAAAGATTGTTACATGAACTCAATGCACTACACTTTGTCAAACAGGAAAAAATTAATTAATTCTATTATGCCAAACGTTTATAAAAATGCAAAATCAATGGTTAAAAGCATGTTAGATAAAATTTCTTATTTTCCTATAACAGATGTTTGGACATCAAGAAATACAGTTTCTTTTCTGACTGTAACTAATTATTTTTTTTAACTAGAACGGTGTGTTAATCCTTCGATTTATGTACAAAATAATTGCATGAAAATCATACAGGCCAATATTTGGCTGAAAAATTAAAAGAGGTTTTCCATGAATGGAATATCAGTAATAAAATTGTAGCAGTTATTTTTGATGGGGTTGCTAATATGAAATGTGCCGTAAAAATGTAGGTTTTCCTAACATTCTGTGTGTACTCATATGTTTAATCTAATAGTAAATGATGCAGTTTTACAATATGATGGACTACCAGATTTAATTAAAAATTGTAGAAATATTAAATTGCATTTCAACCACACTGTAGTTACAGATAATAAATTAAGACTAGTAGAGTTACAAATGGGGAGAAAAGAACTAAAATTAAAAGCTGACATTGTTACAAGGTGGAATTCAACGCTGTTATGTTTGAAAGGTTAATACAACTGAAGGAACTCCTGTCAGCTGCAGCTGCAGCATTGCTAAAAAGTCCACAATCTGTAAGAAATGTTAACTGAATGTCTAAATTTTCTTAAACCATTTGAACTTATGACAATAGAGATATCTGCCAAAAATTATCCCACCTTAACAAAAATTATTCCCTTTGTTAGAGGAATTGTGCATACAGTTAATCAGAAAACTGTGACTTCTTCCATAGGTGAAAAACTAAAAAAAAAATTTAGTTTCTGGGATTAGCAATCGCTTGGGAATGTGGAAAAAATAAAAAAATATTGCATCCCTACTTCTAGATCGATGGTTCAAAAAAGCTGCTTTTGGGAATGACACAGCAACTTAAAAGATGGTAGATTCATTGACAAATGAATTGTCTTTGTTATTAAAACCAGATGAAGAACAGCAGCAGTCAACAGCTGAAGAACTGATGGAAAAAATCCCAATAAACAAAAGACATCAGATTTATCGAATATTTTAGACAGGTAAGGGGTTCAAGAAGTTTCAAAAAGTGTGGAATCTTCTAGCAAATCTTTAATTACTCTGAGGCAATATTTTGAGCAACTGTGTGAGGACAGGCACACGAGTTGTACATTTGATGAAATATAAAACAACGTTCCCACAGTTGATATTAGCTACAAAATATTTACATATTCCTGGGACCTCTGTACCATTTAAAAGAGTTTTCTCCAAAGCAGGCCAAATTCTTTCGGAGAGAAGAAGCAGGCTGAAACCAAAAAATACTGACACAATTTTTTTGAATAAAAATATATAGAAATAGACAACTGCAGAAACACCTGTTTTCATGATAATTTAACTAATAGCTAAATTTGTTATGTTATAAAATAATATTTTTAATATTATTTATTCTATTTCTTTATTAATAGTATGGATACTATTCTTTCATATTACTGTTTGTTTGGTTTGAGTACGGAGCTGTACTTTCTCAGTTAAATGTAAAAGATGAGCTATGAGTTAGAAAATCTAAATACAGTATAATTACTGACTTTAATTTAGTAGTGTCTCATTAGCAGACTATTATTTAATAAAAGAATATTTTACAGTCATTAATGGAAAAAGTCAGCAACAGAAAAATGTTAAACTAAACAAATAAATTAACAAGTGAGTAACAAATATATATTAATTTAACTGTAAATATATAAAATTTGAGAATTTGTTTTATAAAAGTACAGTTTTATTTAAATCATATGCCTGTTTAGAATATTTTTGAAATACAAACATACCGCAGAATTTAAGTAGCGGTATAGGTATGCAACTCAAATTGCGAAATTATTTATAATGATGATACGATCTTATTGTGGCATGGCTTGTTGAAAGGCACTTCTTTTAATAAGTGTGTTTACTTATGCAGTATTGTTCATAGCTGGTGTACTTCAAGTTGAATGTGTGGTGCAGAGGTGGGGAGATGGAGACAACATGGTTGGCTAACGCTCTATACATTTGGTATGGAAACAAACTGAAAGAAATGTTTCCACTTTCTACAGCGGTTAATGTTTTCGATTTTGACTAATGACTAATTTGTAATTCAATGCAAAAGCAATTTCTGCACTTTCATAGGCATGCAATAGGTTGCAGTATATTTTGTGTTTAATTAAGTTTTCTGTATTCATAGATTTATCATATTATTTTTAAATTATTAAAATATGCTAAGTACAAATCACAATTTGAATTATCTGATATCTATTAAAACATTTTAAAAATTACTGTTTTTTATATTGAGCTAAGGATACATTATTTAAAATGTATCCATTATTTAATTATTATTGTTATTAATGTTATTTTTCTCCTTGCATTTTTATTTTTAAAAGCTATTGTTTTGTGCTGTTTCAGCTGAGCCCAGACCATTTGTTTGGAATTTAATTCATATTGATATCATCATGGAAGTCTTCAAAACAGGAGGTCAAAAATACTTCAGTTCCTGTTTGCTTTGTGTTTTCATCTACAGTGTGCTTCCTAGTATTTCAGTTTTATTTTTATAGAAGGTATAAAAACTCAACTTAAATAGGTCATCTTCAAATTATACATTGTGTGTTTTGAAAGCCATTCAGTTATATCATTTTTTTTGTATATTATTATAGAGATTTGTTTTAAGTTAGCTTGCCTTTAAAAAAAAACTTTATTTAATCTTTTTTCCTTGCATTAATTTAAAAAAATGCTCTGATTTTTGTATGTTCTAATGACCTCCTTTTGAAATGTCTTCACCTGAAAGTCTAATTGGGTGAGTATTTAACCTCTGAAGGTGCCATAATATTGATTTAAAAAAAAATAAATAATAAGATCAGAAAATGCATTAAGGAATAACACGACTCACAATGTTCTTTTCCAGTATTCAAGAACAGCTTTTAAAAAAAAAAAACATGTGATAAATTATGTTATCACATATTCCAGCACACACATTGGTTTTATTTCCATCAATTCCATGTGCTCGTTTCTAAATCCTGATTGTTGTTCCTCATTCTTAGTGCATTCACTATTCTTTAATAATTTTACTAATATTTCTAGCAGGTTGATATTGGCTCTGTCCACCAGCATTAGTGAATTTTTTACATTATGGCTTTCAGTTTGGCACATTACTTTAAGTAAATTCATATAGCCCCCACTGTATTATTTATATAAATCTGATGAAAGAAAGGAATTTCTTTGTTACTGCTACAAACATTATTTACTGTTGGTGAAATTAATTTCAGTACATTTTAAAACCAGAACTGTAAATTTACTTTCTTAATCTATGTATATATTTACATATTATCATTATAATTATTTATTTATATATATTTGTGTATTTAGGTAGTAAATTAATAAATTTATATGTTTTTTGTAAAAATGAAAAATCTCTGGATTTTATTATTTTATTTTTCCACCCCCTAAATGAAGGTGTCAAGATGAGGAAATAATCTAAAGGCAATGCTTGTCATATTACACTGACAGTTTGAAAAAGCAGCCTTGCAATCTTTAACATTACCCACTAATTTATCCCATTACTGTTGATGGGTTCTTTCTTTTTAATCCACCAGGCTCTTGTGTAAAAATGTCTTTTAAATTTTGAAGTATTTTAAAAATTGGTGTAACTGAAGGCTGCCAGATTCTTCACTGGCAGGTGGCAGTGAAGAATCTGTGTATTTAAAATTTGTTTAACTGAAAGTAATCAGCTATAACATGTTTAAATTAGGATTAGGAACAATTTGAAAACACAAAATTAAAAAAAATTATTTCACCTAAATTTTTATAAGAAAAATGTAATTATGTTTTTGTTTGAACCTCCGTAGTTTTGTGATAATCAAGTTCAGTCTGTAAATTTTTGTTTAAGAGTTGGGTTGTTTTCTATATTACTTTTGACTGAAAGTTTTTCACAGGTAATCAATATGTGTAAACAAACCTGTAGTTGTAATTATGTCCTAAGTAATCTAAATAAAAACTATATCTAATGTGTCATTTTAGTTGTTTCATATCACTACTATTTTTTATCTGAAGATCATTGTCAGGTCTGTCATTTTTCAAAAAAAAATTTCATGTTTTTAACACTATAATTGACTTGAGATATACAAGGCAAAACGTAACGAGAATTTTTGTTTTTTTGGAAAGAATTTTATTTATTCATCTACAATAATGTTATCCCCTTCAAATAGTCTCCAGTAGATATTATACACTTATGCCAGTGCTTTTTCCAATCCCCAAAACACTCGATCTTTGGAATAGTGTTTAGCTCATTCAGCTATTTGCTTTTAATCTCATCTATGCTTGTAAAAGGTGGCCCTTTAAGGTTCTCTTTATTTTTGGGAATAGAAAAAAGTCACACAGGGCCATGTTTGGCAAACATGGCGGCTGGGGTATCATTACAGTGTTGTTATTGGCTAAAAATTGACAAACAAGCAATGAAGTGTGAGCAGACACATTATCGTGGTACAAAAGCCATGAATTATTTCGCCACAAATCCGGGCGTTTTTTTGGATTGCTTCATGCAAACAGCATTGAACTTGTAGATAATACTCCTTATTGATTGTTCGACCTTGTGGCAAGAAATCATGATGCACTATGCTATTAAAATCAAAGATCACGGTGAGCATAACCTTCACATTTGACCATACTTGTCACCCTTTTTTCAGTCTTGGTGATCCAAAATGCCTCCTGGGATGATTGAGCCTTAATTTCGACATCATATCCATAAACCCATGTTTCATTACCTGTTATGACATGTTTCAGTAGTTCTGCATTGTTTTTGACTTCACTTAGCAACTCCTGAGCAACTTCCATTCTGCACTGTTTTTGTTCGAAATTCAACAGTTTTGGAACAAATCTTGCTGTCACATGTTTCATACCCAAAAAATTTGAAAACATTTCATGGCATGAGCCAATTGATATCCCAGCATCATCAGTAACTTCTCTGATTGTGATTTGGCGATCATTCATAATCATTTCTTTCACTTTTTCCACATTTTCATCAGTTGTTAATGTGCTAGGCCATCCAGGGCGCTTATCATCGTCAATGTCTTCACGACCTTCTTGGAAATACTTATACCACTTGTAAAACATTGCTACACTTTATTCCATTCTTATAGCAAAATTTAATACAAATTCTCTGATCCGTTATTATATAAATAAAAAATCGCTGATCTTAGCAAAACATGTGTTATCCTTTTGACAGCTGACAACAGACTAAACATCCAATATGGTTAAAAATGTACAGATACTTTTCAGACATGTTTACCAATAATGCATGTGTGTGTGTGTGTGTGTAATTTTATTATCACACTTAGAAACTAAGTATATGATCATCAATCAAAATGAACATTTCATCAGATTTAACATTTCCTAATTTTTTTTTGCGGTACTTTGGTATCAGCCTTCAAATTAACCAGAAAAAGTATATGTTTGATGCCAACTACGTGGTATCCTTCCAAAACTTTCTTGACATATTACCTTCATTATGCCACAAATGTGCACCTAAAATATACAAGCAAGATTTTAGCTTGCATGTTCCAATCTAGTATTCAGGCTAGTATCTAGCTACCATTCGTTCTTTTTTTACATATTGCCTTCTTTGAAAATTCCATGGTGCAGTACAGAAAACACGTAAGTGATATAGGAAAGAACAATACAACAACATGTTGCATAAAACAAAAAAGAAAAAATGGATAAAGGCGTTAAGAATACAAAAATACTTTTATAAGACATTATAAAAGACAATATAATAGGAAAATAATAAGTACCTCATAACAGTGATTCCTTGATGGATGCTATTTTATTATCATATCTTCTTTTAATAGCTGTAACCTTTATCATTGATTGCAAGTAAGTATCTCGGGAAATTTCTCTCCAATCTTGACTACAGTTATTATTGCCTTGACTGAATTTTTAATTGATTTGACACCTTTTGCATCTGAAACAAACAATCATTTTTACTTAGAACAGGAATAAGTGTAGAATTTTATGTTATAAAATGTGCTGAGCAAACTATAAAATTAGATAGTTACTCAAGTTAGAATAATAAAATAGGCAATAAAAAAATGGTACTTAACGTATTAAAATAGATCAGTTCCACGTAAACAAAAGAAGCCCCTAGTTTCAAAAACTTGTTAAATATTGTTATAGTATTACAAAACTAGGTATAGGCTTACTGAAGTTATTTTAATTCAATCTATTGTAATCTTCTTAGCACCTCTTAATAATATGTTGTATTTACAAATTATAGACATATGATTTTAGCAATTTAATATTGCCTGCCTACATGGGCAATATTGATTATAAACTTACATGGGCAGGTACATTTATTTCATTATCTGTTGACAGTGACTGCCACTGTATAACAACTATTAAGTTGAAAATATAACCTATATTTCTTAAAACAGCTTAAAAAAAATCACTATTCTGAACATTGCCTTGTATGACAGCCTAAACTCTAGAATTCATGGTTTAATTCAGTAATGTAAATATATTTTTATTACAAATAACATTTACTTTCTAGCATTGACTACTTTGCAAACACAAAACAGATAACAATTAGATTTAATTAAAAAATAATAGCAAATATTTAAAGCCAAAACAGACAAAAGGACTTACTTATCTCTCCAATTATTAAAGCCAAAATTATGAAAAATAAATTTGGATTTATGATTTATTTTGATCAAGATACTTTACTTATTAACTTGTGTAAATTTTTCATATACTGCTAACAACTTGACAGGCAACACAAAACCTTTTCAAACAGCTGTAAAATACTGTCATTTATCATCACTTCACACGGGTACCAGTACACCTAGATAAACTGTTGTGGATTTCTGGTTCTCACATCTTTTCTCTTATCCCCAATTATTGAGTGGTTGTAGAGATGATCCTGCTAGAGTTTTCATACTGAGGATGCCAGGATATTGATGATAGAACTACTGAACCAAGTTGGAAACTGTTTCCCATCCACTAACCTCAAAATAGTTTAATGGCTGAAGTGACAATTAGATTGTAAGTTATGAATGAAATACTTGAACATACTTGAAGCTATAGCATGTGAGTGATTCCTAAATGAGTTTAAGCTCCTTTGATAGAATAAAAAAACAAAAATAGTAAAACACTTCTAGCTTTTTTTTTTAATAATGTTTGTGCACTAATCGCAAGATGAGTTGACTACTGCTGTGTCTGTAAAACATGCATGCCTTAAATGCATGAATAAGCTATGTTTCTCATCCTACGATAAAAAATTTAGACACTAAAAACTTCCTTTTCTCTTCAATATACCAGAGTAATGCCTCAATGATTGTTCTATACTTTTATGATTACTCCTATCGTTTTACTCATTTTCATCGCTTCTCTCATAACATCTTCAGCACAAAATTTTTCTAAATCTATTCATTACTGATATTTTTTATCATCTTTAATTATGAATATTTTAAGCTATTGAACAACATTTTAGTGAAATGAACAGACTTGATAAGAAGAACCAGTTTTCATAATATTAAACTTACAGGTGTTGCATGTTCCATATTCGTTGCCTTGACCATTCATCTGAATGATAATAAATCAGGACACACAGTGATGTTTGTAACATATTTTCTTGAATACTGCACTGGGATACATAATTCTTTCATAACAAACAAATTTTTAAAGTATAATTTAAGAAATAAGATAGTTTAATTTTTTTAGTTTAGTGTACAGTAAAAATAACAACTTGCTCTAAATAACTGGAAATGTACTCCATAAAATCAATTGTAGAATATGAATCAGTCTCATCCTCAGTGGTATTACAGATGTGATGCTAGTTGCAAAAAAAACACTATAATTGGGAGTGGTTGCAAAATTAAAAGCATTTTAACCTCAGTTAAGAAAGTGTAAGTTAAGTTAGTTGGGTCTCTGGGGAGACGACTGCCGATCATCGCCGGGGACATGATCGACGGTATAGTCGACTCGCTCTTCCCCAGTTTACCGGAGGTGGAGTGGAGAGTGGCGCCGATGGACGACGTAAGAAGGATCTCCCTTCCAGAACTCCAGGGAGCCGCTGCGAGGGTAAACATCAAGAAGAGCCCGGGCCCAGACGGGGTGCCGGGGGCAGTGGCTCGGATGGTTGTGGAGGCGTTCCCGTGGTTGGTGCTGGACTGTTTGAACAGTGCCTTCGTGCGGGGCGTTTTCCCGGCGTGCTGGAGGGTCGCGCGTCTGGTTCTGTTGCCAAAGCCGGGCCGAGCCCTGGGCGATCCTGGAGCATTCAGACCGGTGTGCCTGCTTAGCACACTGGGTAAGATTTACGAAAGGATCGTCGAGGGTAGGTTGACGGCGGAAGTAGAGGCGGGGGGGGGTCTATCCCCTCGCCAATACGGATTTCGGAAAGGAAGATCTACGGTCCACGCAGTACGGGAGGTGATGCGCTTCGTGGATGATGCCGCCGGCGGGACCTGGAGAACCAGGAGAATTCCGGCCCTGGTACTACTCGATGTGCGCAATGCGTTCAATAGCCTGCCCTGGGAGATCATAGGGCAGGCTTTAGCGGAGCGAGGGATCTCCGGTCAGCTCCAGCACATAATAAAGGAGTACCTGAGCGACCGGAGAGTTCACGCTGATACTGATGCCGGACAGCGGGTGTTCCACATGCAGGCGGGAGTCCCACAAGGATCAGTTCTGGGGCCGCTGCTGTGGAACATAACGTACGACGGAGTGCTGCGGCAACAGTATCCCGAGGGGGTGGAGGTCATAGGATTCGCGGATGACCTGGCCCTGCTGATTCAAGGAGCGACGGAGCGGGAGGTCGAGCAGAAAGGAAATGAGGCGCTGAGAGGCGTTCATAACTGGATGACCGAGCACGGGCTGTCGATAGCCCCAGAGAAATCAGAGGCGGTCGTGTTCTCAGGACGGCGGCCTCTGAGGGAGATACATCTGGCTATCGACGGCGAGGAGATACGACGGGTGCGGACAGCGAAGTACCTTGGGGTCTGGGTGGACAAGAACCGTTCATTCGGGCCCCACGTCGAGGAGGCAGCGCTGAAGGGTGAACGCCTCTTAGCGGCGATCTCTCGCCTCATGGCTAACACAGCAGGGCCAACAGAGAAGAGGAGGAAGGTCATCGCGACGACGGTGACCTCCGTATTGCTCTACGCGGCCCCTGCATGGAGCAGGGCAGTCGGCGTGGAGAAATATCGTCGGAAGCTGGAGTCGATCCATAGGAGGCTGCTCCTGCGCACATCTTGTGCGTATCGAACAGTCTCCTACGACGCGATCTGTGTCGTCGCGGGGTCCCCACCGATTGACTTATTGGTGGAGGAGAGATGTCTGCGATTCGGTGGGGTCTCCAAAGAAGAGGCGAGGGCGCAGATCCTGGATCGATGGCAGGAGAGATGGTCGGCGAGCCAGGTGGGCCAATGGACCAGACGCCTGATACCGGACGTGAGAGCATGGGTGGGGCGGCGACATGGTGAAGTGAACTACTTCCTCACCCAGCTGCTCACGGGCCACGGCGATTTCGGCAGTTACCTGCACAGGTTCAAACGCAGAAGATCGGCGATGTGCAGGTACTGTGACGAAGTGGACACGGTCGAACACACTTGGTTCGACTGTGTCCGGTGGGACGTCGAGAGGAGGCGTGTGACGGCGTTCTCACCCGACGATGTCATCGGGCGGATGGTCAGGTCCAGGGAACATTGGCAGGAGATGGTAGGCCTGGCTCACGCCATCTTGGACTCGAAGGCCAACGAGGAACCCCCTCGGCTGCGAGCGCGTCTCTGATATTGGTCGGCGTCAATTTCTAATTAGTTTATTTGTTTGATTGTTATTTTTTCTGCTTGTTTCTTTGGTGTGATTGGGGTATATGGGTTTTACTCCCCACGCGCGCCCTTGTGGACCACAGGGCGGCGTGAGGAGTATGCTACGGATGTATGTTATATTGGGGTATGGTGTGTTAATATTGTGTTTTGTTGTGAAATTTTGTATATATTGTGAACAGGACAGTGCTTGGGGAGCACGTGGGCCATGTGTGGCGACATATTGTGTATAATTTTTTAATTTTGTAAATTTGTATATTTTGTTTTTGCTGGTTTGTTGGTAAACTGTACGTAATATAGTGCTAGGGGAGCACTAGGTATAATAAATTAAAAAAAAAAAAAAAAAAAAAAAAAAAAAAAAAAAAGTAGCCTCAAAAAATTCTGGAGGCTGGGGATGAATCGTGGCGACGATTAGGGACCAGGGAGGTAGCCTTATTGCCTAGGGTGTTCTGGCCCCATATAATGGAGTCGGAGCTCCCCGATGATGGCACTAAGGACCCTCAGGTATGAGAGGAACGCGTGGGGGTAGCGGTACGCGGAAGGCGTGCCGGCTACAGGTAGGATAGGGACGGGGAGGGTAGCCCCATTGAGGAGGGGGGAGTTAGCTGCCCAAATGAGGTGGTTGGCTCACCCCGAAGAGGCTTTGGGGACCCCGACGGGAGATCCTCCGGCAGGAGGCAGATAGGGGGGGCAGAGACTGCTGCCACGACACTGCAAGGCGACCATGCTATGTCCTAACGGGCGGAGGCTGGTTGCCTTGGGGTGTTTAATAAGATTAAAAAAAAAAAAAAAAAAAAAAGTTAGTTGGGTCTGATTATCATTAAACACAAACTGTTGCGATATTGGATACTCAACTTTTTTGATTATATAACCAGTATTTTAGTATTCTGTTTTAATCGATAGGCAGTATATCACTTCTTTTTCCATTCTGTAATACAGTTTGATAAATTGGAGAGTCCTACAGTAGAACATGTCACCAGAAGTATAATTAAGCGATCTATTTTTTAAACATTTTTTTAAAATAATGTGTAGTCAATTCTAAATATTATACTTAATTAGAACAATCTGGACACATGGTTTAAAGTTTGTATACCTCTGAACAGTACCAGGTATCATTACTACAAAAAACAGTAAGTAACATCATCATCTTTGTTTATCGTAACAAAATTTAACTTATACATATATTAATAAACATAGTCACAAATATCATTACAAATTATCAGTACTGGCCTCTTTAGTCAGATTAGGGAAAATCTTATTTATTGCAGCCTTTATTAATAAACTTGAAAATCATGTTATAAATGTTTGATAATATTTTCCAAGATTTACATTATGGAAAATACCAAACGTAAACTAGTTAATTGGACTTTGATTGCATATTACGACTAATAATCATTTAATATGTTAAAAATGAATAATTCATTCTTAAAAATTTTATGTTATAACGTTTAGTTGTGACAAGAAGACACAAAATTATAAGATCATAGTGTCAGTGCAAAGTGAGTTTCCTGATTTACTTCATTCAGCAAATACACACTTATATCTTTGGTAACACTGTACTGTACCATTTCTATAGGAATATTTACAAAGTACTTGCTTCTAATAGGTTGACAGGAGTGTTTACTGACTGACAGTAACAATTGAGTTGCCAACGTCAAAATCATTTTAAAATATTCCCAAGTTCAGCTATATGTATGTATTAAGGTCAAGTAACCATAGTATTAATATACAAGTTGATATGAAACTGTCGCTCTCAAAAACAGTATAGTCATTTGAAAAAATAACATCCATACCCTGCCTGCTAATTATGCTTAGTAAAAAAAATGTATCGTAAAATAATTTCCAGTTTCCTTCTTCATTAAACCATTATGTATCAGTAAGTAAACTGATAAGCTCTGATGTGCAGATTACATTAAGCCCTACAAGTGACACCTGTGCTTGGTTACAGACTCTATTGTAATGAAAACCACTGAAATATCTATGTTTCTATTACCAGTATTATATGAAAATTTTACTCTTAAAAAAATCTTTAATTATTGACACTTATTCTTTAGTCATAAGAACAACTTTGACAGACAGTAAAAAGCAACAAATTAATATACCTCTTTTTGTGTAGAACAATGCATTATCTCCACTCTGTGGGAGGAAATATACCTAGGCATTATAAGTAAAATAGTTACCTAAGTCTGTTATTTGTCATTAAAGATGATCAAGACCATAAAAAATTTTGATCAAATCATTTCGAGTCGTTGATGGATGATATTTGAGTAGATCAGGTCCTTTTTTTGGCTTAGCAGCAAGCTTTTGGAATATTCACATTTTATATTATACAATGGATAACACCACTCCTTCTATTTTTGTACTAGTTGCCTTGTACAGAAATTGTGAAAGACCTTTGATCAGAGCATCATTACTATTTTTGATGCAGAATTTCATAAATTTAAGTTGGCTTAAGTAAAATAGTTGGAAATGTGATTTTTTTGCAATGAAAAATTAGTACATTCATATCATATATTATTTATTAGCCACCTGATCTTTAATTAAGATTGTGAACAAAAAAAAATTTTGTAACATCAATAAAATCTAAAAATTAAAATAGATCAAAAAACGACTAGTGTTTTTGTTCTTAGTAGTATCCATCATGTCATAAAAAATTGAAAAATAATTAGAATTTCATAATTTATTGTATGTTATGAAATAACATGTTATTTAACTGTATCAGCATATGTTAGGACATATAAAAAGAAAATAATGTTAATATACCCTCAGTATGATATTTTCTTATTCTTCCCTTTTATGTGGAACAAATCCTCTATTTTACCATTCCAGCAGTAGCCACCCATCAATCCTTGGACAGAGCAGCCTGATATCTGGTCTTCATGGTCCACTGTCCTTGTATTATCTCTCTTTCCTTATTCATCACTTACTCTGCCAAGATATTCTGAAACAAAGCAATATGTGAAAGTAGAATAAGTATCCTCAGTGACATTCAATATTCCATGCTTTTATAGGGCTTGAGGAGCTCTTGTACTAAGATTTTTTAGATTTCTCTTTTGTTCCCTAAAATTTCTTTACCATCTACATGGTGCTAATTCCTTTCCCTGAGTTTTCCTTCAAAAGCACAGTCATGAATTAGTCAAGCTCAGTCATGAGTCGATCTATTGTACTTATTACTAATATGAGCGGTATAAACATAAGTGTGGTGTGCCACAAAACTTTAAATACCAGCCAGGGAGTAATTTTTTGTTGAGATCTTTTGAAAATAGACGTCACTGCAATAGCTGATGAGCTTTGAACCCCAGTTGTAGATGTGAAATGTATTATAAAACGGCAGAGCAGAACTGAAGAACCAACACCTCTTATACTAACCTTCCAGTACCACCAGAACAAATAAAAGTTGGTTACTTGTCAGGTTGAATATGACCTTTCATTCCAACCCATGGCAATGTTTCAAATGTCAGACACATGGCCACACTACAACCTCTTGCTCGAAAACTGATATATGTGCTAATGAAGGCCACAGTGACACTAACTGCCAAGAAGATGAAAAATGTGAGAACTGCAGTAGATCACATACAGCACACTCCCGAGATCACCCAACTTATAAAAAAAGAGATGGTAATCCTCAGAATCTTTTCAGAGCAGAAACTATCTTTTCCAGCCGCACGAAGAGGATATAAAAGAACACTGAACTCTCATAACCTGGTTAAACCCGATGTATTTTTCACGACACCAAACAAAGCTCCTTTAAATGCTGGTAACCAATATTGCGGATCCTGCAATGAACTAAAGAAACTTAAATCAGATGTTATCTGATCAAGTTTCTTCACTTATTGCCACTATTTCAGAGCTTACTGAGATGAACAAAATGTTGGTTGTTGCAGCCATCCCAACCCCCATAGGGGAAGACCCACCTTGTGACATTTCCAGTCGCCACCCCCCCCCCCATTCTAGTCTTAATGGACTTTAATAGGAGTTGACTTTTGTTCTCTAATTTTTTACATCTCACAGTAACAAGCCAAGCCTTTTTGGGATGCCACCCATGTAAATGCCTTTGTAGATATTTGCATCAGTGAGTTAATGGACTCGGCCTTCACCTTCACTCTAGGCTTCTTTCAGGCAGTCTTGACTATCCTACTTCATTGTCATCTGAACTAGCTAACTGAGTTCGCGGAAGCACAAACCCCGCACCGAGTTCTACACTTTATAGAGCTAATTTGTGCATAAATCTCTCATAATATTTGAAGTAATTCAATAAATAACATACCACCAAAAATGTTCGCAGCAACAAAATTTATTCCTAGTTCCCTTAGTGAAATCAATTTTCAGTTCATATCCCTGGTTTCATTTATGGACTCTGCTCTGGTCTACCAGAAAGAGGTGGACAGACCTCCTACTCCCACTCAGCTCCATCGCAGGGTCCCGCGTGACATTTACTTTTACTTACTACCATTGTACATAGGGATATTTGATTCAAAAACCTGGCCAAAAGGCGATTTCACAGAATTGCCTGTTCCATAAAATAACCTTTTACCTGATGTACTTGAATAGATTGTAAACAAAGAGTCGGCCCTTTCTCGTTCTCCCCCCCACCATCATTATGTAGCGCTCTCAGTCGGAATTCAATTGTAACTCATTGTAAACGGTCTGTTCTCTATGGTTGTTACAACAGCAAATATATCAAAGTGATTTTTGAAGTGTTAACCAGTTATTTACTATGGATGTGTCAGAGGCAGGTATGTACAACACATTTTACTAATTTTTGTAGTAATACTTCATAATGTATTATGAAAGATAAAATTTAAAAAAAATTAGTTTTGTCTGACCTTTACTTTAAGGGTTTTATTATACTTCTGGATGTGTCCCATTCGTGATTTATATCTCATAATTTATAAACAGCAGATATCCTCTAATCATCCTACTTAAAAATGTTTCCAACTTCCAAAGTAATCGCTCTAACTAGTACATATTCAGCAAAATTTAAAAAAAATAATTTTATAGCACATAACCTTTTTCTTTGTAGATCTCTCAGAGTCAAAATTTAAATGTTTCTACGACAAAATGGGAAAGCACCTAGGTGAAAATATAAACAAAAATTTGGAGCATTCTGAATCTTCTTTGTTGGATTACACAAAGAACCAACTAAAAGTAATGAAGCACAAATTATCATACACAAAATCAGAAATAAAACATAGATGGATCGCTTCACATTACAGAGAAGATATTTTTCTTAAAAGAAATGTTACTTGGCTTCAAGGGACATTTGTAATACCACAAACAAGAACTTGACCGGGGCATCCATCGAAGTCTTTTAGTAAAGTCAGTGAACAAAGCAAAAGAAGAAAAACAGAAGCTCTTCAAAATGAAGTGAGCTCTGCAGAGTTAATTGTGGCCACTTATATAAAGTTATGCTATGAGGGTAAGATGGAATTTTCAAATATGATAAAAGATTTAACACAATCTCATTGTGTTAAATCTCATTACAGATTACTTCTGAAAAGAACGCAAGTAGGACTAGGAGTATTCCCTTACTCATAACGGGGGGCTTACGACCAGAAGTCGTTGCCACCTCTTCGTCGCGGTGAGGCGGATACACGTTTGCAGAAATCTGTTCCTTATACACCGCAAATGAGTAGCAGATAATGAGTCTATATATGATGCTAAACAGCAACCACAGTATGCAATCAGCCTGTGTTGAAACTATCGGTAGGTACTTAAGCTACCGAAAGCCAAAAACACTAATATCAAACCAAAAGACCACAAAATTCTCTGGAAATGCATCCAAGGGACCAGAGAATGGTAGTTGCAGTCATCCCAACCCCATAGGGGAAGACGCTATGCCTTGTGACGCTTATGGATCCTAGCCCTGATGTGCTTTTACGGGAGGTAGTTGCAGCCAGTGAAACCAATAATTTGATCCCTCCGAAAGTTCCTGTCCCTAAAGCTTTACCTTTGCAGACAAGAGTAAATACAGCAACGGTAAGCCATCTAATAAGCTCCCATTTAAGGAAGCCTATACAACCACCCTCTCTGGGATGTCATTTGTGACTTCCCATTCTTCAAAATCTTCTCCTCCATCACCTCGTATACTGGAGAATATGGTTGAGGAACTGCCCAACCCCAGGGCATCAGAGTTTTTTTTTTTAAATCAAGAATACAAAAAATAAAAATTGGATTACCTGCAACTAATTATATATATATATATATATATATATATATATATATATATATCTGCAATTCTGTATCTATAACTATCTTTTTTTATTAGCATTATTCAGTGGAATATTAGAGGTCTTTAGTCCTGCATTGAAGTTGTTAGAGTATTGATGCGCGCACGTGAACCATTAATAATGTGCTTCCAAGAAATGCACCTTCTGCAACAAGATGCACTAACACTCACAGGCTATTTCTGTGAGAGATTTGATTGTCTCGTAGACAGCAGCGAAAGTGGTGATATTTTCATCTGGAATGAGGTGTCTGTGACAAGGATACCACTAGCTACCTACATTCTTGCTGTCGCTGTAAAAATCTCTGCCCCTTTCAAATTGCACATCTGCAATTTTTATCTCTTATCGAACTCTGAGTTCAATGCTCTACACATATCAAATCTCCTCACACAGATTCCATCATTAATAGTAGGAGATTTTAATGCCCATCTTATTTTGAGCTCATCTTTGTGCTCGTCTCAAGGAAATATGATAAACAGAGTATGACAAGACTTAGACCTTTGTCTACTTAATGATAGATCATGCACATTCATATCATTATCGTCTGGTATATTGTCCAACATCAACCTCCCGTTATGCTCACCAGTTTTACTTCTTTGTCTTAATTTGTCTCTTGGTGATGACTTTAATGTCAGTGACCGCAGACCAATTATTATATTTTTTGGTGTTGACTGTGGGGTAAACAAGAGCATGGAGATGGATTGTTGAACAGTAACCATAAAGCCTTCCCTATCACAGTATGATGTTGGTGCAAACACCCTTGATCAACTTACCTCTTTTATATCCCTGGTATTTGAAAATGCTAATAGATATATTCCCCAAACATCTAGAAACCCTAGATGTCCTTCCATTCCTTGGTGGAATGATGACTGCAAAATGCTATTAGGAAATAACAGCAGGTACTGCACAAATTTAACCGCAGGCCTACAAATGAATATTTAAATTTGTACCGTAAAGCTAGAGTGGTATGCTGCCGGTGGTGTCGGGTATTCTTGGACGCTAAGAGAAAGTCATGGATGAAATATGTGGACACCCTCTCGCGCACTACTCTTAAGTTTAGTATGTGGAAGAAACTTTGTGCAATTTGTGGATCATCGAAACAGTCCATTTTCAGACTCATGAAGCAGAACTCCTTTCATCATCTTCTGCAGTGGCAACTACCTTAGCAGATTCTTTCCGCTCAGTGTCTCTCACTTCGTCATTAACGAATTTCAGAGATACAAGATACAAATGGAAGTATTATTGTTAAACACTGGTGATTCGGTCAGTGAATTAAATGCTCCACTTACATTCAATGAGTTGTTACATGCACTAAAAAATCACATGAAACCTTCCCTGGACCTGACAACATTCACCTCAGTATGTTGTCACATCTTCGTTATTTGGCTCTACAACACCTATTATGTATTTATAATGATTTATTCTCCGCAAAAGTCTTCCCACCGTCTGGTCAGAAGCCATTGTCGTACCAGTACTTAAACCTGGTAGAGAAAAAGCATACCGCCCTATCTCCTTGACAAGCGCTTTATGCAAAGTGATGGAGAGAATGGTGAGCCGCAGGCTTACATGGTACTTAGAAAGACATGACCTTTTATCTCCAGAACAGTGTGGTTTCCACCAAGGATGATCTATTGACAATTTAGTATCACTGGAAACAGCTATTTAAGACGCTTTCCTTCTTCGCTAGGCCTTGTTGCTATCTTCTTTGATATCAGGAAGGCGTACGATACAGCCTGGTGACGTGGTATTCTAAACACCCTTAAAGAATGGGGAGTCAGAGCTTGCTTGCTTTTATTAGGGGTTACTTGAATGACCAAACTTTCTGTATTCGTGTTTGAAATTTTTATCAGATAGTGTCATCTTAAAAAATGGAATGCCTCTAGGAAGTGCAGTAAGTGCCACTTTGTTTGGTATAGCCATCAACAATATTACTAAATGTATGCAACTACCAGTTTCATGTTTTTCTATATATACTGTGTCCTGTTCAACAGCCACAGCAGGAAGACTACTACAGAACACTATATCTCGCATTGAAATTTGGTCCAAGGTTACCAGCTTCACCTTTTCACCTGAGAAAATGAAATGAGTAGTCTTTTCTCGCCTGCAGGACCCTTTTATTCAGAAAGTCTTTCTCAACAGAGAGCAAATCTCTCCGGATGTTAAATTTCTAGGTTTATTTTTTGATAGCCATCTTAATGTGGGTCAAACACATCAAATAATTAAAACTGAAATGTTTCAAACTTCTAGATATGATGCGTGTCCTGAGCAACACCAATTGGGGAGTTGATTGGTCAAGTATGTTGTGTTTTTATTGTTCCTTAGTTTTTTCCCATTTAGATTATGGTTGTATCACATACCCTTCAGCGCATCATACCGTGCTTAAAATGCTGGGTGCTGTAAATCATTCTTTCCTTTGTCTTGCTACAGGTGCCTTTAGATCAAGCCCTGTCATAAGCATACTTATTGACTACATTGAGACATCACTTTGGAACAGACAGGAACTGCTTTTAGCATCTTATGTTGTTCATCTTTAAGCACATTCAAATCATCTGAGTTTTAACACAGTTCTTGCAAATCTTTGTTTACATAGATATAAGGACCATCCACTTTATACAGCACCTGTGGGTATTTGTACCCAGTGTTTACTACACCTTTTAAATTTTAACACTTTCTATCTTCCCAATTTATCCATGTTTATATCCTTCGTGGTTGATCAACCCTGTAGAATTTAATTTTGACCTTACCATATACAATAAAAAATCAGCAGCAAATGTTTTAGCTTTTTCTTATGCTAATACAAATTCAGATGCAGTAGTATACACAGATGGATCGAAACAGAATAATACTGTAGGATGCGCATTTGTAGTTAAAGACTATATGTTTGGTCTACCTGGTACAAGGTATTACAAGTGTCTACTGCTGAACTGTATGCTGTCAGTAAGGCTTTGAAAACCATTAACCCAAAATGCTGACATATCCTTATTTGTAGCGACTCGTGTAGTGCACTCCAAGCTTTAAAACATTTATACTCTGGACATCATATTGTCACCGAAATCTATAATGCAATTGCTGAGTTGAACCATTGCAACACACAAGTGAGTTTCTGCTGGATTCCTAGCCATGTGGGATTCCAGGTAATGAACGTGCAGATTCTGCTGCACTAAAGATGCATGTAGTCAACCTCCCTTCACGACTTGTGTTGCCACTTCTGACTTTGTTTATTAATTGTATAAAACATTCTCTTCGAGCAAGGTGACTGAACGGCTACAGTAGATAACAAATTCCAGCACATTAAAGATTCTGTGTTGCCATGGCTTCCTCATGCAGAAAAGTTTGTTGTGAGGAAGTGATCCTCTATCAATTGCGATTAGGACATACCAAAGTCACACACGGGTATCTCATGTCAGCAGAAAATGCATTACTATGCACACAATGCAACTGCTTCTTGGCTGTACACCACATCCTTGTGGATTGCATCTGTTATGTGGCCTTGGATCGGAAATTTAAATTGTCCAAGAAAATTCATCAAATCCTGGGCAATGATCAGATGTTGCTATTTTTACAAAGTATTTCTTTTTTGCATAAAATTTAATATTGTTTTTATATATAAAACTTTCATTTATGTTTATTCATATATTTTTTTTTTCTGTTAAACATTTTACAGTGTAGTTTTTCCTTATAATTGTTATAGGTTTTTAATCTTTCTGTTATCTGAGAAGGAGCCCTTTACACCCCTCTTGGACTTATTTTAATTCTATTTGTTTTTTTTTTAATTTTTATTTTTACATCTTATTTTTAAGACTCCGACTGTAATATTAGTTTTAAGTAAGTATACTCATATCTTGATATTTTATCTGTATTATTAGTTGTAAGTTTTAGTTTTTTAACTTAGTTTTAGTTTTTACTGTAATTCTTTAATTTTTTTGTAATATGAGACTTTACACTCCTCTCGGACTTTGTTAAACTCTATTTATGTTTAGTAAAAGTTTATATTTTTTAATTTTATTTTTACAACTATGATGTTAATTTTAAGTGGGTTTTAAGTGATATTTTAGCTGTGATATAGTTGTAAGTTTTTGTTTGTTTACCTTTTTTAGTTTTTTTTATGATATTTTATTATGAGCGATTATGATGGAAAAACGTTTTTTGCCCTGTAAAAAAAAATTGCATATTTTCTTGATATTATGTCTTCCAGATTAAGTTAGAAAAATAAGTGAACAGTGTTAGAATAGGTATGAATTCATATATTAAATCAAACTGTAAAAACTGCATCTATATTCATTATATATAGAAAAAGCCTTCTTTTACCATTTATTATGGTAATTCTCCTCTATGAATCATGAGACCTTGCCGTTGGTGAGGGGGCTTGAGTGCTCAGTGATACAGATTAGCTGGACCGAAGGTGCAACCATATCAGAGAGGTATCTGTTGAGAGCCAGACTAAGGAATGATTCCTGAAAGAGGGCAGCAGCTCTTTCAGTAGTTGTTAGGGGCGGGAGTCAGGATGACTTAAACGGCCATATCAACATCACTCAGTCCTCTGAGTACTGCGCAGCTGAAAGCAATGGAAAACTACAGCTGCTTTTTTTCCAAGAAAATGTGGCTCTCTGCATTTTCATATAGCAATGATGGAGGCGCCTTCCTTGGTAAAATGTTCCGGAGGTAAACTAGTCACCCGTTCGGATCTCCGGGTGGGGACTACTAAGGAAGGGGTCACCAGAAAATAAAAAAATAACATTGTACTACTGGAAGCGTGGAATGTTAGAAGTTTAAAAAAGGTTGGTAGGCTAGAAAATTTAAAAAGGGAAATGGATAGGATAAATGTGGATATAGTAGGAATTAGTGAGGTTCGGTGACAAGAGGAAGACGACTTTTGGTCAGGTGATTTTAGAATAATTAACTCAGCTTCAAATAATGGACAGGCAGGAGTAGGTTTCATAATGAACAAGAAGATAGGGAAGAGAGTAGAGTATTTCAAAATGCATAGCGATAGAATCATTGTAATAAGGATAAAATCAAAACCTAAACCGACAACGATTGTTAACGTCTATATGCCTACAAGCGCCCATGATGATGATGAGATAGAGTGTGTATACGAAGAGTTTGATGAAGCAATTAAACACGTAAAAGGAGATGAAAATTTAATAATAGTTGGAGATTGAAATGCAAGCATTGGAAAAGGCAAGGAAGGAAATATAATGGGTGAATACGGGCTGGGCAAAAGGAATGAAAGAGGGGACTGACTTAGTTTTGCATGAACTATAATTTATTAATTGCCAACACCCAATTTAACAATCATAATAGAAGAATATACACTTGGAAAAAGCCAAGCGATACTGCAAGGTATCGGATAGATTATATCATGGTTAAGCAAAGATTTAGAAATCAAATCGTTGACTGCAAAACTTACCCTGGAGCAGACATTGATAGCGACCATAATTTGGTGATAATGAAATGTAGATTGGGGTTTAAAAACCTGAAGAAAAGTAGTCAGATGAATCGGTGGAATTTAGAGAAGCTTGAGGAAGAGGAAGTAAAGAAGATTTTTGAGAAGGACATCGCAAGAGGTCTGAGTAAAAAAGATAAGGTAGAAAATGGAGAGGAAGAATGGGAGAATGTTAAAAAGGAAATTCTTAAATCAGCAGAAGCGAACTTAGGCGGAATAAAGAGAACTGGTAGAAAACCTTGGGTTTCAGACGATATATTACAGCTGATGGATGAACGTAGAAAATTTAAGAATGCTAGTGATGAAGAATGTAAAAGGAACTATCGACAATTAAGAAATGCTATAAACAGGAAGTGCAAACTAGCGAAAGAAGAGTGGATTAAAGAAAAGTGTTCAGAAGTGGAAAGAGAAATGAACATTGGTAAAATAGACGGAGCATACAGGAAAGTTAAGGAAAATTTTGGGTTACATAAATTAAAATCTAATAATGTGTTAAACAAAGATGGTACACCAATATATAATACGAAAAGGAAAGTCGATAGATGGGTGGAATATATTGAAGAGTTATACGGAGGAAATGAATTAGAAAATTATGTTATAGAGGAAGAAGAGGAAGTTGAGGAGGATGAAATGGGAGAAACAATACTGAGATCTGAATGTAAGAGAGCATTAAAAAATTTAAATGGCAGAAAGGCTCCTGGAATAGACGGAATACCTGTAGAATTACTGCGCAGTGCAGGTGAGGAAGCGATTGATAGAGTATAGATAAAGTATAGGGACAAGGGAAGCAATTTTAGGCCTCAGATTAATAGTAGAAGGAAGATTAAAGAAAAACAAACCAACAAACTTGGAATTTATAGACCTAGAAAAGGCATTCGATAACGTAGACTGGATTAAATGTTCAGCGTTTTAAAAAAATTAGGGTTCAAATACAGAGATAGAAGAACAATTGCTAACATGAACAGGAACCAAACAGCAACAGTAATAATAGAAGAACATAAGAAAGGGAGTCCGACAAGGATGTTCCCTATCTCCGTTACTTTTTAATCTTTACATGGAACTAGCAGTTAATGATGTTAAAGAACAATTTAGATTCGGAGTAACAGTACAAGGTGAGAAGATAAAAGATGCTACGATTTGCTGATGATATAGTAATTCTAGCCGAGAATAAAAAGGATTTAGAAGAAACAATGAACGGCATAGATGAAGTCCTACGCAAGAACTATCGTGTGAAAATAAACAAGAACAAAACAAATGTAATGAAATGTAGTAGAAATAACAAAGATGGACCACTGAATGTGAAAATAGGAGGAGAAAAGATTATGGAGGTAGAAGAATTTTGTTATTTGGGAAGTAGAATTACCTGAAGATGGATGAAGCAGGAGCGATATAAAATGCCGAATAGTACAAGCGAAATGAGCCTTCAGTCAGAAATATAATTTGTTTACATCAAAAATTAATTTAAATGTCAGAAAAAATTTTTTAAAGTATATGTTTGGAGTGTCGCTTTATATGAAAGTGAAGCTTGGACAATCGGAGTATCTGAGAAGAAAAGATTAGAAGCTTTTGAAATATGGTGCTATAGGAGAATGTTAAAAATCAGATGGGTGTATAAAGTGACAAATGAAGAGGTATTGCGGCAAATAGATGAAGAAAGAAGCATTTGGAAAAATATAGTTAAAAGAAGAGACAGACTTATAGGCCACATACTAAGGCATCCTGGAATAGTCTCTTTAATATTGGAAGGACAGGTAGAAGGAAAAAATTGTGTAGGCAGGCCACGTTTTGAATATGTAAAACAAATTGTTAGGGATATAGGATGTAGAAGGTATACTGAAATGATACGACTAGCACTAGATAGGGAATCTTGGAGAGCTGCATTAAACCAGTCAAATGACTGAAGACAAAAAAAAAAGGTAATTCTATTTTGCTGTATGTTCTGCATGGTTTATGGGATATTTGCTTGAGTTAACCAATGTTCTACATGATATTCAATTTAAAAGAAACCCCATAACTTAGTTTAGTTTATAAATAATAGTTTATTGGCAAACACATACATAATAATTTACAGAAGATGTTGAAAATTATGTCTTCCATGCAGTTGTCAACACGTTTGATCATATTCATAGCTACTCTTGTTAGCTGTACCCTGTCTATTCAATTCCTGCAGGATGTGTGGATTGCTAATACAAACAATTTCTTTTGAGCAACCCTACAGGAAGAAGTCTGGATTAGTCAGATGAGGGGGGTCTTGGTGGCCACAGTCCTTTAGAAATGATGCTTTCACTGAAAAAATCCTGTAACATCTCCATAGTAGAACAAGCTGTATGGCAAATGGCGTTGTCCTGTAGCAACCAGCAGTCACGTTTATCCACTTGCAGTAAGGCTATTAACTGTTGGATAATTTCTTGGTAGATGGCAACATCAACAGTTTTTTAAAAAAAATCAAGGATCCTGTTATTCATCACCTTGAGACCGCATACCATATGCCTATTTTTTATGGGTGTAAGGGAGTTTCAAAGTAAATGTGCGGGTTTTCATTACCCCAGGTCTAGTAGTTGTAACCCACCGGGTTGGTCTAGTGGTGAACCCGTCTTCCCACCTCAGCTGATTTGGAAGTTGAGAGTTCCAGCATTCAAATCCTAGTAGTCAGATATTTTTACACGGATTTGAATGCCAGATTGTGGATATAGGTGTTCTTTGGTACACTCATATATAACATCCTCATTCATCCTCTGAGGTATTATCTGAATGGTAATTACCGGAGTCTAAACAGGAAAAAGAAAGAAGGTCTAGTAGTTGTGACTGTTAACATACCCACTGTTCAGATTCAAATCATTTCTTCTTTATTAATTAAATTAACTGCCTTCTTCTTACTCCTTAATATATAAAGTTGTTAGTTCAGTAACCAGCTGACATTTATTTTACTTTTTATTAATTTCTTATATTGTTTAATACTAGTTCAGATTTCACAGAGTAAACACGATGTTATAAGTCTTGAATCAATGAACAACAGTAGTGTATATAAGATTATTACTAGCCTATTTATTTTTATTAATGTATTATTCATTACAATAAAGAAGGTGCTAAACATAAACCAAATATTCAATGAACTATTTTTTAATCATAAATATGAATCAGTGACAACAAAATCAAGAAACAGTTCACCACCCACCAAAATAAAACCACACTTCATCTGTGAAAAATGCTGGATCTAAAATACCAGTGTTGTCTCTAATAAAGTTCTTTAACCGTTGACAATAGTGAACCATTTTAATGTAATCAGCATTAGTTAGCTGATGAAAAATCTGCATTCAATACAGATAACATTTCACCATTCTCCCCACTGCAGTGTGGGCTGAACCTAGTGAAATGTTCTTTTCCCAGCTTAGTCTCCAAAAAGATTTATGAGGAGATCTTGTAACTGCCACTTTAATGTCCTGAATGATCTGCATTGTTAAAACTGACTTGTGTTGAACATGTTTCTGGTCTAACACTGAACCTGTTTCATGACATTTTTTAGCTATATTCTGAATAAGACTTTTCATTGGTGCTTCCTTTTCAAATTCTTCCTTGAACTTTCACCAACACATTACATGAGACTTCATCTCTAAATAAGTCTCCATCACGAATACACTTTCTTTAACAGTTAACCATATTTTAACAAACAACACACGATTTAGCAACCTTATTCAAAAGCCAATGCTTGACATAGACTGGCAGTACTCAAATGTACGGGCAATAAACAGCTACTTCCCATTCCAGCTGCAGTCGTACCAATATCTTCCACATTATTTTACCCATCTTACACCAACATATGCATTTAGTATAAAGTACTGAGTGTTGGGGCCTCTTTTAAGTTGAAAACTCTGTACATCATATAACTTACAATTTTAAGTTTGTCCCTTAAATTTATATTTTAATATACAAATGAAATCCTGTCAGCACAAATAGACTCTATCATGTAGACAAAGATCCTCATTATAACATGTAAATGATATTTATGTTAATACATTTGAAAGAATATCATTTTATAAATATGTGGCTGTTCAAACAAAATCTTGTTAACTAAACAAGGCATGCAGCTGTTGTATTTATCATTAAAAGTGTAGTTACTTTGAAACTGAGTTTTCTAAAATAATCTGCACTTTCATATTCATACAATAAGATTAGGTATACTTATTATTGTATTATATTATTTTTTCTTTTTGATATTTTTGAAAGTAATATCACTTTCCTTTACTACATGTTGTTTTAACTGAGCTCACACCATTTGTTTAGAATTTATATTCTATTGGCTACATTTATTTCAGTACATTTTCTCTTCCAGATCTGCTTATTTTTTTTTTCATCTATATATATATATATATATATATATATATATATTATATTATATTATATTTATTATTAATATTTTTAATTATATGTTAGTTTTCCAATGCCATTGTTTTATATTTATCATAATTTATTTATAGTATTTATTTTCTCAGACGTGTTTTTTTATATGTTCTGCATAATTTGACTTTTGTTTTGAGTATTTGTATGCTTGTAAATATTGTTGGTATCTTTCTTTATATTTCTATAGGTTATACCAATATAAAATTTGTCACAATCATAACTATCATATATACTTCCAAATCCAACTTATGTTTATTTTTAATAATCTTTATTCTAAAGAATTAATTTTATTATTTACTTCCATTTCAGTCATATATTTTATATTTGTGTGATTAAGTTCTTATCACACATTTTTATTAATTTGTTTGAAATGATATCCTGTTCATTTTATATTTGCTCGATATAAATTACTAAAATATTGTCGACATGACTCATCCATAATACTACTACATCCCACATAATGCTACTGAATGGTGAACCCATAGTCAAACTTTCCTTTTGTGCAAAAGTAGGTGTAGGTATACAATAGGTATGTAGATTTTATATGAAAAAACAATAGCTTTATGAAGTCACAATAAAGATAACATAGAAACTGTAATTAAGTTAATTAATACAATTAAGAGCAATCTCTTAAGTACTTAAATCGCTGGCCTTCAGCATTTACACATTCCTGTACTCTAGTTTCTACATTCAAGCACCCTTTGATACAGAGGTCTTTATTGTTATCAGTTTCTTGGAATGCTTCTCTTATGAATTGACACATGTCATCAAAGTGTATGGTTTTCTTGCAAATATTGTATCTTTGATAACATCCCAAAAGAAAAAGTCCTTTGGGGGAAGGTCTCCTGATCGTGATGGCAATTCAATTGGCCCTCATTGACCTCTTTGCCTATTGGGTAATTTGTGTCAAGAAACCCAATATGCTGTTAAAGCATATATATATATATATATATGAGGAGGATGCTGTTAAAGCATCCTCCCCACTATGCTTTAACAGCATAGTGTGGGAGGATCTCTTGAGAACTCTTCATTATCCTGCTGTAACCTTAATTGTGGAATACCAGTGTCCCTCAGCATGTTAAGATAGATGTCGTGGGTAACAGTTGTATGGAAAAAACAGGTCCAAATGACCTCTTCACATGAAAGGCACACCCAAACTTTAATCCCAGGTTGATTCAGTTGTTTTTCAGTCATAACATGAGGGTTACCTTTTGAGTAATAGACACAGTTATGCCTATTAACAGCGCCTGACAGTTTAAAATTCGCTTCATCAGATGAACAAATTTTTCAAATGATGCCATCACCAACTTAACATTTCATTTTCACGGGTAGTAACACTGACTGGTCGACCACTCTTTGGCATATTACAGATGAACCCAGTTCTATCAAATTTATCGCTCAATCTGTAAATTGATAGTCTACTTGGTGGAGGGAGGTGTATCAGATTCTTCTGCCCATTTCTGTCGAACCTGTTCAGCATTCTCTGTTTCCAGTATTGTTTGATTACCCACTTATGTTGGTCATTGCTTAAATTACCAGCAATGATTATCTGAAAAGAATAGAACAAAAACAGATATAATATATTAATATTATAGCATAGTAGAGCATAGTAACTGTGTACCTACTTTTGCACCTCTCTGCATAATAATTTGCATCAAAATTGAAACAATTGTGATTTAAACATAATTCTAATCTTATTACTTAACTTAATTTTTTATCTTATCATTAGTTGGGTATTTTTTGAGTTAATTTTATTGTATCTGTTACCAGTATATTAGTGTACATATCTTTAGTGTCAAAAGATACCATTATACCACATTTATCTAATTGTATTTACTTTAATTTCTTAGCTACTTCTATGTAATTTTTAACATTATATTTATATTTTAATTTTAGGTTTACATTAAAAGAATTAGATAAAAATGTAGCAATATTATAGAAAGGTGCATTTTTATAGTTAATTACAGGTCTTACTGGGTAACCCTCTATGTATTTTTATCAATACTATAAAATATGGTCCTGACGGATTTTGTACTGTGTATATGTTTTTATTCTTTACATTAATTAATTTGTCACTTATTTTTAATGTTTTTAATAACAGGACATAAATTTTGTTTGTAGAGTCTTGTTTAATTTTTTCAAATCTCTCTGTATCTAAAAACGATATTTTCTCTTTATATTCATTTTTATTCACTATTACCTTTATCATTGTTTATAATTATGGCATTGTTATTTATTATTTATTTTATCTTTTAATTTATTACATTTTTCATTTATACTCTTAAAATTACTTCCATTATTGTTTTTTATTGAGTTGTGTTCATGAGATAATATAGTATATTATCTCTAGTACAATAATAATTAAGTATTAATATTTCACTATTAAGTGTTGTATTTTGTGTTTTTTATATGTGTTAGAGTAATTATGTTTTAATCCATAATTTAATAATTCTTTTTCATCCTTATTCAGATTTATATTAGTGAAATTTATATACTGTGCACCAAAGTTTTGACTAATAATGTTTATTTTATTTATCAGGAAATTTATTAAATTTTCTTATTTTGTTATATTTTAGAGATAGTCTGTCTTTAGAATATTCTATAAATATCTGTCTTATATTTCCATAAGCTAATGTATTATTATATTTAATTATTTTTAGGTGTGTTTGACTACATATATTAATAACCTATTACTAAAATAAATAATAAATCTATGTATCCGTTCCACAAAAAATGTCAATATATACTTGTTAAATAGAGCTTTTAATTATATTTTTTTTAAAAACTGATTGATGAGATAAATGTAATAAAATGCATAGCTAAAAGTAATAGTTACAAAATAAAACACGTAGATATATTAATTAATAAGATAAAACAAAAACATATCAATAAATTTACTACTTTAAATAAGATACATTAGGATAATAAATATTCTCCAATTTCATATAACAAAATACAATATCATTTATGACAAAACAATTAATAAATGATTTCAGAACAACATATAAAATGGATAACAAAACTAAACAGATTTATAAATGTAAGCAAAATGACAATAAATCAAAAAATATAAAAAGATTAGTAACTTGGGAGTTTATACAACAAATTGTGGTAGTGATGAATGAAACAAATTTTATTTTGGTATGACCAATAACCTATTAAAAAAGTTATCAGAAATATTTACAGATTTATTAATATTCAAAACAAAAATAAAATTATACAGAAGATACAAAAATAAAAAAAACACATACTTGATAAAATTTATAATATAAAAATTCTAGAAATAAATTATGATAAATATAAAACAATGGCATTGGAAAAATTACATATAGTTAAGAACAGTAATAATAAAGATATTGCAAGTGAGCAATTTATTTTTGATAAGAATGAATGGATCAGAAAAATTATAGAAAAGTTTAAAGTTTTGATTAGTTTTAAATTGCACAACTAAGTCATTATTGTAACATATTGATAACAGCAATTCATTTTTAATGGATTGGGAGAATAACGTATTCTCTCTAATTCTTTAATGTTTATTCCATTTATTTCAATAAAAACAGCTGAAACCATGGCCATTGAGAAAGCGGTTGTGTAGGTTTACTAGTTAGAAGAATTATAGCAGTATTTAAAGGTAATATATATATATTAATTATATTTAGATTAAATTTTTTATAGTCCATTTTTTCTTTCTTTTTCCTCTTTACATTAAATAACTATACATAATATAATATTTTTTCAGCGTCCACAAAGTACAGAATTAGAGAACACTCTTACCTTTACTTTTTCATGTTCAAAACATTTTCAGGTCTAAGCCCATCTTCAGTGATGTTTTTTTAATAATTCATATTTTTTTTACATTTACACATTAAATTAGCTTTTTACTTTTATTTTGTAAAAATTGTTCGTTAATAAAAAAATTGTTCTGAATTAAATTTTTTTTAAAATGTTTTAAATTTTTAACAATGAACAATTTTTACAGAATAAAAGTAAAAACATCACTGAAGCTGGGCTTAGCCCTGAAAACGTTTTGAACATGAAAAAGTAAAGGTACGAGTTTCTCTAATTCTGATCTGCAGACACTGAAAAAATATTATATATTAACTATAATTTTAAATTGCTTCATGGATGCTTATGTAAAATAAAACATTTATTAATAAAGAACATATATATATATATATATATATATATATATATATATATATATATATATATATATATACATAAAATTTTTTTTTTTTACTTAGTTTCATTATAATTGGTAATTGTTGCTACGTATATTTATTTAGGTAGTGTATTACCTAATAATATAATAAATTTATATGAATTGTAAAAATTCATTGTCTCTGGATTTTATTCTTTTGCCCACTGCTTTAAGGAGTCAAGATGAAGATGCCTAAAAACAATGCTTGTCATATGGCACTGACAATTTGAAAAAGCAGCCTGAAGATCTTTTCCATCATTATTGATGGTGTTTTTTGTAAATTTCCAAACTCTCATATGTTTAAATTCAGAAGTACTTTTAAAAAAAATTGTTTTACGCTTTCTTATGATGGTCAATAAATGTTTTAATTACATAATTTTTTAATCCATATAATCATTAGAAGGATTGTGAGAAAAAATTAACTCTGAACTATCATTCGTGTGACTACTGTCAATCAGATTCTTCACTTGATCGGATTAGTTAGTATTTAAAATATTTACCGGTTGGAAAAATCAGCTACAACATGTTCATAATATAATTGCAACATGAGATAAATCTGCGCCATTAGCAGTATTTACTATTCTTTTTTATTCTACTAATCTTTTAACGTAAAACAATTTGTAAACATAAAATAGAAAAAATTATTTAACCTAAATGTTTATGTAATGCAGCAGATAATTTAAAAAACGTATCATGATTTTTAATAAGAAAAATGTAATTAATAATCATATTAGTAATAAGGCTTTGGCTATAACTGTGCTACATTAGAATCAGCATGTTTATCAATCTAGTAAATTTACTTTAATAGCCTCTTACTTATTAGTGGAAAATTAATTAAGAAAATAAAGAACTTTTATGTGGCTTTTTGTTTATAGAATAGGTGCCAGTAACAATTGCTCAGCTGAATACCTTGATTCTGAGCTGATAAGTGATTTTATTGATTGATTGGATCTGATATATACTGATTGAGTGGAAAAGTTGAGATCCAACATACCAATCTTTCATTTTTCCAATATTTACAAATATAATCATAATATTTCACTTTAACCAAATCTACAGTTAAAAAAATGAACTTTAGTGTTTTAGGAAAAGCTTATAAAAAGTACTGTTATGAACAATGTCCTTGTACGACAGCCTTCACTCATGCGTAAATAAAATAACATTACATTTTTACACCTGTCATTTACTTTAAAGCAATCACAATTATATCTACAAATACAAGACAGATATCAATTAGATTTAACTTAAGAAATAATTCAATAGCTAAAGACGAAACAGATAAAAAGCTTCCATAACTCTCCTATTATTAAAGCCAAAATTATAAAAAATAATGTGAATTATGATTAATTCTGATCAAGGGACTTTATTTATTAACTTGTGTAGAGTTTTTATATAAATATACTGACTCCTTAATATGCAAAACAAAAACACAGTACTACTTTCATTATTGTTGCGATTGCCATTTCTCACCACACTTGTTCTCTTCCATTATTAGTTTTGTAGTTATATCAATGACCCTGCTAGATTTTTCATTACAATTGTTGTGTTTCAGCACTTTGAAATTTAAATTTATTTATTAGCCAAATTCAGTATAATCATTATATAAAATTTACAGACTTATGTAAAATATTGATTAAGGAAGTGGAAATCTAATTTACAACTTTCATCCTTATCGTTAGGATTATTACTGACTTTCCTTAATCAATTCCACTTTTTATAATTATCATTTTTAAATTTGTAAATTTATTTCTATAAGTTTTTTTAGCTTTGAAAGTAATATTACAAATAATATTTCTATAAAACTATATTTATTTTTTACGTTGGAATAAAATGCTTTTTTGTAAGTTGTTTACCAATTTTATTCTGCATTTTAATAGAAAGCAAAATCCATGGTTTAATTTTTTTTTTAGTACAAAGTTTTATGTAATTCATCAGTTTACCAGCAAAAACAAATTCTTAAATTATCTGCTCAGTTGCTGTTTGTTATTATTAAATAGGGATATACATGTTTCAGGCATATGAGTATGTAAAAGAGCGCTTTAATACAGAATAATTACTATTCAGAGTTCTTTAATATAGGAAAATTACTATTCATAGCCCCCCCAGACTGAATTTAAATATTTTTGTTGAAGGACAAAATTTTCTTGTTGATGTAAGACCTGGTGAGAACTTAATCATTAGAGAACCTTAAATGCCAGCTATTTCTACAAATGAAAAAAGTATCTAAATAAATTAAAACTGTCTGAAAGTTGATTGATCACCCGTTATTTTATTTAATTAAATACTGCATTACAATGTATGATATCGGTTATCTAACCGATTTGCTTATTTCGTCTACTGTTTTGCTTACATAAATGCTATTTGGAAGTAATCTGTATTACTTGTTAGATATCAAGTTCTGGTTATTTAGTCCTTTATTTCCATACCTTGTTTTCTTATTTTAGTTCGATTTATTGTCATTTTTCTTTAGTTCTATTTATTTATTTTTTGGCAGTCGTGTTTTTTAATTTTTATAATAATTGTTTTTATTATTCAGTTGATCATTAGAGACGTTAATTTGTTGAGTACCATGACGTATAATCTAATATGCGAGATAGAAGTGGTGGTCGTATAACTATCTAATAAGACCCAAAGCTAGAATAATCACATCATTACATAAACAGATCATTCACAAAAATTAAAGAATAGTTAAAAATCATGAAGCTTCAAGAGAAAAAATATATCCGTACACTAGAAATAGAAGTTTACAGTCGTATAATGCCTAAATTGTTTAATTTATATATACTTTATACCGTTCTGACTGAACAAAGTTTTACAGTGGACAAACATGCGACTTAAAAAAAAAAAAAATAAATAACCGTGAGCCACTGAAAAATATTGTCAACGTTTTTAATTTGTTTATTACGTCCCGAAACGAAGCGCTAGTGTCGCTCACTTGCAGAATTGAAGAAAGTGGTGTTCTTCAGTTAGGTTCGTATTTCATAAAAAAGCAATAGTTTTTTGATATCGGTTGTCTATTTTCCGTCTACTGTTTTGTTTACGTAAATACTATTTGGCAGTATTCTGTATTACTTGTTAGATAATACATCGCTTCTGTTGATTGCTGAAATTCAGCTTCATAAAATGGCATGTCCGATGAAAGAACGTGAAGGAAAATCAGCGATCTGTTTATTAGACATTTGTATTAGAAAACTTGTAATAGATTCAAAGTATTGGAAAGAAAAATGTGTTGACTTGCCGATCAAGTCTATTGTGCATGAAGCCAAAAAGCTTAAATTCATCGGTGGAGTTTACGGAAATAATATAAAACCAACCCCTTTTTTGTGTTTAGCAGTTAGAACCATACAACTTCAACCAGAAAAATATGTTATAATAGAGTTTTTAAACAGTGAAAACAAATATGTTTGTGCACTGGGCGCATTTTGTATGAGAATACTAGGCACTTCGTTAGACTGTTATCAATATTTGGAACCCCTTTTTAAGGATGGTCGTGGACTGAAACGGCGAAGCCGACGAGGAAATGTTGAATACACTCATATGGATGAGTTTGTCGATAAACTCCTTCGTAAAGAACGAGTTTTTGATATAATTCTGCCAGAAATTGAAAAACGCCACGTCTTAGAAAATCGGAAGAAGATACAACCAAAAAAATTCATTGTTAACTCATACAATCTGATGGAAGAAGAACAACAAATAGATTTAATGTTTTATGACCATCTATTAGAAATACTATATGACAAAAACAGAAGAAGAAACAAGCAACTTAAACATAAGAGGAGGAAGCATCATTCTAACAAAGTAACTAGCTACAGAGATGATGATGATAAAGATAATTGAAAAAAATTTATGAAATGAAATTGATAGGAACAAGCACCATCACATAAAAAGCAAGAAGGAAAGAAAACATCGCTCTTAATCTAATTTTTTGTCAGAACAGATATTTTTTTATTACAAAGGGAAGATAAGTTATTCAGTATATATAAGTTTTTTTTTACCAGTTGTATCACATGGTTTATTTCATAATTACTCAAAATAAGCCTATGACATTAACTCTTTTTGTGATTTCTGTAATGCCTAGTTAGGTTTAAGTTGTATTAATTATTTATGAAAGTCATTTGGTATGTATAAGGTTTTTCTCGTAGATTACTATAAATATGTGGTCTCCTTTTTTAAATAACTGTATCACATGGTTTATTTCATAATTACTCAGAATAGGCCTATGGCATTAACTCTTTTTGTAATGCCTAGTGAGTTTAAGCTCTATTAATCATTTATAACATTTTTTTTTGTTTTTTAAAATTTTCTTTATTAAATGAATATTCAGTTTGTGATGGAAGAATCTTTTCTTTTATTATCAATTTCAGAGATGGTTTGTCTTTGTCTTTGTTGCAGATGATGTATACTGGTTATTGTAAATAAGATTTTATACTGTAATTATTACTATGGATGAAATGCATTGCAAAAGCTATTTGTCCATATGTAATAAGTTTTTACTTTTAAATATGTTAATTCACCATTTCTTTATATATTTGTATTTTTTAACTACAGAAGAATAACGATTTCATAAAAGGAATATATTCATTCCTTTTTATGTTTCTTTTTATTTTTTCCAAAAGTACATTTAGTGCAAACTAATGTTATACAGATGAATCATAATTAAAATTATTAATTTTTATCCTCAGTTTAAATCACATTAATTAAGAAAAAAGGTTTTTACTTATTTAATAGAATAGCTGAATTGCATTGCTGCAAATTCAGAACGCTATCGAATTTATGTTATATATGTTACAATAAGAATTTATTAAAATAACTTCCTCAGTAAATGTGTCTGTGCTGAATATAACTTATTAGTATTAATATATACACAGGGATGCTTTCATGTATGGTGCCTTATCTAAATTTTCTATAAGTACTCATGTTATTCAGGCAATAAACACTAACTTTATTTCGTTTTATAATATCTTATTTTTTAGCTATGGTGAAATCAAACATAAATTTTTGACAGTTGAATTTATTTTATATTTATCTTACTTTATTGAAGCTAATTGTACACGTACATATATATTTGTGGTGTTGAAATTTACTTTTATTATTAGTTCAATAAAAATATTATGGCTGTGTAAAGAATTTTTTTTTTTGCTGTAACACTTTTTCCCAGAACCTTAAGCTATATTCCACAACCTCTATGAATTTCTCCAGCATTGTCTCAGTTATCAAATTTACTATAGCATAACTTAGAATTTTTTAGAGTTCTGTGACATCTGGACACATAGTTCAAAGTTTGCATATTTCAAACAGTATCCAGGCATTGATTCATCACTACACAAAGTAGTAAGTAATGCCATTATCTTTGTTTATCGTAACAAAATTTAACTTGTGCATACACTATGAATCAGAGTTAGTTACATTTACCATTAAAATTACATTGATAATTTTTGTTTCCTAACATCCAATACATGATTTTAATCTGTTTTTTGATGCTGAAAATGAATATAAACTCAGAATCTTTCTATCACCCACAATTTTTGAAAAAAATAAAAATTTTAATTAAAGGATTTTTTTTTCATTTTTCAATGTATAGTTAGCATTTTAAGCTCCTATATTGTATTTTCTTAGCTCAGTTTTTATTGTTTAAATTTGTTAACATAATTTGTAAGCTATAAATAAACAACACTAGACAAAGAATTAAATCATATCATAGTCACATATTTTGACATCATATCTAATACTGAAGAGTGAGCCTTCGTGGACAAGATTAATCATGTCTGTGCAGGTCAAAACATATAGCTGAAAACACAAACCCACCGGGTTGGTCTAGTGGTTAACGCATCTTCCCAAATCAGCTGATTTGGAAGTCGAGAGTTACAGCGTTCAAGTCCTAGTAAAGCCAGATATTTTTACATGGATTTGAATACTAGATCGTGGATACCGGTGTTCTTTGGTGGTTGGGTTTCAATTAACCACACATCTCAGGTACGGTCGAACTGAGAATGTACAAGACTACACTTCATTTACACTCATACATATCATCCTCTGAAGAATTATCTAAATGGTAGTTACCGGAGGCTAAACAGGAAAAAGAAAGAAAGCTGAAAACACAGCTGTGTTGTTTGTATTAAGCACTGGAAATAGGAATGAATTAATTTTTTTCAGTCTTATTCCTGTCTTAAGTTTATTAATAGTGCAATGTCATAATACCTCAAAATTGTGTAAATAATGTGGATGCCATTTGTTATGTATGTGGTGAGTTTACTGTAAAATCAAATAGAAAAACATTACACCTTTAATTACAAAAACATATCATTTGTACTTTCAGTGTAAAATTGTGATCAGGATAAGATGTGGGGTCCTCATATAGTATGCACCAATTGTTCTGTATATTTAAGAGGATGGCTGAAAGGTACACAGAAGGCTTTGCCATTTGGTTTACCTGTGGTTTGGTGTGAACCAAAGGATCATGTAAGCGATTGTTACTTTTGTTTAACAAGTGTGTCTGAAATGTCTACAAAATCTAAACATACTGTAAAATATCCTTCATTGCAATCAGGCCTGTACCTCACAGTGAAATTATTCCAGTTCCTGAGCCATCTGTGTTTTGAAAACAGCGATGAAGAATCAAGCAGTACTGAAGAAGACAATAATGATTTTAATTTTGAATTATCTTCTAATAAGCCACATCTTATATCACAAGGTGAATAAAATGACATGGTTAAGGATTTAAATTTATCAAAAAAATCAAGCTAAACTGTTAGGATCAAGACTTCAAGTTGGAATTTACTTAAAAAAAAAAAAAAAAATTGAAGCCAACAAAAAGAACTTTTTCAGTACTTTATTGATGAAAATAATGTGGTTTATTGCACAAATATTGGTAAGCTTATGTTGCACTTAGGCAAGTTCATAAACTTGAGGACTGGCACCTTTTCATAGATTTGTCCAAGTATAGTTTAAAAGTGGTTTTACTACACCACAGTAACAAATATCCTTCAATACCAATTGCTTATGGTATTAATTTGAAACAGATATACGATGTGATGAAAGATGCTTTTGAAAAAATAAATTATAAAAAACATAGCTGGAACATGTGGTGATTTGAAAGTTATAGCTTTCAAATCACCATTAGGCATGCAGTTGTGCTATACTAAGTACATGTGTTTTCTTTGCGAATGGGACAGCCAAGCTGGGATTAAACATTATGTTACCAAAAAGTGGAAGAAACAAAACAACTTATCCAAATGGGAAAAATATTATTTATCAGCCCTTAGTTGAACCCAAAAAAATATTTTTACCCCCTTTCAATATCAAGGTAGGACTAATGAAAAATTTTTTAAAAGCAATGAAGAAGGATAGTCCCAGATTTTTGTATATCAGGCAGAAATTTCCAGATGTAAGTGAAGGAAAAATTAAAGAAGGAATATTTGTTGGTCCTCAAAAAAGAGAGTTGCTCAAAGATAATGTAGTTAACTCAACGTTAAATAATGTAGAAAGTGCAGCTTTGGATTCATTTAAAGACGTTTGCAAAAGGTTTCTCGGCAAACAAAAATTCGACATTTCCATGATATTGTTAATCAACTTCTTGCTTCTTACAGAGCTGTGGGATGTAAATGTCTTTGAAAATACATTTCCTCTGCTTACATGTGGATTTTTTCAGGACAACCTCGGAAACATAAGTGACGAACACAGTGAACATTTCCACCAAGACATTTCGGTGATGGAAAGCTGCTACAAAGAGAAATGGATATACTAACATGCTAACCAGTTACTGTTGGACATTAATTCGGGATGTGTCTGAGGCTAATTATAAAAGAAAAGCATCAGCAAAATCATTATAACACAGTTATGGCCATGCAAAAATTATAAATTTTACAGATTTTAACTATATTTTCCCTTAATTTTTTTAAAGGAATAATTTATTTAAAATTAAGGGTGAAAGAAAAATTTTATTTACAGATCTGTAGTATATGCAAAAAAGCAATTTATGAAATGGTATCACAGTTAGAGAAACATTAAATTTTTTTTTTGTCTATAAGTGTAACCTGTGTTTGAACTGTGACCTCCACATATTTGGTGATCTCCATATTCAATTAGACTGACAAGCTCTGATTGTGTTACTGAATAAGTTCCCAGCTAGACATGAAAAAATTAATGAACACAACACATATTTTACAATGGTGTAAAATATTTGATGTTGAACAGCCTCATTGATTGACTTGTCTTGGAAAGTAATGTTGCCCCAGCAAAGAGTTTTTGGAAGCACTATGTTTTGGATTGTTGAAAAATGAAATAGGAAGAACCACTAATTATTAGGTTAAAACTGAAATTTCAGAATGTACACAGCATAGGGAACGTGATCAAGGATTCTGAATAGCCTTGATTCTGTCTTGTATTCTGATGAACGAACCTAAAGTAATGTTGACAGAAAAATACAAGTTAAGAAGCTTAATTTTATTAGGTAAATAAATAGTGGTGAAAAAAAAATGGAAGAGTGCAAATGAGCCCTGATTATTATTATAAGTTGAAAAATTCCTGTCTGAGAAGTCATAGAAACCCAAATATACTAATAAATTGTAATATTGATTAGTTCATTTTTTCAGTATGAACATTTGGAATAAAGTTATTTACTTTCTGTACAGAAAATTAATGACTAAAATTTAAAAAAGGGATGAAACTGGAATCAATCAATATGGAAAATTTAAGGTAAAATACTATCCTGATTTGCCATGTCACATGATTCACATCACCAACACAGTAGCATCTCATTTTTACATAGAACACCTTGTATTTTGAAAAGCAAACAGGTAGTACAGAAAACAAATTAATGTACCTTTTATTGTTGTGAAAAATTCATCGTATACAACTGTTTATTGACAGTAACAAAATATCATAATGCGTACAGAATAAAAATTTAACTGTTGTATATATTAGCTGTATTCTGATACTTGTATATCCAATAACAGTTACAACTGCTTGTAACAAAAAACATCATGCACAGCAGTTGGTTTTCTTAGATCAGAAGCTGCTTTATTTAACAGAAATAAAATTAAAACTTAAGAAAAAAAGTTTCTTTCTTTTGCAAAAGATATAAAGATGAAAAAGTTTACCGACATTAAAATTTCTCCTCCGATACACAAAAAATAACTTTAAAAAAACATTTAAGGTTTATACATATATAGCTGCTTTAATGGCATATCTACTCATTGCTGATATTACCCGCTTAATACATTATTATGTACCAATCAAAATGAAATATTTACTTATTTGTCTATACTTGATCAAACAGTCTCTATTTATTAATAATTTTATCGGTTAACTTAACATTCAGAAATAAAAAACTACAGGTTTTTTCAGTAAACAGATTACAGTTGATAATTAAAACAGGGTATTTCCTAATTCATTATACAGGAACAAACCGATATAGGGTACAGTGTAGTAGTTAAATGTAGGAATTTAATAGATTAGAGGAAGTGAGTGAAAGATGTTAAATTACTTGGTAATGGCTGTTAATGGGCCGCAGGTGTAATATCTGAATTACTTTTCACACTGGTTGCTCAGCGTATTGGGGGTGGTTTAAATTGATCGATCCTACATTCTGTGTCAGGTCCAGTGGCTAGATTTTGGTTAAAAGATAGAAGGGTCCACCTTCAATAGCTTATTTTATTTCAGTCCTCATAAATAAAATAAGGTATTAATAATTAGTTAGACCACTTCATCCTAGAAGCAGAATATTTATAAAATAAAATTTTTTTCACTTACGGATTTTACTTTTTTTTATATTTAGTACTTTTGCAGGGATTGTGCATCAGAATGTTTAATATTTAATTAAAAACAAGTTATAGAGAAGAATTATACTATTGCATTTCATAACTTTTTTTGCATTTTTATTTCTTATTCTTGACAGAAAAGTATTTATTAAAAAAAAAAAAAAAAATTATTTGAAACAATTACAATTACAACAGTCTGGTCTATCTTAAAAATCTCACGAGACTAAACTTAAAAAGAAAAAAAAAAAGATTATTTTCTTTCTTATAATGAAGCCAAAGTATCAAAACAGTAAACATCCCACCTTTCTGTATAACAGGTATACAGATCAAAGCCTTTCCTTTCTTTTTCCTGTTTTAGCCTCCGGTAATAACCTTTCAGATAATACTTCAGAGGATGATATGTATGAGAGCATAAATAAAACGTAGTCTTGTACAGTCTCAGGTCGACCATTCCTGAGATGTGTGGTTAATTGAAACCCAACCACCAAAGAACACCGGTATCCACGATCTAGTGTTCAAATCCATGTAAAAATAACTGACTTTACTAGGATTTGAATGCTGGAACTTTCGACTTCCAAATCAGCTGATTTGGGAAGACGCGTTCACCACTAGACCAACCCGATGGCTACACAGATCAAAGCCTACATCACGCGTACTTATTAAATTTTAATACTATCAATTCCATGATCATCTCCCAGCTAAAATTTGTTGATCGTTCCATTTAACAACTCATTCTTACCAAGTGGACTTAGGGAGTGTTTATTAGCAGGCTCGAATTAACCCGACGATGGTAGAAATCTCCAAAGAAGAAATAAAATCCTCAGACCAGGGTTTTATAGATAGATTCATCCCCTCAAACCATACAAAAACCAAATATGTCTTTATTAGGTGCCTATAACCTTACTAACGATACATTTGACGTCTAGCCAAATTTGCAGAACACCCAGAGAAAGTTAATAGTAAGAATATCAAAATGGAGTGAATATCAAGAAAAAACGATCTGTTCACTGAAGGGTCGCAAAAGGTACAAACCCACCTGAAATAGTTCTTCAAAGGCCCTCGAGGAGGAGGATACTATTAAACCCACAATTTTTCGGGAAATAGCAATGTATTTATTAAGGATTAAGGTAATATCACATTACCAACGACTTTTCGTTTTCTCGTTGAAACATACGAGGTGCAACAATAAAGTAATGAGACTGATTTTTGCAAGACGTGGCAACCCTGCAGCTTGCGTAGGCACACCATCTTTGACCTTGGTCTATAAGCTACTTCTAGTCCAAGCGGCACATTGATGCAACTGCTCAGTCGTGAGTTGTGCTGTAATAAGTGAACACGTGTTTGTGTCTCTCGTGACAGAAATGAAACCGCAAAATATTGCGCAACGGTGTGCCTTTTATTTTGCGTTAAATTGTGTGAAAACGCGACGACAACTTATGGTAAGCTTCAGAAGGCTTTTGGAGAGGAGGTTATGTCAAGAGCTCAAGTTTTTCGGTGGCATAAAATTTTTAGTGTAGGCAGAACGATGTTGAAGATGAAGACCGCAGTGGACGACCATCAACCTCACGGACAGATGTCAACTTGACCAGGGTGCGTGAAATCGTACGATCTGATCGAAGATTATCCGTGAAAATGATTGCAGAAGAACTCAACATCAATTGAGAAACGGTTCGTCTAATATTAACTGAAGATCTTGGTATGAGAAAGATTTGTGCAAAAATGGTCCCCAAAAATCTCACACAACAGCAAGAAACACGGAAAAATGTGGCAGCCGACCTGTTAGAGCAAACGGAAATCAATCCAGATTTGTTGAGCCGTGTTATCACTGGTGATGAAGGTTGGTTTTTTCAATACGATCCAGAGACAAAACACCAAAGTTCGCAATGGTGCTCAAAGGGATCACCCAGACCAAAAAAAGCTCGCATGTCAAAGTCAAAAGTGAAATGCATGCTTGTGTGCTTCTTCGATTCCAAGGGAATTGTTCATAAAGAGTGGGTGCCTCCTGGACAAACAGTTAACCAATATTTCTACAAAGAAATTTTAGAAAGACCTCGTAAACGAGTTCTTCGTGTCCGTGCCAACATTGCTGATAATTGGATTCTGCATCACGATAATGCGCCATCCCATACTGCTCTGTCAGTACAGCAATTTTTAACCTCAAAACAAATTTCAGTACTACCAAAGCCACCTTATTCACCAGATATCGCTCCGTGCGACTTTTTTCTATTTCCAAGAGTCAAAATGGCGGTCAAGGGACACCATTTTCAAACAACACAAGATGTCCAAAAAGCTGTGACTAGGGTCTTGGAGGATATTACAGAAGATGAGTTCCAGAAATGTTACCATCAGTGGCAAAAGCGCTGGAATAAGTGTGTGCAATCAGAGGAGAACTACTTTGAAGGAGACAACATGACATGAACTAAACGTGACTAACAACATGACTAAAACGGTAAGCAACATTTTTTTTCACATCAGTTTCATTACTTTATTGTCGCACCTCGTATGCTTCAACAAATTTGTTTTTCCTCCAGCTACTGAAGAGCTTTTCGGGAACAGTCTCAGATTTCGTTAAGGAAACCCTCGTCCACACGATAATACTAAAAAATATTTAATTGAATAGCAACTAACTGCTAGATACGCGTTGGAAGATAAGGAAAAAATGATACAGCTACATTTATGCTTTATTTTTACGAATCAGAAACGCACTTTCTTCTGATTATTATCAACTAAATAAAACTAGATCAGGTCTCCCAGAAAATTTCGAATTATCATACACAGTGATTCAGGAGGAAAGGGAAATAATTTGGGAACTAATCTCAGAGTCTGAAATAAGAAAAAATTTCATTTTTTATAGAGTTAGGCTAGTGAAAAATTTTTCCCTAATTTCAGTTCCCCGGTGAAATGAGGTTATATTGAATTTTTAAGGCATTATATAAGGGATAAACTTAATGGTCTCTTATGTTTTTGACCTGAAAAATCGAATAAAACATGTCCCAGAATTGTATCTGTCGTAGTTTTTATGGTGTCTAATATAAAATAGAAAATTCAATGACGAAAAACACGTTTTTTAGGTTTGAAGTGCAGTAGCTTTGTTAAATGACTAATAAATGCGTAAATTTTGTTATCAAAACTTGTAGAGAATTTAATTCTGAGAATACTGAATAAAGTCTATGAAAAGCAAAAAAAAAAAATCTCGACTCTTCTCAACTCGTTTCCTTACATTTTCTGTCCCCATACTAACAACAGTTTCGCGTTCCTTGATGAAGGCAGTAGCATTGAGAATGCGAACTATCAGTTCATCACATATGTCGACGTTTTGCTTGTATACCCAGCATTTCACCCACCCCTGCAAACAGTAATCTAAGGGAGTAAGGTACGGTGACGTAGGTGACCATTATCGGCCCTCTACGTCCAATCCAATTACCAAAAAATGTTTTTCATCTAAGAATTGTCTTACTGCATTCGTGAAATGTGTTGGTGCTCCAGCTGTTTGATACATTTCAGTTCGTTTCGCCAGTGATAAATTTTCAAGCACTGTGAATCTCGTATTAGAACTTGTCACAGGAAGAAATTATCTGGAATTTTTAAACAATGAATTTCTTACATCTGGGATCTGTTTTATTCGATTTTCAGGACATAAATATAAGAAACCATCAAGTTTATCCCTTATATAACGCCTTAATAATTTCAGTATGACCTCAATCACATAAAAATAACTAAAAATTCAATCACATAAATATAGTTACATTAGGCTTTCGTTTATCAATACCGGATGCCGCTTAAACAGAATACATCCTTAATTATTAACATCCTGTACGTATTATCAATAGGAACGAAGTTACGGTATTTTTATAATATTGATTCATTCTGTACAGGCTGCATCCGGTTCTAATGACACTACAGTTACAGTATCAGTTACCCATCGTTGTCTTGTCTATTCCCCATAGTCATTGAACTGTTTGTATATGTGGACGGCTATGTGCATTTTATCTGTTTAGTTTATCTTGTAAAGTTTAATACGGTGATTTATTTTAATTACGGCATTAAAATGAGTACAAAAGGACAGCGTCTACGATCTTTTACAGTAAATGAAAAACTGCGCGTTATAGAAGAGGCTGAAAAACTTGGAAAATCGGGCTGCAGGAAGAAAAAGCTGCATTCGAGACTGGCGTAAGAAGAAACAACTTCTGGTGAAAGGCACTGGCAATAAAAGGGCTCTACGTGGCTTAAAACCAAAATACACACACAGAAAAAAATGTATGACTTTGTTATGGAAAAAAGGAAATGCGGTTATGCTGTCACGAAAGAAATGTGTCATACATATGCTCGTGAAATCACTAAATCATTGAATAAAGTTGATTTTAAAGCAAGCCGTGGATGGGTAACACGATTTTTTGCACGAAATGATTTGTCAATAAGACGAAAATCGACCGTTTCTCAACGACTTCCAGACGCTTATGAACAAAAAATATTACATTTTAACAAATACAAGATAAATCTTAGAAAAGATAAAGGCTATTTGCCTTCTCAAATAGGAAACGCTGATCAAACCCCCGTATATTTTGAAATGCCATTTGACAAAACCGTAAACAGAAAAGGTGAAAAAAGTGTTACGATTCGCACTGGTGGTAATGAAAAACAAAGGTGTAGTGTTATGCTTTGCATTACTTCTGATGGATCAAAATTACCTCCGTACATTGTTTTTAAAAACAGGTAAATGGAGTTATTATCAGAGCACAGGAATCCAGGTTGGATGGACGAAACCTTAATTTTAGATTGGATCAGGTGTGTATGGCAAAAGAGATCGGTGATTTACTTAATAAAAAAATACCGGTATGCTAGTAATGAATAGTTATCGGGGGAATACGACTGATAAAGTGAAAGACTTTTTAAAAAAGGGTATTATTATTTGTTATATTGCAAAAACTTTTCTTACATATACAACATTAATAATCATAAAAAATAATTAATTTTAATTAATGTATATATCTTTTGTGAAAAAAGAGTTTAAAAATAAAATTGCAAACTTAAATCGGACAAAAATAAAAAAAAGAAGCTTGGTAAAGAAGTAAAAACTTTGTAAATAATCAATGAAAACTTTTAATATTGAAAAGTTTTATATTAAACTTTTTCCAGACTTGACAAAACGATTTTAACTATTCAAATAATCATTTGTATCGGCCTTAAGTGTAAAAAGAAGAGATTTAAAACTAATTAGAAATGCAGCAAGAAATTCTTTTAGATAGATTCTAATTATTTCTTTGTTTTTCTTTAAGAATATAATTTAATACTTATCAAAGATATTCTATCAGGTACCATAACCGAGCAACAAATGTAGACAACTATAAGAGACGAGTCGCTCATTAAGATGGTTAATCCATTTTCAAAAATAATAAACATCCATGTCAATCTTAAGGAACACAAGAAATGAAATGGTTTTCCGTTTCCTTCTTCGATGAGCGAAATACATACGGAATATAAGCACGCCAATCCCATCGAAACGCGGGTGATTTTCAGCCCCACTAGTTTTCTATATATCTTGTTACTAATCATCACAGGGTCTAGATGTTATAATAAAATCGTTACTCTCAAACTAGCTTTGATTAATGATTTTTTTATCTGAAATTTTATCTCAAATTTGATGCGTCACAGTCAAAAGAGATCCTAGAAAATGTAAAGAATAGAAACAAATTAATGGACCACTCTTTATGAAGAAACAATACATTAAATACACAGACACGCACTACTGTTAATCAGCTTGAAAAAACAGGTTAAATTAAATTAAAACCAAATCGTTGATAAAATATAGTTATAGTCATTTGACCTTAAAATATCTTCCTATACGAGAAAAGTTTGGAAAACTAAAGAAATTTTCAAATTTTACTTTTTAAAAACATTTGTTATGTAGAACATACTTGAATCCAATTTTTTTTAGAATTCTATTTTCGTTAAAATGTCTTCTCTTATTTGTGTCTGTTTTTATTCTGATATTTATATTTCATAAAATCCTCAAATTCGATTTTTATAAAATGAAAGGGGGTTTTCACTCAAAATAGAAGTATAAACATAAGTTTTAAACATTATAAAATTTTAATGTCAGAAAATTAAATTTTAATTTTTCAAACTACGTATAAAAAACCGATACCAATAAAAAAATAATTTGATTACAAATAAAAAAAATGAATGCGAGTTATGCAAAGTTTCGGATAATTGGATGTTTGTCAGATAACTGATTTAAAATGTACAAGCACGATCATTAAAAAAATCTCTCCACAAAGTTTTAATACCTGTACTTTCCTGCCATTGGTTATTTATTCTTATATAGTGAAAAAACAATTATATATCAAAAATGTTACTTAAAATTTCCTTTTTTTTGGTTTGGGTTTTTTTTATTGTAAAATTATCATTGTATGTTTAATAAACCAAAAATTTTTTTAAATTAAAAAAATGGGTATTTTTTATTTTTTCTACTCTCCCAACTCCAAAATCATCTTCCAAGAAATTTTGTTGATTTTTTTTTATACATTTACTATGTTAAATGGAAGAAACTAAAAATTGAATTATGATGAAATTTTATTACTAAAAGTGTATTATTTTAACTCTTAATACTACTAAAAGTTTAAATAAACCTATAAAGTTTTGAAGAATTCACAAAATTGATATTTTTAAACTTTGATCGGCTTCACACCCCAATATTGCCCCTAAAGTATTCTTCTTTCTTTCTTTTTCCTGCTTAGCCTCCGGTAACTACCGTTTAGATAATTCTTCAGAGGATGAATGAGGATGATATGTATGAGTGTAAATGAAGTGTTAGTCTTGTACATTCTCAGTTCGACCATTCCTGAGATGTGTGGTTAATTGAAACCCAACCACCAAAGAACACCGGTATCCATAATCTAGTATTCAAATCCATGTAAAAATATCTGGCTTTACTAGGACTTGAACGCTGTAACTCTCGACTTCCAAATCAGCTGATTTGGGAAGACGCGTTAACCACTAGACCAACCCGATGGGTTCCCTAAAGTATTCTTGGGGTGACTTACCCTACTTCTATGCCTAGGAAGACATTTAAAAGCTTGGTTAATAAATATGCAATAAATAAAAAAAAATATTTTTATTTTTATTTTTGGGGAAATGGTAATTTTTGGACAATTTTTTTTAACGGTAAGATAAGCATGCACGCATGTACTGAGGTTAATATAAAATAGAGTTATGTTTGCAAAATTTCGAGAAAATTGACCTCCTCCCACCCCTGGAGAAATTAACCCACAGATTTTACCAATGATTGCCTCATATATATGAGTCTCTGTACAAAATTTCATCAAAGTCGATTTATCCAGTCAAAATTTTTGTACATAACGTTACTCTCTAACATTACCCTCCATTTGTTTTTGTTTTTTTGCTTTATGGGATCCCTGAGTCATCAATCGTCAAGAAATGAAAAAATATCCATACCGCATTTTTTGACTGATTACCGTACTTTCCTTCTTGCAGCATAGCGTTAGATCTATTATGCTAGAAAAGTAAAAATGGAGAGTAGATTCAAATTGCTTTTTCAATATCGTTTCATTTATGTTCGTAGTACATTGCCCTGCTTTACCATGAGTCGGACTTATTATTCTGTCACGGGATAGTATACAAAAATTGTATAATGTTTTTAGTATGGATAATATACCTATTACCGGTTAGATCTGTATCAACGCCACCGCTTCCAAAACATATAAATACAAAAGACACAGTAAAAAACATATATATATACATATAAAATACTACCCATTAAAAAATTTAATTTGAGCGAATGATAAATTTATTAATCAAATGATAAAGATTATTCTCATTTTTTAACCGTCTTTAGCAGAAATATCTTGAGATAATTAATTCTTCTGTTGACAGCGATATGGTAATTTACTTGAAATTAAAATATTCTCCTAAAAATATTCTTAAAATTACATAGAACTACGTAATTCAGATAATTTAACAGTCGATTAATTTAATTATAATATTATTCCTCTTTTATTTTAATTTTCAAAGTATTATTTCTAAATAATTCATCTAAGAAAAAATTCAGGAAGAATATGTAAGCTAATTCAAAGTATATATTTTATTAGAGAAGAATTTTATAAGGAAAAACAATTTTACAAAACTTACAGAGTGATTCGTTTTCAAGTATGAACAGACTTCGCTCAAATACAGTTACATATAATAATGAGAAATGAATTTTTTAGGGTATGAAAAATGTTGAGTCTAACCGAACTCATAATAACTGGAAGAATAAATAAGTACAGTTGCGTAATTATGCTAATATATTAGCATTACAATATCGATGTTATAATTGTTGAGAAACTGCTTACATATTAACAGATGCTATATAATGAAAAAAGTGATATTACAGGGGTGGGTGGTTTTCGACGAAAAACATGAACAGATAAACACAAGTGGGGAGATATCTAAAGAAAGATACAATAAACCTAACGGAACTTCTTAATGAACTATAAACAACTTGTAAATAACACGTAATCTGAAAGTACTCTATATTGTTTTATTTTCCAAATTATTTGAATTTTTAACGATTCATGTCGTTTATATTGCGGTAAACATAATTTTTTTTATATATGCAAGTGTATATTGTGTGAACATGCACCCGCTGTAAGTGCGTTTTCATATGCTTGTGGGTGGAATACGGTGATGGGAGTTTGCGCTGCGTTGTAGAGCTGAAGCAAGCCGGTAGTGATGAAAGGTCTTCTATGCTAGACAGCGTATTGAGAAGGGTACGTAAGAGAGCAAGTAATCAGTTCTGTACTGGCCGTGCTACAAGAACGGCGCGAGAGAGCGAAGAACTTCGTTATTTATCAGCGACATGGATGTAAACGTCGCATCCGTCAGATTACGAGAACTTGTAACTCGTGCTGAAAAGCTCGGTGTTCCTAGACATCGACTTCGTTCAAAGATGCAAGTCTTAGGAGGTCTTCCTTCCGGCCAAAAGAAGACTAGAGCTGCTTGCAACTTTTTAGCCGGCGTTTTGTCTGTGACTGTAGCTCTTGCTTACTGTATCGGATTACACACTCACGCCGGGTTCTCCCGTGCGTGGCTTAAGTGGCAGCGCAACAACCTCTACGAAGATAAGGTCAGTAAAAACAAATATTACATCTCAATATTGTTGACATTTATTAGTCCATCAAATATCGCGTTAGTTTTGTATATATTTACAAAACAACGGTTTTTATTAATACGTATTTATCTTTACGACATAAAAGTATCATTGCCTTTTTAATATAAAATCCGTCATGCAATCTGTATGTTATTTTTTTAAATTATTTAATTTATTTTTAACGGACTATTTTCTAAAGTATACTAAATTCCCTCCGTTTGCGAAACGTTATTTTGAATTTTATATATTTCTGTTTTCTCTCGCTGTTTATCGAGATAAAAGAATGATAGTTGTAAGTTATTTATAAACAGGAATTAAATATTATTCATTCAACTTTTGATTGTCATAGTACATCCAAAAGTTATGTTAGTTTCTCGGTTATTTATATATTTCTGAAAATATACAATATCTAAATATAATTGTGTATTTGGTTACACAACTAATTTATTAACTAATTAATATCCGATAAATTAATTACTGCTAATTAATATCGTATAAAATGGCCTTGTCGTAAAACACTAGCTATTATCTTCGTAACTCATAGCTTATTACACATCTGCAGTGCACCTAGGCTTTATAAAATCAATACTGAGGCTCAAAAGCAGGCTTCTGATCTAATGGACACTACAAATATACGCTAACTATATACTTAAAAATATATTATAATGTATGTGAAATAAAAAATGAATATTGTTGTCAGTAATTGTTTAACCGTTTCAAGGAACATTTCCATTTATTCCTGTTATATAGTAATGTTTTAACACTTTACTTGTTTATTAAAATTTTTATTCGTATTTGTTTTACATATTAATCTGCTGAACTACTATATTACTCCAGACACCAGTTTCTTTGCATTACTCGATATGGAACCCTCAGCCAATAATCTCGAAGCTTCTAAGAGAGGTTACTTAAATTTTTATTTGTTTTAATTCGTGTCTGAAATACATTTCCAGCAGATAAATCGCAAAGAAACTCCTCCACTGAAGAACTTCGGTTCCCATTGAGGGAAGTTGTCAAAATTTCTTTGCCATATAATGCTGTATTCTATAGAAATATACATATATATTTAAATCCTCACAGTTCCTGGATTTATATTTTATGTTACCTGACTTTTTCTCGATGAAAAATCTTGTCTTTTGCAAGGCTGCAGCTTTTGATGTTTTCATCCGTAATTTGTTAGTTTACGTTTAAATAATCAATTTTCTGGTTTTTTTTGTTCTATTTTAATGTCAAAATATCTTATATTCCTTATTTATCGCATTCCTGTTTTCCTTATCAATTCTATCAAAATATTATCTTTCTTATCGGTCACATTTCGTTACTTTTGGTATTCCCTGATTCGGTTTCTAATTTAATTTTTTTCTACTAACGATTCTACATCGTTAATTACTTTTTGGTGAAAAAAATGAATAACTATTATTTTAATTCCGTTGCTGCTTCTTCCATATAAAAGTTAAACAACATTGCATGTGGGTTACCTCCACATGCATCCTATATTCAGTTCTTTTTTGGCTTAATTTAAAGTAGCATTCATTTATTTCAACCAAATTTTTACGCATGCCGCACTCGGTAAAATTATATTCTCAATGTCTAATTTCGGCGATCTATGGAAACGGGGTAATTAGATTAAGTTTTGACCGGTGGCATTTTATCCTTACTTTACTTTTTCACATTTCCTAGCATGCTATATCCTGAAACGTTCAGGACGATTCTCAGGATCAGGTTGTAAAGTATATATATATATATATATTTAACTTATTATTCAGATCTAATAATTTTCAATTTATTATAAAATGTTGTATTAATAAATATTAAATATATTAAAAAGGGATCGATTTAGAATAGCGAGTTTGATCATATATTTACGTCAGTCACATTTACAATTTTATTTTTACACATACAGAATTACTTAATTTATTGGAAGTAAAGCCTACCTTAGATCATGTAAGCTTTGATAGCACAGGAGTTTACTTTAAGTGATATACAATAAAACTGGGATTGTTGTAATGTACTCCAAAGTACCCCGTATGTTTATTATTTAAATTATTGTGTTAAAAAGTATTACTTTTAATACTTATTAAATTTATTTTTATTATACCTATTTCATTAAAAAAATTACCACACGTTAAATTCTCTGAAAACTTATTCGTGAGTGTATGGAAAAAGTCTGACCGGGTTTCGAACCCGGGATATTCGGAATAAAAGACAGACGCGACTATTCAATCAAAGACATAAAGTTTAACTTATTAAATATATTTAATGTATGCTCAACGAAAAATTAGATAACATTTTTTTAAAAAGTTGATTGTAAATTGCAAACTCTAATTAATAACTGTATCTTTCACTAATTGTTACTTATTAAATATTTTTTAAATATAATTATTTTTCTAGCAATAAAAAATATTAACAAGTTTACTGTTAAATTTCTTTAATTACCGTCTCTCGTTAAATCATCTCGATAGCATAAGGGTTAGAAAATAGTGTAAGCAACGCATGAAGTAGAGCTCATTGAACAGTGCATCAGTTAAAAATTATAAAAAACAAGCTTGTATTTGGATTCACTAGCTTTAAACTTTGCTGCTAGTTGCACTGCTCTTACTATATTTTCACCTATTATTATTATCGTGTCTGTTTTATTTTCATGTAATGTAAGCTGTGGTGCTTTATGCTTCCTTTGTGTTCCCAACCTTAGGGTCAAGACTGTAACACTGCTGATGTCAACTACACTGAAGAATTTTCACTTTTACAAACATAAAATATCATTCGAATTTCTTTATAATTATGATTCATTAGAAAACGAAATACTAATCGATATCTCTATTACTAGTTTAATTCCATATTATTATTTATTAGATAAATTAATAAATGTTTTTTATGAGTCCTATATTAGAAACTCAGCTGAAGACTTTTTAAAATGAGGTCGATTCATATTCATATGTTATTTTTGTCACTCGAATAGTTTTTATGAAAACTGCGGTGAGCGGTAAAATATTAAACTATACTGGAATGAATAATATATTTTTTTGTGTTTTTTTCAGTTGTCATATATGTGAGTCTTACAATACATTTTTAACAACGTATAAATTAAATTCTGTTTCGAATGTACAATCATCAAACCTTTTTTCAAAAGGGTGGTCACGAAAACATTAGGCTAAATTTTCTAAAGTTTACTCAGTAAATATAATCTGTTTAAGATACTTATTTCTGTAGTCATTTTATTAATCCTAACTTAACGTATTTTTTATAAAAAAAAAAAAAAATTATAACCTTACAAGATTTTTACGGCTGTATATCCCTTCTGACAACAATGTACGTCAATAAGGCATGATTTTATATATATATATATATATATATATATATATATATATATATATATACACAAAGTAATTTAGTAATCACGTGCGATGTCACTCAACTTGAGTGTTCAAAGGGAACCGGTGGTGTTATAACGGCCGAGGAGGCCGACAGCCTTGAACGACGTAATTAAAACGTATTGAATATTTTTCAGCTGTAGTATTATTTCTACGATTGCTTAATTCTAGATTTTGCTGCAAAAAAAAAAGCTAACGATTTTTTCTTCTTCTTTTACCATTGTTAGATGTGAGATTCAGCGAATATTTTCTCATACAGATACAAAAATTTTGAAAGCTTTCAATTTTCTTATAATTTTTTAACGATTTATTTGACATTTTTCCTCTTAATGTCCAATTCTGGTCATTTTGTCACGTAATTAAATATTTTTTTTTGTTTGAGTTATATTGTAAGAACTGCTTGGTAGGAAAACTTATTTCTATATAAAATTAAATCTTCCTCTTTCCGTTATTTTTTAGTTTTAATCTGTTTGTTTCATGACAATAACAAGTTTGTTAATTTCGTTTATGAATTGTAGAAAGTTAATTTTTAAGCATATTTTAAAACAAATATTTATCTGTCTTTTGTATTTCATTTTTTTTCCATTAATATTGCAGTTATTTAAAAATTTGCTATTTCAGCTCTCGATAAAGATAGTTTTTTTTAACTGAATTTTGTTTTAGCAACATTATTTCTATATCTAAATAATTTCAATTAACATGGTAAAATGATAGTTAAGGGGGAAAAATACTATTAAAATAGCAGGGCTTACTAAAAAAAAAAAAGGAGTACATTCGCGTCACGATTAAGCATGGAATACAGTCCCGGCATTGCACTTTTGTATACAGCTGCTTACCTGTGGTGAACATTGAAGAAAAAATTGCATTTTATCTCTAACAGAAAACCAAGATTGCCAGCCGTTTTATAATAAGAGAATATCATAGAAAATATCAAGGTTTAACATATTAAGCTCAACTTTTTCCATCCATTGGTTCGTGAGAATAATTCTTCAAAAGAGATGACATTTTTTCTTTCGCAATGCGTATTGTAGAATGATAAATTATCTTATAGGTTTTTAGCACATTTGATCTACCAATCACCCCTACAGTATAACGTTTCCTAAAATTCTGATTATGGAAACTAATAAAAATTTAATCGATAAAAAATAATACCACCCCAAAACGGAATCTGACGAGACCAAGTAATAAACCCGTTTTGAAGAGGTTTCCGCTTAGCAGAGTTTGAATAAAAATCGAACTAATGTCTAGTGAGGTCCTGAAGAATGAATTATGCGAATATACAATGAAGTTAGACAACGATATACGTTCCGAAAACGTATGTACTGTAGATACATTATTTCACTATTTTTTTAAAATTGAGATAGGTTATTTTTAGAGAATAATACTGTTTACTGTATAAATTTTGATTTACCAGAGTGGTAGTGAGAAATATGTTCATCCGAGATATTTCACAAATATAAAAAACTTATTTCTATATTCAAGTTGGTTTTATTTCCTTGATTAAGCCCTTAAAAAATAAGAAATACATTTTCCTAAAACACAACATGAACTAACACCGATTCTAAAATAAAATAATCTAAAAATATTAAAAAAATAATCACATACTGTATTTAAAATCTAAACGGATATCAAACAATCAAAACGTGGACAAAATGATAATTATTACTTCTTCCGATCACGGTGTACACGGCACTGAATAAAATTATTCTCAACTGAATAAAAATTATTCTTAGAAATTCTAAAATTTGATTAATTTGTTAAAAAAATGCAGGATATGATTTGTTTACATATGCTTTCGCTCGCTACCGTATTTTATTAATGACCGTAGGCTTATAGGCCGGAAATTGTAGCCACAAATGTGACGGGGTATCTAGTGCTAAATAATAATTAATGATATACTCCATTTATTATTTTACAAATCTTGGTTTGTGTACAATCTATATTTTTATCACTTTAATTACAGGCTATTCCGTTTTTTATTTCCATTCCCTCTTATGGGATAAATTTAACATCTGAAATTAAATGTAAAATTAATGTTTCTTTTCCGTTTCCGTATTACGGTTTTTTTGTCTTTCTCTATTAAAATAAATCGGGACTTGGAAAACCGTACGTTTTGACGAGGTTTCATTGCAATAATAACCATGTTAAACTGAAATTTTTTTTAAAATTGAAAAGAAAGTGAACTGTACTAAAAATAGGAAAGATACATTTCCATGCGTTCTCTTTCTGCAATACGCACACTATAACCTGTCCATTGAGTTACGTGTTATGCGCTGCCTACTATACGTATTGCGAATAATACTTAACTATACCGTTAAACGGTAAAATTAGTATCTGTATTTCTTTCTCCATATTTTTTTTACCGGCATAAAAAGAAAAAACTCGATTTTTTAAAAAATATATTTTTGAAAAAGTTAACTTAAATGACTTCAAGATTATATAACTGGCCGATATAAAACGTTTTACTTTGTATTGGTATATTTATCTAACCTCTCTTTTCAGTATTCCCAAGTATTAAATAGATTAAATGAATTTTTTCAGACACTTTAAGGTGTCTTTTATAAAGAAAATTTCGAAATTATTGAACTTTTATCTTTAATTTCGGTTTGTTGGAAATGTATCGTTTTGAAAAAATAAAATTATGAAAAAGAAAGATAAAGATAGATTTATTATTTTATATATTTTAATTAAAAAAGGTTAACGACTTTAATGATCTAATTACATCCGTTAGGATTATTTTTTATGGTGCACTCACATGTCAAACACTGCTGCACAGTTAAATTTAACGTACTAAAAGAATAGATTGTTTCGAGGTGTAACGTTATGACTACGCAAACACTTTATTAATTTGATATAAATATCTTACAGTATAACAGTACTTAATAGTTAATTAGTAAATGTGCAGTGATGGACGTTTTTTCTTCGGAAAATCACTGTCAGGTATTACTTCTGAGGATGAGGATGATATGCATGAGTGTAAGTGAAGTGTAGTCTTGTACAGTCCCAGATCGACCGTTTCTGAGATGTGTAGTTAATTGAAACCCAACCACCAAAGAACATCGGTATCCACGATCTAGTATTCAAAGTAACTGTCTTTACTAGGATTTGAACGTTGGAATTCTCGTCTTCCAAATCAGCTGATTTGCGAAGACACGTTCATCACTAGACCAACCCGGTGAGTTAGCAGTGATTGTCTTGCGTAAAAAGATCTGTTTTCGTTGAGTCGTTGATTCGAAAATGGAAGTTATTATTATTTACTAATTATGTTACTCTCCATTACCAGGATGCGTGTGCGTTTTTAGCAGCTTTAAATCTGCACTTTTGCTTCCGTTTCCATTTTATCAGGATATAGGCTAGAGGCTTAGATTACTGGAAAGCGGTAACTGAAAAGACTTATGATTTTCTTTTTCTTCTTTTTCTCTCTATCTGATCACTTCATAAATTTGTCAGATACCTTTGCCTTTTTATTGAAAATATATTTTACGTAAACGCCCAGTGAGTTTGTATAACCTGTAGGTTTATAAAATGTAGAAACTTAGATAAGTCTTCCAACCATCATGTAAGTATTTGCACTAATTTATTTCGTATTTTTTGTTCTACGATGAAAATACTAACATTCTTAATAGATATCTTAACGTTTAAATCGCTCTTCAAATTGCAAACACTCATAATTTCGAGGGACTCGTTTTAATTTTTTATTTCGTTACCCTTATGAAGGAGTAATTAAATCGTTTATACGGGATTAATAAACGGTATTAATACTTATGAAAACAAAATTTTGAGTTCTATAGCCCGAAACAAAAAAGATAATTCCTAAACTACTATTAATAAATTACTAATAACAAAAAAACTTTTAGTATAAACCAGCTTTATTATAATTTTCTTCTTTTTTTTGGAATTAATTCATACATTAATCAGCTTTAAACTTTTCATTATGGATTTTTGGTGAAATTCATCCTGAGTAAAAAGTACAAATTAATATTTTTAAAAGAAAAAGACAGGATTTTCATAAATATTTACAAATAAAAAACTACACTTCTTTCTAAATAAATTCATTTCGGTAGCTTTGTTAAAATTGTTACGAGAATTTTTTGCGTTTTTGTGTAATAAAAATACCAGTAAACAATTTTAATATTAGTTCCGTTCTTCATCAGATAAGTTCAAAACCGTAAAAAACTTTGATTCCAAAGTTACTGTCAATGGACAGAAGGAATTATAACTTTATTTACGGATTACGTACTTAATATACTGACTTGAATTTTAATTTTTTTACCGTGCTGATAAACTATGTTAATTTTTAGATGAAAATATTATGACCGAAAAAATATGGTGTAAGCTGTACGCTTTGTCTTTCCTTATAAGTTTTTGCATGCTATAAATTTAGATATTTATGGAAATTAACAATTATGTTAATAAGGTTGTAATTATTAAAACATTTTCTTAAATAATTAACTCCTTTTATGATCATCGTAATACTTTTGACGTAGCAACGTTTTTTTCATAATTAATATTATTAAAACGAAATTTAACCTGGTAATAATTGTTAATAAATCAAGGTCACGTGTATCTGAGGTTTCTGTAATCAAAGCTGATTTCTTTCTGAAAAAGATATGTTAGAAAATTTCGATGTTATAATCTATTTATTACTATTAATGTTTTCTAGTTTATTCCATTTTATTAAATTTATTACGTAAGAAATAAATTGTATTTATTGTTTTATTGCATAAATTGAAGTTATCTGTTAAATCGTGACCTTCCCTCCAGTACTGAGCTAGAGTGCATGTATTACAGATTTTATAATTTAAATTTAATGCTAATCCATTTCCTTGATTTTTATTACTGATATTACTTAGTTTATTGCAGTTTTTTGTACATATTTCTTCCACGTCAGAAGTATGGACGGTAAAAATAAGTTTTAATTTATTTATCACAACTTTTTGTGTACTGCTGCCAAGTAACTATACTTAAATTGTCAATACATAGTCACCACATTTTTTATTTAAGCGCATTCATTACCTGAATTAACACACACACACATATATATATATGTAAATAACGTGTCGTGAATGATTCATAATCAATTCCCAGCAAAAACTACCAAAGGTTAAATTCTTCTTATGGTGTAAGTGCACACTGAGAAAGGATTTTTTGAAATTAGTTTAAAGGGTTAAAATGAAGTGACAATGGAAATTCTTGACAACAAATGAAGACATCAATTTGATTTTTTGTGTGTGTAATTTTCAAGTAAATATCTAAAAACCGATTTCTAAATTTTTCGAAATTCGATCTTTGAAGGGGTAAAAAAAGGTAAAAAGATATTGAACAATGATTGCAAATTTTCCCCATTTCCAACTACACTAAACGTAGTATATTTGGGCTTGCATATACTCTTCAGATAAATCCCTAAAAACCATTTTCGTTTTTTTTTTTAATTTTGATTTTTCAAGGGGTGTGACGGTGTACGGCGCACCGGCTCAACCAACACAGCCACTGCCACTGTTACTGTATGTGCGACGCGACTGGCTGTACCTGCCTCCGGCTACTTCACTAAAAAACAAAAAATGAAAAAAAAATGAGTAATGAATACGGTCACTTCATACTTCGACAGTTTACCCGAAAAATTACTGGAGTTTGTCGGGTAACGCTAAGAATCGGACAAAATACATCTTTACTCATCCTTCGTACGGGTAATTAGCTATAACTAATATTTTTTAAGATGGAGGCCGATTATTTTGAAACCCGCATTCTTCAAATCACTCAAAGTTTCGGTCCTGTAGTGACCAAAATGTTGCTCTAAAGAAATTACAGTACACTGATATTTTTTATAAATTAAACAGGCTTTAATTTTTATTTATCATTATTATTCTCACAAGCTTGATTTTAATGAACACATGAAAGTCTAGGGGACAGAGCTCCCGACTAGATGGGAAGGTTGAGTGAAGCGAGCCATGACCTGCTAAATATCCCCTGACCGCGACGGGAAACGCAAGTAACCACATAACACGGGCGAAGCTGCGACGGGGATGCTAGTATATATTTTTATACGTATTAAAATCACCAAATTACCCTTTAGAGTAGTCGTCGCAGCACATATTTAACGAGTTTGAAACTCAATAATTCGTTTCATAATAAACGAATATAAACTCGATAATATAGACTCGATAAAATCGAGTCTAATTTTATTGTAAAATCACTATTTTATTTAATTACGGAATTTAATTTAATTATTGAAATTTTTCTTTGACAAAAATCTGTAAAAAAACTTAAAAAGTAAGCTTTTTTTACTGCTTTTAAACCTTACACAAACTTTGTAACTAACTCAAAGCGCAAAATAATTTTTTGAATTACCCTATTTACTGCCTAATAACTAATTATTTTTAATCGTCTTCGTTCATTTCGATTTTTTTTGATCAACGAAATAAAATTACCATTTAATCAGGAATGGTGGTTATTTTAATAGTTATTTTCTTTATATTGTATCAGGTTTTTGCTCATATGATAGAATAATGGGATGAATTATTCGAATATTTCCGTATGAGACCATGCGCCGGTCAATGTGCATTCTTGAGAATGTGTAGTACTATATCGCCCGGACTCCCTCAGAATAATGAATCGCATTTTTATTTACAAATATCACTTCATCCCCTTAAGTAATAATGGTTATTTTTAATTATTCTACTACTATTTTATTGGCCTTATAAAAAAATATTTGTGAAGAGAAATAAAAATTCATTAATTGATAATGCATTCGTATATATTAATTTTTAAAGATAGCCCCATTCGCTACTGAAAAAGGTATGACTTAAAATAAATAGCTGATAACTGGAATACATATGTCAGAAAACGCCCGAATTGGACGAGAAATTATTATTGAAAAATATTATTTATTACGCAGTTGATAGAATTTCTAGAAGTTTCACATGCGTTATGCATGCGCAAACTTATATAAATTTAAAAAGTCATAAAATGAGTACTCTTTTTATGTAATTACATGACTGCCCAAAAAGGAGTGTAATGTTTTTAGGATGTATATATGTATATTTGTTCCACCGTAGCAGCTCAACAGAGAACCGATTTAGATGTATGACCCCGCGTTGGAATCCTTACGTTACGGGGAGTGTCATATGCTATATAAATATGTATATATGTATATTTAATTGTAACTACAAGACCAATAAAAATCTTATATACGATTCTAAATGGATAATCGAGTGTATTTTCAGTATCGAATTATTTGTATCGAAAATAGTTGTGTTTTAAGATCTGCTACGATATTGAATGAATGAATTACGGTAGTAAAATTTATTAATCTATTTTATAATTATTTTTATTATTATTACTGTTGTTATTTATTGTTTATAAACATTTAAGAAAAAAAAAAGGTATCATATGATTTTTTGACGGGCAATATGTTTGATCATGTAAGCATGTTCATTATTGCTAAATTTGACTAATAATCCCTTCTTTTAAAATTAATTAAATAAATAAAATTAATAAATAATAATAAGTAAATAAAAATACAAATATAAAATATAAATAAAAATAATCTACGCTTAGAAATTAAATAATCTGTAAATTAATTGACAACGGACAGCTTCTAGCAGGAGAGAATCCTGAAGGGAGTCGTGAGCAGCCGCCCGGCGCACCACCATTGATCCGCTTTGCGCCACAATTTTATAAAAAACAATGTTTTGTTTGGGAGTCGTGATTTTTAATTTTTAATGTTATCTCTTGTAGATTAATAGAGAATAAGTTACGACGACCATCAAACATTTTTTAAAGTTATTATGAAGTGAGTTGTAGGCTTTCAAGTTCATTTTCAACGATATAGCGAGAGTATTATAAATAAATTATATAATTATTATATTATATCGAGTGTATTATTATATTAAAAAAAACGAGTGATATTATTATATTAAGAAAGAGTGTATTATTGATGAAGAAAAAAATAATAATTAGTTATTAGGCAGTTAATAGGGCGCATTTAAAAAATTATTTTGCGCTTTCTGTTGGGTACAAATACTACCGAACGAGATAGTTTTAAGAAATTTCGTTAAAAAAGAAACCATTCATCAATGGAGATAATAAAAAAATTGTACCTTCCTTACAATTTAATATAATCTATTTTCCCCCAAAATTCAACAGGTTTAAAAGAAAAGATTTTAACACCGTTTTTGAAGACTGCTAACATTGAAGTGTTTTATAACTCCTAAAACGATCATCATAAAAGATTACTAAATATTTTTTTTAGAAGAGATTTAACCGTTTTAATTTTATTTATCACTTTTTCTCATAAAGTAAAGCTAAAAAGAGTTGATAAACGTTATTATGACCGGCAGCATGTATAAAAAAAATTAATTTCCCGTATTCAAAAAAAAAAATTCGATTTTAATGAGCCAGAAACGAAAATAAAATTTACTTTTTCTTCTACATTTCATACTTAGACACGATATTTCTTACAAGTACGATTTCGTCAGACCGAAAATTTTCTTAAAAGAGAAAATTAAAAATAATGCTACTGAATTTTATTCTGTAAATATTATACATCAAAAGTAAAATATTCTTTGTAAACTTTTTGTACATTAGTTTTTCTCTTTTTATCTGCTTTCCGTATACCTGTTTTGGTTAAATATATTCAGGATAAAAGCCAACTCTTAAAATGATTAAAAGGAGAAGTAGGTAAAGTGGCTAACTGACTCGTCTGTTTTTTGCTGTGGATACTGAATTTGTTTTGAATCGGTTGATCTTGTCCTTGTCAGTTGTTTATTGGTGAAGAATGTGTTGTTTTTTCGTCACGGTAACTGAAGTGGCACTCTGACACCGAAGAAACAACTTCAGTTATTTTTTTTTTATTTTCTTCACTCAGACTGCATTCCAAAATGGTTATTTGTAGATTTAATCATTTTTACCTACTAGAATAAATTGTGTGCTTTTATATATATATATATATATATATATATATATATATATATATATATATTTCTTTACTTAGTAACTCAATGGAATAAAGGTTACAACAGTCTCTTGACTATATTAATTTTGTAAAAATTTTCTTACAATTCTAAAAAACTAATTATTACGTTATTAAAGAATAATTACGTACTTATTAATCAAGCTACATGATAGCGCAGCTGTTTACATAGTAATATAAAAATTAACAGCATACGCTGAAAACCTGTCTAACGGGCTCTTAGAGGAGATCGTGGCCAATAAAACAATGATAAACATTTGTGGAGTGACGACTCATTCTTCTTTTAGTCCTCTGCAATTGTTTCTGGTACACCATATGTTGGATCTTTATGGTTTTTTTTTAAATAAAAAAATGTCTATACTTTAACAGAGTTAAATAAAAAAGGAGCTTATGTTTTTTGATGTATTATTTTGATCTAATTGATATTATAACTAAATAAACGAATTATGATTTCAAATGATTCTGATTCTCTCCTAGGAAATTGTTTTGAAAATATCAACCTAGTAATTTGAAAGTAGTTTGTGTAAGTAAGTTTGCAGTTTGTTTGTTACGGATGATCTAACTGCACAAATTTCCTTCCAAAATGAAAAACGAATTCCTATGTTAAAAAGTTTATATCCTAAGACATAAATAAACATATCCCCAATAAGGCTGGGTGAGAATTTAATACTAGAGAAACTTAATTGGCTATATGTTTAGATAACTATTTCGCGATATTCGACGATATAAATTAAAAACCTTGTAATGATGTGAAAGTTTTCGATTATTGCCTCTGTGACAATCATTCTTGATAACGGTGATCCATTTTAGGAACTTTTGGAGAAATGTTGGAAAATAATAACAAGCCGGTTTTTACCTCAGATTCCTGTAAATAAAAATATTCCGAGGCTATTGCATATATTGCACCATATACCATATTGCACCAACATACTATGAATACGCCGGTGCAAAGAGTAAAAATACCCAGTAAAATAGTGAAGGAGTTCTTCCATTACACTAAGGATACATTTATTCACTTTTGTTATGAATATTTTAGAGAGAACTGTAATCCTGCTGAGCTGAACAAGTACTGTTTCATAAGAAAAAGAGGTATTAATTTGTCTGTTTACAACTTCTGTCTCAGTTTTTCCTATGGTTGTGACACGTGTAAAATATCTGAGAAACAAGCCGGATTAATCGTAGTTTTTTTTTGACAGAAATGATGTTCAATATATAACTAGCCCCTGTAATGAAAAAAACGAAGGTGTCATTTTTAGGGTTGATTATCATCACCTGCAATTCGGCGGGTTTGGTGGACTGATCATTTATTCGGCTCAACGAAAGAGGCTACCGGAGACCAGTTAACTCCTCACTTTCCCTACTAACCGCGGCGTGAGATTATTCTTAGAAATGGCTGTACCATTTTTGAGAGTGACTTGTGACTTATTTCAATCGTCTACGACCACTTTACAAACACGCAGAGGACTGCAGGCCTATTTTTCTTTCATTTTTGTATATAATTATTGAAATTTTTGTTTAAAGCGGTATTATTAACCAAATAAAGGCTTCTGATTTGCTATCTGATTATCAGTTTGAGTTCCAGCCGAAAAGATCTACTCGTAAATTTGATTACTTGAAAATTTTGCATAGATAATATTTACATCTTATTATATAAAGAGTACAAAACATCTAGTCTTTAAAAAGTCGGGTTTGACGTTTGATTTTTATTTAGTCATGATATTTTGATTTAAACAAATTGAATTTTTTTCGCTTCATTTAAGTAATTGGGTATTTGTATTCAAACGCACTAAAACATATCTTCGACTAGGTGGAAGATGAAAAAGAGAGTTATTGGTGTAACATAAATTCTCCCACATATTTGTGAGACATGTAATATATTAATCTTCAAATACATCTCATAGCTTTGTGGGTAGCATTCGTTTTATGCTCATTGATCGAATTTGTTGGACCATATTATTTAGAATGGCAAAATAGAAAGTAAGTGTGAGATTTAGTTGACATTGAGAACGTTTGTGTTTGTGATATAATTTTTTTTAATATAATGGACTGACTTCTTGTAATATACGATGATAAATTTCTCAAGCGGTACATTTATTCCTGGAAAGTGGGTAGAAATTTGTTACAGAAATATTAGAAATAGAGGTTATTGTGCTATGCAACTCCAAAATATGTCCAACAAATGACAAGGTATAATTATTGAATGTAGAATAATCACTTGTACTTAAAGAGCAAGGCTAGTTGCGAGATTATAAAATATTTTAACTTGTATGAATTTACTTTGAGGTTATAGATATTAATTTTTTTTAGTATTTAAATTCCTTATGATAAATAATCTACAATCCTTGTTACGTGATCTGAAAGAACGAAGCATAATGCACATAGATATGAATCAACCGATGACGTAATCGTTGAGTATTTCTGTTCATATTAATATAATATCCAAGAAATTTATTTACTTTTCTTACGCAGATTGGAACAAACGCTTAGAGGAAATGTTTCTCTTTTGTTAAAGCGAATATATTTCTTCGAAAGTTTTTTCTCAGAAAAATTAAAATGTTTACTGAAATATGTAATATCCTATATTAGTTCATCTATTGAGTTTATATATTGTATAACCATATAACACGAAGTATTTATCCAGACATCCTAGTGATATTTGTTGTTCTATGAGATAGTGTTAAACAGAGTTGTACAATACAGTAGCTTTTACTCCATGTATACAATTAGGTTATTCAATCATTATTATTCACCAAAGGCTACCAAAATTATTGTAATAATAAAATGTTAATTATAATAAAAAGATTTTAAAATATACATCGATAAAGTCTCTACGTTTAAAAATAGAATTATTCAAAATACGAGTATACATGGAATAATTAATACGTGTTTTTTTCGAAAATTCAAATTAATTTTGCGTAATGAATAAATTTAAAAAAATCATGAAATAATATTGAACATCACTTGTAAAAAATTTGTAGTGGCCTATGTGCCATGGAGATATTATGTCGTTGGATTCATGTAAAACAATTTAGTTCACCGAACTTGATTTTGCCACCCTCAGTGGAAAGAATACATTTTTTTTTACAGAATCTTTATTAGGTATCATAACCAAATAGTCGTAAACCACCTGACACAAGATAAATCTTTCCTGAAAATAGCTTATTCGTTCTCAAGAATGATTATGTGCCTGACTTGCTAGAAAAAGGGTGGAGTGAAGTGGTTTCCGTTACTGAACTGAATATAGTCTAATTTTGCACAAAAGCACTCCAAGCCCACAAAAATGCAGGTTATATTCAACACAACAAGCGACTTATTCGCTCTGTTCACGATTGAAACCGGTTATATATTGAACATCATGACCATCAGAGAAAGCAACCCCGCCTGGTGTCCTTTGTACCTCAGGTTTTTTATATCTGTAGTAACTATATGATAGATAGAGACGCATAGTGTAAAACAACAGATTATTTAACTTTCTATCGAAAAACAACACATCTTACTCAACACAAGATAAATAAATACAATGAATTTCTTCTTTCGGCAAAAAATGAGAGATTACAGTTTTTGCAGGTTAGTTCTGAAGGTTAATTTGATTAATAGTATTAGTGGATAGTTTTGATGTTATCAAAATTAAATTAATTTGTTCAACCAAAATCATGGTATTCTGCGGTATATTCGTAAATTAAAACAGATTGTAGAAGATCAGAAAATTAAAATAAAGAAAGCATAAGGAAACCATTGCAATTTATTCGATACAAAGAGTAAAACTAATAAGATATGCTGAGTATAAGAATAACGAACAGAGATAATTGTACAAACTACAAATGTGAAAAAAGAATCGATACTACGGTGGGAGTGAATATTTACTTTGGAAGAATGAAACTTTTCATTCTTCAAAATCACATCCAATGTACTGCATGTCTCGATGGCTTTCAAAAGCAGGTAGTCAGAGGGAAAGATGAGAGAGAACAATAATAATTATATTAATAAATCCTTATTCTGACCGTTACATAAAAATAAATTACATATATCACGTCAATGTGAGATAAATTATAATTATAAAATCAAATTTTAAGAAAAAAAAAGATGTATTAAAGTTCATATTAATTATTTAAATAGAAATACATGAAATAATGTTAAGATAAATACATTAAATATAAAAAACTTGTTACAAAATAGTTTACAATTCAGAAGCCGCTATTAAAAATTATTTTGAGCACATATTTATGTACACGATTAACGGGGATCATGAAGATATATAGAATTTTTTGTATTTAATTAGTATTATTTAAGAATTCATCAATAGAATAATATTGTTCCCGTAAAAGAAGAATCTTCGAATTGTATTTTAATTAAATTGGTGGAAAGATTTTTCAACTCGTTTGGCAATTTATTAAAAATTGCAACGGAAGCATAATAAGATCCTCTCTCGTGAGCCAAAATATTCTGTTGCGTTGTGACAAAAATAGTTCGTTGTTTGGTTTGGTAAAAGAGAATATTTGTTATTTTTTATGAATAAGTGACCATTCTTTTTAGCAAAAATTGTACATTCATCAATAAATTGCACAAGGATAAATTAACATATTTAATTTTCTGAACATCGGTCTACACGACTCATATTATGGCGCTAGATAATGATCTGACAGCCCATTTGTGCATCTTAAAAACTCGTTTTGACTTTTTGAGGGAGTCCCGAGAGATGATTTTATTCTTTATACGAAAATATATGTAACCATTAATAAATATTTAATAATGAATAATGATGATAAGTTTAGCTTTTTATTAAGGTGCTTCAGAATGGTACGGCTTGATGTGAACATTACGAATCAATTTGATATCCCTCAAGATGATATTATCTAACAAAACAATGACAAATTACGCTTTATGGGCAACAGAACTGCTTACTATCGTTATCGTTAATAGAAATTCTACCCGCGCAATCAGCAATGCTACGCTATGCGCTATCCAAGTCTAGACTGGATGCACTCCAAGCTGAAAATTTTGAGGCGGCTGAAATTCTCGCCCTTTCTCTTGGAGTTCTCTGTGCTTTCTAAGGCTGTATAACTGTGTGATCAAGTGTATCTACCTGCAAATACCATTCCGTCGTCCTTCTGACCCCCAGTCATACCCCAGGCTCAATGGTATAATTGTAAATTTTACGTATTTTATTGGGATAAGATTTACGTAAAGAAGTGTGTCTTGCCCTAGGTACTTCAGCCTCAGAGCTTATTTTTTATTTCCTGTTACTCTGAGCCTACAACTCCAGTTTGATATTTTTTTAAAAATTCAGGATTTGATTAACTCTCTCAGATCCTACACTTCTTACCACCCTACATTTTATACCCAAATTATTTACGTTTCCTTACTTGAAGAAGGAAAACTCCAAAAATTCATTTCTTTTCTATTAAAGTCCCTCACATATTAGAAAAAGTGGCTTGCAGTCTCATTTGACTGTTTTAGTTATCTACAAATAGGATCCTCTCTATAGAGATTCACAGTTCTAAAATGAGACCTGAACGTACATTTCTAGTTATGTAAGTATTCTTAACATATGTCTATGAAATTGGTAAGACATAGTCTGTTCAATCTTATAAAGTATCAGAGAGGTCGGTACAAGGTTCCTTGAGGAGGAACTTGTAAATATTTGTTACAGATCGTTTCTTCGGAAACCTAGTATTAAGGCCAGCAAATACTGGTAAGCTGTATTAACTCTACAGCCTAGTCCAAGACCAATACATATTTCTTCTACTTTTTCAGAAAGTCACCCATCTCATTTCTCTCAAATTGTGTGTACCCACAAAGGCCCAAAGTAAGGAACATCTTTTTTTTAATATAGAATCAGTCTAAATTTATTTGATTTTATTATAACAGTGATCGAAGCGCACAGATAATCTTTTATTCCATTTTATTCTGTTATTTGCGCTTTATTAGTAATATCAAGATAGTTATGCAGGTAAATAAAACAAAGAAGGTTAATTTGATTAATAGTATTAGTGGATAGTTTTGATGTTATCAAAATTAAATTAATTTGTTCAACCAAAATCATGGTATTCTGCGGTATATTCGTAAATTAAAACAGATTGTAGAAGATCAGAAAATTAAAATAAAGAAAGCATAAGGAAACCATTGCAATTTATTCGATACAAAGAGTAAAACTAATAAGATATGCTGAGTATAAGAATAACGAACAGAGATAATTGTACAAACTACAAATGTGAAAAAAGAATCGATACTACGGTGGGAGTGAATATTTACTTTGGAAGAATGAAACTTTTCATTCTTCAAAATCACATCCAATGTACTGCATGTCTCGATGGCTTTCAAAAGCAGGTAGTCAGAGGGAAAGATGAGAGAGAACAATAATAATTATATTAATAAATCCTTATTCTGACCGTTACATAAAAATAAATTACATATATCACGTCAATGTGAGATAAATTATAATTATAAAATCAAATTTTAAGAAAAAAAAAGATGTATTAAAGTTCATATTAATTATTTAAATAGAAATACATGAAATAATGTTAAGATAAATACATTAAATATAAAAAACTTGTTACAAAATAGTTTACAATTCAGAAGCCGCTATTAAAAATTATTTTGAGCACATATTTATGTACACGATTAACGGGGATCATGAAGATATATAGAATTTTTTGTATTTAATTAGTATTATTTAAGAATTCATCAATAGAATAATATTGTTCCCGTAAAAGAAGAATCTTCGAATTGTATTTTAATTAAATTGGTGGAAAGATTTTTCAACTCGTTTGGCAATTTATTAAAAATTGCAACGGAAGCATAATAAGATCCTCTCTCGTGAGCCAAAATATTCTGTTGCGTTGTGACAAAAATAGTTCGTTGTTTGGTTTGGTAAAAGAGAATATTTGTTATTTTTTATGAATAAGTGACCATTCTTTTTAGCAAAAATTGTACATTCATCAATAAATTGCACAAGGATAAATTAACATATTTAATTTTCTGAACATCGGTCTACACGACTCATATTATGGCGCTAGATAATGATCTGACAGCCCATTTGTGCATCTTAAAAACTCGTTTTGACTTTTTGAGGGAGTCCCGAGAGATGATTTTATTCTTTATACGAAAATATATGTAACCATTAATAAATATTTAATAATGAATAATGATGATAAGTTTAGCTTTTTATTAAGGTGCTTCAGAATGGTACGGCTTGATGTGAACATTACGAATCAATTTGATATCCCTCAAGATGATATTATCTAACAAAACAATGACAAATTACGCTTTATGGGCAACAGAACTGCTTACTATCGTTATCGTTAATAGAAATTCTACCCGCGCAATCAGCAATGCTACGCTATGCGCTATCCAAGTCTAGACTGGATGCACTCCAAGCTGAAAATTTTGAGGCGGCTGAAATTCTCGCCCTTTCTCTTGGAGTTCTCTGTGCTTTCTAAGGCTGTATAACTGTGTGATCAAGTGTATCTACCTGCAAATACCATTCCGTCGTCCTTCTGACCCCCAGTCATACCCCAGGCTCAATGGTATAATTGTAAATTTTACGTATTTTATTGGGATAAGATTTACGTAAAGAAGTGTGTCTTGCCCTAGGTACTTCAGCCTCAGAGCTTATTTTTTATTTCCTGTTACTCTGAGCCTACAACTCCAGTTTGATATTTTTTTAAAAATTCAGGATTTGATTAACTCTCTCAGATCCTACACTTCTTACCACCCTACATTTTATACCCAAATTATTTACGTTTCCTTACTTGAAGAAGGAAAACTCCAAAAATTCATTTCTTTTCTATTAAAGTCCCTCACATATTAGAAAAAGTGGCTTGCAGTCTCATTTGACTGTTTTAGTTATCTACAAATAGGATCCTCTCCATAGAGATTCACAGTTCTAAAATGAGACCTGAACGTACATTTCTAGTTATGTATGTATTCTTAACATATGTCTATGAAATTGGTAAGACATAGTCTGTTCAATCTTATAAAGTATCAGAGAGGTCGGTACAAGGTTCCTTGAGGAGGAACTTGTAAATATTTGTTACAGATCGTTTCTTCGGAAACCTAGTATTAAGGCCAGCAAATACTGGTAAGCTGTATTAACTCTACAGCCTAGTCCAAGACCAATACATATTTCTTCTACTTTTTCAGAAAGTCACCCATCTCATTTCTCTCAAATTGTGTGTACCCACAAAGGCCCAAAGTAAGGAACATCTTTTTTTTAATATAGAATCAGTCTAAATTTATTTGATTTTATTATAACAGTGATCGAAGCGCACAGATAATCTTTTATTCCATTTTATTCTGTTATTTGCGCTTTATTAGTAATATCAAGATAGTTATGCAGGTAAATAAAACAAAGAAGGTTAATTTGATTAATAGTATTAGTGGATAGTTTTGATGTTATCAAAATTAAATTAATTTGTTCAACCAAAATCATGGTATTCTGCGGTATATTCGTAAATTAAAACAGATTGTAGAAGATCAGAAAATTAAAATAAAGAAAGCATAAGGAAACCATTGCAATTTATTCGATACAAAGAGTAAAACTAATAAGATATGCTGAGTATAAGAATAACGAACAGAGATAATTGTACAAACTACAAATGTGAAAAAAGAATCGATACTACGGTGGGAGTGAATATTTACTTTGGAAGAATGAAACTTTTCATTCTTCAAAATCACATCCAATGTACTGCATGTCTCGATGGCTTTCAAAAGCAGGTAGTCAGAGGGAAAGATGAGAGAGAACAATAATAATTATATTAATAAATCCTTATTCTGACCGTTACATAAAAATAAATTACATATATCACGTCAATGTGAGATAAATTATAATTATAAAATCAAATTTTAAGAAAAAAAAAGATGTATTAAAGTTCATATTAATTATTTAAATAGAAATACATGAAATAATGTTAAGATAAATACATTAAATATAAAAAACTTGTTACAAAATAGTTTACAATTCAGAAGCCGCTATTAAAAATTATTTTGAGCACATATTTATGTACACGATTAACGGGGATCATGAAGATATATAGAATTTTTTGTATTTAATTAGTATTATTTAAGAATTCATCAATAGAATAATATTGTTCCCGTAAAAGAAGAATCTTCGAATTGTATTTTAATTAAATTGGTGGAAAGATTTTTCAACTCGTTTGGCAATTTATTAAAAATTGCAACGGAAGCATAATAAGATCCTCTCTCGTGAGCCAAAATATTCTGTTGCGTTGTGACAAAAATAGTTCGTTGTTTGGTTTGGTAAAAGAGAATATTTGTTATTTTTTATGAATAAGTGACCATTCTTTTTAGCAAAAATTGTACATTCATCAATAAATTGCACAAGGATAAATTAACATATTTAATTTTCTGAACATCGGTCTACACGACTCATATTATGGCGCTAGATAATGATCTGACAGCCCATTTGTGCATCTTAAAAACTCGTTTTGACTTTTTGAGGGAGTCCCGAGAGATGATTTTATTCTTTATACGAAAATATATGTAACCATTAATAAATATTTAATAATGAATAATGATGATAAGTTTAGCTTTTTATTAAGGTGCTTCAGAATGGTACGGCTTGATGTGAACATTACGAATCAATTTGATATCCCTCAAGATGATATTATCTAACAAAACAATGACAAATTACGCTTTATGGGCAACAGAACTGCTTACTATCGTTATCGTTAATAGAAATTCTACCCGCGCAATCAGCAATGCTACGCTATGCGCTATCCAAGTCTAGACTGGATGCACTCCAAGCTGAAAATTTTGAGGCGGCTGAAATTCTCGCCCTTTCTCTTGGAGTTCTCTGTGCTTTCTAAGGCTGTATAACTGTGTGATCAAGTGTATCTACCTGCAAATACCATTCCGTCGTCCTTCTGACCCCCAGTCATACCCCAGGCTCAATGGTATAATTGTAAATTTTACGTATTTTATTGGGATAAGATTTACGTAAAGAAGTGTGTCTTGCCCTAGGTACTTCAGCCTCAGAGCTTATTTTTTATTTCCTGTTACTCTGAGCCTACAACTCCAGTTTGATATTTTTTTAAAAATTCAGGATTTGATTAACTCTCTCAGATCCTACACTTCTTACCACCCTACATTTTATACCCAAATTATTTACGTTTCCTTACTTGAAGAAGGAAAACTCCAAAAATTCATTTCTTTTCTATTAAAGTCCCTCACATATTAGAAAAAGTGGCTTGCAGTCTCATTTGACTGTTTTAGTTATCTACAAATAGGATCCTCTCTATAGAGATTCACAGTTCTAAAATGAGACCTGAACGTACATTTCTAGTTATGTAAGTATTCTTAACATATGTCTATGAAATTGGTAAGACATAGTCTGTTCAATCTTATAAAGTATCAGAGAGGTCGGTACAAGGTTCCTTGAGGAGGAACTTGTAAATATTTGTTACAGATCGTTTCTTCGGAAACCTAGTATTAAGGCCAGCAAATACTGGTAAGCTGTATTAACTCTACAGCCTAGTCCAAGACCAATACATATTTCTTCTACTTTTTCAGAAAGTCACCCATCTCATTTCTCTCGAATTGTGTGTACCCACAAAGGCCCAAAGTAAGGAACATCTTTTTTTTAATATAGAATCAGTCTAAATTTATTTGATTTTATTATAACAGTGATCGAAGCGCACAGATAATCTTTTATTCCATTTTATTCTGTTATTTGCGCTTTATTAGTAATATCAAGATAGTTATGCAGGTAAATAAAACAAAGAACTGTGAATAAAATTGTATTAAATTTTATTACTGGAGCGAGCGAACCGAGTTAAGGTATGTGCAGTACTGCAATCTGTATTAGAATAAGAGAAAAAATACCTAATTCAACAATTAATTATTTTTCTATTTGCTAGATAACATTCTCTAATATAATATATTATTAGTAAAATTGAATCTTATTTTTTATCAACAAAGGGGATAGATTATGCACTTTAACCGCAGTATACAAGTTGTGTGCGCCAGACAAGTTGTGGGCTTGACTCATGTGTGCTTCGATCGCGAAAATTGAAAGTTTAAAATTAATAGATTGTCTATCCTTATAGATTATCTTGAATTGTTAGGTAAGTTTATTTCATAAATAGCAATAGTAAATTCAACACTTCACAGTTTTTCCTGGAAATTATTTTAAAATCTTCAACTCTTCAAATTTAAGGTAATTTTCTAATTGTCCGTTTGTGATATATTTTTTATTAAGTAGACCTTTGAAGTCGCTGTGGTATCCAGTGGAAAGAATCTTGTTTGTTTCAGTGTCATTTTAAAATATTTATTAGTAACTGATGTAAATTGTTTTAATTTTATTAATAATGATCCGATAAAGTTCAATAAATTATTATTGATGTTTTTTTTATAATGATCTTAACGAGTGTTAAATTGCGTAACTGATTATATTAATTATATAGCTGTCGTTGATCCTGATGACGGTGTATACCGTCTCAGACTAAACGTCTCCACGTCAATTTATTTATTAAAATTGTAAAATAAATGTTACAAGTTGCTTTTTAATTAAAACTATTAAAAGTTATATAATTTATTATCCTGCATCATCGTGCGTTTATAACGCTACTTATTTTTACTTGATATAAACACGTTCAGTAAAAATCTGGCATTATTTCAACACATCAGTAATATTTAAATAAACTTAATCATTCAAATGCCGCTTGCTTTTGATGTCATCTTTTCAAATGTCATTTATCTTTTTTAATTTTACCAGATTCGTCTCATTAATTGTCTTAATTTTAATTTAAATAGCCTATATTTTTGTTAATGTTAACAGCAGTACGCAAGGATATATCATCCTACATCGTTTAAAAAAGCACAGTGATGCACGGAAACCGGTTTATTAAAACGTAGATTCGGCCGTTATTACACTCTATTCTAAATCCTTCCTATCTTCCAGGATGCTGTTTGCCCTAACGTATCAAAAGATACGAAACTGTTAAGATGTAAGGGATACAGTTGACGGACTTACACAGGACTCGCGTAACATTTTATCAAGCCGTTTTCATACTGTTATGGTAGAAAAGCAATCAGTTTATCCTTGGATATGAGTTGAAATGCTTCAGCATAGTTTTACAATTTGAAATTTAGATTAAAATCTAACATTTTATTTATTACAGTAAATTACAACAAAGTAACTTTATTACACAAATAAAAAATACGATGAAATTGATGTGAACCGATTAATTTCGATTGTCCAGTTAAAGGTTTAATTAATATTCGATGAAATTAGAGGGTCAATTTCTATTTTGTTGTGATACTAATGTCTTAGTATGACAACCTAAAGAAACTGTAAGATAGGAATGTTCTTGAAGAGAAAATACTATGGTTATACACATCTGCTGGAGAACATGATGATCTAGTTATCTTTGTCCCCATGGAAACAACTCTTCTTCCAATTAATGTACTATTCTAGACAATCATTTCGTAGGAGTGTTTGTCTCTTCTCTATAGTTTCACGTTTATTGGTCAATGCGGTGACCTAGTTAGCTGTTTCCCTAGCAACAAACTCCCCTCCTACAAAGGATCCACATTTCATTACTTATACGTTCAATAAATTAGTTTTTTGACCCAAAGTCGTGATACGTTTAATAACGCATAAAAGCTAAAATGTATTATTTAAACAGAAAAGATGAATTTACACTCCAGTCTTCTTTAGAGTTGAAAGTTAGATTTTTCTGGGAGGTACCTTACTTCCTCATAGGGATTGGCTGTACTCGTAAAACAAACGATTGCTATCACTCGACCGGGCGAAAATCATCAAATCGTCGCGCATGCGCAATGATTAGGTACACCCTTTCCACAGAATACGGAAGACGAATTCACTGCTCTCAACGTGTGAGTGAGAGAAAGAGTTACGTGTATGCAGTGCGGCAATTACGTTTCAGCCTTTTCCTCGGTCCCGTCGTTCAACTCTGAAAAATATAGTAATACTAGATAATTTTTGTTGTAGATATGAATTTTCTTCTGAGGTTCTGTCGGAGGAGAGATTAATCTTCTTCTATACTTTCTCCAACAAAATAGTACCGACGTTACTAAAAGTTATTTGTTAATCGGTAACGTTTCCCACCTCTAAAGACGCTGTAAAACGATCCCATTTCTCACGTAATTGACAATCGTTGAGAAATTTTAAGATTCCCGAAACCGGTTTTGAATTTCTCTGGTAATTTTCAAAGACTAGAAATAAAAGGTATCGTAGTATTACCAACTCAATGGTCAAATCCGTATGAATATATATTGCGTAAAAAAACATTTTCAATCGTTTATGTTTGAAAATAACCTTTGATACAACTGAAATTTGGCTTCAGAATTAGCAAGGTGTAATTTAGAATTTATTCTTTATTTTTTGTTTTTATAAATAATAAATAAGTGTTAAACGATATTTATAAAACTCTTGAGCTGATGAAGCGTGTAAGAATAATCATCCCTAAGTTCTGGTACGTTTTACATATCTTAAGGAGTCCTGATTTCTGTCCATCCTGATCGATGTTATAAGTGTAGCAAATAATTGCGTACGAAAATAAAGGCCTAAGGAATTTAGAATCCCAAGTCTCAAAATATATACTGGTTCTTTCAATTAATACGTAACATATATTTTCCATTATGGATAAACCTAATATTTAATCCTGCAAATAGAAAGTGAAAAATCGAGCATTCTTCAGGAAAAAATATCAGCAGGAAAAAGTAGTTAACCCAAACCAGACGTTCTTTTTACGAACATCTGTCAGTTCTAATCCAAGTCTATTTGCTTGGTAAAATTAAAAAAAAAATAATCTTAAATTCCATAGTGTTCCGATCTAGAATTTATTTTTTTTTTCAAAGGTATAAGAATGAAACTTGTTAATTTATTGACCCCCGAATATAAAAGAGTAAATTATTTCAATTTCTAAAAGTAACCATCTTTTTCTTTGTAAATATTACGTGTTAAACACGTGGCTATAGATTATTACATATTTTAAATTTTGTTATTATATGATAGGAACGCTACGTTTACTTTTATAAAGCCACTGCTTATTTTTAATAAGATCACATGTGATCTATAATATTAGTGTGCACATACAAGTTCACTTAAACTAGCAAGATACTAGCTGTTAATGCTAGATTGCATTCAGTGCAAGGACAACCGCCCCGTACCCTACCAATTATTTAGTTAATTAAAATTTTGAATAAGATTAAAATTAAAAAAAAATAATTACATTAACATTAAATTATCCTTGAAATATCTATATATAGTCAAGCTCAAACTTTTCAAGAATGATACACGTTACCAAAATTCTGAGATATAACAAAAAAAATAAGCTAGTTTTTATAATAAGAAATAATAAGAACGTATTATGAAGTTTTTTGGAACACTTTAATGACCTAGGCGGAGCCTCAAATTATCTAAGAAAATCATCTCGTATTGTACTACTTGAATTATTCTAATGATAGAGTCACCCTTGGAAGGTTGAACTGAAAAATTATTATAACTACAGTTTAAAACAACTTTCCGATCGTTAGAATAATTATTTTAATAATAATCATTTCCTCTTGTAGGTTTGTCACCTTATTTTATAAAAACAAGGAACACTTTTGGTCACTTAAGTTAAATATGTTCCTTTCTGTATAGAAAATAGACAGATCTTTTCTAGCGAACTCAAATTTTAATGATAACTCATGTCCCTCATCCACTATTACTTGTTAGAATCTAATTAACTTCACATCCTAGCCTGTAACACATCTAAAAGTTACTTCACGAATAAGACATTTTATGGGTCCCAAATAAATAAAACTGCATCGAAAAAAAATTGTTTGTTACTTATTTTGATAATGAATGGTTAATGAGAAAGTAGTGATTTTTTTTCTTTCCACAATTATACGTTAAAAATTAGTATAAATAATAATTAAAGGGTACTGTCTTTAATGGGAGAATAAACTAAATAACCAGATATTTTTCGTTTAATGATACTAAAGGTCGCTGTGAGAATTTGGAATCGTATGTAATTTGTGTTTCAAAAAACGTTTTCAGTATCATTTTTCGACCCTTAAAATAAATAGTTTTATTGAAAAAGTAAATTATCCGTGTCTTTTTGGAATCCAGACTTATAGACTGGGGAAGTATTAGTCGGATATGCCATTTTAATTTTCATTTTTATGTTTGTTTCATATTAAAAGAAGCTGATATTAAAATGTATATTACTTAGATAATTACATTGTTATAACCGTTTTTACGGAGTAACTGATTGTTTAATTTTGCTTTGTTTTATCTTTTTTATTCTGGTCTTTTATTATTTTTTTCAAGTTGTATTGAGGAATGAGAGTATTTTTTGTAGTCATTGAAAGTTATTCAAATTTAAATTATTCTACTGTTTGATTTGTATATCTAGTTATTTTCATAAAAACTGCAATACCTAACAAAGATTTTTATCACGGTATCACTCAGTAGTCTTCTTTGCAGATTTTAACAATTACTCTATAATGAAGTGTTCAACTTAACAGAGTCCCCATCATTTAGTAGTTTATACTAAATGCATATTTTCGTTAAAATGCGTGTATTGGTATGAGATGGATAAAATAATGTGGAAGATATTGGTACGACTGGAGCCGGAGTGCGAAGGCTGTTTGTGGCCTGCACATTTGAGTATTGCCAGTCTGTGTTGAGCATTGGATTTTGAACAAGATTGCGTAATCGTGTATTGTTGTTTGTTAAAATGCGATTAACTGCTGAATAATGTGTATTCTTGATGGAAACTTATTTAGAGATGAAATTTCATGTTGTATGTCGGTGAAAGTTCAGGGAGACATCTGAAAAGGAAGCAACAGTGAAAAGTGTTATTCAGAAGTTAATTAAAAAACTTCGTCAAACACGTTCGGTGTTAGAACAGAAACGTGTCCGACACCGGTCAATTTTATTAACGCAGGTCGTACAGGATATTTAGCGGCAGTTAAAAGATCTCGTAAATCTTTGCGGAGACTAAGCTGCGAAAAAACATTTCACTAGGTTCAGCCCGTATTGCAGTGAGGATATTGCTGAAATATTATCCGTATTGAATGCAGCAGGGTTTTCATGAGCTGACTAATACTGATTATGCTACTGTAAACGGTTCAAGAACTTCAACAGAGACAACATTGGCATTTTAGATCAAGTATTTTTCACAGATGAAGCGTGGTTCCACCTTGTTGGGTATGTTAATAGTCAGAACTATCGAACCCGGGTGCTGAAAGCCCGCACATCTTCTTTGAATCTCCCCTACACCCATAAAATGTAGGCGTATCGTGTGCGGTTTCAAGGCGATGAATGATAGAACCCTTGTTTTTTGAAAAAACTTTGGATGCTGCCGTCTACCAAGAAATTATCCCACAGTTCCTAGCCTTATTGCAAGTGGTTGAGCGTGACTGCTGGTTGCAATAGGATAGCGCAACTTTTCATACATCTCGCTCTACTATGAAGATACTACAGGATTTGTTTCGGTGGAAGAATCGTTTCAAAAGGATTGTGCCCACCAAGATCCCCTGATTTAACTAGTTCCAGACTTCTTTCTGTGGGGTTACTTTTGCTTGTAGGAGCAATCCACACAGCCTGCAGGAATTGAAGACAAACATTACCGATGCCATCTAGGAAACAGACAGGGTTCAGCTAAGAAGAGTGGCCATGAACATGATCAAACGTGTTGACAAGTGCATAGAAGTGGATGGATGTAATTTTCAACACCTTCTGTAAATTCTTCTGTAAGTGTTTGCCAATAAATTATTTTTTATAGACTAAACTAAGTGATGGAGCCTCTTTTAAGTTGAATATCCTGTAGTTTTATTTTACATCTTTCTCTTCATGCTATACCAATTTTCTTGTAACGTTCATCCACATATGTTATTCTTATTGTTTCTCTTTTCGTACATCCCCTTCATTCTTTCTTCCGATCACTCAAAAATCATTTCTTCCTTAGAATTTTTAAGTTATTTTTCGTTTTCGTAATGAGTTTAATCTTCTTTTCTTTCTGAACTTCCTTACTGATTTGACGTTCTCATACTTTCTGATCACTTCATCTTCTTCCACATCAACATTTCCATGTATGTTTTTTCTTCTTATCCTTTTGTAATTGTTTTGCAGGACTTACAACCTTATACCTTTACATTTCAAATTTTCTATTGATTTCTCTATCTATTATTTTCTCATTTATGTTTTCTACCATTTTAAATCCTTCTTACTTAATGTTTGATTATTCTTTTCTTTATGCCTCATTTTCAATCGCTTATAGCTGCACCAGTTTTACAGTCTTAGATCTATTTATTTAATCTATTTTTTCTAGTTACCATTTTCAAATTCTTAGTTTTTAATACATTGATGATTAATATCGATGATATTGACGATGACGAACGAATTAAGGGAAAATTAAAATTATTTCGTGGTGTCAAACAACTAGGACATCAAAAACCACTTAGAAAACGTAAAAACTTAATCTTTGATATATGCAAAATTTAAACTAATATTTGCTGATACCTTTTCGTAAAAATAGTCGTCTAGTAATTTAAAGGATTGTTTTCCTTGAAATTACTGTACACGGTTACCTGTTGCTACAATCTGTCTATTAAAATAAAAGCGAAATTTTAAATAGTTCATGAGAGACTTTTTAAAATTTGAATAATCATAGGTTGTTTATTTGTTCCATTTTAGGTAATAGCTGATAATTTTACTATTATGAAGGTTTAAGGAAAAGAAATACATTAATTTCATTCGTGAAGGTTATTAACGACTATTAGGATTGTTATATCTAACAGTGATTAAATTAAGAGTCGGTTGTGATTTCATTCGATCAATTATGGATTCTGTGCACTTTATAATAAAATAGTATAAAATTTTGCCTTTAGGCTTATCTGCTATCCGTCAGTTTAATTAACTAAGTCCAATGACTTAAATCAAACCAATTAGTTGATCAATTTATTTAGTCGTTAATAAGTACAAAAATATAGAATTTATTCTATAATTTATTTTTTGTTTTATTAACAATTTAACAACATAAAACCATTAACCATTTACGCCAAACCATTGTGTTTATTAACCATTTTACGCCAAACATAAAATATTGTATTTTTCGTCCCCAATATTTTTTCTTTAACCCCAGATTTCTCAAAAACGACTAAAAATGCAGTTCTGGAACTTATTTTTATTTTTCAGGTCAATTTCATGCAAAACCTTTAAATTTATCCCTTAATTTGGTTCCCAAGAATTATAGTCTGGTTTAATTTTACCGAAGGAACAGAAATCAAGGCGAAATCTTTCGCTAGCCAACACTTGCTAACGAAGCGTATCCGAACCTATGTTTACATGAATTTTCTTCTTTAGTTTTACCAGTAGAGGACATCCTGAAAGTTTGTTTTATTCTTCACGAATCACATTGTATAACAGTTTTTCTTAATGAAAATCAAAGGAATATATCATTTTAAATATTAAAGAACGCATTATACACCATTTTGTTTAGTTTCACTAAAAATAAAATGAAAAAATTATTTTTTTTCCTCACCTGTTGTCTACGTTTAACTGCCATAAATTCCTATACCATATAGAAACAAATTCTTGTCAAAATTTCTAATCTTAAAATTTGTGGTTATTATCAGTCGATTAATTTTCTCTGTTAAAGCTCTCCTGCTTTGTCCCAATTTGCTTTAGATACCTTCATTACTTCTTTTATTCTTTGTATTTATTACTTTATTAATTAAAATCTGCGACTTTTGGTATACCTTTTACTCCTTATGTTAATATTTAATTCTCTTGTATCTTAATTTCTGTCGATTTCATTACTCTGCTTTCAAATTGAATTTCTACCCCAGAAATGCATATACAATTCATTAATTAATTTGTAACTCATTCTAAATTTCAGTCAGAATAAAAATATCATCAGAGAATTTTAAATATTTTAAGTTTTGACCCCCTGGACTGTTGCTCCGTCCGCAAAAATCTTATTTTAGTTTATTGCTTCTTCCATAAACAAATTGAAGCAAAAGGGACAGGTTGAAATTTTGACTCAATCCTTTCTTAATTGCAACTTGTCTTTTATCATTTTCTACCCTTAATTTAATTTACTGATTGCTTTAAAAAGTGTGAATTTCTTTTCTTTCTGTATGTTTAATGTGTATTTTTTTTTAATCGTAAACATTTTATTCCATTCTACATTGAAATTAGAAATGAAATTGTTTTCATTCTAATCCAAATTCTATTCAGGTAATTTTGTTTTCTTTAACCTCTAAATTTAGAGATAAAATTTGTTTTGTGTTTCCAGGATTAGCCTGAAAGTAAGTTTGTTTTTATCTTGTATACTTTTTCTTCATATCACATTCTATTCTTCAGTAAATTATTCTATTAGTAATTTGAAATTATGATATGTTAATATTATAGTGGGGAATTTGTCTATTGTACTACTGCAAAAGTAATGCTTTGTTGCATTGAAATCCACGGGTGCTCCAGTTTTATAAATTCTTCATACACATGTAAAATATACTATTTGCATGAACTAAGTTCATTTTTTAAGTAACAATTTTTTTGTCATTAACTGATAATTTATTGTAACTTCAAATCGTTCTTTTTTGTTCTATTAAAATATGTTTTAAAATACAGTTTTAAAACTGTATTTTAACCTGTTTTAAACTGTAAACGGACTGATGTCCATTGACATCAGACCAAGTATTTTTGAAATCGAGAGATAGGCTTGGTTATCTTCTTGTTGAATATTTACCAACTGTTCCCTGAACATGTCGGTTTAAGTTTACTGGACATAAACATTGACCTTCATTCATTTTCCTATTAAAAATTTCTTTAATTTCAAGAAATAATGGAAATCAGAAGGTTTCAAATCCGGGCTGTATAAAGGTTGGTCTATAACTTTCAATCGAAACATTTTTCCAAACTGTTTTGCCGTGTTTTGAGTTCACTTTCGTGATGCAGATAGACCCCCCCCTTAGTGAGAATAGTATGACTGTTCTGTTTAGTATGCCGTAATTTTTTAAGTTTTCCCAGTAGTTTTCTACGTTGATGGTTTCTTCTAGAGTCAGATAATGAATCAGAAGGTTACTTTTTCGGTCAGAAAACGTTTCAATGATGACATTGGGCATCCAGGTCTTTCTTCATCATCCACTTTTATTCTTCCTTCTTTGTTAACCGACACAATTTCCGTACATTTGTCTCGTTCATTACACCTTCTTCATACGTTTCCATTAGCTGTCGATGAATTTGAACCGGGAAAATTATTTTCTTCCATTAAAAAAAAAAAAAAATGAAACGTTGATTGGTAACTTGCAATCTTTGTCATTGATATTGACATGATGATATGTTATACAAAAATAACGTCCGATGCAGTCAAAAGTTTGAAGCTAGCTTACACCAAAAACAAAAGTTAAGGTACGTTCCCGACCAGATCCCATTATTTCAAAGCGTCAGCTAGTATTAATAAACAATTTTTATCTTAAAAATGACTTGTAATTTTTAATTTTTTTTATAATGTTTGTTCTTTTGTGCATACTCGTACATATATTTTCAAGAATATATAATAAAAACTTTGTTAAACAAAGCTTCTGCTGAACAATTTTATTTCACTCTAATTTAAAAACTTAATTATAATCCTGACAACGACAAGTAGTTTAGCAGTTTATCTTATCAAATGAAAGATGAAAACATCTTTCATTAATTTTGGTTTTTGCGCATCAGTTTAGTGGAATGGGAAGGGGATGATCTAATGTTGTGTGGATGTTATTATAACTTTCTTATGCGACCAAATATTTATGTAATATGTGAAGATATTGATAGAAATATTTAACAATTTAAACAGTCTTCGTTTATCTAAATGAAATACGATCTTAAATCGGGTGGGATTCAAAAGGTAAGGAATATAAACTTAATGAATATTAAACTATAATGTGTATATTTCTTATGATTTAAGTTATGTACAGTTATAAATTACATATAAGCATAAAAGGGTGTGGTAAAAATTTATATGTAATACAGTTTATTACTATAAATTAGTTGTATTACTTTGTTTATATTTACCTATATTAATTTTATCACTCTTCTTAAAAAAAAAAAACTATCTTTTACGATGTTAATAAAGAAGTCAATTAAAATAATAATTTTTATTTTTCTTACTTAATACAAACAATAATAAAAATAATATTTGAAATAAAATGTTAGGTGTTTATTTTCAAGTTTTATCCCCCCTAACATATTTTAACTGTAAAATGTCAACGTGCATCGTAACTAATACTTTATTCTTATAATATATATTTTTTTATGTATATATATATTTTTATTGACTGGTTTTACGTCTCATTGCCATCCAGTATTAGGTCAAAGCAACAGCTAATGCAAATACTACCTAAAGCTATTTAATAATGCATTAAAATAATAGTAATAATAATAACATTTTCATATTGAATGGAATTAGTATAAAAACATTATGTTTCATTACATTGATATTAGTGAAAGTAAAACGAGTTAACTTATCGTAAATTTATTAGCTCCTCTATACTTGCGTATGTTAAATTACTGCTTCGTAACTAATTTTGTACTACAGTTATTATTGTTATTGAAGTCGTTATATATATGGTAATACAAAATGATATAATTAAATATAATGACGTCGTTTGAATTAATTAACTTAGATATTGCATTATTAACTTTAATAATTATTAATTTAATTACTTTAATTGAAACCGTATTAATTATTTGTAGTTTGATAAAACTATATTTGTCCAATTTAATTGGCGATCATTGTATTTCGAGTGGAACAGAATTTCGGATAAGTAGATCAATAACAAAAAGTTGTTTACTACTCACAGAATGACCTACATTTCCGGAATATAAGTAAATATTTTATTCCGATCATTAAATTAATTATACTTAATATATAGATCACGGTCAGGAATGAAAAGGTGTGCTGCTCTACCGGTAATAAAAGGAGCTGTTTCATCGTTTGCCCAGAAGGATCAAAGATGATCGCGGGAAAACATCGATCACAGTAATATCATAAAATACAAAATTAGTATAAAGAATTGATTGGTTATTATACATAATAGAAATGATTAGATAAATTAATTAATATATTTAAATTATTTAAAATTCATTAACACAATAGTGTTATTTTTTGTGAGATATTTTCTTATTAAAAATATATATATGTATAAAATAAACCAAAAAAGCAAAGATCGATATAAGAGTAAAAAATGAGGAAAGACAAAGTGCAATACTAAAAGAAGTAAAACAAGGATAACTTTTCCAATTTTTTGTAATACTTGTACAGTAAAAAGTAAGCTAAAAACGTTTGCTGGCCGAGTAGTAGTTTAGGGACAATAAATAAAAATCTTAAAATTTCCTGATGATATTGTTATTTTAGCTGAACAAGGAATAAATTTAAAGAAGTCATGAGTAGTGTAAATTTATTGTTGAGGGAGAAATTCAATTTCAAAATAACCAAGAGTAAACCAAAAGTGTCAATTTACGACAAAAGAGAGGATAATTAGGAATCGAGTATTAAAACAGAACAATATAGCTGATATAGCTGAATTTTTTTTATTTAAGTAGTAAAATTACAAAAGTTGCACAAACCAATTTTATGTAGAAAAAACTATTCGCTAGTATCAAACGAAAATGTAGGAATCAGAAAGAAATTCTTTAAACTATCTCGTATTTGTACGTTCCACGTATTTGTAGCGAAAAATGCAGAAACACAAGTAATAGAATCTTTTGAGATGTAGTGTAAAAGGAACGGGTTGAAAATTATGTTGGCTGATCTCTGTTCATTTCTAGATAAAGAGATTTTAGTATAAGTTGTAGGAGAGAAAAAGTTCTTTCAGAAAGGCTTGTAAAACGACAAGGCTCGTGGACCTTATATATAGAAACAGAACCAGTATAACGGACCTGGGTAATGGATCCTTCCAATTAAGAAGAAAGTATGAGAAAATAATAATGAAAGGAATCCAGAAAAGAACTAAAAGTGATCCTTTTCTTAGGCTGACAGATCCTTTTAACAATCTGTTCTTTGCAATACAGACAATGGCACCTCCAATAGCTGTTGTTCGGCGAGAAGGGTACCGGACCGGATAGGAATATATGTATTAATGTAAGGGCGTAGACGATGAATTTATTAGGCTTCAACAGTTAAGGAATGAGGTGAGTACTGGTTTTACAGGACAGGGGATATAAATACTGCCAGGACCAGAAAGAACAATCAGTAGTTAAGCAAGTAATTCGACGAGTAGTTCTGCGAGGCTGTCTTCGACGTGATTGTGTGATGGCATTATCGGTAAGCGTTTGGTAACAGCGAGTGAAGAGTACCCCACAAGCATTCCATTGTGAACAGTAGGTGAATGTAGGAAGTTTTTCGGTGAGTTATTGGTAGACAGTGGTGAAATTGACGGTATTAAATTCATTCGTAAAATGTATGGTAGTTCTATTGCAAACAGTAGAAGTAATAATATTTGCAGAGAATTGAATGAACTTCAAATTGTTCTAAACTTATCTTGTTTAATGGAATATTAGATAACAATATTAGCGGTCATTATAATGGTTTTAGTAAATTAGACTGAATTCTGGTTTTTATAATTTAATTGTCTGTAAACAAATCTTGTCCTTATTTGAGTTACTATTTTGTATGTTATATATTTATTATTATTATTATTTATTTTATCTTCTATGTTTTTAGATTAATAAATTGTATTTAAAACAAATTTTTAATTTGTTCGTCTTTCATTATTATGATCAAGCCGCGAACACGCGACAATATTAACCCGGCATGGATCAGTGAATTTGATTGTAGAAGGAAGTATAGCTGTTAAACAACAATAAAGCAATACAAAGATTAGAATGTATAATTTATACAATTGTGAATATAGGTTATAAGAGTATGTTGATTTTTTACAGAATAGAATAAATAGAGAAACCCATGAAGCCAGTCGGAAACTGAAGATCAAAAAAGTGAGGAATTTATAGCGAAAAATAATATTTTTCCTTCCAATAGTTCTTCTTACGCAATTAGGCTAAACCACGTGGTTTTTCCTCATAATGTTACGATCAATAATTACATTTTCCGAAAATGATCAATCGTCAAAAAAAGTAAAGTAATTTCAGGTAGTATCGAATGCTATACGGAAAATTCGTGTGTGTGTGTGTGTGTGTGTTGAGTACATCCAGACATACATAAAATTGTGCAGACGATGGGAGGAACATCGTACAAATGCAGGACTGATGCATACCCGACCGGAGCAGCTCTCGAAGTGGCTCTTGGCTATGTCCGCAAACTGGCATAATTTTACAATATTTGCAGGAGCAGTCCTCAGAATAAAAGAAGATGATGCAAGACGACTGGGATACCGAGGGTTTTAGTTTATAGCAGGGCTGGGCGAACAGCTCCGTTCCTGAGGGCTCACATGCTCTGGTGTGTGGGTTTCCGTGATGGAGCGGGACTCCTGGGGTCCGTTAGGTGTGAATGAATGAAAAGATCGAGACCCGGCCGGGGGTGTGGGTTCCCGGATACGCTTTGGTGGCTTCGGCTCCTGCGCCGTCGGTTTGAGGCTGGCAAAAGGAAAAACCGAGACCCGGTCTCTGGGGGGGGGGGGGCTGGGAACGGCATAACTGGGCCTGGTTTCTTCCGTTGGAGATTAGAGGCAGGCAATTAAAAGATCCGGAAAGGACACGTCCCCGAGTCGAGTATACTTAATTGGATGTCCGGCTCGGGGATGTAGGGGGGAAAAAAATACACATGAAATACGTAAGGGTGATCAGTGATAATTATAAACAAATATTCGGCTATAAAATTATAAATAAATAAAAAATTGAATTGTCTTCTGCGGATAATCTAGCCAAGTGTAATATCCTGTTCGATGAAAATGTTCTCAAGTGTTTTTTGCAACAAAGCATTAATCGATAACGTTCTTACGGTCCATAAAGTTAGGATTTTGAAGATTATTTGCATTTTTAATGACAAACTGGAGAACAGTAATAACGAACTTTTATTATTTCTTTAAAACATTTTCTATTACGCTTTGGGCCTTCCTTTGTGACATCAGCGCTGCTGTTTTAAATTATGAATCCAGCTGCAGTTACTGCCGGCGATTTTTTGTCATGAAGACACTTACTAATTACAGGTTAAAAACAGTATATTACATTTGAAGTGTCTAATAATTTAACTAGGTAATTTATAGTACTCAGTTTCTGTATGCGATCTTCAGGTGACACGGAGTGTTTACACACCACATGGTACGGGTAACTGCTAGACATAATTCGCTAATTAAATGACACTATACTTCAAGAAAAATAGATAATTTTTAATACGCTGTATAAATTGAAACACACACATAGCGGACGCCTCTCATCCGAGCACATATAATGCAACTGACATTAACATTTTTCAAAAATATAATCTTAACAACCATTAATCATCACTTAGCAACATCCAAACAACCTCAGCTGATTTAACAAAAATAATAACTATAGTTTATTTCTTTTTCATGTATGAAATAGTTTTAAAAAAATAAAATTTATAAATACGGGAATATCGAGTAGTCTTATGAATCGTGGTTGTGATAGATTACAATCTATTTGGGGGGTCAGCTGATGTGAAACTTTGTGAATATTATGTATACAATACTGGGTTTTCAGTGAATATTAAAATCGTTTTCTATTTGTCGCTGATGGTGAGATGAAGGAAATTTACTTATTTATTTTGTTTTTATTCAGTTATAAATTATCATTTTTATTATATTTAGTTGATGTTTGCCAAGAATTAAATAATTCTAAATATTGACAAACTCCTTCATGGCCGTCTCCTATTTGAAGAGACTAAGTAAGTGAAAGTCACGAAATAAATAATGTTTATTTTCTTACAATGAAAATTTTCATTATACAATCTCACCGAAGAACGTAATCTGATTTTCCTACAACGCAGTAAGGCGTTTAACGGTTTTTACGCCAATGTTGTTCGATCGTAATCTTAGATTCTGCATCAATGCGCGTTTAAGCGGCTACAGTCAAATTCGCTACTCGTAGCTAAGGAATATTTAATGAACATGTATTAATTCACGAATCACTTGAGAAAATATTGCCATTTTTCCAAATTCTTTAGTCAAATTTAGTAGATCTTATTGCTTTTCTTTCGTTATGTAGCGTCAGAGTGATGTTATTAAAAAACTTATTCGATAGAAATTTGCATAGATATTTAAATGTTAACTTTATTAAATTTATATGTATTTATTATACTTAGATATCTGAAATTATTTCACATGTTTCGATCTATTTTCCGTTAAGTACGAATTTAATTTCGATTTATATTTTAGTATATTGTTACAGTAACATTAATTTCTGTGCTATTCTCGTAATTCAAACGATATGAATATCCTTGTAAAGTAAAAAAACATTTTTTTTTAAACTGTTATAAAAAAAAGTATAGTTTTCTTTTTAATCTCTAGTAAATTTTTCTTATGGCATCAACTACTATAACTGTTAGTCGCTAATAAATTTCAAAAGCATGCAGTAAAACCGCTCTACATTGGTTAACTTCGTTGATTTACGCGTTAATTAGACGTGGCTTTGGCAGTTGGCATTTGTCCTAAGTACATATCTTCAATATTTAGGATGTTACTCCTGAAACCTTCCAGCTGTTACGGAACCTTTAGGTTTATAAGGTATTAAAAATACCTTGTTTAACCCGAAAAAAATATTGCATCTACTATTTAAATAACCCAAAATATAAGGGCAGATTAATTTTGTAAACTCTTAATATTTATATTAAATTAACAAATACGTATAAATAAAATCGTTAAAAACAAGTTAATGAAATCAGTTAGGTTGGAAAATTCAGTTCGTAAGAAGTATGAAATTTTATATTTGTAAAACAATGAGTGTTTTGAATTGCAAGCAAAGTGAAATTTTTAATTGTGGTAAATAGTGATGAACTTAAAACGAAGAGTGTACCGATGTAGTAAAAATATAGCCGAATATGAAACACAGTGATCTAATTTCAGTATTAAATGCGTACGTATTTACGGACAATCTAAATGACATCGTCACTTCAAATCCTGTTGCTGCTACAAATTCCAAAGAGCGTTATAGAAAAATGAACTTACCTCTCTTTTCTGAAAACAATACATAATTGCATCATACATTTTGTATATAACGCTGTAGCGGGTGAAGACATATTATTAGGTAATTTTTTAAATTTCTGTCGATATATTATCTTAAAATCGATGGTTAGACAACTTAATTAACGTTAAAAAAGTACTACTTATATGCTGGTGTGTGTTTGTATGTGTGTGTGTGTGTGTAGGCAAACATTTATTTAGTAAATGAGCAAGCTATTTATCAAATAAATTAAAAGTAACTTTTCGCAGCTCCAAAAGTAACTCATATTTGTTTTCTTATTTTTTATTAAAATCATGTTATTATGAGTTACCACATTTGTCTTGAAAATTATTCTTATTAACTATTTTCTCAAAATAGAAATGATAGTTATGTAGTTATTAATAGACGAGTGAACTTCATTCTTACATACTTTTATGAAGGTATTAAAGAAAACTATCTGAAGGCGAACAACAATGTATCGGTTATGTGACCCCGGAATATGATAAGCCGTATATAACGCACCAGAGGTTATAAAGAAGGTTAATATGCTGTGAAGTGGAAATTCAATCACCGGCAGTCCCCACGTTTGTCGAGCAGGCTTATTATGTTCCCATAGATCATGAAATTTATCGAAACTTCGTCAGACATCGTTTTATAACTTCCTCCCCGTCATTTACTTGGAAAACTATAATTTTTAAATTGTTATTTACAATCATATATTTTTCCGTGGAAAAACCGATTGTTAACATACACAAAAGGCTTGATAAAAAATGTTTAATCTTTTGAAATAAATATTCTATACAGTATGATGTAATGCAGTATTTTTTTTAACATCAAAAACAATATGATACATGACACCGATTTGATATTTTCATTAAGCATTCTTTTAAGTACAATAGCATAATTTTATTAAATTAAATTCCACGCGTTTGAACTTTCACGTTATTGAACTTAAAGTTTGAAATAAGACAAAAGATAACGTTAAAACAATAACTACGTAAATTTAAAACTACATACTCAGAGTAACGTTTTTAAAGTAACTTTTTATGTATCTGTGTTACATATTTCCTTAAGTAATTTTTTTATGAACGTAAAACGCTAATTGAATTTCAAATAATTTATTAAATTATATAAGATTAGAATGAATAAAGTCACCTACTTTGTAAATCACGAGAAAGTATTTGATAATGACGAATAAAACATTCAAAATTTTAAGAGTATTCGAACCTCAAATATAGGAAGAGAAAGGTTACTTATAATCTGTATGAATAAGCAGTTATAAGAATAACAAGGAGAAATAATAAATACGTTAAGATTTTCTGATGACTTAATTATTTTTTTTTGCAGAAACCAAAAACGCGTCAAAAGAAATACTGAATGCTATGGTTTTATGTCTAAGAGAAAACCTCAGCCTGAAAATAAATAAAAGTCAAGCAATGGTAAAGAAATGTATCAGAACGAAGAAATGTTCTATTATTTAACTTGTAAATTTAAGAACTGATGAAGTAATGTAGACATCAAAAGAAAATTGTTATAAACAAAAATCTTCATGTAGAAAAGAATTAGAAAGATAATCTTGAAAATACGTATTAAGTTGAATGGTCGTGAAGTTTGTTCAATACGAGGAACAAAAAGGAAAAGAACCTTTGAAATACGGTGTTATAGGTGGAATACGGATTAAGTTGAATATTACCGGGTTGAAAGTTTGAAATAAAGAGATTTTAAAATTATTAACAGAGAAATTTAGCAGAATCTTGTTAAGAGACTAGTAGGCTGGTGGGCTGTATATTAAGATAACCAAGTTTAATAAATTTCTTGATAGAAGGAAGGAACGAAACGCAAGGATAGCGGGGGATATATATCCCCCTATTAATCGCAGAACCTAGACGTCAGTCCCTGGGTCTTTTTTATTATTGGGCAGGTACTTTTTCTTTAATGTCGGTTATGTATTGGTTTTGTTTGTGGACGTAATTGTGGATTGCGTTCCTCTCCTTACAGATCAATTTGAGATCATTACTTGGGATGACCTTGGGTGACTAGCAATTTATTTGAGTTCTTCCCCCGGTAAGATTCCCCTTCAGTCCATCCGCTGAAGGCCTGTCGGTGCTAGTGTCATTCGGTCAAGAAGGAATGCGCCTAATGGGCCCTAGTTGTTGGAGGGTGCAATGCGCTCCCTTTTCCTGAGGGAGTCGCATGCGGTAACGGTAGGCCAAAAATATGGAAGGACATGTAGAAAGTAAAAGCTGCACGAGAAGACAAATATTGGAAATAGATCATTGAGGAAGCAGAACGTAGTAAATATTTACTACGTTTATTTTAACCTCAATATATGTTGAGAACAGGTAATCTTTTAACCTCAACATATGTTGAGGTTAAAAGATTACTTGAAAACAGAAAGGAAAGGAGAACAGCATCAAACCACTCGGCTGACTGATACCTCAAAAACAGATTAATTTTTCATTGCAAAGATTCGAATCCTTTTCTTAATTAGAAACATACGGTTGGTATTCTTGTTTCTAGAAAGCGGTATACAGTGTGCCAACTTACGTGTATAGAATAGTTACACTTCTTTTCTCTGAGTAGAAGTAGAATTTTTTGTAGGGGTCCAATGAACAATATAAGTAAAAACGGTACTTACGTATTAGCCCGTCGACCATAACCATAATGTTCCCGTAACTTTGAAAATACTTTAAAGTTAAGGGATCATTAACGTATTTTACATACTAAAAATATAAGTATTATTGCTTATAATTATAGATATAAATTAACCTACGCTCGCTAACCTCGACTAATTAACAATAAAGTTTTGATTATTTAAATAATAAATGATTGCAATTATTATTGAATTTATTATTTAAATACTCAAAACATTACTGTGTTAATTAGTCAAGGTTAACGAGCGTAGGTTAAGTTTGATTAGGTTTGGTTAGGTTAATTCCATTTATCAAATAAATAACTGTAAATGGTTATAAAAATAGTAACGGTTATATCAGGTGATATTAACAATAACCCAAAATTTGTCATTTATTGGTTGACGGGCTAATACGTAAGTACTGTAAAAACGTCAAAAATTTAACATAAGCTTATGTATGGGTATGTCAGCATTCTTCAATCGGTCTCCTCCACAACCATTAATATTATAAAGTATTACCTTAAAAGCACATAAAAGGTTTTTGTTAGTCCATATCAAATCTTTTAACACATTTTTTAGATAAACTAGATAGATTGTGTGGGAATATTTTAGTCTGTACCATTCTTGAGTTGTGTTTTGTCTCCCCTGTTACCTTCAGTATAGTCCAAAAACTTCTATTCAAATCAGAGGATTCCCAGCAACTCCTTTGTCGACAAATACCGCTTTGATTCAACAACTGTTTGGTTTCATTTACTTTGAAACAAAGTGATTTGTTGTAGATAAAGTATACATCATGTTAACTCTGTATGTAGTTAGGATTTCTTACAAATTTGAAAAGAAAATGAAATCTGCTAAGTATATTTTTGTTCATGATTTCCCATTTTCCTTTTGGCAGTGAAGAAACAAATATCCCAACCAGTAAGTTTTTTTTTTACAGTTATGGAACCTATCACGTTTAGATATAATTACGTATAATCTGTCTAGATAATAATTTCTATAGAGTATACAATTATCATTGCTATCGTTGTGGCTGTTGACCTCTACTAAATTCTACCCTTTATGTTCTATTAAAGTGTCTGGCTTTGTACACGATAATTCCTGAAAGTATTCGATTTTCATGAAATTTTCACACAATGTAATCTCGGTTTAGTCTAAAGATGAACTGAGTTTGCGCATAATTTACTACGTTTGAGATACTAACCAGTCTTCTCATTTTCCATTTGATTGCATGTAAATATTTTTATCAGTGAGGATTTTCGTAAACTTGAGTTTTTATAATAAAATAATAAACTTGTTTCACTTACATCATTTAAAAGAAAATTTAATTTAGATTTTTATGATAAATATGTTACCTTAAAAATTTCTTTATGGCAGGGTAACAATAAATTACTGTTAAGGAACCATTTGATGCTGCCACTAAATGATTTTTTTCGATACAGCTTGCATATTATTTTATGTTTCATTTGAGTAATCGTATTTAGATTTTTTTAATTTTTTCGTTTTTTTTTTACTACACAACTGGATGTACGAACGTGATTTCTACATTTATTTTTAGTTAATAAGGTTTTGTTAATCTGTTAATTAAGTTTTGTTGTCATGATGGCTGTGACCTAATGTAATATCCAGCCGCTTCAGCCTGCTGACTTCAGTAATCGATCATAGAAAGAACTTCGCATTGAAATGCCCACACAGACTAACCACGCATAAAACTAAAATTTTCAAATGCAACCTGAAAAGTTCCCATTATCTCCCTCTACTAACATGACAATTTAAATCATCGAAAAAAATGACAATCATCGAAGTTGTCATTTTAGTTCTTGAGAATAAAAATTTAACTTTTTTTTTAGATTCTTTTAATAGCCGCTATCTTACAGAACAAGTTTTTGTGTACCATATTAAAAACTATTAACGGATCACTTCTAGACTACGTGGAAATAATTCTTCCAGAGGACCATTCTTGGATTAATTATGATGCTCCTTCAACACTGGAGTTACAAGTGGCACCGTTATTTGTGTCCGTCTTATTCACGAATTCCCTTTAGTAAGAAATCGTATAATATATTTGAATTATGCTGTGTTCGTTTAAATGTTGTTTTTTTATGAAATTTAATTTTAAAATATCATCTTGTTTAACAGCGCTAGTATTTTTTATTTTTATGTATAATGTTCCACGCTAAAATATAAATGTATAAATTTTCATGTTATAATGTTGCATGTTGTATATATTTTATACTTGTGCTCTTTTTGTACGAGTTGATTTGGAAAGACTGATATTACGTTGTGTAACTTGCTGTACGTCACATCTGTTAGATGTAGTTTATAGTCGGATCATTGTAGTTAAATTTTTATACGTCCGATTGCTAATATATTTGTCATCGTGTATGTTTTATTTAGTTTTGAAAAACTATGTGTGTGGCTGTGTGGAATTAAAATAAATTATCGATTATTGTATCAGTAATAAGCGGGTATTTACATATTTTAAAAGCGTATTTGTTAATTAATTTTGATATGGTGACATCAACGGTAACGATTTTCTAGAATATCTCTTATTTTATTTAATTTGAAAGCGATCCGTTAATTAAAAAAATGGTGACCACGTTTCGTCAAGTAGATCAAAAATGCAATACGTAATCTGATATTTTTTATTAATTTCTTTTTATATTTATAAATATTTATTAATAAATGTTAATATTAGTAAATAATATCTGATATATTAATCTAACCATATTTATTAATACTCTTCTACTTTTAAGAGTATAATAAATAAAATAATAAAATCAAGTATACAAGTACGATATTTTCAATAAAACTGAAAACAGATCAAATCATCCTGTAATAATTTGTGGACTATATTAAAAAGTCATTCTGCTTTATTATGATTCTAGGTTTTATCATTTTAAAATTATTTGAAGGAACAGTGTATCCGTTATGTGTACGCATAAAAACAAAGCAAAAAGTAAGTAAACTGGAATAACAATGAGCACTGGAGTCGAGTAGTAAAAAATAAAATAAAATTAATCAACTAAAAAGTATAAAACTACATTTTGCATTTATTAATTTATTTATTTACTCTCGGTTATATAATTACAATTTTTTTTTTTAATCGAATTCTTTAATAATTTCGTCTTAAAACAAAGTAAAAGCATATATTCCAAATAAACAAAATAAGTTAACTAGAAATTATAAATGTAACCGGTATTGAAGAAGCGTTTCGTGTATTTTTTATTACTTTGCTAAGATTTTTAAGTTATTTCTTAACTTAAAATAAACATTTTTTCAACTTTGCTCCAGATAGGCTGAAGTAAAACCGGTTTCAGTGCAATTTCTTACTGACCTTTATTGAATTAAATGTCATGTAATCTTTTTAAAACTGATTTTATGTAATGAAAAAAAATTTTAACGTTTCCTTGAAACCCTTATGGTAACACTCGTTTGTCTGTCTGTTACCTGCTCAACAGATATTGTAGCCGTACCAATCAATTTAGAGAATATTTTATTCTGTACCTTTTGTATTTTCAAAATATATTTGTTAATAACTAATCGAAAAAACATGTTAAATGCGGTATAATAATTGAAGAATCTGCGCACTAAAAATACACAATACATGATGTAGCAGGTGACTAGAAAACAATCATTCATTACGGATAAAAATAAATTTTTTTAATGTACTCCCATAAAGGTATATAATTCCAAGGCTACCCCCTTTTTAAAGTACTGTACATGATTTTTATTATTGATCTTCGCCTTTTACTCATTTGTTCATAATTCTCCCACATAATCTCCTATTATGTGGGAGACTCCTAACATTCTCCTTAATGTTAGGAGTCGTAAATCAGAATATGGCATTTAAATTCTAGGAGAGATTAGAAATTTGAGGAAATATTAGAGATAAAAAAAAATTTGTATCAAGTAGGTGTGTGTTCACTGAATTGGCTTTATTATACAACCGACGGTCGCGAAACGGGATTCCCCTCACTTTTCCACAAACAGTAGCTCCCTCCACCAGATCTCAGTAAAGTTGCAAGAGCTCTACAAGTCTGTATCCTCAACAAGGTCGTAGCGGAATCCGGCCTACACCTAAAATGGGAAGAATGGATCGAGATAAGGAAAAATTGGTATGAAAGAGGGATGACCTACCCAAAGGGAACCGTAAGATGAAAGAAATAACAACCTCACAGGAGATTCAAGACTTCCTCCCGACAACGGTCGCTCATACCGTACGAGGATCGGTATTTTTAAGCACGATCAGAGAATGTCATGACTGATCTACCGATTTTTTTGTACGTACTTAAATATGTACAGCAAAATAAAACTGTTAACCCTCCTCCAGAAATTAAAGAGCCATCAGAGAAAAGGTTGTGGTTCCTAAAGGACCTCTACAATTTTAAACTTGTGTAATGTATTGAAGTATCTAACTAAGCTATATTTTATCCATCTTGATCCCTATTGGTAGATAAATGAAGGATAAAGTAGATAATTTATTAATTAATACTGAAAATAATAGAAAAATAATATTTGCCGCTGTTTATTTCACGTAAACAGATGCCAAAAATATAAATAAAGAAAGCATCTTTAAAATATATTTACAAATTGAAGGTATAGTTGAATAATACATTTGCCTAAATGTTTAATTTATAATGACAATAATAAAAATATTACAGAAGTAATGTTAAACTTCATAACCTTAAAATATAGACATAATTATAAAATATTGATATGAATATTAAATAAAAATATTTTATCAAAATCTTAAGATTAATTAACTTTATTTTTGGCTAATATTTCAACATAATGTATTTCTTATAATCACATGATCTTATAATTTGGCTAAGTGAAGTGTTAATCCAACTAAAGGCAGTAATAGTTACGTTGCCTTATGGTACAAAGGAAGCGCGATTGTATTATAAAAAATGGTACGGTCGGCTTTACTGCAAGTATAAGATTTCATTATATCTTAATTTTTATTACGCAACACAAGCTGCAAAAAATAAAATCTTTATTTAAATGCAAAATGGATTTATACGCTACACTTTTTTCTCTAAAAAATTGTAACTTGTTATTTCTTAATAATAATGTTTATTAGAAAGATTTTAAAACGAAACAGTAACAAAGAAATGATCTAAATTTATAAAATAGTGCGTAAATTAAATTATATTAATTTTAATATTTCAGAATAAATAATTAAATTAAAAATGGCGGAGTAGTATTTTATCTGAAAGTTATCACGGACAAAAGAAAAGTGTTTGTAATATTCTGTTTATCACAAGAAGGTATTTCACTGTCGTGAAATAAATTGTTACAGAAAATAAAATCGCGCTATTTATAAAAAAAAATTACAAATTAACACATTTTTATATTAAAATTTTTGTTTTTAATTCCACTAGTAATAAAAAAAAGCCTATATTAAATTATAATTAGCATAACGTGCTTCATCAAACAAGCCTATTTGCTATTTGGTTTTACTATCTTGTAAAAATATGAAATGAATTTTAAAAGATTTCGTATCAAAAACACTGGATTGTCATAAAAAAAGTAAAACCTGAAATTTTATTTTCAATAATTATATGATGGATTTTTTTAATGTAATATTTTTTCACCGGTACTTAGAGATAGGTACTTGGTGGTATAACAAGGTAACAAATTCTTTAAAAAGTAGTAAAAAAAATTCTATAAATGATAATTTTCATTTTTTTAATTATTTTCTACCCCTTTTTATTTATTTTACCGTTATTCAACGGAGTAAACTTTTCACAAATGCCTGTAATAAATCTTCGATTTATTAATTACTTTCCTGAGATTTTTTTTCCTAAAACTGCTTTAAAAATATATAAAATGACAGTATCAATTAGAATAGAAAGTGAGTGATTTATTATCCGCAATTTAACATTTACAAACGGTGAAACATTTATGTCTGTAGACTATATCTAAAAATAAATAAATATATCTCTAATTATACAGTTCTTTCTTTTTAAGGAAGTAAGATCTGACAACAAACAGCGTAATTTTATAAATAAAATTTTTAGTGATAATTGATAAAAGGATTAGTGAAAACCCTAATGCGCTGTAATACCTGAAAAATTCACTTAAAACCAAACATCGGATGTTTATAAAAATTGTATACAACGTTTAATACTCGTATATTTCCCAGTAACTGTAAAAAAAGTCGATTTTCATATTCGATACAAATATTTATTTATTCACAATTTCTCAGCTACTATGGCCAAAAAGTATGGAAAAAAATTGTTCTTCCTTGAAATGTTTAAATTTTAGGTATTTCTAAAAAAAGTTCAGCTTTCTGTTGTTATTATTATAATAAATATTGAAATAAGTTGTAAGCTGCAAATATTACAATTTAGTGACAAAAATCAGGCTAATTGGTCGAGGCTAATAAAATATAAAAACTAACTAAATGAAAAATAACTGGTAAGAATTTCACCGATTCAACATCTTTTGTCATAAAAATTTAGATTTATTCTAACATAACAGAAGCAACAACATTAAGAATGATTTACTTTATCAAGGATATAGTTAAAAAACTACACTAGACATGGTTAAAAAAACCTATTATAAAACAATAGTTTTTCAGAAAATGTTTTGCTTTACTGGAGTCCAAAATTTAACTGCAATATTCTGAAGAATATAAAACAGACAAAAAAAAATGATTGGACTAAATATAAAGCTGTTCAGTTAATCAAGAAAACACAAATGAAATATTAAACGAATTAAGTTACATAGAAATCAACATTTCTTTAATTTCCTAGTTTTTGTATTAAAATTCGTCTTCATATACATATATATATATATATATATATATATATATATATATATCGCATTCCGCATGAAAGTTGAATAAAAATATTTTTATTAAAAAAATGAACAAAGGGCAAACCACCTAACCATTTATTTGTATCATTATCGTCCATCCATGCAGTTAACATATTCTGTATATCCTGATAGGCCCTTTCAATTTATTAAATGCTGAAAATTTGATTAAATTTTTTTATAAATGAGGTGAATTTGATTGATCGCCTCCAATTTTGGAGAATAACCTACGATTTGTATATTTAACGTTGATTAGAAGAAGTTAGCGAGCGTAGGTTATGTTTAGCTTAAATTTAAACTTCCTTTTTTTAGGACGGTTTTTCGTAACCTTAGATATTGGTATTGGGTGATTTTTTAAAAAAAATATAATTATCGTTTCGATCACCAAAAGCCACCTGAAAGCCACCACCAAAGCTTACCTGTATTTGCCGACATACCGGCGAAGGTCCGAATGTATAATAATATAAAATCAAATATTTCGGTCTTTCACCGACATATTTGGTACGTGTCAGTATTCACCGGAGAATATCGGCATTTGCCAGATATCGGTCTTTCACGGTAACATATAATATTTATACAGTATATAAAAAGTAAGTTCTACTCAATTTTTTTGTAATTTTTAATTTAAGGAATCCTGTTAACAATTAATGCCTTATCTATTTGGACATAAATAATATTTTTTAACCTACCCTCAGATGTTTTGCGCTCATCTTGTTTTCGCCATATTGGATTTTAATTTTTTTTAATGGTATCATGGTCATATGACGTATCATTTCTGAGTAAAATGTAATAAAAAATTCGATGACGAAAATCATGCCGTGATATCTCCATCCTACTTCAAGATATTAGCCATTATAAAGCCTATTAACTAAGGGTGCTTCTTCGGACAACTCTCTCTGTCTGACCTAAAATAAAACAGTACTCAAAATCAATTAGAATCGTTAAAATTTATTGATTCATTTAACATTCCTTGATTTTCTCTTAAAATCCCTTGAACTCTTTGAACTAAATCGTCGGAATTTATTTAATAGTTGATATTTTAATTACTATTATGGATTAGTTTGAACGATATTGTTTTTTTATAATAAAAGTTGCAATTTGAATGAAGAATTTATTTTTTTTATTTAATAAAAAAAATAGTACAACTATTGTATTAATTGTAAAAGTAATACTACGAACTATAATGCTGTTTTTAACAAGTTTTTTTATTTTTGCTTATCACTGTCCATTTTTGCCTGTAATTATTGAATTTGTTCATTTTTAATTTAATTTAGTATGCATAGATTCCGTACTGGAATCTGTGTCCTATTAGCGTTAAAACATAACGCAACTTATAAAAATAAATAAAAGGTATTTATTTTTGGAGCAATTAATAGAAATTACCACAAAATAAAATTACCCTTTGACGATCTTCTTCCACCTTTTCTATCTTTTCTAGGACGTAAATCCTATTAAACACCAATCTGTTTTAAATATCTTTGAATATTGTTATTAATCACTGAATAATTTTTTTGGTTTTTGCATATGCAGTTTTACAGTGTAAATACTGTAATACGTAATAATTAAATTAATAAAAATCATCAAAAAATAAATTCCAAATTTAAAATAAAAACTTTTATAATGAAACTTACTGTTATTATTTCTACTAAGGAATTCATTCAAACAAATTCTTTTGTTTTTATAATGGTCAGACAAAAAAAAAAACATTTAAGTTTTTTTTGTAAAATATGCGTTTAGGATCCATTACGTTATGTTTTTATAGCCTAATTTTTACATTATAGGGTTTATATTAAAGGTCATGAGTCAGGATGGGCATAAGGACGTTTAGAACCAAGTATGCATGCCTGTTGTCTAATAGCGTTATAAAATAACACAAAAGAACTTTGTTATAAAATCGAATTTTACCTTATAAAATCGAAAATGGGTTATTGGTTTAGATCATTATTGGAAGTTATACGGAAAAATAACAATTGTTCTTAAAAATTAGAACTTTTCAAGATTATTTAAGGGAATAGAAGGAATATGAGGGTAGGAGGGAAAAAAGAATGAGATGGAAGGAGTTAATGTCGTATTCCGAGTCATATAGCAAGGTAGACAGTTATGCGAAGAGTCAAGGACAACTCATTGTGTGCAAACCATCAGGACTAAACTTAATGGGTTTTTAATTCCAAGGTGATAAATTTAATCTATTAATAAAGGAATAAACCATTATTACCGTTAGTAAGAGGCTTTAATTTGAAATAAATAATACGAGTTTACACAGTTTGTATTAAAAAATACAAAACCTATATGAGTCATTCATAATTCTTTGTAACGTAATTTAATTTAACAGAAATAAACTGATTCATGCTTTCCTTAGACACTTTTTGAATTTTGAATAGGAATTATGTATATATATATATATATATATATATATATATATATATATATGTGTGTGTGTGTGTGTGTATCCATTTGAGCTGCCCTGATTAAATGATTGTAGTCAGTATCTGTATCAGGAACATCAGGGTAATAGATCTTGGAAGGTTGTACTCGGTAAATTTCATTCAGATTAAGATACGAAGTTTAAATAATTGAATCGAAGAGTTCAAAAATACCATTAACTCTCTCACGGTGTTTTCATTTAAATTTCTTAGGATTTAGTTTTCGTTTTGCATATTTAGGGGGTCTTCAAAAAAACTAATTACATTTTTGTGTTAAAACTTAAGGTGGAACCTTTTTTTCATCTAAAACGCCTCAATTCTTTGTGAAAAAAAAATGTGACTGTAAGAGGATTTTCATTTTAAAATATCGAACCATTTTCGAGAAATTAACAGTTTGTATACAGTCAATTTTTATTATAAAAGTTTTTTTTTTTCATAACGATACGAGTGTTTAGACCCTGTTACTTCATTTAACTCATATGCCATTGTTATTGGAGTTATAAAATATACCCGTTGTTTGTTTATCAATAAGTATTTTATTTGAACAAAAAAAAAATCTACTTTTTATTTTGTTGTTTTTAGGCAATGTATTAAAATTATTTTTTAACAGGAAAGTATAAAATCAGAATAAGTTAAAAAATAAAATACAAAAAAACTGTCTTTTTTGTAAAATACTTTCTTAGAAAGTTATTACTATTCCGTAGTATAGAAGGATCGTACTGACAGTGGTGTTTAAAGATCTATACTTACTTAAAATGGCTAATTTTTTGTTAATCCTTTCTTGCACATCTTTGCGTCATTTTAGGCGAGTATTTAAACTTTCAGCTTTCTAGTTCCTATAATTTTTTTTTGTTATAGGATTTTTTGTTAAAAGTGCAAAAGATTACATTGTAGTAAAACTCGTTCCGTTTGTCTGGGTAATTTAATTTTTTTTTTTAATTTGATTTTTAGAAATTTTTTTATTTAGTTTTTGTTATTTTATAAAATTAATTAATAAAAAAATAATTTCATGTAGAGAAGGAGCTTGATTTAATTATATTTGAACGATTACTAAAAGGTGAAAAAGTAAGGCATCTAAGAATAGAAATAATAAATGACCTATAAGGAAATCGAAATAAAAAAAGAAATGTCAAGGAATAGAATGGAATATAGAGACATTGCTGAGGGTCAAGGACATGTCTAAGATCAGGATACTTTATAGAAACAATCATGATAAAATAATTTATTTATATGTATTATTACATGTTAGCTAATAAAAAACCAGTCTCATTAATACATTAGTTGCAATAATGACTAGCAGTTCTGTGGCACTAAAACTGGTTACTTTCTACATCCAGCTATGGAAATTAAAGCTGCACAAAAATAATGATGATAATTGTTTTTTAAAGATTTTCGTGAACATTTAATTTTTATATAAAAAAATACTTAAATTACCTAGGCTAGAAAGGCCGGATAATCAACTGGTGAATAGGTTATCAATCTTACCTATAAAATGGGAACAAAGGAAAAATGAGAAAAAATATTTCCATAAAATTTGTTTAAAATGGTATTTTTCTTTAAATTTTTTCTGTTAAAATATTTTCCTAACTATTTTTATTTGTGTAAGTAATAAAAGTATTTCAAGAAGAGGGAAATATAGCCCTCTGTTTAAATTTCAATATAAAATATTATAAAAATATTTTTGAAACTCTTTTCAATGCGACTAATTGTAAAATATTTTATGTTTATCATGAAGTCAGTAGTTACCCCTGTAACTACCTTACCAGAATTTTAATCGCCGTTAAAAATTCATTCGATGAATTCCTTTAAAATCATTGCAGCTCATATGATGTCTGAGCAAACGGATTCAAATCTAACAACGGCAGGTATAATTTTAAATGACTTGCAAAGATGTCTTGAGGAGTTTGAGCATCCTAATTTCGAATATCAAGGACGGATCTGTTGGAAATTTATTCTCTCTCAATAAAGTTACAGATTAAAGGAAGAATTTCAGTTTATTGAAATCTGTTAATTTATTTAAAAGTTATTGTTTGATAACATACAAATATCGTTGAGAAGATGTAAAATCGATGTTGGTTAGTGACAATTATTTAACTACGTTTGGTTTGCAAAGTATTTTTATCTATTTTGTGTAAAAGATACTCATAAATTAAATATATATAGGGTTATCATAAAAGAATGATGCGGTTTTGAACATGGTTTAAATTAAAACAGAATTACTTCCAGTTTATGTTTTTTATTTTTCAAATTTCTCGTCTCAAACATTTTTTTACATAATTAATAAATTTCAATATGTGCGCCCTTAGTCGCTCGACCAATGCCTAAACGATACTCAACTTCTCTCCAAACATTAGTTAACATTTCTTCGTTAATGGTTGTCATTGCTTTATTAATCCTGTTTTCTAAGTGGTTTAGGTCGCGAATTTTTTGTGTATAAACAACGCTTTTGATGTACCCCCACAAGAAAAACTCGCAAGGTGTCAGGTCTGGACTCCTTGGAGGCCAAAGTATGGGTCTTTGCCGGCCTATCCAACGATCTCCAAATTTTTCGTTCAAAGCGTCCGTGACCAATGGATTGAAGGGCGGGGGAGCACCATCTTGTTGGAAATGAAGTTGATGAATGTTTTCGAGTTCATCCAGCTGAGGAAAGCAATAATCGGTTAACATGTCAAGATACATAACTCCATTAATTGTTTTTTCAGTAAAGAAGAAAGGCCCTATTACACGATTTTTCATCACACCACACCAAAAATTAACTGTAGGCGAATCGCGTTGTTTCTCAATAATTGCGTGTGGGTTTTCAGAGCTCCATATTCGTGAATTGTGTCTGTTAACACATCCATTAACATGGAATGTAGCTTCGTCTGTAAAAATTATATCGTCTAAAAATGATTCGTTTTCACTTATTCTGTCCAACATTTCAACAGCGAAATTGTAACGTTTTACACCATCATCGGATTCCTGCAGTATCTGGATTTTATAAGCGTGTAATTTCAGTTTTTTATGTAAAACTTTGTGAACTGTTGATTTTGGAATACCTAATTCGACGCTTCGACGGGGGATGGACTTCCCAGGACTTCTAATTGCCGATTGTCTAATTAGTTCAACCGTTTCGTCTGGTACACTTGGTCTGCCGGATGATTTCTGTTTCTTAGCTGATCCAGTTTCTTCGAATTGTTTGAACCAACGTGTTATGTTATATTTGTGTGATGGATCTCTTCCGAATTCACGTCGAAACGCACGTTGAACAAAAATTACGTATTTCAAATCAGCCATCAATAAAACACATTTTGCTTTGTGTTTATCCGAGAACATAGTAACTCACTAAACTCACCGCAACAACAATACAAGAACTGACGTTGTGGTTACGACTGCAACATGTTTCAACATACAAAAATTTTATTTATCTATGGAATTAACTTATATTACTAAGATATACTAGGTTCCTGAAACGAAGATAGTCTGCAAAATATAGACTCGCTAGGTGAAGCTGGGATCGAGATATTATGAAACATTTTATTTATGTATGGAATTAACTTATATTACTAAGATATATTAGTTTCCTGAATCGAAGAAAGTCTGCAAAATATGGACTTGCTAAGTGAGGCTGGGTTCGAGGTATTTCGAAAAATTTTATTTATGCATGAAATTAACTTATAATACTAAGATATATTAGTTTCCTGAAAGGAAGAAAGTGTGCAAAACATGGACTCGCTAGGTGAAGCTGAGATCGAGATATTTTAAACAATTTTATTTAAGTATGGAATTAACTTTTTTACTAAGATATAATAAGTAACTTGTACCGAAGAATGTCTGCAAAATATGGAATCATAAAGTGTGGTTAGGATTGAGATATTTCGAAAAAATTATTTCTTCGTTTCAGGAATTTAATATATCTTAGTAATATAAGTTAATTCCATGAATAAATAAAATTGTATGAAATATCTCGATCTCAGCTTCACCTAGCGAGTCCATGTTTTGCAGACTTTCTTCGTTTCAGGAAACTAATATATCGTAGTAATATAAGTTAATTCCATACAAAAATAATATTTTTCGAAATATCTCCGTACCAGCTTCACCTTGTGGGGGTACGTCAAAAGCGTTGTATATACACAAAAAATTCGCGACTTAAACTACTTAGAAAACAGGATTAATGAAGCAATGACAACCATTAACGAAGAAATGTTAACTAATGTTTGCAGAGAAGTTGAGTATCGTTTGGACATTTGTCAAGCGACTAAGGGCGCACATATTGAAATTTTTTAATTATGTAAAAAAATGTTTGCGACTACAAATTTGAAAAATAAAAAACATATACTGTAAGTAATTCTGTTTTAATTTAAACCATGTTCAAAACCGCACTATTATTTTATGATAACCTGTATATATATATATATATATATATATATATATATATATATATATATATATATATAAAACAAGACGTATTTTACTTAAAAATATTGTCTTTATTAAGCTTTTGGGTTAACCAATCAGCAGTACAAACTTATAGATTAAATACACTACGTTTCACTTAGAAGTCTCTAAGCTTCCTCAAGTGACAATACACATTCATACACACATCATACAAAATTCTCTACACTACGAAGTAGTCTACATTATTAAGTATGTAAGAGAGGTTTGCATGTGTGTATGAATGTGTATTTTCACCTGAGGAAACTTAAAGAATTCTACGGTGAAACTTAGTGTATTTAATTTATAAGTTTGTGTAGTTGATTGGTTAACTCAAGAGATTAATAAAGGTAATATTTTTAAGTAAACTATGTTTTGTTATTATATTTAATTATTTCTAATCAAGAAGAAAATAAACTTAAATAAATTCATTTAAGTTGATATTTATATATATTTATTAATAGTCTTTTACATTTAAATTTATAGTATATATGTGCCGTAGAAGAAAAAAGAATTTGCCAATTAACCACTCTTAATGATATATATATAATTAATTTAAAAAATGTGTCATTTTTCATATATTTTTAAATTTATTTAATCAATTTTAATGACATTTTCTTATATTACAGTGTACTATCCGAATGCCTGATACGTTGACAAGAGCCTTAAGGCCACCTGAAGACTGTTCTTTTTGCCGTAGTGTGGATTCTGTTGATGAACGTTCTAAACTTAGTCCTGCTGAGTTTGAAGAAAAGTAAGTCATTTTTATTCTAACAGTTCCTTTATCTTTCTGGGAATATAAAAAGTGCGCGCGCTAATGTGTATGCGGGCGTGTTTGTGTGTGTGCTCTTGCGCATGTGTGGTTGCGTGCTTCGTGTTGGCAGTCTCACTGACTAGTAATGGTGTCCTTGAAAAATGCTTTTAAATGAAAAAATTATATAGTTCTTATTCAAATCTCTTTTTACTTCTAGACCAAATATGTAAAATTAAAAGAAAACCTCAACGATAAAAAAAGATTACAGAAGAAAAGTGTGTAATTTTTGTTTTAAAACTTTACTGAAAAAAAAACTTAAGATCAAATTCTTAAAATCTTAATTAAACCTCATCAATCGAGCCCCCCGCGCCGGTAAATAGATAACAATTTAAGCGGTAAAATGAGGTTAATTTACAATAGGTACAGACAATCGCCCACTCTAATAGTCTAATCTTTTATTATTGTTTATAACCAGTTTGGTTTTAATCATTCCTTTTATTCATATAAAAGAAACTTTATATAAAAAAGTACAGTCCATTCTAAAAATTACAAGTGTTTTGGCCAAAATTTGATATTCTTTAATTTACTGAATGAAAAAAATACCGTTAGTAATCAAAATTGAAACAAAATTCCTAGAGTATATTTTATAAGATATCGGATAATGTAGGTTAAAAATAAAAATGCTTTGCAAGATTCATACAAATATATTCATCTGTTTTTTTTTTTTGTTTTTTTGCATAGTTGACACAATCAAACGAAAATTATAGTTTAAATTCATATTTTTATTGCGAGAAATTCATACCAAAACAAAACCGGAATTCTTATAGTAACACAAAAATGAATATTGCTTTGTGAATTCTGTTGGCTATAACAAAAAGCTTCAACTTGATAATTAGATGATATGATGGTAGTAAATCATGTGAATTGAGGCTAGTGTTGCGCATGCGTGATGGGGAGTTGGGAAGCATATATAAGCAGTATTCTCCCACAGTCTCTTACACATCGACAAACCAGGCTTAGGGGCCTCCATATCGCATGAGCCATAAACGGAATAGTGCGTCAGACGCGTTTCCGGGGTCGCGAGTGAAAAGTTTTCGCGAGTTATATAGTTTGAAGACGTCAAACACGGTAAGTCGCGCATAAAACAAAAACGCGGTCTAAATTTAAAAAACTTACAGTAAGACAAAATATCCCAGCAATTGCGACTCCTCCGGAAAAGGGGACGCATTGCTCCCTCCTTATAGCTAGTGCCCCGTTGTGGCGTATTCCTGCTAGCCTATTAAAGAGTTAGCACCGAAAGGACTTCAGTGGACGGTCTGAAGGGGAATTACGTCGGGAGGACAGGCTTTATAAGCCTAGCCTTCCGCGGTCGGCCCATGAAATAGGTTCGATAACGCTGGTTTAACAACGGATTGGAATGCAATTAAATCCGTCTTAAATTCACTAAAATAATAATAGACAAAACTTGAAAAATTAGATCCGAGATTAAAAAAATAACCCTTTTAAAAACAAGCCCGATTAGAATGATCCAGCAGCAAGGGACTCTGTCCAGGTTCTGCGATAAAGTAGGGAGTAATACACTCCTGCCAACTTTGCATTCCATTCCAGTCTCTTACACGCCTGTATATGTGACAAATAATAGGATTAAAATCAAAACTTTTCTAATATTTACATAGTTTAAATGATTAATCTAACGATCGTACAATTCAATTCTATATAGGAGTTTATATATACATATATAAAATAATTTTTTTTGCAATGTAAATAGTTTCGTAGTTTACATATATCACACCTGAACTACAAATAAAATATTCGCTTTATTCGATATTATATATGCTTGCCATGAATGTAACTGGGAAGGAAGAGTCAGTGTTCAATTTGTCCTCATATGCATCAGGTCAATGTAGATGAATTATTTAACAGTGAAAAATTAAATCTACATATTAATCTGTTTTTCCTGCTGGCTTAAAAAATTCAGATGCCTTCATATTTTCCACGAGAGCTTAAATGTAAGTAGTTAATGATAAGCAAAGATATAACAGAACTTCGTCTTATTTTTACTTATTTCATGTTCTTTTCTCAGTAAACGAATAAAACATATATGTCATGGCTGTTAGATACATACCCAACACATAATCACATGTAAGTCTACCCATATATTAAACAAAATGTTGATACGCATCTTTCTTGTTTATTTTTAATGAGTCTACAACAATTTCAGCTTCTTTCATTAAAAAAAATAAAAAATAAAAATAAAACGAAATTCCATCCTGTTAACAAAATCACAGATTGGGCTGTATTATGCAAGTTTTATTTGTTTTTAATATCAAATACAGGCACTAAACTAAAAAAGAATGCCTGATCAGTTTATAGAAATGAGATGCCATTGATTCATCCGTTATTAACTGAAACAGCACAGATTAGTTTATTGCATTATGCAATACTCCAATGAAAAAAAGACTTCAATATTTATTTATTTTATCGTTTGAAAAAAACAAGTAAATAAAAATAGAAGTATAAAAATGGAACTTAATGAAGGAAAGCCTTGATGTTTGACCCTGTGACGACATTCAGGTCATCCCCCTCCACGAACCAAGAGGATTACAGTATTTTGGTCACTGACGCTTGCTGTCTTGCGCGTACGTACAGAACGGTAATGCTAAAATAAATGTTCCCGGTATCGCACCAAACTTCCCGATTATTCCGTTTGAGAAAATAGTAGTTACAATAGATGAAAATTCTTCTGTTGAAGAGATTGGATCGCTCGGTAAGACAGAAATGACCCAAGTAGACACATTCATTCCTTAGAACCTCAACTTCACGACTTGCCTTATACTTCCGACGTCCATCAGTGATATTGCTTTCCTGTACTACGCTTTTCTTACGGATATAGTATCCGCCTGATAAGCTGTCAAAAAAGCCTCGCATTCCCGGTTAATTTTATCTCTGATAATATTCAGATGCTTTTTAAAGGTTTTGCAGGCACTTGTCTGAATCATCTTCATCGGTGTACGTTATGCAGTCTCTTATAAGATCCTCCTTCTCGTCTTCTGACAAATTTTTATGGTAAATTGAGGTGAAATATGTTCCAAATACCATAGCAGGTCTTAAGAGTTCCAAGTTTTGCCGCCATATTCATCGAAGAACAAAATAAGACTGACCGTCACCAGAATTATCTGCACCAATTTAAAATAAATCTTTCGGGAGAAATACCCTCTCCATCATTGGTACCTATTGTAATATATTTCAGTCTTCGACTTAACATCTATTATTTAAACGATTTCTTTGGTACTCTGTTTTCGTACAATACGGGTAATCCACAGAATACATAATAATATACACAATGGTCGTTCAAATTTCAAAACTGATAGCACTAATTACATCTGACGCTTTGGTCATTGAAAGAATAATAAAATCCTTTAGTGACGAGGTTTTCTTTATCCTCGATGTCGGTATATCGAAACGAATGCAACCGATCGGCTTACCTGGAAAAGTCCTTTGATGATATCTACTGTATATCTGTTGTATAAACCAATCCATCTAGAAACATGCACTATGCAGTGCACAATTCCCTCTTTTGTGAAGAGGACAGATGTCTACATTTGTGAAATCGGATTTAGGAGCGGTTTCCGGTATCTCCCGAACGTCGTCGTGGAACCTACGGAGGAATTTAATCTTTTCCTGTCCCTTTGTATATATCTTGGAGAAACGTGAACAAAGTGTTTTCATCGTATACTCAGTATAAACAACGTCTTCGTAATCCCAGTCTATATGATGACAGTTTTTTTCAACAAATCTACCACATGACGTTATCTCGGTTTGAAGTTAGATTTTGCATAGGCTGTCGGAATAAAAGAATCCTAAGGGAGTAATGATCTACTACAGCCAATTTCTTTATGATAAAATCGTCACTATTATTGAGTAGCCCATGAAATGCAATTACTCCTTCGATGACAACCAAACATGGAAAAAAACCGATATTGCTATATACGCTTATGCTTATGCTACATACATGTGTTTATAAACTGAGAACATCGGTTGCGTTTCCATACCATCCTAGAGGTAGCACATCGGCGTGTTGAGATTATTTTATTAACGAGTGAAATCTTTCCAAGGAGGTCTATCAAAAATCACTCCAAGTAAACAATTTTTTTCGAATGAATGTTTGTTACATCCACTTGTATCGCCTCATTCTAAGCAATGTTAATCGCTTACACAATCGTTTTAATCATATCAACAACGGTGCATACTTCATCATAAAATCTGTAATTATCAGACAGTATGCTGCAGTTTTTTCGGGGATATTTGATGAAGATTCGAATTCAATCCGCATGTCAACCGAACTCATCTTTAACGCATCACTGTGCTTTGAGCAGTCGAATACGAATAAAGGTGCGAATTTTATTAAGTTGCCTATGCCGATTAAATTTTTCTCCTGACTGTTTGTTAAAATAATATTTATAAAACCGAACTAACATATTGTACAGTAAATTGTTATCGCCCCACTTCTTCTCGTACGGACAGTACACAGAATTTAAATACAACCTCATATTTATGACGTTTCAGTTGTCAAAATTCGAAATGATCTTGTTCACTTGGTTCTTTTTGTCCGTTTGGAATCTTACTATGACATAACATGACCTTTCCCCTTGAGAAACAGATTTCATTATCCACACATTATTCTGTATTCTAGGAAAAGACGGGTACTCGTATAGATTCCATCTTCGGAAAGCCATCGTTGTAGGCATATAGTTTTCCAACATTCTTATGAGTGGCAATTGTTGTTCGTCTGCGACTTGTACGTAACGGACCTTCCACATAACTTTAGAGTGTCTCAAATTATAATCAGTTTTACAGTCTACTATGCAGACAGAATTATTTTCGGAAGAAAACATTAGAAGTATCATTATTTATTTATCCTGGGGTCGCCTCTTTTTAGACTTTTTAAAAAAATTCATATCAGTCTGCAGTACTGATATTTCGGAATGTATAATTCGATTGGTAATAGATATAAACCTGTATTTATCACTTTACCGGTTACTTTCTTTGCTTCCTCGATTGCTTTCTTTCCAATATAAGATCCTACCTCTCCGGCAGCTAGACTTGTTAACAGTCCGCTTCCTCGTTTACGACTGACGCTTTCGACTTCTTCACCCTAATCATGTCGGTATGAGAGTAACCGGTTTACGAGTATTTACCGTGGTACCCCACCCCCGATCAACGATGAGTTTATTTAAATATTTCATTATTTCTCTAAAAACCTGCAATCCTATTGGTCAGTGTCACAATACCAGAATTTCTGTACTACTATTAAGATTAATATATTCTGTATTTGTATAATGAATATTGCAATACATCCTAGACAAAATCCAACTCCACATCCGTGCAATTACATCTATATACACGTCCTGGGCGAGCAACAACAAAGTACTTCTGTACTTTCACTTATGTATGTTGGCCAACGGAGCAATTGTATTGCTCAGGAGCTTTATGCGGGATACGGAATTGGCGGTCCCGAGCTGGTTGCAGCTGTGCTTCTCGTTTTTTTCTACTTGCAGCGGAGTCGGGAGGCAAAACCGTGATATTTTTTTTACCGACACTGGGCGGAGTGCAGCTGGGGAGTGCTTATTCCTCCTCCCTATGGTGGAAAACGGGTTGTGGGTGGGGTGATCTGAGCTTGCTTTGCCGAAGTCGTGCACCGCTCAACGTGAGTCAGTCACTTCGGCCCTTGGCAGGGATTGTTCCATAGGTAACGGTATCGGAGCCTTTACGGCTAAGTGCGGGCCCTGCGATGTCGGTATAGCGGGTCAGGCATTACCTGATCCCCCAGCCCGGGTTAAATTTGTGGGAATTGGATGACTGAGGGACAGGATCAATTATCTGAGACATGCCCAACTGCCTCTCCACCCGCATTTTGCGATATTTTGACTGTCGACTCTTAATCTATGGAAACTTACACTTCCACGATTTCTGTGACGGAGGGTTTCCTTTAAAATCCTCATCCAGGATAGATTTTATCTTTGCAAGCGAAGTGAAGGAAGAGTGTTGAGTTTAGTGATATTGAGAAAAAGGATCGAACTAGGTTTCGATCAATGTATAATAAAGCGATGCCGAAATATTGGTTGATAAAGAAGAAAGAAGGGAATTATACTATGATTAGTCTTTTGTGATTGTTTGAGAGATCACGGAAGCTGCAGGAGTGCCTGTTAAAGAGACAAGGAAGGCTTCTTGGGACTGTTTGTTGAAACCGTCAACGACCTTCAATTGACACGCCTACTCAAAGCCAAGTAGATAGCTTTGACATTGATATTGTTCCGTATGTACACTAAATATCTCCAAAAGAGTAGTTATGTGCAGGGATTTTCTGAACTGCACAGAAGACGGTATTGTTGAAGAACTCCATAGACAAGGATTTGTTGCATGTTGACGATTGATACATGTGGCAAAGGAAGCGTTGTACTCTCCTCGTCGCACGTCCTGACTTTCAAATCCTAGTGTCCAGAGAAGATTAAAGCTGGCTTTCATATACTAGATATTCGTCCTTTCATCCCGACTCCATTGCTGTATTTTGAAATTCGGATACACAGTAGCGCATGAACAAGAAAACAAATATGTGTTTGTGGTGTGATATTGTATCCTGATCACCCATCCAGAGATAAACCTGTCTGTGTCACTTGTCATGGGCACAACTCTACAAGATCGCGAAACTATCAAGTTTATAAAGAACTAGCAATTCAGGAGGTGAAGACATGCAAAAGGTCAGCTACTTTAATGCTAGGAAGATTGTACTTATCAGATCACCAAAGGTTGCGTCTTATGCTCAGATTGCTGCTGCTCTTGCAGTCTCCTTTAAACAAAAAAAAAAAAAGACGTAATCTCTGAACTGGCACAAGCTTAAACGAACATGGCCGAACGCATCATTAATGGGAAACTAAAAGTTGACCAATTAGAGAAACCAGTAAAAAACCGGTACAGAAGGTACCGGTAATCATTTTGTGTTCTTTTAGGATTTTTAATGTCCTATGACAAGTCTGTTTCTGGATGATCTGTCTGACAAGACTAGTCTTCTCTCTAGTTCGTTAGTGATTTTATCAAGGAGGGAACATTTTTTTTTCTTTTTTGTTTGGGAGAAGGGCTAGTGACCATAGTAGTCGATGCCTGTAAATTTGAAAAAGTCTATAATACAATATGAATATGTTTTATTAGTTTGGAATGGAACTTTTGATTCTCACTTGAATAATTTATTTATAATGCAAAAATGATAATCTAAAACATATTAAATAAACGTAGACTTTGTTCAAACGAAATAGTAATTTTGGAATTTGATGTCGTGACTGTAGGTTAGTTATGCATTAAGAGCCTTATCATACACATTCAACGTAATATAGGACAATTTAAATTATGAGCGAATTAAGATATTTACTTACTAAGAAATGATACAATTAAGAAATATGGGAATTATCGTTCAAATTTAACCATTATACGAAAACAGTTTTTATTAGTACAAGACTTGTGAACCTTACAAAAAATAAATTTTTTGAAGCTCAAGTTTTCAAATATAAAACCAACAAAGAATTAAGGAAATGGATTAAAAATGATTTTTTATTTAATATAAATAGTTTATTTTATTAAATATGTTTAACTAATTTACCTTTTGGTTTTTCGCCAAGGTATCTAATTTTTAATTATTACTAAGATTGTCAACTGCTATAATTTTGTTATGCTCATGAATGAACATTTCTAAAAGGCGAGCGAAACACCCCCAAAAAGTCATTTAGAAACATGAAAAACTGATCAGCTCTAATCGCTAATTTCCACATTAATTTATGTTTTCAAGGGTTCTGAATATGAAGTTTATTTTGATCTAGAATTGGGGGAACATTATCGAAAAATTGGTATTTTAGCAAAAAATGAAAAAAAAAATTTTTTCATGATTTTTTGTGTCTAACTCACTTTAGCTCAGTTGGATATTAATATTTTTTAACGAAATTTTAGCGATATGATCTTCAAGCGATTCTTCGAAAAACGAGACCAAAGCAATTTTTTCAAAGCATTTTCCGGATGAGTTATGATTTTCTTTAAATTTTAGGTGCATTTTCACGAGTTAGCATATTCAATTGCAAAAGTTGAGTGACGAACAGGACCGGATTTATCACAAGTGCCGCCCCTGGGCAATAGCAAAAATGCCGCCCTTTTCCAAATTTTTTTTTAAAACCATGTGCATTTATTGATAATTGGTATAAATAAAATATAAGCATTTACACCTTTATTGAAATGTTTTATTTAATATATAATAATATATTTAAAAATTGAATCTGAAATATAATCATTATCCACATGTATAGTAACTTGCTTAGAAACACTTTAGTCTTACGTTTTTTGTAGTAAAATCTGTTATAATCTGCTCACAGTCTAGTTTTAAAAGAATATCAGCTTCGATGATCATTATAGCTAAGCTATTTAAGCGATCTTCAGTCATTGTGGAGCGGAGGTATGTCTTAATTCTTTTTAAGCAAGAAAAAGACCTTTCAGCACTGCTGTTTGTAACTGCAGTACAAATAATCATGCGGTATGCAATTTCCACATTCGGAAATACGGTGTACATGTCATTTTCCCGAAGAAATTTGAGTAACTCAAGAGGGGATTTGTTTTGCAAATTTCGAGAAACGCAATGTGCGTGAAAATGTATAAACTCATCACCTAGAGATGGCTCAAGATCTGACGAACAACATTCATTCTCTCAATATCTCGGACGACTCGCGAATTTCAGAGTTATCTCTAAAACGTTTGAAATTCGTAATAATGGCGAATTTGCTGTTAATGACTTCGTAAGCTGACATCCACAATTCGTTGTATAAATTATCCAAGATGACATTGAAAATATTAACTCTAAAATAGTCCCTGGCAGTCAATTCCACTTCTCCATAACTCGTTTCGTCAGGACGTAGAATTCTTCTTCTCCTTCTTCTCAACACAGTTTAGTACTCCTGGATTTCAGACATTTCTAAGGCTAGTTCTTCATAGAAATCAAATTCATTGCGATAATCTGTGACAATTTTTATAAGCCCTTTGTATAAATCAATAACCTCAACCAGAATGATGTTTACTTCTTGCAATTTTTGACTGACACTATTAAACCTAGAGAGTAGAAAATGCCACAAAATTTGCAAGAATGCTGTTTCGAGATGTTCCATTTGGCTGCGGATTCCTTTTGCTTCCTGTCTGGTGATTGCGTTTTCAGTTTCATCCTCTTCCTTACTCACTAGTATTTCGATGATTTCTGAAAAGTTATCTTGTAAAGCAGTGACAGCATCCGCACGAGCCGACCACCTTGTCGTGGACAATGATTTCAACGTTGTTATGTTGCCTCGAATGCGTGTTTGGAAAATTTCCCATCGATGCGTTGACGATGTAAAAAAATGGTACACAGATTGCACAAGTGAGAAAAACGAAACGGCTTCAGAACATTTTTCCACTACACAGCCACCAACCAAGTTCAACGAATGAGCAGCAGACGGCACGTAATCTGCTAACGCATTTTCCTTCTTAATTCGAGCTTGAAGACCAGAATATTGTCCTGACATATTATAAGCATTGTCGTATTATTGCCCTCGACATTCAGCAATATTCAATCCCAAAGTATCCAAGTATCCGACGTAAAAACTGCAGCAGCTAACGCTTCAGCTTTGTGTCCAGGATTTTCAATGAATTGAAAAAATCTCTCCACAGGAACGCCGTTGGGTTTCACGTACCGAAAATTAAATGATAATTGATCCACGTGCGAGATGTCTGGAGTTGAATCAACTATGAGAGATTCCGCCACCCTTTTTCTGTTAGCAGCTCCACTACACTTTTTTCGATAGTCACTTGTAGTGTTCTATCTGTAGTCAAAATTAAGAATTAGAAAAATATTTATGTAACTGCTATACACTAACACGTTTTCACTTTTTACCTTTTCAATCATTGATATTCATAAATTTGACGAAAATTTTTTAATAGCAGAATAAAATATATTTAAATGCGATACACATAAAAAAAAAAAACGGTTCACTTAACACTCACAAATAACAATTATCGGTTACGAAGTTGTCGAAGTTTCAATTCTCAACTCAAACGGGAGCACGTTATTCGTATAGAGGAGGACTTTTTTTCCAAGCTAAGCAACGTACTCGAATGCAAGAGCTTGGAAAAACAATTTCCACACTTAACCATGGTAAATTAATTGAGGGTGCATATTTGGAGAGAGGGCAAGGTCCGATCCTGGCTGTGAATATCAGGTAATAGCTCTCAAACCCTGAACAATAGAGAGTAATAAACAAAAGGCACAAAAATGAGTGACCATATACATATAAAATTTGAAGCTGTCCGAAAAATCTATTCTCCTAAAGATAAAGAAATCCTGGAGATAAAGAAAATAATGAATACATGAAAACTCGGCGACGACAATAAAGCCTTAAATTGTAAAATCTCAAACGAATATCTATAATGCTATTGTTTGGAATATGAATTGATTCATAGTCGCTACACAACAAAATGACAAACAGTTTAACCGATTTTCGATTTTTCAAAAAGTCGAAAATTTGCCGCCCTGGGCCATGGCCCACGTTGTCCCTGTGTAAATCCAAGCCTGGTGACGAAGTTTGGAAATTTAACTTCTAACCCATACCGTATTAAAATTTAAGGCATTATGAAGTTTTTCACAAAGTTAGAGCTCTTAATATGCCATAGAAAATATATTACGAAAATTTAAAATATACCTAGTAGCGCGCGCGAGCTGCCTCTCGCGTTAGCTATTTGCGCATCCATGTCGACCGATTAAAAAAATGTACAATAATGAATACGTTCTACTAATTATGAATAAATTTATCACATTGTTTGACTTTGTAAGCAGCAGAAGAATAAAAACAAAATCCAAAAAACTCCTTCAGTTCTGCGATGCGTGATAGATGAGCCGACAGCCCGTGAGAAAACCTGTCAAGACATGATGCACGGTTTTTTAGCGATGGAGTATTAGTTAATAAATGCATGTACCAACTGGTTGAAGTTCAAAACTTAAAAATTCAATTGCAATAAATGTGGATTTCAATTAAAAACAATTAGAAGATTTAAACAAGATTGAAAACAGTTTAAAACAAATTTTAAATAATTTATCGATACCGAAGCACATCCATCTAAAAAAAAAAAATGCAAATACAAAAGCAGCTTCTTCAGTTCAAAATAATTTTCAAATTTATCAGTTATAATTAGATATAATAATGTATATATTTTTATTAAATAGTTTGATTAGCAATAAAAATACACCTTAAAACAAAACATTCAGTACTGTATATTTTTTTGTAATCAGTCGGCGTGCGCAAATAGCTGGCGCCAAAGGCAGCTCGCGCGCTCGCTGCGTACGGTGTATTTTAAATTTCCATAACTTTTTTCTATGCCATATTTAGAGCTATAATTTTATGAAAAACTTCATAATGCCTTAAATTTTGATACCGTACGGGTTAAAAGTGAAAATTTTAAACATCGTCGTTCAACTTTTGCAATTGAATTTACTAACTTGTGAAAATGTACCTAAACTTATCAAAAAAATCATAACTCATCCGGAAAATGCTTTAGAAAATTCGCTTTGGTCTTGTTTTTCGAAGAATCGCTTGAAGATCATAATGTTAAAATTTTGTTAAGAAATATTATATCCGGCTGATGTAATGAGTTAGACACAAAAAATCATGAAAAAATATTTTTTTAATTTTTTGCTAAAATACCAATTTTTCGATAATGTTCCCTCAATTTTAGATCAAAATAAACTTCATATTCAGAACCCTTGAAAACATAAATTAATGTGGAAATTAGCGATTAGAACGATGCTGATCGGTACCGTGTCATTTTGCGGGTAGTTCTCGCTCGCCTATTTTTATTGTTATCGACTTACAGGTCTGATCTATTCACACAGTTAAATGAATGCTACCACTAGCGGACAAGGTTTGGTACCTTTTGCTGGTAAAGCCAAAATAATTTATTATTCGTTAAATAGATATTTAAAATAATATTAATCTTTTTTTACGTTTTAAGTGAATTCAACAAAACCGAATTTCTTTTAAAAATGTGTAATGTTGGTATTGCATCAAATTTTTTTATTATATTTTAATGTATTTTGTTATTGACAATAAATAAATAAACAAATTACGAATATAATAACAAAAAGAACGTTCAAGAATAGTTTTTCTGAAATAAAAATCTACGATTCCCTATTCATTTTGATTATTATTAAAAATTTATCAGTAATTAAAAAGGAAATTTTAAAGATGTAAATATAAAAAAGAGAAGCAGTAAAAAAAAACTATACATAAACATGTATGAAGTCATAAGCAATACAGTCGCATAAGCACGAAGACAAAAAAATGTGCACCAGTCATTTGAATCTTTCTCTCTCTTTCTCTGTGTAATTTTTTATATTTATTCTTACCGTTTCCTTTATAAGTACTGATGATTATGATTAGTTAGTAGCTAAAATGACTTATTTGAAGATTTTATTTACGTAAACATTTCCTGAATGTTCTAATAGTTATTTTATTCCGATATAATCATTTATCATAGCTTATTCTTGTGACTTAAACACGAATTAAAAATAAAAGTCTTCCGGTTTATGAGTTGACGCTTCTATGCTGAAAAGCTTTATTTTAAATGCATTGCATTGAACTTAATTTGTTTTTAAGGAAATGATTAATGTTTTAATCACCAGAGAAAAGGATAAAAGCAAATTTACTATTTTAATAAGCTTTTAACTAATCCATGAAACAATTTTATATAAAGAAAACGTGTATAGTGGTCACTATGAGTTGCATCTTGAAGAAAACCAATTTATTGATTTATTGATGTTGAAAAATTCTCCAGCAACTTCAACTATACACATAGGGATCTGTATAGTTAGTACCTATTTCGATTCTCAAAGAAGTATACCCCCCTCGATCATCCTCTCTCTTTTTCTCTACAGAAAGATATATATATATCACAACTTTATGTGAAATTTGTAAACTCTTTTTTATATATATATATATATATATATATATATATATATAGAGAGAGAGAGAGAGAGAGAGAGAGAGTGAGAGTGAGAAACAGCATAACTCGTGTTCTTACAAACATGTTAGAAAACGCTTTATTTTCCCCTACCTATCTTATTTTGTTTTGCAAGCAGAAATTTATAACTAAATACGAATTGAAATATCTTAAAATTTCTGTATGTATTTTAAATCCAACTTTATGTGAAATTTGTACTCTTTTTTTTAACTTTCGAAATTGAAATATAGTGTATATTTGAAATTTTGAATCATTCAAATCTTCGTAACGATTAGTTCATTCAAATTACGTAAAATCTGAAGCGCCTTTTTTATAAAAAAAAAACCAAAAAAAACCACTTATTCGAAATCGTTTTATTGTGTTTTCGCTTCAGTTATATCTCACTTATCACTAAACAATACTTTTTTCATCGTAGAGGAAATAAAATCTGGCTCAAAATTCATTCTATTTTCTTCTCGTTTTGAAACTATACATTTCTTTTTTAATTTTAGCCTATCTTCTACATCACAAATCCTTTATTTCACTGATCTTCCATTTAAGTATTCTAATTTTTTTCCTTTATATTTTTACTATCTACGCTTCCTTTTAATAATACCAAATTAATTAAACCTAGATGTCTTTATTCACGGTCAACCAGTCTAATGGTGTATACATTTTTTAACAATATTCTGCCATTTACAAGTTTATTCTGCCAATTTTTACCCAATTTCATTTAAAACTATCAATTTCTCATCCTATCAACTGACGCAATTTTAAATTCTCTTCCTTTCTGGCCTTCTGTTACCCGTATTTGCTGCTATAAAGCCCTGCACTCTTTACATATATATTTCAAGATTTTCTTTCTAATTCCTACTTCTATGTTTGATGATAATAATAATAATAATAATAATATACTTATTTTCTGCATTTAAGTTGCCCTTCCATATGCTAATTTGTTTCTGATATCTTCTTTACTTGTGTCCATGTATTCTTTACTTCTGACATATGTCAGAAGTAAATAAATATAGTAATAGAGTTGCATAGTTTCCTTTTTCCTTTCTTAATATTTGTTCATTATTTCTTTATGATCCATATCATTCTTGTTTATTTTCCGATTGAATTTTATTCTAAAAAGTGATTTTTTTTTACAATGCTTCCTTACTGTGTAGTATCTGCAACTTATTTTTATTATCGCTATCTACCATTCGTTGCGTAGTATCTCCTTTTTGATGTGTTAGGAAGAAACGTCATTGATATCCACTCTCTGCAACCGATATTTAGGCACATAACAGAAAACGCCCAAAAAATAGTATCAACTATAAATCATAACCTCATTATTTTATTCTACTTACAATATTTCTTAGCTATAAGATCATTCCCTCAACTCATTTATCGTTTCTGTACCCAAGTCTAAAAGAGGTAGTTCATCTTTGCCTCACTCTTTTTGAATTACGGTTTGTCTCTCTTAGTTTCCTATCAGAATTCTTGTACATATTTTATAAGTCTTATTTCTCTACACTTCGACATAGTTATCCCTAAAGTTTTGGACATTTAATTCGTTTATAAACGATGAAATGAATTTCATCATGATTTACTATACCAGCAACTGGAAAACGTTTTCCATTTTGCTATTCAAGTTTAATTTGAGAAATAAGTCTTTTTTGAAATTGGCTTTATACTTTAAACTATGAGATCATAAACTAATAGAGAATAGTTAACGTATATATTCATAATTTCGGCATGGCAGTTATTTTCCATTCATATAAATTTTCTGAGATTACTTATCAACTAAGTTTATAATTATTTGTAAGGACGATATCAGTTACTACAATTAAATTTTCCTAAAATTTTTAAATTTCATAACTGAGTTTGCTTTAAAAAAAAATTGTGTATGTAAGTTATAAACTTAATAAATGTATTGAAAATATAAATTTCCATACAAATATTTCTCCCTTATTTAAATCATAAACAGTAAATTAAATTTACATTTCAACTGTTTTCTACCGTTATTAATAAACATTAGTTACTAGAAGGTCAATGATGGATTATTACGTAACCTTTTTACTAAGACATAAACGTCGTATATATATTTTTTTTATTGAGGGTTTTTTTTTTGTTATATTTTACAGTTAAGTAAACATTTCTCTTCAGTATTATATATCATTAAACTAAGTTGTCATTACCTTAATTACGATTACAAAGTTAATTTAGATACGACGTATAAATTAATTTAATTTGAAGTCCCATGCAGAGCAGTAGGCGGTTCGGAGACTCGTATCCGTAGAAGCATTTTTGAAAAAAGAAGTCGTATAAAATTAAAAAAGTACTATTGATTTCAGTTTTTTGTTACGGATGTATAAGATACATTGTCATAAAATGTAATTAAAGATAAATAAAAAAAGCGATAAAAAAAATGTAATAAAAGATTATTTGGACGCTTTAACCACGACTATAATAAAATAAGAATAACTTTTACGAACATCATCCCGTTATGCGTTTTTGCCACGATAATTAACTTGTACAACTCGCACACGGTAAGTTCTAATGCAATGTTTTCAGAAAGACGGGCGGTAGGCCTAATTGCGTATGAAGAAACTTTCACCTCTCAATGAACATATGTATCTTACGGCTATGGGACTTAAGCTATGTTGCAGGCTGTAGCAAGATATTTTTTAATTTTCTGTTTCTATTTTTTTTTTATTGTTTACTTTCAAAATCAAAACGAATATAAATGATTTACCTTTTTTAATACTTTAGTATTGTAATATTTCATTGGTAATTTCACAATTAAATACTTAGCGTGATATTTTTTAAAAAGATAATATTACGTAAAAGTCCGAATTAACTCTAAAGAATCTGTTAAAGGTTTTATCTAATCTCTATTCTATTCATCCAAATCAAAACTAATGTGAATTATGTTTACCGTAGTTAAATTTAGTAAATATACAATATTTTTTGGGTATTTATAAAATTACATGTTGATGTTTAACAGTACTTAAATAGTTCCTTGAGTTGTAAGTGTATTTGTTGTTTTATGCTTGGGCTAGAAAATAGCAAGTCTGATATTTCATTTGTGATATCAAATTAATTGACCGGATATCTTTGAAAATTACTTGAAAACTGGTCTTTGTTTTCTAAAGATTTGCCAGGATTTTCTTTTTTGTTACAAATAATATGTATGTTGTATATCGTTAATATTATGCATAGCCTTACGTAATTATCTTTAATTTAATTAGTATATTCAATGAATTAGATTTATAGTCAATAATAAAAATTAGATTTTATATTCAAGATATAAACATTTAATGTGTTTTTATGATCAGATATGCGTACTCTGGACGACCGGTTCTTGTAAAAGATGGTATGGAAAACTGGACAGCACATCACGTTTTTTCTTTTGATTTTTTTAAAAAATTGTACGAAGACGCAATACACCAAGATAGTTGTCAGTTTTTTCCATACGAAACGGAATTTAACAGTCTTCGAGAAGTATTCAATATGAGCAGAGAACGTGCTCTGATGCAAGGAGGAACTGATCCGTGGTATATCGGTTGGTAAGTATTGTTAAATTAAAATAGAAACAATTTAAATTAACCAGAGAATAACACTTATATATTAAGTTTCAACAAATAATACAAAATACAATATCGACTGAAAGAACAAATTAAATATTTCATGATGCTATTTAACTCGACCGGATGTTTATTATTTTCCTTATGACACCAGAAATGTTGCGGGTATTTGTTGATAATTTGGCTTGGTCACAACCGGTTAACCTATAATATTTCAGTTGTAAATTTTTCGTTCGCTTAATTTTACAGATGTTACTAAATATAATAGGAAAAGTATGTTTGCAATCGATGTAAAATAATCTCGTATGATTTTTGTATTTCTCCATGTTTTAAGATCCTGGAAGATATTATGCTCTTTTTAAGGATGTCTGTACAGGATTTTTTAAAAACAGTCACATCATTTGATGCTTTGGTAACATTTTATTAGACGAAACTAGTGAGTTTATATTATAACAAATATATAAACTCCGTTTTATTTTATTTATTATATAACTATTACTGCATGGATATAAGTTTTTATATATCACCAAATATGTAGCAAGTAGACATAAAAACGAAGTTCTGTTTTTATCCACGTTACCTAGGTCATTCGCGGCGTGATCTTAGCAAAACTTTCCGTTTTACTTTAATAAAATCTGACGTTGAAAGACCACTGGACTTTGCAGCGACTAGAAATAAACCCTCCTCAATATACCTACCGAATAACCAAACTTTACTGAGCACAATTTTAACTTCAAGCTAAACCTTAGAGGTGCTGCATTCTGTTGTATACAACCTAACCGTGTTCTTCAGACGTGAAGCGCGTCTAGATAGCCGATAAGCATGATAGTCTTCTGCGAAAAAAGCTGCCCTTTAAAAATTCTGTAACCGAGCTCACACCAAAGTTGCACTTTTAAAGAATCTCAGATTAATTCAGTTACCTCATTCGGTTCCTCTGTCCCGCAGATTCAATAGTTACGTCGATTCTCGCAACCATTGGCATAAGAATTTGCCTCGTCTGTGAAAATATCACGTTTAAAAAAATATTCATCCCTGATTACATCACCTCTAGCCTTACATTTGAAAACTCGATAGGTTCATAAAGAACATCCGGTTGATTTCGTGTCTTAGTTGGTCAGTATGCGTGCAATCGTGATCTCTTCCGTTTAACATCTTGTTTAGTGAATTTAGGAATGACAAGCTTCAAACTATAGCCGGTGATAGATATCTTAATGTAAGACCATAATAGAAAGCTGTTATACTGTTGAATACTGTAATTCTTTTTCGATAACTCAGTATTCTGTGTTAACATCTATTTTCTTTATATGGGAATACGAACGTACAATAATTATAGAATTTACCATTATTGGTTATCTATTAAGGGAATTGAATCTATTATTATTTTTTTTTTTTGAAGTGGATGATTTTTTTTAAAGAATGGACAGAGAGGGTCCAGTCCTCACCAAGATATTCTATAAAAGACCTGATGAGGGTTGGACTTCATGAAAAATTCATTCGCAATGTTTTTTTTTTTTTTAGATTATCAAAAATGTTTTAGTGCGACTGGATTTTTCCGTATTTACATTGATCTTAAAAATTAATTCTTTCCTTAGTCCCAACTTGAACATTGTTATTAGATTTATTACGCCATTTATTTTCTTACTAAAGCAAAATAGTAAAAAAAAGATTTCAGAATGATTTGTTAGGATAATAAAAGTAGGAAGTCAGATTCAGATTACCGGTGCCGACAGTTGACGTGCTGGGTTTCGGTGTGAGTGCACATAGTAGTCAGATTTAAAAGCTCGTCATCGCGATAAAATTATTTATTTAGTCTTCATTTTATTAACGTGGAATTCAGTTGTGAGGAAGCAGACTTGATACTATTAGAATCAGAAAACGTCAGTTTTTAATTAAAACAAGAGAAACTTGGGGTTCATGATATTAAGACTAGAGGATTATATGAAGAATGCCATCTGTTTTTGATCACCTTTTTGATGGTATAAAAAAATATCCTATCAAGTTCTTTTGAATATTTCAGAATGGAAATTCAAACTTTCTACTACGTTTTAGAGAAAATTGAGCATCGGTTATTGAAGGACTGATGTAATTATCATTAGCTGTAAATTTTGGCAGAAGAACGGTTATGTTAACCAACAGGTAAGGTAAATAAATTAATACAGATTTCTCATAAATGTTATTGAAATATTTTTTTTATTATTTCTTTAAAATTAAAAAAAAATACAAAAATCCCTTGAATAATATAATATAATAAAAATACATAAAAATGCAAAATAAAAAATAGAAATTTATGTTAAATGAAATCTTTACACAATAGATAAATCATTAAGGATTACCGGGATTTCTGGACAGTTTTTGCGTATCTTGTGGTGTAAAATACCCATAGTTCGAATTATTGCCCATGTGAGCGGGAGATGATGTAGATTGTCCGAGAATAGTGTGGTACTCGGAGATGAAGAGCTGTAGGCGTACGATGTTTGAGGTACGGTTGGCACCGTATTTAAAGGTAGCTCATAATTTGAAGATCTAGAATTGTACGCAAATTGCTCCACAACTTCTTGAACACGGTTATTACGAATATGATAATTATAGACGTATAATTTTTTTGTAATAAAGTTTTTGTATAAATATAAAAACAAAAACACCTTCCCAAAAAGTTCAAAAACACACAATTATTAAAATATACTGTTTACCACATAAACAAAAAACTAAGTGCACCTATTAAACGTCCACGTTTCCTTGTCGTACCGAATTTGAAATCAGAATGAACATTTCGTTCTGACAAATCGTCTGACTCGGACAACCTGCAAGTCGGCACCAGATCCGCTTAAGTTTAAAAAAATCGCAAATTTTCTCTCGCCGATAGCCACCAGGTCTCTGAATCTGACTTCCTGCTCGCATTGAATGCGTACCTTAAAGCTAATAAAATTTATGAAAATGGAATCCTGCCCTAAATTACTTTAGATATTACAAAATGTAGTTGAGAATATTTTACATCACAATAATTTGTCTTATAAAAACAATTTATTTCTTCTAAACGCTCCGAAAATAATTGATATAAAGATAACCCCACCATAAAAAAACCTCATTTGTAAAAGAAAAAAAATAGAAACTCTAGTTAGTAAGTTGAAACAGTATAATGTATATAGATTTGTTATTTCTTAATCGATTTAAAAATTTCTTTTATCAATAATTATTTATCTACGAGTATAAGGATCACTTCAATAATTTATAATTATCGAGAAATTTCAGTATAATTAGAATTAATACGTTTAAAAAAAAATAAATTTAAAATAAAATTAATTTTCTGAAATAAAATAAGACATAAAAATTTACAATGTAAATGCCACAATTATGTACATTCTTCGTATAGGAGCAACTGCGATGATCTTGCTGGACGAACACTTCGAATGCATTACGACAAACCATATTTCCTACCACCTAATGCAGAAAACAAGAATATTGATTGGATTTTTATGGGAAGTCCAGGTTATGGAGCAAAAATGCATGTAAGTACGAGTCTAGAAAGATTATTTCTGTTATTATTTCCATAGTTTGGAAAAAAGTATGATTTTTTTTTTTAATGAAAAAATACTTCATTAAAAAAAAAAAAGAAGTAGTAAGAGGTACCTAAGTACCACTTACTACTTCAAGATTAGCGAACTTTAGTTCAGTTCCTAGTGTTCTTAGTACAAAGCTGTTCAGTTTTAAAACCTCACCCCGAAGATTACGTTCACAACTGAGCCAAAACTACGTCACTTATAACTATCGATATACAAAGTTCTATTACATACCTTTCTTCTCTTTTTTATAACTTCCATCTTAAAATAGTGTTTTCTGTAGTCGATTTAAAACATGAAACATCATGGATATCAAAATCCACTCTCTTCTTCTTTTGTCCCTGGTTCTAGTATTTCGTGGACTCCAGACCTATTCATCACTCTACGGTCTCCTCCAGCCTCTCGCACTCTTTATCACCAACAACTCCAACCACTATTTTCTCGTTCGGCCTTCCCTTCTTCTTATTTGTTTATTTCCTTCTAGTTCCTTCCATTTCCCAATGTGACCGAAGCATTTTATTAATTAGTAAACTTAGTCGTTTATGGAGAGCTTAGCTCTTAGTTTCTCGTATCTTTCACTTACCTTCAAACACTCAACTAAGAATTTTTAAGTAAGTTATAAAACCACAATTGTTTTGATTTAATAATAAAAAAAAATTTTTTAATAATCTGTGATATAATTTCGAGTGGTTAGCCAATTGGTATAATGGTTACACCGACGGCTTTTACATCAGTTTATCTGGAGTTTGATTCCCGATAAGTTTCGTATATTTCATTCATTACTTATTTCATTCATACCATTTTCCTTATTAATATACGTATGTATCATTTCGAGATCGTGATAACTGAGTAATTTAGGTTTACCAAACTATTTCGTCAGTAATTCTTTTCTTAAAAATTGATATCTATTCATTGCATTCTTATACTTCAAAACATCTCCATATTTTAAATAAAATTAATCTATACAAAAAAAAATTATATTATTTATAAAGGAAATTTAATTATAATACTTTTAACCTTACGAACAGTAAAATTATGTAAAACTCTTGACGGTATGATGAGACTAACCGTAGAGCTGATAAGTACGCTGTATAACTTCGCCCCCATCTAGATGCTTTGTATCTTTGCTGATGGGTTTGAAGGATCGTAACAAAAAAAAAAAAAATGCTGGAGAACTTTTCAGTTACCATCATTTTAACCTATAATTTCATTTCATTATTCATATTTGTCTTTAAAACACCTTAGAAAATTTAAGAAAAGTAGCCTTTTGGCAAAACATTTTAAACTAACACGACCTAACGGTCGTATGAAATGCCCAAAAAATTGTAAAAGTATACTTTCTTAACTAAATAGTAATTAATATCTTCATATTATCTTCTTTCAAGTTCTAATATTTTTTTTTCAATGGTTTTTCTACATACCGGCTGTTTACCAAGTAATACAATTATTAGTCAAAAATAATTATTATTAATTATTAGTTTTAGTCAAAAATTACTATTTTTAGTAATTAAAAAATTATGTTTGTTTTGATAATATTGATATTATATCGAAAATGAATCGAAATTTTACAATAAAAAAGTAAATTAAATATTTCACGCTAGTACTGTATTGTTGCAAAATATGTTTAATTGTCGAGTTGTCATTGTCTTTCGATAACGTGAACATATGATACAGTCATCGCCAAGTATCATCGAACGTGGTATGACGACGATTACTACCCAACGTAAGTCGCATCATGTTTATGCTACTAAGAGATGACTAATCATGGTGTGCCAATGTTCCAGAGAACAATAGTACAGCAGTGTTTTGAGGGCTGATCACCAAGCTCACCGTTCAGTAGCGGCTACTGTTTAATCTTATGACATTGTCGACTACTACTCGACAATAATTGTGTTGTTAACTGCATTACAGTACTTTTCCTCTCGGGTTCATTTATTATAGCAATTATTTTAAAAGATAATTTTTTTTTTTAAATACCAGTTTACCACTTCACAACGTCGTTAATAACGATTACTTTTACCCTTGAATATAGAACAGTGGTGGTGAACCTATGACCAGCGGATCAGACACTGACCTCTGAAGGCTTTTTAAATGACTCACGTGTTGATTTATATAAACTTATTTTTTATATAATAAAAGAGAGAACAAACAATCGTAAATATTAAATCATTAAAGTATAAATATCTAATGTTGAATTTATTAAAAAAAATATTTCCAAGTGGACGTTGGCTAACTGATTTTCTATATCACTTCATCTGTGTATGGCTCATGCCATTCTCGGTCATAAACTTGGCGCGCATATTCGTTGCATCGTAGAACGGGAATGTACCACCTCGCAGTGTTTAACTAATTGGCAGCCTTGGCGTACGTGTCTAAAAGTGTTTAATAATTTAACTTTATTATTATTTTTTTATTATTAAATTTTCTCATCTACATATGTATGTATATCAAGTACGTTAATAAGAAATTCTTCTAAAATTATTGTATTCTAAATATAAATATTTTTAGTTGTAGCCCTGTACTATGTCGGCGATTAAAAAAATAAAAACAAACGTTACAAGTTCCAGACCGTATCAAACAGAATAGTTTGATAAATATGGTGTGTTTGAAAAGAATAAAAAACGACTGCGTGTGTAATTTATAACGAAAAATCACTTCATGTACGTACAACGTAAAAAGACATTTTAAAAAGTTGCATTCAAATCTCAGCTTCTCAACAGGCGAAGAAAAGAATGAATATTTTTTAAAAAAGAAAAAAACAGAATCATTCACGAACCAGTGTTTCAACATTTTTATGGTTCCAAAAAATAACATTGTAGCTGGTAGTTTTCAAGTAGCCCATTACATTTTTCGCCATGGGAAACCTCTTTCAGAAAAACAAGCGTTTTTAGAATGTAGTGCTACTTTGCAGATTTTAAAGAAAAAGACTTCATTATAAAGCGTATAAATGAGTTACCGATATGTCGCAATACAATTTAAGATCAAGTAATAGAATTAGAAAGAAATATTTCTTGCAAATACATAACGGCTTAAAGTATGCAGAAATATATTCAATCGCTTTAGATGAGAGTAATGATGTAAATGGTTATGCACAACCAGCAGTTTTTGCTCGATATAAATCAGGCAATACAATGAAAGAAGAGCTAACTAATAACGTTGAAAGGGAAGTATTCCCGTCTTGATTTTTTAAAGAAGTCGATAATGCATTTAAAGAAATAGATATTGACCTACAGAAAATGGTTTCTGTAACAACAGACAGTGCACCCAATATGGTGGGAAAACACATTGCTTTTATTCAGCAGCTTAAGCAAATATTTCTCTCTGCACCACCTTCTACGGTCCATCAACCATTGTCTCCATGGACTCAGATGTTGTTTTACTCTGTCCCGTCGGGTTTCTCCCGACTGGTGAATGTTCCAGCTTCTTACTGGATTTAAAAGAAGCTTCCTCCATATCACCGGTCTCTAATTGTTTTAACAAAGAATTGACCTCAGAACCTTGCTGTGGGGCCAATTCCGCGTCTTTAGTCACCCCACACGATTATTAGGAGGGTTGGGAAATTGTATCCCCAAGAAATCGAATAAAATTTTTGGGGTGAGGAGGTCAGAGGTACTGGAGCTCCGGATCGATGAAGATCCGGAGGGTGGGGGGTGGGATCGGAAAAGAAAGAAATTAATGAAAAAAGAAAATACCCTTTATAATCGCCGTCAGTACTTAGAAAAAATAACAGTCCAAAGACTTAGAAAATTTCCTAAGTCCAAAGACGTAAACAACTTACGTCACACTCCTGCTAAATCTTGTTATTCGACTTAGAATACTTAATTGCAGTCTCTTATAGAAATATACAGGCTCTTATGGAACAAAACTTAGAATCAGAAAAATCGAAATAAAAAATTTGTCTGTCTACCAAAAATTGTAAAGCTTTACCAACACGTCCAAAAAATATTCACCATTACTAAAAATCCAAAATATCCAGGCCAAAAGCACTAAATGGCGGAGCGAAAATAGACACGTCCGTAACGTAGAAAATCTCTAACTCGATTAGTTCGCGTTACCTGGCAGCTACTGTACATAACTTGTCAGTATTTTTCTGTTAAATATACATATAATACATATTCCAGTATTTTAATTATATTTCATTATCCGATAAATTCACTAAATGTATAAATATTTTTTTAATTAACTGAAAGATGTAAACAGTTTTTACCTCTAAAATTAAACAAAATTATTTAAATTGAAATAAATTACTAAAAATCAGGTATTATAAATACATATATTCTTTCTGTAATGTAAACGTAAATTTGTTTGGTTGGATGAGGTATGATAAGTTGAAAATTTAGCCAGTGGCAGAAGGTTTTTCTCATTTACTCTTACTTAAAAGTATTGTGGTCGTTAGTATAGTTTTGGCGCATAGCTACGCAACTATTAGTTATAATTTATATATTGGTGTGATTTTTATATAGATTGACAACGTTAATCTTCCTTCCTGGCAAGCACAACTCAGAGGGAAAAAGAAATGGACATTGCAACCTCCTCCGGAATGTTATTATGAATGCAAGAAAATTGACGTAGTTGTGAATCCAGGAGAAATAAGTGAGTAATTTTGATTATTTATTATGTATTTTTTACTATTATTAAGTTCACTGACGTTCATTAAAATTATTTTTTTCGCATAGACGGCAGTGGCGGCTCGTAGCTAAAATTAGTGGGGGTGTTGCTCCAGAAAATCTTTTTCTGGGTCTTTTCAAGGCCGTGGTTAAAGTCTTCTGTAAAATAAAAGAACCGAAAAAAATAATCAAATAGAATAGCTCGAAGCAGGAGGATAATAATCTAATTTTACACTTTATGACATTCAAGAATATGTATTCGGTTTGACCGGATAAATAATGAAATGTCAATACAGATAATGTTTTTTAATATTATTAGATAATAACTTAATAAAATGTCCGCTTAAAAACACTATAGTCCAATGGTGCTTAATTTAAATTTCTATGTACACAGAAACAAATACATAATTAGTTTTTACTAATTACCTTCTCTTTTTCCCATCCAGCGTGTTTTTGGACAGATTTGACGATCAAAGAGCCCTTGCTTACCCCCATCTTCTGATCACTACCGAAAAAACAACTAAATCGCTTTCATGTTCCTTCCACCGACTAAACTAGAAAAGGAAACGAACAAGGAACGTTCCATACACGCGGAGTAAAAAAAACTACCTTCCACCAGCACGCCATGGTCGGCACTGCGGGAGCGATAGTGTTCTCTCTCCCTCGCAGCCTCGCATGCAGCTTCTATGTGCGCATGCGCACAACAGCCAAACACCACGCCGCTGGAACTGTGAAGTGCACAGTTCCATACAACGATTTTTGTATATTTTTCATAAACTGGGGGATGGCTACTGACATTAAGCTTAAGGATTAAATATTGTACAAGTATAAAGAAAGAATTAAAGAAAAAAAGGACTCATTATATTAAATGTTATCGATAATATCAAGTGGAAATAGGGGTGCTGCAATTCCACAGTGCCTATACGCGAGCAGCCACTGGTAGGAGGTTAATGGAGGAAGTTCCTCCATTAACCTCCTTATTTTTATTGTACTTTACATTAATAATTCCTTATTTTAATTGTAAAGTCCAAACCCCCGGCGCCAACCACACTTAATGTTGACTTATCGTTTTGTTATGAACATTTGTTTTATCTTTACTCTATATTTTCCTGTAATCCGTTTAAGAAAAGTATTATTAATAAACGTCTTTATAAATGTTTTATATTTTTAATTTCTGATTTTTCGAAAGTTCTTTTTAAAGTAAATATTCCTGCACTAAGAGGAGTCTGACTTAAAAATTGTCAGTACCGTCCGTTACAATCGCCTACCTTGTTTTATCAGAATAAACTATAAATATATCCTTCATCATATAATATTTATATACATTTGAGTTACATCCTTACATATCAGATATCCTATCCAAAACGGTTGAAGGCGATCTGATATCCGAATTAGGCATAACTATTCTCAGTAAAACAAGCACCTCATTCCGAGCTTATAAAGGAAAGTAAGGAATTAAGTGGTTTCCTTTATCTTCTTCATTGGGATGATCATACTGTTGTACATCACCAAATCAAGCCCGCGAAAATGGAAGTGATATTAAGCTCTACAAATGACATCTTCATTTCACCATTCAAAAGACTGGCTGTATCGTAAATATTATTATTTTCTCAAAAAAAAAAACCATTGATTATTATCATTGTTCATCTGATTCTTTTTATGTATCGCAGTTATAAGAAAGACGTATAGAGTAAAGCAATAAATTAATTTACCACTTTGTCGAGAAACAATTTGTATAACCATTGTTTCTATTCAGCAGGGGAGATTATACCTGTCGAACTAAAAATATTTATTTTTCCATGTATTTGGCTATTTTATTTCAGATAAACTGTGTGGTCTGTAATCAGAATTCATCTTGAAGGATATAACACCTAAAGTTAATCATATTTAAAAAATTAAAATTAAAAATATAAATGATAATATTTTGGGAAAAGTACATCTTTATTACTTTCCAGACAATATAGTAGCTATAGCTGTATAGAAGAGAAAGTATGGTGATCGGTCAAAATTGGGCATATCCGGTTTTCACCGAATCTTGACGAATTGACCTCTAAGGATCCCAGAAAACCAAAAAATGGCATCGAAATTTCTGCGACAAAATGTGCATACGTATGTATATTGGCGTGTAAATCGCCTTATATTTCCAGAACTACTTGACCGATTTTCACCAATCTTGGCTAAAATATTTCAATAGTAGGGGCATTGATGCTATTAAATTTTCAATTCAATAGGTTCGTGGGTGGGGGATAAAGGGGGAAAACGAAATCGTCTCCAGATTTTTCATAATTAAGGTTATTCTTTTTTGATAATTTTGTGAATATTAATAAACAACTTTGTAAGAAATATTTTTGCCAAATTTTACCCCACCCCTAAAAATGGGGTTAATTTTGAAGAGTTATAAAAGGCAATACAAGGGGGTGATTTTTGTTGTATTTTATATATATATATATATTTTTTTTTTTTTTTGTGAACAATTATAAAAAAACATCTTTTGTATAAAATTTGTTTGCTAAATTGCACCCCCACTTCAAAAAATAGCAACAATTTTGAAACGTTGTAGAAAGTAGTACAGTGGGTCTTTTTCGTTGTAGTTTTTTCTATTAGCATTTCGTGTGAGCCACAAATTTTTTTCCAATGAAAGTGGGGTCTTAACCCACCCTACATCCCATTTAGCGGACGGACTACTGCGGTAGTCGACTGCTATGTTGTGACGTCACAGGTGAGAAGTAGAATTAAATAAATTAATAATATTTAAATTCTAAAAATTTATTTGAAGTGGGCGCAAGTACCGCCACACCCGCGCGAATGAAATACGGTATGCCCGCGCGCTTTAATTAAAATCATTGAATTAAATAAACAAAAAATATTGTATTTAAATAAAATGATAAATATTTTTAATTAAGTTTTGTGTGTGTGTATGTGTGTAAGCCGTGCATCAGAAAAAATCCGCGTGACGGGAAAGTCCTACAACTGTACAAGCTTTTTTTACGTAGATAATAAATTTCTGTCGTTTTGATTTTTCTACAAGGAAAATAAAATTATTATTATTAATACAATTACATATTCATTAGTAAAAATTAAGTTTAAAATTTGTAAACCTATAAATGTAAGTGTGTGAATATTGCAATTTTAGAGTATGATTTTTAAATCACGAGTTCATAATCATTTTTTGTTATCTTTTCTTAAAAAATTCATTAATAAAAAAACAAAACTCGTGGATTAAACGTAAATTTCAACAATTTTATGCTAGTATTAATAAACAGAAATGACATCTGAAGGCCAGTAAGGGACTCTTACATAACCACTTAAAAAAAATGTAAATTTGTGATGCATTTTTATTTTCTGTAGTGTTTTTTTATCCGATATTTAAAAAAAAATGATAAGTATATGTGAACGTTTAAAATGTATGGATGTGTATGTGTGTGTGTGTGTGTGTGTGTGTGTGTGTGTGTGTGTGTGTGTGTGTGTGTGTGTGTGTGTGTGTGTGTGTGTGTCATATTCATCTTACTACCCAACTGACGTCACGTAGTCACAAGCACTCGTAAACGTTTTATTCAAATAAAAACATTAAAAAAAAAGAATTTATATAACTTATTTTAAAAAAATGTATGTTTACGAATTTACGTTTAAAATAAATTTTCCGAATTTTAAATTTGTAAGTTATTATTCAATGACTTAAAAAATATTTATAATAGAAATAAATTTGGTTTAACCTATAGATTATAATTTTTTCTCATTTTACACTTAATTTATTGTATCTTCTTTGTTTAATCATTTATTAAAAATCTGGCAACAGAGTTATAGGACTTTCCCGGAACGCGGCTCCGGGAAAGTCCAACAACTGGGTTATTTCTGATGCACGGCTTACACAAACATACACTACACAACTTAATTAAAAATATTTATCATTTTACTTAAATATAATATTTTTTTCGTTTATTTAATTCAATGATTCTAACTATAGCGCGCACGCATACCGTATTTAATTTGCATGGGTGTGGCGGTACTAGCGGCGACGGTCGGCACTAACTAAACTGATGTAATTTCATAACTTACGTAGAATAAATTTCTCTTGTACAGTCGGAAGATCGGTGTAGCCGCAAGACCTAACGCACCAGGTACCGAGTCAACCGGGTGATCGAGTTCGAGACCCAGCCAGATCGTTTTTCTTTTACACTTTAAATGTTATTCATTTATTTAATTCTACCGCTCACCTGTGATGTCACAACATATCAGACGACTACAACAGACGTACGTCAGTGCTACCAACCTTTGAATATTAACGAAATAAAATAAAATAAATAATTAATATTTAAAGTGTAAAAAATAATTTGGTTGGCAACCCTGTGGAATTTCAAACTTCCTGGTCCAAGACGACGAGGGAAAAGGGAATCTTCCATAAGGAAAAAGGGAAATTCCAAGTTGGCAGACTGTGAGAGTAGCGCTCCTTGTGGTGACAGGGGGTACTATTAACGGAGTATGCCTACTTAGCCGCTGGTTTAGAACATTTTTTGGGTGGGCTGTGATTTTAAGAAAACCTTTTTTTGGAAATATTGTTATTTTTTATTTGTTAACAAATGTGCCTAAGAAAAATATGAATTAGGTGAAATCTCGAGATACTGAGGGTGACCTTGCTCTATAGCCTCACCCCCTTGACTTTTAAGTTGAAAATTTAATGGCATCAATGTTCCATATATAGTAGTAATCTGACCAAGTTTGGTCAAAATCGGTCGAGTAGTTCTGGAGATATAAGGTGATTTAGTGGCCAACACCGAACACACACGCGTGTGTAGATACGAACATTAACATCCGCAAAATTTTTATCCGGTTTTTTGGGGTTCCTTAGCTGCCAAAATGCCAAGATCCGTTGAAAACCTCATACGCCCAAATTGGACCGATTATAATACTTTCTAGAGCTATAGCGCTATCTAAACGGTTAAGTAAAATGTAAGTTTTAAACCGTTAGTTAATATTGAAAACAATCACATATATAAAATCAATTACGCTCTATTGCTAATAGAAAATATAACAAACTAAGATTTCCTACAAGAACCGTTTATACGAATTGAAGATAAGTAAATAATTGTTCGCAAATCAGTTTAATTTGAATCAAGAAAATGCTCAAATTCATCTATAACAAATTTTATATAAAAATTAAAAACTTGATGGTCATTTCGACTAAAATGTTCGCCTTTAGTAGATGTTGAGGAAAAGTATTTAAAAAAACTAAACATTCAATAAAAAATATATATGTATATATAAATTGATAATTAATAATTAAATATAATAAAAAAGGATATATATATATAGTAACGGATTTCTTTAAATTGTATACTTTAAAATTACTATGCTTTTTTAATTAAAATATATTAAATATATATATATATATATTGATTAAATATTAATGAGTTTCATTTTAGAAAATCCCAGTAGAAAGAAGAAAGTTTGGTTAAATACAGTCTAAGCTACCAAAACTTCTTACTACTCGTTATTTGCCCACAACGCCCACTACTACCCGCCTCTTATATAAAGCTGGATAAGATAAAAATCTGTCTTGAAGAAAGAGATGAGGCCTGTTATAATTTTCGTAAGATACAGTTTAATTTTCTTCCGATGTAATTTTTCCCCAAAAATTGTAAATGTACTCGTAATTAAGATTCTAAACAGATACTGTACGACTGTTCCCTTATCGTTATTTAACAATGGAATTTCTGCTTATTTAGATTAAAGCAAATCTTACATCCACATTATTCTTATTTATTATATACATTTTTTTAAAGAATATTTCTAATAAATTTGTTATGACCGGTTTCCGACTAATCTTGTAACAAAACCGATTTCTCGGGTCCTCTGTAAGTTACTTTCAATGAAACAAATTCTTCTTTGTTGTAAATTTTCTTTTAGTTCTTTCCGATTATCATTAATTACAATTATTGTTGTAATAATTTAACTGTTATCAGATTTCAACGGATTTACACCTATAATAGCATTTCCGAGGATGAAGGCCAATTTTAATTATTTAAATGTTCCTAAAAGGATCATATTCTGAGGTGGCTATTTAATTTCTGAAGGAAAATAAATTTTTTATAGAATGTTTTGAAATTGGTTGGAATGAAATTGTTAATCAGTAATATTTTCCATCAGAATAAAAATGCCTGGGTTCTCGAAGGATTATTGATAGAATGAGGACTCGTAGCGTGGAAAAGCTTCGAGCATTCCTTCCAATTTGATTGTTTGTCTTGTACTTGATATTTCTCTTAAGGTTTATTGTCCTTTTCCCTTTTCTTTATTACTGGTCGCTTTCCCTTCCATTTTCAGTTCTGTAGATTTTGGTCTGTCCCTGCTAGATTCTACATGTTGAGGATATCGGTATTTGAGATTCGTGATATTAAAGAGTTGGTGTGATATGTGATTTGGAAGCTTCTCTGTGCACGAACGATCTGTTTCTTGTCTGGTGCCTTAACAATATTTCTAAAAGCTAGCTACCTATGGTTAAAGCATAATTTATTATAAAATACAAAAAATTAAATTTAAATATTTACTTTTAGTGTAAACGTTAATTTATTTAAAATTCTTCAAAATGAAATTCCTCAAAAACGATTCAAATTATTTAATTATATATAATGTTACGTACTGGATGTCTTATCTCATGTTTATTACCTGGAAGGAATTTTAATAAATCTTTTGCAAAATTACTTCGGGAAATCACTTTAATTTTTACTCCTTCCACTAACTTGTCATTCGGAAAATATTATTTATAGGTTTTCTGTAATTAAATATGTTTGTGTATTCCCTTAAATTCTAATTATGCTCAAAATTAGAATCACAGTCATCTTTTTACAGAACAACGGAAAGCTTTTGTATACTAGCATGAAAATTATAAGCAAAGAAGGTAGGACTGCAGGAAAGAATTTTAATGTCCAATTATTTCAAGAATTTGAAAAAAAAAATAGGTTTTTACTTCGATTAAAACTTGTAAGAAACTATATAGATTTTCCTTCCTAAGATTAAAAATTTTATAAATGGTAATCAGACGGCCAGTTAAGTGGTTGGATACTCGAGCGAATCTTGTCACTTGAACTGTCGTCGCCTACAAAAAAACCCTACTAATTTCCGATTAACTTATCAAAGATTAAACTAATCATATATTTATTATTTATTTTACACTAGACAGTGTAAAAGGTAATTAATTGACGTTTTAAATTATGCAGAATTGGTTTTTAATTATTTCCATTGAAAGTTATATTTACTAAAAGCGACGAAGTGGATCTATTAGGTGCTTAGTGGAGAAGACGTGTACGAAGTGAACCGATATAATGAAGTAGATTATTTTTTTTACTTTTTTACAGTCAAGCTTTAAATATCAATATCTTTATTAAAAGTTAAGGAAACAAAATTTCTTACATTTAAAGGTTAGAATTCGTAATTATTGGATTTATTTCAATAATAATAATTTTATTTTTTATTCTAATGATTATGCATGGTATCTTTTTTGTTTATAAATTATAGGCCAGTAATTCATAAATAAATGTTTTATTCAAATCAGTAAATAACTATATACTACATATTCATATCACGTTTCAAAAATATTTGAATAAAATTTAACCCGATTGACATTTTAGCCGCTAGGATATTTCTGCAGCCGCTAGACAAGAAACAATCTCCGGACCCGTCCACAGGCAGATCTCCCTACCAGATGTGATGAATACAGGGGTCAAGAATAAGGGAAAGTGGTGAGTGGTGATCGAGAAGGACGATCTGTCATCGGGATAGTTTGCATCTCGCCCAGAATCCTTTCTGCATCTTTAATAAATGCATAAAATCTATACAATAGTTGTGCGTGATAAATAAACGATATAGAAAGATTTTGGTGGTTATACTCTTGAATGACAAGTGAAGAGAAATCAGATTACTAAAACCGTGAGAGAATTTTGGCCTACTGCCGTTCATAAAAGAGTTCATTTTTCGGCCGAACAACTACGGTACGACCAGTCATGCGCAACTCTTACCGATTGAAATAAGTTTAAAATATCGTAAAAATTTATTAATTATAAAATATTTTCCTTTGCACTGTACGGGTAAAACACCTGTTTATAAGAGTGTTTTCTCTGGGAGTAATGATGTTTTCTATATAGTCAGTCCTTGTGGCAAACAAATGTTATTTAAGATTGAATATCACTTGTATTTTAGTGGGTTTGGCAAGCTGTTGTGTAACAGTGAATTCGACTAGATGAAGAAACTATCAGGAAACCACTTCATTCCTCTGTTTTTCTAGTAAACCTAACACATGACTGTTATTTTTTCAATGCTTTTGTTATTTTCAAGAGTGATTTAGCCTCATCCCTGATCATCTATAACTTACGGTTATGGCACCTAAATAAGAATAATCAGAATTACAATATTCCGCTGCATTAAGTTAGTCTTTAGTAAAATTATAAAACAACAGGATGTAATTTTGTGTAGATTACAAGTTTCTTTTTTTTTAAATCGGTTTAAATTAAAAGGGTTGAAATAAAAATATTTTGTTCTGTTAGCCGGATTATAATTTTGTTGTTTCATATATCCTTTAACAGCTTAAGCCTCTTATTCATTCAATTGCTTTTCACAAATTTATTCGAACTTCTTACTTGAAAATCAAGTTTCCCTAATTTAAAATATTAATTGATTCACCCTTTTTACTGACATTAACGATCCAAACATATTAAAAGTAATTATCGGCCTTGAATATTTATATGTCAGGAGTATCTTCTTAGGAATTTATCTAAAATCAAAATGATAAGAGCGTTAGAATCTACAAAAAAGTATAAAACCCTTCTGAAGGTCATAAGACCACCATATTGCTAGAGCAATCCCTTTTGTCGAATAAGAACTGATTATCTAATTTCTTTACTCGGTTAAAAACAATTAATTAACAGCAACTCAAATGTAATAGCTCACGGTTGATCTCATTCGGTCACGAAAATCATTAAAACAATATAGTTCGATCGTTAACTCTTAATGTCAGATACAGTGCATTCATCGCATAGATGATGGATGGCTTATTCCTCCCTGGTAATGAAACAACGGAATATCGCGGTTCCGATTCCAGTATCAATGCTTGCAATTCTATGCTGCTGTAAAAATATGATTAACAATAACAATAAAACTTACGGTTGAAATTATCCTTGCTTTATATAGACTTTCCTTTCATTTTCTCGATGTAAAGCTAATTTTCTTCATCTAGATATGGCATGCAATTAGTTTTGAACAGTTTTTTTATATACACTTAAAAATAATATACTTATTATATATACTTTAAAAAAAAGTGTATTACACACACTTCGTTTTACAAATACATGATGTGTATTAAAGAAAACCACAGATCCCAGTTGCGTATGTATCTTCCATTCGTCCATCTTTGAGTTTTTTCGATTACATAAAATGATTTATCTATACAGGTAAATCGATATTACAAGCTCTTTATACATTTAACCAACGGTTACATAAAATTCTATATTTTAGCAATCGTTAATATATAATTATGTTATTTCATACATTAACACATTTACTCTATAAAATAAATATTCAAGTCCGATAAAATATGAATAATTTATTTCCGTTGTTTTAACCGACTTCAAAAAAACATGAAGTTTTGAATTCTACTCATATCTGCTTGTTTTATGTTTAAGCCGTTATACACATAATGTTTTTTTTTATTTTACGGAAAAAATACATACAGTAGTCCAGATGTAAGGATTTTATAGATTAATGTCATTCTAAGCATTTTAGCGCAAAAAGTAGTTTATAAAGTTAGGATAAAAAATTATACATTTGCCGTATTCCAAACAACCTTAGTTTATTCTCATTAGTAATCTTCTTACGTCGTGACGTGATTTTGTTGTTTTTTGTAAACGATATTTTTTTTTGTTATGAAAAGCGATTTTTGACATGAGCCCATTTTTTTAATAAAAATATTTAAAAATTAAACTTTAAAAAAATAATCATAAAACTGAATTTAATAAAAACATTCTAAAAGTAAAAAATAGTGCCTTTTTTAAATTCTGGTTTATTAAGTTTGTGCAAATTAGGAGTTAGTCTTTGGATATTTGTAGATTTTTTTTTTAATTTCGTACCGACTTCTTAAAGTCAACATTTAAAAAAGTATTATCTTTTTTCTTTAGGGAGATCGATTACATACAATCTACGTCCTACCGAAAATGACAAGGCATATTCTCTTATGGAAAATAAAAAAATTAATATTCATTATAACGAACAATAATATAATCGCTATATTTGTAAATAATATATTAATTAAAGTTACAAAAATTGCTACCGCTTTATTTGCACCCTCTAATCATATATTTTATTCAGTTAGCTTATAGAGTTCAAGTAAACAAAATGCGCGTACACTCCGAGTGCTCAGAGGCCGATTCACAACCATCTTCTGTAAATCCTTATGAGTGTAAAAGAAACTACGCGACGTTAATATTTAGTAACCTCTAGAAATTATATTTTAAATTATTATAATTATATATTTTTTTATTTAAATAAATTAAGACATTTTATTTGAGTTTTTTACGAGTTATGAAATTGTCAATTGTTCACAAACTGTAAAATTTCAGTAATATCTTAAATCAAATTTCTATGATAATAAAATAATAAATTCAATTCAGTTTTCGTCATTTGATTGTGAGAAATCCGTAGTGCTGTCAGTATTAAGAGATAAAACCGGAGGTTCAATTTTGTTTTCTATTATTTTGTCCGATTTCCCAATAATTTGGTTCAATAGTATCCGTTACATGTTTTATACAGTTTTTCCATTCCTGCTGGCTTGTTTTATCGATGGCTTTTAAGCATACATTTTTAACATCAGATATTTTAAAAGCAATATTTTCTGACGGTATGTAACTTTTGATTTGTTCCCAAATTAACTCAATCGGGTTGAGTTCACAATGATACAGAGGAAATCGAAGCACGGTTCTGCCGCTGGATCTTGTTAACTAATGAAATTTATGGACATTAAAATCTACTTTAATACGCGAAACCCAATGCAATAATTGGAGTTTAAGTTCATCCTCTTCAAAAATCACTTCTTTTAAACTAATCCACATTTTTATATCATTCTTTTTCCAGACACGGCTAGAATTCTTTCCTTTTTCTATGAATAATAAGGGGCGTTGTCTAAGACAATAAACAAATTATCTTCCAGAGGAGGTAACACATCGCTAAACCATTTTTCGATAGATAAAATTCGTGTACGGTTTTTTCGAAATCGTCTACTTTTTCTTCAATTAATGTGCAGGGTTTTGTTTTCTTAGGAAACCGTAATTAGTAGATTTATACTCGTGAATCACATTTTACACTGAAGCAGCACAACTTCCATTTATGTTAGCAGTTTATTAATGACATCCGAAGTCAACGCCGTTGGATTACTCTGTAATTCGCTTTTGTAAGCATTTAAAATGATGTGTCTTTCCGCAAGACTTAAGGGCTTTTTTCGCGGCCTTTTTTTTGAGGAGATATCAGTAATCGTGCACTATTATCAGTTGAATCGGAATCAGATATGATGTCAAAATAGCGGTATAATTCAAATCGTACAGACACAAATGTAGGAATATATTACACTCACATTCAAGTAAACTTAAAAAATTGGATTACATTAACTTAAAATAACATCAGAGTAAATAAATAACAGACACACAAAAATTGAACATGAAAAAATCAAGGGTTTTAATAGAACTGAAAGACATATTATTATAAATTTTAAACATTTGATTACGTGAGTACTATATGACTAATTATATGGCAACAAATATGAGTCATGATTATTGTGTTGTACATAGATGTGAATCTGTACTGATAAAAGGGATGTAACTCAGCAGAAACATGACAAAATCTAACACAAATGCAGTATTTGTTTATTCCTCACTCTACAAGTTAACTGAATACAGTATAATTATCTTATTTGCTATTACTTAGGAACTCAGCGGTTGTCTTGCTCCTTGTTCAGGGGTTCATTATTACAACTAAAGCTAGAAGCATTGTGTTAATTATAACCTAAAGCCTAAAATATATATATATTTATATATAATATAATTTAACATCATTAATTTAGTAGCCAACAAGTAAACTAATTAAAAAACTATAAAATCAAGAATGTGCAAAATGAGCTTGCTGTACAAGAATAATATACAATCATGATTGCTGTACTGTACATCAGTGAGCTCACTTCTTTAGCTATAGATTTAATAACAACACTTGTGTTAATGTAAATATGTTTTAATATAGTTGTACATTTAGTTTTCGTCATAATACAGAGTTTGTAGAGTGTGGTGTGATTAATAGGTACCTGAACCTAGAGAAAGACTACAAATAAAAAACTACTGAAGGCTGCAAATAAAAATGTAATAATTTTTACTGCTGTAATTAATATAAAAATTGATTTTATACCAATTGGATTTTAATATATACATTAACAAACATACATATGTATAGGTTATGTACAAACATGCATTAAGCACTGCTCTTGTGCAAGACAATGAACTGCCCCAATCTAATCTGATCTGAGGCAATCCCTCTGTGGGTTGACTGTCTCTTCTTCTACACTCTTCCTTTTCTTATCCTGTATCACCTTTTTCACTGATTAGAAATAGAGTAATTAATCATCAGTAATGTCCTGGTTCCATTTGTGGCATCATACAGGCAGCTTATAGTGGCCCAACTGCTTGCTTCTTTTCTGAAGTAAAATTTCATGGCGACCCTACCTGTGAGATTGTCTATCTGTTTCCTGTAGGAATCCCCCAAGATGCCAAATTTGTAACTGTCAGGTAAAGCTGGGTTTCCTTAAAAACTAAAATCTACATAAAATACATAATGAAGTTTTTTTTTGAGGTTTTATTACCTTGCAACATGCTGTTTTCCCCAATTACTGTTCACCAGGGCTGTTTTTTTGTATTTAGCCAACTATTCCTGAATTAATGCTGAACTTCAATGATCTATGTGTAACAGAAGCATTTACATCCAGTTAAAAGTAATTATTTGTTTAACTGGATTTTATATACTGGTTCTTTTGGTATCACATGCATATCACAGGGTTAAATAGCTACTGATTAGTGAAATACTAATAAGCTATTATTAAATTAATTTTATATAATAGTTTTGATTCAGACATTTTCTCATTTTCAACTGAAACACATGTATAATTTTTTTTAAATTATCGATGCAAACAAACACTTAAATGATTTTCACTGACTCATGCGCTCTGTTATTCAGTTTCATTAACCTAATTCTCATTATTCTGTTTCAGTTGTGCTGGACACTAATCGTTGGTATCACCAAACACTTATTGTGTCTGACGATATGAGCATTACAATAGGTGCAGAGTATGATTAAATGAAAGTAGTTACCTAGGAGTAAAATATTTTATTTTACTAATTATTTAAATGTATTATTTATTGTGAAAATGTATGTTGTAATATTTTAGATAAAAAAAATATAAATAGACTGAAAATTAATGATAAATTATGTTATTATTCCCCACCAACTTGTGTTCCATTTTGTTTTTATTTTTTTAATATTTTGTATACTAAGTATTTTTAAGGAGTGCACCATATGAAATATTAATTTTGTTCTAGAAAATAATAAATTGTAATTTTTTTTAGGTGATCTTCTAGAACAGTAGAAGATTTAAAAAAGATATTTGTGTAAAATTATATATTTATAAGTGATCTAAAATGTGGTTTTATCCTGTAAAATTATTGATTTTCATCCTTCTAATTCTGACTTATACTGCATTACTTAAGTGATAAAAAAATTTGTTACTAGAAAAAATTATTATTACTATTTTATATAGATTGAAGAAATTGGTTTCTAAATTATTTGCTCTGTCACTGTAGTAATAAATTAAGCTACAAATGCAATTTTATGCTGCCAACTGCCATGACCTTTGTGATATCCTTCCAACTAAAGAAAAGAAATCTAACTCAGAAATTAGGAAACTCCTTCCATTTAATAACTTCTTGCCACTTCTGTTTGTACCAGGTGCCATTTCTTTTGTATGCATGTATGAATGTAATATTTTAACAAATTTTGGCTATTGAATTTCAATTTTTAATGATAAAAGGAGACATGGTAACCATGTATTCTTAGTTGTGAATTTCTAAAGTAAAATTCCACTTTTCTGAACTTAGTTTTTCCAAAAATAGGTAATTAAAGTATAATGTCTATCAAAGAACTGAACACTACTTCATACAGTTAACTTATACAGAGAAAGTACTCCTGTAATCACTGAAATTAAACTTTCTTATCACAAATGATATACTGATTCATTCAAGGATGAATAAATGAAATTTATTTTATACTTAATAAATAACAAAATGAAGAAAAAAACATTTTGCATTTTACTTGTTTTGTTAATTGCTGTGTTTATAGTTTTTTTTTGTTTTTTTTTTTAATAGGTACTTTCCCATTTTGTTGATTACATAAATCTTTGAAAGCTTTGTAGTTACAAATTTCCTACTTTTTATCATTCAAAACAGGTTAAAAAAGCACAACAGGTTATGGAGCACAAGTTGAATTATAAGCATTTTTAACTTAACTTTGAAATAGAAATAAGTTTTACCTTTTGTTTTGTAAATCAGATTGCCTGAATTTCAAGTATTTGCTGTTTATCTGCCCAATCATATTTGGATGACCTGGTTTGTTCTGAATTATAATTAGTGAGGGAAATATCCTTAAAATACCAATTTTACTACAATTCTTATCTGATTGCTGACTTTCTGCTGTTTCTACTTGACAGCAACACTCTTTGATCTTTCTAATAAGAATCAATATTTTGGTACATTAACAAATTTCAACATCTTTTTCTTCTGTTTTATGTTAAACAAAATTTTAATTGATTCTCTATTTGATACATCAGTTCCAAGAAATCAAATTTTTTCTGCTTAGGTAACTAAGAAATAATTTTATTAAATAATTGCATTTTTACTATTAATTATTAATTTCACTTAGATAAATATTAAAATTAAATATTTCAATAGGATTATTGTAAATGGTTTCCTACCAAATCATCTTTATTATAAATCTTTAGATTAATGACATCTTGTATACTGTGACTAAAGGAAGTCATTTAATGACAAGTTTTAAGCTTCATTTATGGCTAATTTTTTTTAGTGTAAGCTTGTTTGCAATGTGATAAATGAAAATACTGTAATAGATTTTAAGTATAGTATTATAACTATATCCATTTATCATTAAGTGTTATTTCAATTGTTTGTTGTTTAGTTTAAATGTTTATTAATTAATTATGTGATAATTGTTTTTAAGTATTATTGAAAAATAAATGTAAACTTTATATTATTTTTTATTAATTAATTTTTTTTAATAGATTTTCTGAAAATAAAATGTATGTAATTGATAAAGTTCTTTTTTTTAACATTATTTATTTAACCTCAGTCTCAGCATTTCTTCAGAGCAATTCAGTAGTTTTGATTATCCTCTCCAGCTGGAATGTGAACCATTTTTGAAGATAATATTAATGTTATACCATAACAGCATATTATTGGTTCTTATCTATAGTTCAAGTAACATTTTTTTAAGTTATTTGCAATTAGTTAATAAAAAAAGTAATTTCCAATTTAGATTGGAGTAACACAGAGAAAGCATAAGTTAATAAAGTAGCATGTTTGCTGTTTCTTTAATTCTGTATTCTTTTATTATTAATCTGGATTGCAAACTTCAGGCCAGTTCATAAATTCTGTTAAACATCTAATGAGTTTAAAATTTTTGTAAGTGTGTGACAAGAGGAATGGGAAAATATAACTCTTAGTTTTGGTATTTTTTAAGATTTGTTTAATCTTATGCTATTTATATCATCATAATAAATTGATTAGAACTTAAAAAAATGTTAAAACAGCTTGCTTTACATAGAAATATCATATCATAAGATATTTCCAGAGGTAATGATCATCTCCTTTTTAGACTTAAGAATTTACATTTTATGAGAACTAGAAGACCAACATCTAGCTGCCCCATGTACCTTGCAGACATGTCAGATACTTGTTTGGCTTTTTGTGCATATCCCCAGACAAAAACAGAGTCCTTCTCAGTAACAGATCACCACCCAATGAACCCCAATAAAGAACTGGTATGTAGCTGATAACTACGTGAATACTAGAGGTGGGGTGAGGATAATAGTTGACCTAACCCTCCTTTCACTCATCCAAGGAAGAAAAATTATTCAATAAGGAAAGCAGAAAGAAATAGAAGGAATGTTCAATGTGCAAAAGGACTGTCTTTAATCGGGATAGTTAACCATCTCACTCAGAAAGCTTTAGCTTCTTTATTTGTGATTTTGCATTTGGCTCTACATGTACATGCATATTTTAATCTTTATGCAGATATATATATATATACAGATAAAGAAAACAAATTACTTTACATTACAAGACAAATGTTACACTCAAATACTCAATCTAATATTGAGTATTTCCCTATTGAGTATTGAGACTTCCCTATTTCTACCCCTCTAGAAGAAATCTCTCTGTAACATATAGAACAAACACACATACTTGCCAGCAACAACTATGCCAACAGGATAATGTACTAGTAGTGACATAAATACTGACATCATATTCTTTCTGTGTTAAAGCAACTCTGGACAATGTGAATAGCTACTAACATACGTATACAACAAACACCTTACTTAAACTTTACATCTGATTATAAACTCAATAAATGAATAAATTTTCTTGACCCCTTCCCCCTGTTATCACAAAAACACTCTTTCAAAATATACAGAAAACCAACAATGACAACACATTCATTAACAACCTCTTAAACCATCTGACCTCACATTAATAAAGTAGCTTTAGATGTGGTCTATAGGTTATTCAAATCACCCACGTCACCTAACAACTCCTTAAGAAATCAGCACTATAAAATACCTAGCACATGCCAATGGTTATGATAGTTCATCCACTGACACATTCTCACACAGAATAAAGACAATAAATATAAAGAAAAACAAAGCCAAAAATGCAGTACTTTAACCATTTACAACCATACCATACCATACCATATACCATATAAGAAAGGGAGTCCGACAAGGATGTTCCCTATCTCCATTACTTTTTAATCTTTACATGGAACTAGCAGTTAATGATGTTAAAGAGCAATTTAGATTCGGAGTAACAGTACAAGGTGAAAAGATAAAGATGCTACGATTTGCTGATGATATAGTAATTCTAGCCGAGAGTAAAAAGGATTTAGAAGAAACAATGAACGGCATAGATGAAGTCCTACGCAAGAACTATCACATGAAAATAAACAAGAACAAAACAAAAGTAATAAAATGTAGTAGAAATAACAAAGATGGACCACTGAATGTGAAAATAGGAGGAGAAAAGATTATGGAGGTAGAAGAATTTTGTTATTTGGGAAGTAGAATTACTAAAGATGGACGAAGCAGGAGCGATATAAAATGCTGAATAGCACAAGCGAAACGAGCCTTCGGTAAGAAATATAATTTGTTTACATCAAAAATTAATTTAAATGTCAGGAAAAGATTTTTGAAAGTATATGTTTGGAGTGTCGCTTTATATGGAAGTGAAGCTTGGACAATCGGAGTATCTGAGAAGAAAAGGTTAGAAGCTTTTGAAATGTGGTGCTATAGGAGAATGTTAAAAATCAGATGGGTGGATAAAGTGACAAATGAGGAGGTATTGCGGCAAATAGATGAAGAAAGAAGCATTTGGAAAAATATAGTTAAAAGAAGAGACAGACTTTAGGCCACATACTAAGGCATCCTGGAATAGTCGCTTTAATTTTGGAAGGACAGGTAGAAGGGAAAAACTGTGTAGGCAGGCCACATTTGGAATATGTAAACAAATTGTTAGGGATGTAGGATGTAGAGGGTATACTGAAATGAAACGACTAGCACTAGATAGGGAATCTTGGAGAGCTGCATCAAACCAGTCAAATGACTGAAGACAAAAAAAAAACAACCATACACAATAACAAACATTCAGAAAATTATCTCACAAAATTTAAAATAAAAATTGGATTCACTATGATCTTCAGAACAATAACAAAACAGAATAAACCATTACATACAGAACAAAATTACCAAACAAACAATGTAATACATAATCTGAAATACTCAACTCCACAGTAAAAGTCATACATGTCCATGTACATTGGTCAAATAGGACACAAAATGAAAAAAATTTACAATGAACATTGTAAACCCCCCCATAGCAACACGAAGTCAACATTTGCCAACCTTTGCAAATGTGAAATAGTACATATGTATAAATTTTCATATATGCAAATCACAAACCCATTAACATTGATTAGAAATATTGACACACTTGATATAGGTGTACACAAAAAAGTGTTAGATAATTGTATGTTACATATACATCATTTCAGGTAGGTGTGTTATTTCATAAATAAAACAAAGGAACCGCCCAGTTATTACCTGAAAGGAAGGCTTGATCAGAGTAGTGTAAAAAAAATACAAAATTAATAGCAGAAATAAGAAAATGAAATAATAGTACAGTTTATAAATTAAATCAGTCCCTGGATTCCAGTGAAAGACTTTTAATGACCTGAAAGGAGAAGAGAACTTGCTATTGCTGCCATCTGGAGATCAACTGTAGGACTATTCAAAAGATTTAGAAATATGGCTCATTTCATATTCTTTCTGGTAAACCATTTAGTATGTCTCGAGGTGCACCTCAAGATGGTGATCTATGCTACACTCTAATCCATAGTCTTCCAAGGAAGTCTATTGTTGCATTGATTAGATTAGTCAACAGTCTTGACTTGTTCAGAAGTTGTCTCTGTCCTTCAGATTTAGGTTACTGAAACTTCAGTCACCTAACTGTCTGTTGTGTGGAGATGAGGAAATAAATTAAGGATAAATTAAAACCTCTCAAACTCTACTGCATGAAATATACCTCTAACATCCAAATATTGGAAGGATTGCTCAATAATAGCTTAACATCAGATAAATAATTAATTAGTTGTTTTATGCATTCATAGATAAATTTTTGCTAATTATTGTGTATTGTACATACCAAGTTCCTCGTATTTGGTCCAACCCCCAACTCACGTTAGTCCTAAAGAAGGAGATGTAAATTAGAATCCTTTGGGCTAGCCCACAATATTTTTCATGAAAATTGACCAAAGTGGTATTGAAAATAATCCAATGTTCAATCCTTAAACCTGTACTGTATAATTTACTGAAAATTCAGATTTCCTAATTTTTAAATTTTTCAAAAATTACAAATTCAACTAATCTTTTCTTGAGAGGACGTCCATTCCTCTTAAGTGATATCTGAAAACCAGTGAAATTTTAAAAATAATCTTCAATTCATAGGAGCACAGCTTTCAATCAAAATATCCAACATAATTTCTTAATAAAAAAACATTTATGAAATTGTGCAATATCCTATCATTAAAAAAAGAATTTGTATGCTTTTATTGAAATTCACTGTAATTGACAAAAAAAATTCACCAAGAATGGGAGGAAATGAAGTTTCAAAATTAAAAAATATATATACTTATTGATCAAACTTGTGGAAAAATGTTATCGTCTCTAATTTTTGTCAATAAAGTTTTTCATAAAATGTACTTATGCAAGTAATGTCACAACACAATTTTTAATCTTGAGAGGAGCAAGCACTGAGAAAATTGTTATTATAAAAAATAGCCCACATTCAAGTGACCAAAAACAACTGACAATTTTAATGGCACATATTTTAATATTAATGCATATTTTATATATTCTAATGGTACATAGTATCACTGAAATATGTTTTTTTTTTTTATTTTAAACCAATTTATACAATACAGGCAAATAGAAAAACTAATCCAAGTAAGATAATAATATTAAAGACTGTTTTCAAGATTCTAGGTTAACTAGTTTAAACTTCTTAATGCTATGACAAAAAAGTAACCTGACCACTATGAATGGTAGGATTCATCCCTTATTTTTCATAACAGTAGGAAGTGTTAATTAATTTAATCAAGAAAAAGTAGAAATAATTTTATATATAATACTGACATAACCATTAACTGGTGATGGAGAGATCTGTACAAAAGCCAACCAAAGGTAAATTTACAATTTTTATGTGATTTTTTTTAATACTGGCATAAAAACCATTTAAAAAAGTTTGAAAAAAAAAATATATATATATATATATTACTGGAATTAATCTTTTTAAGATTCATATTAGTCTTCTACTGTTAATTATATTTAAATTCTATTAAATAAACTACCTAGTACAGAATATTAAGATAAGACATATCTTATCTTCATTTTTCATGAAAGTACTTTCATGGGATCTCGCATCCTGTCATGATTGAGATAATTCCATTATTGTATAATAAAAATAAAAATACTAAAATAATGGTAATTGTGTATTAATTAAATTTGTAAATACGCCAATCATAAAAATTAACTATTTCCAGTACAATAAAGGCATTACAAAAATAAAACTCATTTTTTATTATATAAGAAATTTAATTAAAATTAATGTAGAAAAATGTAAATAAACCTAAAAAAACTCATGAAACCAAAATGTATAATTTAATTAAAAGTAAAAATAACGTTATAAGTAATTATGATGCAGAATTTTTTATCATAAACAATATGGTAATAATAATAATAGTAATAATCATTCAAATAAATTTAAACTTAATTTTATACATTCTCAAGAAAATTTGGATAATAACAAAGTAATAAATTTTTAAACTTAACAAAAATCAATATAAATAGTAATGAAAAATTAATTATCACTCATGCATTTAAATTCAACTTAATTGATAATAACAAAATTAACATTAAATACATTGTTGTAGATTCTGAAATAAATTCCACTGATTGAATCCTACAGATAAGGAACAATTACATAATACTATCAACTACAATATCCAAAAAATTAAAAATATAAAATTTACTAATAAACTGTTTATCAATAAACAGATAATTTGTCAATTAAGAGATAAATTAAATACAAACAATCTTTTAATAGTAAAATCAAATAAAACAAATACACCGGTTGTCATGACAATTGAAAAATATAACTTAATGAAATAATACATTTTTGATAATAAATTTGAGGAAATTAATGACCCAACTAACAAATTTCTAAAAGTAACAAAAAGTTTAATAAAAAGATTCAGATAAGTTTTTAATTACAATAATAATTTAAAATACAAGTCTAGATTATATCCTTTTGAACCGATTGTCCCCCGTAACTGAACTACCAAAAATTCATAAATTAAACATCCTTTAATCAATTTACATACAACCTTTAATGTAGACATGACCTTTAATCAATTTTAAATCTGCTCCCTGTTGTATTACATCCAAAATAATGGATAAAATTCTTATGAATAAAATGAATTTACCAAATGCACTTAATATAAAAAATGGTTACAATTTAATAAATAAATAAATTAAATAGCCTAAATATAAATAAAGATACTAGAGTGGTTATTTATGACACAATTGACATGTATCATAGCATATCTGTAGATTATACCATAAAAATAAATAAAAAAGTAACCAAGATCCAAAATTTATTAAAGGTGTTATAAGTAATATATGTCAACAAAACTATATTGAATTTAATAAAAAATTCTGTACACAAAAAATACCTTACCTATGGGATTTTCAGTATCAGCTATTAAGCCACAAATATATTCTCAAGATTTTGATAAATTAGTACATGGTATTACAAATACACATGAAGTTTTAACATGGACACGGTATGTTGATGACATTCCCATTATATATAACCCAGTAATAAATAATGAATATCTAAGAATTTTAAGCAAATTAAATTCTTATAATGAACATTTTAAATTCATATTTGAAATAGATAATAATAGAATGTTAAATTAATTAGATGTTAATATCAAAATAAACAAGAAAAATCAAATCACCCTTGGTCTCATAAAATTAACACATAAATATTTTTAACAGAGCAATCAAATACAAACATAATAACAAAGAAAAGTTAAATAATGAAATAAACATCATAAAACATATAGCAGTTGAAATGGATATGATACTACTTTAATTAATATTTATAAAAAACAACTGTTCAAGTTTAATAACAAAAGAACTACCTTACAAACAATAGAAAATAAGAAACAAAAGAGTAGAAAAATATACATCAAAGTATTTATACCCTATTAACATTGAAAACATTACTAAAAATTACAATGAATAATTGTTTAAACCAGCATACAAACCTAATAACCACATAAAATATCTAAAAATTAAAAATAATAATAAAATAAATAATATGTGTTGAATTTATAAAATTAAATGTAATGATTGTGAAGCTATTTATATAGGAAAATCAAGTAGATCTTTTTAAACTAGATTTCTTGAACATTATAGAAATTACAAAAATGATTAATAGTTTTATCTAATACGGCAGATCATTTAATAAACAATAGACACTATATTTCTGATATTAAAACAAATTTAGAAATATTAGAAATTAATAAAGATGACATAAAATTAAATATATTAGAAAAATATTATATATATATACATATATATGTATATTTATATATTTGTATATATATATATATATACAAACAGAATTTTAATTTGATAAACCATCAGATAGTGTTTGAGGGAGACGTTCTTATAGAAACTGCAACAGGTAAATTTATACGTAATTATCATTATTTTGGTATTTTTATATATTTATTATGCAATAATGGAATTACTTCAATCATGACTGAGGATGCAGGATCCTGCAAAAGTACTTTCATGAAAAATTAAGGTAAGATATGTGTTATTTCAATATTCTACACTAGGTGGTTTATTTAATAGAATTTAAATATGTGTACTGTATATTTAAATGAAATTATTCATTTCACGTAAATATATTCACATTTCTTATACTATCTGACCTACTTAGTGAGTCCTTTTTTTACACTCTGTAACATTTTAGCCTAAGATTTCTGTTATTATACTTTTTCATTGTGTTGTCTGGTGTGCAGTAATTATTTGAAAGTTTTAAATTATTTAATCTTAGTTTTTTAACTTTTTTTAATAAATTATTGGGGGAATTAATGTAACCTATAAGTTCAAGTAATATAATAGCAGAAAAAACTCAACAATTTGTTAAAAACTTTTAAGGAAACAATTTACTTTAGAAGAAAAATATGGAAATTAGAAAAAAAAAATCAGATAAACCAGTGATTGAAATAGTTGCAAAATGTAAATTATCACTTTCAACTTTTTGCAATACTACAAAAAGTAAGAAAAACTATCTGAAAAAGTAGAAATGCTACATCTGTGCTTTTAAGGACTTGTGAAACTGTCATACTGGAAGTAGAAAAAAAATTTTAATGGAATAAATTAAACACCAATCATAATTAGCTCTTGTATTACTTTAACCAGACAACTATTTCTGTAATCATTGTCAACAGTTTAATTGTCAAAGCTATAGCAACATGAAAGTGAGGAAGCATTATGCTGAGAGTGGTTTGTTTGATTTAAAAGATTTGAATTAATGCTGATCAAATAATTAAAAAAAAAACAAAAAAAAAACTGAAATTAACTGTTCTGCATATACCATTGAAAGTAACTGCATTGCAAAGATTTCTATTTATCGATATGAAATTAACCTCATTCAGGAATAGTATTTCAAATTAATAATTCTTAAGTAGTGTTTAAAAGTATTTATTGGTACTTTAAAAAAATATGTTTGTTTCTTCATCAAGTGAACTTCTGTTTACGAAGTATGGGAAGTAGCTAATTATGAAAATGGTTATCCACATATGTAAAACGTTTGTTTACTACCAGTGGTTCTTAGTAATTTTATTTGTGTTTTTATTTCATTTTATTTGAAGATATCTGTACGAAAAGCTTATTTATCTTCTCTTTTAAAGTGACTCAAGATGTTCTCAGAAGTAATACATTGGCGCTGAAATTCCGTTTACCCCTTCCTACGTTCAGCCTTGTCTAAAAGTGGTGGGTAAACCCCTGAACATTTAGTCGTTCATAAGCAAACTCTAAGTGTTCTTTAAATACTGATAAGTCAGTATCTTAGTACCTCCACATTGCCAGAGTTATTTAAGTCTTTACCTTTAAAAAGGTAATATTGTTTTTTTATGAAACAGCTATTTTACGAAACCATTAGTTTTATTTTATATAAAATTTAATCCAGAGTCTTTTTATTTTGATATTTTGTTAAGTAGAAATCATTTAAATTAACTAAACATTGTAAATTAACTTAAAATTCAGTTTGAGATATGTTTACTGTTTGTATATTTTTCGGTGTCATGAGGTAATTTTCAGTAATTATATTGGCACTCCCTTTTGAAGTAGTTATTCGTTCTATTAGTCATGTTTGGTTTTGTTAATTATTTTTATTATTTTGTTGTATAATATGGTTTAAATATAACGTTTCTTTACATTAGAAGTTATGTATTTCACACTGTGTAGGAGTCTTTTTTGTGTAGTGTACATTAGCGATGGTCTTTCTCGTACATTAATATACTTAAAGCAGCCTACATGGTAGCCCCCATAATGGCCCCAGTGCTGTACACCTTATGTGGTTTTGCAACGTTCTTTTTCGTGTTTTGGTGTGGTATGTGGCTTATACACTTGACAGCTATAATTTACGGGTAAGTTTAATCTTTATTGTTTGTGTAACTTACTATATCTTTTATTATATCGCTGATTATGTTTTTAATTTTTTTTTTTTTTTGATAGAATGAGGTTATGTTTTTTGAAGGCTGTAGGTGGGGCTATAATTCAGATATATTTATTTCTGTTATAATTGAAGGAATCCAGTCGGAAGTTATATATTTATGCCTCATTTTTTCATCAGGTAGTTTTTAAAAAAATATGTCATTTGCTGTAGCTGTAATTGTACACACATGCATCATCTGTTTATTGATATTATTCTACTAATATAATTTTTCAAAACTTATTTAAGTATAGATTCCCTTGTTTGTTACTTTGTAAACCATTCATTGATTTCAAAAGAAATATGTGAGAACTTTAAAACACTGCATTAACGCAAAGTACATGGTCATAGATGTGTTTACACTCTCAATAAATCTTTAGAATAAATAATGCTCTGGTAATTAAGTTACTCATCACAGGATTCTTTATTCATGTAAACATTTCTGTAATTTATTATTATTAAATAAATTATATTTATTAATATAGCCTTATATGAAACTTATTAGTGTTCTGTTGTCTAAAACATAAATTAATGATTCGTTATATTGCTGTGGTATTGTTAAAGTATCTAACCTTGAGCTTTTACATCTTTGCTTTTTAATGTTATTTTTACATCTAGATGATTTAACTGATTTTCTTAAACATATGGTACATATTTCATAGGATTCTTTAATCTAATGTTTATTTTATTCTTATAAATAATTAAGATTTTAGGTTAAGCTGTAGTTTTGTTATTGAAAAAGGTTCTTTCTGATTAAACGGAAGCCACCTGTTTTCAGAAGATAGAATGATGTTTTTAAAAAACCTCAAACATTTGGTTAGATTATATTAATCTAACCAAACTTAACCTACACTCACAAGTCAAGGTTAGCGAGCGAAGCGAGCATAGGTTAAGTTTGGTTAGATTATAATTATATTTAATATATAAAAAAACTCAAACATGTACGTACAGTACAGGCCTTTAATTTATATCCTCAACCTACCAGTCGCAGCGCGCTTTGTTAGAATAGCCTCTGTTTAATCAGAAAGAATCTTGAAAAATTTTTTTGAAGTTGGTAATATGTACAATCAATGTAGTACAATTCAAACTGTTATAACTGCTAGAGTGATATTTGTTAATTTTAAATATTCAGTTTTGTTTTGGTTTAATTACTACATTTCTTGGCAAGGTTAGGATATAGTTAATTTGTTTAAAAAATTGAGAACTGGGGAGAGGTTCTCCTACTGTAAAAATGAGCCCCCGAACTGTACCACCATTATTTTTTATGGAGTAGGGTGTAATAAACAAAAAACTTCTGTAGAAAAACATGTTTTTTATTGTTGGTGTAAAATAACTTTGGTAAATTGTCAATAAAAAAATAAAACTTATTGGTTAAATTGATAGAGAATTTAATTCTGAGAAAATTGATGTAAATAAAGTCAATAAAAAATAAATATAGTGTAGGAAAATAATGTATTTATAATGCAGTACGATATGTACCAGTATGGAAAATACTGAATTATGATTTTGGACTAAAACGAACAGCCTTCTATTATTGGATAAAATTATAAAAACAAATTAAATCTCTAAAATCAAATAAAATAAGTTATTTTTACATTACATCAACTATTCAAAATATCCACTATCAATCTGAAAACATTTCAACACGACGAGTTACAGATGAGAGTATTTTCTAGCATTCTTGAGTTTTTGATTTCTTTAATGGCCCATGTGATTCTTTGTAAAAGTTCATTAACATTTTTTGATTTTTATGCATATATGCTTTCATATATCCTTGCAAAAAGAAATTGAAGGGATTCATATCAGGTGATCTAGCTGGTCACTTTGAATAATGAAATGGTTAGGAAATGTTTCATTCAGATATTGAAGAGCAGGATCGTAAAAATGGACTGGTGTGCCATCGTTTTGAAAGTACATACCAGTTCTTGTATTAAGTGGAACATCTAAGAGTATTTACAACTCATTTTGAAGAAAGTTAAGATAACCATTACCTCTGAGTCTACAGTTGAAAATTTGAGGTCTGATAAGAACATTCATTACCAGTTGTCCCATACCAGACATTTAATGAAAAACGGTGGTGGAAATTAATTTCAATGGTTTCATGAGGATTGTCATGTTTCTAAAAAAAGGTTTGCTTTGTGTATTGTTTATTCCATCTCGCATAAATGTTGCTTCATCTGTAAATAATATCAGTGATGGAAACACGCTGTTTTGTAATAACCATTGACAAGAATTCAGCTGCAGCTTGTAATCATCCTTTTCAAGACATTGAACTGAGACCTTTATTGTATAATGTCCTCCATATACTTTTGTGTGGAATCCTGAAGTGTGCAGATAATCTTCAAGTACTAATTGTTGGACATCTTTCTATCATGTGTAAAATCTACTCATTCAGATGTTACATTAAATGTTCTGCAAATACTTGCCGTTTAGGAATGTTTCAATTGTGAATTCTCCAACGATATTCTTCAGTGGCTCATGTAGCATTGCTGTTACAAAAACCATAGATGAAATGAATGTCGGTATATTTGTGATTTGTAAAATTATATGGCATTTCTCTTTTACTACAGTACAAATAACGTGGTAATTGTTATTTGTAGTTTTTAAAATCAGTGGAAATAAACTACTTAAATACATATAAATCACAAATGTATACTTCACAAATTAAATAAAATTGTACACTGTGAATTAACTTCTCAATAACAAACACAGCATACTGAAGCAAGATTCTGAATCACAACCACAACAATGTTTGAAAATTTTGTTTGTAGAGCTTTGTTCTCTGGGAGATTAAATACAAGGCTACTAATATTGTACAATATTACAGTGCCTCTAGTGAGGATTCAATGCACTAATAATTAAGAAATAATATCATAATACTGCAGGCAGACATATATATATTTATGTAATTTTTCTGTTATTGTTTCACATGAAAGTATAATTAGATTGCTGTTGTGGGATGTTGTTGGTATATGATTTTCATCAATTTCTCAGAATTAAATTCTCTATAAATTTAACCAATAAATTTTATTTGTTTATTGACAATTTACCAAAGTTATTTTAGTGCCAAAGCAATTGTGTTTTTCAACACAATTTTTTTGTTTATTACACTAATTCATAGAAACTAATACACTGGTGATGCAGTTCGGGGATCCATTTTTTAAAAACTTTTTCAGGTCCCAAATGAATAAGAAATCACTAAATTTGCCCCTTAATTTACCTTACCATAATTTCAGTAGGGGGGGTTCATTTAAGTGTTGGAGCAGAAATTGGGGCGAAATCTTTCACTAACCTTAACTCTCTAACAAAGCGTTTTTGAACTCATGTTTTTCATTATTTTAATGAGATAAATACATCTGTGAAGTTTGGCAGAATCCTCATGTATACCTTCTCAGTAGGACCGCTATAGTCCAGCACAAAAATCGGTTTTTCCCTGTATTTTGAGGGATTTAGCACTTGATATGTTTGGGAGTACAGTTGGACGTGTCAGAAGATATTGGAACTCTTCGGCATCTAGTCGGTCACTATTGTCTGCCTCACTGTGCAAATGTTTTCTTGCTGGGATCAGCCAGTTGCCATCTTGGCTTCCTGCTATCATTGTTATGACTCTTCGTTCAGGTAGACTGACAGTTACAGTACTTACATTTTCATCAGTGCTATGCGTTTTCTTTTACAGTTACAGTATTTAATAAAACATTGTACTGTATCAAAGTTTAGCTGTGTATGACTGTCAAATAGACTACAGCACAGTGAAGAGTTTGTGTGTATAATGAATATGTTTTCTAAACCGAGCAAAAGTGTGCCTAAAATGGCAAAACACAAACGTGACCTTGACAATCCACCAGAAACTGGACATCATAAGACTGGAAAAAGGTGAGAACCGAAACAATATTATGAGTGAATTTAATATCGCATCTTCAACTATGTACGGTATTAAAAACCAAAAACAACTATTAGAAAAATTTGTATCGTAAATCTGCTTCTGTTAAAAGTCTAGACATTAGGCTAAAAAAAATTGAAATTAGAAACTCTAGATGAAGTTTTGTACAAGTAGTTCAGTGCTAAGAGAGCAGAGGGAAAGCCATTAATGTGGTCTATGATAATTGAAAAGGTCAAAGGTTTTTACAAGGAATTAGATTTGCCTGTAGATGAAATTTTTTTATTCTCTAAAGGGTGGTTTCATAATTTCAAGATTCGTCATGACACCAGAAATGTCTAGTTCATGGATGCATAAGCTAGATGTTTCTGGTGAAATAAAATCAGCTGATGAGGCTGCTGGAAATGAGTACAAAATAACATTTTAAAAACTTATTGATGAACATAAATTGTTCTCACTCCAAATTTACAATACTGATGAGGCTGGCCTGTTGTGGTGGTGTTTGCCAAATTCAACCCTAGTGGGAGCTGAGGAGTCCATCGCAAAGGATTTTAAAAAGAATAAAGACAGAATAACTCTCCTTAGTGTGTGGAAACACTTCAGGTGATCATAAACCTACTCTGTGATTGGAAGCATGAGAAGCCTAGGACTCTCATTAATATGACATACTTGCATGTTATTTATGGTGCTCAGACTAATGTCTGGATGACAGCCAAGTTGTTCAAAGACTGGTTCCATCATTATTTTGTTCACGCTGTGAAAGAAAATTTTGAAAACTAGGGCTACCTAAAGATTCTAAAGCATTGCTCGTCCTCGACAATTGCCGAGCTCACCCCCCCCCCCCAGGATCAGAGCTTGTGTCAGGTAACATTCTTTGCGCATATCTTCCTGCTAATGTTATACCACTAATACAACTCATGGAACAAGGGGTTGTGCAAAATTTCAAGTGCAAGTACACAGGAATATTTGTACAAAACTTGTTGAGCTCAGATTGCAGCGTCAAAGATTTCCAATGTAATTTTAACATTAAAGTTATTTTTGCAGCTGCAATTGCTCGGTCCAATGTGAAAGATATAACATTACACAGGGCCTGGAGAAAATTATGGCCTAAACTGGCTTAAGAAACCGGGATGGAAAAGGATGAAAATGATGATGAGCCCCCAACTGACCATTCTGTAATTGTAAGTGTGATAAATTGTGCTTCCAATATTGAACTGAGAGGCCTTTCAGTAGAAGAAATTGATGGAGGGATCGACATTGACAAAAATGTGCCTATCGAAGAAGAGCTGACTGACAGTGTGATAATACTACAAAGTGTTTTCAGCCCACAGGAGATATGAAAAACTAAAATTGATGAAGAAGAAAAGCCTACAACTCATCTCATCTGAGTTGAGGCTTCGGAAAATTTAAACACATTTGTCAAATTTGCCGAGAGGATTCTCAAATACAAATACGATGTTGCTGAAGTATGAATCTCCACATTATACAAAATAATTTTTGTCAAAAAAGAACTCAATCCAAGAAACAAGTTAAGATCCCTACAGAGTTTCAGAGGGCTCAGAAGAAGATTCAAGCTATCTTATCAGTGAAAGCAAGTCTTACATGTTCCACACATTCGACATCATCAGACACTTATGTTAGGTCTATAGACAGTGCTTTAGATTGAATTGTACCAAATTTTTGGTAACAATTTTTATTTGATTAATATTAACTTGTTCTTGGTTTGTTCAAAGCCATGGTATTTATTTATTTCATGATAGGCCTATAAAACTTATTTATATTAAACTTTGAGTGAAACTGATTTAACTTTGCAGTACAGAATGCATTTAATTTTTAATACAATTTGTTTTTACAATGCAGTACTACATACTTTAATTTTTTTACAGTAATATTTTTTCTTGTGTTTATTTAACAGTTATTCATTTTTGTTTGTTAAAACTAGTTTTTATTTGAAAACCATTATAGTACAAAACACAAATCTTTAGTTTTCTTCTGATTGGATCCTCCATACTCGTGTATTTTTAAAACAGCTTTTTTAAAAATTAACTTATGTCTGTTGCCTTAAAACAATTGAGTTTTACTGGGAAGGATTTTTGAATTAAAATCAACGATACTGAAATAACGTTATGGCTATTCTTTAATGTATACTATTCAGAATTTTTAACTACTTTATATCAGTAAGTTTTAGTAATTTATTCATTTATCTTAAAATTTATTTATGAAACTATATAACCAAAAGAATAGTATAACTCGCTAGTTAATATGTTGGTCTTCAATTATTTTTATCCTGCAAGGACTGTGAAAGAATGTTAAGGTCACTCTCATACTATGTTAAACATTTTTGTAATTTTAAATGCAGTTTTAGTTTAGAATATTTAATAACCTGGCCAGTGCTACACAGTTAAATAATCATTTTGTATAAATTTGATTATATAATTTATTAGAAGTTTTTAAATTTAAAATAGAGTCAGAATTAAATTTCTGTATTTTAGTTGTCATGAGACTGCAGTTATCTTTCAGTAAAACTTCCACAATTTTGCAGCACCAACTTATTGATTATTCTTGCCTTGAGGTTAAATTTTAACGTATATTCTTAAATGAAACTATAAAAATCAACTCATTTGCCTTTTTGAGATAATTTGTTAGTCCTAAATCCCATTTCTTAGATAGTTTTTTTCTGTGCGTGAACTATATGTGTATGTGTGGGTTAGGATATCTCAATTGCTAAACAGGCATTTAATCCACTAGTTGCTAGTTTTAATCCACCTTCCACCAGTTATGTTTTTAATTTGATTAATGATTTTCTATTTATCCTAGCTATTACAGGTAACAGGTAAATTACAATACTTAATCATTACAGATAGAGAAAGTCAATAGTGATCAATCAGTTCAGATATGAAAAACTTTCTTTGTGTTCGATTGCCTGTGAAGTGAGGTGGTTCTACCAACCTTACTTCTAACTACACAATAGCATTGACTCTTTTAATTACATAATTCAACTTTTTTCTGTAAAAAAAAAATATATATATAACATTTTATATATATATATACACACACACACACACACACACTTGATGCTTTTTATACACTTAGTATATATAAGACTCACTTACAATAATAATACATAGATATATGCACGTGCACACACACACACACACACACACACACACACACACACACACACACACACACACACACACACACACACATATATATATATATATATATATATATATATATATATATATATATATATACATACACACACACACACATCTAAGTCTTTTATACAAGATGATTAAAGAGTCTGTAATTAAACTGGATTGTTCTTATTCATTTAGTAATAATGATGTGGGCTTTATTGTGAGCATCATATCATTGCTTGCAGTAGGAACATGATATAGATAGAAATCTGAACTTGGACCAACAAGTTGTTGAAAATAGTATCCAAATAATTTGGATACTATTTTCAACACAGCACTCCCCTCTCCTTTTATTAGATGAGCAAGTCAATGTTAGTCTTATAATAAGTGAATTAATTTTTATAATAAGAAAAGAGGTGATTGATGCTATTATGTGTCCCAATAATCAGTCTTGTCAATATTGGTAATCATGATTTTTTAATGGAGTTCAACTAACATTTCATACATGTAATAAAAATAGTGGAAAAGCTTATTTCGATACTGATTAGATATAGATTTTTTAGTGTAATATTTGTAATTATTTACAAATATTACAGATGTTTTGTTAAAAAAATTTATATTATTATTTTTTTTTTTTTGTTTAAAAATAACTAGAAAGAATTGGTTGTATTTAAAATTTGGCTGTTTAAAATATATTATCTAAATAGATAATTTCAATAAATAACACCTATAAAATATTTTCTTATTGTAAAAACAGATACACATGGAATGAGGTACTGGAAGATTCTCCCACGTGTTGTTTATGTATGCGGTAATCTTACATTAGAATTATAAGAGATCAGAAGTATATAAACTGAAACAGAAATTTTCTGTTTCCACCTGTGTGTTGCATTTACTATCACTGAAAATTTACTAATATTGATAAGGCTGAATTTTTAATAAGTTTTTAATAAACTGGAAATTAAAAAAATGTTGAGGGGGCAGTTTTTCTGTAGATGAATAACTATACGACATTATACATACATTTTAGTTGGTAATGACCATAACAGTTGATTAGGACGAAAGTATTCTGTAATTTAATGATCCTCACACAATTCAGTTAAATAAAAATGACCAAAATCATCACTATTTTTTTTTTGAGTTTTAAATTATGCTATTAATAAAAATAATTTAGGATAAATTATTCAGGAACGTATAGCATAGCTATCCGTTCCTGATGTCATCTTTGTAATGTATTGTTATGTACCGATCACAATAAAAAATTTATTTATTTGATTTATTTTTCAATTAACAGTTTGATGAGCTAGAACTTTTATAAAATTATTTTATTAATCATTTATCTCTTTTTTCAGGAAGTGTAAATTACATAAGAAACTTAATCCTCTACCAGTTGAAACACCATATCCAGGTGTTTCAATTCTCAAACCACTTATGGGTGTCGATCCTAATTTATTTAACAACTTAGAAACGTTCTTTACTATGTCATATCCTTTGGTAAGTAAATCTTTATGAATATATTTAATTATTTATCTGTATTGTGAGGCATCAATGATATTAATGCTTTATGTATTAATTTCCTAATAGCTTTAAGTGGTTTAAACATATATATATATATATATATCAATACACACATACGCATGTGCAAATATTAATTAATTCCTTAATTGAGACAGCAAGTAAATATAATTTTGTATCATTTAGAGGTAAGTTGTATTTATTTTTTGGATGGTATGTTATTCTCATACCCTAGAAAAAAAAAGTAATTAATTTTTTACTTCATCTGATAAAAAGTGGTCTAAAAGGTACCTAACACTATCGCAGTCTAACATGTCTTTGGGTTTCTGTCTTAAGCAGTTCTCTTTCATTTGTTCCAGGCCATGTAAATTCATTCATTCTTTGTTATTTTTGTCAACACTATGCCCTCTCGTATGGTGGTGTATGTGAGTTTCTTTTCTCTTAGTAGCAGCAGTAGATGTGTTCAAGGACATTTCAAACTAATATAAATAATTTTTATTAACCTCCACACATAATTGTAATATGAATGGCAAAGTCAGTTCTAAGCCAATACAAACTGATAACTGTGTCCATGACTGTTTAGGATAATATACTTGCTGTGATCAATATTTATTTTATCATACATGATGAACTGATCTGTGATTGCATACATTATTTATGACTAAATGAATGTGTTTACATTTAAAATATCTATAACTCGTAATATGTTTTTTTACAGTATGAGATCTTATTCTGTATCGAAGATGAATCTGACCCTGCCATTATGATAGTGAAACGATTGGTAGAAAAGTACCCTCATGTTGATTCCCGGTTATTTATAGGTAAGATAGAATGTGTTACTACATTATAATGATCTAGTGAGAGTATTTTTTTTGTGAGTTCTTTTTTATTCAGCCCTCCCATTTATCTATGGTAATTTAGCATTTCTAAGATTTTGAGAATTATTAATTTATTCATTGGAGTAAAGATTGAAATAAATTTTAGAAAATTTTTAAGATATGAGTTTTTACGTATTAGTAAAGTAAAATTTTATGGGGTTATATACCAAATAAAAATCCACATATACTATATTTCTAAATAAAATAAATAATCTTACACTATATTTGTTTTAAAAAAAGAGATGATGTTTATTTATGTATTTTTATGCAGTTGCAATGCGATGTTACATACTTTCACATCTACCAACAGTGGCTAGCGAATTTTCATCTGTTGTGTTCAATCACAATGCCACTCATCTTTTTAGAATAGGTAGATTGAAGCACAACCAGTTAGACTCTTTGGCATTTAAGTAGATAGTTATTACTCAGTGATGTATTATATTTCAGTAAAGCCCAAACTTATTCAGCTTGACGTGATGATAGAGTTTGATTGTTGTAGTTTTCGTTAGCTATTAGTTATAAGTTATAGTTTTTAGTTTAGTTTATAAGGCATTTGACTACGGATTCTTAATAGTATCTAGATTTTCCTTTTGATTATGTTCTTGTTCAAATATTAAAGTTCCCATTTGATTTGTTTTTTTAAAGTGTAAATATGTACAACTGTTTTGCGTAGTGCTGTGTTTATGCATAGTACAACTGTTTTAAGATCAGTGATATATATTATAGTTTTTATTACGAGTTTAATATTATATACATAAGTGTTGAAATAGCATGGCAGTCTAAAATCAATGTTTAATTATATAGTGCTGCTACTATATTTTCTGTTCAGTAAGGATGGGGAGTTATCATTTTTTAATTGTATTATAATCCTTCTTTTATAAAATACAATGTCATTTTTTATCAATATCTTTTTCTACAGGTGGAATGGATGTTGGTGTTAATCCAAAAATCAATAATATGCAACCAGGTTATCTTGCAGCAAAACATCCTCTAATACTGATATCAGACAGCGGAATAAGAAGTAAGTTACATTATATTACTGTTTGAATTATTTAGTGTAGTTTATATTAAAGAATCAACAAAATTGTATTTAGGAACCATTCCATGTATAATTTCTGAAATCATTTCATCTGTGTGAATCAGAATTAATTTCTTATGTAATATTTTGTTTCTTCATTATTATTAATTATTCCAAATGGGCCAAAAAATTCTCTGTCTATGAATGAGATTGATTAAGATCAACTGTTGGAGCATAATTTGGCGTAAAGACTGATACAAATATGTATGGTCACAAATAAAAATTAATTTAGAAACTAAAATTATTTTAGAAATTAATTTAGATCTTGGGCTTAGTATTATGGATTCTTTAAAAATTAAAGTAGGTGTAAATATTTTAATTTAGGTTATATATATTTTAATTATCTTGTATACTACTGTATTATATGTATTGTTAGTAGGCAGTGATCTAGTAAAAAATCTCAGAGGCTTATGTAACAATTATTTTTTATGGTTTATTATCAATTCTGTCATTATAGTAATTTTCTCTAAGCTTTTAGATATCATTCAATGTTAGGTGTCAAATATATGTGCCATTATGTAGTTTTAGTTGCACTATGAACAAAGCTATTGATGACAGTTTTGAACTATTATGTGATTAATTGAGAAATGAGGAGTCTGAAATCAATGAATATGATAGTTAGGAAGATCATTTTTACATGGAATTCCAAAATATTCGAGAATCATTGTAATATTACTCAATCTTTTTTTTAAGTGTGTCGAAATGTATTCTTCATTTCTTGCCAAAAAATATATATGTTGCTAATGTAGGTACATCGGCTTATCTGAGTGTAGATAAGAATTTCAAAATTTAATTCTACCTATCATACTTTTAACCAGGGTGGATCCAGCAATTAAATTTGGGGGGAATGGCAAGGGGTCATATTTTCTTACTCCCTTCTAATTGGGTGGGGTATATAATATTTCATACACTTACTGGATACATACTATATTCTGAACTATTTTTAAACATGAAAAATCATTTAACCAATCATTAGTGTTGCTCTAAAAGAGGGAAAAAGGATCAGTTTTGGAAAACCCAAAAAAGTACTTACGTTTCTTCAATTTTATTCTGATTTAAAAAAATTAGGCTGTAAGTTATTTGAAGTGACCCTCACAAGGACTCCCGAAGTCTTGTGTTTAATTAACTATAGCTTAATTAGCTTTAAGCTCAGACTGTATAGTCCTAATAACTTTAATTGAAACTGCCATGCAAACAATCAAAATTATATAATAACATAAGATGGGATAAACAATAATAAGATGAAAATTTAAATTAAGTTGATTTTTTAGTTGCTCTTTGTTTTATTTGTTTGGGGGGTCATGAAGCACCCTTTGGTAAAAAAAGTAGTTTTTAACAAAGCTCTGAAAATATTAAATACTATGGCTGTTGTAAAAATTTATATTTATTAGTCTTATACCTTAAACTTTATATAATGCAAAATCAAGGATGTCTAAGTGTACAAGTATTTATCATTCAAATGAGATATGCTCACAATATTATTATTACATCTGTTCAAATTATAAATATATTGCATTTATATTGTATAAAATTATTTAAAAATTCAGCTACATAAATATATTATTAAATTCTTTTTAATAATTAGCAAACCTTACAACTTCAATAAATCATTAATCAACAAAATTTTTAATTTCTTCCTTGTCACCTTTGCATTATGATATTAGTAAATTTTTCGATTACAGTACAAAATTAATAATCATAAATAACTAACTGCTTATTTATTATTTATCAATTAGTCAAAACATATTTGCAGTCGTAACTTACTTTATCATATGAGTATTAAGCTGTTAATGAATAAAGGACATAAAAAACTGAAAGTAATTTAAATGCTATGAAATCCTAAAGAAAAACATTCTTTTTCGTAATGCTCTAAGAAAACTATACAAATTGTAGTATGTTCATTTAATAACAGCTGTCCATTAGATGCTATAACCAAGCAGTTGTAGGTTGATCTGTCTTGAGAAACAAGTTACTCACTAAAATGTAACAACAATCACTATATACCAGGGTTATGTAGAAAAATAAGGAATGAAGTGCTTTCCCATTTCCTTTCTCATTGATTAATATATTGATTCTTTCAAACTGTAGATAATATTTAGGTCTATCCATGATAGTCTCACCATAAGGACTGGTTGTGTAGTAAATATCATTATTCTAAAAGAAGGCAATTGCACCACCTCTTTACCACAGGTGCTTTACATGCATAACATTGTAATAAAGTCTAGGATAAATAGTTGTGAAGGGTATTAATGTAGTAGGTGATCTACCGCTGTAGTTAGTTGTTAGATTTCCCCACTGAAACGCTGTATTGAAGTAAGAACAGAAATAAATAAAATTATAATTATAATCTATACTTAACCTATACTCGCTTCGCTTGCTAGTCAAGGTTAGCAAGCAAAGCGAGCATAGGTTAAGTTTGGTTAGATAATATTTACAATTTTATGTATTTATTTTCTTATTTCAATGTAGCATTTCAGTGGCGCCATCTAAGAACTAACTTATTAATTACAGAGGTAAATCGCCAATTAATACTGTGTAAAGGACCAGTAAATGTATCCCTTCAGTTTGTTGTGAAACAATGCAATATATACATTGGGACAATTCTACACAGTAGAGGTAAAAAGGTAGATTTAAAAAACTAATTAATATTTATCAATTGAATAGAATGTGATTTTGCAGTTCATTTATTCTTATCTACAAACTAAGTTGATCAGAAAAATTATTAATAATGTTCTGTGACCCAGTAGAAGCCAAACTACACTGTGAGCATGAAGTATGGAAAAAATTACAGTTGTCAAAGGCACGTTTAATAAACAAATTTCTATAGATCATTCAAGTTAACAGTGAGCAGGATAGTTTAACAAATGCTTCTGGTATTTATTACGGCTAATAATAGCTACTGGTGTCATTTAAAAATTTATAAATATGTAGAAATATAAAAAAAAAAAAAAAATATGTAGATATTTTATGCTTTTCTCATCAATGTCCAATAGAGGTCTTCTTCAAGGATAGGTACCAAAAATTGTATAATTTTGCAGTAATCTATTCATTTTATTTTCCTGCAGAAGGATAATTAAAAACATGAACTTAAAATGCTTATGTAAAATTTCATGGAGAAAATGTAAAAAGTTGATGTTATCAGTTACACCATAGATCTGCCTAAAACTTCAATTATACTCTTTTTACTAATGAGTAATAATTTTGCAGTCTTGCAGTAAATAGCATGTAAATACTGTGCCTGTTAATAAATTTGTAACTTATTCATGCTAATGAGCAACTACCAATTCAAGACTCAGCAGCTACTCAATTATACAAGGATGGTTCGGAAAGTAACCTCTGTTTGGCTGTAAATAAAAAATCTGCATAGATAAAAATATTTTATTATATACAACTTAAAACTACAGCTTGTAACCATTTTTTAACATTTTCGCCATTTAAATTCAAGCATTTTTCATAGCATTTCACTAATTTACAAATACCTTCTCTTTATAAATTCAGCTATGCCTGGGTACCTAAACAACCTTTCATGACATTTTGAAGTTCGTTGTCGTCATCTAAGTGCCGCGATGTCTACTGTGAATCTTTGAAGAAATGTAGGCAAGCCATTCAAAGCAAATGTCATGGTATGCTGTCATCCGGTGTTGTTTTTTTACATGACAATGTTCGTTCTCTCAGTATTGAAAGAACTCAAGAACTTATGAATCAATTCCAATGGGCCATTTTTGATCATCCCCTTAGAGCCTGGACATGGCACAAGTGATTTTGATCTCTTCACTCACATGAATAAATGGCTTGTGTTGCACTTCAATGACGATGATGAACTTCGCTAGGTATCCAGGCGGTTGAATTTTATGAAGAAGGTATTATTTATAAATTAGTGAAATACTGTGACAAATACTTGAATTTAAATGATGACACTATGTTGAAAAATAGTTAAAAGCTGTAGTTTTAGATTCTATATAATAAAATATTTTTATTTATGGAGTTTTTTTATTTATAGCCTAACAGAGGTTACTTTCCAAACCATCCTTGTAAATATAATTATTTATATGATGTTTATACATCGTGTTTATTTATATTTTTTATTATAAATTATAATTGGACAATGCAGGTGATAAAATTATATAATTTTAAAAGCAATATTTCATTAATTTTTCATAATTAATCACATTAATATAGGTCTAATAATTATTTATCATATAGAGAACATAAAATGATATGAATAACATTAGCGTTTAATTTAAATTACCAAAACTAGGTGCAGATCAGTCAGTTTTTTTTTATAACTGCTAATCATTAAGTTAAATATCATAACTTTTTAATATATAATATACAAGTAGTAGATTAGATTTATAGAGAATCAGGATTGATAAAGAAAGAATAAAAAAATTTATAAAGATAGGAATTTTATGAGATAGATCAATCTTATATGCACCAATATATATATATATCAATATATGGACCAATAGGTACAGATATATAGAATATCGGGTTAGATTTATAGTGATTCAGAAGTCATCTACCATAGATAAAAAAAATTATTGCATCTATAGAATTGAAATGTGTTTAAAAGATTGAAGGTTAACATTCCTAACTTATCACGCAATGAATAAATAACGAATATTTACGTTATCATAGAACTTTATTTAAATTAAAATAATTTGTTTAATTATAATTAAGCAAAAGTAAAATTCTGTATACATAATAATTATTACATAAATTTAATCATATTGAAATCAGTATCCTAACATTTTTTCTTTTTTTATATATATATATTTTTATTATTATTTTTTTTAATATAAATCTTTACAGTAAGAAATAATCAAGAATGTTTCCAATACATCCCTTAAAAAGAAATATAACCATCTGAAAATATGGATTACTAAAATTCAATGTAACCTTTAAAAATAATTGTAATGCAGCATATATTGTAGATTTTTAAAAACTACACACACCACATACACACAATGTCCCAAATGTGGTTTTTGGGCCCAAATGAGACATTTTAAAAATCTTATGATTTGGTGGCCAATTTTTTTAATGAAGGATACTCGGTAACAGTCAAATTTTTTTTTATAAGTACTACTAGTATCTAAGAGTTAAAAGGTAAAAAACTGGCCTTTTACCCTAAGCCCTTCAATATTTATTTTGGGCCCAAAATTTGAAAAAAAAGACAATTTGTAAATGTAACTTCAGTTAGCATTACACGATTTTGTTATGTAACAAAATGAATTTTGAGTACGCTAAGATGAAGTTCCATCCTTACTCTTTCCAAAAAGCCCATTTTGGCCCTCTGTATGATGTAAAATTAGAATGCTACAGCTCATGGAAAAAGTAACGAAAATGGCAGTTTTTGACCTGTTGGTGAAGTAGAAAATAGTTTATTACTCAAGAAAAAATTTTTTAAAAATATAAAAAAATTTTTGGCTACTATAAGGTGGGTAGTTATCATATAACAAAAAAAAAATCCCTCTTGGCACGCCGGAAGGCAGAGGTATATTTCAGTGTTGCTAAGTAAGGGATAAAAAAGATTTCCTCCTTAAAGTTAAGAAAAAATTCAAATTTACTCAATATGACAATGGTTGCATGTGAAAAAAGTTTTACATGTTTAGCATACAACGAGCCCCATCTTACAATTCCAGGAATATTTTGGTCATCCTGTGCCATAAGTGTTGGTCATATCAAAAATTGTTTCAGACAAAAGTTTTAGGTAATGTTTAGAGGACTAACAACCACTTTAAACTGATTAGATACTGTGCCAATTAAGGAGGTATGATTTTTTTTTGTCTTCAAAATCCTATTTCTTCCACCCCCTGGGCCAATGGTTGGTGATATCAAAAACTTTACTTAGATAAGTTTTAGGCCCTTATCCAAAGAATAGTAGGAACTTTAAACGGATAAGAAAGTGTATTATATATATGTATATATATATATATATAAATTTTTGTGCTGACTGTGTTTTTGGGGTCTGGGAGATGTGAAATGCGAAGATATGTCAAAATTTACCAGAAGTCAAATCATGGTACCTATTACAATAAGTAGCTTTTTTATCAAATCTAATATCAAAATCAAAAATAGTGATGCACTGATCATTTGTTGAATTAAAATGGAATAATCCAAAATTAAAATGGAGTAGGTAGAGTTAAAAAAGTTATTTACATGTTTATGAGCTGTGCATCAAAAGTTACACTCAATTTTCTGTTAATAAAATAAATTTCTTATTTTTATTTCAAAAAAATAATTCCAAAATAATTAATTTTTTAAAAATCAAGAACTTCACAAATTTTCTTAAAAACTTACACTAACTTACAAGAAAACACTATTCATGAAACTTTCGTTAATGTATTATCTATTATTGTGCTGTGTTGATGACTATTTTTATGAAGTTTAAAACCTAGTTATTTTGTATTATTCAAATTATGCTTAACTTTTGTTTTATATGTCAGGGTAACATTCGAAAATTGGAATTCAGACTTCACTTTTTGAGTTGCTTCCATTATCAGTTTCATGAAATAATAGACATAGTTGGCAAATTGGGTAGTCTGAAGTACTTAAAATACGTGGCCAGTCAGAATTAAATCTAGGATCTTCATCAGAGTTTAGTTAACTGTTCTGATTTTCAGTTCAGTTAAAGATTTCTCATCTAATCATAAGAAAGTAACTTGCAAAGAATTAGTTGCTCAAAGGTTCAAGCCAGTCTACTCATTTTATAATTATGTGAATAAAATTTTAGAAAGAAGGAATATACAAATGTACAAACATTAACATTAAACATGTAGCACATAACTATGAATTAGCTTTGAAACAAAGAATGACAATAGTTCGGTCAGCTGATAGCACAAAAATTGACATTTTTTTGCAATATGTTAAAATTTAAAAAGTATCCATCTTTAAAATAAGCTCAAATTTAATAATAGAATTATGTTGAGGCTGGAGGTTTGACAAGGTGTTGGTGTAGTAGTAGAATAGAATGTAATATTACTTTCACATACTTGTTGAACTGAATAAAATTTACTGTCGCTTAAACTGAACTTATTTTCCCAAAAACAGCTTAACAAAGGAATCGATTATAGTTGTAGAAGTATTGAATAAGCAGAAGTATTGATAAAATTAGCTTATTTTTTGTGTACTCAAAAAAGCAGTTATATAATAAAGTGTGTAGTCATGTTTGTTAGTCCATTCATTTACATGATATTCCTAAAGGATTTATTTGATTATTCTTTATATCACCACTATCCTAATGAAGTTCAAAGATGAGCCAGATTGTCCCACTGATTTAATATAAACTCTATGAGTATAAAATATTTCATTACCTCATTACTTTCACTTCTTATTTCACAACATATCTTACTACTATAAAACTATAGGAAATTATTTTTGTTCATAACTCTTTAGTTTCTGAAGCAAAATGATGTCCTTATTGTACATTGTTTGTAGTTCAGTGCAACCTGACTGCTGGTTTATTCATGCTAAAATCTTATTTTATATTTTCAGTAGAAGTGGCTATTAATTTTCCTTTTTGAAGGAACACATACAGTTCTCCTTGTTTATATTCTGTACTTCAAAGGAGACAGTAATATACCTCATTTTTAAATATCAGCCATCATACATATACATATTATCGTATATGTATTTTTATTTTTTTATTTTTTCATTTGACATACTGGTTCATTATCTAATCCTCCATTAAAAGTGTGTCGTATCGTTAATCTTGTTCTCCAAATGCATCCTTTTAGTTGATTAAAACTTATAATTTTTGTTGATCGACCAGAAGTTGATGAATTTCATTTACACTTTCCCCACGCAATTCTGCAATATTATATTGTAAGTAAAAATTTCCTGTTGAGGAAATAAGTTTTCATGAAAAAGTTAAGGAGGTATAATTTACCCTGCTACAACCTGGGAGTACTGCATGTAAAAGTAAGATTCCTAAACTTATTTTCATTAGCTCTTTGTAGTTAGTATGAGAAGAAAAACATTAAGTAAGGTACATATTTCAATAAAATTTGATTACTATTTTTTATTTATTGCTTAGTTTTTATTTTTAGTATATATATTCATTATGGGTATAATTGAGTAACTTATTTTTTTTTTAATGTTATCTTGGTATATTTTTATTCTGATAAGCTTAACATTTTTATTTAAAACTGTTCTATGACTAATTCTATTTCCCCTTATCTGTTGCTTTTAATAAACATTCTGTTATTTTAATTATAAAATATTTTTTCATGCTTATGTTATAGTTAGAAATTTTGAATAAAAGTTATGAGTTAGCAGAAATTTAAATTAAAAAAAACAAATATAGTTTTAATTTTTTTTATTATTGCTCAGATTATCATTTAATTATTTGTTATCTAATTCTTTTATCTTAAACATTTCTATTTACCCATTGTTTAATGTATTTTTGATTAATACATTATCTTAAATTGCAAATAACTTACAATGATGCAATCTTTAAGATGGACATATTTGTTGAGTGTTACTTGATTTATCTAATTGGGTTTCTCTCCCTATTTCTTGTGTAATGAACATTATGCAAATATAACATTATTTATTGTTTAGATATTTGTCCTGTTTGTTATAGGAAGTAATGATAAGGAAATATATTAATATAGTCAACAAAATACTATTATTTATGTGTTCAAGAAACTTTTATCGTAGTTTCATACAAAAAAAAAAAAACAGTGATGTAAAACACTAAAGTTTAAAATTGTAGCTAAAATTTTCAATTAACACCCTCAAGTAGTGTCCCCTTTTGTGATTTATTCTTTTTCAGGTGAGGGTAAAACTTGGGACTTAAATAAATCATGCTTGAAAGTCTATTCTATCATAAAATTTTCCTATAACATGTCGTCTTTATTTGTTATATCTCTGTCTTCATTGATGTCATTCATTACTCACAAGAACTTTCTTTGAAAATTATCTCCCTGTTTCAGTGAATCTCAAGTCCTTTAGTTAATTTGGAACAGCCATAATCTTGTTTTGTGGATGAAATGCAGGCTTCTTTTCTTTTTAAAAATTGCAAAAATTGTTGGTATTTCAACAAACTATCAATTCTATTAGTATCCATAAAATTACAGGTTGGTTATCCACCTGTGTGCATATGTGTCAAGAAATACAATCAGTTTTATTTTAATAAACTAAATTTAGTATTAAAGTGTATTAACCTAACCATCTATTTTAATGGAAGTAAAACTAGATGTTTATAAAAATCCAATTTTTCAGTCTTCCTTTTTTTCTTTTCCATTATGTTTTGCACTTTCACAGAGTTCTCTATTGAGGTATGATTTCTACAAAGAACATGTACATGAAAAATTTTAATTAAAAACATTGTTTTAAAAAAATGTTAAATATGTGTTCATCTTTCACATATTTAAAAAAAAGTCAAAACTAGTTCTGTTTATATTGTACTTGACAGTTTTAATAAAGTTTGGTAAAGTTACGTTGGCTATATACATACAATTAGCTTTTGTCTTAAAACAGTATTATTATCAGACACATAGAAAATTATTACAAAAATAAATTGTGCCATGTTAAATACATTTATATGCTGAAATATTGATATGTTATCTTTTATTATGTTTATAAAATTTTAACATCTGCTAAATCATTAAATATAAACAACATATTTACTTCAGAATAAAACAGTATATGATACAGTAATAAAATAATTTTGAAACTAGCGCCAGTAATAAAGAGTTAAAATTTAAAAAAAATACATGCTAGGAATTTGTGGTATCTGTGGAATTTAAAATAAATACTGAATAGTAAATATTCAAATTAGAAATTATTGAATAATCTTGAAAGACATCACATAAAAGGAATTTTATAATGTGAAGATATTGTATTAGTGACATCAGATTCATATAAACAAATTTTGTACTCTAAACATCAGTTTGTCAATTGGCTTTGTTATATAGTAAAAATTATTTATTTGACAGGTAATGGTGATCATACTACCTTCAGCAAAGAAAAAATTTACATTGACAGACAGCAAAACTTGAATAAAACATGTGCGGTATATTATTTAATACATTTCAATTAAAAAACAATTATAATAAACATATTTTGGAAATTAAATAGTAATTTTCATGACTAGTTGGAATAAACACACATTTAACACTGTAAATCATTGTTTTGATTGTTATTGTCTAACCTACATAGTGGAAGGAACATTCCAACTGTTCATCTTCGATATTGTTTGCAGTATCAGTATAAACCGGTCATTATCTTAATCTTAAGTTTCTGAAATCATTAAATCAACTTCATTGATTTACTAATTACCACGAATTGATTTTTTTATTGTCTGGCTTCAATAGATTTTTACAAATTAGCAGTCATTAAAACATACCTACAGAACTCTGTTACTCTAAAACGAAAAATCTTTTACATCAATGAATAATGAAGTTCAAATTATGGTCTGCAAATGTCGGTACACAGCTTGCCAAAACTATAAGAATTGAAATGTCCTCATTTGTTCTCAGTAATGAGTATATACAAAGTATATACTCATGAGTAACAATACATGGTACATAGTAGAAAAGTAACTCTATTAATTTATAGCAGTTAAGAGGTTATTTAAAAAATTATATTTTATTATATATTATTGCATATAATGTATAGCCCTAAGATTCCTTAAAATTTATCTTATAAAGACTCAACTCTGTGATTCACTTTTAGTGAAGTTATTGATTTATTGAATCTTAAGAAATTCAAGAATGTCTGAAGTGTATACTGAAGAAATTAAAGTTTATTCATGGTTGGTATGGGATGATTTTATAAACTGGGTGTTGTATTTTATTGTGTTATATACTAAGATTGTATAGAGGTAAATGATATATCATAACTGTTAAAAAAAGGAGGATATCCTTTTAACAGAGTTCATTATTCTAATTAATGAAGATTAATTTATACAATAAATTTATTTTGTTTACTAAAGTAAAAAAATTAAGAATCTTTTAGTGTGCTGTACTCAGAAGTGAGTATGCTATAGAATCAATAAGTGTGTGTTTGGGCAGTCATTTAAATGTTAATTATCAAAAGGTTTGTTGGACCATATATTAGCAGTATGTTGTTAATATTTTTGTTAAATCAATGATTAGCTGAACCCCTCCTCAAATTGTAATGGTGAAATATGGATATTTTACCAGGTAAAAATTTTATTACTTGTAAAATATTTTTCTTTAACTTGAGGCAGATAATATTTTTACTTATCTCTGCCCTTTTCTTAGTTGCTAGAAAATGCATAAAAGATTTGTACCATTTTAATTTCTTATTGAATAATTTTTTTAATTTTCAGATAATCATATAGTTAGTGTATAATATAAGACTTCACTTTCTAATACATACATTTGACTTTTCCAACATGTACATAATTTTTTTTGGGTATTTATAATTTTAATTTCTTCAAAATTACTGTATTTTAGCGCTATTTATATGAATTGCTTTTTCAGTGATTCATATTCATAATGCTGATATGTAAATACTGATAAAATTTCTGACTAATATATCGAATGAATCATAATGTTATTTAGATTTTTATGTACTGTGTAATAAATATTTTTAGTTGTAATCAGTATCATTTACTTAATTTTAATTCTTAAAATTGTATTATCTAGTATTAAATATTGAAAATTAATTTTTATTTTAATTGTATTTTTATCAAAATATTTATGACTTCCTGTGTAAAGATCATAGGTTATTTTTTTACTCTTCCTTTATTAATACCCTGCTTTTCGTATGAAATAATGATTTCATATATTATGCATCTCAGAACAATATAGCTTTATGATTTAGTTTAAAAAATTTATTCCAATTTTTTTATTAATGATAGGTAAATAAGAAAAAGAAATTAACCCATTGGTTAGTCTATTGCTTAAACTTGTCATTGTAAAATCAGCTGATTTTCAGTCAAGTGTTCTAAGGTTCAACTTCTTGTAAAGGCAGTTGCTTTTGTATGGATTTGAATGGTAGTCTGTGGTTACCGGTGTTCTTTGGCGGTTAGATTTCAATCTAACCACAAGTCTCAGGAGCGGTTGACATGAGTTTGTTCCAGACTACATGTTTATCATATATACTTACATTCCAGCTACATCAGGCCTCTCAATTTGGTGGCAGTAATTGCATTTACCTTTACACACACCCAGACCTGGTAGTAGCTGGAAAACTGGTTAGAGAAACAACAGACAAGTAAGGAAAAGGTATTAATTTCAGCATTACAAATGTTAACAGCACCTTGAAAATATAAGAAAGTCTAGTCTAAAATAGTGTTTTCTACCTTATCATAAGTAACAAATATCACAATTACATTAAGCAGAGATCATGGTACATCTTATTAGTAAAGCATTTAAAATAAATTTTGTTATCCATTAGTTTTATTTTTGTATTTATCTCTGTTGTACAATTTCTTATGAATTATTTATAATTACATTTTAATTATTATAATTTTGTGTATGTGTGATTATAGTTCAATGTAAAATTATTTTTACATTATCAGCTATCATTCCTATTTTAATTGATTAAATGCCATTTTGTAATATTTCCATTTGAGGACTTAATCATTTAATGTTAATAATGATTACTCATTTATTCATTAAAAATCTCAGAACTTTATCTTTCCTGCTTTTAAGATTTTTTAAGACAAAAATATAGTTAATTGATTTTCTCTACATTATCTTTTTCTATATTTGTTATCTTTAAGAGGCCTAGTTTTATCCAAGAAGTTCTTTAACTATAGGCTAAGAACATCTTTTGAATAGCCACAGATTAGTAAATAGAAAGATTATAATTAGGGTGCTCTTACCAAACCATATAAGAACCAATGATACAGTAACTCAGAAAGATCTTTACAGCAGTAGTACAGATCCTGTAAGTGTCTAGCTGTAATCTCCTGGCAGATTGCATCCATCTTGCTCATAATTCTTCGAGAGGTTGTGATATCTTAGATCAGAAGCAGCACATTACGGATAAATGATTTTTTTTGTACATTATTAAATTTTTAATTAAAGACAAAAAAATGATATTGCTTTTAAAGTAATGGCCAATTGGTGCAGTAGATTTTCCAGTATTTAACATTCCATCAAAATATGTACATAATTATAAAGGGTTATCCAACATAAATGTTGTAACAGTATATGACCCAGAAGAAATTTTCATATATGTCCTGACCAGTTTCTGTTCGTGCTGCTAGAATCTAATAATTTATTTGAAAATTGTGGCAACAACATCCAGAATACCATTGATTAAAAAATAATAGTTTTGTTTTATTGTTATTCCTGGGAACAGGATAAAAAATTGTTACATATACAATAAAGTAATTTCTCTCTCTCTCTCTCTCTCTCTCTCTCTGTGTGTGTGTGTGTGTGTGTATATATATATATATATATATATGCATACATAAATATAGTCGCACAGAGTTTTTTCTGGCAAAAGTAGCTGTCATGCTGAAAATGTAATGCCAATTGGTGTGGATTCTGAATCAGAAAATGGAACTAGATAAGAATTGTTTACAATAACTTACCTTTTCTTTTTCCTGTTTAATCTGCAGGAATTACCATTCAGGTATTACTTTAGAGGATGAATGAGGATGATATGTATTAGTGTAAATAAAGTGTAGTCTTGTACATTCTCAGTTCGACAGTTCTTGAGATGTGTGGTTAATTGAAACCCAACCACCAAAGAACACCGGTATCCACAATATAGTATTCAAATCCGTATAAAAATAACTCCTTTCTAGGACTTGAACGCTGGAACTCTCGATTTCCAAATCAGCTGATTTGGGAAGACGCGTTCACCACTAGACCCAGTAGGTTACAATAACTTACCTGGTTGAAAATTTTCTTAAAATAAAAATGTATCATTTATTATTAAAAATAAAATTAACAACCATATTAATAACTTATTTACCATTTTTTAAGCATTTTAACAAAGGTATAGACTACTTATCTTAATTCATACCACGAAAATATAACTCAAAACCAATTGCTCAAACAGTTGTCTTATTAAAGTAGAAAAGAATTTTATTAATTTTTCTCCATAAAGGAAAATTCTTCAATTAATAACAGTGAAAAAAGTGTTTGTATAACACATGTAATTACAATTATGTAGAATCAAATATTAGAGAACGTTATTTCGATAACTGGTTTCAATAATCTGTCAAAAAAAGTAAATAGATACTGTTTTAAAATAGAAAACAAATTATCAAATATTTTGTATATCATAATAGTGCAAAATATTTTTATTTATTTTTTTTTTCATTAATAAATATGAGTGAAAAACAGAAAAAGTTGGTTAGAAGTTTTTACATCATTTTAGTATTAGATATTGCAGTAATTAACATTTAATTAAAAATGATATGGAAATTAATTCTTTTACACAGAGGGTAAGAAAGGTGTGGCTTTTTCTGTTGTCTTGAAACATATGGAATGCATTGTTTTACAGCTGTTAGGAGTAAATAAAATTCTTTTTCTTTACACTGTCTGTCTTAATGGATTAAGCCTTCTGAGGTACTAGTCAGAGTTGCCATCTCCTACAAGTGATGTTTACTCTTCTGACAAGCTCTGTATTGCACATTGCAAATGTATCACTTGTAGGAATGACTGTCACCTTTGGTTGGGTTGGCTTGATAACCTGAAATGAATTATAGTATAATGAAGTATATTAAATATCTCTGGCTCTGTAAAGAAGGCAAACCACTTGATGTCGCACTTTCTTGAGTAAGCCTGGGTCAGGAAGTTTCTCATTCTTGAGAAATGGTATATTGTTTTAGAGACTGACTTGTTTCATATCCGGTCACCTATGGGTACAGCAGACAAAAACAAAATTGAATTATTAATTTGTTATGACTATTCTTGGGAGTATTCGGTTCATGATGTTATCAGTGAAAACATATGTAGATGAAATTGTTTGGTTTATTATGGTGTTCAGATTATTCTAACGGCTTCAAAGTACTATGGGTAATAGTATAAAAATCTAATGTAATTTAGCAACTAAGGGTAGTTTTACATTTAAACAATCATAAAATTAATCTTAGCTTTGTTAGACTTTTCTTTTTAAAAAGATATAATGTAATTATTTTCTCTAGTGAAAGAAGATACTCTTTTGGATATGGTACATCATATGTCTGATGATGTTGGCCTTGTGCATCAAATGCCATTTGTCTGCGATAGAGAAGGTTTTGCTGCTACTTTAGAAAAAGTGAGTAATTTCGTATATTTTTATGAATTATGTACTTTGTGTGTGTTGATTCAATTGTAATGTTTTAGATTCAGTTTCTCCTGATCGGGGAATTATAACTGATCCAGTTAAGGATTCATAGATTTATTAATCTTGTTTAGTTAGGTTTTTCAGATAGAGAATTTATGCTCAAAAATATAATTAGATCCTATCCCTAATTATTAATAATTATTTATATTTGTATTTTCATTGTGCTTTAAATGTTGATTGGTACCCCCACAACATTTATGGAGCCTCTTTTGCAGTCTTGTGTGACAGCTCTGAAGCGTATACAGAGCTCTGATCTGTGTATCTAACACGTATACTGACTGAAGTACGGCATGATTTCTACTTTATTATTCGAGTAACATAAGGTAGATTATATCAAAAAACAGTTTATTTAGTCCAGAATTTTTGACATGATTTACCTAAAAAATACGTTTATTTTGTTTTTTCTTATTTTTTTAAAATGGAATTCTTTATTTCTTTAAGTTAATATTAATTTTTAAGTAATGTGTGGGGTGTTATTGAAAAAAAAAAACTAAATGTCCTTTACTGACAAAACACAAGTCAATTAAATTTAATATTTCTGTTTAGAATGACTAATAACAGTTTATTAATGTACTCACTTCAGTAAATTGTAAAATTTCCATTTAATTCATATAAAAATTAATTAAATTTCATACATTTACAGTGATGCAACAGATCCGTATTTACTTATTTTCCTTTATTTTAGTAATGTAAAGTGTAGTCCAAGAACATTATTTTTAATATTTGCGTCAGATTTATATCTTATGTATGATTTTTCCAGTCATGCCACTTCAAGTTACTTGTTCATTAATGATTCTATATCTTTTGGTTATATTGTTCCAGACCTTGAAGTACAAAGCTTTTTGTCCTCACTTTTCTGCAAGCAGCCCTGTTTAATAACAACAATCTCATCTTTTCACTAGTAATGTATTTGGCTTTTTCAGAATGCACCAAATATATGAAATACATGTTTGTTGTGATTGCAAATAAAATTTAAAAATAATAAATACCAATTTTATTATAGTTACTGATTGTAAATTATGAACTACACAAATCAACTATGTAACCATTATAATTTACTATGAACACAATTTAATTGTTTATTAATATTCTTCATCAAGAATTTAGAAGAGAGGTACATTAAGAGGTAAAGTATTGATTGTATGGATATTATCTCTTGAAAATGTATTATAATTATAACTTGATCTACTCTAATAGTCAGTCATCTATGCACAAGCTGATTCTATTTCTGGTTAAAAACTAGTGCTGTCAGTCATAATTTTCTGTAAGCCTTGTGGTGACAAGCTCATATGGTTTTATTTTCACCTCAGCAGACTGAAAGTGAGCTCCCTGCACTCATTTTATTTTTAGGAACTAATGTCCCGCAATGTTAAATCAATCCAAAAATATGGAAGCTACATCTTGAATCCTGAAACACGTATGTACATCAAAAATATTACAAATTGTTTTTTCTTTGAATCATTTTGCTCCTATTTTCCATATCTTTATTTGTTGTAAAATTTAATGTGTATGGTTTTGTTTGAGTGAAAAACAATAAAATAAATATGAATTTATATAAAATATTTGTTCTGGTTTTTTATGGTAACTTAAATTTTTCAAATCCCTTGCATTTTATTAATACTGCTGCATTTGATATTCCCGTGAGTTAAAGCTAGAAAGATTTAAGTTATTACTTATATATTTAAAGTTGCATTATGGTCATTAGCTTCTAGTAGTTGCCAACTATGTAAAGTGAAGTTGTCCTCAACATTGCTTTATTTGAATGACTACAAGAACCAGTTATTTTAAATAGTTTTGACCGTGGGCATTATCTCCATACTTCAGCCCTTCATTATCCCAGCTGCTTCTCCCTAAAGTATTGTAGGTGTTGCAGTCCATGCCACAACACCTGAAATTATAAAGATGCTGGTCTTACCCAGAAAATGTTTTCCTGGTGAAGTTTTGAAATTAAATTTTTATTAAGGAAATATTTTCATATAATTAAAAATTTATGATTGTTTCAGTCTAAAAATGCTAACTTTTCTCTTTTACTTTCAGATATTTTTTGGAACTGTACAGGCTCGTATTTATTTGGTTGCTGATCTCTTACGTGTTAATTGCCACACTGGCATGTCTGCATTGATGAGAAAATCATTACTTGATCAAGTAGGAGGTATTGAAGCATTTGGATGTTATCTTGCTGAAGATTTCTTTTTCGCTAAATCTTTAACAGATAGAGGTTGGAGAATAAAAGTTAGTGGACAGCCTGCTTGGCAGAATTCAGGTTTTTGTGAAATAACGAGTTTCCAGGCAAGACTGCAAAGGTATGCTTGAATAGTTATAAAACTTTTTATATAATTTCAGAACATTATTGATTATGGTTATTTTTAAAGATTTACTCAATGGATTTGATATTTCTGGACAAAGGAAAATATCCTGTCCTTATTTTTTTAAATTGACTGTTACATATCTTGTCAGTAGATCCTTCAATCTTTGCTGTATTAATATTTCTGCATAGAAGGAAGATCATCTGTTTCTTTTAGATAATTGTGTTCAATTTAGTTCACAATAGTGAACTGTTTGTGTAGTTTTTTTTTTCAAAGGCTGTTGAACTTGTATAATTTTGTATTTGAAGTTTGTTTTATGCAGTTTTAAAACATGAAATATAAAGAAGTGAAACAAAGAGAGTTACAGAAAACAGCTGAAAATAGATCAAGTGAAGTTGATGACTGTATTATTGAAATCAAAATAGAAATTAATTTGGCATGCATTTTTATTGGGTCCAGTGGGAACATACAGTGATTTTTAAAATAGAAATATAATTAAGTAAGTACAGTTAGAAATGGCATATAGTGATGTAAAATAAAAGTCATAATTTAGTACTAGTTACATTTAAAAATTTTTATCATCCTAATAATGCCCATTTCTCATATTTTCATCTCAATTTTCTGTTCAATGGCATCTTTAACATCTTCGATTATTTTATAGTTTATAAGTGTAAGCTTTCAATTTAAGTAGCCCCATAAGAAGTAATCACTGCTGAAAGGTTGGGTGATAGAACTGGTTGTGATATATCCATTTATGCTCTTCACATGTGCGAAGTTGTCCCATCTTGCTGACTGTATTGATAGGTGTGGTGGTTAATGAGCATAGCTTGGGTAATAAAAATTCCTCAACGTGGCAGCATAACAAAACTTGCCACTTAGTTAAATATTTACAGTGCAGAGGATAATCTTGCAGTTATTGGGTGAACAGTAGCAGAAGTTATACATCTCAAAAGGTTAAAATGAGCTTCATCATTATTTCCTAACATGTCTTTCATACATTCAACAAATTTTTTTTTTTTTGTAATAATTACATTGATTTTGGTATGCACCACATAATTCTAAAGCATACTGCACAGCAACTTTCCAAACATTCTGTAGAAAAAAAATATATATATAAAAAAGATTATGTAATCAGATATGTAAAAAGAAATGATAATTTGATAAAAGTAGAAGATTAAATTCGGTAGAGGACAAGAAGAGAAATTATTTAGAGTGGGTTTGGCCTTCAGTGATATGTAGGTTGAAGTTTAACAGAAAGATTAGAAGAGAAGTATGTAAAAAATAAACCAATAAAGGAGGTAAATAATTGATTTCGTTGGTTTAAAGAAACAAAAGAAAACCCTATAAATTAATGCAAAATCAGATACTAAAGAAAGTTAATGGTAGTAATCTTAAAAAAGGAAATAGTGGACTACAAAAAATAATTGATTGATAAACATAGAAGGTATAAAAGCACGATTGATAGCAGTGAATTATATTATAGTTTTAGAAATAAAATTACTAGAAAATGCAAAGTACCAAAGGAAAATGTAGAGGTAGGAAAGAATCCGATTAGTGAACAGATGGATGTAGCATCTAGGGAAATGAGGGAAAAGCTTTTTTAAAATATTGTTAAAATGTGTTTATTGCAGTGTTATGGATGGAAAATCAGTATTATAGAGTGAAGAAAGAGCTGACAAGTGGCAGGAGTATTTTGATCAACTGTACAGAAATAAATTATTTAATGAGGTTTTGGAGTAAGAATAAGAAAGTGATGATGTTATGTGAGAGTTTATTTTGAAATTAGAATTTGAAAGTGCTCTGGAAAGATTTAAACAAAAATAAGGCTGTAAGAATAGATTTACTACAGTCATCGGAATTACTGCATTGTCTAGGCAGTACAGATTAGTTTGTAAAATTGATGAGACTGAGAATTGTCCTTTGATTAAAAAATGTTTTAAAAAGTGTTTAGTTGTTATTTTACCAAAGAAAGTAAGGTAAATTTGGTGAATGGGAGAATTAGCATGATATCAGTCTAGCATTTTGTATAACATAAATGCTCACAAGAATAAAAAATGTGATGGATGGTGTACTAGCTGAAGATTATGTTATATGCAAAAGAAGCTGTTTTGGCCCTCAGATTAATCTTAAAAGGTGGTCTGCAGAATAGTATAACGATCTACATATTTTGTAGTCAAACATGTTCTATAGGAAGAGTGGAAAAAATAAGATAGAGGCTTTTGAAAAGTGATGTTACTGGAGGAAGTTGAGAACTAGTCTGTTAATAAAGTTTTGAATGAAGTTTCTTAAAGTAAATAGAAATCGAGAATAAAGTAAGCAGTGTGTAGAGAGAGAGTGAGAGAAAGTAGAATAGAAGCTGCAGAGAAAAAGAGTATAGGTTGGCAAACAAGAGATGTTGGGTTTAATAAATATCTTGAGATTTAAAAATTAATGCAGAACAGTAACAAAGCAGTCAAATGGCTTATAACCACCTACCCTAAAAATAATTAATTTTTTCACATAACTACTTAAAACTTGAATCGATTTCAGATTATTTAGCCTTTTCACGTTGAGAATGGTTAAGTTCAGTTTAAGTGGTGCACCTAATATATTCGATTTTTTGGTTATATTCATGTGAAATATTGTACAACAGAAAGCATACAATTATCTCTGCTTATAGTTAATGGCTTCATATGATTATAATTACAAAAAGTTGTATATTTGCATGCTGTTGCATGCAAATCTGTAGTAAAAGCGAAACCATTAAGTCAATGCTGCTGTCAGTTATTATAACAAGTCTAGGTAGCACTGGAAAGGTGTGATAATGTATGATTATCATTTCTTTCATCGTATAAGTAATATAACCTTAGCAATTTACTAAATTTCCTTTGCCAAATTATTCTCCATCATTATTCACTAATATTAATCACCTAGGTGCATGTTTGAATAATAAACAGATTTTTATGGTCATGTTTTACTACAGTACTAAATAATGCTAATTTATCATAGTCTTTTTAATCATTCAACAAAATTTTTAAAATGGTTTTGGGCTAATTTTGAGATAGTTTTTATTTATTTTTTTTTATATATCTTTATTATTTATGTATATTTTTTAAAATTAGAATTGATTTTTAAGCAAATTATATGCATATTTGTTTTATTTATCAGCTCTAAATCTGGCTGAAACCCCACCAGTGCTACAATCAACTGTTATAAAAAGCCTAGGAAGCACTGGTGAGATTACTAGATATGGAATAGTTATTCAGCTGGTTCAGTCCTCCTTAAAAAAACATATGCTTCTGGATAACAGCTGATATGTTAGCTGCACAAGTGTACAAAAAATTAATATCCCTTCACCTTGTACTAACAGTTAGTGATAAGCTTGAAGCAATGTTTAAGGACTATATAAAAAAAATAATAAACAATTAACTCTAATTAATTCTAAGACAATATTATGATGATTACACATTATTTGTGATTGTATCGTTGTAAACATTGTTATCATTTCTAGCTAATGACAACCTGTGCTTTAATTACTATGCCATATACTAGTGTATTTATTAGCGTTTAATTACTTAGCATTTTGTATTGTTGAATGGACAGTTGTGTGGTATTAAACAAATTATTACTTAACAATTTTAATTAATTGAGAACTATATTTTGCCTTGAGTGAGTGAGTGATTAATTAGTAGTGAAAACAGAACTAGCTTTACCCAGTAGACAGTTTTGTGGCTCGGGTTTTTAAGTGACTCCTATATGGCAAAGAATTCTTGGAAAGTTCCACTAATATATAGTATTTTTAACCTGCTGTACACTATTAAAGATGTAGCAGCCCTGCTAGCCACCGGAAGTTAGAAGCTTAACGCCATAGTTGGAACCAGGACAGCTGACCAAACACCCACGGTACATCACCAAGATGGAGTAATTGATAAGGAAAGGAGAGGGATAGGAAGGCAATGATCAACCAAAGAGAATTAAAGTTTTCAATTGGGATTGATTAGGGTAGTTTACCACCTTGCCTAGAACCAAATTTCAGCATTTCCATTGTAATGCTGATATATAATGAATCTTACTTTTTGTGGATAACTTACTTATAAAGACAATTTTTTTATTCCTGTCAATCCACATTTATCTAAATTAATTTACTCTTATTAGCAGACTTAGTAGAGATCTAGACTCCATCCTTTACAACCTGATAGTTCCTCAACACTTAGAAAATCATTATCATCCTGATATTAAGAATGTAAAATATGGATAAAAATTTTGGCAAGGCTGTGTTAAATAAACTAGTCTCCATAATACCAAAGTCAAACAATAACAGGTGAAGTTTCACTGCATGCAATTTTGGCATTTATTATTAGCTGATGGCCATAATAGCTTTCTTTATTTTTCCTGTTTAGCTTCCAGTAATTACCATTCAGATAATACTTCGGAGGATGAATGAGGATGATATGTATGAGTGTAAATGAAGTGTAGTCTTGTACAGTCTCAGTTCGACCACTCCTGAGGTATGTGGTTAATTGAAACTCAACCACCAAAGAACACCGATATTCACGATCTAGTATTCAAATCCATGTAAAAATAACTGACTTTACTAGGACTTGAACACTGGATCTCTCGACTTCCAAATCAGCTGATTTGGAAAGACGACTGTAATAGCTATTACTACTCAAAGTTACAAAAATAAGTAACAAATCTATACTCTAAATTTTGCAGTTTTGGTTATTCCTTAGAAACAATAATTAACTTTAATTTTGTTTTCTTGAACTTGTATGGTTATGAGCAACTAACATGTTCAAACAGTTTACAATGAAATTCTGTCCAGCATTGTTTAATTTCAGTGATTTAGGGAAATTGGTTTATAAAACATGGCTTGGCTTTGGCCATTGGTTTTTTAAAATTTAATCATTACTTCACACCCTTCAGTTTACAGAATGATATTCACTGACATCTTAACGAATGTTGCAGAACCATGAAGTTGTAAGGGACGCAGTTTTATCTGTTACTCAGAACCCCAGCTTTTCTTATGCTCTTAATGCATTAAAAGAACAAGAGGCATCACTCAGATGTTGCTGTCTTTGTGAACAGTTAATGATATATATTGTACAGTTTCCCTCTGATGAACAGCATGAAAGTTTAGTTGTATCACGTGCATTTTGATGAAATCGAAATTACAATGGGATGCTGATACACAATATATATTTAACTAGGTAAAATGGGAAATGCAAAACCACTTTTTTCAGTTTTCATAGTAAGCCTGTCTAGAATATATATTATTATTGAGATTGGTTATTCATTATTTTATGATTGACTTATGTTTTATATCAGGTCATGTAATACCACTTGGTTATGGACCCCTGACAGATAATTTACTTAATTTTAATTATGAAATGAGTCTTACTTTTATACTTATTCATAATATTACTACTTATTTTTGTACATTTCTCATAATATCTTAAAAGGTATGGGAATATTCTTTAACTTCACACATTTATGGAAGTTAATTTTTTCCTGATATTAAATATTTACCATTAATATATTTGTTGTTTAATGACAAATTCATATTATTGACATCATATACTACATCACTAAAAGATATACTACATCAGTAAACATTCTAGTATTGAGGTAAACAAAATTCTGGTTGGTTTGAATAAGTAAAAAATTTTAAGCTTAAAAGTTTTAGTCATAATTCCTAAATATATCAGGGTTTTTTTGGACTAACCATAAATAATTTAAGCCTAGAATTATGGCTTTTTTTTAGACATTTCTTCCTCATGAGATTATATCAAATTTTCTTTACTCTTTTATTATTTTTTTTAATTAAAAGCTAAGGGAAAAAGATTGAATAAAATATTCAAATTTTTGAACATTCTCAAATGGTTATTATTTTTGCTACACTAATGTATAATCACAATAAACTGTATTATGTAGATATTTTCATTTTTGGAATAGTTAAAAATTTAGAGTAGTTAACATTTTACCTTAAAAAAAATAGTAAAAATTCTTTTCAAGAATTGTTTATTTTGGTTTAATTTTTACCTACAAAGTGTGGATAAGCTACAAATTTTTACCAGGGATCTATGTAGACTTTCTGTATGGTAGATGAAGTGTAAAATTTTATAAACCATTTTTCTTTTCTTTCATTTTTAGGTAATTAACAGACAACTCTTACTTTAAAGGAGAGGTGTTATTGATTAAGCTTAGTTTGTTACACTTTTGATATAGATTCATTTAAAAAATTCTTTCTAAATAAGTTCAGTTTTTTTTGGAATATTTCATTTTTATTGCTTAAATTATACGAGATCATAAACTGTTTGCTAGTTACTACTGCTGAGATCTATGATGTGATTTTGTAAATGTTTTACTGTAAATTTATAATTCTTAAAAATGTGAATTTTGTACTGAACTGCAAAAAATAAATTTACTATGTGGTAATTACTGTACTGAACTTTTACATCTATTTGTAAGTACATTTAGCTTTCCCTGTTCTACTGTGTTAACTATCAGCATTCACATTACATGTGTATATATGTATATATATATTTTTTAAATTCATTCCAGTCTCATAGGACCAGGCATAAGTTTGAAAGTACAGTTTTTTCTTCTGTTATTTTTTCTCCTTTTTCCTTTCTTCCCAATATTTTCTCATTCTAAATGCATGTGTTTTCACTCCATTTTAAATTCAGATTTGATGTTTTCTCTTCAACCTGAGTGCCTTTATTCCTATCATTCTATAATCACTCCTATTTTGTACATTTTCAGTTTTGATAATTTTCTTTTCCATGTCTTCTTTAAACTAATTTATACTCATTTTCTGTTTTCAAAATAGTCTACTACTAGCTTCTTTGCTAATCTATATTTATTCATTCTTATAAAATGACCTAGGACATTTTTTTTCTTATCTTGAATGTGTTTGTTCAATTTTTTTGTATAGATCTTTATTGATTCTTAATTTATATTCTCCATTTACTCTAATTGAACAATTGTATATATATATATATATATATGTATATCCAAAAAAATTACAATGAAATTCTAAAGTGTACGGTAAGAGTCTTGCTGATATCATTTCTTCTGCTCAAAAAACAAAAATTTCTGTAATATAAATAAAACTGTTTTTAACAAAATGATACTGATATCAAAAAAGGTAAGACACTACATTTCTATTATCAAAATATGTTATTAATTTAGAATTTTGTTTAAAAAAAATACATGTTAAATATATGTAATAGACAATAGATATACAATAATAGATAGTAAATAATGTTCCATATAATTAGCAAAAAATAGAAAAAATTGTTACAAAATTCTTACCAGCCTGATTTCATTTATTCAACAACGAATAATCATAAGAAGTGTATTATTTCTGTAAATGTGATATTACATATAAATGAAATCAGGCCGGTAAGAGTTTTGTAACAAATTTTTCTATTTTTTTCTTATTATATGGAACTCTTAAACATTGTTATCATATGCAAATGGAACAGCCATATTTTTAAGTCTTTACTGTGTTGTTTAACTGACCTTTTTTTCAAATATATGTTTTGAATTTTCATATACAATTTCATTGTTTTCTATTCGTAATCTTTCCGTGATGCTTTCAAACTAGCATTTTTGATTGCAATGAGCATTATCTTTTTGATATGTCTTAAAATATTTGATGAAATACTCTTTTATAATTCGTAACATTTATCATAAAAATCTTTTGATATCCAACGTGCTAAATTTAAAATTAACTCTTCTCTTAAATATGTACCAGAAATTAGTAAATCTAATTGATGTTTACCTTTTGGACTAACTACATATGTAGTGTTTGGCTGGCTCGGATGTGAGCCAACCAAATTATTAGTATAATACCGTAATAATTTTTTAGATTATTTATTTTGTGACCAATTTTTACATTTTTGACCTCCATATTGACAACTTTGTCGCTTTAAAAAAATCCGTATTAGTATTAATATGATCTTAAAATCGCCAAATATCCCGTATGAATAATTTTCTTTGATCACTTCGTAACATACAACTTCTAAGTCTATAAAAAAAGCGATAATTTTTATCAACAATAAATTGTTGATTTTATATATTATTGCATATAGATTTATAAAAATGTGCGTGCGATGTCTTCGATAAAGTGAATAATTTAAATTATTGTAATAATATTAAAAAATATTAGTGAAATGAACTGTAATAAGCAATATAGAATTGAAAAAAATGAAGTTTACAGACAAAAAAACTGGGAAATTGATTATTGCATCAATTGAAGGTTTCGGGAAAATATTTTTACCACAACGATTTAATGGTCTTACACAATCAGATTTGAATTAAATTAATAATTCTAAAGAAGTTTATGTAGAATATAAGGGGTTTAAGAAAATGAAGAACGGTCATAGTTATCACGACGTAGAATTTAAACGCGTTATTGATGTTACATATTAAGTCGTTTACACTTTAGAGATGTAATGTAGTTGTTTTGTAATAAATGTAGATTTAGAACTCCATCGCGTAATTGCGTCGTAGTTGAACAAAAATAAACTACGATCTAGTTGTAATATTTGTAAGGAATCTAAACTAAGCTATATTAAAAAAACTTGTCTAATTAAAGAAATCGATCGTGTTAATAGAATGGATGTAAACTAATTCTTTTTTTTTCTTTTCACCATATATTCATCGATTTCTTTATGACTATATGGAAGTGTATCTAAGATTCTCTAACACGAATCTTTTGTCATCATACGGAGAGAGATTTTTTACATTGATCAATCGAGTAAATATAATGATTAAAACTACGTAATGATTTTGATGTGGAATATGAAACGTTTCTATTGAACCAGCAATCTTTATACAATTTGTGATTTAAAACGTTCAAATTATAATTTTTATCAAATATACGAGAACCCTTTTTAAACCCTTTGGCTATCTTTTTTTGTTGTAAACGATATTCGCTGACTCCCCAAAGTAAAGAATACATTTTAGCTCTTAACCCATCAAATTCATAGATTGGTACATCCTTCATTTCATCTTTTAAACGACCCATGTCGTATTTACTCGATGCGTAAACATTTCGATCTTCCTTCAAAAATTTTTCATCACCCCCATGTTTAAAATGTTCATCTTTGTTAGTATAATTGAGTATAATAATGAATCTGTATCTGTCATTAGTAAATTTATGTTTTCATGACCGTAACTAGGTAAAATGTGGTTATAGTGTTAATCGTACATGATTAATTTTGCCAAATCTGTTACTGTTAAACCTACATATATGGGTTTATTTAAATTATATTTTTCTTCAACATTGATATTCCAACCATATCCTTTCCGTAAATATAATGTTTTACTCTTGGACTAGAGTTTTATTTTTTAAACTTAGATTCGTCATTGATCAAATGCATATCGATTCGCTTTCTTACATTTTCAATAGTGCTTCCTTATACACTTGATTATTAGCTTATAAACTTTTTTTCAATCTCATCTTTAGTACTACACCACGCATGGAAATTTTTCTCACATAACTTTCAACCGTGGATATTGATTAAAAAAACAGCTCTATGTATTTTCAACACCTTACCCTGTTGAAGATACAATTTTAACGTTCTCTAATGTAGAACGTATTTGCTTTTATCTTACAAAGTACACAATAATTTTTTACACGCTACTCGTTTTTCATCAAAGAGAAACGGAGAAATCATACTATTGGGAATGGATTTTTTTCTCTGGCGCGAGTGGATAATCTTTATGAGACTCTTGTAAGTGTTTAGGATATGCTAAATCGACTTCTAAAATATAAACCGTTTCCGCTTCATCTCACATCGTTTACAAAGTTTGCGAACAAATATTCAATTTCGTTTTCATCACACCATCTGAATCCGTCTACAGGCAACGGTTCCATCATACAGCGTCCGTAAAGAGATCGGACGTTGTAATATTTAATGAATTTTATTGGTTTATTTTTATCGAAACTTTCTTCATAATTCGGATCGTTTTCCACAGTATAACGGTTGGGAATCATCGACGCGCCGCCGCGAATGCCTTTCTCAAAACACAAATAAATATCCGGGTCTATAATGAGTTCTAATTGCACTTTCGTGGCCTTGAGGACGGCGAACCACAATAAATGTGCAGCAGATATATATAATGACACGGATCTAAATTGTTTATTACGAAAACTTTTAAATACATCGGCCAAAAGCATGACATCCAATTTCTTATTGAAATCATGGTATTAATCTAGCGTTTTAATTTTAAATCGATTCCAAACGTTTTGCGCGTGATTATTATCCAATTTAGAGATGTGTTGTTGCTTTAAATCATTATAACACGCTTCGATGGGCGGTAGTTGTGTTTCATCAAAAACAGATGCCGATTTAATATACGTATATGGATAAACGCTTTTTCGTTGAATTAACATCTTCAACATATGTATTTTTTATTTTGTTTATCGTGATTTTTTACTATATCACTTCTAAACTGTGATGTTTAGAACAAGTTGTTTTAAAGTCCTCTGACAATATATACTTTGCACCAATTCATCAACACTATAAGATAGAAATTGATATGAATCTATAAATCGTTACGATATTTTATTCTTGATTGTTATACATATAAGCTTTTCACTATTGTTTGCTAAACAAATTTCATATTTGTCTTTCAATTCGTCCATCGCCATTACGATGTGATGTAAATCGTACCCGTGTAAATTATGAAATACTACTGGAATAAATGTACAATTTAATTTGCAATTTTCATGTGCAAGACCAATAGATTTACCACTAGTTTGAGAATGGTGTCTTGCATGATTCTCGTCACCATCAAACTCATCTCCACACATAACACATTTTGTGCCTTTTTGAAATCTTTCTTGATCATCTGCGGTCACAGTAAACCCTTTTCTAGTTGTTAATTCCTTTTCAAAATAGTTGTATTTTTCACATAAATCAATGAGAAACTTTTCTACTACCTTATCATTATCTGTACTAGCTCTGTATAATTTTGACTACAACAACCGTTTTCATCTGTTATAACATAACAATATCCAAACGGTTTATGAGTGTCTGTTTTGATGTGCAACTAGTGGTGAGTTCAGGATTTGCGATATGATTTGGAATGATGAACGATTCGAAATCTGCATATATTACAAAAGATGCGCGCAACGTTGAAGAATAATCTCTGTATGAAACTATATTACCACTCCTACGTTTCTCTCAGACACCGATCCATTCGTTTCACATTCTAATTCTCTGAACCTTTCCCTGTTTACAATCTTCAAGATGTATTTCGAGTTTTTTTTTCGTTTCCATTTCCAATATTTAAAACAACGCAAACAATAAGGGACAGTATTCACATTTTCTACGAATTTTATTCATATTACCCAACAGTCTTGATAAACCATTATATCCATTTTTCATATTTATTAGTGTGCAATGACTTTGATTTAATACAACATCAGTTCATAACAACAACCAAATCACAATTTTTTGATTATTCGCATCTCTTATATATACATTTTTAGAATTAAACGATTTTCAATCATTGTGTTCAATATCGTAACATAAAACATGTACACCGATATTAAGGTTTTGAACTTCAAATTATCTATATCTTTATCGCAAACAGGATATTCTATTCCTTTCACGTCTAAACTATTTTCAAATTTTTTATAGAATGAAAGCCGACAATGATCTCCTCTTTGAGAAAATAGGTGGGCAAGAATACACCATAAGAAACATTTTTGATCTTCATTTTTTATATTTATTACACCATACTTCTTTCATAACCCAACCACTACGAGTACTACTATGTAGGTTAATCTCAATGAAAATATATTCATTATCTACACATTTCTTCATCTCAACAACAGCAACAACAATACAATATCTAATATTGTTTCTTTTATATTTTTCAGCTTGACATTTTATAACACTAAATACCATCGCCTTCATAGACATTAAAAATTTATAAATATCTATATGATTTTTTTCGCTAACATTTCACGATTGTTTTAATAAACAACCACCTAATTCTTGTTTTACATTTGGAATTTCAACACAACAAAAAATCAGAAACAGTAATTTTCTTTATTTAGTTTGTTTCAGTTCAAAATATTGCTCAATTAAATCTTGAACAGCGGTATCAATAGACGACATATTGTCAACAAAAAGTTGTATTTTTTCCATCTTGAAATCTTAAAAAATTTCTTCTGGGGAAGCTTTGAAAATAATGTTTTTTTTAATATATTCACAGTTTGATTTAATATTAATTTCATTGACAGAATACTTCTTATATAGGCATTGAATATTGTTTTGTATGTTGTCTAATAATGATATTAAATCGTATTCATTAGATAAATTTTTATAATGGAACACTATATTCGGCTCAGACGGTTAGAATAGTTTGATAATTTAACTCCTTCGAATTTCTTTTTTTTCTTTTCACTGATTAATAATGTTTATTTTTTTAATTTAATACTATATTGCAGGTAACATTCACTGTGTATATATATATATATATATATATATACATGCATATGTATATGCATATATTATCTGCATATATATATGCAGATAAATAAAAATCATCAAATACGAAAACTTTCTGAAGAAAAGGGCGTATCTCGAGAACGGAGACCACTAGACGTATGGGACTAGCGGTTATCGTTTCCGGTGGTCACAACGTACCCTTCTGGCCAAGCCTTCCACAATCGCGTTAAAAATGGGCTAGGACGCCCTGTTTTCGAGATACGCCCCTTTTTTTATTTATGATGTAATAAATAGCTAATAAAGAACCAACAATGATTTTGAAGTTTAAACTGACATTATGTACATTAAATAATGATCATTGTATACATTAAATACTGATCAATGATATATTACACATATTGCTGAAATAATGATGACCTACATCTTCATCATCATCATAAATGTAAAATTAATCATGGTGTTTGCAGTTAAAACATATGTTTTACTATGAATTTTTCAGTAAATCAACTACTTCATCATGCAAATTTAACGTGAACGTACATCCATCAATTTAACTTGAACGTTCTTTATTGTATTGAATAAACCCGTGAAAAGAGACCCTTACATTCGACTGCCAAATTCTTTGTTGTGATTCTGGAGGCATCTCAAACTCATGTTTTACTATGTATTTCGCAGTAAATCCAGTCTTTCAGCGTGTAAATTTAACTGGAAACAGGAAATATTCATGGAAAACATCCTCAGATTCAACAATTGTTGGTTCTTTATTGTATTTTTTTTTACAAACGCATGTTTTACAACAAATTTTTGAGTGACTCCACTCTTTCACTGTGTAAATTCATCTGCAAATACAAATTCATCACTGAAATCGCTGAACAGCCGAAAAAAAATCAAATAAAAAAACCAACAATGATTTGAATCATGTAGTGTAAATAATACTATCAAATATAGTATTTATGTGTAATAAAGTTCAAAACACAACCCAGGAGTATCAGGACACATCTTGCAGTGTAGTACATTTTTTTGTAGTAACATTTTTATCGGAGATTGCGACCTTTCACACTAGCTTCACATTTACTCATAAAGTGATTTTTCATTACTGTTGGATATGGTTGTTTTATTTCCTGTGAAGCATTTTGTGGTAATAATTCTTCTACCACAGCTAATCTAAAGTTATGGAAAGGTATTTTCCATGATTACTACTACTACTAATCATTTTCCATGATTATTACTTTAGGATTGAATCTGTTTTCATTGTTTTACAATAAAGTTTATATGCAGTGAATAGCATCATTTCAATAATATGAAATGCAGCTTCTTGTATTAATGAATGGTTTTTCTAGCCATTGGATAATAAGAGAGCCTGTTGTTTGGTCTTGTTGGTCAATACCAGACATATATTTATTATCCTCAGGAATAGGCTTTGGCTTTTCTTTAGTCTGCCCCTTCCTGTGGACTAATTCCACTTGCTCGTTTTCATGTTCAGTAGTTATATACATAACTTCTTTTTTATCTTACCGCTTTCCAATTCCTGTTCCTTCCGAATATTGATAGACAGATTGACCAGTTCTCAATTTTGCCGTAGGAACATGTTCAGGATTGTCCTTTCTATTATTATGCAGAGTACCAGTTGTATACATGTCAAGTTCTAATAACGTTTTTTTATATATGATAGGAGTTATAAAAATTATCCATTTGTAGTGAATGGCCTACATTCAATTTTCCTTCTATCAATAGCAGCATGACCTTTTCTGCCCATGTCATCCAAAACCCCAGTGTACACTTTTATTTTTAAAATTTTCCCATCAGGTTCAGTAAGCAGAAACAACTTTGTCATATTTTGTGTTTTTTTTATTTTTGATATATTGCCAAAATATCAAACGACCACATCACAAAATCATTGACTCATCAATGCAAAATTCTTTATTCAGATAGTACAAGTTATTCATTTTTTTATTGAACAACTCTAGTATGGTTCTAATTTTGTACAAACAATTATTACAGGTTATTTCTTCTGGTTGATTTTGACAAAAATGAAGACATTAAAATTATCATAAATCTATTTCTTCCCATAAATTTGTAAAAACAAGTTATTTTATACAAGTGATGAGTCAACCAGTAATTTTTCAATCTATTTAACTTAATGTTTCCCATGTGCAGAACAAATCTTAAAATTATTTGGAACTCACCCCTTTCCAGCGGTTTCCACAACAAAATTTGTGAGGAAAAATAGTTTTTGTTTTTAAATTATTTGTTTTCACCAAGAAAAGCAAGAAGAACTCATCGTCAGCTATTAGGAAAAAATCTACAGGCTACCCCTTCATTTGGTACAGGAACGAGTAAACCAAGATTTCCAGTAAAGGGGTACTTTTCAAACCTGTTAGCTGAGACATCTGTTTAATATTAGCTGGAGTAACTAGAGCTGGTGTAGGATTTACTGTCGAGTTATCTGTGTCATTGGTTGGGTTAATTCTGTTGTTTGTAATCAGATTGTCATTGGTAAGAATAATTTCTTGTTTTTACCCCGTATTTTCAATAGTATTATCACCAGGAGTTTCAGTGTCAGTACATTTTCACTGTTGCTATTGCAAGAAAATTCAAAGTCACTATCATGAAAACCATAGCCAGTGACACTATCAATATCAAAGTCTTCATCACTGCTTTTGTTAGCTAAAATTCATTTCAGTTCTAAGTCTGACAAAATTTGTTTAGCATCTAAACATTGCCTTTTTGGTCAGAATGGACCTGCAATTACATCATTGGACATAATGGACACAGTAATAAAAAAACTCAAACCAAGCACGGAGTAACTAAATTTATACTTCATACAACATGCATCTAAGAAAGAAACAGCAAAAATGAGGTGCTGGTGAAACAGGACAGCTTGGAAAATTATTATTACACCAGACGCATATGTGGTGTTGTCGGGTGATGGGATAACTGGATGGTGAGCACCACATATGGCACTGAACATGTTATTGGAGATCAGGTATCACTGAATGTGGAGAAAATTTTGTTTTGCATCACAGCAGAGAATATGAAGCCCTCGCATGTTTATTTACATTGTGTTTGTGTGTGCCTATAAATACACACACACACACATATATATATATATATATATATATGTGTGTGTGTGTGTGTGTAAAATTTTATATATGATAAATTTATTGTACTTTGAAAAATAGAACAAAAGGGTGTTGATTAACAGCAATTGAGTAGAGCCAGCGATTGAAAATGTAAATATAGCTGCTAGGTTTTTTTTTTTTTTTTTTTTTTTATTTCTAATAAAGAGTTCTTAGTATTTCCATGTCACCATGAACTCGATCTATAGTCAGTTGTCTTTAAATGCTTTGATTCTTGCCAAGATAGGAATTTTTCTGATGGTTTTTGTTGGGAGTTAAATACATTCATAGCTTCTTTATATTATAGATGTAATTATTTTTATTTTTTATATTTTACAGATGGACAAAATTAAGAGTAGCAATGGTGCCGCAGACACTTGTTCTTGAGCCTCTGTCTGAATGTATGATAATTGGTGCTTGTGCATCTTGGGCAGCACATTTCCTTTTGCACTGGGACCCACTCGTCTTCTATCTTGTTCATGTCCTTCTTTGGTTTCTATTTGATTGGATATTACTTTCCATTGTCCAGGTTAGTTTCATTAAGACTTCACCATTTTAATATAAACAGGCATAGTGTGCTATGAACTAAACTAAAAATGTCATTTGCTTTAAATTAAATTAATAAAAATAATAGATTAATGAAGTTACAACTTTTCAAATATGAAAGTACAAATTTCAGTGAGAGATACTCTTAAAACTGAAATAATATGTGATAAGTAAACTAGTAGTTTTAATGTATTTTGAATTTGTAATTTTAGTAAAAGTTGAAGTGCAATTTTAGGCATGTTAAGAATAATTCAGTGTTCATTACTTTATGTGTTAATTATAGTCTGTTTTGCAATCCAGTACAGTAGAAAAACCTTGAGTTGCTACTCACAAGATAATATGATTTCTTAGTATTTCTATCCAAGCTTCTGTTCTTGTGTTTAGCGAACTAGTAGTACTGTATACTAGGGCCAGCCAATGTACGAGCTTGTGACGTCACAAGCAGACTGCGTATTACTATTTGGCCTGTAAACATGAACTCCGCATATCAAATTGAAGTATTGCTTATTATCATTTTGTACGCTGTAATTACTATCATATTTACATTTACTAATTAATAAACAATACATAATCAATTCTTTTGTAACCTTTATTTGTACTAAATTATTAATTTTTAATAATAAACAAAAGCTTACTTGAATTTTCTTCATGCATCTAATACAAATTTCTAGCAAGTTCACCATCCTTGCTAAACGAATCACTGTTACTTTCAGTATCAGAGTCTGCACATATATAATATAACAACATTCTGTCATTTCATCTATCAGTAGTTCCAGTTTTTCATATTCTTTCTTCAGTATTTTTTACTTTTTCACAATAGGGTTTCCAGTCATCTTCAGTCATGGAATTAATTTTGTCCGTAGTTAATTTTTCAGCATTTGTAAAAGAAAATGTTGTTATGACTCGCACATGTCTTTTTACAGCTGACCATACCATCTCAATCAGATTCAAATCAGGATGGTACGGTGGGAGTTTAAGAACACAATGCCCATGTTTTTTCAAAAGTTCATCCAAGAGATATTTTGGTACCTTAGTTTTATGTAACTTTAGTAATTCATATAACTGTAGTTGCAGCATTTTTAAACTATATGGAATATGTATTTTCTAGTCAATCAGTCATATCTATTCTTCTGCAGTTTGGCACTTTTTCAATACTGTTTTGTGATAAGGGGCATTATCATCAACTACTACTGACATTAGTGGAAGATTTGGAATCAATTTTTTACACGCCCATTTCATGAAATTGTCTGTATTCATGTTGTCATGGTAGTCACTACTTTTCGAACTGGCTTTCCAAGTTAGTAATGCATTCGGAATAAATTCGATTTCTCCTCCAGCATGAATATTAAACGGTCATCTTTATTAATCAGCACATGAAGTCCCTCAACAATACCATCAGACCACAACAGTTGAACAATGCGAACTTAAAACGTATGTTTCATCCAAATAAACAATTGTAGTATTGTTTGTCTGTACTTAGCACTGCCTGCAAATATTTAGTTCTCTTCCACCTGATATCGGATTTCTCAATTAAAAGTTTTCTGTTATTTTTAGTTTTACACCATTTGAAACCTAACTCTTTCAAAATAATAGCTAAAGTTGATTCACCGCCTTTAAATTCAACAGATGATTGAAGTTCTTGCCTCATTTTTTTAAAGTAGGTAATTCATTCTTCTTTGAATGAAATTCATTAACTGTTCTTTTAACTACACCTAAATCAAAACTGTCCAGTCCACTGACAGGTTTCAAATATTGTTTATACTTTTTTGGCGTGCAGAAAGAACTCAATTGGGATGTTGATTAAAGAATCCTGTCTTTTTTTCTCTTCTGAGTTTTGAACCTGTGTTCTTGATATCCCACAAGCAGCAGCAGTTCTTTCTTCACATTTTTGAATGCCAGTTATATGTTTGTCGTCAGTTAATTTATCTACTTTTAGAGCTTCTTTTTTCATAAAATCATAAACATTATTGATAATTTCATGTACTTGAATCCATTTCATGTGTTAAGTTTGTTTTCTTAACTACAGATCTTCCGTAGTACTTCCAAGTTCTTCCGTAACAAACTGCACTAACAACACAAACAAAAATAAAACAAAAAGTAATATGTTATAAAAAATTTGCAAAAAACAATGAGTAATTATAAAATAATATGACTACACAAAAGTACTATCTGAATACCTTCACTGAACATGATATAAACTGGACTAAAGTTTATTTCTTTATACACACATTGTGTACTACGAATGATGGATCTAAATATATTTGTGACAAAAGACATCATTTCTAACTGTATGTATGAATTTTTATAGGCCTGCACATAATACCAATCAGAGCATTAGTCACTGGTTAAAGAATTGTTATTGTTTACAAAATTGAGTCATTAAGCATTTTTGTACGTGTTATCAGCTCAAGTGGAAAGAAATGAACACACAACAACATAAATGCATTGTTTGGGTGCCCATATTGTTTGTAAGTTGAAAAATGAAATAATTACGCACTAAAATAATGTTTTGGAAAACAATAATATAATGAGATGTCAGCACATGACATCATAAGCTCGTAGATTTGCTGGGGGAACTATATAATAAAGTTTATATTTATTATGCAATTCTTCCACATACACACCCTACACATGTTGTTTCAATTAACATTTTATTTTATCAAGATGATGGCCAGTAAGAAAAATAAATTTGAATGCAAAAACAAGGTAGGAAAACAAAGGTTTTTCTCTTCAGACTTTGATGAATGTGATAAAAGCAGATGATAGTTTCAAGAATTGTTAAGAAAGTAAGTTCAGATAGGCTATTAAGAAAAAATGTTTAAATCCAATGTTTCGTATTTTAGCTAATTCTGTAAATTTGAAATTAACTTTTTTAGTCTCCACCATTATAATGACACTTATTAGCCAGGCTCAAGCTTTTTATACTGTTATAAAGATCAGCCACCTGGATCATTGTCATCAAAACACTAATTGCCAATGAAGTTCTTACGGTGTAGCAAGAAGGAGAAATCACAAGTTGTTGAGTCAGGATTATAGGAGGATGCCATTATACCGATAATAGAAGAAGCCAGTTATTTGCATTGAAATAATCGTAGCATGACCATTTTGAAGCATAAGATGCCAGAGCTCAACACCGTGTACCTGCTCTTCTGAACAGCACTTTTCCACCGAGTGGCATTCAGTGTTTTACAATAAACACCAGAAATCATGAATCTTTTTTATTTACCCTACTAACCACATCATCAATATTATTACAGCGTATACTCTTAGCATTTCAAAAGCTAATTACACTCCTGATTTGACAGTCGCTGGGTTGTTCAGTTGACTTAAAATGTGTACTAAGCTTAGTAACATAGTAAATATAAACAAACTTTAATGTAACAACATCTTTGGTTTGCCAGTGAATAAAAGGTGAAGTGCACATGCATCTCAACTTTAAATTACTAAATACCTTGTATAGTAATAGATTTATACATTTGTAAATCTACTTTATATAGTAAACATCCAAGGGGACATCTGTCTGAACAAGTATTTTTTTGTTAAATAAACTTTATGTTGTATAAAGCAAATATAAATTTACCTTAGAATTAATTGACCACCAACAACCACCTCTTCTAAATGCTTGTTTATTTTATAGCAGCATACTTCGGTTGAGTACATGAAACATAGCTAATTTTAAAAGCTATTTTTTTAATTTATTTAAAATAATAATAATCTTGTCAAATTGAAGGGCTTTCTGTATTCTATATTTATCATATCTGAAAATTTCTGGTTCAGTTGGCCTCAGTGGAAGATTGACCGATTTGTTTAATTCAGTTTAAGACAAATGGCTTGTTTCTGTGTGTTAAATAAAAAATCATGTGATTGAAAGAACCTTCTGTCAGCCAAACAGTACTGGAAGATTATTTTACAAAACTGTTGAAATTGTTATACATATGACAATTTTGTATGCATATTTAAACAATGTTATTTTTCTATCCTGTTTATTTTTGTATGTGTATTTAACAATGTTTAATATGCTTACATTTGTAATTTCACATGAATATACTGTTAAGTGGTGTATGATTCATATTTTTTTCTGATTCATTATTTCTTCCTTACAACACTCAATTAAATGGCCGCTTTGCTGATCACTCACTTTTAGCAGAAAACCTAAGGTGGTTGCTTAAAATGGATGGGATTACTTCTGGAAAATTGAACATACAGATGTCTATTTATGTTACATTAATGATAATTGTTGTAGATCTGATTACAGTAGTCGACTGTGGATTGTTCATTTCCTCTTCCCTTTCACTTTCATTATCATTCATTCCTTGTTCCTTGAATAGATACCATAAGAATTGCCTTGGCCATCATTCTGGCTCCATCTGTGGTAACTATGGGCAATTATTTAGTGGCCAGGCACTTATTTAGACTACTGAGGTGGCACCTCTGCTTATGAAATTGTTCAAAGGCTGTTTCCTATGGTTGCAGAAAAGTCATACTAATAGCTTAGCTGCTTATCAATAAATCTAGACCTCTTCTTAAATCTGATCTCAGTGTAGTTCTGATTTATCAAGTTTTCAGTTCTTTCCTTAAAATCTTTTGTATACTGTGTAAGAAAAAATTGCTGTAGTTCATACTAAGGTACTTATACTCACACAAATAATAGATACTTAAAAATTGTTTCACTCATACTTTTCTCTTGATAAATCCATTACAGTTGCAGAAATACATTTCTCAGGTTTAACAATGATAAAAGTAGAAGTTTTGTTTTCAAGAAATCAAATAAAAGTAATTACATTTTATCAGTCTGTTATGTTTTGATGTTACATGACTGTATTGTTTGATTAAATCCATTAAATGTTATTTTAGAAAGGTAATATTTCACTTGTAATGATGATTATTGTTACTATAATTAAGGTTCTAACAGATCTGGTTCTTTGGTGTTACAGAATGGGTCACTGCCATTCAATAAATTTGATTTTGTGATTGGTTGGATCTTTCGTGAGGTGAGTGGGCCATATTTGTTCACTTGTGCTATTTGGGATCCTGCGATCAGATGGAGAGCACGAACATACAAACTTCGCTGGGGCGGTATCGCAGAAGAGCACAAACCAAAAATCAGGATGTGAACAAATTGCTACCAATAGCAATAGTATTGTTGCTTCTTGCTTCCTTGCAAGAAAAAGTGCGAGTGTAAATTATTGAAGTCAAGACGTATTTTATATTAATTTTTTTATTATAGCAATTTAAGCACTGTGATTACACAACTAAGGAAACTATTATATCATTACGCAAGCCTTGTTATTACTGTTAATTGATTGATTAATTACAGTACATTTAAAATTTTTAATTGTTGAATAATTTTTAATATGTAGCTTTGTCAATGCCGAGTAGACACCGCTGTTACTTTTTTAATAGATTTATAATTTTCTAGCTAAAAGTTTTACTTAGAATTGAAGAAATAAGTTACCTTCATTGTATCGGTATTATAAAATTATTTATTTAAGTCAATATTATTTATTATAAGTAAAACTTAAATACTCCATTTATCACTATTAAAGTTTATTTTTAGTAGCATCCTGTTGACGTTGTAATATTTATTTTGCTATATTATGGACAACAGGGTTTATATTTAATTAATCTCTTTTTTTTTGTAATTTTATTAAAACCTTTTTTTATACTTTAATTCTGATGCTCGCTTTTATTTTGTGAAATTCCAAACTAATACATATCACTTACTAGCAACCAGAAAAAAGCATAGAGCGTATGTTTTAGGCTCATAATTCTAGCCGTAGTTCATTTTTTGTCATAAAATGTTGGACGGTTTATTAATGTATAAACTCTTGAGTTAAAGGAAGAATAGTATTCCTTTTCTTTTTTTTTTTGGTCTTTGCAACAGTTAATATAAAGCTTTGCCATATTTTTATTAAATAATAAAATTAAGTAAAATATTATGTTTAAAAAAAAATTAGATGAAATCGAATTGAAATTAGTATTACTGATCATATGTGAACATGTGTTCTTAAAAAAAAAGAGAAAAAAAAGAAATATATATGATACATCACTTCATTTCTGATAAATAATTAAATCATCACATTATTACTTTATTGTCAAGACTTAATATGTTAATTTTATATAATTTTTCATTTTTAAGGAAATAAGTTGTAACATTATTAAGATAATATGTTATATCATAAAAAAAAAGATTGTTCATACAGATAATTAATTTACAGTATTCTTTTGATATACATGCAGACGCATTCAGTCATGTAGTTATGTATATATTATATTTATATTGCATAAAAACTCAGTTATTCTCAGTACAATTATGTTTAAGTATTATTGTTAAAATTTAAAAAAGAAAGCTAGATGAAAACATTTTATGTTTGTTAGTTTAGTCAATTGCTGTATATTGTTAGCAGAACTGTTTGTGTTCCAAAATTCTTTTCCATGCACTGTATTATTTTGTACCCACTGTATTTCCCTTTCCTCTACCCCCCTCTTTTTTTACCTACTCATTAAGTTCCATTTCCTTAACACTTCCAGGAACATAAAAGATCTGATTCTACCATTTGTTTATTCATTTTTACACACCATCAGTACTAATAAAAAATATTTATTTTTTGTTAATGAAATATTATACATTGAATCTTTCATTAGCCTTCTAATTTTTTTCTAATTAAATTAGACACTAAATATAGTATATTCCTTGAACCAAAGAGTCTGGATTGGTAAAGCAGGTAAAGTTTCATTTCACAGCCAGCTGTACACAAGGGAGTGATATATCTAGCAGATAGCCTGATAGCCCTTTAATTTCCCATATCATTAGGGATGAAATCTATACAGCTCATTAATCAGTCATTCATTTAGTTACAACTGTTAAGCATTTTTAATTACTGTACACATATTTATTCAACCTACAAATTTAAATATTGTATAAATAAAAGTAATAAATAATATACTGTATAAACCACTCTTGAAAATGAAAATATCAGAAGTGAAATAAGATGAAATTGTACGATGTTTGGTTTGACAAATTTAATTAAAATCATAATTTGAAGTACTCGGATATAAAATGTAACTGTACAGTACTCACATTCCCATTGTCTGCAGTTTCATTTTTGTAGGTCCTTGGAAACATAATTTTTTGAATGGATGGCCTTCATTGAATTTGTTTTTACTCTTTCAGGGTATTAAGGCCGTGAAACTCCCTGACGTATCAGGAGCTATAATCTAAGATGAATATTTCTTACCCAGCTTTTATTCTAAAAATCTAACAGAGCGAGGATGCTGAACCAGTTATTTCGGCATTTACAAACACTGAAATATTTATTCTAGCATCATCCAGATTTTCAGTTAACTCTTTAATGTGAAATTATCTTTCATTAGTTTTTTGTAATGGTAATATAATAATTTTTAAATATCAGAAAGTAGAAAAACATTTTCTTTTACCCATCATGGCACTGGATTTTACTTTAACTCATTTATCCATTGACACCTGGGGGTATTTAAATCAACATAGTTTAAACATGGCAAATAATATATTTGTCCTAAATTATATTCCTTTACAACTTGATAAGCTCACTAATCTAGGAAATTAAGATCTTATTTCAGTTAACTAACTGAAAGTACTGTACTAACTGAAGTACTGTTTTTTTATATTTTTGTTTGTGAATTATTTACTAGAAAAAATTTTGACTTGCTGGGAGAAAACTGGTCTCACACAATTATGCTGGTTAAGATATATCATTATAATAAACAAAAAGTAGTGATGTACAGAAATATGAGACATGTTTAAAATGTAAGAGAAAATTTATTCATACATTATTTATTTCATAGTTTGCTGCATTGTAAACCTAATATTTAAACTTGGTCTTAAATAAGTGAAATACAAAAGGGGTTAAAAAAAATTATTTCAATACAGAAAAGTAATTACTGAAATCGTTTTTAGAATATAAAATACTGTTTCTGCAGTAATTAATTTTTTAGTATTATTGTTGGTAAAATAGATTTGCAAATGGTGGTAAAATACTATAAATACAATTAATCATACTTTAAACATTCAGGTAGTGAACAGTGTATTCATACTGGATGGATTAATAGATTTTGATTCTCAATTCACCTAACCCTTGAACAGATTCTACCTTATTTTAACCCCACCATGTGCTTGGAATACTTTGTTCCGTATATATGCATATCTTGTTTTCTTATGTAAATTTAAAAAAAAATTTCATTAATGTTTTATGTTTATAATTTATATTTATATTTTTTTTTTATTGAGTATTTTTTAAATCAGTAAAAAGTAAACAATTATTTAAGCAATATTAATCATGTAGTATAGATATTTAACTGATATTTTGTTGCTTTTATTGCCATACATTTGTTAATAAAACTGTACTGGCCTTGGAATAGTTCCAAGTTTTTGTCTGCTGTTACAAATTCACTTATAATGTATATTACAATTTTTCATATTCAGTAATGTAAGTGCAACCAGCTTATCTTTTTTTTAGTTTTGCATCTATGTCTGTTGTCAAATCTTATCTGGCAAAAATATAAATCTTTTACTCACAGAAACTCAGCCCTACACCAGATCCAGTATTTAACCATAACTATGATAAGTTTGTATAATTTTCTGTTTTCATGCCAAACATCATTACTATTGGCGCAAAAATTTCTGACTTTATTATGTTCTTAAAATTATTTTCTGTTGTAATTTGCCTCAATTGTTTTATGTTGTCTATAACAGTTAGTACATGTCGCACCATTATTACATTAGTTATAATTTTTTTTTAAATGAACAGACTTCTTTAGTTACTTTTAGCCAAAGAGATGTTTTCATTATGTTTGTTTTACCCCACTACTTTGGTGGAAATTTGAATCTGTGATTGTTATATTCTCCCTTGTTCAGATTCACTATAGTAATAATATGAATATTCTGTAAATTTACAATCACCATAATTATCTCTAAGTCAGAGACAAAGTCTCTTGCATCTGATTATAGTTGATCAGATGTGTTCATGTCATAGATTTTTCTGTCTTTTATAATTTCATTTAATAATATATTTGCTTTAAATTGAGTTATTAATCGTAAAATCTATTTCTTTCAAAACAACATTACATATTTAGATTATTGCAGAGATGATACTGTCATTTTATATGTATATTATTTTTTTTACTGGAATTTTGAAAAACTATTGTGAACATAACCATTACAAGAATGTATGATGTTGCAATAAGTGGCAATTAATTTCAGTTGAAATAAATGGATATAATTAAGCAATCTGAGAATAGCAAATTTGTGGTTTCTGTTTGTCATGTTTATTATGAAATTTGTTCTTCAGTTGGACAGTTGAACAAAATTTTAGGTTGCGCATAATGCAGGTTTCATTTAATTTGTAGTTATTTCTAAAAAAACTGAATATTTTCTTTGATTGCATAGAATTTTATCTTATCAAATGGGATTCGGACTCGTGAAAATTCATTTTCACTTATAAGCATTCAACATTACTACATCTTTAAAAACTGTGCTTTGAATAAAATTTACTTTTTTTACTGAAAATATTTTTGATAATGAAATATTTAAAGCACAAATGTAACTTATTCACTTAGGTAATAATATGATTGGAAACAATGATATTTTTCATAAGTGAATTCTTAACTGTTTCAATAAGAATTGTTTGTCTAGTCGTCTAACAACCCTTAATATATAATAAAAATTAAATTTTAAAAATAATAAATGCTGGTTTGAAATCCTAGTCTGGTTTAACAGTTGTACACACTAAAATTCATATTTCATACGAGGTGCAACAATAAAGTAATGAGACTTTTTTGTCAGCTGTAATGTAATCTCCTTCAAAGTAGTTCTCTTCTGATTGCACATACTTACTCCAATACTTCTGCCACTTCTCGTAACATTTCTGGAATGCTGTGACAAGGGTCACAGCATTTTGGGCATGTGTTGTTTGAAAATGATGTCCCTTGACCACCAATTTGGCTCTTGGGATAAAAAAAAGTCACTCTGGGTGAGATCTGGTGAATAAGATGGCTGTGGTAGTACTGAAATGCATTTTGAGGTTAAAAACTGCTGTAAAGACAATATAGCATAAGATGGCACATTATTATGATGAAGAATCCAACTCATACAAAGGACTCGTTTTCTAAGTCTGTAGAAATAATATTGATCAACTGCTTGTCCAGGAGACACCCACTCTTTATGAACAATACCTTTGGAATCAAAAAAATACAAAAGCATGCATTCCACTTTTGACTTCAATATGTGAGTTTTTTTTGATCTTGGTGATCCCTTTGAACACCATTGCGAACTTTGACTTGTGTCTCTCAATCATACTGGAAGAACCAACTCTCATCACCAGTGATAACACAGTTCAATAAGTTTGGGTTGATTTGAACTTGTTCCAACAGATCAGCTGCTGCATTTTTCTGTGCATCTTGCTGTTGCTCTATAAGATTTTTTGGGATCATTTTTACATGCCCAGATCTTCTGTTATTATTTGGCGAACAGTTCCTGCCAAATAGTTCACTTCTAAAAAAAAATAGAAGTTCACTTTTGCTATCATTTTTACAAATAATCTTCTTTTGATCATACAAGTTCATTCACCCTGGCCATCTTGACATCTATCCTTGAAGTTGATGGTCGTCCACTGCGGTATTCATTTTCATAATTTTATGCCAATGAAAAACTTGAGCTCTTGACATAACTTCATTTTTAAAAGAGTTCTGAAGCTTACCGTAGGTTGTTGTTGCATTCTCACCAAGTTTAACATAAAAAGAAATGTCATATCGTTGTCAATATTTTGTGATTCCGTTTCTGTGACGAGAGACTAAAACAGGTCAATAGTGGTTTATTACATCACTACTCAAAACTGAGAGCTTGTACGGATGTGCTGCTTGGACTATTAGTAGCGGGAAGATCAAAGTCAAAAGATGGAGTGTCTACAAAGGCTGCAGGGTTACCACATTTTGCTCAAAAAAATCACTCTCATTACTTTATTGTTGCACTTCGTATTTGTACACACTAACCATCAAATTTCTTGCAGTAAATTAGATAAGCTACAAAATGTTAAAAAGAATAATTCGTTTGACTGACATACTTTTGGACTCTAATCCTTTTTAAACATAGGCAGAGATTGAGCCAATATGGTTGTTATCTTTGGCTCTCTGATAACAAATAAAATAATGTTAAAAAAAATCAAAGTTGTACAAAATGTCCAAAAATTCTATTATAATATTAAACAATAGTATATACTGAACAACGCTAAACTACATTCTTTACCGCTGGTAAATTTCATAACATACAAAATTGAATAATGTTAAAAACTATAAACCAAAAAGCCACTTCTACTGGACCACTTCTCATATAACATCAAACTTACATAACAACATTATCTGTATTTACATTGCATGCTATTTGTATTTAGTTGTAGCTAATTACCGTAGTTTGTCCATGGTGCTTAAAATTTATATAAAAATATGAATAGTTTTTTAGTACGAAGACTGATAATATATTTATAACAAAATTACATACTTAGTATAAGACAGCATATAAAAATGTAACAGCTTAAAAATCCTTTTTTCCCATTTCATATAAATCTTTAATTAAATTTATAACTTACCTTAAACAACGTAAGCATGCCATCCACCTGATTGGCTTCCAGAATAAATAGAAATAAATCTGGTTTGTGTTTCTTTAATAATAACACAATTATTAAACATTTACACTTTAAAGTATATTAAATTTTTGTTAAATAAATCGTAAAATACAGGGTGAGCAACATAAAATTGAACCCATAACGCAACTGCTGCAGAATTGTAGGTTATGTTGGAATGAAATTTTATGAATGATACAGATAAATTAAATAAGAAAAACATAATTTAAATGTTGCATTTATTTACCTTATTGTCACAAAAGATGTTCAAATGACCACCCTTGGCATCGATGCACTTTTGTGCTCAACTGATCTTATTGATAGACGTCTGTTGCAAAACATTGTTGTCAGTTGTGTTGATTTCTTGTTGAATGTTCACCTTCAGTTCATCAATATTGTGCAGATTAGATGCATAAACTCTCTCCTTTATGTAGCCCCAAAGGAAATGATCCCAAGTAGACAACTCTGAGGAATGTGGAAGCCACTGTCCTCTGCTGACAGCTCATTCATTTGTGAAAGCTGCATGAACACAATTCAGTGAAACATTTGTTGTGTGACATTCTGCATCTTGTTGGAAGAAGCTGTATTCTTTTTCATTATCAGTTAATTGCGCATAGAATTCTTCAAAAATTGTGAGGTCACTTGTGTGACAGTCCGGTCAAAAATATTGGCCCCACGATATGATTACTGGAAATGGCACACCAAACACCAATTTTCTCATTGGTGTTTTATCAAGTGGACGTTCAAATATTTTGTGTGGATTCCTCGCCATTCAGTACCTGGTGTTCTGCAAATTAACGTGGACGGATAAATGAAACCATGCCTTGTCTGACATGAAATATGTCATCATGTCTATCTGTCCACCAACAAATGTTTTCAAGAAGCCAATTGTAATAATCAATTCATTTCAGTTGTTGCACAGTTCTAATGCAGTATGTTTTCAATTTTAAGTTTTACGACAAGATGTGTATTTAACACCAGATTTTTGGGATAACTTGCATAGTGGACGTTATTTCTCCTTTCAATATCAACAATGGCTTGTGGAGTCCTAACGGAAGGTTGCCTATTTCATTTTGCATTTTAAAATGAACCTGTTGTACACCATTTTTTAATTAAATCGTGTATGCTGCTCTTCACTGGGATACAGGCTTTCAGAAATTTTTCAATCAATACTTGATGTGATTCTTCAAATGGTCCAGAACAAATATAGGCCTCAACTATAGCTATCCTCTCCTGGATTGAATAAGGCATTTTACAAAACACAACTGCACTACAACAAAACTTTTACTGTACTGACACGTAAACACCTGACAAATGGCAGCAACATATAAATTTGCATGAGAGTCTTCATAAATAGTGTTGGGTAGCAGTTTCATTATGGATTCAGTTTTATGTTGTTCACCCTGTACTAACTCTCAAATCAAAAATTACACTTTCTATACATGTTTATTTATGAATTAAACTAATTGATTAACTATGCCTTTCAACATCCACAACATATTTCTCTGAAGTGACCCATTTTCTCTTGTTTAAAAACTAGTTTTCTTAATTTACTCTTTTCCAACAAGCTCACCCGAACTAAATTTTGTAAATACTACACCTACCCAAGAAGTTAACATCTTTCTCCTTTTAACTGTTAAAAGTAAATACATCTTTCATCTTTGCATGGGCTGCAATTAAGAGGAACTTAAAACCCTGGTTATAAAAAGTAGTGAAAAAGGCCTGTTCATAGAATTCTTAAAACCCTTCATGTAACCCCTTTGACATAGATCAATATTTATATTATCTAAGTTATGAAACAATTCAGTAAAACCATGTTTTTGCTTAATGTTTCCCAGAAATTCACCTAAATATGCACGACTATTTTATGTGCTTCATATAACAGATTCACACACTAACCATACTCTGCTTAAAATTGATGCAAGTTTTAGGCAGTCACACAACTTCTCATTTTTACCAGCTTAGCTAGTTAATGCAACTTCCTTATCTTAGGTAACACGATATTTGTAGTATGAATTTAATTTGCTATAATTCCAGGATCCCTACCCAAGTACAGTATGTTGGTAGGAGGAGATAATTCAGATAATCATTCTTAAAAAAAAACTCCAGTTCTCACAAAATTTATGTTGATCGATTTATTTGTTATTAGAGAATGAGAAATATTGTTCAAGTAAAATAAATGATGTTCTTTGAAGTACAATGGACAGATCCAGAACAGATAAAGTGAAGAACACAGATATGAATAAACTGAAGCCACATTTAATGTACCAGTAGATCACCAATATTAAAATAAATAATATTGGATGCAGCTTCCATTTGCTCTCAATATATTATAAATTTGGAGTTTTTTGGTCAGTGAATTTAGCTCAAAACCTAAAAAACTGATAATTAAATCAGTTTTTAGTTAAGTTAAAAGACTACATATTAATATACAGTGAAACAAAACCGGTAATTCCTGGATAAAGATCATATTACAATAAAACTAAAGAAGTCTTTTAGTACTCACTAATGAACAAACCCACTTAATTTACAAGTGTCTACTCAAATGAATGAATACTCTACAAGATAAAAACAACTCTCAAAAAATTAAAAGGAATACTGTAAACAAAATACACATTGTGTTACTATAATATTTATATGGCAGTTAACAATTTGAACCCCAGCATTAGTCAGAGGTATGTAACAATACCCTGTCTCATAGTAAGGTAATAATAATTGTAAATAAATGTTTCAGAATAAGGTTTGTGAAATAATGGGGTGATACCTGATTGTTCTGTTGGAGAACAATTGGCACTGTTTACCTTTAAACATATTATTTCTATAGGATTTTTAAAAATTCTGTAAGTTTCAATGTAGTTAAATGAATATTTTCATTAAAATGCGTAGAATAATTTTTCCTTAATACAGTTCTTTACAACAGCTGTTTCACTCAAAATTATGTACAAACTTAAGTGAGAATAAAATTTACTTCTGAACAATTCACAAAAGTTATGTTGAACAGAAAGCATTTTTAAGTTAAGTTACCATTAGTACCATTTTGGCAGTTCATTTTTGAATACTTGTAATGTGTTTCTTTAAATGGTTTTGTCTCGTTGAGAACATTTTTCTTCTCTTTAAAGAAATCAAAACTGACTAGTATGGATTTTTCACTCAGCGGGTGATCTGATGTTATATTAGGATCTTCTTTCAATGTCTTACCATGGAAGCTCTTATGGAGCTTCCATGTAACTCTAACGTACTTCTCTAATGTAACTGTAGACAATTTAGTTCTTCCTCAGTCGGCATCTAAAATATTTTAATCCTTTTATAAGAAAAACATTTTCCACTTCTGAATAACTTTCCTTTTAACTTTTCGTTATTTCTGTGATTACTGAAAGTAAGTGTGGTATCAAAAGAAATAAGATTTATCAAATATTAATAAATGCGAGACGTAGACAATACACATAGAAAAAAGTGGAAGCTATAGTTATGGCATGTGGTACGTTATTAAAAATACAGCGATGACAGACTTCATGATGAGATGGATAAAAGAAGAATACGGAAAAATATAATAAAGCAAAAAACACAAATTTAATGGCACATTATAAGGCTGAGGAAATTATCAACAAAAAAAAAATAATTGAAAGAAAACAGTATTGTGGAAGACTAATACATATATCAAATGATTGAGCACGTCAGTTGCAGTTCTTATGAAGAAATGAAAAAACTCAGTAGCATTTCATATGGAAAATAGCTCACATCGATGCTTATTGAGGACAAAGAAAAAATTTATTATTAATTTTTGAAGCTTCCTCCTAAAATTTGTAAAATTGTTCAATTTTCCTCTTAGACATTAAAGCCAGGATACAAAGATTTATTTTCTAACAAAACTTAATATAAAAATGGATAACACTTTTGACAAAAAGGAAAGAAAAAGTATTATTTCTAGTTATGAATAACAGAAATGTTATTAATCAAATAGTAACATTCATGTTAACAAAGCTTTAATAAATTTATGTTTAATATATAACATATGATGATTGTATCAAACATTTATGTAGGAAAAACAGATCTTCAAAAACATTGTTGCAGTAATAAACACACCAAAAATTAAATTCATTAGGTATAGCTGAGCATTATTTGCAAAAAGAGTGCTATCTTTCATTAAAAAATTGACAAATATGTGTTTAGATATCTACTGGAAGTAGATAATAAGTAAAGTATAATTGGAGAAGTATATTAATCTGGAAGTAGATTTTTCATATGTACAAAAAATAGGACAATAAAAATCTCAATAGGAAAACAATGATTTGTATTATTTTGTTTAGAGATAAACAATCATGTAATTTCATATTCTGTTTGAATTTATCACGGTTAGATATAATTTTACTGATTAGACAATGTTGGCTCTTTTGAAATATGTTTTAAGTAAATTGACCTGCGATGTAATTTATGTAAGTAGAAGTAATAGAATGTTTTCATATTTAGCTAGCCCATGCAAGTTGTAAAAATAATGAAAGCTCTTTTAAATTGCTGAGTAACCATTATAAAAATACTTTTTTGTTGGTTATTGATTTTTTTGCTTAGGACTGTAGATCTGATGTGTATGGTAAATTAATCATAAAATAAGATGAAAAAGTAGTTAAACTGATATAAAATCATCTTATATTTTGTAACTTTTTAATAATTTTTTTTGTACTTTTTACGATGATTTGTTAATCATTATAGTTATAACATATAATTACTTTTTTTCAATAATGGATTCAACATTAATTTGCATCCACTTATATAATGTAATGTTTCTGGATTACCAAAGACAGCTAGCATTTTAAAAAAGAAAGGATATGTGATTATCAGTTACAGATAGATCTACACCTCATTTACGGGTGTAGTTTTCATTTGGTTGAATACATGTATGCTGTTAGCATTTTTGCTGACAACACTTGAAACCTTAAAAATTTCAAAAGAATTTTTACATTATCATCAATTAATGTTTTTCTATTTTGTTGATGTGTCGTATTATAGGTTTTAACACATTTTTATTTAGTATGTTATTATAGATAAGTGAATAATTATAATTTATTTGGCCTTTTTATTTTATATTAAATTTTGTAAAATTTAAACTATATCTTTTTTAAAAAATCATTTTTCTTTTATACTTTAGGTCATTAATGGATAATTTTCTAAAGTACATTTCATTTACTGCATAATATAAATAATAAATCTATTTTTTTATTTGTTTATAGATATGTTAATAGAACTGTTCCAGATGTAAGCCAAATATGTATTAATTCAATTAATTTTTTTTACATGACAAAACTAAGATTAAAATATCTGTAATAAATAGAAAATTTAGCATGTTGAGATTACATCATTGGATACACCATGTAGAAAGTATATTTAGGCTAATAGGTTGATGCAGAATGGGAAGAAATAAAATGGATAAAGCCAGTCAGACAACTGATGACAAAAAAGTGATATTCTATTTATAAAATAACAATCTAATGATTGACTCACAATAAATGGTGACTGCATTAGCTTTACTGAATGCTAGGGTTAAAAGATTTGATACCTGACAAGGCTGTTGATAAGCAAGTTTTCTTTACAAACAGAACCAAAAAAATAGACCAATACTAATGTAACATGACTGTACCCATTTGGTTTAAAAGCCAACATAAACCACTCTTAAGTGAAAGTGTTAAAAGTTTCTTTTTTAAGTGTATAAAATTTTATTCATAAATACCTTTTTTGACCAGATATTTATTAATTTAAGAAAGAAGTACACATAAAAACCCCCTTAAGCAATAATTATATTTAACTGAAAACAATTTAAAAAGCAAATTAACTTAAAAACAAGAAACTAACCACACTTAAAGAATAGACTGAAATTGTGTGCCTTATTAAGTTAACTAGTAATTCAGTGCTGGTGGATGGAATCAGATGTTCAATTTTTTCAGATTAAATTCTTACCAAGAGTGGCAGATGAGACTAAACCTAGCATGTCAAAAGTTTATTTAACTGCAGTAGTGAGGGTGTTGCAGAACTGTAAAAAATGAATATGACTTAACTGTGGTCAAGTTACATAACATAGAATAAAAATTAAATTTATGTTTGTATCTTATTAAATAATTTACAGATTAAATGTTTAATATAAACTTCTGGTTCATTTTAGTTTCCTTTAGATAAATTACTGGCTAATATGCTTAGCAATTGATGCCACAAAAATCAAATAGGTATGAACTAATACCTACAATATACAATACCTTCAATCATAGGTTTTCTATTATTTATATCATTTATTTTCACAGCTCTATTAAGTTGGAATAAGTTTCCTCAGCATTTGTTTTCAATTTTTTTTAAATTTAGTTTATTTAAATTATATATTAAATTGGGTGTCATACCTAATGGTTATGACATTAATCAACAACTTTGAAGTACACATATTCACCTGTTTTGTCAGCATCATCAGAATTGTTCGTAATTTCTGATTTTTGTGGATTTCTATACTTTGAACAAAAAACAGTCTTATAGAAGATAGTTGCTTGTATCTGCTAATGCTGAATGAGATGTTGATAAATTACAGATAATGGTTCTGTTTATTGTATCAGTCTCTCTGAATTATGGTATTTTATAAAACTTTCAGTTAATTTTTAACATTATAAAATGAATTAAATTAGTAAAAACTTAATCTAGTATTAACTCAAATACCCACATAAACAATGAATTTATTTTCCTCTGTCCATTAGGGATGTTGACGCCTGAAATGTTAGTGCTTTTGCACACTCGTATTTGTTTTATTCTTAAGAAGAAAATATGAATTTATGGTTTATATACATTTGTGTTGCTTCACAAGTGAGTTGTGTATTTGAACACTATCTTCGGTTTTGTAAATCATTTTGAACCCAGATTCTTCTTTCTTGTCATCCACAAATTTTATTGCTTTCCCCTTTCTTTTTATAACTTCAAATTTATGGTTATTCAGCAAATGTTCCTTCCTACCAAAGCAGTACTTTTAACAATTTTTTTTTGTTTTAATTAAATTTATTTCCTCTTAATTCCTTAAGTTCTTTGGCCAATTAATCTTCATCATTTTCCCCCACATCAATGTTTCCATTGATTTTATCTTCTCTATATCATGATTTCAGTTCAGACCATTTATTGCAAAAATATCATTTTTCCAGTCTTATCCTAAATCTACCCAGTTGCTACTATTATTAATCTACTGTTCCTTCATTCTAATTTTAACTTTATTTTTCTCCAACTTCCATTTATAATCTTTACATAGTTATATTTACAGAGATATACACTTTTTATTCATCTCATTATTATTATTATTATATGCAATTTGTTTAAAACTTAAATTTTTGATTAGAAGACATTTGTGAGCGTTACATTACATTATACTGGTTTTCATCAATTTCACAGCTCCATGATCTGCGACTAAAACCTCCTCCAACTCTTCCTATCCTTTGTCACCTCCATCCAGTCTTCAAAATTCTCTCCGACACCATTTCTGTCTAAGTCTTCTTCTTCTCTATGCCTCATCTCCCCTGAAATTACTCTGTCCTCCATTTTGACCACATGATTCATTTTTACCATCTTGCCTTATTCATCCACACCATCCTCACAATTCCATCACCGTAGTACATCACATCAAAATCCCTATTCCTGCTCACCCTCCATTACCCTGTTGTTTGTGACTTTACAGGTCCAAAATGTTTTCTAAAATACTATTAATCTTTTTAGTAAGTGTCATACTTTACATCTATAAGTCACAATCAGACGTAACACCGTCTGTACAGTGTACAAAATGGAATTAGAATAGACCCATATATTTGGCATATTATCAGTTTAGAGGCTCTAGAAACTACCTTTGATCTCAACACCATCTTCAGCGTATACATTGCTATATTCCTCTTGCTTAATTGTTTCCTTATTTCTCGCTCACCCCCATTCGTATCATTGATCATCACTCCCAGATAATTAATTTCATTTACTGTTATGTATCACCGCTGACCAAATGCAACCATCCCTTCTTCAGCCCCTCCATCACTCCTCACCACCATGTACACCATCTTGTCCTCATTTATCTCCAGACCCACTGCTTTTGCTTTCTTCTCAAAAAGGTATCAATACATCAGAAAATACAATCTCCTTCCAAACAATTCATTTTCTCTCCAATACACTTTCCTGAACACCCATTCCAACACCAGATTAAAAATCAAGGGTGACACGGTATCCCCTATCATACCTGTATAAATCTTGAAACATTCTGTTAGCTCATCTCCAATCTTCACTTAATTTTCACTATCCATCATCGTGATACCAATCATCCTGACCAACTTATCAGGAATTCATAGCTCAATAAGTATCATAATAATTTTATTTCTTCACAAGCTATCATATGCCTTCCTAAAATCTATGAACAATAAGTGAGTTTCCCGTCCATATCCAATCCTTTTCTCAAGTAGCTGATTGACGATGAACAACTGATCGATGGTTGATCTATTTCTTTTAAACCCAGCCTGGTACTCTCCTACCAACAACAAAGCATAAGGCTTGAGTCTGTTTGTTATCACTACGGAAAGGATTTTATAAGCAATACTCAGAATAGTTATGCCTCTATAGTTGTTACATTCCATCATATCTCCCTTCTTGTGAATTGGAACTATTAGAGCCTCTCTCCAATCATCTAAATCAATTCCCTCCTTCATATCTCCCCAATCAAATCCCACAACCACTCTCTCAAACTCACTCCACTCACCTCCAGAAGTTCCATCCTGAATACCATCGACACCAGCAGCCTTGTTATTTTCTAAACTCTCAATAGCCTTAACTATCTCCTCCAAACTAGGTATCTCCATCTCTCTCTCAAATTCCTCCCCCCCTCCTGATCTTCAACTGCTGTTTCCTCCCTCATCAACATTCTGAACACCATTCAACAATCCTGAGTAATATTCTGTCCATCTAGCTTTGATATCATCCTTGTCAATCAAAACATCACCATCCTCATTCTTCACTATTCCACTCCTCATTTGACATCCTTTTCTCCTTCCCTCCTAACATACTTCCACATCCCATCAACACCAACATCCATTTCATCTTTTGATGAGTCCTCATCAAGTCCCCCCATAAGCTGGCTCCTGGAATTCTGTTTGCTTTTTTGCCAGATTATATGGCTCTACTTTACTATCCCTTTTAGGAAGGCTTATTTAATGCAGTTCGCTTTCTAACCTTAATTAGTACCAAACAGTGGTCTGAATTTATATCTGTACCTCACTTACTTTGTTTTAACATACATTACCATCGCTTGATGTCTTCTATTTACAACAACATGATCTGTTTGATTTCTATTTTGGCGGTCAGGTGAAATCCATGTTGCCTTATGAATATCCTTCTGCAGCAATATTGTACTCTTCACCACAAGATCTTCAAAATTGCAAATTCAATCAGCCGTAACTCATTCTCATATAACTTGGTGTGGACTATGTTCACTTACGGTATTTCTGTAAAACTCTTGTTTTAACATTTTCATTAAAATTTCCACTAACAATTTTAGTATTATAGGAAGGGACCATGTCGTATACACTATCTAGCTGGTAATAAAAATACTCCTTCTCTTCACACTTACCTTTTGTGAGCGCATGTACGTTAATCAAAGTTGTCATTGAACCTACGCTTCATTGTGATAGGCACCATTCTTCCACTATGGAATTTTAAACTTTTCATGGCACTGATCAGCGAGTCCTTAACTACAAAAAAATACCAAACTCATATTTCTGACTTCTTCCATAAATCAGCATGTAATCATTCTTCTATAAGGAACCCATTTAATCTTACGAACTACAAGTATATTCAACTTAAACTTCCTAACTTCCATAAGAAAATTATAATTGAAAAATTATGTTATCCTTGTCTGTTCACTGATTTAGTATCCCATGTTCCAATTTTCATGATATTCCTGAATTTTCCATTTTTACCCTTTCCTGCCTGAGGCTTAAAAGTCACTTTCGTAACAATTTCTGTTTTCCAGCGATGGGTTGTTGGCACATCATCAACTTCTAATCTGGAGGACCAGATTATTTTTTACATGGGTTTTCTTCCCCTAGCCTTTGAAGAGCCAACTTCTAAACTGCAAGGCAGAACTGCTAATTTTTGGTCTGCCCAGGTATTTTATTTATGAAAGTGATGAAATTAAATCTGCTTTATGCTGTTGACTGAATTGAAATTGTTTTAATTACATATTAATTGCATTCATTATAAAATACTCTTTCCATTAATAATTATGTTATAGTACGCTTAATGATTTTCATATTTATAAAAGTGTTTCATATTTTATAAAAGTTTCATAGAAAATCTGAAATTTTCTTTAACATTCTTTGAATTAAAAAATATTTAATAATGATAGCATTTTGATGTTAACCCCATTCTGCAGAGTATTTATTCACTATATTCTTGAAGAATGCACCATTTATTTATCTGATTTTCATGTTGTGTTCTCTGATATGATTCAAACCATACTTGAATCTATGAATATGTACAAAATCATAAGTTTGATTTATTTTTCATGACACTAATACCACATGTAATCCCATCTTGGATCTTCATTTTTAATTTTAATTGCCTTCTTATTCCTAGTTTTTTTATTAAATTTGAATCAGAAGGTGATTAAGTTCAACATTAGGGAAAATATTGATGTAAGGGGTAATGAAAAGTGAAGAGATCATTAATCAGTATACGTTGTTTAACGTGAATAAATAATGTTTAATTGGTGTGAGCTATTAAATAGGGTGAGATAACAATGAAATTCGTATAAGAAAGAAGTATTCTTTTATAAAGAAAATAAACTTATGTGTGGTTCATTTTGTAAAATATGTTATAACTGGTTAGCCATCTTAAGAAATTTTTTTTATGATTAAATACAATAATGTTGAAACATAGATGTGAAAATTTATTACTATTCATAACTGGAAGTGTTATTGCTATTTATTTTAAATTATATGTTTTAGAGGCGACTTGTCTTGTGGCAGTAATTTTGATAAGTATCTGAACAGAAAGTAATTGTTTTAGTTTATTGGCTACCGTATGAAATCAGTGCAGATGTAGTTAAATGATTTCTGTACTTCTGTTCATGATCATTTTCATTGACTGTAGTCAATGCAAAATACTCAGTAATCTACAAAATAGTATGAAATTTGTTAAAATTATTTTATTTGGATATGATTTATATAATTTGTAACATCAATTTTTATTACTGAATAATTAATTTAAGGAGTACTTTGAATTTCTTCATGTTTACTGAAATGTTGAATTAGAGCTTTCATTATTGATAGAAATTACATGAAATATACATGTAATTTTTATTAATGAAATAACATGTATAAATTGGATACCAGCCAAACAATGTTTTCAGTCATATAATAACTGAAGACTAAAGAAAGAAAGTATTCTTTAACTTTTCAAATCGATTTTTTACACCTTTTTTTATTACATTTTATTGGTTTTTCATTGGTAATTTTGGCCTAAAAATAAGATTTAATATTTCTAGAAACTGAAAAATATTACAATTCACTTAAATGAAGACAAATTTTTTTTTCACTCTTTTCATCAACTTAAATTTATGCTTTTGGTTTTAATTTAAGTTGATCAGTAACTTCTTTTTTTATTATAACTAAAAGTTTACTTTTTATTTCTTAAGTTAAGTCTTATGCTATTATATATACATATTTTTTAATCAATTTTTCTTTACATTCCAGTTTTATTTAAAGTCCATTGCTATACTACTGTACTATTTACTATGACTGTATGTCCTTGAATTTTAATGTTCTGCGGTTTTGTTCTGACTTATGCAGAAAATTCTAAGTGAAGTGTGCAAACAACCAACTATTTCATGGAACCAGACTGCTTATATTAACCCTTTATACTCCAAAACAAATTTGTTGAATTGTCCACACAGCTCTTGTGGCTTGCAGTGCATCCACTCATCATTTCAATGACAGCTCAATAACGTAACTTGTCCTGTCAGCTCTTCAATCTAGCGTTGCAGGCTAATTTCATTTTCCTCAAACAGTCTTGGCCTGCATTGCAGGACACAGACTTACGCATTTTATTTCTTTTGTACTAAATTATTATGTGTTCGTAACACAAGGCAATATTTTGGGCTTGTTTAGAACACAGCTATAAATCTTACTTGCTATGTTGTAAACAAAATTTTTTTACCTTATATAAAATTATATATTTTCACCTTCAAGACATTAGTTAGGATAAACATCTTTTAATAAATTACATGTTTACTGATCTAAGTTATGTTTTTATTTTCATATAGTACATAAAATTCTCTTTTATTTGATAACAAACACCATGGTTTGGCATGTACTCAACTTATGAGTAATCAAAGTATGAGTGATATACTTTGGTATATAATGTGCATATGGGTTTTTTCTATTATAAAAAAAAAACTATTAGGAAACATGTGTTTTACTATTATTATAGAGAGAGTATATGTCTCCTAGCATGTATAATTTTCATCTGTGTTTCATTTGTTATTAATGTGTACTGACATGAAATATGTTCTACCAAAATAGATTAAAAATTATAAATTTTATAGGTAGTTTTTAATTCATCTAAATTTTATTTTGTTTATAATTTTGTCTATCATTATGGTTGATAATAACAAAATTTTTTATTATATAGTGCTACAAGCTTTGTGGTTTTAAACAAAACAGACAAAGAATTAAATTGTGTATTGGATAACAATAATATTCTGTAGCCTTCTACCAGTTCAAATTATGTAGTAGATAACAGTAATATTCTGCAGCCTTCTACCAGTTCAAATGAACCTACCAATGAAAAACTTAAATAGTGATCAGAAAAGTGATATAGATAACTTTGAAGACTTGTGTGATAGTGAAAATGAGTATGAGTCAAATGTATTTCCGGAAGAAAGTACAAAAGAATGACATGAGTGGTTTTAACCCACCAACAGGATTTGATAGGGACTCAGAAATTAGTTATTTCCAGCTATTTCTTTACTGATGAATTGTTACTTGAGATAGTTGATGAAACCAACAAGCATTGAAGGGAAAAAATAGAAAGGTCTACTCCCTTGCAAAATATTCTACATGGGTCATGTTATGTTCCCTGAATTTAAAGCATTTATTGTTGTAATTATAAACATGTCCTTCAATTCTAAACCACAGCTAGAAGATTACTTTAGCTTAGACTGGTTGAATTATCAACCCTTTTTTAAGGAAGTATTCTCAAAAGTGAGATTTTCCAAATATTTGCAGTCTGCACTTAAGCCCTCCTGGCAACATAGATCCTATTTTAGGCACTTTAACCTGATCAGGAAAAGTTAAACAAGTAGTAAAGAATTTGGGAAGAAAATTTCTGCCCTTCTAATAGAGTAAGCACCGATGATAGGTTTTAAAGGTCGTGTTTCCTTTAAAGACTACAATAAAGATAAACCTATAAAAATGGGGAATGAAAATGTTTGTGATGTATGTGGATATGTATGTTCCATGGAGCCCTACATTTATTCAATAACACCATCTGCTCTAGTGAGACCTGAATTACTTACAACTACAAGGGTTATTTTGACATTAGTAAAAAGATGTGACCAAAGTTATGGAAATATCACAGGTTTCCATGTATTCACTGACATACTACACCAGTGTAGAACTGGCGAAAGAATTGTATGCAATGAATGTCCATTTAATTGGCACAGTAAACAGACAAAGAAAAGGGCTTCCAGATCAAATTAAAATAAAACCAAAGTTGTGTAAAGGTGAAGTTCTTGCCCTGAGAAAAGATAAAAATTATAATGATCCTTTCTATATTAGTGTTCAAGAGTGAAATGACTAATAATGAATTACTATGTTAAAAACCCTATAGGATGACAAGTTTGAGGAAGTTCAAAAAATAAAGAAAAGAGGAGAAATATAAATCATTAAAAAAACAGTAGTATGTCACTACAATGAATACATGGAGAGTGTAGATCTTGTAGACCATTATATTGTGTCCTACTCATTCACAACAAAATCAGTTAAATAGTGGCGTAAAATATTCTTTTGGTTATTATAAGTTTCACTAGTAAATGCCTTCATACTTAACAATACTAATGGAGAACCTGTTTATAATAAGGTGAGACAAAGACAGTTTTGTAAAAAAAAATGTAGTAAAAACATTGGTTTGCAATTTCAGGGATACTAAAAAGTGAGGCAGGCCCTCAAATAGTGATGTCAACGAAAGGTTGAATGGAAAACTTCATGTGCTGAGATTTTTGGATGCCAGAAAATCCAAGGATTGTGCTGTTTACAGCAACAAGGTTGGTAAAGGGAGTGAGAAAACGCACAAGATTGTATTGTGAAACATGCTCCAAAAAACTTAGACTACATCCTTTTTTCTTTTTCCTGTTTAGCCTCTGGTAATTACCTTTAAGATAATACTTCAGAGGATGATATGTATGAGTGTAAATGAAGTGTAGTCTTGTACAGTCTCAGTTCGATCATTCTTGAGATGTGTGGTTAATTGAAACCCAACCACCAAAGAAGACCCGTATCCACGATCTAGTATTCAAATCCGTGTAAAAATAACTCGCTTTACTAGGACTTGAACCCTGGAACTCTTGACTTCCAAATCAGCTGAGTTGGGAAGACGCGTTCACCAGTAGACCAACCCGGTGGGTTTGGACTACATCCTGGTGACTTTTAATAGGTACCATCCCTTAAAAATGTAAAAAGTAAAATGACATCATTATGTCAATTTTTTAGTTTCAGCTACCATACATAAAATTAAAAAATTCCATATTTATTTTAAATTTATATTACTTGTTTGTGTATTTTTATACTTGATTTAATTATTCATATTTTGAAAATAATAATTAATTTTGTTAAACCAACTAGAGCATTAAAAATGTCTAAATACATAAAATTAAAAAAATTGTATATTTGTTTTAAATTTATATTACTTGTTTGTATATTTTTAATTTATAATAACCTTTATCTTCAAGATCAACAAAACCTAATCAGGTGATTGTTTAACGTCCTTTCAGTTTATTATTTGTGCATTCTTGACATTGTAGTATAGATCTCTTGTTAATTAGTATTATATTTGATTAATCATATTGCTTCCTCCAGGAAAAGAACATTAATCTTGGATTAAGTACTTGTAAGTTTTATGTTACTTCATTTGCTGTTAACTAGTTTTTAATCCAGTTAATGTTATTTTCAGAATTATTTGTCATTCTACTATTGTTTCATTTAAATTACCCAAAATGTATATTTATTTTCAAAATTTTCATAATCTGAAACTCAGAATAAATGAATCCTACAGTAAGGTATCCAGTATTGTCTCATTGATAAACAATATTATTAAATTCTAGAATCGAATATAGAGTCACTAAATTTATATTAGAGAATGAAGTGAGCAATAACCAACATAAAATAGCTGAAAATTATAAGTTATTCATAAAATTTTGGACTGAAAGCAGTTTGTCATTGTAAGGCACAGTAGGCTGCCTAATTGCTAGTTTTTCCTACTGCTTTCAACTTTTTGGTAAAAACATCATGAATTCTAGGCATGAAAATAAAGTCATTACTTCAGTTCATGACAACTTATGAATAAAATAATTATTGACTAATATATCAATTTTTCTTGCTTGTGAAGTTTCAGAAATGAAGTGGATGTGAACTTATTTGCGGGAGATATTTTTTTCTAATTATGTCTATACAAGTGATGGGCAAATACTGACAAGTAATCAGTATTTGCCCATCACTTGAATATTTCACCATACATAAAACCTGCTATAATATTCTGTTCTGTAAATATTATATTCAATAGAGAACTGTAGGCCTTGTTATGATTGGTGGTAGGCCACCACACAATTAATATTTTTTTTTTTACAATTACATGTCATGAAACAGGATGGTGGCATTGCTGGCTGTGATTCCTTTCATATGGAGTCCAGTCATTAATGATTCAGCCAACCACCCACTGCTTAAGAACAATTGCAAAGTAGTTCCAAAAATTAAAATTTATATTAAATTTTAATTGTTTTTATCTTTTGAATTTTTCTATGTTCATTTATCCTTTTTATAACATTTGTGTTTTCATTTTAATTTTTACTTTATTATATTTTTGTAATCTGAAATATTATGTAGATAAATATTAAATCAAAATTAAGAATATACGTCTAGGTCTTTGAATAGTCGAGAAATACAAATATTCAAGAAAACAGGTATTCATCTCATCACTGAATTTTAATAGAATTACACAAACAACTATCTATAATTTATCATTGGTGAAATGAGTTATAATTATAAAATAGTTATAGTTATACATTTTTAAAAATATTCTTGTTAAACATAATTGTTTTTTCTGGTTTCTAGTTAAATAAATATTTATTTGTAAATAAAATTGTATGTAAAATAAAATGTGATAATTCTGCTGTACAATTTTATTAATGCAATGATGAGGTTCAGTAATTTTTAGTAAATATGCATGCTATTATTTAATGTGTGAAAGAATTATTGATTCAAATGTACAAAAAATTGTGAAAAAATGTATAATTTTTATTTTTTTAATTTATATTTATTTGTTCTGTTAGATGTAAGATTACGTATGAGTGCCTGTGCATATTTGTGTTTGCAAGTGTAATTATTAACTTCTGCACAGTCTGTAATAAACTGCTTCCCCTAGCCTAGGACTAAAGAACAAGTAGTTTTAAACTTCCAGCTTTATTTTTCCTTCTTCCTTTATTAGCTGAAGTATATTTAAGATTTTTTGAAACATTTTATTGTAGTCGCTTTAGCAAATTAAAAAATAAATTATTGGCTCTTTTTAAGCCAGTCGGCAATCATCACTGTGCTAAATAGCCATTATGGAAGTAATTTATACAAATACCTAAGTTTTTATAATCATTTATGTTCATCGGCTTACATGACTTTCAGAATGACACCTCACTTATTAAGATATGCAAATACTAGTACTCTGCATTTAATCTAAAACTTCACAGATTGTACCTTGAGTTCAATACAAGAATCAGATATCCAGAAATTTTATATAACATTCATGTTGCTTTTTAGTTTCTATAGAATTAAAAACGTCAATTTGCATTAAATGTTTAAATGATAGACTGGTTGTCCATCAGACTTCATTAAAACACTTCTGTAAATAATTAATTCACTAGATCTACAGTTCTCAATCATTTTTAATTTCAATTTAATGATGGCAAGATGATTTCCATTATTTTATATCACTTTTGCAACTTGAAATAAATAGGCTAGTATAACATTTTTAAAATAACAATTGAGCTAAAAATCCAATAAAAGTTACTTTTTGACGATCAGTTGTTATATTTTTATAAAATTCAATTAGTATAATTAATGATATGTGAAGTAAATAATTATAATGTATAACACATCATTGTTCCTGAGGATGGATTAATAACCCAAAAGTGCTCGAACATTACTATTAAAGATTGTTGGTAACTGGAAACTACTATATAAATAATTTATATATTAATACCAATAGGCCATGCTTAATGAAATTACGAAATAACTGTCTTTATATGATTAGATATGACATCTCATTGTGTCAAGACTACCGTTTGGCCCAAAGGTGCTCCTATTTACTATCCTTGATTTTCCACCTAGTTCATTTTCTCAAAACTCTTCTATAAATGCTACATAAGAGATAATTTAACATTTTATATAGCATTAGCATTGTGGATCCTGTGAAGTTTCCCCTCTGAGAAAAATAAAGAATAAGATTACTGTAGTAGGAAGGACTGTTATTTTGTATGTCACTTATCATTTTGGTGGAGTTGGTTGAGCTTTCGATAAAAATTTAATGTTATAATTATTTATTATTTTTAAAATTTTCTTAACATAACACACAAATTATGCTCTGGAAAGTTACTGTTTAAAAGGCAATACTATTGGAAAGTGATAATTTCAATAGTATTTTAGTAGTGTATATGTCATTTATATCAGACCTACTGAAATTTACAGGAGTGTACCCGCTAGCACATGACTGAATTGTTAAATCCCATATATTACACTAATTCAGGGTTAATCATTTCTATACAATAGAAAGTTGTTAATATGTATTAAGTTAAGAACATTCTTTACTTCATAGAATGATTAACGAATAAATTACCGCATAAGGTACAAGATTACTGTACAGCTTAGTAGACTATAATACCACACATCTTTTTAAAAGTTATAATGTGTGTTGCGTACATAAATGAAAATTCAGAAAATTGAAGTTTAGATATATTTGATGAATTAGTATATTTCAAACACAGAAAAATTTATATAAACAATTAGAAACTGTTATTTGAACAATCTCACCTTGATTGTATTTTAAAATTTTGTTCTGAGGACTAGCAAGTTATGATCATAATAAATTGGTGATTGGCCTCCATGATGGTTGGACCTAAATATTTTTGGATTATTTTTCAGGCATATGTGCTGTCTACTACATTCCTATTATTTTTTTGTTTGTATTTGTTTCAGACAACAATTCATCTCATTTAATTGTTTTTATCCTATGACAGATTAACGAATGAATAAAACCGATTGGAATTACCATCTAAGAAGTTAATTGTACATTAATATATTATTCTTTATAATTCCCTTATCCAAACATATAAGGCCATAAAAATTAAAAACATTCATATTCAACTGGTAAACTTCCATAATTAAAAACTTTTTCGCAGATTAGTTGTGTAAGATTTGTTATTAAAATGATTATTTAGAATTCACAGAAATTTGCAAATGAATATATTCAAGATAAAATACAATTTTTGTATAAAGTATCTAAAACACCATGCGACACTGTGTAGAAGCATAATTAAATAATCTGTTAATAGAGAATTATTTCTTAAAATATAAGTTTTTAACATTATTTAGTCATATTATAGTTGTCTTATTATTTAATAGCAATAATTTATATTAACTTATTTGATGTATTGTAAAGTTATGATTTTTAAGAAATATAAGACATATGTTTAGTATAGGAACTTTTTTATTCAATCTATGTCTTATGTTTTACTTATAATAAATGTCATATGTTTGACCACACATGCTGTATATCACTCTTACGCTCTGGATTTTTTTTATTTCAAGAGATAGAATTAATAATGGCAGCACACATTTAATATGATCAAAAACAAAAATATATACTCATGCAATATTGTATTGGTAACAATCATTTTTCTACTTTACTGACTAGTTAAAATTTTACTGCAATTAAATCTCTTGTTTTTATCTGTTGTACATTATATATTCTGATAAGATATTCCAGTGTTATATCTATGGTAGTAAGAACTACAATATGGCATTTGATTCTACCTTTCTAAAGATCATATGCAAAAAAAAAATTGTTAATTTAAATATATAAGATTGTTTAATGCTTATGTTTATTTTATATGATTTTCACCTAAAATTGGCTTTGATTTAACCTTAAAAAACATAAATTTTGTATTTTTGTGTCAGAAGTTGTAAAAAAACATCTAGATTCTGATTTTAAAAGTTGTTTGGTATGTTGAAATATGTTGTAGTGCTCCTTCATCAGTTGTTAGTCTTATGTTTAACTATTTCATAAATGGTGTAATAGAAACATAATTTGATTGTTTTTTTTTTTTAAATAACTTTAAAATATTTTATACTTTTTTGAATGTAACATTACTTTTGTTATCTAACAGTTTAGTAATTGACAATTTTAATTTTGTTTTAATCATTTTTTCTCATTTATCTAAGGATATCACAATCCTTTTGTGCCTTTTGATGTAAAAAAATTACATCGTTAAAAAAATTAATTATAACATAAACAAGTTGGTAAAAAAAATCCTTAATGTACCAATGTCAGCTATAAGCATTTCTTTGCTTTTCCCTTCCAACTTACATATTTCTCTTACTGTAGCTCACAGAATTTGTTTATCACTAGCATAGTGCATACATTAATATATATTGTAAATTTTTATAAATATACATTTATAAAAGTTTACCAAGAACTATGTTTTTTTTATTTTTCATTGTTATTCTATGTCTTATTTCAATGATAAAACCTGCAGCTTATTAAAGATTTACTGAAAACAACTTTTACTTTATGTAGGTTAATAAAAAGTTAGCTATTGAATATTTTGTCATTCATGACAACTCACTTTAAATAAATAATTTATTTATAAATTTTTCATATATGACAATGCATTATTGATTTATGCAGTCTGAACGATAATAATTTTCTCAATGAAGGTAGTGGTCACCGTCTTTAAATCAGTAAATCGTCTCATTCATTTTCATAAATAATTATCACCATGACATTAAGTAATATAGAAGCCTGAATAAGTTAATAAACTATAAAACATTCTACTCATTAAAATAGAAATGTTGTTAAAATTTATTTTTATTAAAAAAATAAATAACTGTTCATCAGAAAAAAAATCTTCTTTTGTTAACAGATGACTCTTTTTTATTCTAACTCATGAAATTATATCTATTTTTGAATGATCTGGAACTTGTTATTCTATGAGTAAACTGAAGTTTGAGTTTTTTATTATTTCAGGTACTTATTTAAACATTTTTTTTTGTTTCTTATCCATAGTACAGGTTCCTTGACTTCATCATGTCCACCTAATAATGAATAAGAAAGAATAGAAGAAACTATAATTATTGTAAAAATAGTGACTAGAATGATATAAGAGATTAAATTAAAAGGTGTAAAACATCATTTTAAAGGTGTAGCATCATTTCTGAATGTGTGTATTTAATGTCAGCACAGGGTGCTGCGCCTGTGATATTCTGCATACCATCATGTAGCCCATTCTTTTAGCCATCTGTAACAATCAGTTTCAAGTTGATTGGTGAAGTGAGTGGACGTATGGGATGATTCTCTATATATAATATAATAAATATATATATCACTGCAGAAGCACTGATGAGCTTTTGTAAAAGAATTGAAAGGCAGGTGAATTTTTATTGAAATAATATATCATACTATTATTTACTGTTTAATTTTATATACGAGGGCTGTTCAAAAAGTAATGTTAATAGTGACCCTCAGGGAAAATGTGTTGCGAAGGGTGGTAATACTGCATACCATCATGTAGCCCATTCTTTTAGCCATCTATAGCGATCAGTTTCAAGTCTGTGCAGTGACTGGACGTATGTGACGACTCGTGTAACGTGTGTTAGATATTCGCCTACCATGTACAGCATGGATAAAAAGTTAGAGCAACATTATAACATGAAATTTTTAGTGAAACTCTGGAAGAACTGAAAAGAAATTTTACTGCATCATGTTGCTCACACTGTAATTAATTTCTTGGAACACTCACGGCATTACAATTGTACTCCACCCACTGTACAGTCCAGATTTGGCCCCTTGCAATTTCTGGCTGTTCCCCGAAGTCAAGTTTCCCCTCAGGGGACAGAAATTCAAGAGAATTACGGGGTCATCAAAGCTGTGGAGGCGCGCGCGGCAAGGAGCTTGAGAATGATGGTCCCGCACTCGTGTTTAAAAAGTGGCAAGAACGGTGGGAAAAGTGTATTAGAACCGAGGGAGGTTACTTTAAAAAAGAGCATGTAGATCTGGAATATTGAATAAATATTTTTTTCTGCGAGCGTTTTTATCATTACTTTTTCAACAGCCCCCCATAATATAATAATTTAAGCAATAAAAATTCACTACTTTTCAGTTATTTCACAGTAATCACTATTTCATCAAGTGAACATATTCAGAATTAAAATATCAAAAACATTAAAATGTAGGAAGGAAACATCTGTCTCCCAGTCATTTAATAGATCTATTTATATATAAATACAAAACATACTGAAGTTTTTTCACATATGCAAAGAGCAGAAGTCGAAAACAATTGCTGACTTTCTACATATCTTATTTCAGTTAACATTCATTGATTTACATATATTATCCAGTGACAGTTACTGTAAATTACCCTTTAATTTTTATGATTTCAATTGATGAAGTAAAAATTAAAACAAATTAAAAACATAATTGAGAGTTACAGCTCATTGATAGGTTTGTGAAAAAGTCAGTTAGTTATTCATAAATTATTTTACTTATTCATGTAAAAAAATATGATTCATGTTCTGTATTTTGATATTTAAATATGACTTGGTGATATACTAAACATGAATGTGAACTGTTGATTACATCAGTTGGTTTTTGCAGTTTATTTTTGAAATATTACATCTATATTATTGTAGCATATGTTTTGTTTTCTTTTAATGACATTTTTAATTATTTCTCTTTAGTATCTTTTATTATTTCTGAATTGCTACATAAGTGAAAAAAATTAGTGCTGGAAAACAATTTTTTCCAGTTTTGGGAAGCATTTATGTTTTGTCACAGAGCGTTAAGAGGAAATACAATATAAATATATATAAAATAAATTTAGAATGGTGTGTTTCTTAGAAACACACAATATATTTACATTAAAATTTATTTTAAACTGCTAGAACTAACTAGCAGTTAAAAAATATTGTGGCCTGGTGATATGAAATGTTTTGTGGAGTATACATGTAGATGTAATTTTCTGTATGAGGAAGAAAAGATTTTTTCTTGAAAGTTTATAAATCTTGAAGGCCAAAATAAAATTGAATGAGAGAAATGTAGTTTTTGCTAATTAAAAGACCTAAAGTATATATTTTGGAAAGTTATCAGGAAACTGATTATATTTTTTATGGTTATGAGTATGTGGAATATCTACTTCAATATGTTTTTAATCATCATAGTTTATAATGCAATTTACTTCCCTATAATGTTGTCTAGATATTTTATATAATTTATTTCATCAATAATTAATGAACTACTAGGAAAGGTTGGTTGAACGGAATTTTTAAGTGGTTATAAATTGTAATAAATTATTTTTAAAATTACATAGACTTATTTCATTTCTTAAAAAAAGGGAAATAATTTAAATGTATCTAATTAAATTAACTGCATAATTTTCATTAAAAACAACAATGAAATGTATCAAGCCTTTTCTCATTTTTTCTTAACCTTTCTACCAAGATTTTATTTATTGTGATTAACTTTATCTAACTGGACCTCTGTCTACACAGAAGCACATCTGAGAGGAGATCATGCATATTGTCATTCTCTCTCTACAGACTAGCAAATACAGCACGTCTTAATATCTAATCTGAAAAATTATTTTAATTTGCAGATTTTACATAACTTTTACAAATAGATATTTTTTCCACCTCAGTTTTAAACAGTTCTCACAATTATTGTCAGCCTCTATTATTTTATCCTTGGAGAAAAACTGAAAAATTATCTGTCTGTGTAAAGAGTTATTGATTTATTTACTACAAAAAAATGCATAGTGAAATACCTTCATTGTAGAAGCAGCTCATAATATGACTGCTTTCTCATTCTTAAACTAGTAGAATATGTTATTATTATAACTGTGTTGCAACATTAATATAGTACTGTAAATATATACAGTACTATATATGACAAACATTACTATGTTAGATTCTGAAAGTACATATCCCATTTTTTGTAAAATGGGTCATCAAGTAAAAATTTTCATTTTAAATGTCTCCAGTTGATAAAAATGCAGTATAACAAAGTGATTTAACTGTAGATGTACTAGATTGCTCAATATTATGCTCACTTACCCAGTGAGCATCATCACTGTTTTGTTCTGTAATGATGCTGGACTTTGAAAAAATTAAGATAATTAGCAAGTATTTGTGTTTGTAGAGTTCAAAGAATGGGATTAAAATCTCAGGAATATCAGCCAGACACTGAATATCGAAGTGATTGATGATGAGGTGGGAAAAGTAGAGATTGAGGATGAAGATTGTAGTGATCTTACTCCAGATGAGCTGAAAATTTACTGTGCAGTCTATTATGTAAAAGAGAGGGAAATAGTTTTCTTATCATGTTTTTATAGATCTTTTTATACTCTTTCATCTAAGGACAAATCATATAAGTTGAGTATCTCTGTGTATTTTATTGCTTCATGATGATCCATTAATCATCAATTTGTTGTTACAACTTCTTCCACCCCATTTAGGAGATTTGATTTGCTTCCAGTTCACTTTTGTTTTTTTAAAGATTAAACGTTTGGAGACCAGTCAACGATATAGGAGGTAACTATGAGGTAAGATGTTAGGGCCCTTTTGATGCAATTATCTGTTAAGCATATTCATTTCTTTCACAAGCATATCTAATAAAGTACCAGTAAAAAAAAAATGGAATCCACAGGTTTTGATACTGGGAGGAGAGTGTTTCGACACAGGAATTTATAAATATTCAAAATTATGGATGAACTGATCTAAATTTCTCATGTTTATAACTCTATCCCAGTTTATATTATCATTTTAATTATCTGTTTCATCAGAACTGTCACTAATAACCTGTCTGTTGACAAAAGTAGACCTGATATCATTCTTTTTCCCAGACACGGTTGGAATTTTTCCTTTTTACATGAATGATAAGGGCATTGCCTAAGATAATAACCGAATTATCTTCCAGTAAAGCTTACACATCGCTAAACCATTTCTCAAAAGATGTTCATCTCATTATGATAGTCAATAATATAGTATGTATAATATGTTGTAGTATATTGTCACTCATTATGATAGTGAATTTACTTAAAAAATTCAGAGTCCAACACTGACAAACCTAGTATCACTGCTATTTTGTAATTATGACACCTACCTTTACTTGATGGAGCCTTAATACCGGTTGATAAGCCACAGAAAGCTTCTTTTGACGAATCTTGGAAATTGAGAAAAAATATAGAATTTCTTGCAAATTTGAGAAAAATTATAGAATTGCTCGCAAATTTGAGTAACATTAGATAACTTCAGAGACATTTGAGAATTTCTCTAGCCATTTTTAAAATCACACAACTCTTCATTGCACTTTGCAACGATTTTTTTTATTGTAAAACTACTAAATCCACTATAAGATACTAAAACAGTTTTGCACCAATAAAGGAAAGGGTTTTAGCATAATCTGTGGTTATATTTCTTGAAATAAAATATTTATCAGTAAACATTTGTTTTCTTAAGCAAATTTTACACATTTCTGAAAGCGTATATTCTTTTTTAATCTTATCCATTCAACAGAAATTTCAAAACACCATTACATAACCTACTATTCACAGAACAATACCATGTAATAACATGAAATTCTTACAGGCTTACTTCAATAACCAAACTTACATTAAAAAATTTACTAGTCAAATAATTATGTTGAACACTATGAAATATTAAACAAGTCACTTTCAAAACACTGGAACTTTTTTATCCAAAGGACCTTTAAGAGCTAATATGTAACATCTATAACTAGTAACACCTTCTTCATTAGCGTTACCAGTAGTATTGCTATTTTCAGGTGTTAATACAGCACTACTGGTTTTCTATTGTTTAGTATATACTATTATTGTATACTATAAACATACTATATTGTTTACTTATTTTCTCTGTTATATATCAATGTAAATAAATAACACCTTGAAATAAGCACAAATTTATCTGGGCCATTATACATTATATAGATTACGTTATTTAAGAATAACGAGTAAATTGCATTATTTGTATTTTAAGTGATAATATGTAAATATCTTGCCTAGGAGCTTAGAGCTGATTAGCGTTTGAAAGTTACCACCTGTCGAGCAGTTTAATCATTAGGCCTATCTTGCAGCCACCATGCTGGTGTACAAGTAGCCATCCCCTTGCCAAATAACAAGAATTGCCAAATTCTGTAGGTCCTAGTATTCTCTCAGCAGACCACCCAAAATAGGAAAGAAAAGGGATCAAGGACAAAGAAAAGGAGTGCATGATAAAAAACTACTATCATCTATGGGCACACAAGCATGAGACAAACAATTAAACTGAAGAGTAGTTCAAAACTTCCTGGCAGCAGGTCCCATCCCATTAATATTTTACTGTTGACCAGCATAAATATGCTACAGCAAAAGTAGTTTATCATCCAGAGATTAAAGTAGCCATCGAAGGTTCTAAGGAAACAACTTTGATCATCCACATTTAATTGTATGATGTTTGAAATATCCAAATTTTTCATAAGCCTTTTGATTTTTTTTTCAACATAATTTTTTACTGTGCTAACATCATATACTTTTATGGTTTTGAAATTCATTCTGTTCTTTTTGAGATCAGTGTCCCATTCCATCTTCCTGTCATAAAATCAATCATGTTTTTTTTACTAATTCATTAGATTGTTTGCTCTCCGATTTAATTTTCCGTACTTTAGACATTTTATTTTAATTATAGCAGGCCAGTGACAATAACTTTTATTTCAGTAGCTATTTAGTAAAAAGTATAATTAATTAAATATTGGTAATCTATTTACTAAGCAGATTCCTATCTGTTTATATAAATTACTTCAAAAATTCCAAACACTAACCAGTGCAGTGCATTAACAAATAATAGAAGGGTGAATCAAATATGAACGGTAATTTTTTTAATAAATTTATTGATATACACAATTCATACCTTCATCATTTCTCTACATAGCTTCCTGCAAGATCTACAAAATTTGCCAATGAAGATAATTAGCTAGGTCAGCTGTGAGACTTGACATCGGGCGTTGGATCATGACTTTTGTTTTCTACACTTTCTCACCGCCCTTAAATTGTCTGGTCCACATATACACTCAGTCTGGGACAGTGTAGCATCTCCAAACTGTACATTTAAAGGAGTTAAAATTTCTGCAGGTTTAACGCCCAAGGAAAGTTAAAAACTTTATGATTATATGTTGTGCAACAGATGACAGAACCTCTTGTAGAAAAGAGCAGAGGAACTAACCAAGCTGATTCCCCCTCTCTAATACACTGAACATTAATCCCCCACTCTGCCATCCAAAAAAATATTCTAGAATAGAGGAAAACCTACAAAGAAATGGACATTATAAGCAATTAAAAACACGTACAACATTAACTAAACTTTCAAAAACCTATTAACTTAATAAAGTCAGTCAACATGTTCAGTTTATGTAAAAGAATTTGTGTGATTAGTAGGGTAAAAATACTAATAGTAGTAAAGTACTATAACTAATAATACTACTACTATTGTATGTATATCAGTACTAACACTACTAGGGTACTTTTAATACTGTACACATTAGGAAATAATCAGTGAATAAAACAATCACAAAATTCAAAATACAAAATATATTTTAAGAAATATAAATGAACAGTTCAAGAATTTTTTTTTTTGGTTTTTGACATTTTTTAAAACTACAAACATATCTGGTCCCATAATTCACATTTCACAATGAATCAAAAGTCATTAATATTTTTTTACACTTCAATAAAAGAGTCTTTTAAGAACTTTTTTGCATACTAATTATCAATAAAGGTACAGATAAATTTCAAAGAAAAGAGATTAAAAAAAAAATACAGTCAATATTCATATCCTAAAGTACCATCTGCTGTACAAAATATTATTTTAATAAAGTTCAGAAAATAACAACTGGGATAATTTTAATATACTAACTTTTTTTGTATAAAAAACAATACACCTACTCTTAAAACTAATATCTTACATCATATAGGAACTGTATCCAGTCTTACCACAATACAGTCTTGTAAACAGATTATTTTTAAAATACAATTTATAATAAATCTTACAACACAATAGATAAGAAGGCACATAAAAATATCTATAAGTTATATGTACAAATTTATGAACTACTCTCACTGAAATATTTGATAGATAATTTAATGCTTTACATACCCATTAAAAAAAAAGTAATCTTACAAAAAAAAAAAATATGGGCATTCCAAGCAATTAAAATCACACACTAGCTAACTTTCAAAATCCTATTACCTTAAAGCTTGACTTACAAAACATGTACGTAAAACTGTAATGGTAACTTATTTTTCAAACTATACAATTCAACATCAAGGTAAACAAAATTTTAAACTTAACATGAAATCATTAATAATAATAAGTAAACAATGCTTAAATTGCAACTGAGAACACATACTCAGCAAATTATTTGTTCAATAAGACCTACTAAGCACTATAAAAATTACTGAAGAACAGTTCACTAACTACAACAAAAATTATTTAAAATTTTATCATGCAAATATTCTTCAGAGTACTTAGTTTATAAAACCTACTTGTAATTTAATTCACTGGAAAAGAATGATAAAATTATTTTATAAACTATAATGTACTTATTAACACTATTAACAAACTATACAAAATAAAAATCAAAACCAAAAAAAAATGCTCTCATTTAGAAAAAAGCTGACAAAAAGCTATTATATTACCATTAATATAATTATTTAGCTCATTTCTATAATACTTTTCTTAAAAGTTGAATGGAGCATCCACGGTGATTAAGGGCCAGTCACTTATTATTAAGGATTATTTTCCTTATTTAAGAACTTATTTTATTTATATAGAAGATTCAGTAGCCTACTCTTAAAATTTAGGTTAATTATGAACAGTAGAGGATTGGATAGTTCTGTGCATTAATGAAAATAAAAATCTGTACAAAATTTTAATTTACATTTTTTGTATCTTTTTAGTGAAAAAAAAATGTTTAAACAAATTAGCAATAAATCCAAAAGAAATGAGGAATCCAGAAATTTACAAAAAAAACAAAATTATTTAGTCCTGGGCAGACGATCGATCATCCTAACTCAAATAAATTTTTAGATTAAATCTTTAGGTTTCAATGTTAATATGCCCTTAGTAAGAAGCAATTAACTGAAATCTTTACAGAAAAAAAATTGAGCTTTATTTTTACTTCAACAATTATATACTTAAATTAAAAATAATCCTACTAGTTGGAAATATGGTAAATGTAACATTTATTAAAAAAAAAAACACAGAAAAGAACTTAAAATGGCAAAAAAGGTATACCAGAACAAAAAAATTCCCATCATCTGAGAGCCAACTAAACATAATATACTCAAAAACCAAAAAAACAGGATTTCAACATAAAAAAAATCATAACTAAAACAATTAACCTTCTGGAAACATGGTAGATGAATTAGTACATCTAATAACAAAAAATACAAAAATCATAGCCAAAAATTCCATCTTCTGGGAGCACACTAAATGTTAAACCTTTTAATAACACAAAAAAAAATTATTTTAAAAAATATACATTTTAACAAAATAAAGCACATTAAATTGTAACTACTCCATTTATTAAGCCATACTTAATCTGACGTTTCTTCTAAAAATAAATCTTCAGCATCACCAATTTCATTTATGATCTTAATATAGTATCTGAAACGTATTGAATGAAAAGTTGCCTTCTTCAACCTATGGTTTAAATATTTAATGTATGGATTTTTACCAAAAGGCCTATTTATTATTATCAAAGCATTATCTGTTGGTTTAATATACTCCTGAAATAAAATTAAATAATTATTATTACTATTTAATGCAGAAATATACATTACTTACAGCAAGCTATTTAACTATTAATATTAAAGTAAACAATTTCAGAGCTATTATTTTAGTTAACAGTAAAATAAATTAAAAAGTATGTATATGAAAATAATTAGGAGCCATGCATGAATTTCATGGCCCTAACTAATGTTTAGGTATGTAGCTCACTCATTTATCAAGATAAGAATCCTGTGGATTCTAGACACCTGACTGCATATCAAATTAATAAACATGTTAAAACTGACCCTTTTAAACACAAAGTAAAAGGTAAAATTCAGAGGTGAGCTCTCAAAACCTTTTGAGATCTAAACAGGACTGCCAAGGCGATGGGCTCTCACCGCTATCGTGCATAATAGGAGACTAGGATTCTTTAGACATATCATGAGAATGCAAGATTCAAAACTACTGAAACAGCTAGTACAGTGCAATCTCAACTCAAAAAACACCAAGACAGGATCCAGAGAGATCAGAGAAATAAGAGACGATCTGAATAAAATTAAACAAGAACAAAAACACTCGCTTCACACTCATAACATTTTCAACACTAGAAAGAGCACAAAGATCAAAACGTATGAAAAAGTACTGGGAGGACCATAAGGCTCCAAACAGTCCCATCGAACAGACTTGGATAATGGACTGACTAAAGTGATCCTATGCGATCATAAAAAATAATAACTAAGGACGTTTTATTTTACATTATCTAATAATAATGGCATTAGTATCATTTCATTTTATTGTAATTTTTTTATATCCTGCACTTTTATAAACTGGTCATAATTATTATATTTCTAATTGTTATACCTATGAGTATTTAGTTTTTGTTAATTTTTTATATATATTAGGTATGTTATTTTTTATGTCATCGACATGATATAAACACACACTTATAGATGAACAGGTGAATTCTACACATGATGAATTATTCAAATTTGTACACACACATGTATATTATTTTACTGAAATTAATCTTTTTCAAGATTCACATTATTCCACTGTAACGTTATATATTTTATGGAAAAAATATTAAAGGTATTATTATCCCAATTATAAAAAATATAGGTCAACAAAACTATTTTGAATTTAATAACAAATATTATATATAAAACAATACCATACATATGGGATTTCCACTATCAGCAATTGTCAGAAATATATTTACATGATTTTGAAAATAAATTAGTATAGTATATGGCATCACTCATACAAGTTTTAAAATGAACTCATTTTGTTGATATTTTCATTAGCCCAATAATAAACAATGAGCATCTAATAATATTAAATAAATTAAAATCTTATAATGAAAATTTAAAATTCATATTTGAAATAGCTAATGATAAAATGTTAAAGACTAATTACATGTCAACATCAAAATAAACAAGATAACCAAATTAAAACATCAGTATACAGAAAGCCTAAATCTAATAATATAACAATTCATAAAAAATTATATCAATCTTCATGTTGTAAAATTAAGATGCATATCTTAATTACATCTCCAAATACTGGAAATCGCGCCGGCCTCTGTGGTGCGAGTGGTAGCATCTCAGCCTTTCAGCCGGAGGTCCTAGGTTTTAATCCCAGTCAGGCACGGCATTTTACATATGCTGAGATATGGAAATCCATATCCCATGCACAAGCTTCAAGCTTATATGGCGATATCAAGCAAAAAAAAAGTATCATAAAACATATAAAAGCTGAAAATGGCAAACAATATAATTAACAATAAACATTCTATTTCTGATAAATAGATAAATTTAGAAATATTAGATTAATATAGATGGCAAAAAATTAAATATATCAGAAAAATATTACATATATATAAACAAAATTTCAATTTGATAAACCAGACAGTATTTGAAGGAGACATTCTTATAAAAGCAGCAACAGATAGCAGCACTCATATAATAAATTAATACATAGATTTCATTATAATATTAGTGCTGCAATGAACATTACACCATGTGCACGGTTTTATTTTATTGATGCAGCATATTCTTAATATTTTTAATATTCTTATTTTAATATGCAATTTAATGAAATGAATTCAATCATGACTGAGGATGCGGGATCCTGCAAAAGTACTAATGATAAAATTAAGGTAAGAGATGTCTTCTCTCAATTGTCTGTACTAGATGGTTTATGTTAGTACAATTTAAAATTATACATATATAAAATTTTAAATACATATATAAATATATATACATACGTATGTATATATGCAAAATGTTCTAGATTTGATTTTCTTTTTTGTTAGTATTTTTTATGTTGTTTAGTTTATACCACATCTAGTTAAACACAATCCTTACAAAAATCCACAACTTACATAATTCTACCCCACTAAAAGAAATATTTTATATAAAACACTTACTTCATGGTTTCCATCACTGACATTGTGTAAAAATCCACCACATCCAGCGTCAAATCTTTGTTTCAAATATTTAGTATTAAAGAACATAACCAACTCGAAACTTCTGTCATATGATTCAACAATCCCACTGTATTGAGCTAATGTGTAACAACCTCGTCTCCAACGATTTACTTCAATCTCAACTTGAACATTTATCACTCCTGAAAATTAACACATTAAATGTCTAATTCTATGAATTAATAAAATAGTATATATATAATTTTAAATTCTACTAACATACACATAGTGAGGACTGATTTTAGTTGAGACAATGTTACAACAATTGTATTTTAGTTGGGACTGGGACCCTGGCTTCACCCAATAACCACTTTTGCGATTAGACTTATTCTGCAGCCCAGGGTGGTCTACAGGGAGCCACTGCTATCCTTCAGATTATATGAAGAATAAAATTATAGGTCCAGCTCAGCCTTACGTACATCCATGATACTGAAAACATAGAACATGTGATCAAGGATAAATAATATTCTGTAATATTACAGTACATCAAAACACAAAGCTATTATTTTTATCATCTGCTGAAGGTGTTTCTTTTCTTTTCAATTTCATGCACACTATCTTATTTGTATTTATTTTCAATTACTTATCTATCTATGCTCTTATTTGCAAAAAGAAAATTATATAGATTTCAATTTTAAAAAACAGTTGAATATCCTGCGACACTTTTGCATCTAACTACTCCCCTTTAAACATATCTTACAATAACTGAGAATACATTACTGTTACAAGATAATGTGTTAAATAACCTTTCGCTGATTAATCGTGTTTGCAGTATTACGTCGAATTCTTATCGTAAATTTCAGAAAACTGTTAAGAAGTGTAATTTTGTATTCATTTTACAGTGTATAAAGATCACGTCTGTTAAAAAAAGTGAAATTCTGTTTAGTTTTGTTTTGAAAAATGCTGCGTATCTTCACTAATGCCGACATGATTTTCATCTATGGATTTTGCAATGGAAGTGCTGCGGCAGTGGTTACGGAATATCGACATAGGTATCCTGGTCGTATTGTACCAAATCGTAAAGTATTTATTCAAATTTTTAATAATCTTTGTGAGAATCGTACACTTCCCAGCACTCATACCTTCATCTGAACGACAAGCAAATCATGCTGATGAAGGTGAAAACATTCTGCAGATGGTTCAACGTAGTCCGGCAACGAGCACACGATTAATTGCAACATGGCTCAATATTTCACAAAGTAGAGTAGACTATGGAGGACATTAAATAATAATGGATTGCATCCTTTTCATATTCAGAAAGTGCAACATCTCCAGCCTGGTGACTACCAGCTGGCTGCAGTTTTGTCAATGGGTTAATAAGAATCAACATTTAATTCCATTTATATTATTTTCAGATGTAGCTACTTTCACTCGTAACGGAATAAACAACACACGCAATGCGAATCGGTGATCTGAAGAAAACCCACATGCTACAGTGGAAAAAAATTTCCAGCAACAATTTTCAGTGAATGTTTGGTGTGGTATCATAGATGACCAATTAATTGGTCCTTTCATACTACAACATTGTGTCACAGGGAGAAATTATCTGGAATTTTTACATGAATTTATTATATTGACGGAAAATATCCCCTTAGCAAAACAAATTGAAATGTATTTCCAAATTGATGGAGCTCCTACACATTTCACTAATGAAGTAAGGCAATGTCTTGATGAAAGGTTTGCTGGTAAATGGATAGGACGTGGAGGGCCGGTTAATTGGCCACCGAGATCCCCAGACCTCACTCCATTGCATTGTTTGTGGAGATGGTTGAAAAATGAGGTTTACAAGCAAAAAGTACACATGCGATGAACTGATTGCTCGCATTCTCAATGTTGCAGCTATAATCAAGGAACGCAAAGATACCGTTAGACTGGCAACAGTATAACACGCTGAAAAGTGCATTGAACACAACAGTGGCATTTTTGAAAGTTATTAAACCACATGAAATACTACTAGAATTTTAGCATTATCATAAAAAAACAGTAAGTATTCTTTTTTCCTCCAGTTATTTTCTGTTGTACATCACGAAAATGTTTTTTCAATCTGTTAAAAATTAATCTGTTTTGTTGTTAATAAAAGTCGACATGTTTAAAATTTTATTTGTTTTCTGTTGACATTATTTACATCAATATTCTTATAATTAAATTCTCTACAATTTATGTTTAAAAAATGTATGATTTATTGCCAATTTAACATTATTGTACGTCAAACGTATCAAAAATGTGTTTTTTGACCCTATTTTTGGCGTTTTACATGGGATATCTTAAAAACTAAGAGATACAGTTCTGGGACCTATTTTCTTCGATTTCCCGGCTCAAAAACCATAAGAAATAATTGAATTTGCCCCTTAATTGAACTTCCCAGAATTACAGAAAGCCTTAATTTACCCGGAGGAACTGAAACTCGGGTGAAATCTTTCACCCTGTATAACTCGCTAACGAAGCGTTTTCGGACCTATGTTTATTCTTATTTTTAGCCTCCAGAATGAGTTGTCAAAGTATTGCCCTATCCTTCTGAATCACCCTGTATTTTAAGGCTAAAACATTAAATGCTGTAAAACTGATACAATGAATGTAACAGTTTTAGTGAAAGCACTAATGCTTTTAATCTGCAATTATTGCTGTGTAAGACTAATAAAGGAACTATTATATTATTAATCATCCTTAGTTTAGTTGTCAATGATGTAGAAAGGGGAAAGTACTGATTTCACAGTAGTTTCTTTTCTTTTTTTAGATCTGTCAATTTGTAATATCTACACAATAAAAACAGGCTGGAATAAAAATTTGAAATTTTATATTCTTCATAACTTTTAACTATTCATTAAAGCACACATGTCTCGACTCTACTGGATGATTACTCAATAGCCCAACATACTTTTTAATAACATAAATGAGAGTTGAACTGTTTCTTTTTCTAAGCCTGAAAATCAAAAGGATGGTAACACAAATTTTGTAGTTTTACATGTGAGTAAGAATTGAAATGCAAGATATTAATTCAGTATTTATTTTCTCAATATGAGGTAAAAATCTATTACCATAAGATGATTTGAATTAATTAATTAAAGAATATTTTTTTCTATGGCTTAATTATAACATTTGAATTACACAGTTAGAACTTATTGTAATAAGGGTCATTATGAAACAGATTTTCAATATGATACAGGTGTTCAACCAATTAAAAGCCTACTTTTTTCACCTGCTGACCAATCAGAAACAAATATTGTTTAATATATCAGCTGTATTTTTACTCTGATTTTAATCTAATTTAGTAGTTAGCAAGCAGAGGTTAATTTGAAAATACACTAATAATAGGAAAGTTTTTATATTACCCTGTTTTTCCTTTTGTTAATTAAGTTGGATTCTGAGGAAGAAATGTCTTTAACCCTTATCAGTATTAAAGAAAAGTCAGAATTTATGACTAGTAACCTATTGCCACAAATGTATTGTAATGTATTTTTTTTAAATTAAAAAAAACAAAACATTCTGTACACAACGTATTCCTTCATTGATTTAAATCAATAACCCCAATATTTTCTCAGCTGTAGGAAAAATACACTATTATGCAAATCTCTATAATGGCCATTAATGCAATCTTGCAAAGTTTACAACACTCACCAAGGCTCATGTCATAACTTACGTCACACTCATCTATCAATGGCTATCATTATAGGCTTGTTGCATAATGTACTGTTTTATACAATTTAAAATATGATTTTGGTGTATACAGATTACCATTATAATCAAAGTTGATGAAGTTTCTAAAAAATGAGATTGCAGTAGTAGTTTGAAATACGTCTAATAATGCACTCAATGCAAGAGCTCCTGGAACTGCTCCACTACTTCCAATTTGGGTTTTCAGTTTTGCAGATTCAACATTTCTATATAAAAAAAAGGAAATAATGTAAAAATAATAAAACTCAATACAACTAATAAATTTAATATGGAACTTTCAACTGTTAATAACTATAAAGTATATACTTTTTTTTTTAATTATAGAAGTAACCTCCCAACGGCTCCTACATTTTTCAATTTAAAAGAAAATTTAGCTATTCAACTTTGTAAATTATACGAAAACATCGTAATAAAATCTCTACCTTACTATATGCTTTTTAAAAGATAATTTGAAACCTTAACACATTCAATATTAGAAATAGCACTGAATTATCTAAAAATTACAACACATAAAATTTAAAAAGATAGTAAAATGTCGAAATACCTAGAATATATTCATTATAATAAAGTTAATGAACTACTACAGATATCTGACAGGAGTTCTTTGTATAATATTCAAGATATTGAAAGAATTATTACTACTGTAAGTACAATAATTGATAGTGTAAAGTTAAAAAAAAAAGCAGAACATACAAAAAAATAAATTATTAAAACCATGGTTAAAAAATGAAATTATTAGCATTTCTAAAAATAGAATTAAAATATTGAACAAATTACAAAGTAGGCTGTTTGATACTAAGTTACATAAATACTATAATAAATTAACTGTGAATCTTGATACCGCAATAAATACCTCATTCAATCGATGTTTATTATAAGGACATTTTGGACACCAACAGAGGAAATATTAAAGGCACATGGAAAGCCATAAATAATATTATAGGAATGAAGGCAAAAAAAAAAAACAGCAAATTCAAAGTAAAGAGAGGAAATTACACATAAAGCAGAAATAGCTGATTTATTTAGTGAATATTTTTCAGGAATACCAGGTAAATTAATATCTAAAACTTTGGCAATATAAGTCATAACTATATAGTTGACAATAGGATAAAACCGGTCAGTGGATCTTTTTTTATATCTTCGACCAGTAAAGAGGAGATTGTAAGGGTTATTCAGAAATGAATTCTTACACATAACCATGTAAAATTGGTTATTCAGTCCTTGACAAATAAAAAATCAAGGGTCATGATAATATATCCATCAAATTCTATTAAAAAAATGTATTAAAAACACTGTACACATATTGGAATTTATCATTAATAAAAGTTTTGAAATCGGTATCTTTCCACAAGTGCTCAAAAGGTCTACAGTCATCCTGGTTTTTAAAAAAGGTGATTCAAGAGAGGTGGAAAACTACCGTCCGATATATTTGGTCCCTGTTCTATCCAAAATAATAGAACAAGTTATGAAAGAAAGATTAATCAATTTTCTCTTAAAAACATTTTTAGTAAAAGTCAATTTGGATTCACAAAGAATAAAAGTGCTGAAATAATACTATGAAATGATATAAATAGTCAGCAGCATAAATATAGGTAAAAAACACTCAGTTTTGCTTCTAGATATACAAAAAGCATTTGATACAGTTAATCAAACAATCATTTGCTAAAATGGAGAGAATAGGAATTAGGCGTTAGGAGTTAACCTGGTTTGTATTTTATCTGTAAAATTGTCTACAATGAGTCAGAATGGAAATGAGAGTGGCAGAAGTGTTAGGAGAAGACAAATTTGGTTTCAGTAAAAGTACAGGAACAAGGGAAGCAATTTTTAGTACTCAGATTAATAGTGGAAGCAAGATTAAAGAAAAGCAAACCAACATACTTGGCATTTATAGACCTAGAAAAGGCATTCGATAATGTAGACTGGAATAAAATGTTCAGTATTTTAAAAAATTAGGGTTCAAATACAGAGATAGAAGAACAATTGCTAACATTTACAGGAACCAAACAGCAACAGTAAAAATTGAAGAACATAAGAAGAAACAAGCCGTAATAAAAAAGGTAGTCTGACAAGGATGTTCCCTATCCCTGTTACTTTTTAATCTTAACATAGAACTAGCAATTAATGACATTAAGGAACAATTTAGATCCGGAGTAACAATACAAGGTGAAAAGATAAAGATGCTATGATTTGCTGATCATATAGTAATTCTAGTTGAGAGTAAAAAAGATTTAGAAAATGGCATGGATGAAGTCCTATGCAAGAACTACCGCATGAAAATAAACAAGAATAAAATGAAAGTAATGAAATGTAATAGAAATAACGTAAATGGACCACTGAATATAAAAACATGAAGAGAAAAGATTACGGAGGTAGAAGAATTTTGTTAATTACGAAGTAGAATTACTTACTAAAGATGGATGAAGCAGGAGTGATATAAAATGCCTATAAAAGTTGTTTATATAAAAAATTAATTTAAATGTCAGGAAAACATTTTTGAGATGGGTGGATAAGTAACAAATGAAGAGGTGTTGCGACAAATTGATGAAGAAAGAAGCATTTGGAAAAATATAGTTAAAAGAAGAGACAGACTTATAGGCTACATATTAAAGCATCCTGGAGTAGTCACTTTCATATTTGAGGGACAGGTAGAAGGGAAAAATTGTGCAGGCAGGGCAACATTTAGAATATGTAAAACAAATTATTAGAGATGTAGGATGTAGGGGGTATACCAAAATGAAACGACTGGCACTATATAGAGAATCTTGGAGAGCTGCATCAAACCAGTCAAATGACTGAAGACAAAAAAAATCATTATGAGTACTTTCCAGAAGTTAAAATCACTTTACTTACTTTATGCTTACTTTTATACCATTTAATTTGTAAATAATAGTAGTATAACTACTATTTACAAGATATCTTAGCAACAGGGTCACCTTTAAATAGCATAATGTCCGAAGTACTCATTTTGCATACATGGTAAATAAAATTTTATAAATATTTTTTTGTATGATAACACAGTGAAATCCATCTCAACCAGCTGCAAAATTTGTTATTTTTACTAAGTTATGGTGTTAGTCTAGCTGAAATTTCAATGTTAAGATATTTTATTTTAATATGCTAAATAAGATAATAATTACGATTATTATTATTATTATTACATACTTTATTAATACCTGTTAATAATTTTATACCTTATATCAGGTGGACCAAGTCTGATCCACTTAATTCGATCAGATTTAAGTTCTTCACAGATGTCATGAAAAAAATCACTCTCAAGAAAATTGTCAAACATGACAACACCATCGTCTTTGAATCTTCTCACAATTTCATCAGCAGTAGCTAAGTAATGATCTGGGCTCAGTCTAAATATGGACAAATCATGCTGTAAAAATTAAATTTTTAGAATCAGTTATTTCAGAAAGAAGAAACCAAACATCAATTTATTATTTACCATAGAAGAGAAATTTGAAATAAAAATATTTCTACATGAAAATTAAACATATATGGTGAAATACAGATTAGTTGTATTATTATTTTGATCTGATTGTACTGACATACTGGCAATGGTACATGAAACGCCTTTCTTTTTAGATTTCTAATGCAACGTTTTTACACTTCAATTAAACATTTTTTATTACATAATTTTTCAAGTAGTTATTTTTGATGTACCACAAGTAAAAATAAATGCTTCGGAGGCAATAATACATTATTTAGGAATTTTATTTACATGTTTCATTATTGAGATTCTATACAACTGACTGCAGGAGACAGAAAAATTGGATAAATCAATCAGTGTGAAATAAATTGTTTGAGGTATAACATTCCTTTAAGTAAAATCTACAAAACACCTTTCTAAGCATCTGTAAATTAGAATTGCAACAACTTTATTTAAGCTAAAATTAACAGCAATTGATTGTACACTCCAATATTTTCAGACCTGAAAGTAACTAACTTAATTTTATTTTAGGTTTTTGTGAATTTAACTGAAACCGATCAAAACATCAATGCCACCTAGATATGACAAAGTCGCAAAAAGTCCAAGTTCTTTCTTTCCTATTTTAGTTTAATCTAAAGAATAAATGTTTATACCAATTTTAATAAATACTACAATGATCTTACAAATTTTACAGAATTAATCTTATAAATGATAACTACAACCATATACCTTGTGAAAGTATGTGTGCAGCAGTGAACTTAAGCCTTTTTTCTGCAGCAAATATGATAATTAATCTTAGTTGTAAAAAATATTTTGGTGAAGTAGTGATTTACTTTTATAAATTTCTTCATTTAACTCTCATATAAAATGTACTAATTATTGGTTAACAAGTAAAAAAATTTGCTCTTACCATCGAGTATTTGCACACTGAGTAAAACAGGTTTCCTGGAGAACTTGATATTTCTCAAGTTTGGTTGTTCAGGAAATCATGTAGCAATATTAATTGTTTATTTGGCACATTGTTATCATCACAAACTGACTGATCCATAAAACATTACCTTTTTTTTTTTTTAAATATGTTTTCACCTTTATAATGTGCCACTCCCACAGGAAGTTGGATATAATCATAAACTTTAATTTCGTTTATAATTCTTTTTAATAATTAATTTGAGCTACAGCTAATCTATATCCACAAATTGTGTACCCACAAATGTTTTGATCATCTGACACGATGTCCATCCTTTATCTTACCTTCCCTAATACTTTTTATAAATGAATACTTTCTCTTCTCATATCACACCCCAAATATTCTTATTGACTTCTTTAAATTGTTTTTAGAGGAATTTAAATCTTTAGTAAGTCTTTGCAAAACTTTTAAATCCAAATATCTTTTCAACCCAAAATATGTTTAACATTTCCCACTAGCACCTGATTCCATAAAGAATCAGCATTTTTATGGTATTTTGCTTTAAGGCCCATACTTCAATATTATATAACAGGGTAGAAAACACATAAAAAGCAAAACAGAAACCCAATTCCCAAGTTTTACATTGCAATTATACAGAAATCTTCTCATCTCACTATAACACTTTTGCCATTTCAACATGACTTTATTTTCATGGAAGAGTAGAAACGCTCATCCAGCTGATCTTAAATATTTGAAAAATATTATTCTCTTAATTTCCAAGTTTTCAATACTCAAATGTACTATAAGCTTTAGAGTTTTATGTTAATATCAGGAATTTAAACTTTTTAAAATTTGCTTTAAGATCATACTTATCACAATGAATTTATCAAATCCTCATAATAAAAGTGCTTGCAAGAGGAAGTGGAGATGAAATCCAGCTGGGAAACTACATGATCATGATCTAATTATAAATACAGTAAGAAGGGAACCTTTGGATTTGTTCATGGGACTCTATAAATGTATCGACACATATGTGGGTGCAGGGACTGAAAGCCTATGTACTAGCATTTTGCATGCATTGGCCTCTGTTACAAGCAAACTAAAAGCATTGTCATTTTCTATGTCTTTTGTGGTATGCTAATATATAAAAAAACAGGTTTCATAAAGTTGCTGTAGCATATGTAATTGTTGAGTTTTATGCTAAATTATATATTAATCTTGTGATTTGGGCCTACTTCCTGTTGTATAGCAACTAATAACAGTAAAATCATATATGAAAAATACATGACTAATGTGCTTTTTATGAACTGTTGTAAACACAACACACAATTCTAAGAATTTCATTTACTTATTTTTATCTACTCTAATCATTGCGCTGTGAAGAATCATATGTCACATATCACTTGTAATTATGTTCTAGAAGTGGTTACTAAAAAAACATTTATTACGGTGTATATTTTACTTAATGATGTAAATAGCTGTAAGTGATTTATTTTTACTATTTGTTGTGTTGTTTTCATTTAAGACTTTGTCATAAATTCAGTCATTTAAATTTTTAATATTTCAATATAATATTTTCTTTTAAAATGCCCAAGTTAGGAGGAAAAGGTACAGTAGTTCATAGTCAGGCGAGGGAAATTGCATTCAATGTTTACAATTTCTTTTTACAAAACAATGCCGGAAATGAAATAGTGAGGAAAACTGAAGTCCTGAATATGATTGTTCAAGGAACAAAACTATCAAAATGAACAGTCCAACTGAAGGGTAAGCAAATGAAATTGAGAAGCCATCCGTGTTCATTTTGCTGAAAAACTGTAAATCACCCCAGTACTGTGTGCAATTTTGATTCATTTCACATGGCTGCTTTGAGGCTTTAATAAATAAATTCTATGTAACCAAAAAATATGTTCCTAGTATGAAGAGAATTATCCAAAAAGCCTGCAAAAATAAAATTAATTTCAAAGGGAGTGGCAGATTTTTAAGGAGAATATATTACGTAAAATGCGATTTAGATGGGAAAATAATGATAGAAGACAACTGGAAAATAATGATAGAATGGCATGACATTAAAATGCAAAGAATAAAATTTCTAGGACAAATTTCCCTGTTTTGCAAGGAAGGAAAACTGATTGTACACACAGATGAAACCTACACTACACGGGAGAAATGTATTCCAACTTGCCACATCGGTCGAACATTGAACTACATAACACATCGTATCACAATGTTCTGCTATAAAAGCAGCCAAATTCTAACTCTTTAAAGAGTGATATGATAAAATGGTTAGGTGAACGATGAATTAACTGTTCTCCTTCTATGACGAAGACTGAATTATATGATGATATAAAATTACATGAAGAAAATCAAAAGAAATTTCTAATAGATGAAGTTTACAAAAATTATGGTTACACAGTTCTACGGTTGCCGCTTTATCACCCTGACTTAAATGTCATTGAAATGATTTGGAGTCAAGTGAAAGGGCAAGTAACTAAATGAAATACAACTTTTAACAAGTCAGACGTTCTTAAGTAAGCTGAAGAGGAATTTCATAAAAAGTCTGAAGCTGAGTGGGGCAATGTCTGCAAGGATGTTGTCAACACTGAAAAAAAAATACATTGAAGATGAAGATTTAAATGATGTGCACATCGACAATTTTGTGATAAATGTGAATTCAGAATCGGACACAAGCTATTTAGAATCTATTGACGACAGTGACTTTGGAATTTGCGAGCTACTGCAATAGTGAGTAGAAAATATAATTATTTAAAGTACTTTCAAATAATAATATTAATTGGGATACCTTCAATATTAAACTGACAATGTTTTCAGTTGGCCTAGTACTGTGCCAAATGTTTGTTGAATGCTAGTAAGCTTTTGTGCCAACCTACGTGCCGATAGTTCTACAAGCCTTTAAATAATTCACAGCAAACTGAATGAAAGGTTCAAACTAGTCCTAACCAATTATGCAAGGCAAGTTCTAACTTTTTCTATATAATTATTATTTTATTTTTAACATATATTTTAATTCCTAAAAGTTATATTACTTACTACTTCACTGTACATAAGTGGAGCACAATATGGCAATTCATCTGTAGAAGGGACATTTTTTTTATCCAGAATATGCTTACTCAGATCCTTTGCAGCTGAAGAATGGAACCATCCACTGATAGCATACCTACCCTTAGACATGTCTGCTACCACTTCTGAAACCTAAACACAGATTTAACTATGAAAATAAACAACATAAAGCAAAGATAAATAATTAGAGTTTTTTGCCACTAAAGGAATATTAACTAAATACAATTTAATAAAAATGTTTATCAATTTTAAACCCACGTTACATCAACTTGCCAACACCTCTTCAAAAATTTGCAATATTTAAGTTACTATATAGAATTGATTACAAAAACTAGAAAAACATTATTACGATTCAAATTAAATTCATTTCCAAATCTGAAAAAAAATTTTAGACCTATAAAACATAAACTGCATGTTATCTAATCGCGAGGGAAAACAATGTTATGTATTCGCAGTTCAACGACACTGAGATAACACACGTAAAAATTCATACAAATACAGTTTATTACGCTCAAATAACTTATAATGTACAAAAAAGGTCAATTATAAATAGCAAAATACAATTCCACTTTACGATACACCTTACAATACCTAACAGAAACTAATAAAGAATTGTCAGTAAGATAAAAATTGCAAAATCAATAATTCACTTTATGCAAGAATTAATCATCTTCAATGTTTAAAAAAACCCAGCTTACACCTTATAAATGAATAATGTTACTTTGACCCCTGTTTACAAAGAACTCACTGTATAAAGAAGAATTTCTCGTACTTAACCACTACCAAAAAATAGAATACTTGTGACGCACTCTTCACTCGTTTGTTACTACACAATCACTCCAAATGTTGCTGCCCGCGGCCCTCACATTTATTGCACGCTGTACAGAAACTGCAATTCCACTAGTCCTCAGTATTATTTATATATCCAGGTGTAGGGCCTGACCTGCAGCACCAATACTCAACCCATTCTTTTGTTTGTTCAAGTGTAATGATTTCTATTGTCTGTGTCTTGTACACTACTCTACAAATTCTTTCTAGAAAGAATCACTTTGTTGTTTCTTCTAGGTTTTTCTTTCTTGTCAAAACTTATTATATTCAAGTCAGTACAATAAGTTTTGACAATGGAGTTATTCTGAAACTTGTCAACATATAATAAAAGATGAAGCTAAGAAAATAAAGGTAAACAGTACTCAGCATAAAAATCATAGAGTTCTGAACAGAAAATATAATAACAATTATCTTAATAACAACAATTTTAGCAAGGTTAACAAGACCAGAATTGTAAAGAAATTTGAATATACATTAAAGAAGTTACTTAAGACAACAGCAGACATATGGTTTAATAAACAATGTATTCTCAATCAAGTAATACCTAATCATGCTAAAATTAAAAATAATAATAATAATAGTTATGCAACAAAAAATCAATTAAAAAGGCAGGAGTACAATAAGTATTGACAATGGAGTTATTCAGAAATGCATTAACAAATAATAAAAGAATGAAGCTAAGAAAGATTAATAGTACTCAACATAGAAATAAGCAGTTATATTTCAAAGTGACTTAATATTTTATTTAATAACAAAGAAGATCATGTATCACTAAAAAAAAATATAAATGCTTCAGACAATGATAATCAAAGTTAGACAGGTAACGGAACCTTCATATATGAAGAAGGTTCCTTTACCTAATTATATATATATATATATATTAATTTATTTAAATTATTTTTTTTGTAGTCCATATCTCCTCTGTACATAAAATCTAGCTAATTGTATAATATAAAACTTATTCAGCCACTCCACAAAGAGTACAGTACTGTATTAACACATAGATAGCGTGTTAAAGAAAATTTTTAATATAATGTTTTGCATTAAAAAAAAAATTTTTTTTATTAACTGAACAAATATTTATTCTATAAATTTTAACGTATCATGTTATCTATAGTGTAAATGTAAAAAAGTAAAATTTATAAAAAAAGACATTGAAGATGGGTTTATGCCCGAAAGTGTTCTAATGAAAAAACACTAAGAATGTTCTTTAATTCTGTACTGTGGAGTGGCTGAATAAGTTTTATATTATATATATATATATATATATATATATATATATCTTTATATACAATATAACAGGCGTAGGATAAACGTCCTATGCTCCAGACATGCCTTCCCACGCATGTCTATTCCTGTCACGTGTCTACTTAGTCTGTGTATTCTGTATACTTGTATTGTTTCTGTGCATGTTTCAAATTAATAAAAAATGCAACCACAAGTGAAGCAATACCTGTCATTCGATTTCTTAATGTAAGAAAATGATTGTCCAATATTCACTGTCAAATGAAGGAAGTTTACAGAGAAGTAATAAATGAATAATCAGTACAGCAATGAGTAAAAATTTTAATACATGGAGAAATAACAACCATGATGGCAATCAAATAAAGACACCCATCTGTTATTTCAGATACAAGAGTCAAAGAGGAGGGCTTGGAGAAAATTAATTTCACAAGTAGACACTGACATGTGGGGGAGGCCCTACAGGCTTTTGATTAAAAGGGTGGCAAGATCTAATGCTCCTGTCACAAGAAGTACAGCACATCATAGAGGGGCTCTTCCCCCCATGGGGAGGAATTAAAGGCTGATGGAGGAGGTAACAAGGAACCCCCCTTGAGAATTATAAGAAGCGACAGGGGCAAGATCTGCATCCTGATAATGCAAGATGCTTTTAATAAATTTTAAATGCTTTTAACAGCATTCCTCACATCTCAATAATGAGTTTACTGGAGAGTTTTGGGGTTCCTATGTATCTGATACGGCTAGTGCCGTTATTTCTCATAGGGCATTGTCTTGTTTACCAGGTAGAGTCTTGCTTTAGAGGGGAGTTCTACAGGGGTCAGTCCTTGGACTGACTGTGTGGAATCTTGCCTACAACAGCGTTTTGCAGGTCCCCCTTCCTCAGGACGTGAAGCAATTTGGGTATGCGGACACTCTGGTGATTGGTGCTGATACACAGCAGGAGGCCGTCTCCAAGGCCTGTGACTTGTTCTTTATGATACAAGGCCGGATGGCCAGGATCGGACTGACACTGGCCCCAGATAAAACTGAGGCCATGGCAATAACAACTGCCAAAAGGAGGCCCACATTGGCCTTTATGCTGGAAGGCAGGAGGATAGTTACGAGGCCGGCAATCGAGTATCTTGGTCTCTGGATTGACACAAGGCTTAGGTTTGGGACACAAGACATTGAAGCATCTGAGAAAATGGAGAGGATGCTGAGGCTTATCGCCAACCTCCTTCCAAACAGCCACAGACCAGCTCAGCAACACAGGAGATTGCTAGTGGGAGTAGTACACTCCACATTATTATACAGTGTGAAGCTTTGAGGAGGAATAGTAAAATATGGAATATACAGAGGCAAGCCAGAGATGCTGTTTGAGAATGATATCAGCATATCAAACAATATCCAGGGAAGCCACAGAAGTCCTGGCTGGGCACATGTCAATAGATCTGGAGATACTTATGTGGAAGAAACTCAGGGAAAAGACTGATTGATACAATGGAGCTGGCAATGGCAGAGGTTATGGTGGGTGTGGGTGTGGCAGGAGCCTATCTCTTGTTTACTTAATGCACGATTGGAGGTTGAAAAAAAAAACAGCCTTCATACATCATGAAAATATACAAGATGTTTATATATAAACAAAGGTTAAGATTAGTTTATGTTAAGTAAATCATTTTGTTAAGAATATTTTCTGTTTTTTTTTTTAAATCATAAAATGGGTATTATTTTCTAGACACCTTCACATAATGAAATCACTAACAGAAACTTAGATCAGTAAAACTGTTAGAATAAATAATATATTAAATTTCACATTCACCCTACTGAACTACTAAATTATCAATTATTACACACAATATTTTTTTTACATTCTGATGAGTTAAATTTTATTAGAAATTTTCTGATAATGGCACTGATGTTCCACATGCTGCCAAACTACTAGATTGTGATGGATGCAATTTAGTTTTACTCAAGATCCAATATTAATTTTAATATCGAATTTGGGTAATATAAGTATACAGTTTTTTTTTTTTTTTTTTTTTTTTTATTAATGAAGATTCTGCTTTGTCTTAAAAAGGAGATATAAATAGTTTAAGATTCAAAAAATCAGCAGCATAAAGAGAAAATTAAAATACAAAAAATATATGTAGAAACATGCTAAAGGAGAACCGGAACCATGACCCTTTCCCAGGAAGGAAACTTTGATAAAGAAAGTTTATCAAATACATTTTTTATCAAAAAACTGCAATTTTTGGAATTTAAAGAAATAAATTCCAGACAGTTTTCTAGAGCACCTTGAATTTCTTTTTTAATGGACTTTATTGCTAGTTATTACAATATATATTTGAATATAAATCTAACAAACAAAATAATATTAACATATTTATATTATATCAAAAATATTAACTGATTAAATATCTCTTAATTAAATTTATATACAATTCATAAAGTGTTAGTCATACATTAACAGCTTTGAGACACATGACACTATCTAATTGACAAATTACAACATAATACAGGTGTTTATAATATAATTAATGCAAATGAATTATCAACTGTAATTATAACAAAAATCTGAACCTAATATGCATAGAATTACTTCTATAGAAAAAATAAAATCAATTTGCCAGTTAAAACAAACAGTAATTATTAAAAATAATAATAAACAATCCTTTCTTTATCTAACACATTAAATTAATCAATACAACATATTATAAAGTAGTATCTAATTATTAATATATTTATTCAAAATATATAATATATTTATTCAAAATATATATTACAAATATATAATATATGACAAAAATATTATTACTGTTGTTTCCAGTGATTTCAACTGTAAAACAGTATATAAAAAAAAACTGTAATTTTTGAAAAACTGATGGGTCATATATTTTAATTGATTACATCACATATACATAATTTGAAAGAGCAATTATGGGAGATTTTGTTACTTATAATTTGAAAATTGTTACAAGTTCCCTCTTTCTATCTTGATACACTCTTGCAGATGATGCACCTGCTCATAAAATTTTGAAAAATATCAAAAGTGATAATGTTATTTTAATGGTAAATACTATTAATAGCATTTCATCAGGTAATATTGCAGAAACAGAAGGTAAGAATGGTCACGTAACATGAACAAGCTCTGTTGAGTACAATCATATTGCTTGTAATTCCATTTTTTGTAATCAAAGCTGTTGATTATTTTTCATTTCTTCAAACTGAGATTATAAATTCTCCAACATCTCACTATAACAGCCATTAATTGTAATAACTACTAAATTACTGCTCATTCATTGTCATCTTAAAAAAATGTGTCTAAGATTTGAAGTGCGAAGATTCCACCATACTGTGACCTTGGGTGATTGGAGTGGCTTTTGATGGTTTGCCGTGGGTTGTTTATAGACCCGTAATGATAATCTTGCTTGTACATGTCCTCATTACCATAAAAATGACCTTAATCACTCATAAAATGTTATTTTTTAGAGATATAAGGAATTATATCTTTCAGTTCAGAAAACTTTCTGCAAAAATCTAGTTAGTAGGTCTTATCATGATCATTCAGCTCTTACATGATTTCTATCTTGTACTAATGCAATTTCAAAACATACTGAACACTAGGTTTTGATAGCCTAAGGGCCTGAACACATTATTTAACTGACCTAGGTCAGTTAATTCCTGCACACCAACATTTTCAGGCATTCTCACAATTTATGATCTTCTAGGAAGTTTGACACTGAACTGAGCCTACAGAACACAATTTTTCAACCAGTAAAATAATTGAGTAATGACCAGTGCATAATAGGAATTAAAACACACACTAAATTGTCTTTGCGTAGCTATAATTGATTTATTTTTAATGAACTCTCAACACTCCTAGCACAATGATTTGTATTCCACTGACCAATTTCGGTAATTGACAAATATGGCAATAAATAATTCCCAAGGTGACTGACAAATGTGGCAATAAATAACTACAAAGTCCATGCTTTCATAAATAATTCCTACGTCCTTGCTTTCATCCCCAATTCTTTATAAATCAATTCTATCAAACTTACAAAAATTACACTAAAAATAAGAGTTAGGTCTTTTTGATGAACTGTACACATCTGCTAAAACGGATGCATTTGAAAACTTGAAACAAACCAAAACTGATCTTACACTTTATTTTTAAGGCAAACTCAACAATTCAGTTTTTGTATCAATGAAATAATGTCAGAGTTTTAATCTTTGACTTGAAAATCTGTATCTATAAAGAAAATGTATGTAGCAAACAAGACTGGCAAGAATTTGTATATTTTCAATAAAAGCTGATCAAATAGTCTTGCTTTAATTTAAATGTTGAAAGTTCCATTAATTTTTCATTTTATAATCTCAACTAAATGGAAATTGTCTCTCTATAAATGGAAGTTTTGCTTTATTGTTACAGAAATAGAATGTGCAATGTTCAAGCCAAGGTGGACATACTTGATTTATGCAGTTAATCATCCCTGAAAATTCCAGTGAAAATTTAAATTATTTTCTAAAAAAAATTATTTATTTCTGTATAATTTTTTACTTGTATATATTTATGAGGTTAAATTCATAATTCTTTTCACAGGTAGAAGACACAGAATTTTTAAAAATTTGGCTAAACATGCTTTAATTAACAGAATATAAATTGAATCCAGTAGAGTAAATATGATTAGATACAGTACAGTATGTAGAAACAAAGTAAGAAATATAAGAATAAAGTAAAAAAAAAATCATAACGCAGTACAGTACATAGGTCTAAACATACAAACTATGTATAAACGTACATAGGTTTAAATACAATAAGGAATATTAAAAAATAACCTGTGATTTAGTTCAGCTTTGGTTTTTTAAAATAATTGTCCAGTTTACTCTGCTTTACTGATAGTTGCAACTGATCTAGCACCATCTTGTATCACCTAACAGTCCATTTACAACTTTAGTAGTTTGTTCTTGATCAGAATTATTTTCAGTTACATAATCACAAAATTTTTTGATGTATTCTAAGGCCTTCTGTAATCCTTTTACTGTTAATTGTCGCTGAGAAATGGAGGATGAGGTTGAAGGTTCACCACTGTTAATTTTTGATGACCCTGATTTAAATGTGTCACTGCTACTCGAATTGTCATCTAGTTGCTAATTTGGTGATTCGGCTAGTGCTAACAAGTCTTCATTTTCTAAATGCTGTTTATCTCCTTCCACAAGTTCATTTATATCTTCACCATCAACTTCAATCCCTACACTGCTGGCAAGTTGCACAACTTCATTTTAATAGTACCGTAATTCCTTGTCCAATATCATCGGATGCAGTTTGATCTTGATCACCATCTTGACACAGCTTGTGCCATATTCCACAAAGCGTACACGGTTTGATTTCTTTCAAAGCTTCCCTAACATTACATACAGCATGAAGGATGTTATATTTTTTCTAGAATGTTCAAAATCACAGATTTCATTGCTTGAACTGTTAATTGCAGAAACCACCTGAGAAAATGTTTTTTTTTAAGATAGAAGCTTTGAATGTGGCTATCAATCCTTGATCACATGGCTATATCAGTGATGTATTTGCAGGCATATAAATGACTTTTACATGTGAATTAATTGCTTCCAACTCCTTGGAGCTTGGATGTCTAGAACCATTATCAAGCAATAGAACAGGTTTGTGTGCGATATTGCTTCTTCTGCAAAATTTTTGAGTCACAAGCTAAAACAAGTCAGAAAAAATGCGCCTTGTTACCCGTGTTTTTTGGTTGGATATCCAATACATGTGAAGAGACTTCTTCACAACTACTTCCTCACTACTTCTTTAAAAGCATGGGGGAGATTTACTGAGTGACATTACAAGCAACAGTTATAATTTACAGTTTCCCTTCGCGTTTCCTGCAAGTAAAAGTGTGAATTGATCTTTAAATACTTTAAAACTGGGCATACGACATTCTTTTGCAATAAAAGTAAGTTTAGGCATCTTTTTCCAAAAAATCACCATTTCTACTAACTACTAAATAGTTGCTGTGATGTGTATCCTCCTTCTTTCATGATAATTTGTAATCTTTTTCAAATTTTTTGGCTTCTTCTTCATTTGCACTGGCTGCTCACCTTGAATCAAAATGTTATGAAGGTTTGAACATTTTTTTAAATTTTCAAACCATCCATTGTTTGCATTGAATGGATTATATTGTCACGTGTTCGTGGCTTGGTCAGGATATTGAGGGATTGACAATTAGAATGTTTATATAATTTCAGTTTATTGGTTTAAAAACATAAGTAAAACAACACAAATCAATAATAATGACAATGGTAATAATAATAAGCAAAAATAATAAAACAATTAATGAAAAATAGTCAAACAAATATTAAGCATAGTAATCACAACCACAGTAATAATCAGAATCATAGTAATAATAGACAATAAAAAAAATCTCATAATAATAATTAGAATGACAATAATGGCAACAGTAAACAATAATAATATTACATGTCAATAGCAAACAAATAAATCACAAATGTCAATAAACAGACATTACATACAAAACAGAATTTAAAGTAATCATTAAAATTTATTTACAGGTAGATAAAATAAATAATGAAAACCATAATTCAATCCTACTGACAAAGATATAGCATGACCGCTAGACAACACTTTTAACCACTAGTCTTGTATTAATAACAATAGTACAATAGAAAAGAGAAGTATAAAGTTCTTTCACTGTGAATACCTTTGGTGTTCACAAATAAAACTACCCTAACAGTTTATGAATGAAATTTAGTGTGTTATCTCTTTCACTTATAGTCTTGCAATAACTCAATGATAGTATTTCTTGCTTACTGGAATTACTAGTGGTATCACCTTAATCAAATAGAACTTAATTCACTGGAAATTCGCTCCTTCACTTCCATCCTCGCAGACTGATGTCTCACAGACTCACATTGCAGACTCTCCTCGCTGAACTGACGTCATAATGTCTTGCTAGACTGGTTCACAGAACTGATTCTTAACTTGTATTCCCAGGAGTATTTATACTCCTATCTTCTTTACCTGATGGACCAGACCCAAATTGAAGTGTGAGAACGATCACCCAAGCCCTTTCGTTCCCATGCATTCCTTGCCTTGGTCCGGTAACTCTTCTCACGGTACAAACATTTGTTCACTGTGTGTCAGTAGGCAGTATTACAAAAGACTTTTTTAAATAGACCTGTCACCTTTACTAAAAGGGTTTCTTTTAGCCCCTTTCTGGACTCCTCCCATTATTATATCTTCTACTACTTTCTTCTTAATTGGCAGGAATCCATTACTCAGGTCCACTAAACTGCTCTTGTTACAATATCTTCAGCAGGGTTATTTAAGTCTTAATAGTTCATGCAAACTTAATGCTCTTTCATGAATAATAATAGTTGTCAAAGGAATACGACATTGAGTACAATTTTTCTTTTAATTACTGAACCAACTGTTGATTTGACAAGGCCAAGATGATTTGCGATATCAATGTTTTGTAAACCATCATCATGTTTTTTTTTATCACCTCCAATTTTGTCTCAAGAGTGATAGTTTTCCTTTTCTTTTCCATATGTTTCAGGTCAGGCGTAGTTAAAAACCCAAAAAATATAAAATAAACAGGTAATATATAAATAATTCACAATAAAATCCTAACATATCTCACAATAAATTACAAATATTGTACATATCGCAGCCTTTATATCACGCCTTGAATACAAACCGATCAGAATTATATGCTGCACAGTAATATAACATAAGACAGAATAACACAACAAAATATATTCTCTGAACAGCTAATGGCTGACTGACAGTGATCATTAAAATATTTATAAACCAAACACTTCAGTATTACTACCTAACAGACTTCAGTATGCTATTATTGAAAGGAAAAACCTGTTTCATTGTTTATTGCATTACATGCGTATATAAGTCCATGTGTATTGTTTACCGAAAAACCTATTTAAGAATTTTTTCACAAATATTACTTAATACCTTATACAATAATTATGACAAAGTTAATTCAAAACCAGACCCACATTAAGTCAAGGGACAATGTTATAAATCAATCGTGCAAATCCAAAATAGCGTAAATCAAATCGCAATGAAGCAAGAGATTACTGTGCTATATAATTATGACATCCCACTCTGCACATTGGTTATGAGCAACTCTATAAATAAATAATTAATGCTTAGTTTTTAGTGAGCTATATTGTACAAAAATAATTACAAAATGATGTGGAATTCTATATATTAATAAAATAGATCAAACTACAAATTACTTACCTTATGATAACTGTAACGAGAAACTTCAAAGCACAACAATGTATTAAACTGTGGAGAAATAGAGTGCACCTTACCAGCAGGCCTTCCAAACTCTGTAATATAAAAAGATGAATTTAATCTAGTCATGCATTATTTAAATACAATCATTAATTTCTTGCAAAAACAGAAGTGGAATTAGTAAAAACAAGAAAAAAGAATATAAATGAATGAACATCTATCTAAAAATCATGAAAGAATTAATCTATCAGTATTATCAAAACAGGAAGTAAATGATAAAAAGTCAATGTGTTTGTGTGAAAATTTATCATTATGGCAAAATAGAAAATGAAATGTCTGAAATAATTAGAAAAGTCAACTATTTAGAAAATAATGATTATTTAAATTAACAATTTAATCATTTTAGATCTTGACTTAGTAACAAAAATATTTAACTTCAATATTAACGTTTTGAGGTATTAAATTAAAAATCAACCTTTGGTCATTTAAAATATCAACAAAAGCACTAAGATGCAATAGATATTATAACTTTACATATTTATTTGAATTCCATGAATAATAATTTTTATTATGTCTTTTGGTACTTATCTATTATACAGGTACCACTAACGTTTTTACATTTTGTGACATCCAACATTATTTAGGTGTACATTATGTAAATGATGGAAAATTAAATGTGAAACAAAAATAAAATATAAGTATAAGGTTTAGTAAAATTTTTTTTTTTTAAATGTAGTAGTATAACCTCTTTCAAATTTTCTTTCATTCAAAAGAATATCCTTTTCCTGTAAAAACACAACTGTGACTTCAGTATGTGGATAATCCCAAACATTCATATTAATTAAAGTCAAAAAATACTGATATGAAGTACATGTATAATCAGAATCAGGGAATGAGGGAACCAACATGTTACAATATATTTGTTTAATCTACTGACAAGTAATGAAGTTAAAAACAGATATCTTTATAAATGAATCTTATCCTGTGTTTATCTTTATAATTGCATTTTATTTTTTTTTAACATTTAGTTTTCCATCATTTGCATAATTTACACCTAAATGATGCTGGATACCACAAAAAATGTAAAAATTATAGCAGTGCCTGTATAATAGAAAAGTATCCTTTTTTTATAATTTTGTATATTTAACTACTTCACAAGGTGAATTTTAATGAAAAAAATCATAATAAACTTACTATCATGGTCCAGCATTTCAAATACACCACCATTTTCTGCTTTCCAGTTACGGTTGACATAATATATGAATGCAATGTGTCTGTCTGAAAATTTATCATCATGGCAAAGTAGATGGTCTGAAAAAATTAGAAATTAAACCACATTAAAAAATTAATTCATGAGTAATAATGGCTTACATATAGTACAAGAGGACAAATACTATTAGAGTCAAATGTAAAACTCAAAGAGTTCCTGGTCATCCACTTACCTTGAACAACCACCTAATAAAGCATGTTTATATTTGATATTAAACTGAACCAAACTGGAATGATTTTTACCAAAATAAACCTTTCTAACGTAAAAAAAAAAAACTGCCATTCATATAAATGAAAGTAACTTGCTTGCATAAAATTTTACTTTCGGTCAAAAAAGGCAAATATCAGCTTTAAAATACAACTGACAACAGAAAAATATTTTACTTTAATTTTTCCATACTACCTTCATAGAAACCTAAAGGTAAGATACGCAGAAAAAATAAATAAAAAATATGTCATAAATATGTTACTCAGAAGTGGCTATTTTTAGAACTGCACAAAAAATAATTTATATATTTATGTTGATAAATATTTTTATTTTACCATAATTACTAAGGCGAACATACATAAATTATAACAAGAAAGTTGCCTGCATGCAAAAAGAAATCTGTTATGGAAAGTTGTTTACACCCAACTGCCTTCCTTGTAAAATGGAGAACAAACATTAGCCTGCAAAATATAGCATATATATATATATATATATATAGTGTGAATGGTTAAGCAACAGTCGCACGGAATGTCTGTTATATTCATTAGCATTCATGTTGTTTTTACACACACTGAAAGTGAATTCCAGTCACATACAGCCTACAAAATCCTTGTTCCAATATTTCTTGTCAAAGGATTACCCAAATGTGTTCTTCACAACATGATTATTTTGAGATGAGCCAAACAGATTATACAAACCTATAGTGAAGCTTTTTTTTATTCATGTTGAACATTTTCAGTTCTGCACAGGTATGAATAGCTTTCATCAGCAACTAGTTTAGCAGCTGTTTATTTAATATTTTTTAAAGAGAGAAATAGACACTGATTCCTAATCACTAACAAAAAATTTCCAACAAAATGCAGTGAACTGCACACAAAATTTCTAAGCTTTATTTATCTGCAGAACAGTTTATTAAATAGGATTTTAGCCAGACTTTAAAGAATGGTTTCTTGATGAAACCATTCTTTAAATAATAAAGCACTCATTGAAGAATTTTTTATGCTGTATAATACACCAAAGATCTTTAGATTTTCCCACTAGAAAAAGTGGAATTTTATTAGTCCCACTTGCATTACAGTAGTTATCCAGTCTTTTGATTTTTTATATCCTGGAGCAGTATGTTCATCCCAAACAGCTATAGTTTTATTTGGCAGCGACTTATACACGAGCCATGTCTCCTTGACATTATACAGTAATTCAAAGCTAAGTTTTTCTTTATCGATACTTTTTTTTACTAAGTAGATAAATTTTTTCTGCTGCAGTATGGTCTGCAGATAATTTTTCACCAGATAAACTTAAGGTACGGACTCCACCATGGTGCTTTATTTAACAATGTAACCATCCTTCACTTGCTGTAAGGGAGTTGTTAGGAGTGCTGCAGCCAGAACCATTTGCTGAAGGGGTTTTTTCCATTCAGAATGGCTTTTTCTTTTAACAGAGGTCCATTGATAGGCCTTGTTTTCTTTCTTGAAGGAACCACATCTACAGCGCCTCATCTAGTAAATCTAACACAGGTTTTTTTTAAGGTACACTTTGACTGAAGAGTCACCTGGTTATCTTGCTGCATACAATCAGCTTCAATCTGCGAGTGGTTTTTTCCAATCTTTAACCGTTGTTTCACGAACACCTAAATCTATGCCACTAATTTTATCGATTGACCTAATTGTTCTAACACTTTCAGTTTAGTTTCAATCGAAATTACCACAGAAATAAAAGTTTTCTTTTGCACCTCGTAAATGTAAGTACAAGAAAAAGTAAACTGTACGGAATTTTAAAGGTTACATAAAATTAAAAAATTTACAGCTGTCAGTATGCAAGAAATTCATTACACTACACTTAATAGATGAAAAATAGACAAAAATATAAAGGAATCATACGAATTACTATACTGTACTGAATTTTAACTAAAATTTAATGAACGCAAAAAAAATACTCTATGCACTGTATATCCGTTACTTAAAAAGCAGTTATTTTTCACAATGTTATAAAATAATTTTTCACTCTAAAGTTGCCAGTTTATATCACACCATTCAAAATGCAATTGATATGATGATTTTATGAGTCTTCGCTTCGAGATTATAACAGGTATGACATCATCATTGAAAACGTTTTTAAATAAAACCGCTTAATGTAGCAATGTTGTGAAATTAATGCGAGAGATAATAGCATAAACTGTTTGGTTTTGTTTAGGCTAGCTGAGGAAATGTATGAGTCAGTGTTGGTGTTATACAATAGTGTAAAAATTCTACATGTGTACCGTATTTTAATTTCATAAAGATCTTTTCTTTGCATGTGGGCCTAATTATTATTGTACATAACTAATACAGTACTGTACTGTATAGGGCCTAAATTAGATCACAAATTAAATTATAAAAAATAAGTTGAAAAATGAATTATTTTATAAAAATTGGAGGGTCACTTAACCCAAAGAGTTGGTTAAACAGTAATTTCAGGGGATTTGGCGGTTAACCCAGGGAGTTGGTTGAACAGGAGGTGGATAATAGGTGGACTATTGTACTAGATATTCACAAATTGAACAATGTTTTTTTTTTGTATAAATATACTTTTTATTAAATAACATCTGTGTTCAGACTAATTTGCATGCTACTGCATTATAAATAATCTAAGTGTTATCAAGTGAGGTCTGTGTACAGATAAAATTTTTTGATTATTGGTAATATAATTGTATTTGGAATCTGTTGTATATAGAATCATAGCCCTGTTGCGATGAAAAGCTTTTATAGGTTAATAAAATTTTAACATATGTCTAACAGTGTTTCTCAATCTTTTTTTTATGGCGGATCGGTAAAATTATACAAAAATATACAGATTTTTTGACAAACAAAAAAATTATATAATCATATTTTTATGTTATTAGTAATTAAATTTACATATGCATAATATTAATCAATATCATTTCCATTTATAAACAACAAAACAATATATAAATGAAAATCAGAAAACAAATAAAAAATTAATATAGGTTGCTTTATTTAGAAATAGGAACAAATCATATTACAAACTAATTGTAAATAATGAAAGTTAGTGAGAAATTTGTTGTTCATTTTACACACTTATTTCAATGTCAGGTTGTTAATTATTAAACCTAACTGAAGAGATGAATTTATTGATAAACAATTTCTTGTTTTGTTTTAATAAGTGTCATAACTGAAAATCCAGGTTCACACAATATGTGGTTAAAAAGGGAAGTAGCATTTTCATGGCTATTATGTAAATTTGGATATTCATTTTTTAAATAATTCACTATATATTTGTATAAGTTGGAATACTGGATAATATGATACATGATATGTTAATAATGTGATAGACAAAAGTTTTTAATTAAGCAATGAATAATTATGTATTCTGCTACTGTTAAAAAGAAAATAATTACTTAGAAAAATAAACATAAACTGTTGCTAGTTGGCAACGTGCTAGATTATTTATTAAAAGTAAACAACTGATAAGAATAATAATAAACAAAAACTTCATTCTTGTAGTAATTAAAAAAATAATTATAATAAATTATACTGCTTTTTAATGTCACAAAAGGACTGTAAATAAATTAATAGACCGCAGTTAGATTACACAGATTCATAATCTCATCACCATGCTATGAAGTTCTTCATTTAATCCCATCGATGGCCACAGTAACTAACTGCAGGAATACGTTGAAATTTGGTTTTCAAATGCACAGTCGGCATTCATGCCTAAAATATTAATCGTGCACTAGATCAAACTATTCCAGATTAGAAGTCTCCCAACGTATTACTCAATCCAGTGGTAGTACAAAATAACATTTCAAAGCTGATATTGAACAATACTACTCAGTTTTAAAATAAAAGTTATCACTGAATAAAATTTCATGTCGTTAACTATTCTGTTTCAAATGCATATTTAGTAAGAGCATAGATACCACATCATGACATCATAGATTCTACTAACTTTTTTTATACATAAAATTATGAGACAAAACAGTCTAACATATGGCTAGTACTTATAAATTTTATAACAAACTGAATGAAATTAAAAATTCACTTAAAAATAAGGTACATTAAGTTTATACTTAAATACAAGGTAGTGTATAGACACATATTCATGTTATTTCATAGTTTCTTCACAATGTGTTCAACACATATTTAATTCTAACTGACAATCATCAAATTCAGTTTGAATTTATGCGGTTTTTAAATACCCCATTGACCAAGTCCCGATAATTATTTTAGCTGGCTCCGAGTTAGAAAAATATGAATACCAGTACATATAGTCTCTATTATGACATTAGCCATCTTTCAGAACAACATAAATGTTTTAAGTATTAAAAGAGGAAATTTGAAAGTTCTGTTTACTTACCTGTATCAACATACTTAGAAACGGCTATAGATAATGAACCATCCAAATTTACTTTGAACAAATTATTAAAGATATGGCGAACTTTCTGATCAAAAACTTGTCTGATCATGTAGAAGCATGAATTAGGATCAAATGCCCGCAGATCTTTAGACTGTTGGAATGAAAATAGATCATTTTTTCCTGGTTCAAAATTCAATTTCACTACTTCTTTTTCAATCAATTTGGCTGCTGAAATATTTTTGAAAAACCTTTTCAATATAAATACTTTAAATGGCCTCTTGATGACTTCTATACAACCTAAAAATGAAATGTGGTTATGATAACTGATAATTCAAGTAAATTATTTAACAGGAAATATGCATTTAAAATAATAAAACATAAATTTAGTCTAATAATAAAAATAATAGAACAAAATATAGTATTTAATGAAATATGAAAAAAATCTTATCAGCAAAGCAACGACTGTCAAAACAATAAAAGTATATTCTCTGAAAATCACATACTTTTACTTCATATGAACTAAATGGAAACATCTAATAAACTGGTTCAGAAACATCATTTAGCATCAGCAGCAATGGGTGATTAGAGTATTACTTTGGATGGGGTGACAAACATAATTAGGACTTAATGAAATGCACAGTAGGCATTCATGCCTAAAATATTAATCATGCGCTAAATCATAATCTCATCACCATGCACTAATACAAGTTTACATACAGTAGTACAGTATTGTTTACATAAAGAACAATTACATAAAAGTAAAGGACAAGTAATAAAACAACAAAAGCGATCTGATTTAAAAAATAAAATGAAATAAATAATCTTAAAAAACCATTATAAAAATCTACAATTCAGAAAATTTAATTTAGAAAATAATTGCAGTTTTAAAACAAGAAATAAAAAATTACATTACATTTTAAATTACATCAAAAATTCTGATGCCAGTCTAGCAATTTTTAATAGACAAGAAAAATCAATATATTGAAATGATGCCCCCAAATGCAAATAATAGATAATTTTTTTTCAAGGCTACTTTCTAGCACCACAATTCTCAGCCATTCATGAAAAAATTATATACAAAGATAATACAAAAACTAACACACCCATAATTAGACTTTAAACGATTAAATTTTTGTTCATTATTTCACACAACCACACAACATTCAGCTAACATTTCATACTGAACAATTATTTTCTGAATACCCAACACAGAAGTATGTTACCTATCTATTTAACCAGTTTGTCAAAACCTCTCAGTCCTCAACTCAAACACCTATCTACAATAATACAGGTAAGGCTCATACTGCACTAGGCCAAAGTGTTGTACAGATAATGTCAAAAATCCCACCCAAAGCTACGATGCAGCATCTGAATTCTGATAGCAGCTTTCAAGTGTATGTAATACATGCATAATCTGCTGAACAGCCAACCCCATGACTGTTCTGTTTCATATAACCAGAACTTTTGAACCTTCATGGTTGATTACAATGTCATCTCTGTTAATAATTCTCCACTATCAAAACTTTGAATTTCATCAGCTGAACACTGCATACATTATGAAACAAATAGTATCTTATTATTCAATTAATTAATAAATTAGGATTGTTAATTTTCTTATTTAAAAAAAAATTACAAGTGAAGAAAAATATGGGATACTAAACACTCGGATGTTGGCAAGATTCCAGTGATGCTAGTCAACCTTGAACAAGGTGCATAATAACACTGATGTGCACTGGAAATGAGTCAAGTGATTTAGTAAAATGGCTTAGCGAATATGGCTCACCACAAAGATCTGACTGTATGATCAGACTCTACTGGCTTTTTGTTAATTAAAAAACTGTAGAACCTGGATTTGTGGCCATGTCTGAAACACCTCCCTCTTTTTCTTTACTGAAAATCAATAACCAGTAAATTAAGCTGTGATTAAATTAAAGAATTACTCAAAAATTCAACGTGTGAATGACCTAAAGAGTGGGGTGCAAACATGCATAAGAAAAAATGGGCAAAAATATCAAATTTTTAATTTAAAGCTATGATCTTCACATAATCTTACATATCACCATCAAATCTTATTGTCAAATACATTCTGAAATACTGTCCTAAAATTATTATTTTCATTTTAGTGCGTTTAATTTAAGTGGTGCTTTAAATTTTTTTGTCATTTTTTTTATTTTTACTTTTTAGTGTATTTAATAAGTAGTTTTTTTAAAAAAATGTTAATACATTTTTTTCTACTTTTTAGTATTCATTAGTTTATACTTTATAACTACACTAGCACACAGGTTTGTGCGTATTTAGCGAAAAATCGGATCGGTACGTTTTATGGTGGGCAACTCCAAAACAGAGCGTTAAACGATTTAATTTCCTGATAACCAAGCTCCGGTCGATCAAGAGTGTACCCGAAGCGTTAAACATTTAGCGCTCGACCTGCTGACACAAAAATCGTTCGAATCGTGAAAATCGGACGGACGGTTGCCGAGATATTACGGTGGCACCCCATCGTACCCCCTCACCAATTTCCGAACGGCTCCCCGGGGACACTTAAAAATATTATCATCCTAGGGGTACCACTGGAAGCGGATGCAGATGAGGTATCGTCGAGGGGATCGTAAAAATTTTTCAGAGCGCTACGACCGACTGTTTTCCAGATATTTGCGATTTCCGTCCGAAAATTAGAATCCGTTTAAAAAGTACTAAATTTTCCCAAAAGTCGATATATATATATATACAGTATATATATAATAACGATATATAATAATATAGCAAGTAAACACCTCACCACCACGAGACATGTACTAACGAATCGGGATTTTCCGCTAGTGATCGGTAAATTCCGGTGTTACGCTAAGGGGGTCGCACACACAGACACAAATACCGTTTAGTGCGATAGGCAGTATTATGAGATCACTACAAAAATGTTTCTCAATTTTAACAAATTGTTCAATCCATATTTTATCAGAAATACAATTTCAACATTTTAAAACTAAAAGTTCAAATATATATTAGTATACACAGAATTTAATTCAAATTGTCCAGGTACCAAAGAAAATGTACAAAGTGAATAAACTAAAATCAGAAAATTGACTTGATGAAATTATGTTAATATTAATAGATTATATACTGAGGATCTCTTTTTAGTTTTGCAAGTGATTAATAGGTGTTTGGCAAATTATAAATTACTATTGCTCTAAACAAGTTGATAGTATGATATTAAGTCATTTTATTTTTAGGTTTAGCAATTTTATTTATCACATCTCTTCTTTATAATATTTCTTAATGGATTTTTCCATTTTAATCTGTTTCCTGAGGTAAGTAAAATTTTAATCAGTCATAAAACCAAAAAAAGAAAAGAAACTAGGGATTAATCCTTGGAAATTTCCCATAAAATGTATTGTTTTAAAATGATTTGGATACACAATAAATCTAGGTCATCTAGTAAGTAATCATGACTGTTCTATACTAACTCCAATGGGCCAACATACACAAATTTATTAGTCAGTCATATCACTCAATGCTTCTGTAGAGAATGTAATGATGATGTTACTGAACAATAAAGAGCAAGGACTCTCACTGAACTAGCTCAGGTAATAAAAGACTAACTCAACCACCCGATAAGGCGAGTTAATCTATCTTGAATGAAGATTGCTACATAAAGATAACTTCACTAAAGTATTGAAAAGTACACACAACCCAACTGCTGGCTGCTCCTTGGATGAAGCCATTATTTCACTTTACGATTAAAAATATATCAACAACATTCATAATTTAAGGTATACCATTTAGTTTTTTTTTGGTGAACTTCCAATTTCATCATTTCACTTATCTTTACTAAACAATGACTAAGAATCACAACTACAACTGCAACTGTTTATTCTGTAGGTAAGTCACAACTGACTTAAAAAAAAAAATGCAATGAACCGAATGGACGATTGTTGTACATGCTATACAGACATGTATACAGAAGTGTTGGTCAAGACATGCTATGAATTAGTCTGATCACTGATACCTAGCTACCCTGATGTTGGAGCAGGCAATGAAGTTTATTTCTTTACTGTTGTGCAGGGGTAATCTCATAAACTTTGAGTATACATGTGAGCATAACTCTTCATAAAAAAAATTGTTTCACCTGAAATTCAGTGTGAATCTTGGTTATAACAGAGAATGTAACAGATGTTCAAAAAATAATAAACTATCTACTGATTGAACACAATTGCTTGAGCTGTAAGTGTGGTTTTAAGGCTGTTTAATCATCAGATAAACACAACAAATCATTCACAAAGATCGTAAATGGTTAAATATAAACTCTGAGTAGGCTGCTGAATTTTCACATTTTTATGAATTTCTGTAGATCAAAAATCACTCCACCTCTTAAATGATCATCAACCTAAAAAAATTTCAGAATTTAAGTGGACAGGTTAGTTTCTGTTAATTGGGTGGTCACAACAAATTAGCTAGTCTACAGTCATTCATTTTACCCCTACATTTTCTATCTACATATATCATATCAAGCTCATGTTTTCTCTTAATTATACATCTTCATACCATGTGAAAAATACATAAATCAAAAGTAAAATCTAAGGAGCAGATTTTTTTAATTCAGAGTTAAATAATGTGAATTACAAAACAATGTGTAAGGTATACATTAAAAAAAAATGCAACAAATAAATTTTACATGAAAACACAAATAAAACATTACAATTAATCTAACCTTCCTAATTCTAAATTTCTAAAAATTACCCTTCTCATTTACCTTCCTAATTCCAAAAAGCATCTATGCATTAGTATAAATTTTGCAAACAATTTCATGTAAAACATAGGCTGTATAAATTGGGTACAACACATCTACAAATTAATTCTTCTAAACTAAACTATGGCAACTTATAAATTTGTAAGACAAGTATAATATAAGTTATAAATAAAACATTTTACAATTATAATAAATCTGTATTAAGTAGGAGAAAATGCTTAATTTAAAAATACCCATTTCAAGTTAAAGAATATATACAATAAAAACGACAAAAATCATAAAAATTGCTCAATATAATTGAGATAACAAAATGTTAATCACAACCTTCCTGAAAGAAAACAATACTAAAGAGTGAACACAAGGCAGGAGAATTTCTATAAACCTTTGTTTTAGCAAAATTCAACTTTCCTCAAACTGGAATTAAAAAATTGTATCACTATCAAATATCTTCCAATCGTGCAATTATGTCAGTCAGTTTAGATAGTAAAAGATCAGCAAAACATAAACAACATATATAAACAGAAAATTAATTAATTCATAGGCTCAAAAAAAAAAAATGAGAAAAGCAAAACAAAATTACCACTATCAAATGCTCTGCCATCTCCACGATTTCGAACACGGTCAATTTTGAGGAGATAAGGATTCACACGAAATTTGTTTTCAAGACCATCAGTACGTTGAGCTTCATTACGGCACGAACGGTGAGGAAGAGACCTAGAATCCATACTAGAAGTAAACAAAATTAACACACGTTGTACATTAGACCACTTAAGTTCAACACGTGCTCATTAGCTTCTTAGTAGCTAAAGCTAACAACCTCGCACCGGCCAGGCGACGCGTATTATACCCTGGAATGAATGCTGGAACATGACGAACTACTCAATCGACTGCTTCCGCCACTCTTCACAGAATCAGTTTTATGATACAGATTTCATAAAGAAACATAGTTAATTGTAATAATAAAAAAGAATTTTGATTTAAAGAAAACAAATTATCCACTTTCAAATATCTATCTGAAGTTGAAGTGGCTAAATGCACATACATAATCGTAAATAGTCACAATATATTTGGGACTATCTTTTGAATTTCTTTGCCCAGCACGACCTGACAAAGACTGGCTCGCAAAGAAATCATTATTATTTATTCACATCCATATACTTTTATCTACGGTAAAAATAACATGTTGCGACATTCATTGCACATTTTATGTTACTACATTCATTAGTACTGGCTATCCGAAACTCTTCATTGCTCTCTAAAGAATTTATTAGAAATGAAGACATTTCATCATTTTCATATTTTTTAATTCCAAATTACGATTAATAAAGATTTCTTCAAAATATTGCTGTTCTAAATCAAATACACATAATGTCTCTCCTCTACTGAATTCCAAAATATAATTCCATTGGATATAATTTTAATTCAAAAACCAGTAACAACATGGATATTATTTCCATTCAGTTGTACATAGAATAATACACATAAAAGAAAATAATTTTGTCCCAAAATAACTGAGCATTAACGCATTTTTACATTTAGGTCAAATGGCAATTGCGTGAATTATTAGGACAAATTAAAAAAAAAATGAAACACTCAAATTAAATGATTACTTTTCAAAAACCATTTGGAACTAATTATTAGCACCTTCCTGATTGGAGTCCAAACAGTAGTGCTAATAATGCCACTTGCCTTGTTTTTTTGTCCTCAGTCATTTGACTGGTTTGATGCAGTTCTCCAAGATTCCCTATCTAGTGCCCGTCATTTCATTTCAGTAAACCCCCTGCATCCTACATCCCTAACAAGTTGTTTTACATACTCCAAACGTTGCCTGCCTGCACAATTTTTCTCACCTACCTGTCCCTCCAGTATCAAAGTGACTATTCCAGGATGCCTTAATGTGGCCTATAAGTCTGTCTCTTCTTTTAACTACACTTTTCCAAATGCTTCTTTCTTCATCAATTTGCTGCAACACCTCTTCATTTGTCACTTTATCGACCTGTCTGATTTTTAACTTTCTCTTACAGCACCATATTTCAAAAGCTTTTCTTCTAGGAACTCCGATCATCCTAGTTTCACTTCCATATAAAGCTTCACTCCAAATATATACTTTCAAAAATGTTTTCCTAATGTTTACATTAATTTTTGATGTAGGCAAATTATATTTCTGACTGAAAGCTCATTTCGCTTATGCTATTTGGCAATTTATATTGCTCCTGCTTTGTCCATCTTTAGTAATTCTACTTTCTAAATAACAAAATTCTTCTACCTCCATATTCTTTTCTTGTCCTATTTTTATATTCAGTGGTCCTTTGTCTACTTTATTTCATTTCTTTTGTTTTGTTCTTGTTAATTTTCATGTAGTAGTTCTTGCATAGGACTTCACACCATTAATTTTTTTCTTCTAAATCTTTTTTACTCTGAGCTAGAATTACTATATCATCAGCAAATCATATCATCTTTTCTTTTTCACCTTGCACTGTTACTATGGATCTAAAAGGTTCTTTAACATCATTAACAGCCAGATCTATATAAACATTAAAAAGTAACAGGAAAGATCCTTGTCTGGCTTGCTTTTTTATTATTGCTTTTTTCTTATGCTCTTTGATTATTACTGTTGCAGTTTGGTTCCTGTAAATGTTAGCATACTAGAACCCTACATTTTTAAAATGTTGGACATTTTATTCCAGTCTACGTTATCAAATGCCTTTTCTAAGTCTATAAATGCCATGCCTGTTGGTTTTTTCTTTAATCTTCCTTCTACTATTAATCTGAATGCTAAAATCGCATCACTTGTTGCTATACTTTTCCTGAAACCAAATTGGTCTTCTCCTAACACTTCTTCCACTCTTGTCTTGTTAAGGATAGGAAATTGCTTAAAATTATTATTCTCGATGTCTGTTCTTTTTGACAGATTTAAAGTCTGTAGATTTCATGTTGTTCAAGTGTGTAGAGATCATGTTTTTTTATTTTCTATTAATTAGCTCAGAGTTAAATATTAATTTGTTTATATATAGAATTTGATTGTACAGTTAATGTCTATGTACTTTGATTTTGTCTCCACAGAAAACTTTGAAAAGTTAATTCTGTTGATGACTATACTGCCTGTATATGATCTTTGAATTTAGGGTTGAGTGTGTGTCCAGCCTGTTCAATGTAGCATTTAGTACAATCACTACAGTTCCATTTATATTCTCCTTGGTTGCTCCGTTTTGCTTGTTTTCTGTGTGATCTTGTGTCTAATTTTACACAAAATTTATCAAAAGTTATTTTACCTAAATTTAATTAAAACATATAACATCAGTTAATTTATTGGCATTTCTTGTGAACTTCAAGATAATTTTGAAGACATTTCAAATTTGAAAGTTTTCAGCTTAGTTTGAAATAGAAAATTTCCCTACATGAATTTTGTAGTTTACTGCAGAAAGGTAAATTACACACCGAGTGATTTAATTGTGCTAAAATGTTTTCTTTTTTTAGCTAGTTCCATTTCTGGAGTAGGTGATCTTGAACATTCAAAATTGAATATGATTAGTCCATATATCAGCGAAAGATTAGTGAGTATATGTTTAAATTCTTCTAATCTAACTTGTAAAACTTACAACATTGTATTAGAGGGTTTGTTAATGACTTCCAGTGGATGCTCTAACTGAACAATTTATTATCATTGATTTCAGTACCTCTACATGACACAATTCTGGATAAATGCAAGGGTTCTCTTAAGGAAACTTGTAACTGTTCTTTGGTATCTAAAAGAAAAGTACAGTGTTGAACTTAAAAGAGGTCCCATCAATTAGTAGTTTATACTAAATGCATGTTTTTCTAAAATGTATATATTGAAGTGAGGTGGGAAAAATAATGTGCAAGATGTTGGTATGACTGGAGCTGGAGTATGGAAGAATGTTTATTGCCTGCACATTTGAGTATTGCCAGTCTGTGTTGACCATTGCCTTTTGAACAAGGTTGTGTAATTGTGTGTTGTTTGTTAAAATGTAGTTAACTTTTGAAGAACGTGTATTTGTGATGGAAACTAATTTAGAGATGAAATTTCATGTTGTGTGTCGGCAAAAGTTCAGGAAGAAATTTGAAAAGGAAGCAACAGTGAAAAGTGTTACTCAGAAGTTAACTAAAAAATTTCATGAAACAGGTTCGGTTTTAGACCAGAAATGTGTCTGAAACAGGTCAGTTTTAACGATACAGGTCGTACAGAACATTAAAGCAGCAGTTACAAGATCTCCTCATAAATCTTTCTAAGATGAGAAAAGAACATTTTACTAGGTTCAGTCCAAACTGCAGTAGGGAGAATGCTGAAATGTTATCCGTATCGAATGCATGTTTTCCATGAGCTAACTAGTGCTGATTATGCTACAAGGGTTCACTACTGTTAATGATGCTAGAGCTTCATTAGAAATAACACTGGCATTTTAGATCAAGTGTTTTTCACAAATGAAGCATAATTTCACCTTTGTGGGTATGTTAATAATCAGAACTATTGGACCTGGGATACTGAAACCCGCAGATTTTTTTCTAATCTCTCCTATATCCACAAAAAGTAGGGGGATGATGTGCAGTTTCAAGGCAATGAATATGAGGATCTTTGTTTTTTTTTTAAACTGTGGATGCTGTCTACTACCAAAATTTATCCAGTAGTTCATAACTTTACTGTAGGAGGATAAGTGTGACTGTTGGTTTCAACAGGATAGTGCCACTTACCTTATAGCAAGCTCTACTATGGAGATGATACAGGATTTTTTTCAATGGAAGAATCATTTCTAAAGGATTATTCTACCCAGATCACCTGATCTGACTAGTCCAGACTTCTTTCTGTGGGGTTACACAAAAGAAATTGTTTATAGGAGTATTCCTCAAACCCTGCAGGAATTAAGCACAAACATTACCGATGCCATCTAAGAAACAGAGAGGGTTCAGCTAAGAAGAGTAGCCATGAACATGATCAAACGTGTTGAAAAGTGCATTGAAGTGGATGGACATCATCTTCAACACCTTCTGCAAATTATTAATTAATGTTTGTCAATAAATTATTATTTATAGACTAATCTAAGTGACTCTTTTAAGTTGAACAATCTGTATTTTTGTTGCTGGCCCTATTTAAGATGGTTGATTCAAAATTGTTGTGCTGGTGCCATTCTGGACAAAAAATATCCTAATCTCCTGACAGTTTGTGGTGAAGAAGGGTATCTGTTGCTGAAGGAAATCTTGAAGTTGTGCTCTGGCTGGGGTTGTGTGTCTTGTACTGCAATTGATCCATGGTTTCCATCATTTCCAACCATCCACCCCTTTTCCTTACTTTTGATTACTTCTTTGCCATTTTGAGTTTCCAGAGCCAGTGCATTCTTGGTATGATCTCTGGAGACTTTGCTACGGATCTATCAGGGAACTATCCAGTGGCTGCATCTCAGCTCACAGCAGAAGTATTGACTGAATAAGGCTAAGTCTTCTAAAATACAAATGCAATGAAGGTATTAAAAGTGTAGTTTATTTTGTAATGGAGCTTAGCTACTTGCTCTACGATGCACATTGATACTACAATCAGATAAAATAATATCTTGGAATGGTTTCAGTTCTATTTAATCATTGTTCTTAATTTACAAAGCAATGCTAACTAGAAATTTTCTTTACACCATGTAACTTAAAGTAAATGCACAGTGTAAGTTAAAGGCTTATGAAGTGTTTTATTATAACTATTAAATTGTGTAAAATTTAACATAAAAAATCACTGATCATAATCAATCACATTTGTGATGATACACAAACAGTACATGTATTCCTCTGAACTATTTTAGAAGTACAGTACATGTACTCCTGTAACTTTTCAACCATCACAAACTTGCTGTTTAGTATATGTTAAAATATGAATTTTTACTAATCATAAACCAAAATCGACTTTGAATAACCAACAAAAAATGTCAATACACCATGTGAGCTTGGTTCTTTCACAAGAAATGTATAAGAGTTTTAATGTAAAAAATTTTTTCTGTCATGAAATGTAGTTATCATTATAGATTTGGAAATTGTATTAAATTTTTATATAATCTGACAAAACTAATGTAACTGATATTCTTTTTTTATTTATCTTTTATAGTAAGTAGTTACATTTTAAAATAAAATTGAATAACACAAATAGATATTGTATGCAAATGAATTAGTTTAACTGGATCTAAGAACAGAGCTATGTAATTAACAAACATTTTTAATGTCAAATTATAAAGTAAAAATTCGATCATAACAACTGTGCTGCAACGTTTTCTTAAATGTTATTGTTCAAGTGAAAATTTTTTACCTCAATAAACGATTTCCTCACAACTATTATAATTACTGAACTATGATCGTTCAGAAGAATAGGAAGTACAAAGGGTACTAGGGATATTTTGTTATATGACTATTTTTTATAATTTTTCAAAATAATTTCCACCATACATTATACTCTTCTCCATCCTTCAAAACCAGTCTTCAAAGAAACCATGCCGTGTTTTGTTAGAGATCTGGCCATACTCATTGTTCCAAGCCCTTAGGAGGTCATAATCATTCATAAAGTGCCTCCCCTTCAGTCTGTTCTTCACCTGAGGGAACAACGTGAAGTCACATGAAGCAAAGTCAGGACTGTAGGGAGGGTGCTCTTTCAGTTTTATTCCAGTACTGACCAAATACTTGTAGTAAACTTTGGAGCATTGTGCTGGAGCATTATAGTGGTGAAGAAACCATGTGTTCATCCTTTAGTTTGGGCACAGCTTCTTGAGAGCTTCAACTACTTTAGGCAGGTATTCCTTGGTATACTACTTCCCTGTAACTGTCTTCTGTGTTTCCATCATGCTCTAAAACTCCTCTCACACTAAAAAATACAGCCACCATTCTCTTCTTAACCAATCTGGATGCTCAAACAGTGACAGAGGTTTGCTCATCTTTGAGCACTTAGACTTTGTTCTGAGCTTTGGTAGGGGTGTCATAACTGTATACCCAAATTTTTTTCACCTATCACAATACTGTGCACATAGGAGATTTCCATTTTCAAAAACTCTTTCAGCTATTTGATGGCATCTGATGTCACAGCAAACACAAACACAATGTGCCATCTAATTGTCGGTCAAGTTAGGCAGCACACAAAGGGTACAATGCTTTCTAACTTGAAGATGATCTCACAGAATAGTATGAACTGCTGATGCATTAATTCCCAATGATGCCTCTGTTGGGTGGTACACATGCCTGCCTGTCTCAATCATTTTTCATACTGTGGAATGTTTCCTTCAGTTTTAGACAAAAATGGTCTACCTGACTTTTAAGATCCTCGTGGCCAAAATCTCCTCTTTCAAACTATTAGTACTACCTAAATGTTGTTGTACAATGAGGATAATCCTCTCCAAGCACAGGAGTCATTTTCTCTAAACACTAATCAACACAACCCACATGAAAAATTTCCTGATATTCAGTTTTTGTCCACAACAGTATCACTACCTCCTTTCACTAACACAACTAAAAAGCAAATGGCATTAAGACAGTGACTAGAGTGGTTACAATGCTGTTTTGGGCCTTTCTAAAAATGTACTAACTTGTAAACACCTATGATGATCTATTCCACAGTATAACAAAATTTTCCTAGTGTATTTTCATTGAAGAACTTATAATAGATAGTATGTAAGTGTCTGAAAATTAAGGTTGTCAAACTACTTTGCAAGATTTTTAAATTCAGTTTTGAGTCACTGTAGTGTCTTCTTTTACCCCTATAATGACTCCATTTTATACTGAACATTTTTAATACAATAGAATAAGTCAGTCCTAACGTCCTCAGATGTATTGTTGACCTCATTATTGTTTCCTTACTGATTACTGGGATACTTATTTCCTTCTAAGTAAATGTTTAATTATCCTTTTCATTCATTTCTCAGTAGCTTCATCAAGGGATATGAAAGGCTTCTTTCAGATTAGTGAACTCCTGCCACCATATTTTGCAAAATAAGAAGAAAATTATAATCTAAAAGGATAATTACTATTATGTTATGCTATACTAATTTATAATAATGTTCAAGTAAATTAAAAATGTCAGACCTTTTTTACCCACATTATTTAGATCAGATTCAAAATCTATAAATACTGAAACATGGTTTACAGTTTTTACATCCATCATTACTTTCCTGCCACCTTTTGAATTGAAATCTTTTTACTCAGAAGTAAAAAGAGATATAAGTGCAGCATGTTTTAATATAAACACTTTCAATATCTGTACTTATGATCATAGTCTCTTGTTTTTACTAGTTTAGTCTTTTTAATAATTTAATCTTTAAATAAGTGGAATTGTGCTTTCTGAAGATCCTTTCTGTACTGTTGTGTAGCTTAACTTGTACATCAGTGATGTTACATATGGAATTGTTATTAATGGCATCCACCTTTAAGCAGTTAAGAAAGCTCTTTGGTATGTGGTCGAATCAAATAAATCTGATCTGTCTTCTGTTTGTTCATTTAATATTTTATTTTACTTCAATTTTATGTAATTATAAATTTCAGTTTAAGGATGTTTAAATGGCTAATTAATGTGCTATGTTAAAGTCTTTATGTTGTTGCTGATATCTTTGAATGTGTTTTGATAAGACATTTCATTAAATTTGAGTGTGTTGATTGTAATGCCTGTCTACAAAAAATATTAATTCTTACATATACTTTAGGACCACTCTTTCCTTTCCCAAAATAAAACATTTCTGATCTTTATTTCTTGCTACAATTAACATACATGCAATAAATTGTTGAACCCCTTTTCACAGATTGAATCTATAAAAAAAATATATCTTCATTTACTAAAAAAACATAAATAAATAAATGATATAAGCATGTATTTTCCACATAAAATTTATTTAAATACACAGTAAAGCATACCTGCCAGTTTGTGTTGCAAGCTGTAATATTAAAACACAATTTTCTTTTACACTCATTTGCAAATACACCCATTTCTTAAAAAAATTAATTAATTTTATTATTATCAGATTTAAAATGCTACATTAATAAAAGATAATTATTTATTTCTACGTGTCAATAATATTAATATTTTGATTTGTAACACTTATAACTTTGTTCTTTTATTAATTCAATTTTATTTTCTTTTTCAGTTTCTGGGTTCTGAGGACAATCAAACCATGGAAGCCATGCAATCCATGAATAATCACACATTTTACTGTTTGTTGTATTATCCATTTTTGATCGTACAGTTCCACTTCCATCTAATTTATCTGTTGCAAATTTTAATGCCATTTTAATAGCTTTTCCTTGTATTTTCTTGGATTCTAAGTACTTTGATAGCATATTTTTATCAATTTGGTTAATGTCATTGCTCTGCCCATCTACTGCTATTGCATTGTAAAGAATGGAACTCGGAAATCCATTTTGATTGTACTCAGCTAAGTGCTGCTCAATGTTTTTAGTCATCTGAAAACAAACATAAAATAGTAAATAATAAAAAAGAAACAAAAAGTAATTTATAAAACAAGCTAGAGTAAAATCTCCTCAGTGATTAAATCTTTAATGTGTTTATGAATGCTGTTAGATGTCAAATGAAATTTCCAATAAATTGAGATTTAGCTAATTATTTAAAAACTTATCAGCAAAGCAATATTTTTTCTGTACAGGGAAGTCTTTTAAATATGTTAGTTTTTATTGCATAAAATAAGAAACATCTGATACTCTTAAAATTCCTCAGAATAGCAACTAGTGAAAAAGATAAAATTTAAATAACTGAAAAAAAGGTTGGAAAGGGTTGCATAATGGCTTGACAAATAATTTTAAAATTCTATGTTTAAGGTGCAGTACTCTCATTTATTTAGTACAAATGATTTAATAAAAGAGGTGGTGGAGTTAATGTATTTTTACTCCAATAATTATAGAAATGATTAAAATCAGCTTACCTCTTAACTAGTAACTCCATTGTTTGTTGTGTCAAAAGACCTAAATGTGAACTCTTACATTTCATTCATGTTAAAAAAAAAAATATTATGTAAATAAAAATAAGTAATCTTATAAGAATATAATACAGCAATTGCTAGTTCCTTTAATTTTCGGTATTCTTTATTCTCTGTCGGCTTTGTTCTCAGTATTTTTATTTTCTGTTGGCTTCATTTCTAGGATCCTGAGAATAGGGCACTTCCCGAAGTAAAAGTTTAAATTTGACTGACAGATTTCCCTTGATCTATATACATGCAAGAATGAAAAAAAACTAAATTTTGTAATGGCTGTTCCATTAGAAATTGTGGGTTCCCGAAATGCATAATATTTCAGAATCAACCATATTTTATACTCCAAAATGTTTCAAGTTTCAATTATTATTGATAATGGATATAATTAACATTATATCCATTCCAATCCTTTCCAAAATGAAATCATGAACTATATCTTTAAAACAGACCAAAGGCAAATATAGGACCTCAACAAAAAGGGGGACTGATAATTTCATGTACTAAATATTTCAATAATCCTACACCTACAATAAATATCATGTACATAATTTTTTAACATACAGTTGTACCTGGATTGTACACCATGGGAACAGAAAATTACATTCTAGCTTTTCATCTAATTATTATCCATGGAAACTAAAATCAAAGTTAGTTCTTTATCTAACAACATTTTTCTACACAGAAAAAATGCATTTTTAGGTAAAGTAAATAAAAAATTAAGACACACACACAAAATACATAAATAATCAAATAATAATGAACAAAATCACAAGGATTTTCACAAAGTGTAACCAAAAGTATAAGAAAATTAGCCAAAAAAAGGAATTTATTCTGTATATCAACTCTCAAACTTCCTTTTTCGTAATAGCATCATCATTTTGGCAAAAGAGTATGTTACTAAGGATGGTAAATATTAACAGATTTAAGGCTGAATAGTCAAAAAATAAAGTTATATCCACACACACACACGTGCGTGCGCATGCACACACACAACACATATATAATCTTTTTTTTCAAATTATTTCCTGTATTTTAATAATGAAAGATCTTACAGGCATATCTTTTTTAAATTTTCTCTTCATTTGTTAGCATGTTGGGCATTTGAATGTGAATACATTCTATCTTGAGAATGTCTTCACTCATAAAAACAGGATTTTACAAATATATTTAAATCATCTAGGAGAATAAAACCAGTAGGCTTAAGAATTCTATTTCTGAAAATTAAGCACCATATCTTTTTTGACCTTGAATATATAATTTTTTTCTGGAATAAACTACCTGATACTGAAGACTGGAGTCAGTTTTTAATGCATGTAATAAATATGGGATTTTTTTAGTAAGGCAAATTTGGATGTGTATCAACCTCTATGAAGGCAATGTAGAAATTAGATTCCCCCAAAACATGACTCAGATTTGCATTGCTGGTCAATGTACTAATAAAAGTACTGTATTCTGGAAGTAAGTATTCCATAGTACAAGGTGTTTTTATAAAGGTTAGCTACTCTTCCTTGATACAAAAATTAGTAATTAAATCATAAATGACATCACAATCCTTCATCAACTTACAGTGGTATTGTCCAAGCTTAAATGTTGCTACTGGTTTTCAGCAAGCCAGAGCAGTTACATGATAAGTCATTGTCTAACTGTCAGTACCATTCTATTTTAATAATATTATAAACTAGGACTTTATAATTACATTACTTACATGAATCGTAAAATAGATCTAAATTATTAAAGAAAATATTACAAAATCAAAGGATTTGGTGAAGTGATCAGAATATCACATCCTCAACCTAAATAAAGTAGGTTTAAATATTCAACAATGTCAAGAGAGACAATGAATCTATTTTATTATTCCATAACAGTAACAGCTCCTTAACATTTCTTCTCTTTAACAATGACTTGTTATAAAAAAGACTTCTAGTACAATAGTGGGAAGTTCCTCGTGCGCTATTCATTAAATATTTTAAAATAAAAATGTCCGGAAAAGAATTTGAACAAGCTCAAGTTGATTAACTGCCTCTCTGCGGTAAGGATTCTAAACCTATTTGCCTTATTCCCCTTTGCTCCATACCTAATTCTTATACAGATTCAATATATCTTCCTGATTGAAAGAGGACTATTTTTTCAATAAAACCTAGTTTTGAGTAGTCACCATGGATCATTTTTTAACACATTTCAAGAACCTCAGACACTAATTAAAATAAACCCCAGATCTCTTATTATTCGTTCGAGTAAGAGAAGTCCTATCTATATCCATTTCATTAACGTAATTTACAGGACTCCTCTAATGGAAGGGATAACTCTGCATTTGCAAATGTTCATATTTAAACTATTTAATAAGCACCAATGGAGCAACCTGCTTACATCATCCTCATTTACTAAAGTTGTATTCTGATTAATATTTATAGTAAACGTTAACTGATAAAAGGAACAACTACCCTAAAAAATGAAAAGAAATAAAGGCTTCACCTAAATAGTGGCCAAATGAAAGTAAATTATTATTTTTAACTTGAGGTATTACTGTTGTATCAGATGGGGAATTGATATCAGTCCATAAGAAAGGTAAGATGTAATGCAATATGGAGGAATCTTTCTAGTCAGTAATGAATGTACACTTCAGTGTCATCTTAATCCATTCACTGACGATATTTACCAGTGAGATCTTCAAATGGGCATGTTAATTACAGGCACGTTGTTTATCTTTATCAGTTATTGGAAAAGTACTATGAATTCAATAAAACTTTACATGAACTTTATATTAATCTTAAACAACTTTATAGCATTTGCTAAACGGAATTATGAAAGTTTAACTGATTTTTTGATTTACAGTGGATTTATCATCTATCATTTTCAAGTTTTTATTTAAAATCTTTTTTTTTTAAATTATTTGATAAAGTGTTGATCGTGAATAGACTCAAACTAGGAAGTATCTAAACTGTACTATTAGTATTAAAATAAAAAAAAAATAAAAATAATGATTATGGAAAGTTACTGCTAAACTGGGAATTTCAAAGAACTTGCTGCTTTGCTGAAGATAGGTGTCCAGGTTCTCCCAGTACAATTCAGCCAGGTAATTCTCGTCTAGGTGTATTTAGTAATCAGTGAATTGTAGCAGGTGATGTGTTTTCTACGCTTCTTTTATAAAATTGGAGAGAGAGAGAGCAGTTAAAGTTACACAAATGTTGATTTTGTATTTTGTGAAGCGAGAACCAAATTTCTTATGAATATGCGCTGATAAGATTACATAGGAAGAATACTTGACATTACACGGAGGTTAAACACAAAACTCTTGAAAGTGAGGGTTGGTCGCAGAATTAATAAATGAGATTAAAAACATGACTATCAATAGGCAGCAGGGATAGAAACAATCCTTACTAAATCATATAACAAGTATATCTGGAGGAATAATGTAATGAATGCTAATAGAAACAGTTTCAATATCACTTTGAAAAGGCATCTTCCATTTGATAGAATGCTTGATAGAAGTCAAGTAAGAATATTAAATAAATCAATTTAATTAAACAGATATTAAATAAAATAAATGAAGTAATAAACCTGGCTAGGTTAAATGTTAAATACAACTCTCATTCAATCATTAGTAATGTAAGGAAAGAAATGTGGCATGGAGGGTTATGTAGTATTCATTGTTTGGTGGTATTACAGAATAGTTAATAACATAGATAAAACAGAAAGTTAAATGAGTCTGAAATATGAAAATAACACTTACAAAGTCTATACAAAAACAGTTGTAAGAAATAATAAAAATTATTTCTTCAACCATAACGTGTTCATTTTATAGCCTTTGTTTTCATTAAATTAAGTTTGTTCTTTGGGTCTAGCATTCATTAAAGACTTGCTAACATATCATGCACTAAAATTTAGCATACTCTTACAATACCAAGAGCCTTTTAGATTAGCTTTCCTTATTTCTGTTAGAAGTGCAAAATGATGATCGGCCTTGTGCACTACAACACCTTTATTCCATTCACTACAGGGACTATTAAACTTATTACTCTTACGGAAATCAGCTCTGATTAGTAACTCTTATGCTTTGTTTACATCAGCCTAGGAAAGATTGGGACAAAACTTGTAAAACAATTAATGCATATCTAAATACTAAAACGGATCTCTAAATTCTACATTATCTTATATTTGTTAAATAGTAGCCTATCTTTTTTCTAACTTTAAAATTTTAGTCTAACAATGAAAAAATATTACTAATTTTATATTTAACAAATCTCTAACCACCAGAAATCAGTTATGACTATATATTCCAGGTTTTACTATTTAAAACACAGTGGTACTTTAAAAATAACTTTGATCCCATATTTAGAATTTAAGGTTTTTTTTTTTTTTTTAATTAAAGAAAAATCATTAAAATCCATTGATAGATAATATTTTTGTAAAATTTTGTAGTATAAATAAAAGTTGAAAAATGGGCCTGACATTGGGCAAAAGTCCAAGGTGTTCAAGGATTTAGTCTTGAAAATCATTCTGTATTCATGGTATTAATAAGGTCAATAGAATTTATGTTCTAACATATTTTATGATCATGGAAGTTCATTTTCTTTTAAAACTTCTTTCATAAATTACTAATTTTTTACCAATAAAAGAAATTTTACAATAGAAAAAAAACATTTTTTACAAACACTTCAGACTTCTAAATATGTTTCTGTAAATAAAAAATAAAACTACAGATGTAACTTACCAAAACTGGCATAATAAACAAAATTAGAAGCAAATAAAAACAAGTGTGTGGTAACCAAACCATAATAATTTTTGTTGACTTTTGTAATGTAAATTTGTAACAGTTTTAAACAAATAAGTTTTATGAGCTTTTTATATTTGTTGTTATCTACAAGTAAAATGACATTTACATATCAGAATAAGAACAAAAATAATTATTCATTCAGATTGAATACGTATTTGAATATAAAACAGTAGCTGTTTGAGAAATAACCTCATTTAGTCTGATAAAGCTAAATATATGTCAGAGTGTTCCATCTTGGTTACTGGAATATTAACTAATAATAAAAGTACAGCGTTATTGGTTAATTGTGTCTGTAAAAAAAACAATCTACTTTAAAAATTAACATTTTTTGTCACTATAATTTGAAATCAAATTTCTTTTATTTAACATATAAGTTTGAGATATATTTATGAATTTTTAATTGAATAAGAAAATGTGTATGTGTAATATAGTGTACAAAATTATAATTACCCAATGACAATGGATACATAAATACATTTTTTCAATAGTAAAATTAATTAAAATACCAATTAACAATTTACTTATCTATGGCTTAGATTACTGTTCTAGTCCAATGTGTGTGGTATTTAAAAGATTATTTTCTCTGATTTGCCACTCAGTTCTACGTTCTCTCCCGAATTTTCTCTCCCAATTAAGTTGTTCTTCTACTAACAAATTTTTTACCAATCATAACAAAAAAGTAGTACATTTGAAAATAAATAACCTGAAAGCCAAGTACACATATAAAAAAAATCAACTCAAAAACACTGCGTATTTTCAAGCAAATAGCTTCAATGATTAACCAAGATAAAATATAATTTGGGATCGTCCATACAAGATGTCTCATCTTATAATACAGGTTTTTCTTTATCATGATCTTTTGTTACTACTGGAAGGAGGTAACCTGAAATTGGATATCCCTCCCTTCTGAATTTGTCCTGTAACTAGATCAAACGCCTGGCCAATAGCAGATGAAAAAGTATAGGTATGAGACAGAACAAAAGGAAACTTTCAGATTTACTCAAGCAGTTAGTGGATTCTGCACTCCAGTAAACCAGTAACAGCTCTTGCTTCTTATGAAATGAATGGGATCAACTAGATGTATTTGGACCAACCTCCAGGATGAGGGAAAGGTACAATGGAGATTTTTAGCCTACAGTGTAATTTGGAAATTCTCAAAAAATACTTTTATTTTATATAGTGTTGTATGGCAACAAAACATAGACAATAAGAAAACTAGAAAAACAAATAATAAGGGTTTTGGGATGATTTGAAGGAAGGATTTTGGAGCAGATCTTTTAAAAAGGAGAAGGTAGAGAGTAAAAACTGTATACTAAGACAAAGATTCCAATATCTAAAAACCATACTTAAGGATATGACAGAGATTATTACAGAGTAGAAAGGAATGATAAAGACTGCTTCAAACTAGAAAAAAGAAAATACAGAATATCACAAGAATAGGAATGTTTTATTTAGCCTTTTTTTTCAATTACAGAGAAAGAAATTCCTTACTTCCAAAGAAAGTTAACGTTACATTACTTATAGTTATTTATAATATGAAAGCAGTACTTTCTAAACATAACATAATGTAATAATAATAATACACGTGCATTAACCACATGAATTAGTGTACATAATAATAATGTGCACTAGGAACACACTCATACAGTCTTTGTAATTCAAAGTAACAATAAATAGTATCAATAGTAGAAGTAACAGTAGTAGTTACAGTCATAATAGAAAATGTAATAATAGTTTAATAACAGTAATAGTAGTAGTAGTATTGTTGTGATAGTAATAACACATTTTTATAAGATAATTACACAATCTTTATCTATCATGGTACTGTACAAATTCAAAATATAAGGTCTTACAATTTTATAAAACAATAAAAATTATTTTAACAGCACTTTTAAAACTATATAAGTATTTTACTACATCAAATAATAAAATAATTTAATTATAATAATTCAGCATAAATAACTACAATTAACTATCAGAAATAATAATAACAACAAAAAATAACAAAACTGTTCATCCTGTTCAGATTGGACACAACACCAGAGAAATATTTCAACAGTAAAGCATAAACAGAAACTTTAATTGAGATTAAATGTTAAAAAACTGTGTATATGTAAAATTATTTACAAAAACCACCCAACAAGACCCAAAAAACAATATTTTGAAAAACTGAGTCCCATGTTTTTTGTAATATTTATCAAGATTTACAAATTAAAAATTAAGTAAATTAAGTACACATATAATTTTAAATTAAATGCACATTTAAAATTAATAAAATTTTTAAATGAAAAGTCCTCTATGAATCATGAGACTTTGCCGTTGGTGAGGGGGCTTGAGTGCTCAGGGATACAGAGTAGCTGGACCGAAGGTGCAACCTTATCGGAGAGGTATCTGTTGAGAGCCAGACTAAGGAATGATTCCTGAAAGAGGGCAGCAGCTCTTTCAGTAGTTGTTAGGGGCGTGAGTCACAATGACTTAAACGGCCATATCAACATCACTCAGTCCTCTGAGTACTGCGCAGCTGAAAGCAATGGAAAACTACAGCTGCTTTTTTTCCAAGAAAATGTGGCTCTATGCATTTTCATATAACGATGATTGAGGGGCCTTCCTTGGTAAAATATTCCGGAGGTAACTAGTCCCCCGTTCAGATCTCCGGGTGGGGACTACTAAGGAAGGGGTCACCAGAAAATTAAAAAATAACATTCTACGAGTCGGAGCGTGGAATGTTAGAAGCTTAAAAAAGGTTGGTAGGCTAGAAAACTTAAAAAGGGAAATGGATAGGATAAATGTGGATATAGTAGGAATTAGTGAGGTTCGGTGGGAAGAGGAAGGCGACTTTTGGTCACGTGATTTTAGAGTAATGAACTCAGCTTCAAATAATGGGCAGGCAGGAGTAGGTTTCATAATGAACAAGAAGATAGGGAAGAGAATAGAGTATTTCAAAACGCATAGCGATAGAATCATTGTAATAAGGATAAAATCAAAACCTAAACCGACAACGATTGTTAATGTCTATATGCCTACAAGCGCCCATGATGATGATGAGGTAGAGTGTGTATACGAAGAGATTGATGAAGCAATTAAACATATAAAAGGAGATGAAAATTTAATAATAGTTGGTGACTGGAATGCAAGCATTGGAAAAGGCAAGGAAGGAAATATAGTGGGGGAATACGGGCTGGGCAAAAGGAATGAAAGAGGGAACCGACTTATAGAGTTTTGCATGAAGTATAATTTAGTAATTGCCAACACCCAATTTAAAAATCATAATAGAAGAATATACACTTGGAAAAAGCCAGGAGATACTGCAAGGTATCAGATAGATTATATCATGGTTAAGCAAAGATTTAGAAATCAACTCGTTGACTAAAACTTACCCTGGAGCAGACATTGATAGCGACCATAATTTGGTAATAATGAAATGTAGATTGGGGTTTAAAAACCTGAAGAAAAGGTGTCAGATGAATCGGTGGAATTTAGAGAAGCTTGAGGAAGAGGAGGTAAAGAAGATTTTTGAGGAGGACATCGCAAGAGGTCTGAGTAAAAAAGATAAGGTAGAAAATGTAGAAGAAGAATGGGAGAATGTTAAAAAGGAAATTCTTAAATCAGCAGAAGCAAACTTAGGCGGAATAAAGAGAACTGGTAGAAAACCTTGGGTTTCAGACGATATATTGCAGCTGATGGATGAACGTAGAAAATATAAAAATGCTAGTGATGAAGAAAGTAAAAGGAACTATCGGCAATTAAGAAATGCTATAAAGAGGAAGTGCAAACTGGCGAAAGAAGAGTGGATTAAAGAAAAGTGTTCAGAAGTGGAAAGAGAAATGAACATTGGTAAAATAGACGGAGCATACAGGAAAGTTAAGGAAAATTTTGGGGTACATAAATTAAAATCTAATAATGTGTTAAACAAAGATGGTACACCAATATATAATACGAAAGGTAAAGTCGATAGATGGGTGGAATATATTGAAGAGTTATACGGAGGAAATGAATTAGAAAATGGTGTTATAGAGGAAGAAGAGGAAGTTGAGGAGGATGAAATGGGAGAAACAATACTGAGATCTGAATTTAAGAGAGCATTAAAAGATTTAAATGGCAGAAAGGCTCCTGGAATAGACGGAATACCTGTAGAATTACTGCGCAGTGCAGGTGAGGAAGCGATTGAGAGATTATACAAACTGGTGTGTAATATTTATGAAAAAGGGGAATTTCCGTCAGACTTCAAAAAAAGTGTTATAGTCATGATACCAAAGAAAGCAGGGGCAGATAAATGTGAAGCATACAGAACAATTAGTTTAACTAGTCATGCATCAAAAATCTTAACTAGAATTCTATACAGAAGAATTGAGAGGAGAGTGGAAGAAGTGTTAGGAGAAGACCAATTTGGTTTCAGGAAAGGTATAGGGACAAGGGAAGCAATTTTAGGCCTCAGATTAATAGTAGAAGGAAGATTAAAGAAAAACAAACCTATATACTTGGAATTTATAGACCTAGAAAAGGCATTCGATAACGTAGACTGGATTAAATGTTCAGCGTTTTAAAAAAATTAGGGTTCAAATACAGAGATAGAAGAACAATTGCTAACATGAACAGGAACCAAACAGCAACAGTAATAATCGAAGAACATGAGAAAGAAGCCGTAATAAGAAAGGGAGTCCGACAAGGATGTTCCCTATCTCCGTTACTTTTTAATCTTTACATGGAACTAGCAGTTAATGATGTTAAAGAACAATTTAGATTCGGAGTAACAGTACAAGGTGCAAAGATAAAGATGCTACGATTTGCTGATGATATAGTAATTCTAGCCGAGAGTAAAAAGGATTTAGAAGAAACAATGAACGGCATAGATGAAGTCCTACGCAAGAACTATCGCATGAAAATAAACAAGAACAAAACAAAAGTAATGAAATGTAGTAGAAATAACAAAGATGGACCACTGAATGTGAAAATAGGAGGAGAAAAGGTTATGGAGGTAGAAGAATTTTGTTATTTGGAAAGTAGAATTACTAAAGATGGACGAAGCAGGAGCGATATAAAATGCCGAATAGCACAAGCTAAACGAGCCTTCAGTAAGAAATATAATTTGTTTACATCAAAAATTAATTTAAATGTCAGGAAAAGATTTTTGAAAGTGTATGTTTGGAGTGTCGCTTTATATGGAAGTGAAACTTGGACAATCGGAGTATCTGAGAAGCAAAGATTAGAAGCTTTTGAAATGTGATGCTATAGGAGAATGTTAAAAATCAGATGGGTGGATAAAGTGACAAATGAAGAGGTATTGCAGCAAATAGATGAAGAAAGAAGCATTTGGAAAAATATTGTTAAAAGAAGAGACAGACTTATAGACCACATACTAAGGCATCCTGGAATAGCCGCTTTAATATTGGAAGGACAGGTAGAAGGAAAAAATTGTGTAGGCAGGCCACGTTTGGAATATGTAAAACAAATTGTTAGGGATGTAGGATGTAGAGGGTATACTGAAATGAAACGACTAGCACTAGATAGGGAATCTTGGAGAGCTGCATCAAACCAGTCAAATGAGTGAAGACAAAAAAAAAAATGAAAAGTGTCAAACCAGAAACAATTTTGTTGCAGCACATTAAAATTTGTCCGAATAAAAAAAAAATTTAATTAAAATGACATATCAATAATTTCAGTCAAACGATTCTATAGCAATGCAAATCCTGTTAGTAATTTTAGGTCATTTCTATTTATTTTATTTTTTAATTTAATTAAACTAAATTGGATCAGTAACTGTGCTTGTTAAAACTTAAATTTCAATCATATAAAATTAAAAATTTGTCTTAATATTGCAGTTTTAAAGGTAATGAATTGTTTAAATAATATATTAAGACTGTCTAATTAATTAGTTGTGAACTTTATGCTAGATAAACAATAAAACTGATTTTCTATTAAATAGAGTTTGTTTTACAGAGTTGTGGCATTATTTAAGTTTTTCATTTCTTGAACTGTTTTTAACTAATTAATTATAATATTTGTAGCTTGCCTGTAACAGAGCTCAATGTAGAGATAATTGGTAAGATCTGACCTCACTGAAACTCAATTCAGTTCCATTTCCATTTAGAGTTCAAAACGACTCATCCGCTTTCTAAAATACTTTCACTGGCAGATAGTAAATGTATTTAGTTATGGAATAGGCTATGCAATAATATACTTTAACTTAATACAGCTGAACAAGTAGATTGAAGTATTGTAAACTCAAAAAATAAATATAACATGATAAATCCTAGTGTGTGTGTGTGTGTGTGTGTGTGTGTGTGTGTGTGTGTGTGTGTGTGTGTGTGTGTGTGTGTGTGTGTGCGTGCGTGTGTGTGTGTGTATGTGTGTGTACATATGAGGACAACTTAGAGGCTGTAATTCTCTAGCTAAAAAAGAGACAAGAAGCATGGTCCAACCAGGACTTAGTAACTAATCAATTTTTACTTCAAATTATCTTTTTTGTTACAATTAAACCATTCTTTATTTTTTTGTCTTACATCATAAAGGCTTCTGAGATTTTACTAACAATTAACAAAAAAGAAGGGAAAGTGAAAATATAGTAAATTAGGTCATTTTATCATCTCTAACCTTGGAGTTACATAATTTTTGATAAAAATGTATTGAGAGCAAACTATAATAATCATGCTTTACGTCTTGTAATAAAAAAAATAATTTAAACTTCTATGAAGCACAGTTGTGTATGTATCGGGATATATTAGAAGATTCGGTTTTATCCTACATATCCCATGCTTTATACTACAATACCAAGTTTACCCTTTTAGTATAGCCAACAAATGGAAATCCTATATTTATTCATAGTCAGTGCTGCTCCAGCTAAACCAAACAAATATATATAGTATTCTTGATACTATATATCAAGAATATATAGTATCTCTACAGGCCCCTATATTACATGGATCTACTAGGAGTCTAATAAAAATCCACAGAATTCCTTGGGAAAGAAGGATTCAAGATAACAAAAAGACAGGATATTGAGAAAAGGATGATCTACCCAAGGAGGGACTGCAAAATAAAACAAGAATCTACTTTAGAGTGCTTCAAGTTACCTTGCATGAGTACCCATAGTCTTTCAGGGTATTTATATCCAGTATAGGAGCAATATATTACTGATTAATAATTCTGCAATGACCATATGTGAAGTGTATATATAGTATATATTTTGTGACAACCTGAACTTTCTACACAAAGTGAAGAGCCTTCCAAGTAGCTAAATCCCAAGAACTGTATACTAAACTGCATAAGTATTTAACTGAAATATAAATCATAGGAAAGATTATTATAATTTCATTTGTCTATTCTGTCCTACTTTTATCCATATTAGATAGATTGACAATCAGTAAGTTTGAACTCTGATCACAGCAAAAATATTTAAACTGACATAGGTTAGAATGATATTTGAACTTTTTAAAGGAAATCAGTACATATATAATTGTTAAACATTTCACATAAGTAAACAAATCTAAGAAATAATAATTGGGTACTTTTTATGGTGGGTAACGTAATATTAAACTTTTGCTTTGTGAGTACAGTAAAAATTTAATTTGTTGAAGTTAAAGATTGCATTGTAGTATGTGTAAAACAGTACTGTGCCGAAACAATTACTCAAAACAACATTGTTTTTTCTTCTGCTGTAAATTTTAATACAATCTTAACTTTTCCATTAAGGGCCAAAAAAAAGAATTCCATTAAAAATATCATTAAATTAAAAAAAATCAAATATAATGCAATAAGACAACAGAATATGACAGAGAATGGTGAATTATTATTTTAAAGTGTTTAAATAGATAAATAACCTGGTATTCAGCAAGTATTTTTCATTTTACAAATAAATTATATAAATATTTATAAAAAGATAGCTTATATTTTTCTAAATGATTTCAGTAAATAAAACACAAATACAATGAAAAAACAACTAACTGACATAATCAGACACTCGAGTTCAATGTAATTTTAGAACTCAGTATAATTTAGAGCCACCCTCTAGAACAAGTATTTGTTCATGATATGAATTTAAAGAAACTAGCAGTGTTGAACATAAAAAGGATGCAGGCAGGCCTAGAACTCAGATGAAAAAATGGAGATCATGTGTCAGTCTTTTGTTTGCAGCTTTGGGAAATCAACTTGGAGTGCAGCACGAAGTTAAATCTTCTGTGATCTGTCATTCATGATGTTTTAAAGAAATGATTAATATTGTGTCCTTATAAATTAAAGATATTGCAGCACATTACACCACAATATCATACTTGTTATAAAGGAATTTGCTGTAAAAATGATTGAAAGTGATGATTGTTACTTGAAAAATGTTCTCAGATGATAAAATGTTCTAATGTTCTCAGACAAGGATACATTTCATGTGTCTGGAAAAGTGAACACTTTGAACATTTGAATATGGGGATCAGAGAATAAACATGTTACACTTGACTGTATTAGAGATAACCTAAAAATTGATGTTTTGGTGTGAACTGCTTCACAATCATGTGATTGGTCCTTTTTTCTTTGTGGAAATGGCAGTTAATTCAAATATCTATCTGGATATGAGAGTTTGTTTATGCTCAGCTTGAAGAATTACAACCTGAAGTCATAGTCCAACAAGATGGAGCGCCGTCACATTGGGGTTTATTAGTGTGCATGAATCCCTCAACAACACATTCCCAAATTGCTGGATTGGATGTGATGGACCGATTACTTGGCCACCTTGATACCGAATATAACTCCATGTGATTTTTTCCTATGTGGTTTCATTAAGGATAATGTATACAAAATTCATGTACTAAATACTGACATTAAAGAGAGGATTCTTAATGCATTCAACTCATAATATGTGGATATGTTAAAACGAACATGACATGAAATTGATAACTGGTTGGATATTTTGTGAATTACTAATGGTGCACACATTGAATGTCTTTTATTACAGGCAAAAAAAAACTTTCATTTTTAATGTTTCTAAAGTCATACAACCTGTTTTTCTATCTTAATAAATATATTATTTACTGAATATCAAAGTTGTTCAGATAATTCTCAGACACCCTGTATTATTTTACTAGTCAGTAAAGAAGTCTTACAATGAAACAATTTCAGTATTATTCTGAGAATCGCATATTTTTTCATCAGCAATAAGAAATGTTCACTGTCATAATTTTGTAGTGATCTCATTTTATAGAATAGCCGTTATAAATATTTTTAATAATAAACAAAACATAAAAACCTAAACAATCTATTAAACCTTTCTTTGTGCAATTATAAACTTTATAAATTGTGCAATTAAAACTGTTAACTGTGATTATCAATTTTGTTTGTTTGTTAAATTTTTTTTAATACAGACAAATCCCTTTAATCTGAATTTCACCAGACTAAGTCTCTCAATAATTTGAAACAATTTTTTTGTAGAAAAAGCTCATTATACTTATTTATTATTACAAATTATAAAATAAATGTTAAATTATAAAAAAGATTATGGGTGCAGAGTGATTTCCTAAATAATAAAAATTACAGGTTAAATTATAATTAAAGTAGAACATAGCATGAACAAAAATAGTGTAATCTTATCAGTCAACATGAAAATTAAATTTCAAAGAAATTTGAAACTTGAATAATCAAACGAGGGAAAATGACATTGAATTGCAGTCAGTGGTGTTAAAAAAAGACAATAAAGTAGATGCTGATAAGGAGTAACAAACCAAAATATGAAACATGAAATTTTGGCTTTGAAAATATATATATATATTTTTTTTTTACTAAATAACCAAAAATTAAATGAAGTCAAATCAAATATTGTTTGAGGTCTTATAGATTGAAAAGAGCGATGCAGAGAATTTGTCCAATTAATTCAAACAACAAAATATTTGATTTTTAGTTGTTTTAGTATTTTTTTTTTTAATGAAAAGTAAGATTAATTGACATACAGTGCATGAATAACAGTTAGAAAATAACGAGACAAAACTGTATAATTAATTTTGTACTGAATGAAGGTATGTCTTATTTTAATACAATTAAAGTTTACATAGAAAAAAAATCTTCACAGAGATTTTTCCCATCACACACAAAAGCTATTGCATAATAAATTATATACATTTTACACAAAGCTGTATTATTTAACATAGTATGTTCTTTTTGGTAACACATAAGCTACATTCTAGTAAGAAAATATTTAACATACCACATTAATTTCAATTAATACACTATTCCTGGGTGAGGCAGTGACCTATTTATCAGTCAACCCTCTCTGGGTCTACTGACCTGTTCCTTTCCTTTATTCCTCTTTCAAGCAATAAGTACCACAGAAACTGTGTCAGCCACAGCTGTGGCTTTAAATTTACTGGACCTCAATTAATTAATAAAGCCATAAGTTAATTTTTTGAGCAGAGGATAGAATTTCTGTCGGAACTATTTAGAGGACTCTGTTTCCTATATGGGGATTATAAAATAGCAAAACTAATGTCCAAGTTGTCTATTGCTAAAGCCAAGCCTCCTATCACAAAAATCTAAATCAAAATTTTAGAATTTCAGTAATCCAAAAGATCCTTCCATCTGAAAGTTGGAACATTTTTGTTTTGTTTTACTGGGATTGAACATTTGATGAAAAATAAAATAAGTAATTTCTCAAACTTCTTTGTTATTTGTCACACTATAGTAAAAAAAGAAAAAGTGTTTAGACACACAGTAAAGAGTAATAGAACTGGTTCAGATCTTTAAAAAAGGTTCACAGGCAAGATAATGAACTATTGTCTTAATACCGGTGTTCTTTGTTGGTTGGGTTTCAATAACCACACATCTCAGGAATGGTCGAACTGAGACTGTACAAGACTACACCTCATTTACACTCATTCATATCATCCTCATTCATCCTCTGAAGTATTATCTGAAAGGTAATTACTGGAGGCTAAAAAGGAAAAAGAAAAAAAAGCAAAACAAGATAAATTTGTTTTGCTCTACTTAATACAGTTGGCCAGTGATCATGTCACACTGACAACACATTACAGCTTATTTTCATACATGATGTAACACACACAATAATTGTACACATTTTATTGATTATATTACTTTAAATTATTTATTTTAACACTGCAGATTTTTTATATCTTATTGATGATAAATAACTGAATGAATAAATAATTGATGAATAAATAACTGATGAAAATAAAATACTGATAATTTTTTATACTTACATAACATTAGAAATCTATATCCTACAATTACAGATTGCAGTTATATAAAAAGCCAAATTAGTGGCTGACGTGACAACTGGACCAAACTTCTACTCCTAAAATTAAAATCTTAGCACTATTTCCATTTTAATCTGGATAAGGTGCTCTACAATACTAAATATATAATTTATTATTAAATAATAATATTATTCACTACAGTAATTATGTAAAATATTGTTCCTATATCATTTTGTACAATGCAAACTGTTTTCAAAATTAAAAACTTCACGAGATAATAAAGTTAACTGTTCAGGTAAGAGGTTTATTGTTCTAGTAGCTCCATTTCATTAGATCTTATCCGTTCAAGCTCAAGAGAAAAGCAAATGTATAGGTTATATCTCTGGTGTAATTCTCTGTAGATCATCATTATAGATAATTTTAACTTAGAAATGAATACAATAAAAAAATCTGAACTATTATTAAACTCAAGTTATTAAAAAATACAAAATTCATGTAAAAGTTAATAAATGAAAAATGTTTTTAAAATTATATTTTTATTCAAAAAGAATTATTACTGTGAATTTGAATTCTCTTTTTCTTAATATAGTATAGGGTTTTGAGATTGTGATAATAATTACCCAGATAATCAAAATTTGAGAAAAAAGAATTTGGTAGAATAATTAAAAAAATTCACTCAAAATAAATCTAAAATTTTATCATGTTTTTTGATTAAACCTATTCTTAATTATTTGAAATATATTTGTACTTTAACATAATATTAAGCTAAAGACTGTGACTACATGAACTGATTTATTAAGAGACAAAAATAAACAACAGTGATTTTATATTATTTAATGAAATATGGTCTGAATTATTTTTCATTCCTTTTCCAGTTTAATACCTTTTTACTTGCAAAGAAATATTTTCCTTTCTTTTAAACAGATATTGAGTTGTAAAATGAGCTTCAACATATATGCATACATTTGAACCTTTTCAAAACAAAAAAATAACAGATGAATTGTAGATACTGAACTAATTAAATTGGCTAACGTGTTAGTTAGCTCATTTTATTACAAAGAAACATGTATTCCGTAAAATCTGAATATCAAGAAATTTTTGTATTTTCTCATACTTATATAATTATAACCATTCAACATACAACAGTTCTGAGTTATAATGGATTATAAAATTGATTATTTACATTCACACACTGACATACACACTTGTTTTTTTCTCTTAACACATTTGCAACTAGGTACGTCCTGAAATAAACACCACTCACTATGTAAAAATGCAACATATTATTAGCTTTGAACACAAATAAAACCACACTTCAATAGAGTTAACAGAAAAAGTTAACTAACACTTAAGTGTAAATTGTTATTTGTAAAATACTTCCATATAGATCATTAAAAGTAGCAGTTTCTTAACAAAAGATCACTAATTATTTCAACGAGTAATATAATATGAAAAGCTTAGAAATAAAACATAACATGTAAATAAGTATATGATAACATAAGCTATATATTCACTTCCATTAATAATCAATTGCTTCCAACTAAATATTATGTAGATGTATTTTGCTCTCTCACCAGTAAACCCTGTGACAACTTTATTTGCACATCTTGATAGATTTTCCTTCTAATTATCCACATAAAATAATTATAATAAAATAAATAAATAAGAAAAAAATCATAAAATTAAAATATTAGATAAAAAGAATAATATTCAAAATTTTTACAAAATGTTTAAAAGTAAAATTACAAACTACAACCCACTAAACTTATGCTTTAAAAGTAAAGACGGATCTCTAGCCACAAATAATAAGGCTAATTGTGAATTCCTAGCAAAATATTTTAGAAATTTATTAAATTGTAAAACCCCAAAAAATAAGTTAAATCTTGACCATAACACTTCACAAAATGAAAATTCCATACCACCAAATTTGAAATAAATAAAAGAAACTATAAAATCTTTGAAAATTAATAAAGCTGCTGGTGAGTATGGAATACCAGCAGAATTTTGGAAATTAGCCAATGAAGAGTTTCTTTTGGAAACAGTAAAACGTTTTGGAAAAATTTGACAGGAAGAAAAGAATTCCTGAAAATTGGAGAACTGCAATTACCCATCCTCTTCACTAAAAGAATGATAAAAATTATGTGAATAATTACAGAGCGATCTACATCTTACCAGCAACATATACAATTTTCTCTAAACGAATATTGAACAGCCTAGAAATTCAAATTGATCCAAAGTTAAGTGAGTTTCAAGGAGGCTTCAGAAGGGGTAGGTCATGTTCAGAACAGATTTTAAGTTTGAAATTAATCATTAAAAACCAGATGTTTATAACATTTGTTGATTTTCAAAAAGCCTATGATTTTGTAGAGAGGGAAACCCTTATTGATATGATGAAAGAATATGAAATCGATCAGAAAAATATGAAATTAATAAAATTAACTCAAAAATTAACAAATACATTCTCAAAAATAAAATTTTTAAGTGAAATCAGCATTCATTTCAAATTAAAACAGGTCTGAGACAGGGTGATAGGCTTACAAATAAACTATTTAACCTAGTATTAGATAAAATAATGATAACATTTTGGAATGTTAACAAAACTGCTTTTGGAATCAGGGCAGGGAAAGGAAAAATAAGAGTAAATTGTTTAGCTTTCGCAGATGATTTGGCTTTATTGGCGAATTCAGAAAAAGAGTCGATATCCCAAGTTGAGGATTTGAAAATAATTGATGAAAAAGCTGATTTACAGATCTCCTTTTTCTAAAACAGAAATAAAGACAAGTTCTAAACAAAACAAGAAATGAATAGAAACCAAATTTGAAAAAATTATCCATAAGAATTTAAATATCTAGGCGAAATAATAACCTCAAATGGTTCAGATAAGAAGGCATTTGAAAGCAGAAAAATAGTTTGAGATTGAAATTTTTTAACTAAAAATATGTACAAGAAAAATTGATCTATAAATGCAAAGTTGAAACACTACAATACAATAATACAGTACTGAAATCAATAATCCTCTATGGGACAGAGACCTCCAATATAACATTACTAGAATCGCTTTTAAAATCTGAAGGAAAATTTTAAGAACGATCCATTGCCCAAGAAAAAAAAAAAACAGATACAGAATGAAGTCAAATAAAGAAATTTACAAAACTGAAGAAAAAATGTTTGAAGATTTAGAAACCAATCTGAAAAATACTAAATTTTATGGATCATATGATCGAATGGATTCAGATGGATTGAACAAATAATTTTTGTTTTAATTGTTTTACCTACAGGACCATTCTTAGGTTTTGCTTCAGACGATGAAATGAATTACAATTTTTGTAACATGTGAAAATGCCATGCCTGACCAGCATTTGAATCTGTGACCTCCTGATGAAAGGCCTTGATGCTGCCACTCATGCCACAGAGGCCGGCTTTTTGGTAAATTTTGGAAATATAAAACTCCACTCCCATTTATAAAGCAAGTAAAAAAAGATCTAAATAAAGCAAGTATGGAGATAAAAATTTGTTTCAAGATAGAAACAAATCTAGAGAAAAAAATCTGCAGAAATAGAAGTTCTTTGTAATGCAAAAAAGAAAAGTGAACAAATGTGCTGACAGAAGAACGTAAAACACAGCATAGTGAAAGAATTCTGGAGGAGAAAGAGGAAAAATTACAACAGAAAGAACTGAAATTATACTTGCATGGTTCTCTGTATATATTATCAAATTATCCTGATAATCAATGTATTTGTATTTGCCCATAGTAAAGTACATTTCAATTATATCTTGATCCTCTTTAATAATATTATCAAATAACATTACAGAATGCGGTCTCACCTTTTGTACTGTGATAACTTGATTGTTTTCAGCATATGTAAAATAACTAATCTCCAGCAATTTTATTGCTCATCACAGAGAATGTTGATGTTATCTCACAGGCAAAAAGAAATTTGTGATTTGGACTTAGGAAAGTTTCAAATTCTGAACAGTCTCCAGATTATATCAGATGTTGTCCACATTGTGCTTGAATATTATTGGCATGAACTGGATTAAACTCTAATCAGACATTCACTAGAATAGAATTTAGTTAGTTACATTACATAACCAGCCTCCGGTCCGTTGTCCTATTTTTCCACAGTCCAAACATTTTTGCGGTTCCAGACATTCTTTCGCTATGTGTCCGGTGCCTCCGCAATTGCAACATAGCGAGGTCGAGTCGGGACCTTTACAATTCCTTGATAAATGTCCGATACTCCAGCATTTATAACACTTCACTTCTTTGTTGATCTCAATACGACACGAGGGCCAGACGATTTTTATTCTGGTTTTATTCTCTAAGAGCTTCGCATCTATCGTCAATAACAATACTGTTGCCTTCTTTGTATTCCCAAATACGAGTTTTAACGCGGGATACGTAGCGGAATATCCGTTCCTATTTCTTGTTTAATAGCCTGAATAACTTCAGCCGTAGCCTCTTCACCTAGGTCTTTTACGTAAAACGCCGACTTCCTTCCACCATATGGCCTTTCTACGCTCGGTGTTGTGGATTCGACGTATTGCTTTAATTAGGTGTCTAATCATTTCGTCACTTTTTTCGTCGATCATTATTACCAAAGTTGTAAGGTTGTCCGTGACTTCGTCCTTGGGGTAAAATATATCTGTGCTCCTTTTGTCTCTAAGCACAGTCCCGCTAGGCATCGTTTTGCCCGAATCTAATCGTTTCGATGTCCCAGGAGCTGACTCTCGTATTGTTTTCGTGAATAAACCATTAGCCCAATGTTCGTGCGACAGTAAATATAAGCGGGCTCCTTCAGCATCCTCGGTGGGGAAACAGTACGTGACATCAACTCTTTTAAATATGTCTTTCGGCCAACGGGATTTTATAATTTCCTCAAAATCTCCAATGCCTCCTGATTCCAAAACGTTCTCTACCTTACCGCGGAACTCTGATCTATTCTGTCTTCAAGGCTTAGGCCATTATTTGTGTGTGTATGTGAGTCAGTACTCGGGTTAAACATCGGATATGACAATTTATAGGGCGTGTGCATTTTAGCTTCTACATCTCTAGCTATACCTTGTATACGGTATGCACAATCTTTGAAATTCCCGTTTCGTATTCGTGTTTTGTCTAACATACAAAATCAACTCTTCTATTTCATGCATTAAATGGTTCATATCTGTGCCATCAGCAAGGTCCCCATTACTACTATTTTCAATAACCTCTATTTTTCTCTTAGGAGGCCTTGCCTCTGACGTCTCCATCCTTTCTTCTGAATCGCCTCGACCACCATAATTATCTTTTCCGTTGTCTTCTGCCACCTGGTTTATCGTCTCCTTTTTTCGACCCTGGTCCCGGGGCCGGAAAATTGGATCATCTCGCTCTTGTTTGGGCCTCAGCAAACACTGGGGAGCGGGCCAGACTCCTAGGAGCTCTGAAAGGTTGATCTGTCAAAATCACGTTACTGGTTTATTGAAGTCGAAAAATGACCTCAATTCTTGTTAAGGATCAAAACTCGATGAAATCGACACCCCACTCGGTTTTTTGAGGGGGGAAAAGTGGGGCGGTAGGTCAACATTTTGGGGGTGGTGGTTTGGGGGGGGGGGGAAGTGATCTGTATCTATCCAAAAATGTTGCTGCTTTACGTTCCAACATCCGATCGATGAAGTCTCTTCGTTGTTGATGGTTTCTAGGAAGCAGATCTTGCGTCAACTGAATTTTGTGTGCACGAAGAAGGTCTTTTGTCAAAATTCATAGTACTGTAGCCTGAGAAATGTTTAACTGTTGTGCTTGGCGGCGTATCGATGTTTTAGGATTAATTGTTACATTTTCACTCCCTGCAGCGTTATTTTATGCAGACCGATACTTTGGCTCATACGCAATGTATCATCTCTGAGGGAATGTGAATGCTCAATTTTTTAATCAACTCTTCAACAGTTGACCGAGATGGAACATTGCTCTACTTAAAGGAATACATAATTTTCTCATTGTTCTCGACAAACAACCCTCCCCCCCATTTTTGTAATGAGTTTTTATAATAAATAGAGGTTGCTCTAACGTGTAACGTGAGTTTTCTAGTGACCTCGAAGTCCTACTAAGACAGATATCAAATATGGCGGCTTAGAATTTTGTAGTTCGAAAACGAGGCGTAATTTAAAATACTGGTTCTTATTACAACTTATATGTGGGACTAAAATTGCAGCATCTGTAAGTGCAATAAATGGAATATTCTACACGTTTTATTCATTTAAAAAATGCTGAATATAGCTTATGTATTAATTATTGTTAGGAATCCCAAAACTACGTGGTGTGGAAGTAACTAGTGTAAACTGTTCATCTGAAACCCTATTGTCGGTTGACTGGATTAGATAATTTTTAATATTTTTAAATTATATTACCGAAAATTTCAACTGTGAAAAATATTCAATAATTTTTAATCACCGACTCAATTTTATTTACCAGTATGTAAATAATCTAACCATTCAGAGTAGTATCAAGCTTTCTAAGATTATTATTCATGTAAGACATATTTTCTAGTTAACTTTTATGATAACTTATTTATTTTAAGAGGTTTAATAAATGTTTTGTATTCAATTCTCCATACTGAATTACAAGGAAAAGTGGCAACAATGCCGCTATTTTATGTATTTAACTATTCTGTTTATTGCTGATTTTGATAATTTTTGGATATTGTGAAATAACATTATGATTGCTTTCCTTTTCCTACAGAATTCTTTCATTTTTTCACTAAATTGTTTATTTTCTATGAACAAGTGTTCTTGGTCTTTTTCTTTTCTACCTCCTGGAGACCTTTATATTTTTTATTCTTTCCACTAAAATTTTTCCTTCCATAATACAGAGTGATTCAAAGAAACGGGAAAATTTTGAAAGTTGTGTTGGTAGCCGTGGGCGATTGGTACCACTTGATAAGTGGCGCCAGTCTCTCTAATCTAACCTGCCATTTAGTTGTCATGGATCCTTGGAGTGGTGCGCAACGTGCATTTGCTGCTATCAAAGCGTTTTACAAAAACAATGACAGTGTGGAGGGAGCGCGTAGAGAATTTCGCCGTCATATTAATCTGGGACGGCACGACTGTGTTCCATCAGCACATGCAATTAAAACATGGATATCTAATTTTGAGGAAACCGGTTCGGCAATGAAAAAGAAACCTCCAGGCCATGAGCGAACCGTCCGTACACCACAGAATGTTCAAGCTTTACAAGATGCTGTTACACGAAGTCCACATCGGTCAATCCGTCGTCTCTCAGCATCTTTACAATTGCATAGTTCAAGTGTTCGAAGAATGTTGGTGAAGGACTTGCAATTCCATCCATACAAGTTGCAGATCGTCCAGGAACTGAAACCGAACGATGCAGTTGTGCGAGCACAATTCTGTAATGTAATGCTTCAGAAGATAAATGATAACGAAGAGTTTGTTCATGAACTGTGGATATCAGACGAAGCGCATTCCACCTCAGTGGATTTGTTAACAAGCAAAATTTCAGATACTGGGCACAAGAAAATCCTACGCGGCTACACCAGTGTCCGTTGCACATCCAGAAAGTGACCGTGTGGTGTGCTATGTCATCTTACGGTGCTATAGGGCCTTATTTTTTTGAGGATGACAACGGTCTTGCGATTACAGTGACGTCGGCTAGTTACGTAGCCGTGCTTGAAACCTTTGTTGTGGAACAACAAAAGAGATTTCCACCGATTCTTAACACAGCCTGGTTTCAACAAGACGGAGCAACGTCATACTGCACGAATATCGATGGCAGCTGTACGCCGATTGTTTGGACAACGTATCATTTTACGAAATGGTGACATTAGATGGCCTCCCAGATCGCCTGATCCCTCAGCTTGCGATTACTTTTTGTGGGGTCACCTTAAAAGCAAAGTGTTCCACAGTAGACCTGCTACAACGGAAGAACTGAAGGCAAAGATCCGAGAAGCAATTGCGGAAATTCCAGTAGAGATGATACGTCAAACCATGAACAATTTAACAAAGAGACTTCGTGAGTGTTTATGTAAAAGAGGATGTCATCTTTAAAAAATAAACTAAAATGGCAACATTTGTACAATTACATGAAATAAAATTCATTTTCTAAAAAAAGTTTTTCATTAACGTTATTTAATTTTTTTAATTTCCCGTTTCTTTGAATCACCTGTATATACCTTTCTTTTTTAATGTCTATTTTTTGTATATTGTTTTTAACTTCTTTTATCTATTTGTTGACTGTTTAGGGATTAAAATTGATATATTCAAATATTTTCTCAGTTAATCTGTCACTCGTGCATCCGGATTAAATATAATTCAACACTGTTCTTCTTTTTCTAGTTGTTTCTGGTAGCTTCTCATTTTCCAAATAAATTTCTTTGTTACTTCTTTTTATCAGTACCCCTTTTTTTTAAGTTCTAAGATCTTTCTCATAATTTTCCTTTATTTCTTTTCCAGTTCCTCTATTCTCCTTTCCTCATTACGGATAAACATACTGCTGCATATTAATAGGCATTATGTTTTAATAACTGTATTATAAGATCTAATTTTTGTTTTTAGACATTGTTTTTCTATTGTACATACCCTTTGTCAATTGAAAAACTGGTTTTTATAATAAAATTTGTTTAAAAGTTAAATAAAATAATCTTATTAATTTATTCAATGTGTAAATTAACTTTTATTTATATAACATATGTTTTTATGTTCAGTATTTTAGAAGAAAGGAACTGATGATGGAAATGTCTGTAACATTCTTTTTAAAAAATACAGAATGAATTAAATATATATTGTATTATAATATACTATTGAATTTATTACATTTAAAATGTATATTAGTTTATTTTTTTTAATAATTTTATAGTTCATGCAGTCATTTGATCTTCACTGTTAAAATATGTAAATGCAAAAATAATGTTTATTTTCTTAATGTAAAGTAAGAAATAAATGAAACACATATAATCTCTTCCTACATCAGTGCTAATGGTTAATTAATTACATAAATAGTTACGTTACCATATCAAAGGTGATGTTTAGTTATTTCCAAATCATATCTACATTTCTAATAAAAACAGTACTTTTATGCAAGTTTTGCTGATGGCTCTCACTGAAAATACAGTGTGACAACTACAACTACTAATCATGAATTTAGTGAATTGGAGTTAGAACGTAGATAATTAATTGTAAACCTAAGTTGTGTCTAGGTTTACAAACAGTTCCAAGTTTTTATAAACATTTCTATCTATTTAAAAACCTTAATAAAAAATTATGCTGACCATGATTATAATATAAGGAACAGGCACACACAATATTATGATAAAATAATAAAATTTGAATTTATTTTAAAAGATTTCATCAAATACTAAACTAACATTAACTTTTAAGTGCAGTTAAAGGTAATAAAAATGGAAGATTATTTAAAAGATCATTAAATCCATAATGTTAATAACATTCATATTGTTAAGTCTCATAATGTTAATAACTCGCGTGATAAAATCATTTCCTCTTATAGCTAGAATGTATATTACATTAATATATTTGGTGGTGGTAATAATAGCAAACATTGTATATATCTGTGATGTTTCAAATCATTTTAAGTTTTTATGCTTAAGTCCCAAGGATCAGACATATGAGGTTGGATAAAAAATCGTGGACTTTTAGTTTTTCTCAAAAAGTTTTATTTATTCACAATATTGAGTTTGTCACCTTAAAGAACTCCTTTTCAGATGTAAACAATTTGTGCCAGCCTTTTTTCCAATTTTTGAAACACCTCTGCAACACAATTTCTGGTATGGCGTTTAGCTCCTTCAGCGATTCTGTCTTTATCTCTTCAATGTTGGAAAAACGTTGTCTTTCATTATTCTTTTCAGCTTGAGTAATACGAAGAAGTCACAGGAGCCATGTTCGGTGAATACAGAGGCTGAGGCATCATAATGGTGTTGTTTTTGGCCAAACATTCATAAACAAGTAATGAAGTGTGAACAGGTGCATTATCGTGGTACAGTTGCCAAGAATTATTTTACCACAAATTCAGGCATTTTCTTCGGATTGCTTCACACAAACGGCATAGAATTTCCAGGTAGTAATCTTTACTGACTGTCTGATAGTGATTCGGTGATTGTCCATAATCATTTTCTTTACTTTTTCGACTTTGTTATTGGTTGCTGATCTGCTGGGACATCCAGGGCACTCATCGTCTTCACCTCTTCATGGCCCTCTTGGAAATGTTTGTACCATTTGTAAATGCTTATTTTATTCATAGAAAAAATGCCACAAACATTTCCAATGCATTGCTGTACCTTATTCCATTCTTAAAGCAAAATTTAATGCAAATTCTTTGTTCCATTTTTCCACAAGTTAAAAATTGCCGACCATACCAAAACACGTGTGACTACTTTGAAAGTCAACAGTAAACTAAGCATCCAATATGGCTATCAATGTAAACATACATTAGGGACAAGTATACCAACCCCCACCAAAAAAATAAAAGATTGTGACAATTAACTTGACTTATACAGCCTGGGAAATTTAAAAATTCCATGTAGTTTTTGACCAAACCTCATATATATCCTACATTCTTTGAATGTGTATTACAAACTCTTATGACTGATGTTCCAGTAAGTATGACAAGTATATATATATATATATATATATTCATATCGGGTGGTTTGCCATAATAAAATAAAATGTAATTAATCCTTTCCTAACGTAGTAAATTTAATTACCATAATATTTAAATACCACTTTATTGTTTTAATTCTAATACTGTATGCGAGGGAAAAATCTCAGATAGTTGGCTGTTCAAAAAATAAATTACGTAACTAAAAATATAAAATGCCAAAGGCTCAAGTTTCAAATATGGTTTTCAAGTATAAGATGACGTTAAAAAATCAGATTTTCTTCAGACGAATATCAGATCACATACTGTTGGTGTTCATTGATTAATAACTGTAGTCACTTGAAATTAGTGAGAATAGAAACTACAACTCATCATATATTAGAGATTGAACAATAATCAAATACAAATAATTCAGCCAGCCTTCTATTAGCTTATTGAGTGTAAAAAATTCACCATCCTTTTGATAAATAAATTAATTTCAAATGTCAATGAACACACAAAATTTCAGAATTAAACGATGAAAAATTTAAGTTAAGGTCAAAAATGAAAAATTCATAGACTACAAAGTAATTATATTTTAATTATATAAAAATATATAGTTGAGTAACATTAAAAATATCTTATATATATAACATAAGTAAGACAAAGCAAATACCATAACTTGAAACAGGTATGTGAACTTATATGGCTCATATCAAGGGCCACCCTCACAACTACTTAATGTTTCCACTTTTTCTTTTGTCGATTTAACCTAAAAAAAATATTAGAAGAAATTCAGTTTAAAACACTTTCATTATAAACATAATATTATAAACAAGGTAAAACTGGACAGCTGTGCTTCATTCTATGAAAACACATAATAAAATCATTAAAAAAATAGTATTCTTCTCTTAAGAGGGTGGAAGCTACGCAGTTTGGTTACAAGATGTGACATCGGGAAATGACAAGTGATAGATAAATGGCAATGTAACATTTTTCCCGACTGAGTGGTGATTTGTATAATGTACCTTACTTTCCTTAGTAAGCCTGGCATAGGAAGAATGTTATTCCCACGGGTATACCATTATTGAGTGATTAGTATCTTATGTAACCATTACGGTTATGGCAACAGATACAAAACATTTAATAATAGTAAAATAAACAAGTTTATAACTTTTTTACTTTCTTTTCTTTAGCTCACAATGTGTTTTTTTTTCATATTTGTCCTCAAATCTTGCATCCCTTATTTAACATACTTCCTGACATTGCTGATTGATGAAACTAAGGTGGGGTGCAATACAATATTCCACCACTACTTTTGCAAACATCCCCCATATGGGAGTAAAGGGTGTGGGCATAACAAATTGCAAAATCTGCAAAACGGCTATGCGAAGTTTCAGTATATGATGTTACTTTTGAAATCAAAATTAACCTACTAATTAAACTCATGCAATGTATGATAATAATTTGATCAAAGTATGACTAAAAAGTATAAAGCAAGTTTTTAAAATTTTTTTATTATTGTATTTCCAAACATCTATTAAGACAACACAATCTAGACCTTCTAATAGTGTAAGTCATACAAAGAAAATCAACCGCTCTATTTTAGTACATAAATGTAGTTTGCCATATTTATAATGTGTTAAATAGTTAATCAGTACAAAATTAGAGGGTTCAGCTTTACATAATAATTGCCTCAGTCCAAAGTTTGGCTTGCTGTACAACCCCGTGGATAGGAAACACTCCCCATGCAGTTCCACAGGCAGAGCCACTCCTCCCCCACCAAACCAAGAACAGAACAATGCTACAAGTGCCTAAATAATCAGGATGGAAACAGTGAAGATCTGGTAAGAGCCCAAGAATACCCCAGGGAAGAAAGGGTCAAGCATGATGATAATCTACCCAAAGAAGAATCATGAAACAAGTTAAACAACTCCACCCAAAATTCTTTACAACTTCCTTCATAAATCGTGCAAATAATTTTTTAGGAGCAGTATATTTCTGGTCAACAATTTTGCACAGACCAGCTCAAATTAGGCTGCCACAAACAGCTTTTCCTCAAGATACTTATGACCGACCTAACATCGGGTTCAGGATTCCTTAAGGAAAACCTTCTCAACTCCAGAATTATTTGATACATGGGAGTATTTAACTGAACCAACAAATCCCACTGCAGGGTACAATTCAATAAATCAACATATACATATTTTAAATAATAGAAACAGAGCTCTCCAGGTACATAAATGTTACAACCTACATTACTGATACAATAAAATTATTGGAAATGGAGTGTTCAACAAACAATATTTTTTAATCTATTTCTGCCCAAAATAAATAAATACATGACCTGTGTGGGTTGTCTTTTGCCAACTGTAAGTGGAGATTAATCTTCACCATCTTAATGTACAATTAGTATAAATTCACAGAACATCAGCTGATTATTACTGACGATATTAGTAAATCATCCATTTCTGACATTAGCAACAGTTAGTATAGCAATTAACAAGTCATTGATGGGTTGTTAATCCCAATTTATATCAGTGACAAGTCATCTATTTATGAAGTCTATTGTGTAACAGACATTTAGGACAAGAAAGGTTCATTGTGATTTTTGCTTTATTACTAATATGATAAATATAGTTTTTGGAAAGGTTAGGTTAATAGCAACTTAGCGTTAAATTAGAATACTTATTACATAAAGTAAGTGTTTTGTACTCTATATGTATATGAGGAACAGTACACAACAATAAATGTAACTATTTAAGTTACTGTGAATACAAATGTTTGGTCACAAAAGATATTATGAATTCAAGTTATTTTAATTGAGATTCCAAGTCAACATTCCTTGCATTAGAAATCATATTTTTATGGACAGCAAGAAATAATCATACTCAACCACTAGGCTGGGATGACTGATTGAAGAAAATATTTTTAATTAATACAGTTGTTTCAAATTTATTTTAATGTGTGTGCAGATGTGTTTGGTTTTATTTGTATACAAAATCAAAATGAATGTAGAGATGTATCAATTCTTTATTTATTGTGGCTTCTAGAAAAGTTTGCTAAACCTACTTTATATGATGAGAATAAATATAATGCATACCTAAGTAGAATTAATTAATTAGATTATGTAGATATATTACGATGTCTATATATATGTAAATCACTTAAGAAAACTACTCAGAACTATTGAATTTGCTGTCTGTTGATTAAATCCTTCACCACACTGAATTTTATTTCCAAAGTTTACAAGCATGCAAGAATTTCATTATCTGTGTTTATTACCAAATGTTTTAAATACAACATCACTAAATTAGATTATATAATTATTTATTTAGAAACAATATATTTTTTTGTAAGCTCATATAACTTATTAATTTTTAACAAGTAAATTATTATATTCAATCTTACCATAAAATTACTGGTTTATAAGTGGATTTACTCCTGAAGAAGAAAAATGGCAGTTATCAACATTATAATTTTACTTTTCAGTTAGTCAAATTCAGAGAACAGACAAAACTACATTAACAAAAGTTTTAATACAAATTCTATCTGCATTATATTCATTGATTAATATGTCTATGTGTGGTTAAAACAAAATAATTCGCTACCTAAATGTGCTGTATAAAAAACTGTCTTGTAACTATTAAGTTCTTTTGAAAGCACTTTTCTTTATACAATTGTTTTATGAAAAATACTTCTTAAATCAGTCAATGGTTGAGTGTGATTATTCATATCTCCAGAATCTGTGGCATCACATGCTTACATTTTTTTTTGTATACAATCACATCTGCTTGAATTTTGTGCGTGGGAACATGAATAGGATTTTTGTAGCATTCTCTTTGAAGAATACTCAGTGGAATTTGAATCTGGGACTGATATTTTTTCCAAAAATTTTAAAATACAGGAAAATACATTACCAAAAGATTATTTGAAAATTGTACCACACAAGCAAAATGTGCAATTATACATACTTACATGCAATGTAACTACTGTCATGCAATGACTGAAATTGTAACCCACTTTGAAACTTTTGTAAAAATACTGTAAATGGATAACCACAAATTAATAAATTAAATGATTATACTTAATGAAAAAAAAACAAAAACAAACGTATGTACATAAGGACTGCAGATGCACTCACACGCTCATGAAAGCAATTCATCATACAAGAATTTTAAGTGAAATGACAGCATTATAAAAGGAAATCATTTAAGCAAATATAAAACACAAGTGAAATTTATATTATACAATTAAAAAATTAACAGAGATGTTACAATGTCAATGAAACTTAAATTTTAAATTAACTATGATACTTGAACTCAGAATTTACATGTATTAGTTCTCTCCAATAGCAGAATGATTATTATAATGCATCGCATATCATCAACCTATATCACAATTAATTATGACTAGGAAAAAAATCTATTACATTATTCTATATTATATATAATCCTAAACGTTTAAATTAAATTTAAAAAGCTGAAATAGAAATATCATTTTTCCAATATTAAAGTTAAGACTAAATTTTTTTTGTCCAACTGACTACATCAAAATACTTTTCTCTTTTCAATCAATGCAAACATTTCATTCAGTTTTCAAATGAAATTCAAATTCAACACTTGAAGTACTAATTTGAACTTAACCTTGTTGCTTTTGTTTAATGTAAGTACCTGAATTTCTTTATTATGTCAATATAATGAATAAATGTATATTTATTTCTTTAGTTTGAATGCAAACATAAGGAAACCATTATGAACAAATTGTTTTCATGACTTTCAATCCTAGAACAAATTTGATGAGTTTTCTAAATTTTAAAACTCTGTAGAATATTATGTGAGAAAATATCCCCATATTTATACATTTCTTACACTGAACATATAATAATAACATAACTGACTTTAACATGTTACTTATCATTTGTAGTCGATCTAGTAAGTTTCCGTAATGAAAATACGTTAGCTGCAACCTTCCACTTAGGTCAGTGATATAAGTACCTTGCAACAAATATTATCCACAGATACTCTTAGAAATTTACAATTTAATCTAGTCGGCTGTATTATCATTCCTACTTATCCATAAAATTTAGAGTTAATAATAAAGTAAAACTTGTTTTTTTTTTAACATAAAAGTGAATCCATTTCTATTTTAACCTCCTTCAGTTGAGTGTAACCCTGAAGTGTAATAACAATACAGACTTTAACATGTTACTTATCATTTGTAGTCGATCTAGTAAGTTTCCGTAATGAAAATACGTTAGCTGTAACCTTCCACTTAGGTCAGTGATATAAGTACCTTGCAACAAATATTATCCACAGATACTCTTAGAAATTTACAATTTAATCTAGTCGGCTGTATTATCATTCCTACTTATCCATAAAATTTAGAGTTAATAATAAAGTAAAACTTGTTTTTTTTTAACATAAAAGTGAATCCATTTCTATTTTAACCTCCTTAAGTTGAGTGTAACCCTGAAGTGTAATAACAATACAGCTCATTTTTGCAATTGAGGACTAAAAACATCATACTACAAAAAGTAACATAATTAATTTTAAAATAAAACCTTCCATCTGTAGTTTTTTAAAAATAATTTCACATATTTATGTTTTCTCCTACGATAGAGTAAATTTCTCACTAACACAAATCAAGTGGTAACATTTTACTACAGCATATAAGCCTCATAGATAAATACTAAGAAAACTATAGGGTATTTTGCTCATAGAGTTTATATGCCCATTACTTTTCTAATAACACTAAAAAAGAAGAAAGTATAGGATTGAAACATATATCAGTGACCAAAATTACTTGGCAGTCGATCAGTTAAAAAACTTTTTATAAGTATTCTATCTTGATTAAAATCCTTGTAACATCTTTGTCTCTATTTACATGTTTTTGTGACAAGTTTTCACCATCAGGCATAATTATATTATTCTATTATTGGACCATCAACGCTATCTATAACAATGAATTAATATAGAGAACAACTAATAAGAGAAACTTTGTTACTTAATCTTATTAGAGATAAAGTTGCAAGATAAATTTAAATAAAAATATTTATAAAAATGTTTAAATCTATTTAAAAACCTTGGAAACAATGGAAAAAAGGCAAACAGTTTCCCTTTGGTGTATATTACACGTTTCTTTTTCCATTTTTGATTTAATTTTCTAATCAAGATTGTGCTTCAGTTACTAAGAATTTTTTTTATTGAACAAAAATGTTTAATAAATTAGAATCATGAACAACTCTATCAATAATTTTTTAATCCCTGTAAGTTTTTCTAAACTTCTTCGCCTAATTCCACGATTGAGGATTCTATTTATTTTGTGTAAATCCATCATATTGTTTATAATCAGTCTTCACCAGACTGTTAGAAGAGTAGTGAACACAAGAATAGAGTAAGAAATGTTGATGTGCAACAGCAGATGGTAGAGCAAAGATATAATTGATGAAATGCAAAAGAAACAGTTGGTATGGTTTGCGTACAAAAGCAGGATGGTGATAATCGACTAAAGTACTTGGATTGTATCCTGTTGGAAGATGTCTGTAATGTGGCAGGAATGAGAATATTTGTAAAGCATTGTGAGCAAAAGATCTTGGAAGATTCTTATGATAGGAAAAGATGGAAACCGCAAATGAAGTAGTAGCAGCAGTCTTGTAATTCTGCTAAAAGTAGAATATTAAAAAACAAAATTTAATGACTAATGTAAGAATATTATTATTCAAGATGATGACTAGCCAGTGTAGATTAACTGAAAGGTCAAAATTAATTTCTTAAAAACTTACACTTACAGATATCTTGAAAAGACAGAAAATAATTTTGACCTCCTGAGACAGTCCTGCTCTCTCCCTTCCTTTTCTCATTTATCTATACTTTGCTGGATGGACACAATCTTAACTGTAGTAGTGCAACACTGAACCACCTGCAGTTTCAACTGGTAGCTGCTTCCTTCGTCAGGCAGCACAAAAGCCCAACTGGCGAGTCAGGTGAGGTGATCACTGGGTAAATGCTTGACTTCTATTCCTCCTAAAAATTTACATTTAACCACGGTCCTCAAGGGAGAAGAAAAAAAGTAACTTTGGTAGCATAAATAATGATGTTTTATTTTTAAGTAAGAATTAAAATTACCCACAGAATTTTTATTTTTTTTTTTAATGTAACTTAAAAATGCTTATTTTGACAAATCCTTTATTTCGACTGAATAATTGAAAATTTATGTTTTTTTTTTCTTAACATAAAACAGTTATGACATTACTTCTAAAATTTCTTTTAATTTTATGAATCCATGGAACAAAGTGTCTTTCAAATTCAAAGAAAAACAGTCACTAGCAAGAAACAGAGGACCAAGTTTAAATATAATCTTGGTTTCTAGTAGAAGTAAAAAGTAGTCACAAATAAAAAAATGTTTTCCTCCTCTAATAATTTTTGGTTTTACATAGAACACTGATATAAATAGTCAATTCTAAAGGTTGCATCAAAAAAGCTGAATTAAAGTATCTATCTTACACATGGATAGATTTGTATTAATCTGTTTCTCAAATGGCAACAGTATACTCAAGGTTAGTTGCACTAACAGTTTAAATTACCTTATCATTCACTCTGCAATATAGATTCATTTATGTTGTATCACCTATGCCTTCTGCTAAGGATAGGTCTAAAATAATGACTTATTTCACTTATATATATATATATATATTTTTTTTTTTTTTTTCTTCAAATACAAGAAAGACAAGTTACAGTTGAAATTTACCCTATCTGCAATTTTCTTTAAGTCTACAATATTCAGCTTGATATATAAATTTTATGAGCCTTGGAATGTTCAAATCAAAAGGGCTCAGGCTGACTATCGATGATAACTATGGAAGTTATTGAGAGTGGGAAAGAGTATTTAATTTAACTCACCCATCCAAAAAATTTCTTGTTGCTATTCTCATAAACTGGATTGCTTTCAGGGCTACAAAGAAATATTAAATTGCATATATTATGCATTCTTATTTTTCATGAACTTTTAAAGAACCAGACATGAAAAAAAATTAAAATGTTTGTTCCCATTTTTTGTTGATATGATAATGGGATTAATGTGCTGGATCATGCAAGCAAAACATTTGTCTCATCTGGACAGTTATGCAGTCACAACTATAATATAAAGTAGTAAAAATCCTCACTCTTTTCACAAACAATCATTACATATATGAAATGTGTTTGATGTACAATCTCCTGCTATAATATAAAGTTTCTGCATTTTTCGACTAAACTAAATGGCAAAATTCATTATGTCTTAATCACATAATTTCCTTTACAGATGATGAAAACAAGGGACTACATTGGTTTCTTCAAGATGGCAACTTGATGACAGCCATATTATTGCAAAAATATCTTAGTCATCACTTGATGACTAAGATATTTTTGGTGTCTACAAGTTATTGTAGACACCAAATTTTCAAAATATCAACATTTTACATCAACTAATTTTTTTCTTTTGGCACATACATGTCATGATGCAGGTTATGACCTATACCCAGGTTAGATGATGTAACTTTAACATTTACAATAGATTTAAAGGGACATGTTATTTGAATATTTGTCAGTTTGAAAAAAAATTCAAATATACATCAAAATTAGGGTTGTATAATTTTTGAAACGATGTTATTTCAAAGAACCAAAAACTTTCTGGCTGAAATTTCAAGAAAAATGCTTTTTTAAGTTTACCTGATTAAACAAACTGATCCTGTAGTATCTATACTTTTCACATCCCAACAGCAAACAATAAAAAAGAAAAAAAAAAATGAGAAAAAAAAATTGAAAATTTTATCAGTTTCTTTAAAAAAATTATCTAATGATATAGTAGTATTAATATTATTAGATAATATTAAGAATGTAAGTGCTACATATAATAATAGATATTACTTTATTTTTCATACACCTTTTAAAATTAATTCTGGTAGCCAAAGCAAAACTGATACATGTAAAAGTAATGAGATAAAATTAAAAGGGGGTTTTTATAACAATTTTTATATCAAATTCATAAAGTAAAATAACAAACTTAAAACTTTTGTACTTAAGATACAATCTCAAAGAGACCAATATAAACTTGCTTTTACATAGCTTCCAGTAGTGTCCATAAAAAAATACATAATTTCTTTAACACACACACCCTCTGTCTGGTAGAAAAGTTTACAGTTCAGTTGAACTGAGGATGAAATTCTAAGGATGAATGAGGGTATTCCTTTATCTTCCCTTATTAAAAATAGCTTAATCTCTAAAAAGAAAATAAAATATCAAGCCAAACTAAGTTTGCAGTTACTATACAACAGCTTGATGACTGTCTTATTAGTAAATGGAAAGCCCTTAAGTAAGAACCTGCATATACTTCATCCAAGACTGAAAAATTCTAACAATAATTGGCATAATATGGAGTGAGTTTTCTGGTATAAATTATTTTCATTAAATATGATACTAAACAGTGACCTATATATTACACCAAGAATCTTAAAAATTACAGGAAGAAGGTCCAATCAAGAATAAGTACACAAATGTACCCAACCTATGTAAAAAAATGACTAGCTTTATTTATTCAACAATATAAAAATAAAAATACAATAAATAAACTCTATTGCAAAATGAAAGCATTTTAATTCATAAAAGTACTGTGAAAATAGTCTATTTTGCACTCTTATTTAAAATATTAAGGAATACTTATTAAAATATTAATAAATTGACAAACAGATACATAATAAAATATAAATAAACTTATAACAATGGCAAATAAAATATGTTATATTCTTAGCATTAAATTGTACCACCATATATTTATTGTGACTGGACCAATAGGAACTAAACGTAAACATTTTACACTGGCTAATTAACACTGCACTTTAACCAAATGGTGTAAAAAATATAAAATATACATATCTTGCCATCGACTCTTTAATAATTGTGTGAACACTCATAGGTTTCATCAAATCGCATTTTGATTACCATCAAGCAAAACTAATACATAATAAAAATGCATGATGCTCTTATAAATAATCTTTATCAATATATCACATAGTACAGCAGTACTTAGCATTAAACAAAATAATTTGGATTAGCCTTCTTTCACTACAGATAGAATTTCTCATAACCAAAAATTTATAAATATATGTAAGCAAGAATTTATAAGATGTATAAAAGTAGCAAAATGTTTACGTGATTTACTTAAAAAATAATGTTGAAGTAAATCACTTCATTCCATTTATTATGAAAAAGCAGTCCACATTAATATTAACAGCAACATGTTCAACAAAACTGGAGACCATCCACTTTACACATAACAGCTCTACAATACCTGAAGTATCTAATAAATTAGCATCTTGAAAATATTGTCGCAAGGAAGAGAGAATAAATGCCTACAGTGAAGTCAAAACCAAATTAAATTAAACCGGTTCTTATAGATAATGAAGTTGAATAACAATGAGTGCAACTTACAATTGGCTAAGTAACTGTATACCGTTGTATTTCTTGATAATACCTTATCAGCCCTTATGTCCTTAAATAAAATCTAACCTGTCAGTTATGTTCAATCAGCTATTAATAAATGCAGTTTATATTTTTATCATAATATTTTGTAATGTAAAAAATAAGCCTTCACAGTCAAGTGGTAATTTCTCAAATTACCACTACAAATTTCATCTACAAAATTCTAGGTTTCGCATGGTATATAACTTCCATACCATATTCCCATCTAAGAGCTTTGAGGTTATGTAATAAATCCATTATCGAAAAAGAAAAATGGATTTTAACTCGGGTTCTCTGTAAACTATGATGTGGTAACTCATATTCTGCTGTATTATAAAATTTTACTTTAAAAAATAAATAAAAAACTAAACAATATACAACAGATGAAACCTATATTAACAAAATTACGCCATTTGCAAGAGTGCAGAATTATTAAATTCACAAATTAGTAATCAAGCAAATTGATTTTTTCTAGTGTTTCACATTGTGTGAGGAACAATCCGACCTGTGCTTGTACTTAGATAATTTGTACTCGAGTCTGAAATACAATTTTTTTATTGCTTATACTTATGCCAACAGACAACTGGTTAAATAATTTGGCATTTGAATTATAAATCACAATAATTAAATAAAGCTACACAAATTATTTTAACCCTTCTGCTGTTAGACAAATATTATTAGTCAAAATGAAATCTAAGATTTCTATACCTTGCATGATCATTACAACCAAAATGGATGCTCTAAACGAGAGAAAAACAAGGGCAAAAAAATAAATTAATTTAAAAAAATGAATAAGCTTGTCCAAAACATTATCGATATAATTAAAAATTATTCATCCTAAACTAATATATCAAGTCATTATTTTAAGTTGAATGAAAAAAGAAAATCTTTACCAATCACTCAATAAAATAAAAATTATATTAAATTAAATAATTAACCAAAATATCATCTGAAACATTGAAATGAAATAATGTAGTATCATAGGAGTATGTTAACATAATTCTATATTCAATATTGAAAGTATTGACAAATATCAAAATTAACATATATGGATCCAATACACACACCCACAACCACACACAAAACACTAAAAAATACTTTGTTAAAATAAAATGACAATCGGCTTTACCATACTTATAAAATATATCTAAGTAAATTAAAAAAGGATTAATGAATATTTCATAAGGGAATGCATTTATGAAATGGAGTGGGATATTTCAGGAACATTTTAAAAATCAGTTGATACATGTATATATCAAACAACTGACTAATATATCACGGCAGATTACTTCTGCTGTGATATATTAGTCATGTATTAAAACATGTAATTATTATTATTGTTTTTTTTTGTACTGATGTTACAGATAATAATTACAATAATCTGATAATTGATGACATGTAAAATTAACTACATGATCATAGCATATAAATCTCATCAAAAGAATGTAACAGTCATATTACAAAACAATTATTCTCACTTTCTTTATAAAGTTTAATTTAACAATACAGAGTTATTCAACTTATTTTTAGAATTCTAAATTCTAACTAAGCTATTATAAAACTATTTTTATTACATTAATAAATTGCTTACATCTTATAATAAATGCTGTATATATATATATATATATATATATATATATATATATATATATATATATATATATATATATATATATATATATATATATATATATATATATATATATAATATATATATATAAAATATATATATATATATATATATATATAATATATATATATAAAAGCGAAAACATTTATAGTAAACATGGGATAATAAGATGAATCTAGCAAGAGATTTTTAAGATTGGGTTAATATTTATTTTACATTATTAATTATATAAAATGTGCTTGCATATGTACTTTCATGAGGGTAATGAAATCGACCATCAGACCACTATTAAAAAATACAAAATCAGTTTATAAGCAACATCAGTTAACAGAATGCTAGATCTGACTTAGTGGATACAAATGAAAAACACTGCGTTTCTGTTCTTCCAAGACATCTTTTAAAAAGTATATAATTTTTTTCTGATCTCTAGAAACTAACAATGTTTTATTCACTATCATATTCTTTAGATCAAAAGAAAGTGGTACATCCATTTGTTACACAATGGATTATAATCAAATTCCTGAAAAAGGAAGTAGTCTAGAGTGGAAATTTTCTGGAAGTTATACAACCAATTCAGGGAATCCACTACATCACAGTACTGTGATTTTCACATAAAACTTTTTCTGAAGTACAAGAGGGTTGATAACATGAACCATGACTGCTAATCCTGGGAGAGTCAGATGAATGAGAACATTCATGCAATTTATGACCTTTACGAGACTGACCTTCACCTCAAGATCGATGAAATTGGTACTCAACTTAAAATCAGCTACGGCAGTATCAAGAAAAATTATTCATAACAAGCTTGTGTACAGCACAGTGTCAGCCAGAGCATTGGGTCATGTACCTTCTCTTGGAGGACCAAAGAAATGCTTGTCTTGATATCTGTAAATGGTTTCTGGATTTTTACAAGACTGAGGGGGACTTTTTTTGGACTGCATTCACCTGAGATTGGATTTGAGTTCATCACTATAGCCTGGAAGGTAAGCAGCCAAGCATGAAATGACGGAAAAAGAGAGGTTGCACCAGTTAAAGCAGACTCACTCAATTGTTTCCTGGGAAAATCTTGGCTGCTGTGTTCTGGGACTTGAAGGCATTTATCTTCTGAATTTTCTTCATGGATAATTAATAAATGAAAAAAATTGTATACCATAATTAACAGTACTACATTACAAACACCTTGAACAAGTTAAAGCTGTTTACCGTACCAAAAGATGACCATGACAGTACCAGGCCTGATAGAAAAACAAATGCATTAAAAACTGAAGAAATATCCTGGGTTGCTCTGGAATGCCTGCATTACAACTCAGACCTATTGCCTTCCATGATTTCACTTGTTTGGACCACTGAAAGAGGCAATGGGAGGGCACCATTTCATGGATCAAGCAAGGTGCCTTTGTGAGCAACTGGCTTGTGACAGACTACTTTTATTTTTATAGCAAAGGCATAAAAAAAACTCTTATCAAATGAGAAAGATGTGTTTCTAAAGAAGGTGATTATCTTTAAGAATGATAAGATTTTTTTTTTATAGTTTTACTTTGTATTGATAAAATTTTAAACATAAATTCTTGTATATACTTGATCCACCCTTGTATGACCAAAATGCTTATAATTTTTACCATTTTGATTACAGTAACAACAATTAATAAACAGAGCTACATATCATGAGAATGAGATCTTAGCATACTTCAGATATGAGATGACCACTGATATCACAACAACAAAGAAAAGAGAGCGACTATGATGATGAATAATCATCAAATTTATAGCAAATATACTTTGATTATTATGAATGCCTGAATAATGTAGCATAAATTAATCATACTTTACTTCTCCTCTATACTTGTTTCCTAGCTGTCATCCTGTTATTGATTCTAATTAACAACACAACCTGAAATGGTGATTTAGGAATGTTATAAGCTACATGAACACTTGTTACTTGAATAAGGGATGAAGTTGCCTGAAAGCCAAATTCACAAAGCTATACAACACATCTGGTAAAACTTACATATGTAATGAAACCTAATCACTGTTTATCTTTGGTGTAATCACTGAAAATTGGCTCTGGGAAGTAGAATGATTATACTTAATTCTTGTAGATTATAGTGGTGGATGGGTTATGTGTACATAAATTTTTTTTTATAAAAAAATTTCACATTAATTATTTATATCTATGAATGTGGAGAGAGCATATAGTGTTAGCAATTGTTTTCTTGCGCAGGAGGTTGATAGTTTAAGACTGTGGTAATATTTATATGCTGATGCTAATGGCTCCTTTATACAGTCTTCCAGCCAATACTCTAATTAGTGCCACATCACCACATCCTAGACTGGTGATCCAAGATTATAATATGCTATAAGTAACTAACTATAAAAACAAGTGATGCAGCTGCCTAAGAGCCCAGATACAACAAAATATTCACTAGATAAAACATGGCTTCTGTAATATCATAAAAAATTATTACTTATTATTTTTTTATCATTATGTTTTTTCTTCAATAATACCTATTAAGATATTATTACAACTGAAGAAATTATGAAAATTGTTTTTAAGTTTAACAGAACTATATAAAAGGAATGATTTTGTTAATCACATATATCTAACAATAAATGTGAATTCAACTGTTTTATTATGTCATAATATTCAGTTCACTGAATTTGCTTAGGCAGTAAAACACAAGATATTTTTAAATGTTTTTTGGAGGAATCAACCACCATCACTTCCTTTCTTAAATAGCACTAAATTTTAAAAAATTACATGGGTGAAGAATAAAAAAAGCAAACTGATATCTAAAAAAAATGTTTACTTTATCAAATTTTTCTGTTAACAATTAAATCTTCAATTTTTTAAATTCAGTACTATTTAAGATATGAACTGATAAAAATTATATTATTCATCAAAAACAGAATGAATTAAGAATATGTTCCTTATGTTTTACTTCTTAGGTATTGGATGGACTCACTGATCTGAATATTATAGTAAATGTAAAAAAAAAATCTTACTCTTTTCCACTTTTTTACTTTGCAAGTATCATATTATTATTTATTTTATATTGCATCAGTTTGTATTAGTCTTTTATAGTACTCTGTTGGCCATTTACCTACTTTGTTATGGATTTTAATTATCAAGGTGTTTTTTATTTTATTTTATATATATTATATCTTTTTTGCTCTAAGATTGCACAAACAAACACAAGTTTTATCTTTATACAAGTAGGGAGAGAGGACCTGATAACTCTAATTTTACTTTCTGAATTTCATTCAGAAGGTAAAATCCTTCACTCTTTTTGTTTGTATATGTCTCTGTGTTTTCTATCAGTAATATTCCTAATGAATGATATATAAATTTATCAGGTATAAGTTTATACTTTATTGGTATAAGTTTTTCCTATTACTAATGATTATTAGGAAAAACTTATTATTTATACTATCTTTTTAATGAAAATTTATTTTAATACTAATTAGAAAAATCTATGTAAAAGACAATATTTATATATCATGCGTGTATAAGTTAAAACTATATAAATTAATCCTCATAGAACTACTATTATTGCAACATGTCAAGATAATACATATTTACAAATCTACAAGTAATAGATTACAGAAGTATAAAATTTCTGAGAAAAGACATCCTTTTACACATATTTTGTAATTATTAACCACAAAATAGAGAAAATAATTTTTCAAATTGATATTTAAACTACAATCAAGCTAGAAGTTTTGTACTAAGGTTTGATATGTAAAATGACTTTAAAAATAAAATAGATCATTTTACATTAAGCAATCACATAACTCATCATAAGACAAAAATCTATATTTATGATTATACATCTATAATCATAAATTTATATATATATATATATATATATAAGATAAAAATCTTATAAATCTATAAAACAAAAATCTGCTACTATAATTGCAATAGCATCAACACTGTTCCACTTCTAAAATATTTACTTACAACAGCAAAAAGGTTAAAATTTATTACAAAATCACCAAATAGTCTACAATACTACAAAACAACAATTAAATTAATTTACATAACAAATAAAAACTAATAAATATTCTTAAAACATTGAATTATCCTATCCATATCTTGGTGTAAGTATTTATTTTAATAAATATCTGTATATTTTATATAATTCAACCCAATAAACATTTATGTTAATCAAATTATACATCTAAACAAATTGACCATATTTATGAAGACCTGAATCACATTAACACAATTTTGGTTACTAATAATGCTAACCCGCTTAAAAAATTAATTCATATAATTTGTAACTACAAATATACTTAAAAATTTAAGCACGTACATAAAACAATCACACACATAAAACTGCAACCTCAAAATTAAACACACTTAAATGAGAATTTGAAAAATTTTCAGTGAATGTGTATGGTCAATATACATTATTTAGTGAAAATGCTAAATGTAGCAAAAATGTTTCAAAATATTTAAATGTTGCAAATATTTCACAAGCTAAAATAATCTATAGATTTAATGTTCTACAATTTAATTATAAAATAATTAGTTACACTCTCTAGAGCAATTATGTTTATAATCCTAGGAGAGCAAATGAAACAATGTTCAATAATAAAAATATATGATTGGGAAAATGACTTTAATAAAAAATAGATCCTGGAAACAATGGAGGTATGACGTAAGACAAATAATATGAACTACAAAAAGATCTATAAATCTCTCCATAACAAGATCACAATTCATTAAGAATCATGAAGTACTAATAAATATTTATCTACAATCACAATTTCTACTGAGGAATTTGTTTCAAATCATGAGTTTGAAGACAGTACTCATCCACCAGTTTGTCAAACCATTTTGTTGATAATGTTCTAATTTAAATTCTTTCAATCTGGTGGTACGGAGGAAATGGGGAGTAGGGTAGACGGATTTATAAGGCTTGTTTCCCAAATCATCTATCATCATGGACCTACTTTACTGATAATTCCATATAAGAAAGTGAGATTATTAAACAAAAGAAAATAATTCTCTATTTGAATATATAAATACAAGCAGACTCTATGGTCTCAAGATTTGGTCTCTAAGGACCACAGTCCATTCAAATGGTGTCACTCTTAAGAAAAAAATGATTACTACATAATTTTAATATTTATAAATACAATAAAAATGAAATCAACAGTGTATAAAGTAGTTAATATCAGTGTTATATAAAGAATATAGAGAGAAAAAATTGGAGGGATTCAACAACTGAGCAAAGAAATAAATTAACTCGTACTAAAAAAATCCGTTAAAAATGGTGCTTTAGTTTTTTTAAATTTTAAATAGCGTGCTTTTTTAATAAAATATTCTTATCAAATTATAATATATATTTGTATTAAAATTCTTTTACTACATTCATCAAAAAGTTTGTTTTTAAGAAAACTTAAATTTAATACAATAATATATTTCAACAGTAAAACTATATATACATTAATGTCAAGAATTATCAAAGATTAAAACACTACAAGTAAATACATATATATATATATATATATTATTACAAAATCTACGCATTTTCCCTTTCCCCTAGAAGAACTTATAAGAAAAAAAATTATCTACTATGAGTAGCAATATCTCAAGTGTTAAAATACATATTAAAAATGGATAATTTGAAATAAAATTGCTTGACAATTGCTTTAATATATACTTTGGAACGAATTGGACACAAGATTATAATGGAATAAAAAAGTGATTATAAAGACTACCATTTAACGTGAAATACTATTTAGTACATTACCACAAATACTGATAAGAATTCAAAATACTTAAAATAAAAAGAATAAAAAAACTTAATGTAACTGGTAAGTATGGGCAACTCTCAGATAAAATCATAAAATGAGCTAGAGAAGAGGTTGAGAAACTTTCACTTGAGAATTTACTAAACGGTAGTGCTTCACCATGGTTTCAAAATTTGGTTAGAAGCTTTCAGTATTTTTTCTCAAAAAGCCACCTCGTTGGAAATTATAGCTTAAACTTATACTTCTTTCTAAATCACTCACTCAATAACTGTTGCTCATAAAAAATGAATCTGTATTAATCCTTTAAAAGTTATAGTAGTCCTTCTGTACCTGCAGGTGGTAAGTTTCAAGACCTACTATGAATTGTAAATCTGCTCATAGGGTGTTTCACAAGGAATCTGCAATACTTCACAGGTGTATTTTGCTTATTAAAACAATGAACAAAGTTCATATAAACACGGGTCTGGAAACGCTTCGTTAGCAAGTTACAGCTAATGAAAGATTTTGCCTGGATCTCAGCTCCCCAATGAAATGCAGTCATACTGAAATTTTTTAAATGTTAATCTAGAGGTAAAATTAACGGTTTTCTATGGTTTTTGGCATGAAAATTTCAATAAAATAGATTCCACAACTGTACTCCTTTAGTTTTTATGATATCTAACTTAAAACCCAAAATTAGGGGTCAAAAAAACAACTTTTTAATGTTTAGCTTAAAATAATTTTATTAAATACATAATAAATGCATAAATGTTTTCTAAAAAATTTGAAGAAAATTTAATTCTTAAAAAAGTGATGTACTCAACATCTTTGAGCACTGAACACAATGTTTTCAAATTCGTTTCTATTGAAAACCTAACACAACTAAACAGTTATGAAAACTGAACACTGCAAATTAAAATTTAAATTACAGGCCTATCTTTCTCAAAATAATTTTAACCTAATGTTCATTTAAATATTCTACAGTATTTTTCATTTAAATTATTTAATTTGATAAACTTACAGTGAGTATTACATTAAATGCTCAAAATGTCCACATCCATAGGCAATACACACTTCAGCATGACGACTGAAGGACATCGCTGGCTCCTCCAACATTCGTGGACGGTTTTTTATTTCTTGGGCGGCAACCATGATTCTTTGTAAAAGTTCACGTTCATTGTTGGATTTTTGAAAATACACTAATGACTTCATGTGTCCCCATACAAAGAAATCTAACAGGTTCAAAACAGGGGATCTAGCTGGCCGTACTATTGGTCCTCCTTGGCCAATCCACCTATTTGGGAATGTTTTATTAAGATGCTGAGTTACACAGCAATCAAAATGTGCTGGGACTCTGTCATGTTGGAAATACATAACTCTTCATGTTAGCAGTGGAACATCCTCTAAAAGTATAAGAAGTTCATTTTGAAAAAAAATTAAGATAGGTCTCCCTACACAGTCGATTAAGGATGTAAATTAAGGATCAGAATATTTCCTATTATACTGCACCTGACATTTATCGAAAACCAATATGGGTAGTTTGATTCTGAGATGGCGTGCAGATTAGTGTAATTCCAAATATGTCTGTTTCTTGAATTATTTATACCAGCTAGTTATGTTTAGTTGCGTTTGGTTTTCAATAAAAATGAATTTGAAAACATTGTGTACATGGACGTTGATTGCATCACTTTTTTAAGAATTAAATTCTTTACACATTTTTGAGAGAACATTTATGCATCTATTACTTATTTAATAGTGTTATTTTAAGCTATACATTAAAAAGTTGTTTTTTAAACCCCTAATTTTGGATTTTAAGTCTGATATCTTAAAAATTAAAGAAGATACAGTTGTGGGACTAATTTTATTGAATTTTTGAGGTCAAAAACCATAGAAAACCAATTTCGCCTCAAGATTTATGTCCAAAAACTTTTAGTATGACCTCATTTACTGGGGGAGCTGAGATCCAGGCAAAATCCTTCACTAGCCGTAATTCGCTAATGAAGTGTTTCCAGACCTATGTTTATATGAACTTTTTTCGTTGTTTTGATAAGCAGAACACACCTGTTAAGTACTACAGAATCCTCTTGAAACACTGTATATATATATATATAAACTATGTTATATTTTAATTTATATATACTGTGCAATAAAACAATACTAAAATAAAAAATATGGTAACAATTAAATGCAATTTACATTATATAATCTGTGCCCAATCTAGAGAAAATTATATAAAATATTCATACAATGTTTTAAATAAATATAAAATACAGAAAAACGTAATTTTGGATAATTGACCCTTAATGCACAATAAACTACAACCAAATTCTTTGTCTTTAAGAAATCAAAGTAAAAAAGTTAAAAAGCCAATTTAAAGGAGAAAGAATATTATGAGTAAATAAAATAATTTTTTTTTTAATTTATCAAAAAATTCAATTAGGCGTCTTCATAAAGAAAATCAATTATTTCTTCATACAGTTTACAGAAGATTTATTTGTATAAACAATGTCTAAACGACAATTTATCAGAACTTTCAACTGCTTTTTTTCTAACATTAAACAGAATTTTACGATTTTTTTAATTTAGGATTAAAAATTCCCCTTAATTGAATTTACAGATTTTTTTCAAACAAAGAAGGCTTATTTAAAGATATCGAAACACAATATTTTTTCATTATACAAAATAATCTTTAGAAAAAAAAGTAACTTGGTTAAAAGGCAAATTATTGCTCAGAGATATTTGAGAATTGGTTCTAAAGTTAAAGTAAATGATTTGAAACTTATCAGCCATTTTTTGTTTTAACATGATTGTACCACAATAAACTGCGACCAAAATTCTGCAGATATCAGGATTCCAATGTACTCATCAATATAACATTCACTTGGTTTCTGTTAATAGATGAATGTGAGAATTAAAAATCAAGAAAAACTATTTTCAGAATAGTTTTTTTTATTTTTAATAGATTATAGGCCAGTAGCTAATAAGGTCATTAATGTATGTAACACCATGCAGAGAAACCACTCCCATTGCTGATTAATCTCAATTACTAAGTGGAAATGTGGCTTATACAGCAGGCATTTTAATTTAAATTCACAACCTTCAATTTTCAGGATGTTTGGTAATTTAAAAATATATTTTAAATTAAAAACTTGTTTTTTTTTAAATCAATTTTTTTAATAGGTAATAATGTTATTGCATATTAAATACATATTTATTACATATTAAAAAAATGAAAATTTAAAACTATCCTTTTAAAACCAGAACTGTCAAGTCAGCAACATATATGACACTTAAAATTTATTTATATTGTGGCACTTACATTCTTGTATTTTTTTCAGGTAAGATTTGTTTTTACGAATACTTTAAAAAAAAATTAAAAGTATTAACTGAATACCAAAAACTTAAAAATATCACATGATATAAATTAACTGAACAAGGATGTAACTCATTCAATTGTTAGATTAAGACCATTCTCTACTAAATACTTTTGAACAATTATCAAGGATTATATAAAATATTAACTTCTTCTTTATAGAAATAGTATTTGTGTGTTTATTAACAATCTTTTAATATTTAGGTGCATTACTTCACAAACATATACACAGATGGAAAAAACTATTCCCATAGAGTTAGTGTGTATACCATATGGACCACTAAATACCTGCAGATGAGTTATCTAGTGACCATTTAAGGCTTTTATGAACTGCTCTTCACACAGTTATAGCTGTATAATGAATAAAGTACATAATATTTTGACAGGCTGTATATTATAGTTCAAAGTCATAAAAGTCATAGTTATAAAACAGAAATAGTCTATGCGGAGATTCTTCAATGTGCAAATAGATAATGTTTGTTTTCAGCATATATTTGTTAAAAATTTTTTTTTTTTAGAAGAATTATATTTATATAAATATTTTCATTTTACTTAGAAAGTTATCACAATAAACATTTATTGTACTATTACAGCCAAGATTGTTTAAATGAATGTTTGAAAAAATTCTATACAAATGAAGTGAGATTAGGCTGTGACAAAATATTATAGCAATATTAATAACAAGCAGATTATGTCAAACTAAAACAAAGATGTGGGTCTGACATAGATTAACAATAAATTAAAAATTAAAATAAAAGCATATGAATGTAATACATATTAATTGGTGATTCAAATGGAAAAGAGTTACATAAAAAGAGAAGAAAATTTGTTTGGAAGGCTATTGTTGAATACGTAATACCTAATTCATACAAATGAGATTTGTATTTATCTTTACAAAGATAATAAAGAAACTGTTTGACAGTAAACACCACAAATAAACAAATCTACAATTAACAGTCGTTTCAAGCACCATCAATTTTTAACTATTTCAAGTGCATTATCATCTGGCCATCACTTTCCAAGAAGGCAACTTCTAGTGGCAAAATTCTGGATGAGTTAGTTATAATATCTAGTTACATGAAGTGATTCTCTAGTAAATATTTTCAAAAAATTTCAGCGATACATTCTACATTGCAGTTCAAACATTTATTGCAGTTCAAACTGCAATAAATTATTCCTCACTAATAATTTTGTTTTCTTCTAATTCTAAGCAAAATCATTCTACAAGACCAATACAAAATATCATTAGCACTTTATATTGAGCATATAATGCAGTCATAAACTGAAATCAAACAACCTTTATTAGACTAAGCATGCACCCATTAATATAATTATACATATGCGAACCACTCATACAAAATACACATAATCCACTACGCTGAAGACCCTGATTTTACACTCACTACAGCTCTAAAAAAATTATGTTAACTAATCCCTTCTGTAAGAAAAGATTAAGAGGAATTTGTAACTCAATTAATTTTTAAATAAATACAATTAAAAGAAATTTACATGGAAGATTTTAGATTAAAAAAATCAATAGAGTTTTACCACGGATTATAAAATAAGGGTCTGATAACAAATAAAGCAAGAAAAAATTATAACAATAATAGACCAACAAATAATATCACTAAAAAGAATTTGCTAACTTATGACAATTTATTTTGTGCTACGTTCATGATGAAATAGATGAGTAAATTTATATAATACTTAAATCATTTAAAATTTAATCTAATAAAAATTATTTTGCAGAAATTTAGCAAATCTTTGATTGGCCTGAAATATTTATGTAGGTGGGATTATTTTAGTTTACGTCAGTTGTGAGACGGTTAGTAGCACTAATGAATATGTGACATTTTTACTGTTATCTCATTTAATATATAACCGCATATTAAATGATTAAACATATATAATCACACAGACTCAACAACTGAATTTTTCAGCGGTTTTCAAGACTGGCAACAAATTTAACAGCAATATCAACAACAGATACTTTAAACAAGTGAAGGAACTGCAGATACTTTAAAAATAAATCCTTGAAAGTAGATACTGCAAAATAATTTATTTTTAAATTTATATTGGTGAACTACATTATTTTTGGCAGCAATCACAACAGAAATAAAAACATTTTTATTACAGTACAAATATTAAATCTGTTCTAATCTTAAACTGCCAAATAAAAATTAAACAAAGAGAGTATTAAAAAACAATGATTGTGATACAGACTGAAAAATATCAAAGAAAAACAATGGACTGTTTATTCCAGAGCACAAGAAGCATGTTAATTGAATAACAAAAAAAGGGACTCTAGAAAGATAACTTTTTACATAATGTAGAACTTAAAAAAAAATTACAAAGCATGGATTACATGTATCATTAAAACCTATCCCAATTCTCTTTAGACAATATTGTTCCATCCGTGATTAACAGTTATCTCAGTTTTCTTACAGAGGGAATGTCACACTTCTGTTTCTGTTAAACAAATAATCTAATCTGAATGAGATTTTATAAAGGAACTAGTAGACTAAAGAAATAACTAAATAAAAGTATTCATGAAACAAGAAGAAAAGGGTGGCACAAAAACACAATTATAATCTAAACAGCATTAAAGGCATGATGTTAAAGATAAAAAAACAAGATTTTTGCAGCTTCATTTGGATGATTAAGAATGGAATATGAAGGTAGTTGTTAATTTTGCAAACTAATAATTGATTCTACTCAAAACTTTAGCCAGGATGAAAACAAATGGGAAAATTTCTTTCACTTTAACAACCCAAAAAATAAAAGGAGGAAAAATTGGCAATTATTAATACATTAAACAATTATTACATAGCATTACTGGTTAACAACATTAATAGAATAAAAGTAATGCCCTAAGGAATATCTAAGATGGCAATACTGTCTATTAATCAAATGTATAAAGTTATTGCTTTGTAGAAGAAATTACAGGTAGAAAAGAATAGAATAATGCAATGGTAAGATATTTGGTTAAGATATCTAGAAGGCCTACTAGAAAAAAAAACTACCTCTAGCAGTAAAAAATCAATCTCTATATTACAAGAGGAAAAAATAATTTTCTGAATACACATCATTCTTGATAGAACTGTTCATTAAAATAAATTGTGAAGTTAAATATGTAATAAAATAATTTATCATTATAAGGTAATATTAATTTTTGACTCTAAAATTATGTTGTGTCTAATGGTCCAAAAAATAAAGACAATTAATGGCAGAGCAGATAGTTTTGGATTTTACACTGTTAACATTTCTTAAAAAGGATGGCTGAAAATGAACAATTAATGTTTAACTATACAAATGGAAATGAATCATGTATCAGCATACACTAACTAAACAATACAGAGATTAGCAAGAATTCTTTACCTTGCAATTTAACAAAATAAGTTCAGATACAAAATATAAACATGCATTTAAAGTACAACTGGTGAACCAACATATTTGTTTGAATAACTACAATAATTAGTCAATATTTCTTAATAGCCAGCATACTCAATCTGAAAACACAGTACAAATTTTAATACTTTATAATCAACATACATTTTAAATAATATAAATCATAAACCAATTCAATTGCATTAACAAATATGAATAAAGTAGTAAATAATTAAAACACAAATTTACTTTAAATAATATAAAATCTCAAGAAACGGACAAACAAAAATTAAGAAAACCAAACATTATTAGTTTTAGTCACTTACCCATAAGAAATAAGTAAAATGAATGACAAAATTATTATCATTATAATTACTTTAAATATTCCTCATACAGAATGACTAGTGAATTAAGGTAACAAAAAATATTCATGCAATAAGTATTTAGTCATATATACCCCAGACCCACAAAATGAGGTATCATATTACTTAATCCTTTTTAAACTTTACCAGCTGTGCAATGTATGGAACTACTGCAATAAGAAGAAAAACTAGAGTCGCAAAAATTGACATCTGGGAAATGTAGAATGCAACAAAATTTCCAGTCGGGATAAAATCAATAAGCAGATGCATCGAGATGACTAGTAATGTAACTAATATCACTCCAACAAAAGGATAAAATTTAACTTGACTCCTAAAACAAAAATGACATCATAAAATTAAGGTAGTGTATGCAGTAAAAATAAACATCATTTTGCTGAACAATTACTTTTCTGTAATAAAAACACCCAGAAAATGGGAATTTCTAAAAAATTCTTTGTGAAAACAATTCTTTAGCGTAACATTAAATTAACAAAAAAATAAATAAAAGCTTCATTCAAATAAAGTAAATACATTAGATTTTGCAACTAACCGGCTCATTACTATAGTGTTCACTAACAATGATAAATATTCAAACTAAAAACAAAGTGTTACATTTATTATTATTTTAATTTCTTACATGGACATACACATGTGTGCGCATACATACATGCACTGGGTGGGCTAGAAGTTAGTTTTCCCAAATAATAATAAGAAAACAGCTTATAAATAGCATTATAAAAAAAGTTTTTTTTTTATTATTACATGTTAATACACATCTGAAAAATTGTTACTTAACTACTGTCCTGCCTTATATATTCATGACAGCATTTAACCACTAAATTGCACAGGTTTTCAATTAAAGTTTTGTCCTGTTTTATAAAATCAACTGGTTTTTCAATCAACAGCAGTTCAGGTCATTTGGATTTAAAGAAAATACCATGTCTTTGATGATTCCCCAGAACAAAAATATCCAATACCTTCAGGAATTTGACTGAGGAGGCAATCTCTAATTTGAACAGCATAGTGATCATCTCGCTGATAAATATAGGGGCAACCAATATCATACAAAGGGTTATTAAAAAAATCGGGGAATAATAAAATCTCATAAAATCCAGAGATGCACAGTTACATCTGTTACACTTCATTTGAAGACATAAATTGAAAACATTCCTTTGTTTATCATTCCATACCAAATAACTTTAGGAATTAAGTTTCAATTACAATTAAGTGAAAAATTTTCATCAGACCAATAAATACAATTATAATGATTTACTATGCCATTTAAATTGAATCGTGCTTCATCAAACCGTATCATTGAGCTATAGAAATAAGAATTCACTTTATAATGAATTAATTCTTCACCAAATTCCACCGTACTATCAAATCATCTTCATGAAATGTATAAAGTAATTTCTGGAAAAAAAGTTCACTTTTTTTTAGAATCTTTCAGAAACATATTCTGAGTATTTCCAGGCTAATGGAAGCCTTTCTGGTTGATCCTTGAGGGCTTTCTAGTAACATCAAGAGTTAGGAAATTATGCACAGAATTTTTCACGGATAGTAGCAATTATTATTTCCTAACCGACAATAAAGTATATAAAAACTCGCTCTTATTTTGCGTACTTAAATACCACTATTCTCAACACAGATACAAATGAAATAACTGAACGAGCGAATAATGTCATTGAATACTACCAACTGCAAAACCAACATTTTTCACCTGTTACAGAATTAAAATCTGTGCGTAAAGGAAACTGACTTTTAGCCCACTTTATATAACATTTTTTAAATCGCTTTCTTTTTTTGTTAAATAAGACACATGGCTTTTTTGTTTTCATATATTCATGAGCACTTTCACAGCAAATTTGTTACTTCTAAAAAATACTGCAAACTTGCTTAAACATATTAAAAGATTATTATTTCTAAAATATAGGAAAAGAAACAACTCCTTCTAATCACTTGTAAAAAAATAAATCAATTTTTTTCTTCTTTTTGTATTTGATGTATTAAAAACACATTTTTAAATAGATATATATTATTTTAATATTGAACTTGGTTGAAAAAGTATTTGCTTTAAGTAGTGTGATTGTATGTTCTGCTGCAACATTGACCTTTGACCCCAAATAAATTCTCTTGACGCCACAACTAACCCGATCTAACCCATGACGTTAGGTACGAAGCCACACTGATACGTCACTGGCACCGCAATAAAAGCGAGAGATCGAAACGATCTGCTTTATGGCGGGTGGTAAACTACAACGAATATACGAAACCTTTTATCAGCTGGAATCCCAGCCGATGCGACCACGTATACATTTACCGGCGACGATTGAGGAACCTGTGTTTGTCACGGTATTGCTCCGTGCGCCGCGATAAAAGCGAAAGATCGGTACGGAGGCGGGACGTGCGACGAGTGAATCGGATCGCGACGTTTTACGGTAGGAGAGTGCAATCAAAACGTAGAGCTAAACGATTTAATTTTCGGATAACCAAGATCCGGTCGATCGAGAGTGTATCGGATACATTAAACAGTTAGCGCTCAACCTGCTAATACATACGCCGTTTGAATCGTGAAAATCGGACGAGCGTTTGTCGAGATATTACGGCGGCACTCCATCACACCCCTCCCCAATTTCCGAAGGGCGCCCCGGGTACAATTGAAAATATTACCATCCGACGGGTATCACTAGAAGCGGATGGAGAATTGTTGAGAGGGCCGAAAAACTTTTTCAAAGCGCTAAGAGCGACCGTTTTCGAGATATTTGTGATTTTCGTCAAAAAAATTCGGATCCGGTTAAAAAGTACTGAATTTTCTCAAAACGTCGGTCGCTACTGTACAGAATTTCTAGTAGCAACTGTATACCCTAATATATATCTCACTTGTTTATAGAATTAATAGCGTGTTATCATTTTGCTCCAGTTTGTTGTTATAGTGGGTAATCATACGTTTTGGTAAAATTATGTATTTCAGACGTGTGCGAATTTTAGATCCAGACTTAGCGAATCAGGCTAGGTTATCGCTTTGTGATTCGTTAGTTTACAGCTTTCTAGTCAACACATCAAGATCCAACGCTGAAACATATCAATACAAAAACCTTTACGATGATAAAGCAAACGATATCGCATTTCTGATAAACATCGGGGAAAATATAGAAAGTCGGCTTACAAATTCAATTAAAAAGGCGGGCTCTAGGCTCTATTACATTTGATGTCCTGCAATGTGAAGCTTTTGTATAGAAAACAAATGTAATGTGAAATAAAGACTATATAGAAATTGCAGCGGTGATATTCGAGTAAATAATGTTGATGAAATAGAAGAGGCACTCGAAAAAGTATTTTTATACTTACTAAGGCGGACAACAGTCGGCGCTGGTTAGCATTGACGGCTTATTACTTCGAATTAATGTTAACTGTAAACGAGTACGGCTGCCCAAAACCGGTGCGAGTTTGACAGAGAAAAACTAAACGTCCAAGACTGGAAATATGCGTATCGTCGCGGTTTACTTTAGTTAAGAACGCGTTGCATAAGAACGTAGCGACATACTATTATAACAACAAGGATATTTGCTCGTTTCTCTACCTGTTAAAACAAGCCATTGTAAACCTGTTAGTCGAGCAGTTGAACAACGAAAAACCTCTAAAGTTCTGTTTCTAGAATGTGCACACGAAAGGTATCGGAAATTAGCAGATGGTGAGAACGATTACGAAACGAAAGACTCAAACTTTAAACAGAGCAGATAACTATGCACTGTCGCAACGAACTGGACAAGCTTTTAGGTAAAGCTCTCGAAAAAATCGATAAAGAAGAGACGGATTTCCAAACCAAAGGAAGCGGATGGAAACTACTGTCTATCGACGGTTTGTTAGTATACGTGAACAAATATTTAACGTTATGCGGTTCGAAATTCAAAGACCTGCCGCAAGTTATTAAAAATAAGCACGCCTTTATCAACGTTAAAAATGAGAATGACAGTTACTGCTTTAAACGGGCTATCTTATCCAAACATTTTGAAAGTGCAAATCTAGAACGGTTGAGCAAGCATTACGACGTACTACTTGACAAATATGACTTCAGCATGCTACCATTTCCAGTTGATGTCGGCCAAAACGATAAATTTGAAGATGTCAACGACGTTTCCGTGAACATTTTCGTTCTAAAGGCGAACAACCAGTCAAACCTTTAAAAACCAGCGACGTTGAAAAATCGAACTATTTCAATCTTTTGTATATAAAAAATGAAACCAGCAGTACTACTGCTACATATCCAACTTGCCGCAGCTGGTTAGATCGCAATTAACGCAGCCCTGTCGCGAAATTATCATATTCAAGCGTTGTTTCAAGTTCTACCATAATGATGGTAAATGCGAGAGAAAAATGAAAGATCGTTTATTTTGCTGTATTGACAATCAACCGGCCCACTCTATCATGCCTAAACCTGACAGTACAGCCAGCCGCCTGTGTTAAAATTCAAAAACTACCAGAACATGGGCCCGGTTTCGATCGTCAGGTATGCAGATTTCGAGAGTATAGTAAATAACGGCGTACCACACCTCATGTAACAAGCACGCCGAACAATATCACGAGCCCAAGAGTTATGGGTTATACTTTCTAATGATTCCGTCCACGATGAAATCAAACGCGTTCTTCCTCAAGAGCCGTTACTGTACAGAGGACCCGATTCTGTTAAAGAATTTATTAAACAAGTTGCATCAACAGCGAATAAAGTGGCTGCTGCGATGAAAACATTGCAAGGAGAGACAAAATTGTCTGTGCAAGAGTGGAAAAACAAAGGGATGCGTAAAAGCGATCCGAATATGTATATGATTCAAGAACAGGAAACAGCTTTTGAAACTGCAGGTTTCTGCAACATGTGTAACAAGAAATTTGGAAAGAAAAATAAAAAGGTTAGAGACCACTGCTATTTCTCCAGAAAGTACAGAGAATGAAGCACAGTGCGGCGGTTGCAACCTGCGTAGGAGAAAACAGGCCATTATCCCGATATTTAATCATAACCTCGCCAGCTACGATTCACACTTCATCGTCAGGGAACTCGATCAGACGCTAGAAAGATTGATCTAATCGCAAAGTCGTTCGAATATTCATAACAATTAGTAAAACGATCGCTGACAATATGAAAGTAAAATATGTAGGCACTTTTTCAGTTTATGGCGTCCAGATTAGATAAATTTGTCTGTAACCTATCGAAAGATACCTTCAACCATAAGGTTAGTTCTTTTACGCGCAAGACATGTCGCTGTGCATCAGAAAAGAAAGGGGTTTTCCCTATGATCACGTGGACATATGGAATAAGCTCGATGATACGTCTAAAGATAAATCTTACAGCAAACTTACTGATGCGCATATCACTGACGAAGACTATAGGCATGCAAAGAGTGTTTGGAATCACTTTGGCTGGGAAACATTGGGCGCCTACAGTGATCTGTACTTAAAGTGCGACGTCTTGTTGATAGCCGGCGTTTTCGAAAACTTTCGCTTGCTTTGTTCGAAAACTTGCAATCTCGACCCGGCACACTACGAACGAATCTGCCGCCGGATTGGCTTTTGATGCGATGCTTTACAAAACGCGGGTCGAATTAGAATTGTTAACCGATGTCGACATTAACATATTTATCGAGTCGGGCATCCGAAATGGGGGATACATGGTGTAAGTAATAATCCATACCAGCCGGAAAGCTATGATCCGAATAAGCCGTGCAAATACAGCACCTACATTGTCGCCAACAATCTACGGCTGGGCCATGTGCCGCTGTCTTCCGCAATTAAACTAAGTGGGTTAATGATAAGGACCATCAAAAAGTCTTAGATGAAATTATGAATTACCTAGATTCTACGGTGACCGGCTACATCTTCCAAGTCGACGTTGACTATCCAGGTAATTTGCACGATTTACACAACGACCTTCTGTTCTTTCGGTAAACAAAAAACCGCCTGGCTCCAACTGTAAAAAGTTGCCGACACACTTGCCTAAAAACCATTACGTTATGTTACATTAAAGCAGGCGATCAGGAACACCCACCGGGTTGGTCTAGTGGTGAACGCGTCTTCCCAAATCAGCTGATTTGGAAGTCGAGAGTTACAGCGTTCAAGTCCTAGTAAAGCCAGCTATTTTTACACGGACTTCAATACTAGATCGTGGATACCGGTGTTCTTTGGTGGTTGGGTTTCAATTAACCACACATCTCAGGAATGGTCGAACTGAGACTGTACAAGACTACACTTCATTTACACTCATACATATCATCCTCATTCATCCTCTGAAGTATTATCTAAACGGTAGTTACCGAAGGCTAAACAGGAAAAAGAAAAGGAAAAGGCGATCAGGAACGGGTTAATCGTGAAAAAGGTGCACAAGATAATGCAATTCACCCAAAGCGCATGGTTAAAATCCTATATCGAAATGAATAAAATTCTGAGACGATGCGAAGATTGATTTCGAAAAAGACTTACAAACTAATGAACAACTCTGTGTTCGGTAAGACGATGAAAATGTTGGAAACGTATGAACTTTCCGCTGGTGTCTGATCCTAAACGAATGTCTTAACAACTAGTAGCTAAACCAACATTTAAAGATCGCGTCATTTATAAAAGCAGCGTATACGAGAAAATGTCTGTGAAGCAATCGTCGGCGGTAGATGTACAGGCAATCGTATCGGCTGGTATTCCAGCTGATGAATGGTATCGTATATTCGGTGCGCTTTACCACCCGCCATAAAGTGGGTCGTTTCAATCTCTCGCTTTTATTGCGGTGGCAGTGACGTATCAGTGTGGTCATGGGTTAGGTTGGGTTAATTGTGACTCATGAAAATGTAACTGAAATTTAATTGGGGGTCAAAGGTCTAGGTTGCAGCAGAACATAAAAACACTACTGCTTTTTCTACATTTTTCTAGTATTTGCCTGACTAGATTAAATTAAGTAATGATAAAACTCTGATTAGAGGAGTGTAAAAAAATACACATTAATTATTTAAAAAAAATAGAAAAGTTCATATCAGTGGCTAAAAATAATAAATATTATACAATAGTAAAGATACTAAATAAATAAAATAAGCGCAACAAAATTTAACAATGTTAATGAAAACAATTTGAGCACATATTATTTATACAAATAAGCAATGACATAAAAAATTGTAATTAAAAAAAAAAATAATTTACAGCTAATCAACATTTACTCAGCAAAACAAAATCTTTTAATTTCATTAAACAGAAAAATTTTATTAACAAAAGCATAATAAAACTCTTAAAGCAGTTACACAAAAACACTTCTGTCTGGTTTGATAGAGGTAGATATTGTTACTTTGTAAGCAAGCATAAGTGAAAATCTGATTTCTTTTTAGTAAAGTTAACACATTTAAATAAATGGGTAAGAAATTTTTATTTACCAAATATCATCAGAAAGATTCACATTTAAGGCCGTCAAATAGTGATTTGACAGCCTACTTTTATATACTGAAAATTCATTCTCACTTTATGGAGAAGCCACAAAAATGATATTATTTCACATGCAAAATACACAGAAATTTAACTTTTAAAAAGTACAGTTGCTACGTCTAACGGCAAAAAATAACATGCAAACAAAATTTTTGACCGAAAATCATTTCTGAATAAACATTCACTTTAATAAAAGGTAAATCAAAACTGTGTTTAAATATTCAATAATATAAAAGTACTAATTCCTGTTTTGTTTTATGAGCCTTTTTTTAATGCAAACTTAAAAGATTTTAATCATAAATAAAATAAAGCTAATTAAAGAAACTACTATAATAAACATTACTAATAATGTAAGTTAGTTGTAATTTTATACATTCATTAAAAATGTGCTGTATACACCTTCACACCTTATATGAACTTAATAAATAATAATTAATAACCCAATAGTCAAACTAACCGAGTATTAACTTAAAGCCTCTAAAATATGGTTACCGTGTACTGTTCTAATTAATTAATGTAAACAAATAAACTACATAGTAACCAATAACAAACATACAGCACCTTTTTAACTTAAACAATTCAATATAAAATCTGTTAATTTATATGAATTTCCATTCACACACAATCTATTGGTATTATCACATAAGATGTGACCTGACTGTAGTGTACATTCCAATCATAAAAATGTGATCATTACAGGAAAGAATACAAGAATGGCAATGGAATTTTTCTGTTTTTATTTCTCTAAAACATACCAGTATATAGAAAAATCACCACTGTTTTTTATCACACAACAGCCAATATTTGGATTTTTCACTAATCTACACTTATCTAAACAAAATTTTTCTCAAAAAGTATCAAACATTATTTTTTAGAAACCAATTACAGCCAAAAGGTGAGACTCAGTATAGTATAGTTACATTTTCCTCCAGTCTTCAAGCATCATCGGGCAAGTTAAAATTAGAATAAATAAAATAGATAACTGAGGTTGAACAACATAAAAGATATGCTGAGGGTAAGTAAGAGATTGATAGAAAACAGAAAGGACAGATGAAACACATCAAACTAAATAATGTGTCATAAAAAATGTAACTGAACATGCAAATATTTCTGAATTTCTGACCTATGAATAACCGGCGAGGCTAATGCAAGTCCAATCATTGCTCCAGAGTCACGAACAAGGGAGAACAATGGTGTTGTACTGACATGGACGTATTCAGGGTTTCTACACCACTTGAATGCCAAACGAACTGACCAGTGTGGATCTGCACCTGTAATAAAAAATATATTTAACATATTACCAAAAAGTAAAAACTTGAAATGATATTATATAAATGCTCTTCATATAAAGCAGAGTTACAGTTCAGTAGATTGAATGATATGAATTTGAGAAAAATAAACCTATATTTTGAATAATTTTATCAAACATGGAGTTTGTATGATTATATAATTTTTTTTTTGTCTTCAGTGGCCTGCCTACACAATTTTTTCCTTCTACCTGTCCTTCCAATATTAAAGCGACTATTCCAGGATACCTTAGTATGTGGCCTATAAGTCTGTCTCTTCTTTTAACTATATTTTTCCAAATGCTTCTTTCTTCATCTATTTGCCGCAATACCTAATCATTCGTCACTTTATCCAGCCATCTGATTTTTAACATTCTCCTATAGCACCGCATATCAAAAGCTTCTAATCTTTTCTTCTCAGATACTCCGATTGTCCAAGTTTCACTTCCATATAAAGCGACACTCCAAACATACAGTTTCAAAAATCTTTTCCTGACATTTAAATTAATTTTTGATGTAAACAAATTATATTTCTTACTGAAGGCTCGTTTTGCTTGTGCTATTCAGCATTTTATATCGCTCCTGCTTCGTCCATCTTTAGTAATTCTACTTCCCAAACAACAAAATTACCTCCATAATCTTTTCTCCTCCTATTTTCACATTCAGTGGTCCATCTTTGTTATTTCTACTACATTTCATTACTTTTGTTTTGTTCTTGTTTATTTTCATGCGATAGTTCTTGCGTAGGACTTCATCTATGCCGTTCATTGTTTCTTCTAAATCCTTTTTACTCTCGGCTAGAATTACTATATCATCAGCAAATCGTAGCTTCTTTATCTTTTCACCTTGTACTGTTACTCCGAATCTAAATTGTTCTTTAACATCATTCATTAACTGCTAGTTCCATGTAAAGATTAAAAAGTAACGGAGATAGGGAACATCCTTGTCGGACTCCCTTTCTTATTACGGCTTCTTTCTTATGTTCTTCAATTATTACTGTTGCTGTTTGGTTCCCGTACATGTTAGCAATTGTTCTTTTATCTCTGTATTTCAACCCTAATTTTTTTAAAATGCTGAACATTTTATTCCAGTCTACGTTATCGAATGCCTTTTCTAGGTCTATAAACGCCAAGTATGTTGATTTGTTTTTCTTTAATCTTCCTTCTACTATTAATCTGAAGCCTAAAATTGCTTCCCTTGTCCCTATACCTTTCCTGAAATCAAATTGGTCTTCTCCTAACACTCCTTCCACTCTCCTCTCAATTCTTCTGTATAAAATTCTAGTTAAGATTTTTGATGCATGACTAGTTAAACTAATTGTTCTGTATTCTTCACATTTATCTGCCCCTGCTTTCTTTGGTATCATGACTATAACACTTTTTTTGAAGTCTGACGGAAATTCCCCTTTTTCATAAATATTACACACCAGTTTGTATCAGCTATCAATCGCTTCCTCACCTGCACTGCGCAGTAATTCTACAGGTTTTCCGTCTATTCCAGGAGCCTTTCTGCCATTTAAATCTTTTAATGCTCTCTTAAATTCAGATCTCAGTATTGTTTCTCCCATTTCATCCTCCTCAACTTCCTTTTCTTCTTCTATAACACCATTTTCTAATTCATTTCCTCCGTATAACTCTTCAATATATTCCACCCATCTATCGACTTTACCTTTCGTATTATATATTGGTGTACCATCTTTGTTTAACACATTATTAGATTTTAATTTATGTACCCCAAAATTTTCCTTAACTTTCCTGTATGCTCCGTCTATTTTACCAATGTTCATTTCTCTTTCCACTTCTGAACACTTTTCTTTAATCCACTCTTCTTTCGCCAGTTTGCACTTCCTGTTTATAGCATTTCTTAATTGCCGATAGTTCCTTTTACTTTCTTCATCACTAGCATTCTTATATTTTCTACGTTCATCCATCAGCTGCAATATATCATCTGAAACCCAAGGTTTTCTACCAGTTCTCTTTATTCTGCCTAAATTTGTTTCTGCTGATTTAAGAATTTCCTTTTTAACATTTTCCCATTCTTCTTCTACATTTTCTACCTTATCTTTTTTACTCAGACCTCTTGCGATGTCCTCCTCAAAAATCTTCTTTACCTCCTCTTCCTCAAGCTTCTCTAAATTCCACCGATTCATCTGACACCTTTTCTTCAGGTTTTTAAACCCCAATCTACATTTCATTATCACCAAATTATGGTCGCTATCAATGTCTGCTCCAGGGTAAGTTTTGCAGACAACGAGTTGATTTCTAGATCTTTGCTTAACCATGATATAATCTATCTGACACCTTGCAGTATCGCCTGGCTTTTTCCAAGTGTATATTCTTCTATTATGATTTTTAAATTGGGTGTTGGCAATTACTAAATTATACTTCATGCAAAACTCTATAAGTCGGTCCCCTCTTTCATTCCTTTTGCCCAGCCCGTATTCACCCACTATATTTCCTTCCTTGCCTTTTCCAATGCTTGCATTGCAATCTCCAACCATTATTAAATTTTCATCTCCTTTTACGTGTTTAATTGCTTCATCAATCTCTTCGTATACACACTCTACCTCATCATCATCATGGGCGCTTGTAGGCATACAGACGTTAACAATCGTTGTCGGTTTAGGTTTTGATTTCATCCTTATTACAATGATTCTATCGCTATGCGTTTTGAAATACTCTACTCTCTTCCCTATGTTCTTGTTCATTATGAAATCTACTCCTGCCTGCCCATTATTTGAAGCTGAATTAATTATTCTAAAATCACCTGACCAAAAGTCGCCTTCCTCTTCCCACCAAACCTCACTAATTCCTACTACATCCACATTTATCCTATCCATTTCCCTTTTTAAATTTTCTAGCCTACCAACCTTTTTTAAACTTCTAACATTCCATGCTCCGACTCGTAGAATGTTATTTTTTAATTTTCTGGTGACCCCTTCCTTAGTAGTCCCCATCCAGAGATCCGAACGGGGGACTAGTTTACCTCCGGAATATTTTACCAAGGAAGGCGCCTCCATCATTGCTATATGAAAATGCAGAGAGCCACATTTTCTTGGAAAAAAAGCAGCTGTAGTTTTCCATTGCTTTCAGCTGCGCAGTACTCAGAGGACTGAGTGATGTTGATATGACCGTTTAATTCATTCTGACTCATGCCCCTAACAACTACTGAAAGAGCTGCTGCCCTCTTTCAGGAATCATTCCTTAGTCTGGCTCTCAACAGATACCTTTCCGATATGGTTGCACCTTCGGTCCAGCTACTCTGTATCTTTGAGCACTCAAGCCCCCACACCAACGGCAAGGTCTCATGATTCATAGAGGAGGTTATATAAGGTTCATAGAGGAGATTATATAATAATAAATAATTAAAATATAAAAACCACTTACCAACAATCTTTTAATGTTTCCTAGCGCTTTTGGAAACGAATTCCATCTTTAGGAACTTAAAATCTTTTTATTAACTAAAACTTTGTCGTCATGAGTAGAATTGTTATGTAAAGAGTGTAAAATTTATAAAGGTGGTAGTCATTTATTAAAATTGCGTCGATTAATATTCTGTCATAATGAATGTCTCCAACATTATATAACAGCGGATACATTAAACAGAAATTAAAATGTGGAGACATTCATAATGACAGGATGTTAAGTCGACGTAATTTTAACACATAGCAACCGCCTTTATACATTTTACACACTTTACATAACAATTCTACTCATGACGACAAGGTTTTAGTTAATAAAAAAATTTTAAGTTCCTGAAGATGTAATTTGTTTCCGAAAGTGCTAGAATGCATTAAAATATTGTTGGTAAGTGGGTTCTATATTTTAATTATTTATTCTATATTTTAAAGTTAAAAAAATCTATACCATGAAACATACTTAACTTCAAGGAATACTACATTTTGTTTGTCAATCTTGTTTTCCTTATTTTCAAATTTTATGAGACTGACCTTATTTTAAAATTAGAAGTAACATTTGGAACATGAGATTAAGTTAACGTCAAATACCAGCTAACATTAGTCATTATATAAAAACATTCTGTCAACAGCTGGAAAAGGTAACAGAAATTATTTTATATTAACTTCTAAAAAAAGATTCCAAAATTTGTGCATATTTTACAATTTTTCAAAAATATTCCATATACTTTCTGAACTTTTAGAAGTTCATTTTTTAGTCAAGACCATTGCAAGAATTACCTAATTTTAACTGCTCCATTTTAGCTTGTGCTAAAAAAAGTGACAGTTGGATACATTTAGAAGAGACCAATAAAATACATTCATATCTAACAGTTATCGTCCAGAATTTAAAAAAAAGAATATTACATTTATAGATGTTTGATAATAGTGTGTAGAAAAAAATCAGAGAAAATTTGAATTTACAAACCAAAACAGGTTAGCCTAAGTTTCAAACAGATTTTTTTATCAGATGTTACATATCTCTGACACATCTTATAACGCTAACTTACAATATCAGATTCATTTGAAGAAATTAAATAATACCCAGATAAATTGTAGGTGAATTAGTTGGATATATTCATTTATTTAGGACCATGTATATGTTAGAGAGACAGTGCAATTAAACATTTTTTCAAGGCAACCATACTACCGTCTTACCAGCATTGCTAGAGACTGATACCTCCATTTACCATTTGTGGTTTGAAAGGGTAATTAAAACAAAAATGTTTTCTTTTAATAAAATTTGCTTGAATAATTAAATTTTCACCTGTTATTCTATTCCAATCAATATGGTGCAGCAGCAGTACGAATGCTTGCGTTAAACAGCTGATTTTTTTCAGGTGCTGCTACTTGAAAAATGTTATTAATTTCTATTTTGATAGATTGTCAAGTTTCATACCAATTATTTCCACTGTTAAAAGAATAAATCAGTATTCAGTACAATAGAAATTCACTAATAAAAAAACTAAGTCCTAGTAAATCACTGCAAACATAATAATGAATTCTGTTTTATCTTTATCCTTAATTACTAAGACTAATGGTTTCATTTGGGAAAGGAGCACTTAAACAACCCCAACATCGCAATATTTATTATACACAAGAGAGGCCATAAATATAACTGCTGGGCCATGCAAGAGCATCACATCCAAATATTTTTTATTTTTTCTGTGTGAACAACAAATCTAAGTTGCGACATGTTATTTATTAACACAGAGATATAAATATAGTACCTTATTCAATGTATATTACATACCAACAAGAAAATGAAACAGATAGCCTCCAGCAGATATCAGCGATATTGCAGCAGCAACAGAAAGCATTTTACATCTTGATGCACTTCTCCACCAATTTCTTATACTGTAACGCCCACTTGTACCAGTCAAAAGGTATCCCAACATAATTCCTGACAATACAACAGATAAACATTATATTCATAGTACAATAATCAAAAGAACAATTTCAACAGAAGAAAATTTCATATACATGTATATATATATATATATGTATATTATAACAAGACCAGTGTAATGGACCTTTCTTTTTCCTGTTTAGCCTCCGGTAACTACCGTTTAGATAATACTTCAGAGGATGATATGTATGAGTGTAAATGAAGTGTAGTCTTGTACATTCTCAGTTCGACCATTCCTGAGATGTGTGGTTAATTGAAACTCAACCACCAAAGAACACCGGTATCCACGATCTAGCATTCAAATCCATGTAAAAATAACTGGCTTTACTAGGACTTGAACGCTGGAACTCTCGGCTTCCAAATCAGCTGATTTGGGAAGACGCGTTCACCACTAGACCAACCCGGTGGGTCCAGTATAATGGATTCTTATCAATTAAGAAGAAAGTAGTAGAAGATATAATAATGTGAGGAATCCAGAAAGGGGCTAAAAGAAACCATTTTAGTAAAATTAACAGCTCCGTTTAACAATTGTCTTTTGTAATACTGCCCACTAACACACCTAAACAAATGTTGTTCCATGAGAAGAGTTACCAGATCCTGGTAACTGTTACCAGTTACCAGGTTAGGAATGCGTGGGAATGAAACAGCTGTCGATTGTTCTCATGCTCAACTGGGGTCTGGTTTTGGTTCTGTAGATAAGGAAGATAGGAGTATAAATACTATAGGGAACACCAGTTGACAATCAGTCTAAGAGAGATGCTATGATGTGAATCTGCGAGAGAGTCCTGCAAGATATCAGTCCATGAGATGTGAGTCTGCAAGAGAGTGCTAAGCGAAGAGTTATTACAGGTCACTGAAGGAAGCGAATTTTTAGTGAATTTAAGTTTGATGCAATTAAGGTGATGTCATAAGTAATTCCATTCAGGACAGTACATGAAAATAAGAAATGGTTCAGTGAGTAACTGTTATAAGTGAAAGAGATAATGTACTAAATGTTTCATAAATTGTTAGGATAGTTTTATTTATAAATAGCAAAGATATTTACAGTAAAAGAACTTTATACTTGTCTTATCTACTGTACTACTGTTGTTAATATAAAACTAGTGGTTAAAAGTGTTAAGACTAGTGGTCATGCTAATGTCTTTTGTCAGTGAGACTGAATTATATTTAACTACCTGTAAATAAATCTTGATGATTACTTTAAATTCTGTTTTGTATGTAACCACTTTATTATTATTATTGACATGTATTATTATAATTATTATTATTATTACTATTATGGTTGTGACTACTATTTTTATTATTGTTGTTTACTATTATTATTACTATTGTCATTAATATTATTGATTTATCTTGTTTTAGTTATGTTTTTAAACCAATATTGTAATCATATAAACATTTTCAATTGTCAATCTCTCAATATTCTGATCGAGTCGCAAACACGCAACAATACATACACACACACAGACGCATCACCAGGTTAACATGCATAACTAATTTCATACTCGAACAATTTTACACACATATTTTTGAGTGACAAATATAATTTTAGAACTGTTTTTATTTAGTCTGGCTTCAGCCAATGAGATTTTATCCTTACTTCACAATACCCTTCAGCTTATGGGATTCTACACCCTGAAGTAATGTTCCAGATTATATGGAACCATGATGTTATACATGATGCTATTATATACTACTTGATATATGATATTTTTATATATGATTATATACTAGTTTATCATATACTATTAAACTGTTCAAGATTATGATTCACATCATGATCACAGTAACAAAATTAGTTTAAAATTACTGAATCGTACAACACTGAAAAAAAAAGTAGAAACAGTGACGCAATAACAACAATGAAAATAACTTTCTGCAGCTTTAAAAAGACAAAAAAATAATTTCTTCATTGTAAATGGTTTTTTTATGTAAGAAAGTAACATATAACTATACTTTTAAATGTAAATAACAGAAATTTAATCAACATTTACTCAAGATTATGATAGGTATTATCTTATTTCACAATAATTTAAAAAAAGGGGTAAAACTGTTTTTACTTTTAAAATTTAGGAATTTGAAATAGATTACAGCAGGCATTGCAGTATGTTCAAAAAGTTGAGAAACTTGTCTAGCAAATGACCACCACTATAATACTACTACTACACAGTTATGATCTTGACCAGCTAGATTCTTTGAGTTGTATCAAACTACCATGATGAATCATTTTTTGCTGTCAAAAACAGTACCATATCATGCATATTTCAAAATTTACAAACTGGTCGACTATCACGTAGAGTATAAACATAAAATTTTATGTCAAAATAGACACAACATTTACTAACACAAATCAAATGATGCAACATGTGATATGGTGATCAGTATTTAAGTTGTAACCAGTTCTAAATTATAAAAAAGGTCAGGTTAATGGTAATCTATGTACAGGAAATCTTCTATAAGCTGACATTTATATGAGAAAATTCAAGAGAATCATGTTTTTTTTTAATTGATGATTGATTACCCAAGAAATAGTAAAAGTTTGGAACATGTCATGAGTTCCTGACAGAAAAACTTGTAATGCATTCATTACATTCAGCCAAACTTAATCCATGGCTGCAGAAAGTCAACTGTTTTATCTATGTCTAGTCATCACAGAGGCTTTATTCTGCAAAAATTCTAATTAACTTATAATAAATTGTACTATTGGTACTAGCTAAAAATGATGCAATGTTTCCGTGACAGAGTTACAATAAAAAAGTTCTGAATTTTAATTATATTTTCTGAACTGTGGAAACATAATACAACCAGCATAGAATTAGCTTTATTTTATTCATGAATCTAGTATAAAAAAAAATTGACTGTGCTTCCTTAGTCTCATCCCAACAAGACTTAATCCATTTCCAAAGTTGAAACCCCTATAGAAGGGCAGAAGAGGTTTGTGCCAAAAGGGGGGAAAAAAAAGGTGAATGAAAATATATCCAATACTTATTTCCATTTCCAAGAAGTACCTTCAGGACTTCTTCCAGTACCTTAGAATGTATTAATTTCATGGGAGAGTATTTCATGAGAAGCAATCAAATTAAATGCAAGCTCAATAAATTTTATGCAAGCCAAAAACTAAATAAATGTCAGCACCTTTTTTTAGTGATTCAGACAGTTCTTGTTTAGTGATTTCAAAACCAAAGTTCACATCCAATTAAAGATATAACACAATACATTAATATGAGAGTTCTCATGCTGCATGTACACATTAGCCACTGGGGCCCAGTTAATGCAGCACTTTCAGAAGTGGTCAGCTTATAATGAATATGACAAATTAGGTTTCAATTGGTCATGTAGGCTACTGAGAAATGGTATGGAAGAAAAAGTCATTAAATATTACAATTAAATTAATAACTAAAGTGATTTATAATTAATTAATGACTATTACCTAAGACAGCACCTAATAAACATTGATGAGGGAAGTGTGCACCGATTATAACTCTTGACATTCCAACCAATACCAGAAGTACAAAATAAAAAACCCACAATATAAATAAACGGCAGTTCTTCTGCTTTTTACTGCAAAAATATAATCACAAATCAAAAAAAAAAAATACAAAATATTGTTTACTGTTATTGTAAGACATAAAAAGAAATTGACTTAGTTGTAAAGAAATTAACTAAAATAAAAATTGTAACAGAAAATGAAATGTTACATCCACTCATCCACTGGTTACACAATATATATATATATATACATGAAGCCTCCTTGTAAACAGGACAAATGCTCCTCTATATACTTAGTTACGTAAGTGTGTAATATTAACATATTCATTTAAAAAGTATATCCAGCTCATGAATTAGAAATTCATTAATTCTGTGAAAATACTGAACTGAAATGAACCTCCCTAACATTCTTTTTAAATGATCAAAAACTCACTTCTGCATCAAGATACTCATGTAAATTATTAAAAAAAAATTAACAAAATAAATGTCTCAGGAATGAATTTGGAAAAGGAAATTTGGATGAAATCACCTCCAGAAGACCCAGATGTACAGTCTATTTTTCAATTAGACACTTCCCATACCATGCAAATTCAGGGTTTGAAGGGATTTTCTTTGAGAATACTGATCGTGTTCCCAGGTGGCACTTCTATTACTGAAGGAAAACTAATTTTTGTTAAAGGAAATATTAATGCTTATTAATAGAAAATCATTCATTCAGTAGTGTGCTACTACCACGTGGATAAGAATCTCTAATGGATTGTAAGTAGGTTAGGCACCTACTAGGTGCCTAACCTACTTAGGTGGGAGTGTTAACTTTACCTATGTGTGGGGTTGTTTGTCTTGTACTGCAGTTCCTCCAGGGGTAGAATGTTTTCTCCCCATCAATCCTTTTTCCTTATCCTTTATCTCTTCTTCCCAGTTTTCTGTATTTTGGATGGAATTCAAACAATGTAGGTCTGTTCTGAGACACGTGCAGCCAGTGCATCATTGCAGTAATCTAGCAAGTAACTTCTTGTAAATTGATCTGGGGTTTCATTTTCTCAACAGTTGCATAATAAGCCTGCACCAACTGTCCAAAAGTCAAACTCAATTCCTATTAAAGTATAAGTAGGTAGGGATTAAAAAATGGATATGAACTGAACAAAAACGAGGTTATTGATAAAATTTTATCCAATGATAATCTGTTTCTGGTATACACTGATCTAATTGTCATGCTCACCACCAAATTTAAAAAAGTAAAACTTAAAACTGCTAATTATATATATTTAGATAATCAGAAGGGGTTGAGATGGAAAAAGGTAATATTATATATCTTTAAATAACTTTCAAATTATTATCTTGGGTTTCTGACTGGATTAATCTATTAGTTTCTGCACACAAAAAATATGAATTGCCAAAAATGTCCCTCCCAAGAATAAAGAACTGAGTCATCTTTGGCAAGGTATGCCTTAGACACCTGGCCTTAGTCAGCAAGAAAATGTAAAACAAGCTCCCTTTAATTTTCTTTTAAGGTTATCATGAAAATTTCACACTAATGTTTTCTCAACAACTTAAGTTTCACTGCCGGGTTTGAGTTTCCATAATTCCATTTGGCTCTCTTTTTCTCTGGTTTTGAAAGTAATTTAGCAAGAATTTTTATCAGAATGTGTATTTTGTTATACTAACTGAAAATATATTTAAACAAAACCTGTAATCCATTTTATATATTTTTGTATAACTGAGCATTACTCTGAGATGTAACTTAACAATTTTTTTCATTGTCAATAACAGCCTTACCAACTTGAGTGATCATTTAAGCATAAGATGGGACCCAAAAAAGAATTAAAAAATTCCTTCAAATGTTTCATTCACTTCAGAGTAAAGCTTAATTTTATTATCAATTACAGAGTTAATGCATTGAAAATTCTACTCATTAAACAGGATTTTAAGTTTTAAAAGTATTCTCTCATAAAACTATAAAATTTTAATTTCTGTTATAATAAATTTTGGTTAAGGAACTATAAGGTTGAAAACCAAACTGATTGATAACCTTTTAGTCCTTTAACCTTACTTTTACCACAAATTAATTGTATCAATTTAATATATATATATATAGACTTCTTTAGAAGAACTCTAAAACATTTCCATCTGTTTTCTTTATTTTCCAAATCAGGAATCATGTTTTTAAGTTTTTAGTTTCCTTAATAATATTTAAAAAAAACTTAATTCTGAAAAATTTCATGTAAAAGTGGTGTTTATAGCTGTCATGTATTTGAAGATATAAAACATTACATTGAGAAAACAGAAAAAAAATAAGCAAGCACTGAAAGTACACTTAACATTAGGCAAGTTAAAAATGTAATTTTCTGAGTAAAAAAATAAATAATTATCTCTTATCAATTAAGAAAACAGATTCTTACACAACTCTTATACAACATCCATATATTTATCAGACAGAACAAATGAATGTTATGTATTAAAATTATATGACTAAAATACAATGTTATCTTAGTTAACTATTTCTTATCTAGTGCAATCTATAATAAAGAATTTACTTTGGATATATTTGATTACATATATCTTATTTACATAAATTACTTCTCTTTACATTGATATTTCTAATAATCTTCATAATTATTACCTATAATTACACACCTGAATTAAACTATGAAAATATTACCATTACTACCTAATCATCTTATGCAAAAATATTTAAAATTCAGAATAGAATATTACGAATAATGACCCACTCTAATTCTAGAGCATCATGTAAAGCCTATTTTTATAAATTATAATACTATTTACAAAACTTTTCCATCTCTTTACTTCTATCAGCTGCTTCATTAAACTTACTGTAATCTTAATACATCCCAAGCCAAATAAATAAACCACTTACAACATTAAAGGAAAGAATACATTAAGTGCCCCATCACATAGGTTGAAGTTATATGCCCTACAATATTTGAGTAAAGGTATTTAATAAGTTTTATAGCTATAATATAACTGTATTACAGAATACTCTGGGAGCCTTTTCTGTTGCTTGAAGACATTAACTTGTAGTTATTATTCAGATTTGAAATGATGTTTAAACACATAAATTTATATAAAATGTATAATTGTGCAATTATTCATAATGTAAATGTATTAAATCATTTGAATGTAGTTATGGCAAAGTTCCAGTTGACAGTTGAAATGTTTTGAGCCAATAAAATGATGATGAATTAGTTAAAGATAAAATCCAATATTCAGCCACTTAAAAAAAAAAAAAAAACATTTTAAATTAAAATAAGATATTCTTAGTAAAATTCTTAATTAACAATATTTAACTTATCAATGCTTAAAAGCCGCCATGTCATCAAAATATCTTTAAAAAATACTAACGTTTGAATTTATTGAATACCTTATCAAATTTAAAATAGAATTAAAAGCATGAAATGATAAACTTTAACCCACTTGAAAAATAATACACTGTCAAAATATAAAAGAATAAAATAAAAATTAGCCAGTTATATAAGTAAAATCCTTTGAACATCATAATGAAACACAAAAACACTCTTAATTCAATAAAGATTAAGGCTTACTCTCAAATTTCATGGAAATTATTCTTCCAGAAGAACTTTTGGCTAATTTTGCAATTCCATCTTCAGTAGAATTGCATTTTGAATTTGTAATATGCTGATAGTTTCCTCAACAGTATATTAGTATAGAAACTGGTTATGTTGAACCAAGTAGTTGAGTCAAAAATCCTAAATTTTTTTAAGGAAGTGTTTTGTATTCTTTTTGTAAAGTTTTAATAAACTTGAACAAAAGAAATTTAAAAACACAATGAATCTGATAAAAACAAAAAACACACATTAAAAATAGAAATATATCATAAAACTGAATACATCGTTTAATTACATACTTTTCCTACGTTTTCATGTTTCCTAACCTTTTTTAAGGTAAGTACTATTCTTCTTTCTTTCCTGTTTAGCCTCCGGTAACTACCGTTTAGATAATTCTTCAGAGGATAAATGAGGATGATATGTACGAGTGTAAATGAAGTGTAGTCTTGTACATTCTCAGTTCGACCATTCCTGAGTTGTGTGGTTAATTGAAACCTAACAACCAAAGAACACCGGTATCCACGATCTAGTATTCAAATCCCTATAAAAGTAACTGCCTTTACTAGGATTTGAACTTGGGACTCTCGACTTCAAAATCAGCTGATTTGCAAAGACGCGTTCACCACTAGACCAACCCGGTGGGTCAACCGGACATAGCCTGTAAAGATCTATCAATTCGCGCCAACAGTAACTCCACTAAAAAGGAACTGTACAATTAGCATTAAAAGATCCTCTGGAAGAACAATTTCCATCTAGTTTGCAAATGAGTCTTTTATATTTTTAATAAGTAAAAATATTACAATTTTTAAGGGGGAAAAAAATCAGAGACAAAATCATCATAAACTTCTAAAAATGCAGTAAATATATCTAGGATAATTTGTGAAATGCGAAACAAATGAAAAAAATTACTAGAGTAACACATAACTCAGTAGAGAGAATATGTAAAATAAAAAAAACCAGAAATTTTAAAGCTTAAAGCACAAAAGATAAAATGTATGTGAAAAGGAGCAGCAACAATATAATCTTAAATTCATGCAAAGTAATGTAACATAAAAGTATATGTAATAAGATATTTTAAATAAATCCATACATCAATAACAAACTATGTTTTTAAAATAACATGTATCCATCGCATGATTAAGAAATAGTTGTAAGTGTTTGTTGCACCAATCCCAACAAATACAAAATATGATAAAACATTTTCAAAAAATATACCACTTCAGCTAGCAATAGCACTATTCTTCTGGCATTATGTTGAATGGGGCAAATATCACAAGTAGGACCGCTGCATAGAAAACAGGCTGACTACTTGCACTATGTATGTTTTTCATAGAAGTACAATCCTCCTGAGCTTAAAAACTTATCACAAGCCAAACTAAGGATCAATTTTTGCCATTTAAAACTCAATATTTATTTCTAAATCTGATTTTGAAGCACGATGAACAAACTGTATCTAATTTTCTTAACGCAAAATATTCTAACCGATCAACAAATTTAACTAGTTTCATTTTATATACATCAGATAAAATTTAAAAGTAATTAATTTTATTTCATTAAAAATACAATTAACTCTTTACTTTTCTTAAATCACTTTCAACATGGAGTAGTTTTAATTTAGTCAAGAAAAAATTTTAGTTCTAAAAGTAATATAAATCCTACTTATCTTTCACTTCAAAAACTACAGGAAATTTAGGTAATAAAACAATAAACAATCTTAACTTGCCTCAGCAACATATAACAGAATAATTAATACTTCCAGCAACATAAAAAAAAAAACAAACAACTCCTGATACTGTCATATGCTTTTCTTAAAATTGTGAACTTACCTTAAGGATAAGTCATTACGAAAGAAGTAATCAACAAAAAACTGAAGAAAAACATAAAGTAACGCAGCGGAACCCATAATATGGCCTGAAGGTGAACCAGGCCCAGTCTCACAAGTTAATGGTGTTTGACGAAGCTCTATTCCTCTGCTTCCTGTTTCTTTAACCCACCAATATGGCCTGTGTTCCATTAACACCCTTAAATAACAGAGAAATAAAAAAAGATTATCCGTTTTTAAAATCAATACATTTACCACATACAGAAATCCAAACAAGTAAATCACAGTTGAATACAAGGCTTTTAAAACAACTAATTAGGAACTGAGTTTCTGTTTTATACCACAGCCCTGGGTCCACAAATTTCTTAAAAAGATCACAGACTATGTGAAAGAAATTGGCAAAAATAATTTTTAACATAATCTACTAATATATTCAACACTATAACTAACACTGAACAGTTTATTAATAAGTATTAAAATTATATAAAATGTAACTATAAAAATAATACACACAAACCATTTTAGTAAAGTGTTTATCCATTCTGATGTAACACAAGCAATTAAGACATCAGCAGCAAGACTTGTATTTACAGATGCAGTAACAGGAAACACGATTGAAATTGCATAGGCAGGATCAGCAACTTTAGTTAACGCCATAAAAAACCCATCACTGTTTGGTAGGCTGAAAAAAAATTTTATTTATAAATAAAACTTCCTTCAATAACAGATTTCTTTTACACACACACACACACACACACACACACACACACACACACACACACACACACACACACACACACACACACACACACACACACACACACACACACACACAGAGAGAGAGAGAGAGAGAGAGAGAGAGAGAGAGAGAGAGAGAGAGAGAGAGAGAGAGAGAGAGAGAGAGAGAGAGAGAGAGAGAGAGAGAGAGAGAGAGAGAGAGAGAGAGAGAGAGAGAGAGAGAGAGAGAGAGAGAGAGAGAGAGAGAGAGAGAGAGAGAGAGAGAGAGAGAGAGAGAGAGAGGGTGAGAGAGAGTGAGGGAGGGTGGGAGGGAGACAGGGAGAGAGAGAGAGGGGGGAGGAGAGAGAGTGAAGGAGGGAGAGAGAGGGTGTGAGCGATGGGGGAGATCTTCATGAAGAATGTAATAGACTTTCAGGACATGTTCTACTGCAGAAAATAAAGAAGAAAGTTCAAATAAAAATAGGTTTGGAGATGCTTTGTTAGCGAGTGTCAGCTGGCAAAAGATTTCTCACTAATTTCTGTGCTTTTGGTAAAATTAAGCCACACTGTAATTCTTAGTTACCAAATTAAGGGGTGTGTGACACACACACATACATATATACTGCTGGTTTACTGCTTTCTGTAAATAACTTACTTTACCTGCTAACTAACAGAGAACAGCCCAACTAAACAGCCCTCTTTACATAGCCATGAATGTAAATTTATCACTTTCACATAGGCTATAAATGTTGGTCTAAATATGATATGCTTCACCCATGGGGACAAGCATATCATATTGTATCACAGATCTCATTAAGAAATTCTTGGAATTTTTTTATTAGACAACTTCATAGATAGTCTGTGAACTAATACACTGTATAAATGAGTTTTTTTTTATCAGTGTCTCATGACTAGGAAACTCAGTAACATATTATATACAGCAGTGAATAAAACCAAAGCATAATTTTATTTTCACAGTTTAAGTTACCATTATTACTGAACCAATGATTTGGATACAGTTGTTACTGTACTTTTATATTTTTGTGTAGTGTAACATTACAGTATATTCGATGTTTACAGTATATATAAATTACAATCTTTAATTTTGTTAGTTTTTTTTTTTTATTACAGTTAACAAATGAGAAATTCCTTCAATCTGAGAGAAAAATTAAAATTATTTGGGCATAAGGTAAGCAAAATATGCAAGTTGATGTTTGCTGAAATTTTAGTTTGGCTTCCTCTGTAGTAGCAGCTACAAGTATATGGAGCAACAGAGAAAGACTAAAGATGCACTATGCAAGAAACAATAACATTAAAAAGAAATCCATGTACCAGTTTATGATTGTCTAGAAGAATAAGTTTTACAGTGGTTTCAGCAGGAACAAAATTCATACATTTTGGTTAATAATGTAATTTTGAAAATAAAATTGGAATGCTTCACTAAAAAGCTGGTTATAGAAACTTTTAAAGGCTGGCTGCGTAAATTTAATGAGTACAATCTCACATTTGACAAAGCTAATGGTAAGGCAGATGTCAACGTTAATGTCACTAGTATATGGCTTAAAAATGAATGGCCTAGAATACATAAGAGTTATAAGGAAGAGGGCATTTTTAATATTAATTAAATGGGACTTTTTTTTACATGCCACCAGATACGGCACTAAAGTTTAAAAATGGAAGATCATAAGTGGAAAGTTATTAAAGGAAATAACTATCCTAGTTTTTGCCAACATGATGGGAACTGAGGAACAGCAGTTATTATTGATAAGCAAATATGAAAAGCACTTAATGTTTTAAAAATGTTCAATTGTTACTTGGAGAGTACCAAAACAGTATGAATGATAGCTCTGATCTCCAAAGAATAAATATGAGAATGGAATAGTAGATTACAAAAAAAAAAAAAAAATTATTTTACTGATGTATAAATAACACATCCAGACATCAAAGAACTGACAAAAGTTAAAACTGTCTTTTTACCTGCAAACACAAGTGAATTGCAGTAAGAGATCAGTATCATCAAATGTCTTAAGGGCCATTATAAAAGAAAAATGCTGCTTTTCTCACTGAAGAAAAGAAAAATTATGAAATAATATTAACATGTATCATGTCATCAGCATTCTTAAAAGAATGTCAGTATTAATTACCGCTGAAACAATAAAACACTCATTTCATCAAAAGATGGTCTTGCTATGAAGAAAAAAGTTGCAATCTGCCACTCAGCGAACGGACTAAACAATTTAATGTGTCACAGTACCTTCAATACCTTTATTTGATATTGATGACAAGGTAGCAACAAAAATAACAATATACTGATGATAATACTGTTGAAAGCATCCCCGTCCATGATAAAAAAGAGAATTAAGAAAACAAAAAAACAATCAGAAATTTTGCCACTAACTTATAAACAAGCTTTGGATATTATTATGCTTGTTCTCAATATATTTTAGATACCAAGATATTGTTTGCAATGGCAAGTAGTGAATATAGAAAATGCAACTGAAAAGGATTACTATCAATCAAAATGTAAGCAAAAAAAATTACAAGTCATTTCAAGTCGTTAAAAAACAATAATGATTAATGAAAGTCTAATATATATAAGTAAGGACAATTAAAATAGAATTTCGTGATTTTTTTTTTTTTAAACAAATTATAGTTCTTAAATAGAAAAGTTATACATTTTATGTAAAATTATATTTAATGAGTTTCTTAAATACTGCATACAGATTAAAGTGTTTTAATAAATGTGGTGTCTAATCAACAAATGTTTGAAAAATGTTTTCTGCAAATACTCTGATAAGTTCACATTCCCAAATTTTTTTTGCATACTGATTTTAATTAATTTTCTGTAAAAGAAATAACAATAATGAAAGGTACATCAATACAACTGAATTTATATCTCCACTTTATATTCATGATCAGGATTGAAAAAAATATCCTAAGGTTGGAAGATGTAACCTAAAGTTTATACTTTGCCTCATTTTAAGATATTCGATTTTTCTATGTTAATCTTTTCTAGGCAGTTTGCACCCAGTTTTTCCATAACTAATGTTAAATGTTCGCTAACCATCCTTCTGCAGTAGAAAATACAGCGTCACAAATAAAATCCAACCCTTATTCAGGACCAAAAAGTTGAACTCTATACAACTTAAGTTCAACTTAACAGTTCAATGGCCTATAAATGGTACTAATTACAACTGATATAACCTTTCCAACCAAGGCCTTACCAACCTTTCAGAAATTAGTCATGACTAGGCAATCAGTCACTCAATGACATTGGTTAAGTTTCTACATTCAACACTAAGACTCTTTTCTTATTGTTAACTAAACCTGAATCTTAACAGCAAATCTTATGAAAATCTGGCAGTTTTTAATATTTCTGCACTGCAATTACAGATCGTATACTACAGTATATCACAAAAATAAAAACCATTTCTCTTAGAGAATAAAAACATTTAGCAGAGAATACATACAGAGAACACTAGTCATATCATTATGACAAAGATGAGTTTTATCCATCAGGGCAGTAGTCAGATGTTAAACAAATGGATTTCAGCAAGAAGTATGGATGTTTACACAGACAATCTATATTTATTATAAATTGACTTATATTATTTTGTTATGTTTACAATAATTAGCAACTACTTTTTGAAATTACATGATAGACCAATGAAAAATAAACTTCAATGCACTATTTTGAAATAAATGGTGAATAGATATTGTGATTTATAAATGTATAAAATAATCACAAAAACAATTTTGAAATTTCAAAATGTAATACAAATTTGTAAAAAACCAAGGGTTAACTGCTAAAGCTCAAAATTAGTCAGTAGGTTCCAACTACAGCAGAAAGAAATAGGCACAACACTTCCCAAGCTCTAACATTTTTTGTTATAAGTTAATTTAAAATTATAATTTTCAACTTAAACTTCTACAAATGTCAAAAACAACTCTGACAGTAAAAGAATTAAGCACTGTCAAAAATATGATTTTTAACAAAGAAATTTAAACAAATAATCAATTTTGAAAAACAGTACACTTTCAGAGCTGTTAAAATACTTATTGTCACCTTTATTAGCAATATAACAAAAAAATTTCCTATCAATGCATAAAACTGGTAAAGCTAATAGACACAAGGGGTGTTCAAGACCAATGTAGACAAAGAAAAAGTGACAAAACTACAACTAAAAGAAAATACTCCTCTTGTTACCTCCTATGAGTACAAGAACATTTTAGAAAAAGAATCCAGTGACACATGTACCAAAGCAATGAAATAAAAAGAGAAACAGTTCTGATAGTAAATACATGTATTTGTCATGCTTTTCACTTTATCAGTAAAATAAAACATTAATTTTTATTTGTGTATATTATTATCATTTTTCCTTATACAGTCATAATAGCAAATTATTTTCATAAAAACATTCATCATACTTTCCAGCATGCTCAAAAAAATTACAAAAGATTTTTCTAATACAACATACTCTGAAACCTTCATTAATTTGCTAAAATTTACAACACAAATTTTTTCTAACAACTGTTTTCAGAAAAGCCTGTTTCTTGGTCTGTTTTCAGAACAGACCAAGGTTTTCATGGATGTATTTGAGCTCTTGGTGTTCAAAAACTACTTATCCAAATGTTGAAATATAAAATGTAAACACATAATTGCTGATACCAAGCTTGTGTCACGAGTTATGCAGGTAGAGAAATACACCCAAAGAAATAAAATACATCAAAATCATTAAATTTATCATGTGACTGTTTGTAAGTAAACTTACAATCATTTTAAAATGAACACATCTTTCTTTTAAATTATTATACTGAATTCCACATTAATTACTTTAAGATTCTTTTTTTTCCTGTCTAGCCTCTGGTAACTACCGTTCAGATAATACTTCAGAGGATGAATGAGGATGATATGTATGGATGTAAATGAAGTGTAGTCTTGCACATTCTCAGTTCAACCATTCCTGAGATGTGTGGTTAATTGAAACCCAACCACCAAAGAACACCGGTATCCACGATCTAGTATTCAAATCCGTGTAAAAATAACTGGCTTTACTAGGACTTGAATGCTGGAACTCTTGACTTCCAAATCAGCTGATTTGCGAAGACGTGTTCACCACTAGACCAACCGGGTGGGTAATTACTTTAAGATTGCTAAGCACTAATGTTACACACATGCATTAAATTACATATGCATAATACTTGTGCAAACAAATAGTAATTCTTGAGTAATTATTCATCAACTTTAATTTTATTCATACTGTAATATACTACAGCAGATATGCTTTGGATCAGGAAAACATAAAATCTAAATGACAAAAAGCAGGTTTGTACAGTGGGTGACCCATACAAGGTCAAAATCTGTGCTGCATTATCAGTTCTTTAGTCCATCAGCTATCAGTTTTGCGAGTTATGAAGACCTCCTCAGATGCTGATCCATTCTATGGAGAGAGGTTAGGGTTAACGTTAAGAGTTTGAGTTAGGTTAGATTTTTGTGGAGATATATTAGGGATAACTAAAAAGGTATGACAATACTTAACACAATCTAATTGGACAAATTTATGTTTAAACAAAAATATTCTTACTACACAGAGAGAGAGAGAGAGAGAGAGAGAGAGAGAGAGAGAGAGCGAGTGAGAGACTACACCACATGTTCAGTGCTGTTAGTCATGTTTATGACAGTTAATCACCTTATGAAAAGCACACTATCGGTGATCTTCAAAGGCTGACTAAGGTTAGTTTTTGGTTTATTATTTCCTTCACAAACTCTAATCTTAACCCTAACCTCTCTTCACAGAGTGGATTAGGATCTAAACAGGTTGATAAACTGCACGTGTCACCCACTGTCCAAACCTACTTCTGACATTTAGATCTTGTGTTTTTCTTATCTGAAGTATATCAACTATGGTATGCTAAAAGTATGAACAAAATTTAAGTTGAGTAAGAAATTGCTCAGAATTACCATAAACACAATTTTTATTTTATTTTTACTGAATGCATGGCATGTATTGATATTATTATACATTTCTATTATTCATCAACCTCTAATTGGTTAATTTTATTTTTGCATCCTATATGTTTAAAAAGATTGTTTATAGATGTTAAAATGTGTTTTACCCAAAATCTTGTAGCAAAAAATAGAGATGATACAAAGTGATAAACAAATACAAATCTCCAAGGATATTTGTTAATGTGTCTAGGAAAAAATTTCTACCAAAGATTGTTGTCATCTAATCACTAGAAGTGTAATTTTAATGTTCTTCAATAGTGACAAATATTTTGATAGAATTTATTTTTTTTGTATCACATCAATTACTGGACAATGTGCACGGTAATGAAGCTATTCACTGGAATCCAAAATTTAAAAAAATTGAACAATTGCTGAAAATTAATATTTTATTTCCGAAAGAACCTAATTATTTAAAATTTTACTAGTATCTTACTGGTACATTCCAGTATGTGATAGGGATATGAAGTTACCACAAAAAACAGGGTATGAATAGCAGAGACAATTTCAGCTTTAAGAAAAAATTTTTTAAATTATATATGAAGTGCCATTATATTACAAACACAAGAAGTACCTAATTAGTTAAAAATCTTGTCATCCTAAAGCTTAAGGCTTAAGGCTAAATATGTTTGCAATGAATAAATTTGAATCTCATTGGTGTTTATTATTGAGGGCTGTTATATGAAAAGTATTATTACAAGAGGGGTGCTAGACAAGTGATGGACAGGATTAATGAGTGTAACCACCTGATAAAGGCATAGGTTAAATGATTCATTAGTGAATGTGCTACGTATTACATTTAATCTTTATTAAAAACTGATAACTACGATTAAGCAGTATAGCTAGAAAAACAAAAACAAAAAAACGTTAAATTATTCAAGTGTACAATTAAACAACACAATACACTTACAGATTTTGAAGAATTTGAATTAGATACGCTTCATATAAATATATAGAAGATATGATAGACATTCTAAACAAGCAATTTCAATGCCGGTGAGGTAGAGCAAAAATGTTACGATTACAAACAATTAATCTAAAATGTAGCAAACGCAAGGTTCTCAACTAATCTGGATAATTAATATAATGATAAGATAAACGTGGAATCCCCTAACAGTGAAGTAGTCGCTGTTATCCTATATCTTCAAGCAAGGCATATTATCAACCGGCGTCTAACGGATCCACGCAAAATTTAACGCAATTGCACCATAACCTAGCAACGCAACTTGTAGCCAGAGCACAGAACTCTGATAGTGCGAATCCAAAGAGATCTAACACAGCGTACGTATCCGCAAACAGGAAAATCTACTTTGGAATAACAAATTGCCAAACAACCATTAAGTTATTGGTATATAAATTTCACAAAAATCGTTACATTATAGACACATCTAGAATCCGCAGCATTAAGGCACAGCTGTTTATATAGCGGTAATTTTGATTTCGTATCGATACTCTTCCTAGATAAAAATTTTAATTCACTATCTACAGTGGCAAATTCACCGTCTACAGAGTTCCTTTCCATATAAAGAAATAAATATCAATTGTTTGTCATTAGTTTATTTAATATTTTTTCTCAAAAACTTACTTTAAATTGTATCTGTATGTGCTCCTTTATTGTCCACATGCATATTTATCATCGCACCTGTATATTAGACATTTTCTTCCAGTTGAAGGATCAAAGTTATAAAAACAGTTTCTGACAGGAGTTTTCTGTTCATCAACATTTCTTAGTTGCAAATGGAAGATTCTTTTCTTTGATTATGTCTCTACGGAATTTGTGACAGACTGTTAAGTCTGGACTTCAAGGCAGCCACTGAATTTTCATTTCAAAAGTCTCTTACCAAATAAAAATAGTAAGCTGGGACTTGCTGTAAAGTGGCAGTTAATTCCATACTCAATTAAAGGGAGAAATAAAGTAATTTTCAAGTATATTAATGCATGAAATGTTAAGATTTCCTTCAAAAAAGTATGTTCCTATCATATGGGTTTCAGATACTGCTACCCTTTAGCATGGGCGCTTTGTGATCTCATAAAAGTGGGATTTTGTTTGCCACCAAAAATGTATGTTCTGATATCTAATAGTCAGGTAAGTGACACATACGTCAGAGAAGAAAACTGGTTTCCATGATTAAATATTGGGTACTTTGCAACAAGTTTTCCTAAGTCATTTATTATGGTCAAAAAGCTCATTAAAATGAGCAGGCTTAAATTATTTAAAGTCAAGATCTTTTTTTAAATGACTGCCCAAAAAGCAATGTAATGAATTTAGGGTGTATGTATGAATTTTGTCCCACCATAGCAGCTCAACTGCTGAACCAATTTAGATGTATGATCCTGTGTTGTAACCCTTACGTTAACAGGAGCGTCACAGGCATATATGGATATATAAATATGTATGTGTACATATAAATATATATCTGTAGTGGAGATTAGCCAGTTGAAGCACAAACTTTAATGAATTGAATTAATGAACTATGAACCTCTATTACTGTGAGCCTTTATTACTGTATTAGCTGGGTTTGAACTGAATAATTGAAATCAATCAAATAATATTACAAAAATAATAGAATTAAATTTACATTACATAAAATGAAATAATATTAAACAAATTTAAAAAATTTCTGTTTAATAATAATGAGCTTCCTGTGGGGACCGATGAAGTGATGCAAGCACCCTCTACGAGGCTAGAGCAGTCATCACTATCAATTGGTAACAAATGGGGTGCCCCTGGGGTGCTGTTTTGGGAGCTGCAATGGAGTGTTTTTATAATATCTTTGAAAACAATCATTCAATTTTCATAATTCAAATGGGGTATTTGTTAGTAGGTTGAAAGCTAACTTTTGCATGCATCAGGTACAATCTCGATCTAATACATCACAGTTATTCAGAAATATTGTTATATCTTTGAAACCAATCTTCTGATTTTCAAAATTCAATTGGGGTATTTGCTAGTATAGTACAAAATCATGATGGAACCAAACCAGAACAAAAATTAACTGATATACTCAGAAAAAATCGAGTAGCCTGTGCTATGCTGAGACCAGCTTGAGCCTGGCGAGCTCCCACAAATGGCCTTTGTAGAGTTTGATAACATTATGTTTAGAGGTAGTGCTGTTGACATCAGATTGAGGATCGAGCACACTACTGTCGAATTTGATGCTTTAGGGGGACAGTGCAAAGTGGAACAGCATATGCTGCCCACTAATATTGTGCTGGGCTTTGACAGTGCATAAATTAAAATGGACTACCCTAGATAGAGCTGTCGTAGATCTGAGCATTTACATATTTGCCGAGGGCCAGGCCTACATAGAACTATGTTGCGTGAGACAATTGAAAAGTTTAGCCACTAGTTGTTTGGATTCCAGAAAGTTGCTGTAAGATCCACATGATAAAATGTCTCTTGAGGAAATCAATAGCTGAGAGAGCCATTGATTTCCTCAATGTCAATTCTCATGAAACAACATCTGTCGTAGATGTGTCGTTGGGCTGTATTACATAGAACAATTGTTAAGTTTAGATTCGTATACGCCAATTAAATAAGTAAATTGTTTACTATTTCCTCATTTGGCTCAATACGTTAAATACATTATATCCATAACTTTTCAAATCATGAATTTTTCTCAATGATTACTAAAAAGAATTAAATAATAAAAACAATTATAAAAATTAAAAAAACACGATTGGCAAAAAATATTTTAAAAATGAATAAATTGTACTAAAAAAAAGAAAACAAGGATGGAAGTAAAGGACTAAACATCGTTATGCAGTATTTAATTAAATAAAAATGATGGATGATCAATCAACTTTGAGACAGTTTTAATTTGTTTTAATGTACTTTTCACATTGTACAAATAGCAGGAACGTAAGGTTGTATAATGGTTAAGTATTCACCAGGTCTTATATTGATAAGAAGAATTTTGTGCTTCAATGAAAATATCTAATTGCATTTGGGGAGCTCTGAATAGTAATTTTCCTGTATTAAAAAGCTTTGAATAGTAATTATTCTAGACTTCATAAATAATTTTGTTGAAGGAAAAATTTTTTTATCGATTTAAGACCTGGTGAGTACTTAATCATTAGACAACCTGTTATTTTTACAACATAAAAAAATATTTAAATAAATTAAAACTGTCTGAAAGTTGACTGGTTCCCATTATTTTGTTTAATTAAATATTGCATAACAATGTTTGGTACTTTATTTCCATACCTTGTTTTATTTTTTTTAATTTGATTTATTGCCACTTTATTAGTTAAATTTATTAATTTTTTAAAAAAAATTTTGGCAGGCGTGTTTTTTAATTTTTATAATTGTTTTTGTTATACAGTATAACAGTTTGCCCTGAAGACTTTTTGCTGGTCAACTTAAGAAAATATTATAAATAGTATTTCTCAACAATATCAGAGCTACTCAATTCACTGGAAGAACATCCAAATTGTTTCAAATTGATTACTGACCTGGTGAAAAAGGCACCTACTTTTGGAATATTACTACTAATATCAACTTCCAGAAATCCTACCCCCTTGTTGAGTAACTGAAAGCAGCTGATTAACCTTTACGATTATTAATGACACACAATATTACCAACCTGTTATATCAGGAAAGGGATGTTTTTGTCATTCTGTAGTAAAAATGGAAACCATGTGAACAAGCTCAAATGGATGAAATTCTCACAACAGTGAATTTTATTTTGCTATATAGCATAAGAAAAGGTAAAACAATCGTTAATGTCTGTATTGAATTTGAAAAATTTTGACATTTATAAAATCTACAATAACTTTTATCACTGTAAAATTTATAATGTACGAGGATTATTTTTTTTTCAAGGTCCGATTGGTCACGAAATTAAAACCACAGTGATAATAAAAAATTTTTTATTTGTAACAAGTACTTACATAGTTACACTATTTCTCTACATAGTGCCACTCCGATTTAGACATTTGTCACAGCATGGTACCAACTTTCCAATACCCTCGTCATAGAACGAAGCCATGTGTGTTTTCAGCCATGTTTCTACGCTGGTCTGCAGCTCGATGTCTGTGCCAAAATGTTGTCCTCCTAGCCAGCGTTTCATGTGAGCAAAGAGGTGAAAATCGGATGGAGCCAAGTCTGGGCTGTATGGTGGGTGATCAAACACTTCCCAACGAAAATGCTGCAGGAGCTGCTTTGTTACAGATGCAGTGTGTGGCCGACCATTGTCATGGAGAAAGACAATGCCTGATGATAACATTCCTCTCCGCTTATTCTGAATTACTCTTTGTAGATGTTAAAGAGTCATGCAGTATGAGGCTGCAGTGATGGTCGTGCCAAATTCCATGAATTCCACCAAGAGAATTCCATTCCGGTCCCAGAACACAGTAGCCATACACTTTCTGCTGGAGAAGGTTCGCTTGAACTTCTTTGGTTTACTGGGAGAATTAGAATGCATCCACTGTTTGAATTGTTCTTTTGTTTCTTCAGTTTCGAAATGGACCCGTGTCTCGTCTCCTGTGACAATTTTGTTCAAAATATCTTCTTCATTGTGGTAGCGCTGGAGAAACGTTAGGGAGGCGTCCATTCTCATTGTTTTGTGATAGTCAGACAGCATCTTAAGAACCCATCTCGCACACAATTTGCGGTACTGAAGTCTCTCACTTACAATGGTGTAGAGAGCTGATCTTGAAATTTCAGGAAACAAATCACTCAATACAGAAATTGTGAACCGACGATTTTCTCGATTGTTAATTGCCTCATCCACTTGCTCAACGATATCATCGGTTGACACTCGCTTCCTTCCCTGACCGCCTGCATCATAAACATCTGTACGTCCTGCTTTAAAGTTCCTGCACCATTGTCGCATTTTGCTGTCTCTCATTGAAGTTTCACTGTACACATTCCTTATTCGTCGATGAATTTCAGCTGCATTACACCCCTCAGCCTGAAGAAATCGAATTACCGTACGCACTTCACACTTGGCGGGAGATGCTATTGTTATAGACATGTTTACATGCTAGCTGCGTGTTCAGAACTAAACGAAGTGACGCGGCGTGATTGAAGGCCATACTAGAGACGCTGCGCAACATATATATGTAAAGATTCATCCGATTTTTGCGCAGTTTTTTTTTTGCGACCGATCGGACCTTGGAAAAATAACAACCCTTTTACAAAGTATGTATACTATATGTTGTAGCTTAATATCTTTGATTTCTTAAATCAGATTAATTTAAGAATACTTACAAAGAATACTGAAGTGTTTATTACAGATGGTTTGTAAAACTCCAGCAGAAAATCATGGAATATACCAAATACTCCATTAAAACAGACTATTTTCTTGTGTTTTTGATTCTGGTACTAATTAAATTTACAATAAATGTGGGCTAATGGTTAAGTTATTTCTACAATAGTTTTTTTTTTTTCACTAGCAATTTTACTGAGAAACTGAATATTATAATAAAATATCAGAGAAACCTCACTATAGTTAACTTGTTTTGTTAAATTAATTTTATAACTTCAATTTGTTACTTATCTTTCATTATTGATGTATGTACTTTTTTGTGGTATAACTAAACATGAATGCACTGGTATGTAACAGTGATAGCCAGCAAATATTTATGCATTTAGTGAAACTGCACTCAAGACTTTTTTAACTTCAAAAATCAAAAGAAACTACTTTTTAAATAACAGAAGTAGTAGTGGTAGTAATATCAGAAATCTTTAAAAAAAGTGTTGACAAATAAAAAAACACAGTTTTCTGCCTCCCATTTATTGTCTACATAAATTAAATACTCAAATAATTTTCATTAACACCTTCTGAATTGTGATTTATTTTGTATATACTTATACATTTTTTATCATAAAGTATTTACTTTAATATTATTTCATATGTTTATATTTTAAATAATTAATATGGACTTTAACCATACATATTTTTATTTTATAATTAATTGTGTATTTCATGATGTTGGTCTGATCAAGGTTTTTTATCACAGTTTCCTTTGATTCATCCAGAAAATGCTGAGGCAGTTCCTTTTTTTTCTCCTTGAGTAGCATACCTATTCATTTCTGATGTGGTCTACATAGTGTATTTTGTATGCTGATCAGAATAAATATATTTATTTATTTTTTCTTAGTCATACTCATCAACTTCTGGGATGCTATTACTTAAGGTGTTCCAGTTTTTATAAACAGTGATATTTATTTCTGCTTGAAATTAAATGCAGGAGGGAGTCCTTTCTTTTAAGTAAAATAATTTTATTTTGATCGTATCTCCTGAATTTGAAGTTAGTTTAATTTCTATCAAAAATTAATTATTTTCTGCTCATAAGTAATAGTAGAATTTGATATGCTTCTAAAAACAGGTAGTTGATTTTTGTTTATGGGTATCTTTTCTTATCTGAGTAAAACTGTCATATAGCTATGCCTAAAACATTTACAAAGGATTCTATAGTTAATTTTGTTTCAGCAATTTTTAATTCAAATCTTAATTTGATATTTGTATAATTTTAAATTAATTATTCTTTTGAACATTTTGTTAAAGAAAAGAATAATATTATGCCATTTTCCTTTCATAAAATGCAGTAGTAATTTGGTTTTATTTTTGAAATACAGTACGTCCACCAAACAAGACAGACCCGCTAATACCAAACACTTAAGCCCCAGTCATGTACTTCACTGACAGTAAGATTAGAAGTTAGGATTGCAAAACGTTTATATAAAAGTGGAGGGTGAATTAGAAAGTCAAATAAAATTGACAAGTAAACAAAATAAAAGAAGAAACATTTGGAGTGGAAAAACAAAGTACTCATCCTAACTTTAAATTTGTCAGAAGTCCACGAAAAAAAGAAGACATCACAAATTTAAATCCGTACATGAATACTGTCTAAGGAAATTAAGATACTTAAAAAAGAACCATAACTTATGAATGGAAAATAATCAATTACCTCTTGAGAGTATGTTGACGAATACAGTAATAGATAAAATTGCATATTTCAGCCCAGCATTTATTTATGAATACCACATTTAAGTAGCTTCTTTGTTTCTTTAATCATAATGCTTTGAAGTCTGATAACAGTACTACAATAACATACAGTCAAACATTCATTATCTTATTCAAATCTGGATGGGACAATATAGATTATTATAGTAATATTTTTTGTCATATATCGGATCACAACTTACATATCCTGTCTGCAATGCAACATCTTATAAATATTAAATTAAAAATGGATAGGGAAACTAAATAAAGTTCAGTTGGTTTTAGTTCTTACATCATTTACACTAATATTCATTCTTACTATCAGAATAACAATGTGAGGAATTTCAAAATTATTCAATTAAAGTATAAATTGTTAGGAAAAATTTTCAATAAAAATAAATTTATTTAAAAATGAACTAAAAAAAGAAAAATAATTTCACTTTCACATTAAATCAAGAATAAACGCTTACAATAAACTCTTTGATTAAATTCAAATTACATTTTATAATGATAATGAACTATAACTTTTTTTTCTATTTACAGTAGTGAATGTACTTTTATGTGAATGTTTATTTATTACATCTCTCAGCTACATTTATAATGCATAATGAATGATTTTTTTCACAAAATTCCTTTAAATTCTGTATTGCAAATAATAAAAGCGTGGTGCACCCTTCATTGTATTACATTACATTTTATAATCATTTCATAGATAATTTGCTATGTAGAGTTTATTATAAACATTTATTCTTGATTTAATATAAAAGTGAAATTATTTTTCTTTCTTAGAACATTTTTAAATATATTTGTATTGCAAAATATTTTGAAACAATTTATACTTTAATTCAATAATTTTGAAGTAGTGAAATTTGGTACTTTTTTGTAATATTTTCATACCCTTGCTCCATTGTTGCACAATTTCCTTATGCTTCCAAAAGAAAAAAAATTATGACTTAACTGCGACCATTACTTTCAGCTAATTTTCTGGAGTGATTCAACAGTGTGAGCCCATTATATGGATGGAAACTGTCATACAACAACTTTTATAATTTTCTAATTAATGACAGCTGGGAATAAAAATTATACCTATAATTTATGAGCAAACTGAACTGAAACAAAATATTACATCAAAGTAATTCATGTCAGCGTAAGCCAACTGTGGCCATCTTTTCATGCAGCAAACTGCATTTAAAAAATTTGATGATTAAGATAACAATTTAATTAAATGTGACTTCAACTGTTGGTAATATATCATTACTTCATATCTTTAAATTTCCAGGATGCTATCCCTGAAATATACCAAGAGCTCTGTAAATATGAGGTTGTGGTGGAAGCAGTCTCTACGTTTTTTTTTTGACAAGTCAGAGAAAAATGCCATTTATGCTTATGCATGCCTAGGGTAGCCCAGGCAGTGTCGGACTTGCACGGGCTCGACTAGATGGTGTTAAAAGACTATATATACCTACACTCTACCGACTAAATGACTCCTGTCTCACTTTTCCTCTCCACCCAGGCTAGCCCTGAAAACAAGTGATACATGGCATCGGGGATGCCTTCGAACTCTGGAGGTTGAGAGTACCCATGCATCATCACCCATGCCCATCTAAGCAAACATGGACGAACAGTGGCTCAGCAGGAGGCTGTCCCTCGCTCCTTTATTCTCGGGTCTGTTTCTTCGCCTGTACACAAGACTTTTCATCTGGTGATCTCAATTACTGGAGGGGGGATCCAGAGTCCTCAAGGCTCATCGCCCCCACCCATCCATGCAAGCGTGGATGAGCGGAGGCTCTCCAAGTTGGCTATTCACCACCCCCAGCTTCTACAAGGACGGCTGCTCCTAAAATCCTCTGCTCCTCTCTTCTTCCTCCTTAGCTTGGAGAACGGTTCTGGCAAATACGTCGACAGCATCCACTTACTTTCCCTGGATAACATATATCCCATCAGTTCTTCTGGTGAGAGGCACTGATATTGGCATGTCTGTGTTTGTCTTCCCAATCAAGGCAGTGAAACAATGTGTGGTCCACTGAGTCCCAACCCTCGCAGAACATACAAGTGGAAGACTCCTTTCTACCTACACCATAAAGGTACGCCTTGAATAGTCCATACCCAGACATGATCTGCGTAATATGATAATTTGTTTCTCTGTGCTTCCTCTTCAGCAAGATCCTAGGTCGGGGATTAACCTCCTAGTCTAGGCTGCTTTCTCACCAGATTTCCAGTTTTGCCAGGCATGTAATGTACTAGATCTGGCCTCGTCCTAGCTCTCTCCGCGATATCTCATTAACCGCTCCTGTAACAAGAGGTCTATCGGGGGGGGGACCCCAGCCAACAACAAATTGCGTTGTAAGAAATCATCTGTACGCCGACACCATGCCCAGCAGACATCTGCGATGCACCTTCCTCAACCTCTCTAAGTTCCTTTGGTTGGAAACAGCAGACCCCCACACCAGGACTGCATACAATAAGATTGAGGTGACCATGCCCATTATGACCCTACGTTTAGCCGCTCTGAGGGCAACATGAGAGGACATCAAATGGTTCAGGGCAGAGGAGGTATGTTCAGCCTTTGCACAAACCTCTAACACATGATCACTAAACTTACACAACTTATCAAGTGCCGCTCCCAGTTACTTAACTCTGTCTTTGGGCTGAATACTATGATCCCTAATTTGAATATTCTATTATATTTTATTTCATATTTTATTATATTTGAATACTATGGTTACCTAAACAGTTTCTACCTAGGAACAGGTTAATGTGTACTGGCTAATTGAACTGAGTTGATCAATGGGATCACCTTCTATGCTGTATACATTTGTTGAGAATGCTGAATGTGAAAACATACACTTAAAACATATACATAGAAGCTTACACTTAAAAATCAGTATTATTACAAAATGTATTAAAATTATATCACTAATACTACAATCACTGAATCAGTACTACTATGTGACTCAATAAAATATCAGTAATATAAATAATATAACATAATCTAATATAGCAAAACTAGTTTTGTAAGGAAAGAAGCTCATCCACTGAAAAGTACTTATTATCAGTTAAGAACGTCTTTAATGATCTTTTGAATACATTTCCATAATGATCTTTCCTTAATGACCATACATTTCCAGTTTTTTATTCTGTTTGGATGTTTTTGTATTCATTTAGCGTCATATTTGATGGGGTATTTATAAATAACTTTAAATGATGTCCAATGCAAATATTGCTTTTACTCCTTGTATTATGAACATCTTTGTCTTCACTTTTTTGAGTCTAGATATTTGAATATGTTACAGATTTACATACAAACTTGGAATTGTCAATAAATCTTAATGACATAAAAGCTTGCTAACATGGCTATTTTTTATATCTAAGTTTTAATGGCACTTTTCTGAATTATATAAATTCTTTGTGTATTAGAACATCATAATAAGGCACCTCAATACAATTCTATATCTCATATAATCAAAATGAAAATAGAGAGATTACTTCACTGAGATAAAGTCTTAAAATATTTTTGACTCAAAGATTCTTAACACAGGCTTCAGGATGGGAAGTCAACTGAGAAAAAAACAAGCATCATGAAAAAGCATCACCTGTTACTGATTCTCCACTATGCCTACTGCATGTGACGCAATACAGCTGATCATCTTGTACAGAAAACATGTGCCCCAATTTTAATAATGATTAAACTTGTTGATGTTTAAATTTTTCTGCGTTTTATGTAAATAAATATTTTTAAAAATATGTTTATTTCATTGTTAGTTCATATTTTTTATTAATAAAACAAATTATCATTTGTGTACATTGTGTATACATTATTTTGCACCATTAATAATTCATATAATGTCATGTAAGAACCTTTGCTTCCGTCATGTGTCCGTGCACAAACACACTCGTTAAAATTTTTTTTATTAAATGGGTGCTTGATTCTTATTATTATAGATTTTTATTTAAGATGTAAAGTTAGGTTAAAAACATCCAACCAATAAAAACCTCCAACTCAGATTGCCCACCACAATGTAATTTATGCCCCTTATATAAGTTGCATAATCTAAAAAATTTATCACAAGATGGAAAGAAATAGCATGAGACTTAAACTTTCAAACAGACATCCCTTCCCATGAACAAAATTTATGGGAGGGGATAATTATTTAATGATTTTATGACAGAAAAATTTCAAAAAAAATTTTAATAAATGTAAAATTCTAAAAGGCTGTTATGTACTAGCTCCTATTGTTAATCAACAGTATTCAGCAACATCTGCATCACTATTGATAAAGAAAATTTTCTGACTATCTCATTCCTGTTTATTACTAATACTTTTTAAAAACTCCTGTTTTTAACAAATTAATTTTAGGCCAGTTTCTGTTTATTCCTCATGTACTGCTCATTTCTCATGTCTTTTATATTTATAATAAGCCAAATGCTCCTTTATTCAAGTTTCAATCACCTTTTATCTTGCAGTTATTGTCTTTATGAATACCCACTCTTTCAGTGAATTTAGTTTTATTTTTAGCATTAATGTGGACAGTGGCCAATTTTTTTTTGATACAACACTATTAAAGTTGCGATTTTTAAAAATATCTTTACTTCATTGTAGTATGGAGGTAATGTTGAATTTTTTTCTATGATTGCATACTTTATCACCTTTATAAATACTTCAACTTACTACTTAGTAAAATGGTATTAAACAATTTAGCAAATTACATCAACTATCTTTTTCAATAAAAAAACCTTTAATTTAAACTTTAAAAGATGAGATTTTAAAGAATGATTTTGACATTTATACATTTTTTTTAAATTACTGCAATATGTACCAGTATTTTAATCAAGAAAATAATTGAAATTTTGAAGGACTTGTTGATCGCCCAATCTATAAATGAAACTATCGATTTAAAACTTCTTTCTAACTGCCATTAAAACTGTAGTGATAGGAATAAAATAAACACGTAATGAATAAATCATTCCTTAGATTTTCATCAAATCCAGTAAACAATACCGAAATCAATTTGGACATAGATTAAAAAGAGAAACCAAAAAAAAGAATTAATGGGTGAATAAATTGGAGAAAGATATGCAGCATGCTGTATGATAAAAAAGGCAGTGACAGAAGAACAAAAAACCTTTGGTAAAGCCAAGAATATTTTATGACTAATAGACATGGACAGTTATAAAGGTTCTAGTGAAGAAAATGAAGGTGGTGGAAGGTAGAATAGTTAAATAGATGAAATTTGAGAAAAGGAGAAGATAAAAACAAATGAATAGATTAGTAAAACGACTAAGATAGGTCCTAATGCCAGAAAGCTGCAGAAATATAGGAATAGCTGATCTGGGTATATGGAATGAAGGAATATATTGGAAATGATATTTGGAAGTTGGAAGTGGAGGGAAAAAGAGAGAACAATTGATATTAAGACAAAAAGATAAGGAAGCAGAAAACCTTTGTGAGACAGTGATTTTGGGAATACTCCCAGAGGAGGATAATAGAGAATTAAAGATGAGAATATCAAGAATGTATGACAGGAAAATGTGAAGACACTAAATCTTGATCCTGGTAAGGTGTATCCCTGCAAACAGGCAAAATGTATCCCTTAACAACCCTATGGTCTGGTATAACCATTATGGTACAACCTGAAATATCTCATGCAGCGAGATATTTGGAATATCTGGAAATTGGAAGGTGTAATGTAAGGTTGAATGCCAGTGGCAAAAGTCACGTTATTGAACTACTTCACGTAAATCATGACAGTTAAGAAGAGTAGGTGAAGTTCATTGGATGCTGGTGTTCTTTTTTTTCTGGCTGATGACTATACCAGTAAATACAACTCTAAGTACTCAAAAAATTAATTAAATCAAACAGCATCATCATCCATTTCTATTGAAAAAAATTATGTATTTTTAACATTGTCACCCAAATGTAATGGTGATTTCTTATGAGAATTTTTTGAGTCTTCAATGTATCTGTTACTAAAAATAATTAGAAAGTGAGAGTAACCAACTGAACAACAAATCATTCAGCTAGACAACTTACTCGAGAAAGATAATGAGGTAACAATTATATTAACTAAATTAGAAAATTTTGATAGTTGATACATACTATAAATAAAATACGAGGCCTGTTTTTTACTTATGGTCTGTTCTGAGATTAAAAAAAAGTGTAAAAGATAAAAATGATTTATTATAGCTAAAACAATTTTCAAACCTTTATTTTTAACTTAATCACCATTACTTACACACATTATTAATATCATTTCAACAGCTTTCTTGCTCCACTATGGTAGAAGATTGCTGTTCGTGTCTCGAACCAATTAGTATCGCCATAATTCAGTTAGCTGTCATTTTTTAACCGCTGATATCCGAGCCGTTTTTTAAATTCATGACTCATTTGACGCTATAGAGTGGAAGGTAAATAATTTCCCAGCCAAATTTCCGCCAATTAAACAGTTTGAGCTACTGTGTGAGGTCGAGCGTTGTCGTTCAAAAAGGTTATCCATCCTATTGGGCAACAAGCCAGGTCTACAATTCAAGCATTAAGACGTTACGCATTCCAGAAAATCAATCGTAAAGATTATTTTCTCATTCCAGAAAACAGGTTCATGATTTTTTTTAGGCTATTTACTTTCGGAAATAATGAGCGTTGTCTTTACTCGGTATTTGTGCTGTAGGAAATTCACGTTTCATCTACTTGACGCGACGATCCGATCAGATAGCCCAAATTCTTCAACTTCAAAATGCTGCAAAAAATTCTTAGCTGAAGCCAGGCGTTTTTGCTTGGTATTTACGTTAAAACTTTCACCAACCAACTTGTACACAATTTTTTCTTACGGAGTTTCTTTGTCACAATGTTGTAAGTTACTGAGCGTGAAAAGTAAGAAAATTGAAGAGACAATTTTGAATACATAAATCGTCGACTATCAATAACTTCGAATTCACTTCTTCCACTAACTCACCTGTCATCACTGTTTAAGAGCGAATCTTTTCGTTCTTCATCATCAACATTCATTCGTTCTTCGTAAACGAATGACCCTTCATTTCTTCTACTAACTTATCTCTCATCACTATTGGACATCCGTTACGCTCTTTATCATGAAGATTCGTTCATCCTTCCCTTAATAAACGACACCGCAGTCTAACTTCACTATAACTCGTAACGTTTGATCCGTAAACTTCACAAAGTTGCCATTAAATTTCAGCAGGACTAGAACAACGCGAACAGAGCTCTCAGTTTATTTATCGTAGTTATACTCAATGGAATTTGCTCACACGCCACAATAGCTTAGCTGATGCCGAATAACTGGGTATTACGTCATATTGAAGCACAGTGCTTCAAGCACTGTGGATCCCGCTTTATTGCTATAGTCGACAATAATTTCAAAACGGATCTTCTCTAAAAAAAACGCGCCTTATATATATATATATATATATAAGGCGCGTTTTTTTTATATATATATATATATATATATATATATATATATATATATATATATATATATATATAATATAATGATTTTGAGTTTGAACCCGTATTCTTCTAGAGCTAAATTCTCGCAATACTACTTACTGTTTTAAACCACTTAAATGTATTCAGAATATATTAAAAAAAGATTACTAATGAATCATTACTGAACGCAAAAAGGTTCAAGAATGTTATAGACAAATTTTTATATTCACACCGATAATTGTCTTTGCCTTTAGATTTTTGGGTGACAGTGGCCTATCTTGACCAAGACTGTTATGAAATACTTCTATTAAGATAAGTGGCACATTTGAATTTTTATGATGTAAAAAAGTAGTACGTTCATTTCCATTACCGCATTTCAAATTATTCTAATACATGACAGATGTGTTTTGGAAGTATCAGTCGTATTGAGCCTATCATCCTTTCTATGATCAGAAACAACTGAGGTTAATTTGTAGGTCAGATTTTACATTGATATCATTTATAAAATTGAAAAAATAAATTAATTTTACGATAGCACTTCCAGTAAATAAAAAAAAATTATAGGAGAAACGTGTATGAAAATAATAATGAAATAATAAATTAGCAAGAGAAAGAACGTCACGAAGAACAATCTCAAAAAATTAGCTCTTCGTACTAATAGTTTGGATAAATACATTACCTATAAGTATGTTACATAACTGTTCATACCTCGTCAAAATAAAATGGAACTTTTGAGGGGTAGGAAGAGGCAAAAAAATCTCTCTTTCTCTTTTCTTTTTCCTGTTTAGGTTCCGTTAATTACCTTTCAGATAATACTTCAGAGGATGATATGTATGAGTGTAAATGAAGTGTAGTCTTTTACAGTCTCAGTTCGACCAGTCCTGAGATGTGTGGTTAATTTAAACCTAACCACCAAAGAACACCAGTATCCACGATCTAGTATTCAAAAGGCAAAAAAAATCTGCTCGCAGGTACCTCAACGCGCCCGTGTACGGTTATGTCAGGCTCCAGCCAGACCGACCCGGCTACGTCAAACCAGTACCGCCTAAATCCCTCCCCCTGTCAATGATATGCCCGATACCAACCTTTAGGCATCACTCGGAACATGTTCGCTGCGTCACCAGACGTCAAGAGAAGGGAAGCCGAGCCGTATCGAAGAGAAACCATAATGATCTCCAGTCGTAACGGTAGGCTTAAGGAAGCCTGTACTCCTTGTTGACGAAGACAAGAGATAAACCTGAATACCACATACTCATCCTTCCACAAGAATATCGATTAACAACGAGTGAGATTCAAGACAACCTGTATACCTCAAGGATCCTCTTTTCGGGAGCAGCAACATAACGGGTAAGGCCTGAACACCTCAGCTTATATCATCTTCAAAACGGAACAAGGAGGTAAGAATAAAGAAGTCTGTGTACTTGAGGTTTTCCGCGACGCACATTCACACACGCAAACACTCATCCACACTTAGATGTCTTCTGTCTTCGCCCGAGTTTAAGGGAGTCCCGACAATCTCTTCAACAGAGGCGATCGTGTAGGGCCCCACAGCTGCCGAGCTGTCCCCCTCCCCCAAGTGGACCGATGAATCCTGCTCATGCAGGGACGCGTCCATGACGGTCTTTTTCAGTCATCTTCACTTTAGAAATATTGTAGCACATCTTGGTAACAGTATTCCAACCGGTCTCTGAGAGGAGCAGAAAATGGAACAACTAACTTCGTTAACCCTTTCATCAACTACCGATAACCGTATTTAAACAAATCAGTCAAAAGATATTCCAATCAATGGGTCAAAATATCGATCGATACAGGCATTTTAAGTAGAGGGTTTTCAATATAAGTTCCGGCATCCTTTAACATTTTACTGTGAATTAACAATTATATGAAGAAGTTAAGTGGAAGAAGATTAAAAATAAAAATTAAATTAAAACAGCCTGTTTGGTCGGTATTTATTACCAAAAGTGTTTCAGTTACTACAACAATGAGATATTTAAACAGTTGACACTTTATCAGATCAGAGATTATCTCTTCCGAGGATGATTAACTCTCTTTGTTTATTTTCATAAAATAAGTTCTACGCTTAAAAAAAGATTTCCGCAGCTAATTTTAATACTGGAATTCACCGTTTATTAAAAAATTTTTTTTTTACCTGAATGTGTTTGTTAACAATTCAAGAAAGTTTTGTCTTCAAGAGCAGAAAATCCACAAAAACTTTGATGATACAGTTCGCTCTAGTCCCCTCATTTGGGTGCCGGTAATTCTGATAGTCAAACGATAATCGAGAAAATTAACAAAAGAGGGTTCGTAAATTGTTTAGTTCTTCATATTTAAAGAAATAAAAGGTAACTTTAATTGTTGAGTTCTCAGGTTGATGAAATGTAATTATCATATATATGATAATTGCATTTCGTTCATAAATGTCGATCTACCAAAGAATGTTTAAAAAAAGTGCTTTAAAAAATTTTTTTATTAGATACAGAAAGAATAATGAAATTTTCTGTCTATTTTTCGTCTGTTTTGCTTCAATAAAAAGCCGATTTTTAATCGTTTTTATTGGCTACATTTACATTAATTTTCTCAGAATTAAATTTTCTACACGTTTTGATACTAAATCTTCTGCATTTATTAGTCATTTAACAAAACTACTGTATTACAAATCTAAAAAAATACTTGTTTTTCTACATCGAATTTTGCGTGTTACGTCAGATATCTTAAAAATACTTTCGTTACAGTTCTGGGACTTGTTTTATCCTATTTCCCAGCTCAAAAGAAATAAGAAACCATCAAATTTACTCCTTAATTTGGGTTCCAAAAATTACAAGTGGATGTCTGGATTAGATCCGTAATACCAAAACCGAGAAAGAAAGGATTAATGGATAAGGAATAGTCTTGTCGGCAGGAAAACTTATATACTTATGAAAGAAATACAATACGAGACAAAAAGCTTCCTTTAAAGTTAAGCGTTTTAGTCGCTAGTGCTTTCCTCTCTTTGAGTCACTCTAAGCTGCGAACATTTTTACTATCCTCAAAACTGTCAGGAGTTGAGGTATTTTTGACTGTGGATGGGATTTCAACTCAAACAGTGATCAAGGTCAGTCGTTATCATTAACGTACGTTAATAATTTCATTTTATATAGAGCAAGTTAAATATGTAGTACAACAAATTATATTTTACTAGCAGAAATTGAGAGTTGCATGAAAAAATTCAAACTTCTTTAAGGAAATCCCTTTCTCATCTGTGGAGGTGTTAAGCTACACTGAACTATCCAAAGAACAATAATTTAACTTTTCAGCTGGACTCCAGATTGAGAAAAACAGAATGATAGTACTGTAGTAAACAAAAACAATTGCAGCAATTTAATCTATTTTCAATTGTTTAACTGTTTTGATCATGTAAAATACAAATAAAAAGAAAAGTCTAGAACGGCCGTAGGTAGTAAGTTAGCTGCATTTCATCCACCTGAGTATTCAAGGATGTACAGTATGCAATTTATTACAATATACTCTTATCCTAATTCAGTTTGTATTCAGTTTTTGTATGAGAAACATCAAAGAAGGTCTGAAGTTTCAAAAAATAACATAAAGATAAATTACAAAAGATCTAACGATCTAGATGATGAAGGAGGATGGTGACGGAGAGGGAACAAGAAAAAGAAAGATTGTGTGTGACTAAATATAATAATAACTAAATCAATCAATAACGAAAAAACTCGCATCCCTATACATCTATCAATCCATTTTGTGGATAGATCATTTGTTTGGATGCAAGACGCTTTTCCTAACTATAAATAATAAATTTCTGTGAAAGTCTTGACAATAGTTCGCAGGTATTGATTTTTATTGCTCTGAACTACTTATCGGTTCGTAAACTATTTAAACAGATAATAATCAATTTTAACATGGACGCTACGCAAATTTAAAGTCCATTTATATATATATATATATATATATATATATATATATATATATATATATATATATATATATATATATATATATATAAAACTAGACACAATTTAGTGAAAGTAAATCGGGTAATATTTCTTCTTTTTTATAACAGCTAAGTATAAGCTACAGCCTACATATTTTTAACGCTTTTTCTTGGAAATAAAAGTCTAGTCAAAGAAAGAATAATAAAAGATAAAAAATGTTTTTTTTCTTTTACATATATATATATATATATATATATATATATATATATATATATATGTGTGTGTGTGTAAGAACAAAATTCCAAAGAGTATTAGAAAGTTGTTAAATTAATATAAAAAAAACTTATTCTACAAGGGAAGAATTCTATTTTAAACAGTCATGTTTTAAGTTATGTTTTGAGTGTGCTCTTCATGCATAAAAAAAAAGAAAAAAGAATAATAATTTCATACTAGTAGAAATTTACAACAGAATAGACTACTAATAATGCAAATAACATTAATAGCTTAAACCGAATGCAAAAGTATCTTGTATGACAAGCACAACCAATATTCTACTTTACTTACTCGTATAATATAAAACTTTGAATCTCGAAGTTAAATTTCTCAAAAATCTTTAATTTTATTAAAATCTTAATGTAACGAAGTCCTGGGTTTGATTCCATAAATAAATATAAATCAATCATCGTTATTAGTGTTTGGAGAGAGCAAAAATATTAAAAATTACTGAAATTTATTTACGCAGTTCAATGCCTAAATCAACGTGCGAAAAAAATCACATTTAGCTGGAACAGACGCAGTTCCTTTTGTAAAATCAATCTTGAAACAACGAAAAATTCGAAATCAAGGTATAATCTTACAACAAATTTGTAGAAATTTAAAACTATGTTATTTCAGTTACAATTGTTTGAAACTATGTAGCTGAAAATTGTTGTATTACATATTATATTAAAAAATATTTTTACACTCTTTTATGCTCGCTCCTCGAATTTTTTTTAGAAAATCTAAATACTGGGTTTTAACAGATCTGAAATTTATTTAAGCTCTTTCAACGACAAAATTCACAACGTATTATTTATACTTGTTCATATTGTCGTGTAATCGCGGCTTGATCAGGATATTGAGAGACTAACACATATAAAGATTATATAAATACATTTTATTAATTTAAGAATATAGAAAATAAGACAAATCAATAGTAATAATAATAATAATCAATAAATTACATACAAAGTAGTAAAATAAGGAGAGGATTTATTTAAAGGTAGTTAAATCATAAAAGCCAGAATTCAGTCCAGTTGACTAAAGACATTATAATGACCGCTAATATTAATATCTAATATGGCATTAATAACAAGATAAGATTAGGCCAGTTGGAGGTTCATAGAATATATAGTGCAAATACCTTTCCTTTTACCATAGAAATGTAACAATTTATGAATGAATTTAACATTATCACTTTCACAGTTGTCTAATAATAACTCACCAAACAACTTCCTGCATTCACTCACTGCCCACACTGGAATGCTTGTGACGTCACTTCAGTCGCGCCGAACACAACCTGCAGCACTACGCTTAAACTCGCTTAATACTAATTTTATCCCTGGTCCCAGCAGTCTTATATACTCTGACCTGTAGGACATGGACATTCCTCAACTGGTGAAGCGTGAGAATTATCGTCCGCGTCCTTATATTTTCCCATAAATTCCTACTCTGCTCCGATAACCCTTCTCATCGAACAACAGCTGTTGGAGGTGTACCACTGACAGTATTACAAACAGTGATTGTTAAACGGACCTGTTAGCCTTAGAAAAGGATCCCTTCTGGATTCCTTTCATAAATATTTTCTCATACTTTCTTCTTAATTAGAAGGAATCTATTACACTGGTCGTTACAATATGTAGGCCTATGTAGAGCGTAATAACCGTAACGGTTGAAAGCGACCTGATACTAGATACCAGTCATTCCTACTAAAAACAACGTATCCGGTCTAAAGAATAACATGCATTCCATGGAGGCTTATTAAGGAAAGTGGTGTGGTTTCATGTTACTTTTTAACTAAGCTGAATATTAAAAACGTACATCATTATGTTAAGCAAATTTAAATAAAGTGATATTCAACCTTACAAGTAATTCATTCACTCTGTTCACCACAGTGATTGGCTATAATGAACATCATTACTTTTAAAGAACGTAACTCTACTAGACTAATGCCGCTTTTATTTTACAGATTAGTAGACAGACAGACGGGTAAAGCCACAAATTAATTCATCCATCTTATGTACGTAATGCGACAAATATATCGCTTATGAAGAATGATTAATTCAAAAATCTTTTTGTAAAAACCTAAAAGTTAAAAATTTAATTTAATAAATGTGTGAAAAAAGAAACAACGGTGTCAGGGATTCTTTTACTTTAACTTTCATGGATATTTTTTTCTTACGCAAAAAATCAATTTAATATGCGATATCGGGTCAAAGTAAAACGTTAACATCGAGCCCAAAATTCTTACTAGGCAATAATTTACATATAAAACAATCATACATAAAATAAATCGTTATGAGAACATTAAGCTGTTTACTGTGGCCACCAGAAGAAAAACATTTCATAAAAATAACGGTTTGGTGTGTGCCACAATACTTCACGTTTTGTTAACTGAAAGGGCTAAAAGATATGGGGAGGCATAGAGTCCTGATATGTTTGACGCCATTTATTTTTTTATTTAGCTCTGAAACAATAAGGCTTATTTATTTTATTAAATAATAAGAGTTTGTGAGTTTTATCATTTGAGAGAATATTTGAATTTGAAAATTTTTTGTGAAATTCTGATGCAATTTTTTAAGGTTGAAATTTTTGTATACATTGATCATTTTCGTATAAAATGCTTAGCTTTTCATATAAAAACAGCTCAACGATTTTTGCGTCACAGAATAAATTATAAAGTAGTTACTGTATGAGTTTATCTTTAACCTGAATAAAATCTTGCCTATATCTTAACATAAAATATTACCGGTGGACTCCATTATTTCTTAATGAAAAACATTTTCTTTTTTTTTTTTGAGGATTTACTTCTCTGGAAATCACTTTTCAAAAAAAAAATTGAATACGCAACATCTTTTTAGTAAACAATTTTTGAACGGAGAATCTAATCTTCATTTGTTAGAAACATTTTTTATTATTTTACTCTCGAGATACATTCTTTTTAAAGATTTTGCAGTGAACAATTTAAAAAAAAATCTTTAGAATAATTTTTGTAAAACCATTTTAAAATATTTTTCAAATGTTTAAATCGGACCCTACTCAATTTGTGTGAAACTGTTTTTATTATTTTTTGTGATTACACGCTCTGGATCCGTTTTAGGAAAAGGTTTCAATGAATAAAAATAAAATTATAGTTAGAATCTCACAATATCAGCTACTTTAATTAATTGAAGGGACTTAGAATTACAAGGGTTCCCGAACATGTTTGGCACTAATGACATTTTTGTGTATCGTTTTATTAGAAAATGTTTTGAAAAAAAACTTTGAATATTTCTGAAAAAAAAAACATTTTGAGTAATGGAAAATTTTAATTTTTCTTAATTTAACGAATCAAGATAGATAGAATGCCTCAAGAAGATCAGGCTTTACGAGAACGTTTTTACTGGTCGCAAAGCAAAACGTATTTTTAAAACTCAATAATTAAATTTTTATTGAGACGACTAGAATGTATGGAGAGGCATAAAATCCTAATCTATTCGATGCCTTTTTTTTTTTAATTGGCTCTAAAAGTAGAACTTTTTGAAAAAATTTGAATGCCACAAAATTTTTACTTTCCTTAATTAAAGGAGCTAGGAGTACTAGAGAGCTATTAACATAGAAGCCTGAACGGTTCGAATATTACTGCTTCTTATATGTCCATAAAAGTATTACGAATTTTAGAAAACAAAGGGTCGAATAACAAAATTTTTATCTTTTATTATTTTAAGGTAGACCAGGGTTCTAGGACGTCTGGTGGTAGAGTAGGACAACGAAACCATTTAGTTTTTTGGCTTTCAAGATTAGTAAAATCGTTAAAAAGTTGTCCAAATTGAAAGAGCTTAATTGAGCTGAAGTATCAAAAATTCCTGGAAAATATTAACATTTTCACTCGTCCCAGAAGATAAAACACACTTCGTTGAACAGTTGTTAAAGTATTGTAATATTTCTGTTTTCTCCACATTAGTAGTGAGAGTCTTCATTTTTCTTTATTACGACAGTTCAAAACATTAAAAAATCTAGTCATGATTTGCTCCTGGACCCGAAAAATCAAATTTCAAAGTTGGATGGGATGGACGACAAGACACAGTTTTTTCACAATAATATTTTATCATTTATTTTTGTTTAGTTATACAAAGAAGGAGCATAAAAAAAAGCATCAAAGGCGTCTCAAAATGAATATCGGGGTTTTAAAGCTATGTATTATCTTTCTACTTTCACATACATTAATAAATTATAGATGAAATGGAAGAGAAACGCAAACAGTTTTAGCAGTGTGCAAGCTTCCAAACCGTTTTCTGTACCTTCCGCTTGAAAGCGCTTGTAGCAAAGATGGCGACCCCAACTGAAAGCGTTCTCTGTTTTGTAGTTTGCAAAGTGTGAATCTGTAATTACCATTCAACGTACGTTCCGTTTGAAGTTCCATTGTGATCCCGTGAGTGACAATAAAATTCGTAGATGATATAAAAAATTTGAAACTATTGGCTTGTAAAAGGAAGAGTACAGGACGAAGGATTGTGTCCGAATACAATGTAGAACGTGTAAGAGAGTATTTTATGCGTAGTCCTAGGAAATTCGTTAGGGAAGCTAGTCGCGAATTAGCAGTTAAAGTGATGTTTGTGTGGAGGGTTTTAAGGAAATGGTTACAACTGCGTCCGTATCGTTTACAGCTGTTATAAGCTATAAAACCTACAGATTGTGTTTTGCGTGGTAGCTTCGCAAATTAAATGATGCACCGTGACGATGAAGACTTTCTTTATCGTGTCGCATTGGGTGAGGAATCAACATTTCATGTTAATGGAAAAGTAAAGATTCATAATGTGCGTATCAGGGGATCAGAAAATCCTAAAAAAATATTGCAGTGTGAAGGAGACTCCGCAAAACTGAATGTTTTTTGTACCATATTCCGATGATAAGTTTACGGGCCGTTCTTTTTCGCGGAAGCAACTGTGTCTGGAATGAACTATCTTGACATGCTAAAACTATGTACTTTATTTGCACTTAATCTGGCAATCAAGATCGCGTGCCTCCTCTCTGGAATAACGCTATACATGATCGGTTGAACGAAACTCTCCTCGACCGCTGGAGAGTCGCCGGGTACCAGATGACAGGGCTTGTATGCCATGGCCTCCACGTTCATCCGATCTGACCCCGTGCGATTTTTTTCTTTGGAGGTTTATAAAGGGTCAAGTGTGTGTGCCACCGTTACCAGCTGACCTACCCGACTTGAGACAGAGGATTCAAGCAGCTGTCGCATCAGTTACTCCGGACTTGCTGATTAAAGTATAGTATGAACTCTTCTACCCGATATAATTGTGTGTGTATGTATATATATTTTTTTTTTTTGGGTAGCAAGCATCGACTACTATGGCCCTTGTCCCAAGCTAAAATATTTTCCAACCTGATCAAAAAAAGCTAAAAAATCAAAAGACCAGTCTTGTCAAAGAGATCATTCTGAAAAACAGACTTGCCATAGAACACTAAAACCCCAAAAGAACACAAGATGACAAGGAGTATAGAGAGTTCTCACCACTTAAAAACATACAACCCATTTCTAAATAAGTGTTGTCTAAACTATCAAAACGGGTGCAAAGAGCCCTCGATTACTAAAAATACATCCTTAAAATAGATTCACCAGAAACTTTGCAAACAGAAAACACAAAAAAGCATCAACAAAGAGTATTTACATTAAATGTATCATATACATCTATTGCCTAGGTACTCCCTTTGGCCAACCTTTTTTATTTCTTATCTCCATTTTCCTAACGGCCTCCACGTCTGAAAACAGGGTGCCAGTCCCGCAAGGGCCAATAAGTATCTTTGGATGTCTTAAAACTTACTTTGAAGGAGGAAATCTCAATTTATTGTCTATGACTTTCTCAATCGTTGGTACCGGGCTTGGTGCAAGGATTGAGAGCAACTGATCTGCGTTAATCCTTGCAACAGAAGAGGTAGTAGTTGCTTCTGCAAACATCGATGTAGGTTAAAGTGTTCGGCTGCTGACGATTTTCCTAGCCTCAGGATAGCTGACCTTTTGCAGTTCCTTCATCCCCTGAATTCGAGTTTCCATTTTGTAAATTGAACAATATCTAGAACAGTAGTTATATTGCCCTTTGCAACTAACTCAAATGAGAGTTAGTTGCAAAGAAGCCCAGTCGTTTGCACTGGGCTTCATAACTTGCCTTATCTCACACACAAATTTGCTGAAAGGACACGCAGTGTGTTCAAAGCGTTGGCATTTGAAACATCTCATAGGCTCAGGTATGAAACTTAGAACGTCTAGACGATGTATGCCAGCACCTTCCTTCTCCGACAAAGAAGGTTTATTGAATGTCAGCACATGAGAAACAGAAAGAAGGATCTCACCATTTCATCACACGGTCAACCTTCGGGAGTCAGTCACACCTTGACTTGACAATTCTTCTACTGTTTTTTCTTCAGCACAATTAAGATCACGACAATTGATAACCCCTTTCGATGAATTAAGTGTGCCATGCGGTTGAACAAGCACGGGGAAATTACCAAATTTTTATTTTTTTGTCTTTTGTTTACGTCAGAATTTTTTTGCGTTTGGCCGTCATTCACAGTTTCAACGTACAGAACATTAAATGTGTTACATATTTCTTTGACAGAGCCACCAAAATAGCATGTAATCTTTCGGGCGATCAAGAGTCGGCTATTTTAGAATAGTTACCATTCTCTCTTGTAATCACAAGATATCTTGGTCCGGGTGCGCTGTCAGTAAATACACCAATCGTCTCCTCAAATCATTTCTAATTTTATCTTATTCTTTACTTATCTTTCGTTTTGCTTCTGGTGAAACGGCTAATTCTGAACGAGGGTATTTTCATAAACCTTGTGACACGTTTGACTGTTCAATATTTTGCACGGAAGATTTATCACTTCTGTAGCAAGTCTGACTGCTGGGATACACTCCCACTTCAGGACTACCAAACCCTGGAGGTCCGACCCGGTACTTCGGCGGAACCGGCATATGTCCTGGAAGAGAGCAGATGCGTCGTCTCTGCACTGACTCCAAGCTCCTACTGATCGAAGCTTTCACGGCTCCCACGCATCGACACACGGACACCTTACTGCATGCATACCAGCGCGTAGAGCATGTGGACAAGGGAAGGGTGTCTGTTACACTCGTTATCACATCGACCCTGGCCGCCATATAGCCAGCTCAAAGGTATTGTAAGTTCGTATATATAGTCGTTTTTTAATATATATGATCTGAATGTGACCAAAGAGTCCAATTCTGTAATGACCTGAAAATGAAAATCAGGCCGGGGATCATTATTGTGAAGAATGATCACATCTCCGAAAAAATACTAAATATAAAAAATTACAATATAAATCTTTATCATATATTAAAATGTTTTAGAGAATTGTCTTTTTGATGCCAAGTTTTAGATTACAGTAAAATCTATAAGTGATGAAGTGCCTATTAATTGATTATTACGCGAAGCCGCACGATTGATTAATTAAACTTGTAAAATCTAAAATACGATTATATCATATTATTTAAGTTTTTTTCCTAAGTTTTTAAAACTATTGTTATTATTTTTTAATAAAACGCAATAAATTACTTTATAAACAAGTCACTGAAATTTAATGCGTTATACCGTAGTGGTTCAGATAAAACTCCTTAAATAATTCTCTAGTTAATCAATTGCATTTCAGGTTTTTTCAATGAGTCGGGCTGGTCATTATCTGAAGATTCTATCACAGCCTAGATATGAATGCGTCGACTGTTAAACGGACGTTGTACACAAAATTAATGTACATTAAGCTCAGTAAATAAGTGGAAGGTTTGTTCAGAGGTGGCCGGTGGAAAGCGATCTGATCGAGAAAGTAGGAAGGAGAATTAAGTTTTTAAGCGTTAGGCGAGGAAGAGGCAACATTCATTTAGATGAGACGGAATCGTGCCTGGGGTATGTAGGTCGCGACAAGCCCCAGTTTAGTATAGTTTCGCTTGATAAACGAGAGCTAGCCGTATGAACTCGAGTACCTGCAAACTTGCACCCACGTCGGACCGACCTTCATCCACCTGGTGAAGAGATACTTCAGCGTTATTATTCACTGTAACACAGTTTCACATATTGATTTAAATGTACGAACAGTCGACTAACAAATATCTTTTAACTTGACAAACAATATATTATTAAAACAACCAAATTAACCAAGTAACGTTTTCTGAAAGTAAAGAAAACCTTCTAGCCAGGCGAATGGTTACAATCAATAAATAGCTGCAGTGATAATTACTTTGTGATAGTGCAGGATTCAGTTTGATCCCGAATAAAAGAACTAAACTACTAAATAAGATTTTAAACAACTAACTAAAGAAATTTTTTTTACAATTTTTTTTATGAGTTAGAAAGCTTTATCATTAGTGTACTTTTATCAATAAATTACACTATTTCAATAAAAATCTGGCCGAGACTAGAAAAAGTTCAACAGTGAAGCTTAGTAAGAAAGCTAATCTTTATTAACAAGATTGCCTACTTACGTAAGAACATTTTTAAGGGGTTTAAAAGTTTTTTATTTGACAGCCATCGTTTTTAATAGTAAGAATTGTTCATGTCTACCTATTTGTTACTCTATTTCATAAGAACTACCGGTCCGATTAAAATCAAACCTTTAACTTTCAAAATCATGATTTTCAGAAAAAAACGATAGGTTAAATAAAACTGGAAAATATGCCTCAGAACACCAACCTCCCTCTCGTTCAAAAACGATTTTCTGCACCTCGCTTATTTTTTTCACGTTCAAAATTTTAAGAACAAAAATTTAAGCTTATACAACTTGAAACAGATTTTGTATAAAAGTTTAAAGAAATCCCAAGCCTTTTTTGAATCTCACATCGGGACTGTGCCTCTCTCTTTTGTCAAAAATTACTTTCCATATTTTCTTGCTTATTTATGCATTCTAACAAACATTTTATTAGAACAAATACCTAAGTTCATAAAATTACAACCCCAAAAATTAACAGCAGTCTGATTTTTTAATTTATTTTAGTATCAGCGCGGTGTTCTTTTCTGTTGATAAAATAGTTTTATTAATTTTTAATTCTGTAAAAACTTTATAGGAAAACGTTTTTTCCGTAATTTTCTCACTTATTGTGTATTCTACCAATTATATCATGGTTGTTTAATTAATATTTGTACATTCCTACTCAGCTTACATAAAAGGTTTCAGTTTATTTTTTAAAAATCTTTAAAAATAATATTTTCTGATTGAAATTCCTATTTCTAAATAGCCGATAGAAGGAAAACAGAAAAATATCCAAAAAACTGACAACACAGTTGTAGGACTTTCCCGCCATGCGGCTTTTTTCTGATGCGCGGCTTACACACACAATTAATTTTAAAATATTTATCATCTTATTTAAACATAATGTTTTTTGTTTATTTAATTCAACGATTCTAATTAAAGCGCGCGCGCATATCGTATTTCATTCGCGCGGGTGCGGCGGAACTAGCGGCCACTTTAAATTTTATACTTTAAATACTATTCATTTAATTAATTCTTCCGCTCACCTGTGACATTACAACATAATTGATGCTGGAGGCTAAACTGGAAAAGAAATAAAGACGATTTCAGCAGCTGTACGTCAGTGCTACACTAAGCGCTCCTTGTGGTGAAAGGGGGTACACACTGTACCCACTTAGCTACATGTTTATTTAGAGTATTTTATGGAATTCTTTGGGGTGGAGGTGCGATTTTGCAAAAAATTGTTTTGGAAATATTACTGTGTTTTAATTGTTGACAATTGTGCCTAAGAAAAATAAAATCTTAATTAGGCGAAATCTTGAGATACTGAGGGTGACCTTGCTGTACAACTTCACCCCGTTGACCTTTTAAGTTGAAAATTTAATGACATCAATAGCCCCATACGTAGAAGTAATCTGACCAAGTTTGGTTAAAATCGGTCAAGTAGTTTTGGAGTTAAAGGTGATTAAAGGCCAACATCCCGAACACACACACGTACGTATGAAGATCCAGAAAATTTCCATCCGGTTTTTTGAGTTCCTTAGGTGTCAAAATGTAAAGATCCGGTGAAAACCGCATATGCCCAAATTGGACCGATTACCATAATTTACCTTCTATAGCTATAGCAATAGGCGGGAAAATAAAAGTAATAGCTGATAGTAGGAAAACCACTAGTAGAAAAACGAGTAATTTGTACGAGGAAAATAAGAAAAGATCAGTTATTTCGCAGTCAATGAGCTTAATTTTAGATTGTTTCTCGTTTAACACGGACATAAATTTTAGTTAGTTAAAAAGTTGCCTATTAAGGTTACTTTCATTAGCTTTTGAAGAAAAATTTCAATAACGAATGAAATCGGATAGTTTGTGAGAACACTGACTGAAGTTAAATTCTGACTGATTTATTCGTGAAACGAATTATTTAGTTTCAAAGTTATCGAAAAATATATAACGAGGCTTTTGTATTCAATTGAAGGTAAGTAATTTTTAGTTCTTTAACAAATAATAAAAAAAATCACATATAATGAGACTTATATGTAAGAAAATACAAGATAACAATCATAAATAAATAAAATTAAAAAAATAATAATAAACGAAAATAAATATATCTACTAAAACCGAATTTTTAACATTTGTAATCTTTTAAAATTTTTCGAAATTAAAAATTAATTTTTTCTCCGTTCTGATATTAAAACACGAATTTTCAATAAATTAAAAAATTGTAAACATATTCTTATCAAATTGACCATTTACATTATTATTTTTTGTAAAGGTAATTAACAATCGTTGCGTGCAGCCGTAGAAAACATAACTTACTGCCGTCAACACTCCGGTTCTTAGGTTAACTTTACTGTTTCCTTGCGCACTACGATAAATTGTTTCCATGCGCTTCGTTAAATGTAAAGTTTACTAAAATTACTTTATGAAATAATAGAACACTAAATATTTAAAAAAATGTGTATTTATTATTTTTATAGATGTATTTTTTCCCCATCTACTCTAAATATTCGAGAACAAGTATGTTATATATAAAAAGATTAACAATAGTCGAGGAATTCTTAAACATAAGTAAGTAGTTCTATATTATTTTAATGATTGTATAACTTACTCTTCATTAGCCTGCTAATTTATTATTGATCACTATTAAATAATGGCATTAATTAAAATAAAATATTAAATTACTTTTTTTTAAAACTAATAGCGATCGAACAAGACATTTAATGAATTTCTATTTAACTGACGAATCGATGTACGAAAGTATATACTCCTATTAATTAATTACGTTTATACAGTTAAATATCAATTTAAACTGTTTAAGGTAGAGGTGTTTAAATATATTTTCTTTCCACTGTATCTAAAATGTATTATCATGGTTTTGGGTACTTTGATTTTGTTCTGTCTAAACACAGAAACAAAGTATCATTTTTAGTACTTACAAAATACAATGTACGTACGCAATTACAATTTTGTTCTTATTACAATTAATAAATTACGAGTAGATACAACGCACCCTAAAACGAATTTGCTGGACGACAGATCCGAAAATTATGAAATGAGCCTTCAGTTATGAAACAATGCATAATACTTTAATTCAATTGGGGAATATAAAATTATTGTAAAATACTTTAATTCAATCGGGGAATATAAAATTATTGTAAAAATTTGATTTAAAAAAAACAAAAATTGTATTTTGAAAAAATGTACAAATCGCCTTTAAAAGTCGGACCCTCCTTAAGTTTGTATTTTTCAACGACAAAAATAATCCATTGCTTCTGTTGTTTAATTTTCCTTAGTCTTATCATATACTTGACTTTTATTATTTTCATACAGTAAAACAAATAGATGTGCTGTGTAAAAATTTAACCCGGTTGTTCGTGCGAATTGTCACAGCAACGTATTTATAAGAAATCTGAGGCGGATGCCGAGAATTTGGTGCAACTTAGGTCTCCAAGACGAAACCCGTGAACTTTTCAATAATCTTTTCTCCAGGAGACTGCTCTGCTGTGTATCGTCTGTAAAACATTCTTCATCCATATTTTTAAATGAGTTAATATACCGGGAAAGATGAACATATTGAACTTAAAACTTATCGATTTCTCTAGATCCCACTCTATTATTTCTACTGTTCTTGATACCAGGATTATTATGACGATACAGTGTTCACAGGAAATATAAAGGATAAATAGGGGATATTATATAGGCTGTACAATTAAAAACTTACAAGAGGTCTAAATGATACCTGTGGTTAAAAAACCATAGTAAATACTGATGAGGTGGGTCGTACAAAGAATTATTGGGTAGAATAAAGTCGGTGTACGAACCCATTTGCTAATTTACGTTTTATGTAGATTCAGAATGTTTTAGTAGGAACCTAGATTATCGTTACTTACGTTTTCTTTGTGAGTAATTTTTGCCGCTTGGTTTAGTAGTCAGCACCACTTACCGACTGGAAGTCCAGTGCTTCTAATGCACATACATATTTTAATTTCTCTTATGAACTATATTAATGTAAGCTTAGATGTACTGTAGGCCCATGTCTTACGGTTTAAATTGATGGTTAATAATAACTATTTATTTTCCCTGTTTTAGTTTCACGTGTAGGTACCGTTAAAGTTTTAAAGAGAAAGTTTTATAGACAAATAATGTTTTTGTTTTTAATTTCTATATTCTCGTTGTTTTCAAAATTCACAGAACTTCTAATTCTTAAAATGTTAAAACTATTATTTTAGAATTTCCGGTAGATTGATTTGACAACTTTATTTTTAAATTTCAAAGAGAGCTTTATTTTTATATAAAAATAAAAAATAATAATAACCGGACAAAAATAAAAAATTTACTGGAAAAAAATAAAAGATTTTAAGAAATCAGAGAAAAATATTTCATTTATATTAAATAATTAATAAATAAGTTTGTAAGGCTCAAGTGACGAATATTATAAAAAGGTAAATGATAGAGTTTTCTTTCTTAGGTAAATGGTTATGGTAATGATTGCAGTGATATCGCTAATGAATTTTGTAATTTTTCTTTCATCTTTAGTCAAAATAATTATTAAATACTATAGTTTTCCTAGGTAAATGTTAAAAGTGATGAATTACAACGATATCGTTAATTAACGTAATTTTCCTTAATCTCTTACCCAAAATAATGATTAACATTTATAGTTCTCTACATGAAAGTTTTTTCCCGATGGTGAAGCAATTTTATAGTTTGAAAGATTCTTGTACCCGAATGTTATAGCCGGTTACTTCAGCGGGACAATCAGCATTTCGAGAGGAAGTAAGCGCTTGTGAGAAAGTAATGAGATAAATGAATAGAAAATATTAATATACTTCTCAAAGTAAACATTTGATACTAACTACCGTGCCAAAAAATTAATATGAGAAAACAATAGTTAGACGATCAGAGGAAGTCCGAAGTTCAAGCGAGATGAGACCGAATAATTATCTAATTTACGATTTTAGAACCCCCAAATAAAGTAAAAAATGAATCGATCTAGTCTGTAATGGACCGATGAAACGATTTTTTCTATTAAGGAAATTTTTTTGGGCAGTTTATTTCTGTTAAGTTTCATTTACTTATTATAAATTAACGATTTTTTTCTGAAAAAAATAAGTAATTTTCTCTTAATGACAATCTAAGCTGAGCAGAAGTAATCGGTTCAATATGGACTCCATTTCAAATATTAAAAGCCTTTTTTATTATTATTTAAATAAAAGATTTTCTGTTGAAAATAATAATTTTTTATAAGGTATCAAACAATATTTTTTGCACGTTTACAATAGCAATTTTAAAACGGTTTTCTTTTTATATATTTACGTAGGATTCATTGGATTTTTTATTAAATATTACAAGGCCCGGCTTTAATCGACATGCAACCAACAGTCGAAAAAAAAAGACCCTCGAGTCGGTCTGTAAGCACACCTGTCAGAGCACACCAAGAATATGTTGGTTCTATGGATTACGACAACCTCACAGTGGATTTATCTGGGGTCGCTAAAAGTTAAAAATAAATTGTAAGGACGGCGACTGAGGGCTATCTACAGGGTGTCCCATATAAAACGCAACCCAACCTTATATTGGTAGATATTGAAATAATAAAAAGGCATGTATAAATGTAATTTTTATTATTACCATCCATTACCTTACATTTAGAGTAAATGTTGGAAGTGGCCGCCATCTTCTTGAATACAAGCTTCAATTCTTTTTACAGCGTTTCTTGCAACTTTTTTCAAAGTTTGTGGCTGGATATTTAATACAGCTTGTTCAATATTGACTTTCAATTGTTCAAGTGTTCGTGGTTTGTTGCTGTAGGCTTTTTCTTTCAGGTAACCCCATAGAAAAATATCCGCCGCAGTCAAATCTGGAGATCTTGGTGGCCACAAGCCTCGACCGATAACACGATTACCAAAGAATTACCCGACGAAATCAGAAGTTGAACCTGCGTAGTGCGATGTCGCACCGTCATGTTGTAGCCAGCAGTGTCTGTCTTCCTCTTCCAAAAGTGCGATGAACTGAAATAAAATATCCTGATATCGTTCTACATTAATGGTGTACTCGAAAAAAATAGGACCGATTATTTTCTTCCGCGATATCGCGCACCACACGCCCGACTTTTGCGGGTGTAATTGTTTTTCGTGATAAACGTAGGGATTTTCAGCACTCCAAATTCTACTGTTCTGGCTGTTTGCGTAGCCATCCAAATGAAACCGTGCTTCATCTGTGAAAAATAACGAATCCATAACATTAATTCCCTCATGCAGAAATCGACGGTTCCTTTGACAATATTGCAGCCGTTTTTCTTTGTCGGGCTCAAGAAGTCGATGAACCGTTTGAATGTGATAAGGTCGTAATTGTTTGGTCGCCCGATGAACAGTTGATTTAGACAAATTAATTTCAGCAGACAAACGTCTGATCGATTTATTTGGCGAGGCGAGTAACCGGTCTTTGATTTCGGCGACTGTATCTGTATTCAACACTGACGCAGAGCTTTTGTGTTCCTGTTATTAACAGAACCGGTCTCTCTAAATTTTGCAACTAACCTTAATACTGATGTTTTGTTAGGAGCTGGTTTATCTGGGTACTTATGGCGAAACAAATCTTGCACTGCAACCGCTGATTTCGTACTGAAGTACGACTCGACAATGAAAACACGTTCATCTAGCGAAAACATCATCTTGTCTCTAGCAATACACTGAACGTTATGATTGCATTTTTGTTACTATCGGTAGTGTTCTACTGCCTCGCCGCGATGTTCAGATGTTGGACGAGTCCATTTCAGTAACGAGTAAGGGAGTAAGCTTGACTTTTGAAATTTCATGGATGAGTGATTGATGGGTTGCGTTTTATATGAGACACTCTGTACTTTCAAAGAAACTGCAACTCGAAACAAACAACCTCACTAATAGGAAAGCTCAAAGCCTCCCTTCAGACAACGGGCCGCCCATTACGATCGATTATATAAAATAATGAACTACGAGAAATTAACAAATAAAAAAATAAAATGACAGCAATATAATTTTTTTAAATATAATTTTCAAAATATGGATTATATGTAGATGTAATAATTTAAAATTACTCTATTTGTAATATAAAACTAGCAGTTCCACAAAGAGTAGACCTCGCTAATTTTGTGCTGAATTTAATTAATAGAACTCTTGAGTGAAAACTAAATCGATAAAGTGAAACTAATTTAAAGAAACGAATTAACTGTCTATTGTAACTGATAGTGGGAAATATATCAAGCTACTTTGGTCAGTACAAAAATAATTTTACAGAATTAAAAATATTGTTAAACACTATTTTCAGGATCATCGTAAAACATTGACCTATGAGTGACCTTTATCCCAATTTCTTCGTGTTTTAAAATATTTATTATATTGTGTTTCAGTTTTTTTAATTACGATATTTACAGAGCCCAACAGCCGAACCGGGCGGAATTTTAAGAAAAATAGTTACAAATTTGTCGTTCTGTTTAATAGGAAAGAATCTTATTAAACAATTTAATAAAAATCGGAAAACGCGTTTGGTCCGTAACTATGTCATAAATATGCAAACAAATAATCATAAGAAATGTCATAAGGTCGAGTTTAATAAGCTTCGTTAGCTCAACTATTATGATTACTTTATAAAATAATTTAATCTATCTAAAAGTATAGAATTTTTTTATAGTAGGCAAATTATTTAAACTACAATCAGAGTTTTCCGTAAAAAAAACACAGCTTCAAAGATATATTCAGTAAAAAATAATAAATAAAAATCCTTTATTCTGGAATTATATTCTGTTATCTTTTATAACCCGAGTACGATTTAAAATATTTACCTTTCGTGTAAACGGCAACCCCTTTCATTTTTTTAATGGTGTTTTATTTGCATAAAAAATGCTACCTTATAATTTAATAAGCTGTATTAGCAGAAATGAATAAGATAAAAACAACAGTTGAAACTCTCACTTTTTTATAATTTTTCACATTATTAATATAAATGAAAAGAAATAAGATATAAAAAGTACGAGTGAAGGAATAAAAGTTGCCATTTAGTAAAGATTAAACGACGTAAATTCTTTTTTGTGGCTGTACAATTAATTTTAATTATTTTATACGTAAAATAAATTTAGGTAAAATAAAATAATTCGATTAAAGTGTAAAAGAATTATCTGATAAAACAGGGAAAAATGGCTATATGGTATAATAAGGTAAATTTAACGCTGAGTAATGGTTATATTTATAGTAGGTCGCCTAGATATTTGTAGTGTTACATATAAAAAAGAGTAAAAAAAAACAAAAAAAAAAACAATTTGCTGTGGAAAGAAAACCGGAACTATTTTAGTATTATTATAAAAAATATATATATGTATAAAAAGAAGAGAAAGTAACTATACAGAAAGGAATAAAACAAATAGAAAAATTAAAACCAATTTGTAATATAAACTAAAAGAGTTGTGACAATATGCAAGTGTCTATATGAGTGTTAGTTTTGTTTACACGTATTTATATGCATACGCGTACAAGCACCGGTACAGAGTACGGCTTACGATAATATTATTATATGAAAAGTACACAGACAGAAAATTTGACATCATCTTTAGGCTTATGAATATGTACAAAGTTAAATACTGGTTTTAAAAGAAAATATAATATAATAGAGGAGTGGCAACGCGTTTGAACCGGTTCCTGTATCCGGCTTTAATCCTTGTAATGTATTGTGTATGTAAATACTTAAATGTATCTTTTAACTATTTCTTTATTAATTATTACGTCTTAAAAAAAATGATTCATAACAAAACAGAAATTATAAAGGAAAAAAAACTTGTGGGCAGGGTTTGTATTATAACTTTCAAATATCCGGTCGGAATATTACTTTATAATGTAATTCAATAATAGTAATCCTGCGATCTATATGCATTAATTTAACCTTCACTAGATATCCGGAAGGATTGGCTTCGTGCAGTATATCTAAAAATTATACATGATTTCCACGATCGTAGCAACAAAATTATTGAATTGAACTACGGTAAGATATTTTTAAATCACTTATGTTTTCAGCGATATTTGTTACATCTAGAAAACATGGATAAAACACATACTCACTTTCTAAACATGAATAAATCTTTAAGGATTTTTTCCAGATTATTTTCAATTGTTTTATTCTTCCCTTAATTTGATAATGGATATTAAATCTATTTTTTTTAACGTACGTACGAAAGGTTTCTTTACTATATTGTTTGTAAATGACCTAACCCGAAACGAAGTTACTCCCAAAAAAATGTGATGTCCAGTATTAAGAATAACAAGTATACCTTGCCAAGCGTATTAAAACGAATTAAGAACGCAATGGTTTCCAGTTGTCTTCTTCACAGTCAAATCCACCGTTGTGTATCAGTGTATATATCATCATTTTGAGCCCATTGAAATGTTGGTGACATTAAGCCCTACAAATGACATCATTCTATTCATTACAGAGGATTGATTAATATACATCGTACCTTGAGAGAAAGTAATTCTCATCGGTGTTGTTTGTGCCTCAGCTGCTTTAGATGCGTAATGATCATAAGGACAGTAAGAGACGACATAAAGCAAAAGATCATTCTCCTTCTTTCGAGAGGAAGTAGAGTCGTCGCCAAGTAACGGCATCATGTTTATACTCCTAAGTGATGACTAATCATGGTTGACAATGTTTCAAAGAACAACAGTATAGTAGTGACGTGCGGGCTGATCATCCAAGCTCGTCGTTTCGTGAGGCTATTGTAATGCTATGTAAAAACAACACCAACTTAATAGGAGAATTTCACAACATAAGAAAATCTGCCAGTCTTACTGAGCAACTATATCAATGACCGTACTTTCCAAGTACGTGTCAACAATGAATATTCATCTGTAAAAATCTTGGAAAATGGCATACCACAAGGTTCGCCGTTGAGCGGTACCTTGTTTATGATCGCCATTCCAGTAGAAATCAGCAAAAGCGTCTATGTTGATGATTTGGCAATTGTGTATGCCAGCAACAAGACTGCTATGGTGAAATACAAATTGAAATGAGCGATTAACGCTCTAAATGAAGTTGCAAGGAATAATGGATTCCAATTTTCACCAGAAAAAACGTGCTGTGTACACTTCTGTAGGAAGAGAATTCCTCACCAAAGTCCTACGTTGACAATCGGCAATAATCCAATACAATATAAGGATAATGTGAGATTTTTAGGACTAGTATTGGATAAATCCCTTACGTGGGGATTACACGTAAAGGACTTGAGTGTTAGATGCAAAAAAAGCCCTAAACATTATCAAATGTTTATCGAAGATTAATTGGGGCTCAGATAAAGAGATATTATTGAGATTGTATAAGGCATTGGTTCAATCGAAACTAGACTACGGATTTATTGTATATTCATCCGCTAGGAAGTCGCATCTAAAAAAGTTAGACGTTATTCATAATAGCGGAATAAGATATGCGACAGGTGCTTTCCGCACAAGTCCGGCGACTAGTCTAATGTCCGAAGCCGGAATAATGCCACTACATTATAGAAGAGAGATCCTTTTACTAAGATATGCAGCAAACGTATGGGCTTTTCCTGCCCATATAAACCTTTTACGAATCATTCTATGACTGCATTATACGAACGTCGTGTTACCTATTCCAGACCAGCCGGAATTAGGTACCACGAATTAAGAAGAAAACACGAAATTGCTATTCCTGAGACACTAGCAATTTCCACGAGAGAAATACCGCCATGGCTCATGCCGGCGGTAAGTACAAGGTTGGATCTCTCTCAGGGAGAAATAAAAAAGAAGCCAGCAGTGATTATCCAACAGGAATTTTTAGCCACCGCCAGTAACTATGAAGAACATATCAGAATTTATACTGACGGCTCTAAAACTGAACATGGTGTTGGGTGCTCCATATATGTAAATGGAGAAGCCCATTGTTGGAAACTGCCAGATATGGCCAGTGTTTATACGGCAGAACTTACTGCCATTCAGCAAGCTATTCGCTTCACAGAACATTATTGCGAAGAGAGAGTGCTGCTAATTTGTTCCGATTCTCTAAGTGCACTTGTTGCAATTTGGAACAAAAACATTAAGGATGTCTTAATTTCAAACATCCTGTCCATTTTATACGTTTTAAATCAACGAGGACAGCGATGCATATTTGTATGGACTCCAGGGCATGCTGGTATTACAGGTAATGAGAGCGCAGACGAAGCTGACAGAAAGGCAACAGTCTGCGATGATTTGGTTGCATTTCCTGTAAGAGTGGCAGTAACAAACAAGTGGAATACTGAAACATTCGTTATAAGGTAATTTGCAGTAGTTGATTTTCTTTTTAAGTGTGAAGTTTGGATGTGCTCTGTGTATCAGCAGTTGAGTGAGCTTTCGATCTGCCGAATGTAATATTTTTTTTGCATCGACTGCAGTTTAATATACCACTTCATCACATAATAAAGGGATTTATTTATTACCGTAAAACGGTGGTGCGAGTGGGAGGAGAAACACAACACAAATAACGAAAGGAAGAAAGAGCTCAATCAATGATTTTTTTTTGAAAAATTTTTCCATATATTTTATTTACATTTGCTTTTTTCATAAATTTAAAACCATTTCATCATACACATCATTGAATTTATTTTTTATTTTCATTTCAATGAACATATTTATTCATTAAAATACGTTTTTAAAATAAATTATATTTTTCCCCTATCAATGTAGGAGTTAGTGTGGAAGTAAATTAATCAATTGTTTTCCATATCTGTCGTAAGGTTTTATTTAATTTTTTAATAACGCTAAAATTGTACATCATTTATCATATACATATTTTTTTTTCTCTTACTCGTGATACAATCTTAGTAATAACAAATAATTTAGAAAATAAAAAAAATATTTATCAGCTTAAACATCATTAAATTATTATATAATTAATTATTAAATTATGTTACCCTATGTGATTATGCACCAATTAATAATAAATTAGCTCCTTATTCCTTAAATACATTTAATATTTTAACAAGTAAATTACGTAAATTTACGAAACCTTTTTAGTTTAGTTCTTCTTTCCGTGTATCTGAAAGTAGAATGTTAATATCCGTGAGATCGTAACACAGCTGAAGTCTGGAGCAGTCGTGGTTCAGTTAAATTGAAATAGTTCTAAAAACATTGACTTAGCAGTAATGTAGCTTACACTACAAGTATGTAAACAGTAATATAATGTAGTGATTCCTACAGCTTGTAGAAATATATCTGTAGATACTTTCTAAATAAAATTTTACAAGATGGAATATTATTTCAATACTTTCCACAATCTTTTCATTAATTGCTAAAAAAAGGAATATCCGTGTCGATAAACAGCACACAATTTTCTAAAAATGTGTAAAAAGTATTGCAAAATTGCCATCAACTTATCAATTTAAGAGCTGTTTTTTACTTTTTGGTCTGGGATTTTTTCTCGTAAAAATACGACGAAGTTTTAATTATATAAATTACATTCAGCACATTCTTAATAAGTTCTCTTTTAATGGAAATTTCATAGAATTAAAAAACTATTACTTTAAACTTTTTAATAAGGTTTATAAAATTATTTACAAATGAACAGCATTTTACTTTTAGTTTTGAATGGCGATTTTGGATCCTGAAGATATTTTCAGGAGTAGCATCCACTAGGTTTTGATCTCGCTTTCTCTTTCTTGTAAATTGTTAAAGCGTACTCCTACTTCTTTCCTTTCTATATGGAAATTTATCATGTTCATTCATTAATTCTATAATTCGTCCTTCTTCCGCTTTCATTACTCATCTCTAGTTCTGACTAGATTCTATGACTTTCGAAGTAAATTTCTGAAAAAAAAGATTCTTAGTGGTTTTAAGGTACCTTTTTATTATTGTTCATTTTTCAGATTCATAATGTATTTTCTTAACGAATAAAATGTTATAAATCTCAAAACCCTCGTTAAAATACACTTTTGTACGCTGTTTAATTCATGTACAATAATATCAGACCATCTTTCGGATTTTATGAAAATAAATTAATTTATTTAATCAGTTTTGCAGATATGTTTTAAAACAAAACATGTTCCTACAAAATTTAATTAAAATTGAAGTAATTGAAAAATGACCATGAAAACTACTTTTGTGGTAAGTATTTTTAATTTATAAATGTGTCTCGTTTTTTATTAACCTGTAAAAATTAAATTTTTATTAGTAAACTCATTAAATATATTTGAATATATATACTTGTATATAAAAGAATATATCTTGACTGTCTGATAATCAACACCGACCAAAAACTACGGAAGATAAATTAATGAAAATTTGTTTACGTGTTCTTCTTTACGGTTTAAGTACACACGAAAAAAGAATTTTTTAAAATTCCGAGTTTAAAAGGTTGAAATAGTGTAAGAATAAAATTTACTATTTTTTAAACTTTTCGGTAACAAATGAAGATATCAACTTGATTTTTTAGTGTCTTAATGTGAATATCTAAAATCAAATTTCTAGATTTTTTTGGAATTCGACATGGAAAGCGATAAAGAAAGGTAAAAGTGTTTCGAACAATGATTTCAAATTCCCATTTCAAACTATATTAAAGGAGATATACATTCGATTTGGGTTTGCTCTCTTCAGATTGTTTAAAAACCATTTTTTTGTTTTTTGAATTTTAATATTTTAACGGGTAAAAAAATACATTTTTTTTAATTTTTGCCGTTTTATTGAATTAATCTTTATGAGATCTGGTAATTTTGTGATGGTAATTTATATTTGTAATACTGATTATATATTCAGCTAGTGAAGCCACGACGGGAAATCTAAAAACGAATTAGTACTGACCAAACTGTTGCTCTAAAGAAATTACAGTACACTGATTTTTTTTTATTTTTGATTATAAATTGATCAGGCTTTAATTTTTATTTATCATTACTATTGTCACAAGCGTGAGTTTAATGAACACAGGGAACAGAGTCCGCTGGCTAAACGGGAAGGGTTGGCTTCGCTCGCCCTGATCAGCTGAACATCTCCTGACCTCGGCGAGTAGTATAAGTAACCATATAACCCGGGTGAAGCCACGACGGGGATACTAATACATTATATATATAAGCAACGCGAGTGAAAAATAAATAAATATTCGTAACTCATAAAAATGTTGTAACTGGTTTAGATACTAAGTTATAAACTCGATACAATAAAAACGTTTTATTCCGGTTAATCTTTAGATGAAAGTAGGGTAATATGTTTGGAATTCAAATAAAAAGATCTTCAGCTCTACACTCGTATCTTCCATTTAAATAAAATTATAGGATCAACATTTTAATTAAATTTTGTTAAAGTTGGTTCCATAAAAATGAGAGAAAACTGCTATTATCTTTCGTCCGTCGGTCATATAAACAACTTGAAGTAATATTGAGAATCCGATATAAGTGAATTCAGTCGTAAATTTCAATTTATTTAAACAAAGTGACCAGAAGCTCTTATAAATTTATTAAAAACTGTAATAAAAGAGATAATGAGGAGGTCCTTTTACATATGTGGAAATACTTTGCTAAATAACGCAAAAATAATATTGTTGTCGGTCTTGATAGAGATCGATAATGGTATTTTTGAACGAATAAATAAATGGTTAATTTAAAATTCTAATTTATCCACACGTTTAATAAAAGAATGTGCTGTTTTGGTAAAATATAATAAATCAATAAAGCATAATGGCGTCAAAAAATGTTGTGTCAGTCCGTTTTGATACCTTGAAAACTCATTGACCTTTTGATGAAGTCTCCAGAACTATAATCTTGCTTTATAACGGAGTTTAAATGGTAAAAAAATGCTTAATAATGAACTGAAGCTTTATGTTTTATTAAGATGCTTCAAAGTGAATCGGTATTTCTTGTATTTGTTACAGATAAGGTCAATTTTATTGTTTGAAAGAACTTATAATCTACCAACACAATCAGAAATTTCATACTATGGACTCTAAAAATACTATTATTGTCATTATTAGAAATATTATTTACACAGTTGTAACGGTAAGTCTAAATGTACAGAAAAATGAAATGGCGTCAACTATACCGGGTGATTCAAATAGGACTTCACAAATTTAAAGCATAAAAAGTTTATTTAGATCAACTTAAAAATTCGGTTGAGATCTCATTTCATAGCAAAACACATCAAGTTTATCACCTTACATTCACTTTGGTTCGTTCCATTTGTAATGCGACGAACATTCCAGACTGTAGCCAGCAAATCGCGGGCGTTACCTCTGCAACTGCGGCGTTAATTAGAAATCTTAGCTCAACAAGAACAGCAGGCAAAGGTGTTACATAAACCCGATCTTTAATAAAACCCCAAAAGAAAAAAATCTAGTGGAGTTAAATCTGGGGAGCGAGGTGCCTGTGCAATTTGACCTTCAAGACCGATTTATCTACCTGGGAATCGAGTATCAAGAAAATCTCGGACATCTAGGCGATCGTGAGGTGGTCTCCCGGCTTGCTGATAGTAATGGTGTCCATTTTGATCATCGTCTAACTGAGGAATTAGAAGATTTTGAAGCATGTCCAGAAAAAAGATACCATTTACGGCTGCCTCCTGGAAGAAGAACGGGCCGTTCTGTCTAGAAGAAGAACAACAACCTGTTCCAACGAAGGTTTGTTGTCAAGAGTAAATTGTATGCCTACTAGGAGGCTCCCTACTGTACTTTTACGAAAATTACGTTGAACTGAAATATTGCTGACTGCAAATCCTGAAATAAAAACACACAGCCAGCACGTTCCGCACCAGGAAATGTATCCATTTTTAACACTGATGGCCGAATTCGGTAATAATGAATTACATGTGACAAAACTTGATGTATTTTGCTATGAAATGAGACCTCAACCGAATCTGTAATTTATCTCAAAAATGTTACATGCTTTTAAAGTTGTGAAGTCCGTTTTGAATCACCCGATATTTAAAAATTACCATTTTTATAACCTTCTAATGAAATTCAATTATAAGCATAAAAATCGAAAAATAATTAAATATTATCTTTGGGAAAACAATTTATTATGCATCTACTTGAGCTGAAAATAAAAACTTTTTTTATTACCGTTCTGCTATTTTCATTTTGAGAAAATTACTTCCGAAAGATTTTAAGCGAGATGGACTAAAGGGAGAGCCTTGAAGGACTCTTTAGGGGCCTCCTCTATTAGTAGATCGTATTTTCTTTACTAGTAATCCTTTTCTCAAATTCTTGATTTCTTCTTCATTGGGATGATATGTAGATTTTTAGGTAGACGCCCACTAGATTCGTGTTAAGAATGGAGGAAACCTGAACTTTGCAAACCTGATATTTGTGTGGTTCGTGGTGCCAAGTGTCGATACTGTTTTTCCTGTTCGATGGGTGTTCAAAAATTCTAATATGAGACTGAGGTGGCTGTCAAGGAACCCGGGAACCTCCTAACTTCTCCTAACATATAAATGAGATGATTCTCCTAATATACACACATAAGCCGTGGTTTGAGATGACATTAAAAATTATAGAATATTATCTTTTAATATTCTACATTTTACAATCATGTTATAAATAAATAGATCATAATATCGTAATATTAATACAGAAAATTATTTAATATCAATTGCTAATTACTATAGTATCTGTTGTTTTTTTTAAAGAATTGAAACTAAGTTAAACAATGGTTACAATTTTGAACCAAAACAGATCTAATAAGTTCCAGGAAAGAAATCAAGTAGATTTATTTCTCGTTTTGTACATTAATTTCATAATAAACTTGTACGGTTGGAAGAATAATTTATAGTGACATAAGCTGACAATTCCGATCCCGTTACACTGAAACGAGAAACAACTTTTCGATGGTTTTCAACAACCGGTCGCAATTTGCTCCAGGGGTTTTAATTAATAAGAAACACTTCTTTAACATTTTTTTGGCTGTACGATTAACCAAAAATTCATTTAAAAATACAGCTCCTTCTTTTTATTTAATATCGTATCTGACTCAGAGTGAATCGGTGGAAATCAAATTCACATCTACGTTGTAATCATGTATAAATAAAACAAATATTAAGTTAAATTCGTAAAAAAATGTATAAATGCGCGGTAAAATTTACACCGTAGACCTAATTGACGGCTGTGAGCTTAACATGCCACAAACGGTAGTGCACTGTTGCAAACTATTTTGTATCACTATCGAAAAATTTGGGGATACGGGTAGTAAACAACGTACAGAGAACAACATGCAATACGAAGATTAAACTTGTTTAAAGTCAACAGGTGGAAGTTTTTGGTTATTCCAGTTAACGTAATTAGTTCCTCAGTTATGTTTCTCGAACACCATTTCTTATTTTTAGATCCTAATTAATAATAATCTAGCCTGATGACTCTTGAATGTAAAGACTTCTTAATAAAAATTTAAATCTTCAGACGGATACATCTATTTTGATCCATGAAAAACTAAAAAAAAAGGAAAAAAGGCGGCTCTTTTCTGAAGTACACTCGCCGGAACCAAATTGGTTATTGAAGGATATACTCAGTTATTCAGAATATCAGGACAGAACAAAAAAACGATGCTATAAAATAAAAAAAAAAAAACATTTCTTTTAAAGTTGTACTACTCTAATTATTGAATTAATTAAACGGATATATGTACTTAAAAGTAAACAAAATCTTAAAAAAGATCTTTATCTTACCTTTCTCAAAATTAAACAGATACAGTTGTAAAAGATTTAATCAGATCGGATCAGCGGTTCCTGACATTTGAGTACTCATTAAAATAAAAAAAATGTTACAGTTTTTATTTTTCAGGACTACTGCCCGGAAATTACTCATGTGTTATTTCAAGAGGATAAAGATAGATTGAAAAAAAAAATTAAAAAAAAATCTATATCTGCAGCCTGAGAGTCGTAAAAAGAGTATACATTTTTATATCGCTAGAAAAGGAAGACTTGTATTTTCTCGTTTATTGTTAATTTTACCTTAGTATGCTTAGGTTCCATAACTATTAATGCATATGTAAATTAAACACTGTGGATTTGGAGACTATTTTAAAAGTAATAAATTAATGCATCGATTTAGCGTAATTACTGCGATTGCTGTTCTATTCTACTATTATTCATTTTTGTTATGTTGGCTATCAGCCAGTATAATTGGAGAAATCGAAATTGCTTCGTAAAAAGAATTTGAGTTGAAACTAAGAAAAACTATTACAAAAAATACATTTTTTCTATAATAATGTGCTAAGAACTAAAGATATGAAATTTAAAATAAATAAAATACTTACATGATATTAAAATAAGTATGACACTAAATGTTTTTCTCTTTAAACTGAGATTCATTTTCACATGTAGGTATCGGTATGAATGTTTCGAGTTTAACACTCGTATCTAAGTTATCAACTGCCAACCCACCGGGTTGGTCTAGTGGTGAACGCGTCTTCCCAAATCAGCTGATTTGGAAGTCCAGAGTTCCAGCGTTCAATTCCTTGTATAAAGTCAGTTATTTTAACACGGCTTTGAATACTAGATCGTGGATACCGGTGTTCTTTGCTGGTTGGGTTTCAATTAACCACACGTCTCGGGAATAGTTGAACTGAGACTGTACAAGACTACACTTCATTTACACTCATACATATCCTCTGAAGTATTATCTGAAAGGTAATTACCGGAGGCTAAACAGGAAAAAGAAAGAAAGAAAAGTTATCAACTGCCAGACAGGTCAAAACTGCGAACGTCAGTATGATCCAGCAGTAATGCTCTTAAAGAGTAAAGGGTATTCTGTTTAAGCACTAATTTCAAAGCACATTGCTTTGAAATTAGTTACTTTTCAGACGGGTTTAAGCGATAAAGTGATTAAATGTGAAAGATTTAACAGCAGTTAACAAATAACTAAACAGTTTGCTCGTTGTAAATACAACATTCGGTTAAGAGAATGATTCTTAAATGTAATTTTGGGTATTGGCCGAAATTTTACTGATCCAAGTTTTATTTTCAATTACGTCACGATTCATTTACGATTCAAGATAGCTTAATCATATTGTAATAAAATACGTGAAGAAATACAAAAAATAGTATTATAAATATAGATGAAAAAACGATCAGAGGGCACCATGTAGCTTAAAAGTGAGGGATACATTATCAAGTCAATCAATTCAAAGAAATTTACCTAAATAGTAGACGTTATAATGAGACCCTTGTAACTAGGTGTGTTATTCTAGAGCAATAACAATGCAGCTATTTTCAGTTTCGCAGATCTATTCGTATAGTTCCATCAGTTTATTTGCGAAATATGTTTCTATAACTTTTTGCATCCACTTTAAAAGATAAACAGATATAAGATAAATCGGATTTATCCCTTTGTCACAAAAATACTGTTCATCACTTTCACTATTTGGCCACAACTGCCAGAGATGAACCTATGATTCACCTTCACGGATACCGAAAATAAATATTGTATATACTGTTGGAACAGTGAGTTCAGTTTGGTAGTTTTACAGTTACTCGTTTATCGTAATGAATTGACACACAAAAAAAGTCGATCGAATATTTTCAGTCTATACCTTGACTTGCTATAACTAGTATTTTTTTCTTGAATTGGCGTCTGAATTTTAAGAAAGTTTGTTGAACCCTTTCCTCAAACACAAATGAAAGCAGTTTTAATTAATAACTGATTTATTACGTCTGTACTTCTGTGTAATTTCTATATTCTGTTTAATCTGCTCCCATCCCATACTCTATACAACATCTATGAAATCCATATCGTGCATTATTGAACTAGGATTACACTTTCAATGCAACTGAAGAAAGTTTTAGAACAAATAAAAATTGAGGATACTTATGGAGGCTAGGGTACAGCACAGTAAAAACTATAATATTATCTCCCATCTGAACAACAGAAAATCTAACTAGCAACCAGACATTACGTTTAGAATGCTTATCAGCTTATCTTTAAAAAACATCTCAAATATTTAGGTATAATCCTAGATCAAACTCTGACCTTCAAGGACTATCTAAATAAGGCATCAAAAAAGCTTAAAACAAGAAATGACAAACTCAAAAAACTAACCTTTACTTCTTGGGGTGTCTATTGCCATATTAAGAACCCTTGTTCAAGGGGAGTGAAGCTTGTACAATTTTGCTACGTTCCTATTACCATTTTTATGCGTCAATATACAAACTGGTATAATATATAATTAAAAAAAGTCGACATTCTTTTAAACAAACTAATTTACGAATTGGATAAAAATTTGTTAACTTGTAATAATATAACCTAGGATTAGCCACAACTATAAATAATTTAAGGCAAATTTGTGAATAAGAGGAAATGAAAATGAATTTATGAATAACAAGAAATGTTGTTTGTAAAACGCTTAGCTACCGGTGAATGTATATTTGTAGCTTACTGCACACACGTCTTATGGTGTATATAAGACCGGTTCGAACAAAAACTATGATGTGTTGATGTATTAAGTTTTTTTACTCTAAATTAATAAGTTAGTCTTTTACATTTCTCTCTTTAACTTCCCAAATTCACGTTTTTTTCTGTTGTATTTAAGTGAATATTGCGTTCTCCAAAATTTTTTTTTTTTTTCAAAGTAAATGTTACCATTCCTAACTCAGATCCAATAAGCTATTCTTTTATGTTTCATATAATATTTTCGTTATTCACTTAACGATTCCGTTGTTGAAATATGTATATTGGAGGACAAAATAAATAATTAATAAAGACAAAACTAAAATCACGTAAATTTTTAAAGATTGGACAGTCTTTAAACTATAAAAGCACACGCACGCACACACACACACACACACACACACACACACATATATATATATATGTATATGTATATATATATATATATATATACACGCACAAACACAATGGATTCATTAAAATATTAGATAAAACATGATCTTTTATTCACGGGTAGATAGCGAATAGATAACATAAATATGAAGTTCTTCAACCAATATCTTGTAAATTTAGCTTATACGAGTAATATGAAGTATTAAACTGAAAAGATTTTTAAAAATAATTTTCTCAAAACTGGCTTCAGGTGCTAAAATTATTGGCAAAGATTTTTAATTCCAGGAAACAATAAAAGTAATAAAATATTTTATAAAAATCTTACTTGTTAAAATTTTTAAGAAATCTAATTCTAAAAATCAGCATTTTAAAGAAATGTTATTACATTTTTTGAACATCCTTTGCAACTGCAAAGAAATATAAAATTACAGCGTTTTAAATTAAAAAAAAAATAATAAAATAAAATTTAATCAATGGAATACGAAAAACTAAGAAACCCAGCTCTGACATTTTGTAAATTAGTATTTTGTCATGTAGCCGCTATTTCATTGGTTCTAGGCTGGATATTATTTGAGATTAACCTTCGGTAAGTTATTAAAAAAAAAAAAAAATCAACCAGTCTCTTACAATAATATTAAAAAAAAAAAATTACAAAAACATGAAGATCATGTTATTAATTCGTTTTATCCTTAAAAAAACGCAAGTTCTTGGTAACCTAATTTAAGAATAATTATTATTTAACAATATTAGAAAAACATTGACCAGATGTTTTTTGAGGTCACGTTCCTAAAATTGAATTCCGTGAATACAGTAATATTATTTAATATTGGTAAAAAATAGAATAATAATAAAAAACACCGGAAGAAAGCTGTCAGACAAATCTCTTAGCAGATATAACCCCTGAGATCAACTTTCCAGACATAAAATCAACCTACTGAGATCACGATGATTTTATCTGTAGGTCAATCGTGAGTAAAATAATTACATGAAAATTTAACTTGATGGAATTCTTAAATACTATTGTTAAAATTTTTGCTATATAATATTCTATTGTTGTATATTTCAGTTGAAAAAAATTAAAATGAAATAAATTATTTAAAATATTATAATTATAACAATAATATCGGATATTTATAATAATTAAAGGCAAGGCGTAAGACAAGGAGATGGACTTTCTCCACTATTTTTAGCGTTTTAAACGTAAAAATGTGTTCACATATTACATTTACGTAGGAAACACACTTAAAGAACAAAAAAATAGTACATAACTATAGTTGATAAACCATATCTTTTCCGATGAGTTTGAGTCTTGACAAATAACGGGAAAAGTCGAGAGTGGTCTAATTTTATTTCCAAATCTTTCTTTTTTTTTTCAATTAAAGCATTCACATTCATTTCATTAGTAAAATTTATCTTAAAAAAAAAACGAACAAAACCAGAGAATTATTCCTTTTTTGCTACCATTTCTTTTGATCGTATTCGATTTTAAGCCGGTTTGAAACACGTAAAACTATAGCCTAATATCTAATCTTTATTCATTGTCGTCGCCCAGTTTGGATGTTATTGGACCAAGAGGTTTTCGACTATTTTTTAAGAATGATAGTAAGCTGAACGTGACAACATAAATTTCAAAGTAATTTTATTAGTACTTCCTTCCTTTTTCCTGTTTAGCCTCCGGAAATTATCGTCAGGTATTACTTCACAGGATGAATGAGGATGATATGTACGAGTGGAAGTGAAGTGTAGTCTTGTATAGTCTCAGGTCGATCATTTCTGAGATGTGTGGTTAATTGAAACCCAACCACCAAAGAACATAGGTATCCACGATCTAGAATTCAAATCCGTATAAAAGTAACTGCCTTTACTAGGACTAGCGAAGACGCGTTTACCACTAGACCAATCCTGTGGGTAACTTTATTAGTACTAGGATGCACAGGTACGGTATTTGAAAAAAAACCTGCTGAATAAAGAATGCTGAAAAAAAATCGCTTTAGAACATAGATTGTTATCGTTGTTGTCTCGTAGTACGGGGATGGTGACTAATCGTTTTCTTGCGAAAGCACATCACCTGCACTGGTACAAATATTTAATCATATTATTATCTATAAACATATAATCCGCGAAGTAAAATCTATTTGACCTTTTTTTTAAAAGAAACTTATCCAGCCGAATATAACAGTTACTTAAATAAATAAAAAAATCAATTACTCTAGACTAAAATGGCGAAAATGTATAATTAAACAACTGGACTTTTTTTTTAAAAAAGTAAACAAAATTACCATTTTCTGAAAACCTTTTAACTTAACTTGAATTTGCATTTGTATGAAATTCCCCCAAAAAGTTTTAAATTATATCCTAATTAACTACGTAATAACTAATCTTTATTCATTTCATCACATTCAATCTTTCCAGTTTTTTTTATCAATAGTTTTCTCGTTAATGGCTATATATAAAAAAAAATATCTCGACTAAGAACTATTTTTTATATTTAAAATAGTTAAGTTTGTTGAACTAGTTGTAATGAACATAATAAAGTCATGAAATAGTGTTTTTACGAGTAAATACTATTTTACACTAAAGTTTGTAATTCAAGGAACTAGCTAATCAATCGCTGAAGAGAGTTTTTGTACTTACCCCTATTTGGTGGAAAAATATTTAATCGCAATTCTATTTTTACGTATCACTTTATCTATGATGTAATATTGATTTTGTTTTTAAATTACTCTATACATTTTCTTATTCACCTTATCGAAACTAACAAACCCGGATTCCCCCCCCCCCCCCGAATAGTTCACCTAAGAACATGATATACTTAGACATATCATGTCTAAGTACATATCATTTCATAATGATCGTTAGTACGAAACGATATGTTTCGTGTTAATTTAAAATTAGATTAAAGCGATAAAAGGATACTTATTTTTAGTTTCTCTGAAGTTTTTTTAAGAAAAATTAGTACAAATTTTTTATATAAATTAGTACAGTTTAACAGAAAAGTGACGGGTGACTAAAATCAGACCATTCAAAATTTTTCCCCTTACTGTGAAGCAAGTTATTAACTGCATCCAACTCCTTAGCAGAGATATAACGCGCCAGAGATATAAATTCTAGTACGGGATAATCAGAACTTAGCGTTACTACAGAATATGTTGTATTACAAGTATATCTATCTACACATATAAAGTGAAAAAAGAATAAAAAAATAGCCCACCAAAACAAAAAAATAATTCAACATATACTCATACAAAACTATTACATCCTAAGTAAAACTTAAAAATAAATCTTGTTAAATCTATTAATTAAAACATTTGTATTTGTCAATCGAGTAGGCAATTACTTTGTCATATAAAATACTCTAGACGGTTCTTTTATTAATATAAATTATCATTTCAAAATTAAAATTAATCTGACTGATTTTAAATTTGATTTCTGGAATGTAAATAATAATAATAACAACAACGAGATTTTAACAATACCACGAGATCGTGGTATTTAACTACAGATTTTTATTTAATCAACATTTTATTTTACCTTTTATCAATTACCGTTATAAAGGGAATATTTATAATAAATATTATAATTTAACTAATATTAAAAAAAATCTTTTGAATGAAAATAAGATCAATAGGATTATAGCCGTCAATCAATTTAATAGAATTAGTGGTAATTATGAACTATTATTTAATAATTGTATACGATTATATATCCGAGTGAAATGGATGGGCATAGTAGAAATAACGAACAAGTTTTTATTTTTTTATTTACCCTTATTAAAGAAGAAACATTCACGTTACCAACGTAATTTTTGATTATAAACCCGACCGTTCCATTTTTATTTTATTTCTCTTAAATTAACAGTTTTAATTTATGCAGAATGGAATTAAGATATTTTAAGTTTATCTGGCTCAGATTTTCAGTAAATTCTACTTTTTAATTTTTACGGAAACAGGTATGTGAACAATTTTTAGTTATATTGTACAATCATTAATTTTAATAACGGAAGCAAAAGCGATTTACCGAAAAATATGAAACTTTTCTGGTGTAATGGTTTCATCTGGAATAAAATTTTGATTTGTGTTATTCGATGGTTGCTACATTTTACATCGATAGTTATTTTTTTATATGTTCCGTTACTTGTCTACCTGACAAGACGGTTTTCGGGTCATGTCATTTATGTTTAATTAATTTTGCGTTGTATTTTATGTTAATAAATATCATTATTATTTTTCTCTAGAGATCTTATTCTATATACATCTTTCTATTCCCTAGTTAACGAAATTTGGATATATTCACGTAACTACTTCTGTTGATTGTATTTAAAATTATTATTTTCCTCTTTTCGTCTTAACACCATTTCGAACTTTATCGATTCCGCCTATTTTTAAAATCCTTCTGAAACACTACAGTTAAAAAATAAATTTAATTCTTTTTTCGTTTCTGATTTATTACTGTCCACGATCGGATATTACAAATAGCTTCATTTATAATTTCTTTAAAAATTTCTTTCTAATTCATAGATTTATATTTGATACTAGTAGGACTATTTCCTGTATAAAAACGCTCAATGCTCCTGCCCGCCTGATGTTGATGTTATCATCACCTAGGCCATCCTCTGTAATTTTCTACCTAAATAAAAACATTCTTTCATTTCTGGTGTATTACGTTAATATACCAGATAATATTAGGAATTTTAAGATAATATTGGATTATCTTTATTTTATTCTTATTTTTTTTGTCTTCAGTCATTTGACTGGTTTGATGCAGCTCTCCAAGATTCCCTATCTAGTGCTAGTCGTTTCATTTCAGTATACCCTCTACATCCTACATCCCTAACAATTTGTTTTACATATTCCAAACGTGGCCTGCCTACACAATTTTTCCCTTCTACCTGTCCTTCCAAAATTAAAGCGACTATTCCAGGGTGCCTTAGTATGTGGCCTATAAGTCTGTCTCTTCTTTTAACTATATTTTTCCAAATGCTTCTTTCTTCATCTATTTGCCGCAATACCTCCTCATTTGTCACTTTATCCACCCATCTGATTTTTAACATTCTCCTATAGCACCACATTTCAAAAGCTTCTAACCTTTTCTTCTCAGATACTCCAATTGTCCAAGTTTCACTTCCATATAAAGCGACACTCCAAACATACACTTTCAAAAATCTTTTCCTGACATTTAAATTAATTTTTGATGTAAACAAATTATATTTCTTACTGAAGGCTCGTTTAGCTTGTGCTATTCGGCATTTTATATCGCTCCTGCTTCGTCCATCTTTAGTAATTTTACTTCCCAAATAACAAAATTCTTCTACCTCCATAATCTTTTCTCCTCCTATTTTCACATTCAGTGGTCCATCTTTGTTATTTCTACTACATTTCATTACTTTTGTTTTGTTTTGTTTTTGTTTATTTTCATGCGATAGTTCTTGCGTAAGACTTCATCTATGCCGTTCATTGTTTCTTCTAAATCCTTTTTATTCTCGGCTAGATTTATTCTTATATATTTTTAAAACGAATTTCTCTCCTTGCGTACGTTTCCTTTTTTCTTGCATAACAATTCTTTTTACTCGCGCTGTTCTTTGCTAATATTGCTTCTTCAGTACACAAGTTCAAAATCAACGGTACATAATGCAACCTCGACTTCCTCTTCTTTGAATCTGAACTTTCCTTATTCATCATTCTTACTTTCCTTAAAACTTTACACGTTTTCTTCCGTTCTACACGGAACATAAAATCATCAGTTATAGAATTATCAATGGTGATAGAATGACAACGTTATAAAAATCGATTATTATAATATTATATACAATTTTTCCATTTTAAGGACCGTAAATGAAAAAAAGAAAATTTTGAGGTTTTAATGACATGATCTTATCTGTTTCAAGTTCTTCGGGATAGAAACATATTAATTTACTTCAGAACGCTGAAGTATAAATGGTTGGCAATAAATATAGCCGATAAATATTAATAAATGGTGTTTATTAATGAACAGCAAACAATATACAAGGTTATAATAAAGTAGGAATAAATTTCCTCTGTTACTTTAAAGTCGATTGATAGTTTATATAGATAACAAGGTTGCAAGGCGGTTATACAATAAAGTAAAGTAGGTAATTGCCTCGAGTGGTAGTATTTAATGGAATAAAGAGAAAAAAGAAAAAAGTAATTACTACATTTAAAAAAAATATCGAAAGAAACTTTAATATATTTCGCTATAGGAATTTATAAAATAGCACTGCGAATTCTTGGATGTAATAAGAGTTTGTAACTTTTTGTTACGTGATGAAAATATTTTGTGAGCTTAAATCTTTATGTTATAAAAAGAAGATCTAAACACTGGCATTCCTTTATTGAACTGGCTAAGCGAACAGACCGAGTTGGGTAACGTGACTGAGTTTTGCTAACCTCCCATGTAGGCCTAATATTTTTTTATTGTTCCGCTGTTGAAAAGTTATTCGTATGTATCGCGTAAGAATAAACTGTAAAGTATTTAAACGTATAATTCATTACAGAACTGTTAAAAGTCTTTTTTTTTATAAATTCTAGGTCTTTATTTAAAAGTTTATAACTTTTTTGAGATAAAAAAACAAACAAAAAATAACGTTTTAGTTACATATTAGGAATTATAGTGTTCAACAAAATGAAATCTTTTTTTAAGAAATATTTTTTATTTAATTCTACAATAATATATTAAAATAACTAAGTAAAAAAAACAACAAAAAAAAAAACTGGGATAATATAAAAGGAAACTAAAAACTTTAAAAATAACATCATTCGCTTAACAGAAAATCCCGCATACGAAAAAAAATTAGAAATCGAATGTTTAGCCTTCCTAGCAGAAGGTCTAGAATCAATTCAAAAACAAATAGAAATCTTAAATAAAATCGCTTTTAGAATAGGTCTAAAAATTTCAAGCAAAAAACAAAATCTATAACTAACTTTAAAACCGCAACAAACTTTTAAAATTAAAGATAGGTGAAATAGAAAAACTCGATTCAAACACGTAGGTGAAATAATAGAACAAAATGAATTAAAAAATAAAGATTTAGAAAAAAATATAATAAAACTAAACAGACCCTATACATTATCCAAAAACGTTTTATCAAAAAATTCTTATTCAATAATATAAAAATTAAGACACTATTATATTGTGTTAAAATAAGAAGATGCCGCTGAATGCTTATCTCTCTATGATAAAAGTTTAATAGAAAACTACTTAAAAATAATAATTTATTTTTATATTTGTATGATTGTTTTATATTTTTTAATAATTCTTTTAAACATCTCTACCAACAATGGGTGATGGTTGACGTCACAACCTATTTTTCATAAGTATATTACTCCCGATATGAATCATTCATATCACATATCAATCGTTCTTTACTTAACATGAGAATATGTTTATTTTAACAACCTCTTAAGAAAACATAAAGAATAGTTAAAAGCGCTATTACAAAGGGAATGAAATATATTATTTAAAAATAATTGCAACAAGAGTCAGCAAGTATTATTATGACTATAACATATTCGTTAGTATTAGTTCGTCCTAACCCCTGCTAACCTTTTTTTTTGTTGCTGGAATTACTACTATACGTTTCCCGCTTTGGTGAAAAATTAAAAGAAAAAAAAATCAGAATTTTAGTTTCAAATGATTCTTCTTTCACATCGTAACGTTGATTTTTAATAAATGATTACCACATTTTCTTACTCGGCCTATCAAAAAGAAATATATCGGTTTATTCATTTTTGAAAAGGAAACATCTCTAAGTGGAACAGGAATAATAAAATGGTTAATTGGAAAATCTTTGGTACAAAAACATCTAAAACGGGTAAGATCAATGAAATAAGATTATTTATTACACAATAGGTAGAACATATTCATTTTTTTTTGTAGGATTATATGAGCCTAAAATCGAGTAAGATTAAAAAGGAATCAGAAAAGTTTGCTTTTTTTTTTTTAAACTTTCAGTAATGAAATGAAATTGTATAAGTTAACAAAACCTGATCGGGGTATAAAATATGACCACGCTCGATTGTCATTGTTATTATGAAATGAATATGAAGCTTCAAAAACATCCGTAAAATAAGTTATACGTTTCATTTTTTATAAACGGCTCTTGAGCGGTATTTTTGGTATTATACAACAAGTTTTAGGACGACAGTTAAATTATCTTTCAAAAAGTTAACAGATGAAAAAATAATACAATTATGAGTATAGTACCGTAAGAAATTTTTACCTTTAAATACTTTTGAAAATTCGCAATTTTTTAGTCATGATCATCAATTTTTTTATATTAAATAAGGCCTGTTCTTTATTGAACAGGCAAAAGCGAATAGCAAACTAATTGATTTTCAAAGGCATAAAATTACCATTTGAATTTACTGTGTATACTGTACTTGTAATAACGCGTATTCGTTTTACGTTTAAAGGTAATCTATACAATAATTTAATTAACGTAAAACAATACAACCTTTTCGACTTTTCTATTAATACTAAGCATTGATTATTAGGATGCGTATTAAAGTAAATTGTAATTTGGGTCTCACCTCAAAGTTTCATGAAATTCAAATGTGCAATTAAATCAACTCTTATGCAATTACGTAAAATTTTTGAATACCCGCTAACATAACGAAGTGAGATTTTTTTTATACGTTAGCTCTACGCTCTAAGTTTGACCGTAAGCTACTTATATTATCTCGAAATTTGATGAAAATATAATCGACTATAGTTTTTTAAAATTTTATTTTAACGCGCGAATAAACAAGCATACTTTCACTTTTATTTACGATTTAGTTTTTTGTGCGGTAGTTTTTTTGTAATACATCCGGGGTCGATAACAATCCAGAGCACTAGGCCACCAAGAAATACGTAAATTTCTTTTTTTTTTGTCTTCAGTCATTTGACTGGTTTGATGCAGCTCTCCAAGATTCCCTATCTAGTGCTAGTCGTTTCATTTCAGTATACCCTCTACATCCTACATCCCTAACAATTTGTTTTACATATTCCAAACGTGGCCTGCCTACACAATTTTTCCCTTCTACCTGTCCTTCCAAAATTAAAGCGACTATTCCAGGATGCCTTAGTATGTGGCCTATAAGTCTGTCTCTTCTTTTAACTATATTTTTCCAAATGCTTCTTTCTTCATCTATTTGCCGCAATACCTCCTCATTTGTCACTTTATCCACCCATCTGATTTTTAACATTCTCCTATAGCACCACATTTCAAAAGCTTCTAACCTTTTCTTCTCAGATACTCCGATTGTCCAAGTTTCACTTCCATATAAAGCGACACTCCAAACATACACTTTCAAAAATCTTTTCCTGACATTTAAATTAATTTTTTATGTAAAAAACTTATATTTCTTACTGAAGGCTCGTTTAGCTTGTGCTATTCGGCATTTTATATCGCTCCTGCTTCGTCCATCTTTAGTAATTCTACTTCCCAAATAACAAAATTCTTCTACCTCCATAATCTTTTTTCCTCCTATTTTCACATTCAGCGGTCCATCTTTGTTATTTCTACTACATTTCATTACTTTTGTTTTGTTTTTGTTTATTTTCATGCGATAGTTCTTGCGTAGGACTTCATCTATGCCGTTCATTGTTTCTTCTAAATCCTTTTTATTCTCGGCTAGAATTACTATATCATCAGCAAATCGTAGCATCTTTATCTTTTCACCTTGTACTGTTACTCCGAATCTAAATTGTTCTTTAACATCATTAACTGCTAGTTCCACGTAAAGATTAAAAAGTAACGGAGATAGAGAACATCCTTGTCGGACTCCCTTTCTTATTATGGCTTCTTTCCTATGTTCTTCAATTGCTACTGTTGCTGTTTGGTTCCTGTACATGTTAGCAATTGTTCTTCTATCTCTGTATTTGAACCCTAATTTTTTTAAAATGCTGAACATGTTATTCCAGTCTACGTTATCGAATGCCTTTTCTAGGTCTATAAACGCCAAGTATGTTGGTTTGTTTTTCTTTAATCTTCCTTCTACTATTAATCTGAGGCCAAAAATTTCTTCCCTTGTCCCTATACTTTTCCTGAAACCAAATTGGTCTTCTCCTAACACTTCCTCCACTCTCCTCTCAATTCTTCTGTATAGAATTCTAGTTAAGATTTTTGATGCATGACTAGTTAAACTAATTGTTCTGTATTCTTCACATTTATCTGCCCCTGATTTCTTTGGTATCATTACTATAACACTTTTTTTGAAGTCTGACGGAAATTCCCCTTTTTCATAAATATTACACACCAGTTTGTATAATCTATCAATCGCCTCCTCCCCTGCACTGCGCAGTAATTCTACAGGTATTCCGTCTATTCCAGGAGCCTTTCTGCCATTAAATTTCATCTGTCTAAAAGTATGTGTTCCATATTTCTTAATTTTACTACTGTGTTATATGTATAAATATTCAAACTTTTAAAAACATTGAAATAAATATTATATATTTTGTTTTATATGTAAAACAATCAAATGTGAATAACTTACTTCCTATAACCGGTTATCAGGATCAGTATGCCATTTTTCTGATTGAATTTGTAATTCTGTTTAGTAATTACTTTCCCTATTACAATGCGAAACAAGTTCATATAAAGGAAACGATGCGTTCCCAAACTCACAATGATGTATGTGATATAAACTGCGTCAAGACTATACGCTAATACGTTCGATGTTACGTTAAAGTAATATCATTTCCATTTAGATAACAATAGTTATTATTACATAACACTTAAACGAAACTCAAATTTCATACTAAATCGTCGATTGTTTTTATTCCAATTATCTGAGTTTGAACTCACCGTTGCGAGATAATGAGGGTGAAATACTGTTACGAGTTCGGTTAAAAAATGGAAAAAATAACCAGAAGAATAAAATAGGGTCGTATAAGCAAACTGCATACTCTTATATTAATGCAAAACACCCTCTGTTTTTCTCTTTACTACACTATTCTCTTACACTCAATGCCACATTTAAAATTATTATTGAGGTATTAATATTGCAAACGTACAATAGCTTTATTAAAAAAAAAAAAAACCCCACTGAACGTTTGCGTATTCAGAAGCAAAACGCAATAATTTTGAACCTACGAAAATAATTAGGGTGGTAAATTGAAATGATCAGAATATTTTGTTATCATAAAATTAAAACAAAAACATTTAAACAAACTGTCCCCTGTAGAAACGTTTACTTTTAATTAATATGTGGAAAATTTGAACATCAAAATTAATTATTTTTAACAGTTATTTGAGATTAAAATTTTCTGTTTAATTAATAACATAATCATAATATACGAGGGTCGTTCGTTAATTATAGAGACAAATGGCAACGTTGGAAAAATTATTTGATAAAATAAACTGAAACTGACTGACATGCATTTTCATTAAATGTAGCTCGAGACTGCGGTGAAAAGTGCGTTTGTTTCATTGTCATTGAATGAATAATATTTTTAGTCATCTGTCACTTTTATTATTAAATGACCCTCGAATTATTTTGTAATATTGAATTTTAAATTATAAATACAAGAAATATTCCACAACAAAACAAAAGGGAAAAAATGTTACAACATATTTTGACTTTTAAACCGTTTCCTTAATGAGTTTCTAGATCAGGTCCTAAGAATAATCCATATATTATTTTCGGAAAATTCAATTATTGAACTTCTGGGCCTAAATATGTAAATCAATTTTGTAAAAATAAAGTTAATAACAAATCCCACGGAAGTTTTTAAATTATTTCATTTAGGCTTTTATTAATTTCTAAAAATTGTAATTATGCTGACCCAAAAGAAAGATTTAAATGAAGTCATAGTACACAAGCCGATCTTGTCCTTTAATAGAGGGTGAGTGATAATTGAGATGGTGAATAACTGAAATTTAATGACTAAAATTCCGATCTCCGTGGCTGAGTGGTAGCGTCTCGGCCTTTCATCCAGGCATCCGGGTTCGAGATCCCTGTCAGACATGGCAATTTTCATGAGCTGCAAAATTTTCGATTTCATTTTCTCACGCACAAGCTTCAAGTTTTTTTTTGATGAATTAATTCATCAAGAAAACACGTAAAAAAATTTAAAATTTTAAAAAATCCACGACGAAATAAATGTGGATAATTAAAGAGGATAAATAAATATTAAAATAATAATTAGAAAGGCTTAGGAACATTTAAAAGCCTTTTTGAAAAAAAAACATATCTACTACAGCGCCCCCTGTTGGCGTATAACTGTAAAGCATATCTAAGAACCTGCTCTGAAGTGATATCTATGTAATGCAAAAAACCGCATCGAAATCGGTCCAGCAGTTTTTGAGGAAAACGGTAAGGCAGACACACACACACACACACACACACACACACACACACACACATATATATATATATATATATATATGTATGTATATATCTGTCTCCGTTCCGTGGTGAGTAAAAAAAAAAGTAAAAATTATATATATATATTTTTCATTATTCTATTCACTGTACCTTTACCCGGATTATTACCCTCTGATTTACGGTGATTGACATAAAACCGATTCCTGTTTGTCTTTGAAGTTAAAAAATGTTGGGTAAAGTTTCATTTCATATTGTTAGTACTTTTTGCTGGTTAACTACCGAAGCAGCAGATGTCAATTAACAAGAAAAGTAAAAAAAAAAAAAAAAAAACTTTGTACATTTCATCCTATACTCAAGATTTTATTTATAGAAAAAAGAGATTTCATGTTAATTACAATAATACAAAACAGAAAACATTTTTTTAAGATCTATGAAACGGTAAAGAGTAAAAAAAATATATTAAAAATAGGGTTTTGATATAATTTATATAATTCCGGCCTATCAGGCCTTTTTGTTATCCGGCCAGCCCTTCCGCCATTTTAGGCGGATAGTCTAGTCTACTTTATAAGTTATTGTTAACGCATATCAATAATGAAAGAGAAAAAAATTTGATAGAATAGTCCATACAACAATTCATGGCAAGGTCAATCGACCACCTAGATTACAACACTTCTAGAATAAAAGTTAGAACAGAAGAAAAAGAATAGAGAAATGAATCACATTCGTGATAATCTTCAGTGACTAATATTAGAAAACACGTCACCATCTGATTTTCAAAATTAATAAAAATATAAAAAGTATGCCTATTTCTTTACATACATTTTTTTTTTTTTAACAAAGTGGCCGCTTGAGTAGATGTATATGTTTGTACATGGTACAGATAGTTCACATAATATATTATTGAGGAATGCAAAAAATTTTTGTATTCTTGTAGAGTAGAATAAAGCAATGATCTGGCTGAGAAAAGCTTACTTATATAAAACGAAAATATAGAATAAAGATAAGATTGATAATCTGGTTCTTATAACCTTTAAATACAAAAAAAAAAAAAAAAAAAAATGTATGTAACCGTACTAATGATATTTCAACTAGCAAATGTCAACTTTTATCAAGTTATTTGTATTTGTTCTGCAATATAAAATTAATATTACAATTAAAATATAATATAATTTTGCTTAGTTTAAGCGTTACGATGGTTATTTCAGTAAATACACTTAATAAAACTTAAGTTGTGTTATCTATGAGTTTCGATTAGCATTGACCTATCCCCCGATTATGTTACGTGACATAACCGACACTGTACTGTATTGTAAGAGTTAATGACTTCGTCATCAATAAAGCCGTGAACTTTAGAGAAATTCAAGGCCTCATTTGTATTTCTTTATTACTGAACGATAATGAATCGCATACGGGACCGATTTATATAACAAATTGTATTGTCTTGATCTTGACTTTAAATCGTAAGTCGTTGACCGGCCTTTCATCTCGTACACTTTCAGTTCTCATCTTTGCCGTAATTCCTCAGCGGTAAACAGCGCTCAAATGTGAGACCATTCATACTATTGTATTGTTCTGTACTATTCAATTTTGCAAAGCAGTATGACGATTCAACAATATACTATTGAATAATTCCGTAGTGGTCCAGCTCTTGCATTAATATTTTATATACGCTACCTAAATTATAACCTTGAACTTATCTAAACGCCTAAATTACGATAATAAAATCTAACAGAAAATAACAACCGGTTTACAGAAATGGGCTGTATATATGTGAAAATTTCAAAACTTTATTTAACTTAAACTCATATACTAGCTAGGTCATTTATCGGTCTCCCTCAAAGCTATTAATCTTTTGGGGGCAGGATTTTAAAATGCCTGTAACAGATCGGTACAGAATTCCAAATAGTTTGATTAATTTTCGAAAAAAAAAATTATACAAATTTGACAGCGAATATCCATTTTCACTTCGTTCTTGTATCATGGGGCTACATTACATTGAAATCCGTCTTTCGGTTGCAACTTTTTGGCAATCCGTTTTCGATTAATGAATAATGCACCAATTTCATCACCCTCCCAGATTCATGCCGATACATTTACTTCGATACAAATCTGTTATTTATCATTCTTTAAGTTACCAAAGATTCACTGTTTTAAGAGATTGTAAGAGAGAATCACTCTCTTACAATGTTGCATATCACTAAAACTTAGCGAATAGTTATTTTTCACATTATAATAATAATTTTGGAAAGAATTTTAATTTAATATTGAAGGAACGTTTCGAAACATAAAGAACTACATCGCATTAAAATTAAATTAAGTAGAACAACTTATATCCGTTGGAAAATCAACCTTTTTTTTTTGAATTGGTACACTCTGAAATGACCTGCATCATTAATTTACCACAATATTTTTTTTCTTTTAATATCCATAAATGCCGTATTAAACATCTGAACTGTTTTTAAAAAATAAATAATATTTTTAATTTTAAGAATTATCTGTAATTCGATTAGTAATAGCAAATATAACAATAGTCGGAAAATATCAAAACGTAATAGTAGATATTATATGTGAATGTTCAGTTATCACATATAATACGAGTAGATAGGAACATGTTTTAGTAATTTAAAAGATTATCTTTATCGATCCGGTAATCGTGTTAATTTAAGTATTTTTAAAAAAATAGTGTTTCATAAGTTAGGCGTTAAAAATAAATCCGCCTGTGTCTTTAAATATTATTTAAAGACTTTGCTTAAATATTATTAGTATATATTGAAAAACTGTATTGTATAATTTGAAATTGTGTAATTTTCAGTATTCTTTTGTGCTGTAATACACAACTCATCACGGTATTATTTTATAATTTTATTCGTCCTTATTTGCAAAACCGGATCGAATTTGATTTCTATTTTGTAATAATATTTTGCGAGTGTGTTACAAATAATTTAAATCTATATTTTTTACTTTATTTCTTAGGCAAAGATCAGAAACTTTTTATGTTGTCTTTATTGTGTGATTAAAATAAAAATAAAAACTTATTATTTTAAAAAATCTATATAAATAAAAATGTAAATGTTCGTTTGTTCAAAATCTTAAATCATGAAAGTTCTTCACCGATTGCTTTGAAATTTTGATACAACGTTGCATTCGAATACATGCGTGTTTTTACATACCTACTATTTATATACCTAAGACGTCACACCTGTGACAGGTAAAAACATGCTTTTTGTGAAAAACAGCGCTATCTGTTGGACGTAAAAGCAACATACGCTATACTACATATTTTACGATTCCATTTCAATGTTTCCAATATGTGTGTCCGCTATAAACTAAAAAACTACGCGTGGGGAAACGGGGAGTAAGGAAAAGTCGGAAAAGGAAAAGATCGAAAAAGGTAAAAGGGAAGAAGGTAAAAAGGGGAAAATGGAAAAAAGAAAAAAATGGGGAAATGGGAAAAGGAGATAAAAAAGAAAAGAGTGCGGGGGAAAGATGAAGGGGAAGATAAATAACAGAGGAGAAAAGGGGAAAATTTGTGGGAAAGGAAAGGGGAAATGTGGAAAGGGAATATGGTGAAATGAAAATGAGCAAAAGAAAAGGGAAAGGTTAAATTTTTTGAAGTTCCGCAATGTTCATTTTGTTAATGTTTAATCAAACTTTCAATTGTGTTAATTTAATCTCTCTCTCTCTCTCTCTCTCTCTCTCTCTCTATATATATATATATATATATATATATATATATATATACTCAAATCTAGCAATAACGAAGTATTGCCGGGTCTGCTAGTAATAAATAAAAATAATAACTGGTACAAAAACCCGAGTGATTTTTTTGCGTTTATATCAATGCATTGTAACTTGTATAATCATTTTTGCATTTAATTCTGTTATTTCAAATGGTTACGGTTTAAATTTAAAAAATTGATGTACGAACAATTTAATAAAAATTTTATGTTTACTGATGTTGTTCTATTAACTCGGTTATGAAAAAATAAAAATAACGAAATCAATTGAAACAATTACAATTAAAGCGAAAGAGTTACGTATATTAATGAAGTAAAAGAAATTCTACATACAAATTATACTTCCAAAAAACGGTTTCTTAAAAACAAAACCAATCAAGAAAACAAAAATCTCCTAATAAGATAAAAAAATTCATTCAGTATTTAAATGCTGTAGATTATAGATTTTTAAGTGAAATCAATATTATACCGGTTCGAATATTTTTTTTGATACTAAGAGAACAAGGAAGTAAATTTCACTTTTTTGTTAAACGTTAGTTGGATTGTAAACTATTTGTTACATCAGCTAGTACAAAATGCGGGAGGAATTTATAAAAATGTTTTGAATGTAATACGGCAAAAAAAAAAAAAACTAGAGCGTAATCAAATGTCGAATAAAATTTATCCTGAGATTTACGAATAAAATTAGAACATGATCGAAAACGAAATAAACTACTGTGAAAAGAATGATGAGCAGTCGTTTAATGATGCATTAACTGTAATGTTAACTGTAATATTAAGAAATGCAATTAATTACCTCGCTATTAATTACGCTTTATCGGGTTAAACATGACGAACTGAATTAACGATACTATTATGCGGGACTGTGTGGTCATTTAATACAGTCAAATATATTACACGAATAATAAAAAAAGTCGACTGGAGTTTCTCTCGCCTTATTGGCGATTAGTCTTCTCTGTCTTCTTCCTTTTTGAAAAAATCCATCTCATTTTACACTTTTCCGCTATCTAGCTTTAAAGGGTTATTTACTGTTTTTCAAATTAATGTACGAGTACGTGGAATTTTCTCAAACACACAAGAGAGAGATGCGGATAGCCTTTCCTAATTTCTTATTTAATTCCCCTACCTTTCAGTAAACTTCAGTTCTTCAATATTTTCCATTTATAAGAATCCTTTAATATTATAAATAAAGCGTAATAACACTTCATCATCTAATGTGGTGGGAACTAACCAATTTCTCTGGACATTCACCTATGAAAGAGAGAGAGAGAGAAAGATAAGGAAAATGAAATAAGTATAATTACAACAAAGATTAACATTTTAATATGCCTGAAAAAACACAACTGATATTTCAACTCTCTCCTTGCCGAGTGACCCGCCGATCATGAGAAAAGTGTTACGATCAATTTAATTGGATACGCAAATATTTTATGTAAATTTACTGCATCATCACCCATAAAAGAATCTTCAAACTATCGATTCTTACGTATTCTGAACTCATTTAATTAAACGAGTCGATTTTTGAACCGAATTATGAATTACGAAGTTAAGTATATTGTAATAATTTTTTTTACCGAACATTTCAAGGTTAATGAAATTAGTGGGTCGGGCAATGAGAAACACTCAGAGCATAACCGGTTTACGCAGGGACCGATAAATAAAACAGTGTTTATAATTTGTGCATTCTCTAACTCAGGGGTTTTTATCTCTTCGACGTGCAGACATCATTCATTATGCTATTAGCACTCGCATTAACACGTAATAAATTAATTATTACACAGTAATCTTATTAGTGATTTATTAGTACACAGTAATTAGTGGCGTGTAAACTTATTTATGCAGTAGAAATGTTTATTTTTTACGGTAAAAATATAAATAAAGTAAGAATCCGCTATTCTTTATTGTTATAACGATAAAACTTTCATCATAATAAAATTTATTTAATAAAATTGTATTAATTTTCTTTTTCTTAAATAGTGATATTTAGTTCTCTCATTGATATTTTCATGTCTGTGATTTTAACTCGGGTCCGTTTGTTGTTTCTTTATTAATTTTGTAATTTTAAATTCTACCGACTAGATATTTGAAAGGTTAGATATTAAATAAATATAATTATAAACCGCGCTATAAAAATAACATAACAAGCTAAAACTCTATTATATAAACATAATTTATAATATTTAATAAATAAAAAGATTGTTGTTAACAACAATCGATAAACTTCACAGTATTAAAAATATTTGCAGCTTAGCCGTGTGAAATTATTCATTCATAATGTGAAATAACACAATTAAAAACAAATAAACGAATTGTAACCAAGATAGTTAACTAAGATAGACAGTTAAGTTCTACTTAGTAAGTATTGTAATAAACTCACTTGTTTATCTTTCTAGAACATATAATTTAAAATTATTTTTATTGAAAAAGGTAAAATATCATCTGAGGATATTTTTTTTTAGAAAATCACTTCTAATTGTTTTTTTATACACCTATTCGTTCCTACACATTTATTTTAATATTTCACGTTAATAAAACTATTGAACTATTATAACATTAAACTACGTATAATAAAAACAATTCAGATATTACGTTCATTTTATATTTGTGGATGAATCTAATGAAAATTAACAACTTATTTTCAGAGTTAAATATTCAAGTATTATCAGTAAATCGGAGGGAAACAGCGTGAAGAAGTGGTAAGTATTGGAAATGTCAATTATCACTTGTTAGTAGTACACCATTGGATAACTCTTGGCTTAAGGACTCATAATCTCTGTAATATATAGCAGCCAAATGTTTATAATTTTTAACGCATGTTTGAAACATTATTTAATTTTCTAAATCGTAAGTATTATTGTATACAATTTGATAAATTTGTAAGAAACTAAAATTATCCAGAAAATAAAGTATTGACAACTGCATTTGAAAAATGCTTACTTATACCGAGTGAGCTAAACGTAATGCAACCTTGAATTTTTTAATCCGATCTTATGATTTCATCTGCTTTTCCATTTGCTTTTAGGTTGGTACTAATGGGTTGGTATTGCTTGATCTTGTAACGATAACCTATTGTAACAAGACCAGTATAATGGACCTGAGTAACGGATTTCTTTGTATTAAGAAGAAAGTATGAGAAAATATTTATGAAGGAATCGAGAAGGGCAGTAGAAGGGATCCTTTCTCAGGCTAACAGGTCCGTTCAACAATCGTTCTTTGTAATACTGTCAATGGCACACCTCCAACAACTGTTGTTGGTTGAAAAGGGTTACCGCACAAGAGTAGGAACTAATGGGAAAATGTAAGGGCGCGGACGATAATTCTCACATTCTCATTCTGCAGGTCAGGATATATTACTTCTCGGTCCAGGGGGAAAGTCTGTATGAATTGAATATAAGGGAGCGCTGCAAGGTGTTTCTGACGCGATTGTGAGACGGTGTTATCAGTCAGCGTGCAGTAACAACGAGTAAAGCGACGTCACAAGCATTCCAGTGTGGACAGTGGATGAATGCAGGAAGTTGTTTGGTGAATTATTGTTAAACAATTGTGAAAGTGACGGTATTAAATTCATTAATGAATTGTTGGGGTAGCTCCGTTATAAACAGGAAAGGTATTTGCAGTTAATGAAATTGTACGAACCTTAAACTGATCTAATCTTATCTGATTGTTAAAAGAATACTAGTTGTTAAAGGTGTGGTTGATATTAGCGGTCATTGTAATCTGTTTAGTCAATTGGACTCTATTCTGTTTTTTATGTTTTAACTACCTTTAAATAAATCCTGTCCTTATTTGAAATAATATTTTGTATGTAATTTATGCATTATTGTTCATTATTATTATTATTATTGTTTTTTTTTTTTTACTATTATTATTCTCATTATTTTCGTTTATTATTGATTTTTTTATTATTATTTGTCAATATTGATTTGTATTATTTTGTATATTCTTAAACTAATAAGTTGTATTTATATAAACATTTGTATTTGTTAGTCTTTCAATATCCTTGTCAAGCCGCGAACACGGGACAGTATATACAACAATTACATAATCTCTTCCTATTTTGTCTGTCAATGGCAGGTGTGTTGTAAGAACAATATCAATCGTTTTACACAGTTTCATGTCCATTCATTCTTGACAGTTATTTTAAATTTCTTTCGTTTTTAAAATGCGAGAAATGCCAGGAATACTTTGCTGTAACTTTTCCTCGATCAAACGTGTTTAATAAGTTAACAATTTCACGCATATTCCTCGTTTTATAAAAACCGATAGTGTAGATGAACGAAAACGGTCCGGCCGGCCAACAGTTTTAAACGACGAATCTTAGAACGTGTTCGTGCATCCTTTCAACGATCACCTCGAAAGGAAAGATATCTCAGCAGATTATAATGTTATTTCAGAGTGTTCGTAAAACCACAAAAAAATGTCCGTGTTGTATTCTCATCGGGCAAGAATTACGAAAAAAGACTCAATTATTTTAAATGGTTTATGTGTTTTGTTCTCGGTAATACTCGGATCTTGGATAACATTTTCTTTAGCAACGAGACATGGTTTCACCTGATTGGCTGTGTAAACAGACAGGACAACCAATATTAGAGTGCTGGAAACCCATACGTTTTCCACGAGAGTACATTGCATTGAGAGAAGATCGGAGTTTGGTATCCGATTTATCTGAAGAGAATAGAGAGTCCAATGTTTTTCACGAAAATAGTAACATTTGAACGATACCAGCAGGTTATAACCGACTTCATTACGCTGCTAGAAGAATAATGCGATTGCTAGTTGCAGCAAGAAGGTGCAACAGCCACACAGCGAATAACACAATATTGTTATTACGTTGCAGTAGTGTTTGGGGAGAAAGTCATTTCCTGAGGTCTATGGGCACCTAGGTCGCCAGATTTATCTCCCACGGATCTGTTTCTTCGAGGTAATTTAAAAGTAAAAGTGTTCAGAAATAATCCTGTGATAATCGATTGGAGCGTTTTTTCATATACTGATTTCCATATATGATTTTTTGTGTGGGTTGCGTAACTTCTCTCTTACTCTGTATAAGTCGCTCGCTCCGTACTAAAATTATTAAATTTTCATTCATCTATATTTTTATAGCAGTTACGGTCAACATAATTTCAAAATGTGGTCGGTCAAAACTTTCTACTTTCCTGAATATGTCTTACACATGTCTGTATCTTATACGTTATCTTATATTATATAGATGAACGATAAAGAAATCTGGTTTGTGATCGGTCGAGATAATACAGTGGTTAACAGGGAGTTCAGCATTGCGGATGTTAAAAGAATTATGTATTGTGATTGGTCTAAATTTGGTGCATTCCGATTGGCTAGAAGTCTTACTATTTATAGTCAGTCAAAATGTTCAAGTATATATCAACAAAATCGCAGACGCACATACAGGGTTTTTCATGTATATAAATTTAGGTTTTCTGTTATAATTATATACTTGCACGAGAAAAATATGATACGATAGAATATAGCAGCGATTTTAATATTTAAGGAAGAATGATTCTAGGCAATGATTAGTGTTTCACGTAATTATTTATCTTTAAAACTGTTATCTTACTATCAAAAACAGAACTTGTAAACAAAACATTACCAACGTGACTTCTTGCTTTAAACAGCAATCTCAGATTTTAAATTACATGTAATTACAAACTGCTGCAACGTGTTAATTAATCACCGAAAATATTATTTTATTAAATTAGAATTTTTTTTCATAAGCAATGTTTATATACTGTTCAAATGATTACGTGATTTTCTAACGAGTTAATAATTTCGTTAAATTAATTACGTTTTCACGTTTAAAAATTACTTTAATAATTTCTAACACTGACTTCATTTGCATTTTATCTTGAAAACTCTCTTTTGGTTCCGACGTTAAGTATTAAAAAAAAAAATTGGTGCAAAGTTTGTATACAATTGATTTTATTATTGGTAAGGATTTACGGCTAAATGATTTAAATATTTAAAAAAAATATTACGCATGGGTTTTTTAACCGGCTATAGCTTTTTCCTGTTTAGCCTTCGGGACTCACCGTTAGGTATTACTTCAGAAGATGAATGAGGATGATATGTATGAGTGTAATTGAAGTGTAGTTTTGTACAGTCTCAGGTCGACCATTTCTGAGTTGTGTGGTTAATTGAAACCCAACAACCAAAGAACACCGGTATCCACGATCTAGTATTCAAATCTGTATAAAAGTAACTGCCTTTACTAGGATTTGAACTTGGAACTCTCGAGTTCGAAATCAGCTGATTTGCGAAGATGCGTTCACCACTAGACCAACCCGGTGGGTCAACCGGACATAGCCTGTAAAGATCTATCAATACGCCATTCATTATTAGTTGAACAACTGATTTCTTGTTGAGCGGAGATTTACGCATAAATCTGTAATAATTTCAAAGGTTACAAAATTAATATGTCTCGCTTGTGGTATAGCATTTAAATACTACTATGTAAATAAAATATAAAACTATACTCGGTTATACTTCTCGAATTGTTTCAGAGAAAAATATGTAACACCTAAATAAAGCATGCGTTTTATAACACATTAATTCAACATATATATTGTCGCGTATTCGCGGTTCGACAAGGATATTGAGAGACTAACAAACATAAAAATTCCATACAAATACTATTTATTACCCTAAAGACTTATAAACAAAATAAAGTATAATAATAAAACAAATAATAATAATAGTAGATATCACACGCTTATTGATTTCGACGTCACCGCAACGGCTTCGAACTCGGCCACGAAAACCTACTGACTGTTATCGCTTGTTACCATGACTGCGCCGAACACAGCTTCGCCGAACTACTGACTCTCTCCGCTGGTCGCTTGCAGTAGTTATATCCTCTGGCCTGAAGAACCAGTACCCACCTCGTCCCTTTAATTGTTGAAGCGTAATAATTTTCATCGTCCGCGCCCTTATGTTTTTCTATAAATTTTTATTCCGGTCCGGTAACCCTTCTGGTCGAACAACAGCTTTTGGAGATGCCACTGTCTGTATTACAAAGAACAGATTGTTAAACGGACCTGTTCCTCTAAGAAAAAAATCCCTTTTAGTTCCTTCTAGATTCTTCTTTTCATTATTTTTTTCTCTTTCCTTCTTTTTAATTGGAACAACTCCGTCACCCTGATCCGTTTTGCTGGTCCTGTTACTATATATATATATATAAATTAATATCTCTCTCATGGCTCTCAAAAGACAGCCATGTGTTATGTATGAATTCCTTCTTGTAGCAAATAATTAAAAAAATTGTATTTATAAATATTTCGTTATATGATCTCAGCACTTGCCTCAAATCCCTCAGCTGACCTTTGACTGCAGATATTAAAAATATCTGCAAAGTAATTTTTCACAATAAAAACTATAAGATTCTATTAATCATTTTTGAGGTAATAAACTTTGGAATTTAGTACTGTTAAAATTAAAAATAGATAATTATTATTTATAAATAATTTTTTGGAATAAAAGTTTCTTTGTTTTCTCCCAGGTATATCTCATTTACTCTTCCTAAAACGATTTAAATAACTAAACTATTATATAATTATCTGAATAAAATATTTATTTTATTCATTCGTACAGTAATTAGTAGCTCTAAATTTAATTTAATACGATTATTGATTGTGTTCTGTTTAGGAAACATTATCAAAAGTTTGTATAAGAATAAAAAGCATCTCATCATTTTACTATTGTTTTTTCGTTATATTTTGAACTCGTTTCTTTTTTTTATATAACTTTATAATTTAATATTGTAATTATAGATTAGTCATATATACGACTTTTTAAATAATTTTATATACAGTAAATTATTTTATTCCAAACCAACTAATGTTAAAATGTATTAAATTATCTATTTTTATTTAAAAAAAATATATATATATTTTAAAAATACATCTATTTCAGTCTACTCGAATTCAAATAAGTAAGGTTTTACTGTAGCGGTTTTAAAGTGAAATGATAGGCGCTTACTAAACAGGGCAGAATATAATGGTCACCCTATAGAAACAGGTGAAAACGAGAAATATGAAGTCGAATAAATAGAAGAGCGAATAAGGTGAAAGCGAATAGAAAACGGAAACCCGGTTATCGGTGCGGCAATAGTTAAGTGGCAAGAAGGTATATACAATGTACACAGACTATACGGTGACAGACATATCTCTTTGTAAGAATGACATTGACAAGAATAATGTAGCTGCTTACTTTGTATTTGTCCTACTTCCGCTTTGGTGATCATATCATCTTCTTCAGCGACAATACACTTAATATCACCTGTCCCGTGTGCGTGTCACGGATGCTTAGGCATCCATCACATGTATAAAGAACAATCCACTAAGAGAAGATAAAAGAATACTTTTATTGATAAAAGTCAAAGTAGAATAATACAAGTTTACACCGTAAAACAGTTTCTACGGCACATGATTTTAGATATAATTTATTTACTTTTGTATTAATATTTAATAAAAGTCCATAATATGCTTACGTTGTATAAAAAATTTGATTTATAAATATATAAATATTTATCTTTAGAAAATTATAAACAACATGAAATTAAAATTTAAACTTTCAATTCTTAATTCATTAATAAAACTGCCTAAAAAGGGTGGACTAATAAATCATAAGACATTAACTTACTTTTTTAATTTTTATCCGATTTTGTTTGGTTAGTGTATAAAAATGATATTTAAAAAAAAAACACTGTTAAAACCGGGACCTTTACTTTCCGAATTAGTTGTAATTACAAACTGAGAATAATATAAAAATAACCTTATGTATTTTACCTAAAAATATTTTAACGATATTTTTTTTTTTATCGGACCATTTTACTTCATTTTATTTTTATTCTTAAGTTAAACCATAATACCATAAACACAAGCGTTACATTTTAGTAACACTTAATCAATATTCACGTGAAAAGGGATCTACTCCTGATATGTATTACATTTGAATAAATCAATAAGAACCACAAATTTTGATTATATATACCCGTTTTATGTACAATTTTTTAAATTCAAACATACCAAATTTAATTACAGCTCTAATATATATTATTTATATACTGTACATCGTTATATATATCGTGATATATGGTATATAGAAGCACGTAATGAAAAAAAAAAAATTAATTAAATTTAAAAAAAATACATTTGATTACCGATATGTTGAATCCTCAAATCGTGGTGTGTTTGCTAAACTAATTCCTTGTGTAGTACCTTATATGTACAGTTCTAGGTAACAAAACCAGGCACAAAATTAATTATTTGGTGAAAAAAGCTGGTTTACATGAGTTTGAAGAACCTAGATAAATAGACCACTAAGAAAACGTTTTGTATTTGTTTTTTTCGTCCGTTTCAAATTTAATTACGTCGATCTACGAGAGTTTTGTTACACAGATAATTTTGTCTTATTCTTAAGCTTTTTTTGACGCTGAATTCAAATATGATCTCAAAATTTGCAATAAGGACTTACATTTTTTTTCAACTGTTACTCGTAAAAAATGGAAATTGTTAAAACGATTTATTTTTTATTTTTTTCATTTAGGCTAAACATTTGTAAAGATTTTTTTCGTATCAGTGGGTATATTAAAAATAAAATATGATTATCTGAAGCCATTTATAAATGGCTCAGAGTAGAATAATTTTGAGAAGTAGCAAATTTGAGCAATATGGTATTATATCATAGAATGACATCGATACTATTAACTACGACTCATTCCTTCTAGAAAAAATATAAATCTATCACCGTAATACGATTTAATTAATAGCCTTTATTAATATAATAATAATTGATATAGTCATTGCAGTCATTATATTTACTGTAGAATAACCCAGGAATCAGTTTAGTTTTTGCTTTCATTCGAGCACAGCTGGAGTTTGGTATTTTGTTTTATTCATACTTTTTTTGTTACAGACTTGTATTGTCTTTGTTGTGCTTCGTACATATATTATTAGTAATTTATATAAAAATGTCTCGTAATTTTATAAATGGTCCTAACAATTTTTATTACAGGTGTGGTGATTTAACATTTAAATCTCAAAAATTAAATATTATTCATCGGTTAAAAAATCATGTAGATTCTATTTCGGGTGTAAAATAGGAGATAATCTTGGATTCCTCATATCTGTTGTAATTCTCGCGTATCTTTATTAAGCAGCTTGCTAAGTGGGATGCCTTTTATGTTGCTATAAGATGGAGAGAATCTAAGAACCAGTTGATAGACTGTTATTTTTGTAACACAAAAATCAAATGCATCGTATCTGAATTCAAGAAATCTGTTGCATATTCTAGTCTTTATTCAGTCATAAGACCTATTTCACATAGTGAAGAGTTATTTGTTCCAGTTCTACCAAAAACCTGGAATTAAGAACAAAATGTTGATGATGAAGAAGAGTATGGTTATTCAGAAAGTATGAAGAAGAAGAGGATACAGATTTCTAAGGTGAGAGCACAAAACTTCACAAAATTGCTCGAACAGTCAGATTTATTGGCTTCTAGGTTAAAAGTCTGGAACCTCCTTGAAAGTGGCTATAAATTATGTTATTAATATGATAGGAAACAAGAATTTCAGCATCTGTTCTTCTTATAAGATAATATAGCGTAATGCCATAATATAAATTATTTATTGGATTTACTAGAACAGCATCGTATGAAATGGTGATAGTTTAAATATTCCCCTAAAACGAGTTTGAAACCCGTCATACCTCACAATGGAAATGAGAAAACATCAATTCCTCTTGTTTATACAGCATAAAGAAGGAGACGTACGATTAATATGAGATTTTTACAAACGGTGATACAACATGAAAAATATTCTTGGAACATATATGGAGATCTTAAAGTGATAACCTTTTTATTAGGACTGAAATTCGGTTATACTAAGTACTGTTGTTTCTTATGCGAGTGGAACAGTAGAGACAGGAAAAAATAATACATTAAAAAAGTTCGTAGAGAGAAGTATTTTTAGCTGGACAGACAAATGTTATCTGCCAACCTTTTGTGGATACAAAGATATGTATCTTCCGCTAGTATTCATAAAACTTGGTCTGATGAAACATCTTGTCAAAGCAATAGATCATAATAATCAAGGTTTCTTATAACTTAAGAGCAAGTCTTTTTCAAGATCTGTGAAGCATAAATTATAGAAGGAATATTTGTCGGACTACAGTTACGTAAGATAATGAAGGATTCGGACTTTGAATGAATCCGCGAAAGCATTAATGATATCAATTCGAAATATTTTAAAATCATTTCTGGGGAGAAGGATGACAACTTCGTAGAATCGGCGAGCGAAATTTAAAAAAATTAAATACTGGAATGCAATATGTCTCTAAAAACTCACATATTGCATTCACATTCGGATTTTTTTCCTCCTTTGCTTGGCGATGTAAGCGAATAGTTTCACCAAGATATATTAATGACGGAAACTCACTGCAAGGGAAGATGTAGCCCGAATAAGCTTGTCGATTACTGCTAGAGACTGAAAAGGGAAATTCCAGAGGCAGAATATAAAAGAAAACTAAAGAAAAAAGATATTGTCATACTGTCGTCTATATAATTCCTTTAAAAAATCAGGGTTTCTTTAAATCTGTGTTAATAAAAACCCTGCCTTTCATTCAATTTTGGTTTGTAAACTTGAAATCTGCTCGAAAATACTGTAAGCCACACCTTATTGAATGCATTTAACAGAAAATAAATATTTTTTCTACAGATCAGTGTTATTTACTGCTCAGTTTGTAGGTATTTTTAGACACTTTGTATTAGGCTCCCTACAATACCAATAATTTCACTCGTTTTTGAACGTAAACACATCATTATTGCACTCATTTTTATTATGAAATAATAGTAATTTATTATGAAGTAATATTTTTTATCTTCTATCTATACTTCTCTGGGGTTCTTTCATTCCGCGCTAATCTCAGAATCTACGGAACCGATCTCAATGAAATTTTGCAGGCTGATAGCAGTTGCTGAGAAGAAGGTTTTACACTTTGTTTGTTGTCGATACGCTAAAAAGGACCAGAGTTATTACAAACTTTACTCGCTTATCTTCTTGATACGTCCACAAGTTTGTCCGACAGTGTGTGCTTTACTTTCTTCGCCCCTCTCTCTAAAGTACACTGTCTTTTATCACCATCATTATGTCTACAGTTTCTTCAATGGTGGAGTTGATCGAAAAGGTTTATGGTTTCATTGAGTCTATAAATTTGCACGGTGATTAGTGGTTATGCAATCGTGTGATACTAGCACCAAGAAATGAACAAGTAAATGCCATAAATAGCTGCACACTGCAAGAATTTCCAGGAGAGAGAAAACCGTACTACTCCATTAATACAGTTTTGAACAAAGAGGATGTAGTTCATACCTAACTGAGTCTTTGAATTCTTTATCAGTATCAGGATATCAGCTTACACATTAAAATTAAAATTAGGTGTCCCAATTAAACTTATGAGAAATCTGAAGCCACCACAGTTATATAATTGAACTCGAATGAAAGTTAATAAATCTTTAAAAAAATATCATCGAAGCAACTATTTAACAGACTACGGCAAAGGAGAAACTGTATTTATCCCTAGAATTTCAATCATACCTAATAACATTCCGTTTCAATTTAAAAGACTCAAGTTTTCAGTTACTATGTTTTGAAACGACCATCAATACGTCACAAGATCAAACTCTACATACAGCTGGTGCAGATTTACGAGCTGCTTACTTTTCTTATGAACAGTTGTATGCGGCATGTTGTTGAGTTAGCAAAAGTAGCGAGCTCTTTATTTTCTGTGATAACGGAAGAACCAAAAATGTAGTGTATAATGAGGCGCTGAACTGGTGTAAAAATGTTTAAAAAACACTATTTGCATTATTCTACAGAAATAAAGATTTAATCTATCTCTTTAATTATATGAATCGAGTTACTGCATATTTATAAATATCTCAAAATTATCAAATACTGATTTTACGTATTGAGAACACATGAATTATGAATCTATTACTTCATACTTTGAATATTCATAAATCAAAATAAGAAACATTTTACACGTACTGTGTAATAAGTTCAACAATTGCTACAACAATCATACTTTTCATGTGAAGCGGTGGGTACTTGCTAAAGTCATTAATAATTATGAAATAATAGCGAGTTAAAACTCATTAATTATTTATTTGACTATACAAAAAGTAACATCTTAGTAGAGCATACAAGTTGTTTTTACAAGATAAAAATTATATTTTTTGCTACAATTTTGCTAGTTTGTGGTGCATAATAACGACTGAGATATAACCTAATTGTATTCATGCGATTAAAGTATTAATTGCTGCTCGGCCCTCTTAAGTATCAAATTAATCATTGATAGCTAAAAGGCTGTGTTACAGTTCCCTGTTGTTTAAAAAAAAATCGTATTGAAATTTTTTCATTTTTCCTTTAGTGAAATCGTAGTTTACAGACATACTTACATACTTACTTACATGCTTACTTACTTAGACATGCTTACATTTTAAATGAATTTAGTTCCGGATAAATTTAAATTTTAACACATTATTTAAGAAACCGGTGAAATTATTTTGAATTAGTTATCATAAAAGTCATTTTAATCTTGTCGAAATATAATTTAATTACTTAAATAAAAATATAATAAAATATACCGTGTATTTTTATATAGGATATAAATACATCTGAGCCTTCCTCATTGCTTCTATTTATATCGAATGTTTTGCTTTTCAAAATGTACGAGCTTACGGCAGCTCACAAATGTATACATCCCACTGCAGGAAGCATTCAAAAGGAATTTCAACCACACTTCCACTAGCAACAGAATAAAAGGGATTTTTACATTAAAAAAAAGAAAAAGTAAATAAATTAAAGCCGTTCATGTGCAAAGAAATAGAATTTCATTATTTTCTATAATAAAATACCAGGAAACACAGTATAAATTGAAAATTTAATATTTTATTTTACCACTTAACTCGAAAACATAATCATAGACTGCTGCTTACAAAAATATATAATTTTATAGATATATACAAATTTCTTCACGAACGGAAAAACAGTAAAAACTTTGTCGCAGTAAGTGCATCAGAATGGCGGATTTCCGGTTTTAGTTAAAGAATTTTGTACTGCTGTAATGATTTTTAAAAATTATATTGCTTTCGGTGTTTAAGCTAGGTTTCTGTTTATTATTTTTTTTTGTGTTTCATGTTAGTTAGTATCAAGTGTTCTTTTATCATTTTGCGTGGTACTGTGTATTGTTCCAATAAGTACATTATACTTGTATATTTGTACTTTTTTCTTCCTCTTTTTCACATAGATGTTGAGTTGTGATTTCTTCGAACGCTTAACCTTGCTAGTTGCTAAAAACTCACTTTGATACTCTTATTACCCATAATTTGTGTGATTTTGGAGCCGTATTCACAAAACAGAAAAGGTTTGATTGACCCAAAACGATTAAAACTTGGACACCAGCCCCTTTCCTTTATACCAGATCACATTTTGGATTACCGCAAAACTAAAGTACTATAGAGAAACTAGCCGGCAGCTAGCGGTGCCTGAAAAGATCTGACTTGGGACGTGATGTTTTGGAATCATTGAGAAACCAGTTCGCACATGGTAGTGCTCGCAAAAATTTAATTTTAGCTATATGTCATCCAAGTTAAAACATGAAAACCTTAAAAAGGTACCCAAAAACCCAGTTTTTTTGTAATTCCTCTATCTCCAGTTCCTGTGAACCGATTCGCTTGAAAATCGATAGGATTCTACTAGATTTACATCATTCTACCAAGTTTCATAAAAATCGGTTTAATAATGCACCCAGTAGAACAAGAGAAACTGAAAATGTACCCAAAAATTCTACTTTTACTTTCCGGTTCCTATAACTGATTCATATGAAAATCAACAGAGTTCTATTTTCACTAGGTTTACATCACCCAATCAAGTTTCGTCAAAATCGTTTAAGATTTGCGTCTGGTAGAGCGGACGAAAACATCAAATATTATACGTACATACATCTACTATATCATTGGTTAAACTTTTTAACAGACTCCGCGAAAAGGAGAGAATCTCTATTTCACTCGTGTGTATTTTTTCTCTCAATAAGGTTCTTCACCAACGAACAAATTTTCATGAATTTTTAAAAAAAATTTAGAAGTTCCACTGCACTTTGTTCTAGATCGCTTAAATTACAAAAAAAAAAATTATAAAAGAAAAATTACATCACCATCTGAATATTTTTTTAATGTATTTTTTTTCTGTTCTTTATTACTAGAATCGAAACAGTTTAATGGCAGTACCTTGACGTTATTCAGATATTTTAAATATATTCTCGCGAAAATACTAGAACATTTTTATAAGAAAACGTATAATAAAAAATAATACACACTCCTGCATTCTGGAAATCCTCAGCTTGCGTTCCGTAGCACTCTGCTAATGGTTTTTTTTGCATTTATTATTTATTTTTACCAGGTTTATTGCCTTTTTGTTTCTCATAAACCTGTTTGTACAGGCAAAGGTTTTTTTGTAAACCTATCTAAATTAAAAAATAGAAGACTGAATAAAAAAAACCGGTCTTACAAACTGAAAATTAATAATTTCTTTATTTAAATTTCGATTATTTTTTAATTCACGCCAATTAGCTGTGGGTATTTTTTTTAATTTGCTGCTTTTTGCTAAAAAATAAAATTTTTAAAGTTGATTGTTGATACATGCCTTTACTTGGTGAAAATTCGTAATCAAATATTGGAAACCGAAAACAATATATGTTTTTAGACATTACATACCTAGCACCAGAAATTTAAAAAAGTGTTATTTTTTACTTTTAGTTTAGTTTTGAGGTCATACTTATTTATTTATTTTATTTCAGTTTAATTAAAAATATCTTCTTATCATTTTAGGTAATTACATTACCCAAAATAGTTTAATTGATTAGTATGATAATCTGGAAGTTTCCAGATATCTAACACAAATCGGTTTGATGGAGGTCCGTAGGCAACACGATCCCATGTTCTGTATAAAGTGTATCTGTATCCTGTTACAACTCTGGATCACAAGGCTAGAATGTTTGTTTTTAATTAGAACCGAACAACAGAACGGTAGTTGGGAGACAACTCACAGACACACAAGCGCGCACACTATAAAACTCATCTTATGTTGCATAAGATACGAATTTAGTTACCAGAAATATTTCGTGTCTTTTCATTTTATTAATAAATATACTGCTTTTATTTGTTTAATTAAAAAAAAAAAAAAAAAATGGTAAAGAGGTACTAGCACAATAGTTCGTCTGTATCGTACTTCTTTTTTCTGTGACACTTCACAGATGTTCATATGGATTCTAGTGACTGAAAACACAAAATTTTATCTGTATTAAACACAACTAAGTAGGCGGGAAGCATGATGTATTCTACACAAAAAGATCCATTCATGTGGAAAAGAACTTCTGAATAGTATACAATATAATGCCAAAAGCATCCTATTTTATGATTATGGAATAAACAACAACCACTAAATTGTCGTAAATCTATTAAATGTTATAAAATACCTAATATGTAATTCGCACTTCAACGGGTATGGGACTTCAGTTATATGTACGTCCATTCGTAGGTTACCGAATGTCTACGAGTTATTCGTAACTGGTTATTTAAATCCAAGGTTATTTCTATAAATCGTTCCATTTTCAATTTGTACATCGGTAGTTATTATTCTGCCGGGCTCGATACAAGTTAGACCTGGGATCAACGTAAATCCTCAATCGCTGTTTGATTATTTTAAAGAGAGGTCGTGAAAACGTCTCTCACAAAGACTGTTTGGACCCATAAAACGCAACTTTTTTACTGAGCTCTAGAATAAGAAATAAATATTATTAATAAAAACAATCAGAAAGGATAATCCTCAAACAAATGATTCGTTTATTCTTCATCAGTAGTTACTCTTTATGTTCTTTTAGGGATAAATAATCTCGGTTATGAAACCTTGGGGAAAAATAACGAAAATACCCTAATTAGGATTTTTGAAACGCAAAACCTTTTTCAATATTAATCACTTTTTCTTTACTGCGAATAAAAAAATTATCATACCAAATTATTAGTATTTTTAATTATTTTTTCTCCTTAATATTTTATTGGGATAAACTGTAATACATAATAAAATTTACATTGGAGGACGATAATTTAAAAAGAAATTATGTAAAAATGCATAATAATGAAATAAAGTTGGAAATTACTTTAACCAAGAACCATTTTCTTACTCGATTTTATCCTCTAATGTTTTAATTTTATTTTTACTCGAACTAAGCTCCTCGTTAACTAATTAACATTTGCTAATTAGTTGTAAATGGTCAATATATATGACCTTTATCGTAAATATATATTATAATTTTGTATAAATAATCGTGCATATTAGTGAAGAAATATATTTGTCATCGTACGCCACGTCTCTTGGCTTAGTACACGTTGCTAAAACTGTCTAGGCTTTTTATAACAGCTAATGGTTTAAACAGCTTATATTAACACTCAAAGTAATCATTTACCGTTAAATTGTCATGCAGTCATCGTTTTAAATTTAATAGCAATATTTATCGAGTACTATAAGTATAAGGTAGAGGTAAGTATAGAGAATGCCAAAATGTATGTGTGTTACTTAAATAATATTTTATAATAAACAGGATAAAATATGACATCGATTTTCAGTTCCGTGTATTTAATTTATTTTTACAATTTACAAAACTAACTGTTTGATTAGCGGACTGTTTGAATGCGAATTGTAGTCCATGATGGCCTGACTGATCGATTATTAAGCGGATATAACCGCAAGACCTCTTGATGCAGATCAGTGGCCAGGGGCATTCTTTTAAAGAATTAGTAACGACTTACTTTAAATAACCCAAATTTTGAAATAGAAATTAAAAATAATAAGTATCTCAAGTAAAATAATTATGATAATTTAAAAGGGAGAAATTTTTGTGATAAATTTAGTGATAAATAAGTATGAAGTACGATCATAATATAAAAACTATTTTAAGAAAGTCTGATTTAAAATAAACATAAGTTTTTCGTTGAGATTTTACTTGGGAAGATAAAAGCTTGTAATTATTTTTCTTCACAACTTATTACTATGAAAACTAGAAATATTATTTAATAACTCGTTAATTCCTTTTTGTGCATGATTACTGGCTCGGATTTCACTTCAAGTGAAATTCTATTCTATAGATTTCTACTTTCTGTAATTCTAGAATCAAACGTAATTCTAATCAGCTAGTGATTAATTTTATTCATTCCTGGAAAAATGTTACTAATGAAATTTTTTTTCATGTTTTGCGGTGTTTTTTAAGTTATGCTCTTCTTTATCTCTCGATTTAATAAACGGGTTTCTGTATGCATAAATTAAAGTTAAACAATCACGGTCGCAAATGCCGTTTAGATGAGCGAATTTTTTTACATTTAATGAACACTAATTTCATAAAAAGAAGAGTACGTTCATTATATATATTGCCCATTACTCCAGTTTAAATCTAAATGTAAACATCAAATAGTATTGTAATTAAAAAAAAGCATTTTTCAAAGAAAGGTATAAAAAAATAACTTGACTGTATTTTCTATGTTCTTTAATTTTATTTATTTCAGTAATGCGGGTGACGAAAAGTGATTAAATATGAAAATATTTAAATAGGTTGGTTTTATTTTTAAATTTGTATGAAAATATGCTTCCAAATCTTTATGCAAATTCAATTCGGCTCCATCGTTGAAGCTTTCGTAAATGGGGTCGTTTTTAACGGTACCTATTCTTTTTCCTTTTCTTTCGTAAATCTGTTTTTTTGACGTGTTTCAAAAGGTTTTCCATTTTTCTTGGTCTCGAGCATCCTCCTCTATTTCCTTCGGATTACTTTTCCCTGCAATGAAAATACAGCTATAAAGCTGTAAAGTAACCTACATACTCTTATCGGAAGTGTCAGAAACGTTTTTGACACTAATTTTTAGTCGGCTGGATATTATAATTAATAAAATACTAAATCATAGCGGTCGATAAAATATCTTGCAATTTTAATTGTTAGCCTGCGTTTTATTATCGATCTGTATTATTATCGACCCTTTGCATTTTATAATTTATAAATTGTTATAAATCGATTGAGACAGAGATTTCAGATCGCTTATAACTTCATATACTTATAAACGATTCATTCATTCACTTCTATTTAAACTCGAAAAATAAATAAATAAAATTATAATGAATTTTTTTTTTACCGTTTATTAGATTAAAATATTCTTCATATAAAAATAATCTATCCGTAAGCATTTTATACTAGTATATAAAATAATAAAGAGGAAAAAAGTAGATCGCGAGATGGACTATCAATCACGACCTCCAATTGTCTGGAATGTACAATATAATGCCGCATAATCACGGTCAATACTGTAAATAAGAATAAATAAAAAAACTTTCTAATTTTTTTTTGCATTCTACCACTTTCTATACAAAAATAATCTAACTTACCGCATTATATATTTGCATAAATATAACAGAGAAAAATGAATATCTAAGAGTGACAGTGTGAAATCTATTTACAATTGTACGGTGAACAAATGAAATTTCCAAAAATTCTTATATTCATTTATCGAAGTCTGTAATTTTTATAAATTCTTTTCATACACGTTACAATTTTATATATCAACGAAATTTTGCGTAGTTAATTGGTTTATCCTGATTTCGTACCTCTTGCATTTACAATTAATTTAAATTTAGACTAAAATAACTAAATGACTAACATATTTAATAAAATTTTTATACAAACTTCCATACAAAAAAATTTACTAATCATGACCATTTCAAACCGCAGTAAATAAACAAATAACGTCAAGAAGTAAACATCCAATAACTCATTTTTAAGTTTTACTTCAGGCTGACTGAAATGCGTAACCTATTTTACCTCATCGGGTTGAGTAATATTTAATAAAAGCCCGTAGTGCTGTATATAGATTATCAGTTTCCGTAATGTTCAATACAATTTTCGCAAACGAATAGTTTGACCGAGTAGATATTTGGTCGCACACTTCTTATCTCACGATTTAATTAATTTCAATTTGGAATATAATTCCCGAAATAAAATATTATACGTTTAAAAAATGCATTATATTCTATTAATTTCTGTACAGATTAATGTAATTAATTGAAGTTCATTTAAGAATAAAAAATATTTTGGGAATAAATACGATTGGAGATTTATTCTCTTAACATCGACATCTGATCGGCTGGAATGTTCATTCCGATAGGATATAAAACTCACTATCAGGAACATATCTATTTTTAAATGTTATTGATTTCTTCATTTTATCTATCTGTTCATGTAGATTTCGTTGAGTAATAACCGATTAGGAATAGACTATGTTCTTCGTATATAGTCAATTGGTCATGATTTCGTTTCGTACGGATCGGCTACGTTAATACTAATCAAATAATAACGGATAATGTACAGGACTCTAAACTGAAAAAAATGATTATATTTTATTCGCTCTACGATAACTGCCTACAAGTGAAAAAGTAGGTCCAAATTGGATAATTTTATATTTTAATAAATGTGATAAAATTGTTTCAATATTTGGCGAGAGATTTAGGTTAAAGTTTTGAAAATAAATACCTATAAACAATAATCATAGCTCTTTTTTAAGACCAAGTCATTGTTATTAGAAGTTACTTTCCAGTTCGGAAAGTAACTTCGAAACTTCAAAGTTACGCCGAAGAAGTTATATTTTATATATAATCGGCTCCTCGATAATGTCTCCCACCTATTTTTATATCTTTGGCTTCTAACTAGTAACAGATCCTGGTCTAATGATCCGCAGGTGAAACAAGCTATAAGTAATGACCCCGATTCAACAAATTTACACAATATAAGGAAATCTCCTTATTATTACACGGATCAATCGATCGACTGTTGTTTTTAAATTTATTTATCTTTAAGAAAGTACATAATATATCACAACAAATTATAATACTATTAACAGGGTAATATTTACTCGTAAAAGCTAGTCTACTTCGGTATGAAAAAATAAAAAAATAAATTTTTGATGATGTCATAATCATAGGCTCTTGGTCATGTTGTGAATGTTTTATGTATTATTATTATAATCGGGTAATTACTGCATATTCTAATAATTTTCATCTATATAAAAAAATTGGCATTTAGAAAAACTTACTGAAATCATTTGATTTATTAAAAAAAGAAGAAAGATCTATCAAAAAGAGAAGGCGGAAGATATTTTTAGTTAAGAAGTATCTATAACAGTACGGAAAGTATCGTTAAGACTGGTTAATGTGAAAAATAAACGTAAACTGATATAACTGAAACGTAAAGATGCCGTGAAAAACCCGTATTTTTAGGTGATGCAAACATATAACTTTAATAAATGTTATAAATAGTGCCGGCCTCCGTGGCGTGAGTGGTAGCGTCTTGGCTTTTCAACCGGAAGTCCCGGGTTCGAATCCCGGTCAAGCATATCATTTTCACACGCTACAAAATTACCATTTTATCTCATCCTCTGAAGAAATACCTAACGGTGGTCCCGGAGGATAAAAAAAGAATTGTAATATATGAATAAATAGCGATCTTCAGGAAAATTTAGTTTACTCTCATATAAAAAATTTGGAAAGAAAAATTTTTATATTAAATTTCTGATACGTAGAGAATGAATTCCCCGATTTTATTAAAGTAGAAACAAACATAAAGGTAGAAACGAAAACTTAATAAAAAAATTCTATAATTTTTTCTAGCGGGATTATATAAATATCAATAAAAACATATTGGGATTTATTAATCAGCTCAAAATATCAATATAGGAAAATGTAAACCGATCTTGTTTTAAATTGTTTTTTTTTCTTTTTTTATTTAATTTTTCTTACTTATTTGGAATTTTATTAAATTTGTCTCTACAATTTATTTTTCTATACAAAGAAAATTTTTGGGTTGCTTCTCAAATTATTACAATTTTCTACCATATAAGTCTGTTTAGTTTAGAGAGATTTAATTTTTTAAACTTTGTTTTCATTTGAATTTACTTACATCAATTTTCAAAAAATTAAATTATCTAAAAGTTTTCATACAAATTTGTATTTGTTTAAGAGAGTAGTTCAAGAGAGGCAGTTCAAGAGAGTATCAAAAGAAAAGTTACATAAAACATGAAAAGTAAGTTGATACTTGATCGCATCAGTGCTCAAGATACGCATTTTCAAAAATTACTTCATAAATTTTATTTGTTTATCTGAATATAAATATTAATAAATATATATAAAGAACATGTCGTGACTGATTCATAATCAACGCCAATAAAAAACCTTTGAAGATAATTTGATGAAAATTTGTATGCACATTCTTCTTACGGTGTAAGTGCACATCAAGAAAATAATTTTTGAAATTCTGAGTTAAACGGTTAAAAAGAAGTAAATGAATTTACTATTTTTTAAATTTGTCTATAAAAAATGAAGATATCATCTTAATTTTTAGTGTGTCTAATCTTTATGTGAATATCTAAAAGCCGATTTCTAGATTTGTTGAAATTCCGAGTTTAAAGGGTTAAAATGGATATTTATTTTTTTTTAAACCCGGATATTTTTTAATTTCTTGATAATGAAGATATCAACTTGATTTTTGTTGTATGAATATCTAAAAACCAATTGTTTAATTTTGTACACGACTGCTCAAAAAGGGTGTTTGTTTGTATGTACGTATGTATGTTCCACCGTAGCAGTTCAACAGCAGAACCGATTTAGATGTCTGACCCCGCGTTGGAAATTGTACGTTGCAGGGAGTGTCATAGGTTATATAAATATCTATAAATGTATGTTTAATTGTAACTAAAAGGCTACAAAACAAATGATTCTAAATGGATAATCGGTAGTATTTTCAGTATCGAAAAATATATTAGTAATGGAGATTTACCGGTTGAAGCACAAATTATAATGAATTGAATTAATAAACTGTGAACTGTGAGCTTCTATCACTGTGTGAGCTGGGTTTGAACTGAATGATTCGAATCAATCGAATGAATAACATTACAAAAATAATGGGATTAAATTTACATTAAATAAAACAAAATAATATTAATAAATTTGAATAATTTCTGTTTAATAAAAATCGGCTTACCTTGGGGACTGCGTGTGAGGCTAGAGTGGTGAGGCACCTCGTGCGAGGCTAAACCAATCAACTAGTAACAACAGGATGCCTCTGGGGCGCTGTTTTGGAAGGTGAAATGGGGTGATCTTATAATATCTCTGCAAACAATTGTCCGGTTTTCAAAATTCAAACGGGGTATTTGTTAGTAGGTTGAAGGCTAACTTTTGCATTCATCAGTTACACTATCGATCTAACAGATCATGGTTGTTCAGAAATAATGTTATATCTCACAACCAATCTTCGGATTTCAAAATTAAAATGGGGTATTTGCTAGTATAATACAAAATCACGATGGAACCTAACCGGAACAAAATGTTTGTCAGCAATGTTTTTTTTCGGCAGTCATGTTTTTAATTTTTAATAATTATTTGAAATTTGACCTTGAAAGGGTTGAAGAAAGGTAAAAGATCTCGAACAATGATTGCAAATTATCCCCGTTTCAGACTATAGTAAAAGAGATCTTCACTCGATTTGGAATTGTAAATACTTTTCAGATAAATATCTAAACACCATTTTCGGGTTTTTTGAATTTTAATATTTTAAGGGGTAAAAAACGTAAATTGTTTTTTACATTTTTGCCGTTTTATTCTATCGCTATTGAATCAATATTTATGAGATTTTGTAACATTGTGATGGTAATTTATTTTGTAATCCTGATAATGTATTCAGTGGGTCCTGCACTGACCAAATTGTTGTTCTAAAGAAATTACAATACACTGATAATTTTATAAATTGAACAGGCTTCAATTTTTATTTATCGTTACTATTCTTACAAGCATGATTTTAATGAACACAGGGGGCAGGGCTCCTGGCTAAACATCTATTGACCGCAACGGGAAACGCAAGTAACCATATAGCGCGGGCGAAGCCGCGACGAGGATGCAAGTTAAAATACTTACGTAGGATTAAAACTGTATCGACTTTTAAAAAACTAAACTAAAAAGTGAACTTTTTGACTATTTTTTTTAACAGACTTACAATTTTTTTTTCGGAAACTACTAAAATTACAATTCTGGGACCAAACATTTTTAAACATTTCAGGTTCAAAACATAAAATCCATTAATTTTTCTACATAATTTTATCTCAATTATTTCAGTAAAACCTAATTTTATTGTTAGAGCAGAAATCAGGGTGAACTTTGTGTTCGAGAAAAGGACGGCTGACGCAAATTTCGGCCCGATTCATTCAAAGCGTTTCCAAATTATGTTTTCTAAGAGAACTGTTCAAACACTTTTCAAAATTTTAATCAGTAGAATATTCTTGTAATTGGATTTTGATTTTTTGTGAGGCAGGATATGTATATGTTGTACTGTATTGTATTGTATGACATAAACAATATAATGTGAACTAGTATTTTACTTCTTTACATCTACTGACGTTGATTGTTTAACAATCGAAATGCGCATCATAGGTTTTGATTTTTTCTAAACTTTTCTTGAGTTTCCATCTGGTGTTTTAATGTATTTAATGAAAATATGATAAAAAAAAATAGATACACTTCTTCAAGTTAAATATATATTTATTTACCTTGAAATTCATTTAGTAACCAGTTATGAATTAACCCGTCGATACGAATTAATAAGATGCTATGTATCTTAGTAGTATCGGTAATTTAAATATAATTTTTTTAAATGCAATAGAATTGGGTTAACAAAATGTACATGGCAATCATAATTCGGAATTCGTCGTAAAAGAGAGATTTCTTTAAATGATGAAGGAAATCTTAAATTCATGCACAGATTTAGGTTTTTATAATTATTGTATGTAGTGTATGATTAAAAACATTTAATAATAAACGATTTGAACAGGATGCGAAAGCTGCTTTTGTACAAAATAAAACGACTACTTCCAATATTTTTTATTAAAGACTTTTTTATAAATTCATAGTATGAAGCCTAGGTCACTCGAAAGATTTTTTTCATAAAATCATCTTTTTAAAGTTAATTTTAAATTATTTTTTCATTTATTTGTTTATCTTTATTAAAATGTCCTTTAAATATCTCTTCTGAACGGGTTTTTACGAAGGAGTAATTAAAAATTACGTATACAGTGTTTACTAACTCAGTTATTATAATAAAAAAATTAATAAATCTTATTTCAGTGACCGAGATATCAAACATCTACTATATTTTTTGATTATTTTTTTAAATAAAAATATATAAAAAAATCATTTTTTTACTCTGAAAAAGCGTAGATCTCTGTAGGAGCATTCAACGGAAATTTTAAAAGAGAAAAAAATCAGTAAGGAAGATCATAAAAAAAAAAAAATTAACAAAATTGTTGATTATTTTCTCCAGCCAGGATGCAGCAATTTTCCAAACTGTTTATTTTTTACAAACACTAATCATTGAAAAGAAAACCGTTTTCTAATATGGCCTCTTATCATTGGATATTATCAAAATAATGTTTACTAAATTTCACAATTAGGCTTATTTATTAAACATTGCAAAATTTTAAAGCTGAACTGCTCAAATTGTAGGGTTGAAAAAATTTGTATACATATAATTTTACTCATCTTTTCATCAATTTTCACATAACTATTAACAATTATTTTTCCCTTTAATAAAAATTTATTTATACGTTTGAATGGAAATTGCACATGTTTCCAATCCGGTGGTAATTTTCACAAAATAATAAATATATTATAAAAATACTTTTGGTAGAATCAGTAATTTAGTTCAATCAAAAAAAGTGTTTCTCTATACGTTCTTCAGACGTATTGAAAACGAAAATTAAATTAAAGCCGATGATTCTATGAAGTCTTGATTAGTAGAAGAAAACCATCGCGGAACGAAACGTGTTAAATGAAGAACGGTAATAAGATTTGCCTTTTTGTAATGTAGCAAATCGTTAACCTTACAGAATAACACGGCAAATCTAGTTAAAAGGATCCTAATAAGATAGGATTTACGGTGTAATATACCGAGTACGATTTAAGTCATAGTTTTCAATGATTCCGCCGAGCCGGGAGTGAAATCAGTTCGGTCCCGTTATTCAGAAATCCCCTCTCTTCATCGACAGTCACTGACTTCCCCCGTTTACCCTACAAGCTCCTGCCTGGCCTGATCGCTACTAAGTCAGTAGGACAAGTCGTATCGTGTGAAGACTACACAGGACATATCACATACAGAAAAGAACGAGTCTTCGCGAGTGACTCTAGCCGACTGCGAACGTTAATTTGTTCTTGAAGAACGAACTTACCGCACCACACCGCAAACAGATCGCGCTATCATTTATTATATACTCCTATTAACTATTTTAAATTCCTTTTATTAAAATCAGAATAGACATTTTTAATAATCTGCTGTGATATATAATTAAAATAATTAGACACAGCCAGATCACATGTATTAACAGGTGAGACAATTTCTATTAATTGCAATATTTTATTAAAAAAAGAAAGAATTATACGATCCAAAATTTATTTGGATTTCGCCGGAAAAAAATAGACTAATTAAAATTTTTAAATTATAATAGATCTTCACAATTTTTCAATCGAAATCGAAACGTTAATAAAATAATAAAACAAATTATTTTCTTAATAGATGTATATTTAGATACACCGGTTCAGATGATAAACAGTGAATATAAATTTTGTTTATATTTTTACTGAAAATTAAAAATAATTATCAATAAAAACTAAAAAGATTAATTTTTTTCAAGGAAGCAAAAATAAAGAAATAAATTTAATAAGATCAAAATATTACAATAGTAAAATAAATAATAATAAAGCCTTAATATTAATTAAATTGACAAATATTAATTATATTTGTTTATATTTTATGAAGTGCAGTGTTTTTATTGTTGTGAAACGGCTGTCAACCTTGGATTTGATGTCATTACAAGTGTAAATTTTAGTTCAACTTGAAAGTGGTAAGTTTTTACAGAACAAACAATCATATTATACTTTTGTCGATAAAAAAGAATAATATTTTAAATATATCTACTTCTATGCAAATAAATATATTAAATAATAATCCCAATAAACGAAAATAACTTTTTTTTCTATAACTTCCTTATAAAATATTTAAAAACAGATTAAAAATAACTAGTGCTTAAAATCAGTTTAACAAATTACAGTGTATACATTTAATAAAGGAAAGTAAGATATGCAAGCACATAATGCTTGAGGAATGCATGAGAGTCGTGAACTTGAGATTACAAATTCAAGAACGCTGCTTTGTAAGATTAGATATCTACGATACTCGACCGTTAAGTTAACAATACTCGTTCATTCTTTTAATACGATTAGTTACGGAATATGTTTTAATATATTTTCACATGATTTAACTGTTTTTAGATATTGACATAGGTAAAATGAATAATTCTTTCGAACATTTTAGGGATTTTATAAATTTTATTTCTATTATGGAATAAAATTTTGTACCTTGTTTCGGATGGAAGATGCTAATTGTATAATGCATTACAATACCTTCCTGAAGATTTGAAAAACAGGATAGAATCGAAACATAATTTAGCTTTTAATAAGTACTTAGTTTTCCCAAATCTATAAGAATAACGATTAACATTTTAAGGATCTCATGTTAAAGATGTATTTTCTGTTATTTCAAATTTATTTAATTATTATGACTGGAAGTAAATGAGCCAATAGAAACCGACTGGCTCACTGTTTTATTTTGTTTTGGATTAAAAAAAGGAACAAAACGTAACCAATACAATTCCTCAGCTTCTTTCGATGCTTATATTTGTTTTAAATTTGATTCTACTGATTTTAAGATATAACATCAAATCTTTAAAGGCATTGTAGCTTGCTAAGGTGTTTTTATAGATTTTATAAATGTGTGATCATACAAATCACTCTATAACAACTTGTTTTAGTCTATCATTTGTAAATAGTAATAAATCTGAAGCGTATTTTATTATTTGAAATTAATTTGAAAAAGGTATCTATGTATTACTTATATAAGTGTTTATATGATGGTTAATGATGATACCGAACTCACTTATGGATTAAACCAGATAGTTTGTTACGACAAACGTCTTATTTTAGAATTTGGTAGAACTTTCAGTACTGATGGCTGTGATGATAATATCTTTCATAACTGATGATTATGTTACTCTTGTAATAGTTTCTTGTCGGATTTTAATTGCAATGTCAAAAGAATTGATAAAAAAATATTGCATTAAAACACACCACGCGCGCGCGCGCGCACACACACACACACACACACACACCAAAAAAAAGAAATATTACCTCGGGCGTTGTTGAACTAATTTCATAAATTTTATTTTCTTTTGTCTTATATTGTTGATGTATTTTCTTACACATCAATCAATTAACTTTCTGGCATTTACACCTGGGATTACATGCAGCACACGTTGAAATCCATCTTTCTATTTCGTTGCTACAGTTTTATTAGTTTTATGAACTAGTTGTTTCGAAAACATTTTTATTAAAATCTACTTTGAACGATAATGTTCATCATATTCGTATAAACAATAAGGGAATGTTTAAAAATAAATAATTCATAAAAATTGTACTAAACGCATGGGACCCGTTATAAAATATTAGAGAAAGTCAGATATCTAAAAGTAAGGGTATGTTATCAATACGACTACTACGGACCTAAGCACCTTTGATATACGGAATTTATATATGCGGTGATAACATGGGTTAACCTGCTTGATATTTTACATCACCTAAGGCAATTTTACTTCTTGATTAATAGGGCTAGTTAGCTGTTAAAGCGGCGATATCCATAGCTTGTTATAATCCCAGTGTTTACCGTTACGTGTGATCCAGTACGTCCGGCTCATGTTGAAGATGTTCTTTCCGTATAACGATTTATTTCATAATTACCGATTACGGGTGATTATCTTGGTAATAAATTATTTTTATTAAATGTATCATAAAATGGGAAATTTTTTTATCGCGAGAAAAAACAACAGCTTTTTACATTTAACCTAATCTAAATTTAGATCTCGGATTTTTTTTATCCAAAAGGTGTAAGAATGAAAAAAAGTTCTTCTACCAAGAAAAGGGAGAAGTCTCAGTTCAATAGTTACTAAGAATTTTATGACGTTCTTTATCTGTTAATAGTGTTTCTTTAATGGAGAAACACGCGTAAATGATTTTTTTTTTAAACAGATGGTTAGAAGGAGAGGTAAAGATAGCTTAATTCTGAACTTAAGTTAAAAGTACCATGTAGGTTCCCTAAAAATAAGTTCAGCGAATTTTTAGATAAGCTGGTACGGAAAAACAAGCAATAACTTTCACAAAAAAGTAATGAAATCTAATTTATAATATAGAATCATTTAGAAATTTATCAGGTCTACAGAGTTTAGTTTTAATAAAATTAAATCTTTCTGTATTAGGATACAAAGGGTACTATCCGTTATTCCTGGAAGCAGTTGATCTTATTTATTACACGGAAGTAAACCCTCAATCAAAATTTTAAAATAAAAAAAAATACACATATATTTCTCTCTTACAAAAGTAATCTTAATTTAAAAAACGTTTATGTGAAAGTTGTATATATTCTATTTGCGTTAATTTCCACAGCTCGAAATTTTTATCTAAAATGATAATACTGAATGCGTAAATAAAAAGAAACGTTTTATCGAAAGTAATGTGGGTTAAGTAAATATAAATGTTAAGTAATGTGGGTTGTAAACGTAGTGTGGGTAAAGGAACGCGGGTTTATTTTTTTTTATCGCTACTTTTCTATTTATAAAGAGCTTTCTGAGTAAGCAAAAACTGATTTCTCGTCAACAATGATATTGGAGATGGTAAGCATAAATTTAATTAAACAAAAACTTTGAAAAAAGGTTTTTTGTTTTAGTTCTACAAGAACCGGAAAGATAAGATGAAAATTAGTAGCACTTTGTAGATTTCCATGTATATTAGACAAATAGCGCTTGCTACGAAAAATCTACCGATGAAATCTGTGGTATATAAAATGTATTAAATCTTTGGTATCTTAAGCAGAATGAAAATGATTTTATAAATTGAACACTATAACAGGATCTAGTATTTTTTTTTTAATTTAATTTACGGGAATTATGTTACAACTACCTGTAACAGAACACGATTTAGTCGGAGATTCGAAATATCACTTCACAGAAAGTAACGGGTGATATGTACTGAGCGAAAGCATCATATTCGGAAGCACTTTTTATTGTCTTTTGATTTTAGAGTATTTATTATTGTATTCTTTTTTTTCCCACCAAGTATAAGATAAATTTACGTTCAAACCCGTTCTCAATGTTCACTTATCGTACTGATAAAAAATCATTCAGATCATTCAGATAAGTGGTTTTTGGATTTTTAGCGAATAGTTAAAAAAAAAGCTGACAACACAGTTGCAAGACTTTCCCGTCACGCGGCTATAACATTTTTATAATATAGCATTATTTCGTTTATTTAATTCAATGATTCTAACTAAAGCATGCGGACTTACCGTATTTAACTCGCGCGGGTGTGATTTCATAACTTACATAGAAGAAATTTCGCTTACATGGTCGGTAGACTGCTGTAGCCGCGAGGATTAACGCACGAGGACCGAGTAAACCGGGCGATCGAATTCGAGACTCAGCTAGACCGAGTTACTTTTTTACATTTAAATATTGTTCGTTTATTTAATTTTACCGCTCATCTGTGACATCAGAACGTAGCAGACGACTACAACAACATTTTTGGGGTAGGTATGCGATTTTGCGAAACATTTTTTTTTGCAAATATTAATTGTTAACAAAATGTGCCAAAGAAAAATATGATCTTAATTTGGCGAAGTCTCGAGATACCGAGGGTGACCTTGCTCTACAGCCTCACCCCTTTGACATTTTAAGTTGAAAATTCAATGTTATCAATGCCTCATATATAGAAGTAATCTCACCAAGTCTAGTCAAAATTGATCCAGTAGTTCTGGAGATATAAGGTGATTTAGAGACTAACACCGAGCACATGTACATACAAACATTATTAACATGCGGAAAATTTCCATCCGGCTTTAAGGTTTTTGGGTTTCTTAGGTGTCAGAACGTCAAGATCCGGTGAAAACCATATATGCCCAAATTGGACGGATGACAATACTTTCCCTTCTAAAGCTATAGTTCTGCTAGAGCGCTGTCTAGGCAGGAAAGTAATACATACGCGGACATTTCGATTTATATAACAAGAAGTCAGCGTTAACTAAAATAAATAATAGTAAATATACGTAATATATGTCCATCCTTTTAATTATTATAACGGTTTTTTGCGTTTTTCTTTAGCGGAGTAATTCTGACGGAATCGGCGTGTAAAAAACAAGTTACTGTCATTATATTTCATTCAATGTTTAAAAATATTATTACTGCAAATCGTTTGGGAATAAACGCTTTCTGGAAATAAATCTAAATGTCGAAGTTAATTCTTATTTTTTCCAGATTTACTGCACGTTTTGTCGGTGCTACTTCTGTTGCAGATACTACGGTGAGAAAAATAACTATAGCCATATTTCTGATACGTAAAACAGTCACTGTTGACCCCACAATCCTTTAAAACGTCGTTGTATTTCGTTATTTTTTTCACGCCATTCGATATTATGTGCTTTTCAACAGGCTTCCTCATCAATATCGCGGAGATATTGATGAGGAAGCCTGTTTAATGAATAAAGCCTGAATAAAAGCTTGTTTTATTCTTCTTTTCGATTAAGATGATATCCAAGCGATTACCAGAAATTATCCTGTCTGTAAAAATGGTTATATTCCGGTATATAATGGATGGTGTTATTTTGTAGTATACTGGCCGGATTGTACTAGTAATACGGTACGAAATAATCGGACAGTTTGTGTGTAAACCACGCTTAATTTCTAACATATCCGTTCTATTTGGTCGTGACTTTCAAGGTATACCGACTTCGCTAATAATTCATAGCCACATAATGTACATTAAATATTTCTCGACCCTTGATTGCATCTTCCCCATATATTATTCAGATTTTCTTGCAGGATGTATTATTATTTTTATTACTTGGAGATTTTTAAATCATCGCAAAGTAGTACGGATTTATAAAGGTTAAACGTTTATACTGTTATATTTTTAAAAGGTGTAAATTTTTCTTTTTAGTAGTGTGTACACTGAAATTATGTTGAGTTAACAAAATGATTGAGATTTCGATGGTAGAGAAAATATACAATAATATGAAATTACTTTGGTTACATTTTCATTGTTACCCATCACATTAAATTCAATTTTGAGATATTTTTTCGTGAAATTTTTTTACTTTTAAAATCGTTAAAAAAGATATTAATATTTTTATTACGTATATTAATGCTATTTATTAACGTAAACGAAAAATAATATTTTGTTGGTAATATAAATTTTGCCGATATATATAAATATAAGTTTTATATATTTTTTGTATCAATAAAAATGTATAAAATGAAAATTTTAGGGTTAGGGATTGTTTTTATAAAAGTTTCTTCAAAAATTTGTCCTTCTGTTAATCTCAATAGTTTATGAATTCTCTGAGTCATCTAATAAACACCTCCAAATAAAATTTTAATGTCTAACCCGTTTAGATATTGTAGCACCTGTACATATCTTTAGACCTCCTTCTACGATTAAGAAAAAAACAAAATTTCGATCCCTTGCATATAAGCTACAAATAAAATTTTATGACTGCAAGTTAAACTGATTTTTTTATATATCACAGGAATATTTTCAGCCAAAAACAACACTACGGACGAACAAACAAAATACATGATTTAAATTAAATAAACAAACTATGATATTTAAATTTAAAGAATCAGAAGAAACTGATAAGCACAGAAGTCAAAGAAGGGTTTATTTTTTATCCGACAGCTGCCATGATTTTCTGGTTGTGATATATTATAACAGCGGAAAAGTAAAAATTCATCCCGATTTTCTCCATATTTTCAGTCAAAGAATAACAAAATACGATAAAATTGCACACCCTAGTTTATATACACCTTCATTTACTTCTTTTCCATTGAATAATGATCATTTAACAACCTTTAAAGGACTATGAAAATTGAGAACCAAATATAGTGGAACGTAGATTATCCAAATTGACCTCTGCATGGCCATTCAGAATAATCAGAAATCGGATAATTAAAAAATTAACATAAGTTTATCGTACATTCTGGATATGTAATTCTAATGTTTAACGGGTACCAAACGTAAAAATACGAAAGTATAAAAAAATAAATCTATTCCAGTAAAATTAAAACGATTCTCAGAACATGTGTACAATGTAATAAAAAAATGCAGTAATTAGCGACAATAAAAGCCAGTGAATAAACATTTCTAATAAAGGAATCAGAATTAAAAAAAAAAAAAAAATTATCTGAAAGATTAATATTTACTATTCTACTGTCTTATAAAAAATGTAATTTAAAACTTATTAAAAAAAAATCCTATAAGAAGAATATTATAAAAAACGGATTGAAAAGAAATCGAGTTGAGTTACTGAGTGTTATAAAAAATATATATATTTTTTAAATTACAAACAAAAATGAAAAAAATACAGTATATTTAATAGATCAACACTAAGTCACAGCCAATAATCAAAACAAAAATTTAAAAACACTATTTTCTTTTTAAAAAAAATCTGTAATGTGTTCTTGCTTTAATGTTAATCTTCGTTTATGTGCTTCAAGATCACGTAATCGTTTTAAACATTCGTTGTACATAAGAATTTATGTACAATCAGAATCTTTTTGTCGCTCCAACCAGTGAACAGTAAAAGACGTTAATTTTATAATTAGTTTAACCCGGCTTTAAAGTTACGTATGTTTAGTAGTACTATACGAATTGTAAAAAAGTTAATTAAAAAGTTCAGTAAAAACAAAGATTGAAAAAATACATTCCCTGTTGAAGCAAAGTTTTATTTGAATAGTGTTTTAGATTTTTTTAAATTGTGAATTATTATTTTTTAATTGTCTAGTGTGAATTAAGGAGTCTGAATAGTTGGACATTCGGCGTTCAGATAATCGGTGTCATATTGTACGTCAATAATGTTGGGGTATTAACTGCTCTTACATAATTACCCGCATACTGAAATGTAGTCAAAAAGATATGATCGTTGTTTCTCTTTTATTTTATTTCTTTCCGTCGTTTTATTTGATTATATATATTTTCATATTAGTCCAACAAAGATTTTCGCATTAGTCGTACGGATGTATTATTTTCATCTGATTTATTTAAAAATAAATTATTTTTATTCCCGTCGACTAGTGTACTTATAAGTAGCCTCTATTTGTACTCGTGAAAATATGTATGCACTGAATATATTTACGTTATGTTCAATATTATGTTAACATTATCTTAACAGTACATTAACAATTATGTAAAGAAATATTTCTTAAAGAAAAACAAATAGTTTGAATTATTTACTGGAAACAACTTTTTGAGACCGTTATGTCGGGAAATTAAGGGACTAAAGATCTTTATATAGTCATTAGATATTAAATATAACTTATTCATGAAAGAAAAAAAGATTAAGTTAAAAAAAGTGTGTATTAGTAGTGTTTAATGGAACGACTTACCTCTACGCAGACTCATTTAATCGACTCCTGGAGCTAAAAATAATCTCTTCTGTTCATACTTCCTTTGGATGAAGTTCGATGAAGATTACATTATTACAGGCAACCGTCAATTCTGAAATTAGAAATATTAAAAACAATATCGTTTTGAAGGAAGCGTTCTAGATAACTTCTTTCATAAATGAAATAAAACTTACACAAGTCCATAGAGCGGAATGCAGGCATTATGCGTTCGCTCCTACGCGAATAAATATTGGTATCACATTAAATCTCTGAAACTGAAGTAAGAAAAAACTGATCATTTTATTCTGATGTTTATTAAACTTCGAGTAAGATTTTACCCCAAGCTTTATTAAATAACTTCATAACTAGACGACCGTGTGGTTTAAACTGAGATCGTGTCGTATTTTAAAATGAAATATTTCTTCATATGTTGTTTTGTTGAATAATCACAAACTAAGAGAATTGCTGAGAACTGCTGAGCGTCGTAACCCCACTGATTATGCGTTGTCATTCTCGAACCGAGCAATACCATGGGGATTTACGCGGGAAAATTAATAGTGGTGGTTTCCCTTCCACTGACCTCCAAATCCTGTCTGCTCATCGATTCAGTTTCCCGCTGGGCTAGGATATCCAACCATCCACTGAGTTTCTCGGCTTAACCGGGGCACCGCGAGTAGGTAGGAAGTTGGAGATTTGAGGTGACAAAGGCTAAGAGAACTCTTGTTGAGTTCTTGAAATTGCATTTCACCCATATTTTTTGCAGAGTCTCAAGATGTTAACGCAATTTTGACATTTATAGCACCAAAATTTACTGTGAACAAAAATTACTGTCAGTAAAATTTGACGTAATTCTTGTTTAATTTTTTTTTAATGGGATTCTAATTCCACCGTGAACATTTTTTGTGTATAATTTTTTCACGAATATCCGTCAAACAAAAGATCAGATGTAATAAAATAATTATATCTAGAAGAAACTTAGGCAACATTTTTCCGCAAAGAAAGAAGTTTCCAAAAATTCTGGGATTTATGACCCACACCTTCTGATACAATATTCTTCGTATAAAATAAAATAAAACACCTTCGCTAGGATGTTTTTTTTTTCAATTTCTGAAGGGGAATAATTCAAACTTTTTAGGAAAAATATATTTTTTAAATTATTATTATCTATTTGCTCAGAATGCATTTTAGTGAAAATTTACAAGTATTATCATATTTAAATATACTACGCCTTTTTTTAAACGGTTACCGAAATAAAATCGAAAGAGAAATCGCTCATATATCGTTTACAGACTAAGAATTTAAAATTAGATGTTATTTCGTTTGTTAAAAATTCTGCATTACATGCTAATTGACGAAGCAAAGTAGCCAACTGGCAGTGTAGTGAACTAATTCTTTTATTATGAATCTGACCGCACTAGTACAATAGCTTCTGGTGATAGACAAATCCAAAATGTTTTGCATGTAAAGTCTTTCAAAACTATTCCGCCATTTCTAATTTAGTTATTTATTAATCGATATCACACATGACTTGATTACATATAATCTTTTTTATTTTATTTTTGAACGTTATTACTACGTTTTTTAAATTTATAATAATACTTAAATTTATACTATTATTATTATTATACTATAATTATTATTGTAAAATAAATAAACTTTATTAATTTTCGGTTCAACTAGGTAAAAATAACACATCGGTATAACATATAAATCGATTTTACGTGATAAATAGAAATTTTTATTTACTGCAATAGCACTGGAAGTCTATGTTAAGCAATAACGATTAACTCGTAATCTCATTTTGTACTGTACATAAAGTAATAGCTAAGTATCATCTCTCGCACACACACACTCTCTCTCTCTAATACAACTTATACAGAGCTACTTGTATTTGTTAAGTTAAACAAGGGGATTAACAAAAGAAAATTTACATACAATAACGACCTCCAAAAAATGAATACAAGTAACGAAGTATTAAAAAAAAAAAAAAAAAAAAAAAAATACAAATATAAGTTACAAAATAATAATAATAATAAATTATTTATTATTATTTTTTCTTTTTTTAAATTCTCGTTTTTTAAAATTATATTTACGAATTGTAATTCCTCATTATCTACTGATGATAATAATTATTTAACAATCATACTGTGCATTTAGATTAAGCGTTATTATTTTTTATAAACGGTTTTTTTATTTTTGTTTTCGATTTAATATAAAGATGAAAATAAATAAAATTATGTAGGAAAAACAACTTTTTTTAAATTTAAAATTGGACGACTCGTCTCTCATGAAGAAATATTTTCTTGTAATTTGCAGGTTATCGTTTGTTAAATATTTCAGTGGTCAAAATTTGTAATAATTTCCATACAAAAATTTTTCGGATCATCACTCGCTTGTAATAGATAAGAATAGGTAGGCCTACTCGAGGGAAATACGAATGGGTTATTCAACTAGTCCTGAGAATAAATCTCCAGTTTTCCCGATAAACGAAATAATTCTTATTTTTAAACCCATACAGTTTTATAAATGTTTTCCACAAAAACGACAAAAAATTTAATTAATGTATACCTTTTATTTTTGTTTTTGTCTAAGTATAACTTGAAGGATATTTTTTTTTAAAGGGTTTTCAGAGAAACACAGAGATAAACTATAACTGTGTGACCTAAATTCGTTTGAGTAAAAAAATTAAAGTTTAAGGGCGATGATTTATCGGATGTTAATACGTGTTACGTTGCGCAATATAAAATGTTCCAGAGCAGTAGGCGTGAAACATCAAACACCTTCATCCGGTATGTTTATGACTATTATGACTTAAGAAGTGTCTAAACAGTGATAGAGTGGTATAATTTGTTTTCTTATAAATGACAAACATTAATTTTAACTTTCTCTCTCACTCTCTCTCTCTCTCTCTCTATATATATATATATATATATATATATATATATTAGAATTATCTTGAAATAAAAATAGGTATACATAAAAATACATCTCAAGCTTAAACGCACAAATGAATGAAAGATAATAATAACATTTGTTATTTAAGAAGGTTTCATCAAAAAATATTTTTAAGATAAAATAAAGTAACATTTGTAGTCATTCTGAACTAAAACTGCTAGAAAGGAATCTACATAAAGGAAAAAAAGAAAAGAACATACTTTTTTGTCTTTAGACAATTTTTTTGTTAGGTATTAAAAGAATAGAAGTAAAAGGGATGAAGTAATATGCGATTAAAAGGGAAAAACATATTAAAAAACTGAAACCATTGCTTTACGTTTATGTTTACGGGTCCTAATTGGTTTTTTCGAATTAGCCTAATGTACCACCAATTTTTCATATATATATATATATATATATATATACATGTATATATATGTACATTTTTTTATCGGTAAGGATTTTAAAACAAATTAAAAAGTGCAAGACTTCGGTTTGTCGTACGACCGTGTTAAACACTGCGTTTATTTCTCAATATTCCACGGCAGGGAAAAAGTAAAATATTAATCTATAAAAATACCAATTTAAGTATTCGTTTCCCTCCCCAAAAAAATTTAACCTGTCCTGTTATATCATGACGTCACGACTACAACTATCAATTCCTTGTCTGGGATTCTAAAACTTAATTCGTTTTTTCTTAATTACGTATAATATTGAAATCGAATTCCTTATTTTTTTTTGCACTTAAAATGAGATTTTGCAAGTATATTTAGCTCATTTAAATATTTAAAAAGTAATATTTTTTCATGACAGGAAATTTTAGGGAGGGCATGCAGACAGATATCACTTTTTTAGGAGTTTGCTACATAGTTCGGCGAATGAAATTTAGAAGAAACAGAGAATTTTACGTCGGTTTTCGACTCATAAAAACTGTATTTTCTGTTTTCAATTATATAAAAAAATCTGCTTTACATGGAAAATTAAAAATTTTTTTGGAATGGAAAACGGTGTAGGAATTACAAAAACTTGAATATTGGTAGTCTCAGTCTTTATTTAATACACTCAGTAAATCTGTATGCTTCATTTTCGGAGAGAAAATAAATAAATACAAAATAGAATTCCTTACTGAAACCGTACAAAGTAATTTTGCTGATATGATGAAAGAATAAGAAGATTTTTAAAACTACTGCATAGAGTCGGCGCTACATTATCGTCCGTTATAATAGTCTACCGTAAATATTGGTATGTCACACTGCGTCATTTCAGAGTAACTAATGGTTGAAATGAAATTACACATTCGTTTCTGTTTTAATGCGCATTTCTTGCAACCGGTAACAATTTATTTATCCATCACTGACCTCCTTATGTAGGTGTGTGGTATGCCATCTTTCTTATAAAATTATACATTTATATATACAATATATTGCTGGCTACTGTGCCTCTGCGGGTGAAGCGGGTTGGACGAAATATTTACGTGACGTCATGTTATAGGCCAGGCCAGTACAACCCTCGCTGCTATGGTAACCGAGAATATTACCGCTCGTGAATATTACTGCGTAAATAGTTCTGTAAATCATTTACCTCCATAAATATTTCCGTACTCTATACTAGTTTGCTGTGTCCTTTCATCGCTTGTGTTATTGCGTTACGCTTCCTTTAGTCGTTTCCTCGCTGTAAATATTTGCTCACAGTAGTAAATATATACTTTTTAAATGAGGTTTAATGTTTTAGTTTCAGTGGAAATGAGAGTTATCTTAACCTAATTGAAAATTATTGCACGTGCGGTATTTGTCTTTTCTTTTTAGTTTTAAGGAAGAGAAAGAAATAATTAAAAGTTTGCATTTAATTATTTTGCAAATTATATGTTTTGGTTTTGTTTCACCTACTTTAATTAATTCTGCGTAAGAGAAATACTGGTAAAAAATTATTTAAACTGTAGAGAGTACGCGTCAGAAAAACAAAGCACAACAAAGCTAGGCAGTTAATCAGGAATTTAATTGAAAAGTACGATAACGAGGAAAACGCTAACGCCATAGTGTTTCCTGTGAAATCAGAAAAGTTTATCGTTAAAATAAAGGAAAGAAAATAATTCGCAGGAGAAATTATCTACCTCCATAAAAAAGCGTATAGCAAAAAATTTAAAATTTGTAATGACTTTGTAAGAACCCAATAGTATATACGATTCAAGAATTTTTCGTCGATAAGAAAACTGTATCATCCTTATCAAAATTATTGGCAGTTGTAAAAAAACGCATTTATTTTCAACAGTATGAAGATTAATTGTTAAGAGTTGTAAAAGAAATAGCGGAAATCTCGAAGTAAAAGAAAAATACTAAACGGGTAAATACATTCTTTTCTTAATAAAGATGAAAGTTCGGAGAAAGCAGGGGGAAATCTTTTTTCTCGATGAAACATAGATTCTGTTTTAATGTTATATTGTAAAACATAACTTAATGTTTTAAAAATGTTGGCGGTTAGACGATGGGTTCGGAATTCCTCAGAAATGGGGTCCCACGAATCGATTGTCTTACACGCCGGAGGTATATAAAAATATTTTTTAACGGTGTACCGCTGTTGTAAAGATTACGAACATCTACTGGAGATTACCAGGGCGAATGAATCGTCATAATTTAAAAAAAAAAAAAAATGTGCGGATGAGAGATCAACACAGACGTCAAAAGCCTATATTATTTATTGTGGAAATGCTATTTTCGTATCTGGTGTTCCGATTATTATTATTGAAATCTTTCACCATCATCGGCAGTTGTTATGGATAGCCCCTCGCATTATTCAGTTATAGCTGAAAAATTTTCAACCAAAGATTTAGTGGAAATTGATACAGTGAATGAGTTGTAACATAAGGGTGTACAACGTGATATATCAGTGAGAAAGAAACGACATATAAAATTATTAAATTTACACAGACCGGTTGAAAAATTGTGTGAATTCGTTAAGTATGTCTAGTTAAAATTAAACGATGCATACATATTAATTATATATTTTTTTAAAAAGAATGTAGGCAACAGTTAAAATATTTCTTCAGAAAAATAAAAAATGCTGGCATCCCTTCAGCAATATTCTTTCTCATGGATTTAGCATTTTCATCAATTCCAATTTAAAAAAAAAAATACTAATTTTATTGAAATTCATTAAATTTGTTGAATATTAATGAAAACACTACATTCATTTATCAGAGCGGTTTATTCCGTTGATGTAAGTGGTATATAATTTTAGTTCTTATTACAATTCTGAGAATCTAGTAAAAATATTAGATATTATTACATATTCTGGGAATATGCAATATCAAAAAGAACCGAATCGTTTCATCAGTTTAACAGCTTAAAAACCTTTTACAACAAAATTAAATTTATATTAGTAAAATATTTGGGTTCCATTTGATCACCTTGCTCAACAGATACCTCATATAACATTTTTAATAACAGTCACAAGTTGAAAGAAGATGAAGTACCAGATGTTATAAAAAACTCAAAATAATTTTTAAATTCTTAAGTTAGATCCCACGGACCCTTTTTTAAAATGTTTCCGTGTCATTTACATTAAGAGTAAATACAGTTGGATTTTAAATCTTTAAAATTAAAATAAATTAGTATTTTAAGTACCGATCCCGTTGAGCCTCCTTATTTTTTCAGACTTAAAGTTTGTTTATCGGAGAAATTATTTACTTCAATACTTTGCTCCAGATTTGGTTCAAACAAGGTTAAAAAAAAAAATAGGTTTTTGGAAGAAGGGTTTTTGAGATTTGAAGCAAATATTGTTTAGAAAAATGTTGTATTCTCTTCCCTTAATCCGACTGGTTTTGGAATTTTAAATAATTCAATAGTTAAATAACTTTCATCATACAATCACTGGAAAAAAAGTAAAAAAAAAATTAATAATATCAAAAATCAATTCTGTTTTTAAAAGCTTTTATTTAACTCGCTCTAGGAATAATCAAATCTTGCAACTGCTATATCTTTTGATCTATCGTATGAAAATCAATGAAATTTGGTTCACGTATGTAACTTCGATGTGTAAAAATAATTATTTTTACTTTTTTCAGTCTTAAAAAAAATACAAATAAAAGAAAAACAATTACAAAAATATATTTGATTACATATAAAAAATTATTTTTTAAAAAAGCTTTTAACTAATATTGGCGCAGTTTTTATAGCAATGTTTTCGAATAAGTATGTATAGACATTTGCTGTATTTCAAAATATATTTTTTTTGTTTAATGAGGTTGTTTAGTATATGTATATACTTTATTTATCTGTAATAAAATAACTCAAGTTTTAATTCTTTGATGGTTCAAATTTGCACCGAGATGATCTTAAAGGGTTCATAATTTAAAAATAAAAAATTAAATTTAGAAATCTTGCACAAAGTTATTACATTTTGACGGTAATCTGAAAAATTATTAATTATTATCATTATTATAATTGTAATCGTAATTATGAATTCATTAAATAAAAATTCATAATTAATTAAAATGAAACTTTTAGCGGAAAGAGTGAGTTCAATTTGGCTTAGATTACAAGCAGATTACAATTCGAAGATGAACTTCAACTATGTGAGAACACGTACAAAGAAAGCGAGTGGGTGCATTTTCCCAGATTGTTGCTTGTAACTAGTCAGTCTCAACTGGAGAGGTTCCAGCAGACCTTTTCGCCTCCTCGCGTCGTTATTGAAAATGAAAATGAAGATTAATTGTTGTAAAAATAAATGTGTTGTTTTAAATAAATTATAAAAACTGCGCCACACTTTTATTTAACTAAATATTTTCATTACTTTTAATTTTAAAATTTAATAATTACTACATTTATTTATTGGTTATTTATTAGATATTTATATAATTTATTTTTTACTTTTCAGTGCATTTTTATATTTGTTAATATATTATATATATTTTTTTAATTCTCAATTTGATTTAATTCTTATTTTTTTACTTTTTAGAGGGTTTTTCTAATTTGTTTTCTTTTTTATTAATGTTAATCTCTTTTGTCTAAAATTTAATGCCATACATACAGAACTTTATCGAACCGTTTTAGAAGAATTTTTTGTCCTGCCAGTCTGGAGATATTAATCAAAATACCAGCTAACATATGTACGTATATTAGATGGTATACGTACATACGTTCCGGAAGATTTATCTTTCGGAAATTAGAAAAAGATTTTTTTTTTACTTTTTTGTTGAAACGGTGACATCTGCAAAATCCCCGATATCCAAAATTTGGCTATATTTTCTCACTTATAGCTGTGTTGTTATTTCAGCAGCAATATCCTTTCTATATCCGGGAAAATAATATACTAAAATAATAGTAAAAAGGATCCATTAAAATAATTTTAACATAGAATTCGGTTTAAAAGGTTTATTTATATGAACCGCAAAAAAATATTATAATAATAGATTACAAATAATGTTTATTGATGAATTTAAAAGGATTATTTTAAGAAGAATAAAATAATTAAGATAAGAAGAAATGCACAGCCTGTGGGAAAGAGATTTGGGAAGACAAACTAAGGTGGTTAGGATATATTTTAAAAATAATGAGAAAGGATTACGTAAAAAATATATATAATGAATGTAGAGATTGAATTAGGAGACCGTTGGGGTAGAGTGAAAATAAAACGGATTTGTAAAGTAATAGCAGATTGGAGATGAATCACAAGATCTGTGGAGTGTGATGGGTGAAGTATTTTCCACCCATCTGAACTGAGGAAAGATGGAACAAGGAATTAGATGATGAGTTGCTGTTCACTGCAAAAGAAAAAAGTTAAAAACATAAAGAACGTAGTTGAACTTTTTACTTCCAAGTTTGAAAACGAGCAATAATAAAACAGTTGTTGAAAAATTTTAATATTCAGAATATACGTAAGTATAGGAAGAAAGTTTCATTATAAGTTAGAACATCTGCTTTTTCCACGAGCCGCATGAGATTAAGTAGTTCCTTCATTTAACACTACTTTTAACGCTTTTTTTTTTTACTAAAAATTTATCTAAAAATAAAACTCTCTTCAGTTATGAGTACTCAATTATTTTAATTGAAAGTACTAACATAAAATTAAATGTATAGAAAAGGTACAATTACATACAAAGAAATTTGTTGTTTAAAATTAAATAGCTACTACTACTGAAATAAAGTAGCAAAGAATAGCGTTTGTAATAAAATAAAAATGTGTAGCTAGATGCGCATTTCAATTGTTAAGTAACGAACATTAAAGATATAAAGTAAACCTATAAAAATAAATACGAACACAAAAGGAAACAAAATTTGATGTGGACACCACATGACTTCCTTGTACGCCTATTAAATTACATATACACATTTTTTTTAAATGAAAAGTACATATAATTTTATTTCATTAATAACATCTGATATTTTTTCATATTTTTTTTTTTTTTTATTATTATTGAATTGTTATTTATCGTAAAACTTTTTTTTACAATCACAGGTTATTAATTATTAATAAATCAATATATATATAAATTAAAAAAAAGGTGATGAAATCGGATTTGAACCGATGTGCTTTCCCCTTGTAAGACCCAAATATTTCATTAATTAAAATTTTATTTGGCTGTAACTCTGGAATCAATGAAAATAAATACCACTTATTATATATCGTTGAAAAGATCTCAATTAGGGATTATTACTGCAGTTAAGAAAAAGTCAAAAATCCAAATTGTTTGGAGTTTTGGCTTTTTTTGGACACTTTTGGTCCAGTTGATTGCAATCAAAAGGGGAAATGCACAGCTAGATGTTACAACAGTCCTAAATCCAAAATTTCAACATCCTACGGCTAAGCGTTTTTGAGTTAGGCGAGATTCATACGTATATACGTACGTACAGACGTCACCCCGAAACTAGTCAAAATCGATATTTCCATTGAAATCTGAAAACCGAAATTTCCGCGGTCCCAATACTTTCTCTACTTCGTACAATGAAGTAATTAATAAACAAAAAAAAAAGATCAACACTAAACGAAGCACAAAAAAAATTATATCATTATAAAAAGGAAAAAATTGAAAACTGAGAAATAATACGACAATTTAAGCTGACAAATAAAGAGAAGCCGAAAATATATCCGTATCATTTATTTAAATTTTCACCTGGACTGTTCAATATGGAATGTTCACTCACCTTGTATAAACAGGATAATAAAATAGTATTATGGATCACTTATAAAAAACTACAAAAAGAAGTAATCCAAAGTCACAGTCATATATAATGCATTAATGTAAATTTAGTCAGATAAATATAAAAGTTTAAATTCTACAAACCAATTACATTACGTATTCTAGAATTTGGTGTAGATCCCAAAACAATTAAAATTAGTAAACAAACTTTTAAAAGTAAAATTCATCTGAAGACTAAGAAAGATTCAAAATTAAAACTAGAGGACGGTAAGAGGATGGTTTATCACCGACTCTTTATAATTATATCCTAGAGAAAGTAGTAAGAGAATTGGAAAAGAAGATGAAAGAAATTCGAATGCATTGGGTTCAAGATCGAAAGGAATTGGAATTGATTACCTAGCTTTTGCAGACGATATTGAGATTTCCTTGGAAAATCTCAAAACTGCAGCAAAACAAGTAAACCAATTAAAAATTTCCTTCAAAGACACGGAATTCTTGATAAAAATCAAAGATTCCTCCCAGTCCCTAAATAAGAAATATGGAATAATCAAAAAAGTTAATAAATTTAAAGATCCGACAGAAATAATTCAAATTAGTGGTTTAGATAAAGAAGCCGATCAAACTGGAACGAAAAATTGAATTAATTAGTCTACTGACGAAAATAAATAAATAATATTTAGAATAATAAAAAATATTTACATCAAAAATCACCTCAATAAAAGCCAAAATCAGGCATTACAATACGGTAATCAAACCGTAAAGTCTATGCGAATCAGAATGCATCGTAATTTTATTTTACATCATTCTATTTAGATGATTATACATCATTCTATTTTTATTGGTATTTTAACCTATATAACGAATAATGATCAACAGATGAAAACTAATAACCAAAAACCTCATTAAACATTGAAACCCTATCATTATTCATCGACGAATTTCTCTGTTATTGCTCATGAGGTAAATTCCTCAAAACCTGTTTATTATGACCAACATTTTTTATTTTAATTTCTAATTGATTTACTTTATGATTACTTTCTAAGTAATTTTGAGCCACGATCAATTTCTCTTGTCTTATATGGTTTTTATTTTTTATTTGTTTGTTATTTATACATGTTTGTTTTCATAATAATATTTATTTTTTTAATTTCTTTTTATACATATTTATAATGATTATTTAACAACTGAAATGCAAATCCACGGCTTTTATTTTTTTTTGTAAAAATTTCTTGAACGTCTAATTTTTGCCTTGAAAAAGCAGATTTTAAAGTACATTATGAAAATCATTAAAAAAATTATATTTCTTTAATAGTAAAAAAGGCGGCAAATATTATCGGGATCTTATTACCTAAGTTAACGAGGTGAAACTTATTAGGAAAGGTTATGAAAGTAGGTACATTTACATTAAATCATCATAAAAAGATCTATTTCATTATGCAGAAAATAATGGAACAGTTCACTTTCAACAAATGCTTACAAAAAAAGTACGCTTACTATGAATTAAACAAATATGTACACAGTGTTCAATGATTTATTTATTGATATATAACTTAAATGACTTAAAAATACTTTCAGATTACCTAAAAGCACTTTTAATGAATATGAAAAGATTAGATATTTCAACTTAACCAAATATAAAATTATCCAAATAATCGGCTTCGAAAAGCACTCCTTAAAAAAATGTAGATTAATATAATTATTTTAAATAGTTCAGAGATTGTAGATTCAGATCTGAAATAACAAATTTTTAAACAAATGTATGAAACAAGGATTATTTGAGTTTATAAGAACCTTAGAATTTAAACGACTATTATTGGGAACCAAGCAAGAAATATACCATAAAATTGAAATTTCTGAGTATCGTAATGTATGTGACGAACAACTTAGCGGTAAAAACTTAATAAAAACTTAACCCCAGTGTTTTTGAAAGGATGCAATTTTTGTTTGAAATATTCTACATAGGTCAGTTATTTTTAAATTAATCGGCATAGAACTAGGAAATATTTTCATAGAAGCGTTTACTAGTATTCTTTTATTAGGTTTAAATTTTGGATATAAGCAAAAAAACATTACAACAACGGGTACTTATCGGTTATACGGATCCTCTATTGAAATCCATTTTTTTTTTGCGTTTTACTTGTTCTAGTAAATTTGCATCATTTATCTATTAGTTTATCATTTATTAATTTATCGGTGTTAATCGTGGATTATTATTCGGCAGGATAAATTAGATTGTGGATTCCTGAAGCTTATCGTAGAGAATATACTATTGTTTTCGGGGCTAGGATCTAAGAGCTAAGTTAAGAACGGGTTGGAAGAGTTGTGGTGCTTAACGGTTTACCACCGATCTTAATATAATCTGTAAGAACTTAATTTTTAGTAAAACGTTTTTACACGACTGTCCAAAATGGAGTGTAATGCATTTAGGGTGTATATATGTTTGTTCAACCGTAGCAGCTCAATGACCGAACCGATTTAGATGTATAACCCCGAGTTGGAATCCTTACGTTACCGGAAGTGACATAGTATATATACATATATATATGTTAGTAGTGTGTGTTTGTATGTTCTGATCCAAATTTTACCTTTGACCTCGAGGGATTTGCGTTTTGGCAGTTGGACTGACCTTTCACAACTAGCCCAACCTAACGCATGACGTCACCTGTATGTTGTCAGCTACGACGCTACACTAATACGTCATTGGAATCGAAATAAAAGTGAAAGATCGAAACGAATCGCTTTATGGAGGGTGGTAAAGTGCAACCATAATACGATACCTTTCGGTATCATATAAGCATAACAGCTGGAATCCCAGCGGATGCGACCGCGTATACATTTACCGGCGACGATTGCGGGAACCTACGTTTATCATCGTATTGCACCATGCGCTGCGATAAAGTGTAAGGTCAAAACAAAACTCTTTGTGGTGCGACAGGCGTATGGTTGCCGCTATGTTGTGCACGTATTTAGCGAAAGTGCACGTTAAGCGTATCGGATCAATACGTTTAACAGTGGGTGAGTCCAATAAAAACATAGAGCTAAACGATTTAATTTCCGGATAAAAAAGATCCGGTCAATCGAGAGTGCACTCAATGCATTAAAACGTTAGCGCTCGACTTGGTGATACATACGCCGTTTGAATCGTGAAAATTGGACGAGCGGTTGCCGAAATATTACGGTGGCACCGTAACATTTCGTTGATTTGATTATTTACAAAAACAATCCGAAAGATCTTTATTTAGTTCGAAAGATCCGTCAACAAACATATTCTGAAAACTTATAAGAAAATACTGATGGCTATCGGTGTCCATCTGCAACTAAACGGACAGATAAAGAGTAACAAATCTGAAAAATACAATAAAATAATCAGGGAACTGTTCAGACCGAGACGGCTGGCAAAACCGTTAAATATACCTTATTCGTTAACGAGTACTCCCCATACAGTACAATAACGAATCACAAGCACGCCTAGAGATGACCGACTTTGCCCGAGTATAATCCTCGTTTGGCGGAGTATGCCGAAATGTTATCGAAAGGATATATGCCTTCTTCACCGAGCGAAATAGATTGTACACCATTTTCGCAAGCAGAAACGATACAGCTTGAGTCTCTAGCTGTCACAAGACACGAGAGATCGCGCACCTCAGATCGTGAACCTAAACGCGGCAACCCCAGCCCTTCTGATTCTGAAGAGCGTTCTCGCGGTCGTAAGAAACCGTTACGTAAGCAAGAAACTAAAGAGCGAGATACCCGACACCACCGCCTGTGATAAGGGAATCTGACAGACATCCAACAGAACGTGTACATGCCTAGAACTTGGTATTCTGTACCGTTACCACGAGCGCGGAGTCAATATATGGATAGCGACGCTTCTTTACGGTTTAGTTTGGATAAACGTTCGCACAGTTACAGCGATAATAGCGAATCTTCGGTAGATTGTAGTCCGACAAAAAGAGAAAGAAATAGACGTTATACGGATAACTTTTACGACGAATCAGAAGTTCCGGGGACAAAGGGAGACAAACCTTCCACATTTCGAGATTAGCCGACGAAAGAAAAGGTTTACGACGACGATGAAGATACAGCTCCCAGCGGTTCCTGATTGATGAATTATGATAAATCTAAACCGAATTATAAATACTGGGACGATCTCAACGAACTGGTGGATCGACTGTGCTGCTACCTTTATGATGCATGCAATTCTGGCTATACGGGCGTTCCAAACGAAATTATGTCGACAATTGAAAAAATAAAAGCGATTGTAATTATAAGATGAACTTTAATGGCTTATTACTTTTTTATATTTATTTTTTTATTAGGTATATGTGAATAAAATGATAAATATTTTTAATTAAGTTGTGTGTTTAAGCCGTGCATCAGAAAAAAGCCGCGTTGGTGGGAAATTCCTACAACTGTGTTGTCAGTGTTTTTTTCGGCAATCGTGGTTTTAATTTTCAATATTTATCTCTTGTTCTCCTTAGAAAAACAATTTGATATTTTTCACTCAAGATATACATTTTAGAACTAATAACAAAGAACTATTTAAATTTTGAGGTGTTCCATAATTTTGATCAAAGGTAAGCGATTTGATCAAAATAATCAAAGGTTAGCGAATAATTTTCTTAACTATGAATCCGATATAAGAATTATTTCTGTTCAAAGAAATCTCCAATAAATCATTATACATCATTAAACTTTAGTAAAGTCATAACAAGAAGAAAAAAAATCAGTCTAACTATCTCATAATTGAGAAGAAGCGTTGTAAATTTCAATCCAGTTAAATTCAGTAAAATAAATAATTAAAATAAAATGATTTTTGAAAAGTAATCAGGTTAAATGATAAAAAGCTTAATGTGCTAAGAACTACGTCCGTTTTCTACATTTATTTCAACAATTTACCGTTGACTAAACTGTACTTAGACGTCTAAACTATAGACGAAAAAAAAAAGTTTTTATTTTCTTTAAAAAATAAAATAAAGAGAAAACAATAATAATGTTATTTTTGACATTGTTAGTCGGTAAAATATAAAAATGTGATGCTTTACCTTCGCTTCATTAGTTTCCATTAAGAAAAAAAGGAAAAAATAATACAGACAATATAAGAAAGAGTAGACAACGATAAATTATAGTGAACCGAAAAGAAATAGAAAAATAATGCTATGCAAAAAGCTATTGTTAAATACTCGGTAAAAAAAACGTCAAAATTACACTCGCAGCATTTTTACAACTACCGTTTGAACCTATACAGCCACGGTAAGAAGTTATTTTTAAATATATTATTTTAATAAACCTTTTACATATATATCATTTCATACAAATATTTTTTCATAATATAATGAATGACATACTGAGATATCTACTCTAACGATAAATTATTTTAGAGGAATGTCATAGCAATTAATAGTTTTATGAACCGCAGACCACCCAGAAATTTCATATCAGATCATAATAATAGAGTATTGTAGCAATCCCGGTGAATTTAAAGCTGGATAACTCGCTTCATAATAATGTTAAAAATATTATCGGTTGTCTTATTTTATAATTGAACCGCTTTTCTAATAATTTACGTAATTTAATTTCAATACACAAATTTTTTTTCAAGAAAATTTACAGAAAACTGCCCTTTTTGAAAATGTTTAACTTAACAAGAATTTATGTCCATGTGAAACTTGGAAAAAAATTCTAAAAGTTGAATAGCCCTTTTAACTAATTAATAAATCTTGACTAACATGACCTTTAAATAACTAATTAATTCAATTCGATGACTTTATTTAAAAGGAAAATGCATATACATAGAAAATATATAATCGCATACATTTTATTAAATACAAAGTAGAATAATTATAATTTTATTTATAATTTATGTATTTATTTTTTGTTTTTTCTTTTTACAAACAATATAATTGTTTAAAAATCATTATTATTAAAGTAGATTTAGTATAAAAATCATTAACTATGAAGATTATAATATATAAGAACTATTAAAACGAAACAAAAATTCACTGAACGTAAAAAAAATAGCGATTAAATCATTTTTGAACTTATGAAAATACCGTTATATAGCCGGTATATTATTACTCAAACTATGTATCGTATTTAAGTACCAAAATGAAAATCAGAAACCAATAAGTAACAATATAAAACTTCTGAGAAGTTCGCAGTAACCAGGCATTAGCCGTAACATCCGGATAAAAGCTAAAATCACTTTAAGGGTTGTAAATTCTTATGTAATAATTCATCTTTTTTTAATTATTCTCATCCAGTTGAGTGTCTTCCGAGTTTTCCGGCTTTCATTATTCCAGTAATGGATTATTTTACAAGTAATAGTTATTTCAATCAGAAATAATTTGTTTTTTTAAATTAAAAAAAAAGAAGTGTTATACTTGTTTTGATAAGCTGATTAGAAAAAAATATGTATATAATAAAGGTAAGTAATTATTATTTTATTGAAAACAAAAATTTTATAGCAGAAAACAAAAAAAAATAAATAAATAAAATAAAGTCACTAATAACAATGCAGAAAGAAATTACGTAAAGTTAAAAGGCATGTTTAATTATTTTTATGACTAAAAAAAAGTTTAAATTACAGACAATTACGAAGTTTTTAGTAAATTTATTCATTATAAAAATCTCCCATCATATGTATACGTATATTTACAAAAATGAAATATAATATAACATCAGTTTTTTTTAACCGATATACGAAATGTTTAACCGATATAATAAATATATATATTTATTTATATATATGTGTGTGTGTGTGTGTGTGCACGCGTGCGCACAAACACTGAATTAATTTTCTGTAAAAAGATATTCTCTTGAACCTAGGAGAGGTGCATTCATAATATAGAAACCTAAAAATACAAAAATTTAAATATCGACAGTCAAAAAATTGTTAAACATTAGTTTCACTCGCGTAAAACTTTCGTAATCTAACGTAAATAATTTGTATAATCTCTAAAGAGGAGATAATACTCTTAAAATAATATCTGTAATGTCTTATTGGTTATAGTTTTTATTGTACTGTCAGGTAATGAAAAGTAGAATAAACCTTAAATTACTGCGGTAGATAATTTTTCAACGGTAATATATGTTTTTAATTGATAAAACAGCATCGCTGTTTATATCGACTATCTCATATGAGACCTGTTTTCTTGAAAACGAGAAGGCCATCCTAACAAGTCATGTCACAGACAGCTAGAGACAAATATACTATTCAAAGCATACTGTAGAAAGTATGAGGATTAAAGAGATTTCCTACGGCTGTTTTAACTGAGGGTAACATATTGAGTATGAGCATACGAAGCCTACCAAAATACAGGTGATATTAATTCCAGTAAATTATTCTGTTCATCACGGGGTGACTATCAACAAATTGCAGTGATATAAAACAACTCTAACTGATTCCACTTGTACATGAGGCGCTTAAAATAAGCATAAGAAAGACTGAAACAAATAGTGTAGAGCAAGAAACAATTTATCGCTTTCTGTCATAAAACACTGCCTCTACTCTACAGAGCGATTCATAACATCACTATGAAATCGCTATTATCTTTCTGTAAAAATCTGGCTAAACGGCACTGTTGGATAGTTCTACATTCCGCATAATTCTAAAGATGGACAAGGATTGTCTTGTATCTATGGACAAGAATTTTCCTTAAAGAAGTTAAGCTTCTTTGTTGGTGGCTCTTTAGTAATTACAATTAAATCAATCGGTGAAAATTCGTTGATAATTTACTGCTCTCATTTTCGGTAAATATACCTGATCTCCACACGAATGTGGGGCGGAATAAGCGTATCTCGGGAGAGCCTTGAAGTAATTCTTTTGGCAAGATTGTTAGTGACGTATCACGATAGTTAAATCATTTTTTTATCTTCCCCTATCCTCTGCCCTAAAAAAGGATGAATTCCTTCCCGGTAATTTAATTATAATTACATACACTGTTTTCATTTGATAAAGGAAATTTTCCAAAAAAATTACAATTTAAATCGATACAAAGTTAAATATTTAGTTCATTTTCGGAATAAAATTCTCTTAATATTTGTTTTCTATTTCTTGTGTTTTTTTTAAAAATATTTTTATGGTTTCATACGAAAAGTAAAAATTATAGTAAATTAAATCAATACTGTTGAATTCATGGATAAGGTAGAGTTTATGAGCAGACATATTTTTATTCTAATAAACTCATTTTGAGAATTATTTCATCATATAATCGATCACATTATTATTGGTTTAATACGTCTTTTATTACAATTATGCTATTTTTAATATTTTGAAACTACCGAGATCTGTTAGCTTATTTCTTTTTTTTTGTGAAAGAATAAATAAAATGGTTTAACCGATAAAAGATGTAGTAATAACCTGCATAAACGGAAAATATTACCCCATTCGCAACACTTCCGCTTATTCTAACAAAACGAAAGTCAAAATAAATAATGTCCATTTCCACTTAGATAAATAATCCTAAAGGGAGTACTAAAAAAATACTACAACCATTCCTGCCATCTCTCTCGGTCCATCAGTCTACTTATTAAGGAGTCCCGTGTGTTTACAGTTATAAAAAAATAACAATGAATGAGGGTATACATTCTTAAATTTTTATTAAATTATACTATGAAGGTAAAATTATCATCCGTTAAGCATTTTTCTAAAGACCGAAGTAAAACTTGATTAAATAAATTATTCCATAAAAGTGAAACGTAGATATACAGATTTAGAATTTCTACCCTACGCCAATTTTTATTCCAAGTAATCTATCATATGATAAGTTTGATGGTATTCTTCATTCCTTTTGCATTTGCGCTAATCTCTTAACCGCGACATTTTTATTACTTCCTAAACCCTCAATTATCTGTTTCATAAATTTCAATCTTTGATTACTCTACTATTTTTAACCTCTACATATTTTTCTATGGCAAATTAACTAAACCTGAATATTTAAATTTACGTCTCACCTTCCTTGTTCACCTCTTTACAAGATTCCACAAAATATGTCTGTCCATTATTTATCTTAATTTACCTAAGTATTTTTCAATATCCTTCTTTAACATGGAATTTTAAAGGCTTCTATGCTTTTCTTTCTCTTACTGTCCAAATTATTTTACTACCGTTAAGCGTTAGTACTAGTACAAATAGGTCGAAATAATATTTAATTAAATGAAAATATATTCACTCTAGAGTGAATATATTTTCTAAGTAGATCAGTCTTCTAAAATTGGTTTATTGAATACTGGATTAATTTAAGAAAATAGAGAATGAGTGGTAGTTATGATTTATAATTTACAAATTCTATTTCACAAAATTCAGTTTATTAAATGCTATAACAATCTGGTTACTGGGTTGTATTTATACTAGGGGATCTCAATGGAAAGAAAGCTCTTACATTTCTGAAATTTTATAAATTCTGTAACTTTGAATTTGTTCATCCTTTTGCTAGAAAATAGATTCACTGTTTGGAATTGACAGCGAAATGAGGAGGCTATCGATTTACGATTCAGTCGGATAATTCTATAGGTCTTAGGAATCTTATTCTTTATTTTCTGGAGATAAAGGAATTTTTTAGTTATGGTGGTTCTCACACAAGGTAAAAGACCGGATTCATCCTCACTTTCAGAAAGGGGCTTTAAATTACCTTTTTTAAAGGATTTTTTTAAGGTACCTCTGAGGTTTTTATTTTTCCTTTTTATTCTCCGGGAATTACCGTTCAGGTATTACTTCAGAGGATGATATGTATGACTGTAAATGAAGTGTAGTCTTGTACAGTCTCAGTCCGACCATTATTGAGATATGTGGTTAATTGAAACCCAACCACTAAAGAACACCGAGCTAGTATAAAAAATCAAATTCGTATAAAAATACCTTTACACCTCTGAGGTTAGAGCGTCATTTCTTTCTTATATTATATCTTTGACACCTACTTTCATTCCTTTGGTTTTATTTAAACGATGAATAAATCAGACCTAAGGCCATGGGGAAAGTACAAAAAACTAGCTTGTTTGGAACGAGAACAACAAAAAAAATCATGCTTTTTTTAGTTGATGAATTTTCTGCGCCTATGTTATTTGTAAGGTGTTGTAGTCGGTTCTACCTCGCAATTGTTAGAGAATGTTTTTTTGTATCCAGCGGTAATATCAAAAGCCCAGATTTGGATAAGTGCTTACGAGTAAAATTTGGATATCCTGTTTTTCCTTCTTCATACAAAGGAGTCATCAAGGAAACGAATAAAAATTTTCAGCCTTGGCGACTGGAAAAAACTATTTACTCGGCCTGAAATTAATAAAAATTTCTGAATGTATATTTACGGTGTAAAAATAACTACATTCAATCGTGGTAAAAATCATATATAGTTATCGAGTTATTTAATTTTAACTGATTATGATAATAAGCTTATGTAGAATTTTAAATCACTTTACTTTCCCGTCTAGATAGTACTGCAGCAAAGTTATAGCTCTGGAAGGGAAAGTATTGTAATCGGTCCAGTCTGGGTATACGTATATGCGTTTTGTCTCGTTAAACAATAATCATCAGTAGATTTAATATAAATTTTAATTTAAAAAGTAAAAAATTCAGGAAGAGCAATCGATTTTTCATTTCTTTTATTGGTTTTTTGTTTGTTAATATTAATTTTGATATCATATACGAGTATTTATGATTTTTAATATTTATGTTTTTTAATAATTTCTTTATATTTATTTATGATACTCGGTAAGAATTGAATTGGACATTTTGATGTAAACTTTTAACTAAATATTTCAACAAATATTTAGTATATATTTTTCTTCGTGTTAATAAATAGTTTATATTATTAATGAATTACAGAAAAATACGATTTTACACTGTTTTGGGTTTTACGTGATTTCCATGCTAGAAATGTAGAAAAAACATTACGGTATTATTATAAATTTATAAATGAACTAATGTTAAGCAAAATCAGATATAATACTCTATTATCGTTATTATTATCATAATTATTTCAAAGATGTCGGCCTTTTAAAAAGGTTTTCCCTGTCGCATTATTGTGTAGAATGTTTTTCAAGGCGAATTACCTTAAAAAAGTTCGTAAATAATCTGTGGAAAGAGAAACATTGGTGTTTTCTTTTACCAATCAAACTACTATTATACAAGTGTATTATTTAATCCCCATCTCGTTGATTTATTTTATTAAATTTCTATAAACTCGTCAAATAAAAATCAATAAATTCATTAGAAAAACCTACTTAACAAATTTAATAGATATTTTTTGGTAGTATGAAATGAATAAGTTTAAACGACAAAACTTTTATATGGAATGTATAGTGGATTATGTAGACTCAATTTTCAATAGATTCTAATACAATTTAATGGTATCAAATTTTTTTAAATTTATTTTAATTAATTTATATAATATAAAAAAAACCTCAAAATTATTTTACAGTAACGAATTCGTGGAGATTTTACAGGATGGATTATGATTAACCCGAATGACAGATTATATTTATACTAGGTACGCTATATCTTTTCCGATGATTTTAAAGATTAATAATTCGTTTCATAATAACAAAAAATGAAAGTGATCTTATCCTAACCACTTTTCTTGTAAAAATTCATTTAATTTAACGTTAAATACTAAAATTAAAAAAAAAATAAGAAAAACTACAAGAAAGCTCCTTTCTTACCTACCCTTATTACCAAACTAGATTTTATGACCATGTGAAAGTGGAAAAAATTTAAAAAATGTACTCGTATGTCATATTAACTAATCTTTTCTCTTTTTCCTTGACCCGTTTGAGTGTTTTAGGACTGATGTTGCATTTATCAGTCATTTTTAAGCGGTATATTAGAAAATATTTTGAATTTTACTTTATTTACTAACATCGAAACAAACACAATTTACACTTTAGTTTGTTTAATTATGAAAATTCATGTATTATTAACAGATTTAATCGGTATTACTTTTTATAACGGTGACCTTTCTTGAGAGAGAATGAATGAGTTTTATGAAATAAAAAATGGTGAATCGAGATGTCCGTCAGGGTATCATTGAATTCAGTTGAAATTATATCCATTTTATTTTATTCATTCCACTCGAATTAACGCTCTTTGTATTTTTATAATTTTTTAATAATATTAGTAAATAACGAATATACTTCAAACGCATGTTTATAACGATAGCTTTATCGAGAAAGTTTAGTGAACTGTTAACGGTCGGATCCGAATGAGAGTATTTAAATGTTACTTTATTCAATAGAATCTAATTAAAAGTGTTTTATATAATATTTAATACACAACATTTTTTTTATTTGTATGTGTGAAAAAGTTCAACGATATTTTTATACATGATGAACTATCTAAAATATTTTGTTTTACTTATTCAAATATAAAAAATTTTTATAATTTTATTTTTTCATTAGAATTGAAAATTTAATTATTTTTTCACATTTTCATGTGTAAAACTATGCCAAAAATTTTAAAACTTCTTTTTAAATTAGTGAAACGAAGTAAAAGTATTTAAGTTACAAGTGGCTGAATCGAAACTGTTGCAGTTTGCTTGTTTGTATTTTTTGATTCAAGTATAAATAAAAAAAAAAAAAAAACTTTACAATAAAATGTTTTATTATATTAAGTGAAATATTTAAACAATTATCAGCATTTATTTCATGTATTTTTGAACTCTGAATAATAAAATATTTTACAAAACTTAAAAAAAGCGAAGCGAATTAGCAGTTCTCTTACTTAATCTTATTTATTAAATAATATTTGGTTTCTACTGAAAATACATTGTCTTTGAATTTCATATTTTTCATCTAAATTATTGAAAAAACAAACATTAAACAATATATCTGAATAATAAATGCAAATTTACTCACTATTTTAATTTGAAAATTTTTGATTATTAAATAATAATTTTCTTGTTAATCAGACGCCGCTTAACAAATATAGTATTTAATAATTCATCTCTATTCAAAAGCTAACCTCTTTTATTTCCTTTTTAAAATTATATTTAGCTTTACTTAAAATTTTGTATTTACAACTATTCATTTTTCCTTCCAAAACTTTATTAATTTATATCTGCTCGGTAATAAAAATTTAATTTTGTTTAAAAAAATTGTTGCTTTTGTCTGTTTTTTAAAAAATAAACCCATAATATTTCTAATGAATAGATTCGGTTATACAGTCCATTGCTTTTCAACAGAAAAGGACGAATTATTCATTGTTGCTTTATGCTGTTTGTTCCAGTATTTTATGGGTTTGAAAAATCAGATGAAAATCATTTGTAGTAATGGAACTAATCAATTTACTCTCTTTCAGAGTAAGGATGTTGATTGTAAACTGTGGTGAATAGAATAAAGGTGTGACTTATAGAGAAGAATATAATGTAATTTTCGTTTGGCATACTGATTTTAGGTAGATTTCATAAGAAAGCTACCTACTGAAATGGGTACCATGATTCGACTTCCGGAAAATTTAGACATATCTTCACGTTTCATATCTCCCAGACTTCAAAACCACCGTCAGTTCAAAAGTTTATATATATATCACCATAACTGCCGTTATTTTGCGCCAATCACTTTCAAATTGATGCATAAAATATAACGACCCAACATCTCGGTCGAGTTCGTTAATGGGCAAAATCGGACCATGGTGCGGGGGGGGGAGGCGTTTAAAACAAAATATCGCTATAACTTTCTGATTAAGTAAAATATCGAATTTGCTTAAAGTTCCTACTAATTTTTGGATAAGACCTAAAAACTATGCAAATAAATTTTTTTGATATATAAACCATTGGCCCACGGGAAGGGTTTGAAGATAAAAAACATACCTCCCTTAATAGGCACAGTACGGAATCGGTTTAAAGTGGTCATTAGTGCTCTAAATATTACCTAAGACGTTTATCTGAAACAATTTTTGATATGACCAACCCTTACGCAAGGGATGACCAAAATATTGCTGGAATTGTAAGAAGATGGGGCTTGTCGTACGCTAAATATGTGAAACATTTTTCACATGCAACCATTGTCGTAATGAGTAAAGTTTTTCTTAACTTTAATGTGGAAATCTTTTTTATCCCCTTCTTAGCACCGGTGAAATCTATCTACGCCTTCTGGCGTGCTGAAAGGGATTTTTTAACAGTATATTCAGCTCAAAGGAAAAGGCAATGAAAACAATTTCACGTGGAATTGGATATTCTCATGCCATGGTTATTAAGTAATGAGTGCTTATATGTTTCTAAAAACCCTAAATTAAAAAAAAACTATTTTTCACAGTACTACTTTAATAAAAATTTAATATTATGTAAATATTACATATTTTTTCACATTTTTAGTAAATACACGCAATTTTTATGAAATTATTTAAAAAACAAATCTGTTCATTAAATAAAAGCGACTCACCTTATTGGTATCCATTTCAAAAACTTTAGAGGGAGACACCAATATTAATTATTATAACCCTAAAAGTCGACCAATATTAACGAAACCTTAATGTTTCGTTAATATTGGTCGAACTGTTTCGTGATGTCCTGACAAACAGGCATAACTTGAAAGGTGCTTCTGCTTCAGTTTTTGTATGAAACGCTACGATAACAAGAAAATAAAAATACATTCTCAAAAATATACCATCGAAATTTCAATTTTACAACACTTTTTAAATCTGGAAGTTTCTTTTCCACTGGATCAGTCTACTCTCTACTGAAAATTAACTCAAAATTTACTTTCTACGGAGTGTAAATTTTGTAAATAGTAAAGTAATAAGGTTTAACTACTTGTAAGAATCACGACTTTAATTAATTATGACAGCTCTTAAAATCATCTCCAGAGAGAATCTGGATTAGAAATTGGTAATAAAGTTGGACATATATTTATGAAGTATAATTTCGGCGATAAGCGAGATTGTATCTTGAGAAAAATATTTTTGGATAGCTATTTAATTTCTGAAAAAAAAAAATGTTTCAGCGAATATTTCATGAAGTAAACGCCAATTCTTTGAACAAAATTTATTTTTATCTTGATGAAAAATTCCTTCGAGTGATTATGGGCGGTATGGTTGCCTGCTGGGTGAAAGAGGTCTTAAACCTTCCTCTGGGTGGATTTACTTGTTTCGTATCGCAGTTCCTCTAAATTAGACGTCTTTTCCCTCCACTCATCCTTTTATTTTAATCCTGGTCTCTTACACTGAAATGTTGGCTTTGTGCTTGTATGCCTGAATATGCCAATTACATGCCGAGGATGTCAGAAGTTATAGAGTAATACTTCCTCGGTATGTTACGGTGAGGTTATGGACCGATCCGGGAATATCGCATCTGATCATGTGGCTAGACAAAAAGAATGATAACTGAAGTGTCTATCGGGTAAGGCCGGCCTCCTAATTACTCCTAAAATATAAGATTATTCCTTACATTGACAATTACCTTCAATATCTTCAGGCAGAATTGATCTCATACTGAAGATTCTAAAAAAAAAAAAACAACTAATTTTGTACCTTTTAAAGAAATTAAAATAGTTTTCATGAAATGTATATTTAATAATATAAATAAAATTTTTAGAGCGTGTTCATATTATTTAATATAGTCTATTAAATATGAATTTATAATAGCGTGTAATCTCTAAAAATTGTTATTGCGTGTGGATATTAACCTATTAATATAAATATATATAATTTTTACAAAATATAACGTTCTATTTACGTATAATTTTTATAATATGTAGGACATATCATATACTGCATCGCTTCCGTAGAAGTGATTATCACTGTAAAAGTCGTGAGAATTAATATGCATAACAATATGCTAATGAGAAACATAATAATTACAAATGTGTAATACCTGTTTAATAAATCATGAGAATACATATTTGTTATGATGAATAACTTCACATAAAATTAAAAAAAAGAAGAAAAATGATTTAACGGTGTTATGCTTATTGAAGCCACGGAATAAACAAAATAATTATTTAAGTTCAATCGGTTTTAATAACATACAATTAAACTGTATCAAAATAAACTTTAACCTAAATCTTTATATCATAAATTTTGAAGACTATTAAACACTCGTTCCACCACACAAAAAGTTGTACTCGAGAAACATACATATCGCTAAAAATTATTATGTGATACAATTAATTAATACACTATATTTTAGAAGAATCGATTAAAAAATAAAATTCAAATTTTACATAACTGTGATTTTTCAGAAGTGGAATTTATGAAGAGAAAGTATTATAAAGTGTTGAAGAAGCTATGTATTAGCGGAAAGTTTTATAAAAAAGAAGGATAAAAAAGTAAAAAGTGTTAAAAGCTTAATTTTAATTAGAAAATTGTTACCGTGCAGTTTTATTTTCGATAACTGCACAGAAGAGAATAATTTTAAAATTTATTATCGTATTAATATATATTATCAGACGTTTCTATAGTTTCAAGTCCAAACGCTAGCTTCAGGCAACATTCTTAGATCACGTAACACAGAAACTTTGATTATTCCTCTGAGAGATTTATACTCAAATTATTAAAATACAAATTAAAGGAGGAAAAAATATAAAAATAAATTAAATATTTCATTTTTAATTAAATCAATGAAGTCGTTAAAAGAAAATCGCAAAATTGATAAAAAAAATAAACGAATAAAGATATTTTAATGAGCACCCTCTACTTAGGATAAGAAATAATAAAAAAAAAAACTAAAATGAAAAATGATGCTAATTAACAGAAAAATCTAAGCAGTAAAAAAATAAAAAAAGCTGATCCGCCAGGTGAATTACAAGACGTTTTTGCACGAACAGGCAAAAATAAATATTTGTAAGATGATTGAAATATTGAAGAAAGGAAAATAAATGAAAAATTCATCCAATATTTTCAATTCTTCCTCTGCGTTTTTTGGAAACACTTTCTGATTCACCTGACAAATTGTTTTAGGAAACAACATTTTTGCAGATAATATTTTTTCATATACATGTTTAATGTAAATTAATTATATTTATTAAAACAGTTAAAACCTTATAAATTACAACGACATTATAACTAAAGGCAGTGAACATTTTTAATCTTTCCTTTAAATCAAATAATATTAAAATTCTCTTACGTACTACAAATCTGCTTATTTTAGTTTTGCTATAAAATGGATCGGTAAAATCTTGTAATAAATTTCCTTTAATAAGTAATTAAGAAAGTATACTATAAGGTTAAATTTTATAAACGTCTACTGTTCACAAAACAATGTAGATGGTAATCAAACAGGACTGATTTTGGGAGGCATTATATGAAGCGCTTAGAATCCTGACTTGTAGAGTAAAAGACCCGATTTCTGTATCACAGTCCTTTGTTTCTGAAATTTAGCGGTTAGAGTAAACAGTCACTAAGATTATGAAGGCGTCCTCCCGAGTTGTGACCCCAAAAGTAAAGATTCCTGAGAACACAAGAACTCAAGAATGGGTGAGGTTTCTGGTGGAGTCGAATAACCGTTTTTGAAATAATTTAGGCGTATTAACAAGTAAAACATGGAAGTAGAAATTCATCATAATGTATCCAAGTCACACTTGATAATTAATTTAATAAATTATAATTTTATATCTGTTTATGTGAACTTTAAAAAAAAGTAGATACGATATAAAAAGTTAACATTATAATTTATTAAGTTAACAAACAATGTACCTAACACATATAAAATTTAATAATAATTTGAACGAACAAAGGGAGTTCATGTTTAAATTCGACCGTTTGGAAATTTGTCTATTCTTTTATGTGTTTGTAACTGTAACAAACTTTTTCCGATTTTTTTGAAACTGTACGGTAAGATTTCTTGATGTGACTGGAAAACGATCTCACTGGTCTTTCATAAAGTATTCCTTTTCAAAGCGATGACTGCCATCATTCTTAAGATAGGAAATGATGGTGAGGTGCGGTGTAAACGTAGTTTCCGTCGCCAAGCTACGGCTGCCAAAGTTGAAATACTGTTTCCCCACTTCCACTATTCGATCATACACATTTCAAAATTCTCAGCGGCTACTATTTAGATACTTTCTTACTTCACTCCACATTTATGCTTATTTTTTTCTCGATTGATATAGTTTTTCTACTACTTGTGCCTTTCTCAGTACAATATAACATAATGACCCTTAGGCTGATTTTCGATAAATTATTTTTTATAATTTTTCCTTTAGACACCTTTTTTAAACACAGAAAAAAAGCACCCGTATAAAGTGAAATATCTCCTCAGATAATATCTGGTGTCCCAGGAAATAGTGATATGGGACACCAACTCGGTCGCAGGTTGTATATAATAAAATTAAACATAATTTTTAATATTTATATATCATAGAAGATTTTCGGTTAAGCGGATATTAAATGCTTGATTAGTATTCATTTTACAAGAAATTAAAATTTAATTATTATTTTCCACAACTAAATAAATAAAGTACATCAACAAAATAAAATAATAAACAAATTACATAAAATTCATTCCTTAGGCGAATATTTGAACTTTTGAAACAATACATAAAATATTGACTGTATAGGATGTTACTGAATAAATAATCACTTCCACTTACACGGTATTTTGAATTGAATTAATAAAACCGGAGCTATACCAATTAAATTTTCATTAAATGAATAATGAACGACTGCAATGATTGCTATGCTGAATTAATTTGAAAATATTATCAACCCTCAATTTATAATTAATTATGAAATTTCTTTGGTTATTACAATCTACAATGTTATATAAATATATATATATAGCAAAAATACATATTTTACTTACAAATATTACCTTTATTAATTTCTTGATTAACCAATCAACTATACAAACTTATAAATTAAATTCACTACGTTTCACTTAGAATTCTCTATGCTTCCTCAGATGACAATACACATCATACAAAATTCTCTTAAGTACTAAGAAATTAACTGGTCTACCCATCCTAGATAACTATATTTTATCCTCTCCTTGTTGTAATAGATCCCCTTACTGATACCTGATTCATCTTATCTTTAGATAATCATCTCTTTATATAGCCTGATTACTTTTTCCTGTGTATTGAAACCTATACAATGCACATATTTTTCTAAAAAATTACAATCATTACACATTATTTTCCTTAAAACTAAATTTACAATGTAAATATGATTTTTTCAAATTAAATTAACATATATATTGCTTAATCCGGATATGTTCGTTCTATTGTTGACAGCGTTTCTATTTTTCTTGATTTATATAATTTCTACGGTGGTCCTTTAATGTGTATTTTGTCCTTTGTCTAATATTTTGGTGCTATTGAAATCGAACGAGTGTTCATGTTCTACTATATGTTTTGTGAGCGCTGTCACTTCCTTTTTTCTATATTTATGGGATTCCATTCTTTATTTAAGGGATTGAGATGTTTGTCCATTATACAACGCCTTGCAATCTTTACACGGAATTCTGTATACTACATTGGTTTGTTAATTTTTTTATCGGCGATTTTAATTTAGAAAACATACTATTCAGATTGTTGTAATTTTGTTGGGCTATTTTGAAATTCTTTTGTAGCAATTTTTTAATCTCTTCTTACAGATCTGCGACATATGGTAATGCAAAATAATTCTCAATCTTATTATTTTTTTAGGATGGTTGGCTGATACATTATTATAATGTTTATGAATTGTATTTTTAAATATTTTATTTATGATATTTTCCGGTTAATTATTATTTATTAATAGATCTTTTGATTTTTTTATATATTCTGGTCTGTCTTAGGGGTATGTAAATTTTATTACTCTGTTTGCAAGATTCTTGACTACTGATTTTTTACGTGACATTGGCAGTATTGATAGGAAATTTAGGTATCTGCCTGAAGATGTTACATAACCTTGCGACAAAGGTAGAATTGACCTGCATATTTATTTCCTTTTTAAATACTATCTAGCAGCACATTCTAGACAACTACATTTATGATATTTCTAGAAAAACAAGGAGTAATGTTATCAGACGTTGTTATCCTGACAGGGCGAGACAGTTAAGATTGAATTTTAGACCTGAAAACCGGTTTTTAAACTTACTGTTATTGGAATCGCTATGCAACAGCGAAATCTATAAATGAAAAAGTAATAGTATATTTTTACTTTTTTTATTTTGCTTACGACTTAAGATAATATTCACAGGACTTTAAGAATTTTACCACAATAATTGTAAATAATTACTTCTATTATCGATAAATTTGATTACCGCTATAAACCGGCATGATTTGAAACGTCAAATTTTTTACCTGGACATAAGGTAATTTTATTTTATTAAAAACAATTAATTTCTCATTAATTTTTTTCTATATTTTTGGGACTGTTATTACAAGTTTTTCTCTCTCTAATTTTAACAATAATTACAGTGCTACAGAAGAAGGTCAGAGACCTTTGACAAAGGGTATTATTCAATAAAATAAAAAAATCATTAATAATTTCCGTTGGATTTTCAATACGTCATTCAGTTTTAATAAATTTAAACGGTAAGATTTTATTATTTCCGGAATATAAATAACAACTTTTATATTGTAATAAAATGATTATTTTATTGATATAGCGGATTTTATTACAACCTTCACATAGCTCGAATAGTGGTTTCTGAAAAAAATACTAACGGTACATGACCTTAAAAAAACGAAGTATTAAATACAAGGAAAAACTGTGTTCTTTTAGAGGGGGTGGTCTTCATAGGAATACATTCATCAGTTTTAAGAATTTAAATATGTTTAGTGAAATTGTAATGTTGATCTACAAAAAGGAAACTATTAAATGCAAATTGAATTGCATGCGTTATACTAGTGGGAGAATTACGAAATATGTTTGTCACTAGGTAGTATAATTTAACAGTTCAGTATTTAACAATGATAATCACTAGTCAACTAAACTTTTTTTCGTGTATCTGGAATCGTATATTTTGGAATCATTAACTAATTTTGGGGCGATGAATTTAAAACTGTTATCAGACTTTATGTAATACGTCACGGTTTTTTTTTAGATATATACGATTTGGTTGTACGATTTATTTACCGATAAATACATAAGCACTATGATATCAATATTTTAACAAAATTATTATTTATGTGTATTCATTTAAAAATTTGATTAAATCAACTAAATCTTTATTTATTCAAAACAGTTAAATTGAAATACATTAAACAACTTTAAAATAACAGTTTCTAAAATTCTAAATCATTCGAATTATCTTACTTTTGATTTTTAAAATATGTTGACTAACTTTTTCGCTTCTACGATGCTTGATCAGTTTCTTTAAATAATCACCCATCACTTCAAGATCCCATCTTTTTTGCTACCGATGCTCCATACTCAAAATATCCTGATGGAAACGTTCTCCTTGCTCATCGCTGACGTAGCCCAAATTTTCAGAAAAAAAGTCAAGGCGAGAGTGCAGGAAATAAATTTTTAACGATATCCTACATCCTAAACGTTTGTAGTTTTCTAACAGCTTATTAACAAAAAAGAAAACATAGTTTTCATTTTTTCTGTTGCCTAAAAAATCACCAATGTGTTTGAAGGATTTCCATGCAGCTAGTTCACATTCGCTTAGTTTATTGTCTAAACTTGAGTTATTATGCAGTTTCTCAGTCCGTATGAGTTTCCAGACCAATAAACATACTCTCCTTGAGCTTTCCATCACTCAATTTAGGAAAACATATTTTTAAACGATTAAATCCTGGTCCATCTTTTTCTAGTAGCCAAAAAAATCTTTCCCTTTACCGGTCACAAAGTTCTGTCGCAATGTCCAGTTTTTTACTTAGTAATGACTTTTTGTATCACGACTATCCCAAAGACAAAGAAAACAACAATATTTCGTAAGCCTACCTTGTAGACCAAGAAGAAGACAAGCGAAGCTAGACTGAATAAGATTTTAAATTCTATAATAGGCAACAACAGATGTCTGTGTGATGTCATCATACAGACATTTTTGTACGTGCCTACTTCTCATGATATAGTATATATATTTATTTATTTTTTCTTTATTAAGCATGTGTACATACTGTTTAAAAGTAAAACTACAGAAAATGTTCTTAATTGTTACCAGTAGTTGATCAAAATGAATTTATTATAAAAAATTAAAAAATTTACGATTCACGTAAAACCTTTACGTGGTAACACAATTTCAATAGCATGTTTGAAATAACACCCAGATTACAACGAAAAAAGTTGTGTAACATGTTAAATAAAAATTCTGTGTTGACTAGTGATAAATTAGTATTTACATAATGACAAAAGCATATACATTTATAAGTGGCTGTAATTTTAAAACAAAACGAGAAGGTTCTCAATTTGACCTGAATATATGTTTTTTTATTTATATTAAAACATACATAAAATTTTATAAGACCTCCAAATCCTTTATGTATGCTGTATACCGAACTAATAAATTTCGATGATTTGCTATTTATTTTGCTGAGAAATTCTTCTGGTGTTCCGGTTATAGATTTTTTCCAGAGCACTTGAACGGAAGCACTTTTGAACGAAAAATTACATCATATAAATATACGATTTGAAAATATTTTCCATTCTTTATTGTGATAATAGCTTTTATTCTTTTATTATTATTTTTTTTTATGAATTACAGATTATCTTATGGATTTATTATTAAAATTTATCGCTTTTCTAGAACAAACAAAAAACATTTTTTGAATTTCTCTGCAAATTTTTGTTGTTGTTGATAATCCTATAATTCACTTCACACCATATTTTTCCTTTTTTAATAAAACTAGTATAATGACCTTCACGAATCGAAGATCCATGATGTAATATTGCACTTATTACTTTTGTTTGTAAGTGTAACTCTCGATTTTTATAGTATCCGTGGGCACACTTTTTATATTATTATTAAATGAACTTTTTTTTATTTTTCCATCAATTGGTTGAAATAATTCTAATTGTAGATAAAAAAGTTAACAATCGAATTTATTTCTATTTTATGTAAGAAATCTTTGCTGCCACATTTTCAACACTTACTACTGTTCGTGTTTTTTGTGTTTTATTAGCAGCTGTAATCTCTTGTAAACTAATACTTTTATTTTTTTTAATGAAGTGATGGGAATTAAAAAAATTGTTTCATCTTCAGTAGTTTCATTTACATAAGAGCATCTACTATTAAAACAAGCTGTACTATATTTTCTGATAAATTTGATTATTTCAAGTATATACATTATAAAGATTTTGTACGCTACCTCGTACTATTCTGTACTGCTATCTAGCGACGCGATTCGTAAACCCACCTTTTTGAGGAAAAATTGACATTCGAGTCCCGCGCTTCATCAAATAGAAGAAAAAAAACGTTGTCTAACAAAATTCGAGGTATTTTTTTGAAAGTTTTCTTTATTAAAAATCTAATTGAACTGAAATATAATGTTTTCATACTTATTTTTTTATTTTTTCCCCATTTTCATTTTACTTTTAGGGTAGGTCATGTTTAGAACTGTAAATATAGTTCGTTGATCGTTGACTTAGCTACGCTGTCCAGTTCTGTGGACTCGTACCGGTGAAGTTCTAACGAACTTTTTGATTCATACACTTTTACTGGATACACACTACATTCTTAACCATTTTCAAACACGAAAAATCGTTTACACAATCATTAATATTGCTGTAAAAGAGGCAAAAAGTACGGTTTTGGCAAAACCAAAAAAGTGCTGAAGTTTCTTCAATTTTAATTCGATTTATAAAAATTAAGCTGTAATTTATTTGAAGTGACCTTCACGGCAACTTCAGAAGCTAAATTAACTTTAAGCTCGAATTATATAGTCCTAACAATTTTAATCGAAACTGCCATGGAAACAATTAAAACTATGTAATAATATAAGATGAGATAAAAAAATAATAAGATGAATGTTTAAATTAAGCTGATTTTTATTTGGTCATTCATTTCAATATTTATTGTTAATCTAATACAAATATTTACACATTTTATTTCATACAATAATATATTTACAAAACAAATTCATCTCGATAATTACGCATCTTAGCATACCGATCGATAATGCCATCTATAAAAATTTCTATGTCGTTAAGAATAGGCATTAGAATAAGCGACGTCAGCCTCCCTTAATTATATCTTAAGAAGAGAGATATAATATTCACGTTAATTACAGACTTGCAACTGGTTAATTTGACAATGCAATATTGGTAAAATGTTTCAATTTTTTTCAACTGGGTTTTCAAAATGCCTTCGGGATTTTTGGGGGTCATGGGTTCTTCCGGATCTATCACTGGTTCACGCATAAATTTTTCAAGCCTTTCCTATTTAAGGTATAACCGGCTACCTACGACCGGTAGCCGGTGAAGAACAAAATTAAGTATAATAGAGTACTTTACGCCGAGCAAACCGTATACGCTGACCGTATAAAATGAGCATTTTGTCGTGCTGTTTCATTATTTCAATTCGTTCAGGAAAGCAGTACGAACGTAACGTTGATACTATCAATTATTTAAAAATAAAGGATATTTTAAAGTGTCACAGAATTCATTAAAGTATAACCGCAGAAATGTAACAAATCGTGTTGTCGATACGAGTTAAGGTTATAAAAGAGTAAGTCGGAAATTATAATATTAATATTATTATCGTTACAAATATTTATTAACTACAATAATTTACAGTCTATCGCGGTTACAGCAAATCTCCTTCTTTTTTAAATATTTTAATGATGAGAAATGGATATTTTAATAAGTAAACTGTTTCAAGCCTGACCGGAAATAGAACCTTCCAGATGAAATAAAGAGACGCTAATGCTTCGCTACAAAGATCGGGCATCTCGGTTTGCTGTTGTACAAATAAAGGGTATTTTTAACCACAAATGAAATCATTATGTTTATTAACTCACCTTTCTGTTTATAAAAAGCAAATATTATCGGTTAATTTTTACAGTAGATGGATGAATTATAAATTTGTAGGTTCCTGCTTCAAATTAATGCAATAACTTGAATTAATAATTAATTATTTCTCTTTAAATGTGAATATTCATATTATAAATGTAACGTATCTTTGTTCGTTGGAACACGATTATAGGTAATGGCACTTGAAAGATAGGACTGAATCAGAACGAGGCCATCAGCTGAAATTTGCCTTTTATATTGGATCGTGAATTAACGCTTAATCGATTTAAAGATTATCAAATCAAGCGGCTTGATTGTTATCAGCTAAATTAGATCAATAGGAAAAAAATAATAATTTTAACCTACAAAAATATTTTAAAGGATATAAGAACTTCTGTAAAACCATTAAGGTTGAATTTACTTATATTTTCATTTCATAGCGAGTGATTCCCAAGAAAATAATGAGGAGTTAATGAGGGGTATAATAAATTATACCCCTCAAATAACAATATAAATATTTATTAACATTTTATGTGGCCGCAGATCCATTGTACCATTTATAGGTTTTATTTTTAATTTATATGTACTTTTAACGGTTTATTAAAGTGAAATATAAATACAAATTATATTACTGTAATGTTTTAAAGTAGATATTAGGAGATGAAAATATAACTAAACGATGTGACAACTAGGAATCGAAAAATAATTTTAGAAGTTCTTCCGATGAAAAATTACGGAAAATAGACATTTAATTGTTTCAAAAAATGTTTATTACATAAAATATTTACGTCCATTTTAATAGATTGTAATCGAATACAGCCGGATTCGAATTTTAAAAGTTTATATTACAAAATATAAATGTAACTTGAGATATCCTGGATTCATACACATTTATTTGAAAGGAAATAAAAATGATAGTATGTAAAATGGAAAAATAAATATTCTATTCCAGAAAATATATGAATAAAATATCGACGTTAAAACGTGAACGTCGGTATAAAGATATAAAAAGAATACATCACAGAAAGGGCGAGAATCCGAAGCTTTTACTGACAAAAAGAGTCAATAAAAGCTAGAAAAGACCTTTCTACTTTTCATTTTTAACAGGATATCTTACTGAAGAGGCTACTAACTCATTCATGATAAGTACAATTTATATATACATTTCCATTAGCAAACGTATCATGTTTTGAATAAAGTCCGTACATATTATTCTATGAAATACAATTTCTATTCCCGATAAACATTTAAACCTCATAAATGTAACTTCACTTACTTTGAAGAATTATTAAATAAAATGACGATTTTGGTTTACGTTACATATCGACTTATATGCGGTAAAAAGAGAAACTAAGTAAATTTGTATTAGATGTTCGGCCGGTTGTAATTCTTACAGCTTCTGATTTATGCCGATTAATGCGTATTAACATACAGGAGAGGTCAATTCAATAAATTCTTGCAAAACCTTCTCTAATTTAAGTTACTCATCGATAAACTTTCGATATTTTTTTCAGTTAATCCTAGCAAATTCGTTTTATTTATAAAATTTGTCTAACAAAAATTTAAATATTCCTTTTTCACTAATTTTTAGTATAATTCCATCTTATTACCACGTAAAACACGTAAAAAGTTCTAAAACTATGACCGAAAAACGCGTATATTGCTTAATATAATTAATTATTAATCTTTTTCGTTGTTCTCAAATACTGGAATTTTTGAACAGATAATTTTCTGGTTATCAGTTTTTTTGTAAGTAGTATCTATTTTAGACAGGAATTTTTATTTAAATATTTAAAAAAATTTTTTTGATAAGTTGAATAAGAAAATGTATTTAGTAATTACGAGTTATCGTTATTTAGGCGGTACACCCTGATCCCTGTAGGGGAAGATACCCGCCTTGTGACGATCCCGGTCGCCAGATCACCCTCTCCTTTCCTAGCCCTGATGGGATTTACTGGAGGACATATTTTAGACTCTATAAACTTGTTAACACAACACAGTCATCGGTTTGGCCTCTGTTAAGATGCCACCGATGCAAATGCCTCGGCAGACAGTTTACCGTAGGCAGAACCATTTTTTTATGGTAGGCAGAACCTACCATCGCCTTCGTTTACCTCTTCCAACCACGACCACCTACACGACTTACAACCCTCAACTATCAAATTAACCGATTCGCGGAAGCGCGATCTCCGCGTCTTCACTAAAACCGAAGATTCACACAAAAATTCTTCCTACATCTAACTTCGATTAGATTATGCACTCAAATCATTACTTGATTGTGTCTTTAAGCACAAAAATATTATCCTCATACCAACAAAACAAGTGCTGATCGGAACATCTCGATTCCCCCCCCAAGGGGAGAAGATCTCACCTCGTAGCGTGTCCGGTCGCTACACCACCCCCTCCTAGCCAATTTATCCCTAAAGGCACCATGTCCAGAGAGGAACTGTGTAGTGTGCCGATTGGGGGATACCCACCTTGCTGATCGGAACAACGACAATTTTGTTCTACCATTCAATTTACTCAAAATCCTCTCGATTTACTTAAAAATCAAGAAACAGATTGACAAATTTAATAAGCCTCTAATGAAAACATACCTTATCTCTCTGTTGCGATCCGCTTTCGGGAGCGAGGTAAATGCCTACACCCCCCACACCGCAGCTTCATCGTAGAGTTCTACACACATTCATTCTCATCCTAACAAAAAATATCTAAGCTAACCGGGGCTCGATGCCAAAACGTCTTTGTTGGTAAGTAAGCACCTAGGCGGGCCCCTGGCTACCAGGGTTGCAGTTATACCTATACATCTATAACAGCATCAGACCCTCTTAGCCATACTACGCATTTAGACTGAACGAAATATTTAACTAATTTTTATTTACAAATATCATTTTATCACTTCGTAATAAAAATTGTATTTAATTACTGTGCACAATATTTTAGCTTATTATAAAGAACAACGATTTTTAAAATTTTATTTAAAATCATCATTCATTAGGCTTAAAATACACAAAACGGATGAGAACAATGAAAAATGATAATAATTTATTTTGCAAATAATAGGGAGTATTTTAAGAATTTCTGTGCGTGCTTCATACGGGCTTGAACTCGGATTTAAAAAAAAAAAAGGTTATTTGTATTAAGTTTGTCTAAGGTTTTTGAAGAAAAACATTAATAATTTGCACTGTTAAATAAAAAATTAATTTGAAAATAAGGTAACATTACTACAATTTTTTTTTACCCTGATTAGTAATTAATTAAGATTCAAATTCATCGATAAAGATATAACGCGGTTAATATTTATAAATAATATTACTTTATTAATCACTAAAAATTTATTTTTATTACTTCATATATATCACAAAAAAATAAGAAACTATTTTTTATTTTCTTGGATTTATGATTCAGATCTTTATTTGCATGTATATTAATTACTTATTTATTCTAAATTATGTATTATATTAGTTTTTTACCTTTCATTCTCTTATTTTATACTATTACGTTTAAATATTATAAATTGAAATGATAGTTAAATAAGTACATTATCTTTATTACTATTATTTTAAAAGACTGGTTGTATAAATAAAGAAAAAATGATAGGAATGTAGGAAGAAATGTTTATATAAAAAAGATAACCGTTCATAAAACTCAACGTTTGCCTAGGATAACTAAATTTTAACATTCACTATACCTCATTTACATCTGTATTTTTACTCCCTTTTTTTGTAAGTAGATAAAATCTTGTTTAAATTAATAATAAAAATATTAATATAAGCTTATGTAGCATATCTGAAAGTAGAGTTTTCTTTTTAATCTTACATCATCTAGAAATCCTATCAAATTTCTGTTCGTACTATTAAAAATTTAATTTGTAGATAATCCAAAAATATTATCAACAGAGATTAAAATTTACGAATAAATAATTTAAGCCGACTACAATTATCACAAACCTCCATCAATCTACATTTTAAGAAGGGTTTTAAAAAAATTCTACAGCAATATTATTTCAGTGTTACGGGGAAATTGCTAACTAAATAATCATAAATCGGAAGGTGTTATTTTACTACAGATATCTATAATCTCACAGCTCAGTGAACAAATTAAGTTTCAACTTACGGTACGAAGATTATAATTTTGATTTCTCGGGGGAGGGAACAGGAATTTAAAATATTTTAAATGCCATTAGCGCGTGAAAAAATTGAACTTTATACGGTGTTTAAAAATAATACTGAATTTGTTTTTGTCTTCATTCATTTGACTGGTTTGATGCAGGTCTCCAAGATTCCCTATCTAGTGCCAGTCGTTTCATTTCGGTACACCCCGTACATTCTACATCCCTAACAATTTGTTTTACATATTCCAAACGTTGCCTACCTGCACAATTTTTCCATCTACGTGTTCCTCCAGTATTAAAGCGACTATTCCAGGATCCCTTAATATGTGGCCTATAAGTCTGTCTCTTCTTTTAACTATATTTTTCCAAATGCTTCTTTCTTCATCGATTTGCCGCAACACCTCTTCATTTGTCACTTTATCCATCTATCTGATTTTTATCATTCTCCTATAGTACCACGTTTCAAAAGCTTCTAATCTTTTCTTTTTAGGTACTCCGATCGTCCAAGTTTCATTTCCGTATAAAGCGAAGCTCCCAACATATACTTTCAAAAATCTTTTCCTGAAATTTAAATTAATTTTTTATGTAAACAACTTATATTTCTGACTGAAAGCTCGTTTCGCCTGTTCTATTCAGCATTTTATGACACTCCTGCTGATACGATTCAATATATTCTAATTCCTAAGTTAGATTATGATGACCAAGATGAACGCCATTATTATTGGCAAGACGGGGTATCCCCTCACTAACGCCTATAAGTCCGAGATTATCTTGATACTCTATTCTCAGGTCGGTGGATTGAACGTGAAGTTCCAATCGCACGGCCAACTCGCTCCCCAGATTTGACCCCGCTAGATTTTTTTATTTTGGGGTTTATTAAAGATCAGGTTTACGTAACAGCTTTGCCTGCTGTTCTTGTTGAGCTAAGACTTCGAATTAACGCCGCAGCTGCAGAGGTAACGCCCGAAACGTGCTGGCTACTGTTTGGAATAAAATCGACTTTAGGTCGGATGTATGTCGCAATACAAATGGAAGCCATATCGAAGCAAAGAGAATGTCGGGTGACAAACTTGATATGTTTTTCTATGAAATGAGACATCAATTGAATCTGTAAGTTATCTCAATAAACTTTTATATACCTTTATATTTGTGAAGTTTTCTTTTAATCACCCGGTATTGTTTATTGTGTCTTGTGTTAGCTGAATATAAAGTGTAGTTTATATATACAAGACACCATCAGTAATGTTGTAATGTTTAACGTTCCGCTGAATATCAAAAATGTTTTTATAATAAAACACCTAGCAAGGCACAAAACATTTACCAAATAAAAATAAAGAAATAAGTATAAGTTTTTTTTTGTATGAAAATAAAATATGAATTTACAGAATGAAGAATGTAAAATAATTAATGAATACGAAATGACTCTCTTAATGCACAGTAGAGTAGCGACTAAATTCATAGTTGACGACGAGTATTCCATTATCATTCAGAATATCAGGTTCTACAAATTTATTACAATTTTACGCCACGGAAAACACAAAAAAGTAGACGCGAAATTAATTATCACGAATAAATATTGTTATTACTACGAATAATTAATATGTGTAGGAGTAAATATAGGAAGTAGAAGTAATAATTGTACTCGAGTGAATAACGTAATTCGAGAACACGCCAGTACAACTTTGTGTTTAAAAAGGTCTAGTCGGCATGGCAACTAAGATCCCAGATCCCACAGCGCATAATATCTATGAAGCTCAAAAGAAGAGAAATATGTGACACAGGGTTCTAAGAACATGACTCTTAATTAAATTTCAGTTTTAATTATATCATATTTTAAACTTTAAACGGTTAAATTTTAAAGAAATTACTCTTTGCTGTAGTAGATGCAGAGTATTTTAAATATCATGAATTTACTAACAGTTTATCATTTTCATGCATAAATAGAATTTTAATTACAGTTAATAAAATTGTTTATAAGAATACTTGTTATTGTTATTCTTAATGGATAACGACGTAATATATTAAAAAAGAAAATATGTAAACTCGTGTTGTATTTCGATCTTGGATAAGTTCAAAGAGAAATTTCTCGATTTCACTGCAGAAGTTTTTAGGAATATTGATAGCGATGTTTCTGCAGATAATTCTTTCCTCGGATACTACTGTTTAGTATTATACTTTCATACCTACAAGACGATTCAGAACCAAAACCCATGAGCGGATCTAAATTTGGATAAAACGCTTATCATCTAACCGGAGTTTCCGGTAACACGAGTGATATTATTCCTCAGCGGTTGAATATTCAATGAAAACATGTACTGTATGAGCCGATTGAATTCTGGATTAGTAGACACAACAGCGGTGACGCTTCAAAAAGAACCCTAACCACGATCAGGGCTGGAGGGATGACTGTAATCTAAAACCTAAAGAGGGGACTGTGGTGGTTGTCTCTTTTTTTATCCTCGAGGTGGCCTGTTCCTTCCGCCGGTATAAGGAAAGAATTAGTCTTCCAATTCGAAAAGAGGGTGATTCCCAGGAGGTGATGCTGACGGAGCCTCTGTGTGTCTTGTGGTGATAGTCAAGTACCGTACGGTGAGGATGTTTGTGCCCGAAAACCATCGGTAACCTTGAACCTGATACGTTCCTAAAAAAATTCGTTGTTCTTAATTTAGCATCACTGAATACGGCAAGCGTTGATGAACGCACTCCTGTGGCAGGTATGATGGCTGCATAATAAAATGTAATTTGCAGTTGGAATGCCTATGGATCAACAGCACTAAACTCATTCTGCGGTCAAAGATAACATGATAGTAGTGGTAAGAATTCAGCGGCTTACCGAGATGACAGCTTGTACAGTATAGTGGAAAATTTAGTAATGGGAGGAGTAAGAGGTGACTGCAATGTTGCAAGCAGTATTAGTGAGTGGCACAAGTAATTAATTCATGAGAAGTAGGTATAGTTCGTAAGCAAGAGGGATCGATATCTGTGCGGCCTAACTGCACTTTATATTCTATTTCAATCCGTGGGAGTTACAACTACAACGTAATAACTGAGTCTTACATGATACAGGATTAATGTAAATCCAGTTTGTTATTTATTTTTTCAACAGACAACTCAGAAACACCCCGATATTGAAACCAGTGCATTGCTGTAAAATATCTGCATTCAGTATAAATTACAAAAACGTCTGGTCCTTCTGTTTTTTGCTTCTTGCCAGGTACATCTAAGAATCGTTCTGTGTGTCATGCGCGCTTTCTACAGTACGTAACATTTTAGTTAATGCGATATATTTTTCATACAGTATTTGAATCAACGCTTCTAAGCGATAAAAATAAAGAAAGGTTCTTTTAATAAAATCAAATCATTTTTCTTGGACACCTTTAAATGATTTAATTCTAATAAAAATTAAAGCAGCCAAGAGGAAAAGTAAAGTGTTTGGATGAAATTCACTACAACAAGGTATATACAAAAAATCAATATACTTTTAGAGAGTTTTGTATAGCAGTCATTTAACAAGAACTTTAAGTTACGGTAAAAAAAAAAATTAATTTAAATATAACTTCTTCTTTTCTAAAAGGAGATTTCTTAATTTATTATGTATTTAAATTTATATAATTTCTTATTTATAAAAAAGATTTTTTATATACCTACAACAATCTTCACGTGTTTTTTCTAATGTCAAATTTTTACAAGCACAATGTGATCAAAGGATTTTTTGCTGAAAAAAAGTATATAAGTCTAAAGGGAGAATCTTTTTACGTGCCGTCTAGCGGTTTGGTCGGTAAAAGAAAGATATAAAAGAAAAATCCAAGAAAATAAGACAGTTGATATAATAAGATTGTGGATAAAGAAAACACCACAATATGAAACATGAGAAACAGAGCAAGATAAATAAAAAGATAGTGTTGAAAAATTTAAGAAAGAAAAAGTGAAAGGAGCAAGTAATGCTACTGTGGTTTATTTGGTTTTAGTTTCTTTTTCCATTCCGTCCGTAAATAGTGCGATGTGAATGTTCTTGTATATCATAATTTATTCGAACGAAAAAAAGCTGAGCGATCAAGGTCAGTTATAAATATTATTTTTATACTTTTTCAAGTTTTTCTTTACTAATAAAATCCACGTAACGAGGAGTTTGTAAAATAATTAATTTAAAATAATTAATTAAATACTGCTTTTAGAGTAACTGCTTAGTAATTTTTCTGGATTTATTTTTCATTTTAAGGAATTTACTTTTACAATGGCATATGAAAAATATACTCTTTAGATACAACAATATAATCAAAAATAACATACACAAACAACTTGCTTGTCTGTCTATACATAAAATATCTCAAATCATGGATAATTTGAGATATGAAACGTTTCACTAAAGTTTATAAATCGCTTCTCGTACTAGAAAATATTAATCTGTCAGGATTTACTCGTTCAAGATTGAGCTGCTACAGAAAATTTAGTAATTATCACAATTCTAACCTTCGATATTAAGAACTGAGCAAAATTATGATACAAAAATTCCATCAAATTTTCGTTAAGATACGGACAACAAAACCTTCTATCGGATTAAATATTATTTGCGGATGAGAGTAATATCTTAAAATTGAACAATCAGATTTGGTAAGATGTACAATTAAGATTTAGCTTGTTCAGTTAGATGTTTGTTGATAGCCTTTAATAATTTTTAATTAGTTTTTGTACGTTTTTTCCGGAAAAGAGCCCATTTTTAGCGATTTTTTCGAAGTTATAAGTAAGTTTTTTCAAGATTATAAGTAAGTAAGTTATAAATAAGTTTAACTCCAATTAAGGGAAACTACCATCGTGAAATTCATACCAAGATTAACATATTGAAAAAAATTATTCGTCTTAATTTTAAAATGGCTGTCAAATCTCATATCATTAACTTTTATGCTTTTTTTTCATTTATTTTTTTTTATAAAAAAGTGATATTTTTGCAACTGTAACTTATAGATGAACAGGATACGCACTGTCGGCTTCGATAAAAATTAAGTGTTATAAATTGAAGTGAAGATTTAATCGTAATATTTTTACGTATTATTACATGATTAAGGAGCATAGCATTACTTAATTCCTTTCGGTCAATTGTTTAATCTTTGCTTGTAGTTAGTAAAGCTGGTTACTCGATTGGATCTGTGTTTTTTTTTAAAGAGATATCTTTTTAGTATTCCTACAACCCTAAATTGTGGTTTCTCCAGCAACCACGCTGAAAGGAGGCATGCCCCCCTCGTATGTCTTTTGGTTCACTTCGGAGTGAAAATAAGAGTACCTTGATTCAGATCAATGATCCCCAAAAATGACTCTATACAATAGGCTCCCAACCATACAGACCATCGCTAAATTAACAACAAAGAGTTGAACGCATCTTTTCAAAATTTTTATTATAAATAACCAGCATTATTTGTAAAAAAATAATAATAAATAAAACAAAACCCATTTCATTATAATTAGCTCGAAACAATAAATCTAAATACTGCAATCGAAATTAGAAAATCTTTAAAAATGTAATCCCCAAAAGTAAAACTGAATATCTTCAATTTTTAATGCATACTTTATGGTAATCTGTTAGTCCATTTTCAGGATATATATTTTTAAACTAAAACGCACATAGAATTATTCGAATAGTAAATATATGAAGGAAAGAGTAACTGGGGACGCCTGAGAAAAGGGTAATTTCGTAAACTAACAAAATTTGTAAATCCAACCAGTCAATATATTTCTAATCTACACACACGGTTACCATAAAGAAACCTACGAAATCTTAACTATTGCAAAAAAAAAGATATCGTAATTTAATTTAATATTATAAATATGAGTTAATTAGATATAGGGTGTTAATTATTCTTGGGTATATTTGGGTGTAAAGTTTGTAAATTTCATTTTAAAGAAAATAATTCAAAGAAAGAACTAATAATGAAAACCTTTTCCTTTTTTTGTATTATTTCTTTGAAACTAAGTAGAATATCCAAAAGAAAATCATGATAAATAAATAAATAGCAACACATCACGTCAGGGATGGGTACATAAGCTACTCTACGCGAAAAAAAGTACTACTCCAGTATTTGCCTGGATGGATCAAAGGAAAACGTTCAGAATAATTTTACAAAACACGTAATTAACAAAAAAAAAAATTTAGAAGTGGTTAAAGTCGATAATAATAACTTTAATATAAAACTTGAAGCTATATCAAATTAAATGTTAAAATACATGAAGATACAAAAAAAAATTATATAAAATCTGTGTACTTTTAACGTAGATTTTTGTGAAGTAAGAAGATCTTTACGAGGAATAGCTTAGTAAATGTATCGGTTGAAAACTCAATAATGAAAAATTACGCTGTTTATTAATAGCAGAAAGCTGTGTTTGCACTTACTTTTACCACAAAAAAAAATGTTAAAAAGGTACTGAACGAGTATTAAAAAACTCATAATTATAAAAAATATTTCTCTTATTTTTTATTTTTCTCTTATTTTTGTTATTGTTTCTATGGTCGGGTCTAGTTTATTAATTAGTATTATAAACATTATTGAAGTTATTCAGAGAATTAATAATTTTAGGTTTGATTTAAATTTTTCATTTGATGCGATCATTAAAAAAATATCATTCCGTTTTATATCCCGTTACCATTCTTTGCTCTCAATTCGTTTCTGGGAAATTCAATTCTTAAAAATTACATCGAAATTGAGCTACAAAGTATTTATATCTAATTAAACTCTAATATTCAGCGTTCAATGAAAATTAATAAAAAAAAAGTTATGATTAATAAATCATAACTTTTGGTAACTGAAACGCGAAGCTGGTACGTTATTTTGATTTAAAAGTACAGTATAAACCGGTAGAAAAAATTTTAAACGATTAACTCTGTGTCGTTGTGTCTAGATGTGCGCGCGGATGTAATAAGCGGTGTACAATGCCGTTATCTGTAAAATAAGGTAGAAATGTTGTCTAAATTCCTTCACATTTTCAAGTAAATCCTCGCCGTATTAATTGACCACAATTTTATTTTTGTTTTGTTTTATTAGCGACTGAAAGTTACATTGTTTTAATGATCATCGATTTGACACGCCCTTTTACAGGATCTGTCATGCTCTCTGTAGAGTTATTACCGCTATGCGTGAAATTGTGCAGTAGGTATTAGTAATTTTCAGGTTTTAGTTTTTAATTCTTTTGATGATTTAGTTGGACGAGTTAAAATTAAATGCGTAATAATTAAGATAATACGCGTAGGGTTTTACTTTTTTTATTTAAACATGTTCCAATTAACTGTTATTTTGTATGCCGAGTTATAATATTTGGTAAAGTAGATATTTATAACTTTCTTTTTACATTTTTTTTTTTACCTCATTTTATTCATTTTTCCTTAAAAAGAAGGTAAAGTAATATTTATTTCGATTGTTTTTTATTATTTAAAGTAACGGTAAGATTTTAGGATAAAATGCGACGATACTTTTCATTTGACTAAACTGTTTTTTAGTAATGAAAATGGGACACCGGTCTTTAGCTATCTATTTTATCCATTACATTAAAAAAAAAAAAATCGGAAAAAGTCGGATGATAAATTTTAAATATAATTTCCGATATCATCCACCAGTATCCTGTCCAATACCATCCGACCGTCATGCGATGGAACAATAAAATACGGTGGCTGAATGAGTAAAAGAAAGGCGTACAGAGTATGAACATCTAGCGATTAAAAATGAAGTTCTCTTTTGTTCCTTGGAATAAAAGTTCATTATCAGGAATGATTTGTCACCTACACAGTCAGGAATCAGGTCGGTCCTACTAAGTTCTAACGTACAATATTAGCAAAACACTACCCTATAATGTATGGTATTGAAAGGCCATCACCAGGCGCTCTTTTTCTAGTGATGGCTCAGTGAATAATAGAAAAATGATATGTTTTACATAAATTCGTATCTACTCGCATTTCATTTGTAAATAATGAAGTTATGAGACAGAAAAGAGGGAGAAATCAACAATGCAAGACGTAACACATCACGTTCAACCTTTTTTAACCAGATGTAATAATTATGAGAGGAGTTTGACCTAATTATAATGGGGTAGTTAATGTTCAGAATATTTTCAGATAAACGTGATTAATAACAGGAAACTGAATTTTGCGATAACTGTATTAAACTGCTAAAATTGTTTTTAAATAAAATCATATTCCTATATTGTTAGGATGTAAATGGAATTCAGACTATAAATCAATAATTGCCTTATTTAATTATCATGACGTTAAAAAGAGTTATATTTTCAAAATTATAACGATTTAATCATTTTGTTTCAGTTTTCATATAATACAAAGATATAGTAATTCAACTGTTCCATTTTTGATTGATTTATGGGTCGTTTAAAATAATGTAATTAATATTTCTAAACTGTATAATTAATACGATACGCCGAATTTATATTCGTTAAGCGACCACTCGCTCTGATACATTAGCCGGTTAACTAAACCACAGGTTATACGAGTGTGTAGTTAGCGCTACAACAGTCGCTAGCTGTAAACCGCACCGTTATGACCCGTTGAGCAACTGTGCGTTCGTGAATGCGTGTACGTATGTGTGTTTATAGGTTGTATGAGTGGGTCTATGCGAGTGATTACATGTATTGCGCATGTGTTCAATTATACCTATTATGACATGACCGATATATGGGGAACTAAATTATTGAACTGTAATAAATAGTTATCTGCTAATAATTATGACCTGAAATATTAATTAGAATGTATATATGACAACGGCAGGACTGTTCATGCATATTATTTATACGATATATACAATGTGTGTCCTGATGTTGATTTCCTGTAAAAAACAATTTCACCGGAGAAGTCCCGGTTCGAAACATTTCAATTAAAGAATGCTTCCCGTAGTCTTAATTTGTATTTTTAATTACATAGTATACTTTTTTTGTTTAGAAACATGATAAAAAAAATAAAAACATTTGCAGAAACGGCTGGAAGAACATTTGAAGCCAACGTATATTACGCACTAGTTCACACATATACATCTCGGAAAATTTTTTCAAATGAATTTCGAAAAATTATTTGTCCCATCATTTTCGTATATTAAGCAGAAATTTATAGTTCGAAAAATCGATATAATATATTTGTAAATTCGAGAATTTGGCTTTACATATCGTGCTAATAACCAGTACTGTCTTAGGAGACCGTGTATTTTATTAAGGTTTCTTTTAAATTCTAATACTACGTATTCTAAATTCACATTCAAATTAACGTAGAATACAAAATGCAATTAATAAAGGAAATATTTATAGATGGATTGATAAAGTGATTTTTTTGTTTATTCCAATGGCACAATTTTGAAACAATTTTAAATAAAATAAATACTAGAATAGCATATAAATCGTTTTTATACTTGTCTAATAACGATTAAGTATTATAATCTAAGTATACATAAAATAAAATCGACTGTACTACTCTTTAAAACATTATCGTTCGTAAAAAAAAAAAAAAAATTATCTATATAACTTACACAAAATTTTCGCTCACTCAGATTTTACACACTAAATTATGTTTATAAAAGGGTTTTTAAACTCTTCGGAATATCAATATTAGTATAGTTCTATCTTTACTGATAAGTTTTTTAACTTATTTCATAATTACGGTAAAAAACTTTTCTATATTATGGCTGCATCCCGTAGCTGAAAACTGTCGTTCAATTTTGGCACACAAGCAAAAATCCGAATTAATTAAAATATTTGACCTACTTATAATGTTTTAATATTGTTTATAAAATAATTATACGTAAGATAATTAAAAAAATATATAAAACCGAAATATAAATAAAAATGTATAAGTTGTACACATATGTTTGTATATATATATATATATATATATATATATATATATATATACACATAAGAAGATCCAGTAAAGACTTAGAGAAATGAAGTTATAGTTGTCAGCATTCCAAAACCCAACCGTAATCGATATCCGTTAATCACTTTCCAGGCTTTTGGATACAGTCCTGATGATTGTCACTTTTAATTTACGATTTAGATCTCTAACGAGTTATTTATCTTTCATGACTTGTTTGATTTAATTATTCTTAATTTCCTAGTGTTTTTCCTAATATTTTTGCTTAGTTCAAGTTAAGAAACAAAATTATAGAGGCAGTAGACCTACAAAAGATATGTATCTTTTAAACAATAAATATAACTGAAATGAAAGAAAGAATCTTTTCATACCTTAACTTTCTTTTCTCGCTTTAATTTAATCTCCTCTTTTCCATATTCTATTAAAAGCATTACCTCTCCGGTTTTCAAAAATATTTTAAGAAACTTTCAGTATTTAAAAAAAATTTTTGGCTTCTATTTGACTTTATGTCGTCAGGAACGGTAAAATATACAATTTATTAAATAATGATGTGATAACTTGTGTATTGGAGGATTGATTATGTTATAATTTTGAAAAAAATAGAATCAAGGGTGAAGGAAATATTATGTTGACAATTCGGTTCAAAATGGATTTTACGAATATTTTACTAGATCGTATTTTCCTTTAAATACAATAAAAATACAGGTATCGGAAATACATCTAAAAATTATACCAGAAAGATTTTTGTTTGTTGAAAAGTAATAAAAAAAAGCCACCCCAAAAAAGAATTTTTTAAACGTTTTACTACTTGTATCCTGACTATTATGATTTTTTGTGACTAAATTAAATAATGTTTTTAAAGAGAAAGTTGTTTCAAATTTTAGTGTAGAAGCAGAAATAATTCTTAAAACTGCTTTAAAAGATAAGTTTTTGTTTAGCGGTTTAAAATATTGTTATTGTGTTTTTAACTGTTCTATGATAGATTAAAACAAAGTACATCATATACTGTGAATTAGTTTATGGTTTTTATTGATTTAATAACTCGATCTAGAATATTTAAAAAACAAGTATTTTTCTTTAGATAAGAAAACAAGAATATAAATAAGAAAACAAAAATGAGTTATTAAGGATTATGATAATTTTTAAATATATCTCTGGGGATAGTATTAAATTTTAAGCTTTATGCAAGAGCTAGAAAAGTTAAGCGAAATCGTTGCAAATATTTTAATCAATAAGAAACCTTTATAAATTTTCCATTAACTTATTAAAGTAACAACATAAATTTGTAAAGTGAACGTTTTGAACTAGCGTAGATGGATGAACCGGAATTTTTAATAATGTATAAAAGCGTAAACAAAGAACACAGAGTAAAACTATAAAGGAAGAGAAAAATGTGGCTTCAAATAAATTTACTTAAAAAAAAGTTGATTAAATAGCACTTACGTATCAGATTTCCATCGTCGGAATGGAACGGAACGTAAGGATAGCGGGAGTTTATTATCTCCCTACTAATCGCAGAGCCTGGACGATGCCCCTTGCTGCTGTGTCTTTCGTTTATCGGGCGGGTCATTATTTATTTAGTGGCGGTTATAGATTTTTGTGTTTTATTTGTGGACGGAGTTGGTATTTGCGTTAAGGTCCTTTAGACCGATGAGAAATAATTGACTGGGACTGATCGTGGGAGACTAGGCGCATATGAGTTTCGTACTCCCGGTTTGATTCCCCTTCAGTTCGTCCCCTGAAGTCCTTTCGGTGCTAGCGCCTTTCGGCCTAACAGGAATACGCCTTCCGGGGGCCCTAATGTTTGGAGGAAGCAATGCGCTCCCCTTTCCGGAGGGAGTTGCATGTGCTGGCTTTTGGGACATAATTGTAAGAATTAGGCAAAGAGGATGGTGGTTAATCGGTGAGGTGAAGTTGAAGTTTGTAGTCTTCCTTCAGTCGTGCTTTCTTCGCTGCTGGGCTCTGTCATGCCGGATTCCACTTCGTGTTGGTGGGCCGATTTTCATTCTTTTTTCTTCTATATCCTGTTTTTCCGTAAACCAGCTGTAAAATATTTACAAACCGTAAAACCTTGAATAATCCCGCGGCTCGGAAAGGGCAGCACGAGGGAAAGAGCAGGACTCCTCTCTTCCGTCGGATGGCTGCTGGGTTTTTCTTCTGCAATCTTCGCTGTCCGCCGGCGATGTTCTTCTTCTTGGATTAGGAAATGGGATGGTTGGGTGTCTAACAAATTTTAATTAAAAAATTTCGCGTTCGCGAGTGTTGGTGAGAAAGTCGATTGAATCGTTTTATTTGATCAAATGAAGATTTCTTTTTAGAAAAATATTTCCATCTTCATATCGTAATCAAAGAGGAGCTTCATTTATTTCTGCGTTTTAATTTTGTTCTGATAAATATCAGATAAAAGCCATAAAAAAAAAAGAAAAACATAAATGCACCCCACTCATAAAAAAAGCTTTTTTCAAACGGTTTTTTTTTTGTTTTTTACATTGACTTGAAATTTTTATTATTATTTTTTAATTAAATATTTTTGAGGTGAATATATGAAAATATCTAACATCCATTCGAGATTTGTGTTCGTAATAGTCTATTAAAAAAACAGTTTCGGTTTTTTTTGTTTTTTTTCCATCTGACCTCCTAAGGATCACGGCATCTAAATATCATACCGCTAAATATCTTTCTTTTACTCTTTTCTTTAACTTTACGCTCTATCTTCGACCTATTCACTGTGTTTCCTTTTCTGTTTCTCTGGAAATTTTATATTAATTCACTAATTTTCTGAAAGATTTTCGGTCAAAAATTAATTCTTTGAAAATATTTAATAATTTTAGATCGTTTTCAATTTATTTTAACAGACTTATTTTTCGCTTTCCTTTTTCAAAATAGTTAATTATTTGTTTTGTCGGTCTATTTTTATCCATTCTATATAAGTGACTGAGCCTTCTTTTTCTCATTATATAGTTTATCTTTCAAAATTTTGGTAAACTTCTCTTAATTTTCTAATTTATAAAAATTATCTTCAAGTTTTGGGCTCTGGATTTTAATTATAATTATTTTTCCAACTTTTAATTTTTTCCCGAGAAGTTTAAGGATTTTTTATTGTAATTTTTTCTCGTAAGATGGTTAAGCCAATTTAATTTTTTGTGTTTTGGCTTTTATTTCTTCTTCTTATAAAACATTTGGGGTAATTATTTACCTAAATATTTAAATTTTTGGACTCTTCTGACCGATTCTTTTTCTGAAATTTTCATCGGTAGAATTCTACTACATCCAGTAGGAAAGATATATTAAAATTAAATTTACTTCCACTTGTTCTAAAATGAATGTTTACTTTTCTGACAAGTTATTACGTGCAAAATACACACTTAAACATACGAAAGAAATTTATCCTGTAAAGTTTAGCCTATTTATTTTTGGAATGGAAAACGGGATTTATGGAAATTTTAAACATAGTTGGTTAGATATGTGAAAGTTTTTAAGGAAATATTTTAAAGCAAGATGTTGAAATTGAAACCGCTTAGACTATTTCAAACCCGATACAAGTTTTATTCCAAATTGAATAAATTAAACAAAATTTGTGGTAAATGCTGTTTAGTTTCGTAGTAGTTGTGTAATCTTTACCAAAGATATTTTATTACAAGGGATTGAGAAGCCTAGGCTAATCCGATATGTATTTGAATCATTAAGTTTATTTTGCGGCAGCAAGCAGGAATAGCTAGGAACTGATTTAACAAAGAACACGATCGGTAGCCGCCTACTCTCATATCATACAGTAAGACTCTCTACATGCCTGAATTGCTCAAAATAAATAACATTAACCCTATATCCACATATGTCTGTTCAGCTCAACCTCCTTCGCGAAATTAAGATATTTTTACTCAAATTAAGATGGAAATGTTACTAACAAACGATGTTAGGTTGACAGATCTTTTCTTTTAATAGAAAACATTACTGAATCTTCATAAAATGTAAAAAATTTCCTATTAAACAACTCATTCATTAGAAGCACTACTACTCCCTCTCTACTGTAAATTTATTTTACTCCAACAAATCTTAAGTCACATTTAAATAAAATAATTTTGTATGTAATACAGTACAAAAGAGTAAACAACGACAATCGATTGATTCCTACCAGATTGAATTTAAGTAGAAACAACCACACTATAATGTTAATCTTTTTGATATAATAATACATTATATTTCAGAATTTCTGCTACCTAAGAGAATTAATACATATGAGATTAAGTAGTTAGTAACCCAGTAAATTAATCGTGTAAATTTTTATAAAATTAAAAAGATTAAAAAAAAGTAAAATAAAAAATAGGTAAATAAAGTTAAAAACAAAAAGTAAATTAGAAAATTGAGCTGATGACTGCACTGTTGACTTACAATTTTTAAAATTCCGATTACAGTCGCGCTTAGACCTTTAGTAATTGGAAAGGCCATCCACAATTAATGGAAAAGACACACATTGACTAGCTTACGCATATGTTACAACTAAAGCTGCTTTTTTACAGGAATTATAGAGCTACAAGAACAAAATATTATACCTCAAAATTCTTGTTTTTACGAAGAAAATGTGTCTTAAACTATTTTACGGAATAATCTCCTTTAAAATCTAGTCATTTTAAAATCGAGAGACGAGATTGAAAAACTCATTGAAGAATTCTGCTTCCTGTTCATTGAACAGTTTGGTGTACATTTTTATCGATCCGTGTGGTTTTTCCACTCGAAGATAAATTTAATTTTAAAAAAGATGTAAGTCTGATAGCGCCAGATTCAGATTGTATAGAGGATAGCCCAGTATTTCTTATCGAAACTTTTTCAATTGTTCACTAGCGTTTTGAGCAAAGTGAGGACAGATGTGGAGGAGAAATATTTTTAGTGAGCGGACCATGCCAATGGTTTTGTATAGCGCTACGTATATATTTTAAGATTTTGCAACATCTTTGTTTGTTGATGGTTTCTTTATGAGGCAGATAATCGATCAAAAAATGCCTTTCCGATCCCGAAAAAAAAATTCCTGCAATGATTTTAACGTTTGATGATTTCTATTTGAATATTTTTGTTTGGTCAAAGAATATGAGTGTACAAGGAATGATTCACTAAAAAAAAAAAATAATTATAAATTCAACGTAAACTGTTATTAATTGAGCAAAATAAATAAATGGCATGTTATTAATGATTTTACGCAGCGGTAATAATAGAGAAACATTCCGGATAGTTATATCAATTAAGTCACTATGGAACGCTATATCATTAATTTACATTCAGTTATGATGTATTTTAAGATAATAAACTTCACCATTATTTATAAGTATGAAACTAAACTTGACATTGTCATTCTTTGTTCGTTGTTATTATTATTATTATCTTTTAACGTTTCAGGATGTACGATGCCTGATCGGCTCGTTGCACTACATCTTTTAATCTGCTATTGGTTAGCAACTGTAGTACCCCCTCCTGAAATTGAAGCTTTCACTGCCATCTATCGAGATAATGAACAACCACAAGGTGAGGTAAAATAATAAAATATTCAATACATTAATTACATGTGTAAGTACAGGTATATGTGTAATAATTAATTGACCTAATGAATAAAGGTCTTCGACCCGACCAAAATCCTTCTCCGGATTTTAACTCTGCCGTTACGTATAGATTAATTTTTACTATGTATTTCTTTTTGAAAGCTCGGTAAATTACTCGCATTTGATTTGCGGTAAATATCTATTAAAAATCGTTGTGTTTTATGAAAGAGTAAATCAATGGCGCTATCGTTTATTATTCTATGAATAGATTGATTTTATAATGGTATTTTGTGGATTTAAACTATAGGATTGACTGTTGATTGACAAAAATTATGTTAACGACTACAAATAATAGGAACGGGGAAAACCTAAATAATGATAATGGAAAGGGAAATTAAAAATGCATAACATTTTGAGACATGTAAAATTTTATACAATTTTTTTTTATTTACAGAGATTTTTATTGAGGATGCGTATAGTTCTTATTTTTAACTACAAAGAGGAATCTCTGAACAAAATTATACAATTTTACCTTCCAATATTTTAAAAATTTGATTTACTTTAATATAAAATGCTTTATAAAAATTAATTGATAAAATCCTTTCCAAATGTTGTCCGAAAACTTTAATTACTGTTTCTGTTTTTATTAAAATCCATTATTAGCCTATAAATCACAAGGGACATTTTTGGAATTTATTTACACCTAAAAAAAAAAATCAATATTCTAAGCCATGTGGTGATTTGAAAAATAACTATTTGATAGTCTACAAGATACATTGATAGTCTAGAAGATACCATATTTAATTAAATTTTACGCAGAAATAATTCACCTACAGAGCACAGGTATTGTATGTAATGGAATGTTTCCTAAATTAAGGGGTACAATAATTTTTCATTTTACCCTACTTATCTTATACTTTCTTATTATTGTAAATCACTTAAGATACAAGTAACATCATAATATTCAACATAGAATTAAGTATATATTTTAAAAGAATTAAATCTTTCAAATCAATCGATAAAAAAAGTTGAATTTTCTACGTCATTAATTTAACACTTAACATAAAACATAACATAATTTTCCAATACTCTTTTGTGCAGTAGTGCAATTTAAACGTTCCATATTTTTTTATTATTTATATTAAACAAATCTTTCCAGGTGTTAGTTTCAATATGATGAATTGAATATTTAAAAAAATGCTATTTTGGCTGCCAGTAAAGATGATTGTTAAGTAAAATTTCATTCATCACTTTCTCAAATAAGCCTGATATGCGTTCTTGTTATTCTTGAAAATTTGGGTGCTATTTTTAGAAATTATTAGTAAATGACAGATCGGCGACAAATATTTAGTTACGGTATTTAATGTACAGGCTATAATAAAAATATTCTCTTACATTTCAATTATCTGGTACGTGAAGGTAAGTTAATTTTATACGAACTGGAATCATCGAATTATTCGCATTAAGTAAAATTTAATAAATTGTAAAATTAATAAAGTTAAATGGAGATAAATGGAAACTCAGGAAAAACAACGTAGTGTTCAAGAAAACAGAAAAAATATCAGATGTACGAGTAACTTATGTTTCTAGGGAAAAATAATGAGAATGAATCCAGAAATATTGATAAAATGGTTTTTTATTATTTCTGCAAAAACAGACAACGCCAAAATGAATAACAGAAAGGTTAAACAAAACCTGGAAGAAATGAAAAAAAGTCGAAGAAATACTGGATAAGGAAACTTTAAAAAAACCATCAACAAAATTGTAATACTTTCCTGGCATTGATTTATTCTTATAAAATAGGAAAATAATGATAATGGAAATAAACAAAGAAAGTTTTAAGAAATAAAAAAAAAATCATATTTTTCAACTTTCATCAACTCCAGCACACTCCCAATATTGCCTCCAAAGTATTTTTTGGGGGTCAATTGCACCATTATGCCTAGGAAGACATAAAAAATTCTAGAAACATAAAAAAAACTAGAAAGACATAAAAAAAAAACGTAGAAATAAATAAAAAAATTGCTTTTTTCGATTTTTGGGGAAGGGTAATTTTGAGTTAAATTAAAAAAAAATATATAAGAAAGGATACACGCACATATATTGAGCTTAATATGAAGTGGGGTTATGTTACAAAACTTTGAGAAGATTGAACCCCAAAAAACTATCTATCCCCAAGAAATATTGACCCCAAAATTTTACCAAAAAACTGCCCCATTGTATGAGTATTTTTATAAAATTTCATCAAAATTGGTTTGCCCAGTGAAAAGTTATTAAGCCTCAAAAAGGCCAAAACACGTACATACGTACGTAAGCACATGTGAACGTTGTCCCCCATATTTATTTTATATTTTGGGGTCCCTGGGTCATAAAATGTCGAGAAATGCAAAAATCCTATACCCCATTTTTTGACTGATAACCATACTTTCCTTCTTGCAGCATAGATCTAGAACTATGATGTCAGGAAAATAAGAAAATTAACACATTATGTGAGGCATTCCAGGAGAAACCCGGAAGAAATCAGGATCTGTTGGAGCCAAGGAAGACGGAAGAAAAAGACTGAGATAATGACCAGTTTCTGGAAGAAAATGAAACAACAAACGGAGATGTGAAAAGTTTTTTCTTGTGGTCAACAGTTGACCAATTTCGAAAATAAATTACAATATTTTCAATAGATATAGAGAATGATTTAATTTTTAATCTCTTTTAGCAGTTAATTTTCTCTTATAAATCCGCGTACAATCATATAAAAAAAAATAATAAATAAATAAAAAAAATAACTTTCATATAAATATATAAATTTTCTTGATTTCTTAAATTACATTCCAATTTCATTAATTTTATAATTAACAGTTTTAATTTAAATTTATTAATTTAATAAAAAAAAATCAATAAAAAAAAATATACAAAAATAAAAAGATTAATACAATATTAACGTGCTGAAAATAGGGTTTGGTGTTAAATTTAAGCTGGGTTGAAAGTCTAAAAATGTTAGTTAACTTAACGGAAAAGTAAAATCAGGTATAGGAAGACAAGCGGATTACTCTGCGGTAATACTTGCAAGCTTTTCTGTAATCCGTATATCAATATTGTTCCTTACCGGAAATAAGCACATTAATACGCGTAGTTTATTCTTCGCAGACAGCGATTTAAGGCGTTGCAGACTACCTTATTTATTTATATTCCGACTAAATGCTATTAATTTTTCAGTTAAAATATTTCTTCTTAAGAAATTTCCTTATTTATATTTAAATTTTATCTCTCTCTTATACGTATATCGGAATATGTGTATATATATACACACACACACAGAAGAGAGAGAGAGAGAGAGTGAGTGAGAGAGAGAATATATATATATATAGAGCTAAATAAGTCTGAAAAAAATTAGCAATTTTTTTAAAAAGATTTAATGAGTTCGTTCATAATTTATTACTAAAATACGGTACTTTGTTTTTATTCATTTTTTCACTATTGATCTGTTTTTATTATAAACTTCACTAAATGAAAAATCATTTCCGACCTTAAATGTAAAAGGATCCAAACAATTACAAAGTATAAACAATCTCTTGCCCTCTTTTTTCTTTTGTCCTGCTTTATTAGCATAAAATACAAAATAAAAGAATTGCAAAGTAATTAAAAAAAACGTTCGCGCTATAAAAAGCAAGTCAGATCGTTAAAATATCAAATTGTCATCTTTAAGCAAACGGTTTGATACTGTTAATTAAAAATCAAATACCAAATAGCGTCATCGTTTTTTCCATACATTCCCATTTTTATATTTTTTAAAGAAATTTTTAGTTATTATTAAACCACAAACAAAACTTAAAATTAATTAATTTTGACTAATAAATTACCTATAAAACACAAATAGGCTATTATTTTAGATAGATTTTTTTTGTATCCCTGGAGGAATATTCTGAATCATGCTTTTTTCTAAACGGAATAATATTCTTGACCGAGTTTTTTCTTATAGAAGGACAGATTATATATATATATTTTTTTTTTGTTTAAAATTATTAAATCGTTTTATTAATGTGAAGTAAATCCTTCCTTTAATTAATTAAATATTATCTCTATTCACAATTGACAATAGATATAAAATTCTTGTGAAAACAGACGCACATCAGATTTTAACGATATTTTCTTTTTATTAGTCATTGATTTAGGAATAGTTAGGACTAGTTACATACGGTTAATAAGGATGAGAGAAATTCAGAAGAGGTAACTGAATGAGTCAATAAAAACAGTATGCTCGTCACCAGATTAATGAACTAAGTACTTTAAAACAGAAGAATTGATGAGGCTTCTGCCACAATTAATGTATTGTTTGAATTATCGAGATTTTTGGATTTTAATACGGTAAGTACTTGTATATTGCGATTTAGAAGTTCCACATACACAGGATTGACGAAGATAAAATATTTTGGGTTTATAGTTTTTTATAGTGTTTGCAAATTTTAGAAAAAAAATTGATCTTACGGACAAAAATGTTGCCGGATGTACTGTTGTAATGTTCATTACGCATGTTTAAGCGTAGTGAAAGATAAGGAGGAGGAGATCATTTGTTAGTCATGCATTTTAGAGTGTTGGTCTCCCTTCCTGATAGTAGGCACGCATTCATGTACTCACACGCACGCGTATTATAGCCAGCAGCCGACATGTTTCGTATGTATGGTGCATTACTACTTTAATTAACTGTGTCACAGAGGCATTCACAGAATATAAAGGGGTATATTTTGGAAATGAGATTAGATTAAGTTTGGCAACACCGCCTCACACACACAATAAAAATATATAAAACCATATATATATATATATATATATATATATATATATATAGAGAGAGAGAGAGAGAGAGAGAGAGAGAAAGAGTGTGTTAGTAATACCTAATAAGCTTTGCGCACACACTATAGACAACAGAATCAAACCAAACAAAAAGAGTTGTAGTGTAATTGCAAATCAGACTTTCGCGATGTCTCTTCTATGCTATGCACGTCGCTCCAGCAAACGGGCATACCTATCTTATTATTACTGTTATTATTAATTTTTCTTTAAAATGAATTGTTTAAAAATATACATCTTTTTTCAACGGTTAAAACATTTGTTACTACATAAAACTTTCTTCTATTTTTAAATGAATTTGCAAGATGGAATTATGTGCGAGGTTACGCCTACAATTTTTTTAATGTAGATATAGTTAATCTCTGTATATGATAAAAATAAGTCATTTTTAATTTTTATATATTGCTCAAATATTTTTCATACCGGTATTCATGATTTTATTATTTCTTATTTTAAACTAAACGTGTCAGCTTAAAGTCTTGTTTTTTTAGCCTCCTTAGTAACTCAAAGCTCTTCGTTTATGAAATGTAGTAAAGCATTTTTTTGTTACCTGTACACGCAAATAAAGATATATTTCATGAAAACGTTTCCACTGATTCTTTGAGATCAGTATATGACTTTTTGATATTTTACGAATAAAACCGGAATTCGATTCATTGGATCGTGTGAATAACCTAAAAATCTGTATTTTTAAACAATCGTTAGATAGATTCTATTATTACCAAAACGTATAAAAAATTATAAGTATTATATGAATAAAATACAGCTATTTGACGTCATTAGAGTTTTTTTTATTATTAAACTGGATGCAACTATAAATTGCATAATATGTTCATTGATAAAATCAGCTTGTTTGTCATTTTCTTTGGCTACGTTTCCAATGTATGATGTAAATAAATATTGTTTCCAGTAAATAATTATTAAGTTTAATCTTACATTACACATAATAAAATGTTATGAAATTTTTTCACGAATAACCGATTAATCAATTAGAAAATACGTTTTTCATCATAGCTTTAATAGTAGCTAGTAATTAGGAAATAAAACATCAATTTTTTATATTTCTCACTAAACCTTCAGATATCAGTCTAAAACAACTTTACATTCCCGTCTAGATAAGGCTATGACAGAGCTATGCTCTAGAAGGGAAAGTATTGCAATCGGTCTAATTTGGGCATATGCGGTTTTCACCCGATTTTGACGTTTTCACACCTAAGGAACCCAAAAACCGGATGGAAATTTTCCGGATGTTAATGTTCATATGTACATGTGTGTTTTCGGTATTGCTCTCTAAATCCCTTTATATCTCCAGAACTATTGGACCGATTTGGACCAAACTTGGTCAGATTACGTCTATGTATTGATGCCATTAAACTTAAAAGGTCAAGGGGGTGAGGCTGTAGAGCAAGGTCACCCTCAGTATCTCGAGATTTCGCCTAATTAAGATCATATTTTTCTTAGGAACATTTGTTAACAATTAAAAAATAACAATATTTTCAAAAAAGGTTTTTGCATTAACGCATCCCCACCCAAAAATATGTTCAAAACTAATGGCTAAGTTACCATACTGACTCTGTACTACCTGTCACCACAAGGAATGCTAGTGTAGCAGTCTGCCAACTTGGAATTTCCCTTTTTCAGTTGGAAAATTCCCTTTTCCTTCTTCCTCTTAGACCGGGAAATTTGAAATTTCGCAGGGTTGCCAACAAAATTATATTTTACACTTTAAATATTAATTATTTTATTTTATTTAATAATTATCTCAAAGGTGGTAGCACTGACGTTCAGCTGTTGTAGTCGTCTGCTATGTTATGATGTCAAAGTGAACGGTAGAATTAAATAAATGAAAAATATTTATTTATTTCGCCCGGTTGACTCGGTACCTAGTGCGTTAAGCCTCACGGCTACACCAGTCTGCCGACCGTACAAACGAAATTTGTTCTATGTAAGTTGTGAAATTACATTAGTTTAGTTAGTGCCGACCGTCACCACTAGTACCGCCACACCCCGGCGAATTAAATACGGTTTGCGCGCGCGCTTTAGTTAGAATCATTGAATTATTTATACGAAAAAAAATTATGTCTAAATAAAATGATAAATATTTTAAATTAAGTTGTGTGTGTAAGCCGTGCATCAGAAACAACTTTGTTGTCAGCTTTTTTTTTTCATTAAAAAGATTTCTGATAAAACTTATTTGCTGTTAAAAATACACTGTATAACTAGTTTTTACAAAATACATATTTATTTTTTTTTGTTGTAAAAATGTGTTTGTAAATAATACAGATTCATATAGATATGAACATTAAAAAAAATCCTTTATGAATTTAAATGATAATAAAATAAATTCTTTTTTATTTTTGTGCTAGATCATTATAGAATGCATTTTATTTTTTCTAAATCACATTAGAACCTAATTAAAATAAAATGAATAAATGAACTTCCCACAATATTTAAAACATTGAATCGCGTCACGGCTGATCTGTTTGTAGCCTAAAGTAATCACAACGAGAGAGACGCCACGCTTTCACGCTCAGCCGATTATGAACATTCATGAACCTGTGACGACCTTCTCCATTATAATAGAATTCTATTTCTTCTCTTCTGCCTTCAAGAGAAAGGATCATCCAGTAGGTCAGAGAAAAAGATAGTTAAAAGTAGATTCTCCCTGCAATTTTAATGGACAGAGGAGAAAGGTTGGTCGCACAATGAGTTCACTAGGATACTGTGACTCATAAACAAACGAGAGTAGAATGTTAACTTATCACTTTTTTCCTTTAATCGTTCATTAAATCTTTTTATGTCAAAAAAACATCTAAAACTAAAACTATTTTATTTTTTTAAAATCAAATAATAGCTGATTTACATTATTTAAAAAAAAGTAATCCACCTGCTTCTTATCCAATTATTCATATTGGTACTTAAACGTAAACGAGCGGGGTACTTATGCCCTTCCCCCGTACACCCCGTTACGAGATCTGATTGATTTCTTCACGAATTTTATTTGCCTTTGATTCAAACTTAAAAAATCTGCATTCGCAACCGAATCCCATACCGAACAAAATTATTGCGGTATTGCGGATAAGTTATGTTAATAATATACTAGGCGAATTGTATCATTGCTGATGAGATTGAAACTTAATAACTCTCTTCATAATTACTGTAAAAAGAAATCAAAGTTGGTTTGTAATTTTATTTCACAATAATTTTTCTTTTTACAATCAAGAAGTTCGTTAGAACTTCGCCAGTAAGAGTCCGCAGAACTGGACGCCACAGTGAAGGCAACTAACTACGTTTACAGTTCTAAACATCAACTACCCAAAAGTGAAAAGAAAATGGGGAAAAAATTAGAAAATAAGCACGAGAAAAATATATTTCAGTTCAATTAAATTTGTAATAAAGAATAATTGCAAAAAATACCTAAAATTTTGTTAGACAATGTTTTTTTCTTCCATTTGATGACTCGAATATGTCACCTTTTTCCTAAAAAAAGGTGGGTTTACGAATCGCGTCGCTAGGTAGCAGTACTTGATAGTACTATGTAGCCTACAAAAACTTGATAATATACTTGAAATAATAAAATTTTAAAGAAAATATGCTACAGCTCGTTTTAATATAAATGCTCTAATGTAAATGAAAGTACTAAAGATGAAACGATTTTTTTAATTCTCCTCACTTCATTAAAATAAATAAAAGTATTAGTTTACAAGAGATTATAGCTGCTAATAGAACACGAAGTAGGAAAGTGTTGCAGATGTGGCAACAAAGATTTGTTAGATATAACAGAAATAAATTCGATTCGTAAAATTTTTATTCTACAATTAGAACTAATTGATGAAGAAATAAAAAAATTTAATTTAATAATTAAAGTGTGTTCACGGATACGATAAAAATCGAGGTTACACTTACAAAGTAATAAGTGCAATATTATGTCACGGATCTACGATTAGTAAAGATCATTATTCTAGTTTTATTAAAAAAGGAAAAATATGGCATGAAGTGAATGATATGACCTATCAAAAAAAAAAAAAAAAAAAAAAAATGGGTGAGAAATTAAAAAACAAATATATATATATTTGTTTGTTTCAATCAATGAACGACAATCAATTTTAATAATAAATCCATAAGATAACAATCAGTAATTCATAAAAAAAAAAATAAAAGAATAATCTAACAAAACGCAGTGATACCCAAAAAAATTACAATCAATTGTAAACTGTACGGAGAGTTTCGCAGATGACATTTCTTAAAGTTAGTTATTTTTACACGGATTTGAATACTACATCGTGGATTCTTTGGTGGTAGGGTTTCAATTAACCACACATCTCAGGAATGGTCGAACTGAGACTGTACAAGACTACACTTCATTTACACTCATACATATCATCCTCATTCATCCTCTGAAGTAATACCTGAACGGCAATTCCCGGAGGCTAAACAGGAAAAGAAAGATGTCATTTCTTCCGTTAAAAAAATAAAAATTTCTGTTACATAAATAAAACTGCAAGTAAAGTTTGTATTTAAAAAGTTACGGTGTATACGAAGACATGTTAGGGTGTATAAGATGTTAGGAAACATCCAATATAATATCGTAATAAACTTTGCCGATATTTTTGAAATTTAATTAATTTAAAGTAAACTTGTACGATAAATTGCCCGTAAAAATTATCCCATTTTAACCAATTTTTTTTTTACTGAGGCGTAAATTTTTATTAAAACTGTCAATCTCAACTTTCTGTTAGTGAAGAATATACCATCATATAGTACGCTATAAGAAAACAGCTGTTCAGATATGGCCAATTCTATACTATTTCTTAATAATCGAAAAGGTTTCTTTCCATTTAAATGGAAATTCACTTTCTTTCACAACCCTTTTTCAATTCCGATGCAATCCTGTTGTTGCAAAAACACCTTCCTTTCATGAACCGAAATAACTTAAAAAAAAGGGCCGAATATTGAACTTAATTTACGATTTGAGCAATTTTTTAAAAAAGATTTCAAAAGATGTACAAACTCTACAAACAGATAAATAAAAATTTAACTCTATTTTATTCCAGTTTTTAATAAAGTTGTGGAATACTGGATTGCATTACCGGGAAAAGAGGAAAACTTGGACATGTTTCAAGTGTAACTCACCACAACTCCTACAGCCTTTCTTCAAATTTTAATCGTCAAGAATAACGCAGAAAATGACACGGTTTAACATTACTTAAGATCAATTTTTTTCTATTAAGTTATTGATAAGGTAAAACGCTTCAAAGCAAGGCTTACTTTTCGTGAAAACTACTGTTGATAATTTATCATTTCTTAAAATTGTTCTTTAAAAAATTAAAAATGGTTTTTAAAAGTAACCTAAAATAAAATTAAAAGTAACATAAAATATCATTTTATGATAAAATGTTTAATTGAGTTTAATGTGTTTAAAATGACAACGGAAGCAAAATATGTTCCTCTTTCTCGTACGCCAAAGTATTGCACTGAATTACATGAAAAGAGTTCTGTTGTTTGGTTTGATTAGTGGTTCTATTTTAACTTATTCTTTTCTTTAGGAACATATGGATTTTTTTCATAGCGAATTTGTAAATGAACTACATGGATAAATAAGAATTTTTAATAAGTAAAAATCAGTCAGTATGATTCTTATTTACGGGCATGAGGGATAACTATCTGACAGGTGATTTATGCGATTGTATCGTTCAAAAACAGTAGTTCGATTTAGCTTGTTTTATTGGAATTTTGCACATTCCTTATTTTTCGTATAAAACATTTATAGAAATAATATCAAATGATTATGATTTGGAAACTGCATGATACCATTTTTTTATCCAACTATCAGTCATAATATTAATATTATATTTAATGGAACCTTACGGCTTAATCAGATTTAATGTGTTTATTAACTGTGAACCGCATGAGTTAAATAGAATTATAATGTTTAACGTATGGTGTACACCAAGAAGCTTTACAACACCACACCAGTTCCAACTTAGTTAAATACCACTTGACACCAAACCAAGCACGCATATATAATAATAATAATAATAATTGAACCTTTCCTACTCTCTCGGCACATAAACTACTGACCCCATTTTGATTCTTGTTTTTTTCTTTGGAGTGTTTTATTATATACACAGCATTATGGTATACAATTATTACTTTCTCTGGGAGCTCCATCATTCCTTTATGAAAATTACTTTTCGATCATTTTCTCGATGAGAATATATTTTTACCTTTAATTATTAAAATCTTAAATCAAATGAATAAAATGTTTGATAAATTTTGCCCAAAACATGTTTAACATGAACATGCTTATGATATGTTAACCCAAAATATTATTATTATATCTTAAAGAAAGTTTAACCTGAACCCTTACCCTTCCTTCATGATTTTATGTTTCTTTTGTACGTTTTATTCAGAAACAATTTCGGAAATTTTTCAAAAATTGTTATTAATACTTACATTAAGATTCGATTAATACCGAAACAGTTTATCCACAGGAAATATATTTATTTAATAATAATTCAAACCCCTTATATAGTGTATGTTGTTCAATTTTTCATTTTGCTTTACATTTTCTGGTTGCATTCTTTCTTGTAATTATGACGTATATAATAAAGCAACTGAGGTACAAGAAATCACTTGTAACTCTTGTACCTAAGATGCTTAGGTACAACAGTTAAACAGAGAGTCTGCTTTCTCTTGAGTGTAGTGGTGTTTAATATATAGTGAAGATGTAACTTGTAGCGCTGAATACAGCCTTTATTTTGGTGGGCTTGCCGTGCTGATTTACCAAACTGCATACGGCTTACTGAAGAAGGTAAAGGAAAATCCTTCTTTTTTTGTTTTAAGGTGGGTATGTCATTTTCGGTTATGATTTTTGAGTAATATCGGATGGTACACGGCCGTTATAATTACATCATTTAACAAACAGTATGCGTATAGCCCAATAAATTTGGAAAGTAACAATTTACTAATTTTACAGCTTTAATAACAAGCGATACTGTATAATCGTGGCTACGCTGAAGATGTCTAATTAGCTACGTTTAAATATAAAAATTCAATCAGAAATCGTTCAGGAAAGTTCACTTCATCGTTATCATTGTTTTACAGAATACAGAATCGTGAAAGTTATGTAGATATTTCAACCGATATGATTTTTTAAGCGACAATATTTTACGCTTTCAAGAGATTCTAACAATATTCTGTATAAATGATGTGTGGATTCTCCATGATAAAACTCCTCGCTTCAAAGCGAATAAAACGAAAAACACTTTGTATTAAAATTGAATTCACTTTATTCAATATGGGATAAAAAAATTTTATTTATTAAATTAGTTTATTAAATCTAATTTTAAGTTTTATTATACATTTTTTTGTAGTTTTTTAGATCACTGGAGCATTATTGTTTTCTATTCTTTACTTATAAATTCTTATTGTATTCAAATGACTTCAAATGTTCAGGCGGGATCGATCGTACGAATTTTTTCATAACTTTGTAATTCACAGAGGTCAATAGTGAAAATATTTATTTGATATTTATAATTTCAGCACGTGACTCACAGGACCTGTATCAATTTCCCGTCTCTTATACTACTAATAAAAAATCTGATATTCTTAACGTAGACCTGTTTAGAAATATATCCGATCAGTCGATCAATTTTTTCAGCGATCTCTATTAAGTTATAAGTTAATTTCTCAAACAAGGTTATTGCTGATATATTTAATAAATTATAAAAAATTATTAAAAAATGAAAAATCCACATTACCAGAAAAATTAAGTGTGACTCAAGATTTTTCGGTTTATTTTATAACTATCATCAGGAGTTAAAAATATTATTAAGTTAAAAAATTTAAAAAATGTCAAAAATTAAAATATTTACACAGTTATGACTGTATGCATTCTAACAGTATATTGAAAGAATATAAAGATACTCTGGTGGATTGAAATGTAATTGAAAGGGAAAATCATGTTATCAGAAATCATACTTTACTCGATTAAATTATTATTTCTTTATATCTATATTTACGGCGAGTTTAAACAATTTATCTTTTTTTTTTAATGTTTGCTCTTAATTAGATTTTTATTATTACTGTAAATGTGATATTTTTCTAAATTGGATGTATAGTAATTGTAAGAAATGTCTAAGATTTTCATAAAAGTATTAGGATTGTATGTATCGCCATTAAATGCACTCTTACATAGAGCCATACATTACCTCAAACATGATAAAGGTTCTTTAAACAAAAAAATAGATATAATTAAAAACATTGGTATTACTAATGGTTATAATATTAAAATTATAAATAAATTAAGTAATAATAAAATTAATATGTCTAACAATATAAAATTATTACCAGATAGAAAGGAGAAAATAAACATAAAAAATGAATACACTCCCTTTAGTCGAAAAATGTACAAAAAATATATCATAACACCTGCATATACTACAAATAATAAATTAATTAAATACATTAATAATAATTGTAACAAAATATCACATAATAATGATGCCAAGTTTGATAAACAAGGGGTATATAGTCTGGGATGTGAGGCTTGTGATAAGATATATGTCGTAATGGCCAATCGTAAATTCTCTAAACGTGCAAAAGAATACATGGACAGTATTAAAAACAATAAATCAGAAAATTCCAACTTTGCTAATGGTCATACATACATTCCTAATCATTTTATGAAAATCTTAGACATTTCTTACAATTGTTATAATACATCCAATTTAGAAAAATATCAATTTACAGTAATAGAAAATCTAATTAAGAGCAAACATTTTTTAAAGATAATAAATTGTTTAAAAACGCCCTAAAGATAGATATAAAGAAATAATTTAATCAAATAAAATATCATTTCTGATAATATGGTTTTCCTTTTAATTACATTTCTATCCACCAGGTATATATTTTCAGTATACTGTTAGAATGCATACAGTTATGACTGTATAAGTATTTTTAATTTTGACATTATTTTAATTTTTTAAATTATTAATAATATTTAACTCCTGATGGTTTTGAAATAAACCGAAAGATCTTGAGTCACACATAATTTGCTGGTAAGATGGATTTTTCATTATTTAATAATTTAAAAAAAAATTATAATTTAATTTAAACCGGATGATTTCTTTAAATAAAAATGTTTTATTTTCGTACTTTTCTTTCATTAAACGGTATTTATATCAAATTTAATGGTTAAATTCAACGAACAAAAAAGAAGACGCTACGGTTAGTTCAACCGCTTTTATACGTAGTATGTGGATTAAATATTAAAAGCGAGTGTAAGTTTATTGTAATGGTTTAGAAAGCGCTGTCACAGTTTAAGGATCCCATTAATAAATCTATTGTTGTATATTAGTGACAGTGACTATCATTATTTTTCAATATCTCTCAACATCAGACTTAAAACGAGATTATTTCTCTTAGCGTAAATAAAAATGTTGTTAGTCTAATAAAGAAAGTATGAAAGTAAGAGAAGCGTTACAAAGTATTATAAAAAAAAGCGACTCGTTAAATACAATAATCGTGAAGGATTGTTCGTTCATTTCGGTACAGTGTATTATACGGTATATCTAGGTTCAACGAAGAAACACAGTATGTTGCTTGTTTCTTTATAACCGGTAGCGCGTCGCCTGTGGCCATGCGGCCGTCCATGCCGTGATGACGGTCAAGGTCACACCGTTACTGACCTACATTCCAGCTCCGCGTGACGTCATCCGTCTTCAATTGTAAAAATTAGCCTGTATGTTTTCGAGACAGGTCACTGATGAGAGAGAACAGCGGCGGGATATACGCATTTTCTAAAAACAAATAGCATCATCAGGTGATTAATATTAGCGTGTATCATTTAATTATTTTAGAGATTATATGACCTTTTCATTTATTTGAAAATATTTTTCAGTAAATCCTCTGAATTAATTTATTCACAACGAAATATGTATCGTTAATATAATACACAATCAAGCAAATAACCATTTGTAAGGTATTAATAAAACTCATTTCATATAATTTTTTTATATGAAATAGTTGTGTAGTAGACATCATACGTTAGTTTATACCGTTTTTAAAAGAAGAAAAATTCATTAAAAAATTGTATTATTACTAGAACTATTAGGTCAAAATCCCTTACATTCCCACAACGGTTCCGTTATATGCCCATAATGCTTAAACATTTTTCTATAGACTTTTATTGTTAAGGAACAATTGCAAAAGATTTTAAATGACTAAAAGAAACAGTTTTGGTTAGTTTTTGTTTTTGTACATTATAAAAATTTACCAAAAACACATAAATACAATACTGGAATATTTAGGTGGTCAATAACCAGCAATATCCTGAAGGATTTTCTCAAATGGGTTTGCTCCTGCTGGAAGTCGTTTACGCCACATAAATTCACACAGATAACTATCCAGCATCTGTGAATGATTATCAAAATGGCGCCTAAAACTTGATTTAGCCACACCCCACATCCTATCGGCTTACTTACTGGTGTGTACGCCTGTTACCGGATCAATAAAAGTTTGACTAACCTAACCTAACATAACCTAACCGAAATAGCTTAAAATGTTTACTCTAAAGTCGATTATTAGAACAGTAACTAAAAAACATTGTTTAACAAACTAAAGTATCTAGTCTATAGAAAAATGTTTAAGCGTTGACGGCATAACGGATTTTGATCCGAGCTATTATATACGAGGCTCGGCTAATAAATTTTGCACATATATGAGTAGCATGGGAATTAAAAGAGACATCGGAATGAAATAAAAAAATAATAGTATAATACCTTAGTTACAAAATGCAGTAATTATTTTTCAATATAATCCCCTGTTTACACTGATACACTTTTCCCAACGTGTGACAAGTTTTTGCCTTCTGTCACTCAAAAATTCTAGCGGTCTTTCTCATCAGATTCAAGTGGCCACAGTTTCCTTCACCTTATCTTTGGTTGTGTAATGATTACCTTTGAGATCCTTCTTGAGATGAGAGTAGAAGTGGAAGTCGCACGGAGCCAAATCCGGTGAGTATGGCGGATGCGGAATAGATTCAAACTTCAGCTTGCGGAGAATCGCTGTAGTGATGTGCGATGTGTGAGACTGCGCATTGTCGTAATGCAAGATTATGGGCATAGTGGTCTTTCGAACGCGACATACTTGTCATCTGAGTGCCTTGACGTCTCAATATACGGTTCGGAGTTCACAGTCGTCCCATGTTCTAGATACTCAGTCACATAAACGTGTTTGGCGTCCCAAAACACTGTCAAAAGTAGTTTCTTCGCCGAGGCTTGAGTTTTGAATTTGTTGGGTTTTGGCGATTCGTAATGTCTGTATTCCATGCTTTCCCTTTTTCTTCCGGGTCGTAATGATGTGCCCAACTCTCATCTCCGGTCAAAATATTGAAAACGAAGTCGTTTCCTTCGGCATGATAGCGCTGTAAAAGTTCTTCGCAACATTCGACATGACGCTGCTTGTGTTCGTCCGTCAGTTTGCGTGGTACCCATTGTGCATAGATTTGACGGTAACTCAATTGCTCTATAATATGGCCTACTCGTTCTTTACATATGCCTAACTGAATAGCGATGCGTTGCTGGGTGATTCACCGGTCACTTTGAAGTAAATCGTCCACTTCCTTTCGATGTTTCTCGTCAGTCACAGAAACTGGACGTCTGCTGCGAGGTGCGTCCTCAATTGTCGCTTTACCAGCTTCACATTCGCGAAATTTCAACGCCCACCTATTCACAGTACTCCTGTCAACAGTTTCACTACCGTAAACCGCTATTAAACGATGAAAAATATTCGTAGGATTCACATTTTCTACTGTTAAAAATTCGATCACTGCGCGCTGTTTTAACCGTGTTGACATGCTGACCGTACTCGACTCAATTTTAACTGCTACTGGAAACAAACCGGTGAACAGATTTCAACTCAATATCGCAGGTTTATGTAGAGGGATTTTAGCTATTATGAGCTACCAAGCCAAACTCGATAATACCTTTTGTCTCCATGTAGCACGCTAGTGTACAACATTTATCAGCCGAGCCTCGTTTAATGGAATACATGTGACATCGTTTGATATATTCAATAACTAATGCTTTTCAACGGTGTTTATATGTCAATATCTAATTAAGAAAAAACATTAATTCACCGATCTATCGGATCTAGTTTCTTACAAGTCGTTTTCGATCATTGCCACTTTATGCTCGTTTCATATTATTTATTTAAAAATTCAAAAGTTTTGTAACAACAAACTGAACCAAGGTTTTTGGACGTGACGTTTTTGATAATTTAAGAATGTTTTCGTCGTCTTTGCAGCCGTCAAAAGACGACTGAAAAGTTTGAAGCATGTTTAAAAAATGTTTTTTTATAAAATGAGGTTAAAAAAGTTCAAAATTTTTAAAACAATTTTCCGTCATAAAGAAAATCATACACCTTTATATGTTTCGTAAGAAGTTATTGTGAAATGTCAGGTAAATTCTGCGTCTTTCTCAGAATCCAAACATTATCATTTTGTGCATTCAAAATATACTCTGGAATCGATATTATGACTGCTTCATTGCATGTGTAATAATTTCTGGTAATTTCTCATTATCAAGTAATTTAAATTACTATTTATTACATACCATTATCTAATCAATATTTTGGTTGAGTTTGAAAATGAGCCAAATTAGCTTAGAAATTCCCAAATTTCAGCACGTCCTAGTTTTCGATACGATTTTATAATCATTATAAATATTTTTTGAAATTTAAATTTTTTCCATAGTTAGAATGAATCCAATATTACAATCTAATGATGATCTGCAAATTATAAAAAAAAAAAAAAAATACACATTTACCAACGGTTAAACTCCTTACTTTTACATTTTTAATTTATTCCTGACAATCTGATCATGTATATTTTAGATAAAGTTAATGAGAGACACGCCTATATAGTATACATTAAATATTATGTGCGATTGAGGTTGAGGATAGATATCTCAGAAATTGACTATTATACATTTAAAAAATGGATAAAGTATACATAAAAATGTAGTGTTTTCAGCAGTGGCGGCTCGTAGCTAAAATTAGTGGAAATGCTGCTCCAGAAAATTTTTTTCAGCGTCTTTTCAAGGCTATGGTTAACGTTTTCTGTAAAATAAAAGAACCGAAAAAATGAATCAATAGAATACCTGGAAGCAGGATAATAATTTAATTCTATACTTTATCACATTCAAGAATATGGTACACGATTTTTAAGCACATTGTGCTTACAAAACGTATTCGGTTTAACCGAATAAATAATAAAATATCAATAGAGATAATCTTTTTTTAGTGTTATTAGGTAACTTAATAAAATGTCCGCTTAAAAACAGTATAGTTCAATGATGCTTAATTTAAATTTATATACACACAGAAACAGATACATTACTACTTTCTACTAATTGCCTTCTCTTTCGCCTTTCCAGCGTGTTTTTGGACAGATTTGGCAATCAAAGAGGCCCTTGCGTTCCGCTATCTTCTGATCACTACTGAAAAAACAACTAAACTACTTTCATATTCCTTCCACCGACTAAACTAGAAAATGGAACGAACAAGGAACGTTCCATACACACGCGTAGTAAAAAAAAAAACTACCATCCACCAGCATGCCAGGGTCGGCACTGCGGAAGCGACAATGCTATCTCTCTCTTCCGCAGCCTCGCTTACAGCTTTCTATATGCGCATGCGCGAAACAGCCAAACACCACGCTGCTGGAACTGTGAAGCGCACAGTTCCATGCAAAGACTTTTGTATATTTTTCATAAACCGGGGGATGGCTACTGATATTAAGCTTAAGGATTATATACTGTACAAGTATAAAGAAAGAATTAAAGAAAAGAGGACTCGTTACATTAAATTTTATCAATAATATCAAGTGGAAATAGGGGTGCTGCAGTTCTACAGTACCTATACGCGAGCCGCCACTGGTTTTCAGTATTATTTTTAAATAAAATTTTTCGTTCAGTACTTTTAAATATTTTTGAGGCACTTTTTTTTAGAAGATTTATATACGTGAATCCGAACACGAGCCTGTTTTAAGAGAAGTGAATTTTAAGATCTTAATTCAGTGACTTATAAACTGCAAAATCTATAAACAGATTGTTTAAAACATTAAAAAAATCCATCGTGGTGTTTTAGATGAATCAAGAATAAAAAAAAATAAATTCTTTTCAGATACAGTTTGTTACTCAAAAGTAATCCGGCAAAATTGAGCCTCTTCCATGCCACGTCCATCATACAATTATAAAATAATCTCCTCATGAAAAATTAAAACCTGACCAACAACTCTTTAGTTGTAAACCTGAATAACAACTCATCTCTGCGAGTTGTAGTTGCAGAGACATTACGACCAAATAAAAAAAAAAAAAAAATGGGGACATACTGAAGTTAGAGATTTTTAGATTTGAAAAAGCCATTTAAAACGTTAATTAAAAAAAAAATAAATACAATCTGCTAATGATTTTGGGAGCTATAATCATCCAAATTAAGGCCTTCGAATTCAGAGATCTAAAAATAGTAAGTATTTCACGTTTACCTAAAACACCTTTCACAAAATGTTATTAAAGACAATAAACAAAAGCAAAACACAATAGGCTAAATTTTTATGTATACTTCATAAAAACTTTAAATTTTTAAGACAAAATTTGGAATATGTAAAATAAATAATTGAGGATGAAGGATGTGTTGCAGTTATATTGAGGTTAAAAAATTAGTGCAGAACAAAAAGCAATGGAGAGTAAGATCAAATCAGTCGACCGACTAATATTTGGAAAAAATCTTTTCTTAAAATTTTATCCCGAGTAGATTAAAAGCACTCCATTCTTAATCTATTTGAGGGTTCCTTACACGATTGGTAAATAATACTGAACAATAATACCAATAGTATGTGTGGTATACTGAAATTTTACGCGATATTTATTGAAGAATGTAAGCATTTATCGATTTCAATTAAAAATTTGAACTTTATATTGCAACGTTTCAGGGATATAATACTGCACCGCACTGGAAGAACTTACGAAAAATTAATAAATGCGATAATATTAATCGGTTATAAGTAATAGAATGTGTACAATAAGGTTATTAAAAGTACTGTAAGAAATAATACTTTATTTAATTCTGCTAAATATTTTTAAACCATTGATCATAATATAAATAATAATATTTTTTTTCATTTTTACTTAATTATATCAAATTTCTCTTAAAGAGGATTCTGCTTAATAATACTCTCAAGTATTGAAGATTTTATTTTAATAAATTTTGTCGATTAATAATAATTTCAATAAATTATAAAATTATTTTTATAAAAGCAATATTTTAACTTTATGATACAGAGCGTTTCATAATTTTCTTGGGAGTTACAAAAATTCAGTAAAAAAACGTATCTCACCTACCTAAATGAAAGTTGTACGAGGTGATGCAGGGACTCAAACAGTTTTTGTTAAAATCTATAAATGTTCAATATAGATCCGCTGGTGACACGGCACACATCAACACGAAAGTCTAGCCTTGCCAAACTCGTTCTAACATGTCATTTTCGATAGAGTTGATTGCATTGATTATGCGATCCTTTAGCTCAGGGATATCGTGCGGCATTGGTGGGATAAACACCGTATCTTTCACGTAACCCCAGAGAAAGAAATCACATGGCGTGAGGTCTGGTGATCTTGGTGACCACAGCATAATGTGTTGGTCTTCTTCAGACGCACGTCTTATCCAGCGCCGAGGTAATGTTGTGTTAAGGTACTGTCGAACCTCGTTATGAAAATGGGCAGGACAACCATCTTGCTGGAAAATGAAGTCGTTGAGTAGTTGAGGCATAAGCCATAATTGTAACATATCCAGGTATATCATGCCGGTTACTGTCGTTTCCATAAAAACGAACGAAGGCCCATACACTGCCTCACAAGAGATCGCACAAAAAACGTTTACTTTCGGAGAATCCCGAATGTGTTCCACATAAGCGTGTGGGTTTTCAGTTCTCCAAACTCGCACGTTTTGACGGTTTACTTTGCCGCTAATATGGAAAGTAGCTTCATCGCTGAAAATTATCTTGTTTAGAAAACCTTCATCTAACAACATCTTTTCCTGTAACTGTAAACAAAAATCGAGCCTACGTGTTTTATCTTCATCAGAAAGACGCGGATTAATTGAAGATGGTACCTTTTGCATAATAAACGTTTACGGAGAACTCTCCACACTGTTGTTTTCGGAATTCCTAATTCTCTGCCTGCAGCCGCAGTCGATTTTGACGGGCTGCGAATGAAACTTGCACGCACACGTTCGACATTGACTTCTGAGGTTGATGGACGACCAGTTGATTTTCTCTTGCACAAGCTACCGGCTTCACTGAATTGTTTATACCATGCACGAATTGAATTGTCACTTGGTGGCTCCTTATGAAATTTCAACCGAAACGCACGTTGCACAGAAATTACTGACTTTGACAAGTGAAATTCTAACACACAAAACGACTTCTCGCTTCCCGTGGCAGGCATTTTCTCTACTGTCGACGCCTAGCAAGCAAATGGTTTACTAACTGCCTAGTATATATGAAAAAACTATTTGAAGTACTCTTTCGTACAGTACTTGTTTTATTCTTATGAGTGAAATAGTTTTTTGTTAATGAATTTTCGAAACTCCGAAGAACATTATGAAACCACCTGTATTCTCATTTCAGTGCCATTATTATTAACAAGAATTATAATATAACAGTTATTGAAAGCTTTACTTCCAGAATCACGTAAATAAGGCTGATTTATAAAGCAATAATACAATCAATTATTATTAGATATGAAGTTATATTGGTGTTATTGATATAAAGTTCTTTGAAAACTACCGATTTATATCGTATTGAACCAACGTCATATTTATACTCGTACGGGTACAATTTAAGTTGTTTAATGTATTCCATATTAATCCTTGGGGTTGTTTCTGACATTTTAATTTCGTACTTGTGGTACGATATGATTTTGCATCAAACTTCTCTAACGAAAATGAAACCACAGTTCAAAAACTGTGTCTAACACCACTAAATTAACAAAATTTACCATATTTCAAACTTTTGAAGTATGACTAAATATCACTTTTGTATATATATATATATATGTAAGTGATTTACTATTTATATAGAATAAGATATAAAATTTCTTTGTAATTCATAAATACCCTTAAAATGACAGTCTAAGCTTATGTTATTTATCTTTTAATTTTTTCCTTGTTTTGACAATCAATGCTAAAAATTGCAATTAATTCCCTTTTTATCCCGTTTATCCCAATTGAGTAGAGAAACTTTTTACCATAAAAAGGGTTACATTAATTATACTATTTTACTCAATTTTTTCCCGCTTTGTTGCGTTTTAGATACACTGAAAATAATCATGCTGTATTTTTTTAAATTCATATATTTTTACATTAAATCTATTTTTAGATAGGAGAATCGTTTTTTCCTGACATAATACACAATTAAACAAATTAATCTTACAAAAGCGCGCGCGAAAACTCACACACACACACACACACACACACACACACACACACACACACACACACATACACACATATATATATATATATATATATATATATATATATATATATATCGCAGATTATTATTGAAAATTATCACAGTAATTTTCAACCTTTAATATGAGTGTATATTCCAGCTTGCTAAATTATCGATCTATTATCCCCTCCGGATATTATTATATTCTGTATGCAGTAGTATACTTTGAATCAAAATACATCTATCAGCCATTAATTTTAATGATTGTTTAAAACCTTTCCCGAGGGTATAAATTTCTACTGGTGCCGATAATTTATTATAAATTCTTATTGATGCATAATATGGAGAAATTTTTTTTAAAACGTCTCTCGGATATTGTGCATATTGCACTCACAATTTAAAAAAAGTATATTTGTTTGGTCTTCACACTGGAAAAATATAAATTCACAAATAAAGTGGGAGGAAAGAGGATAAAATCTAAGGTTTATAAAAAATTCGCCCACATGCATCCCAACTTGATGCATCTATCATAACGCTTAATATTTTTGTCTGAAATCGGAGTACTCTGGTGTTGTTGATTGAGTTTTCTGCGAGAATTATTTTGTACAATATATGCGAATGCACGTGTAGGAAATACATCTCTTAAAATATTTTAAATTCAATCGTATTCGAAAACGTTAACATCACACAGTTTGTTTAATTTAATTTATCTAAAGTGTAATTATTTGATTTTTCCCAGGTGCACCTATTTCCCATTTTAGTATCTCAAAATCTAATTATTGAAAATAATTTTACCGATTTAAAATCACTGTACAAACATGCAAAATATTATTATACAAGCAGTTACTTAAATGAAAAGAATAAAGGCGTTACGATTAAGGATGAATATCAGCTGCATTATATTAAAGTGAAGGAAACAGGAGATCATTTCATTCAGCTTACTGAGAAGACTGAGGAGTGAAAATTTACTACTTCTTTTTCGGTTTTCAAGAATAATAATATATATTTTTCTTGAAAACAGTCATATCTCATTTTAGGGAGTGACTTGTTACATTACAGTTCGCTTACAAGTATAAATTTACGGTATCTAACGTACAATTGATAAATTTTATGCGATCAATGTTTTTAAAGCTAGAGTCGTTAATCTTTTTTAACAGAAACCATTGTTTTATTATTTTTTTAAAAACTGCCAAAATTATGAAAAAGAATATAGTACTACTGTAATATAATCTGATATCTATGTATAAATGTTTTCCTTAGCGTGACCAACTTGCATGTCATTAGCTTCAATACAGGCCTGTAATTGCAAAAACAAATTTTTTCACGATATTGCACACAGTTCATGAGGAAGAGCAGTAAATTCCTCAGCAATCACATCCTTCAGGTCCTGCATGGCGTTGATGTTACGGGAATAAATTTTGCCCTATAAATAACCACGGGGTGATAGGAAATAAATAGGAAAACGTCTGGTGGGGTGAGGTCAGGAGAGCGGGCCGGCCATTCGATTGGCCAGCGACGTCTGATCCAACGTCCAGGGAATGCTTCGTCCAACTAATTCCATACTGTAGTGCTATAAAGAGGGGAGGTCCATCTTGCTGCCACCACAACTGATAAAAAACGTCTCTCTATTGGAGTAAAGGATAAACAGTGCCTAGTGAGCTTCAGATAATTCGTAACACTATGTAATACCTCCCCAGACCATGATGCCGGGACTTTTATCTTCGTACTCGACTACCGCATTTGGATTCAACGTACGCCAGTAAACACAATTGTCTGTTTACACTACCGGACATTGGTTTGTTTGGCAACCAAGACAGCCACTGCCACTGTTACTGTGCGTGCGACGCGATGCGCCGATAGGCTGCACCTGACTCCGATTACTTGACTATAAAGATATAAAAAAATTAAAATTGGAAAAAAAGGGTCAACTCCTTGTGGTGTTTGTCGAGTAACTCTAAGCACTGTGCGAAATATCTTTTTACATTTACTAAAAACCGGTATCTCTTATCTCTTACGTAGCTATAACTACTATTTTTAAGATGGTGGCCGACTACTCTGAAACCCGTATACCTCAGATTACTCAAAGTTTCCAGTCCTGTGATGATCAAATTGTTGCTCTGAAGAAATTACAATTAATAGTTTTTATAAATTGAAAATGCTTCAATTGTTATTTATCAGTATTATTCTCTCAAGCGTGAGGTCAGTGAACACATTGGGGATCCAGGGATCGGAGTTCCCTGGCTAGACGTGAAGGGAACCTTTCACGAACCCTTCGCTCTCCCTGACCGGCTAGTAAACAACAATAATAATAATAAGCGTGTTTTATGTAATCAAATATTGTATAAAACATTTAAAAAAAATCAGTTTAGAACTTGTAAAAACAGGTCGTGTTTATATTAAAAAAAGCTCGAAATGTATAATGAAAATCATTTATTGAAAAGAAAGAAATTATTTAAGAGAATAATGTCCCTTGTATCTCAGTTACGGTGTTGTCTTGTTTCTTGTTTAGATAATCCTTACATAGACATCTCAGGTGTATCGCAACGTATTTAGATAGCACCTTGCATGTTTGAATGGTGTTCCCAAACGAGATTCAGGATTAACCTAAAGTAATTTTTTTCTTTTAAATAGAAAATTTTAAAAATAATTCAATTTTTTATTATCTTAATATTACAATATAATCTTGTATTCATCACATTCGTGTCTATAAACTGAAATACGTGTTGTAAAATTATAAAACCAATCAGTTTTAAATGCAAATTGAAAAATTTCACTATAATTATATATATATATATATATATATATATATATATATATATATATATATATATATATATTTGCAAACAATTTTAGAAAAATATTTATTTTATTAAAATCATGATATTATTTTTCAGAATTGGTATGCACAGTTTTGGTAAAATTTTAGTAAGTTTATTTTTTGTCACGTACATAATAATTTTACGAATTTTAGCTTTTTCTAAAAAAAACAATGCCGAGGGTAATGTTTTTAAAACACTTTTCTAATGCGTTCAATCTAGGAAGAAGTGTTGTCTAGATGATACCAAAGAGATTTTTCAACTACTCGGTATCAACTTTTATAGAAGTATTGATCGTCAGAAGCTAGTCAACAAGTTTTGCTCAAGTTTTATTTTTAAAATTGCCGATCCTGTGGAATTTACAAAATTCTTACCCGTCCTATAATGAATGCGGCTAATTTATAAAGTTAAAGATAGATAAATAAAAGTATATTTTTAATCTTTAAACATTGTTCAAGTAATTATAATCGATGAAAAAAATTGAATTTATTTTATATTTGAAAAAACAAACACTGTGTTGTTGATGTATACTATACATAAACATCAGAATTAAGTAAAAACATAGCGTTTCCCGCTATTAACTTCTTTATAACACTTGCTATGTAATTATTAAGATTATGATGGGGTACTCCGCTTCTGTATCCCGGGTATGGATTTTTTTATACGGGAGCTCCCTACTCTACTACTTCAGGCCAAGTTAAGTCCTCTCATCGATCGTCGCTCCCCGCGCTTTTCCCCACCTAATTCAGTATACTCTGAGCTAAGTTCGCATACACAGACCGTATATATCGTCCTAATAACACCACTACTACTTTAATTATATTAAACTGAATAGTAAAGCAAGAAGGCATCCTTACTTTGTTCAAAGAGAAAATTTAGTTTCTCTTCTCTACACAAGTACACACACAAACACATTAAACATCTCTTACGTAAGAAATTTTATCTGAGTACTACGGGTCATTTGTTTTACCTATATTAGTGTTCTAAAAAGAGTGGGTCGATGAAAAATGTTAAAATACAAAAAAAAAAAAATGTTGATAATGTACAGTCAATCTGTAAAAATTGAACGATTATCCTTAATTGAATTCCTTAAAAATGGTATCAAAAAGTAAAAAAAACTCAATTAATCGGTTTAAGTGACCGGAATCACATCTTAAATTAAAGAAAAATTAATTTTATCGAAGTTTAAATAAGAAAAATTTTATGAAAACAAAAAATTTTAAATATGAATTTTTTCGTATCTAATTATAACAAGGGCGATCAGTTAAAGAAAGAAACAGGTAGCTGTTTAAGATTAAAAAAAAGGAAGAAAAGTAAAATGAAATCCGGTTACTATTTGATGTATATGCACTCGTAAAATGACAGAAATTAAAAGGGAAAAATTTGAAGTGGCGTAACTACCCGATGAAAGAAAATAAAGATATTAAGTTGATGTGGCGTGCTTCTGATGAAAATTAGAAATTAGTTATAAAAATATTGAACGGTATGAATTCATTGTAAGGAGAGAAATTGTTTCAAAATAAAAAATTTCTTTTGGTACGCCGGAAGGCGGAGGTAGATTTTACCGGTGCTAAGTAGGGGATAAAAAGATTTCCTCCACCTTAAAGTTAAGAAAAACTTCAAATTTACTCAATACGACAACGGCTGCATGTGAAAAAAGTTTCATATGTTTACCATACGACAAGCCCCATCTTCTTACAATTCTAACAACATTTTGCCGTAAAGGCTGGTCATTTCAAAAATTGTTTCAGAAAAACGTCTTAGGTAATATTTAGAGAACCAATGACCACTTTAAACCGATTCGGTACTGTGCCTATTAAGGGAGTTATGTTTTTTCTTCAAAAACCCATTTTTTCACCTCCTTGGACAATGGTTGGTAATATTAAAAAAAATTTACTTGTATAGGTTTTAGGCCTTATCCAAAAAATAGTAGGAACTTTAAACGAATTCGACATTTTACTTAATAAGAAAGTTATAGCGATATTTTGTTTTTTTTTCGAAAAAAGCTCCCCCATTTCCACCCCCATGGTCCGATTTTGGCCGTTAACGAACTCGGCCGAGATTTTGGGACGAGTTATTTTTAAGAAAGAATTTGAAAGTGATTGGCACAACATTACGGCAGTTTAAATATATATATATATGTATATATTGTTACAACATATATGTCTAATTTAATATCGGCGGACGACAACGGTAGCAGCTCAGATTTCATTTGAAGCATAGTATTCGTACGCGCTGGTACAAGCGTCAGTCATAACGACTGTGTGCCAATTATTAAGTCATTAATTTGGTTATAAAGTGTGACAAGATAAAAATTAACCCTTCAATTGACTACTGGTGCTACAGATGATCAATGTATTGGAATAAATAAAATAAATAAGCTACGTTGCAGGAAAGATGTATAAGATAAAATGTTAGGAGAAAACAGAAAGGAATGTTGATCAGTGTCAAACCAGGGAAATAACTGATTTCCGCCTTCCTAAAAAGTCATAGATTCGTCTGGAATATTTATCTTTTTTTTAGTTATTTTATTTAAGATATTTTGCAATTTTTTATTCTAAATTATTTTTTTTTCCTACTTTTCAGTAATTTCAGTTTCTAATTCTGGCTACCCATGAACAGAAAACCTGTCAGAAAAATATGTTTAGAAAAAGACATGGGTATTTTTTTCCCTTTTATGAATTTAGGTGGTAAAATTTTTTAGTATTTTCTTTAACCGTATGTTTCTACACCAAAACATAGTAGTATTCCAAATTTTAAAATTACTCTGTATGAAAAGGAGAGTCATTTTTGTTCTTTTTATAGAGTTGGGGTAAAACATAATCACCACAAAAATTCTATATAAACAGATATTTTTCATAAGCTATAAAAGTACTGATTTGAAATTTTCAGGTTTACAAGCACGTACCGTATTTCAAATGCCCACAAGATGGTGTATTTTTTTTGTGCAGTCATAGAAATAATTATTCAGAATTGTTTTTCCTCAAAATATTTCCAGAGCAGAAAAAAATTAATTTTATGTAGAGAAAAAACTCTTTTATTACAATACGTGAAAAAAAATTTCAAACAAATAACAAATGGTAAATTTTTATATAGGTTGAGAAAAGATCCAACACGTTAACATGGTAAAATAAGGTCGTAGTAATTTCCTTAAGCCGGTATGCATAAACAAGCATTAAATGGCCCGGTTTTAGGCGATTGAACTTCACCCGCAGATCGGCCGGAATTTTTAATAACAGAAAAAGAAAACGAGTTTTCTGGAACATCCGCAGATAGAGGTGTCCCACCAAACTAAAATACTAAATACCAAAGAAGCGGGGTAATTCTCAAGGTACTCCCCGACCACACTCGCAGATGAGATGTGTGTCTAGCCAATACTTGTTCTATTGGGGAGGAATATATATTGAATAATTGTAAAGGATAGATGGTGAGAAAGAAACATCTACCCAAAGGGGGACCACAGGACGAGACTAACTACTTTACCAAAAGGAGTGCTTCAAGAAGTTCTTCCAAATACCATTCACCTATCATACTCGCATTTCCTCGTAAAAAATTGAGGTATTTTTATCGAAGATGGATACACTACTTTATCGATTAACGTTTTTAAGTTGACCGGCACAAATATATTCAACGAAAAATCAAGCAATACTATTTTTCTCAAGATACTAAAGTCACCTTAGAATAAGCTCAGGTTTCCTTAAAGAAAATCTTTCACATTTTTAGAATTCTGTGGGCTAGGTGGATATATCCATCAGAACTATAAACTGTGGTGCCAGATCACTAATGTAAGTTATCCCGTAAATATTATAACTACGCAATTTATAACCTTTGCCGCATCATAATAGAAACAATTTATTTATTATTATGTGTTCCCATTATGCATTACATTGAATAAAAAAAATTGCAAAATATTATGAAAAAATCTAATATTTTATTTATGGCTACTAAATAAAAGATACAAATACTAATTACGAGACAAATATATCCAGGTTCATTAACTATTATACATTTGTAAAAATGCGTAATCTATGTTATACGAAACAGTTAACAATAAAAAATATCTATCTTTAAAAAAAAGTTAAAACAAATTGTTATAATTAAAATGGAGTTAATTAAGAGAAAATAACCGAGATTAAAACCATTTCAAAGGATCCTAACATATAAGATCTAAGTTACAACAGAAACTTCCAAATATAATAAAATAAAATAACTACGTAAATCATATTTCGTTAAAACAACCTACAATTAAAATATAAAGTACGCATCTACAAGATCCGACTTTATTTAACATCTGAAAACAACAAAATAAAGGTTAAAATACAAACTGAGAAACCCTACACATTATAAAATAAACATAGCTACAAATTAACACAGATAAATACTAAATGGTTTAAAATTATGATATTCAAAAACACGTGGGTATAACCAGCTTTATAACAGAAAAATTTCCACTACTGGAAGGCTTTATTTATAATGTCTTTATTAAATTGAAACGGGGGCGTTTTCTGAACAGAGAAAATGCTAGTTATAGTCTTTTTTCACAGTGTTAACAAAGTATAATGTGTTATTTAAATGCGGCTGATTATAAACAATTGCAGCTGACGAAAAATATTTACTATGAAAATTATTTTCAACTTTATAAGCTTCAATTTTTTTTCTTTAGAATCTATTTTGTTTAAAACACATCTATAATTAGTTAATAAAAAAAAAAAAACAGTTTTATTCTAAACACAGTTCTAGCTTTAGATCTCCCGTGTAAAAATTAAATTAGATGGAGCCGATTGTAGAAGCTACTAGTTATTACATTAACAGAAATATTTTTTTTTTAGTTGTTAATATGATATTCAAAAAGTCCTCGTTTATTTAGTGCAGGTTTTTTTTTTAGGGTTCGTAGACTATCTACGTCCCTTGTTCATGTAGTGCGTACCTGTAGCTTGTTACATTTCTGGATCGCTAGGGCAGGATGTATTAATTAGAACACAAAAGAATACTGGCCAGAGGAACTCTTAGTACAAATTGGGTGCATCATGAAGTTCTTCTGGAAATTTCATAACCTGTTCTGATCGTGGAAATAATGTAAAAAGTTCATACAAATATATCTTTTAAAATGCTTCGTTTGCGACAAGTTTAGGTTAAAAATTTGATCTGTTTATTACCCATTTAACAAAGTTATTGTACGTCAAATATAAAAAAAACAGGATTTTTTACCCCAATTTATTGGATTTCACTTCAGATTTTTTAAAAACTACTGCAGATACGGTTCTGGGACCTATTTTATTCGATTTTTCAGGTCAATAACCAATAAGAAATCACTAATTATGTTCCTTAATTAACGTCCTAAAAATTTCAGTACGACCACATTTCACCGGGGTAGCTGAAATCCGAGCGAAATATTTCACTTGGCGTAACTAGTAAACGAAGCGTTTTAGGACATATGTTTATATGAACTTTTTCCATTTTCCACGAGTAAAATAGGTTATGAAAGTTCCGGGAGAACTTCGTGATAAACTATGTATAATCAGTGCGGCTTGGCGTCGAACTGCCTACCTCCCTCACAGGAAGGAAGCACTTCGCATCACTATGACATATTTTCTGATGTCACTATGACATAATTTTCCTGAAACATACCTTAAATATTGTTTTACGTACATTCAGTATACTAAGTTAATGAAATTCTTAAGTATTGAAAGTTAAAACTTATTTAATGAAAAACGATTTATACGATTTCAATATACGATTTAACAGTTTGTACTATTTCAATATATTTACAACCGAATACAATTTTTGTTTTGTTTATTTTAAGCCCGTACGAATTATGGTAAAAACTTTCAGAAGAAAACGGTTCAGATTACTGGGATAACATTTAGAATCGGGTGGTGGTCCATAACACGGGTTTTTAAGTTGTTTGAAGTAAAAAAAAAGAAAAAAATACGTTTCGTTGATGCAGAATGCAATTCATTTTATTTTTTTAATATCAAAATAAAACTAATTTAATCCCTGTAAATCTGGATGCATGCAGTTTTTTATCTAAGAATATTCGTATATGCGTAATAGGTATCGATGCAGAAATATCTTTGAAATATCTAAAAAGCGTTCCGAAATATCCGAACAAGTTTTGTTTTTTTGAAAACACTTATTTTAAAAAAGTTCAAATGTTGTTAATAAAATTATAAAGAACGATTCTTACATGTGGATACTATAGCCATCGTTAAAAATGTTTCCTATATAAGTTTGAAAATACTTTGGCCTTTAATTTTTGTCTATTTATTATATGATTTATTCTATATTTAAGCACACACTAAATAAATGATAATACATAAAATGTCCGAGGAAAAGATGTGGTCAATCATATGATTAATTTAAGTTAAAGAACTTAATCAAGATTTCAACTAGGTTTAAAATAAATTCATCCTTTATTTTTTTATTTATTTTTCCATTCCAGTGACTGGTTTGATGTTAATCTGTACTTCTTTCTGTTCTGTGCTAATTTTTTAGCCTCAACATATTTACTACGTTCTTTCAATCTTTGCTTGTCTATAAAAATGACCTTCCACGATCCCCTTTTACCAAATTAACTCAATCACGATTTTTTATTGCACGGGCCACCAACTTAGTTCGTCTTTTTATAAAATTCTGCCAAAAATTCCTGAAGAAGCCAAAGAAGATGAAGAAGATCGCAGATGGACAGCGACCAACGAGGAAGAAAAGACCAGCAGTCGCCCGACGGAAGAGAGAAGAGGCCTGCACTTTCCCCTGTGTCGCCCTTTTCAAGGCCACGGAACAATTCAAGGTTTACGGTTTGTAAATTTTTTATAGCCGGTTTACGGAAAGGCAGGCTAAAGAAGAAAAGAAGAAAGAAAAATGAAGATCGGCCCGCTACCACGGACCGAGATCCGAATCCACCAAATCCAGCCGAGATGCGGTAATGAAGGCAGCCCGAGTGAAGAAAGTTCCCAAATTTATCTTCCCGACCACTCATCATCCTTTCCTAATTCTTGCAATTATGTCCCAGCTAGCACATGCGACTTCCTCCGGAAAGGGGAGCGCAATGCATCCTCCAAACACTAGGCGCATTCCGAAAGGCGCATTCCTGCTAGGCCGGAAAGCGTTAGCACCGAAAGGAGATCAAGGGACGGACTGAAGTGAAATCACGCCGGGAGAACGAAGCGCATTCACGGCTAGTTTCTCACGGTCAGCCCCGGTCAACAAATTCTCCCCAGTCTAAAGGATCTGAACGCAGCTAATAATTCAATCCGTAAATAAAACGAAATAATTGTAACCGCCACTAAATAAATAATTACCCGCCCGATAAATGAACGATACTGCAGCAAGGGAGAATTGTCCAGGTTCTGCGATTAGTAGGGAGATACAAATTCTCTCACTATCCTTGCTTTCCGTTCCATAAAGTCCTTTTTTCTTTTATTCGTTAAGACGAACTTATCCTTTAACACCACATTTTAAAGAATAAATATATATATTCTAATTATATTATTTTCCTCTGTATTTTTCCTGTTTTCCATGTTTCATTACCATCTGTCGCTACGCTTTACATTATTTTAGAATATTTAGTACGGAAATTTAAAAAAAAAAAAAATTCTCCAAGATTTTCTTTTCGATTCTTAGATATCTGTGTTGATATTTGTCGTCTTTTTAGCACGTTAGCTCCTTTGTTTGTGTCAGCAGTCTGATTTTTATGTCTACTTCATGCTTCGTCCGTATTTTATAATTTTACAGTCTAAATACAAGATTCTTCTTCATCTTCTTCTATGTATATTGTGATCCCTTATTTTAATATTTATTTTCTCATTATCCTCCTTTCTATACATTTCATTACCTTTATTTTAATTTAATTATTTTTTTGGACCAAATTCCTTTCCCTAATAATAAATTCTTTTAGCTCACTTTTGATTTCGTTGATTATCGGTTTAACTTCTTTTTTTATTCTTTTGTGGACAATGTATCCTCCTCTAAATGTTTCTTCCAATTCCGGAATTTCTTCTTCTACGTACAAGTTGAAAAGCAAGTGGTGACACACCATATTTTTATCTTGCTCCTTTCTTTACCAGAGCCTGTCCTCTTTCTACCTCCAGTTTAAATGCTACCCGATTCTTATATAAAGATTTTATAAAGGCTTCTTTTATAAATTTAAGAAAAATCTTCATTAACTTAAAAATATTTTTAAATTATATTTTCTAGCATTTGAATAATAGATTAACAGAAATTCAACGAACATCGTAAATCACTCGCTTTTTGCTTTTTCTGGTGTTGTTTTTTTGAATACGAAAATTTCTAATGAATTTATAAATATATAAATTTCCATTGCTTAAATAGGAAAAGTTAAGCAAATAGAAAGATATTTCAATATTCAAATAATACAGAAAACAGCATCAACCTGAACTAAATATCAAAATAATACTAATTTGTAAATGTTATATTTTGCTTCAAAACTAATTCAGTCCCAGTTATTTATGAGATTTTGTAGCAGTAACCATTTAGATAAAAATAATCTAACAGCTTTCACAAATCATAAAATAATATGTTATAAATTATTATTTAATAATATGAATAAAATATAACATATTTCAAACTCAATTAAGAGATTCCGTAGTGTACGTAACTTAAGATTTTATACGTAAAACGTCAGGGGAAAAAATAGATAGGTCCCATACTGCGCATTAATGCTAACTGTAGCAGCTTTATGGAATTTAATGTTTTTATGAAAACACATGATATTGCTACATAAATTCTCTAGTCGCTTTTAACATTAGTTCACCAATAAATCTCACTCGCGATAGTCTACGGTGACCTACATAAAGCGGCAAAGGCCTAACGCTTACTTCATTTTTGTAATTTTTTTATACAGGCTAAATGTGAATTACCTTTCATCAATTCGATTTCACAAAAGCCATTATTTTCTTAAATTTACATGAAAAAAATAAAAATGAACAAATTATGAAAATGAACTTAATTCATATTATTGACTCATACATTTTCCTGTCCGCGTTCAACTACGGAATGTTGTCGGAAATCTTGATACTTTTTTTTTATAAAATGTTTTATGTATTTATTATAACGTGCAGAGTACTTTTATTCATCTTTCACAGAATTAAAAATGTAATATAGGTAGAACGAATTTACTTCCAAAAGGTATTTGCGATTTCTTTTTAAGTTATAAATAATTAACCGATTTTTTCCGACGATTTAGAGGCATACACATATTGCGTTGCTTTCTGTAATAGTAATGATATTTTATTTTACGACCGATTTCTAATGTATACAGAATGAAGCTATCAGTTATAGAACCGAACACCACCTGTATCGAGTGTCCGAAAAAGAACTCCGGTTTCAAGAACGAATATAGTCATTTTTAGCCTTCAATAATATTTTGTGCATTATCTTGAAGCAACAACAATTACATTTTAGTTTACACATTCTCCGTCAGATAGTAGCTGCGTTAGACTGTTGTGCAAGTCAAGCTGTTATGGCCGGGCTTCTTTACCATTGCATCGCCACAAGATAAAGGACTGTGGGTGAATTGGTTCGTAGAAACAAAATCAGCGACTATCCTATAAAGAAATAATACGAGAATTATTGTAGAAATTATCCCAGTGACAAACACATACGTAACAGTGTGAACAGTTTCTGGAAATCGCAAGCGTTTTGAAAGAACACTCCTCAAGTAGACCTAAAACAAGTGCCGAAAACAGAAAGAATTCGACTGTCTTTCTTATGTTCAATTCGTAGTGTTAGTCGTCGAATAAAAATTCCTAAAAGCACTGCCTGTGATATGTTCGCAAACGACCGAAACTTTATATTTGTGAACTGCAGCTACTCCATGAAATCAGACCTAACAATAACGACAAAAGAGTTCAACTTGTAACAAACAAGTTAGATTTCATTTCTACTGAAGAAAATATCTTGCAATGCATTTTATTTTCTGATGAAGCAACATTTCATTTAAATGGGCTCATGAATCGCGATAATTATTGAGTATGAGGCACAGAAAATCCACACGAGTCGGTGCGCAACTGTTCGAAAGTGAATGTCTTATGTGGTACCATGCACGATCGAATTTTTGGGCAAATTTTCTACGAGTAGACTATTACGGGCATAATGTACTCGGACATGTTAAAGAAATTTGTATTTCTGCAGACGGAAAATGTGGAGTACTTAATTTTCCAACAGGATTGAACTCCTCCACATCGTGCAGAAGTTATGCTGACTGCGCTCAACGACAGGTTCCCACAAGGCTGGATAGGGAGATAAGCTCCCATCACTTAGCCAAAGCGAAGTCCCGATTTGTCGCCGTGTTGGATTTCTTCTTCTGGGCCCTATGTAAAAACATTGTGTACCGATAAACAATCCAGTCACTTGACTATCCGCTTCAAAGAATAACAGCAGGTGTAAATGTGATTCTTGCAGGCATGCTGTCTAGACTATGGAATGAGGTGGATTATCGGCTTAACGTCTGCAGGGCTGTACGGTGATCATATTGAGTTATGTTAGTAGATAAAAAAAAGCCTTAGTCTTTGTAATTTCATGTAATAATACATTTACATTTGTAATTCAAAATGTACTAAATTAAATTTAATCTAAATCCACGAAGTTTTTTTGGACATCCGGTATTTCGATGGGCTTGGAATATCTTTATTCAACAGTACATTTGTCTTAGTAAAGAAAGCAGACTTTATATTTTAGTGAAAGGTTTACCGATTTTTAACGATTTACACTAAAAACACATATTTTTCTTCAAACGATGTTATTTCAGTGATGAAATCATTATTAGTCGATTAAGAACAAAAAGTAATTTTATGTAATAAAATAAACTGTAGCATCATTTTTAGCCGTTAATGATGACAATAAGTCCTATCAAAATTAAGCCGATTCAATTGCCGATCCGATATGATTCAAATGAACAATAAATTACTGATATTATGCATTATCAACTTCTCTCATTATCTAAAATAACACAGCCAATCAAGTCATGACATTACATGTTTAAACGTAACACAAAACAAATCATTGATATACGGTCGCCTACACACAGATCCACAGATGAGATGAATGTGTATATTTAGGATAACAGATATAAGCATTCAAAATTAGAGCTTCTAATTTTAGGGCTCTCTAATTCTCAGAAAACATTCACACTGTTCGTGTAAAGGTAGAATTTTGTTTGAATCTCATTATGGTATTTAATTATACGATGAGAGGAAGCGGGTATTTATATTCTACAGAAGGAAGGAAATATCTTGTTCTTGATGAACGCTGATCTAAGAAAAATTCTTAGATCATTGAAAGCAAAGATTCCTTTTATAATAAAAAACAATAAAAATTGAAGTTACGAAGATGCGCCTTTTTCTCTTTTTTGTATTTGAAAATATGTTAAAAAGACTTTTAGGTAGCGGGTTATTTTTATTATCACTTTTTTCACGACTGCCCAAAAAGGAGTGTAATGTATTTTGGGTGTATGTGTGTATGTTTGTTCCACCGTAGCAGTTCAACGGCCGAACGACTGAGATGTATGACTCGGCGTTGGAATGTTACCGGGAGTGTCGTAGGATATAAATAAATTTGTCAGTAGGTTGAAGGCTAACTTTTGCATGCATCAGGTACACTCTCAATCTAACAGATCACGGTTATTCGGAAATTTTGTTATATCTTCGCAACCAATCTTCCGATTTTGAAAATTCAAACCCGATATTTGATAGTATAACACAAAATCACTGTGGAACCGAACCAGAACAAAAATTAACATACTCAGAAAAGTCGAGTGGCCTGCGCTATACCAAGACCAGTTTGTGCTTGGCGAGCTCCTACAAATGGTCTTTGTAGAGTTTGATGACAGTATGATAAGATGTAATACTGTTAGCACCGTATTGAGGATCGAGCCCACTGTTGTTGAATTTGATGCTTTAGGGGGACAGGGAAAAGTAGAACGGCGTATGCTGCCACTAATATTGTGGTGGGCTGTGACGGTGCATAAACTACGAGGGATTACCTTAGATAGAACTGTCGTAGATCTGAGAACTCACATCTTTGGTAAGGATCAGGCTTACCGAGTCGCGTGAGATAATTAGAGAGTTTAGTCATTAGTTGTTTGGATCCCAGAAAATCACTGTATGATCCGCACAATAAACGTTCAGATTGATATTCGTCAATTAAATTGAAATGTTCAAAGGTTCCTCATTTGGCTCAATACGTTAAATACGTTATAGCCATAAGTTTTCGAATCATGAATTTTTGTCGATGATCAAAAACTATTAAATAATAAAAACAATTATACAAATTAAAAAAACCACTGCCAAAAAAAAAAAAAAATAGAATTAAAAACACCACAATAAATCGAACTAAAAAAAAAAGAAAACAAGGTATGGGAATAAAGGTCTAAGCATCGTTATGAATTACTTAATAAAATAAAATAATGGGTGACCAATCAACTTTCAGAGAGTTTTAATTTGTTTAAATATATTTTTCCTGTAGTAGAAATAGCAGGCATTTAAGGTTGTATGATTAAATTTTTGACCAGGTCTTACATCGATAAGAGAATTTTGTCCTTCAACGAAAATATTTAAATTCAGGAGGGCTCTTTAATATAGAATAATTACTATTCAGAACTCTTTAATATAAGAAAATTACTATTCAGTGGCGTAGTGCAGGCCACACGATTTCTCTGAGTATTTCAGTTAATTATTGTTCTGATTTGGTTCCATCTGATTTTGTCAAATCGAGTGGCCTGCGCTACGTCACTGAGTAGTAATTGCCCTTTAATTTAAGAGCTGTGAACAGTAATTATTCTATATTAAAGAGCCCCACAACTGTATTTAAGTATTTTTGTTGAAGGACAAAATTTTCTTATCGGTATAAGACCTGGTAAGAACTTAATCATTAGACAGCCTTGAGTGTCTGATATTTCTACAAAAAAAAAAAATATATTTAAACAAATTTAAATTGTCTGAAAGTTGAATGGTCACCCATTATTTTATTTAATTAAATACTGCAAAACGATGTTTAGTCATTTATTTCTACACCTTGTTTTCTTTTTTGTAATTCAATTTATTGTTTTTTTTTTTAGCTCAATTTATTTATTAAATTTTTTTTATCTTTTGAGAGTTGTTTTTTAATTTTTATAATTGTTTTTATTATTTCGTGAAACATTAGTAGAAATATTTGTATAAACTATTTCAACACATTATTTGTTCTTATTTTTTAATTAATTTTTGTTTTGCTTATTTATTTAATTATTCTAAGTTTCATTCTTTTTATATATATATATGTACTAGTCGGTTGGAGCTCCACTCTCTGGACCTCCGAGTCCCAGGAGAACTCCAGAGCCGTCTGGGACCTACCCCACGGCCGCAGAGCTTGCTTCGTTCACCATTCCCGTATAGCCAGAGGGCTCCGCCCCCTGATCCCCACAGCATTCGTTACCCTAATGTTTGAGAATAATACTGATGAATAATAATTAAAGTTGTCAGGCTTTACAGAGACCTGAAAAAAGACTAAATTACAAAATTCAGAATAGTAACTAACGTGTACACGGCTTTGACGACGAAAGATTTATAACTTACTTGTTATGGTAACAGTAATATAATAATGAAGTAAAAGGATTAAGCTTTTGTTTTCTTTAATGAATATCTTTAATTCATAACATCACCTCCAAGAGGTATAGGGCCTCGGTCTATGGCTTAAAACCTTCCCTAGGATAACACGAATTCAGAAACTTTGAAAGCGATCGGTTGCTTGGTTTTTGCGTGATGCGAGTACAAACAGACAAACATTCGGTTTTGTATATAAAATAATGTAATTATAAATTAATCGAAATTTATATCTACTGTCAGAGTTTTTTTTTTAACAGTAATTAAGCATTTCTCTTTTTGTGATTCTATTTCAGTATCCGCTTAACATAGCCCATTCTTTAGACACAAACAAACAAACAAACAAAAAAACACACACACACACACACACATTCACATAATCAGAATAAATATAAATATAAATAAATTATCATAGATTTTGATAATGTGTATTGTTATTATTATTAAAAACAAGCTCAGTCGAGAGCCAACTGATTCATTTCGACCTAAATCTACCGCTCACAGAAAGTGGTTCATGGAGGTCCACTTAATGAAAATTTAACCTCTTCAAGAAAACAGTTAAATCCTAATTTTATAAAATGTCCTAACAAATCTTCATCAGGATATTCTAGTTGATATTCTGTTTACATTTTTTTAATTCCTTTTTTATTTTTAACACCAGTATCCGTAGGCAAGAAGAGTGCCATAAAGGCACGAGTATATCGAATCACTAAAAATGAAAGTTTCTTGAACTATCAATTTAAAAAACTAAAAAAGAAGTGATTTCAATAATTTAAAACCTCGTTTTAATATTATTAGGGAGTTAATAAACGACCAGCAAAAGTGTAAAAGGTTTTTTGGTCTACATATGCAGCTTTTTCCCTTGAATGACGAAAAAAATTCTTGATTATAATTATGAAATTTCTCTAATATATCAAAAATTTCATCTGATAGGAGAATTTATTTTACAAGAATACGCTATTATTAATAAATCTTTGAAAACTGTCTATGTAGGAAAAAAATATATATAAAATGTTAGTAGTTCACAAAAAAATAACTAGTTAAAAATGCTATCAAAATTATATTGACTCTTCTAGATAATTTTTATTTATAAAAACGAAATATACAAAAAAATAAGATTATTTTTGGATATTTTTATGAAAAATCTTATGAAAAATATAGAAGCTAATATTGTAGTTAAAACTAAACATATTAAACATTTATTACAATATTAAAACCTGGTTTTCAGAACTTAAAATTTTAAATTCTGTAAATTACTGGTGTTAATAAAATCGTTAGAAAAGGGCTACTTCATCAAATTAAACGTAGTAGTTCGAAAACTACTAAGATCTTATTACGCATTTATATTTGTACTAAACAAAATTTGATTAAAACAAGCAAGTTTTTAATTAAATCGTAAATTTTACGAGAACAAACATTTAAATTTTGGTGAATTCAAAATTACGACTTTTGTACTGAACGTGATTTTGGCAGTACAGAGTAAATTATTTTCCATACTTGAATAATCCGATGTATTAAATATTTTATAACATTAAAATAGAGTTTGATAAATGACAAAAATACTGCTTTGATTTACAATATATTGATATCAATAAAATATATTGAATATATTTAATAAGTAATTAAAAATCTATTAATTTATTTTTAGAGCCCAATAATAAACATTTTTTAGATGTACATTTATTATATTTTGAACATGAGTCCGACAAAAAGATTAAAATGTTGATAAACAAAGGACAAAACTTTTAACAGCCACGTTTCACGTTTTCGATGAGTATTGAAGCTTAATAAATCGAATAATAATAATAATAAGAAGAAGAATAATAGTAAACAAAATCGAGGGTTTTCTAATTAATCAGTTTATGTTAGTTTCTGTCATTTAAGTCATAACTTAAATTCACAAAAAAAAAGTTCGAAAATCAGATGTCTTGCAATCATTTTATATTTATATTTGTTTTTTTTAAGCACTTTCAACCGATATTTTCTTATTTTCCTCACCCATTGTGGAAATTTCGGCCTAATTGTTACAGACTGTCGGCTATTATTTCAATTTTTTTTAAACAATACCAATTTGAGCCAGGAATGGGTGTTTGGATATTTTAAAAAATTACATTATTACGTTTATTTTGAATTGTCGAAAAAAATTATAGTAATTAAAAGTAACCGTTTTGAAATGGGAACTAAGTTGTATTTGAAAAAAAATAATTGTTATAATTACTTCTGCAGACAAAAAGAAACTGCTGTTACGATCACATGTATAATAGACTATACAGTTGCATTTTATGGATTGCTGATAATAAGACAATACGTCGGCTAACATTTTTTACGTGACATTAAGCATATACCACATGCACTGACACGAGATATCTAATTTAATTTTTATTTACTAATATCAATTCATGAAAAATTTAAGAATGACTGTATTTCATTATTAAACACATTTTCCTATTCTGATTATCAAAACAAACATACGACTTTTTTAATTTTTTAAAATAATCGGATTCCTGGCTAAATAATTATTACTTAAAAAAACCAATTGAAAAAAAATTATTTGAAAGTTACTATATACAGACTATTAATGCACAATAATCAGATTTTTATTTACAAACATCACTTCATCTGTGATCTAATAATTGATATTTTTCATTACTAAACGCAATTTTTTATTCAGGTTATTAATAAAGAGGTGTCCGTTTTTTTTTGAATATTGAAAAAATCACTTGAAGAATAATAAAGTAACTGGAAAATCGTTGGTCTACTATAAACGATAAAATTGAGTGTCCTGTTAAGCAATTAATAGGACATAATGCCCGTCTTTTTTTCCTGTTTAGCCTCCAGTAATTACCGTTCAGATATTACTTCAGAGGATGAATGAGGATGATATGTATGAGTGTAAATGAAGTGTAGTCTTGTACATCCTCAGTTCGACCATTCCTGAGATGTGTGGTTAACTGAAACTCAACCACCAAACAACTTCGATATCCACGATCTGGTATTCAAATCCGTATAAAAATAACTGACTTTACTAGGACTTAAACGCTGAAAATCTCGACTTCCAAGTTGATTTGGGAAGACGCGTTCACCACTAGACCAACCCTGGACAAATCCTACCCCACATCTGCGTAGGGCGGGCAACGACATAGTACTTCGGTACTTCCACTTGTGTCGGCCAACGGGGCAACGGTCTTGCTCAGGAGCTCCCTTCTGGAGTACGGGATTGGCAGTTCCGAGCGGATTACGGTTGTGTTTCTTCTTTTCGCTGCTTTCAGCGGGGGCGGGAGGTATGACCGTGATCTGTTTTGTCGTTGCTGGGCGGAGTGCGGATGGGGAGTGCTCATATCTTTTCCCGGTTGTGGAGCAGTTTTTAGGATGGGCTGCTGTGAGCTTGCTCTGCTAATGTTTTGCGCCGTCCAGTGTGAGTCAGTCACTTTGGCCCTTGGAAGGGATTGTCCCATTGGTAAGGGTATCGGAGCCTTTACTGCTATGTGCGACCCCTGGAATGTCGGTATCGTGGATCATGTAGTACGTGACCCCCCAAGGTTCGGGTTAAATTTGTGAGAGGTATTTGACTGGGGGAACCCAGGCAAGATCAATGATCTGGGGCACGCCCAACCGTCTTTCCGCCCGCACCTTGCGACTGACTGGGGGAACATAGGATTTGGAACTTTCAACTTCCACAAATTCCGTGGCAGAGGGTCTACGTAAAAACCCTTGTCCTGGAGACCCTTTGTCTTCGCAAGCGTAGAGGAATTTGTAGTATCGAATTTAGCGATAAAGAACAATGCATAGATTTTTGAAAAGAAGGATCGAATCAAGTTTCGTCCTAAGACGAAATTCCCAAGTATTTGGTTATTAAGAAGAAAAAAGGAGATTTTACATAAGACCGTGCTTTCATGATTGTTCGTGGGATCACGTAAGTTGCTGGAAGATCTGTTAAAGAAACTAGGAAGACGGCTATGAAGCCGTTTGTAGATATTGTACACGACCTACAGGCATCACAGCTTTTGAAAGCCACGAATATTGGTTTATTTGATATTGAAGTTGTTCCACATGGCAAGCTTAATACGTCCAAAGGTGTTGTAGTAACCAGAGATTTGCTAAATTGCACTTAAGAAGAAATCGTTGTGGAGCTTCATGCACAAGGAGTTGTTGCATGTCGACGATTGAACACGCGACGCAGCGGAGAAATTTTATCCTCCGTGCCCCATGTTCTGATGTTTAATAGATCTAAGCGCCCGGAAAAAATAAAGGCTGTATTTCATAGTTTGTGTGTTCATCTTTTACCCTTACCCCACTGTGGTGTTTTGGATGCCAGAGGTTCAGACCTGCAGCTGCGCGATGTACAAGGAAACAAGTGTGTGCTTGCGGGGACACATTACATCCGGATGACCTCTGTAGAGATTCACCAGTTTGTGTGGACTGTAACGGACATCACTCAGCGAGATCAAAGAATTATCCAAAATACAGGGAAGAATTGGTAATACAGGAGCTAAACATCATTAAAAAATTAATTACTTTGAGGCCGTGAAAATCGTCCACAGCAAATCGCCAAAGGTCACCTCCTCTGCACAGGTTGCTGCCGCCCCTGTTGCCATCTTAACCAGATGATCAAGAATCGTCATAGTAGAGAAAGTAGCCCAAGTCGTCATAGACGAAAACTGACGCTATTGAACGAAAGAGTTCATCTCCACCAAGGAATGAGCCTTCGACAAGTTTCAAGGCGAAGGAGAGTGAAGGGATAATGGACAAGAAGCCTATAACTAAGGTAAGGTGTTTTTTTGAGGACTTCTAATAAATCTTGACAATGCTATTTCTGAATGATCTGTTATGACAAGACTAGTCTACTGACTATGTCGTTAGTGCTGTTAACAGGGAGGAAAAAGGAATTTTTTTCTTTTTGATGTGGAAGGGGCTAATGACCACAGATGTCGATGCCCCTAAAACTTAAAAAAAAAGTAGGACATAGTATTTTAATTTGATTTTGTGCGTTTCACTCGGTTCTAAGTAGGTGTAAGTTTAAAAAGTAGTCATAAAAGGCAGGTGTATTTTTCTTTGGTTTTTAATTATATTTTTATACGTTTTCCCTCTCTTGATCTGATTTATTTCTCCACTGATAATTTACAATAGTTACAGTAAATTAAACATAAAATGACTGCTTTTCAGCTGTAATAAACTATTTACTTGAAAAACTATTGAAGTTCCTGTAACCTAGTATATTATTTTTTCAGTTATTTTCATTTACGTTTATTTCCTCACTTACGTTTGTTTCTTTTCTTCAGTTTCTTTTCATAATTTTTTAATATTATGATTTACTTTTGTGGAGAAATCAAAGCTGGCTCAAAAAAATCTCTTCAAAAATTGACCGTAGAATAACAATTTCCACCAATTCGATTAGTTGAAATTTTGTTCTAAAAAAAGAAATGTCATTTTATTCATAATAAAATGTATGAAATTTATAGAACAAAAACTTATTTTTTAAAAAGAAAATGACTGCTAAATTGTTAACAACTGATACGAATACAGAATGAAGGAGAAGCGAAGGCGAAAATTACATTAAAAACGTCTAATAATATGCTTCAATGGAGATAAATAAATCATAATGTGGAAGTATAATTTTACATCCATATGTATGGTGATACCAGGCCTTAAAAAAGGTTTTGGTGTTCAGTTTGAGAATTGTTAGCCAAGAATATAAATATAATTCACTTTTAAAGGTTTTTAAAATGAGCTACACTCGAACCTCATTAACATTTAAAAATCTTTATCTATAAGCTGATGAATGTTTTTAAAATTTTCAGAAAGAGTTAAAAAAACTTCATCGATTGGTATGACGATTAACGCATAATTTACGTTGCGTGACATTTGATAAAAAAAAAAAAAAATGAATAACTCAAAGCTATTTCTATTTTTTAATAATTGAATAACAAAATAATAACTTTCATCCTTAATTTCAATCCACTTTTTTGAAGTGGCTAAAAATAAATTGTCTATGAAAAATCTTATTTTGGAAAATAATTAAAAATAATGTATTACTCGATCATTTTTTTTAATATTCTAAAAAACAATCTATTAAAATTGTGAACTTCATTCAGTATCATCTTAAAATTTTATTTAAAAAAAAATTGGGCATAAACAATTAAACGCCCAGTTCTTAAAATTTGGTACGTAATTTATCATAAATTCCTAATTATAATATTAATTTTAATAGAGATGTCATAAAAACTAACGAAAGATTTTATGCAATCTGAATAAATTTTGTAACTGAAAGACCCAGATTCAAGATCTTTTTACAAGATTTGACACCTCACGTCACCTCCTCTATTTACTCTTGTACATTCACGAAAAATTAATAAAGATCTGGGATTGTTTTCAGTTGGATAAGGACGTTCTTTGTAAGCTCCATGGAACAGAAAAAAAAGGTTTTAAATAATGTGAAAAATTTAGAAATTAGAAAGACCGTAAAAAGGTCTATCAAACACTTCCAAAAAAAAAAAATCGCTCACATTTTCCACGTAATGTAAACGTTTATTAATTTAACCAACAGTAATCACAATTACCACTTTCCCAATCTCCATGGTTGTTATCAATAATTACCGACGTGGTTAATAATGTCAATTACAGATACTGTAAACAATACATGTAAATACGAAAACAACATTCAATCTGTTCAATGCGATGCATTTGACAGATTACCTATTCGATTATGAGATGTTAATTAACATTGACGTCATAATGAAATCCTGTACCGAAAATCCATATTCTCTCTCAATGCATTTTCTGTTAAACTCGCTCGAAATTCAAAGCGTTTCTTGTATCGATTTGTAAGCTACTTTTGCTATTAACCTTCTAATTAGCTCTCTTCCTCATAGAATATTTCTGTATTATCGTACGGCGCTCGGAGAGGATTTGTCTATAATCTGATTAAAATTTCTCTACCACCGTATAAAAATTCATTTAGGTTACGGAGTGCCCTATTTTAATTATAATACTTGATAATTCTACAGAACACTTTTATTGATCGGGTTTATTATTATAAACCTTTAATAATAAATTTAATATACGCAGTTGCAATTATTTTTAATATGATCGTACGTTTCCAAATTTTTCTCATTTGATTTTACTAAAATATTAATTAATTAGAAAAATAATAATAACATTAATAAATTATTATACATAAGTATATAATTTAAATGAAATAAAAATAGATATGTTATTAAACATATTCGTTTTCGAGGTACCTTCATCTTCACTTAGAAGTGATTATACATATCTGAGATTCTTTCTAAATTAAAAGGTTAGTTCATCAATCAATGGTAACAAGTTTTACTATTTGATTTGCATCCTTATTTTTAAAAAAATATAGGTAATAATTGGTAGCCTAATTTTTCGGTCTTTAATGTGTCGCATAAAAAATAACTACCAGATTGTGCTCCAGCTAGTTTCGTTCTAATTTGATTTCACTGTCGCAATTAAATACGAATAAACGATATTTAATTGCTTAATTAAAAGTGAGTAAAATCAGAAAGCTATTTTTTTTGTCGGATATAAAAAAATGAGTATAACTTTTAATAATTAAACTTTTAAGTTTAACTGTAAAAAGATGTAAATAATTTTCTTAAATTATTCTTTACTTTGTTTCAGAGAGGAGATTTGGTGGGTACAGAATCGTACCAAAATCCTGTAAAGACATGACATCAAACGGAAAATCCAAGGGTGTCTGCATGTTCAACTATGAATGTAGCCAGCGCGAGGGTACAGTCGTAGGTTCTTGCATGGACGGATTTCTTTTCGGCGCTTGTTGTCGACTTCCGCCTGGTTCTGCCTTTACACCCGTGGACCATCTTATTTCTTCACCTTCTACTCATTCGACCACATCTATGAGCGTACCTATAGAGACCGCTAGCAATTCGGTTCGACCTATGACGTACAAACCTGCACCTGATACTATTCTAGTACACAAAAACGGAACGGTCGTCCAAGATACAAACAGTCCTGAAGAATTTGAAATGCTTTCGTCGAAACCGGAGTTGAGTACTTTCAGTTACGTATCGGGACTAGATCATCAAAAAGATGAAACTACGGATATAAAATGGACGACGTGGACTACGGGTACTGAATCGTCTAAGAAACCTTCGGATACTGATCTCAACTCGATTAAAGATGACGGATTAGCTCACACGACATTAAGGTACTCACCTAAACCCGGAATGTACAGTACAAACAAGGCGCAAGATGAATACTGGACTCAAAGTAACTTCCATTCGACGGTTCAAACGAGCTACTACTCTTTCAATAAAGAACCGATAAAACACAGGCCGGATAAAGTTACTACTTCACCTATGCCTCCTGTTTTCTCCACAGATAATAATGAAGATAATATGGTAAAAGTTCCGACGTTAACGGTAGAAGATTTAAGCGAACAAGATGTTGAAGATGCCACCAATGCGGCATCGATAAATCACATTCTAAATATTTTAAACGACACTACTCCCATAAAAACCAATTCATCACCGTCGTTATCGACATGGGTAGCCGTAAGCGGGAAGCCGGAAAAATCGTCTACTTCAGTTTATTATTCCTCGACTAATCAGTATATAACAAATCCTTCCACCGAAAAATATCACTATTCTACCGACCAAACGCATTCTTCTCTCGGTGTAAGTTCAACGTTGTACCAAGAAAAACCTGTAAGTTCAACCACTATGATCTATAATAATCCATCTACGTCCGTTTACAAGAAACCTTCTCCTAGCAATTCAGTTTATTACACCTCTTCGACTTCATCCGATTCTTACCCTTACCAGCATCATAAGCCGTCTACCCTTTCTTCTCATTTCAACTCCTCCCATTATTACACTCAAACTCCTCCAACAACGAATTATTACTACTATGATTCCACCAAACCGGTAAGGCCTACTCAAGCCAGTACGACGACACAGAATATAGCAGGCCCCTCGTTTCAAGTTACACCGCAAGTAAATATTACACCGAAACCGCAGTCCGGAGTCACTAGTCAAGAACCGGCTCCGACCGTAATAGTTTTAGGACCTTTACATCCGGTTTCTACCAAAAAACCTGTAACTACCACGACCTCCACTACTTATCGTCCGCCGACAACGGAAGCGCCGCAGAAACACGGAACTATCGTTACTATTAAACCGCAACAAACCACTATAATTACCCTAAAACCAGGTAATCGACCGCAAAAACCGTCTGTAGATCCACATAAACCGCAGTATACACAAATAATAATTCCTAATAAACCGTCTAATTCGCAGCCGGACGTAATTATAACGACATCTTCAGGACAATACAAGCCACCTGTAAATCAAGTTCACTACGAACCGGTAAGACCGCCTATTTCGGAAGCAGGTACTTATATAACAGCGAAGCCTCAGCTTCCAGTAGCCCAGAAACCTCCCTACGGTACGATAAAACCTTTATTTCAAAGTCCAGAGGTCGACATAATACCGGAAAGTAACAATTCGACAGAGCTTTTCGCATTTCCACCCGTACGCGATCCGAATGTTAATCTGACCGCTACCCAACAAGAAATAGACCAAACTACTTTAATCGATGAAAATTCGACACCTCATTTTACAGTGGATGAAAACTTAGATAATAAAGTCCACGGTTTCGTAGAGAAAATAGTCCAGTCTTTAGAGGGAAATTTTGTAGATTTAGAAAACGTTCTTCTAGACGGTGGAACGCAGACAAGACCGAACGTTACTGTAAATCAAGTTCCCGTGAAACGGCCGACGACGACCGTCAAACCGCAGCAAAGTAGTACAACAAAAAGACCGATTAAACGACCGTCATCTCCATCGCCTAGTTCTCCAAGACCTACTACTGCAAAACCTACAAAACTGTCTACATCGGCGTTGATAACAAGACCGCCACCCACATCTACTACCGCATCTACGACAACAAGGAGGCCTCCAACATCGACTACAGTGGTTCTTTTCCAACCGATACCGTCGGCCACAGTCAGTACAACTACAACAACGAAAAAACCAAAGATAACAAAAAGACCGACATCGACGACACAAGCAATAGAACCGGACGTATCGCCGACAGAATCCTCGACTGCTGATACGACTACTGAGGAAATAAAACCGACAGAAATAGACTACAGAAAAGGTAATTTTATTTTACAGACTCGTTTCGTTACTTTTATCGTAGATCTAATTTTCAATTAGAAACTGAAAAATAGTACAAAGTAATTATAATTAACTATTAATTCGTTCTAAATTTACACAGTTCAATGAATCCTTTAATATACTTAAGACTTGCATAATCTTTTTGAAATATTAGACTTTATAAGACGGATTTTAATAATAATTAAATTTTTTTGGTTGTTTTTTGTTTTACCTGAATGTAAACAGAATGCGGTGTTCGACCGTTAATGAAGAACGGAAGGATTGTTGGAGGTAAAGGAGCGACTTTTGGTGAATGGCCATGGCAGGTACTGGTTAGAGAAGCTACATGGTTGGGACTTTTCACCAAGAATAAATGTGGAGGGGTGTTGATCACAAACAGATATGTAATAACAGCAGCTCATTGTCAACCAGGGTACGTATAATAACAAAAATTTACTAAAGAGGGATTTTTTTTTCATAACTTATAGTTATTAAAATCGACAAATAAATAAATTTTATGGAGCAGCCTAAACTTTATTTTTGTAATTTTTAAAGTTAATCTAAAAAAATACTTCTTGTAGCAGTCATGATTTTATGAATATTGAAGAATCTTTTTCAGTTAATTAGTTCAAGCAGTAATTAATACGACGCTGGCCTGATTTTATATTTTTATCAGAATATTTAATTTCTTGAAGTCGATTAAAAGAAGTATTCTGTGAAATAATATTCTTCTAGGTTGTATGTTTCGACTTGGGAGACAAGATCAGTGACTTTACAACTTTTGTACAGGAAGTCTTCTCGAATATATCGTAACTATTTTTACTGCATGTTGTTGTGCGTTCTTGTTTTAAAATGCCAAAAAATTAAAAAAGAATTTAAATTTAAAAAGTTTAAAATTTAAAATGCCGAAAACATTTATTATAATGTACGGTAAACATGAAATAGATATCTACGGTAGTCGATTTCTGTATCGGTAGTAAAACTATGACGTAAATTCTTTACTTTAAAAAAAAAATGACAAAGTTTATGATTATAATACAAGGAATAAAAGAAATATTTTTATTTAAAAAAAGAAAAGATAATTTACAAAATTATTTCTTACATGGGAATTCAATTACGAACAAAAACTTAAAGATAATGTAAAACTGGAAATACATACAATAAATTAAAAGTTGTGAAAATTAAATATTGAATTTTATTTAGATAATAAAGACCTTTCCATATAAACTTTTGATTCATTGATTTGTATATTATTCTGGAAGTCCCAAGGTATGTTGTGCTATTCTGTTGAATCAGTGCCCGCACTCAGATTCAACAAATCCCTTTTGTTTGAGAGGTCTGCAGCATGTTACATCCCTAGACCACCAGGCAGAATGTGATCTTAATTAAACCCGATATCAGAATAGTGACCGGGAGACAGTTTCGAGTAGCCGATAGGGCTGAAATACCCCATCGTATAATTTGTTCTGCTTGACCTGGAACTGTCAACCTTCCCGTAGCACTGTAAGGCAGGTGCTAACCCTCAGCGCCAGCTCGAAACATTTCTAGAACCTGGATGATAATAATATTATTTGTAATTATATAACTGGGTAGACGTAAAAATAAATAAATTAAAAATTACACGCAATACATAATTTATTTATGATAAGAGTAGGGTTCAAAAGCGGACATTCCAAAATCAAATAACTGAAATCAGGTCGGTAAAGTTTTTTACAAGTTTTACAGTTCATATGCGTGGCATACCTTTCTTCTGAATTTAATTATTGTTTTATTATTAATATTTTAAATGATAAAAGTAACTTTCGATAACAATATAACCACTTTTTCCTTGTTAGCGATATTTCCTTACAAAAAAAATTTTAAATTTACTTTCAACGATTGGCTGTCACATTTCAGTATGATCACATTTTTTCATCATACACTGCAATATAAATAATGCATTCTAGTACAGAAAAATAGACCAATGAAAGAATCTAAGAAGAGAATAATTAGGGGTCACTGAATTATTTGTTTGACATGTACAATTTTATTCACTTACTAAGATTCTAGAATCATGAGGAATAGAGTGGTCTATAAAAAGGCGGTATAAAGAATTTTTTTAAAAATATCTCCAAAACTATTGATTTTAGCAGAAAAAAATGGACACGAGCGTTTTTAAATTTCAAAAAATTCCCTACGATTAGGTGTTTCGTTTTATTTCGTAGGTAAAAGGAAAACCTACTTATGACACTAAACATTTTTAGACCTCTTTCGAGAAAGAATACTTTTTATGCTCGTCTTTTGTAGTAAATTGAAAACTTAAAGACCTAATTTAAATAAAATCTTAATTACCAAACTATAGACGAAATATGTAAGAAATCGAAATTTTTTTAAAAATAATTAGGCTTTGGTGAATTAAAAATTAATTCACCAAAGCGTTTTTAAAAAGAAGTTTAAAGTTATAGTTTTTAAAAAAAAAGTATTATATATCACCAATGTTTTCAGCTCTTTTATTATGCTTCTAACTCAAAAAAAAAACCCAAAAATTCAATAATGTGTAACTTTATTCAACTTGTAATAATATTATTGTAGTATAAAATAAATTTTATGTATATGTATAACAAGTTTTTATTTACTTCTATAAGTAAGCAAATAAAAGAACACTTTTAATTATAATATCTCTACGTTACAGCTTTTTAGCATCACTAGTGGCAGTATTCGGTGAATACGATATCAGCGGCGAACTAGAATCAAAGAGATCGGTGAGCAAAAATGTAAGACGAGTAATCGTTCACCGGCAATACGATGCAGCAACATTTGAAAACGATATAGCATTACTAGAATTGGATGCGCCGATACAGTTTGATACACATATAGTACCGATATGTATGCCACGTGATGATGAAGATTTCACTGGTAGGATGGCGACTGTTACCGGTTGGGGACGACTAAAATACGGTCAGTACATACAGTAATAATATAATGATGTCAAGAGATATAATATTATAATACCGTAAAAAGTGTAAAACATATGGACCACCATATTAAACTTAAACCATTATAAAAGAAAAAAAATTACTAAATAAAATCGAAATGTATGTCGCTAATTCTGTATCAATGAAATACTAAAGATAACTTATGTGTTACACTTATAAGTAAGTCTATAATTTTGTTAAAAAATAAAAATAAATTTTATATTCTGTCATACTTTCCTAACAAAATCAAGTAATTTCCATTCGGTTGAATTATACGTTTTACGTTCAGCATGACCTATAATAAAAATAAATTACTGTCTTAATAACATAAACAAATAAAAAATTAATTTATTTGTATTTTCTACACAAAAAATCTATATACTGAACAACTTTTAAATTCTAATAATAATAAATTACCTTTAATAAAACTCGACCTCTAAAAATTAACCGACCGTACAAGAACACGATTTTCTCAGGTTTCTTGAACCAAAGACGAAGTCTACAAAGAGAACTGTTCATGACCGAGTACGAACAGACATTGTTCATTACTTCTTTGGAATGTTATCTAAGAAAAGGGTTTGTACAAAATAAACTTTGAGTGCTATCTATAGATTACCAACAGGTTTTACCAGCCGACCCTTACAACAGCAGCGTTCTTTGACTGGTACGATGTAAAACCCGTACCGCATCAATCAGTACACGCTTCATCGTACGTTATCTGCAGACTATCTAAACATTTAGCTACTATATATTTGTAAACGTTTTATTACACCGATTGTTACTTAAGTCTTTTTTAATTTTAATCGATACAATAATTATACTTAAATCTATTTTTCATTTATTTTAATTCAATTGAATCAAATAATATGGTGTCACTCGATTTGAGTAAACGTCTTAATAAAATTTATAAACAATTTTTCGGCAGGAAAGGAAGTGAAAAGAACGTAAAATAATTGAATATTTTAAATTTCAATTATAGTCAATATAGCTTTGCCTATGAGATCTTAGTTTAATAACTCGGTTCATAAAAACAGTAAAAAATTTTTCGGGAGATCTTATTTTATACTCCAATTATTTTTCTGTTAACTTTTCCGTAAGAAATAATAGGTCGGTATTAGTTTTAAGGAGAGGGAACCACAATGTAGTCTTATAATCTACGTGATTATATGATGTTTTAGTAATTTTTCACATGATAGTATTTTGTGTTTTTTTAATTTTAAAGAAATTTAAAAATAAAATACCGTTATATCCCCGTTAAAATTAAAGATTAATTTTATTTTTTATCTGAAATGGACATGGGAAATTTATTGATTTTTAAAAATAACTATTCCGATATAACGTAAGAAATATATTTTAAAATAGTCAATTTGTGGAAAGCTGTTGATCGAATTAAGTTCAAACCTTTATTAATAGACAGTTAAGATATGTTTTTAGAATTCTTTTACGCGATTCTCACAAGTGTAAATTCGTATAAGGGTTATATCTAATGAAATATAACGCGAATAGGATGGAAAATTAATATTTAAAAAGAATTAGAAGTAATGATCTATTTGATTTTATTAACCTATTTTAAAAGCATAAATTATTTATTGGTAGTTGTAAAACAATAATTTATCTCTTATTGCACCTTAATAATCTTATTTTGCCATACAAATTTTTATAACAGCCGTAATTTTAAACCTTATTATTCTACATATAAAGATTAAACATAAATTATGTAATTAAAAAAGTAGGTAAAAAATATTGCTGATCTTTCCTGCATTTGTGTAGAGCTTAAAATTAAATCCTTCCCCACTGTAAAAATACAATTATGATCTTTTATTTGCACGACTGCCCAAAAAGGAGTGTAATGTACTTATAGTGTATGTATGTTTCTTTATTCGTAGCAACTTAACGGCTGAACCGATTATGATATATGACTCCGCGTTGGAATCTTTACGTTACCGGGAGTGTCATAGGCTATATAAATACATACATATATATATATTTCATACCTATTTAATTTCCTAACTACGAAAATTAATAAAATAATGGGAGACCAATCAACTTTCAGATAGTTTTAATTTGTTTAAATATATTTTTCCTGTCGTAGAAATAGCAGGAATTTAAAGTTGTCTAATGATTAAGATCTCACTATGACTTACATCGATAAGAAAATTTTTCTCGTTAACGAAAATATTTAAATGCAGTCGGGGGCCTCTTTAATATAGAATAATTTCTATTCAGAGCTCTTTATTATAAGAGAATTACTATTCAGTGGCGTAGAGCAGGTCACACTATTTCTCTTGAATATCTCAGCTTAATTTTTGTTCTGGTTTGGTTACATCATAATTTTGTATTATACTAACAAATATCCTATTTGAATTTTGAAAATCGGAAGATCGGTTGCGAAGATATAACATTGTGAATAACCCTGATCTGTTAGGTCGAGAGTATACATGATGCACGCAAAAGTTAGCCTTTAACAAACACTCCGTTTGAATTTTTAATATCGGACAGATCATCTCAGATATTATAACAGCACCCCACTGCACCACCCAAAACAGCGCCCCAGGGCCACTCCGTTTGTTACCAGTTAATGGTGATGATTGGTTTAGCCTCGCACGAGGTGCTCGCATTATCTCGCCACAGTAATCCCCACAGGAAGCCCATTATTATTAAATAGACATTTTTATTAAACGGAGATTTAAAAAATTTTTTTAATATTATTCTATTTTATTTAAAGTAAATTTAATTCTATGTTTTCTTAATATTATTCAATCGATTGATTTGAATCATTCAGTTTAAACCCAACTAACACATAGATAGGGGCTCCCAGTTTACAGTTCATTAATTCAATTTATTAAAGTTTGGCTTCAACCAGCAAATTTACACTACTACTACTACGGTTATACACATACACAAATATATATATATATATATTTACATATTTATATTGCCAGTGACACTCCCGGTAACGTAAGGAATCCAACACGGGGCCATACATCTAAATCGGTTCGGCCGTTGAGTTGTTAAGGTGAAACAAATATAAATATACATAGATATATGCCCTAAATATATTACATTTCTTTTCAGGCTGTCGTGTAAAAATAAGTTACAGAATAATTTTTTAATCGGGAAAATTTATATTAAGATCTTTGGTAACATATTCTGTTTTAAGTTATTCAAGCTTTGATTAAAAAACACCCATCTTTTCATACAGCATGACCAAAAAATTTTTTTAAACTTATCAATAATATTTGTGATAAAATATGAAGATTATTTCCACCCGTGATAACCGTTTATTTAGAAAATTAAATTACTTAATAAACATCAAGTGGGTTGGTTGAAAAATTAACCCTGAAAGATTTATAGATACAATTTTTCGAAGCGGAAGGATTTTAACATATTTTCTTCAAATTTGTTGAATGGTATTAATTTAAATTGCATTATTTTTGGTATATGAAAAACAAGCTGGAGTAAAATCCTCGATAAAAAAATAAAAATATCCTCGATAAAATTGGTTAAATAAATTTAACCAATTTTTAAAACTTAATAATACCAGTCCTCTAACACACAGCTACGCGCGCGCACACACACATTTTAGTAATTCTGATTTCACAATCCTCAAAACGTTGAGAAATACTGAAATCGTTTTCAGTTTTCTATCATACAAGTTTTCTATAAATACTTTCCTTTTATCTATTTATCATTATTTTATTTTTTTTGACGAATTCGTTTAATAGCCAGTAAGTCACCAGACATCTGAAGTATAATCCAGCGAGTTCGTCTAGAGGTGAACTCGTCATCGCAGATCAGCTGATTTCGAAGTCGAGAGTTCAAAACCTAGTAAGGGCAGTTATTTTTATACAGATTTGAATACTTGAATACTAGATCGTGGATACCGGTGTTCTTTGGTGGTTGGGTTTAACCTAAGTACTGAAGACGTGTAAGAAAAAATAATTCACAAAACGTCAAGAAACAACAGTTAACCAAATAACTGTTAAAATTATTATTATAAAATTATTTTTTGAAATTTAAAATTAGCAAGGAAAATAATTGGTAGATTAAAAAAATAATTGCAACAGACTATCCCATTAAATCCCTTTCTAAACTGGAAGGAATTTTCTTTTTTTTAAATAAAATCCACAAAAAAACAATTAGCGATAAAATATTTAGCGGGTTAAAAAAAAAATTAGTTAATATATAATATATATAATATAATAGGTATATATAACAATATGAAAAGTACATTAAGAAATTAAAATAAAATTTAAAAATCATAAAACCGATTTTAAAACGTAGTTAAAAGTTAGAAAATATTTTTCAATTTATTCATTAAATTTCTATTGTTTGAAGTCTCGCCAGATCAAAAATAACCAACTACTAAAAAAAAAATAACTGAATGATCCTAAATTTGCAGCCTGTAGAGAAAATTGAAAAAAAAAAATTTTTAGTCGACTTTATTTATATTTTTAAAATGTTATCCTGTTTCACATTTTTTAGTTTCTTTTTAAACTTAAAAATATGGATAACACACTAGAAACTTTTCTGTATTAAATAAAGCCGTTTACACGAAAGATAAAGGCGAAAAACTGCATATTGTTAAAAATAGAGAAAAAACGCAGAAAAAAACATAATTATTTTATTGTGATCGGCATATCACAATAAATTTTATGTATATTATCACGTTAAGAATGATTAGACGTATGCTACTGGACGGATAAAAAGAGAGAACTACCCAGAATTTGCCTGGATGGATCAAGGGTAACCTTGAGCAAACCAATATCGTAAAATAAATAATTAATTTAAAAAAAAGTGATTCAAAAACCGTTAATGCAAAAAATTTGAACTAATATTTACGTTTACGTTCAATGAAAATACCGAAAATTTAGGTTTTTGTAAAATTAGTATTACTTAAAAATTCATTGACAGAGTAACAGTAATTCTGTAAAAGAAAACCTTTTCATTTTATTTAAAATATATTTGTGGAAAATCGTTGGTGAGAAATTTATTAAAAGTGGAAGAAGGGACTTTCAATTGGAAACCGAAGTATTTTGTTGAGTTACATGAACACAGTTTTGTTGTACGGTTTGATAGAGGTAGATATTGTTATTTTTCACGAGTAAGTGACTATTATTTTAACAAAGGTTGTACATTTGTAAATATAAAAACATGGATATCCTAATATTTTAATTTACTAAATATCGATCGATAAGATTCATATTTATGAGTGACAATGAATGAAGAATGAGCATGAGTTACATTCCCTCGAATTTGGAAATACGTAATACTTTTTATTCTAAATTTTCCAAATATTTTTTTTTTATTTTCGTCCAAAACTATTTTGAATATAAGGATAGGATTAAGGCATATATTGTGATGCTACAACAAATACAATACTAAACAATGATGATGACAACATGAAAAGTATCTTCAAATCGTCTACAATATTTTTTTCAATTAAAATATCTTTCACTTGTTGGAAAAACTTAAAATCGTACCATTTTCCTCAAAAACATAAAAATCGTTTCGTTTGGTGAAGAGGAAGGTTTGAACATAAATTATAAAATAGTAATAAAACAAATAGATAGGTAGAACAAAATATGATTTGGATTAATTTATTTTTGTCGCTTATACACGCATCTAAAAATGAATTAAGTATTAATTTCGGTGGTATATGGGAACCCGTTTATTAAATGCCGGTATCTCATCCTTAATTAATAATTATATTTTGAGTAAAATCTTTGAAATTTAATAGGAAAGAAATAAGAATAAAGACCAACGGCCAAAGACGTTTTTATTAACCGGTTACAATTAATAATTTAAGTTTAAAAATCTGGTTTTTTGATTTGCTTGCTGTTAAAAATTTATATTAAAAAAGTAACCTTTCTTAAGATAGTTTACTACTTTCAAAGATTAAAAAAAAGTGTACAGAGGTTATGGAAGAAATTAATAGCGAAAATATAATTTTGGTAGGGTTAACGTTTTATAATGTACAATACTTTAAGATAAACCTTTTTAAGTTTCTAATTTTAACTTAGCGTAAAATTTTATCTTTCAGATTATAATTTTTGTAGTTACTTAACTTTTGCTAAACAGAAACAACAGTAACAGGAATGTTGGTCGGAAATAATTGTTGCGGTGTACTAAACCAGATGTATATTAAAGAAGAAAGTAATTAAAAAAGTTTCTATCTTAATAAAAGTTAAAGCAATAACAAAAGCTTTTTTTCCTTAATTAGATAAGGTTACGATGCAAGAATAGCTGTTGATATTTTATAGTCGTGTTTACTTACGGAGGTTATGTGGCTATTATCAACCAGATAACCGATTATAGTCTGCATAAATAAGAAACATTCTCTTTTACAAAATGTACTCTAAAAAAACTCTGCTAGATTTTTAGATTTTTATGTTATAAAAGGATTGAAAACTGTTATCTTGAATTTAAAAACAACCCCAGTGGTGCTATATTACTATTCGCTATAATAAAAACATTTTTTCAGTATAACAAACAATTATTTGGCAAAAATTCATCATTTGTGTTACCTTCATAAAAAAAATTATAGGAAGGAAATACAAAATTCAATTTTTTCCCTTGTGATTTTAAAATCTTGAGAAGTTTTAATTTTTATTTTTCCTACAGTGTAAGGAACCGAGACTGAAAAAATAACTAAAATATGGAAAAACGTCTAATATAGATTACAATATTTGAATCCAATTTTTGTTCGGATATCATTAATAAACGTACGGGTAAAACGTAGTTGTTTTAAAATGTTTAAACTATTCGAAAATAAAAATAGTTTATTGTAAAGAGTTTTACATTTTAGAAAAGAAAAAGAAAAAATACAGTGTGCATTTTACACAACAGAATGGGATATATTAATTTTATTCTCAGTCTTTGTTATAGCTATGACCCTTGTAAAATATTTGAGTTACAGAAAACAGAAGTGAGAATTTTTTCTTACATTATACGGAGAAATACAATCTTATAAATGGGTTTTTGATTTCAATAACTGGAAAAAAGTTAAGGTTGTTTTGTTTAATTTACCTAATTCGGAAAAAGAATTACTCCAAAAACAGTTTACAGAATATCTGAACCTAGATGACAGTCATCATCAGTAGACATAATAACGGAAAAAGTTTTATATAAAAATGTAAATAAACAAAAATCTAAGAAATAATTATAAAAATTATTAATTGACAAGTTAACAGTGCTTGCGAATCACTATAAAACAAATATTTTGCTCGATATTAAAATGAGAATAGAAAACAAAAGTAATAAAATGTAAATAACTTATCGTTCTAGGAAATCTTAAAAAGAGGTGTGAATTTAGTTTAAAAACATACAAATAATCTAACACTACACTCTCCAATCTAGACTCCCCACCACAATTTTGCGCACACTTACTTTATTGGTTGGTTAGATAAAACCTATTTTAAGAAAGATAAAGGACAGCATGAGTTTTAAATCAATCAAATAAATATTACACCCATGAATAACATTTTAAGGGCGCGGATAACTATTTAATATCATTATTATTACTGAAAACGTTCACCAAAGGATTTTTAACAAGTATAAAATTCAAACAGGTTCTTAGATATTGGTCCAGTATCGATATTCACCAATGAAGTTTCTGCTACTATTGATGAATTAAGTTTTCCAACTGTTTAATTACGCACATTAAAATTTTCATTTCTAAAAAAATAATTTTGTGACTAGTTTCCAAGCAATGCTGAGCAAAAGACGATTACCTTGCCTTTCTATGTAAACAATGAGCTAAAGACTAAAGTATAAACTTTTATTTTAGTTTCTCCTGCGTAACCTAAACTGCAATAATTATTTTTATAAATTAATCTAAACCTATAATTAAATTATTAAGTTTTTTAACAAATTAATTATTTATGAAATTAAAGACATAATCAAACAATGGACTTTTCTATAGACTATCTAGAGGAACATATTCTATTTGAACATATCTATTGATAGGAAGAAAATATTAGATAAGATGAATATTAGTTAGGAAAATATTATTTACCAGATTTTAGCATATTAAAATTGTACGATAGTGTCTATCAGTAATGCTGTAATAATAATAATAATAATAATAATGCCCTGAGGTAGGTAATCCCCACGTCCGGAACACGACATCTATGTTCCACGTCCAGGGCGGTAACAGCTGTACTTATGTGCAATACTTATAACTGGCTAACGGGGCTCCGAATAAATTCCTCGGATTTAGTACTCTTTTTGACCTGTTTCCACCTTCAGGTCCTCACATGGATTGGATTTTTCGGTTACCTGCAGGATATGAAAAATTTAATGATTAGGAAGCGGACACATGCCAAACTTAGAGCTGGCAATGTGGCGGCCAGGGTCAATGTTATTGCAGGTGTAACGGAGACCCTTCCGTTGTCCACATTCCCCCTGCGATAGCAAGCATGTAGCAATGGTGCCCATGTATGTCGGTGCATGGGAGCTCTGAAAGCTTCGGTGAGTAGGAGCCTGGAGTCAGTGCAGAGACTGCGTATCCGCTCTCTGCCAGGACATATGCCGGTTCCACCGGAGTACCGGATCGGACCTCCAAGGTTAGTAGCCCTGGAGTGGGGGTGTACCCCGGCGACTAGCCTTGCTACAGAAGAGATAAACGTTCATGAATATTGAACAAACAAACGTGGCAGAGGGTGCACGTAAACACCCTCGTTTAGAAACCTCCGATTCGCCACAAGCGAAGAGGAAAAAGAGCAAGGAGTCAGATAAAATTAAGAGAGATGCTGACAAAATCAGTAGGAATTGAGAAAGTCTTTGTTTGGAAACATTCCTCCCAAACCAAGATTTTTAATTATTACAAAGGAGAATGGAAACTTTCAAAAAGTTAGTCCATTTTTAATCGCAAGAGAAATAACAAATTGTGCTGGTGGTCCTGTCAAGGAAATTCGTAAAACTTTTAATTGATTGCATGTCGAAACCATCAACGACATGCAAAGCCAGAAAGTTCAGGCGTTGAAGAAGATCGGTGAATTTGCGGTTTCTGTTCAACCGCATAGCACACTTAACTCATCCAGAGGAGTTGTTGTTTGTCGCGATCTTCTTAATTGTACAGAAGAAGAAATTGTACAAGAAATGTCGAGTCAGGGAGTGACTCAAGTGTCGCAGACTAACCATGCGAAGAAATGGTGAAGTTGTTCCTTCGGCCTCGCATGTTTTAACATTTAATAGGCCGAACCTTCCTGAAAAGGTACGAGCTGGCATCCATCGGCTTGATGTACGAGCATTTATTCCGCAGCCGATGAGATGTTTTAAGTGTCAACGATTCGGACACACAGCAGCTAGATGTGAAGCGCAGGAAATATGTATATGTGGAGAGAAAACACATGAGGGTGACCCATGTAAAGACCCTCCAATCTGCGTTAACTGTAAAGGGCATCACAACTGTCGTTCAAGGAACTGCCCTACATATAAATTAGAAACAGCCATTCAGGAAGTTAAAACGCTTCAGAAGGTCAGTTATCCTGAAGCGAAGAAAATTGTTAATCAGCGTACACCACGACCATCGACTTCTTATGCAGAAGCAGCGGCTGCCTCTTCCACATTTAAAATTAATGTGAGCAGTTGCTTAACACGATGGCACCAAGTCTTGCGACAATGATTGAAAGAATCATTGATTCAAAGATTGAGTCGACTCATCAGAGAAAACAAAGTAAAGATGAGACGGCTCATCCCCGAACTGACGCCGTTGACATGAAAGACGCACCAGCGCCGTTTAAAAAACCAGCTAAATTTGCGATTGTAAAGCCACCAACTAACGTAAAAATTAAAAATCTTGACTTATCTGACAAAGAGAAACAGATCACTCCGTCGTGTAGTCACAAACCAAAAGAAATTGTGACAAGGAAATGCGAGTCTACCGAAATGGAGGTGCAAGTTATTATTGAAAAAGCACCAGATAAAGATGATATAAAAATTGCAACAATGGAGCCTCCAAAAGCTCAAAGAACAGCTTTAGCGAGAGCATCTATTTCAGCTGGACCCAGCACTGCAGTAGAGATAGAATCCAGTTCAGTCCAGCAGAATCCAGTTCATTATCCGCGGAAAGTGCATCGCTTGCTAGTTTAGATTCAATAGCAACAATGCTTACTGCACCAACGATGTTTTTGTCTCCTGACGTCAGCCGCAGAACGTCACTGGCATCGGAAAGAGAGGAAGACGATGCCATCTCTGAGGCCTCAGATACGCTGTCATCAGAGGTTGAGGCCGTTAGAAGAATGGAGAAACGGTGCAAGAAAGGATGGCCGAAAGGAAAGCCTAGGAAGTAATATTCTGGATTCGAAGTTATAGAAGAATGTACATTTTTGAACATTTTTGATTCATAAGAATGTGAATCATTGAACCTTTTTTTTATTTTTTTTTTGAAGTGTGATGGGGCTAATGACCAAAGTAGTCGATGCCCCTAAAAACCTCAACAAAAAAAATAAATAAATAAAAATAATAATAATAAACATTTACTAAAGGCTATACTTATGCATTTAAAGTTGATTTTGTACAAAAGTGACAATATCTATAAAAAGAATGGTTATTGAAATTAATAAAAATAATTAATATAATTCATTACACACATACGGGCGAGCGCGCGCGTCAATTAAATAGATATGCTAATTAAATTATTTTGTTTGTACTATTTTAAATTGAAGGTATAAACGAACTTATCAAACATAAATAGATAATCACTTTTTTAAAATTATATTAATGGAGGAGCATTCATTGGTAAATTGTTTTGAAAATACATTAGCGTTTTTAATTAATAAAAACATAATTAAATTTAAAAAAGATACTTACAAAGTGAAAAAAACAACTTTTACAAGTTTATTTCTTTTAATATAAAACACATCATTGATTAAAAAAAGTTACACAAAATTGTAATAAAAAAAAAAAAAAAATGTTACTTTAATTTATGTTAAGTTATTTTGAGTAAGGTAATAACATTTCAGAGAAAACCGATTGGGAAATAAAATAAGATTATTTTCAATATTTTATTTTATTATGAAGCGAATTATTAATCTTCAAACTCATCGGTAAAATATAGCGCTCAAAGTATTACTATGACACATGTAGTACATTAATATGTTTCTATGTTTAGTACTTCCTACTTTTCTTAGCTTCATTGTTTTATCTCTAGTTGATGCGCTTCGGATGCGTGTCAAATCGTATTGTACTCCAATTCCAACTTAGAGTACAATAAGTTTTGATAATGGAGTGATTCCGAAACGCATATACTAGAGATAAAAGAATGAAGCTAAGAAAGATAGGAAGTACTAAACATAGAAATTATCTTAGCAAAAATGATAATAGTAAATATTATCATAAGAACATTATCATGTTATAAATCAATGGAAAAATATTAACCAATAAAAATGTATTATATGTAAAAAACGATTACATTAGTGACTACAATGAACACCCAATACACTCGCATCATTAGCATAATATCGTCATACTAACACACATATTATGCTAGGCTTATGTAATAAAATAGTAGTACATACAACTGTTATATTTTGATTTAAGTGCTAACAAATACGATATATATTTAGAATTATTCACACATTACCCACACAACTAATAAACTTACCAGAGTTGGTCGCTAAGAGAGTAGGAAGGGTACGCCAAATACATAATATTTATTTTCACTGACTCTCTCAAAGCAGCGTATGGGTCTCATACAAGCACCTGAATTATTGAAAATAACAACTCCTCCGGAAAGACGATTTTGCACTGTTGTATCCGGTTGGTGGTAAAAATATTTTGTTACAACCAATGCCTATGAGAAAGCTAGGTTCCCTCCCGTCAAAATCATGCGTTCAACTCTGAAAAACAGGGGAGCAATGAGAGTCGATTAATACTACAGATTACGCTCATCTGAGAATACGATAAACATTTTTAACAATAAAAAAAGTAAATAAACTACAAATATCATACATGATCACGCATATTCGCGCAGGTATATTATCGAAATATAAAATCATAGAAAAATAAGTAATACAAAATTTAATACTTATGTGTACCATGTAATACCGAATGTATTATGTATATCAAATTGTTGAAATAACATTTTTCAGAATTATTTTTTAAAAACGAAAGAAAGAAAAGTTGACAACTATTGGAAAGACAATGATTATAATATATAAAGCAAGCATTTATTGAAAATATATAAAAAATATGTTGGAGATAAAAAAATTTAGTACAGTATAGAAACAATAACGTGAATTATTGAATAAAACAAAATTGGGAAAGTGTTTCTATTCATGTATGAAACGTAAACATCGATAACAAAAATAAGCTGCTTTAATAATATATTTAGCTTTAAAAATTCATGAGGAAAATTTAAAGCAAAATAAAAAGTTGCTGACAAATAAAATTACTTAACAATAATAATTTTACGTTCTATCTCAATAATTTATATATTTTTTTAAAATAATTAAGTTAGAACTTTATAACTTCTTCAAAAATACGACTAAAAAATGAAATAATCTCATACATATCTATTAATTTTACGATTAAAATATTAGGTAAAAAATAAATTCCAAACCAGTTATTACGAGGAGATAAAATAATTAAAAATTAAATTAATTAAAAAAGCTTTCCAGTGAAATATTAATTTTGTTAACGTTTATAACTCTTACCACAGCTGGATTAATCCTTAAAACAGTAATACAATATTCAAAGTTATCTTATCGTAGTTAACATAACTTTTATTATTACAAGCTGGAAGTCGGATTTCTGAAACTGTTTTCAAAGCCAAAAACTTCTAGCGGATTGTAGATTTATACAAGTAAAATGTTTACCCTCGAACATTATACTACTAAAGTCCGATGATTAATGTTATTAGTTATACAATAATAATAGTACCGGTATTAATTTCTAATAAATACGGGATCCAGTCATAAAAAAATATACATTTACTCCATTATGTGTAATAGTAGAAGTCTAGAAAGACACAATATACATTTGACTACTTTTTCAGTCAGATTCCATCGGTTTAATATCCATAACAATTTATTCAGAATTTTATTATACAGGTTTTCAATTTGAAATACGCGATAAAAGGTGTGGTTAATTGAGACCTGTATGAGACCAATATTCTATTGGTCTCATACAGGACTCATTTAAAATCTACGGGTCTTAATAGAAAAAAAAAATATATATATAGATTATATATTTCAAAAGTCCAATGAAACTGGGAAACATATTTGTGAAATATAAGGTCTATCTTTGCAGAAATCGTTCTGATAGTAGATTAGATTCTGTGTATTATTAAAAACGTAGAGCTAACCTAGAAGAATCAGAAAATTAGGAGTGTATAAAAAACCTTTTGGACTGAGTTGCATTGGTTTAGACCAGGTCGCTCTTAAATATAAATCTACATCAGTGGTTAATTTTAAATGATAAATTACTAAAGCTTTGTGAATTTTAAGATATTTTGCAATTGGTGTTCTTAAAATATCAAGAATATTTGTTTTTATTTTAACAGGTTTTTTTTTATTTAACCCTCTTCTTTATATTTTATGAAATTATTTGAAAATGTATCAAACGTAGATAAGCAAGTCAAATATTTCTTCTTTTAGGTAGATTTAATAAGAAAGCTACCTATTGTAATGGGTACCATGATTCGACTTCCGGAAAATTTCGACATATCTTCGCGTTTCACATCCCCCAGACCCCAAAACCACCGTCAGTTAAAAAGTTTATATATATATATATATATATATATTTCACTTTCTTGTGGACACTATAACTGCCGTAATTTTGCGCCAATCACTTTCAAATTGATACATAAAATATAACGATCCAAAATCTCGGTCGAGTTAGTTAACAGCAAAAATCGGAGCGTGGGGGTGGAAATGGGGGAGTTTCCTAAAAAAACAAAAAAAAAAAAGAAGCAAAATATCGCTATAACTTTCTTATTAAGTAAAATATCGAATTCGTTTGAAGTTCCTACTACTCTTTGAATAAGGGCCTAAAACCTATCTAAGAGTTTTTTGATTTCACCAACCACTGGCCCAGGGGGTGGAAAAAATAGGGTTTCGAAGACAAAAACATACCTCCATTAATAGGCATAGTTTCAAATCGGTTTAAAGTGGTCCTTAGTCATCTAAACATTACCTAAGACGTTTGGGTGAAACAATCTTTGATAAGACTAACCCTTACGGGAAAAGATGACCAAAATGTTGTTGGAATTGTAAGAAGAAGGGGCTTGTCGTATGCTAAATATGTGATACTTTTTTCACATGCAGCTACTGTCAAATTAAGTAATTTTGAAGTTTTTCTTAACTTTAAGGTGAAAATCTTTTTTATTCCCTACTTAGCACCGGTAAAATCTACCTCCGCCTTCCGGCGTGCCGAAAAGTATTTTTTTTATTTATGTTACTGTATAATGCTTTAATAGTTTACTAAGTCAAAAATACAAATTGAGTAACGAACTCGTAACCATTAGAAGAATGCACCACTCAAATATTTTCAAAACGCATATATATATATAATTAAGATAAAACTGATGAGTAGTTAAATACTATAACATACATCGGAATAGAAAGTAGATCCGATATAAAAATTATCAAAAATAAATCTATGAATAATCAAGACTTAACGGAGAAGATGACTGGTCGAGGCTTCTTCGATATATTATGATATAATTTCTTTAGAAATTTTTATCGTAATTAATTGTATATAAGGGGTATGATTTTAGGGCTAATTCGAATTTGGGTTGTGAGTAATTTATGCCGTTTTTTAAAGTTAACATTCGTTTATATTTGGTAATTTTTGTTTTATAAATGTAAGCAGAATTACATTTTTTTTTTGTTTTTCATATTTTTTTAAACAAAAATATTTGATTATTATTATTATTACTATGAGTATATCACTACCATTTTTACTTTCCCGGATATAGAACTATTGCTGCTGCAGTGACATAGCTATAAAGAAAAAGCATAGCGATCGGCCAAAAGTTTGGGTATCGGGGTTTTTGCAAATGTCGAAGTTTCAAAACCTTCTTAATTAAAAAAAAAAAAATATATAAAAAAAAATAAGAAAGATGTAAAAATTTTCGGAAAATGTATGTACATTAGAGTGTTGCCGGTAATTTGATTAATCTTCGGACTAGTTCAACATAAATTCTTCGAAAATGGCTCAAAAAACCTCTACATACATTACATACATACATTGATCGCATTTGGACAAAATTAAAAAAAAGAGATAAAATACTATTTTTAGTAAACTATAATTTTTTTTAGCATTTTGAATAACACTGCATCGAATTGGCTCATACTGAAGTAAATAACTACTATAAACAAACTTTTAGGTCTAAAAAACACAAGTGGCCGAACGGGATCTGTACTTAAAATATCAATTTTTATTTTTAGATTTCTATTTCAAAATTAAAAAACCAAGTTTTTCTAGTTTTAATGCAATGAGATGGAAACCTTTTTAAAAAGGATCCATGGGACCCAAATTAAGAATTTAAAACTTTTTTTAATTTCTGATTTCTGTTTTTCAAGTTGTGGCTCTTATCAAAAATATGAGTGAGCTGTCGAGAAAGGGTATCAGATCGGACCCAAATATCCTTATTGAGCTTTTTTTATCTTTTTCGTAATATTGTACTGTAAATATAACATAATTAAGGCATATTTAAAAATCCTGTGGCGTATTTCAAATAAAAATCTGTCAAATGCGAAGCTGAGAAAGATATGCAATCTTTTACCGGCTTCATTATTTTATTTATATTGTTTTTTTTCTTATACTAGTTCCTCATTGTCTACTTTTGATGATTGTTTAATAATCAAAATGGTCACTAGCTTTAAAATTAATATTTTTTTGTAAAAGATTTTTGAGCATTTCATATTTTCGAATTTATTTATTCTTTGTACACGAAAAAGGAAAAAATGTACGAGTATATACTACGTATGAAAATACGTTTATTTGTCAATATTATAAAGCGAGAATAATTGTCGCCAGAAGTAATGGTTAATTTTTATAATAATTATCTATCTAAAACTACAGTTTAAATCCTTTTAAATCTTGACTCAATAAAACTAGCACTGTTTACTTTTATTATTTTTAACTGATTAATATTCGCCTAAAATATGTTAATATACAAAGGAATGTGTTTGGGTTAAGTAGGTACAGAATATTTATTACATGTATAATTAAAATTTGATAATTTTATTTTTTATCACTAAATTACAAACGCAATATGTAAACAAAAAAGCAACAAATCAATATTACGAAATAATTATAAATATCTAATATTTATTAAATACTAAAAAATACATTGAGAGGATGTATTGAGAATTGAGAGGAGAGTGGAAGAAGTGTTAGGAGAAGACCAATTTGGTTTCAGGAAAAGTATAGGGACAAGGGAAGCAATTTTAGGCCTCAGATTAATAGTAGAAGGAAGATTAAAGAAAAACAAACCAACATACTTGGCGTTTATAGACCTAGAAAAGGCTTTCGATAACGTAGATTGGAATAAAATGTTCAGCATTTTAAAAAAATTAGGGTTCAAACACAGAGATAGAAGAACAATTGCTAACATGTACAGGAACCAAACAGCAACAATAACAATTGAAGAACATAAGAAAGAAGCCCTAATAAGAAAGGGAGTCCGACAAGGATGTTCCCTATCTCCGTTACTTTTTAATCTTTACATGGAACTAGCAGTTAATGATATTAAAGAACAATTTAGATTCGGAGTAACAGTACAAGGTGAAAAGATAAAGATGCTACGATTTGCTGATGATATAGTAATTCTAGCCGAGAGTAAAAAGGATTTAGAAGAAACAATGAATGGCATAGATGAAGTCCTACGCAAGAACTGTCGCATGAAAATAAACAAGAACAAAACAAAAGTAATGAAATGTAGTAGAAATAACAAAGATGGACCCCTGAATGTGAAAATAGGAGGAGAAAAGATTATGGAGGTAGAAGAATTTTGTTATTTGGGAAGTAAAATTACTAAAGATGGACGAAGCAGGAGCGATATAAAATGCCGAATAGCACAAGCTAAACGAGCCTTCAGTAAGAAATATAATTTGTTTACATCAAAAATGAATTTAAATGTCAGGAAAAGATTTTTGAAAGTGTATGTTTGGAGTGTCGCTTTATATGGAAGTGAAACTTGGACAATCGGAGTATCTGAGAAGAAAAGATTAGAAGCTTTTGAAATGTGGTGCTATAGGAGAATGTTAAAAATCAGATGGGTGGATAAAGTGACAAATGAAGAGGTATTGCGGCAAATAGATGAAGAAAGAAGCATTTGGAAGAATATAGTTAAAAGAAGAGACAGACTTATAGGCCACATACTAAGGCATCCTGGAATAGTCGCTTTAATATTGGAAGGACAGGTAGAAGGGAAAAATTGTGTAGGCAGGCCACGTTTGGAGTATGTAAAACAAATTGTTGGGGATGTAGGATGTAGAGGGTATACTGAAATGAAACGACTAGCACTAGATAGGGAATCTTGGAGAGCTGCATCAAACCAGTCAAATGACTGAAGACAAAAAAAAAAAAAAAAAAAAAATACATATTCAATAAAAATTTACTGCAAACCAGTCCAAGGCAGAATGCTAGCTTTTTAAGAAAATTAAACTACTGAAACTTTTAACTCAGGTCGGCCATTATAACTTAAAGTACTCCTTTATATACGTATAGTTCAGTAAGAAAAATATTTATCTTATAAAAGACTGAGATAGCATGAACTTTCAATCAATAAAGCAACTGCCCCACCAATAAACAAATTTTAAGGGAGCGGATAACGATTTAATGTTTTTATGACAAAACATTTCACAAAAGAGCTTTTTATGTATTTAAAAATTAAAAAAGCCTCATTAGATATTGTTCCCCTAACGTTGTTCAACAATGCAATTTTTCTTTTGATGTAGTATACGTTAAATTTTTTTTTCATCCTAATTCCTCAAAATCTATTGGTGATGATTGTTTAACAACAATATGGACTTTAGTTTAAGATTTTAATTAAATTTCTTTGTAATTGGTTTATGTGTTTCTTATATTTCCCACTTTTTTTAACAATTATTTATCGTAAAGTTATACATAATTTGATTATATTTAGTATACTTTTTTTTTAAAACGGTCAAATAAATTGCTTGGTGAGAATCAACAATTAATATTTCAGATTTGAACAACTTTTTCGGGACTAGGTAGAACATTACACATAAATAAGCAGTAAATACATAAATATAAATATATATTTACAGAGTGTATGAGAAATTTAGGGTAAACCCCTTATTTTTATGTTTGCGTACAATAGCTTCGTTAAATGGGTAATAATTACATAAAAATTTTAAACAAATCTTGTAGAAAATCTAATTATGAACAAAATGGCGTAAGATAAGTTGAATAAAATAAAGAAAAGTTACAAAAAATAGAATTTTATTTTTAAAACAGCACACTAGACCAAAGTGTATTATACGTATCGGTTTATAATAAATGTTCATAAATGAGCTCGCCATTTTCAACACATTTCTTAGCACGCTTCCGTATTCCTTTTGTTGCTTCGATTCCTTTTTGTTGCATGTTTCCTTTTGTTTTTAGTACGGATGGGGATGCGGCTGAACAACTTTAGGAAAGCCCTGAAGAACCTGATACACTCTGTCTATAGAATATCAACTCAACACGGCCACCATTGTTATCTCAGAAACTATAGGTTTTATGAGAACATTTAAATGGAAAACCTTCCCGAGATTTCTCCTAAATTAAAGATACATTATTACTATTTTCAAAATATTCGCCTTTTTCTAATCTGGAGGCCAACTTTATTATTTAAAATGGAAACTTCATGTTTTTATTGAATTTTTGGATAGAAAATACTATTTTAAGACATTTTTTATTTTTGGGTTTTTTATTTTTTGAGTTTTTTTTTCATTTTTTCTCTAATCCCAGTCGTTATGGATGTACAATTTTTTCAAAAATGCAAAACTGATAATTATTACTTTTCAAAAAAATAGAATTTCAGAAGAAATAGAATGTAAATTTACAATTGTCAGCCCGCAGCTCCGTAAGGGCTGTATTTAGAGTTCTTTATTTTTTTTCTATTTTATCTGCATTACAGTTTTTAATTTTTTTATTTTTTTGGCTTCATTCATATTAAATAATACATTTTTTAATTTAGTTATTTACTCGTATGTATGTAAAACCAATTTCGTTTATCTTTTTGTTCAATTATTTATTTTTATTTTTTTAGTCTTTAAAAGGTGAATCTGAAAGCAGAATTTTTCTTAGAATTATATCAATTAAACGGTTTTTCTAAAACATTCCCTTTATTAATATGACTTTTTTTTAAGTCACATAATTAATTGCTTGTTGGTTTTCAATTTCATGAGTAAATAAAGGTTAGTAAATCTGTTGTTGTAATACATATTTTATGATGATAGCAATAATAATAATAATAATAATAATAATAATAATAATAATAATAATAATAATAATAATAATAATAATAATAATAATAATAATAATAATAATAATAATAATAATGATAATAATGAGGTTTCCATCTGAAATAATGAAGTTGGCCGGCATATAGAGTATTTCACGAGGAATCTGCAATAATTTACAGGCGTATTCCTCACGCTAACGAAGCGTTAGCGAGTTACGGCTAGCGAAAGACTTCGCCCAGATCTCAGCTCTCCCAAAGAAATGAGGTCATACTGAAAATTTTGGACGTTAATTAAGAGGCGATATTAATGACTTCTACGGGTTTTGACCTGAAAAATTCAATAACATAGGTTCCACAACTGTATCTCCTTTAGTTTTTTAGATATCCGACTTAAAACCCAAAATTAGGGCTGCAAAAAACAACTTTTTAATGTTTAGCTTAAAATAACTTTCTTAAATAAGTAATAAATGCATAAACGTTTTCTACAAAACTTGTAGAGAATTTAATTTTTTAAAAGTAATCAACATCTATGAACACTGAACACAATGTTTTTAAATTCGTTTTTATTGAAAACCAAACACAACTAAACGCAACTAGTTGGCACAACTGTAGTTGTGGTTTGAAAACAATTAATAGTTTTTAAAGCAATTGTGTACCACTAGGAGTGCTGATCTATCTACGTAGGAGCCGCCTACTGCATGTTCCATTGGAAAAATTATTGGTTTTGTTTTTACACATTGTTGTACTAATGTTTAGTTTTGAATTGCGGTAAATGATTTTATAATTGTCAGCCCTAACTACATAACGGCTGCATTTAGGGTGAAATATCCAAGAATAAGAATGTCTTAAAATAATATTTTCTACCCAAAAATCCAATAAAAACATGAAGTTTCCATTTGAAATAATAAAGTTGGCCACCATATTGGGGGAAGATTTCAAAATGGAAATTCTATACTTTTAATGTAAGAAAAATCTAGAGAAGGTTCCCCGTTTAAAGTTTCTCATAAAACACATAGTTACTGAGATCCCAATTTTGTCCATCTTGAGTTGATCGCTTGTATATACTTTTATATATGTAAATAAGAGGATCGCTGAACAGTAATACTCTATGCTCTGTTTATTATAATATGAACAAAAAATTCTGATAATAATAATAATATTATTATTGTACATTAAACTTGCTCTAATAAATATTACTATTCTTAAATAACAAAAAATGGAAAAAAAATTATTACCCGAAATAATCTATGGCATACATATCTTTTTTTAAATAGCACAATTTTTATAAAAAAGAAATGAAAAACAAATCTCTGACACTCATTAAGGCAAATAATTTTTACATGTCTCTTTTTTACTTATCTAGTATAATTACATATAAAATAGATAATATAAAAATAAAAGTAAAACTGTATGTAGGAACAAAGATGTTTTATATAGATAACATCTTACTTTTATTGTTCTATCAGAAACGCTTCTTTGTAATTTAATAAATAGAATCGTTTTCAGCCTTTTTTTTAAAGATATGTATATACGCGTATCTATTAAATATTATATAGGGAATCTATAGCAAATAACACTGCAACTCATAGGAAGTAAATTATCCTTTGTTTCATAAAAATAACATTTACCGTATGATATACAGGCAGTATAAATATGCATACAATTTCATTATGAAATTCAATGGAATTTATTTTAATAAAAAAGGCTATAGAGTACTAACGGATATGGTGAAAAGTATATTAATAATTTATAAATAAGTAACAGAAAAACATATAAAAATGAAGATTATAAAAAAACAAAAAAAAAACAAGACAAGAATAAATTATAATCTACAACATAAATCACCTACAAATATATGAACATTAAAATTAGATAACTTATATAATAATAAAAAAAAAAAAAAAAAAAAAAAAAAATAGAAAACATAAATTCACTATAAACCTAACAATTACACACTGAAATATGTTTAAAATAAAGGGAGAAATATGAGTGTTATTAAAAATCTGTTATTTAAAAATTGAAATACAAAATTGCACAAAAATGTATTTAGAAAAAAACGAATAATTTAACAAAAATCGATTTGTAGAACATTTTAACTCTAAAAAAAAAAAATCATCAATTCTTGCTTAATATCTAACAGAAATAAACATCACATTTCAGGCATTGATAATAATACAATACAATATTGTTATATTACAGAGTATACCTGTTATAATGTTGGATATAACAACTGTTAAATGACTGGAAAAGAATTAAATTTCATGTGAGATTGAGAAAAAATTTAGTAAGCTAATGAACTAAAAAACTGTTTAAGATGATAGTTTTGAATATATATATATATATATATATAGAAGGCTCAATAAATAGCATGCCTTACATTAGAAGGTCTACTTTATAATTTAATATGAAAATTTTACCTTCTTTTTCACAATTTCAGCAGAATTCACTTATTATCATCACATTAAAAAATTATTACGTGATTAAATTAAAAAACGCGTTTTGATGTAATATTCTCTTCAGTTTAATATATTTTAAAGTAAATTAAAAAAAAAAAAAAAAAATCAAAAAAATCAACAATTTCACAATCTTTCAGTTATACATCAATGTGAAATGATTTTTAAAGGATTTTCGCATAAAAATAAGCATTATGAAGCATTAATGAACAAATTAACTCTGAGTAAGGACTTGAACGGCATATACTTGCGGATTATTTCTTGTTTACGTTGGAAATAAATACAAAAAATTTAAAAAAAAAATTAAGACTATAAAATAACAAAAGAACTAGCGAAATAAATTTAATGATAACTGAATAGCAATAATAATAATAATAATAATAATAATTTTTTTTTTTTTTTTTTTGAGGAGGGAGGTGGAAATGCATTTACGCACGGAGTGTCGGGCTCCCGCTGATGGTATTATCCAATCACCATCAGCGGACTACCGACTAAAACCACCCCCCTTTCTACCAGGGCTCGACCCGGAACCGTTTATCACATTACTTCCGGTCGAGTCCTCCTATACTAGCCTGTTAGGTGCTACCTAATTTTCAGGACTGTCCAGGTCAACCTTTTTGGCCCTGAGTATGTTGCCGACGAATCGGGCTACGCTTTCCCAGCTGCCCAGGTCACGGAGCATCATCGCAACCACGTTGTGGGGACTCAGTGCTCCGTGATCCGCCTCTAATGTCCCTCGATCTGCCGCCCACCGAGCACATTTGAAAAAGGTGTGCTCAGCGTCGTCCCGTACACCGGGACAATACAGGCAGTCGGGGGACGGCGCTTTCCCTATGACATGGAGGTAAGCGCGGAAGTACCCGTGACCCCTTAAAAATTGGGTCATGTAGTACTTCTCCATGCCGTCGCTCCGTCCACGGTCTGACCAGAGGAATAAGCCTTGCGGTCCATCGTCCTCTGGTCTCGTGGTCCCAGGTCTCTTGCCATGCGAGGAATGTGCGAGTGCGTTCCTCGTTGGCAATGGTCACCCGGTCTCCGCCTGCCCGCCGCCTCCCGTAGATCGCCTGGCGCTCCTTTGCTAAAGTAGCAATGGGTATGACGCCGGCGACCACAAGTACTGCAGGCTCGGAGACCGTCCGATACGCGGAAGCGACTCGCAAGGCTGCGGTGCGTTGCACCTGCGCGAGCCGCTTCCGGTTTCTCGCAACTCTTAATGCCTGGGCCCACTCTTCCGACCCGTATAGCAGGATGGAATGTACCGTGGACATCAGCAATCGCCGTCTGCTGGCCTTCGGTCCGCCGACATTCGCCATAAGCCGGCTGAGAGCAGTTACGGCTCTCGCAGCTTTGTCGGCGGCTGTACGAAGCTGCTCAGCAAAGCTGAGTTTCCGGTCAATCATCATACCAAGGTACTTTGCGGCCGGCTTGGTCTCGACAACCTCTACCCCGACCCGCAGGGAAAGAAGGGTGTCGATACGTTTCTTCGTGAGAACTACGATCTCCGTTTTGCTGAGAGCTAGAGACAATCCATGATCATCCAGCCAGGCACCGACTCTGTGCATGGCCCGACTGAGCCTCAGTTGGGCGCGCTCCACGTCGCGGTCTGCGACAAGTAGCGCAACGTCGTCAGCGTACCCAACCAAGGCAGATTCTTCAGGCATCTCCAGCCTCAGTAAGCCATCGTAGACGGCGTTCCAAAGGTCGGGGCCGAGAATCGACCCCTGCGCCGCCCCTGACGTGATCGTAGTCCTACGCCAGCCTGCTGCGGTCTCCTAAATGAGACCGCGGTTCCTCAGGTATGCGTCTACCATTCTCAGAAGGTATTGAGGCACATAGAACGTATGCTCCAGGGCTCGAATCAGGGCCCGAATCTCGATGGAGCTCCAGGGCTCCATCGTACGGAGTTGAACGCGTTTTTTACGCCCAACGTAACGAGAAGGACCACACGTCGCGAAAAATGATTGTGGTCCTCTGCTCGCCGCACTGCCTCAACAACCTCCTGAATTGCGTCTAGGGTCGACCGACCCTGCCGGAAACCGTACTGGTTAGGTGACAGGCCACCTGCCTGATTCATCGCCGTAACCAGTCTTTTCCATAACAGCTTCTCCAATACCTTCCCAGCTGTGTCAAGCATACACAATGGGCGGTAGGAGGACGGCGACTCTGGGTTTTCTTTTCCTTTGGGAATTAGCACAAGACGCGCGGTCTTCCACCTGGCGCTAAAAGACCTAGCCTTCAGACATGCATTATACATGTCTAGTAGAAGACGGGGCCTGCAGCGCCCCACTAGTTTGAGTACCTCGGCCGGTATACCGTCGGGACCAGGGGCTTTTTTACATTTCAGCGACCGTAGGACTCCTCCCAATTCCTCCATCGAGAAGAGCGGGAAGTCGCCCACGTCGCTGAAGTCCCACTCGGCACGGACCGAGTGCGCCGGGAACAACGTCTTAACGACGTGTTCCGCTTTAGCTTCGTCTAGTGGAGGTGGTGACCGCGAGACCCCCAATCGCCGAGTTCCTATCTTGTAACCTAGCCCCCAAGGGTCTGCATCCACGGTCTCCGTCAGTTCTCTCCAGCAGCGTGCCTTGCTCACGTTGATGGCTCGACGGAGCCGCTTCTTTGCCGTCTTATACTCGGCTGACCTGGCGTTCGCGTCTATGCGATTCCTCGCACGTTGCGCCACTCGTCTTAGTCGAAGACACTCCCGGCGCAACCCCGCAATCTCCGGTGTCCACCAGTACACGGGTCGCTTCTGGTGCCTCGGCCCCCCGTGTGGCATGGAGGCGTCGCATGCAGAAGCGATCAGCCGCATAGTCGCAGCAACTACGGCTTCAGCGCCAGCGTCCCCCCCGTTGGCGAAGTTTTCAGGGGCTACCACCCCTGAGGCGATTTTTGAGGAGAATTTATTCTCGTCGATTTTGTTGATGTTATATCTTTTCGCCTGCCGTTGGGGCCCCGGGCGCTCTCGTGTACCATCTAGGACTCTAAATGAGATGTATTGGTGGTCGCTACCGGTATAATCCTCGAGGACTCTCCAGTCCTGGACGAGCGAGACCAACTCTTCGGAGGCGAGGGAAATATCAGGAATGGTTTCCAAATATCCTGGGCGGCGGAACGTCGTCGTGTTCCCTGTATTGAGAATCACGAGTCCAGTACGTGCCGCCATGTCCAGAATGTCATAATAATAATAATTATAATTATAATAATAATAATAATAATAATAATAATAATAATAATAATAATAATAATAATAATAATAATAATAATAATAATAATAATAATAATAACAATAATAATAAATTGTTATATTTATTAGTGATAATAAAATAAAATAATAATTCTTAAAATACAATACATGATCAGCTGTAATACATGATACGCTTGCAACCTTTGTACTTATAACCATATGACCGTTAAACCATATGACCGGCAATTAAGAAGTCTAGTTCACATTTTTTACCGATGCAACTTCAACTTGGTTGCGTTGAAGGTGATTATGCACATATATTAACTAGGTAATATTTATTGTTTACCTTTATATTATTTTTAATATAAGATTGAAAAAGGAGTTTTAATATCAAAATGTATTTATAATAATTTTTTATTCCAATTGCTAATTTTTTAATTAAAAAAGATTTTTCAACCTTCAAATTTTCCCTAACAAATTTTTACTATATTTTTGCGCTATTTTTATTAACAGAATTTATATAACGTTTTATTTTTTACTGATAAGTTGTTTAGAAATACTGGACAAATTGTTTGTTATGCGTGGTAATGCTGCTGAAATCTGTTTTTTAAATGAATCGTCTGTTCTATGAATACGTAACAACGATCAAACTAGTTCATATTGTATATTCCAGAAATACTATGTGGTAAATGGATCAATAGGTATGTTTTATTTTAAAATCTATTAATCCAGCTGTTTTTTTAAATATTTATTGTTTTGTATGAATATGAATATGAAATAGGAATCTCTTCTAGGTCTGTAGTTTTTAATTTGTAGTTTTTTTTGGCTTATTTCTTATTAAATACTCCATCTTTTAATGTAGTTATCTTTATGTATATATAAAATCAATATCGTTTATTTTTTTGTTACATTATTTCTGTTTAGTTTTACATCTTTTAATCTTTGAAACGGAAATCTGAAAGCAGAATTTTTGTTAGGAATTATATCCATTAAGTTTTCCTAAAACATCCCCTTTATTTATATGACGTTTGTCATATATAATTAAGTCATACATAATTAGTTGCTTATTGATTTTCAATTTCATGAGTAAATAAAAGTTAATAAATATATTGTTACAATATGTATTTTGTACCATAATAATAATAATGCCCTGGAAAAAATCCAACCCCACGTCTACGCACACATTCGGGGCGGGAAACGACATGGTACTTCGGTACTTCACTTATGTCGGCCAACGGGGTAATTGTTTTGCTCAGGAGCTCCCCTGTGGAGTACAGGATTGGCGGTACCAAGCTGTCCGAGCTGGTTGCAGTTGTGCTTATCGGTTTCGCTGTTTGCAACGGCGTCGAGGGACATGACCGTGGTCTGTATTTGCCGACGCTGGGCGGAGTGAGGACAGGAAATGCTCATCCCTCTTCTCGGTAGTTTAACCGGGTTGAGGGTGAGCTTACTCTCTGCCTAAGTCTTACGCCAACCCACCGGGTTGGTCTAGTGGTTAACGCGTCTTCCCAAATCAGCTGATTTGGAAGTCGAGAGTTACAGCGTTCAAGTCCTAGTAAAGCCAGATATTTTTACATAGATTTGAATACTAGATCGTGGATACCGGTGTTCTTTGGTGGTTGGGTTTCAATTAACCACACATCTCAGGTACGGTCGAACTGAGAATGTACAAGACTACACTTCATTTACACTCATACATATCATCCTCATTCATCCTCTGAAGAATTATCTAAACGGTAGTTACCGGAGGCTAAACAGGAAAAAGAAAGAAAGTCTTACGCCACTCAGAGTGAGTCAGTCATCTAGGCCCTTGGCAGGTATTGTCCGATAGGTAAGGGTATCGGGGCCCTACGTGAGAGTCCTGGAATGTTTGTATAGCGGGTCAGGCAGTACCTGACTCTCCAGCACGGGTTAAATTTGTGAGAGGTGGCTAACTGGGAACCCAGGCAGGACCAGTGTGCTCCGAGAGCACACTACAGCATCAGAGAGTACCAGCATGCTCCGATTCATACGCCAGTAAACATGTCTTTTGACATGTTGACTAGCGTTTCTTTTTTTTATTGAATTTTCAATTTTCACACTTTCTGTGGTAGGGGGTCTACATAAAAACCTTCATCAAGGAGAACCTTTGTCTTCGCAAGCGAAGCGAAGAAAATGGGTTGAGTCTGCGAATGAAGAAATGTCGGATCGACATTTCGATCCGACATTTCTTCATTCGCAATGAAGCAATGCCAAAATAGCAAAAAGCAATGCAGCGATACAAAAATATTTAGTTATCAAAAGGAAAGAAAGGGATTTTTGCAAGATTACCCCTTTCGCGATAGCTCGTGGAATTTGCAGGAGGACCGGTAAGGGAGGTTAAGAAGACTGCTGCAGGATTGTTCGTTGAGACAGTCGACGATTTACAATCGTCATGGTTGCTGAAGGCTAAGAAAATTGGACTGTTAGACATTGAGGTTACACCGCACGGTACTCTAAATACCGCGAAGGGAGTTGTTATGTTTAGGGACTTGCTGAAGCGCACAGAGGAGGAAATCGTCAAGGAGTTGATTGAACAAGGAGTTGTATCGTGTCGACGATTGAACATACGATGCAACGGAGAAGTTGTAACCTCTACGCCGCATGTTTTGACGTTCACAATCTTCAGAGGTTTATTGACCGATCATTAATAAATTTTATAGATTCTTTCAATACATTCGTTTAGATGTTACAAGGACTCTTCAGAGAAATCGCGGTGAAAACCGGACAGATTAATCACACTAGTTCATTCGGTCTATTCGTCTTTCTTTAAGTATTATTATCGTAAAACTAATTACTTTAAAACGAATCGTAAACTTGAGCGCGTACAAAAACAACAGACATACATTATTAATTTTAATAAATGACAAACAGTGAAAATTGGATAAGTTGACAGATTAAGAAATTATCACATTAAAATGAAATAAGAGAATAGAGAAGTGTGTGATCAGTACTGATTGGAACACAGCTGAGGGAAGTAAAATTAAAGCCCCTATTGATTGTGTTACGCTTAGTTTAAGAAAGAAAGTATATTTTTCTCTCTGTTCAGAGCTGTCTTTCCTTACAAGTAACGTTTCAAAGATATAATTATTCGATTTTTTCGAAAATGCTAAAGAATTTCACTACGGCCTGGGTTAAATTGTTTTTTCTTAACTAAATAAAAACTAATGAACGCAAATTCCTTGTTTTGGGAACTGGTCGAGGCCAGATGTAGGGTTATTAAACGTAAAAATAAAAGTTAATTGTATAAACTTCAATTAACGGTCTGAATAAAAGAAATAATCTCTATATTTATCCTGACAGCGAGATGATTTCTCGGTGAATAAATATATTTTGTAACGTACGCACAGAAATATATGATTTTTTTTTTGTTTAATTTCAAGCATTAATATATAATATTTAGATATTAACAGGTGTTTAAAAAATGACTCATTAGAATGAGGATTCACGAAATTATGCAGGAGTAAGTTTTTACATCACTCTATGTGTCAAATGGAAACACTGTACAACATTAGCTAGCTATACGTAACAGTTGAAATAACTGTCATGCAGTAGTGTGATTTCAGTATATATTCCTTTACATAACGTCAGCTACGCCTATTTTCAAACTTGAACATATCTTTCTAGCACAGGCGTATTTCGTATATAAACCTTTCAAACGTGTCCCAGTTGAAATTTCCCAAATAGATAAATAAATAACATCTTGTTTAATACATAAATAATAGGAAACGTTCCGGATTAAAAGAGCTCATGCCGACCGTCACTATTTTCACTATTTTCGGACTATCTTCACATTTTTATTTAATTGAAAATTAACACTAAAAGTGAGATTTTACACACTGAATAAATATTGCGAAAAGTGTCTGTAAATATCAAAAAACGGGTAAGAAACGATATACATGGTAGAGAAAATCATTTTTTAAAGTCTATTATGAAATTAAATTTATCTATTACCTAAATAAATTTATAATCTGAGTCTTATGTTACGAATAAATATTTAAAATGTAAATTTTATATTTGACTTTTTTTTAAACAAGTTTTATATAGAGACCGTATCTGAAACGTCTAAATGCAATCTGTAGACGAATAACAAATTAGAAATTCTATTTGAAATCTATGTTTTTATTACTATTATTATTATTCAATAGAAAACCTTTCTCTATTTGCATTCTGGACTGTAGGCGGTAATGGAAATCGCTTATTTTACACGCAGTAATAAGCGAAGAAAACGTGTTTGACTTTCATTTAGTTATTTACAAAGCTTTTCTTGTTTATTCCCTTTGCTAATCGAATTTTCATTGAAGTAACCTGATATTCTGCCCTTGAGGTATTCAGATATTGAGATAGTAATATTATACCTCAATTTTTGAATTAAAACAACCTGATGATTTCATTAAAAAAAACAATATAAAAACGATAATCTCGAATTACTAACAGACTTTACTAATAAACTCTCAGCGATACATCTCAATACCTTAAGATAAATATTAAGACCTTATCTAAAACGGATTTAAATACTTTGGCTAATGGAAAAGAATTAGTTTACAAGAGACTATAGCTGTTAATAAAACACAAAAAAAAAAAAAAAAAACACGAACAGTAGGAAAATGTTTCAGATGTGGTAACAAAGATTTGTTACAAAAAAACAGAAATAAAGTCTATTGGTAAAATTTTTATTCTGCAATTAGAACTATTTGAACTAATTGATGGATAAATAAAAAAAAAAATCATTTAATAATAGTATAAAAAGTGTGTCCACGAATACGATAAAAATCGAGGGTTACACTTACAAAGTAATAAGTGCAATATTACATCACGAATCGAAGATTCGTGAAGGTCATAAAATGTGGTATGAAGTGAATGATATGACTATCAACAAAAAAAACTGGCCTAAAAAATTCAAAAAATGTTTATTTGTTTGTACTAGAAAGGCAATAAATTTTCACAATAAATCTATAAGATAACAATCAGTAATTCTTAAAAAAATAAAAGAATAATCTAACAAAACGCAGTAATATTCGAAAAAATAAAATGAAACTGTAAACCGTAAGGTGTCTCGCAGATATTATTTCTTCCACTCAAAAAACAAAAATTTCTGTAATATAAATAAAACTGTTTTTACAAAAATGATACTGTTAACAAAAAAGGTAAGACATTACATTTCTATTATCAAACTCTGTTATTAATTTAGAATTTTGTTTAAAAAAAATACACGCTAAATATATGTAATAGTAGATATACAATAATAGACAATAAACCATGTTTAAGCGTTCCATATAATAAGCAAAAAATAGAAAAATTTGTTACAAAACTCTTACCAGCCCGATTTTATTTATATGTAATACCTATCACATTTACAGAAATAATACAATTCTTATGATTATTCGTTGTTTAATAAATGAAATCGGGCCGGTAAGAGTTTTGTAACAAATCTTTCTATTTTTTGCTTATTGTATGGAACGCTTAAACATTGTTTATTATCTATTATTGTATATCTATTGTCTATTACATATATTAACATGTATTTTTTTTTATACAATTTCTAAATTAATAAATTTTGATAATAGAAATGTAGCATCTTACCTTTTTGTGACATCAGTACCATTTTGTTAAAAACAGATTTATTTATATTACAGAAATGTTTGTTTTTTGAGCGGAAGAAATGATATCTGCGAGACTTTTACCGTACGATTTACAATTTCATTGTAATTTTTTTGGATTAGAATAGACCAAAAGAAGAATTCTGAAGAAAATCCTAGGAGTAAAAAAGTAACAGTGAATCGGAATTCAAATTAAGACCTAATAGAAAACTGTACTTGAAAGTTGAAAAACTAACACATGTTATGATGAAAAGAAGATTAAAATTCTATAGATATATTTACATAGAATGGGTGATAACAGAATAACTTAAACGTATCGGACTTGCTAAGAAATTACAGATCCAAGCCTGCATGGTTTCGAGAAATTGTAAAAAGACATGAAACACATTAGAATCAATACAGCACAATAAATGAGAGGGCACTTTATAGACGGGTAGTTCAAAAAGCAAGTTTTCAGAAAAGAAAAAATCAAACAGTAGAAGTGAACATAAAAAGAGAAGGAACGAACGACACACGAAGGATGAAAGAAGTGTGGGCACAAAGGGAAGCTAACCAAAGTGTATTTATCGTACCCTCTAAAAGGTTATTCGGAGAAAAAATGCGACTTAAAATCCTCTTATATGAAAAAAAAGACAATATTTAAATTTTACTTTATGAAGTCAATGCTAAAATAAAACCGACATACTTATCTTTAATTTTTAAAAAGTTATAAATGAGAGAACGCTGAAAAAGTATATACTTTTTTTTCTTTGATTCGTTTTACAGGTTGTTTTTGAACTGTTTCTTTTAATAAAAAAAATTCTTGGGATTTATTTTTATTTTAAAAACGAGTAGATCTACAAATTGTACTTATATTATAAGCATTTAAAAGAAAAATCAAAAGACGCTAAAACTGCGTCTTGATAAAAATAATAGATTAGAAAACTAAATAGACTACTACCGAGCTAAGTCTGTGGAATGAGGAAATATTTATTATCATTTACTTAAGTTAATATACTTAATTCAAATAATGATCGAGTTTTTTTAAAATCTTCTTTAAGCAGAATATTTAAATGTAGATACTTAAAACAAATATTTTTATAATTTTCTTAAAGTTTTACGTAAAACTTTTTTGAATACAAAATTGATTTCAGGCTACAAATTAATATTCAGTATTAATTCAATGCTGAATAATGATGATGAAAATGATATTTAAATATTTTCTCTTCAATAAATAATTTTTTTATTCTGAGCAGTACATAACACATTATTCTATTCCATGGTTTAAAAAAAGAACTGCCCCAGCATTTGCTTGGATTAATTAAGCAGTTTGCTTAGATCTTATAATAGATTACAAAACCTTTTGTTTAAAATATGCTTCACTTACGTTGTGTGGAAGAAACTTATGGGAACAACAGAGAAACTTACTTGGAAAAAATAAGCAAACAAAAATTATTTAATTTGGAGTATACATTAAAAAGTAATGTTTGAGAATATACATAAGAAAAGATATAGAGGTCAAATTGAAAACTTCCTCTTTTTTTGATATCGGTTAAACAATGTAACAACAACAAGAAGAACATTTTTTTCTTAATTACCAATAATATTGCATAAATACATTGCGTGAAAGTGTTTCATCCTTACAAGGTACAATACTAACTATCAAATTAACTTCGATTACCAGAGGTTGAATATATATGGTAAGTATGTCATGAGTGAGTACCAATTAACCTATGTAATCATTGGGTTATGAATTCACTTGAAAATGAAAGGAAAGCAACATTACTGTACTTTCTAGCCGTTTGCATGTAAGTTAAAATTTAACTCTACCATCAATGATAAAATTTTAAATTATTTTTACTGTTAAGATATTGCTAATTTTCTTATTCATTTGTTTACATAAAGAAAAGAAGTAGAATTTTGTTTGTAAATTGATCTGATAAATCAGTAAAAATTTTTACCTGAGCTAATCTACCACAAAATATTAAAAACAAAATCATTAAAACATCTAAAGTGATAATATTTTTAAATTATATTACTCCTATTTTTAGGGTGTATTAGTTCCTAGTAATGAAAATTGTTTCCTCTGGTAAAACTTCAGTTATAATTTTTTTTAATTTTATATTTATAGATTGTAATCATTTGGAAAAAAATACAATTTTAGAGATGGGAAGTTTTGTTAAAAAAATTATTTTATTTTTTATTTCAAGTAATATTTTTCAACAAGGAATAACATGTGCAAAAATTTTTTTTTTTTAAGTTCAACACTAAGATTCTTAGAAATAAAGTATGTTCAATATATATCACCCCAACCTATCATTTGAATTAAAAAATAATTTAAAACAAATTAATCGGCCTAATGTTAACAGACTAGATTTTATAACACAATATATCTCATTCATGATAGATAACTAATAAATCTTATTAAAAAGTTTTGAAATTCTTTAATATAATTAAAATGTTCAATTAATGCCTTACATTTACATGTTTGAAAGGGTAAGACTTTACTTGATCAGCAACTCAAAAAAAGTTTGAGTTTTATGCAATCTATATGTAGGAAACAGTGTCCATAAATCAAATTAATACCCAATAAAAAGCAGTTGATTTTTGGAAGGTCTAATAGCATGGTATTATATGAAATGGTTTAATGCGCATACCTATTCAAAGAAGAAGAGATGAAGGACTTTGAAAGAAGGGGACAATCGACCCACAGAAGCATCGCTTCTGATTTGTTTAAAATTTAAACCCCCCTTACATGTCCAATATTATTCTATAATATAGAGTACTATAATTTTATTGGCATTGTAAAATTTATTATATTATCTGTCACAAAAAACTTGTTTTTCAAACTGTTACTAGTTCTCTTGATTGTGCAATTTTAATGTTTCATATTTTTTATATAAGATTACATTAAATAAATAAGTATACTTGAGAACAGAGCTCTATTAATAATTGCAATTCTTTTTTTTTTTATTATTAATCTTCTGATTATTGGTTCCAATATAGATAAGAATCAATGCAGTCTATCAGTTTTAGTTTTGATAAGAATTTATTCTCTGCATTCAACTATACATTTTAGCAATATATTACAGTGTATGCATAATTTCATAATTTTTATTAACAGTCTTATAGAAATATGATTGAGAACGATTTATTTAAACTGGTGGGAATCTTGATGATGTGTTAGAAAAGAGTACAGTCACTCCACTGCAAAATAACTGTTAAAGTAGTAGGTCTGTACTATGCTGCATGCTTATTAATGAAATGACTACTCTTTTCTAACAGAATATCAGACTCAACAGTTTTAATGAAAATTCTTCTTTCTTTCATAAATCTTATTACATTTAGTTGTTAATTAAAATTATGAAACTATTTAGATACTGTAGTAATGTTAAAATATTTCAGAAAAAAAATTTATCTGTACTGAAATCTTAAACAACTTTTTTTAAATAGCCATAAATTGGAACCGATCATCAGAAAACCTTTTAGGTTTTATTTTATAATGAACATTTTTTTTTATGGTTCTAAGTTGCATTTATTTTTTCAACTCAATGTTTAAACTATGTATTAATATCTTTTCTGCATCATTATGATAAACAGTTATCCAAAAACAGGATTGAGTATTATATATAAAAGATTGCTGCCAAGGAAAAATTACCTCTATTGCACCCCTTTCAAGTTAAGCCCTTGTTCATTTTAATTATTGAAAATAATTAACAAATTCCCTTTTTATAAATAGAAACTTGAGTAAAAACAAAGGACTGCAAGATAACTTAGAGTAGAAATCTTGAGAATTTTCTGTGAAATTGTGTAATTTAATTTTTTTATTTACATAATTTAATTTTCAGTGAGAATTTTTTCTTAAGTGAAGTTTAGTTGTTTCTGTACTGTGTGTATGTATACATAATGTCTGGTCTGTATAATCATATTTAGGTGGAGGAGTGCCAAGTGTATTGCAAGAAGTACACGTACCAGTAATGGAGAATACAGTCTGTCAAGAAATGTTCCAAACAGCAGGCCACACTAAAAGCATTCTAAACAGTTTTGTTTGTGCTGGGTATGCTAATGGCCAAAGAGATTCTTGTGAGGTATGTTAATTTTAATTCATTAATTAAAAATTATAACAAATAAAACTTTTATTACTCTGTGGATTACATCAATTATAAAATATTATTTTATTATAATTGTGATTTTTTATAACAATATATTATAAAATAGTTATGAATTTCCTTGAATTTAAATGAGATAGAATTGCATTCATTACCCGTAAAACGAAAAGAATTATGGTGTTTCTAAAGTTTAAGTGTTACAATGAATGAAACGCATAATTAATTCAATAATCTCTTCATGAAACTTTTTCTAATAAACATCTACAACCATCATCGTGAAGTAATAAATTTAAAAAAATATATATTTATATATACTATAAACTAAGTTTAGCATAACATTGTCAGTTTTGTCAATTTTCCTAAGTACATGTACATACAACTTACATTAAATGAAAGTTTCACCTACTGAGTAGAGAAGATAAATTTAATACATTGTTTCTGGAGAAAGAAGAAAATTAATGAATTTTTTTAAATTCTCAATATTTTTTATGGTCATAAATCGTTTGAAATGCAAGCAGCATTAGACAGAGCTTCTTTCTCTGATAGTAATGATGTTAATTATACAGACAGTCATTTTTGTGAACAGAGAAGTGAAGAGCGTAATCTGAATATCACCTGCATTTTGATAATGTGCTCCGGTATATTTATTCAACTTGGCAAAGAAGAAAATTGGATATAACCTTTTCTTCTTTCTGGTTTTTAATGCACACCCCACTCAGTACTAGGTATTGGATGGATGAAGCGATTGAACTAAAATATCAAACCTTCTTTTAATATCTAAACCTACTATAAATAATTTAACTAATACCTAAACCTTTGATTACCTTATTTACCGAGTAATTACAACTTACTTTTGTTGCTGAAGGTAAAAAGGATTGCTTAAACGATATACTGTAAAACCAATTTTAAATAATTTAAAACTTCTTAAGTCTTTTTATAAAAAATCATCACTGGTACTAGTGATATATAGCAATTTCTCCATGAACTTTGACTTATATTCAAAAAATGTTGTTCATTAGACTTCCACGAACATACTTGTTCTATTTTTTCACCATACATTATTTGAAACTATAAACAACTGAAATGACAAACTAAACCCAATTTTATAAATAAACATTTTTAAAAATTTCAAAAAATTGTATTTCTAAATTTTGTTTAAGTATTTCATTTAAAAAGTTTATGGGTTTTATTAAACAGTTTTCATCCCCAAAAACTATGAAACAGATAAAAACACAACAAAAAAAGCATATCCAGATTTATTTTATTTATACAAATTTCTTTAAAATAAAAATTAAAAAATTAATTCACTCATCTTTTTCCCCAGTAAACCTGAAATCAGATGCTTATTTTTCAAGATTGATTAGCGTCTTACTGTCAAATGACATATAACAATTTATTATGGCAACTAACATACATATTTAATGAAAGTCTTCAAACAAAATAATTCTCTTCACTTTAATTTTCTAGTTTCAATGTTTTATTCTTTCTAATATTGATGATTACTTTAAGTCTCAGAAGAGATAAATGGTTGAATAATTTTTTATTCTTTGATCGATGATAAAATAATTTTTATATGAAATTTACATATTATTATAGGATGGGTATTTAAATATGACTGGGATATAACTTCCTATTTGTTGTCAAATGCAAGCATACATCTAAATTAATAACATCTAAAAGTATCAATGTATATTTAAAAGGACATAATTACATCTAGGTAAAAGAATATTATAGAATTTCTCAGAAATGTTTTGTCACTGATTTCAATATTCCATTACTTTGGTACACTGTGTTTTGTAAAATTATAACAAAATGAGATTAAATAATAACTTTAGATTAATGAGATTATGAACAGAAATGTTTTCTTTAAACTTATATAACAAATTTAAAAAAAATATTTTACAGAGAAAAGTTATTTATAAAATATTAATCTATCAGATTTTTAATAAAAATGTTTTCCTGAAAATTCTATTTTTGGACAAAAACAAATAATTGTTTTGGTTTTTACATAAATGAAAAACATACTGCATGTTTTTCTTTCTTAACAATCTAGACCCAACATTTTTAACTTCAGTAATCTACAGGAACCAGTATATTCAACAGATTTTGACTTTCGACATTTTACCTTTACTTAATTTCCAGGAGATATTCCAGGTCTGTGGAACCATCAGGTTATAAAGGATTTCAGTTTATCATCTCATCCAATAGTTAATCTGATTTTTAACAATTTCTAACAAAATTAAACTCTTGGGGTTAACACAGGTTAAACTCTTGTAAATAAGTAAATGTATGTGTGTATGTAAGTTGTAGGCAACTTTATGTGAGATACACCACTCTTAAAACTAGCACATTTACTCTCAAGATAACAAGCACCTCATGCCAGACTTACTAAGAAGGTGAGGAATTCAATTGTTTCCTTTTGCTTTGTTCTCTAGGTCAAACATACACTTGCACATTAGAATCCCAAGCCTACCAAAACACAAATTTCAGTCCTACAAGTCACATTTTCACTCTGTTCACTACAGGGAATGGCTGTGTGTGTACATTATTACTCTCAAAGAAAGCAACTCTGACTAGCGCTTTTGTGACTCCATTGTTTTACATGAATTGCAACCATAAGAAAGACTGGGAAAGATAATGTAAAGCAAGAATTATATATATATATATATAAGGGTGTATATTATATAAGAATTTTTAATTTGTTAAATAATGTAAATATATTTCTTGAAAAGAAACTGTTTTGGTCCAAATTGATTCTTAATTTAAATAGCAGAAAGAGACTCATTTATTTTATTAATATTCATTCATTTTATTCAAATTGACACGTAATTATACATTATACTGATCATTCCAGGATTGATTACTTCTCCACAAATAAAAATGAGAACTGCCCCAGCATTTGTCAGTGTAGGTCAATGAAAACTGAAGTAAAATATTGACTTTTGGGTAAAATCCAAGAGAAAAGATTACTTAGTGAAAAATAAAAGAAACGAAAGTCCTTTATGATAGATATAACAGTAAAGCAAATATCTAAAGATATATAAGTAGTACATATATAACATCAGTACAAAGAAATAATTTTTGATTATAGCAGTAATGGAAGTTTTTGGTGCATGTATTATTTCTGAACAGATTAAACAAAATTATTAATATAATAATAATCTTGTTGCTTACATTAGGTGAAAAATCAAAATTGGAAAATTTATGATAATTGATGTGAAATGTGTAACTCATGAGGCAAAAAAAAACTTCACTTTGTTATATCATAGACTATTTTAAAAGGGCTAAAATTAAAATTATTAAAACTTTATAATTATAAATATATCAACTTACTTCAATATCTTTTTTTTTCCTAAACAAAGAATCCAATTTAACTTCGTCAATAATCAATTTAATTTAAAAAAAATTAATTTTGCTTACTTCTTTCAAAGTATTGACATCAAAAAGAAAACCTCCATCAGTTGTTTCCACACATTTTTCCATCATTCTATAACCTAAAAAAATAACAAGATAAAACTAAAATTTTTAAATCTAATACTAAAAATTCAATTTTTTGTCAGTATTAAATTATTCAGTTAAAACATTTACATAAAAACAACATTTTTAAATAGTTTACCTTATTTTTTTAAAATGAAAAATAAACATATCCTACACAGCCTTTAAAATATATATTTGGATATGTTTGCAAAAAAATTATTTCTTGCAAAATTCCTACACAAATGCTTACAATCACATTAATAAACAAACCATTTTTTTTAGCCATTGATAATTTAACCTGTAGTTTGATGTTATTTTCCATTCCTTTTGGCTGTGTAACAATCTCAACATGATTCCTCACCCTTCAACCTTAGTTATTTGTTTTAATATACCAATCTTTGTTTTGAAGCAATTTTTATTCTCAACACATCCATTTTACATTGCATTAACTAAATATATTAATATATCACCCATCAACTCATTACCATCTCTTTGCAAGATTCTGCCAAAATTTCTTTCTTCTCTATTATTTTAAGGCCTCTTCATTTACCAATTTATGAACCCACCTTACTTTTAAAATTCTCTTGCAACCATATTTCAAAAACTCTTTTCCTTTCTGTACATTTTCTTTTTTCTTTGTGTGGAGTAAAATGTGGTTTTACTCCACACAAATACTTTTCAAAATACCTTTCTAATTCCTAAATTTATTCTTAATATCAGCAGACTTCTTTTCAAAATGAAAGTTGGTCTTGCTTGATTTAATATCCATTTTATTATGTTCAGTCTTTAGAAATTACCTAACTAATAAAATTCTGGTATTTAATCCTATTTATTTTCTTTTTTGTCACAATGGATAATTATAAAAGTTGAAGTGAACTAACTAAAATTCAAAGATCCTGAAAATAAAAGTTATTAAAAAAATATATACTATTACAACGTTTTCTTACAAAAGGCTTACTGTTAATGAGACATGAATGAAAAAAAAGTGAAACCAAAATATTTATTGAAAAAATGAAAAATTTATTGAATATTAGATATATACAAACAACTGATTGATATTTTACTTTTGAAGGTGATTTTGGTCTTTCTATAATTGCAGTAGTAATTTCATCATTAAAGACAAAAAATATATAATCCAGACTATAAAATAAAATACACACTATAATTTGTACCTTCATTAAAAATCTATTAATTGAACGAAATAAGAAAAATTACTGCTATAATTTAGTTTATCAACTTGTTAACGCAAAGAAAATCTTTGGTAATTACTTATATTTATATTTATTTTCATACGACATAAAAAATATTTTTATATGTAATAAGAATTAAGATCATAAAGTGGTTCTGAACCAACTGGAAAATTCCCAATTACTTCTGAATAATACATTAAATAAAATTGTACATATTTAATGTTAAAACTATTAAATATTCAAAATTATTGAATTTAATTTTGAATACTATTGTTACAGTAATGATAATTTCTAAATAGTAATAGGAAGAGCGAGTTAAATGAATAAAGTATGTGTATCAAGAATTTTAGGAGCAACTTTTTCAATCAGTATTTTATAATATGGTAATAATTTACTCATTTTTGACATAGACAAAGTCGTATCTAGATCAGAGTAAATGAACAAAATGATATTGTTCATGTTAATATAAGAAGTAAATGTGTTCATAATTTATGTATATGTGTATAAAGTGATTTACTATCCTCTAAACTATTCATTACAGTGTTAAGCAAGCAATTAGTAAGTTTAGTTGGAAAAACACAGACATTAATGCAAACCAAATCTGAATGACTGGATGAAGCAAGTCCTATATTAACTGAACCTTTTGTCATTTCACCTGGTTGATTGCGTGTTTATGAACAGTTACAGTAGAGCCAAACATGTTTTGCAATTTTTATGAGATTTATATGATTAATCCTTGAACTACAGAGAATTATAATCAGCAATTCTGTTTTGCACTTTATTCTAATCTTCACTTAATTCAGTTTTGATGTAGAGCTCAATTTTTATTATTTACTGTCACAGCATAAGAGAAGTCTACGATTCTTATTAAATAATTAATAATTTACTGATGAATTTGTCTTATACGAAACCCTTTAAGGAATTAAAGAATTGGACCTGGTTTCAAATGAAATGGAGTAAAAATGTATAAAACAAAACTTATAGGAAGGACAAATAAAAAGTGATAAAAATACTAAAATCTAAAATGGAAGGATAGAATTACATTCTAGGTATGGAAATATAATGTGAAAAAAATTATTATGAGTTGAATAAGGAAAGAAAGTAGGTTATTGCAATTCAGTTAGTGTATGATATGTAGTTCTTAAAATGTGTGCCTTTGAACATTCAAATTACAAAGAAAGTGAGGTAAAGATAAAAAAACGTAGTTTCTCCAGGAGTAAGAATAGATTATAGGAGAATAAATATCTTCCATATAAAAGAGGATCATTTTGAAGGTTTTTTTTATAAGATAGCATCAAACAAATGAGAATAGTCAAGACACATTACAAGAATAAAAGATACATCAAGATTGTTCAGGCCACCCTTCAAAAATTGTATGATATAAAAATGAGGAAGAATACACAGTAGATAAAAGTGACAACATAATATTACAAACAGAAAAATGGATTAGGATAGAAAACTGAAAATATATGAATTAATCTAAATAAATACTAGAAATAAAAAATTACTGTAATTTCAAATATATCAAATTTACTGATTGTTGATGTCAATTTTATTTCTGAGGAGTGCTTTTCGCTTCATTATTTCATTAATATGTCACAAAGTGTTTTTATTGCACAAAGAAGAGGTCAATGATTACCTTTCTGTACAAAAGGTTGATGATAGATTTCATAGGTAAATCCTGATGATAAGTAATAGTTCTGATAAAAACAGTCAGTGATCCTATTTTTTCAAAGTATACTTATGTGTGTGTGCGCGCGCACACACACAAATAGCTGTTATCAAAATTATTAAATTAATAAAAGATTTTATTTTTTAAAAAAATACTAAACGTTAGCTTTTTTTATGTCTAGCAGAAATAAGTTTTAAATTAAAAAAATATTTCTTTTTAATTTTAGCACAATCAGCTTTTAAAATGAATAACAAAAAATACATTCGTATGACGTGTTCATTACTAGTCCATGAATAATTTGATAAAACATTATTTAAATTACAGGTTTAATCAGTAAAATTAGGATGTTCTGATTATTATATTATGATTATTTTGCAAAGTTATTATTTAAATACAGAATTAAATACCGTATTTATTCGAGTTATTTTTCATCGGCCATCCATTTACATGTACAGTTGTTTTAATGTAGCTTTGAACGGTTTAGCAGACATCTAGTTGCAATACCCAGTATCTAGTTGTAGATTTTAGTAGAATCTGGTTGCAATAGAGATGTCAATCCGCCTGGAATTATTACTTGGTCTCTCATACCCTTTTTTAAAATGTCTTTCACTTTATCAGTCGTATGCCCCCGATAACTACCCATTACTACCATACCGGTATTTTTTTTATTAAGTAAACCTCCTGATCGCTTTTGTCACACACACCTGATCGAATCTAAAATTAAGGTTTCGTCCATCCAACCTGATTCCTGTGCTTTGACAGTAACTCCATTTACCTGTACGGCAGGAAGAGTTTTTCTTTAAAAACAATGTACGGAGGTAATTTTGATCCATCAGAAGTAATGCTAAGCATAACACTACACCTTTGTTTTTCATTACCACCAGTGCGAATCGTAACACTTTTTTGATCAGCGTTTCCTACTTGAGAAGGCAAATAGCCTTTATCTTTTCTAAGATTTATTATGTGAAAATGTAATATATTTTGTTCATAAGCGCCTGGAAGTCGTTGAGAAATGGTCGTCTTTCGCCTTATTGACAAATCATTTCGTGCAAAAAATCGTGTTACCCATCCACGGCTTGCTTTAAAATCGACTTTATTCAATGATTTAGCGATTTCACAAGCATATGATTGACACATTTCTGTCGTGATAGCATAACCGCATTTCCTTTTTTCCATAACAAAGTCATACAATTTTTTTTCTACGTCTGTGTATTTTGGTTTTATGCCACGAAAAGTTCTTTTATTACCAGTGCCTTTCATCAGAAGTTGTTTGTTCTTAGGCCAGTCTCGAATGCAGCTTTCATCAACGTAAAATTTTTTTCCTGCCGCCCGATTTCCAATTTTTCAGCCTCTTCTATAACGCGCAGTTTTTCATTTACTGTAAAAGATCGTAGACGCTGTCCTTTTGTACTCATTTTAATACCGTAATTAAAATAAATCACCGTATTAAACTTTACAAGATAAACTAAACAGATAAAATGCACATAACCGTCCACATATACAAACAGTACAATGACTACGGCGAATAGACAAGACGATGATGGGTAACTGATCTGTAACTGTAGTGTCATTAGAACCGGATGCAACCTATACAGAATGAATCAGTTTTATGAAAATACCGTAACTTTGTTCCTATCGATAATATGAACAGGATGTTAATAATTAAGGATGTATTCTGTATAAGCGGCATCCGGTATTGATAAACGAAAGCGTAATGTAAAATATATTTGTGTGATTGATATATATTTATTGATTGGCACTTCTGAGAAAAGGTTTACTTTACATAAATTATCCTGGCTAAAGGCTATGTTTTAAGTAATTCCCGCACCCTTATATTTATATTATTCATGTTCTTAAACCTTTATTTATTTATTTTCAATTTTTAATATTTTTTTTTTCTAATGTCTTTTAAATATACTTTAAAACTATGATGGTGCTAGTATTGAAAACGAATTATTTTTAACATATTTAAAATGATTTTTTTGAATTTATAACACATGCTGCTAATAATTCCACAAGTGTGGCTTACATAATAATGAAACCACTAAGTTTTTTATTTTAACTATGAAGTTTGAATATTTTATGAAAAGGAATTGGTGAATATCTCAATAATTTTTTTATTTTAATTAATTTCAGAGAGGCCTAGAATCTAAGATATGTTTAAATTATTTACTTATTCCTGATTTTTAAAAAGAATACAATTGAAAAAAGAACAGGTTGAATATTTCAATTTTTCTTAATTTAAGGGATTATAGGGGTAAGACATCCATTATTTTTTTTACAGAATACTATAAACAATAAAAAATATTTGGTCTCAACAGTTCAAACAGTTCAGTATTTGATGTGGAGTGTATACACACATAGATATTTAGTTTTATTTATTTTAGGAGATAATAATAAAATAAAAACTACTTGAAAAACAGTTAATCAAATTAACTTGAAATATGTCAGATTATAATTAAAAAAGTTAACATTTTTTAAAACTAAACAAGAAAATCAAAGTCGATTTAATCAGCAGATTTAATAAATATGGAGAGAACATAAACAGACATGAGATTATCTTTTGTTAATCAGGTGACACACTTTGTTCCTTTAAAATTATAAAAATAAATTATATTACAAAATAAATACATACAAATTAATACATGGAAAGGTAATAAATTGTAAATAAAAAAGACTACAGCTGTTTTTGTTCTTTATATGTAATGTTTTTTTTTTGTAATGGAGAAAGTTGTAAGTTGTACTTCTCAGTTCAAGAGTTCAGATGCGTACAACAATAAACTGGTTTAAAGTAGTACAACGAGTTATTCAGTGATTTTAGCTAAAATATCTTTTTAATTAATGAATAATTGACAACATTTATCTACAGATTCTCATTAGTATTTTTATATCTGAAAAAAAATAAATTTGTATATATCAACAACACTGTCCACTGCATCTATTAGTGGTATACTTTTTCTGATATTCAGCATTATATGTTAACCTAGATACATATGAGGCTTTAATGTATCCAGATTAGTGTTTTATGTATATTCATCCAATTTTTTAGCACGTGCTTCATCTGTCAGTTGTAATTCAAACAGACAAACTAGTTTAAAGATGAAATCATGTGTATACTCATTGAATATTTAAACATCTATTTGTGTTGCCAGATGAATGTATGCCACCTAAATATAAATGAAATGATTTCATTGCACTCTGATTCTCACCATCTTTTACATATTAACATACCATGAAAGGTAGTAACAAAAGAAAAAGTAATAATAAAAATAAAATATTTAACTGCTGACCGACCAATTAATTTTTTTATATATTAAAATGGTTTAATTTTTGGAAAAAAATAAGAAAATATCTGATTTGATCTCCTAATCAACCTGCTTAAAAAAACCTATTTAACCATTTTATGACTTTCTTTCCTTGAACAGGAACTAAATTACAATGTATTTTATTTTGAATACAAGACCTGGCTTTACCCAGTTTGCACTTCAGCCATTAATTTACTTTTTATGCAGCCCCTGGATATGAAACAAAATCCTTTGATAGTTTCATTGAAACAAATTGGAAAATCACCCCACTGATCCTCAATAAAGAAACAGCTGTCCTACCAACTACTAGAAGGTGTAAGCATGATGCCACACATCGTTTCAGAGCAGTGGCCGATTCCGTTCCCATGTACAAGGAAGAAGAAATAAAATATAAAAAGATTGGATAGTTCACTGTATTACTCATCACCCAAAGATGAGTACCAAAATCCACCAAAAGTACAAATTTTTTTCATTTAGTTTTTTCTTATGTATAGTTTTTTTTAGCCAATTGAATTTATAGGCTTATCACATTTCATTATATAAAATTAGGAAATATAAGATAATTACAAAATAAAATTTCTGAATATATTTCTTTTATTTTATTAACTGTTCTTTGTCTCCAAAGTGAAAAATTCACTTTAATAAGAAAAATAAATTGTATGAATACACAGATTTGGAAGAGCTAATTCTTCTATCTTTTTTTATATATAGAGAAAATTTAAGGTGAAAACATTTAAAACATAAAAATGGAATAAAACAATTTTCTAAATTCTGACTAAGGATTCCCATTTTGGCAACAGAAAAAAATATGTTTTCAAAGATGCACCAGGTAATTCAATTACTCTAACAATAAATTTGAATATAAACATAATTTTCAGAGATTTCTTTCTGCATTGTTCAGCGGAAAGTTCCTTCTAGAATTGTTGCAGTTAAGGAACTATATAATCACACATCTGAAAAGATCTCCTCCTTTCATTCAAATGATATAGTGATTTGTATAATAATTTCTTCTATATTAGGGATATTATGAAATTAATTACCAGAAAAAAATGCTTACATACTTGTTAAAAAGTTAATTTAGTTATCTATAATCTGTTTTATGTGAAGGAAAAAAGAATATACTATTAAATTTTAATTGGCCATAAAAAAATTTAATTTCTAGTACGATAATCTTTAAGATAATGGATTTGCATCGTCTTAGTGAACTCATAACATCTAAGACATTTCAAGTGTAGTAATTTGACAAACAATACAACTTTTACATGTAAATAAAACTATTTTAAACATATAATTCTGATAAAAACGTAAATCGTTGTGCGCGCGCATGTATGCACACAAAGAACTTAATAAGAAATACTCTCTTTATTTCTGTATTTTAAATGTTGACAATACTGAAAAACATTTTTTTTTCAAAACTCAAAATTTAATAAAACAGATAATTTATTAAATAATTATGTGTCTTTATTCAGTGAAGTAGTGTAGTATTTATTTAAAACTTATTTACAAAGCAATTAAAAGATTAAAATTTTAAATTTTAACAAAATCAATAGCTTTAAAAATAAAATTCATACAATGAAACTAAAATAATTTTTGTTTTTATATTATTCCATATGATGGTTGGTGATGATATTAATCAAAAATTTAAATTTTTGTTGTGACAAACTGAACCAAATTGTTTAATAACTTTTTTAAATACTTCAAAACACTCATCTTTACAACTATCCTCATTGACTGGTGCTGCTGTTTAAATATGGATACCAGCTGCTGTTTCAAAATTCTTTTTTAATTCTAATAAAAAACCATCAACCCTAACAATGGCTGTTGGGTAAAAATATCAGATGTTAACATGGTAACAGCAGCACCAGTCACTGAGGATGATTGTAAAACAAATGAAAATATTTCAAAGTAAGTTTTTAAAAATGTTTTATTCCATAATTTGATTCAAGTCGTCATTACAAAAGTTAAAATTAAAATTACTAAGTTTTTTGTAAAATAATTACATAATATTCTCTAATATCAAGGAAATCAACTAGACAAGAAAAATAAAAAATTGCAATATAATTAATAACAAAGTGGTAGATATTTATAATACAAAGTATCCATTTTTCTTTCTCATAAAATGAGCGAATGGAAAAATTCTATTTATACCATAATTTTTTTCTCAAATTAGAAAAAGTCAGATTAAACTCTAAAAAAAACTGATATAAAAATAATAGATTTCCTACAAACATCATATACAGGTGAACCTGGGTAAAACAGTAAACTACCTGTGAGCTAGTCTGTGACTGGATTTAATTATTCCCTTCCTATACCATCCCCATCAAACCTGCTTCTTTTGATAAGTACTAATGGAATTAGTATCATGGCTCTATCTCTATGATGTCAATGGCATCTTTATTCAGGTTCTGTGGCATAGTGACTCAATTTGTAAATTCAGAGTCTATATTTCTTATTCCATTGCACAAAACACTGAACCTGAAGTCTGAGGTACTTATCAGGTAAAGTAAACTCTTCTTACAATCTTACTTTTACATAAATTTTCTCTAAAGTCATATAAAAGTTAGTTAAGACAAATAAACAAAACAGTAATGATGATGCAATAGTAAAACATATCACAATTAGGTAATAAACCCATATTTATTAAAAACTTAAAAAGAAGTGCATTTATTAAAATGTTACTTCCAAAGATATGAAAAAAGTAACTTGTGTTATAAATTAATAATGTAATCTTTGTTTATTAAATGATAATACATGTTCATATTTCATCTTTATGTAAAGAGAAACACTAAATGTTTCTCTTACCTTAATAAGTGTCAGTAAACAGATTGTTCAGAATACCCTGCTGTGCAGAATTAGAGCAACATGAAATTAGTTATAAATTCTGCTTTGGAATGATTAGGGAATGGATCTACCTACAAAATATATGGATCAGACTCAGTTTTATACTGCTTGATTAAAATGTGTAATTGTATGAGCAACTCATAAAACTTTCTATTTTACCACTGAAACTAATACATATAACTGATGAACTGAGATTCATTTGTTATTTTCAAACAGTTAGCGTTTTTAATTTCAGTTTTCAGAATGTAGGCTAAATTTTTATATGGCACATTTAAATTCTGACTATTCTATTTCTCTGTTGAATCTTAATACTAGGCCTGCTGAGTGTCAGTAAAATTTCAATATAAAGTCCTGAATAAAGTATGAATAACAAATGAATTTGTTATTCATATTGGAATTTAAATTTAAGTATGTGCATGCCAGATTATAACTGTAGGCTTAAAAGTAAAATCAATATAACAAAATGTATACAGATCATTTTTATTCTATATGAACAAGTATAAAAGCAAATGTTAACTATTTTGTGGGACAATGTGCCTTGTTCTAAAAGTTCATAAAAATGTGGTTTAATAAAACAAATCAGTTACAGAGGAAAATGAGATTGTACAAGATTATAAAGGGGAAAGTCAGTTTATTTTAGTTAATGATATAAAGAGTGCAATGAAATACAAAAAGCTCTTGGTGACAGAATTTAATTCTTATCTTTTTTTATGTGCACTTATTTAGCTTATGATTTTAATTTTTTACTTGAAAAAAGTTAATAAAATTAACTTGAAATATGTCAGATTATAATAAAAAAAGTTAACATTTTTTTAAACTAAACAAAAAAATCAAAGTCGATTAAATCAGCAGATTTAATAAATATGGAGAGAACATAAACAGATATGAGATTATCTTTTGTTAATCAGCTTTGCAGACAGCCTCAGTCATACCATAACAGTTGTTATTTGTGAACAGGTTGTATTTTATTTTATATTTCATTGAAGTTTGTGTTTGTTTTGTTTCTTTTTTTTGGAATCTTATTGAATTTTATGTAGGCTGAATGAAGTTCGCTTATTATTATTATTATTATAATTATGAAAAGAAGTATTCTAAATCACAAGAAAAATAGAAGATTTAGTAAAAAAAAAAAAAATTGTTATTAACTGGTCCATTATTCTGATTGTAGATTCTATTCTTATTCACACTCCTCATGACTACTTTACTTTTTATCTTCTCTGTCCTTTAATTTTTTGGTTTTCATTTCATTTTCATGTTTTTAATCTTCTAAGTACATATATTGCAGCAAATTGGATTTTCTCCAGAAATTAAAAACCCATCCAAGAGCCGATTTAAGTTTCTTTAAGGAAAACCCTAACCCATCCTCAGAACCCATCCTGGCATATGGAAGTACCCATTGTAAAGAGTTCACTCAAGTTTCTATGGAAAGGGATGCATTATCCATTTTGTATACCAATCGATTCTGGACATATTCCCTAATATCTGAACTATAATTCTATTAACTAGGATAGATATTACTAAAATTAGTAACAGTTGTCATCAAAAAGGTAGGACTAAAGGATTCCTTAATGGAGGAAGTAACCAGTTGAGTATTTCTTAAGAGTACAAATTTTGTAAAATGAAAAACCTAAAAATCAAAACCGCTGAGTATTAATAAAATTCTTTTTATTATTTCAGGGTGATTCAGGTGGTCCATTAATGGTGGAAAGAGAAGACGGTCACTGGGTTTTAGCTGGAACAGTCTCTCACGGTATAAAGTGTGCTGCACCGTACCTTCCAGGTGTTTATATGCGTACAACATATTACAAACCTTGGTTACAAACAATCACTGGCGTTAGAAATTTGTAGCCTAATACTTGCCTTAAGTGATAATTCAGGAAAAATTTCATGAGATGGCAAATAAATCAGTTAACATTGTTGATAAAAGTGTGTTAATGAAAAAGTGACAGACAATCTTTTTCATAAAATAATGCTTGTACATGTTGTCTATCTCAATCTCTAATGTGATTTATTATTTTAAGGTAAAACATTATGTCTGTTATTAATAATATCCAGCGAATTATGTTATATAGATGATATGAGAGTAACCAGTTCATGAAAATACTAATAAATGAATGATATTAAAGATCTGGAGAAAAATTACAATCATTCTGAGGAGGAAAATATTAAAATTACAAAATTGCCACTGACTAATGTTACTAGCAATTGTTTTGGACTGGAACCCAATTGGTACATCACCTTACTATTATTTTACAATGCTGAAAAGCTAATAAAAAGCAACACTCATTGTAAAATTTTATAATTAAAAAAATGGAGATAAAAGGGTTTATTTGTTTATCAATTTAATTATTTTAATTAACTTTTAATTTAATTATTTTAATTTAATTAACAGCTAAATTATTAATTTGCACACTTAATAAATTGTGAAAGAATATATAACCTTAAAATAATATGGTATTGTTTTAAGACTGATATTTTACAGCACTGCTTTATAGTTATGTAAATAGAATATAATTCACAATATTCTAAGACTATTATGTTAAATGTATGTTGATATTCCATTAACGGCGGAAAGAGAAGATGGTCACTGGGTTTTAGCTGGAACAGTCTCTCACGGTATAAAGTGTGGTGCATCATACCTTCCAGGTGTTTATATGCGTACCATCCCATATGTGAAAGCAAACTCATTGTATGATATGGTAATAAACTTTTACCTTTAGCCTTTTTTAACAGCAGGGTCATGCTTGCAACAATCGTAAAATTAGCTGCTGATCTTCTGCATGCCCATAAATGGAATGGAAGTAATGATTTTGGAATTTATATAGATAAATATATATGTAAATAAAATAAGATGAAAATTTATGCAAAAGTAGCTGACAAAAATATTTTATGGTATTAAATGTTATTTATTCAGTAAAATACTATTTATTTGGGTAATTTGCCATCAAAATACACTTATAAATAAAAATCTTCAAATCTGTTAATATTTTCTTCTTTTTATTATTTTTGTGTTTAACCTCCGCAAACACCTTTAGGTATTGCTTCAGAGGATGATATGAATAATTTGTAGCATGTGTGAAAATGCCATGCCAGATCGGAATTCGAATCTGGGACCTCCGGATGAAAAACCGAGATGCTACCACTCGCGCCATGGAGGCTGCAAATCTGTTAATATTGTCCATAGTATTGTTTACAGTTGCCAAGACAATTAAGTATTTTAAGAAGTAAGCATGAGATATGTTGTTGCAGATTAATTAATTACCTAAAATATATAATACCAATTATATTTTAATATTCTTCCTCCTTAAATTAAGAACAGTATATCAATAAATTTTAATTTTATTTAATTATGTAACAGGTTATAAAATTAGGCTGATTTTGTCTTAAAATAATCTCACTCTAATTTTATTAATTCTATACATAAATGTAATAAAAGTATTAATTTTAAAAAGAAAAAAAAAAAAATTGTCTTTAGTCAATACAAATTTGTATTTATTTTTTATTGAATAAAAAGAGCGTATTAAACATTTGTTATTACTTCATTATTCTGATTAAATCTGAATAAATATATTTATATGTAATATATGTTTTATTTATCATATTATATTTTTATATCACAAAACTTTAAAATCTATAAAACACTTTACTGTAACATCATATCATCTTTCATTATTTTAAAAATAAACATAAAAGTTCATTATTATTTATTCTTTTATTAAAAATAACTATTTTTCAACATTTAAGAAACGTATAAATAATTTAACATTTCAAATTACAAGATATGTATTTCGTAATGTAGAAAAACTCTTTTTTCTTTATTTTCCTTATTATATGATAATGAATGTAAGGAAGAGATGAAAATTTATGGTAAAAATTGTGAAGATTAAAAAATAATTCACTGGATTAAAAAAGGTCTTGTGAAAGAACAGGTAATGACAAAAATTTTTGATTATATAATGAATAAATAAAAACAAAATAAACAACCATTCAGTCTGTGATAGGATGATAAATTACGACTTATTTATAAATAAATTAAAGAAAAAATCAATAAAGTGTCACTGAGAAAGAAACTAGTATTATTACATCACATCATAAGTTAACATAAAGAGTAAGCCAGTGATAAATTAAAGCTTCATAACTTATTATTTTTTTTATACATTTCTCCAAAAACTTCTCACCATATTAATATAATTGTAAGATATTATTTATTGTTATTATTATGTTATAGTTTTAATTAATTTATTTATTTAATCATGTGTGATTGAAGTTCATAAAATATTATGTGTATTAAAGTGAATTAAGCAATTTAATTTTTTTAAAATAATAATTAAAATAAGACTGTCAACAGCTTTTTTTATTTAACAATAAGAAATAAAATTAGCTCTAATAAAAATTATCTTCCATTATCTGAAGAGAATAATTTATCTATTTATATAATTAAAAAAAGCAGATTAAAAAACAAAAAAAATATGTATTTATTCCTCTTTGATAAATGTAAATAAATGTATTTTTAAATATAATTTTTTATGATATTTTTTTATTTACCCTAAGTAAGAATACAAACTTGCATGTTAACACACACACACACACACACACACACACACACACACACACACACACACACACACACACACACACACACACACACACACACACACACACACACACACACACACACACACACACACATACACACACACACACACACACACACACACACACACATCCACTTAACTTGAACTGAAGATCTAACCTTTTGTATATGAACATAAAAAACCGGTAAACTTACATCATTTCACAGCTAACTGCATAATGCATAACATTCATATAATATGTGCTGATCACAGACAATCTATAACTGAAAGATAAAAATATCTTCAGTCAATGAAAGATAAATATTAATTAACTTCTCTAAAAAAACTCCAGTTTCCATTAAAATGGAGAACCATTTTAGTAAGTAAATCAGCAATTATGCCAGCATTATGTCAGCACTATGTCAGCAATATTATCTATTATATGTCAGCATTATGTCCATAAGTGACATTTAACTTTTAGTGTTTATAGGCCAATAAAAGAAATAAGCCTAAAGGAACAATACACATATCATTATCAAGTTGAGAGAATAAGCAAGGGTCAGTAGAGTCTGGGACCATGACAGAGAACTAAGTACAGAAATGTAAAACGTTGGAACAATGGGTTAAAAAGATAGAAAGTTAGAGGATATAATAGTAAAATGAAGAGAGGACACCTCTGATTATGGTAAAGTTTAAAATGACAGTATAGGATTGGGATGAATTCAAGGAGAAAAAATTGTCTGTAGGACATTTTTTTCTCCAGAAAAAACTGTCCTGTTTCTTTTACAGCAATTATTAATAGAGTAAAAATAAATTTATTAAAATAACAGAGAGAAAAATTACAACTGTTATGGGAATATTGTAAGAAAAAAAAGATTCTTAAAAAACTGTATTGGAAGGATGAAAAGAAAATTGAACAAATGCAGTTAAACATTATAGATTCATTCTAGAAAAATGAGTTAGGAAATGAAGAGGGTAAGAGAATAAAAGGACTGAATTTAACACAAATAACAAAAATCTAACTAAGGTGGAATTCCTTTTTACAAGATGTAGAAAGGGTAAAGTAGACAATTCCATTTGGCATACAGCAGTGAATGAAGATTACTAAATAAAAAAGGGTGGAATATATCAAAATATATTAATGCAATTAAAAATTCAGTGAAGTTTTATTAAAGTATATCTCAATCAGAATGAAAAAAGAATGTAAATTGCTTAATACAAAATATTTATTGTTTCCTAAAATGTATGTTGCAATCTATTCAACTAATGAACAATAAGCAACTACCATTGCCCAACGAGATGAGGATAATATGTATGGCATGTAAACGAGGTGTAATCTTGTACACACTCAGGCCAACCATTCCTGAGACATGTGGTTAATTGAACCCCTCCACCAAAATACACCGATATCACTGTCTAGTACTCTGATCTGTATAAAAACAACTAATTTTTACTAGGATTTGAAAATCAGCTGTTAAACAACTTATTTACAATGATAAGTTAACTACTAGACCAGCCTGCTGGGCATTACATTCCACTTAATGCTTCCCAAAAATATGATGAAGATATATCCAACAAAAAATTTTTTTTAATGTTATGCTCAAAAATTGTGATAATAAAAATAAGTATGACACTATCAATAAGAAATTAAAGTATTGAAATCAACAGAGAATATGAAACAGATTTTTAACGTTATTTTACAAATCCAAAACATAAATTTACATGCATTATATTACATTGTTTTTTAAAAAAAATATATATTTTACATAGCAAAAATGTTTTGTACACAATCTAATAGCCTTCCTATATGCTTACAGTATGCATACAGCAATCTCTACGTTATCCACAGCTCAGACAAAATTCACAAAATAACAAACATCTAAAATATCCACAAAGTAATATCCTGTAGAGATCTGCTGATAAGAACATTGTATTAATTGAGGCAACAATAGACTATGGAAGTTGTTAATTAACACAGATAAAGAAAAGTCACAATAAACTAAAGTTTATAGCTGAAAATTTTCAATAGTGAAACATAATTTCAGAACTTGAAGACCACAAAACGTAGAGAAGCAACAATACAAGAAGTATTATATACTTCTATATATATATACAAGAAGTCAATAATGATAAAAATACACTTTGAACTATAATATAAAATCTTTTGTGAACAATACGCATAAACGTTTAATTTTATGAAATAAGATTCACAGTTTGTCTATTTGACAAATCTTTGTTGCCAGAATATAAGATTGAAAAACTGAACACTAAATTACTAGTGTACATAAGGAAATATTAACTACAAGTATAGTGCATAGAATGAAAATAAAAGCTTATGTTGGAGAAGGTCGAGACTGCATTACTACTGAACCTTAAAACATTTTACCCATCTAATAGGACAACAATATTAATCATTGCACTTTTATTTATGCACATTTAATTTATTACTGTTTTTTGTGTGTTATTAGTTTTAATTAATTATTACATAATTTGTATTAACAATTCAATAAATAAAGATAGCAAAAACAAGAATTTTAATTTAGGTGTATTTTTAAACTAAAAAATCTTAACTAGTGTATATTGTATCCATAATTACATTAAATTAGATGTACAATTATTATTGTACAATTCTCTTTTTCACAATAATTAAAATCTTTTATTATTTAGAATTTTCAGATTTTTTTTTTTTTGTAAGATTGTTTTCATTGCTGATACACTATTATTATTATTATTAACACTTACTACTTAGAAGTTATATTATATGTCCAGTTCCTGTGCATGTTCATCATCTTTTCTGTCTTCATCGAACAGTCACTTTTACTACCACTGTCTAGAAGTATGATAAATTTATCAATCATTTTGTTAATTAGCAGTTCTATCTTCTTAAACTCAGTTTCAGTTTTTTACAAGTTTGCAATATGGTTTTCAGTCATTCTTATTTATTTCATTAATTTTTTCCTCGGCTAATTTATTAATATCTGGCATTAGCAATGTTATTACTACCAAGTATCTTCATCTTTGGTATCTTCTACTAAATCTGATCAGACCATACCATTCTGATCAGATTTAAATAATCTGATTATCGAGTTATAAGTTGGAAGTCACAGAACCTGTGTCTTTTTAATAGTTTATCAAAATAGTACTTTATTTTTGAACTTCTATGTGATTTAATTATGTCGTAAAATTGTAGCCTTAACATTGTTTTATTAAACAGAATATTGTTCCTTTCTATCCAATTAAACATGCCACTTTGCTTATCATTTGAATTTGAAGGCTTCTCTAGAAGTGAATTGTGGTATGGTAGATTATCAATAACACTCACTGAGTTGGGGGGAAGTCAGGAATTAATTTTTCAGATGCTCACTTTATGAAAATGTTGTTAATGCTGTTGTGATAGTCACTACTTTTTAAATTTGTTTTCCAAGTTAACATTGCATTTGGAATGAACACCATTTCCCCTCCAGTGTGAATTATGTAATTATTATATTATTATAATCAATCACTTTTATTAATCGGCACTTTTACTCCTGCACCAGTGTCATCTGACCATGATTTTGTCATTGAATGGGACGTTAAAATATTCGATTCATCCAAATAAACAATTGAAGAAATTTTACACCGCTTAAACCCTAACTCTTTCAGGATAGCTGCTGGTGTAGTTCTAGAATCTTTAAATTGAATACTCTTTTGAAGTTCTTCCCGTAATTTATTTAACATTGGCAGTCCATTATGTTTTGTCTGAAACCTTTTAACCGTTTGTTTTACAATGTCTTCATCAAAACTGTCCAATCCACCAACTGTTTTTGAAATTGTTTATATTTTTTTGGTGTGCTAAATGAGCATGACTGTGGTTTAGATTTAAGAAGATCCTGCTTTTCTTTTCGGATTTTTTTAACTTGCGGTCTTGAAATCCCACAAACTGCAGCTGCAGCAGTTCTTTCTTCACATTTCTAAATACAAAATTAATGTTCATCATGTTCTAATTTTCTTAACTTTATAGCTTCTTTCTTCATAGAATCATATACATAAACTATTTCACAATATTGACTATGGAACTTTTTATTCTCTTCATAAACAACGCATACAATAAATATTTTCTTAAATTTGTTCAGGGCTTCCACCCACTATCCACTATTAATTAAAATAATTAGTAAGACGTAGAATACAAACTAGTTTTCAAAATAAACTATCAAATTTTAACATTAAGTTTTAGAACACTCACCAAACAAATACGCAATTGTCCAGAACTATAGAGACTAAATGTATAACTGCATAAAATTCCATATAGGGCAAACAGGATGGAGCTGCAAACAAAGAAATATGAGGAATCCATAAAAGCATTTCACATTTAGTAGTCAATATTCACCTTGGTAAAAAAAATCACAAAACTATTAATTACAACCATTTAAAACTTGAGATATGTTTAAAAACAAGCATTGTGACTAAGCAGGATGACAATACAAATACATAAAAACATACCACAAATATATAAAATAAAGCAAATAAAAGAACACAAATCAAATTTAGTATATTTTGTAATTGTGTTAAAAAGTAGAGTCCTCCTGACTCAAAAAACCTCCCACTGATAAATTTAGATAGAATTGCAGTCCTACAGAAACAAAAAAACTATAATAATGTTGATAAAGGTTGAACTAAAAAAGCTTCATTATTTTATAAATTTAAAAATGTCTGTTTAAAAATCTATTAAGAGATTTATTATTCTAAACAGTTGTGGATACACCACTTAATTCCTTTCATACCTCAGAAGTACATTGGTATAATATGATTAATTAATTGGTGACATAACAAGTGTGTATTACAAAAATAATTTGTTATGTATTTATCATTTACTAACAATAATATATAATAATAATCATCAACAACATATGAAGAACTAAGTGGAAAAACATCAACCAAGGTAAACATGTCTCATGGGAGTGCTCTGAGACAGGTCTATCGATATGATGGACCTGCCTTTTAAATCAATTTTTTTCCATCTTCCTTCATACTTCCTACTGATCCTTTTAGCATTACTTCAATCAACTCTATTTTCTCTTGATACGTCCTATTCTGATAAAGCTCTATTCTCATCCATTTACCTCATTACTTCATTTTTTGTACTGCTTGTTTACTTAATGTTCTCCAATCTTCTTTTATTCCAGATTTCAAACCTTCTACTATTTCTTTTTCTGGTTTCTGTTGTGCTCATATTTCATACCTGTACATTAATGCACTACAAATAAAACACTTTTTCTTAATTCAGTTTAAAAATAGTCGGTTATTCATTAATTCAGATTGAATTACTCATCAATGAGAAGTGATTCTGGAAGAAAACTTAATTAAAAACTTCCAGCCTTAATCTTAAAAATCTAATTATGGAAACTAATTTTACTTAGAAAAAAATATAATTACAGTTTTATCTTTTTGAGCGGCTTTTACTGAACTGGTTTATACTCTTTCTTTAAGTATTTTTCTAAAACCTTTCAGTTTCTTCTTTTTTTCTTTTGCTTCGTTTTATATCTCCAGATACAGTAGCTAATTAGGGATTTTCTAATTTGTGCTGGCAAACTTTTCAAGTTACCACTCCTAACTAACTCTGATGTTACAGATGAAGTTTACTGCCTCATACCATGCTTGTCATTCTTAATGGAGGCATTATATGTGAAAGTTATTGTAACTTTAATGTTGTATTAAAGATACCATAATTAAGTCTATTGTTAAACTGCAAAATATTTATTGATTTTTACAATTAGAACTATTACACTATTTGATGAAATTGTATAATTTAACCTTTTCACGATATGAATATAATTTATTTTTCTAACTATAATTCAAGAAAAAGTTAACAGTAATTAATTAATAAACAATAATATTTTTAATAGACTTAAATACACATTTATTGTGCCAAATTAAAAGTATAATTAATACGTATTTAAGTCCATTCATAAATATAAACATAACTTTGAGTTATCCATTTAAACACAATACAATTGGATTGCTGAACTAATTTAAATGCTTTCTTTTAATTAGATCTAATGTTATTTCCAAGAAGGGACTTTTTTTATCATACCTTTTATCTTAATTAGTTTCTTCAGGGGGGTTTATCTTTCTCTATTGGATTATTGGATAAGGATTAGTAAGCCTCAGCTTTACCTAATAGGTGCTCCAGCCATTAAGCTTATTGTGCAGCCACTGTACAGGAAGTTGATCGATTCTGTAGACAGCTTCCCCACCACATACTGAGGATCCACTGGTTTTTTAATTATTTTGAATACTCAGCATAGAGAACCACTTAGTAGGGTCAGACTTGAACAGTTAATGGAGAAGAAGAAGTCAAAGATTTGGAAAAGATGTGAGTGGTAAAAATATTTATTATATTTTTTTCTATTGTTGGACAAGCAGAAACCAATCTTACCTAATTAATATGTTAGTTACTATTAGTAGATAGGATTTAAGTACAACTACCATGTAGGATTTGAAGTTGTTCCGCTTCACTATGCTGCATCGGTAAAAAAACAGTTATAGTATTTTATAAATTCCAAGCAGATGGAGATTGTTCTTCCTCTACCTAAATCAAAGAACATCAGGAATCAAAGGTATGGAAAGAGTTTTTTTATACACTTTATCAAAAAAAATAATATATTACTTAACTGAAAAAAAGTTGCTGAACGGAATAATGTTGTTCCAACAACTACAAAATTTGGCAAGAAAGAAATGAGTAAACATTCTTTTTTATACTGTAATAGGGGATATTTTGAGAACCTTTTTGTCTGTTTCATACTGTGGAAAAGTCAAATTCAGTAGAAAAGTAGTCAAAAGTCTCCTTTACTTTAATTCTCCTTCAGTTTTTTGATGAAAATTTTCAAAAAAGTTAATTCCTTAATATAAAGAAGTGTTTGGGGAATAAAACAAGGTTATTCTCTATTTTTTGTATTATATTTTCATAATAAAGACCAATAGGATTTACTTACACTGGGAGTTGGGTATTAATTAGTTGTAGAAGTATATTATAGAAGTAAAAGTTGTATATGATTAGTATTCTAAAGAATTAAAATTAAAAATCATACTGAACATGTATGTCTTCAGTTTAATTTTATAGTTATTAATATTCAGTAAAGAAAATTTTAACTGCATTCATTATATATATGTGTGTGTGTGTGTGTGTGTGTGTGTGTGTGTGTGTGTGTGTGTGTGTGTGTGTGTGTTCACAGTGGGAGGATACATACCTCACTAATTCTTTTATTTCCTGTATACCTAGATATATATGACATAACTATAACTATAACTGAGCAAAGAACAGGCAGTTTAATAAAATATTATATATAATCCCTTTAGACCTGGTTTAAATATAGCACATCAATTTAAATCTAGCACTGTAACATATACCCACTGAGTTGGTGTAGTGGTGACTCATCATCGCAAATCAGATAATTTCAAAGTCAAGAGCCACTATACTCAGAACCATTCTAAGGTATTAACCTTACAGTGGTTCTGGGGACTAAACAGAAAAAAGAGACCATTGTAACTTATAGGTACTATGTATTGAACTAAAAAACTGAAACTATCAATAAGATATTCTTTTTTATTTTTTTTGTGAACTTTTAAAACTGTTGGAAAACAAATCTACATATGAGGTATTAATTTAATTTTACTTACATTTTTTTTGTTTTTTTATTTTTTTGTAAGAGATAAATTACTTTAAAGATCAATTTAAATAATGTACTGATTGTGTCGTTATTTTCACTAACTTTTGGTTCAATTACCTGGAATCGAGTCGTAATAAGAGGTGGTAATCGGATAATCATTTTATTTGAGGATGCAAAGCAGCGGCTATATTTAACAGTAGTCTATATGTATTTGTATTAAATAAGTGAATTCATACAGTTCACCAATAATTTTATAATTTCATTAAGCCATAATTTGATGTATGATGTTCATTAATTTCGTTAAGGCTAATGAATTTAGCCTTAACTACAGAACCAATTTCCATAAATTTGCTATTTAAATATCCCTAAAAGTGTTACAAAATGAAACGAGCTAGATATATATGATTATACAGAGTTTTATAGTTATTGAGTTATCAACCTTAAAGTAAGTACGATCGGCTGATGTAGCTACGAATAGATTGTGAATTTACTTTCTATTAGATTATCTCTTTTTACAATGTTTCAAATAATTTAGTAAAATCAAACAGAAAGCGGCAATTTTTTTAAAATAATTTTTTTTTCAGTAGTTCATAACAATTCTCATTTGTTTTTATTATAAACGTCATTATAATTCGATATAATTGTTGTACAATTTTTTTATTAAATTTAAATAAAGAGAGTTATGCTTAACAGTTGTTAAAATAAATTCATTAATAGAAAACGCTCAAATCCTTTAACAAAGAAGAGTGTGTAAAACTATCGATCATTATCTTTATCGATCATTAAACGATCATCATCACTATATACGAATCGTTAGTAAAGGTAAATAAAAATTAAAAAAAAAAATTACAATTAAAAAAAGAAGTAAATAATATCTTTAAAACATAACAAAAAGATTATTTATATCTCTTGTAATTAAAATGAAAAAATAATAAATATAAAAACAAGTGTTGACTACAAATTAAACCTGTATACATTTAGGCAGTCCAAGTAGAAAGCGCAAAATAGAAATACCACTTGAACTTTATACACGGACTGGCCATTATACTCTACTCTATACTCTTGTACAGTGGGACGTGATAATAATATATTTTAATAAAAACAGAAATAACATGAACTTTCAACTGTCGTAGAAATATCGGCGGGCGGGATTATTCTTGCCCGGTGGGTGCGGTCGCGCTCCGACGGGGGCATTAATGAGCTAATGTCACTGTCGGCGGGGCTTCTCTGGGTGCTGCTTTGGTGGTATGCAAGGGAGTCTTGGCGGCAATCTACGAAAGATGGTGAATGTCACGCGGGACTCCGTGATGGCGCTGTGCGGGAGTAGGCGTTTATTCTTCTCTCCCGGGCAGACCGGAACGGAGTCAGTTAGAAACTCAGTCTGAGTATTAAGCGGGGTTCTTAAGGGTACTAGGTCTAAATTTCGATGTACAAACTTTAGTGGGAAAGTTTATTGTTGTGGCTGTTAGTGCGGATCTGAGACATTCAGAAAGTGGCTCTTTAATAGTAGGATCTAGGCGCGGGGTCTTCTTTCCGCGGTTAGGTTCTAGCTTAGTTCCTGAGGGCGACGTGGTAGCTGCAGGTGTCCGTTGTCTTCATTCTGAAGGCATAAACATGTAAATCTATCTCGGGGTGAATTTTTACCGATGTAGATGTCCCTCGGGGCATCTGCATCGGTGGCATCTCTGCGGGGCCTGAACTGTAAGCTGTGGTGCGCAATCAGTTTGAGGGCGAGAAGATGTCCTCCGTTAAAGCCACTGCTGGCTAGGAACGGAGGGGGTGGTGTAGCGACCGGACACGCTACGAGGTGGGATCTTCTCCCCTCGGGGGGGAATCGAGATGTCGTAGAAATATCTCCTATTTCATTCTTAACATAAAAAGAGATGAGCCAAAATTTAGAAAAGACGATTGTTTATTGTTTTTTGATAGATAAACCTTCATATAAAGAGATTTTGAATAAATTTAACATTAAAAAGACTACTAAACATATTGATCTCCTATCATTCTACGACGGACTTCCATCATTGTTAAAATAGTAGGTTTCTCAATTATCTGACTACTGTTTATTACAGAGAGGGTTTAAAACTTTATTACGGTTTAAAGTTTTATTCTCTAATAAGTTTATTTAATTATAAAATTACTCGGTTATACATAATTGAAGAAAAATTTGTATTTAATTATTTTTAAAAATTTTATTTTTTTTACTTTCAGTTTTTCTTTAATTGTTATGGTTTCCTTCCGTTTTTCATTTAAATTTACCCTTTTTTGTTGACTATTTATTTTAACAATTTTTAGGGAGAAATGTATTATTGACAGTACTAAGCGAGGTAAACCATTTCGCATTTCGTTGCTTGTGTGTATGTGATACGGTTACAATCAAACAAATTTCCCGAATTTTGCATTAAGGTTCTTTCCTAATAGGCGGAACGATGTGTATGCAATAGAATTACATTAATTTTTCTGTTAAAAATGGCGGTTGTGACAAGGGGGAAAATGAGGATATTGAGTGGAGGGGTTCACCACTACCGCATATTGAATACGTAATTTCCCTCCACGCTTGACGTAACATATTTCCAGTCTGTCTCTCAGAGGCTACGCATTAGATCTTTGCAATTTTACATTTTACTCCATCTTTAAACCCAAAGTTTGTCTCCAAGACCATTTTTCTGCTACAACCTACTATGATCGTAGCCCTACATAAACATAATAGTACATATTTTGAACATTTATATACTTTTATACTCGTAAGTTATTTAATCAGTGAATTTGTGTTTACCAACGTGCTGAACGCACAAAACTATACGCCTCCACAAGCAAAATATGCATGGTTGATGTTAGCGGGTGCAGTTACAGTATTGAGAACAGTCGGTGACATGTGTTTAGCTGCACGAATGACGAAGCACGTGGCATACAATAACACCAATAATGAAAGCACTTCATAACGTTTTATGGACCTGCCTCGGAAAGGAACAAAACTTGAAGGAGAAATGTGCCTTTACCTTCAATAATGTTAAAGATTTAGTAACGGATAAAAGAAAACGCGAGTGTAAATACGTGCCACACCGTCGCCGAGTTGACTGAGCCGTCTTCGATTAAATCTATTCGTAAACGAGCGTATGTACTTAATATACTACAACTGACAACCTATAATCATATTAAAATGACTTGAATATGAAACCATCCCGACCAACATTTGTTAATAAATTATCAGATGATGACATGGAACAGCGTGTTGCACCCTGCCGTGGTTATTAGCACGATTTCCAAATGGTGCGATCTAGACAAGAATATTGTTTTCTGATGAATGTCCAATTTATCTCGGTTCATGAACCAGGAATGAGGTTTTATGACTACAAAAAATCCTCATTTTGAGCACGAATTGAAAAGGAATTCACCACATCTCATGATATGCGTCGGGGTGAGCCAAAGTTGCAAAGACGGTTAACTTCATGAAAAGGGTATCATGAAACGTGTCCGAGTACAGAAAAACGGAGCTTTAGATCATTTTGCTCTTCCAGAAATTTTCTGTTCGATTTCCTAAATGAACAATTTTCAGGCCGTCGGATCGGCACTTGTTCACAACCATCACCCGGCTCTTTACAATGGCTACCACAAAGCCCCGATCTTACCGCTATGTTACTCGTTGTAAGGAATAATTAAGGACTATTTATATGAATGTCGTTACGCAACAAATGAAGAATTCCATAATAGTGTGGAAGAAGCCTTCCGAACCATAACTCTAGAGATGCTTCGCAACATGTCATTGAGAACGTACAGACACAATGAGGACGTACGATAAGTTCAGCACAATGGTGCACACACATAAATCTATTGGATAAATAATTGAAATAATGAATAAATAATAGGATATTTTCACCATTGTTTCTAAACAGCTTTTGTCTCGCATGTCGAAAATCTTTTCACCAAAAAAGTTGAAATTTGGCTACATACGAGTATATTGCAGCTTTGGTATGATTTTCGGCTCCATTGAGCAAGCTAGTATCACGCTTTCCGTATTAGTATAATATATTTCAATCTTGTTCAATAAGATTACACTAAATTGTTCCAACTTATTGAAGTAGATGATTAATAAATAAATAAATATTGTTTTTGGGTATAAGCCCCCTAAAACAAGGAGGCTGAATGAAAGTCAAACTTAAAATATTAATTTAAAAAAAAAATTTAATTGTCAAGATTGAAAATCAAACTGTAACTAGTATTAAAGTAGAGGACGTTGGAACTTAAAAAAAACAATTCGATGGGGTCAGACTTAAGAATTAAAAAAAAACTTATACAGTTTTGTTATAATTTCTGATACTTTGTCGGCCTTTTCAAGTTGTACAAGTTGTAGCTGTTATTAAAAATGCTATATGCGTTAGCTATCGAGTAAGAAGAGGGTCACATGGGATCAAAGCCTTTAACTAAAAATCTTGATTTTTTTTAGCAATTATACTCTAAACATGTATAATTCTGATGATAAAAACATTCAAGCGGATAAACTGGGACCCAAAAGTTTTTACCACAAATTTTGATTTTTTCTCAATAGTACTTTTAACACTGCAAAATTTTTAAGATAAAAACGTTAGTTGATCATGAGGTTCTAATCGGACCCAAATCTTTACTGAACATTTTGATCTCTTTCGTAATTGTACTCTAAAGATTGTATAATTAAATCATTAATATTTAAAATTCCTATGCTCTATTTGAAATAAAATTCTATCAAGAGCAAAGCCGAGAATGTTACGCAATCCTTTGTTGGTTTTATTTAGTATGCAAATTTTCCATTGCTTTACTCGATATATATCACTTAAAAACACAAATGCAAGCTTTCACAAGGATAATACAGTTTTGTCCGATAGAAAACGTTTATTGAAGTTTCCTGAATAATTTAAGACTGATGCCAATTCATGGGAATGCAGTATTGTATACCAAACATTTGAATTAATAAAAGAAGTAGTCAGGAAAATGAGTTTGTACACTTGACTGAACAGCATTTCTGACAAATAACGATCGAGAAGGGGGTCAAGTCAGTTTCTGGACTCTATTTACTTACACCTTCTGACTTATCACTTCTCTATCTTTGTGTGTAATGGTTTATAAAACACTACAATATCATTTTACGGACGGAAATCAATGTAAAAAAACTCATTATTTAATAAAGTTGTTAGAATTTAGTGAAAATTAATTAGATTTAACAATTATACTATTTTTTTTTTCAAATTTTCAAAACTTATTGTTGCATTACCTTGTACTAGGTGCACCTATAGAGAACAACACGAATATTTAATCAATTCCACCACCCGTCAAGTAATTAACCTGTTATTACCTGAAAAATTATTTATATTTTACCAGAAGAATATAGTTTTCCCGTCTACATAGCGCTATAGTAGAGCTATAGCTCTAGAAGGGAAAGTATTGTAATCGATTCAATTTGAGCATATGCTGTTTTCACCGGATCTTGACGTTTTGACACCTACGGAACCAAAAAAACCGGATGGAAATTTTCCGGATGAATATTCGTATGTACGTGTGTGTTCGGGATTGGCCTCAGGTCAACCCCAACACACGATATAAGTTGAAGTACTATTATGTTGTGACGTCACAGGTGAGCGATAGAATTAAATAAATGAATACCTCGAACTCGATCGCCCGGTTGACTCGGTAGCTGGTGCGTTAAGCCTCGCGCCTAAACCAGTTTATCGACCGTACAAGCGAAATTTGTTCTATGCAAGTTGTAAAATTACATAGTTTAGTTAGTGCCGACCGTCGCCGCTAGTACTGCCACAAACGCGCGAATTAAATACAGTATGCGCGTTGGAATCATTGAATTAAATATACGAAAAAATATTCCATTTAAATAAAATGATAAATATTTTTAATTAAGTTGTTTGTGTATGTGTGTGTAAGCCGTACATCAGAAACAACTGTGTTGTCAGCTTTTATTTTATATTGGATATTCTCAGTGTTAGAAATCCTGTCCCTTCCTTGGGGCACTAATATTTTTCGTCAATTTTTTGTACGGTTAGGTGTTGCGTGTAACTGAATTATTTTTTTAGTGCCAGTTTTGGAAAAAAAGTGAACCAGGCATCGAACGATTGATTTTGAAGGGGGAAAATATTCAAAACTAATTATCAGTCTGGAATGAGATGCGATTAATTGGTTGTCATTTTCATCTTAGCCAAATTCGGAGTAGAAAAATTCAGCAGCTAGATTTAGCATTAGAGTACAAAACTGCTTAAAGTGAAGCGGGGAGATGGATGAACAGTGTATTTGGTTTACCCTCTTTGAAACCTTTTGAAGTATGAGTTTGTTTTATTTTTAATTTAGTAAGTAAAAAAGCATAAAAAGGAAAAATTAAAATGATAATTAATTGTTTGAAACATACTAATCGGAAAATGTGGTGTTTCCAGCAACGACACGCCATTTTCACAGTTAGTTTTGAAAGAACAACGAAATGCTAAGAATGGTTTCACTAACGATTTAATGGAAAGTTTTAAAAAGCCTGATCATGTTTAAATAATTTTGTAAATACTGTTTTAGAATTTCAAACTGATACTTACTCGTATATCAAATTGGAAAGTGCGAATGAACCCATTAGAATTAACCTGTTAAAATTTCGACGTCTATAACTACATCTTGAAATGACTTCTTAAGGAACAAAATAAGTAAATATCATGAAATGGGCAGCCTACGATATGCGAAATGTTTGGGGTATTTTAATAAACAAAAATTTTAAATACATGACATAAATTAAAAAATTTTATAGTATAATTACTGCGCATCATTTATATTTTTATATGTACTGAACAATTTTGCATTAATTTTTTATTACAAATATTTCCTAATCTAGGGAACACTGTTAGTGTAAAGATTTTTAAACCCACGTACTTGATGAGCAATTCAGGGCAGTTGGCTAATAGCAAACACTATTTTTCGACACAATTTTGAATTCATTATCATCTTTTTTCAAGTTTTCTAGCAGCGGTATTAAACTGAAGGTAAAACTCTGAAAATTTAAAAAAATAAATATTACAAAAACCAAATTATGTTAAAAAAATATGGCAAGGAAACGATTTTTTGATTAAAAAGAAGATTTTTGATGAGTTGGGCCAAAATGATAAACGTAAAGTATACATTTTTCACTTTGTTACAATAAAAATCACAACGGAATGGTTGTTTTTCTTGATAGGGATTTTTTTTTAGTGCTCGCAATTAAATCCTGATAATCCATCTTTTAATTTATTATCAGAGATAGTTAATCATATATTGATACAGATATAGGCATAGAAGATGTTACAGACGTAAAAGCTCATTCATAAGATAAATATAATTTATAAGAAAAAATAAAAATTATCTGTAATTAATCTTCTTGTTTTCTGCGCTGTTGATAGATAAACATTATTTACTGAAATATTGTAAGAATTAAAGGAAGATATACATGAAAAGCAATGCGCATTCCAAATTTCGCCTGTTTTCGCAGAAGTACAATTTTAAGGTTATATACATTCGTTTAGATGAGGATGGTAAATGAGCACATAACACGGATAACAAAAAATCTTTCTAAATATTTCCAAAATTTACTAAATTGTGAGAAACCAAAAGACTTTTAATTTAAAAACTAACATCATAACGCAGAAAACTTCACGCCTCCGGATTTAGATGAAATTCAAAACTTAATTAAATAACATAAGAATAATAAAGCTTCTGGGGAAAGTTCAATTATAGCAGAAATGTGAAAGAAGGCCAACATAAATGCAAAAGAATACCTAGTCAAAATTTTTACCGAAATACAGAATAACGAAAAAATTTCCGAAGATTAGAAGACTGCACTCATCCATTCACTTAAAAAAAAGGATCCAAAACAGATCCAAATAACTACAGGGGAATTTCACTTTTGAAAGTTACATAAAAAATTCTATCTAAAGCTCTTCCTAATCTTACCGAACCTCAAGTGGGTAAATATCAGGGTGGATTAAGGGAAAATAGATTTTGCGCAGAGCAAATCTTTAATCTCAAAAATATTATGCAATATTAAAAATGTCAAAATAGAACATACGTTATAACTTTTATCGATTTTCAAAAAAACATACGATTCCGTTGATAGAACATCACTTTTTTCAACATTAGCAAAATTAGGGTTAGATAACAAAACCGCAAACTTAATCAAAGCAACATTAACTACCACATACTCTAAAATAAAATTTCTGGTAGAATTATCTGATCATTTTCCCATCGAAACCGGCTTAAGACAAGGAAATGGACTTTCTCCATGATTTTAACTGCGCTCTTAAAAAAGTAGTTAGAGAATGGAACAAAAAATTAGACAAAAATAGTGGAATAAGACTGGGAACTAAAGGATCAAAGATTAGCTGTTTAGCTTTCGCTGATGATATGGCATTATTAGCGAAAAACTGAAAAGAAGCTGAACAGCTAAGTAAAGAATTTGAAAAAGAAGCTGCTAAAATGGGATTAAAAATCGCGTTTGAGAAAACGACAATTTTTACTGATGATAAAAACTGCCCGAATTTCCTTGGTATAAATAATAATAAAAAAAATATATAAAGAGGATAATTTGAAATATCTCGTAGAATGGATCAGTTGGAATTATTTAGATAAAAAAGCGTTAACAGTTAGAGCTAATAAAATGGAATTAGCTTTCCAACTAACGAAAAACACATATAACAAAGTCTTTATCATGGAACTCAAAATTTCGCCGCCATAAAATTATGATAAAGCCGGAAGCATTCTGTGCGGCAGAAACCCTAAGACTGTCTAACAAAAGTTTACTAGAAAATCTAGAAGAAATACAAAGGAAAATTATAAGAAAAAATTTTGAAGTCCTAAATTTCAAAATAATCAGGTAAAATTAATTCAAACAACAAACTTTATACTAAAATTGAAAAATCTTCATAATATATTAGCTATACTGTGTGTTCATAAACTCTAAATAAACTAAATTTTACAGTAACAAAAAATAAACTACGACAAAGGTGTTTGAAAATTTTATTTTATTGTATTTCTCTAGGATTCTAATTTCACATTTATTTTTATAAGTCGAAAACTTTATTTTTATTAAAATTTATTATTTTTATTGTAATTAGTTTTGAAGTTTATAACATTTTTTTCAATGTTTTCCCAATTCAGATGAATTCAAGTACTGAGGATTGTATTTGAATCGCATTAAAAACTTATTTATTTATCCGAGTTCTTTCAAACGTACCACTTATAAAAGAATAAAATAAAAAATTTAAATGATTAAACGAAATTTCGTTTAAAATGATTAAACGAAATAAATTGTAACGATAAAAAACTGAAAAAAAAAAAATAAAATGTTAGAAGATTCAATTCATATATTTTACGTTTTAAAATGAACAAAATTACGTTTGAAAATCATTCAGTTAATGGATCTTTTTTTAATAAGCAAAGCAAACTATTATCACGTTGTTATAAAATGAAGCTATTTATTTTTATCCACTACACAAAATGACAATGAGATTATTGCGAGAAAGCAAAGTTTATTTCATATTTTCACGATACAGAATGTATTACGAAGTTCTCCCGGAACTTTTGTGACCTATTCTACTCGTGAAAACAATGGAAAAAGTTAATTCAATTGTATATCACAAAATGTTTCGGTTGCAAGTTAAAGCTAGTGAAGGATTTCGCTCGGATTTCAGCTATCCCGGTGAAATGAGATCGTACTGAAATTTTTAGGACGTTAATTAAGGGGCATAATTAGTGATTTCTTATGGTTTTTGACCTGGAAATTCGAATAAATAGGTCCCAGAACGGTTTCTGCAGTAGATGTTGAGAAATCTGGGGTGAAAACCAATAAATCGAGGTAAAACCCCTGTTCTTTATGTTTGACTTACAATAACTTTGTTAAACGGACAGGAAACAGATAAAACTTAAAAAAGTTTGTAGAGAATTTAATTCTATACAAAACTGTATAAGGTAAGTTGAATAAAACATAGAAAAGTTTGATAAACTTGAATCTTATTTAGAAACATTACAGTACTACGTTTGTCAGAAAAGTACTTAAATGTAAACAAAAACTAAATCCTTTTTTGGTGATGTGAAAATTTTTTAAAAAACCATTTACTGTTAAAAAGTTAAAAAAAAGGAAATTAAACACCAATTGTAAATTAAAATAAATTAATAAAAATTACTCAGATAATACATTTTTTAATAATAATGACAAATACATTAAATTATTTGAAAAATTATTATTTCAAAGTCGGCGATAAAATAACAACAGCTGAGTAACTTAAGGACGGCCCTAAAGAACTAAAAAGAGCAAAATATGGAGAACAGAAGCGTGCCAGGAAATGTGTTGAAAATGGCGGGCTCATTTTTGAACATTTATTATTCACTGGTACGTAATGCACTTTAGTCTTGTGTACTGTTTCTAAATAAAATTCCAGTTTTTCTAACTTTTCTTTGTTTTATTCAACTTATCTTATACTATTTTGTTCTTAATTAAATTCTTTACAAATTTTAATTAAAAGTTTTGCATGTCTATTACCCATTTAATAAATTTATTGTACGTCAAACATAAAAAAACTGGGATTTTTACCCCAATTTATTGGTTTTCACCCCAGATTTCTCAAAAAGTACTGCAGATACAGTTCTGAGACCTATTTTATTCGTTTTTCAGGTCAAAAACTATCATAAATCACTAATTTTTCTTCTTGTTTAATGTCCTAAAAATTTCAATACAACCTCATTTCACCAGGGTAGCTGAAATCTGAGCGAAATCTTTCACTAGTTTTAGCTCGCAAACGAAGCGTTTTAGGAGATATGTTTATATAAACTTTTTCCATTATCTTCACGAGTAGAATAGGTTACGAAAGTCCTGGAAGAACCTCGTGATACAATCAGTATAGTAGATAAATTTATACATTAAAATTTTGTTAACTACAAGAAAAAAATTATAATCAAACGAAATTACGTAAAAAAATATCCTTAAAAAGTAAAGCATTTTTTTATAATTTAAAAACGAGCTGAGTAAACCTAACCTTTTTTATATCGTATTAGCTAAACCAATGGATATTTCACTATTTTTCAAAACGCTGTAATTTCTTGTTTTTCTTTTCTTCATGACTCATATTTATTTGAAAATAATATAGATTTTAAATTGTAAAACAAGGTTTATTGGTTACTGTTATAGTAGAAATATATGAAGGGATGAAAGTAAGAAATATGTTGACGTGTGTTACGTATAAGTAAAACATTATAGTCTATACTTGTATATTTCGTCAAGTACTAATGGATTAATTTTTGTATTCTATTTCTCTATCTTAACTTTTTGAAAAAAACATATGTTAACGAAGTTAAAACTTTTTTATTCGCAATTTTAAGAAAAAAAAAAGAATAAAAAGCCAGGAAAAACAGATACAATTCTGACGAAATCAGTCCGTAGTCAACAGGAGAAAGAGGCAACAATACTACGACCATAGGTTATGATCGCCGGCTCCTACATGGTTAAATACAGGAAGAAAAACAGCTCGTTATACATTTTTATCAAATTTTGCTTTAAACTTCTAATGCAGTATAAATACTGTGATACCGTTAAATATTTGAACATAGAATAAACATACATTGTTAACATAATTTTTTTTAACATTCGATCGTTGAAATGCAGTGAAGAATACATTCGATGTACTAACACAAACACCAGTCTTTTTTTCAGTAGAACTGCAACTCATTAATCTTTTAAAAATGATTCTGAATAGTGGAATATGTTTTCATTACATATAATCTGTACAATTTTTAACCGACTTGGCATAAAATGGATGCTTTCAATTCGAGCCATATTATTTTTTTCTCCTATTACGTATGCTCAATCATTACTCACCACAAAATTTAAAGATTTCAGTGATTATTTCTTGTTTATTTCGTTGAAAAAGTAGATTTCTGGTGATTCCATAGTTACTTAGTTACTCATAAAAAAACATTGTCACACGACCTTAAGACGATTTTAATTCATTTTGTTTTTTGTTTCTTAGCAATCATTATTTTGTAATGGAATCGTTAGCATAATGAAATATATTGTTTTTTCAGAAGTCTATATATTCAAAGTATTTTAAAAAAAAATCATAAGAAAGTAAAGTGGGAAATTTGAGGTAAAACAAAATAATAAAGGTTGTTGCATTCCGAGCAGCCCGTACTGACGCTGACAGTTAATTAACACTAGTTTTCTACGCTAGTTTATTGATTTGTCTTGTGTTTCTTTTGATCGGTTTTTCTTTATATTGGCAGAGTTTTTATTTCTGTAGGCCGATTCATGTTTAAAATTAAAAAAAATTATATAAATTAAAAAAAATGAAAGAGAATAAACTTAAAGGTAAAATGTAAAAGATAATAACATTCAATGATTTAATCTAGTATTAAACTTGTTTCTGGTAAAAACTAGAAGAACACTTTGAATTTTCATTAAAACTTTTACAGTGGTTTTGAAAACTAACTCTTTATCCAAACAGAATAAAAAAAATGAGATGAACAAATACCAACATTTTATAATTGGATTAATAATCTACGCGATAAAGAATTTATATAATATATTATGCGATTTAAAGTTAATCAAATTTATTAAAAATAAACTCAATTTAAAATTACCCGGAAATTTACTTAAAAATTTTATCTGCTGCTATTAACTCATTTTTTTTAGAACTAATTGTTGTAATTTTTTAATGAGGTGGACCGCACAAACTTAAGTATTGTTTTTTAAAACTTCAAAGTTAAATAATACAGCAATTAATTTTTGATCATTCAGGCACCTGTTCTACTGACCTAGTACTGATATGAAAACAGAGATAAAGAAGCAAAAAATATCTAAAATTAATGAAAGGAATAACCTTTCCTACTTATTATATCTTCAGTTGAAGGTGTAAATTGTAGTCACAAATAATAAGTAATATATACGTAACATTAAAGTCGAACAATTTTCATGTGCGTGAAAAAAATAAAAAATATTACCAACGTGTTTTACAAATTACCCAAATTTGGGGAAATTACTTTCAAAAAATGTAACGATATTTCTGAAATTTCCCGGTATTGGCATATAACTTAAAATTTTAACCGTTTTTCAAGTGATGAAATTGAAAATTATTACAATTTTAGTTATTTTATTATGAAAAGGAAAAAGTTACATGACTATAAATTAAGCCAAAGATAATTTATCAAAATTAGCACTAATTTAACTCTAATGATTAGTCTACAGATGACAAAACGTTCACTTCATCGAGTATTCTCGACGAATTTGCTCCAGACCATGTCTTATCGGTGCTAGGAGCACATCATCTTGTTTTTTGCCTTTCAGTTTAGGGTTCTGAGATCCACATCCACATATTATCTAGCAGCGCTGGATATTATTTCCTCTAAACTCTACTAGTTAACTGTCATTCGCTTTATCTGATAGCTACTTTTCATAATAACGTAATGTTTTGTTTAATTATTTTAATTTCTTAATAATTATTTTTGTTATTATCAAATTAATAGTCTTTAGTATGTATTCTTTATTATTTTGTTAGTTTTTTCTTTATAATGTCGGTAAGGTAGAATGAAGACTGGAACAAAGTCGGAAAATTCAAAAACTACGGTTTCAGGCTGTGTAAGAGGTAAAGCGTCATGTTTATTTTTCGACATTTCTTCTAGCATATTAACAAGAAATAATACGAAAGATTAGAAAATGAATTTCTTGCTGTCAAAAATCTTAACGATATCTTTAAAATAAGGAAAGGCGGTATTGTTTTTATTATTACAGTTTCCCTTTTTTTTTTTAATTTTACTGGCGATTCCATATAATAAACATTTAAACCCTTTCCTTAAGAATCTGGATCATAAAAATCTGAGCACTGAATAAACTAATACTAGCTCCAATAAGGTTTCCGTTCAAAATCCACTTTTTAGCTCAAATCGTTTATTATTTTTGTTTCTACCCCTATAGGCCTCTGACAATAGTTCGCAAATAACCACCCAACAAATTCCCTGACGTGTTCTATTTAAGGTGCAAACAAAATTTGAAACTGAAAAGAGAAAAAAAAAGTAATATAAAGTATCAATACTTAAAACGTTAAAGACAGCATGCTTATTATAGTTGACAGAAGTTTACCTGACAACAACATGCTCTTGCAAAATCAGTAACAAGTCAGAGAGCAAACTTTGACAATTCATATTAAATAGGCATTATGCTAAGATATCCTAAGGTTTAAAGAAATGGAGTTAAAAGAAAAAGAGTTAAAAAAACATAAATAAAACTTTCGTTATTAACACAAGCTACCTAAATACATTTCATAATTGTCAGTGAAACCGTTCCTGAGATATAAAGCTATTATTTTTAGGATTCATGAGTTCTGGAGGGGGGACTTATCGACTAGACAATTTACCTACATTCAGTCATTTACATGCAACATTGTCAAAACTTATTCCTGCTCGGAACCACAGCTTCCTTTATTTTCGACAACTATTACTTTCATGTATATTGAACGTTCGGACAGATTTCTCTTGACTGAGGAGCTTTTCTTTGTATTCTTGGCATATTTACATATCTACTCATAGAAGACATACGAGTATTTACGTATATTAAGAACATAAACATTTCTAACATGAAAATAATTTTTAACTTGTTATTCTGAAATATAAGACTTTCCTGGAATATGACACATAAATTCCAATGTACACACACACACACACACACACACACACACACACATATATATATATATATATATATATATATATATATATATTTGCAACTGAAGTTCTAGAATTATTAGTCACAGATCTCAAACATGCAGAAACAACTAATTCTGGAGGTCATTTTTTTACCGATAGCAAAATATACTTTTCCCTTAATAAACATAACAGAAAAAATGTTATTGATGAATATATCGTTAACTTAAGCATTATATTTTATAATTACTACTTTGCAAGTATTTTCCTCAAAAACTTCATAAATACTAACAAATTTTAATGGAATTCTGTCCATTAGCTTTTTAATTTTATATCTAATTTCGCTGGCCTTCTCTTGCTTTGGTAAAAGATTTTTGAAGAATCTGTTATCGGATTCATATCGAAAAGAAATTGAAAGAATAATTCGCTAAGACTCCTACAGGTTAGAATATTTTGTTGTTGAAGAGCTTTGGAATATTATTTTTATGTACAAGTTGTACATAAAATAATATAATTTATCATATTATAAGCAGAAGTTTAATAGAAATTAGATAAGTCACGTAATGACAAATAAAAATATTTAGGAAAAAAAAATTTCCCCAAACTATACACAATAAATTATTAATCTTAAAAAACCAGGCATCGAAGAACTAATTTAAAAAATGTATATATTTTGAGAGAATTAGAAGACCCAGCTTTCGCCAATAGACACATCAGTTATTGCAATTCTTTTCCGGGATGTTGAAGGTTGTACTTACGGTCTAGTCAGTTTACGCTATCAAATCATTTACATCCAACATTTTCAATAATTACTTGCACGGCTTGATGTTCGATTAAGGTTATTTATTTAATATTGAGCATTTGGATGGATTTTTCACTTATCTTTCTTTGTGGTATCACTACATGCGTAAAACTTTCTGCTTTAACACGAAAACATTTCTAATTTATGTTGGTCTAATTTTTTTAAAATAAATAACAAAGATTATTTATTACGTGGTAATTCCGGTTGAATACGAATAAGATATACAACCAGCTATTTAGACGATATGCGAAGTATAAAAAATATTGCATCTTGCGTAAATAAATCTGGCAACGCTGGGAGAATTTATCATTTTCAACATTCTGTGTTCAACGGTTCTACACAGTACAGTAGGACTATTGTGTGTCCACCGGCCAAGAAACGGAATCCCTGAGTCGGTCCAAAGCCAGCCCATCGAGGATGCATTGACTTTATCATCAATGTTCCAAAATCCTCAGCGTTTAGCAGGATCAGATCTAAAACCAAAGAATCGATATGATGAAGAAAGGATCAAGGAAAAGAGATGGGTGGTGAAAAGGACAGTATACCCGTCGATATATTCAATTGTATTACCCAGGAACTACTTATTATCGAAAAGTATGAAATCGTTTGTAGTTCCAAAGCCTAAAAAATCAAGTCAGAAATTTAAAGTGTTTTGTTTACGAGCTGACCTGAAAAATTACTTTTTCAGATTTTAAATATTATTTTGTTTGAATGAGTAGGCAGACGGCATCTTTATGTTCTACACAGACGGATTTATTTCCGAAAGTTTCGTGTACATTAATTTGAAAGTTATTTATTTCTTGTTCTATATTACTATTTTTAAGTAATAAACCGCTAATTAGACATCTTAATTTTTTTTTTTTAATTAAGTGAAAATTTTAAAAATATTTCGGCTACAATTATGAATTTTATTAAATATTAAGTTTTAAATAATTTTACTATAATATTACTGAAACTACGAATAACGTAATCTTCCTGAAGTGCAATTACAGAGTTAACGTGTCAGTTCCCTTATTCAATATAGTAGTTAAAATGATAACGGAGAAGTTAGATTTACCTCATCTCTTAGTTGACGTAAGCAAAGGTTAAGTAATGAGCTCGTTCCCGAAGGTGTTAACTTGTATATCAGTGAGCTAGATATTAACTGTTATCTGGTAACGTAGCAATAATAAGTTATATTATGGTTTATATAATAAACATGTTAATGATGTTATAAGTTACAGTAAACTAGTTAATGATGATATGATTTTATAATTTAAAGATTTCAATGTATAAAATACATAATATTAAAGAAAATAACTTAAACTTACGTTCGGATAATTTATTTGTAAGATAATTATTGTCAGGCACCGAGCACGTGCGTGCGCACATTATATAAAAAACATAATCATCGATAAGTAATGCAAGAAAATAGTTGTACACAATTCTCAACGCTCCAAAATTTGTTGGATGATAACGGCAATCCAACAAAAAACAAAAATAAATTATTACTGTTATTTTGTTTGAGTCGTCAATAAAACTTGTTAGAAGTTAATCTCTCCTTTTTTCTGTTCTGCAGTAATCTTATAAACTCAGCATAATTATGACAATCTACATCTTACATTCTAAATTATCTCTTATTTATTCCAGCCTTTGTCTTCACAATTTTTACCCTCTATTTATCTTTTTGATATCGAATCAATTAAATCTTGATGATTTAAAATAAATGGTCAACCGACTTCGTTCGTCATTTTATAAGATATAACCACGAATTTTTTTTCTCTCTTTTGTCTTAAGAACTGATCATTTCATAATTTATCAACCCTCCAATAAGACGATATTGTTCTCCTTTCTGCTTTCTCGTTGTAATGATCAGCGAATAAGTAAAAGAATTTTTTTAAATGTACGTGTAAGTGATACGCAAGAAGAAAGCGGCGGACACCATCCATGGTCACAGGTGACAACGCTGTGCGCGGACGTGACATAAATTGTAGGACAGAAGATGAATATTGAAAAAAGTTGCAGATTTTATGTTATTTAATTACGGTTCTCCATAAGAAACTTATGTAGAATAATTTTTTTTCAACAAAGTTTGAAAAACGGGATCTAAAACCATTTACAAGAATACATAAATAAAAGCTCTTGGACATCTGTAAAAATTACTTGCATTTAGTGACGAAGACGACGACTTATTAGATAAATTCATTACTGGAGACGAAATATGGATCCGATATTACGACCCAGAAAGTAAACGTATGCGACAGAACATTTACAGTCGCCTAACTAGAGAATATTCGAAATCCAACCATTAGCAGGGAAAATAATGCTTATAATTTTTGGGACTCTAGACTCAACAGTGAAGCATTATCAGGAAGGCTCAGCAATAAACAGTCCTTGTTATACTGAGACCCTATTCACAATAACCTGCAATTCGCTGAGGACTATTATTGAAAGGTGTTGTTCCATCACTGTGCTTTTTTTAAACTCCGGGACCATTATTAGGTATTAGTTCAGAGGATGAGATAAATGGTAATTTTTATAGCGTGTAAAAATGCCATGCCTGACCGAAATTCGAACCCGGGACCTCCGGATGAAACGCGCCACAGAGGTCGGCTGAATCACAGTGCTTGTCCGCAAACTGCTACTCACATTGTTAAAATGCTCGAGAAAGTACTGTTCTGGTTAATCAGAAATTACTCTATCTTAACTGATGAAAATGCGGCATTATTTGTGCTGTGCTGCCAGATCAGAAAAGAAAATTTTAATCTAATCGTAAGACTGAATTATTTCAACGAGTCGCCTTAACAAATAGTTCTGACACATCTAAATATATTTTATGACCGATAAATAGTTTTATTTACAATTTTTTGTTTATTTACAGATTAAACTATAATCAGTCTGTTGCCAGATTGGTTATGCGTCACAATAATCAATATTAAAGTAAACATTAGCTGTTGTACCCACCTCAGATACTCCCTGTAAAACCGTATTGGTTTGGTCTTTACATTTAAATATTAATTTTTTTTAAAACTGTCTAAATGTGGTTTTTCATTTCTAATCATTCTACATATAGTAAAGCTACTGATATTTTTAAATTAGTGTAACATTGATAGGAAAAATAGTTATAAAGAAACATAAAATTAAAGAGAAATATTTTAAAATATTTTGTATTATAAAAAATAAAACTGATTTAATTTTGTAAGAGAAAATATTCATCTCATGCCTAAAATAATTACCGATTAAATACTTTGTGTATGAATTTCTATTTTAAAATTATTATTTTAGTTTATCGATTCTGTATTAAAATAAAATAAATTTATTGTAATTATAAATTTGTGTTTAAAGCTACATATTCAAAATGAATATCGGGGTTTTAAAGCTATGTATTATTTTTCACGTTTCAAGTACATTAATTAATTATACAGGAAATGAAAGAGCAACTCAAACAGTTTTAGAGTCTATATTGTTAACAGCTTTAAAGTATACAGATTATGGTTTACGCGCTAGCTTTGCGAAAGAAATGAAGCACCGCAGCGATGAAGACTTTCTTTATCGTGTCGTATTCAGTGACGAATCAACATTTCATGTTAATGGAAAAGTAAAAACTCATAATGTGCGTATCTGGGGATCAGAAAATCCTCTCAAAATACTGCAGTATGAACGAGACACCCCAAAACTGAATAATTTTTTTTTTGCTGTATCCGTTGCGGATACGGATACCGCTCTTACCGGCCGTTCTTTTTCGTGGAAGCAAGTGTGTCTGGAATGAACTATTTTGATATGCTACAACTGTGGGTCTTTCTTCAACTGTAATACGAACCGCAGAACTTTATTTCGCAACAAGATGGCGCGCCTCCTCACTGGTAAAACGCTGTATGTGATCGGTTGAATGAAATTCCTCCCGATCGCTGGATCATTTGTCGGGGACAAGACGACAGGCTTGTTTGCCGTGGCCTCCATGTACTCCCGATCTCACCCCGTGCGATTTATTCTTTGGGGGTTTATAAAGGATCAAGTATATGTCCCGCCGTTACCGGGTGACCTAACCGACTTGAGACACTGGATTGAAGCGGTTGTCGCATCAATTACTTCAGACTTGCTGATTAAAGTATGAGATGAACTCTCCTATCGGCTGGATGTGTACCGTGTGATGAGTGCTGCTCACATTGAACTCGAGATTAAGGTCGACCCGAAGCGAAAGCGTAGGCCCCGGGTCATTGTCTACGACATTGACCGGCGGCTATCCGATGAGGAGGTTCTGTCTCTCGTGAGGGAGCAGAACACCGAAATGGATGAGATAGAGTTCAGGAAAGAGTGTAGGCTACTCTTCAAGACTGACAAGCGTAATGCCCAGCGGTATCACGGTGTTTTTCAACTTGGCGTTGGTCTCTTTACGAAGTTTGTGTCTGAGGGTAGGTTGTACGTTGTTCTCACGTCCTGTAGGGTTAAAGAGTACGTGGATGTACAAAGGTGCTTCAAGTGCTGTCGTTTTGGTCACAGAGCCAAATTCTGTAAGTCTGCGCGCATTGCGGCGAGGAAGCTCACAAGCGCGATGACTGTCCGCAGAAAGCCGAGGCTCCGTCGTGCGTCAACTGTAAAAGGTTGCGCAAAGAGTGCTAGAATTCGGTCAACAGTAAGGACTGTGGCTTTTACTTACGTACGGTAGAATTGTATTTCAATTCTTTGGATAGTTAGTATCCTTCGTTGAATCTTGGTGTTTGTACGCAGAGTTAGGAAATTTGTTCTTGTGAGTCTCCGGGTTGTTTTCTACAACGCCCATCGCAAGCTGGGTGATCTGCCAAGTCATTTTGTTTTCTGTTCTGAAAAATCATGATCCATCTCCTCTCTGATGCGGAGGGCTGTAGGTTTACTTCTTGCGACGCCAAATCGCTTCTTTGGCAACATAAAGTTTCGATCGCGGGCTTCTAGTCTGATAAGACTCTGTTAGCAGAGTCGCTTTCGCATCGGACAAGAATGGATCTCTCTTGCCGTACTTATTGATGGTGTGGACCTGGCAGAGTTTAGTTTTTCCTTGCGGTTTCTGCAGCTGTTGTTACTTGACTAGTCTGCTGCTCCTCTAACCTGCGTTGGCGTTTAGGCTCCTCTAACCTTGTCCTGTTTAGGATCTTGGGTGGCTAGGGCTCCGCCCAGGCAGTTGAACTGGCCAGAGGTAGGCGTGCTAGGCACCGGCGTCTGTTAGATTTTTAGTTTCAATGGAGGTCGTGCCCGGGGAGTTTACTCCCTGGGCGTAATTTACTAACTTTAGCATGGCGATTGGTCGAATTGGAGTGCACACTTATTAATGGGGTAATAAGTTAAATGTTGGTTTCGATCAACCTAGAACTAATCCGAGCGGTCCTCAAATATGGAGCTGAAGTGGGAGACTAGATGTTATACTCAGCTCCCGACGGACCAGATCTGAGGTCCTCTGGGACTTAGTTTATGCTGGCTGCACTCCAATCGCTTAATTAACGATATGTCGTTGCGGTGATTTAGACTGAATTTGCTGTTTGATATGCTGTCGTGGCATACATGTTGCATAAGTACGTACTGGGTGCTTATAGTTTAGGGCTTTAAAGTGGTAATAGGCGCGGGGTCTTCGATCTTCCGCGTGTAGGCTTCTAGCTTAGTTCCTGAGGGCTACGTGGTATTATTAGGTGTCTGATGTCTTCTTTGAAGGCAAAATTTACTGGGGCGAAATTACTGATGTAGATGTCTTTCAGGGCATCTGTATCGGTGGCATCTCACGAGGCCGGACTGAGCACTGTGGAACGTGATCAGTTTGAGGGCAAGAAGATCACCTCCGATTAAGCCACAACTGGCAATGAACGGAGGGGGTGGCTTAGCGACCAGACACGTTACGAGGCGGGATCTTCTCCCCTCGGGGGATGCTCACATTGAACCTTATACTGGTCGATACACGCATGGTATTTCCAAATGTTAGGGAGCTGCGAGCAATTAGGTGGGTTTCACCCAATCGGTACACAACTCAATTCCTTTCAAGACATGGTGCATTCAAGAATAGTTTGGCTAGATTTGGTTTGGCTGATTCGGGCTCGTGCCCGGACTGTAGGGTCGATGAAACTTCGGGCCATATTCTTTATGTTTGTCTCCGGTATAAGGCTGGACGTACCAGCGTTGTTAGGGAGCTCGAGAGAGTGAATTCCTTTCTTCATATGCGAGTCAACTGGAAGACTCGCAGAGATTGGACTATTGTGACTGGCTTCCTTCGTTTTGTCTCCCTGAGCATAACGGCTGAAGGGGTATAGTAGAGTAGCACCCCGGGTGGCTAGGGACCGCCTGGGCAGTTGATTGGCCGGAGGTAGGCGTATTGGCATCGAGCCACGGTTAGTAAAATTAATTGTGATTATTGTTAATATTAGCTGCCGGCGGAACGACGACTGCACTGCTGAGAGTATGGGTAACCATACAGCCGTGAGGAGTAGCGTCGTTTTAACGAGGGCAGTTTTTGAATGAGCAAGCATCACTGTCGGCGGGATGGCGACTGCACTGCCGACGGCATGAATTCCCATGCAGCCGTGAGGTGTATCGGCATTTCGACGATGGTAGTAAGTGAAAGTAAATGTCACGCGGGACTCTGCGATGGAGCTGAGTGAGAGTTGGAGGTCTGTCCGCCTCTTCCTGGTAGACCAGACCGGAGTCCAAAATGAAACCAAGTCAGGGGTATGAACTGAACTTGAGTTCACTAAGGGAACTAGGAATAAATTTCGTTGTTGCGAAAAACATTTCTGATGGTATGTTATTATTCATTTGCCTCGAATTTATGAGAAATTTACACACTAATTGACTCTATAAAATGTAGAACTAGGCGCGGGGTTCGTGCTTCCGTGAACTCGGTTAGCTAGTTCAGAGGGCAACGATGTAGGACATTCAAGATGTCCGGATGAGGCCTGCAGCGAAGGCAAAAGCTGAGTTTATGAAACACTGATGTAAATGTCTACCGAGGCATTTAAATCAGTGGCATCCCAACGAGGCCTGGCTTATTACTAAAGACGACTCCCGTTAAAGGCCATAAGAGTTAGTAACGAGGGGGGAGGGGTTGTGGCGACCGGAAGCGTCACAAGGTGGGTGTCTTCCCCTTCGGGGTTGGGATGCTCACATTAAACGCTTATAGGAAAAAGTTCTTGAGTTGCTCTTTTGTTTCACGGATAATTTATTAATGTAAGTAAAACTTAATAAATATTTCATAACTTTAAAAGCCCGAATACGTCAACATAGCCTTCATTTCTTGTAGTATGATAGCAGATATCTCTAACCCTTTTTTAAGGGATAAAAATTTACTAATTATTAATAAATTATTTTTTAGAAATTACTTCCTAGCTATAGAATATAGCAATCGATTAAATTCATTGAAAAATGCATCATTTACTACTGTTTATTTTTTCTATCAATTTATTCGCAAATATCTCTGATTCTTCAGATAAATTTATCATTTAAAAAAGAACCGGTCTGAAAAAGTAGAGATTTCTGCGAAAGTGCTTTACGGAATCAAAATTAAAAAAAAATAATGTAAGAGATATGCTTTTGATTAATTTTAATTAAATAAGAATAGTTTTTAATATGTGCTTAAACGCGTATAAATATAGAACTATTAGTAAACTTAACGGTGACAAAAACTTTTCGATGCGACTTATTTCTTCTTTTATGCTACAATATAATAGTCTATAGAGATCAATAATTTAATGAGCGAATTCAACAAAGAAATGGTTTAAGATTGTCTTGGTGAAAGATCATTAATGGTAATCTGTTTTATTTTTCTCATAAAACTATGTTATAATTATTTGTATTAACCGTATAATTGTATTTTTGTTGCAATAGATGTCATTTTCAAATTTTTACATCTTTATTAATGTATTTTTAGTCGCAAGGATTTGCTTAATAAAAAATACATATAGTTTGTTTTAATTTTATTCTGACAAGAAGATAAAATAACATTTCTATACGTAAGAGACGTAGACTACAAGAGTTTTCTTATCCTAGTTTATTGTGTTTTATAATAGCATCACAGTACTTCAATTTCCTTCAGCAGATACAGAAGTAAGAAGATAAAAAAAACAAATATCATATTATGGGTCTGCAATACATGTGGGATGGATATATGGTGGATCAAGAAAGGTTGTTAAATCATATTAGAGACACATAAGAAGATAACATTAAAAAAATAAACAAAATGAAACGTACAAAAAACACACATCAAACCTTTCTTAATGCTACAGAATAAAAATAAAGATGAAAATAATAACGGACGTAAAACCGAAATAAAGTGACCTGACTTCAAAATATAAAATGTATTAAATATTAATTTTGATTCGATCAAATAAAATAAGTAAAACCACAGCTAATGGAACACGAACATTTAGAATAATAAGACACGATTATGTTTTTTAAAAAAATGATGTGAGCCCAACATGACTTCTTTGTACGCCTATTAAATTATACGAATTTTTTAAAACGAAAAGTACATAAAATTTTATTTCATTAATAACTCCTGATATTTTTTTATTATTGAATTATTATTTATCGTAAACTTTTTTTTACAATCAGAGGTTAATAATTAATAAATCAATATATTTAAATTAAAAAAATGAGTTAAAAAGTTAAAAAAAGTCTTATTTTAACCGATGTGCCTTCTTCGCCTTTTAAGATCCAAATGTTTCATTATTTAAAATTTCATTTGGCTATAACTCTGGAACCAATGAAAATAAGTACCCTTATGATAGATATATCGTTGAAAAGCTCTCAATTAGGGTTTATTATTGCAGTTAAAAAAAAGTTCAAAATAAAAATGTTTTTGGACTTTGAGGTTTTTTGGACACTTTTGGTTCAGTCGATTGCAATCAAAAAGGGAGGTGCACAATTAGATGTTACCAAAGTCCTAAATAAAAAATTTCAAAATTCTACGGCTAATCGTTCTTCAGTTATGCGAGATACATACGTACAGACGTCACGCCGAAACTAGTCAAAATGGATTCAGGGATGGTCAAAATGGATACTTCCGTTGAAATCTGAAAACCGAAATTTTTCGCGATCACATTACTTCCTTTACTTCGTACCAGGAAGTAAAAACGTGAAAAGGTTAAAATTATTAAAAACAGTTAAAAAGAAAGATTTCGATGAAATTTTAATAGATACTGTTAAATTTTATACGTACTAATTTTTCAGCATCGTAAGTAATTTCCTCGAATCACTGAAAAAAAAAAAAAAACGTTAAAAGTTTTCATACAATTGGTGATCATTTAAAAATAATAATCCGAAAATACTTCCTCTTAATATAATACTGAGCTCTTACTACGAAAAAAAAATTCAATCTAAAAGAATTGTTATACGTATGGATACAGTCGCACAAAGTACTCTCTGTAGAATACCAAAGGGTATTTCCAGATCACCTGATAAAACTTTTCTTTTTTAATCGATTTCATGAAAGTTCGTTTTTTTGTTTTAAGACACTAAGACACTAAACACAGTTTAAGTATCACTACTTAAACTGATCATGAAACTAAACGTTTTTAATTGCAACCTTTTTACATATTTCTATTATCATTTTTGTTAATACTATAAATCTTAACTTATTACCTAATTCTCCACTTTTTTAAATTTAAAAGATTAAAAAATAAAATATACATGTATTCAAACAGGCCCAGGCCTGTCATTTTTAAAGGGTTCATTAGTACTAATATAAAATGGCCTTAAAGAAATGTAATTTGGAACGAGTAAGTCGTTTAATAACCCAGAAGTCTCCGTGATATCAGCAGGAACTTTGGTTAGCTGGTACCAGTTGGTAGCTGCGTTCCTTATTTGTGAAGTTACAGTGTCCATACAGTTGTGTTACGATCTACGATTTATAGCGTAGAATATATTCTCAACATAAGATTTTTTGTTATTCTCATAACAAAGATGGACCACTGAATGTGAAAATAGGATCAGAAAAGATTATGGAGGTAGAAGAATTTTGTTATTTGGGAAGTAGAATTACTAAAGATGGACGAAGCAGGAGCGATATAAAATGCCGAATAGCACAAGCGAAACGAGCCTTCAGTCAGAAATATAATTTGTTTACATCAAAAATTAATTTAAATGTCAGGAAAAGATTTTTGAAAGTGTATGTTTGGAGTGTCGCTTTATATGGAAGTGAAACGATCGGAGTATCTGAGAAGAAAAGATTAGAAGCTTTTGAAATGTGGTGCTATAGGAGAATGTTAAAAATCAGATGGGTGGATAAAGTGACAAATGAAGAGGTATTGCGGCAAATAGATGAAGAAAGAAGCATTTGGAAAAATATAGTTAAAAGAAGACACAGATTTATAGGCCACATACTAGGCATCCAGGCATCCTGGAATAGTCGCTTTAATATTGGAAGGACAGGTAGAAGGAAAAAATTGTGTAGGCAGGCCACGTTTGGAATATGTAAAACAAATTGTTAGGGATGTAGGATGCGGAGGGTATACTGAAATGAAACGACTAGCACTAGATAGGGAATCTTGGAGAGCTGCATCAAACCAGTCAAATGACTGAAGATAAAAAAAAAAAAATAAAAAAATATTTTCAACAGGGATTCGCTGATCGTGATCTAGATCCCGGTATTTAAAAACGGATAGCGTTAAAATATAGATCATACGGCTTGATGTTGATCTATATAGATTCAACTGGATAAAACAAGCGCGTGTAGCAGAGAGTAATTAGACATAAATAATATACCCAATGGGGTAGTCTAGGGGTGAACGCGTCTTCGCAAATCAGCTGATTTCGAAGTTGAGAGTTCCAACGTTTAAAACCAAGTAAAGGCAGTTAGTTTTATACGGATTTGAATTCTAGATCGTCGATACCGGTGTTCTTTGGTGGTTGGATTTCAATTAACTACACATCTCAGAAATGGTCGACCTGAAACTGTACAAGACTACACATCACTTCATTCAGACATACTATCCTCATTTATCCTCTGAAGTAATACCTGTCGGTGAACCCCGGAGGCTAAACAGGAAAAAAAGACATATATAATAAATTAGAAGATTCGGGTTTGAGGGGATGATTATTTAAACGAAAGACATTGGTTTGTACAGGTCTTAGAAAAAGTGTAAGTCAAGTAGCAAACCTAATATACAGAGTGGCGCAAAAGTCACTTGACACTTGTGTATAAAAGTACTGAATTTATTTTATTTTATTTATTACAGACAATACAAACAATTATATTTTATGTTCAAAATGTTTTCCATCTTCATTAATACATTTTTGCAGTCTTTTGTAAATGAAATTTACAAAAATGCGTTGTAAATGAAATTTTTCAGCTCGTCAATAGTATGAGGCTTTCTAGAATAAACATACTTCCTGACGACATCTCATACGAAACAATCAATTGGTGTAATATCTGGTGAACGTGGAGGCAAGTCAAAACCTGCCCGTCAACAAATCATTCTTCTCCCAAACGTTTCATTCAAATAATCGCCAACTGAGTGTCATCATGTTGGAAGTAAATTTCTTGAATTTTCAGCACACTTCATGTGTCCTGGTGCCACGTAATTTTTCAACATGTCCAAGTATTTATCACTTGTCACTGTTCCTTCAAAAAAGTTTGGTCCGAGTACGCCAAAAGATGATATTGCCCCCAAATACTTACACCTGGTTGATTAACTTGTTGCTCTAACAAAATATGGTGGTTTTCATTATGCCGGTAAGTACAGTTATTTCTATTAAATTGTCCACTTAACTTAACATTGATATCATCAGACCACACAATTTTAACGAATACCTCCGGATCTTGTTTCTGTTCGTTAAGCTTCAATTCACAAAACCGAAGATGTCGATCTGGGTGATCTTCAAGTAGCCCATGAAGTAAACATGGAATGCAGACTTTAGATTTATGTTTGTGTAACATTATTTGCACGGACCTTCGTGGTAACTCCAGCTCAGAGGATAATCGTCTTGTTGATTTTCGTGGACTTTGCGTCAGTGCTAAACATACGTGCAATTCATTTTCCTCTGTTGCGACTGTTTTGGGGCTGCCAGATCTTGGTGCATCCATAACAGATCACGTTGTTCAAATTTATCTCGTATGTCGTACACTGTTTGTCTAGAGGGAGGGTTTGATGTAAAATGTCTACCCCACTCATTAATAACTGCAGTACTACCGCTTTTATAAAAAGTTTTTAAAGCGAAAATTCGTTCTTCTTTCGTAAACATTTTTACTACTACTTAACACAGAAAACCAAATCGGACACTACAGCTTACTTCAATACACTGAGATACAGATCTATACTGTTGTGTCTGTCATTGTATTGCCAATTTGAATGGCTGAATTATTAACATTTTGTAATACCAACATCATGGACTAAAATTATTGTATACTACATTTTGCTATTGTTAATTTTTTTTAAAATCTCTTTGCTATTCGTAATTATTTTTTACCTAGTCTCAAGTGAATTTTGCGCCACTCTGTATTTTAATGTGATATATATATATATATATATATTCGTGTTGGTGGAAATAAGGTTGTTGGTGGATGAATAAGGAAAATGAGCGATTATTCAAATTGCTTGTCTTTATATTTAAATCCAACGATAAGTTGCAGGGATAAACGCATAAAAGTATCAAGGTTAAACTCAATTTTAAAACTAGATTGCGAATTGGTTAATAATATCTTCTTCCTTTTGGTGTGTTTTGAATCTTTTGATAGTAATGACCAATATAGAAAATATAACATTGACATTTATTGTGTAAAGTTAGAATATTAGATGTTTATTTACCATAGGATAGTTTAGATAAACTCCAACCGGCAAGCGACCAAATAGTTATGTAAAAAGTGTATATAATAATTTAGCGGGATATAAACAAGGACAATTTTATTTTATATAAGCAGTAGTGTCGAATGTATTTAGTTAATAATTAATTGCATTTTTCAGAGTTATTCAGAAAAAAAAACACTATTTGAAAGTCAGGATAATTCTAAAAAGTTGAACCGTCAACTCGAATAGGGCCCCAAAATCTTAGCGATCTTAAGCCAGACAAACAACTCCACATAAAAGAGTACTTAACGACCTTTTCTAGGTAGCGAGGACTCAGTCCCCCAACAATCCCTCAGAATATGGGGCTATCTTTACATAAAATGGGAACAAAAGATTTTTGAATTAATCGGCTTCAATATATGTAGAAATAAAATGATTTTCTTTCAGAAATTTCAGTGTTACATAAGAATGGACTATAGCTTCATGAAGTAAAGCAAAATTATGGACTTTTACCTATCTACATCCTCAGAATTGTGACGCGTGTATCTAAATAAACTATAAATTGTTCGGTTAGACCTTAACTAGATGTGCAATAAAGTTTGACCTAGCCTTTACTTTACGATCAATAGAAGCCTTTTAAATTATTGAGAGTTATTTTTTTAATTTTTATGAAAAACCATCAAATTCTAGTTGAAGAATAAGTATCCTTAAACGAAGGCTGTTTTTAAAATAGGAACTGGTTTTATGGAACTTTTTGATCTGTTTTTGATGTCAGAACCTAGCTAATTATTACATATAACTATCTCTAACAGAAAGCGATTTCATAAGACACTCAAGTTAAGCGATAAAGAATTAGGAAATTTATTAATTTAAAAGAAAGTAAAATTGGAAGAACTCAACAATCCCATTTGTGTAAAATAACTAAGAAGAGTATAAGATATACTTAGAAATAAAATTGAGTTGCTTCATTTTATTTATAATTGGATGGGACAAAGAAAATATTTTAATTATCAGATGAATGGGAATACTAATTTTCCTATCCTTTATGTAAAAATTGTATTATCAGTTCTTATTCGTTTCCAAAGCCTGATACAGCCAGAAACATCAAACAAAAAAATGCAAAGATTTTATTCAATTGAAATATTATCAAAGAATATACTTTTTTTTAGGTATATAAGATTTTATAATTCCCCAGAGGATACTGAGAAGAAAGGCCCATAATTATTAGCATTGTTTGGGAAATCGTTAAATTTTGCTTAGCTATTTTCAGGATTTTTTAAAAAGAGACATAAAAAAGTCATGATACATTTAAAGATATGTTTAACATTTAAATTGATCTCATGATCCATTTAAATACATTTAAAGCGATCGATAACAAAGTTCCAGCAAAATCGATATCATTAAGTTCAATATCATAAATTACAAGTATGATGTTATTTCATAGTAAATTTTTCCCAAAATAACAGTTGAGTTTTAGCATTAGAAAAGGTGAAAAACTTTATTTTACTACGAATCTATGTTTTACTACCCGTAGATATACGGGTAAATAAAGTGGATATTGCTGAAAAAAAAATTGTAATAAAAACAAAATTACTAGTAAATTTTACTACTATACATTTAACTAATTTATTTTTAGATTTCTTTCTATAGAATTAATTCCAAATAAACTGAAAGTAAACGACCACATATATTTTTATAAAGATCAAATTTAATTTCGGAAAAGGTTTCTTAAAGCATTCGTTACTTCGTAAGAAAAATGTGGATACGTTAAGTGAGTGTGCGTGTGTGTATGTGTGAAGAGAGAAGAGTAAAGAGAAAGGCACAGACAGAAAGAGAAAGAAAGTATATCGATCGATGACGCTAATCCGCCAGTAGCGTGGCGTGCCCGTTCAGCAAACGAGCAAGCGAGCGAGGGAGGTGAGCTGTGTCAAAATATATCATGCGCTGACCTTTGAACTGACGTTCATCATAGTCGTTTTAAAAGGAAGAAACTGTGTTGCATATAAAAAACTTAATTATCGTTAGTGGCAATAATAATAATGAATTTTTTTTTTTGGATGGTCTCCTCTCGAACCTTATAGCTATCCGATCCTCCTTAAAGATAAATAATTTAAACAGCGAAGCGAGGAAATCCTAAATCTAATGAAAGAGAAGTACAGCAGAATAGTACATAAAAACCATAATAGTTGCATGAAGCTATAAGACGCATTTAAAAAAAGCGGTCTTAGCTATACTTACAACTCCACTATAGATTAGAAATTAAAATAACAACATATATATGAATCTATGTTATCAATTCTTAGCAGTAATTACAAAGTATCTACTTAAATAAATTAAATGTAAAATAGTGGTTTTTCAATGTCTATCTTAAATTTAATGTCAATAGCGATACGCAACACATAAAAATTCACATAAAATAAAATACATATATAAATAGAGCATTAATCGGAATTAATAATAAAAAAATAAAACAAGAATCTTAAATCGAGCGGGTAAAAAAAAAAATGAGAAAGAGGTTATTTTAACAATTCTTAATGAAAACTAATCAAAATTTTATCCGTTTGGAGCTGTTTAACCTGTTATTTTATTGGTTTAAGAAAAATGACAATACAAAAAAAAATCAGAACTTAAGACATTCTCATAATTTACAAAATTAATAATTTTCAATGAAAAAAAAAAAAAACAATTAAATGTACAAACAGTCTGATTGAAATAGGCCTAGTTGTTTAAATGTTCAACTTGCATTTAATGTTCCTACATGACTTAAATATTAATCTGTATTCCATCTCTTCAGTAAATTTATTTGAACACCTGTCACTTAAATTTAATATTTTTTTTGCAACAAAATAACATTTTAACCTAATTTGTAAGTATTCTGAATAACAACGATTGAAAGATGATGAGTTATGAGTAAAGTTTAAACGATTGCGTGTATTTTTTAATATAATTGAGGCTGTATATTAGGAACGAAAATACCGTGTCTAAAAAGAGGAATATCGGGCTGTTAATTTGTTATAATATGTATTGAATGAGACGTACAGCGTTTATTCAAGGCTAGAATCAAAAAGCGGAAAGGACATCTTTAGTTGCGCGCATGGCTGTAGATTAAATCCATCGGGTTGGTCTAGTAGTGAACGCGTCTTCCCAAATCAGCCAGTTTGGAAGTCGAAAGTTCCAGCGTTCAAGTCCTAGTAAAGGCAGTTACTTTTATTCGGATTTGAATACTAGATCGTGGATACCGGTGTTCTTTGGTGGTCGGGTTTCAATTAACCACACATCTCAGGAACGGTCAAACTGAGAATGTACAAGACTACACTTCATTTACACTCATACATATCATCCTCTGAAGTAATACCTGAACGGTAATTCCCGGAGGCTAAACAGGAAAAAGAAAGATGGCTGTATATTGATTCCCTAACATTTCACTTGATAGCGTCACTAGTAAAGATGGTGACTCCTGAACAGAGCACATTCTGTATTTTGGAGTTTGCTAAAGGTGAATCTGAGGTTACAGTTCAACGTGCGTTCCGTAGAGAGTTTAATATTGTGATACTCCTAGTACAATAACATTCGCCAATGACGTGATGTGTTTGAAACGACCGGATGGATGTCTTCGTAAAGGGAAAAGTATCGGAGGACTGAGGATATGAAGAAAATGTTCTCAGGGTTTTCATGAGTCCTAAAAAATCTGTAAGGAAAGCCAGCCACGAATTAGCGATACCGGTGATGACAGTGTGAAATGTTTTAAGGAAATGCTTACATATATGTCCATTATTAATTACACCTGTTATTGGCTTTGAAGTCTACCGATTACTACGCTATGCATTTCGACTTCGCCATCGAAATGTTGCAGTATGAAGATGAAGATCATCTGATCGTATCGTGTCATTTAAATGATGAGTCGACATTTAATCTTAGTAGAAAGGTTAACACATATAATGTCATTATCTAGGGGGCAGAAAATCTGCATGAACTCTTACAATGAGAAGATAACTCCTAAGAATTAAATGTCTTCTGTGTAGTATACCAGCGCCAAGTTTACTGACCGTTTTTTCCTTGAAACAAGCGCTACAGGAGTTGTATATTTGGATTTTTTGAGTACACGGCTCTTTTTTCAACTGGAAGATTCAGAGAATATTATTTGGCAACAACGTGGTGCGCTCCCTTACTGCTATAATTCTGTACGGAATCGGTTGAATGACTTTCCTCGACTGCTGGATCGGTCGGCATGGAGCCGATGACAGAGCTTGTATGTGGTGGCCTCCAATGTCACTCGATCGACCCCACATGATTTTTTTTTTCTTAGGATTTTATAAAGGGTCTTATGTACGAGCCTTCGCTACTTACTAATCTACCCGATTTGAGGCAGAGGATTCAAGAAGCTGTCCATTCCCAATTACTCCAGACATGCCAGTTAAAGCATGAGGGTGAACTCTGTATCGGCTGGATGTGTGCCGTGTAACGAAAAGTGTTCACATTGAACACTTATAGAAAAAAGCTGTAAGAGTTTTCTTTCATGACTGTAAGAGTTTTATTTCTGACGTACGTTATTTGTGACGTTTCATTTTATTACCAAATCAAAGTTAAGAGATATTGAATAGCTTTAAAACCTCAATATTTTTTTGTACACTCTGTATAATGAAGTATAGGTCTTTTAATAGTACTACACAATAATAATAATGTAATGTATGAAGTAATGCATACATACACACATACACACATACATATATATATATACATATTATTTTATAGAGTACAAGTCAAAAAAATGTGAATGATTTTACTAGAAGAGTACTTACGGAGCACTACAAAAACAAATAACAATCTTCCTGCCGGCTGCTGCTATATAAAATTATATAGTCTATAAAATTAATTTAAGTTTACACAAATAAAAGCTTTAATACATCCAATATAAAGTTTTCTGTTAAACACGTGCTCCTCATAAGAGTTACCTTTATCCTTCTTTCCTTTTCATTAGCATTTAAATTAGAAGTTTGAAACATTTCATTCCCTTTAAAGTCTCTTATCAATCATCCGTAGATTAATCCGTCTACTGCAGATCCATTCATCCTTTCATTAAACATCTTTTCCTCTATAAACATAACCTAACGAACTATTCCTCCTGAAAAATTATAACAAGAAATTTTATTTTATTTATTTTTTTTTTTTTTACAGAATAGTTATTTTAATGCATCATTCTACCTAAATCTTTCCAAAAAATTTTTTATTTTCACAATCATTATTTTTCTGTTTATCATGTTTCACAACAATAAATAAAAACAGTTTTCCCAAATTATTACGCTTCAAATAACTTTCTTTTTTTCATTAATGTCAGTTTAATATTGAATCAAGGAATCATTTTTTGAAGGTGATTAAATAATAAATTTTAACTTTCTGCCACTAGAATTTCACAAAAAAATTATTAATTACATCGACAGTAGAACAAAATACATTTCATTGTAATAAATTTAAATTATTAATCGTTAAAATTAATTTCTCGAACTTGGTACCGCTGATATGTTAAATAAATAATATTAAAATTAATGAACTCAACCTTACCAGCACACTGATACGAACTCAAGATCTTTGAGTTAAGACGACAAAACTGTGGTCTTTAAAATTTTTGACTTTAATACAATAATTTTATCTCCTGATGATGGCTTTCACGTAAGCCAAAAAATCTTGACTTCTTATCAATGTGCTGGTAAGGTGGATTTCATCAATTGTTAGTATTATTTAATCGTTAAATGATTAACATTCTTAGCCGTTAAAAAAAAAATCCAGCAAACGAACTGATGTTCCCGGGAAAATCTATCCTTTGAAAATCGCTGTAACGTTATAACTCTAAAGGTGAATAATTACTTATTCCAACTCCCTAAATTTACCGTTTTGATGCAGTATATTCGCTGAGATTACCAGGGAATAACGTATTCCATAAACTCAACCACCAGTAGTAATTTTATAAAACGTAATTACCAACCGGTCTAATGTTTGGTATTTATCCTTATCATATACCAACCGCTAAATCCTATGTTCTAGTATTACCAAAAATGACAAAACCGTTGCCAATCGACACCTCAGAAAATTAGTAGGTTAATTTTCAGGTCTCAACATATTTATCTAGTTCAAACAGAAAAGATATCTTCTGTTCAGTTTTAACTAACACTATGTAATCGATGTGTCGCTTGAAAGTCGTCAGCCAGCGGCAGAATTGTGCCATCTTTGGTAAGAATTCATATTAAGGTCTTAGTTAAACCTCAGTTTCGTGAATCAGGTTGCTTCATTGGCATAAAGTTGTATTGGACTCTGCTTCATTAAGTAGTTCTATTGGACTCTTATGATTTCTGACGAGTTTTACTAAATTTTTACAATTTATATGTAAAAGTAAACCTCGAAAAATGTATTATTATAAATAAGCTAATTAATTACAAAATTAATATAAATAACATAAATTAAATACAAATAACTTAATCAATAAAACCTAAATAAATAAATTAACGTAACAGTAAATTAAACGTTTATAATTTAAACTGGAACTTTTAATTCAGTAATGTTAAAACAAAATTATTATTATTATTATGATTTTTATTATTTTTAAATCTATTTTTAAACTTTCTAAAATAATTAAATAAAAATATTATTATAATATCTCGGGTGCGATCCAATGGTGAACAACCAAAACATGGATTTTTCTTCTGGAAATATTTTGGAAGGAGGAGCTGCCGAACATCTGTAAAGATGCAAGGCAATTGTTAGGAACATGGTCACCGTTACATGCAAACAAAATACGTGTCCATGGAGGTGAAAAACGGGCTTGTTGAGCTTTCTGTCTTACTAGAAGACTGCGAGTTGGAAAGAAGAATTAAACTTACGAGAGTTGCTGTGGATGCTTCCTCGAGCACTGCAGAGCCGGAGGAAGTGCGATTTCTACCAGCCTGGAAGAGCCCAAGACAGAGAAGAAGAAGAAGAAAAGGGATTCAGGTGATACGAAGTAACCTCTACCATCTACGAGCGGGACTCATCCAGGCACCTTTCTAATCCCAAATCATCCAAAAGTGCAACCGTGGACACTAGTGGAAAATAATAAGGGAAAAATAAGAGCCACAACTCTGAAGATTGAAAAGGAACAACAAAAACCTTCCAGAGGCAACAGAAAAAGCAAAAGTAAGAAAAATAGGAGGAATCGTAAAGAAGCGATCCTCATAAAAAAGACTGAGGGGAAAACGTATGCCGAAACTCTCACTCAAATCCGGAAGGGAGTGAAACTGGAGGAGACTGTGGCAGAGATAGTGGCAATAAGATAAACCAGGGCGGGAGATGTTCTGATTGAACTCGGGAGAGCCACCAGAGAAAAACAGACCTTCAGTGCTGTCCTGAAAGCTGTACTCGGAGAAGGTGCCGTAGTCCACAATCTGGAGATCCGGGACCTAGACTACGTCATAGAGAAGGAGGATGTGGAAGCAACATTGGGAAGAAATCTCGGAGATGTAGGAGACTCCCTAGTTAGCTTTATCAATGCTGATGCCAGAGGGAGAGAGTAGCAATAGTAGAGACTGAAGAAAAGGCTGCTGCCAGACTATTCAGTCAATCCAAGAGAAGGATTGGCTGGATGTACTGCAAGATTAAGCTTAGGGCACAGGCCCCTCAGTATTTCAAACCGAGAGTATCTTTGACTGAGACGAACGGCGCAATGTGCAAGGAATCGCACGGACACGAACCCCAGATCAGTTGAGCATAAAACGGCAAAGAAGCACCTCCGTTGAACCGTCAACGTGAGCAAGATGCGAACTGACGGAGACCGTAGATGCAGACATTTGCAGGCTGGGTTACAAGATAGTAACTCGGCTACTGGGGGTTTCGCGGTCACCAGCTCTACTAGACGAGGTTAAAGCGGAGCACGTCGTCAAAACGTTTTTTGCGGCCCACTCGGTCTGCACTGACCGGGGCTTCGGAGACTTGGGCGACTTCCCGCTCTTCTCGATGGAGGAATTGGAGGGAGTCCTACGGTCCCTGAAGGCCAGAAAAGCTCCTGGTCCCGTTGGCATGCCGGTCGAGGTGCTGAAGCTAGTGGGACGCTGCAGGACCCGTATACATCTAGACATGTACAATGCATGTCTGGAAATTAAGGCTTTCAGCGCCAGATGGAAGACCGTGTGCCTTGCGTTGATTTTGAAGGCCAAACTAGACCCAGAGTCGCCGTTTCCTCCCGCCCATTGTGTGTGCTTGACACAGCTGGGAAGGTATTGGAGAAGCTGTTAAAGAAAAGACTGGTTGCCGCGATGAATCAGGGAGGTGGTCTATCACCCAAACAGCACGGTTTCTGGCAGGGTCAGTCGACCCTAGATGCAGGACAAAGGTTGTTGAGGTAGTGCGGCGAGCAGAAGACCACAATCATTTTTCGTGCTGTGTGGTCCTTCTCGTTACATTGGACGTGAAAAACGCTTTCAACTCCGCACGATGGAGCTATATGATACGAGTCCTGGAGCATTCGTTCCTCGTCCATATCTCCTAATGAATGGTGAACGCATACCTGAGGAACCGCAGTCTCATCTACGAGACCGCGGCAGGCTGGCATAGGACTGCGATCACGTCAGGGACGGTGCAGAGATCGTTTCTCGACCCCGAACTTTGAAGCGCCGTCTATGACGGCTTTCTGAGGCTGGAGATGCCTGAAGAATCGGTCTTGATTGGTTTCGTTGACGACGTTGTGCTACTTGTCGCAGACCGTGACGTGGAACGCAACCAAATGAGGTTCAGCCGAGCCATGCACAGAGTTAGTGCCTGGTTGGACGACCATGGGTTTTCTCTAGTCCTCAGCAAAACGGAGATCGTGGTTCAAACGAAGAAGCGTATCAACACTCTCCTCTTCCTGCGGATCGGGAACGAGGTTGTTGAGACCATGCCGGCCGCAAAGTACCTCGATGAAGATTGACCGGAAACTCAGCTTTGCTGAACAGCTCCGGAGAGATCGCCGACAAAGCTGTGAGAGCCATAACCGCTCTCATCCGGCTCATAGCGAATGTCGGCGGACCGAAGGCCAACAGATGGCGATTGTTGATGTCCACAGTGCATTCTGTCTTGTTGTAAGGGACGGAAGTGTGGGCCCAGCCATTATGATTCGAAAGAATCTGGAAGTGGTTCGCACAGGTGCAACGCACCGCGGCCTTGCGAGTCGCTTCCGCGTAGTGGACGATTTCCAAGCCTGCTGTAATGGTGATCGCCCGCGTCGTACCCATTGCTGTTTTGGGAGCACCAGGCGAGCTACAGGAGGCGACGGACAGGCAAAGACCGGGAGACCATCGCCAAGGAGGAACGGACTCGCACGTTTCTTGCAAGGCAAAACACCTGGAACCGAGAGACCATAGGATGATGGACTGCATGGCTTATCCCTCTGGTCAGACGGTGTACGGAGCGACGGCATAGAGAGGTGCAGTACTACGTGACCTAATTTTTAACGGGTCACGGGTACTTCCGCACTTATCTCCAACCCATAAAGAAAGCGCCTTCCCCGACTGCCTCTATTGCCCCGGTGTACGGAACGACGCCGAGCACACCTTTTTCAAGTGTGCTCGGTAGGTGGCAGATCGAGGGACACTCGAGGCGGATCTCGGGGCAACGTAGCCCCCACAACATGGTTGCGATGATGCTCCGTATCTGAGCAGCTGGGAGAGTGTGCCCGATTCGTCGGCAGCATTCTCAATACCAAGAAAGGTGATCTGGATAGACGTGAAAATTAAGTAGCGGTCTTCTCAGGCTAGGTTAGGAGGACTCGTCCTCAAGTAATGTGTTAAACGGTTCCGGGTCGAGTCCTGGAAGAAAGCGGGGTGGTTTTAATCGGTAGTCTGCTAATGGTGATTGGATAATACCATGAGTGGGAGCCCGACATTCCGTGGGTTAATGGATTTCCATCTCCTTCCCCCCAAAAAATTAATATTACATATTAATAAATGCAAATTTTTAGGCTATAAAATTTTTTGAAAAAAAAGTCCGTAGAATTTTATACTAGTCCGAAATTGCAAATTTGATTTATATACCAATTGCTAAAAGCTATGAAAATATGATTTCTTCCCAATATTATATCAGCACAATGTAAAGTAAAAAAAAATAAAACCATGCATCGTACATCATAATATAAAACTGACGGAGAAATTACACTACTTTTAAAATGAAATAAATGATTCGATACCCGCTAAAAAAATTCATCTATTTATTTTTATTAATATATAATTTTATTACTCATAATAAAGCATATTCTTTACCTAAGTATCGACGCATCTAAAATAGTGTATTTTATAAGTCGGTTTTATATTCTAATGTTGCAATGAGTGTTTTTTTTTCATGTTAAACTGATATGAAATCGCAAAGAAAAACATCTATTCCTAGCTTTTGGTATTTCTAATGAAAATCATATTTTCAAGCTATGATATAGATAGAATTGTATCAGTTTTTTTTTTCAGAAAATTAGCTGATGCGTCGATGAATCGACGCATTTTCTATTGAAAATTAATCATTAAAACGTTTTCTAAAAGAAAAATTTATTTACTTTTTCTTCTTTATAATTTCTTTATTGTCTATGTATTATTGTCAAAGAACACGAAATTTCATACAAATATTTAAAATTATTTTTCATATTGTTAAATCTTTACTTGTTTAGCAGCCTTATTTTCGGCGGAAGGGTTTCCTTGATTGCATTAAAATTCTTAAGATGTCTTTCCTACTTTGACTATTCACCTTTTTTAATTTTATTATTTAAACAACATAATTCTGAGATTTTTTGATAGGTTACTTATGTAAAATGTTAATAATGAATAAATTAAATAAACTCCTATATATCTTAATCAATCCATATTATTAATATTGCCGGGAAAGCAAAACTGGAAGAAATTTAAATGTACGTGAAGATTTTTGCAATCGAGTGAAAAAAAAGAAAACTAAAAAATAATCAGACACACTAGTTCGGAAATACATCACTCGGCACAATCAAATTCAAACGTCTTGGAACATGGGAACTGATATAATACTGTTTTAAGCATACAGTTTCTAATTTTAAATTTATTCTCCTTCTGCGAAATTGCGAAAATAATAAAAATATTAAATAAAATAATCTAATCTAATGTCTATAATTAATTCTTCTAACTGTTTAAAAAATGCTAATATAGATGAATATATTATTTAAAAAATTAGAAAATATTTTTTGTTGTATTTCGAAATGGCGGGCCAGCTACGTTAAAACTGTAGTATCAGTTTAATGGAAATAAAGTAATATGGGATGGAAGGTTCTGCGCCCATCTACCTATTCTAAAAATTAAAACAGTATTATGAAATCTTCTTCAATATTCAGCAAAGAGTTATCGAAAAGCCTTCACATTCACTGTTTTTTTTTTTTTTTTACTCGGTTCTCAGATGAGACTGTGTGAACTATTTCACTAAGTGTCTCAGAAACAAAAATAACGATTTTTTTCCAAACTGATGTAACACCTGAACCTCTCATACTAAAAGACTGAAACTTTTCTGACATAATAAAAATACATGAGAGAATATCTCTTCCAGAGAGAATTTTTTTTATTTAGGAAATTGCACCTGTTACCTTATCTGAAAGACGAAACAGCTAAAAAATAGATTAAAACCGGGTACTCTTTCCCGATTAATTGCTAGAAAGTTTCCAAATAAATTTTATAAAGCAAATTTCATAAAAATAGACATATATAAGTACTTAAAAAAAGAAAGAAAAAACCAATCAAATTTTTATGAATTTCCATTAATGTACGCCAGTCTTTATTGTTTTGTTGTACAGAGTATAATTAAAGAGGGAACAAAACTTGACTACCTATAATTTGAAAAACAAATTTGGAAAGGGAATAACTATCCAAGGAGAACAAATTTCGATCTCCGTGGTGGAGTGGTAGCGTCTCGGCCCTTCATCTGGGATTCCTGGGTTCGAATCCCGGTCAGGCATTGCATTTTTCATTTGCTACAATATTCCATTTCTACGTTTCTCTGTAGGCTTCTGAGGTGAATTAATTCATCAAACAAAAAAAATAATTGTTAAAATTCATTGATGTGAGGTTGTTTTTACAAAAATTAAAAGTGTTAGAAAAAATACTGTACGACACGAATTTAATTCCGTTTGAAAAAAAAAGTAATGAACGCGACAGAAAGGAGAATAACAAGAAATTAAAAAAGGAACCATGGTATATTAACAGTTGCCAAAATTTATTAATAGATTTCATAGGTTCAAGAAAATCATCAAAAGCAGGCTGCGTCAAGCAAGGAGAAATTTCATGCAGAAATGAATTTTAATAGTATCAAATGTATACAGTATTCTAATATTTAAAAATAAATTGTTTAAAATATTTGTATAGACTGAAGGAAGCGTTTTATGGTAAAGAAATAATTATAATAGACAAAGCTCAAATAGGAAAAAAATAGAGGACTTTGAAATTTAGTTTTTACAAGAAGGTGTTAAAAAATAAGCGTGTCGGCAAAGTTCAAAATGACGTAACTTTAAATGAAGATAAATAGATGAAGTACGTCGGTGAGCCATATACTAACACACCTAGATTTAGTGAATTTGGTGATAAAGGATTGTGATGCCGGGAGAAAGTATACGAGAAACTAATAATCAATGAGCCGCTAAAAACAAGCGATTTTTTAAATGAATTAATTTTTATATATTTGTAAAAAAATTTTTTACTACAAATTTCTAGTTTATTTAATAGCATTTAATTGTACCTTAAAGCATTCTAAGTTCTTAAATAATATATCCTGGAGATGACTACCAAGGAAATTGCACCTGTTACGTTATCTGAAAGACGAAACAACTAAAAAATAGATTAAAACCGGGTACTTTTTCCCGATTAATAGCTAGAAAGTTTCCAAATAAATTTTATACTTTCTATTTATACTTTCTTTACGAGAAATTTTTATATTTTCTATCACAGGACTTAATATCGACAGAAAACGGTAATTTTGCGTTGCACTTTTTCTTGGATTCTTTCGTCGTTCATGGGGGTAAACCGCTTAATACCTAATAAGAAAAAATCGCATGCAGTGAGATCCGGCGATTTCGTCCGCAAAGAAATATTGAATCGTCCGGAGATAGTATGGATTAAATCAATCGTTAAACAGTATTCACTGATCGCCTAGCTACATAACTATTCGCCCAATTCGGTTAAATTTGCATGCCATCATTGATCCAGGTTTCTTCACTATTTGAGAAGATTCAATAATCATTCGGACTTATCATTTAATTGTGACGATAAAAGCGTTCCCGTATTTATCCTAAAATAAATGTAAACGAATTAGTTTAGAGAATACTACTGCGCGCCTTACAGTGACTTTCGTATTGTACTGTAGTTTTTTATACATCTCATTACGGTTTTTTGTTGCCCTACATAGAAAGTTTTGTTCGTTCACATATCTACACGAGAGGAAACATGATTCATCACTCATAGCACTCGCTATCTATTCAAAGTTCCATCATAATTAAATGCTATAGAAAGAAGTACCAGGGTCGTTTGGAATGGATTTTGTCTGAACCACAGAAGTCACAAGTATTATCAAATAACCGTAACATTTGACAAGTATGTTTCTTTAGATATCGTGCTATGAAGTTTCACACGCGTGCGTTTAGTTGTTGGTTTGTGGCAAACAAGTAAAGAAAACATGTTTTGGCATTTTCTGAATAATTGAAGTTCGAGCTGTTTTAAAAGGTTTAACCCAGACGGACATACAAAAAACAGTTGGAATACAAGATAAAGGACTTTTCCGTTTCGTTTTTGGCAGTAGAAAGTTGGCTGCTGAATTTAAACGTTGACATACATGATGAACTCCGCCCAAACATTCCTTATGACCGATGAAATCGTCACAAAAATCCACAATACCACTGACTTTCTTGAAGTTTCATAACAGTAGATGAAACACGGATTCATCATCAAACCAGAGATCAAACAGCAGTCGAAACAATGAGTGGGAGCAGGTGAAGGTGGACCAAAGAAAACAAAACAGTTATATTTCCAGAAAAAGTCATGGCTACGATTTTGTGAAATTTTCGTAATCTACTGCTCACAAAATACCTAGAAAAAGGCAGAACCATCAACGGAAAGTCCTACGCTTCACTACCGACCATCTGACGGGTGGTATTTTGACTAAATTTCATATCTAGCCAAAAATAGAGTGTTCTTTTATCACGATAATGCGTCTGCATACACGTCTCGGATTACTGCTGAAAAACTTCATCAACTACGCTTCGAAGTGCTTCCACATGCGCCGTATTTGCTTCATTTGGCTTCTAGTTATTACTTTCTCTTCCCAAACCTGATAAAAAGGCTCGCTGGGCAATGGTTCACTTTAAATGATGTAGTCAAAGCTAAGACAACCGTTTATTTTGCAGATTTTCACAAATCGCATTTTACTGAAGAGTATTAAAAAGTTGGAAAGTCGTTGGTCTAAATGCATCAAACTACAAGGTGATTACACTGAAAAATAAAATTTCGGAAAAATATTTTTTTTTCTTTGTCAGGCCGAGAACTTTCCAAACCATCCTCTTAGCTGTTGTTATTAAATATTCTCGGAAAAAAAGATGTTTATAATCGCTATTTTCGATATCTCAATTTATCAGAGCACATGAAATAAATATTAAGATGAAGACTGGAGTGTATATTTCGCAATTAAAAAAGATACACCGTATCTTTATACACACCCTAGAGGGATGTACAGGCAGTAAAAACTATAGTAAACAACAAAGCTTAAAATATATAAAAAAAGTAATTAAGAGTGTAGGATGTAGTAAATATGGTGAACAAAAGATTAATGAAAAGCAAAAAGGAAGGAGCGTACTATCAATCGGCAAAATTACGGATGAAATACTAAATTCAAACTGAATTGTACATATCACGTCATTTTAGTCCTTGGCAATCGGCATATTACCGAAAAAAAAAACTACTTACAGTGGATATTTAGTTAAAAGGTTTACGGTTGAGTTTTGTACTTTTACACTAAGCACAATTGTTTGAATTATTACGAATACTGCTAACATAAAATCTAAGGGGGTACTTTAGTTTTTGGAGGCAAAGTAACGTTCCAGTGTATTTGAATGATCAGCGGAAAATCTTTGATCAATAATTCATTTCTTGTCTCCATCTTTAATCCCTTCTGCCGCAGTTTAGATTCAATGGATTTTCGCTAAGCTCTCTTCTTTAGATTTTGTTGCATTATTAATACTGAAACAACCTCATAATACTTTAACATACGATCATAAACAAAACTTAAAATACCATAAATAAGAAATAAAGCAGTACTGCAATAATAATAATATAAAAATTACATTATCTTTCAAAATAAGGATAAGAAAACTTATGTAGCTAGTGCGTTCTTATAGTAATCTAGGCGCACGACCTGCTAGTGAACATTTCCCTAGGGATTCTGTTTCGTATCCGGTGATTGTACAATCAATCTAATGATTTCGATGTGTAACGGGTAAAGTCAACTTGCTTAATGCCCTTCGACACAATGCAATATAAAATTTAAAAAAACTGCCATAAGATAAATAGTAATTATACTAGTTCGTATATACTTGTAAATCTATTTTACTGTCCTCATAAGATTATATATATGTAGTTTAAAGGAAAAGGAAAGTTTATTGAGTATCACTGAAACATTAAAATTAATAGTTCTATTATTAAAGCTAACAAACAATAATACAAACTAAAAAATTAAAATTTTTAGATTCAGAACGGATTTTAATACCTCACATACATACTTTGAAGAAAAATCTTACGGCAATATTGTACCGAAGAAATTAAACTTAAAATAATTTACTACGATATCTTTGTTACGTGATTAAAGTTAAAAGTTGAATAAATTAAAAATCCCATATACAGTGATTCAAAGAAACGGGAAATTTTGAAAGTTGTGTTGGTAGCCGTGGGCGATTGGTACCACTTGATAAGTGGCGCCAGCCTCTCTAACCTATCCTGCCAATTTAGTTGTCATGGATCCTTGGAGTGGTGCGCAACGTGCATTTGCTATCAAAGCGTTTTACAAAAACAATGACAGTCTGGAGGAAGCGCATAGAGAATTTCGCCATCATTTTAATCTGGGACGGCACGACCGTGTTCCATCAGCACATGCAATTAAAACATGAATATCTAATTTTGAGAAAACCGGTTTGGCAATGAAAAAGAAACCTCCAGGCCGTGAGCGAACCGTCCGTACACCACAGAATGTTCAAGCTTTACAAGATGCTGTCACACGAAGTCCACATCGGTCAATCCGTCGTCTCTCAGCATCTTTACATCTGCATAGTTCAAGCGTTCGAAGAATGTGAGTGAATGACTTGCAATACCATCCGTACAAGTTGCAGATCGTCCAGGAACTGAAATCGAACGATGCAGTTGAGCACAATTCTGTAATGTAATGCTTCAGAAGATAAATGATAACGAAGAGTTTGTTCACGAACTGTAGATGTCAGACGAAGCGCATTTCCACCTCAGTGGATTTGTTAACAAGCAAAATTTCAGATACTGGGCACAAGAAAATCCTACGCAGCTACACCAGCGTCCGTTGCACAGCCAGAAAGTGACCGTGTTGTGTGCTATGTCATCTTACGGTGTTATAGGCTCTTATTTTTTTGAGGATAACGGTCTTGGGATTACAGTGACGTCGGCTCGTTACGTAGCCGTGCTTGAAACCTTTGTTGTGGAACAACAAAAGAGATTTCCACCGATTCTTAACACAGCCTGGTTTCAACAAGACGGAGCAACGTCACATACTGCACGAATATCGATGGCAGCTGTACGCCGATTGTTTGGACAACATGTCATTTCACGAAATGGTGACATTAGATGGCCTCCCAGATCGCCTGATCTCTCAGCTTGCGATTACTTTTTGTGGGGTCACCTTAAAAGCAAAGTGTTCCACAGTAGACCTGCTACAACGGAAGAACTGAAGGCAAAGATCCGAGAAGCAATTGCGGAAATTCCAGTTGAGATGTTACGTCAAACCATGAACAATTTAACGAAGAGACTTCGTGAGTGTTTACGTAGAAGAGGATGTCATCTTTAAAAAATAAACTAAAGTGCATGTATCCTAAAATGGCAACATTTGTACAATTACATGAAATAAAATTCATTTTCTCTAAAAAAAATTTTCATTAGCGTTATTTAATTTTTTAAATTTCCGGTTTGTTTGAATCACCTGTACATTAATGTAATAAGTTAGTCAGCCGACTTAATGCAAGCAAATACTTTTGAAATTTTATCTATTTTTTATATTATTTTTTATTCGTTCTAGCGATACGTGTGTACAGTGAAAATTTTGGAATTATCAAAACACTTTTTCTCAAGAGAAAGAAAGATTTTGTTCAAGAGTAATCTTTCTTATATTCTTGTTATTTTTTTATATATGAAGGCTTGAATGATTGAAGGCTTGGTATTTTTCAAGTTGAAATCAAAGTATATACGAGTGAGATACAAAAAGTAAACAATCTAAGATACAGAATCTCTTGAAACTGAATTGGAAGTACGGCGATGAAAAATAATTCCAAGGTAAAAAAGAATGTGAAATTAAATTAGAATCTTGTACTCTTCTTTTTTTTTCTTTTATAAAAAAGGAAAGTAATTTTGAACCAATATATATATATATATATATATATATTCAAATATGAGGGAGTCTATATAGTTTGTATTTTTAAATATTATAAATTTAAAGAAATTTAATTACTTTACTGAAGTAACTCATTTTTTTCTATTAATCACTATTATGATTTTTACATCTAATAATTGTATATAATAATTTACTTTTTTATTAAATTTAATAAAACTTACATTTATTATGCAAATTAAAAAAATTCTGAATACGCAATAATAATGCAAATGTATTTTCATGTAATCCGGTAAAGATAGCAGAAAATGGATTGAAAATGAATTATACAAAAATCTACGTTCTGATGACTACTGCGAATGGAACGACAGCAAAAGATGTTCACCTTTTTAGCTAATAGGTGTTTTGTGTTTTTACGGTTGAGCATTATTTTTCTCCTATTTCATTCATTGACTACTTATACAAAAAGGTTTTGGTAAAATAACCATTTTTTTTATCACAACTTAAGATAATAAACAGTATTACATATTATAACTAGCGGATCCGACAGACGTTGTCCTGTTCAAACGTTTTAAATCCAAAAATTAAAAAAAATTCAAATAAAGTATAAATTGTTTGGACCGTTTTGATGAAAAAATATGTAAAAAAAAATTATAATTATAATACCTGACTCCACCACGCGTACAGTTATCACAGCTCGACCTATGAGATCTTTCAACGTTCTATCGAGAGCTTCAAGTGAATGCTTGTGAGCCATATAATGCATTGATCCCAGATAATAATTTTGCATTTTCTCAAAACTTCAGCTATGCCCGAGTGCTTTTTTTATGTTACACATTGCGTCTGGATTTGTGTGAATGTTCAATGGCAACTTGAGTTTTGAACGCGCAGTCCGCCCGCCATCAAGCAAGGTCGCTGTAATGCCTTTTTTTTTTTTTTCTCTCAGCTCCCCTGGGCCGGACCGACTTGTCGGTATTACGCCGCCCAGGGGAGTGTCTTTAAACTCAAATAGGCCGACCTGCCTTGCCGGTATATAGCCGGTAGGTGGGGAGGCCTACCGGTTAGCTCTTTTTGAGAGTTCTTTATCAATATTGCCCCCTTGGGGACCCAAAAGGACAATATTAATACACCACATTATTACACCACGCCAGACCCAGTTCGCCGCGACGCGGCGCCGGGTCCCTTCAGTATTCAGTGTGCTGTTGCCTGACTGTTACCCGTGGAGTCCTTGGTGGCTCATCAGTGCCAACACACCGCAGCATGCTGGACCTCACCAGCAAGGCTGTCCACCCAGTCCTATTCTAGCCAACACCTTGTCTTCTCTCATCGGAGTATATCTGTAGAACAACTTGTCTAACAAAACTAGCAAAATTATTCCAGTTTGACTCTCTTCTTAGCATGTAGTCTATTGTTGTCTCTGGAGTTATACCTGTGAGTGCCTTACTATGTCTAAGTGTGTCCCACCTATTGCACTCAAAAAAGGTGTGCTCAGCATCATCTATCTCGTTGCATCGCTGTAATGCCTGATGAAGCAATTGCCAACGCAAAAACGTTTCCAAAGTTGCTACTATTTCTCGCTCCTCCATCTGCTCTATGTGGTTGTATTGGCAGTTTGTGTTTATTTGTTGGTCCTCATCGCCCATGAAGTAGATTTGCAAAAATTTTGGATCGGCATCAGGCATTGAGAACAAAGAACCAATTGGTTGATACACTTGGCCCTGATCTTAAATGATGATTCAAAATTATGACCATCCTCATTCTGGACGAGTTTTGTCATTTAGAAGCAAGAATTGAATTTACGAATTTTACGCAAAAACAATTTAGATTGAGATGTGGCTCCAGCCAATTGTTTTCAATTATTCTGGCGGCGAATTCAATGGTGGAAGTGAAAATTTTCCTGATGCGCAGCAAAGACCGGCCGATTCACCTTTGTATTTAAATGCACGACAGTGTTGGCATTCTTTGTCCATATTGCCGATGACAATTAGCGCATGTGACGAATAGTCTACTTCCGGCTCATATTCGAACGCAAGGCGGTGAAGTGATGCACGTGTCAATGCGCGACGTTCTTGCACGTGCTGTCGATCATGTGCTCTGTGTGCGTCGGTGACTCGTTGATGTGCCCCTCTTTGTCTCAATGCATTAGCTCGTAGACGTTCATTGTGATGCTCTCGACTTTTATTCGCACGTGTATTTGCAATCTGGTCTCTTAAATTTACATTGTCCGTCAATTGATCTTCTGCCGTTCTATTTAACCGACGGTTATGGACTATTTGTGCATGCCGTGTACGTCGTAAAATTAATAATTAGTGTAATTAATAAATTTTCGTCCACATCTCTGCTAATTTTAACTTAAGATCATTCTAAAAAAGTACTTTCTACATTTTTTTTTATTTAATAATTTTGTAGTTTCATAACCACGTGATAACTTAATTAATCAATTAATAAAAAAATTAAAGCACTGTAAAAATAGTAGTTAAAATTTTAGTAGCAATTTTTATCATTTTTCTGATTCTTTATTTTAAGATCTATTTTACCAAACTTTAGAAAATTGTAAATTAAAAGTAATTTTAGAAAATTTTTTATAAAATTAATCAGCTACAAAAATTATAACTTCAATTATTTAAATATGCTTTAAACTATAATTATTATAAGTAACTTATATTTTAATTTTATAAATTTTATTATTTATTTTACAAACTTACATTTTTATTTTCAAAGAGCCGTTCAATACTTCATAAGTCGCATAGAATCCAAATGATAACTGACAATTTAAATTTGTAGGTTAAGTTGATTGTTATTGAATTCACGTGTATACATCATTACAATTCATGAAAAATCATGTAAAATACTCACTTAAATACTTCACCTTGCAAATTTTCACAATGTATATTTTTAATGACACTTTAAACGTTATTTCAATAAATAATAATGTAATATTCTCAATAAGCCCGCATTTCTAAACGCGATCGCAGCGCTGCCTACCGGATCCAATTGTGAACCTTAATCATCACAAGATCAACAATACGTAAATAAATAAATCAATTAACAAAACATTTTCTATCGGATCAAATTGTGAATCTAAACCATTTTCGAATCAACTTAATCACACACACAAAATTTCATCAAAATCAGTCCAGCCGTTTAGAAGGAGTTCAGTGACACGCACACGGACAGAAGAAATATATATATATATAAAAATTACTGAAATACGTTAGATTATTATTAACAAATATTGTGATTAAAAAAAAAAAAATAGCTAATTTATCTGTGAAGATATGTTACTTTTTTTTTTTTAAATAGAGGTAAATTAATTGTTAACAGATAAACATATTCAGATTTACAATGATGTAAGTAATTTTATTCTCATGAAAGTTCAAAATTACTATAGACGATTAGCCGATTTTATTTTTTCGGGTGTGTTTATCATTTTAATAACACTTTTTTATAACAGTAAAAATCAATAATCTTTTTATATTGTATACATATACGTACAAATGTTAAGGTAACTGTGCCGTTATAAACGTTTAAAATATTACAGAAAGTTTAAATAACTCAATCTAATCGACTGGTTATAGCCATAAAATGTTATGGAAATATTTTAATTAAAGACACATTATTCAGTATACAGTATATACTTTAAATAGCTTATAATTAACAGACATATATATATATATATATATATACACTAGCAGACCCGGCAATGCTTCGCTATTGCTAAATTTGAGTTTATATATATATTTATACATATACATATTGAAAGTTTGATAAAACATTAAAAAACTGAACATTACGGACCTTCACAAAATGTAACTTTTCAGTTTTTCTCCTTTTCCCTTTTTCACTATTTTACTTTTTTCCCCTTCCCCCTTTTCCACTCTTTCCGTTTTCTATTTTCCACTTTTTCCCACGTGCACATCGGCCCGGTAGTTTATTAGTTTGTAGTGGACACATATACAAATATTTCCTTTTTTATATATATAATATATATAGAAGAAGAAAGTCTATTTTTATATTTGTTTGTTTGTTTCGTAAATATCTCGACTCCAGCGTCACCTAGCGGGTCCATTTTTCGCAAAAATATTTCTTTTCACGTAACTAATATATATTTTGAATATGAGCCAAATCGGATCATAAATAAAATTTTTCGAATTATCTCGACCCCCAGCGCCACCTACCAGATACAAACTAATTCAGAAACCTTCGCGGGTGTGCGCACAACTCATCAAAGTTTCATAGCAATCGGATGAATGGTATAAGAACGCATACGGGACAAATAAAAAAAACAAACATTCATTTTTATATATACAAGATATATACACCCATACATACAATATGTTTTTGTATGTCGATGAGTTTGAAAAACTCGTTAGTGTTAAAAAACAATGATTCTCATATATATATACACCACACACGCGCGCGCGCGCACGAGTATTTACAGAATATTAGGATTTTTTAAAATTATTTCGTCTTTGTAAAGATAGAAAACTCTTGTTACTCTGAATTGCGTGTTTTAACAATACTATTACGGTAAATGCGTAGCATCGTAAAATTCAATTTATACGGGATAAATAACTGGTTGTGAAGGATTTTTCATTAAAACAAGCATGAATGTCGGCTGTCTGTTAGAAATGAATATAGTAGTACAAATATCACGTAAGCGTATAACAAACTTATAATTTTCTGTGCAGCGGTTTTCTGAGGAACTCTGTATAGCCACTGTTTTCATTATTAGAACACACCCACAAATTTTATTATAAGTTTCTCATAAATTTTAATGGAAATTTTTCTTCATTTCGCAATACATTTTTGTCATATTCAATATTATTAACCGGAAAAAAGTTTCAAAATAAACACATTACAATAATGAAAAACCACGCAAAAACTGGTAATTTTGTATCGGTAATTTCTGTAGGTTTTCTTGAAATAAATTGAAAATCATAAAAAAAATTATACAATAAAGAAGCTGGTTTAATATATTATAAAACTCATATTTCCATAAGTGTTTCGAGAAATATAACTCCATTAAATCAAGATATTTTTTCATCTATAAAATTTAATCTTTATTAACGTTAATATCAATATAGAAAGAAAGGGGAAAAATGATTTTTTTCTTTATAAAATAAAAACGTAAAAATAATAAACTTCGTTGCGAGCAGTCCAAGTGAAAATTAAAAGGGCAGCATAGAATATAGTAAAATCACAACTTAAACTACCCACTATGTCTTATAATTATATAAGATTACATAAACGTTTATCTCAAATAAGACCGACAGAAAGTATCTCTGCAATAGAAATATTTATCTCAAGAAGATTTGTTTAAGATAAAGTATTACTTTTCATCGAATAGAATAGTTTTCGGAAGTATTTTAAGGAATTTTTAAAATTCTAAAAGGCTATTTCCTATCTGTCACGAATCATTACTCAGCAATGACAATTTTTTCTATCACTGAATAAACAAATATCGTTTATTACTTTTCCTTTTATAATTTAAAAATTATTTTTACAAACCAAGTTATGCTAGGTCACGGTTAATTGCCTAATTTTTTTGCTATTATATATATATATATATAATATATATATATATATATATATTAATTTACCTATCCTAAACTATAATAACTGTTTTTATACATTAACTAGCCTGTCCGTCTAGCCAAAACCTGGACCCTCGGGGCTAGGTCAGCCCAGGCGAATCCCGGAGCCAACTCAGGGGCTCCTCAGGACTTCCCGGAGCCAAGTGTCCAACCCCATAGACGCGGAGCTCGCTTCGCTCGCCATTCCCAATTAACCAGCGGGAGCGGCCCCCTGAGCACCCGCAGTGCTTGCTTCGGTCGTCATTTCCATCTACTCAGAGGGCTCCACCCCCTGGACCCTTGCACTGTACGTTATCCTCACCGTTATTAGAATAATACTGATAAATAATAATTATAGTATTCAGGCTTTACAGATAGCTGAAAAATAAACAAAGTTACAAAAGATAGAATAGTACTAACATTTGTCCCTACTCCCCTGAGCCGGACATATAATTAAGTAAATCTCAGCCCAGGTGGAATATCCTTCAAACTCAAACAGCTTTCCCGCCTACCGGCTGAACGTCCGGCATGGCAGGCCGGCTTGCCGGTTGGTTCTTTTGTGATCAACGCCTGCCACAAATCATCAGGAAGAGGTTAACCAGGCCCGACTACGTCGTTCCTGGGCCGTTCCCCCCAAGGACTGGAACTCGGTTTGTACATTTTCTCGTTTGCCTCTAACTACTGGGGAGGGGGACCCGGGTCCGAATATGTCGTTCCCGGGCCCCACTCAGCAGTCGGAACTCGGTCTTTTCATTCCCCAGCTTACACACCCCAGGAGTCCCCGGCTGATCATCGGAGCCGACACACCTCAGCATGCCAGCCCTCCCAGCCGGAGATATCCTCCCTGCCCTAAACTAAAATCCCCTTAAAGACGTCCTTCGTCATCTTTTTCCCTCAAAATCGTCCTAGCCAAACAGTCAACGGCACTCCTGTTTGTCGCTGAAGCCAGCATATAATCTATTAGTTCTTCTGGTGTTAGGTTAGCGACTTCCGCCCTAATCTGAGAGTTTTGCCATTTCTGGCAATACAGAATAGAACTAATTATGGTAACTAAAGTTTACACAGCTTTGACGATGAAAAATTCATAACTTATTTCTTTGGTGTGGTGGCAGAAATGTAATATTGAAGTAAAAGGATTAATCTAGTTTTTTCCTTTTGGAATATCTTTAATTCACAACTTCACCCATCTTGGGGGGAAGGCGAAGAAATAGACGATATTTTTAATATCTTAACCTTCAATCGAGCTAGGGCCTCGGTCGATGGGTAAAATCCTTCCCTGGGATAACACGAATGTTTCCTGAAAACTTGAAAGTAATTGGTCGGTTAGTTCTCGCGTGATGCAATAACAAAAACAAACAGACAAACTTTATATATATATACATTTCCGAATAACCGTGATCTGTTAGATCGAGAGTGTACCTGATGCACCCAAAAATTAGCCTTCAACCTACTAACAAATATCCCGTTTCAATTTTGAAAATCGAACGTTGTTTGCAGAAATATTAAAAGAGCACCACGTTGCACCTCCCAAAAAGCGCCCCAGGGGCACCTGGTTTGTTACCAGTTGATGGTGATGATTGATCTAGTTTCCTACGAGCCTCACCTCTCTAGCCTCTCACACAGTTCCCACGGGAAGCTCATTCTTAAACAGATTTAAAAAAAAATTATTTAAAATTATTTTATTTAACGTAAATTTAATAATATTATTTTTGTGATATTATTCATTCGATTGATTCGATTCATTCAGTTCAAACCCAATTCATACAGTGATACAGGCTCACAGTTCACAGTTCATTAAATCAACTCATTAAAGTTTTTGCTTCAAGAGGCAAATCTCCACTTCTACACACACACACACACACACACACACACACACACACACACACACACACACACACACACACACACACACACACACACACACACACACACACACACACGCACACACACACACACACACACACACACACACACACACACATATATATATATATATATATATATATATATATATATATATATATATATATATTATTTTTTCGAGATGAAATATATTTAAAAACCTTCTCAGTTATGCCAAGAAACGTAGGTAAAAACTTGGTTGCGATCGATCGAGTAGTTTTTTTGTTTATCCCGAACAAATAAGAACCCTTTATTTAACAGTATAGATTTAGATTTATTATCTCTTATTAACAGAATACTGGATTATTATTTATTTTTTAGCATTTTCAAGGACAGATGGTATTTCTGAGATGGTGTCAAGGAAAGTTTTTTTTTTTAAATAAAAAGTTTTCCTTAATTAATAATATAAATATTATTTCTTACTTTATTGTTACACATACGACAATTTTTTCCCTGAATTATCCCTTCGTTTTTTATGTAATTCAGAAATAAAGTTGTTTTATTTTCTAATAAATAATTTGTCGATTTTTCTCATGTATCCTGTTACAGTTTCTTTAGTAAAATCTTGAAATTTATATAATCATGAATTTCTTTGTGATAAGGGTTTAATCTGGCGACAGCTGGTTTCATATGATAAAAATAATAGTTTTTGAAATATTTATTTGAAAACACCAAACAAATATTTTATCGCTTTTACAACTGATTTTAAGATTTTAATTCCAAAAACAATTAGACATACAACTAAAAAATAGTTAAATTTTTATATTTTTATTATTTTCAATGTGGTGAGAAGTGTCAGAGATAGAAAACATACAATTTACATAATCTCAACCTCACCCTCGGAAAAAGAAAATTCATGATGATGTCGAAAAAAGCTGATAAGTCATTATTAATACAGTACAATTTTTAAATTACTTTAAATTTATTAATAAATAAATCGTGCAAAAATTTATTAAAAAAAAGATCGGTGAACTTAACTTATATAAAAAATATACGGCATTTTTCTCTCTGTTTCATTTTATAAAAATACGAGGATTCTGACAGAAGTTCTAAGTAGAGTTCATTAGGATATATGAAAAAGGCGTTGTAATGCAGTAAGTGTGTAAATGTACACACAAGATATGAGCTGCAGTAATTTTCTCTGTTGAGAGACGCGATTGCGGTAGTAGTTATATACAAAGTCAACGTTACACAGACGCCCCATATTGTTCGAGTTTATCCCATTTTTTCAAAGGTGTCTTTTATCCTGATACATTTCAACAAGGCATCCATTACCTACATTACACTTCTGTACGTAACTTTCAGTCACATAACACAAACACACCGCGATCTATATATGTGTTCTATTTAGTGATGAGTGTCCACTCGATTATTAATAATTCTCCTACTTCCTAAATATTAAAAAGGCTAAAATTTGGCACAGTCATTTATGACAATAGGAAAACTAAGTATAAATTATCCTGTTACCGTTTAAGGCTTGGATAGATATGAAACAATAAATAACTATATTATTTATTATTTATCCGGACACTTCGACGTTTCAAAATTTTCCCTACTAATCCTGAAGAAATAATCAATAATTATTTTGATTAATGAAGTTCAAGGGAATGTAAAAGGTGTCATACGTCTATTCAGATAAATTAGCTTTTTTCCTAAATTTTTGTGTCTTGATTATTTATAAGAAGGATCTCCAATAAATACTGAACTGTTTGGTTCTGAAATGTTTTGGTCAACATGTTTCAAAAGACTTTGACCCGAAATAAATATCGATTTTAGGTTTTATCTTAAAAAGAATTGGCGCAAGCGTCCAGAAATTTCTGAATGCATATTTGTCCCCATGTACAATTACTGTTCAAAGGTCATATAAGCATACAACTCCTAACGGGGTTGATATAATAATTTCTCTAGTATTCTTCGACCCTTAACATCAAATCTAATGTCCGATCATATAAAATTACCTACGTTATAATTTTATATTTTGTACCTTCTCAGGTGGAGTGCACATAATAACGTTAGGGTTAATATCAAGGTTTGTTATAGTAGGATTAAATCGTTTAATTTTTTGTAATCTGAAGTTAAATTATGTTAAAAATAAATGCATATAACTGTATATAAGAAATTTTTTAGATTTATTATTACATTTAATTCTATTATTTTTGTAATATATTCATTTGACTGATTCGAATTATCAGTTGAAACCCAGCTCACACAGTGATAGAGGCTCACAATTAACAGTTCATTAATTAAATTCAATAAAGTTTGTACTTTAACCGGCAAATCTCCAAGGAAGAATTCCAACGAGGCGTCATACATTTAAATCGGTTAAGCCGTTGAGTTGCTATGGTGAAAAAAAACATACATACATACACCCTAAATACATTACACTACTTTTTGGGCAATCGCGTAAAAAATGTAAATAAAGTTTACTCAATGGAAGATTTATTTCAGAAGCAAACATGTATTTTTCAAAATAACTGATTGCACATTAACTCAAAAAGGCCAAAGAAAGATTATGTTTTAATTTAATATGTAAAAACAGCTTCTTCAAGTGTTTAATTAAAAGATAAAACGGTAGTAATTTTTCAGATTAAAAAACTCCATATTGAACTATTAGGTCAATATAAATCTTAAAATACGACTAATAGAAATCTTAAAATAGAATTTTTGAACCGTTAGAATACTCTATATCTATGCACTCCTTATGAAAAAAATTCTAAATGCCAAAAAAAAATAAAGATGAATAATCTTAAAAAAGGAGATCGGTCAATAAAAATTTACCACAGTAAGAAAAAAATGGACGCGATCGAATAGATTATCATTGGGGAACGTCTGTCATATCAAGTAAAGAATAAACTGGAAAAAATAGAGGAAGTGTAAAATAAACAGAAAATATAAACCCCGTTGAGATAAAGGAAAGTATGTATGTACATACAAACGCATATGAAATATATGGTGAGACGAATAAATAAATCTCTGTACAGCATCGAACATTTTCCCATACAATAAGGGAAAAGAGAAATAATGTAAGATGGAAATATTGCTGAATATAAAAAATCTCACAACGAGAATCTGCTTTATAATTCAGAGAATTATTAAGTGCCATTGAAATTGTAAAAAAAGGGAAGAAAAAGAGTCGCTTTTATTATTTAATAAGTTTCTGTACCATTATATAATACTGAAAGATTCACACCTATCTGAATGAAGTAAATTATAGAAATAATTTTCATTTTATTCAAATAAAAATAAAAAAATTACGATTTAACTTAAATTAAAAAGCAAATTTATATATATTATTTTTAGTACATAAAACAATATTGTAGCGATATAGGTAGATTACTATGAACACAGAGTATCAATTAAATTTTATATAGTCCTGAGAAAAATTTTAGAAAAAAGATTTGTTTCAATAAACCGATGACATCTTAAGAATAAAACTTTATTAAACGAGAAGAAAAATTGAATCGTAAATTGACAGATGTAAAGTGTCATCAGTCACTCGATTCAATTGATGGATTTCCTAATCCATTTTTCTGTTCTCTTATTCGTTCTTAAGTCTACACATCTACTGTACATCATAAATCCTTAGAAAATCACTTAATATAAAAAATTGAATAACAATTTTTATTTACGTTCAGATAAGATCGTAATTTTAAATTATATGGATCAGATCAGGAACTGTAGGTGTGTTAATCTATGGATATCAAAAACAAACCCTTTCAGCATTTTCCTGGAGAAAAAAGGGAAAACTAGATCAGAGCACCATTAGAATGTACAGAATTAATGAATAAAATAAAAAAGTGGTTATACACAAATAAATAAAAATAGTAGGAAATAATATGATGCACCTACAAAAGGATAATAAATAAAGTAAATACAGAATGTAAAAAATTTGTGAATGCAAATGAAAAAAATATTTAAATGCCCGTTAACCAAGCATGTAAAAAATTAACGTTTACCAAATTATTATGTCTGTTTAAAATTTCATCAAATAGTAATAATGTTTTTTTTTTTGTGTTCAATATATCTTTTGGTAATATTTTAAATAAAGTGAACGGAAGATCTAACATATTAAAATAGCTTATTTACTAAAAACACAATTTTACACTTTAATCGAACTGCTTAAAATTTTATCGATAGTATACGACAAAGAACCATTTCCTAGATCATTTGTAGCTTAAAAAATACAAGTATATACTAAAACAATTACGGTACATTAAATTTTTAAGCTTAAATTTCGTGCAGATTGGACTTCGGATGATTGTGGGATTTGGATGAGAGAACTACATTGTTGTATCAATAGAGTAGAGCGAAACACAAACATATGTGCTCGCCTGTGTGTGTGTACGTCCTTATGTCTTTCTGCAGGGAGCAAAAACCTTACCACTCTCCCAATTCTAAACACACCCACTCACCAACACCAACACATATACAGAGGTAAGCAAAATCAATGTAAATCAACCGACTAAACTTACAAAACTTAGACTTACTGTACATCATTGCACTGCAAACGAAAATTTCATTAATTTTAAATTATTGAAATATTTATCTTAATAAAATTATCGAAAATATAATACATTCTTTATGGGTGAAAACGTATCGGTGATCAAAATAATCCTGTGATATGACTGGGCAGATCAAATGTTTTCAATATCATCAGATCTATCAAGCCGGTTATACAAATATTATTTTACGGGTAGTAAAACAAAAAAATACGTTATTGTGATTAGTTACGATTTGTCAAAGCTATGTAGTACGGCAATTCGTAAAAAAAATATTCTATTTTGTGGCGTCGTACGGTCTGGTTTCACGGTATACGCCAGTTATATGCCTATGGTCCACTTAGACATTTTACGACCAAGAGTATCCCAGTTATCATAAATAATAGCTACTTCACTTAGGAATAGCTTTTTTTTTTTTTTTTTTTTTTTTAATTGAAAATACTGTTATGCTGGATTAATACGATTAAAATGGGTAGATAATGAAATTTTATTTTATTTTTATTTTTTTGTCTTCAGTCATTTGACTGGTTTGATGCAGCTCTCCAAGATTCCCTATCTAGTGCTAGTCGTTTCATTTCAGTATACCCTCTACATCCTACATCCCTAACAATTTGTTTTACATATTCCAAACGTGGCCTGCCTACACAATTATTTCCTTCTACCTGTCCTTCCAATATTAAAGCGACTATTCCAGGTTGCCTTAGTATGTGGCCTATAAGTCTGTCTCTTCTTTTAACTATATTTTTCCAAATGCTTCTTTCTTCATCTATTTGCCGCAATACCTCTTCATTTGTTACTTTATCCACCCATCTGATTTTTAACATTCTCCTATAGCACCACATTTCAAAAGCTTCTAATCTTTTCTTCTCAGATACTCCGATTGTCCAAGTTTCACTTCCATATAAAGCGACACTCCAAACATACACTTTCAAAAATCTTTTCCTGACATTTAAATTAATTTTTGATGTAAAAAAATTATATTTCTGACTGAAGGCTCGTTTAGCATGTGCTACTCTGCATTTTATATCGCTCCTGCTTCGTCCATCTTTAGTAATTCTACTTCCCAAATAACAAAATTCTTCTACCTCCATAATCTTTTCACCTCCTATTTTCACATTTAGTGGTTCATCTTTACAATTTCGACTACATTTCATTACTTTTGTTTTGTTCTTGTTTATTTTCTTGCGATAGTTCTTGCGTAGGACTTCATCTATGCCGTTCATTGTTTCTTCTAAATCCTTTTTACTCTCGGCTAGAATTACTATATCATCAGCAAATCGTAGCATCTTTATCTTTTCACCTTGTACTGTTACTCCGAATCTAAATTGTTCTTTAACATCATTAACTGCTAGTTCCATGTAAAGATTAAAAAGTAACGGAGATAGGGAACATCCTTGTCGGACTCCCTTTCTTATTAGGGCTTCTTTCTTATGTTCTTCAATTGTTACTGTTGCTGTTTGGTTCCTGTACATGTTAGCAATTGTTCTTCTATCTCTGTATTTGAACCCTAATTTTTTTAAAATGCTGAACATTTTATTCCAGTCTACGCTATCGAATGCCTTTTCTAGGTCTATAAACGCCGAGTATGTTGGAAATTTTATATAAACATTAAATATTTTTATGTAATTTTTATATATAATTGCTATTACTACGTAATAGATTAATTGGTATTAAAAATAATTTGATTAAATATTTCGCGCTAGTACGGGAAATTTACAGTAACTCCACGCAAAATATGACTATGATTAGAATTCGTTCAAAATTGTAGCTCTGTAGTCTAAGATATTACGCGATTATTACAGTAATTTTTCCTTTTCCGCTTCACTTAATGTACAAATTATTTTGAAAAATTTTAAACAATACCTCATCATCCCCATTCGTAATAATGATTAATTAATTAATTTTTTTTTAAATTGATTAATTAATTTTATGATTCAGTTAATCGACATGGCTATATCGGATTAATTTTATGAATTATTTTACTACGAAGAAACATATTTTATAAAAATTTAAGTCGATGTTTTTCAAACGTGTACGATTTAAACAAGGTTTCTTTAAAATTTCGGATAAAAAGTTAATAGGTATTTAATTAAGCCCTAACAATAAAATATTTCTCTAAATATAATGATTAATTGAATATGATATAAGAATTTATATAACTATTGAACTGTTTAGTTGTGCATGTGTATTCGCACGCACGACGACAGTAATTCTGTTCATCAAGAACTGATTTATATAGTTGTTCAGATCGAAAATGCCGACAGGGGAAGTCCCTAAAAAACTGTTTTAAGTACCTAATAAACCCTGCTAAAAGAATTATTTAATTAAGAAAATTTTTAATTAAATTAATAGAAATAAAATCACTAAATTCTTTATTTCTGATTTTGATTTATCTCATAAAGTAAGTTTTAGAAAAGTTATTTGTTCCCATCCACTACCGTAATTACCCGCTCTTTCTATCTTAGTAGGTGTCAACATCAAATTTATTTAGGAAATTGTGAAATTTTCACAAGGAAACTAGTAAGACCTCTTTTATCAGAGTCCGCTAGGAAAGCCATTAACTGGAATATCAGAAACTCCGACTGATGAAACTCCTTGATATAGAGATGTTTAAAAAAAAAGGTTAATATAATTTATGGACACACATATCTTTGCCAATGTGTCTGATGCTTAATAATTTGCTTCATGGTAACTGTAACAAATTTCGGTTATTATTATATTTCTTGATAATTTTTTTGATTAATTATAACGTTTTGTTTAAAGAAACATCGGTTGAAAACAGAATCATAATTTACAATACGGCTATGAAGGAAAACATATTTCATTAAAACTGAGTAAAAAGCTTCTTATTTTAAAATAATTAGCAAAAATATAGTCCTAATTTAATTATATCCTTTAAATATGGATATATGCTGAAATTTATATTAAGTTTTAAAACGATTTATCTTAATAATTTAAATTATTAAGATAATATACGGTATTAAACTTAAATAAGTAAAGTGCTTTAAGAAAGGATCTTCTATCCCTGTTTTTTGTAAATGTATTATTTCTTCCTAACAAAAATAAAGGGATGAGATGAATTTAATATAACTTAGCTTACGTCATAAGTTCTATATTTATGTTTATTTCTTTATTAGTTTTCCACGTTAATAAAACAGTCTTTCATATTAAAATATCTTTCTGTTTTAATATCGCGGTATACGTACATTTCATGTGATTTCTTGAGGTTAATGTTATTTATTTTAAGACACATTTTAACACAATATTTTTATTTATAGTTTTTTTTTTTTCAGAAAAATATACTCTAATTTTAATAATAGCATTTTCTTTATAAAATGTGCACTTGAATGAAGAACGACCTTATTGGTTGCTCCGCCTCTTACAAGGTGACAAAATTACACCTTCAAAATGTCAAATATAGCTTCACTATAGTTACTTCAGAAGACACCAGGATAAATGACCTGCTCCGTTATTTGCCGAGCCATCACCAGAAAAAGTGAGATAGGAATCTCTTTTCCATATGCAGTAATAACTGAATTAGTTGTGATGTTTCATCTTTGCTGATGAGTTTGTAACTCAATAAGTCACTTCATAATCTTATTTTTAAAAAACTAAATGATCATATAATATACACCTACCATTTTTTTAATTTAAACTACACAATCTATTTAATTATTGTATTAAAAAACAAATAAATATAAATAAAAAAATAAGATAAACTAAAACTATAAGTCTAAGTTTTGTAAGCGTAGTCGGTTGACGTGCAGTAGTTCATTTTGCTTACCGCTGGGTATGTTGATGAGCAGGTATAGTGAGAGATCTAAGACTCAAGAAAAACCGACCTGGAAGATTGTGGAGACCAAAGGTGCTAAAAGGGCTAGGGCGGGATCATCTGAGGAGGAAGATGCCCCACTAACTCTTAAAAGTGTTACATGCAGGTTGGGACACGCCTTACTTCAGCTGCGACAGGGCTTGGGCAAATCCAGCCCGGCATTTATAAAGGCTCACGAGCGGGAGCTAACAGATATCTATTGTGAGCTCCACTCAGTAGAGGAAGAAACATCAGAGGTGGATACCAAAACCCAAGCGACCCAAACGGACAAGTCTTATAGGGAGGATGACATACTGGATATAGACTTGACTGACGATCAATTGTTAGAAAGACTGCCAACAAGATGGTCATCTTGGGCAATGAACAGGATCACCCAGATAACCAATTTAGAGCACGGGGAGGACAGTTGTCATTACGTAAATGTAACTAAATCTAGACCCGGTAGTCAATTCCATGGCACCAAGCCTGGGCCCATGATGATTCAGGACTCTACTGTGTTGGAGGACAATAGAGTCACAACAAGAGGCACGAGATACACGGTTGTGTACAGTACGGAGGAGGGAGAAAAAGCAGCTGCGGCGCAGATAATTAGAGCCATGCGAAGAGTCATCGGCAAGGAGGTTGTGTTTGTCATCCCATCCGGACCAGAGGGTGTGATAATAAGGAAGATAATTATTTATTTGTCCCGTGCAAAACAGGTGCCTCCAAAAATGATTATACCCAGTACGGGGGATCAAGCACGTGCCAGGTCCCGTTCGGCTTCGGTGCGGAGGGCTATCCCACCGGTCGATGATAGCAAGACAGTGGTGGTGAGGGCGCCGGGGAAAACCTATGCGGACCTCCTAAGGGCGGTCAAAAACAAAGTCACTAAGGAGGAGGCTGGCGAAGTCCTTTCAATAAGGAAAGGCCGCAATCAAGAGTTGGAGGTCCGAATTCAGGGAACACAGAGGGCTGGAGAATTCACCAGCATGTTAAGGGACCGAGCGGCAAACCTCCAGGTGGATTTAAAATCAAGAGGTGATAGAAGGACCGTGGTGCATATCAAGGATCTTGATTATGACGCCACAGAAGACGAGATCAAAGAGGCTTTAGACAGAGTCCTTGAAAAGGATGAAGATTATAATATTACATCTATTAGAGGAGCATACGGTGACACGAAAAACGCCACGGTAATTACTACCCATAGAGGGGCGACTAAGCTGGTGGCTTCCAGGCTCCGGGTGGGGTGGGTCAACTGTCGGGCCTACATCCGGATGGAGAACGAACGATGTTACAGATGCTGGGCTACGGGACATGGTAGTAGGAATTTCAGGGGCCCTGACCGGGGTAACCTGTGTTATAATTGTGGTGGATCGGGGCACCTCATCCGAGAATGTAGAGAGGCCACGAAATGTCTCGATTGTAAAAGCTCAACACACAGGACCGGGAGCACTGAATGTAAAAAGACATGTTAAGAATTCTACTAACAAATCATAATCGGAGCCTTCTCAGCAGTGACCTAGTAGAGGAAATAGCTAGTCGCGGAAGATACGACTTCGTAGTGGCCACCGAGCCGAACGTGTACGCGGCCGCTCACTCACAATGGGTATCTGACGTGGCAGGGAAAGTAGGAGTAAAGCGGGCTACCGGCAGTCGTGACTATTGCCTACATCACAGAGCAGAGGGTGTGGTAGCCGTCGAACTTGAAGATTATATAATATATGGAGTATATATTAGCCCCAATGTGTCAATAGAGGAATATCAGCATAGTATCATGCAGTTACAGCGACTAGTGATGCAGTCCCTCAAAAGAGTTCTTATTTTGGGGGACTTTAACTGTAGGACCATGGTAACGGGGGCAGGAACCACGAATGCCAGAGGAAGGGTTCTGGAGGACTTCCTGGCGGCTACCGGCACTACATGTATAAACGAAGGGACCTCGACCTATCGAGCAAGGGACCACGAATCCATATTGAACCTGGCAATTGTGGATGGAAGAGTGGACACTAACAGAGTTGTGCTGCGCGTATTGGAAGATGAGACAGGGAGTGACCATCTTGCGGTCTCCTTGGAAATACAAGGTTGTTTGGCGCCCTCTGCTGCGTCGCAACTGATAAGGAGACTCACCGACAGACAGTTGGAAATTGTGGTGGAGCGAGCGGCAAGAAAAATATCAGATGGCAGGAGACTAGATCCGGAGGTTTTCCAGGAAAAAGTTAAGCACGAAATTTCTGAAATACCGGAAATGACACCTAGACATCACCCTGTGTACTGGTGGAGCCAGGAAATAGCTGAAAAAAGAACAACACTACAACGATGTAAGAGAACGGCTCAGCGACTGAGGGCAAGACCAGGACCCGAGGCCCATCGTGAACTGGCCATGGAAGCCTATAGGGAGGCTCGGGAAAGGCTGAATTTTTTTATCAAAAACGCCAAGAGGTCAAAGTGGAGGTAATTGTGCGGTGAGCTTGACGCTGACCCATGGGGGCGAGCTTCCCGTGGGAGGAGGTGATGAGACAGGAGGTAGTACTGTGCGAACGTGGCAGGTTCGCACAGGACGAAGTGATAGCTGCTGTTGATAAACTTAATAACAAGAAGAATCCGGGCCCAAATGGGATCCCGGCTGCGGTCATCGAAGGCCTCGCAAGAAGGGTCCCATGGGAGATTACGGACGTTCTGAGTCACGGAATACAGCACCGCACATTCCCTCAATGTTGGAAAGAGGCTAGAACAGTATTCCTGCCAAAACCTGGCACAAACCTTGGTACCTGCGAGTACCGCCCTATTAGTCTTCTAAATAACATGGGCAAGGCTGCTGAAAGACTTGTGGCGGTTAGGATTCAAGCTGAACTGGATCAAAGCGGAAGTTTGCATCCTGGGCAATACGGGTTTCGTAAGGACTGTTCGACCATGGACGCTATTAACAAGGTGGTTAACTGGGCTGCGGAGGCACGGAGGGGAACCTGGAGGACCAGAAAGATCCCGCTGATGATCCAACTGGACATAAAAAATGCGTTCGGGTCGGTGCCGTGGGAGGCCATCATAACAGCGCTTGGACAAATGAACATAAGCGACTACTTATTGAATCAGGTAGACAACTATCTGGCACAGAGATGGACGGAGGTCCGTACAGTGGAGGGAGTGGAGAAATTTCAAGTCTTTGGAGGTGTCCCGCAGGGGTCCGTTTTAGGGCCTCTGTTGTGGAACATTTTCTATGATCAAGTGCTACGGTTACCGTATCCGTGAGGAGTCGACGTGGTTACCTACGCCGATGATATTGCAATACTTGTGAAAGACAAAGAGTTGGATGATGTGGAGAACAAGGCAAACCGCTCTCTACAGCTTATACATGCATGGCTTACTAGCAACAACATGGAGGTGTCCCCGGCCAAAAGCAGGTGTATCCTCTTCACGGGCAGAAGAAGACTTCGTAGCGTTCGAGTTGCGATCCGTGGAGAGGATATAACAGAGGTCAGCAGCACTAAATACCTTGGAGTAACCATAGATAAGAGCCTCAAGTTTGGTGGGAACATCGATAAGGTGTGCAAGAGAGTTGTACCTACTATCAAAGCTATAAGAAGGTTATTTACAGAGCATACAGTACCGGGGGCATCTAAAAGGAGGCTGATAACATCTGCAGTGGTGTCTGCAGCGCTGTACGCGGCGCCTGTCTGGGCAGAGGCAATTAGAGTGCAAAGGAACAAAGACGAGCTAAGAAGTATGCATCGAACGGCATTACTAGGAGTGGTGGCTGGCTATAGAACATTGTCATATGAGGCATCGTGTGTTTTGGCGTCGGATGGGGCCAATGTGGCGGCCTGGACCAGAAGGCTGATACACAATCTGGATGCTTGGTTGGACCGCCAACATGGTGAAGTAAATTTTTATATTACACAACTTATGTCCGGTCATGGATGTTTTGGACACTACCTTAAAAGATATGGCAGAAGAGATACGCCTTATTGCGACTAATGCCAGGAGGTGGACGAGGTGAATCACACGGTGTTTGACTGCTGGAGGTGGGGACAATATAGACAATTTATTGTAGACAATAATTTGGATGCTAACAATATAATTGAGTGGGCGCTGGTCAACGAGCAAAATTGGAATGTTTTCAAAAACTTTGCTAGCACAGTTCTTCAAACCAAAGAAGAGGAGTCAAGACGGGGGAACCGTGGGCGTATTCGGTGATAACGAAGGGTGGACAGCCCCGTCTCTGAGAGCCTGCATGGCTTGGTGTGCGGGTTTCAATGAGGGGACGGGGACTCCAGGGGTGAAGTCGCGGGGAAAGAAAGACCTAGACCCGGCCGGCGGGGCTGGTTCTGGTGGTGCGTGCTTCTCCTGTGCTGGTCACGCCGGTTAGAAGCGAAAAGGCATAAAGACCGAGACCCGGTTCCTGGTTGGGGGGGGGGGGTTGGGAACGGCATAGCCGGGCTTGGCCCCCCTTGGTGGGAATTAGAGGCAGGCAAACAAAAGATCTGTACCGGGGCGATTGACCTGCCGTACCGGGTGTAAAACCGGCGGGTGGGAAGACCGCCTTAGAGTCAAAGACACGTCCCTGGGCCGAGTATATTTAACTGGATGTCCGACCCAGGGATGTAGGGAGAAAAAAAAATAAAAAGGTATAGTGGGAGTATATAGAACGGAGAGGGGAAGAAATCGTTGCGCGGTATAAGAAAACGTTCAGTCTTCAATCACTTCGCATCACTTATGTCTGCCTGTAGAAAGAATGAGTGTATTCTTAGCACATTTGTTTTTAGCTCCCACTCTGCAGCTGCAACAATATACTTTCGTCACCTGCATCTTAAATATTCCTTCCAACCCTGAGCGAAAACTACGCTTACAAAAATTAGACTAATTGTACTTATTTTATTAATTTTTGAGTACAAATGAAATGAGAGTAGATAAATTAAGAGAGTTTTGTAAGTAGTCAAAACTTCCTACAATAAAGTATAAAATATTACTGGAAGTATTTTACTATAATAGCATATTACTCAACTTCTATCATAAAAAAGTAGCTAGATTCAAGAATATGAATCATTAATTAATATTGTAACTTAGACCAGATAGAATATAAAAAAGGAAATTCATAATAAAATTAACAAACCGCAAAAATTAAAACAATCATGAAAACTAAAAATGCGAAAAGGATAAAAGCTATTACAAATTTATAAACGTTTCTCAAATAACAATACAAAAAATAATAGTAACGCCAAAAATAATATATTTATTGCATTTATTTGTCGCATATATGATAGTATCCATTACACCAATCGTGCTTATTTCACGTTTTAATTTACAAACAAAATCTTATGTTATTCCTTAAACATCAACGAATTTCTGATGAATTCTTTAAAAATGTTTGTCCATTTTTTCGTTAGATTAACTTCCATAAATACGAATACACAATCTTTTCCTGGTTTATTTTAATCTCTCTTCATATACTGTATACTTTATATTGAATTATAGACGCAGATAGTTGTGGGTAATTCTAGATTGTTATACTCTTGAATCGGATACAATCGCACAGTTTTTTAAAAATATTTATTTGCTAGAAGTTACTTTAATTTCATGTGATTTCATTAGCAAAATATTTCAGCTTGAAAATAGACGTAGTAAAATATAACATAATCTCAGTTTAGGTCTTACTATTCATCCGATAATAAAATTATGTGAGTAAATTTAAGCCTGAAAAATTTACATAAAATTTATATATTTATTTCGATTACTTAATTAAGAATTGTTGTTTATTAATCCTAAAATATAGTGCATTTATATATAAGCAGAGTGTATACGTAGTAATGTATTTCTAAGATACTGTATTATGTAAAACAAAATTTGAGAAATAAATTATTATTATTTAAACGGAACTGACAGCCATAGAATCCCAGTTCCATAAAATCCCAAAAGAGAATATTCGACTGAAATTTTTATATTCTCCACTACAGATCGATAGCAATATTTTTCACGATAATATTTTCACATAACTTCAAATATCGGATATTTTCATGTTATCAGAATTCATGTATTGTTTATATTATAATAAATTTCTTTTTATGTCTTATTGATCTAGCCTTTTACTACAGAAATATTATGAACAGTAAGCCACTCTTACTGATCAAACAATATAAGTTAAACAAAATTTATGTTTTGAAATTAATCGTAGGAAGCGTTCTTCTACCTTTTTAACAGTTTATATACACATTCCTTTTTTCAATAATTTTACTAAAAATGTTACCCTCATTATTTCTGTAATTTTTAGGCACTTTTTGCGCATAACTTGTTTTTTCATTTGGTTGGCTAATTCAATATAAATTAAAAAAGAATATTATGTTAGGAAGATTATCAAGTAAAATATATATGTATGTATATATAATTTTAGTATAGAAACAATAATTTTAATAACAAATACTATTTATCGGTGTTGAAGAATAAGGACATGCGTGTCAGAACTTAGTTTTATAAAATTCAATCGTGACTTTCATCATACATTTCCTATACTTTTGGGCATATTAACTCACCTTTATGAAATGATATGAATAAAAATTACAGATGTTATTCTCATGTACTATTAAATGAAATAATTTTCTTTAGGAAATATATAGGGAGGTCCAAACAGCGAAGTAGAGATCGTGCAATCGTGAATATAGACAAAAGACAATCGTTTACAAGGAAAAGAAAATGAAGGAAACATCCCAATAATTTACCGATTATTGGCGGCGTATTCCGAGAAATAAATCAAGTTTTGCAATGCTAGTACTTGACAGTTTCTGATTCCAGTGAGAGCCATAAAAGAGCATATTTTAAAGAAGCCGATCTTCGATTCCTAATGAACGAACATCATGAGAGAATAGAAACATTAACATTAATTGGAGAATTGGTTCATTAGGAGAGAATTAAGTCGCTTGAAAATTAATTACATTTACAATTTCATTAACCCTGAAACCGACGTAAATAACTGTTGTTGTTTACAACAACATTCAGTTGTTTACGTAAACAACTGAATGGTTGTAAGACTAGCTACAATTGGAGGAATAATTTACATTCTGACTCTCGTAGTGGAAGACACCCGCCTTATAACAATCCCGGTCGCTACACCACCCCCTCCGTTCTTAGCCCTTATGGGCTTTACCGGAGATCGTCTTTTCAGACTCTCTAAACTTGACAACACAACTCGGTCATCAGTTTGGCCTCTATCAGGATGCCAACAATGCAAATGCCTCTAATATACATTTCCATCAGTGTATTTATACAACCTGCTATTGTCTCTTCCAACCACGACCACCTACCGTAACTTACAACCCTCAACTATCAAATTAACCGATTCGCGGAAGCGCGATCCTGCGCCTTCCTCTAACACCGAAGGTTTCACATAAAAGATTTTCCTACCTTTAACTTCAATTACACTATACACTCAGAACATTACTTGACTGCATCTTTAAACACCAAAAGTAATATTTCATATCAACAAAACAAGTGCTGATCGTAATAAAGACAATTTTGTTCTACAATTCAATTTACTCAGAGTCGTATCGATTTGCTTAAAAATCAAGAAACAGATTCACAAATTTAATAAGCCTCTAATAAAAACATGCCCTATCTATCTCTGCTGCGATTCGCTTTCAGGAGCGAGGTCAAGGCCTACACCCTCCCACACCGCAGCTGTATCACAGAGTTCTCCACATATCCATCTCATCCTAACAGCGAATAAGCTAACCGGGGCTCGATGCCAAAACGCCACCTTGGCGAAAGGAATAATGTACACCAAAGTGCATCTTCTATTAATTCATACAGCATCTTACGATTAGTACCTCTTTGACAAGATATTATCGGGAATAAAAGAGTACCCGCTTACTACATCGGATTTCAGGTTGAAATACAATTAAATTTGGATAGAAAGGTATTCTTAATAAGTTACAGAATTTCCAAGTTTAACTATATGTTTCAATTATATAGTAGTGTCAAAATATAATAAAAACAGGTTTTTTAAACTGGATTGGAGATTAAGATGAAAGACAAGTTAAAAGTAAATTTTATTTTGCTGTGCAAGGAGTGCAACATGAGAATATAACAATTTTTAAGTTTATCTTTAACTGGAGAAATTAAAACGGGGAAAAAGGATATAGCACACTGTTTTCTCTATTCCATGCAATTTATTTATAAAAGATCACGAATTCTTGTCGATGTACTTACGTGTAAATCAATCGGTCATAGATGTTCAAAAAAGATTTCGTAGAAAAAATAATGCGGTTTGACAGGCTATCTCCTTCATGAAGTAGTTTTTTAAAGCGGTGTAACAAGTTTCAACCAACCAAAAGTGTATTAGGTGCTTTCATGGCTCGTCTCCATCATTTTGGCTCTTAAAAGTGTAGAACTCATAAAATAAGCGGTTCTAAAGAGCTCTACACGATTAGTAAATAATAATCATTATCAATGAACATGTCAGATATAGTTCATTACGATTTTTCTTTTGGCTTGTACAAAATTCAAATCGTTCAAAACTTTTTCAAATTATACACATAATCTCGTTTTGTCTTTTTACACAACTGCTCAAAAAGGAGTGTAATGTATTTAGGGTATATGTATGTTTGTTTTTTCCACCGTACCAGCTTAACGGCTGAACCGATTTTGGTGTATGACCCGGTTTTGGAATCCTTGCGTTACCGGGAGTGTCATAGGTTATACATTTATGTTTAAATAAATTTAAAAAAAAATTCTATATACAAAATTGTCACCCACACACTTTTTAATTATCCTATATTAAAGAGCAATATTTGTCAGCAATGTTTTTTTGGCAGTCGTGTTTTTAATTTTTAATATTTATCTTTTTTCTTAGAAAATTCATGTAAGTGTTATGTGAAAATCCAGGGGTACTACGAGTTTAATTTTTTCAAATTGATACCTTTTTTAAATAACCATTCCATTAAGAAAAGTTAAAGTTATTCGTCCTTATTTCTTCGAAGTAAACTAAAAAGATCACGAATACTTGTCGATGTACTTACGTGTAAATCAATCGGTCATAGATGTTCAAAAAAGATTTCGTAGAAAAAATAATGCGGTTTGACAGGCTATCTCCTTCATGAAGTAGTTTTTTAAAGCGGTGTAACAAGTTTCAACCAACCAAAAGTGTATTAGGTGCTTTCATGGTTCGTCTCCATCATTTTGGCTCTTAAAAGTGTAGAACTCATAAAATAAGCGGTTCTAAAGAGCTCTACACGATTAGTAAATAATAATCATTATCAATGAACATGTCAGATATAGTTCATTACGATTTTTCTTTTGGTTTGTACAAAATTCAAATCGTTCAAAACTTTTTCAAATTATACACATAATCTCGTTTTGTCTTTTTACACAACTGCTCAAAAAGGAGTGTAATGTATTTAGGGTGTATGTATGTTTGTTTTTTCCACCGTACCAGCTTAACGGCTGAACCGATTTTGGTGTATGACCCCGTTTTGGAATCCTTGCGTTACCGGGAGTGTCATAGGTTATACATTTATGTTTAAATAAATTTAAAAAAAAATTCTATATACAAAATTGTCACCCACACGCTTTTTAATTATCCTATATTAAAGAGCAATATTTGTCAGCAATGTTTTTTTGGCAGTCGTGTTTTTAATTTTTAATATTTATCTTTTTTCATGTATTTATCTTTTCTCCAGTTAAAGATGTATCTTTTTTCATTTATCTTTTTTCAGAAAATTCATGTAAGTGTTATGTGAAAATCCAGGGGTACTACGAGTTTAATTTTTTCAAATTGATACCTTTTTTAAATAACCATTCCATTAAGAAAAGTTAAAGTTATTCGTCCTTATTTCTTCGAAGTAAACTAAGAAACTGTTAGTTATAGGTTAACAGTACACTAATACGTTCATACACGTTTTGATCGTTGATTTAAGACGTTTAATCAAAGAAAATAGTGAACTACAGTTCCAGCCGTTAAAGATTGTTCAAAACGGTTTTCCCTACACGTTAATAGTTGTAAAACTTCCCCACATCCGGTTTGAAGATACACAAGTATGAGTGAGGTTTCACCTGTCTCAATCATTAAAATATTATATAATATAATGCAAAGAATAATACTATTTTGGCAACTTAATGTAAATAGAGATTATAAAATAATCCTCATAAATAGTCGGTAAGTCAGTAGGAACGCTGTTAGAACATCTAGACAATTACTCTTTGCGGAATCATCATTAACCATCATTGCCAAGATACAGTATTATTAAGATGATACTCCAGCAGATACCGCTAAAATATCTATATGTATTTTAAGAAATATGTTTCTAGAAACGACAACAACAATAGCTATCAAAAATCTTCAGATATCCGTTTGTATGGCTTGGGAAAGCGTTTATGTAATTCTATTTTAATTAAAAACAAAACAAAGATCAATTAAAGAAACATGTCAAGTGAATAAGCCGATAACAAAACTGAGCAAATTGAAATTATAAATAACAACATAGCGGAACTTGTGTTTCATAATTTTAATAGCCGAAGTGAACAATATTATAAAGTTAAATATTGGTTAATAAAATAAACTAAACTAGTTATAGAGTGTTTTAAAATACTCTTTCAATAGTATTTCCTTGATGTTGTGCTTTATAGAATTTATTTGTATTACATCTTAATTTTAGAGCAATTCATATATTTTTCAGATATAATGAATTAGGAAAGTCTACTTTTTTGAGGACTATACAAAAGTTAAAGGTGTATTACAAAATATAAAAAAATAATTTATAACTCTCGTGAAGAAAATAATTTTTTATAATATTGTGTTACTCCGTTACAGAAATGAATGAAGCAAGGAAAAAAACTATGAACATAACACGGCAACAATAATAAAAGTTGTTTATCGTGTGAAGATGCATTTAGAAATTATTACAGTACAATTTTGCTTGTAAAATGCACGTCACGTAAAATTTCCTACATCTAATTCACAAATAATGAAGTACATATACGCTTTTATGCTAATTTCTATTTTTTTTTACTAATAAATATTGCTTCAGATACTGAAATTTTTTTAAGAAAAACAAGACTAGCAGTGATCAAGATAAAATATTAACAACAAAAATAATCTCTAATATAAATTTTGTCTCTTTGTTTCCATCGTAAAAGTAAAAATGAATTTTTTACTCCAAGAAAAAGCAAACAAGAAAGTAAGATAACATATTTTATTTTTAGTTATGACCATATTATATGAAACGTTAAATAAAAACGGCAAATAAAAGTGTTCTTTTCGCATAATTATTAAATTTTAATGCATACATAAACGAACATTACACAACATTTATTTTAAAAGTCTACGTAGTTCGAAGTAGTCCGTTTTTGAAACGGCATTTGTTTTATTACGATTAATAAATGCTACTTTGTACTTAAAAATATACATTTAATAAAAATAAATGATAGTAACGTAGAAATGTATTTATATATATATATATTTTACACCAGTAAAAATTTTATTTGAGTAACACAAGTGAGAGAAACATAAATCGTACATTGACCATCAATAAAGTCGATGCATTCAGAATTTAAAAAATGTTACATATACTTGGATTTCGTAGTTTTAGATGAAAGTAAAACTAATTAAAAAATTATCTTATAAAATATATAATATAAAAACAGATAAATGTTATGTGAATTACCAAGTGGAATTAACATTAAACAGTTCAAAACAGTAATGGGACTGTAGAACTGGAAAGGAATTTATAAAAGAAAAAACGTTTATGCAAATTGCCATTAATAATTTTTATTTTTAACGTAAACGAATTATTGGAAAGGTCATGGAAATAAAATCCATGTAAGTGAATCTAATTAAACTGTACCTATTATCACGCTTTACTAAATTACTGGTAAATTAATTAAGACAATAAATATGCAATAAAAACAAAATTTACAATCTACTGAAGAAAATACAAAAAAAAAGAAATATAATATTGTTTTTATTAATGATTACAAATACTTTTTCTTCTCTCTTTAATACTTCTAAGATTTTTTATCTAACACTGAACATATGATTTTAAAAGCCCACATAAACTCCAGTTTCCTGGTCATACATTTTTGTAATTAGATGTAGGTTTTATTTGCTTTAATGTAATATAAAATGAAATATAACTAAATTATTATTATTAATTTAATAATTAAAACTTGCCGTTTATTGTCTATTGGTTTATCCGATTCTGCTTGTTCACAAGAAAACAAAAATAAAAAAAATTCCTGTTGTAATTGTCAAACGTTTATAAATATACAGTATATGCAAGGTTACACGAAGAAACCGATAAACTTTCAGGACATGTTTTACAGGTGAAAATAATTAATAAACTTCATATAAACTTAGGTCTGGAAACGCTTTGTTTTCTAGTTACGGATAACGAAAGATTTCGCTCGGATTTCAGCTCTTCTAATAAAAAGAAGCCCTACTGTAATTTTTGGCACACAACTTAAGGAGCAAAGTTGTTGGTTTCTTTGTAATTTGAGCTGGGAAATAGGATAAAATACATCCCTGAACTGTCCAGTATTTTTTAAGATATCCGACGTAAAACAAAAAATTCGGTGTCGAAAAACAATTTTTTTTTTAGGTTTGTAGTACAATGGCTTTATTAAATGACTAATAAATGCGGAAGATTTAGTAACAAAACTTGTAGATAATTGAATTCTTAAAAAGAAAAACAATGTAAATACAGCCAATAATAAGTAAATAAAAATCGGTTTTTATTGAAGCAAAACAGACGAAAAATAGAAGAAAATTGTATTATTCTTACTGTACCTAATAAATATTCTTTTTAAAAACAAAAACGCTAATTACAGAAAACACGAGAGGTAATCTCTAAAGTAAAGACAGTTTCATTGTAAAAAAGTTATTCTGAAAACTTTATAAATATTTTTTATTTCCCCTAAACTATGTACCTCATACTACTTCTCTATATAATCGCCACATGAATTAAGACATTTATCGTAGCGATACACCGGCTTCAATATACCCTCGTCGTATTCTTTTGCTGCCAGTCCATTTAGTCACTGATAAACAGCATTTTTAAGTACATCGTCACCCGCAAATTGCTTACCAGTCAGTAATTTACAGAGGTAAAACGAAATAATTGCGTAAAAAACTGAATTGACATATGTGTTACTTAAGAAATAATTTAAAAAATTTATTGTATAGGTTGGCAATACTAACAGCTGGTCAACAATAAAAACTGAGTACTTCGTTTGAATCTGTCGTCATAAATTATCATACTGATAAAAGAAATGTAGCGTTATCTTATCGTAGAGTAAAAACTCAGTTTCCGTATTTTAACAAGGAATATGCTGATATAATCTTTGTTTATGGATTTTGTAACGGGAATTCTGAAGCTGCTCGACATGAATACGAGGTCTGTACAGAAAATAACCTAACTTTATGTTTTTAATCTTTATTATTAACTTTACAGATTACTGGTCTTTGTCCTCTTCAAAATACTCCACTCCCATTTCCTATTCACGCACTTTTCCCAGCGGTGTTTCCACTTTGCGAAGCAGTCCTCGATAGCTTCATTTGAAATGGCCGTTAAAGTCCGTGATGAATTTGTTTCAATATCATCAATAGTCTCAAAATGGCCTCCTTTCACCACCGATTTTAATTTTGGCACAAAACTGACGAATTGACAAAGCTGAGTGTGCGGGCGCATTATCGTCGTGAAGGAACCATGAGTTGTCTCGCCACAATTCTGGTCTCTTTTTGCGAATTTTTTAATGTAACCGTTGTAAAACACCTTGATAGTACGCACGATTTACTACTTCACCTTGAGGCAAGAATTCAAAATTCACACTTCCATTTAAATCGAAAAAACAGTCTCTATTCAATATTAAAGCATCACTTTAATATTGAATAGAGACTGACGTATTTTCTTGGGGCATGGAGATCCATTGCCAATCCATTGTGATGATTGAACTTTTGTTTCAATGTAGTCCAGCTTTCATCTCCCGTTATTATCTTTGCATGAATGTTTCATCGTTATTGGCTTGTTCAAGAACTTGCAGTCAAACGTCCACTCGATGTTATTTTTACTATTCGTTCATCAAACGAGGAATAAACCTTTTTGCAACTTGGTGCATGCTCAATTTTTCAGTCAAAATATCATTGCATAATCTAATTGAGATGCTAACATCTTTTGCAAGTTCTCTGACAGTCAGTCGGCGATTTGCACGCATCAGATCGTTGACTTTCTGAACGTGGTGACATCAGTTGAAGCCTTCCTAGTCGAGGGTCAACTTCAGTTGACTGACTAGGTACCTAATTAATTAATTAATTACTTTTTATTGGTTGTTTTTAAATTATTTTACTTAGAATTAAATTCTTTACAAGGTTTGTTACTAAATCTTCCGCATTTATTAGTCATTTAACAAAGCCGCTGTATTACAAACCTAAAAAAATTGTTTATGACACCGAATTTTGTGTTTTACGGCGGATATATTAAAAAATACTGGACAGTTCTGGGGTTATCCTATTTCGCAGCTCAAACAACATAAGAAACCAACAACTTTACTCCTTAATTTGGGCCCAAAAATTGCAGTAGGGCTTCTTTTTATTAAAAGAACTGAAATTCGGCCGAATTTTTTTACTAGCCATAACTAGAAAACGCAGGTCTGGAAAAGCATTTCCAGACCTATGTCTATATGAACTTTTTTATTATTTTCACTTTTAGAAGATTTCCTGAAAGTTTTTCTGTTTCTTCGTGACACACTCTGTATAATCCAGGATTTTAATACTTAACATTACACTGTAGTTTTGTTTAAGTTTATTCATTGAATTTAAAATTTATTCCAGAATTCTCTAGGGATAAAAAGTATGAAATAATAAAATGAGGAGGAAAATATATTTATATAAAACGAAAACCAAAGAACAGGATTAAAATAATGAAAAAAGTAGAAAAAAAATTTACAGAAGTTTTATATACCTAAAAATGGGAGGGTGAGTTCTTCCAGGAAAAATAACTTCAAACAATAAATTTAGTTGTTTTAACACGCAATTTATTTTCAAATTCTTTTCTAAAAATATTTCTGTCCGGTTTTATTCATTCAAATTACACTGTTTGAGAGCCATAAATTAACGGTTACGTTACCTGATACGGATACAAATCATTCATGGAAATATTAAATATTAAACATGAATAACGAACTTCTTATGCCAATTTACTAGGATAAAGTAAAGAATTAAGTGTTTCCCCCGTAGCCTTTTTCAGTGAATCCTATATACTGTTGCACATCCGTGCCGATACGTCAGAAGTGCAAGTGACATTTAGCTTTTAAGTGGCACCTTAACTCTGTCAATTGCAGTAATTAGCCGTAAAAATGTACATCATTATTCTCAAAGAAAGTAGCGTTTTTTATTAAAACTTCTACCTCATATTCTTTACATAAATATCAGAAATAATAAGAAAAACTGGAATAGTTCGTGTAAATTAATAAATTAATATATTACTTTCTATTATCAACCGATACATTACAAATAACTATCTCCACTCCACGAAAAAATATAGCAGAATCTTTTGTCATAATTTAATCTCGACTAAATTTCTTATGATTGTCTGAGAAATTTGAAATGAGTGGTTTCAATTTCCATGTTAAAGAGTGTTTTCAAAAATTTGTTTCACCTAATATATGAATATATATTTTTATTGAGAAGTTATTTTAGAATATAGTCATATTTCTACTGGGACGATATATTTGTAGAAGAATTTACTTTTAAAGAAAAGTGGATTATTATTAAAATAAATAAAAATACTGAGGTTTTACAACACACTACTTCTATATAATAGAAAAAACATTTCAATTATTAAAAAATTGAATTACATGAACGAAATAACATTTAAATACTTCATTTCATGATTCATTTGAAATCAATTTATACACGTCGTCGTTGTAGAAAATGTAAAGTACAGGTGAGCTATGAACAGGCAATATTTGAATAAACGTTTCATATTTATTGAATAAATATTAAATTAGTTTACAGTGCTACGAGCGTAGAATTTCAATGAACAACGGAGACTGTCATTAAAATTATACGTCAGTTTATTATTTTAAAAATTATATTAATATTTTGTATAAAAGAGCTTGTAACTTACTCCTGTCATTAACGTTTTATTTTTGCAGTTGAATTTTAATTGAAACACGATTGCTATCTGACCGTTTATAATTACATTCCATGTATGGTACAGACCATAGTTATGCGTACACATTTAAAAAAATTTACACACACAAACCCGTAAACACACTCACACAAACAACTCACCGGCAGATGACACCTAAATCAAAAAAATTCAGTAATTATTCTCACTCATACGCGCCCCCTCATTCTCTCTCTGTGTATGTGTGTGTGTGTCTGTTTGTGCGCGGATATTTTATTTTGTTAAATACAAATAGAATCCAATTGATTCAATCCCATATATAAATTTAAATTAAAAATAAATATTAGAGAATTAATTACCAAAACGTGTTAGTTTAAGTCTCATCTGCGAGTATTTCATAGAGAAATGTTTTTATTATTCATCAAAACAAACGTCTTTTTATCATCATGGTTTTCCAACATTAATGGTTAATAAACATAATCTACAAATTCACAAAGTTAATAAATAAATTAGAAGTCAAGCTTTACTTTAAAAAAAAATTGTTCTGTGTTAAAATATTTTAATATTTACATTACATGCATTTGGTTCTGCTCTGATGGTTAACGTGATGCGATGGAATCAGATTAACTTAAATTTTCATTAACGGCTAAATTCGGTGGGCTGTATCAGTTTTAAACTTAACTAATTTCACTATAATGGAAAAAATCGAGGATAGTATTATATTATTTATCGATCACTTTTCTATTCAAATTTAATTCTGTTACTCGCATTTCTCTTCAAAATAAACCTGAAGAAAATTTTCAATTTTTCGTTTCAGTATTTCTTAAACCTTACCCGATTTTACAACCGTCTAAAAAATGGAAAAAAAATCTAAAACTATTCACTCATAAATAATCTATTCTCATTGTCTCTAGTTAATTTGAATTTATTTTTACATATGATGTTTTAAGTTATCAATTATTATTTTTGGACTAAACAGCTATTTCAGTAAGGAATATTTATTTAAAAAAATTAAATTACTGATATGTTCATCTGGCTAAGATGATTAAAAAAATATATATAACGATAAAAAAAACAACTATGAAAATTCTGCTTATACGAATTAATATTGTTTACTAAAAATATTAGTATAAAAATAATTACATATTTTTTGATAGATTCGAGAAATTTTCAATAAAACTCGTAAGAAATCGAATCCAAAGTAGCCGTTAATTGTGTTATTTCACGATCATTTAATATTTTTTTATTTTCCTGAGCGGTTACTTCTAAAAGATTTTTTCAAATAAAAATTCATCCCCGTTTTAGTAATGGTTACTTTTAATCATCATTCCTCCTCATTTATTTGGATAATAAAAACGAATATACCGCTTTTTTATTTAAAAAAATAAACATTCCTAATGGAAATAAATATAAATTGAAAAATAAACAGCAACCGCTTAACTTTGGTAAAAAAATGTTTAAATTATTTAAGTTATAAAAGAGTTAAAAGAACACGTTTTTGAAATTGTTTTTATTCTCTTTAACAGAATAGAAACATTGTTTTAAGTTAAAAGGTATATAAACAAAATTTATATATTTTTTAAGTTTTTCTTTAATTTTTTGAATACAAATTTCATTTACGAAATAATACTAAATAATTTAATATAAAAATGGCTAGGAAACATAACAAGACAACTCGAACAGTTTACTGTTATTATTATGTGAATAATAAAACTTAAAACTCAACGGCAAAGATATAACTTGCAAGTATAGTATTTATTACACGAATTTTAGTCTATTTTTTTTTTTTTGGCTTGTATCATATCAGTTCAATTCGAATCATCTTGTGTTTGAATGCCTATTTTTTACTTTTTAATTATTTGCATATTACGATTTTTATTGCGCCGTGCAGAAAGCGTTTGGAAGTGAGTGTTTTAATAACGAAAGTACCGATATTTCCAAATTTGAAATTTAAAAATAATTTAATTTGTATTTTTCCTACATAGGTTTTTCCTGTTATAGGAATATAGATTAGATTATTATTATTACTGAAATAAAATCTATAAGTGAAAAGTTTTAAATTGTCAATTATTTTTTATCAGCAGGCTAAATATTTTATATTTCCTATGTTATAATAATGTGACAATGGCTATTGTCCTTTTTATAACATGACAACACGTATTATAAAACTTTATAAACGTATTACAAACCTATACTCTATTTAAAACTTGAGTAAGGGCCAATACGTGATAATTTTGGCATAGTAAATGTTACATTTTAGGTAATTTTTAAATTGAGGTTCACCACCAAGCATAAACCATTAGAACCAGTACATCAAAAATTTTTGCATTTCTCAAAATTTTGAGGAACGTGAGTTTAAGCATATAGTAGAAAAAACGCATAAAAAACTCTATGTTTGGATTTCTTTGGGTATTTGTGTCTGTATACTTTTTACTTTAATTTTTTCGAATGATCTGATAAAAAATAATGGGAATTAGTTATTATCGGGAACACTGTAATAGCATTAATAAACTAGTGCTTATAAAAAAAGAAAGTACGATAATGTAATTAATAAATTCTCTATTTTGATGGTTACATAAAAAATAACATAGATCTCGTCAGGAACGAGAAGACTGCACGGATAAAATAAAGGAACTAGTACAGAATTGCTTTACAAAAGCAATTTGCTGCCTTGAGCAGAACAACATTACAAATACAAAATTAATTATAAAACAACAAAAAACTTCATACTAATACATGAAATAATATCATATTAACATTTTATTAAATACGTGACGTTGTTGAATATGTAAAAGGAATACAAAATAAATAAATATTAAGAAAGCGTTAATGATGGTTACTTGAATACATATTTAACACACACGAGTCTCAAAGCAATCTTAAAGATAACCGTGTCAAATTTATAAGGACAAGTAAGGAGTAAGTAGTTCCCTGTTGTCTTCTTCTGTACACCGAATACAAAACTGCATATTAGCAAGCCATTTAAATGCAAATTCTGCTCTGCAGATGACATCTTCATCCTATTTAACATAGGGATTAGTATTCTGAATATCAATACTCTTAGAGAAAGCGACTCTGATTGCTCCTTTTTGAACCTCAAGTGTTTTACACATGAGGATTTTTCTTCATAGGTAGTGTGAAGAAAAAAAATTAATGTACTTTGGTGTAACAATGTATTATAGAAACTCGTCTATATTCAGCAGTCAGGCTGCGTCATTTTGTTATGGTCTAGTTGTGCTAAAGTGACAAATTGACAAACTGATAAGATAACTCGAGTGATTTCAGCTTACCAGTTAATAAATGTTTTCAAAGTTTATGTGAGGAATACATTTTTATCGAGAAATAGTTATTTTATAATATTGTATTATTTGTACGGGGTGGATATTTTATGATGGTAAATTTAACTTTTAATGGAATGTGGATTATTATCGGGTATTAATCCATTTAAACGATTTTTTATTATGGTGCTTTAATTCGGCAAGAAAAAAAAGCTGGCTAATCAAAAATATTACTATCAGATCAAATATAATTTTGAAAACACAGTTAAAATTAAAGTTAAATAGTATGTTTTTCTAACTTATTACTGATTTATTATTTTTTTACTAATATTAAACTATTAAGAACATTTAAAAAATTATTTCACCCTAAATGAAGAGTATGATTGTTTTCAAATTTTCAAACATCGGTATTAATAACGCTTAAAAAAGGAAATTTTTCCTTAAATTATTAAAAATATTATTATTTTATTCATTTTAACTACGTGAAATGAAATCTTAGGATAATTTACCTCAACTTTATCATAGGATGGAATTTGTCGTAAAACCGCTCATACATATTTTATTTGTAAAACAAAACGATTTAGATTTTTTCTACTTTTTATCTAGAAAGTTTAGCTCGTTACTGGAATTTTTACTTCCATTCGTACACTTGTCTTGAAATTACAAAATTCTGATTTTAGATTCCGATAGAAAATCAAAAAGTTAAAGAAAGTGTCTTGATTTTTAACATTATCGGAAAGTTGACCAAAAGAGTAAGGTCTAAAATTATTTCAGATAACTTTTTTCGGAATTTTAACATTTTGTCAGCAGATTCTTCAAGTACATTAAAAAAGTAGAATTGAAATGTCTAAAGAACCAATACCCAATGTATTGAGATGGAGATAAAATTATATGTATGTACTATTCATCCCCGTCACGACTTCACTCGCGTTATGATTACTTGCGTTTCCCGTCGCGGACACAGAATGTTTTAGCCGGTCAGTCCCGTCTAGCTATGGAGCTCTGCCTCCTGGACCTGTCTGTGTTCATTAAACTCATTTTTGTGAGAATAATAATGATAAATAAAAATTAAAGCCTGTTCAATTTATAAAAACTATCAGTGTATTGTAATTTCTTCAGAGTAACAGTTTGTTCAGTATAGGGCCCGTTAATTGGTTTTTAGATTTCCCTAAAAACCAATACATAATCAGCTTCGCTTCGTTTGCGAGTACGCAGTCAGAATTCAAATATACATTACCATCACAATGTTACCAAATCTTATATTGATTCAATATCGATAGCATCATAAAAAGGCAAAAATGTAAAAAACAATTTATGTTTTTTACACCTTAAAATATTAAAATTCAAAAAACCCGAGAATGGTTTTTAGATATTTATCTGAAGAGTATTTTCAAGCCCAAATTTAGTGAATATCTTTTTTTGTATAATCTGATATGCGGAAAATTTGGAATCGTTGTTAATATACTTTACTTTTTTCACCCCTTTGAAGGTCGAATTTCAAAAAAATGTAGAAGTCGGTTTTTAGATATTCATATGAAGATTACGTACATCAAAAATCAAGTTAATAACTTCGTTTGTTATCGAGAAATTAATAAAAATAGTAAAATGTAATGTTACTTCATTTTTACCCATTAAACTCGGAATTTCAAAAAATCCTTTCTTACTGTGTACTTACACCGCAGGAAGAACGTGTATATAAATTTTCATGTATTCGTCTTCGATAGTTTTTGTTGGAATTGATTATGAATCACTTACGACATGTTCTTTTGTGTACATACCTATACCGTAAGTATACATTTTTATATTAACCGTTTTAAATAGTAGTCCTCTACAATAAGTTTACGTAAGAGGTCGCAAGCTCTAATCTTCAAGTATATTTCTATGATATGTGATTAAATTTTAATGTTATACAAATATAGAAAATATTTTTTAAAAGAACTTTATAATTTTTTTATTTGGATAAATTTAATTTATGCCGTATTTGAAAATCTTTGAAGAAAAAAGGTTGTGTTTGTAATGAATTTTTACTTTAAAATTTTTGTTTTCTAGAAAACGCTTTGGGAATATTTTACGTAATAAGAAAAAAACATTAATTTAATAACTTGTAAAAAATAAAAACATTTATTAAACGATACAAAAATGTAACCTTTTAACAAATTATTCCACTGTAATAAGCAATGTTTATATGTCGGGGGACAGAATGATGTAAATCGGTATTCGGCTACGAGATGACAACCTATTCGTGAGACTGTTGATTATACTGAATTTCAAACGACTGAATGTTTCTGGAGTACCGAATGAACAATCTAATAAAGTCGAAAGGTCAACCGCGACTGTACACACAAGAGAGTTATTCATATCACGTGGAAATAGTCTACATCTTTAGGTTACCCAATAAACATTGATCTGTAGAGTCACACAAGATCCCAACGGATTCTTTTATAAAAAAATACGTATTTCTTGAAAATAAAAGATGAAAGAAGTTTATCGGTGGAAGTTTATTTATGGATACGTAAAAAGGAAATAGTTGCAGGACGTACGTGGTAAGAATTTTGAAATCACGGTAGCTCAGTTTGTCAACAGAAATGGATATCGATCATTAATGCAAAAAAATTTTAATAATCAGCTGAATATCCCCTCCTTATTCCATTGCATAACGGTTTAAGAAATTAAAACACTGCCTCTGAAACAGAAGATCTGTCAGTCACTACTAGGAAACCTTAATTACAATAGTTAAAAGACAGTCTCTAAAATATTCTATAATATTAAAGGGTTCTAAAATATTCGTTAACATGTCATTTCACTAATGTGTAGAATTGATGTAAACAAACCGATTCAATTTTTATGCGAGCAAGTTTGGAGACAAAAAGTATTTTTTGATGAAACAGTAGTATTCTGGTATATCATCTGTCTCCCGATGTGATCAGGCGTCAACAGCGATAAGAAAAATAGAGATAACCGAATTATAAATAGTTTTTCATCTTATGATATTTTTATTTATATATGTAAATGATTTCAATTACGTAAAAATGAAATCTATTCTCATATGATGAAAATAAAAGCGATTCAGACACCTCTGAATTATGTAGAAGAGCTATATGTGAAAGACTATATAAGTTCTATAATAAACTTGATCCAAATGTAGTCTCGAGCTTAGGAAATGAATAAGAAAAAAATATTAATATATTATCGAGTGGACGAATATTTCTGTAGTTTTATAAAGCCTTAATGAGATGTGACACTTCCTTAATGAGTATTCCATCGTCAACTTTAATAGAATACACACATGTACTGTTAAAAATATTGAGTGTTCAAAATGTTTCATCGCTAGGTTTAGATATCAATTTGAGAAACCTTAAATCATCTAAGTACCAAGGAAATTCATTGTCAATTGCGCTGTATCAGCTGTATACGCTTACAATGTATTCTGATTAAATTTAATTTTATAATACCTTTCGTAGAAGGATCAATATCAATATTTAAGTATAATTAAAATACGAAAAATGAAAAATACTGTCCGGTGAGTATTAGCAGGTAACAAATTTTAGCACCAAACATGAAATTAACCAGGATAGCGTAAATCTTTTTGGCCACTATTTAAGTTAAACTTGAAGAGAGTATTAAAAATATAGAACCTGCTTGTCGATATGACAGCATCGCTATATTAACACATAACGTATACCGTAAACATTTTTGGATGAAACCCGAATTTATTAACAAACGTTTATCTTTCATTTCTAGTCGCTCGGCTTTGATGTGTACAGATATTTTTGGTCTATCAATTTTTCGCTGTACAAATTTCCTTTCTTTTTTCTATAGCCAGACACCTACTGACTTTCTTCTAAGGAAAAGCAGTTAGCAGTAGATTAGAGATGGAGAACCTATTTAAAACTATATGGAACATTTAATAACATTGAGATGTGTCTCACTAAGTACTTTTAAGGGAATATAAGGGAATATCTTGTCCTTCTATATTATTAAAATGATATTTGGTGTTATGTATTTCTACGCAAACAAACTACTTGTTCAAATGAATGGACGATGTAAAAAAGATGTAAAAAGGGAACCGACACAATCCAAGAAGTTCTTAGTAAATAAGTTTATTAATGAAAAAAATATACAAATACAGAGTGTCCCACAAAGAAAGGGAGAAAATTTCAGGCCACGTTTTACTGGTAAAAATAATGAAAAAGGTTCGAATAAACATAATTCTGGAAACGTTTTGTTTTCGAGTTAGTGAAAGCTTTTGTCCAGATTTCAGCTCTTCTAATAAAAAAAAAGCCCTACTGTAATTTTTGAGACCCAAACTAAGGAGTGAAGTTGGTGGTTTCTTATGTAATTTGAGCTGGAAAATAGGATAAAATAAGTCCCAGAACTGTAACTCGCATTTATTGGGCCTTTAAGCTAGTGTACAACAAAACTAAAAAAAAATTGTTTTTCGTCACCAAATTTTGTATTTTACGTCTGATATCTTAAAAACTACTGGAGTGACAGTGGTTTTAGGAGTGAGTAGTAGAACTGTACAAAAATTAAAGTAGGACTTCAATTTATTAGAAGAGCTGAAATACTGGCGAAATCTTTCGCTAGTCGTAACTCGAAAAGCGTTTCCAGACCTATGTTTATATAAACTTGTTTCATTATTTTCACCAGTAAAACATTTACTGAAAGTTTTTTCATTTCTTCGTAGGATACTATAAAAAAAATTACAAATAAATCTATATTTTTACTTGCTTTTCTTTAACTCAATTTTTTTTTCATGTTTTTCCCCAAATCTTGCATCCTTAATTTAACATACTTTCTGACATTGCCTATTGATAAAATTTTGCACAATTACTAAGGTCGGGTGACAATACAATATTCCACCATTACTTTTGCAAACATCCCCCCGTACGAGGGTAAATTAGGGTGCAGGTGTAATAATTTAACATATTCCTAACATTTACATAGATATCACGATGAACTTAGGATCGAAGAATTGGACAACTCAAAATTAACAGGAAGAAACGTTGCTATAATGATGCATCATCACAGACGAATCGAATGAGAAATCTTTTACAAAAACATATGTCGAAAATTGTGATAGTTAATTGAAATAAAAACCACTATTTCGTTAGTTTTTATAGTAAATGTTTGATTAAAAATTTGTTTGATATTTTATAAATAAATTAGAAATTTCAATATTTGATGTTATCTTTTGAAATCCAAATTAACCTTCTAATTAAACTCATGAAATGTATGATGATAATTTGATTAAAGTTAACTAAAATGTATAAAGCAAGTTTTTAAAAAAAATTGTAATATTATTTTGTGGAGGATAGTATTTAATACCTACGAAACTTGAACGATTTTAAAAGGAAAATAATGAAATGTTTTGAAACGTAGTAAAACATAAAATATTTAATATGCTGATAAAGAAAAAAAAAAATGAGGTGGTTTAAGACAAATCGGAGAAAACCTTTTAAAGGAAAGATCTAAATCCGTGGACTATATGTTAAGATATCCAGGCTTATTTAATTCGGTAATAAGGGGACTGTTTAAGATGTGAAAACTACAGAGGAGGAGACAAGAAATGGAATATACATAACAGAAAACCGAGGATAAAAATTATAAAATGTGTAGGATGTACGTTAAATAAGCTGAGGTTAAAATATTAACTAATAACAGAAAGAAGGGAAGAAAGAACACCGAACAAAACAATAACTGATAACCCCCCCAAAAAAAACGTGAAATACGTTTTTAATATCACCTCAGCACTAACATTCCAATTACTCGTCCAATATCATAAAACAAGTGAAATATTTCTGAGCTGTTTATAATTGAAATGAACAGCAATATGTTTTATTGTTATTATTTTCGTTTTTAATAATATTTTCAAATATAAAGTCTGTATTAATACAAAGTTGCAAACCTGGAAGTCGGTCAACAAATGAAGAAAACTCTCTATCCATTACCAAAGTAAATGAATTTGGTGGTCTAATATATTACCCGAGAACATAGTTTTTATTTTTAAAAACTGTCAAAGAAAATGTAACATAAAATAAAAAAGGTAATAAAGAAAAATCAAATAAATAAATGAACATGTAATTAAAATAAGACGATTTCAGTGGTTTGGAAGTATCTTGATAATACATCTAGTATGATGAAAACAGCATTGAAGAAGATAAAACCAGACTTTTTGTAAAAAAAAAAAAAAAAAAAAAAAAAAAAAAAAAAAAAAAAACAGAGAGGGTTGGATCGCATTTGAAACAACGAAATAATGGAAAACGATTGAGAGAAGCAACGAAGTCAAAAAGGTCAAATGAATAAAAATTATTTACTATATTGTTATATATTCTTATAAACATTTATTGGAAGACAAATGTAATATTTTTAGATTCACTTAGCACAAAAATTTCTCAGTGGTTCACATTTTGTTAACCGGAAAAAAAGGTAAAATTCTTTTATATTGAATTACGGAGTTACTAATTTATATAATAGAAATAATTCTAGGGTTATTTTTCAAATTTGTAAATTACTCTCTCTATATAACTTCATACTCTATATAACATTCTGTTATCATGGGTGATATACAAATTATAGTTATAAAGCACGAACCATTATGTATAAATACTGTGAAAGCCTCACTATTATAAAAAGAAAAAAACTTACGTCGCTGATAAAAAGATGTCATTAATGGCACACGTTACTGTAGCGGAAAAAGAAGTAATAACATTCGTTTAGTGACATCGTTTTTTAATTTTCTAGTTTTTTAATTGGGTTTATGGAAACTAAATTAGACATGTGACGTCAAACATGCAGATGGCGTTCTATTAATCTGGTGAGCGAATTTAGGGTTTACATATAGATTTTAGGTAGATTTCATAAGAAAGCTACCTATTACAATGGGTACCATGTTTCGATTTCCGAGAAATTTAGACATATCTTCGTGTTTCACTTCCCCCAGACCCCAAAACCACCGTCAGTTCAATAGTTTATGTATGCATTTATAAATATATATATATATTTATTATATATTATATATATGTATTTCACTTTCTTGTGGACACGATAACTGCTGTAATTTTCGGCCAACCACTTTCAAATCTATACATAAAATATAACGACCCAAAATCTCAATCGAGTTCGTTAATGGGCAAAATCGGATCATGGGGGTGGAAATGGGGGGCTTTTTCGAAAAAAACAAAATATGCTATAACTTTCTTATTAAGTAAATTATTGAATTCGTTTAAAGCTACTACTACTCTTTGGATAAGGGCCTAAAACTTATTAAAGCAAAGTTTTTTCATTTCATCAACCATTGGCCCAGGGGGTGGAAAAAATGGGGTTTCGAAGACAAAAAACATACCTCCCTTAATAGGCATAGTATCGAATCGGTTTAAAGTGGTCGTTAGTCCTCTGAACATTACCTAAAACGTTTGTTTGAAACAATTTTTGATATGACTAACCCTTACGTCAAGGGTTGACCAAAATATTGCTGGGATTATGAGAAGATAAGGTTTATCGTATGCTAAACATGTGAAACTTTTATCACATGCAACCATTGTCGTATTGAGTAAAATTGAAGTTTTTCTTAACTTTAAGGAGGAAATCTTTTTTATCCCCTACTTAGAATCGGTGAAATCTACCTCCGCCTTCCGGTGTGTCGAAAGGGATTTTTTCTTTTGTATAAAGCACAGAATCTTTTTACGATCCTGTTATTTTCTTCTTACAAAAAAAAAAATTAATGCAGTACTACTTTATGCATACATATAACCTATGGAAATACATGAAGGTTTTATGTACACAAACTTGGTGCAAAAAGCAACGTCATTTGTAGTCCGATTGTAAACGTAACCGCAACATGCTCGCTATCTTTACTAAAGCAAAGTTAAAACATCGCGGTGCATAAAAAATTTAAACAGAGATAGACCTTTAGGCCATGAGGTAAAATGTCGACGTCTGTTTAAAATAGAACTGCATTTTTCAAAATTTTATCATGAAATTATAAACGAACAAAATTAATCCGTAGCAATTTTATTTGAGAAACGAAGTTAGTTTTAAGTGTACATTGGTTATGTTGATAGTGATTTTACGTTTAACATAAAAAATAGGAAATTAAAATTCTACGTACCTCAAACGGTTAGTTAACTATTCCAGTTAAAAAACGTTTTAAATTCATTCCTAAAGTATTCTTCTTTTGTAGACATTAAAATTTTAAATGTAAATCCGTATCGAATAAAATACCTAGTCTCATGTAGTAAAGGAAAACTGTGACAAGAGACTGCAATCTTTCCCTGTCAAAATGGCGAGTGATAAGCGAAAAATCTAACATATCCTACTTCAATTGTTTTCAGTTTTTTACTTTTCTCCTTGTTGTCTCCGTTTACCGTTTTTCCCGGGATAAGATATCTTTTGTAGCCACTCTAGATACCTGAAAATTGTTGAATTAACGGGAGAGAAATATATGACCATTAGCCATAGTAGCGATGATCGGTCTAACTATTCGGGTAAAACCAATGTAGCATATAATTCGTACTTCGGTTTGGATCTTTGTATTTCTTTTCTCACCAAAATCAAGGCATTTTAAACATTCGTCTTAACTAAAGTGCATAATTTACTAAATATATTACTAAATTACACATTTTATAAACTACAATAACATACTGTAATTGTAATAACATATTTTAAATTATATTTCAAGAAAATCGCCACACTATCTCGCTTACATAACTATCGAAGTTCCAGAATATTGTACTATTGCACCATTTTTCTGATTCCCATTTTTTTTTGGCATTTTCACACCGGTTTGGAATCAAAAAATTAAGTTTGGGCGTGGTTTACTTTTAAATTTTGAAAATCTATGGCCTCAATGTCAGTAACCGGTATGCACAATCGACTCAGAATAATTAGTTCAACCTTCCTTGACGTTTAGACCGATCCTAAAAGAATCAATGCAGACTAATTAACAAACCCACCGGGTTGGTCTACTGACGAACTTGTAATCGCAAAATGAGCTGATTTCGAAGTCGAGGGTTCTAAGGTTCAAATCCTAATAAAGGCAGTTACTTTTATATACGGATTTGAATACTAGATCCTGGATACTGGTGTTCTTTGGAAGTTGCATTAACCACACGTCTCGGGAATAGTCGACCTGAGACTGTACAAGACTACACTTCATTTACATTCATACATATCATCCTCACTCATCCTCTGAAGTAATATCTTAGGTGTTTCCAAAGGTTAAAGAGAAAAAGAGAGAGAGACCAATTACCATTTTGACGAATTAACATTCGTTGTTCTCTCGACAAGCTCTTTCAAACATCCGTTCAGACGGATGCAAGCAGCCGGTTCTGTTTAAAACTTTTATCTACCTCTTATAATTTTACTGGACCGATATTTTTGTTTGAACGCTTCCTTTTTCTCTTCAACGCAACCTCAAAAAGCTTTCTCAAATAATTATTCCAGATCACTTTAAATACATACTCTGAAGAATCGTGCTGTATTCTAATAAAATACAGGCCGCCTGCAGACCAGGAGATATCGTTTCCTGTTCGGTAGCTTCTCAATAAACCTATAGCTTACCGAGTAAAGCCGAGACTTCGATAGAACGATTCCCTTATCCTTCAGTGTCGGATAGATTTTGATGAGAGGAGACTTAGCTTTCTCATTGGTATCCACTAGTCGCAAAAACTCACACCGCTACAACTCAAACGAGTGCAGTATTACTAAATGCAAATATTTGCCACAGCGTACATTCCTCTTAACGTATGAGAAAATATGCTCTTATCGTATAAATGTATACTAAGTTTATGCAATCTGAGAATTATGTTATAGGCAGATCCGAAGCTTCCTCCTTCCAAAGTTCAACACTGAAAAATACAGGAATTCATACTATACCAATACCTTTTATGAAATAAACCTTTTGCATGAAGATTTATAAAGAATAGATAAGTTATAAAATATTTATTTTTAACTTTTTTTTGGAATTATTGATAAAAATATTGTCATTAATAAATTAAGAAAATATAAAGAAAGGTAAAATAAATTGTTATAAATACACTCATTATAAATTATAAAGTTGAAAATTGTGCAATTACTTAAAGTAATCTTTCAGAAAATTACCACACTGAATGACTTTCATAACTGCTAACTATCGATTATTAAATTGACTAAAACCTACAGACGATAAAATAAATCATAACTAACGCGTGCGGGCGCTCACACACACACACACACACACACACACACACACACACACACACACACACACACACACACACACACACACACACACACACACACACACACACACACACACACACACACACACACATACACACACAATCCTTTAAAATATATAACCTTATACATTCATACACTATAAAAGAAAACTTCCTTGAAAAGAAACATTTAATTTTATAAATAAACTCAGAAAGGTCGGAACTGACGTTCAAATTACTGAAAGGAAGTTTGTTTTTATAACAAGCAGCAGACAGGGTGCCGGTTAAACTTGTTAAATGTCAAATGTGTCACGTGGGATGTAATAAAGAAATTTTCCCCTCTATCAACGTTTTTCCCGCTTGATCCATTATAACTTCTTTATAATGATGTAAATTTTAGTATTTTTTCTAAACGAAAAAATAAAATAAATTAATATTCTCCTTTTTTAAAGGATATTTTATTTCTCTAAAGAAAATTTTTTTTTCTCCTTTTTTGGGCTTAGATATTACTTATCTTAACCGCTACTACAGAAGATTATACTAGAACTAGAACGCACTAGAATTTTTTTATATATAAAAAATAATTACGAAGAAGACATGATTATTGATAAAAAAATTGCACTATGTAAATTTATCGGTAAGGAATATATGTAAGTAACGTTAATTTCTTAATTCTAGTAGGGTCATACGTCTGAGAAAACATACAAATTGTAGGATAACTGTAGAACAGACGATTTAATGCATTACATCTTATAGATTATTCTGCCTAATACAAATAAGCCTATTATGTTACATACTTACTGATTTACTGCCATTTCCTCTTTCAAATGATTAACAATAAAACCCTTGAGACTACTATACTGAAATATAGATCAGTTTAAGAAAAAAAAAAAGTAGGACGATTTTTTTAGTAATACTAACGTGAACTGATTTCAAATATACTGGATTTTAAATTATATTGGACTTAAGATCTACAAAAATAATCTTGTTATCCTTTTCTCTTGTCTGATACACTTCCTCTATATTCTTTGACAGCCTCTTAAGGATAAGAAATCGGCATAATTAACTAACTGAGGATGCAGGATGTAGGAGATACGGTAAGGATAACAAATCTCCTGCATCCTGCATTATAATTTAATTGATTTATACATTTTAATATATATATCTTCATTGCAGTTATCCTTTGTAATACTGTCGTATATCTAACAAAAAAATATTACTGAAATTTTTAACAAATCGTAGCAGATGTGAAAATAAATTATAAAAGTTTTTGTTGCTATTATCCAAATCGTTGTTTAAAGATTACCATAATCAACTAACTATTAGTGCTACAATAACGCAGACTGTTCTAGTCTCCGTTCAACAAGATTCTTTATGCTTAAGTTTACATAAGAAATTGTTAAATTTCTTATCTTCTAGCTCGGTAAAAGACCATGAACTAGCCATAAAATACGCATTCTCAAATGTTAATACTTTTTTTTATAGATTATACAGACTTTAAAAGTAAATTAATCAAACTTTTGTTACCTTATATATGGCCTACCAAATTCACTTTTATTAGGATTATTAAACCTATTTTACAAGATACAACATATATTGATTTCTTTTCTAATGTGTCATAAAAACTTTTTTCTTATTTCGTACTTTACCAACAAACATGATTTTCACAATTTTATTGTAACATCTCTTTTTAAAAAAATTATATATTTTTTTTTTACTTTTCCATCTGATTTTCTTCTTTCGCTGTCATGATATGCTACTTGATACAAATATTAATGATTTTTTTAAAAATAATTTTAAAATCTAATATGTAATCATTTTCTAGATTTATCTATGTTAGTATATTTATCTATGTTTTTATATTATTTATGTTTGTGAGGAATAAGCAACAGAATATGTTAATAATAGTGTAATTAAAATTAAAGATTACTATGAACTACCAAATGGAGCGAGTTAGATTTAAACATTAAGATAATAACAATTATTAATTCCACTGATTTTGAAATATCAACAACGATCGTTCATAGATTACTAAAATTCTGACCCGAACTTGAGCGATACTAAAAGCATTGTTTGATGTATAACGAGAATGGTTGTTTTCAATGCGATGAAAGAAGAGGTAAGAGAGCCGATTAGGGGATAACGCATGCGCATAGGTAAATTGTTTATAAATTATTTTTATTTTAAAAAGGCGTGGTGAGTTTGAACTACATGAAGACGAGTAGGATATTATACCAATGTTATATACAAAAGCATAAAACGTTTAATAAGTACTGGAGGACAACGTGCAAAGGGTAAGGGTGTGTGTAAAGAACATAACACGAAAAGTTTTTAACATTAAAGTAATGTGTAGAAAAAAATTTAATATTTCATAGGGTAGGGAATGATGTAGAAATGTGTAACTTGCTTCGAACAAAAAAGAACAATTAATTTTGTCAAATAAACTTATACGTTTTGAAGAAAAAAGTTTCTTTTTAAAACTAAAAGGAAATGCGGTGAGAAATTTGTTCACCTTATTTATTATGAATTACTTCACAAAACAAATTAACAATTTTTTATTATTTTGTTATTATTATTAATATTGATATTACTGTTCTGTAAATGTTGTTTTGTTGTACGGTAAGTCTAATTTTTGTGAGCGTAATTGATTGATGCGCAGTAGTTCATTTTTCTTTCCTCTGGGTGTGTAAAAATGCTGGTGAGCGTATGTAGCGAGAATATATAGAATAGGAAGAACAACTGAGACGTTATGCAGTGTAAGAATGTTCAATTTTTAATTAATCGTATGTCAGTTTTTCGCCTCACTCTGAGTTGTAACAGCAAAGTTTCTCAGCAAAAAATTTTAGAGTTTACCAATCAGTGTACCTCTTTTAATTTATATGATATCTTTTATCACACCTTTTATCTTTCTTATCATATATTTATCTTTCTTTTATCATACCATTATGAATCATAATATATCTTTTACTCTGTATTTTAGAATGTATCTCTTTTTTACTTTGTAAAATAAAATTTTATTTTGTTTCGTGAGTTTATAATTCCATACTCATTTATTTTAATATATCTAATATTATAAAGTGGTTTGTTTTGTGAACTTAGGTACACGGTACTTAAAGAAATAACTTTACTATTTATTCGTTTTCACTGAATAAAATCCGACAAATACGATTTGCTATTAATTAATAATAATAAAAATAATATTAATAATGCCCCGAGGTAGACAACCCACTGTACTATCTACGTTCCACATCTAGGGCAGCAATATCTGTACATAAGTACAATACATATAGCTTGTTAACGGGGCTCCGAGTGTTTTCTTCGGAAATGTTAACTTATTTTTGACTTGATTTCCATCCACTATAAGGACTAGACTTTTCCGCCGCTTACAGATCATCTATATTTGAAAAGAATCTTGGATAAGTTCCATCTTTAGAGCTGGCAATGTGGCGGCCAGGGTCGAAGTGATTACAGGTGTATCAGAGACCCTTCCATTGTCCACGTGCTCCCTGCGATGTAGAAAGAATGTATTAAGGTGCCCAAGTATATAGCTGCATGGGAACACTGAAAGGTTTGATGAGTAGGGGCTTGTAGTTAGTGTAGAGATTGCGCATTCGCTCTTCCACCGGGATACAGTACCGGACCACCAGGGTTAGCAGATCTGGAGTGCGGTTTACCCCAAGCCTTGACGGCAAGGCTAGCCGTCGGCAAGCCTTGCTGCAGAGGGAATTAACTGATCATGTAATATGAACAATTTATCGTGGCGGAAGGTTTACATAAATACACTCGTTTAGAAGCAGTTGTGTCGCCGGAAGTGAAACGGAAGAACAGTGGTAAATGAGGAAGAATTCTACACGAGGCGAGGAGTCTGTACAGAACTGCCTTCAAGAACAGTTCACACAGACCTTAGTACCTTGTGGTCACAAATGAACATGACAATTTTGCGAGGGTAAGATCTTTTCCTATCGCTCGTGAAATTACTAATTCCGCTGGAGGCCCATTACAAGACAAATTTTCAACAGTGTTTACGTAGAGACAATAAACGACATTCAGTCGCAGAAGATTCTTAGATTAAAAAAAAATAGGAGAGTCTGCTATACGCGTAGATCCTCACAGCACTTTCAACATCTCATGTTGTGGTTTATCGAAATCTACTCGACTGTTCTGAACAGAAAATTGTGGACGAGTTGTCACTGCAGGGAGTGATAGAGTGCCGGAAGCTGAAATGACAAGGAATGGCGAATTTCTACCTTCTGCCTTTCATGTTCTTACTTTTAATAGACTGACCTTGCTAGAGAAAGTGCGCGCTGGTATATACCTTATGGATATACGAGCTTTCGTGCCGCAACTCATGCCATGCTTCAAATGTCAAAGATTTGATCACACCGTGGTTCGACAGACAGCAAATATGCATGTGTGGTGAACAGACTCATGAAGAGGAATCGTGCAAGGATCCTCCTGTTTACGTCAACTGCAAAGATTAGCATTCATGCCGATCAAGAAACGTCCTGTTAATAAAGATGAAATAGCTGTTCAGGAAATGCAGGTCAGCTATTCTGAGGCTAAAAAATTGTAAACAACCGTAAACCTAGAGCAACAACATGTGCTCAGGTAGCGGCTATTTTTTTATACCGCAAGTATTGATGCAGATCAACTCCTCAGTAACCTCGTTCCAACTTTAGCTGCAATGATAGAGAGAATAATCGATCGACAACAAAATGTAATCTTTCTCTCAAAGGAGAGCAATGAAACCGCCTAAGTAATAGCCATAACAATATGTTTCGTGTAAAAATAAAAGCACATCAGAATAGAACAAGAATGAAGACAAATTTCAGGTTAAGGTTCAGCTACAGAGTCTGACGGGTTAAGAAGAATTCGGAACCCGCTAAGGAGGTTTAAAAACCATGTTCTTCTGAGGTGGTCTCACAATACAAACCACAGAGAGTGCCTAAAATCATAAAATCTGTTTTCCTCCTTTCCGAGGTGGCCGCCGGTGCGACCCCGGTTGTGGGTGTTTTACTCCCGTTCCTGCCTCAGAATCGGCGCTTACACAGAGCACCAAGCAATACCGGCCCTCGTCCATCGCTTTATTGCTCTCCGACTCGGAGGTTGGGAGCTATACGGGTGATGACATACCTGTAGAACACGAAGCAGTTCGGAGAAGGGGAAAAGAAGTGAAAAAGGCCTGGCCAAAGGGCAAACCCCAAAATTAACTGCTTAATATAAACAAATGAAATCAGCTTATATATAATTTTTCTTTAACAATTCAATATGAGGTTAAATTTTCTTAACATCTGGCACCGTTGTTATTATGCAATTTAAATAAAAATAAAATAACCATTTACCAACAATTGTAAGTATTGACTATTCAAGCGCTTTCGGATTATTCCTCCATTATCAAGGATTATTGATTAATTATGAATTTTATAGTTGTGCATATACATTTTTATAAATGGGAATTAAAATTAAAATAAAATTTAAAATTATTATGTTCATAACAGTTGCTTATATATACATATATATGATCTACATATGTATGTCAAGGTTATTTTCTCATTTATAGGAGCTGTTATTTGTTTCATGTTACTTGTTCTGATAAATAATATAATGTTCACACCGATAATAATGTATATATTTATATATAATCAATGATAAATTCATAAAAAAATAATAAATTTTACAAAATAGAAAATATTTCATATTTCAATAAGATAGAAAAAGAGGATTTTATAAAACAGGAAAATAATATTTATAGAGATAAAAATCCATGGAGACCAATGTTTCCAATTCAGAGCATACGCGATACTACTTTTTCAATTAAATGTTGACAAATATTGCAGTGAGCGTTAGTAAAGATCATAAAAGTAATGAAATCTCTCTCGGATAGTCGTAAATATTTTTTATATATTTACAAAGAAACTTCGACGTACTGAAACCATGCCTTGTCTCCACACTTTTATTAACTTTGAAAACTTCATAATTTCGTCGTACCGTGGAAAAGTCTTGAATTCAGCAAGATATCTAGAGACAATATATTGAAAAAATGCCAAATAATTTTCAGTTTAGGTTATTTAAGTGATTATATATCAGCAAGAAATCAATTAAATTTAAATTAAAAAACTTACATTTATTTTTAAAATAAAAATAAAAAGTAAAAAAATATATATTGGGTAAGACGGTAGTAGATTGTATTCGTTCCAATTTCATTCCAGGTGTTGCTTAACCAACACCTGGAATGTCTTTGGGAGTAGCACATTCTGGAATTTGAAGGCTGTAAATGAAAATTAACGTCAACGGCCTAATAAACCCGTTGATCACTGAAGTCTGTCAGTGTCGAGTGTGTCTACATGCTGTAAGCATTTATTAATAGAAGATGACTGTAACAGTTTATGTCTCATAACACATCAAAAATTAAAAATTAGAAACTAGTTAATAACTATTATTTTCCTTATACAGAGTAATTAAAGGTAATAGCCAATTTCTTTTTGAATTACTATTCTTTGATTTTTATTTTAAATATTCATTCTATTTATAGTACCAAATTAAAAAATTCCACTTATTAGCTGAATCAATAGAGATTTTAACCCCGAAAACATTTATTACAGCAAATAAATTATTGGAATGGATTCGAAAAAATATGTAGAATAGAAGTATATCCTAGCGGACATAAGCGATTAACTATTTAATTTTTTAATTAACAAATTAATGAAAAGATTTTAGTTTTTCGCCAATAGCGGCTTAATTTTTAATTGCATGTAAAAATAAAAACCACCAAGATAGCTGAGGAAATTTTGCATACAAAAAATCCCGGATACGTTTTACTACGAGTAAAACTAAGGACGCTAGCGGATTTAACAATAAGCCCCAAAATCATGCTATAGCTAACATACATAGGCAGAATAACTCGAGGGCGCGCAATAAATAAACTTCCATAACTCTGTTCCTATTAAAATTTTAAAAAAGTACGGATTCATAAGACCCAAGGCTATAAATTATTTAAAGTTTTGATGTATTTTTAATTTCTGGTTGCCCATTAATCCGGATCTACTGTTTTAAAATTTGCAAGTTGTTGATAAAACGCCTATAACAATAAGCAAATTACATAAAATGAAAACGTCAATACTGCATTCTGTTCTTGAGCTTAGTATATACTCATTCCATAAAAGATATCTGTATAAATTATTTAATTGTTTATTTATCTACATATGAAGATTGCATTTTCTAGAAAAGGTTGTTTTGGTATTTTGGCTAACGCTCAAAACCAGTCATTAATTCTGTTTTTTAAAATATAACAATATTTTTTATTTGTAAAGTAAAACTTGTTCTTTAAGATAGAAGAGATGGTTTTTCAAAAACTTTAATTTTTCAATGAGTTTTAGGAAATAAATGTTTGTATACTTCGTAAACACATGAAAATGACCCTATAAACAAACTGTTATAAAAAAATTAATAAAAAACAATTATTTTTATGCAACTTCGTAGATTTATGTAACAATATGTCATTTATCAATATATAACATAGTCAACATGATTTTTGTCTTACGAGTACCAACAGGTCTACTTAATGCAGTTTTTTATTCTGTTTTCAAATATGTATTCGGAATTTCTCCATCACCCACAGTTTTTTTTTATCTTAATTTTTGTAAATGTTTTAAAACGTTTTTTCGTCCATTCGTCCGTTGTCAAGTAAAAGCTCCTACAGTATTATAAATATGATGGAACCAAATGAGCTAACTAAAAGGATAGCGTTGCTATTGTTAAGGTGATAAAGCCAATACTATAATATATCAACTTTATATCTTTCAGTTCTATTCATTCAAACGTAAATCAATTCTTAAAAAAAAGTATACATAATTATTTTAAATAGATTTACATATAATAGAATATTTGTATTTTGATTGTTTTCAAGTTTTTTTTTGTAATTTTAATAAAAGGAACTAAATATTAAATTATTTTTAAAAATTGATAAAATGCAGGAATATGGTGATAATTTTTAGTTTTTTTTTTTTCAGTCGAATTTACAAACTAATCAATTCTAACGCACATAAATTCAATAGAACGATTACATATGATGATGTATCTTAATAATTTTAAAATAAAATAATAATTTGATAAAAATGTTTAAAATGTATACAAAAACTATTTATAGAAAGTCAGAAAGTGATAAAATACATCCTACCAGTGAGATTTTACAATTCTCTATTTTGTTTTTAAGAAAAATACAAAAAATAAATTAAATTATTATTTTTATATAAAAACACAAGAATTTAACAATTATCAACAACCCTTTAAATCTAAATGCTCCTGTTATTCAAATGTAATTTGAAATTATTGAATGCTCTATATAACTCAGACGATCGATCCCCTGGCTAATCTTTACATTTATATAAAAAAATATAATACAATCTTTACAGTCAAACAAAATAACAGATTTATTTGTTCTTGTTTTTCTGTATTTTGAATAAGAAGATGCCAAGAACGATTATAATAAAAAACTTTTACACCTCAATTAATTATAAAAATATCACGGATATGCAATAAATCCATAAAATATTATAGAGATTGATAAAATAATGGAAAAGAATAATTTTATTAAAACATTCTCGACCATGATCAGATGGTGTGAGGTAGATTAGATTGCATTATATCAGGAATAGGAAACCTAGCTGCAATATTAATCATCACAGCTACTAATTTAGCTCTTTGTTACTCCTCGACAGAAACGTATTTCTTGAACGGTTCCACAGGCGCAGAGATTCGCTGTCTCATTTACCCAATAACAAAGCGGCTAAGAGAAGGTGATATCATAACGTCAAACATGGAACTGAGGCTACGGCTGACCCGATTTCCATGGCACTCGCCTAAAAAAGGGCAAGATAGAAAAAAAAAGGAAAATGCTCAGAAAGGAAAAGGACGATGATCCACAGAGAAGAACTTTCTCTGGTTAGTGTATTAATCGTTTTGACATGGAATCTAATGTAAGGTAACGCAAATTTTGTTTCATTTGGCAACATCTTTTTTTATACTGTTTAAAAACGATATGGAGACTGACTATCATGAAATTATATGAACCGATGTAAGCATGTAGGTTACAATTTTCTATGATTTGAACCTACGAATTCATGACGTGCGTAGATAGACGGCATTTAACTTCTAGAAAAAACAATCTATTTAGTAAACGATACTTCTTTGTATTAGTTTCAAAAAAATCCAAATGATGAAATATATGTGATGAATTAAACTATAGGAATTTATTAACTGTGTTTACATAGTATAAGATAACACATACCAGCCGATCAGAACGCTAACTCTTTTACTACATTTCTTAAAGTTACTTTTAATTTTGATATAAAAATTAAATTAAAGCGCTTATACTGGAACCCATTGTATTCAATAAAATGAAAGCGAGTCCTATAAGTATTTTTTGTAATTTAAATGTAATTAGAAAATAATTCATGAAATACGACTGATTACAGCAGCAACTTTCGTAAAATGACTAACAAAATGCTAAAGAGTATAATTTAAGGGAAATATTACCGACTGCGATGAAGAAGTATGACAAATACACTATATATTAAAGTATGAAGATTAAACTAAATATGACGAACGACAAATGTATATTAAATAATTTAAAATATCGTTTATTTGACACTAGCATCATTATTTAAAAACATATGACAAAATATTATTAAAATACTAAAGATTATTAATTATATAAAAAAAATGTAATATTAAAAATAATTATTAATGACAATTATTAAAATATTCTGAAACCCATTGGTTTCAGAAATTCCATTTTAGATGGACTAATCCATCAATAAAATAATTAAAATTTAATTATTGGCAAATTACAGATTTAACAAGCAAAGCCTTTTTAAAAGTACTAGAGAATCTAAGAAATGCCAATTAGGCTTAAGATTTCACGATGGGAAAATCCTGAAATTCACCTCTCTGCGAAAAATACAGTATATAATATACAATATTATTAATATATATTCATATTAAATATGGTATTCAATATGCGGAAAAAGTATTTTCCGAAAGAAAAGAAAGTCGATTGGAAACATAGGAGACTAATCAGAGAATTGTATATCAAGCAAACGTCAGCTGTGAAAATAACTGAGAATCTCACAAATCGGTTAGAATTAGGCAGAGGAGTGAGGCAAGGCTGCTATATATCACCAACACTGTTTACCTTTATGTCGAAGAAATGTATAAAAAAATACTGGATGGCCAAAAAGGAGTAAGCGTAGGTGGAAGAAATATAAATTGTGTCAAAATTGTTGATGATCTACTGATTGTAGCTAAAGACTCTCAGATATTATAAGGAATGATAAAAGCATTGGAAGCAGGGATGAAGATAAATGTGAGGAAAACAAAAGTTATGACGGTAAATGACAGGGAAATTATGGATGTTGTAACAGCAGAAGGAAAAATTGAACAACTAAACAGATATCTCGGGATAGTACTAACTGAGGATTGGAGAATTAAAGAGAAAATTAAGAAGAGAATTGCTATAACAAAGGAAACTTTTACATAGAAAAGAAAATCTACTCTGCAGCAACATACTGTAGATCTGAACTTGAGGAAGAGATTGGTAAAACGCTATGTTTGGAGAACAATTTTGTACGGTACTGAAACAGGTACGCTGGGGAAAAAGGAAAAAGGTAAGATCGCGGCTTTTAAGACATGGATCTGGAGGAGGATGGAGAAGGCAAAATGGATGGACGGAATAAGTAACGTAGAAGTATTAAATAAATGAAGATAAAATTATCAGAAGGAGGAAAGGAAACTAATAATATATATAAGTTCTTGAAGGCTCCGTTGAAGGTGAAAAGAGAAGAGAAGCTGAAGTTAATAAATGACATAAAAGGTAGTGAAGATTATGATGAGAAAAACAGAAAAGCATGAGACGAAAACAGTTGGGAACAACAGTGGGGCTAGGGAGCCAACAGGCAGAATACCACATGATGATGATGAACAGGTAAAATCAGGGTTTTCTGAGTATTATGATTTTCTTTATAAGCTACCGGATTTGTTACACTTTATAATCAATATAATTTAAAAACGTAGTTAAAAAATGAAATATAAAAAATATTATTTTACTTGTATTTATTAATTTTACACGATTTTTTTTTATTTATTCGTAATGCAAAACAGTTTTCCCAACTATTCATGCCTTTTCTTTTATTAATTCATATTAATATTTTATGCATTTCCCAATTATTAAATGTACACAATGTTTTGAGTTATGATGGGCGGGTGAAATTTAATGCATGCTGGAACGTAATGGGAGAACAAAATGTAATATAAAGTGACAGGTGCTGACATCTTGTAGTTTCATTCGCCTGCTATTAATATTCCAAAACTCATGGACCACTCCCCTCTTATTTTCTTTCAGTCACTGTTATGGAGTCGAGTACGCTTGATATGTCAACGTATTTAAACAACGTGAAGCGATTGAATTTTTAATAGCGCAAAAGGTGAACGTTAGTAACATTCACCGTCATATAAAACCCGCTTGTCATGGTGAAACTAATGATCGAAGTACTTTGAGAAGGTAGACAATAAAATTTCGCAAGTAAAGGTATTGAAGATGAATCTCGCAGTGATAGACCGGTTGATTTATGTGACGTATCAGAAGGAGTGTATGAATCTATTCAAAATGATCGTTGAATCACACAACAATGCATCGCTACCACAGATAGGAATAACGAAAGAAAAAGAAGGAAACATTCCTGTCCAACTGGGTTACCATAAACATTTTTCACTCAAACTCACAGAAATAAAACAAAAAAACAACGAAACAAATGCTTTTGAGAAGCATTGAAAACTAAAAAGCTTTTGAAACGTTATCATGACGAGGGAGATGACTTCCTTTTCAATGTAATGACGGGATACAAAACTCGGGTGGATAATTATGACTCAAAAGAAAATCATCATAGGAAACCTGCACTATGGTTTACCGCGTAAAAAATTTCAAAACAACCCTCAAAAAAATTTCCCTTCACAGTGTTCTGGGATTCCACGTGTACGTGACCGACTACCGGGAAACTGATTTAGCTGTAAATTCTGTAAGATGAATACAGATATTAAAACACCTTAAGAGATTTGTGTGTCGTACTCAACAATCCACGGAGCCGAAAGTTCTGCAATACGATAATTCTCGGCTAAACACATCGCGTGCATCAATATTCTTGTGAAGTTGAAATTTCAACTTATGCCACACCCTACATACTCACCAGATTTGGACCCTGCAATTTTCACTTCTTTCCGCAATTGAAGAGGGATATTAAGGGTATTCATTTCACCACGGATGACTGACGAAGTGAGGTCATGGATCAAGGAAAGACCAGCATTCTCATTGACGGAATAAAAAAACTGGTTCACCGTTGGGAGAAATGTGTAGAACTAAATCGCGACTATGAAAAAATAAACCTTTTGTATCTTTTGTAGGAAATAAAATGAATTTTTATACAGTATTTCTACAAGTATCTGTTTTCATCTGCAAGTCATGAGGAACTGTAAATTACATTTCAGCCATCCCATGTAATTTTTTAACAACTTTGAATAATTTATTTTTCCCCAGCGTTTTTTTGTATCATAAGATCTTGGACATGCTTATGCGTGTATTTCAACGAGGAAAATGGGATTATAAATGGAGTGATAAGTGAAGAAATAACAGACTTTTGTCGGAAATCAAATCCACGACTATTTGAAGTTACCATGCTAACCACTATACCAGTTGGTCAGTAAGCTTCGTATTGTTTTCGTATATTTTTATTAAATACCTGTCATTTCTATTGTTTTATATTATATATTATTATTTTTACACACTTTAAATTGCATAATACATCATTTAGATAAGAATATTTTAGATTTTGGAGATTTAAAAATTCAGTGTTATATTAAATGAGTGTAAATCATGGCTATAGTAAATATTAGTTATTAGTTTTCAGTGGTTTTAAACATGTTTTTGTAGCTATTGTTACTTGAAGTACATTTAATAATTTTTACAGTAGAATATGTTAAACGAGTTGAAGGAGTTGTATAAGTAAATCTAAAATTATTAACGTTATTGAAATTTATTGAAAATGCTGTTTGCGTATGCACAGGGTTTATTATGTGATGTAGTAAAAAAATCTGTAATTATTTTTTACTCTATACAGTAATAATAAATCGTATCTTTAATGTAATAATATTTCAATTTGCATTGAACGGAAGCGTGCTGTTTTTATTTTATATTAATTTATTTTATTGTATTTTTTCTGAACTGAAATCCACAGCATTAATTTATTACAGTATCAATCGCTTTGTAATGCAAATGCTTACCTCTTTGTTATGTATTGTTATACGGAACAAATACGGGTTTATTGTATTATTATTTTATATATTTTCCTTCTGAATTACTGGTTTTTTTTACAAAAATATATTTAAATATTACCTTCATAATTATCTGTCTTAAATGCTATATAATATTTATTTTTTAAAGAAATTGTATTTTTAATATATGTCAATCGTTCAAATTAATAACTAAAATAGGGTTATTTTATTTTCCGATAATATTATTATTAGTTTTATATCTTATTAAATAGTGAATTTTTTGCCTCGGGAATTTTATTTATATAAAAAATTATTTATTGTTCTATAATATTGCAACAAGACCAGTATAACATATCTGAGTAACGGATTCCTTCCAATTAAGAAGAAAGTATGAGGAAATAATAATGAAAGAAATCCAGAAAGGAAATAAAAGGGATCCTTTTCTCGGGCTAACAGGTCCGTTTAAAATTTGTCTTTGTGGTACAGACACCTCCAACAACTGTTGTTCAACAAGAAGGGTTATAGAACCGGAATAGGAATCTATGGAAAATGTAAGGACGCGGACGATGAGAATTCTCAAGCTTCAACAGCTAAGGAATAAGACGGGTATTGGTTTTACAGGTCAGGGTATGTAAATATTGCTCGGACCAGTGGAATATTGAGTATTAAGCGAGTAGATTCTGCGAGGCTGTGTTCGGTGTAGTCGCTATAACAGTGAGTAGTGCCACGAGACCGCGTTCGACGTGATTATGAGACGGCGTTGTCAGTCAGCGTGTAGTAACAAAGAGGGAAGAGTACGTCACCAGCATTGAAGTGTGGATATTGGGTTGAATGCAGGAAATTGTTCTGCGAGTTATTGGTAGATAGTAGTGAAAGTGACAGTAATAAATTCATTCGTAAAGTGTAAGGTAGTTTTATTAGGTGTTAATATTAGCGTTCATTTTAATGTCTTTAGTCAATTGAACTGTATTCTATTTTGTTTACAGAATGTATTACGAAGTTCTCCTGGGCCTTTCATAACTTATTCTACTCGAAAAAAAAGGAAAACATTTATTATAAACATATGCTCTAAAATGCTTCGTTTTCGAGTTACGGTTAGTGACAAATTTTGCTCGAATTTCAGCTACCACAGTGAAATGAGGTTGTACTGAAATTTTTAGGACATTAATTAAGGGATACAATTAGCGATTTATTACGATTTTTGATCTAAATCGAATAAAATAGCTTCCAGAACCGTATCTGCAGTATTTTTTTTAGATATCTGGAGTGAAAACCAATAAGTTGGGGTAAAAAACAGTGTTTTTTATGTTTGACACAATAAATTTGTTAAATTGGTAATAAACACATAAAAGATTAAAAAAAAAGAAAATTTAATTCTGGGAAAGTCCCGGGAGAACTTTGTGATACACTCTGTATATTTCAAATATATTTAAAGAAATTATTATAACAAAATTATTAATAACGTTTTTTTATTTTCAGTAATTTAAAATTTGTATTATATTTCTAGAATATTTAAACTGCATAATCTTGTAAAAAACTAAATTATTCTTCATATATTATCACCATATATGATGAAAAAATTTAATTATTTTAATATTATTTATTAACATATATTTTAACCGTCGAAAACGCATTATTTTTGTGTACTTAAATATTTTTTTTTACAATTTGATAAAAGTACGAGATTTCTGTGACGTGGTAAAAAATGATAAAATCTATATTTATGATATTTTACAGAATCATTTTAATTTTTCATAATATTTACTCGTATTTTAAATAGCTTGAAATTAAATAACATTTTTATGATGTCGATGAAAAAAAAATAATTTAATAAAGTGAAATCAATAAATTCCACATCATGTTAACATAGAGATTATTAAGCGAGCATTTTTCATTGTGGTTTCGATGAAGAATGCTACTCACGGGTTAGCGCGAATAGCTTTTTTTTAGTATTAGCGGGGCACTTTCATGCAATAAAACAAATTTTATTATTAATTTTACTATTACAAAGATTGGAATTTCTGAGATAAATTATAGAAAAAATAGTTCGCACATCAAATTATCCCGTTTAACACCCGAAATAATGCCTTAATAAAAGTAAGTGAGATTATTTTAAAAGAAAACGGAGCAGTATCATTATGCAAAATATAATTTCACGTGAATTATTACAGTATTTGTTAGAATTAAAGGTTATAATTAAATGCTTGATGTATTACAGAGTTAAAGCTTAGAAAAAATAATTAAGAAATAACAATTTTACACGATATTACGCAACCATTATTTTGTATAACATGACGGTCGGAAGTTATTATAATTAGACATGGAAATTACCCACAATCTTTTAAAAAATAAAATAAAACCATTGTAATTCTAATTTTTCTAATTTAATCGCATTTAATTTAAATATCTACAATTTATAACATGTTTTCTTGCTAACTTAATACCAGTATTAAAAAAAAAAAATAAAAATATATATCAACAAAAGAAACTAACAACAAAAGAGCACTTTCAAAGTAGACGCTGAGCAAAGCACTCCAACGGAAATTAGTTTTTTCTTTGAGCAAAATAGAATGTCTTGGGGTTTGAGCCATAGCTATTCAATTTACTTTTTCTAGTTAAAAATAGAATTTCTGTATCATAACATCGATCTCAAATATTTTTTACCGAATACTAAATTAATCCAGTACAAATACCCGTTCTTATCTCATGAAAACTGCACATTACAATAAATTTTCTTAATATTAATAATTTAGTTTGAAATTGTAGTTTATAATCAACTACAACCCATTTACACTTATATATACATAATTAGTAGTCAGACTTTTTTTTATTGTCGAAAAATTATTAGAAATGATAATAATCTCAATTTTTTTATTTCTTTTTCTATCCGGAAAAAGTAGCAGCATAAGATCATCAAAGGAACAAAGGAAAATAAATGATGTCAAAAAAGACATAGATTACTATACCGTCTGAACTGAGAAGAATTAAAAGATAATAATTTAAAAAAAATAGCGTTGTAACAAATCGCATGAAGATTTCTTAATAAAATCATATACCGAAGATAAACGAAATGAATATTTTACGGATATGTTTCAAAAAGAAAATGATCATTAATTCGACACTTAGAAGGGGACCCCGGCCAGGTAGTTTAACGGCTGCACGAAACAAATCTTATATCTCATATAAACTAAGCCCTTTCGCCGAATTCAAGAGCACAGTAGTAACATTAAGAAAAAATATACAAAAAAGCGATGTTCTATCAAAATTAAAATCAGAATTAAATACATTATAAAAATAATAAATAGCGATAATTATATAAATAAAATGTATAAAATTAAAAAGTTTAGGGATTTAAAAAAAATAAAATTTTTAATTTTCCACTAGGGCATTGAAATATCAAATATTCTGTTCTTCAAAAATCATCAACTTAACGATGTCGAATCTAAGAAGTTTTTGCGCTTTAACTTCAGTGTAACAGTAGAATTGTAATACTTGCGTGTTTTATTTTTTTAATTTTGTTATAAATTCGACATATGTCTTAAAAGTATTGGAATATCCATTTTATAATCTACAAATTTCTTTTAAATTTAATAAGGTCGGAGATCAGTACGTCTGATTTTCAAATTTCCGCAACAAAGCTGTAGCATAAAGTTTAGCTCTTATTCGCCGAATGTGACCGACTATGAGCATAGTAATAAAACACGCAGGAAGACTTGGAAACCCAACGGGTTGGTCTAGTGGTGAACGCGTCTTCGCAAATCAGCTGATTTGGAAGGACTTGAGTTCCAGCGTTCAAGTCCTAGTAAATTCAGTTATTTGTTTTAATAAATTTAAAAAACAATTATTCCTAATAACTAACTATTAGTTGAAAAAATAGATCAATATCTACAACACTTCATCTTGTTAGAAAGAAGAATAGGAATGAATACGTGTTTCATAGATTTAGAAAAGGCATTCCATAGAGTCGAGAGAAATGGGAGAAAATGATGAAGATTCTTATAGAGAAAAAGTAGAATGGAAAGACAGAAAGTAGATTAAAGTATTATACATGAAACAAACAGCAGTGATGAAAGTAAATAAGAATATAACTCAGTGGGTAGATGTAGATCGAGATGTTAGACAAGGATGCTGCTTCTCACATACACTGTTAAAAATTTACATTGAAGATATTATAAGGAATATATAAGAAACAAGAGAATAAGGAATAAGTATAGGAGGACAAAAAGTATGATGCCTAAGGTTTGGTGATGACTTCATAATTCTAGCTGATGGCAAACACTACGCCTCAAAAATTATTCTGGAAAAAGGAATCAAGTGCATGGAGTGAAAATAAACACAAAAACCTACAAACGCAAAACACAAAGTAGAACAAAGAGGATTTTGCGGTAAGGATACGTGAAGAAAGAATTAAAAAAGTAAAACATGACAGATATTTGGGCTCTATATTGATAGTGGATGAAATAGCACAGTGGAGATAAAAGAAATAATAACAATGGCAAAGAAAGCCTTCAGTAAGAAGAAGAAATTACTATGCAATAAAAATCTGGACCCAGAGGTTAGCCAAACGATATGTATGGAGTATCTTGTTGTTCAGGAATGAAGCACGGACGATGAGGAAGAGAGAAAGAGACTGGATTGAGGCTTTTTCGATGTGTATATTGAGAAGGTTGGAGAAAGTAAGATGGCTTGATAGTGAGGAGTGAGAATGTAATTAGCAGGATTAAAGAAAAAAGAGGACTTACGCAGTAAGTGCGCAAAAGATATGAAACCGGTTAGGAAATGTGATTAGAGGAAGTGGAATCTTGGCAACTCTATTGAAAGGGTTAGTAGAAGGAGAAAAAAAAGGAGGAAATTAATAGATAAGAAGAAGATCGGAAACAACAAGGTGATGAACGAAAAGGCTTGGTACAGAAATGGATGGAGACAGCATTGCCGTAAGGGACCTGCCGGAAGGCAGAATCTCAAATGATAACGAAGTTGAATGCTGTTGATCAAAAAATGATAAAAAATATAATTAATAATACAATTGATAAAAATATTTTGCAATGTTTTTTATCTGATTGATTCACAGGCGTTAATTGGGGTTAGGTAAAAATAAAAAAGTTCAAAAACGATAGTCTTTTCATTTTTTTGAAGGTGAATATCAGTAATGAAATGAAATCGATTGACAGAAAAATTATAATTTTTTTTTATGAAACAATTTATCATTACTCAAATATATAACGCAAATAATCTGCGTTTAGTGTATGTTAGTCTGAGGTAAATTTTACAGTTTTTATTTCCTTTTTTTTTGCGAATTCATTTGCTATAAATTACTAATATTTTCAAAACTCAAAAAAAAAAAACAAAAAAAAACAGTAGAAGTCATAAGATGTTATATTATTATTATTATTATTATTATTATTATTATTATTATGTTATATATTATTATACGTATTAATTTTTGTGGTGGTCTTGGAAAATTATAGTAAAAAATAATATTATATATATTTAATTAAGTTAATGGTGTGAATGTTAGTTTTCTTTAACCATTAAAAATAACTATAATTGCTTTTAGACAATTATTAATTTTATTATAATTTTAACATAAAGAATCTTTTAGGTTTACAACGTTAAAGAAGGCGTATTAAAAACATTACCGATGTATAAAAAATTTTATCCGTTGTAAAAAAAGAAAAAGGTTATTTAAAAAACAATGAGTTATCAAAAAGTACGTTAAAAAAAAAGAAGAATTTAATGTAGATACTAAAGAAAAGAAATTTCAATTATAATACAATTTAATTATAGAGAAAAAAAGTTATTCATTTTTATAAAAACATATTAAATTACAGTATTTTAAATTAAAAGGAAAAATGAATATAAAAAGCAGTTAAATTTTATAAAGCTTTTTTAATGCGTTACATTATACACGAAATTATTTAAAAACACACTTTTGACACTTATTATGCAAATTACATAGTAAAGTAAATGTTCATTCGTTTAAAAAAAAATTCATAAATATAAAATTACTTTAGTTAATACTTGTCACATCAGTCGATGATTTAATTTGCACGATTCCAAATTAAAAATATTAATAAAGGTTTCAATTTTTTTATATATTTTAACAATTAATATAAATATTTCTCATAAATAATAAATAAATATGTTTTTTTTATTAATTAACATGTCAAAGAAATATAATTAATATTAAATAACTGTAATAATAAATTATTCTGAATAATATTAGGAACTAAAAGTGATAAAATATACGGATGGATGAAGCTACAAAAAATGAGATGGAAAATTGTCGCCTGTAGCATTAAAAAAAGACGATTAAAACTTATCTAGAAATGGTTTTAAACAATAGATGAAAATGTATGTAAATATGTCCTCGGTTTCAATGAAAGTTTTATCTTGATATCAATTCTCAACTGTTTACAAATAATTAAGATTTTTCTAAATGCTAATTCATTATTGTTTTACAATTAACAAAAACACAATGAAATAAATGAAAAATGAAAGAAGAGAGAAAAGACAGATACAAAAACAAACACAAAATAAAAGTCTTATAAAATACAAAATGCTTAAGAGCTTTTATAAAATATATTACTTGGAACTAGGCGGTCGATCGAGTCATAAAAATGTTCCCTCACCAGATACCGCACAGCTGCACGAGATAGCTTTCTTCAGCCGATTACTGGGTATTATGTCGGTATCCTCTGTCTAATATTATAATTTCTATTCGGGTGTTTATTTAGAAGGACTTATTTTAGTAATATTATTTTCAGGAATATCAATCGTGTATGATGATTCATTTAAGTAATATGAGGATTATTAGGACGTTTCCTAGCATGTATTTTAGTTTGTTCAAATGTATGCAGAGAAGAAAGAGTTTGACAGAAGAATGCTTGCGACTATTGATGATATTCATTAATAGATAAACATTAATAATTTGGCTTCATTTCATAGATCAACTAACAAACCCACCGGGTTGGACTAGTGGTGAACTCGTCATCGTAAATCAGCCGATTTCGAAGTCGAGAGTTCTAAGGTTCAAATCCCAGTAAAGGCAGTTACTTTTAGATGGATTTGAATACTACTGTATATCGTGAATACCAGTGTTGTTTGGTGGTTAGGTTTCAATTAACTACACATCTCAGGAATGTTCGATCTGAGACTGTATAAGACTACCGCTTCATTTAGATTCATACATATCAACCTCATTCATCCTCTGAAGTAATACTTTCGGTGGTTCCGGAGGCTAAACAGAAAAAAAGAGATATGTAGTTGAACAGGCGTCTTTTCAATCCTTCACGTTGATAGTAAGGCGGAGTTAGGCCTATATGATTCTGCGCAAAACAGTAAGTAAACTAATCGGTCAGAGGCAGCACCTTTGTGGGTTGACTATCTCTTTTCTCTTTCCAACTTCTTCTTTATTCTTTTTCCTCTGGTAAATTCAACGGAATCGGATCAGCCATCATGATTCCATTTATAGCACTTTCTAATACCCTGCAGAACAACTTATTTTTTAGTGAAGCTTATTGGGGTAGCGACCCTGTCTGCCTGTGTAACTGCTAAAGGACACGCAGCACCTTTCCTAGAGTTGCACAAATTAATGGCTGACGTGCCGACCGGGTAAAGTCGGTCTCCTTTTCATCTTCCTGTTCAATCGTCAACAGGCATAGCATCTAATTATAAAGAAGGGCAGAAGTTGTTTATAAACGTCACTAATTTATGAAGTTATTGTTTGCTTCTACTGTTCCAGGTAAACATTTTAAATTGTGTTGTCGCTCTAACAATCCTGTTCTTCTTGCCTAATGACAATGAATTTTACATGCATACCTTTTTGGGCAAAGGGATCTATCTATACTCGGTCTGTGTGACTTAACAAAGCAAGAAAAATATTTACAATTCATCTATGAAGTGCATCGTGACTAGCGTGAGCCTGTCGTACTATGTCTTAGGATAAGAAACTAAATATAACAATTTTATTTTAATGAAAAAATACATCGCTAGGTAGTATTTAAATAAGTAAATCGTTTGATAATCAGGAAGTCTCCGTTATATTCGGTACAGCTGTATTTATTTAGAAAAATGTATTATTAATAAAATTACATCCCATCCTACATAGGTTTGTCGTACCTCTGCTTCGCCAAATCGAGATGTATACTGAATTTACTTACAAAACAAAATTGACTGCAGTACGACAAAACCGATAACAATAATGCTAAAAAATAAAGTTTAAGCGATATAGATGTTGATTTCTCGAACTTTTACATGAAAAGGTAGGCGTTTTATCTTTGTTTTACCTTTTGTTCTATTTAAAGAAAAAAATTATGTTACGTGTAACTTATAAAACAATGATTTTTTTCTTACAAAAAAAAGGTTGCATAAAATTTATAAACGGATAAATAGTTATTAAAAATAAAAATAACTTAATATGATAATATAACGTAATATAAGAAATAACTTATGACAAAAGAAGAAATAGATAAATGAGAAGAATAAATTAATAAAAAAACTTTAAGAAACCCCCAAAAAATAACAATGCTATTCAATCTTCTAAGTTTCGTGTTTTTTAAAGCATCCTAAAATTAAAAAAAAACGACCACAGTGGAACGCAATCCGGATTACTCCGGATAAGATCAATTCAGATTGATCTTTGCAAGGTCGAATCCGGGCATTCAAAATAATTGTAAAATTAAAAAGGTTTTATCTACGTACTGGACATATTAATGTAATATTAAATGGGTATCACGCTTAACAAAAAGACGAAAATATGAAACAATAAATCTATTTCAGTAAAATTAAATGATACAAATATATGTACGAATGCATTAAAAAGCAGATACATTATTATGTTACAAAAAATTCAATTAGTAGAAATTTGCTGATAAAAAAATCAATTTTACTAAAATTATCTGAAAGGAATTAAAATTTATTACACTACCGTCTTATAAAAAAATGTCGTTTAAAAAAATGCTTACAAGAAAAAACTTACAAAAAAAGTGTTGTTTTCAACACTACATACAATGATAAAATGTACTGTACTGAATGATACACGTCATAATGTAGACGGGCGCGCCACGCAGTAGAGTCGGGAGCAACAAAAAATAGACTACGCCCACAACTTGCAGTTCTTGTTGCCGATTGATACTTATTTTTGGCGATGGCATGTCGGATAATACGGAATTTCGGATAATCCAAGGTCGGATAAACGAGACTGTACTGTACTTTTCCTTTACACCTATAGCTGCTGTACAGTAGCAACGTAACTATAACCGGTGAAGTAAAAATAAAAATACTGGTAACTTACTAAAGATTTTCAAAAAACAAAATTAGTTTTTATTTAATAATATATATATGTAATATTTATACAAGAAGTGCAAGAACATTTTAGAACATGAAATGCAAGAAAAACTTCCTAAATGTCAGTGATGCGATAAAATGTAGTGTCTGCATAAATCAATTCCACTCCTCTTGTAAAAGATCAAAATCATAAGAAAAATAAAAGAAAAACTGAAAAGTTGTCTGAACAAGTTAAAGCGGTAAAAGTTACTACAAGCGAAACAAAACTTCATTTTAAACAACACTCGGATAATAATAAAGCAATCATGAAAAGATGCAATAAACTGGAAGAAAAAACGCGGATTTTTCCAAAGTCGTAACTTCTACAAGATGAAATGCATCTGTTACATTAGCTGACTGGAATGAAGCACATAGAAGAGTTCCTAGTGTTCCGCAAACTATTGGTTAAAATCTGTATAATACGTATATTTAATTCTATTGCACAAGCAGCTGGATTTGAAACATAATGACGCATCAGTTTTGTGTAGAGTGCCGAATGCAAAAAAATTGATATCCATAATTATTAAGTTCGTTTCTAGAAAAATAAAAATGAATTAGATCATTGTATTAAAGAAGAAACGTGACCTGAACAACCAATATAAATTCTAAACTGAATACATTAACGAACACCTATCTCCTCATTTTAAAACAATATTAGGACTGGGGCTAAAGGGCTCAGTACAGAAAAAAGTTGACTTTTGTCTGGGTGCGGGAAGGAAAGATCTTGACCATAGATCTCCAGTTAGAAGATCTCGAGAGTATCCAGCTCCAGTTAGAAGAGTCAAAAAGAGCGACTTGGATAAATATGTCAGTTAAATTTTTATTCTACTTCTTTCTGAAAAAATGTAAAGAAATAAAAATTTGGAGATCTAAATTACTTTTTCTCTCTTTTGCAACTTTGAATTTTTTCATTTTAAGGTGGTTTTTAGTTGATTTTTAAGTGTTAATGTTGAATTTAACCTTAAGTTTCTCATTAGGAAAATTAATAGTTTACGTTTAAAATTAAAGTTTATGGAATAAGTAGATTTCTGATAAACTAATACTGAGCTTGATAAGCAAAATTTTTTCTATCTTGAGAATAATGTTATGGTTAATTTGATACATAATTTTAAATGCAATCGTATTTCACACTATAACTAAATATTAAAACTAACCATAACTAACGATTATAACTATTTTATATTCTTTCATTCTATATATTATATTTAGTCTGTTTTTATGTAAAATAGATTTTTATTGTTTTTAGACTACAAATGTTACACGAAGAACAGTGTATAAGAGATTCAATTAGTGACATTATTTTTATACTTTCTTTCTCGTGAACTATCGTGTTTAACTTTGTATTATTATTATTATTATTATTTATTATTATTATTATTATTATTATTATTATTATTTTGATATTCAATGTAATACTTTTACTGTAAGGTTAATAAATAACTTGTTTTTTTAATGTAATTGTTTCTCAACTTGACAGTCGCGACCCTCACGCGAGCCGCGGTGATATGAAAGGAGGGTCCCAAAATTAGCCTACTACTTTACACATAAACAATAATGAAAACATTTTATGAGAAACAAAATCATTTATAATAAACATTTTACTTATATTTATAAGTACACCTGTTTAGAAAATAAATTAATGAGCGTTGCGTTGCGTTTGTTTTTCATTTAAAAATTTCTCCATACGTAGATCTACGGTAGAAACACAAAAAGTAAATGGTTTTCAAGTGAAAAAAAATTCCTATATTAAGTTTTTAGCGCAACCATAGGCGAAAACCCCTTTACACATAGGTAAGACGTGGCGAAAGGGATTTTTTTTTGTCTTCAGTCATTTAACTGGTTTGATGCAGCTCTCAAGATTCCCTATCTAGTGCAGTCGTTTCATTTCGATACAAGCCCTACATCTTACATCCCTAACGATTTGTTTTACACATTCCAAACTTTGCCTGCCTGCACAATTTTTCCCTTCTACTTGTCCTTCCAATATTAAAGCGCCTATTCCAGGATGCCTTAATATTTGGCTTATAAGTCAGTCTCTTCTTTTAACTATATTTTTCCAAATGGTTCTTTCTTCATATATTTGCCGCAACACCTCTCCATTTGTCACTTTATCAACCCATCTGATTTTTAAGATTCTCCTATAGCACCACATTTCAAAATCTTGTAATCTTTTCTTCTCATATACTCTGATCGTCCAAGTTTCACTTCCATATAAAGCGACACTCCAAATATATACTTTCAAAAATCTTTTCCTGACATTTAAATTAATTTTTGATGTAAACAAATTATATTTCTTACTGAAGGCTCGTTTCGCTTGTGCTACTCTGCATTTTATATCGCTCCTGCTTCGTCCATCTTTAGTAATTCTACTTCCCAAATAACAAAATTCTTCTATCTCCGTAATCTTTTCTCTTCTTATTTTTATATTCAGTGGTCCATGTACATTATTTCTACTACATTTCATTACTTTGGTTTTGTTCTTGTTTATTTTCATGCAGTAGTTCTTGCGTAGAACTTCATCCATGCCGTTCATTGTTTCTTCTAAATCTTTTTACTATCAGCTAGAATTACAATCTCATCAGCAAACCGTAGCATTTCTATCTTTTCACCTTTTACTGTTACTCCGGATCTAAATTGTTCTTTAACATCATTAATTGTTAGTTCTATGTAAAGATTAAAAAGTAACGGGGTTAGGGAACATCCTTGTCAGACTCGCTTTTTTATTACGGCTTCTTATGTTCTTCAATTATTACTGTTGCTGTTTGGTTCCTGTAAATGTTAGCAATTGTTCTTCTATCTCTGTACTTGAACCCTTTTTTTTAAAATGCTGAACATTTTATTCCAGTCTACGTTATCGAATGCCTTTTCTAGGTCTATAAATGTCAAGTATGTTGGTTTGTTTTTCTTTAATTTTCCTTCTACTGTTAATCTAAGCGCTAAAATTGCTTCCCTTGCCCCTATACTTTTCCTGAAACCAAATTGGTCTTCTCCTAATACTTTTTGCACTCTCCTCTCAATTCTTCTGTACAGAATTATTGTTAAGATTTATTAGTTAAGAAAGGGATTAATACTTTTAATGCTCTTGTAACTAAATTTCCATATCCACTTCGACGAACAAGCCAAAACGTAATTAAATCTTCAAATATGAATTGTAGTTGTGACGTTTTATCAGCATACATTTGGATGAGCTAGTTGTGAATCTCAACTGGTAACGTAGAAGTTCCAGAAACGTTTTCAGTAAATGAATTCAGTACTCATCTCTTCGAGAAATAACATTTATTTTCCGGGAAATACTCCACCAACTGAATTTTTAACTCACGTTTATACACCTTCATGCTATACAAACTGTGGTGAATAATAGTATCTTCTTCATTCAAATGTTTTTCAATATAATTGGGGTGAGTGGAAACATATCAAAATTTCTGCTTTGAAAGCGAGTTGTCCGGAGCTTCTTAATAAAATCATGAGGTTTTTCTGTTATTAATAAAATGTTTTTATCATGTCCTTGTAAATTCGCATTCAAGTCGTTTAAATTCGAAAATACATCAGCTAAATTAGTCAACAACAACATATACTCATTATTCTGTAAAAAAATTGAGAATGATGCTTGATTGTTCTGGAAAAATATTATTAATTCATCTCGCAATTCCAAAAACCGGGTTCACACTTTCCCCCACGATAACTGTCTGACTTCTGTATGGAATATGAGACATTTTTTATTTTCCACACGTTGTACAACTTAGCAGACAGTGTATTCTGTAAACGTCCACTTTTAACAAAATTAACTATTTTTAAAGCTGTACAAAGAATTTATTTGAGATTTTCCGACGTATTTTTTGTGGTAAGAGCATATCAGTGAAGGAAGCAGTGCATCCATTTCGTCCTTGGTATGAGACGATAATTTAATTTTTTCAGAAATCTACTGTTTTTTTCTGTTATCGCCTTTCCGTCATCAGTATATACTACAATAAATTTTGTCCAATATATATTATAGTTTTTAGTAGCGTCATAAAAAACACTAAAAGACATTTTCCTGTTGCATGACAAGGTATTGATTGATTTGCAAAACATTTCTTTTTTGATTAATCTGTCCCTTCTTTTTTTTTAACCTCTGAGACCACCGTTAGGTATTGCTTCAGATGATGAGATGGATGACAATTTAGCGTGTGAAAATGCCATGCCTGACTGGAATTCGAACCCGGGACCTCCGGATGAAAGGCCGAGACGGTACCACTCGCGCCACGGAGGCCGGTAATTGACTGATCTGTCCCTATCGCATTCATACTTCACAAAACTCAAGAACTGAGAATTGTTGCCACTTCTATTTGTTCATCAAATTGAATACTAAAAAATTCCCTTGAACTAACTTGTTGAATTATCTGATCACAAACATCGGCAGCCGTGTCATCGATTAGCCTTGATACTGTGTCAAGGCTAATCTCTTGGAAAGAGGACTTTTTTCAATTTTTTTCTTCTTCCACGCTTGTAAAAAACTTATCATATCAATTGCAGCAGACAATATGAAGTTATCTGCGATTATATGGGGTTTGGACAACTTAGCTACTCTTAATGCTACGAGATAAGCTGCTTCAAGCGTAATTTTATCAGTATGGCTTGATTTGCAAAGAGAATCTTGTTGATTTCTCAAAGTATGTCAGTTTCTTTCGAAAAATTCCAAGTGTTTTGCTTTTACGATCCGGTTGTTTAATTTCCAGGTGTCGAATTAATTTTGACGGCTTCATGCTTTCACCGGAGAGGACTTGAAAACAAACAACGTACTGTGGCTTTCCATCCAATGAGGTAAAAACGTAATTTAAATAACTGTCATTGCACCATCTTGTCTTTTTACCAATCGATTCATTGAATTTAGATGGCTCACTTCGTTTCTTCACTAATTTATCATTTTGCATAAGAATCTAATTGGAAAAAAAAACAGTTACATCGTTTGACCGCACATGAAAAAACCGAAACCTCAATTATTATTATTTTCAATGAAACTAAGCTTTTCAAAACATTAATAAAGGCATCAGACGCACGCGTCATATTCAACACTAAACTGGCGTTCTATATTTTCCTTACGTCTATTTTATACTGCTGAGAGCACGACGTGATCAAACGTATAAAAAGACCATAATTTTTGCATGTTCGAACATGACGTTCTCACAGCGAATATTATGCAATCAGACCAAACTACAAGGAGTACGTACAAATCAAGTTGAAATCTGTAAATTGCTCGTGTTTGTGCACGTTATACATTATGTTCATACCCATCGCTATCAACATATCTAAATAGTTTTAACTAGGTTTAATTGGGTTGGGGTTTGGGGGGTCGCGAAATATTCATTATATTTTTTTTTTTACTTTTTTGGGGGTCGTGAAGCAAAAAAGGTTGAGAATCACTGTTTTAATATAATATATATGAACATACATAGTTTAAATACGAATTCTGATCGATTCGTTTATATAACACAGAATTGTGGAATGGAATTTTAAACAAAGTTAACAGAAACATGGCTGGCGAATGACTGTTCCTTAATTAAAAATTAAATAGTTATTCACCTATTAGCAAACTTTAATAAAGCAAATCATAATAAATGTTAACGCAATTTGCAAACTTTACAAAGAGCATTTAAGTATAGATAGAATGAATTATGTAATTTCTGAAACTAATTTAATAATATTGAATATAAAGTAGCCACAACAAAATATAAACGTTGCTTTAATATCAATATACCGTTCCTCTTTCGTTTCTATTGTTACATTTATAAGTAACTTAAATGAATGTTTACAGATTTTTAAGACAACAGTAACACGTTCGTTATTGGATACGAATATTGATTTAATGACACACTAATGCAGTAAACAAATACTTAAAAGGTTAAAAATCGTACATTAATAAATCCACAAGAATTCAAAATCATTCAAAGTCCTGTATTGATCATGTGTTTTTTCCAGAACACATCTTTCTATCCCGAGAATATACTTGAATTAATTTCTAAAACGCACATTACAGATCACTTCTGCACTTGTCTGCAGTTAGGACTTGTAATTTAGACAGACAGACAGCATTATATTATTAAAAAATATTAACTTTTGTGATTTAATATCTGACTTAAAAATGAAAATTGGGATGAAGATTTGGGAAATCGTAGAATTGGTGAATTAGTTAGTAATTGTAGAAATAAATAAATAAATTATATAAAACATACAACCACCGAAAAAACAGTAGCACATATATTTAAACCTCTGAAAAACTGGATAATAACAGGATTAGTTAATTCTATACGCAAACGTGATTAAGTATATAAAGTCCTTACTAAACAGTTAAAAATTAAAAACCCGATTTCTTAAATACCAAAATCTATTAAATAAACTATTAAAAAATTGTGCAGGTACGATTTCTATGAAAATAAAATCTCTGATTCTAAAGGTAATAAAGGAAAATCTGGAAATAAATAAATGAAATATTAAACAGGATTCACCAAAACCTAATACCGATTCCAATATTTTAAACGCCGATTTTAAGATCGCGATTAAGAAATGCCAATTTTAAACGCCGATTAAGAAATGAAAATATCAAAACTTCTCACCCTACATTAATTCATATCCTGATATGCATATAGATTTCCCGTACTCTTTCTATCTCCAACCAACGAAACAGAAATTTTAAACGTTATTAAATCTTTTAAAAATAATTCGTCTCTTGGCATCGATAAGATAAGCAATAAATGTTTGAAAATTTCTCCTTACATTGCAGTACCTCTAAAAAAAATAATAAACTAACGTTTTATAGAAGGATTTTTCCGAACAATTCAAACTTTTTAATATCGTACTCCTCTTTAAATCTAGGTAATCTGAAAATCCCTCATATTATCGCCCAATAAGTCTGTTAAGCTGTTTTTGTAAAATTATAGAAAATATAATAATACTTAGACTAATAATATTAATATTAATTTAAATAAATACTGAATATTTAAATAAGCACAATCTTAGATATAGAAATAAAAGCAGCTTTCAGGCAAATAAAAGTACCTAGGATGCTAAAACACATATATTAAAAATTGTATTTAATAATTTCAACAATAATAAAAAAACTAACAGTTTTCCTGTATCTAACATTGCTTTTGCTTTAGGCCAATTCCTTACCACTGAAAACAGAACAAGTCAAATAACGCTATTTGAATACAGATTGCCGCAAGGGACCGTTCTACCGTCTACTTTAATCATAACATACATAAACGATCTTCATAATCTATACATAAACAATGCTGATATTACATCATATGCAGCTGATACAGTACTAATTTGTTCTGATTAGTCGTGAGAGGGATCTCAAAGCATTAAGCGAAATACGCATTAAAAACGTGGTTTAGTGATCGTATTTTAACCCTAAACGTTAAAAAATGTACGCATATCACTTTCTCTGCGAATAGTAGAGGTCAATAATCTAATTTCGATTGTATAAAAATTCATTTGTTCAACTGCGTTGAACCTTCCAAGTGTTACTTGCAATCGCTGATAATTATAAAGAATTAAACAAGTTAAGTATCTGGGTGTCGTACTAGATCCACAGTTACGATGGGATATCCATATTGATAATTTATGCCGGAGACTAAAATATTTAATTTTAAAATTTTATAATATAAATAGATTAAGGAATTTCAATATATCCAGACTTGTTTAATTTAATTTTGCGCAATCTACTCTTCAGTACGGGATTCGTGTCTGGGGAGGTGCACGTTTGTGGGAAATGTACGTTTGAATAAGATTTATCAAATTCAAAAAGGCAGAAAAAGCCAGTACTAGAGAGACCTAGACTTTATCCAAGTAAGGATCTATTCAAGGAATTTAAAGTTTAAAAAAAAAGTTTTATTATTAATAAAGTAAGACTTTATTTAACCCTCGTGAAAAAATATTTAATCTGTGACCAGTGAATGGTGATTTTGAATTACCCAAAAAAATTTAAATGTCTGCAGAAGACAAATTTTGAACACATCATCTAGGTTGAAAAAGGAACTAGGTTCCACATCATCTAGGTTGTTTAAGTAAAAGGAACTATCGACAATTAAGAAATACTATAAACAGGAAGTGCAAACTAGCGAAAGAAGAGTGGATTAAAGAAAAGTGTTCAGAAGTGGAAAAAGAAATGAACATTGGTAAAATAGACGGAGCATACAGGAAAGTTAAGGAAAATTTTAGGGTATATAAATTAAAATCTAATAATGTATTAAATAAAGATGGTACACCGATTTATAATAGGAAAGGTAAAGTCGATAGGTGGGTGGAATATGTTGAAGAGCTATACGGAGGAAATGAATTGGAAAATAGTGTTATAGAAGAAGAAGAGGAAGTTGAAGAGGATGAAATAAGAGAAACAATACTGAGATCTGAATTTAAGAGAGCATTAAAAGATTTAAATGGCAGAAAGGCTCCTGGAATAGACGGAATACCTGTAGAATTACTGCGCAGTGCAGGTGAGGAAGCGATTGATCGATTATACAAACTGGTGTAATATTTATGAAAAAGGGGAATTTCCGTCAGACTTCAAAAAAAAGTGTGATAGTCATGATACCAAAGAAAGCAGGAGCAGATAAATGTGAAGAATACAGAACAATTAGTTTAACTAGTCATGCATCAAAAATCTTAACTAGAATTCTATACAGAAGAATTAAGAGGAGAGTGGAAGAAGTGTTAGGAAAAGACCAATTTGGTTTCAGGAAAAGTATAGTGACAAGGGAAGCAATTTTAGGCCTGAGATTAATAGTAGAAGGAAGATTAAAGAAAAACAAACCAACATACTTGACATTTATAGACCTAGAAAAGGCATTCGATAACGTAGACTGGAATAAAATGTTCAGCATTTAAAAAAAATTAGGGTTCAAATACAGAGATAGAAGAACAATTGCTAATATTTACAGGAACCAAACAGCGACAGCAATAATTGAAGAACATAAGAAGAAGCCGTAATAAGAAAGGGAGTCCGACAAGGATGTTCCCTATTCCCGTTACTTTTTAATCTTTACATGGAAATAGCAGTTAAAGATGATAAAGAACAATTTAGATTCGGAGTAACAGTACAAGGTGAAAAGATAAAGATGCTACGATTTGCTGATGATACAGTAATTCTAGCTGAGAGTAAAAAGGATTTAGAAGAAACAATGAACGGCATGGATGAAGTCCTACGCAAGAACTACCGCATGAAAATAAACAAGAACAAAACGAAAGTAATGAAATGTAGTAGAAATTTTAAAGATGAACCACTGAATGTGAAAATAGGAGGACAAAAGATTATGGAGGTAGAAGAATTTCGTTATTTGGGAAGTAGAATTACTAAAGATGGACGAAGCAGGAGCGATATAAAATGCAGAGTAGCACATGCGAAACGAGCCTTCAGTCAGAAATATAATTTTTTTACATCAAAAATTAATATAAATGTCAGGAAAAGATTTTTGAAAGTATATGTTTGGAGTGTCGCTTTATATGGAAGTGAAACTTGGACAATCGGAGTACCTGAGAAGAAAAGAATTGAAAAGTGGTACTCTAAAGGAGAATGTTAAAAATCAGACGGATGGACAAAGTGACAAATGAAGAGGTGTTGCGGCAAATATATGAACAAAGAAGCATTTTGAAAAATATAGCTAAACGAAGAGACAGACTTATAGGCCACATATTAAGGCATCCTGGAATAGTCGCTTTAATATTGGAAGGACAGGGAGAAGGAAAAAATTGTGTAGGCAGGCCACGTTTGGAATATGTAAAACAAATTGTTAGGGATGTAGAATGTAGGGGTATACCGAAATGAAACGACTAGCACTAGATAGGGAATCTTGGAGAGCTGCATCAAACCAGTTATTTGATGCATAGACAAAAAAAAAATCTAGGTTGATTAATTTCATTCCGCAACGCTTTATCTATAATCATGCTAATAAAACAGCGATCAAAGATATGGAAAAATGGATTATATCTCATACCGACTTTACTAATACACTTTTTTTTAAATTATCAATTACTTTGGTTATAATTTAGGAAAAGTAATTATAAAATTTCATGTAATTTACAAAACAATTTGGCAGATTCACTGAAATTATTTTTTAGTTATACAAGACTATTTAATTCAAAAATAATTAATTCATTTACGAAGTAAATAATTCATTCATTCATTTTCATACGAGCGCGTGCATATCATAGAAGTAACAAGAAATAATGAGCATAAAAATTCTAAAAGATATAAAAGCACAATATTAACTATAATATTTCTAAAAGTATATTTCCGGTAACAACAATATATGCATAATATCTATCCCATTCTCAACAATATAAAATGGTTGCACACTCGTGTTTATTGTACGGCTCATAGAGCTTTTAATTAACATAGATGACAACATACTAATTATATAACTATATGACATTAAAAGCGCACTAGTAAATAACAGATGTAAAATAAAAGATACAAGTAAAACTATCTGTACAAAAACTACAGTACATTAATTATCTAGAGATGCTAATATACAAAACGAAACCGACTAATATAACAAATTGCTATTGAAACGTATCATAAATTATCATTATGCAGAAAAAATACCACAACAAATAATTTAATTTCTAATAAATAAAATCGATAATAAAATGTGATAATTTTTTTTTTTCTCTACTCCCCTGGGCCGGACCGACTTGATGGTATTACGCCACCCAGGGGAGTGTCCATTACTTTAATAGGCCCTTCCCGCCTACCGGCTATATACCGGCATGGCAGGTCAGACCTACCGGTGGCTCTTTTGAGATTTTTTATTTTCTATTATGTCCTCTATGGAACCACATCATACCTACAAGTCGTGATGTGATCCCCGGAACTTTCATAATACTCTCTTGTCCCTACAGCACACCCCAAGGAGTCCTCAGCGGATCATTGAAACCAGCACACCTAAGCATGCTGGCTCTCACGCTGAGGCTGTCCACCCAACCTAACATACTAGAAACCCATACTTCTTTCATCTTCATTCTTCTGTTTTAGTACTGTCTTTATATAATCAGCGACCTTCCTCCAGTTCTCCTTACTGCTGAGCATGAAATCTATGGTTTCCTTCGGCGTTTTTCCATGAATACCCGCGTCATGTCTTAGTCTTATCCATTTATTACATACTAAAAACGTATGCTCAGAATCATCGTCCTGTTCGCAGTACATGCACGTGAGTTCATTCCTTTTTCCCACCTTATGGAGATAACCATTGAAACACCCATGTCTCGTCAGGAACTGGGTGATGCCGCCTGTTTATCCATCCTGTTAATTCTGGAATTAAGGTTCTTGTCCATCCAGTCACTCCAGCCTCCGCCCATCTCTCCTGCCAGATTCTATGTATGTTTTCCCAGACTTCATTTTCTGCTCTCCCTAAAAACCTGTCAGTTCTATATCTGGCGATAAGGTCAATCGGTAAAATTCCCGAGAGCACACAGAGGGCCTCGTAAGAAACAGTTCTATAGGCAGATACTACTCCCAGTAGTATCCCCCTGTGAGCTCTCTTCAACCTGTCTCTATTTCTGCTAATAGTGAGAGCACAACTCCATGCCGGCACGGCATACATCATTGTTGACACTACGGTTGTCGCTAAAACTCTTCTTTTTGATGCACGAGGAGCGCTCTGCTTTGACAAAATTATATTTAGGCATTTAGTCAGTTTCTCCGCACTCTGATAGACACTTAGTACCTGCTCAGTAAATCTGCAGTTTTTCTGTAAGATGACTCCAAGATATTTGAATACTGTTACTTCCTCAATATTATAGTCTCCAATTCGTATATCTACTGGCTGAAATACACGTTTTCCAGTGAATTTAATGTATTTACATTTTTCAATCGAAAGCTGCAATCCCCTATCAATGAGCCATCTACCAACTGTCTCTAATGCAGCGTTTGCCTTGTTTTTAACTTCATCGATCGTTCTGGCCTACACAAGGATTGCCAGATCATCTGCGTATGCTATAATTTGTACAGCCTCAGGAAATGTTAGCCGAAGCACACCATCAAAGGCAATGACCCATAAAAGTGGTCCAAGGACTGAGCCCTGCGGTACTCCGGCGCTCATACTAAAGGATACCTCTTGCTCTTGCGCCTTGACTTTACAGCTGCGACTTTTGAGGTATTCCTCTACTTGCCTTCTCAAGTACGGGCTAATTCCCTTTTCAACCATGGCCGCATTAATATGTTTCCATGGAATCGACCCGAAAGCATTCTTCACGTCTAAAGAGACAAGCAAAGGAATGTTTGTTGTCCGCCAAGTACCTCTTCTAGCGTTAGCCCAACTAATCACCTTACTAATTGCCTGAACTGTTGACCTGCCCAAAAACCAAACTGATTAGCACTTATTTTCGCACCATCTTCCACCTCTTGCACTATGCGGCCAGTCAACATTTTTTCAACCATTTTTCCCATCGTGTTGAGGAGGCTCAACGGTCTATATGTCAATTGTCCTGTATCATTTGTGCCTTTAGGCAAAAACACAACTTTTGCCTCCTTCCAACACTCCGGGAAAGTCTTGTGAATCAGGCCGTAGCTGGCCACCTCGAGTATCTCCCAAGGTGCTTTCTTGATGAGATTCTTAATTAATGCAGCTGGTATTTGGTCCGGTCCGGGTCTATTCTTAGTCGCAAGCATGCTGCCAGCACATTGCAACTCGCATAAGGCAAATCTTCTGCTTTCGCATTCAGTGGGGTTGCGCTCCTCAACAGTTATATGCGGGAAAAGACTAGATACTTGTGTTTCAGCCCAATCCTTGGAGAGTATCGGAAGCCTTCTGCCAAACCTCTTTGTAACAATTTTAAAAGCCATGCCCCATGAGTCACTGTCTAGTTCAGCACACAACCTCGACCAGTGTATTCTCTTCTCTTTCTTTATAGCTTTATTGAGAGCTCTTCTAGCCTCTTTATAGTTGCTAACTGCCTCCTGATGTCTCGAGTCACCCGCGGGTCTGAGCCTTTGCATTACACGTCTCCTGGTTTGTAGCGTCTGTCTAAGGAGCGCTATTTCACCTGTCCACCAATAGACCGTGTGTTTCCTGAGGCCATTGCGCGATTCTCTATCCATCTCTTGCCTAACAATATTGGTCAAAGTATCTGGCGTAAGATGTTCAGCCGCCTCTAGTCTTGTAGCCACTCTATTGGTAATTACTTCTATTTGGTACGCCGAAAATCTAATCAACGAGGGTTGTTCATTCGTCTTAAAACTGACATCGTTCAATGATATCATAGTGGCATAATGGTCGCTAGCTATATCATGCGGTATCACCTCCCAATACCACTGCTGACTCCTCCATCTATTGTCAAGTATGGTGAGGTCCAGGATAGAGGTATGTCCCCTGGCCTCGAATGTAGGCGTCTCATCATTAACGCAATGGCAGCCAACGGTCTCCATCAAGTCTGTTAATAATTTACCTCTCTTATTCGTACATCGACCGCCAGCCGCCACCAGCCTACTGTTGAAATCTCCTACCATGATGATCTTCTTATCCGTGTTACTAATTAGCTCTTGTATCGTATCAAGGGTGCTAGTGAATTCACTAAGTGCCACATTGGGAGATATATATACGCCAATTATCAATGTTTTGGACGTTTCTAGCGCCACTGTGCCTTTGCTTCTAAAATTTAATCTACTTGCCACTCTATTACTGACATCTTTAATCACTACGTCACCCTCAGTGTCTGCATACCAACCAGACCTAGTTGCCTCATAAATATTTGGCTCGGTAATAACCAATATTTCAACTTTCTTCTGTACAACCAATCTAGAGACCATGCTGTGTGATAGCGTGCTCCTGTGTACATTTGCTTGTAATACTCTAATCATTTTTTTTATTAATATCGCATTGCCATGCACCAGTCCTATGCTCATGGCTGTTACACGTCAGACATTTCTTGGGCTCCTGACAATTCGCAATAACGTGGCCTCTGCCACCGCAATTAAAACATAATTCAGATCTGTCAGGACCTTTACAATCCTGACGACTGTGACCCGTACCCCAGCATCTGTAACATTTTTCACCATCTTCTCGTATGAATGCTCGGCAGTTCACCCAGCCGATACGTAAACGCTGCTCCCCCATCCTACAGGCTGCCCTATAGGATGTGATCACCGTAACATTGCTGGTCTCCGCGAATCCGGGTCTTATTGAAGAGATCCTGACATCTTCCATATCACCAACTCTCGCCGTTACAGCCGCTAAGATTTCTTCTTCAGTGGTGTCTCCTTCGACGTCTCTAATATGTACAATAGTGCGACGCCCGGCTCTTGTTTTAAGATCCACTTTTAGGTCAGCAACTTTATTTTTTAGAATACTCGTAAATTCTTCAGCGCTTTTGGAACCCTGTATTCTTACAAGTACTTCCTCATTTCTTCCTTTTTTCAGTGAAATTACATCTTTAGCATCATCTTTTGCAACCGCCGTCTTCATGGCACCCAGAAGCTCAGCGTATGTTTTGCCTGCAGCTTTGACGACTAACGTTCTACTATCCTCCACAGGAGGGGTTGACTTCTTAATACGCATTTGCCCAGGCCTAACCTGAGAGTCTGCTCCGTCCGTATGTAGAGTCAGAACTTTAATAGCTTCTTCTCTTTCCCTATAGAGGTACGACAATATCTTTTTAGTATAGTTTCCTATACTATTGTTCGGCAGTATATATGCTAATTCATTAGTATTTCCTTTAATTCTTCTCAGAGCTTTCAGTATAGTAAGCATAGTGTTCTTCTCTTCCATGCTAGAGTCGTAGAAAATTTTATACTTCCTCCGCTTCACTTCTGTCTCCTCTCCGAAGACAGTTTGCTCATCCCTCATAATATCTCCCGCCTTATATTTGGGGCTCCTTGTGTCGTCATCTTCACTCACGCGGTTTCTGCAAACATCTCTCAGGCTACAAGTATCTCCTACACCAGCGGGCAATTCAGAAACCATACTCAATTTAGCCCTAAGTACGTTCGGCCATCTCTTATGTAGTAACTCAATAAGTTCTTCATCCTCTAGCTCTTTTGTGAGTATTTGTTCTATATCATCTTCTCTATAGTTGGACATCGTCTGTGTGGCCTGCGAGATTAAAGTCACAGGCGCCGACGGCTCGGTCAAAGCATTTAAGACTTCATAAATCTTCTTGAGTTCCATTTCATGGGTGCCTATATACTTAGGCAAACCGGGTCCTATATGTTGCTTAAGTGCCGCCATCGTGAGTCCTAGTTGGTGAACCAGACTACCCAATGTCTCTGGCAAAGGATCCTCCTCATCTGTGGACCCTTGCCTCGTCCTCTTTTTTCCCTTAACGCCAGTTTTCTTGACGTGAGGTAACTTTTGTGCACTAGTGCTTTGCGTAGCTGTAGCCACGCAAAAATGTGATAATTACAAATGTGATAATTATCAAATTTTTACACATGTAAAAATGTGATAATTACAAATAATGATCTATACGAATTACATGTTGCAAAAAGATAGGTTATAAATATCTCTGATATGACAACCCGTAATCTATATAAAAAAAAGTAAATGTTCGTTTGTTCAAAATCTTAAATCTCTGTAAGTTCTTCACGGATTGCTTTGAAATTTTGACACAACGTTGCATTCGAATACGCGAGTGTTTTTATATACCTACTATTTATATACCTAACATGTTACACCTGTGACAGGTAAAAACATGTTTTTTTTTAAAACAGCGCTACCTGTTGGACTTAAAAGCAACACACGCTATACCAAATATTTTACGATTTCATTTCAGTGTTTCCGATATGTGTGTACGCTATAGACAAAAAACTACTGGACCGATTTACACGCGGGGAAAAAGGAAGAAAGAGAAAAAATCGAAAAAGGTAAAAGGGAAGAAGGGGAAAATGTAAAAAATAAAACAGTGGAAAACGGTGAAAAGTAAAAACCGGAAAAGGAAATGAAAAGGGGAAAGAAGATAAAAGAAAAGAGGAAAGGGGGAAGAGAAGGCAGAAAGGGAAATAAGGGAAGGAGAATGAGAGAAATGGGAAAACGTGAAACGGGAAAGATTTAGGAAACATGCGGGAAAGGGAATATAGTAAAAAGGAAAATGGGTAAAGGGGAAAAGGGAGAAAGGGTAAAAGGGAAAGGTTAAATTTTGTGACTTTCCGTAATGTTCATTTTGTTAATGCTTTATCAAACTTTCAATTGTGTTCATTTAATATGAACACAACTTAAGTATATACTATATATATATACTCAAATCTAGCAATAGCGAAGCATTGCCGGGTCTGCTAGTTTTTAAATAAAATACAATAAACATTAAACAGCTCTGAATCATTTTTAACCTGAAGTTGAATTATTCTGAACAAATAAAAAAAAAAATCATAAATTTAGAAAGATATGAAAATATACTGAAAAACTTAATTACGCTTCAAAAACCGTTTATACAAAAAAATAATAATATTTTAAACCTCTAACCCTAGATTTCGAATTCGATTGTTATGCAATCATCTTCAGTAGATACTGTGGAATTAATATTTATAAAAATATGTAAAATAAAATAAAACCAATGAGATAATAAACAGTATTAATAGGTAAATAAAACGTTCTGACAAAAGGCAAGAAGTATTTTAGCCGGGAATTATATAATAAAACATAAAATTGAAAAAAAAATACATTTAACTATTTTCGTTCTTTGCAATCCTATTAGAAAGCGCTAATTTAGAATCTAAACCACTTTAAACTTCAATTTTCAATCCATATGTCCTTAACGACTTATTGCACGCATTTTTAATAACATTATGTAATAGACTGGTTAAATAGAACTTATCTCAAGGAATAAAAGACAGCTTGAATCTTAAACCAATCTGAGAGATATTCAACCCATTTAATAAAATTTTGAGGGAGGAAATAACTGTTTAAATGTTGTTTTTTTCGAATGAAAGCTTTCATAAAAGGATTTTTTTTAAACAAATTTAAACTTTAAACCAGTCCCCTAACGGTAGTGAACAATGAATTTTCCGCTTTACTGCTGATAAAGTAAATTCCCTAACTGATCAATTAATATTTATCACGTAAACGTTTTGAAAATCATCGTTTCAAATAAATAAATGTTGTGGCCAGTTTTCAGGTAATGCTGACCTATAGACGATTTCTCTGATTTATACTTACACTGAGAAAAATACTCCCTTATTCTAATTTAAATCTTTCTTTTAGTTTGTCTTAGTTACAATTATTTTTTTATAAATCAATTTATAATTAAGTTCTTTCAACAGGATTATTTTTACGATTACAGTTTTAAGGATACGACCGATTTCCTAACGTTAAAGTTATGATTTAATAAAGAATCTATACTTTGTTCTTGCACGGAAGAAAATGTATAACTTTTATCCGTGCTTACTCTGAACCTTCATTCCTATTGTTCTGTAGTAAAAATGCTTGGCTGCATTTATTACATCTTTGCATATTTTTTCTGTATGCTGTCAGTGGGCTTTTTAGTAAAACCATTAAACACAGATGTATCTTTAATGAAATTCGTTTTTCTGCCATAAACCTCCAGATCAAGCGCATCCCTTTAAACAACCCTTTTAACAATGTCCTTTAAACAATCGCGATATTAAAATCTATTATCACGTTGCGTATGATGTAAAATATTTTCAGTGATATACCTATCAAGGTGTATTTTTTTCGGTATATATCAAAAGTAAATTTTATTTTCTATACGGATTAACTTTAAATCCAAAAATGGTTACATGTCTTTAATTTCAATATCATAGCTAAATTAAATTTTTCTTTTCATTTAAAAAAAATGATTTATCCACTTTTTAACCTAGAAATAAAAGCTAAAAGAGAATTTTAATATTATTCGCGAGTTTGTTTAAAATACATGAACGATATTTTTGCTATTTTTAATACTTTTGCAATATTAAAAAAAACAAGGAAAGTAATTCACTGAAAACGTTAGGGTATAGACTAAAAAAAAATAAACATAAAATAATAGTGTTTATGTTGTTTATCTATTTTAATTTGTAAAATAGAATATTACATTGTCTTCGTACAAGGTATTTTTATTTTTATTTTTATGCTTTCAAGAAAAATTTATTTCACAAGAATACTAAAGGAACGTATTCTGTAAAGAAAATATAATCAGTGAATTGGTCCATTTGATTCTAACACTTGTAAAAAAAAAAACAAAAAAACCTTCGGATTAGAATGAAATAATGAAATAACGAAATTAATAATTTAATTTTTTTAAATTTTATAAGGAGCTAGCTTCTTTTATAAATATTTTCCCTCTAAAAATTTAACATTGTGATAAATAAGACTGTAAAATAATCGTATACATTAATTATAAAGTTATATTATCTGAAAGAGAAGCGACATATCACAGATTTTTAGGCAGGTGAGAGTTAATAAATATTTTGGTATCGTGGTTTTCAATTGAGAAGAAATTTGTACCAGTCTAGAATGAAGAATATTGTGGATACTTGACCTGTCGTTTAATAGAATCAATGAATCTACGAAATCATTAGGTTGGTTATTAAAACTGAAATTATTAATCTATAATAGTTATTAAATATTAATAAAAAATAATAAATAATGTTAAAAATAAACATATTTAGCTATAAATATACTTGAAAAGCAAGGTTTTTGTTATAGCTGAGTCAATACAGATTTTAACATCGAAAATTTACTACAGCAAATAAATTATTGGAATGGGTTCGGAAAAAATATGTAAAATAAAAGTGTGCCCTAGCGGACATGAGTGATTAAATATTAATTAAATGAAAATTAACAAATTAAGGAAAAATATTTAGTTTTTCGTTAATAGCGGCTTTATTTTTAGTCGCATGTAAAAACAAAGCACCAATAGATAGCTGAGGAAATTTTTCATAAAAAACCTCCCGGGGTCCTTTTTTACGAGCAAAATTAAGGACGCTAGCTAATTTTACAATAAGCTCCAAAAGCGCGCTGTAGCTATCATACACAGGTAGCATAACTCGAAGGTGCGCAATAAATAAAATTCCATAACTGTTTCTATTACAATTAATTAAAAAAATTTAAAAAGGTACGGATTCATAATACCCAAGGTAATTAGTTAAAGTTTTGATGTATTTTTAATTTCTGGTTGGCCGTTAATTCGGATCTATTGTGAAAATGTTCAAGTTGATAAAACGCCTATAACAATAAACAAATTACATTAAATGAAAAATTCAATATTGCATTCTGTTCTTGAGCTTATTACCTACTCATTCCACATGGGATATCTGTATATCTTATTTAATTGTTTATTTTTTCAACATTAGAAAATTTATTTTTTAGAAAAAGCTTGTTTTGGTACCTTGGCTAACGTTCAAAACCGATCACTATTAATTTTTTTTTTTTTAAATATAAAAATATTTGAATTGTTATTCATAAGTACTTTAAGATGGCAGAGATGGTTTTTCAAAAAAATTTAATTTTTCAATGAGTTTTAGGAAGTAAATTTTAGTATACTTCGTAAGCACAAGAAAATTACGCCGTAAACAAATTGTATAAAAAGTTAATGAAAACAGAAATTTTTATGCAACTTCGTGGATCTGTGTAAAAATACGTCATTTATCAATGTATAACCTTAGATTTGATTGATTCTGTAGAATTTTACAAACTTTTTCATGTTTGTGGATAAAAACGTGGTTTTTTGAAAAAAATATCTACTTTTTCGTCAATATTTTGTTTATTTTTACGCTCCTGAAAACATCTTCTACGCGCAAAATTAAGAAATTATGGATAAATGATTAATTTATCCATTTACTCCTACTTCATACGAGAAGATTTCCCTTGGAAACCTAATTTCCAAGTTACACTATAAGTCTATATCATAGCGCGATTTTGGTGCTTATTGTAAAATTAGCTAGCGCCCTTGGTTTTGTACGAAGAAAAAAGTACCCACAAGGTATTTTATGCAAAATTTCATCAGCTATTTATTGAAGCTTTTTATTTCAGATGTGATTAAAAATAAAGCCGCTAATGGGGAAAAACTAAAACTTTTATCTTAATTTGTTAATAAATAAATTAAATAGTTATTCACTCATGTACGCTAGTGAATTTTTTCGAGCTTTAGGCCTTTTTGAGTCTGTTGACTCGGCTATTTTTTTTTTTCCCCCTACTCTCCCCGACCGGATATCCATTTAAGTATACTCAGTCGGGGAGAGTGTCCTTCTACTCAAAGGGGGCGTCCCCCACCCACCGGCTTTACATCCGGCACGGCAGGTTGGCCACCCCGGTCTTGGATCTTTTGTTTTATTTTTTGCCTGCCTCTAATTCCCCGCGTTAGGGCCAAGGTCCGGCGATGCCGTCCCCCAGCCCCTCTACCGGAGAAATTTCTTGAAATTTTTCCGGTTCTATGTTTTCACAGTTCCTAATCCTATTTGCCGCATTATTTGACAACCGGTGTATCTGGAAATCCGTTAATCTAGAGAAATATTATCCTGCCTTACCCGCCTTGGACAATCTCTGATGTTAACCAATACGGCCTTGTGGTCACTACCAGTTTCTTCGGTAAGGACAGCAAACTCGACGGTATCTACTCTAAACCTACTATCCACAATTACCAGGTCTATTGTTGATTGGTGACCTCTTGCGCTGTATGTAGGAGCCCCATCATTTATACAGCACGCACCCGTAACCTACAACAAGTCTTCGAGAATTCTACCTCTAGCATTTGTAGAATTGGCACCCGCTACAGTAGTTTTACAATTAAAATCTCCAAGCACTACCACTCTTTTCCGCGATCTGGCCATGATCTGCTGTAGGTTAAATATCTGGTTTTGAAAAAACTCTATAGTGCAATTGGGGCTGATGTATGTACCCACAATAATCGTGTCACTTAATTCAATAGCTATTATTCCGTCTTCTCTGCTGTACAAGTTATAATCCACTCTATTGAGTATTCTTCTGATGGCCACAGCCCCATTCCTGTCGGGTATCCATTGACCTCTGGCAGCCGAATACACATTAGGCTCCGTAGACAGAAAGTCGACATTGTATCTTATGGCTATTTCCACCGTCAGGTCTCCTGATAGTAGGCTTCTATTATTATTACTTAATAATATTTTAATCATTATGTTTATTGCAGCTCATACTCCCGGTTCTGTGTTCTGTACTTCTGCAATCGAGACACTTCATTGTTTGCCTACAGTCTTTGATGAAATTCCCCGTATTACCACAGTTGAAACATAAGTTGGTGCGGTCAGGGCCCCTGCATTCTCTTCTACCGTGCCCCATGCTCCAGCACTGGTAACATTTTTCGTTTTCGATGCGGATATATGCCCTACAGCAAACCCAGCCTACTCTCAGTCTTGCTGTTATTAACTTTGTTGCGCTGCGTTGAGTAGTAATTACTGTAGCATTTTTGGTACTACCGTATGCGTCTCTCATAGATGTTATTTGAAATCTCTCACCCGTTCCTAGGACCTTCTCAATTGCCTCTTTTAGCTCACCTTCCGTAGTATCTCCAAGCATGTCCTTAATGTGTACAACTGTTCTACGGTCTCCCTTGTTACGTATATCGACCTGAAGATCCCCTGCTCTATTCTTCAGCATTGCAGAAAATTCCCCTGCCTTCTGTACTCCACTTACCCTAACTTCTAGCTGTTCATCTCTACCCTTTCTTATAGAAAGAATTTCTCCAGCCTCCTCTACTTTAACTTTCTCTTTCATAGTTTTTAATAGATCAGCGTATGTTTTCCCTTGTGCTTGTACAACAATGGTTTTACTCTCGGCGACCGGTGGGGTTCCTCGCCTTAGACACGCCGATCTGGATCTTGGTCTCGCATTGTCACTTGGATTGGGGAGGACCATCCTTGGTAAGGTCTTCCCCTTCCTTAAAATATATATTACTATTTTCCTAATCAAAATGCCCGAAGGGCCATTTGGTATCACGAAAACTGAAGACTCAGAGTTACCCACTACTCTTCTTAGTGCCTTAAGTACGTGTGACACCATTTCCTTATCCCCGCAAATGGAGTCATAGATGACTGTGTATCTTGTACCATTAGTTGTGACCTTACTGTCTTCGAGTATCGTTGATTCCTGAAGAAACATTGCACCAGGCGTTGCTCCTGCATACAGGCTGTTTGGTATTATGCCATTCAAGTCTACAAAGTAACAACTACCCTCTCCAGGTTTTGCTGCGTTAACCTGAGTGATCCTGTTCATCACCCACCTTGACCATCTGGAGGGCAGTCTCTCTATCAATTGCTCGTCTGATAGATCAACATCCAAAATATCCGACATCTCGCTGTTATAATGACCTTCAGTCTGAGTGGTCTGATTACTTGTCTCCGTTTTCTCTTCACACAGTCTTTGTAAGTCTTCATATATTTCTTTAAGTTCCCTTTCATGGGCTTTGATTGCAGTTTGACTCCCCTTGCCAGTCATGTGTCTCAGTTGTATGACTGCATTACCTAATTTGTAGGTAATTTCCTCAAGAGTAGGAGGGGTTTCTTCCTCCTCCGAAGAACCCGCTCTAGGTCTTTTGGCTACTCTGCCCTCGGTTTCCCTCCATTTATTCTTTTCCTGGGTGCTCACCGTAGTATCCATACCTTCAGTGTCCATTGTGCCACTCTCTCTCCTTCCAGTTGCTCCCTTCGAGGGTCCAGCCCCTTGTGAGGCTGTATCCTCAGATGGGAGGGAGCTACGAAAACGCATGTCACGAAATTGTACTTAGGGGACAATTCCGCATCCGCTGATATCCCCCCCAAAAAAAAAAAAAAAAATATAAATGATAGCTTGATAAACTAAGCTACAGCAGTCTATCTTATCAAGAGATAACAACAACCGAAATTAATTAAATTAATTCCAATATCAAAAGTTTATCACTTGAAGAATAATAAACAATATTATCAGTCGATGCCAGTTACAATTGTCTATGCTATCCACTACAGATAAGCTACACCCGAATTGAAAACAACTCAAGGTACACCACTACTAACTCACACTAACCACTGCGACCAGCAGTCAACTATGAACCTTATTGCCAATAGCAATAAGGCTACTCAGATAAAAAAATTCAATAAAAAGGTCAGTCCCCAACCAAAAATCACAAAATTATATAAGAACACTTTCGAAAATTTTCCACCGTAGATTCCCAATTCCAAAAATCAGATATAAAACCGTTGATCCGAAAAAAAAAACAGTATAAGACAGAGCGCACAACAATACGTCCGACCGCAACACAAGCTTCCACTCGACTCTGACTCGGCTATTAAAATAAATTTACATAATTACAGGTAGAAGTTTAATAATTTTATTTTCTGTTATCCGTTAAGCTTAGTAATTAACATACTTACAATGTCGTAATCCATCGTGTAGTTTTATTGATTCTTATATTAAAATAACTAGAAATAGATGATTTTTCACAAAATATTTCAAAGAAATAATGAATCAGAAGTGAAAATGATGCGTAAGTTTATTTATTTATTACCAGCTGACCCGGCAAAGTTTCGCTATTGCTAGATTTTAGTATATATATATATATTAAATTAACAGAACTGAAAGTTTGATAAAACATTATAAAACTGAACATTACTGGACTTCACAAAATGTAACCTTTCCCTTTTTCCCTACTTCTCCCCTATTTACGCCTTTTTCCTTTCCCCTCCCCTTTCCCTTCTCCGGTTCCCCCTCCCATTTCCCTTCACCGTTTCGCCTCCATTTCCCCTTTAAATTCCCCTTTATCATCTTCCCCTTCCCACACCCCTCTTACATTTCTCCCTTTCTACCTCTTCCCCACTTTTCATTTTTCGCATTTTCCCGCGCGTAAATCGGTCCAGTACTTATTTAGTCTACAGCGGACACACATACGATGATTGCCTTTTTATATGTAGAAGAAGGAAGTCTGTATGTATATTTGTACATCGGCGCCACCTAGCGGGTATAGTTTTTACAAAAAAATTTTCTTTTCACGTAGCTAATATATACTGTGAATATGAACCAAATCGGACCATAAATACAGTTTTTCGAAATATCTCGACCCCAAAGCGTTACCTAGCAAGTTCAAACTAATTCAGAAACCTTCGCGGGCGTGCCCGCAGAAACTCACCAAAGTTTCATCGCAATCGAATGAATGGGAACGCATACGGGACAAACAAATACTCATTTAAATAGTTATATATAACCTTATATAAACTTATATATATATATATATATATATATATATATATATATATATATATATATATATATATATATAATTATTATTAATTAATAATATAATTAAATTTTTTTTATATAAATATATTTTTTTATATATATTTTATATAATTTTATATTTTATATAATTTTTATATATATATATATATATATGTATATATATATATAAGATTTAATATTATATTGTGATAACCCTCCATCAAATCGATGAGTACTATATCAGCTTTGATGATGAACGAAACGCATCACTTTAATATACGTAACAAAATTATTTCTTATTCAAAAAAAATAATAAATAAAATAAAACAGTTGAGTAACTAATTGGGCGTAGCCCTATTTCAATGGAGAGAAAGAGAGAGGGAGAGAGATAGATAGATAGAGAGAGTGTGTGTGAGAGAGAGAGAGGGAGCGAGTGAGAGTGAATGAGAAAATTATAAAGGTACGAAATTGAATTTTGTTTGTAATGGTTTCATCATCAATAGCCATTCACCATTCACCATTCACCATTCACCATTCACCAGCTTATTACAACGTTTATTTTTTTCTGTAAATATATAAACAAAAGATATAATTTAATTATTGTAGTTATCCTACTACGACAATAGTTTTGAGAGACGAAAAATTCTAAAAAAAAAGATAATAATAATAAATGTTTAGGGGAAAAACCGCTAAACTGAGAAGATCGCAATTGACAATGTAAATTGCAAGTAGTCTTTTTTTTACCATTCACCCTCAGATAAGAAGCTTTTTCATTCTTTATTTTATCCATCCACTTAATTTCCTTTATTATTTTTACGTTTCTTCTTTTTAAGTATCTATATCATTTCTCTTCTTTATTTCTTAATTCCACATTTTAAATGATAATATGGTATTTTAGAAAAACAGTATTACAGAGAACTTTTTTTAACAAAAAAAGGTATTGATTTTATTTAAAATAAACTATTTTATTAACTAAAAAATTTTGCCATTCTGGTAAATTTATTCCCAAAACTTTTCATTTTAAATAGAAAATTATTACGCTCTTTTTTCAAGACTACATCGTAATTTTCCTTTAAATCATCTAATCCATAAAAAGTAGTCAGATTTAAGATTTGAAAAAATAAATTATATGAAATTATAAGCGTATATATATTTAAACATATAAATCACGATGTATGAATGTTTATTTACATTGAAAATGAGAAAATTCTTTAATTGTCAACAAGACTTAATATTACAAATGAAAACATTAAAATAAATAATTCCTCTATACTGATAGACGTAATAATAAATTACATAACTATAAGTTATAAATAAATTATAAGATAAAAATATAAATGAGATTAAATAACCATATTAATTACGGAGGTCGCCCTTTAAGTTTTTACAAATGACCACTAGATGGCGCTATTGAGATGAGACATTACTGTTGTTTTAAAATTTAACTTTTTTTATTTATTGTTTATAATGAACGTTTAAAATGCAGATTTGTGAAAAATGGAAATTTCAGTGAAGGTTTTCGTTGGATGATTTTTTACGATTTTAGTAAGGGCCTAACTCAACAACAATTAGAGAGGCCTCTAATCGCTTCGTTCAACTTTTGGTAATTAATCATCATCAGAAAAGACTACTTACAATCGGTTTGCAGAATCTTTTTCGTGTTCGTGCTCCCGTCAGCGATGAATTTTGTCAAGGTCGACCAAAATCGGATTTAGCTGTGAAAAAGATATGTTCCCGATGGATTCCGCGTAATTTAACTGAAGTTCAAAAACAGGCTCGTGTAAATCGGTGTAAGGAAATGCTTAAAAACTTCGACCGATGAAATGAAAAATTCGTATACAACATCGTAACATGGTATGAAACTTGAGTATATTCTTACGACCCGTAAACTACGCAACAATCAACTGTTTGGGTGTTCCAAGATGAACCGAATTCAACAAAGTGGTTCGATCGCAAAGCATTTCCAAGAAAATGATCGCTTGTTTCTTCCGTTACATTGGAAATATAGTAACCATTGCTTTAGAGGATCGAAGAACAGTTAATGCTGAATGATATACAACAATTTTTTTTCAAAAGTCGTCAATTAAACTAGAAAAAACAACCTAAAACGTTGCATCATTCTTCATCATGACAATGCCAGCTCTCACACAGCACGTCAAACGACTGATTACTCGACGGAGAAAACCATTGAATTAACGTCTCATTGCCCGTATTCATCTGACTTATCGCCAAACGACTTCTTTTTGTTCCCGAATGTCAAACAAAAAATGCGTGGACAGCGATTTTTATCATCTCAAGAAGCTGTTGAATCCTTCCAAAATCATATTATTGAGGTACCGACTTCAGAAAGGAAAAAATGTTTCGAGAATTGGTTCAAACGCATTCAGAAGTGTATACATCTTAAAGGCGAATATTTTGAGAAACAATAAAACGATTTGTATCAAAAAAAGTTTTTTCTTTCATTGTTTTTGTAAAATCTTAAAAGGCGGCCCTCGTATTTCAATATAGATAAGGTTAAAAATTAAATACACTAAATATAAAAAATTACTATAAAATAATACACAATTCAGACGGAGCTATTTAGAATTATTTTGAACAAATATCTATGAACTCACTGAAAAGGATACAAATAGATCAGATTTTTAAAATTAGTGTTATTTAAAAATTCAGTAATAGAGTAGTATTTTTTCGGCAAAATAATTTTGTTTAATTATGTTTTTAAATAAATAGATAGAAAATGTTTTCAAATGATTCGATAATTATTAAAAACGGCAATGGAAGTGTATAATTACACGTATACGAATATATAATTTTCTAAATATCAGTCTACACGTTTCATACTTGTAGGGAAAAGATAATAATCTGGAAGCCTATTTTTGTATCTTAAAAGCTCGTTCTGACATTTTGAGAGAGATCCAGGAGATGACATTATACTTTATACGGGAATAACGGAAGCATAATAAATGTTTAATGGTGACAGAATTACTTAATAATGATTATTACTTAATAATCGCTAATATTAATATTTATTAACGTAAAAAACGTTTTTTATTAAGGCACTTTTAAGTAAATCGGTGCGGTTTGATTTACAAAGAAGTCAATTTGATCATCTTACAAGCTTGTCATCTAATAAAACAGCCAGAAGTTTTTCTTTATGCACAACATAAATATTATCGTTATCATTATTGGGAATTCTATCCACGAGATCAGCAAGTTACATTTTCATGAGAAGCACAATACAACGGTTTTAAACATATTTAAAGTTAAATGTTTACAATTATCCATCCAGTGTATAATTCTTTGAGCTGCTGTCATACAATTTTCAATTCCTTTTACGTATCTATCTTCAGGTATACAGTAGATACAGTTGTGTCGTCTGTGGAAAGGATAAAAATGAATGGCTCAAGATATTGAGGCAGACCATTAATAAACAATAAGAAAAGCAATGGACCGAGAACATTTCTCTTAAGCGCTCCACGTTCTACATCATAAAGCGAGGGTCTAAATTTTACTTGTGTATTCTTATCAAAAGATGAAATTTCGACTACATGTTTACGGTAAGTAAGATATGAATTTAATTGTAAGCAGCTCCTCTGATACCACAGCTGCAAAATATTTCATCATAAAAAACGTGATACTAAATTGAATGTTTTACAGACATTGCAATAGATTGAAAATTGAATCTTTGTTTACCTATGCAATTAAAATATTTTCCAGCAGCTGGAAAATGGCTGTCAGCAGACAATATTTTCCTTAAACCACGGTGAAATTTTGTTATACATTATACTTTTCAAGAAATTTTAGTAGTAGATTTTCATAATTTGTCAAAATACTTAGAAAATACGTACTATCAGGAAATTTCCATTTAAGTATAGACGTTTCTTAACAACGAAAGTGTTAAGGCAGCTGGAAAATATCCTTTTGAAAGAGCAATTAATTAAATTTCTAATAAGGATACTAATAGCACCTACTTCTTTTAAAATACTGACAAGAATTTCATCAATTCCGAATGAATTCTTTATTTTTAAAATACAAGTTTTAACTTCTACGTATAACAGAACCAGGATATTAATACAACCAATCAAGACATAGCTTTATTTGAAATGGATTGTTGTCTGAAATACTGGAAAAGAAATTATTAAATTTTGCCACCTAAATAGAAGATTAGATAACGGAAGTCGAGTCCTTTTTTTTATTTTTAATGAAACTTTCCTGTTTTATTTTTAAATCCACTTTCATTTTTAATAGGCCTAACAACTACCCACATGGGTTTTAGATTTATTGTTTGAATTAGATATTAAATTATCATAATATAATTTTTTCATAGCACGATTAAATTTAGCTTAAATCTCATGTAATTTTTCAAACGATTCTGGAAGTTATCAGACAAATTATATTGAGATATTTCCTTGAGATTTATTAGCGTATATCTAGATTTTACAATTCCTTTAGTAAACAACGCATTTTTTTCATTTTTAAACTGTTAAACAATTTCAAATAATTAGAAGTAAAAAAAGAAACAACAATTCATTTCTATTATTATCAGTAAATGAGAAAGGACATCTAATACTTAATGAAATGGAAAAGTAAAATATTTTGTCTTGCCTTGAATAGTTTTCAAACTATTGCCTTAAATCAGTATAACTGTAAAATAATTTCGTAAAAATAGTGTAAGGCTTTACGTTAAATTTGAATGAAAACTAAATTACATTCAGAAAATAAGATTAAATTACATTTAGAAGAATTTAGTTTAAGTTACAAAAACTTGAGTTCCACGAAAACATTTTGTATAACAAACCAAATTAATTACAATGAGGGAGCATCTTTATAAACGTAACAAAATAGAATGAAAACCGTATATTAAAGAATTAATGTTATTTTTATCAAATTGTAAAATGTAAACATTTTTGGAAACTTTTTGAAAAATCTATAAAAGATAAAGGTAAGACTTGTTTGAGACTAAAATAGCGGTTTTTGTAGCTCCTCAACAGCTTGTTATTGAACGGCCCCGGATGAAATTATTATAACAGTGAATAATGAAAAACAGATAACAAAGATTTTATAGTAGGAAATACTACTACGAAAAAATTATTTCTCTTTATGAATGACAATTTTAAGGCCACTTTAAATCAAAGAATTTAAAATATTTTCGTCACTATTTTGTAAGCGAGTGGTTATGTTTCCTTACAGAACAACTGTTATCGGCTTGTTTTATTAAGATTACCTAAACCATAAAATAAATTTAATCTTTATAAAAAGAATATGATTACTAATAATTTATTCTTAATAAATTTAATTTGAAATAAATAAAATATAAATTTAATAATTAAAATCTATTCTTTAGTTTCTTAGTTCTGTCGGTTTAACGAAAAACGCGTTTTGTTGTGGTGTTGGAACCTATAATTAAGTCTACCTAAATTGAAGATTAATAACATAAAACACAACCATCAGAATTAATTATCACAGAGTCGGCTTATTAGTCAAACATTTAATATCCTGTATTGTGAATACTCCGCAATATCGACCGATCAATAAGTATAACATTTAACGGGTTATAAAATAATTTATTTCGTGAATTATAATAATAATTACAATAATAATAGTAACAGTAATAATAATATTTTAATTATACTGATTTCAGAAGAGAGAATTAGCTGACTTTTTTTTTAGTTAAGTTACAATCAAAACTGCTACTACACATATTAGATCCAATAAAAACAAACTTTCTTTATTTCATCGTACTTTTAGTTTAACTGGGTTTGTAAAAATTTATCAAAGCACATATATAGTCATTTCATGTAGGAACGCGACTGCTTAAATATCCTTAGACCAGTGGTTCCTTAACTTTTCCGATTCGCGGCGCCCTTTTTCAATTAAAAATTTTCCATGGCCCTTAGCCCTAAGTAAAAGTATGACTACTTGTAAGTAACAAATAAAAATAAATGAAGCTCGTGTATCTTCATTATTTTTTTACTTTATTAACACTAAATTAATAATTATAAATGTCTTGGTTCAATTAATCATGAAGCTTTTACAATATTTCGCGGCGCCCCTGTGAAGAAGCCGCAGCTCCCCGGGGCGCCGCGGTGCACAGTTTGGAAATCACTGCCATTGACAATCAAAGTATAAAAAAATATTCTGGAAATTTTCAAAGTATCATAATAAAATTGACTCGCTTATTATAAATACGAAGTTTTTACAATTATGTAAATAAGCATTATGCAAATGAGCAAATAATAAGCATTCTTTTTATTACCAGTAAGTTAGCAAAATAAAAACAGCCCTGAGGTAGGTAATCCCCACGTCTAGAACAGAACATCTACGTTCCACGTCCAGGGCGGAAACAGCTGTGCTTACGTACAGTACTTAGCTGGCTAACGGGGTTCCGAGTAAATTCCTCGGTTATGCTTCTTACTTTTGACCGGAACCAGGTCAAAATTCAGGTCACCAGACGGATTGGATTTTTCGGCCACCTGCAGGATAGGGACAAACAAATTATTTGGAAATGGATTTATACCACCATTAGAGCTGGCGATGTGGCGGTCACGGTCGAAGTTATTTGCAGGTGTAACGGAAGCCTTTCGCTGTCCACATGCCCCCCGCGATGGCAAGCATGTAGTTAAGGTGCCCATGTTTTTCGGGGCATGGGAGCCCTGAAAACCTCGGTGTGTAAGGGCCTGGAGTCAGTGCACAGAGACTGCGCAGAGACTGCCAAGACATATGCCGGTTCCACCGGAGTACCGGAACGGACCTCCAGGGTTGGTAGTCCTGGAGTGGTGGTGTACCCCGGTGGCTAGCCTTGCTACAGAAATGATCAATTGTTCATGCAAGCTGAACAACCAAACGTGGCAGAGGGTTCACGTAAACACCCTCGTCTGGAACCGGCCGTTTCGCCTGAGGCAAAACGGAGAAAGAGTGTAGAGTTTAAGAAAATTGAAGATGAAGCTAGAAAAAGCTTACATAAAGCTTTTTCAAAAATAGTAATGTTCCAAAGCCTACGTATCTGGTCATTACAAAGGAGGATGGTAGTTTCTCGAGAGTGAGTCCTTTTCTCATTGCTCGAGAAATAACTAAATGCGCTGGAGACTCTGTAAAGGAAATAAGAAAAACCTTTAATGGACTTCATATGGAGACTGTGAGTGATGCACAGTCTCAGAAGATCCTAGGGCTCCAAAAGATAGGAGATTTTGCTGTACGCGTTGATCCCCGAGGCACGCTCAACACCTCAAGGGGTATTGTGGTCTGTCTGAAACTTCTTAACTGCACGGAGCAGGAAATTGTCGAAGAATTAGCACCGCAAGGAGTATTAGAGTGTCGGAGATTGAACATGAGAAGGAATGGCGAAGTCCTACCTTCGGCCTCTCATGTTCTTACTTTTAACCGGCCAACTTTGCCGGAGAAGATAAGAGCGGGCATACACCGATTAGACGTGCGAGCATTTTTCCCGCAATCAATGCGATGTTTTAAGTGCCAACGCTTTGGCCACACCGCTGTTAGGTGTGAGAGACCGCAAATATGCGTGTGCGGTGACGAAGTACATGAAAGAGAGCCATGTAAGGAGCCTCCTACTTGTATTAACTGCAAAGGACAGCATTCCTGTAGATCCAGGAACTGTCCTGTATACAAAGACGAAGTAGCTGTGCAGGAAGTAAAAACCCTGCAAAAGGTCAGCTACTTCGAAGCAAAGAAGATTGTGAATGCCCGCAGACCTAGAGCAACAACAACCTATGCTTAGGCTGCAGCTGCTACTCCTGCTCCTGCTCCAGTTGCTGTTGATGAGAATGCAATCATTAACAAACTTGCGCCTACTTTGGCTGGCTTAATTGAAAGGATCATTTGAAAATAAAATGAAGCCTTCAGCAGCAAAGAAGCTATTAAGCCAAGAATAATTGTACAGCCTCCTGGAGATACATCTTCAAAACAGAAAGTTGCTCCTGACCAAAAGAAAACGGACGTTGAACCAGAAGTTCAAGTCCGTCTTTGTGAGATATTAGATGATCAGAAGAAAGTGATTGCTTCGCAGTCCGTTATGAAGGCTCCCAAGCCTCCTGTAACTGAAGTGGCCTCTAAACCTCAAAGGCCACAAAAAACCTCACAGGGGGCGAGTGTCCCCCCTTCCACAGGCGGTAACCAGTGCTGCTCCCGGGTCGGGGGTCGGCCAGGTAGCCGCCTCTCAATCGGCGCCTGAAACCGGTGCCGATCCATGCCCGTCGTCCTCGGCGGCTTCTGTTGTCTCCGATTCGGAGACTGATGCTATACGGGCGACGATGTTCTTTGCGAACACGATCCTGTTCGCAATATGGAGAAAAAAAGAAAAAAGGATGGCCGAAAGGAAAACCTAGGCTATAATTTAATTTAAAATCAGCGAGTCGATAGTACAATGAAACATCCATGAGCTCCAACGCTTGGTACATGATGTAGACCCGATTTGTATATGTCTGCAAGAAACGCATTTCAGCCGAAATGAAAACTTTAAATTAAAAGGATATGATATATTTCGGCGAGATCAACCGCCAAATGTAAGAGTTAGAGGTGGAGTAGCTGTATTAACATCGACCAGAGCTACCGCCGAAGCTGTTGATCTAAATACAAACCTACAAGCGGTCGCCGTTAGAATGAAGCGTCCGCTACATGTCACTGTTTGCAGCATATACCTGCCGTACTTTGATTGGAAGGAGGATAACATAGCATGATTAATTTCTGAGCTTCCCCCATCTGTTTTACTGGTGGGTAATTTTAATGCTTATAATTCTCTTTGGGTATCGGATCGAGTAGATCCCCGTGGAAGAGAATTGGAAAGGTTCCTGATGAATTCTGAACTTATGCTTTTAAACGATGGGTCAGGAACCTTTTTCAATGCCAGAGATGGATCGACGTCCTGTATAGATCTTGCACTCATAAGCGGATCGATAGCACCGAGGTACAGCTTCCATGTTTTAGATGATTTGCATGGAAGCGATCATTTCCCGGTGCAAATTGAAACTGATGTTACAAGAAAAATATATCCCATCTCTAAAAGATGGTTGTTCGAAAAGGCAGATTGGACGAGCTTCACAGCTAGAGCGATACCTCCTGAAACAACTGGAGTTATCGGGGACGATGTCGACGCTATAAGAAATGCGATACATGAGTCGGCATCGAGATTCATTCCCAAAACATCTGGGAAACTTACGAAGAAACCCGTTCCATGGTGGAACGATGAAATAAGTGAAGCTAAAAAAAGAAAGAAAAGGGCGTATAACGCCTTAAAAAACGTCCTACCTCAGAAAATCTTATTGCCTTTAAGAAATACAGGGCGTATGCAAAACGTCTCATGATAGACTCGAAGAAACGATCCTGGCAGTAATACGTGTCATCTATCGACAGAACCACTACTGCATCAGATGTTTGGAGGAAAGTGAAGGCGATTTGTGGGCGTAAAAATTTTGCGCTCATAACTAGCCTTCAAGATGAAGATGGAATTAAGGACACTCCAAACGAAATCGCAGAGCTATTGTCCAATCACTTCGAGAAGGCCAGCAAAACGGCCAACTACGAGGAAGGTTTTCGGATGAAAAAAGAAGAACTTGAAGGTCTACTAAATTTTAGAACTGAGTATAATTATTCATATAATGTACCATTTAAAATGGAAGAATTTGTGAAAGCGTTGGAAAAAGCAGACGGCTGCTGGTCCGAATGAAATCCATTATAATATGATCAGGCAGCTGAATATCACTGCAAAACGCAGATTATTAGAATTGTATAACCAACTATGGCGGGATGGAATGTACCCGCAGCAGTGGAAAACAACTCATGTTGTTCCAGTACCAAAGAAATATAAATTTTAACAGATCCCATTAGCTATCGTCCTATCTCCTTGACGTGCGCTATGGGAAAAATATTCGAAAAAATGAGCAATAATCGACTCGTTTGGGTTTTTTGAAAAAGAAAACCTGATATCACCATATCAAGCAGGTTTTCGTCAATACCATTCTACCACTGATCAAATAATTAACTTAGAGAACGTTATATATAACAGCTTTATAACAAGGAAACATTGTGTCGGAGTCTTCTTTGATCTTCAGAAGGCTTTCGATATGACCTGGCGTCATGGTATAATGCTCCAGATACATGAATGGGGCATTCGTGGCAAACTGCCAATCTTATTGAGCAATTACATGAATGACCGTACTTTCCAAGTACGTGTCAACAACGAATATTAATCTATGGAAAATAAAATTTTGGAAAATGGCATACCACAAGGTTTGCCGTTGAGCGGTACCTTGTTTATGATCGCCATTAATAAATTGATATTAGTCATTCCAGTAGAAATCAGTAAAAGCGTCTATGTTGATGATTTGGCAATTGTGTATGCCAGCAACAAGACTGCTATGGTGAAATACAAATTGCAACGAGAGATCAACGCTCTAAATGAAGTTACGAGGAATGATGGATTCCTATTTTCACCAGAAAAAACGTGCTGTGTACACTTCTGTAGGAAGAGAATTCCTCATCAAAGTCCTACGTTGACAATCGACAATGATCCAATACAATATAAAGACAACGTGAGATTTTTAGGACTAGTATTGGATAAATCCCTTACATGGGGATTACACATACAGGACTTGAGTGGTAGATGCAAAAAAGCCCTAAACATTATCAAATGTTTATCGAATATTAATTGGGGCTCAGATAAAGAGATATTATTGAGACTGTATAAGGCATTGGTTCAATCGAAACTAGACTACGGATGTATTGTATATTCATCCGCTAGGAAGTCGCATTTAAGAAAGTTTGACGTAATTCATAATAGCGGAATTAGATATGTGACAGGCGCTTTCCGCACAAGTCCGGTGACAAGACTAATGTCCGAAGCCGGAATAATGCCACTACATTATAGAAGAGAGATCCTTTTGTTAAGATATGCAGCAAACGCATGTGTTTTTTCCTGCCCATATAAATAATAAACTTTTCATGAATCATCCAATGGCTGCAGTATATGAATGTCGTGCTACCTATTCCAAACCAGCCGGAATTAGGTACCACGAATTAAGAAGAAAATACGAAATTACTATTCCAGATACAATAGCAATTTCCACAAGAGAAATACCGCCATGGCTTTTGCCAGCGGTAAATACAAGGTTGGATCTCTCTCAGGGAGAAATAAAAAAGAAGCCAGCAGTGATCATCCAACAGGAATTTTTGGCAACCGTCAGTAGTTACGAAGAACATATCAGAATTTATACTGACGGTTCTAAAACCGGGTTCTAAAACCGTATATAAAACCATATATTTACATATATGGAGCATCCAACATGGTGTTGGATGCTCCATATATGTAAATGGAGAAGCGCATTGTTGGAAACTGCCAGATATGGTCAGTGTTTATACGGCAGAACTTACTGCCATTCAGCAAGCTCTTCGCTTCACAGAACATTATTGTGAAGAGAGAGTGCTAATTTGTTCCTATTCTCTAAGTGCACTTGTTGCAATTCGGAACAAAAACATTAAGGATGTCCTAATTTCAAAAATCCTGTCTATTTTATACGTTTTAAATCAACAAGGACAGCGATGCGTATTTGTATGAACTCCAGGGCATGCTGGTATTACAGGTAATGAGAGCGCAGACGAAGCTGCCAGAAAGACAGTCTGCGATGATTTGGATGCATTTCCTGTAAGAGTGGCAGATGTTAAAAACTGTCTAACTAACGTAGTTAAAAACAAGTGGAATACTGAATGGAGGAGTTTAAATACAAAATTAAACTCGGTTAAAACTTCTCCATATAAATGGAAAAGCGACGTGAAGTTGACTCGCCGAGAACAAGTAGCTGTGACCAGACTTAGAATCGGTCACACGCGATTAACAAATTCATATTTGTTAACCGGCGAAGAGAGACCAATGTGCGGTGTTTGTAATAAAACACTGACAGTCAAGCATCTAATAGAAGAGTGTACCATATATGAGGACCTCAGAAAGAGGTTCCGTCTTAGAAATGATATTACTGCTGATCAGGATAATGGAAATGAAGAAAAGATAGTTGCATTTTTACACGCCAGCGGACTTCTTAGAAGTCTATAAAAGTGAACAATTTCAAAGCTGTGTTAAAGAATCTCTAAGAGGTAGTTTCATTTAAATGTGGAATTCTCGAAGCGTGGCACGTGTACTGACGGGAGGTAGCCCTCTTGCCTAGGCCATCCTGGCTCGTCTGCATTCAAGAGCAGTGAGTCGGGGTGTGTCCAATGATGGCATGGGGGACCCTCAAGGGTAAACTGAGGGCGCGAGGCTGTGGGTGGGCGTGGTGCATGCCTATAGCCTATTTATAAGGAGGAGTCAACTGCCACGGGGCCCTGGCGCGACTGATATACTGCTCAACGGCGGTTCTGGTCCCCCCGAGGGTGCTTAAACAAACTATAAACGAGACAGGTAGAAGGAAATGGTATTGATAAGTTGTATTTTTAATTTCATGGTCTTTTGAGAACCTTATCTCAAATTTTAATATCGGGGCCCTTTACACCCCGTAAGTGTTGTGTTTGTCTTTGTTGTTTGTGTCTTAATGTTTTTGTGTAGTTTGTGCTTTAAAATAAAATGCAAGGGCCCTTTACACCCGTACATATGACGATCCTGATGGTGATACTAACTTCTTTCTAAGAACGTGACGAGGGCTAATGACCTTAGAAGTCGGTGCCCGATAAAATATATAAAAATTCAATAAAAATAAAAATGAAAACATATTATATAGAGTTTTTCATAATTTACCATAGCTTACGCATTAAAAAATTGCACAAACGAAAAAAAACCGAATTTATTACGATGAAATGTTACTGTCACTCAATTTCACTCGTCTTGATATTTTACAACAAACAGGAAGTAAGATCAATAGAACAAGAACTCTATGTGATCAGTATTTTTTTTTAAAGCCGATTTTCTTTTTGTAGATTGAAATTCAGTCTGTAAAACAGAACATCTGAAAATGAAAACTTGGTTTAGAAAATCCACTTACAAAGATTTTCACTTAAACGACACAAAGAACTTAGTAATAATAATTCTAGTAAACAAACCTTTTAAACATTAAACCTATTAAAATTTCAATAACAAAAAACTTTTTTTTTTATCCAACAGTATAAGCACTACTTTTTAAAATTATTCTAGAAATAATATATCAATTGAATATTTAGAAAACAAAATTTAAATTTAATTTCTATAGCGTAAAATGGATATCTTTTTTTTTATAATTTCAATAAATTTAATGATAATATAACATTTTTTATGTGATTCAGAAAAAGTATCAAAAGCATGAAGATCGTTAAAGCAGATTTTTGAACAATTATTCAGTTTTTAATAGTAAAAATTGGAAAATTTTATTTTCGATTCCATAACACATTTCAAAAGATTTCCCTGAAAATATGTACAACTATGTTCTTATGATAACTCGAGAACATATTTCATTAAAACCCGAAATTATTATTCATTACGTCATATTGCGTTTAATAGTAATAATTTAATACCTAAAACAATCTTATTGCTTGCGTTTATCCCTGTAATCACAAACGTTCGAAATAAAGAACATAAAAATTACGCAATAACATGTATTACAGTACCGATTTACGACAACTCGTTATAACGTTCCTCTTAATTAGTTAAATATAAATGGTAGACAAGAAAGTTGGTGGTTTTTATTTGATTTTTATTAATATTAAAGTCGTTGTTTTTACTATATTCCTCCCTTGATCTAAAACTTAAACTTTTTACCACCAAATAAATAGTTTTTAAACATATCGCAGGGTTTTAAGGTTTTTTGAAATATACCGAGTGATTTAGGAGAAAAGGGAAATAATCTGGAAACCGATTCTAAAGCTTGAAATAAGGAAAAAAAAACATAATAAATATATGTCCGATAACACTTTGTTGTCAAGTTAAGGCTAGCGAAAAATTTCGCCCGAATTTCAGTTCCCCCGGTAAAATAAGATCATAATGGAATTTTTAAGGCGTTATTAAGGGGTATACCTGATGGTTTGTTATGTTTTCGATCTGGAAAATCGAATAAAACAGGTCCCCGAACTATATCTCCCGTAGTGTTCATTATATCCAATGTAAAACATAAAATATACATGAAAAAAAATACATTTTTTTTGAGCATGAAAAACAATAACTTTGTTAAATGACTAACAAATGAGTAAATTTTATTATGAAATCTTATAGAGATTTTAATTCTGAAAATATTTATGAAATAGTCTATAAAAACCAAAAAAAAAAACGTCAACTTTTATTATTAAAAACAAAACAGAACGAAACTTTACAGAAAAATGTTATAAATTTGTAAAAATTAAAAACCACTGTTTTTAGTACAATAAATTTAGACTTTTGAAAAATTAAAATACATTTATTTTACTTTTTAAAAAAATACTCACTGTGGTTTGTACTTTATTAATTTACAATAAATTTTCGAAAATTACATCACTGACATCGATGTACGTTTCAACTCGTTTCCTTACATTTTCTGTCGCCAATCTAATGATATCTCCGTATTCCTTGATGAGAGCAGCAGCGCTGAGAATGCGAGTGATAAATTCAATTTCAATTCTACATTTTGCTTGTGTACCTCAGATTTCATCCAACTTCATAAATAGTAATTTAAGGGAGTAAGGCTGGTGATCTAGGTGGCCAGTTTACCGGCCTTCTAGTTCAATCCATTTACCAGTAAATTTTTCATTAAAGAATTGCCTTAGTTCATTCATGAAATGTGTAGGTGTTCAATCAAGTTGATAGTCTATTTAGCAAATAAAACTGTTCAAGTTCTGCAAGAAATTTGTTGTTGAAAAATTTCAGATAATTTCTCCCCTGTGACACGTTGTTCTAGAATAAAAGAGCCTATTAATTGGTTAACGATCACGCTACGCCAAACGGGTTTACCGAAAGTTGTTACTGGATATTTGATTCTATTACAGCACGTGGGTTTACTTCAGACCACCGATTTGAACTCCGTGTGTTGTTTATGCCATTACGGGTAAAAGTAACTTCGTCCGAAAATATCATGAATGGAATTAAGTGGTAACTATTGTTAACCCGCTGACATAACTGCAGTATGGCACGGTCACCAAACTAGCGGTGTTGAACTCTCTAAACATGATAAGGTCGCAGTCTGTGAGCATATCATGGCCTCCATTTTGTACTTTCTGGAATATTGAGTCGTGTAGAAATTCTTTGCATTCTCGTTGTAGGACTAAGCTGTACCACCTGAAGAATATTTTCCTTTTCATCAACATGTAACGGTTGACGTACAGATGAAAACATGAGCGCTGGGAATTGTACCATTCTCAAGAAAAATTATTCAAAATTCTACAAAATACATTACGGTTTGGAACTACTACTCATCCTGGATACCTACGTTAGTATTTTTCAACTGCAGTTGGAACACTTTTATCGCAAAAGCCGTACACAAAATTCATATCAGCATATTCTGCATGATTAAAGAGACACCGCATTTCTCAAAATATAAAATTGAAAACGGAATTTCACTTTTATAAATTCAGATTCAATTGAAAAAATGTAGGCACAGTTTACAGTACAAAATACATAAAAACCCTGCACAACTTGATTCTCAAAAATAGTTAAACACAATCAAAATTACGTCAAAAGCAACTAAACCGACAAACATTTATTATTACCAAGTACCCCAATTTTATGACAATCAGTAGTATACAGATCAATTTCGAAGAGTATAAATGTATTAAGTAAATTAGTGTTTGCCAACCTAATTTTTTAAAGGACTAAATCTATTGTACTAAAAAAAGCTGTTTTTGATTTTTACAAATTCATAACAGTTTTCTGTTAAGTTTTTTTTTTATTATTAAAAGTTGATTTTTTCTGTTTATTATTAACTTTAATACATAAATTTCCTCATAATTAAATTTTTGCAACTTCATATAATAAAATTTATGAATTTATTAGTCATTTAGCAAAGTGATTGTTCATGAACAATAACAGGAAAACGTACTTTCCTGCTTCACGTTGGATATCATGAAAACTACCGGAGATATTTCTAGGAACTGTTTTAGATTTTTCAGATCCAAAAACATAATAAACCATTAATTTTACCTTTTATATAACGCCTTAAAAGTTTTAGTACGACCTCATTTTACTGGGGGAATCGAAATCTGGGTGAAATATTTCGCAACCGTAACTCTGTGACAAAGCATTTTCGGATATATGTTTGTATGAACTTTGATTATTAAGATCTAGATTCAGTTCCCAAATTAATCCCCTTTTCTACTAAATTATTCTGTATATTTTCTTACGTTGAATGACTCGTTTAAGTAAATGTTTTTTTCTGTAAATTTCAGTTACTATGCTTCGTCTTTGTGTAAATGAGTAATACGCTGTTATTATTTTATAAATTACTTTATATTACTCGCAGTTAATTTTTCTCAAATAAATTTACAATAAAATTAAGATAGTTTATATACATATACTTTTTTTATTTTAAAACTGATTTTATTGGAAAAATATTTTCATGATGTAAAGTTTCGAACCATTTATATAAGTGCTGCATGAAAAAACTTCCTTGTATTATTATTATTATATTTAAAAATTATTGTAAGTTACGTATTTTTCGTGTAAATTACACGAACACAACCAAATCTCGTTGCTTTTTTGTTTAAGAAGAATAATCGGACTTTATTAAAAAAATTGTCCAGTAAACCCAAAAAATTTAACAATTAATTTTTTTTTTTTAACTAATTTGAAAAGTTTTCTATTTTTCAGATCAATTGTTTTAAAATCATATATAAAAACGCGGTCTTCAAATTTTGGGGGTCGATTACCATTTAAGAAAAAAAGTTGTCTAAAATCGTAGTTCGTATAAAAAAAACCCTTACATATACCTAAAATTTTAGGCTTGTCAAAATTTAATTCTTAATAATTTAACACTAAAATAGAAAGTTTTTTCAAACCTGGCTTATAAAGGTTCAATTACTCGATGCGTATTTTATCGAAAAAATATATTATAATTAAAGATATTCATTTCATTCTGATAAAAAACATGAAACTCATTTTATTTTTATTTTTTGTAGAATATATAGAAATACGATATTTTCAACCAAACTAAACGGGTTATAACATTAACTGAAATAGATTCCTAATATCATGAAAAGAATTAAAAACCGACGATATATCAAACATTAAAACACGTTTTTAAAACTTCGATAATACAAGTTCAATTAATTTATAATATCACTACTACAAGTTATATCAAGATTTGGAAGCTTATTTAGGATTCTGGAGCTAGAAAAAGTCACTAGTGTATGAAAACATAAGATCAAATATTAGGTTATTCAAATATTAAGAGTTAGAATTAAAGTGTTTTGCAAAATAAGTATTCTTTTCATACTTTTACAAGATTACTACTGGATACGAAAAAAGTAATACTTTTAGTTTAATACTACTAAATAAATTATATGAAAAACCCATCGAAAAAGCCAAATATATGACAAGTACAAATAAATATATTTTTTTATACCAGTAAAAATAAAACTGATTAATTTATTAACACAAGAATAAAACTATTTGTTATTGCATCGTATACAGTAAGAAATATTTATAAGTAGGCTAAAACGATAATAAATTCTAAATGTGGAAAGAATCTTTGCTATTTATCAAAATAGTTAAACACTCTGTATTGCATAAACCTGGTCTCTGAATGATTCTAATGTTACGAGAAAAGAGTAATATAATGCCCTGCACAGCGGATAAAAAAAGCAAGCTTTTATTTTCTCCGTACGCACTGTACATGACTGAAATACATAACGCTACTTTTGTAACTGCTCTAATGGACTGGGCTGAGAAATTTTAAATTATTTTTGACAATCATAACTTAGTGTTGCATTTTGTTTAATCGCTGCGGCTTCGCAGAATTATCTCATTAATATATTGGTTAAATTTTCTGATAAGTCAAGTTTTTCACAATAGTTATGTAAAATTGTTGTATTTTGTTGTAATGTAAAATACATCCAATATACAATGCGTTCGGAAAGCTGCTGTGCAGTGTGCTTTAGAACTGCGTAGTTCATTCTGTGTTTTTGGCATTAGGTTGGTTGCCCTGTTAGGCGTTGCTCAGTAATAAACCAAGACGTCAGTCGTTGAATTGTGATTGAATGTGCTTCGTCGTTTCGCTTCGTTTATCGGAATCAATAGTTGCGAGAAACGTAATGGTTCTTTCGGTAGAGGAGCGCATTTTTCTCGTTGAATACGTCTTTCGTGAACGTGACAAGTAGTATATGGACTTATTGAAGCATAAGTGTTCTGAAAAGTTTCAAAATTCTACTGTTCCTCATCGCAATGTAGTTCGAACTCTTATCAAAACATTTCGGGCAATAGGCTCTGTTGAAAACGTTAATCGATGTGGAAGACCACCTAAACTAAACAAACAGAAGCTGCTTGATATTCCGAATGATATGGCCGAAAGTCCGTAAAAGTCGATGCGTACGTTAGCATAGCAGAAATATATTGGCCTTGTTACTGCACATACAACTGTAAGAAAAGAACTGAAACTTTTACCCCACAAAGTAATGTTTTTACAAGTACTGAAACCTACAGATCATGCCAAAAGACTAAATTATTGTCAATTGTTTAAATGTGTTATTGACCAAAATTCCGTAGGTATCCAAAATATCCGTAGATATTACATTTTTTTACTCAAGAAGCACGGTTTCATCTGGGAGAGTTTATTACTTCATAAAAGACACGACTGTGGTCAACAAATAACCTCCATGAATTACACGAAGCGAAAATTGGAGTCTGGGTCGGTGCGAGTAAAACGCGTATTGTGGGTCCAATCTCTTTTGAAAATACAGTTAATAGTGGTCGTTATTGTGCTGATTTAACAATCTCCATTAATCAGTTAACAGAAGTGTAAATCAATCACGGTTGATCCAACAACATGACCCCACAGCGCACACAGCTAACAGGTCAGTGACTTTTTTATGAAATTCTTTGGTGAACGATTCATTTCGTGGGGTTTGTGGCCTGCAGTGTATCGCAACAAACCACCTACGATTGACGAACTAAAAAACTGCAACTTCGGCATGCGTACGAGACATTCCAGTTATTGTAATATCCGTTTCTATAAAATAATGAAATAAAAATATAAAAAATAATTAAAAAAGTTTCATCTATGCAGTTTCATAATTCCAGTGGACAGCAACCTTATGAACGCCCTGTATTAGCTATTTCAGAACTTCTTCCTCAAGTTTAATGCTTTCAAATTCAGCTAGAGCAAAAAGTTACCTATTTCTGTATTATAATCTATGCAAATTGATAATTTAGTCAGTTGACTCTGCGATAACACAATAATTTTTCACAGATAGTTTGTTAGACCACCAACATTCTTTCATATGTACACTATTTTTTTTCCTAATCTATCGGATTTATATTCAAACCACTTCATTTATTAAATATGATACATGAAATAATTGTCTTATAGACATATTAGTATGATGGTTTTATTTGTAAAAATAAAGTGGCGAAGTAGCTCCTGGCGTATGATAAAAAGTATTAGATTAGTTTTTTGATAAATATTTAAGTTAATTCAGGTGAATGAATCGCCAGACAACGACATTGGAATGCAGTAGGCAATCGGAAACCAATGCATTAAAAATCCTTAAGGATATAGTTAGTCGATCATGGCATGGCGTGGATCTTTCTGTAAAAGATTTTAGAGGTATAGTTTTCCCTTATTCGGATCTCCGGGAGGAGAATACAACAAGGTTTCATGCTTATGAAAAAGTAAGAATGAGGTATGGACACGAAAAGGGTAACTGTGCAGGGAGAGCTGGCAAGATGAAAAAGAAAACAGGAAATGTGATAAAAATAGGAACATGGAATGTACTGACACTAATGCAAAAGGGTAAGCTTGAAAACGCAAAACAGTAAATGATTAGAAATAAATTAGACATACTTGGAATGAGTGAAGTGAGATGGGGAGGAAATGGAGAAATGTTGAGTGGGGACTTCCACTTGTACTACTCAGGTGGTGAAAGAAGAGGTAGAAATGGAGTTGGTGTATTAATAAAAAAGAAACTAGTAGGAAAAGATGGAATATGTTGAATTTTAAACGAATTCGATTACTTAATAAGAAAGTTATAGCGATATTTTATTTTTTCGAAAACCCCCTCATTTTCACCCCCATGATCCGATTTTGCCCATTAAGGAACTCGACCGAGATTTTGGATCGTTATATTTTATGTATCAATTTGAAAGTGATTGGCGTAAAATTACGGCAGTTACCGTGTCCACAAGAAACTGGAATATATATATAACCTTTTGAACTGACGGTGGTTTTGGGGTCTGGGGGATGTGAAACGCGAAGATATGACGAAATTATCCAGAAGTTAAGTCATGGTACCCATTACAATAGGTAGCTTTCTTATGAAATCTACCTAAAAGGAAAGCAACTACCACATTTAAGGAAAACCGGATAGTGTCCTGCACACATGTAAATTCTAACATTCTTTCAAAGTTTACCTAGATAAAAAACTATTGGTGATTGAGAAAATTTATTTTCATACTTGCATTCAGCGTGGAAAGTTGTATAAAAATCACATATTTTTCTGGTTATGTAAAAAAAAAAAAGTTTAATTTTGTCCCACAGCGTTATTTACCGTACGAAAATCTTATATTTTCCTGTTTAAACCATTTTTTTTAAGAATTCTATTTTTTAACGAGTAAAAAACTAAATTGTGTAGATCACATCTGACCCAGAGGTTATCTGAATTTAATTACAAAACTCAGATAACCTCACTAGTATCATAAATTAATATTTGATAATATTAATAACATTTATGAAATTAAAATTTCGTCTACACATTTTATCGATGTAGTATTTTCATATCTTAGTATTTACAAAAAAAAAAAAAAAAAAAATTGATTCATTTTTAGTCTAGTACTGTGAATGACGGTAATATACGATCATCATCCGGTTGAAACAGGATACTCCTGCTGATAATAATTTATATAAACTAAAGCTTTTTCGTATACATTTTTGTATGAAGTTAACTTTATATGACTTTAAGAAAAGCTTTGCAATAGTGGCAGTAAAACTTGGAAAAAACTTTATACCAATTTTTATTCTATTCGTACATCGTATCTTATGAAGTAAAATACTATTCATTATTTAGTAAAAATAAGATAAAAATTTATTTTCATGATAAAAATTAATAATATTTTTAGTGATTTATTGTCGGTTATAACGAAGCAGCATTTGATTCTAGTTACCGCCTTTATATTCAACAATTTCGAATATAAATCAAACAGTTTTATAGGAGGTATATCTTTAAAGTGTCAGAAACTGATATCGAATGAAAAATTTAATAAAAACAATAGTCCTACTTTTATTACTTATACATCCTAAAAAAAAAAAAAAAAAAACATTAACAAAACGTGAGATCATAGAGTAGTTAATAATTATGAGGGTACATTTCAGAAGAACCAGTATGATGAATCTTTTATACGCTTTGTTCAGAGGTAATTATTCATTAGTAACATAGAGCTATATACGAATAGCGTAAATATTATATTACCCGGGTTAAAACCACAGAGTGGCTTTGTTATTAAGTAAGAACCGGGTCGCTTTATATATACGGATAGAATAAGCAGAATTTCATCATATGAAGGGTATTATACAAGTAAAGTAGTTGTTTGTTCCTATATTTAAGATATTGCCGTTTAAATAAAAAGTCAATAAATTTGTTAAATGATCATAAACAAGCCTAAAGTATATTATATATTGAAGAAATCAGATAAAAATACTTTTTTGAAAAATTGGTAAATACAAAAAAAAAAATTGGAGGGACGCATAAAGAATAATGGAACTGCATAGGTTGAATCAATTGAGGGTAGGTTATTTAATCGAAAATCCTTGACTTTAAAGAAAAATGAAATGAGTAAAAAAAAATTAAACCGAACAAAGATTAATACTTTTATTTTGCTTAGTACCTTTCTAATCCTTGTAAGATATTAATATTAAAATAGAATACGATGCTTTTGTCCCTTTACTAAAGATACGTCATAAACAAACGGATTTAATAAATACATGGAGTAGCTATAAGGACGGTATTCAAATAATATTCTGGTCCGGTATGTTATTTCAAAAGTTTAAAGTTGGCTTCATTCGATCGGGTTGCAGGTGGTCTAAATTGTATTTATTCTCTACTTAGACTAATCTTTACTATTCGTATTACATAACGTTATATACAAACCTGGTGTATGAAAACAGCTTTGTACTGCATATCTGAGAGGTATTTGGAGGCAGAAAGAAATGGGATTCTACATAGTTAAAAAAACGTTTGCATTATAGTAGGTTTTTAATTTTTGTCCGCCATCGTGAATCCGTCAAATTGAATCAAACTTAATTTTTTTTAAATAGCAAGGTGGACATATGATACATGATTTCGATTTAAAATTTTGGAAGAAAAACAATGGTGAACCCCGTTTTTCTATTAAGACCTTCGTTATCGAGATATAAGCGCTTTCAAGGTTGCAATGACGGAAAAAAACAAAATATATATATTTTTTTTTTCCATCATTGCACACACTAATTTGAAGAGTCCAGAGTAATCAGGCATCAAACAGGCAGAACCAAAACTTCAGCATAGCGCTAAATTCACTATATAAGACTTAATGTTAATACTGGGTACTGATTTTTTGAGTCCAGGAAAAAGATCATCTGCAGATTTCGTAAATAGTTACCCTTGTAATCATTTCCATCGATAAAGCAGGGGAAAAATTAATGAGTTTTTAGTATCTGTGCCTCTAAACTGTGGTTGTACAATTTGACTTTTTTTAACACCGTTACTGCCAATGTTTTTTATCCTATTTATCCACAGTTTAATAGATCTAAAGGTTTTCTCAATAGACTTTATTTATATATTATAATTCTTATCACGAAAGGATAATAAAGACGGCTAAATTTTAAGGCGGTTAGACCAAGTGATATGTAATTTATAAATATTTTCAATAGAGAAGAAGTTAGCTCTTAAACAATTAGTTTTTCAAAACAGGTTGTATAGTTCATAAAATCCCAACGGACAAAGAAATCTACACTAATATTATAAAGAGGAAAGATTTGTTTGTTTGTTTTTATTGAATAGGCTCCGAAACTACTGGACCGATTTGAAAAATTATTTTTCCATTAGAAGCCGACATTATCCCTGATGAACACAGGCTACTTTATACCGCGTTATTTAAGCAACATATTTTTATTTTTCTGTCTTTGTAATTCAGTAACTAGCAACTGTCCGGAACGGAACGCAAGGATGTCGGAGGGTGCAATACCCTCCTATTTTCCGCAGTATACGGACTTTCGTCCTTTGCTGCTGGGTGATTCTATTTTACTGACGGTTATTAATAGTGGCTGACGTTTATTCGTTTGGTGAAGTTTGGATTGCGTTCCGATCCAATGGATGGTTTGTCGGTAGGGGCCCGGCGGAACGATTTGCTAATAAGCTTATCTTCCGTGACGCGCTCCATTTCAGCCAAGAGTTGGCTGAAATCCTTAGTTTAAGGTGGCGTCCTCTCATAAGGAAAGGACGTCGGAGGCGATTTTTGGGCCTACTCTTAATTATTTACTTAATTCAATTCAATTTAACTTGGTTTGAATTAAGGAAATGTGGTTGGATGGATTGCTCTGGGGCGTTGCGCCTCAGAGCTATCTCAGTCAGTAGAAAGTATGGTTTACGGTTTACTATTCTGAGCGCGATATACCTCTATTAAGTATTAGATGTCTGCCCGCCGTAAGGGCAGGCAGGAGAGATATACATAACGCAGGTTGTTTTTCGTGCGCCCGTGCGCCGGGGTGGTGACAATTTTGAATAAGCCGCCCCCCTATTATACATAAATTTGAACTTGGTGCAGGTGCTGGTTTAGCCCTTCAAAATATAATGGTCCGCGGAGGGTTTGGGGGGTCTGGTGGTGGCTGGCCAAACACGCTTTCTTCTAGCTGTCCTTGTAGTACTTGGAGTTTCACCTGAAAAAGAAAAAGCCCAAGCGCACAGCGGATTGAACTGTTGAAGTGGTGAGAAAGATTGCTCTTTTATCACCGTGGTATTTGGTGGTGGCGGGTTAAGCCAGTCATGCTGCCGGATGGGTATGGAAGTGGGAGCGGAATTTGGTAGAGTGTCCGCCTGTCTTCTTTTGGTGGGACCTCACTGCGAAGCCGTAGACCTTGCCTAACTCTTCTCTTGAGTAACCTTTAAGTCACCGCTTTGCTTGTAGCAACTGTCCGTCGTCGTCGTGTCTCTCTTGACGCTCGCGTCCCCACCACCGCCTGCCTCTGCTCCATCTTCCCGCCGACACCCCGCTCGGCTAGCTAGGCAGCAGCATTTGACCTAAGCATCACTGCGGTGCAGGAGGGGAGTCAATGTCACAAAATAAAGTGCCGCGCGGCTCATTCGCGCGGTCGGCTTCCTACACAGCGGTTGTGTGCGATATCGAATATTTTTCCTTGAAAATATTTTGAATTTTTTATAATTTTTTAATCACCACTTCATATACAGGCTAATTCCTGTTCAACATGTAAGCAAATAATTTAGTATTAGTTGATGTAGTATTTAGTTTTTTTAAATTTCAAAATGCCCAAAAGATTAAGATCTCAACTTTCTAGAAATAGTTTACAGGCCAGGGCAATAAAAATACGTCGTGATAGAGAATCTCCATCAGAAACTGAAAATTAATGAATTTAATCAATATTAAAAAAATTTTATTTATACAATATTAAAAATACCTAATTGAAATAGTAACAAAAAAGATTTTAACATCCTAGCTTTTATTTAGGTATCTCTTTTTTAGTAACCTCCTATGCAGAATAAGGGTGCATATGTGGTGTATATATGTATATGTATCTAAATAAAAAATGTGAAAATAAACATAAATCAACAAAAAACATAAAAATACGTAAAACAAAAAAAAAACACTTAGAGAATAAAAATAGGTGTATAGAATAGTAGCTGGATACAAATAATAAAATAATCATCTAATTTATTATATCCAAGCCTTGTAATATACTCTTTTTTAGTAACCTCCAGGGCAAAAAGAAGGGTGTATGTATTATGTAAATAATTTAAAAAAAAACGAAATAATACATAAAACAACAAAAAAAAAAAAAAATACAAAATATACTGAGAGAATGAAAATAGGTGTAAGTATATAATAGTAGCCATAGGTAAGCACAAAAAAATTACAAATATAACAAAAATATTTGTATTCAATAAATTAAGTGATTCCGACGCGGACGAAGTCGCGAGTTTCAGCTATGTATCATATAGTCGTTAATTTTTGCGAATCAATTTTCACAATGAAGTACTATTTGTAACGATTGAATAAATCCCACGCGGACGAAGTCGCGGGCCACGGCTATTATTTATATTTTTGAATTTCGATTTTTTAAGTGTACGGCGCGGCGGCTCAACCAACACAACCACTGTTACTGTATGTGCGACGCGACTGGCTACACCCGCCTCCGGTTACTTGACTAAAAACCATAAAAGAAAAGTGATTAAAAACTTTTTAAAAAAATGGAAAACGAAGTATGGTCACCTCTAAGTGGTGTTTGTCGAGTAACGCTAAGGAGCGGGAAAAAATATTTTTATCCGTACGAAATACAGGTAAGCAGTTATAACTAATATTTTTAAGATGGAGGCCGACTGTTTTGAAAGCAACATTCTTGGATCACTCAATGTTTCTGGTCCTGTACTGACCAAACTGTTGCTCTAAAGGAATTACAATACACTGATATATTTTTATAAATCGAACAGACTTCAATTTTTATTTATTATTATGATTCTACAAGCACGAATTTAATGAACACAGCGGAGTCCAAGGGGCAGAGCCCTCTGGCTATAAGGGTAGGGAAGGGAGAGCCATGACCGGCTAAATATCCCCTGACCGCGACGGGATACCCAATTAACCATATAGCGCGGGCGAAGCCGCAACGGGGATGCTAGTTATATAATAACTTTATGTAGTAGTAAAAATTAGCATAACTAGAGAATACATACAATTTAGACCACCTGCAACCCAATCGAATGAAGACAACTTTAAACTTTTGAAATAACATACCAGATTTTAAAATACAATAATTTTAATACCTTACATCAAAACGTTCTCAGTCGATCTCGTAACTGTATTCAGTGACTGATGCTAGTGTTCTCACGCTCTGGTTCGGCCGATGTTATTACTAGCCGGTTTATTTTAGTTAAAAAGTTTCGCTGAATTTATATATTTCATAATTTTCGTATGTCTAAAATGAGCTGTCTTTTTTTGTATATGTGTGCAAAATCAACGTTGATACTACGTTGTTGAAAAGGGCTTTTAATTGTTGATTGTATCTTTTTCTGAAGCCGCGTCCCATTTCACTAATGTGTATACTATTGTGTCGTCGGAGCACTTTTGTTATACTAGTATATTCGGAGGGGCATCGTATCTGTTTGTTGATTGTGTTCTATACGTAATGATTTTTTGTTTTCTTTGTTATTTATTTGTTATAAAGGTCACTTAGTTTTGATATATTTTTAATTTGTGAGCTATGTATTTATTATTTCAACGCAATTTTGTATCATTAAAAAAAAAGCTTAGTTACCTTTTATTTATTAGATTATACCTTTTCAATACTATAAGTGCTTCTAGAACATAGATTATGATAATAATTACAATAATAATAGTACTGATCAGTTGATAGATTGTACAGTACAACTGAGTGATAAAATATTGGTCGGGCTTTAGACGATATACGGCATATAGTAATACGTTTAGATCTCATGCCGATAGTTTTATCGACGATTGGGGTCGGTGGCCGTAGATAATGCTCTCCGATATGCGAGTAGCGTAAGCAGTGAGTAAAACAATGCTCTCAGTAGCCGTGTGGACGGACCTGTAAGATAGGTGCGCGCAACAATCAGGTTATGCGTCGTTTTATGAATGAATGTGTTCATTTAGTGGAACACTGATTAATTTGTATAAACCTAAAAAAAGTTTATCTAATGTATTTTCGTTATTTTTTTTTTTGTATGATTATTTCAAATAAAACTTAACCAGTTATCTTAATTGTTATCTTCTCTTTATTCTTCTTATAACTGAACAATAGTGAAATCCATTTTAAAGACATTTCGTAAAGGATTTTACCATAACTGAAAAATATCCCCTCTACATAATATTTATATTAGGTAAAGGACATAAATTAATCCACTTTTTTCTACTTTCACCTTCCAGAATATAGATCTACTGCTGTTATAGAAGCGTAGCTATAAATGAAAGTATAGCGATCGGCCAACATTTTGGGTATCGGGATTTTTGCAAATATACCGACGTCTCAGACCCCAGGAGTAAAAAACACACGCAAAAAATTTATAGAAATTTCGGAAGATGAATTTACTTACGTGTGTTGGTCTGTATTGTTATTAATATCTCCGGACTGGCTCAAATAAATTCTTCGAACATGGCTCAAAGATTTTCTATTTGTGGGGTATTGATGGCATTAATTTTTTGAAAAATTAAAAAAAGGGAGGGGTAGCTTTCGCCAATTTTAATTTTTGACTTTTTGTTTGATATTCGTAAAGAATTGAGCTTTATTACGTTAAAACTACTTATTAAATATTTAAAATTAAAAGTTGTGAATCAATCGGATTTACGGGTGGGAGGATATTCAACATTATCTGAACAGTTTCTGTCACATATAAGCTTTTTTTGTCAACAGACAAAATTTGGCTTATATCCCTGTACTGGTTTTTGATCTTCGACCCCATCAGACAAGGTATCCATTATTTTTTTTTTTTGTAAAATATAATTTTTCTAGCTTTGTTGAATAACACTGCATCAGATCGGGCTAATTTAATTAAATAAACAATTAATCCAAAAAAATAAAATTTAAAACTCAAAAAAATTAAGGGGGACTGAATTAAACCGGTACTTAAAATATTAATTTTTTAAAAGTTATATTTTCAATACTGAAAATCAAAATATGTCTAGTATTAATATATACGACACCGGAACTGGTTTTAAAAAAGGGGGATGCCATGGGATCCGACTTAAAAATTTAAAAATTGTGTTTTAATCTTTTATAACTTCTGACGCTTTACCTGTTTTTTCAAGTTATGCGTGTTATTAAAACGTTATATGAGGTACCTATCGAACAAAGCAACTAAATGGGTCCAATTTTTTTTAGTAAATTCTTTTTAGCAATTATTCTATAAATACGGTATAAGTTTGATGGTAAGAACATTATTTGGTTAAAAGGAACAACTGAACCCAAAATTATTTAATATGATTTTTTTTCTTAATCTTTTGATACTGCCCACTGTTTAAATTAAAAACATAATTTGATCAAGGAGATCAAATCAGATTAAAATTTATTTACTGTATATTTTTTTCTTTTTTTGCAATTGTGCTCTAAATATTGAATAATTAAGTAATTAATATTTAAAAACCCTGCAGCGTATTTGAAATAAATATTTGTCAAGGGCAAACCCAGGAAATTTACAGCCGAATTGTTTATAAATTTATTGGTGCTAGACGCATTAAAAAGTTTAAAAGACCTAAGTAAAAAATCTAAGATGCGTAGTTAATAAAGATACAAATTTTTTGACTTTTTAAATAGGTTTTTGTCGCCTTTTTTTGTATTGAAATTATAATGATTCTTTTTTTTTAGAAATTTTTCACTAAATCATTCATTTTAGCAAAAGCTTTTATTAAAGAAGTTAAAAGTGAACTACTATTAAGCCTTATGCGTCATTCAGGAAAATATTATGAAATTTTATTGAACAAAAATTGTCTGTATCCATCCAACAATCTCTTTAATGTTATAAAAGTTATGTTTAGCAGCTTTTCATACAGAGAACTTTTATATATATGTTCATAAATAAAAAATAAGACTTTTCGTAAACTTTCACCATAAATACTTCACAAGAATATCCTAGGTACACCGGATATACTTAATTTAATAAAATTGATAATTCATTAAAACAAATGTCTCAACGTTCCTGACGATTTTCCAAATGATTTTTATAAATTTAATGAATGAAATACCAGTTTAACTAAAAGAAAGTATTAATCGGCTACTTCGGTCGAGCAGGGGTTGCTGTGGATCGTTTCGGTAAGTCCTTGGACATATGGTCGTTTATATCATAGTCTACAAATTCTGCTTCTGTTTAACTCAAAATTATTTGACAGATTGATACGTTTGATTTTCTCTCTGAGGTTATTAAGTGATTATTTTATTTTTTCATAAGAACTTTCACAGGTTTTCTTTCTTTGTTGTATTTATAATTAAATAACTACTTTAAAAGAAAAACATTTTATTCGTTTTTGTAAAAATTGTTAATTATATTATAATAATAATTAAGGTTGAAGAAGTATCTATCGACCAAAAACGACTTAAGCGTAAGCACAAGGCTTACCTTGACTGTTGACACAATTATATTTGTAATAACTAGTGACATTTTTTAAGTAAATAAATCAAAGTTGATAATTTTAATTTTTTGATCTTTTCGTTTGTGGGAATAAATACTAATTTAAGTGCTGATAACTGCTGATGTAACAAATTAGGGTTTTGTTTTGATATATCTTTTTTCGCCCTACAGCACTATTACATTTGCCTGTTTTCCTCTGTGAATTTTGCTTAGATTTATTGTAGCAGTGTTTTAATACTTTACAATATTATATTATACCATTGATTTGTAACTGAATGTTTAATTTGGCCCAAAGCCAAAAGCTTTAAACAGGCATTTAGTAGCTTACTGTACGTTTCTAAGCCTTTAAGCATTTACACCAGCATTCTCGTTTCCGCTTGAAATCTTCTACATCAATCTGCGTTGAAAATTTCCTCACAAAGAATAAACTAATTAATTCGAATTAATTATTTAATTTTTTTTTAATAACACTGTCCAACAATGAAAGTGTTTAGGGCTCAAAAATAACTTATTCTTATGTATTTCTATCTGCTGAATTCAAAAATCACCATAAAAATGACCGATTAGGTTTGGAGATACATCGTTTTTTCCCGATCTACATTTTTAGTTTGGGAGTAATTTTGTTTTTGAAGCTGTCACACCTGTAAAATGACAAAATACAATGTTCTCCAACATTATTACTGTTGCTGTGACTGTGAGTTTCATATTGTTTGGTTGTAAATAGTATTCTGGTTTTTGAGTGCTTTTGAAGTGAAAAAATTGTTAAATCAAAATGCCACGAAAATGTGTAAATTTAGTGAAAAATGTTTGTTACATTTTTAGTGAAATAACATTTTCATCACTGAAACACAATCTGATACCTGTTGTGAAGACTGGCTATCAGCATTATTTTTGTATGAAAGCAGGGGACCACAAGTCATGAGATCCATATATATGTTGCACCTCTTGTTTAGTCATACTATGAGAATGGTTGAAAAATAAAAAACAATGTATGGCTTTTGCTGTGCCTATGGTTTGGCAGTAGCCTACAAACCATACAGATAAATTGTATAATTGTCAAAGAAGAAAAGAGGAACAGTTCAATACCCTAATCTTCCATCTGCTATTCGACCTATTCCACATTCAAATAGTTTATCAGTTCCTACTCCACCCCAAAATGCTTGAAGTAGAAAATGAAGACAGTGTGGAAGAAGAACAAGAACCTAACAAGCCTTCCACATCCCATGACTCTGATTTTGATGAAAAAGATCATAAACCGCACAGACTGAGTCAAACGGAATTAAGTGATCTCATTCAAGACCTTAATTTGTCAAAGGAAAAGGCAGAACATTTAGGGTCAAGACTACAGCAATGGAATCTTCTCAAACGTGATGTCAGGGTCTCACAACATAGAGATCATCATAGGAATCTGCTTTCTTTTTTTTGAGAAGAAAACAATCTTGTTGTTTGCTGCGACGTTAATGGCTTGATGAAATGTTTGAATTTGAATCATGATTCAACTGATTGGAGGCTATTCATAGACTCCTCCAAGCTTAGTTTAAAAGCTGTGTTACTTCACAATGGAACAGTCTGTCTTCCCTCTATTCCTATTGGTCATGCAGTTCACATAGGTTATATTACACAAATTAATTTATATTAAAATTAAATTTATTTCTAAATTTCTTAATTACCATTATTTTATTTTAAAATATGAGTAATATCTAATCATAAAATATATCTTATGTAAATTTTAAGTAATAATTAAACATTTTTTTTTAATTATGAAGATTATGTTAATGAATAAAGAACAGCTTATGGCACAAGAAATACATCTGATTTATTCACAGTATCCATATCTATTAGAACTGAGTTGGCAAGAAATATGTTGCAATATATTGGTTATATTTTAATATACTGCTAAAAGGAAAGATTGTATTTTATATATTGCTGGAAGCTATATAAAAAAGAAAGCTATATCAAGTCATTTATGCATTTGGAAAGTTTGATCAGTTGGAATGCAAGCTGCGTGAGACTGATAAAACAAAACCTTTGGATTTATATGAGGAACTATTTTCACTTACCTATGGGTAAGTGAAAAGATCTTTCACAAAGGTGAAAGGATAGTTGACGGCAAGAAGATTCCTGGTGAACTAATTAAATACTTTGTGGAAGAGTGTTAATATATGAATTTGTATCAACTACTCAAAATGGAAAAGAAACTATAAGATAGTTTTGAAATATGGTTGTGGAGAAGGATAAAAAAACAGAAAAATTATTAATTAATGACAATGATTAATAGGATACAGAAGAGTTTCATGAAGATAAGGAAGAGGACACATCTTTGTTGGGACTTAGGCTATGTAGAAACTCTCATCATAGAGGGAAAAGTGAAAGGAAGAAGATAAAGAAGCACAAAGATGATAATGCAGTACAATAGGAAGAAAATAAGCTATTAGGTAATAAAAGAAAATGTTCAGGACTGAGAAAAGGACATTCAATTGAAATTCATCAAAGATGTATGAAATTCTCAAAATTATTTTGCCAAACTGATTCTTTTCAGTGAATAAGAAGAATAACTATATATATTCAACGAATGTAAGTGAATAAGAAGTGAACTGAATAAAATGTAGCATTATCTACAATTAACATATTTCATTCATTCACTGTATTCTGCCAATGGGACAGGTCTTATCATCGCTGCTCTCTACTTGTTCCTGTCCTGTGCAAGTGTTTTTGTTTCTGTATTTTCCTCTTTCCACAACCCCATCAATTAACAGAAATCTTCTTCTTCTCCTTCCTCTCTTTCTATTCACCAATCCTTCAACTGCATCTATTACTTTCTTTTCATACAGTGTCCTAGCCAGATCCTTTTCCTGCTTAAAATGGTATTTAACATATCCCTTTCCTCTCCTACTCATGTCAACACCTCTTCATTTGTTACTCTATCCTGCTAACAGATGTTTGCCATTTTACGCCACACCTACATCTCAAACGCCTCAATTTGCCATTTGTTTTCCTTTCTTAAAGTCCATGTTTCTGCACCATAAATCATAACACTCCAAATAAAACATCTTGCCAATTTCTTCTTCAAATCTAAATTTATCTTCCCATATAGCAAACTTCTTTTCCTATTAAATGTCTCCTTACTCATTACTATCCTCCTTTTGATTTCTGTGGTACTGTTATGATCTTCTGTTATGAGGCCACCCAAGCATTTAAATTTCGCACCCACTCTAGTATCTCAGTCCCAATTCTTACATTAATATTTTCATCTTTGCCACCTAATGTCACATACATTTTGTTTTCTTTTTATTAATTTTCACCCCTAGATTCTCACAAGCCTTATTTAGATTGTTAAGCATTTCATTTAACTTTGTTACACTTTCTGCCAGCACCACCACGTCATCAGCAAATCATATACATTCTATTCTTCTACCAACTATTGCCACCCCTCTATTACCCTTCAAACCATTGATGATGATTTCTTTTAAATAAAAATTGAATAGTGTAGGTGACATGCAGCATCCTTGTCAGTGCGACAAAAGATAGAAATAGGAAAAGAAAACCCCTTCCTATTTCTATCGTTTATCGCACTGACATTTATCTTCCTCTGTTCAAACTTTTACTATTTTCTCCTTTCATTCATTATCTCTATCTTTTCTTCACTGACCCACTCCTTCCATTTTCTTTCCCTGTTCTTAATTACTACTATTTCCTCACCTGCTTCTTTTGTACTGTTTTTCATGTTTAACCAATGATCATTCACACTATCTGGCTCCCTTCCTGTTCTCGTTTTTTCCAGTACGCTATTTTGCATCTCTTTGACTATCTCTTTATTTCTTAGTTTTTCGAAATCATAGGCACTTTGTTTCTGACCAACCCTCATTTTCTTGAGCTTCAAGTTGATTTCTAATAAGTTGTGACCAGAGTTTATATCTGCACCTGGGCAAGCTTTTGCATGTTTCATACAGTTTTTATATTTTTGTTGTATGAGCATGTAATCAATTCTTCTCTCCATCCAATCTCGACACCCATGTATATATTGTTCTTTTATGATTTGCAAACATTGTGTTTCCCACTACCATATCATTTTCCATACAGAACTCAACTAATCTCTCTCCTCTTTTATTTCTATTGCCTAAACCACATTTTCCTATTATCTTGCCTTCTTGTCTTTCACTAACAACAGCATTCCAGTCTCCCACCATCAATACACATGCCTTTTTCCTTTCATTCCTAGTATATTTTCCAGCTTTCCATAATACTCAACTTCTTCTTCAGTACATTGTGGTGTTGGCATATATTCTTGAATTATTACAAGATCTTTATCTCTACCTTCTATCCTTATCATCGCCACTATTCTTTGGATAATGGCCTAAAGCGTATCTAGACAAAATTTTTGGTATCACCAACCTCTGGCCCAGGAGGTAGAAAAATGGGGTTTCAAAGACAAAAATCCCTTAATAAGCACAGTATTAAATCAATTTAAAGTGGTCATTAGTCCTCTAAACATTACCTAAAACGTTTGTCTGCAACAATTTTTGATATGACCAACTCTTACGGCAAGGGATGACCAAAATGTTGTTAGAATTGTAATAGGATGGGGCTTGTCGTATGCTAAACATGTGAAACCTTTTTCACATACAGCCATTGTCGTATTGAGTAAATTTGAAGTTTTTCTTAACTTTAAGGTGGAAATCTTTTTTATCCCCTACTTAGCACTGGTGAAATTTACCTCCGCCTTCCGGCGTGCCGAAAGGGAGTTTTGTTTTCGGCATCTGGAATATCACTCTTTACAGTTTAACGACTGGTACCCGTTTTCCATCACAGATTTTCTGGTGCCCCGTGCTCGTCACTGACGGCGACGAAATTTTCTGGAAATAAATCGAGGATTGAATCCAAGAAGTGAATTTTTAGGACCACGTTACACCCTATATATTTCTATAACTGTAATAGTACCACCCACAATGTCACGGTAATCGGAGGATTTGTGATTTCGTAAAGGTTTTTGCGCAACACTTTTAAAGACCGCCTACACTGACTTTTCGATTCGACTTAACAGTTCTTCGAATTGTCCACCTCTAATCAAAGTTCTTATTTGGGGGCCCAAAAAAATTTCTTCCATGATTTTAGATTCACTAATACGAAGAAACTTTTCTTTCAAATAATGAAATCCAGCATTTTTTTTTATTTATCGCCTATTAAAGTTGATAAAAAAACCTAATTTAATATCGAATGAAAGGTAGAGAAATTATTTTCTTGTTAACGAGTGGAGGATGGACAACATTTTTCTGTCCAGGCGTAGGTACTTCATTCACGCTTTAGCTAATTCTTCCTTATGTAATTATTTGTCTTATCCCTTCTGTTCCGTTCGCACACAATGTAACAGAACTTTGTTTAGCCGAGTTGCAAACCCGTTAAAAACCTTTAAATCGCAACATATAGTCGCAACATATAGTCCAACAGTACTTCTTGTACTGAATTTTTCTAAAAGGAATTTCATACTGTCATATGTTTATTTCACATTAGTTGCATAAGCTAAGGCACAGAAGAAATTTGTTGCCATTTTGCAAATGACAGCCTTTAAACCAGTTTTCGAAGAATCAATGAACGGTCTCACTTCTGTAGCGTTATGTTCATAATTAAATGCATCGATGACTACACAAATATTGTTACAGCACATTAAAGTATTCTTTCTATACAATAAATTTTGAAACTCTTCCTGACGAATACAATAGAAATACATTTTAAAGTTAATATGGAGAAAATTCAAATCTTACTTTGAATTTAAATTTTCTTACATTTAGATCTCGAATCTTTCTTTAGATTCTTTCAAATCTCTAGATCTGAAAACCTCGAATTATTTCTTCGATAAGTTCAAATCTCGTTTAATTCACCTTGAGGAGATTGCGTTCACGAGAAAAGGATTCTGCTTCAAAACTCATGTGCCGATTATCCCTATCCCAATCCATCAGACGTTTTACACAGGCTGAACAACAGATGTGAGACATCCAAATCTGTATCTTGATCCCCAACTTTACAGCAAAATTATAATTCATCATACTTTTTCAACAAGTGGAGTCAAACTTCGTCGTTGTTCTTTAACGTCAATTCCCCACACACATAACAGAAGTTATCTGGATCATTTAAGGACTTCTTGGGGTACTGAATAACATTTATTCACTAACACAATACACTTGATACAGGAATTGTAAGTAACAAAAGAAAATGAAACCACATTATGTGCATACTGTACGCGGTTAATTAAATAACTAAGAAGATTGCTCTGAGCTGACGTGTCAGAAACTACAATAAACAAATCATCATGCTTATACAGCTGTTGCTTTCATAATTTTATGTTTGTACTCCACCCTCTGATAGAAATCATTGATAAATATTAATTTGAAATCATTGGTAGAAATCACTGGTTTTTCTTACATCATGTTCTTCTTACTCAAATTCAATGACGCCGTTAAAGCTGTTAAAGAGTGACTGCATTATACTCTACATATTTTTATTTCATATTTATTTGTGTGTGTGTTCGCGCGCGCGTGCACGCGTTAAAATTTCTTAATTACATTTTATCACACTGATTCATATAAAACTCAATAATTTAAAAAAGTAAATATATTTTCGTATACAAGAAATTTCAATATTATCAATCTCAGCAATTACCTGGAAACATTCAAATAAAACTTATTTCAAAATTAAATTATTCATTGTTAATAAATAATAAATACATTAGAAAACAAACCCTGTCTAAAAACGCCAATCTGATTTCAGACATCAGACATCAGACAGTGATGAATAGAAACTGATTTTTTTGAGTCGATTTCACAATTTTCATCTTTACAACCTTTAATTCTTAGGTTTTTTTTTCTTTGAAACATTCCGGAATATGGCTCAAGAAATAAGAGAAAGAAGATTTTTAGTGTGTTTTGTATGCGTACGCTATCCCGGTCCTTATTACTCTAAAAAATGTTTGGAGAATCTGCAGATTACGTACGTTTAATTATGGATCCCCTATCTTAACCCTGACAAATTTAAAATTATTTCGTCCGATATGTTGTCAACGGAAGGACTTTCAAAAAAAAAAATTATCTTTGTATCCTGTAGCAGTATTGAAATGGGATCTCATATACAGACAGTTTTCCAACAGAAATTCAAAAAAATTAATTTTCATAAATTTAGACTGGTTGGTACAAAGAAAGAGTGAAATTAATTAAAAAATTAAAATCATTTCAAAACTTTCCCTCGACGGCTTGTTGGGCTGTAAGAGCACGACTTCCCACATGGTAAAAGTGCATTCACCATTCAAAAATAAACATTGCTCACTACATTGTTAACGAATTAACGTTTTTGTAGGTCTACGTCAGAACTGATGCAAATATGTTTGTATTTTTCTAACATATAATTCACTATTTAAATGATTCTTAATTATTTCGTGGCTAAACTTTGTTTAATTAAATTTTATAAGGAAAATAATCATTACCTACAAATGTTTTGTTTAATTTAAGCCACCATTTCAAGTAGTATTAAGGTTGCAAACTGCTTTTACGTAAACATACAAGGTACATTTAATTAAGAAAGATTATAATTATAGCAGCAAACCACGTTTTATGTTATATTATATATATATATATATATATATATATATATGTAGTATAAAATTATAGTAAGGGTTTTTTAGACCCAATTTTTGCACAAAACGAAGTAAATATGGAGTATATATTTTATAAACCACACATCCTACAAAAACTTGTCGAAGTTGACGCTGGATAATATAGGATACATCAAAAGAATTCTAAATCAGTGTATTTCACCCGTTTTCCTTGAGAAATTATTGCAGGTCAAGTTCAAATGCATTCTTTTATTTAGCAAACGATATGAACCTGGTAAAACCCTTCTGTTTAGAAACGATAAATCACATCGGACATATTTTGTTTGTTTTTTTAATTCGTACGCAGTTTAAAATTAGTTGGCGTATCCAGATAAACCTGTAAATTATTATAGTTAATTTTAAATAATACAGAGTTACAGGTTGGTTTTATAAACATTGAGGAATTGGTTGTCAACAAGTATATTTTTTTTTGTTTAAAATTTCTGCTTTTTTGCAGTGCGGTATTATGTTCGTTAAGAGTATTATGATTACGTCAAATATCATCTCCTAATAGTTCAGATGGATGACATTTTTTACTGTACGTTGCATTTCAAAAGCAAAGATGTACAAACATTACATTGTACGTATTTAAAATCATAATAATTTATCTACCGGTATTTAAAAATTTATGTTGACCGTACAAACCAAATGTAAATTAATAAATAACAAATTTAGACGCTAACTGTCGGTATTTTCGAAATCATGATGATCTGATAGAAAATATATAGAACTTTTTTTTATCTATAAAGCGGGTAAACAGAATGAAAAATGATTCAGCCACGACAATTTTTCTAATTTACCCAAACCGAAGCCGATAAACATTAACCGATGGCAACTGACATTCATGATATCGTATCAGATTTCAACGCTCTGTAACTCGGAACACTTATCAGTTTAGTTTTAGTATTGGTTTTTTACCAAAAATAATCTTACGGCTTTACAATTTCACAAACAGTGTTTCTTTTAAACAATCATTTACTAATGCTGATAAGAAGATACTTGTCCACATCCCAATGTTTTTGTATTAAATATATAATTGTGCGTGTACGAATTTTAAAATTTTCTTACTACAAGAGTGATTCAAATAATATTCTGTGAAATTCAGAATATACTTTTCAGTTTTCAAGATATTGTTACGTCATTAATATAAGCACTTATTTGGAAATATTCGTGTACAGCTAACTGCAAGTTTAAACTGTTAATTGTGAACAAAATTATGTACACGCTAGAAAAAATGCTGACTATAAATTTCAACCTGATTTAACTTCAGCGATGTAATAAACTGATCTTTTGTGTGCATTTAACCGTTTTCATCTTCACAACTTTCAATTCCTTAAGTGCTTTTCCTTTATACGAGTGTATTCCATTTGTTGTGAAAGCGTCGAGTCGTAAGAAGGTGTAGTTGACTAGCTGTAAATTAAAATACACAATACAAATCGCTGTTATTATCGGAATTATTAGATTTGTTGTAGTTTGGTAACCGAATCTACCCTTTGATTGCAGTATTTTTTTGAATAAACCATCGTAAAAAATCCACTACAAAGCCAAACCATATCGAGTTCCTTTCTACACGTTTTTATAAAGAACTATTTAAACATCAATAAACCCGACATTTACATTCTCAAATAATACACGTGAAATACGTAAATCCTACAAAAATCTTTTGTTGATGTGCAAAAGGCCGCAAATAGCCAGTATAAAAAAAATCTACTAAAATCGTGTTTCGCGCGTTTTCTTCGAAAATGAACGTCGATTTTATTGTCATTTGAATAATGTAGAACAGTTTTAGCTGTGCGCAAGCTCATAAACTGTTTCCTGTACCTTTCGCTTGAAAGCACTAGTAGCAAAGATGGCGACCCACCCAACAGAAAGCGTTCTGTGTTTTGCAGTTTGCAAAGTGTGAATCTGTAATTACTGTTCAAAATGCGTTTCATTGTGATCCCACGAGTGACAATAACATTCATTGATGGTATAAACAGTTTGAAACCGCTGGCTGTAGTTGTAAAGGGAAGAGTACAGGATGACCGAGTGTGTACGAAGAAAATGTTGAATATGTTAAGAGAGTCTTTTGTTCGTAGTCCTAGGAAATCTTTCCTCAACTGAAATACAAACCACAGAACTTTATTTGGCAACAAGATGGTGCGCCTCCTCACTGGCATAACGGTGAACGTGATTGAATGACATTCTCCCCGACCGCTGGGTCGGGGAGAATGCCATTCCAGGAACCAGATGATTATTTGCCGTGGCCTCCACGTTCACCCTATCTGACCCCGCGCGATTTTTTTCTTTGGGGATTTATAAAGAATCAAGTGTTTGTTCCACCGTTACCGGCTGACCTACCCTAATTCAGACTAAGGACTGAAGCACAGGATCGCATCAATTACTCCGGGCTTGCTGATTAAAGTATGGAATGAACTCTCTTATCGGCTGGATGTATGCAGTGTGACAAATGATTCCCAAATTAAACACTTATAGAAAAAACTGTTTGAGTTGCCTTTTTATTTTATGTATAACTTATTATCTATAGAATTTAGTAAATATTACATAACATTAAAATCCCGATATTCATTTTGAAACAGGCGGTATTACTTTATGTAGAAAGAAACTATCTTTGCCTTGGTATATTTTGCATTTTTTGTATGAAGATTTATTGCAAAATAATTTAATCCAAGATCAGGTGCATTGTTTCATTTGGTAGCTTACAAGTAAATTAAATCGGTCATAATCTGGATTTTCTAAAAAAAAGCGCCCCCTAAACGACAATCTAATCAATTTACACCTCTTAATAATCACTCAGATTAAGGTCAGTTGACCGAGTCCAGTTAATCGGTCTCTTGACCGATTACAAATGTAATTATATTTGGCTGATCGAAAAATATCATATTTCTACCAATACTCATCGCAAAGAGGTGACCGATCGGATCCAGGAAATTCTAACCAATTTAGCATTAACAGTACTGACCGCTTGGAAAGCACACAATTCGAAACACCTTTGACCAGCCACATTATTGAACCCTATTCACACAATAATCTTACCCGTCCCAAGACCTAGCTTTTACAGTCAAAACGCCTTTTAAATATAATATTTCAGTCGGTTTGTTTTTTGTCTTGTTCATTAATCACGTTATTTATTTGTTATTTTTATATTTTTTTAAAATAATTTTTATATTACATACTTTTATTTCGGTTGACTAGCGATGACTTTATTTAACAATCGAAACAGCAGTTTTTTTTTAAATTCTAAGAAAACATTTTTGTAAATGGTTTTTAAACTTTTTAAAATTAATTTATTTCAGCGTAAAAAAATTAATTTAGCGTAACTCAATTGTTTTGTTTTTTTATTATTTTTTTAATAGAAGCCTAATATGATTGTATTACTTTTTCCTACCGAAATTCAGTGACTTGGATAAATGAACCTTGTATTAACTGCCGAAAAACGAAGAGAAATTAACTAAAAATACAAATGAATAATAAAAATATAAATAAAAGATAAATTATAGCTGTTTTTTTATCCTTACTCCCAGCCAGTATCAAAAGTGTAAGTGGATTATATATCGTACAAAGGAAAAAAAAAAAATTGAAGTGGTACTCAAAGCTTTCAGGTTGTTCAAACGGGATGGCAGGTGAATAGAGTAGGTTGAATTACATGCTTCTAGCAGTTAGACGACCGTGAATTTACAGAATACGTTGTTTAATAAACCTACGCAGAACAGAATACGTGGTACGCTATGCCTGCACCAGTTAACGATCGATGACAGAAACAACACAATGCAACAAGTACGGCTAATTAATTAGAAACTAATTAGGACAAAGGAAAACTCATTCTTCTATATCTCAATATAAATTAATAACAGGAAATAAAATGAAATTGTAGTTACAACTGCGAACATTTGTCATTTCCAAATAGCGTCAATTCCAGCACAATATTATCAGGTAGTCTCAATCGGAATTTCGTAGCAAAGTAATAAAATATTTGTAGAGCTTATTTTTTAGTTTATATTTACATTATTTTTACCAATTTAATTCTAAATAATAATATAGTATTTTTAAAGTAACACTTATTATACATTTAAATGAAAAATAAAATTTACACATTTTTTTAAAATACATATGCTCAAACTTAACGCGCGGGGAATTGAGATAAATATCAAACATGGAATTTTCGCTGTGAGCAATGTTTGTGGGATAATTCCGCATATATCCATATTTTTCGGAATTCCCTAAGCAACAAGAATAAGAAAGATTTAGGGCTGTTACAGATGAGCGTTGCCTCGAAGTTACCGGCCTGTGGTTTAGCTGTACGTGAAATACGATAATCCTGCAGACAGGATTATCAACGCTAGTCAACGTCGGGTATTTCCACCGACTGGGACTTCTGCAACGTTGTGTTGACTCACAAATGAGAGCGGCGAGACCTTGGTATTACTGTTCTAGTACAGTGATGCCAAAGGCTTCGAAGTTGCTAAAATTTTATAAAACCTTTTTTACATCAGATTTACTATGTACATTTCTTCTGGACTGACTGTATTTTCATATTGGTATTCTGAGTACGTCATGTTTCAAATTCTAGCACTGAATTCATCAAATGATTTCTACTCATCCGAAAGTAGTCGACAAATTTTTCTTTACATTTTACAACGTTTGTAAATGCAGCATTCAGGTTTCTAGCGTTAACTAATGGTTGTAGTCACATGTGTCTACTTGTCTCTCCAAAGTATAAGTATTTGCATAGTATAACTATGTCCAAAGTATAATTTACAAATTCCACCTTTTTATTTTGATAAAAGAAAAAGTGCTTTTAATATAACGTGCTTTTAAGCGCTTTTCGTAGCGCTTAAAATAATGTGAATGACTGGAAGGTGATGGAAAAGGAATACGAGATGGCCCCGGGTTGGTATTGACCGGCCGGTAACCGTGCGTCGACGCGACGTTCGTTTGCAATAACCTTGTCTTATACTTCAAAATCGTGTAATAAACGTAGTTACTTTATTACCGACAAGTGTGTTTGTATAGATAAGGGAGGAGCGTTGGTTCTTTTCACAGAGACTGTTAGTATTACAAAGTAGTAGTCACTTTTATTGCAAATATACAATAAGGTAATAAATTAATCGTTATTATTCATAAAAAAACTACTTGTAAAATTTGAATTCACAATTTAAGTCAACCTATGTGAAATATTAATGTTATTTTTTAATTTATTTTGATTATTATTGTTGTATGTTAACTTGTTATTATTTTTAAATTATTACAATACATGTTTTGTGTTATTACAAAGATTTTAAGCGATACATCTTGATTTAAGCATTAAAAAAAAGATAGATTAAATTATATAATTTATACGTATTTTTTGAGAAAAAAAACAATTAATTACGTTGGAAATGATGAAATAATATTGAAAAGATACGGGGTAAAAACAATTTATTAGTAGTTTGAAGATAAGATTTCTACTGGTGTTTACAAGTTTACTTCCGCAAATTTAGTCTCAAACAACCGTTTTGTTACTTAGATTTTCCAGCACATTATAGTAGAGAAAAAAAATTAAATAGAGATTTAAAAATAAACCAAAGTAAATACTCTGAAATCCTAATAAGGGAGGCTGACTAACACGCAATGTCTACAAAAAAGAAATTGTAAATAATAACAATTACAAAGTTGACATGAATCGAATATTATAGTCGTTATACGAAAAGGTTCTTTGGAAGTTCTACAGACAGTGAAAACTCTAATGCGGGCACACCCAAAGAGGGCTAGCGTAAAACTATTCTCGGTTTCCGTACATGAATAGTTTTACTCGACAGTTCACATCCTTCAGTACACTCGACAGTCGTTTGATCTACAAATCATCCGGAACAGCCACTTGATCAATCGCCGAACGTCAATTTCTTGATGAAAAAAATGGGGGTTACCATTCTTAGTGTTACAGGGATCGCTCTCGCATTTCGTTTGATTAATTCAGAAACAATTTAACGTATTAAGAACTTGAATTGCAAAGCCGACATTTAGAGAAAAACTTCTAAATAGCCTATCATCTTCAAGATACAATTTAATAATTAGCTCAGAATACGAGTCTGTTTTGTTTTGTCGGTTTAAGAGCATTTTAACCAAAATTTCTATTTTGGTGAATAGTTTTGTTTTTTTTTTTAATATGTATACAATTCAACGTATTTTTTTCTTCTTTATCCACGTTCAGCACGCGCAAGAATAGGAAATCAAATTTGTTGTGAAGTAGTAATGATAAAAACCCTATTACATGATATCCCTCCACTCATTAGTGGAGGGATATCATTAATGAGCACTTTAGACAATTTTAAACATGTAGCGGACGCGCATCGGAAGTAACTACTACAAGGAGTTTACCGTCTGCGGTTCTTGACGTAACCTCGGATAGAACTGCCTACAGTAACTCTGAGATTACACGTAGATTTAACATACTAAAGAGTTAGCTTAACTTTAAAATATTCAGTTACACAAACGTTTAACTTAGTTTGTCTATTTTAATTACATAATTGATACTAAATCTGTTTCATGATGACTTGAATAAATATGAATATATTTAAATGAATCGTGAATATAATGTACAATGTTTGTTTTCTGCAGGCAAAAACGAAAATAAACAGTCAAATCAAACTCTAAAAAGAAGATAGGAAAGTCAACAATGTTATTATAATTAAAAGAAAATAAAAATATTATTCCCGGTTACGTAAATCACTGGTAGACCAAAATTTAAATAATAAATCTTTTATAAATAAGATGATGAGTTAAATCGACTAAAAATAACATTTATAATCGCATAAACAAACATGTTCAATCTGTTACGTTGATTTTTATATGTTACTTGAATGAACGTTTTTAAAACCGTTCATCATTTTATAAAAATTTGTCATTCTTAACAGGAAATTCATTTTTGAGTTTATTGTGTGTTTATATATATATTTGAGAAAGAAAAATTCAGTAGTTTAAATACAAGCAGCATCTTTAGTGACGTACTTGGCGAATATAGATTTATCATGAATATCTAAGCAGGAATAAATTGATGTTAAATAAAGGAAAAAATCAAATTTTATTGAATTTCAGAATAAATAATAAAATAAACAAGAGTAAATATAAATAAATAAATGAATATATATATATATATACACAATTCAATAACCGTAAATAATAAAATGGGAATGCTATTTGTAAATTTCTGGAAGTTATTATCTATTATCTACAAATTTTTATTAGGACATAAATATTTTAATTAATTATTTATCAGGTTTGCGCATGGGTATTTAATTTTAAGAAGCCGATATTCGTAACAGAGTAGGTAGAGTTTCGGCATTTCGTTTGCAGGTCCCGGGTTCGAATCACGTTCGATTATAGATCTTTTCATACGCTACCAATTTCCACCGGACTAATGACCATAGCTGTTTATACCCGCTCATTCATAGCAAAAAAAAGAAAGAATTTAAGGAAAATTATTAAATTTAATGATAAAAACTTTAAATATAACAGTTTATCACCTTCTAATTATTTAAGTATTAGATACTGAACTATATTATAGTTTATCTCGGGTCGTGTTAAAAGTTAAAATTATATTTATATAGTAAAATATTATTATATTTCTATAAATATGAAAAAGAATCAAATACAGATAGCCTTTTTTGCGGTTAGGCTTATTGACATTTTCATGGTTTATCAATATGAAATTATTTTATGTGTGAAAATCGTTTGCCTTAAAAAAATAGTAGATACCGATGATCATAATAAAATACATAAGTATAATATTCAAATCACATTGAAAAAAATAATCTGAAATTATTATAAAGGACTCCATAACAAAAATTTATTTTTTTAAATATGTTCAAACGAAATAAAAAATGAAAAAATAAAAACTGATTAAATATTTTTTATCGATGTTTTAATTAAATGATAAATTTTTTTCCTCTTACAGTAATTTTTATTAAAATATATTATATAAAATACTTGAATTATATAGAATAATTTCCGATCTCCATAACGGAGTGGTAGCGTCTCGGTCTTTCATCCGGGGGTCCTGGGTTCAAATCCCGGTCAAGCACGGCATTTTTTCATGCGCTAAAATATTTCATTCCCACGCACGAACTTGAATATTATGTGGCGAAATCATCAATGAAAAAAAATAATTTTATAAATCTGATTAGTAAATTTTCTCAATTAATATAATTCTATCCAAACAATTCGAATTTCAAGTAAATAAAAATAAGATGCTATTATTAAAATAACTGAAATTGTATTCAATAATTTCAACTCGAATTAGAAAACTTTATCGAGGGTTCTTACACCTGTCTCGCTCATTGCTTTTGTACGAATTGTAGCGATGCTTCGAGGATAAGCCTAAAATATTTTGTAGAAATTATCTAACACTACTAAAAATAGGTAGGACACAACTCCAAACAAAAGCGTAAGCAGATGCATAAAAAAAATTCACAGTAGTTTACATGTAAATTTACCAAATACTTCATAATAACAGCTTCATTGCAGGAATCGATGAATTATATACACACAAATCAAAATCTTAACGCAGTTGAACAGTTCTGTACATACATAAGCATAAAACACAGATGCATTTATAGATAAATATGATTCAGAAGTAATGCATTTTTTGATCTCATTTCATATTGTCTATGTGTCTTAAAAATATAAAGCAATTGCCATTTTACAATACGTTGACATAAATTAATATATTTTTAGTGTAAAATTTTATTTCGGTTTAGTCATAAATTATTTTGAAATTTTTTCCGCTGAGTATAATTAGTTTTTAAAAAATTTCCAAAAAGCATATAAGGTTCGGTGTTATAATTTCTAACAAAAACACCAAGAATAAAGTAAAGGTAATGAAATGTTACAGAACGCAGAATAATATAATTTATCTGAAATAATAGAATTACTGTATTTTACTTCTTACAAAAATTTTTGTCATTGTATAAAAAAGAAAAGTATTTATTAAAATAAAGGAATTACACTTTTCAAAAGAAAATTATATTTATATTCTTTTACTGCAGGTATCAAAGGGAAATTCATTAGTCCCGGTATCACATCTTTCTTTCAGCTTCAGGGTAATGAAACGTCGGATACATATATGATAACGGACAGAATATCTTGTAGCAAGAACAGGATATACCAGTTAAATTACTAATAATTGTACTTGTTTGCAGTGCCAAGTTGCTGCTTTTTACAGTAAACCAATGTCTTTAAATCACATAAAATTTCGCATCGACCAGAAAATTTTATTCTGTAATGATAAATGTGAAATTTTAATATCATTTATTTATTATTTTTTTACCCAAAAAATTACACCTGCATATATAAATTATACGATATGAAAGCAATAAAGTCTAATGATAAAAAATAATTAAAATTTTAATCGATATGATATTGGTTTTTTTCCTAAAGAAAGTGATTTTTGTTTTACAACGGGTAATTTACTATGTTTTACTATGTTTTTTATGTTTTATACTATGTTTTACTATGGGTTGTTTATTGCGGGCGCATATGTGAGGGCGCAAATATGCTCGCGCATACTCTGACCGTATTTGGCTATTTTATAACATAAAATAATACGCTTCGTACAAGATTTATCGTACGATAAACAAAAGAGGAATTCAATAAAGGGACAAACCTGCAATTTAAAAAAAACTCTAAAAGAGAGTATAATGCTTTTAAATTTATAAGCTGTTATATAAATTTAAAACAGCTGTTATACAATCATTTAAATATGCATAATTACCATCGATATTTTTAAAATGGCACATTATCTTCAAAGTTACATATTTGAAGGGTAACGTTGTCTAAAGATCTCTGATTTCAGATGATCAGTAATCATCTTAAATTTAACCCTGGATGTTCAGCCAATTCAGTAAAAAATTCTTCGAGTATTTCCAAACGGTTCACCGGTTAATAATTTGTCGAAAAAGTTTTACTATTAATGTGAATTATGACCAATTAAAGTTTCAACACTGGCTCCGGGAATCTCTCCTCGATGAACTTATTCAGAGACGTATTATAGTAGAAAGAATTATTAACGACTGTGATTACACATCGGTCTATTTCACACGACCGCCCGTAAAACAACATTAAATATCGTAAGATATGTGCAAAATTGATTCAAAAATAGTTTACTCGTTATACATACAGTTACTAGACACCAGTGTTAAGAAAATTCAAACAAGAATGAAGGAAATGAATTTTTAGAAAAAATTGGTGACTTATAAATCCTCGTTATGAATCAGAATTTAACCGGGGAAAAATGAAATGGTGCGTTCCACTTTTCCAAAAGATAAAAAATTTAACACCCAGTCATCTACCAGTAAAGTTAAGTTAATAATCTTTTGGGATATAAGAAATCTTATTTTTTGTAATCTTCGGGAAGTACAGCGTTTTATCACTAATCAGTATTACAAAGATATACTCAAAATAAAGTGAATCATTGATACTAAAAAAATGATACGGTTTACGTAGAAAATAAGACGTTTTATTCCCGCTTTACTTATCTTAGAGGTTCTTTTTTTTCTGTTTAGCCTCCGGAACCACCGTAAGGTATTACTTCAGAGGATATGTATGAATATAAATGAAGTGTAGTCTTATTCAGTCTCAGGTCTACCATTTCTGAGATGTGTGGTTAACTGAAACCCAATCAACAAAGAACACCGGTATCCACGATCTAGTATTCAAATCCGTATAAAAGCAACTGCCTTTACTAGGATTTGAACCTTTGAACTCTCGACTTCGAAATCGGCTGATTTGCGATGACGAGTTCACCACTAGACCAACCCGGTGGGTTATCTTAGGGGTCCGATCTTACCGGCTGTCAAACGGGCAGAGTCCCGATCTGTCAAGCTAGTTTGCATCTAATTCCAACTTAAACGTCAGACGCCGACTTGTTTTTTTCGATTCATTGAGTCATTACTTAAATTCAAGTTATGCATCAATAAAGTAAAATAAATATACAATGTAGGTCCGATTTCAAGATAAACAATATTTTGTTAATGGTAAAAACCTAGTAGACCGGTGTAGAAAGTCTATAATTGTAGATAAAGTATTAGTTAAAAAATAGCTGCTAAATTTATTAAATAAACTGTGTTTAAACAATAATCGCTCTCTTTGTTAGTGGAATTAATATAAATACAAATTTAGTGCACTACATCAATATGAGGCTAAATAGTAACTGCCATATTATATACAGTAAAGCCAAATGATCATACTATATCATCAGTAAACTACGAGTTTCAATAATATTACTGACAAATAGTAAATAATACAGAACATTATATAACAGTTATTAATATTCAAAAACGGTTAGAAGCAAACGACCAAACGTTTGTTACTATAGTAACAAATGTAATAACTAAAATGATGCCGATCCCGATCAATTAACTTCGCTACTTAGAATGAATATAGCGTCAAACGGTACAAATCGAAGAAAAATTTACATCTCTCATTATTCTCCTTTCTATCAAATTACATTAAATTGTTTTACTCTTGTTTCATTTTTAACTGAATTTATCCTTTAGTAGCTGAATTTACACTACGGATTACTAATTTTAACTCATTCCTGATTACATCTAAAATAATATAATTAGCAAATCTTAAAAGCTTGTAATTTTATTCTTATGAGATCTAAAAAATTTAAAAATATGTATATATATTTATTAATTTAAGTTATCCTTTTTTTAAAATTATTTTCAATAACCTTTATTTATATACAATAATATTAATTAGTAAAGAAAGGTTTGCTATTTAACGGAAGGGAAGTCATCCGATTCTTCCCTTTTATCAAGTTATTTCATATTACCCTTGCGCTATATTATTGTTACAATGCGTACGCTATATTATTTCTGGTAATTGTAATTTCTATTATCAACTTCTCGAATAAATAAGGGTTTTTACAGAGTGCAAATAAGGTAGGTAAGCTGATTAAGTTAGATGTAACTAGGAAAATAACTCGTGACTTTAGAGTAGCCCTTCACAACGTTTGTACGATTCATTTGTAATCACATCCTGCAAACTAAAATCAGTTAAATGGTGTCAACAGTAGCTGGGAACGTCGACAAGACGAATGTCGACCTGGAAAACAGTGTGCCAGATGTGCACCTCAGTTTATCTCCATAGAACAATTTTGTGGTGGCGTCACAGGTGGTGGAGAGGAGAAGAAAAGGTTTAAAAGATCGATCAGAGTTCTTGAAACGAAGACGATCGGGGGGAGGGAGAATTTTACCACAACAGAGTGTTCGGAGAGGCGTGCCTTGAAACCAATGGATGCTTTATCGTCCCTGCAACTGGTCGGGATACCGAGAAAATTAAAAATCATTTCATCCGGTTCTATTACGCATTTCGATAGTTAAAAGGAGTACATTACACACTACACACTAAATGCATTGTACAGTTCGAAAGAAAGATTTGAATATTTAAAAGTTAATAACCGGTAAGCTTTTGCACACATTTTGTCGAATTCATTTGCGAAATCTGCACAAGGACCAACACATTTTTACGGATACCTTTCATATCTTAAATGGCGCCGGAGACAACAATGCCCCTAACAAGTAAATTTTTTATTTCATTTATATTTTATTAAAAAACAACAAAATTGTATGATAACAACAAAACAGGGTGAGAAAAATCGGGTAAGTTTTTCAAATATAAAGTATTTTGTTCTTCATTCTGTAAACTAGTATTTCATTCAAAAAATCTGAAATAAATTTTTTAGGTTTTAAATGAACTTAAAAAAAACTTTTGCATATAATTACAGAATAAACAAAATATTTACATTTAACTTTCAACGCGGAGTTCTTATGTTAAATTTTATATTACAGGTTGTAAAAACCAAAAGGCACTTTAATTTTATTCAGTCTAACAGACTGCTGTGAAGAAAATTACTTGAGAAAAAACCTGAAGACTCAGTTATGTATCGTTTGGTTTTCTAATAAAGAGAGAGAAAAGCGATTGAACAGAGTAGATATACCAAAAAGCGTGAGCTTTGAACACTTTTTAACTCTAAAATACGTTACAGTGAAACTGAATGTAAAAGACTGATGGAACAATTTGCGAAACAAATAGCATCTTTTGCAAATTAAAACCATCAGCATCGCGAATAGTCAGAAGAGTTGCAATCGTCGATGTTTGCACGTCACTTTGTTACAGAACCGGTACAAGTAGGATGTGTCTGTTTGCAATGAAGACTTGGCTAAGAGTAAACCTGTCTGTCAAATTTTGTGACATATTTTATGACATATCTTTCATCAGATCAGAATTTTTTTATTTTACGGTCGGACTTCCGACATTAAAGAAATGGAGAAAAAGGTGCAAATGATGAAATATTAAACATCAAGTTTAAAAATCATACTGTTGCGACTCCTCGTTTAAAATGTAGCAATAGATAAATTTATAGAGTACTACTGCTGGAAAAACCACCCAATGTCCGTCGTGCACCATTATAGAAAGGAATGAACATAGGACGTAAACTATCAGTGACTCCAGTGTGGATAGCAGCTGCGTTGAAAACTTTAATTAGTGAGATTTCTTTATTCAGAAGTGGCATAATGAAGCAAATATGTAATAATACTCATCGTGCGAAATATGACTGAAACGCAAAATCCTGCTTACTTCCTGTGTTTCTTGAACAAGGAATACGCCTGAACTTAGAAATATTGGGTCTTAGGGACTGATAAGGTAACTAAATCTGTTTAATTCGGGTAAAGCAGGATATAACTGGTATTTACAACATATAGAAAGAAAAGAGTTCCCTAATGAACAATATTATGAGATTATTTCACCCGCTGGTGTATAGTCACTAGGCTGATTGTATAAGTAATTAATTGATTTTCGTAATATGTGTGGAATTTCTGATAAAAACACTTCAGTCCATAAAATCAACTGTATATGAATTATTTTATAATGATTACTGTTATTACCTTGATTTATAATTATTTTATATTCTTTTATTCTGTGTGTCTTATTTTTAACATGTTTATTTATAAACTGACTTAGTTAAATATCTGATAAGAGTGCATTTTAAGAAAATATCACTATGTGCTCTCAAAGTAAACATTTTTAAATTAAATAATTTGCAAATCGTATTTTTTTTTATAATCTTTGTATAATTATATTTCATTATAACGGCATTTTTATACGTTCTGTAAATCTGTAATAGATCGTAATGGATCAACTGTTTTTTGTTATAGATAATCTATACAAGCAAATTTTAAATCAATTCTACGTATAATCTTACGTATAACTGCAGTGTTCGCGACTAAAATCCGAGATAGGTCTTAGAAAGTGTGGATACTTGGGGTTACTAAAGATCCGGAGAAAAATACTTAAACCTCTGAAACCGGTTGTAGAAAGAGTGATAATTCACAATTGTTTTAGGCCTTAACAATGAGTCAGTGTACGTCGAACCACGTGACTTTAAGAGGATCACTACATATTATTATTTTTTTTAAATCCTGAATTTTAATATATACTACCTGTATTTTACATATATTATTTCAGATGTTCGATGCAAACTATATAATACAGCATATTTTTTTAATATAAAAAAAGTTATTTATAAATAAAATACGACATTTATAAAAAGTTTACACGAAGACAGAAAAATGATAAAGAATCACACAAAACAAAATAATGCAATATTTATTAGTTTCTTCGATTATTTGACAGCCTTGTCGGTTAAATATGAAACTTGTTGTGGCATCTTGTACTTGTGTTCTTTTCATCGGAAAAAACCTTAAATTTATCAAAACAGAGATGCACACGCCTACACTATACTGATACGTAAACGCGCGCGCACAAACACATGCGGGGTAGATTTTCAAGTTGTACCCGTGGTGATTTTTATCAGATGGAAGTGGGTGTTAGGGGGAGATTTAGAGTTTCGACCAATAGAAAGCAGGGTTACCTCCCCTACCTCTTCACCGTACGAACTTATATAACTTGGACGCACGGTACCACAGTGAGCCATTCGTTCAGCCCTACAGACCCGACAACTAGTACCCGAGCATCCCTGCCCTTACACATTACATTTTACCAATCCATCCGTGCCTGCGCAAATCTAGTAAGTAATAAAAACGTTTATACATTATAATAGCTTTAAAAAATATAAATAATACAAGATTAAAATTTTATTCTCTTACTATAATAATTTATTGAAACTTATTTTAACTTATGTAATTTAAATTTAATTTTGAAATGAAATTTTTTGTTAAAAATCATCTTTTAAAAATAAGATAAAAGTCAGTGAATTTAATTATTGTTAAATATATTTTTTTAATAGAATTATACATATATATTATACTGAAATTTATTATTATTATTAAATTTTTTTTCAAGAATTTTAATATAAATTGCATAGTAAAACATTATTTACTTTTATAAATTTAAAAATGGATATAAACGATAGATTAATGCAGTACATAATTTATTTATAGCAATAACGATTTGGCCTCATATTCTTATAATTTATATTTATTAACAAGTTTTGTAAAGAAGAAGGATACATAAAAAGTATTTCCAAACCCGTTTTATGTAATAAAAATCTCTAATTAAAACAAGCTAAATGTGTACGCCAAAGCATAAATACATGTAAATCTAGATATTAAAAGAATTCATAAAGTCTTTCTTATATATATATTGTCGTAGTAATCATACATATATTCACATGTGCAACGATGTATTTTTTTTTAAGGAAATATTTTTTTGGAAAATAATTAATAAAGACGGTTTTGATGTATAACAACTAAAGGATTATAACAATTATTTTTTTCCTTTAAAGCTATACTTTCAAAATAAATTATGTGAAAATGTTTTGTATGCAACTTATAAATATATATATATTTAGTATACTAAAAGTTATTTGCCAAATATTTCGATTCAAAAAGCAAAAAACGTTCTCTAGTTAATTAATACTTAGCTACAAATATAGAACCTTTGTCTTAAACATTATAAAGAAAAAACTCGTTTATCTGCTCTTACATAAATTTATGTAAGATTTTATTTATTTATTTTTTTATTAATTACTATAAAAATTAATTTATCTATTTCATTATTAAACGTATAATTATAAAAAAAAATCAGATTTTTAAAATTATAACTATTTTCTTTAGCTATTTTCAGATGTATTAATTTAATTATGTATTTTTAAAAAACTCTATTTTGATTAAAATTATATTTAAAATATATATATATTTTTTACTAACATTATTTGTTGATATATAAACATACATGTTCAATCCTGTTAAAGTATTTTATTATTTACCATAAAATAATAATCAATCTCTCACTATTTATGTTGAAAATTAAAAAGAAAGAGCCAGCTAACTCGGCTTCCAAAAAGACTACAATAGAAAGTTAAAATTCCCTCCCAAAAATATTTTCATAATATTTTTTTTTATTAACTCGCATTATAATTACTATATAAACCTTTTTACCGTAAAAAAGGAATATTCTATACGATTTCTAACAAATATATAGTGATCTATAATTTATAGATTATTGAACAATTTAATTTTTATTATAAATATATTAATATATTAGAAATATATATATATATATATATATATAAATAATACTTAAAAATATATTTTTAAATTATGAGTACCATATAAAATTAAAATTCATATTATTTTTATATGAATTTTAAGAATTAAGAAAACAAAATAAAAATGTCTAACGTTAAAATGTGTAATTAATAATAATACATCATTTTTTTATCGATTTAATTACTTATTTTACCAAGACTTAATATTTTATTATTACAAAAATAATAATATAAATTTCATTTATGTCCAAAAAAATATTCGACCATAAAATAAATAATACACCAGTCGGCAAATTTTTATGATCAATCAATGTGTAAGTTTAAAAAATATGCGTCGTAACGTAAAAGGAAACGCTTCAATAAATAATTTTTCTTATTAAAATTGTTAATAAGGGTAAATAACACAGAGCTTTTAATATACGTATGAAAATTTCAAGTGATTAACAGAAAATATCATGATACAGATTCCTAAAATTTCACTAACCCTGAAAAATAAAATTATTTTACCTATTTTAAAATCATTCTACCCGTATCTTAAAACAGGCCGCAAGATCGTTATGATTTCATAGATGATCTTACCCACGATCTGGGTGTCCATTTCTGAAATAATTCTGTTAAATTAATGCCAAACAAATTATGTAATATTTCGAGAAAATTTCCTTAAATATTTTATTAAAATGACAACTAATAATAATGATTTCCTTAAGATTTGAAATTCTTTTCGTATAAGAATTAAATAACTTTAAAATTCTCCTTTTTTTATTTATAACTTTAATTAAATTAGAGGTAATTAAAAGCTTGAATTAAATACAATATAATTCTGTAATAAAAGAAAGTAAACAATTCCGTAGGTAAAATATCATCTGACAGTCTGCTCAACGATGTAGGGTAAAGTACAATGTAGGTAAAAGTCTAAAAGTGCAAGATGAAAACAAATAATTTTTACTAGTTTTAATCTTAGTATTAATTTTACCAAAAAAAAAGAAGGAAAGAATGAAGAAAAATGTGGAAGGGTTTACTTCTTATTTTACGAAATAAGAAGTAAATCCTTCCTCATTTTTTACTGATATATATTTTGTTGAAAAATATCTGGTCAAAATTTATACCTTATTCATAAAGAGCTGACAGCGGAGGTGTAATTACACGAGATGTATTTAGCGCGGATCACAGTATAAAATCAACATTGTAAGTCTACCGTAAGAATCATGTTAGATGTTTCTGTGTACACCTTACTTACTCACTAATAAAAGAAAAAAAAAAATTTTACTACGGTTAATATATTTTCAAAAATTTACAAATATTACATGAGCAATCGATTAATTTGTTACAGGAAGTCAAGACAGTAACAAATCATTTGATTATTTACTCCGCTCTCAACTCTTAATGAAGGCGGTATATTTGTTATTACGACCACGAAATGGGTGCCCAAATGTTTATTAAAAAGCACGAAGAATTAGCAAATGTAAAACGTAGTATTAAAAATATTCCTAAAGATAGGTTTTTAGACGTATATTAATACACTAATTCATGTGTAGGAGTAAATAAGTGAATCAGAGCACTCTACTACACATGCATACAGTTTTTCTTTTAACAATTTTAAATGATGTGCTTTTTAATTATAATAAAATTAAAATTAATATTATCACGTATACTATTAGCTTATACTTATTTTAAGATAAATTATATTTATTTCAAAATGAATTATTTATGTATTCACTTAGCACTATTGTTTTAATAAATCAAAAATTAAAGGAGATATAATTTTAATAATTGTAAATTTTATTTTTGTGTTAACGAAGAAAAAAGTATACTTTTACCAAAAAATGTTGATAATTTACGGGCACCCGGAAAATTTTTTTTTTTTTTAATTTAATTTTACTATGGAATAAATACATTACGTGTAAACTTATTTTACGTACTAAAGAGTACGTAAAAATTATAATTGAAAGGGAATTTACTAACAACGGTATTTCGTACAGTAAAAATTGAAATAAATCTTTGAGTTACCTCTAAGATAACTTTTGGAAGAAAGCTTTCAATTATATTGTAAAAAACTGGATAATTTAAACGGTAATTAATGATTATTTTGGAAACACCTTTACATATAAAAAAAAGCTTTTCTTGTCGTATATGAAAATAAAGAAATTATCTGAACAAATCAAGTTCGTTGTCTCCTTTCTTTATTTCATAAAATCACACATTTCAAATGGCTCATTGTTATATTTCATACTAGCTAACACGTACCCGTTCTTCAAACGGGTTATTTTTGAGAGTTTGTATCTTAAGAATCCCTTTTTTAACAACTTAAAGATTATGAATCGATATAATGTTTCGAAACTTTTCGTAAAGATTCCTTTTAAGTATAATTATACTATACTTCACTTTTCCAGCTCTAGTAGAAATAAAATAATTTAGTTGGCCTAAACTAAACAGGGCTTATTTGTTTACGTATAAACACTAAATTTGTATTGAAATTTAGTATTTGAGCTGCATATCATTGTCTTCTGAAATATTTCCATCAGTTTCGGATTACAAACTGGAAATACGAAGTCATTTTATTTGGTTTTACTATCTAAAAGATATTTCAAAGAGAAATCATGAAATAAGTTCCGTGAAATGAGTCAATACACACGCGAAATAAGTTGTCAAATTATTTAAGTTAAATTATTACCGTAATTGCGTGAAATAAGTTGTCATGAAATGAGTAGAATTTCATAGTCTAGCGATTAGTTTTAATTTGAATTGTTTGGAAATACTCAATGATATCCGGTTACATTTTTTTACGGGTGGTTAAAAGGAAAGTGAAATATTTTTCCGGTTATTTCTGGAATTAATTTCAGGGAAAAATTCTATTTTATATTAAAAAAAATCGATCGCAACTATGAAATCCAGTTTTAATTCTGTTAGGGATGGTTTAAGGTAAAATCCTGAGATATGTTTTCATAGAATGATGGCGTATCGGAAATTACAAATCTCAAGATCTCATAAAACAAATTCACAAGCTACCTTTAGATTGCTGAATGCAACTTTAATTCTGTTTGTTTTTATTCGGAAAATTTTTATTCTTAAATTTGAATTAAATATTATTTTGAATAATGTACAAATACATATTCTAGGCAAATTTCGGTGTCGTATTATAAATGAAGCGAGTTAGGCTGGGGTTGTTAAAAGTAAATATGTTTTTCTTTTACCTCCTTAGGGATGAGAGAGGACATTTTTAAAAATATATCAATATGCAAGAGCTATATCTCTGTCTGACTTCAAGACTGGCTTTTCCGATTTCAACAGCTCATTTCAATCACTATAATTTAGCCCTTTCGAGGTGGTAAATTAAAATAATTTTCCTTTTTTATTTTTTATAAAATAAGAAAAGCTTTCTATTTATCCGAATATTAGAAGAATTAACAATTGATGAGGTAGTGAGGGATTTCCCATTTACACTTGGGTGCAGCTGGAGAATATGGCGATTTTCCGATATTAATTATAGGATCGAGTTAGAAGTCATGAAGAAGTATTTTATCCCAAAGTGAAAAAGTAAAAGGATTGTGAAGAAAGAAGTTCCATTAAAATGGGCGGGAAACTCTGACAATTGTTACGAAAAAGCACAGTCTTTTCACGGAGTCGAGAAATACAGTGCAGACAAGTACAATGCCTACTTGTCTGTAGAGCTGTGAAGCAATAGGAGGCAACTTTATTCTTCTCTAACAAAAGCTGAGATTTTCAGAAGTTTTAATCGACATTTTTCTTTCATCACCGTTTTTCCAAGCGCATCGTTAGTTGAAATTATGAATTTATTACGAAATTTAAAAATATTATTACACAACATGTGTAATAATATTTTTAATCGACGTTCAAAAAAGTTATCTTTTACCGAGAGCAAAAATAGCGATTTTAAGAAAATTATATTGAAATTGTCTACGGGAAAAAATTAAAAAATACTTAAACGGTATATTAAACTCTGCTGTTCAATATACTTAAACATTTTTTATGAAATCTATCACCGAATTTATATAAAGTTAAATTGTGTTAGCCCAAAAACAGGACATAAAATACAACCGTAATTTGTCGTAATATGTATAGGCTTTCTTTAAGTAATTTGGGTTTATCATAGGTTTTTTTCTAAATGAAGTTTTGGCTAATTTTAATGTCAAATTAGTCGAACCATTACAATAACTAGAGTAAGAATACAGTTTTCGAAATCTACTAGTAAGACTTTTTCCCGCACAATTTTATTTATAAATAAGTCTAGCAAATTGCTTTATCACCACAATTTTTGATTGAAAAAACTTGTGAATCCGTTAAACGAGTCAAAATAGTGACACCGCTTACAATAGCTCGAGTCAGAACGCGGTTATCAACCACCTAAATTGAACATTCTATTTTATTTGTTTTTAACGTAAATAGCCCGTGTAGTCTCTTTTATTACCGTAACTTTATTTTTACACAAACTGAATGTTTACTAACATGATGGTCTAGATAACAGGACTGCTTAGAGCAATAACTCAAGTTAAAAAGCGTGCAACAAGATTTTACGCCTAACAAAATAAACCAATTTTTTCCAGTTAATAATTTTTTTTTTTTTTTTTTACCTTTATTTTTCAACAAATTGAGAATTCATTAACACAGCGTCAAGATAACTGGTTCACTTAGAATAACTCGAGTTAAAATACATGTCTTGAAATGTAACTCATACTAAAATTAACCCCAGTTAACTGTTAACAGAAGACATTTTTTTGATAAAATTAAGTTGTACAGAAGAAAAATCTTTTTACGGATAAATAACATATCTGTTTGAAGAAATAGATAACGGATAAATAACAATCTAGAAATAGATTGAAAATAGGCATTTTAAGTTAAATTATTCTTATCAATACCGTTATACATAATTAGTGGACTCTCAAAATGTGAAAAATAAAGCTGGAGGGATGGAAAAAATACCCATTTTATTTATATTTAAAAAAACAGGATTTATCTGGGCAAATAAGAGTTATCTGTGTAGTTAGTTATATGCGCTACAGGTACGCCTGTTAATTTTTTAATAAAGATAAATCGCTATAGTTTATAATTATCAACAAATAAAAAACAACCTATTTTACTGCACGTTAAATATTTTCATTGCAACTCCAGTTATTGTAAGCGTTGATCAGAGACAATTAATGTTTATCACTCCCTCAATTTATTTATAAAGAAATGTTCCATTAATAGAACAAATTGCATGGCTTATTTATATTTACAAAAGCAGATAATTCTCTCTCGAATTAGATTTCCATAATTGTGATCTAATTTTAATTATTTTTATAATAATCACCAATTTTATTGGATTATAAGGTAAAAAATTCTTAATATTTTTAATTTTAAATACGGTCATTTTTTTTATAATTTCAATTTAATTTAGGCTGGTTCTCTCAACTGTTTAATTTACAGAGGATCCCAATTCATCAAGAAATAGAAAATCCGGGTCTAGGGCCTCAATTTTTTGAGCTATGACGTATTCCTTTTTGTCATCAGTTTCTTCAACATAGAATTGAGCCACCATTTTAAGTATTATAAATTGTTTCGTACAAAAATTTTTTTTGCTTAAAATTTTCATTTCAGAATCTCTTTATCCTTACCGTGTAAACTGGAAATATAAAAATCTGTTTCGTCGATGTACGTGATTGATCCATGTACGCCCTTTTTTCAGACTTGAAAACAATTTTTACAAAATTTTCGGCAAATACTTTTACTATATTATTTTTTTTTTAATACAAATAAATTCAATCTGAAATTATTTTAAACATTTTTACGTGCAACTGCTGAACAAATCCTAGAAAGCATATGAGATATATATATATATATATATATATATCTCATATGCTTATATATATATATATATATATATATATATATATATATATAAAGTCAAAATTTACAATTTAAGCGAAGTAAATGGCCTATCTTTTTCCATTCAGATAAATATATTAAACAAATGATAGCTCTAAAAGTGTACACAACACAATTATTATATCTAATATGATTTATATTACCAAATGTATTCAACAAATATATTTTTTATTGTATATTGTATGTTGTAAATATATTGTAATAGTCAACAAATATATTATAGTGCGTAAAATGAGAAGATTAATTCTGTTTTTGAAGACAAGTATATTATTAGTAAGAAGTTACAAAAATTGAATTTATGGCTTATTTTAAAGATTGTTCTTCTGTTAATTAATTCATATGTAATACAAATTAGGGGACTTTCCGGATATTAACAAATAAAAGATTATCCGATTTCTTTTTACATAAGATGAATTACGAAGAAAAAATTCGTCTTCGTAACGTACTCTCTTAACACTCTTTTAATACGTTATCAAAGTTTAATTGTTGTTTTACAAGGGGTTCGGGAATTTGATGTGCAAGAAAAAATTATCTTTATTGCTAAGGCGGGCAATGAAATGGTTAAAACACTGTTGTCCTTATATTAAAAAGGAAATAAAGAACAGAAAGACGATGGAATAAAATTCACTCATTATTTAAGGTTCTATTTTAGATCAATTAAATCGTAAAACAAATTTAATATAAATGGAGAAATAAGATAGAACCACAAGGTATACCAAAGGTTACTTCGGTAGTAAAATTGTAAAGGTTGAAGAAATAAAGAAGATTTCTAACGCAGACCGGCACAACAAACTGTACAAAAAGAAATCAACTATTGTCAAATATAGGTGGAGGAAATGCGAATAAAAAAAGATTTATACTGAATGTACTATTTTATAAGAGCGAAATACGTTCAAAATGGAAGAAAGTAAAACAAAGACTTTTGGAATGTGGCGTTTCAAAAGAATTTTGAAATTAAGTGAAAAAAATTGAAAAATGGCAAATTGATAAATTGTAGAAAAGAGAGAAAAGTTTGTACTAGAATCAGGAATAAAAGAGTAAGACTGGTGGATCATATATTGAAGCGAGTATATTTTTTGTAACAAAATCTAGAAAGAAAAGACAGAAAAGAATACAAACATCAGAATCAATGAAATGGATAATTAAAGACATTAAATAAAAGAGGTTTGTTAAAGCTAAGAGACTGGCAAAGAATAGAAAGAGATAGAGAAGAACATAAAATCAGTTAAATAACTTAAGAATAAAAAAAAACTATAAATGCTTCACATCTCTCATTAGCAAGCTCTTTATACGTGAAGATATCACTAAAATTAGATCCACAGTTCATAGCGAATAAAATAACACAAAAATTCTAAAAAAAGTAATTAATCCAGCTCTATATAATAAAATTTTAAAATAAAATCGTTTTGATTTATAAAAATGTTAGTGCACTTAAATGCAAAAAGTAAAGAAAATTAAGTGATCTGTTTAAAGGAAATTTTTAAGACTTATTAAACCTAATTGTGTAAAACAAGTTGTATCTATTTTCTTCAGTTCACGATATCGTTTAATCATCCTTTTACAAAATGGATGTAAATATAATTAAAATATTATATTATAAAAATATTTAATTACCGTCCTCTAAAGAAGGAAGCACACTACAGGCCATGATGATTTTGTAATAACAGGAATCTCTTTGAATGTAGAACTGTGTAAATGACATCAGATGTTTCGATGAAAAAATGTCAAAGGTCAAAGGCCAATTTAATAAAATTATTTTATTAGATCTGTACAGTTAAATTACGCTAGATTTCTTTTAATTTTGTACGAAGATTGCTTACTATTGGTATTTATTGGCTGATGACTCTCCAGTATGAATCTGGTTGGGTAACTAGTTACGTCGGATATTTCCAAATATCAGAGACTTCTGGAAACGTATAAGTAGTTTCCTTAAGAGAGCCTGATCCTATTGGCAGAGGGCTCTTCATTTCCTAGACAAAATATATTTTCTTGGATTATCTGTTTGAACTGGTCAAGCAAAATCGTTGATAATAAAGTAATGCAGTGCTCCTACCAAAATAAATAGAAATATTTGTATAATAATAAATATACCCTGATCTTCTGAACGTTTTGGACGGAATTGATGCCCACTATGTGGAGACAGCAAGCCGTTGAATAAGACTATCCGGTCCGTTTCAAGGCCTATTGTGGGTAGATCCTACCCGTATTTTTCCTAATTGTTGATCTCTATTGCTGATATGACATTCTATAGGTTTTTTGTCGTCATATATTACTCAGAATGAAATAACCTACGGAACGCAGCGTATGTTGTTGAGTTTAGTAAGGGCAGCTTTGCTTACCGGCCTGTCCAGTGAGTATATAAAATCCTAGTCTAGAGTTTCTGATTTCTGCTAATAAATACGTACGTACATAACGACAAATATAACTTAAGAATGTTTTAAACTAACGATGCGACTAAAAATTAAAATAACTATAAGAATTTGTAATCAGGAATTAAAATCCTCTATTGCTGAGAAAGAAGACAAACCTTATACGAACACTTTGTATACTAAGTTTTATCAAAACATTAGTTATTAGAATAGACAAATAATGGAACAAAATGTTCAACTTGATGTTTACATCAAACATACGGCTTTTTTTTTGTTATTACAGTTGTAATTACAGTTAAGAATTTGTATTTGATCCGTTTTTATCAATAAAATAGGTAACGTTAATAATTAATATCTAATTTAATACATTTAACTACTTTTGTTTTTCAATGATTGAGCAATTATCGACTGATTAATAATTGGAAATCAAGCATGAACTTAAATTAAATTTATACCACAACCAGACGATATTTTATCATGATAATTAAAACTTTTGCAGATATTGCAGCGTTTAGAGTAGGTATTACATATATTTCATCATTTTACAAAAAGATATCATTTTATGAAAGAGATATCGAGTTAGTTAATGAGAGTCGCATAACAAATAATGTATGGACATATTGATTATTTTCGATTTACTTCGTGGAAGGTAATAAATTTACATTTCAGCTGTACACCATTCTACCTTTTGTATACAAAGATATATAGCTCATAACTAGTTATCGTGCCCCATTAGACAGAATCTTTAATAATTTTACGCTGAATAGCTAGATGTATATTTTAACATATTTAAAAATACAATAAATTTAAAAATTTCAAGATATGTACATGTGTAGCATGCAAGTTTTAGTTGTACTTCTCTATTTGTACGGTCTTCTATTTTCTTGTATTTGGAAAAATTTGTCGTTTTCTCTTATATTAATAAAAATATTTTTATCCATACTTTATAAGGTAAATTCTCACAGATAAGTTTGAAGATTTATAACTCGCTTCAAAATACCGGTAAAAACATGAAGGATGATTTATTTTACCTCTCGATCTCTTTTCTAGAATAGGAAAAATAGAATAGAAAAATATGATAGGATAAATACCACTTTAACTACTTTTTAATCTAACTCGGTTTTACTACCTTCAGAAACTCTCAAAAATTGTAAAAGTATTTCCAATTAATTATGTAATTATTAAACTTTTTTTTATTTTCTCGTCCGCTGTTTTTGGACCAATATTTTTATGAAAATAAACCATTTTTTCAAGAAATAGGTACTTCACTCAAAAGAATGATTATTTTTAAAAAACATAAAAATCTAGTATATTTGCTTTAAAAAATTGAATAAAAAATGGCTAAATAAAGTAAAATTAACAATTAATAAAACGAGGATGAAGTAAAATCGGCGAAATCACTTTTGTTTTAAAAATAACCCCTGTATTAAGCTGTTTGGGAAGAAAATGTTACTGTAAAGACATAATAACATAGTCATTATTACGGGTAGCTGCCCAAAAGATATTTCCTGCCAAATCATTTTCTTGCCAGAGTAATTGTTCATTGCGCGTACTAGGGTAATCTTTAATTTCAATTTTATTTATAAGTATAATTCTTTCAAACGCAATGTAATAATGAGCGAGTTTAATTACTATATATATTTTCTTAATTGTGTTAACAAAGTAAAGAATGTACCAATTAAAAAAAAAAAATAACCATCTCAACTGGAATACAATTCCATAACCGGAAAAACAGATTAATGGAAAACCGTTTGTCTGAAAACGGCTTAATTTGGCGAGGGGAATGAAAAAAAGACTACCTATTATGCTGGTATAAGGGCATATTTTATAATTCTTTTTGCGTGTTTTCCGCGGACGTTAATTTTGAGTTAGAGTTAGAAGTAGTAAAAACAGTACTTTCCTTAAGTTTTGAAAATTTTTAAAGAAAACATTTAGTAATGAGATTAAATTGCGTAGATTAATGATCGAGAGTAAAGCAACATGATCGATTACTTATTTATTATTATGTTGCGAATTGTTAAGTATCAAACCCATCGGCAATGATATAGCGCAGTGATTTCCGAACTGTGAGCCGCGGCGCCCAGGGGAGCTGCGGTCTCTTCACAGAGGCTTCGCGAAATATTGTAAAAGCTTCATAATTAATTGAACCAAGACATTTATAATTATTAATTTAATGTTAATACAGTAAAAAAAAAATAATGAAGATACACGAGTTTCATTTATTTTTATCTCTTACTTACGAGTAGTCATACTTTTACTTAGGGTAGGGTGCCATGGAAAAATCTTAATTGATGAAGGGTGCCGCGACTCGGAAAAGTTTGGGAACCACTAATATAGCGCATCATTTATGATGCTGTAATTCAGAGAAACGATTGTGGGAATGATCCAGTTTGCTTCCCTAATTTATAAATAATTAAAGAGCTGCTCAGTAAACACAGATCATTTTAAATTAAAATATACTTTTTCTATGTGTGTTTTTTTTTAAGTGTATATTTAAAACCCTATAGTACAGTGATTAAAAAACCCAATAACAAATAATTTAAAAGCATGACAGTGTAGTAACTGTTTTAAGTCACACGATTCCAAACATATCCTTTCCAACTTTGTTCATGTATTTTTTGTTGCGTGTTATCGAAAAGCCAGAAAAATAACTAGAATTACCTTTATATGTTGCAGTAATATACAGGATAAAAAGAATATTAAATTTCATTTGTTAATTAACAGTACCGATGTTATATTTTGCTTAAAATAATCACATTTGCTGGGTCATAACTAAAAAGTATTTTTAAAAACATATGAAATAAAAATCAACCAATAAAATCTAAATCACTTCACCATTATTGATTTGAAAGCAGTTAAAAAACACACGTTATGTTACAAAGTATAAAAAAATAATTTGAAAACCAGCATCAATTTGTTTTCAAATTTATTTTGATGAGATTAAAACTTAAATGAAAAGTTACATTTTTTTTTTTGTTTTAATACAATGAACGAGAATGTATGTACCTTGTGGATTAGGAACAGGTTATAACGTTTAAAAATAATTTACTTTGAACAAAAGTGAGGAAAAATTTATTTCAGATTGAAATAAAGGTACAAAAAATTATAGAATAACGGAGAGTTAAATATTATTAATTATACTACTTACGATAATGTTAATTATAATGTAAGCAGCTAAACGTAGGAATCAAAATTCATAAATATGCATGAAAGGCCAAATGATAGACACAATTTTCAAAAATCTATTAATAAAAATAACAGCACTTTAGGAAACTGGTTAAAAATTAAACAAGTAGATTTATTAAAACTAAATTAAAAACCTGACAACAGTTGTAGGATTTTCCCGTCACACGCTGCTAAAGCCGCTTTCTGGGTAAGTCATGAAACTGTGGGTTGTTTCTGATGCACGTCTTACACTCACAACTTAACACATACACATACACTCACAACTTAATTAAAAATATTTATCATTATATAAAATGTATAATATTTTTTAGTTTATTTAATTCGTTTATTTAAAATATTTTTTCGTTTTTTCCGATTACAAAACTCTCCCTACTAGAGCTACAACGTTATCTAGGCGGAAAAGTAAAATTTTATCACATACTGCTTTTTCCGTTAAATAAATTAGCAGATATTAAGCTGCTAATTAGCAGATATGGTTTCTTTTGGAACGGATTTAAAAAAAATATACATTAAATAGGACGATAATTCCAAGCGATTCTAATTAAAGCGCGCACGCATACCGTATTTAATTCGCACGGGTGTGGCGGTACTAGAGGCGACGGTCGGCACTAACGAAACTAATGCAATTTTACAACTTACATAAAACAAATTTCGCTTGTGAGGTCGGCAGATACCAGGTACCGTGTCAACCGGACGATCGAGATCGAAATCTAGCCAGACGAGTTACTTTTTATACTTTCATTATTATTAATTCATTTAGTTCTACCGCTCGCCAATGACGGCACAACATACCAGACGACTACAACAGTTGTAAGTCATTGGTGTACTAGCCCTCCTTGTGGTGACAAGGGGTACTATTGACGCAGTATGCTCACTTAGCCACTAGTTTAGAACATTTTTTGGGGTGAAAATTTCTTTTTTTCAAATATTGTTATTTTTTAATTGTTAACAAATGTGGCTAAGAAAAATATGACCTTAATTAGGCGAAATCTCGAGATACTGAGGATGACCTTGCTCTACAGTCTCACCCTCTTGATCTTTTAAGTTGAAAATTTAATTGCATCAATACCCCATATATAGAAGCAATCTGACCAAGTTTGATCAAAATCGGTTCAGTAGTTCTGGAGATATAAGGTGATTTAGAGAGCACACACACGTACATACGAACATCCGGAAAATTTCCATCCGGTTTTTTGGATTCTTGGGCGTCAAAACGTCCAGATCCGGTGAAAACCGCATATGCCCAAATTGGACCGATTACAAAAATTTACCTACTAGAGGTATAACGCTATCTAGACGGGGAAGTAAAATTTGATCACGTACTGTTTTTTCGATTAAATACATTTTCAGATATCTCTGCTTTCTTTTAGAACGGATTTAAATAAATTATGCATTAAATACGCCGATAATTCCAAGCGAAGACGTGGGACACCATATTATGACTTTTTCACTGTGAAGTAGTCTTTCATGAATTTTTTGGGGTTTTTGGAAGTACAGTATCGGGATGTTTTTTTCATTAACTGCAGTAAAGTTTGACAGAGATTTACCCTGCTTTCACAGTACGTTCGTGTATTGCACGAGTTATTTGAATTGTATACGGGTGAAGTTTGAGGTTATTGTGTAAAATTCACCGGTCTGAGAGTCCGAGTGACAGTATGGCGACACGCTGATCGTCGTCGACTTTGCTTAAATGCCTTTCACATAGTCGCGATATTCTCGGGTGTACGTACTATTTGTACACTATCACGTCTTTTATTTAGCGTTGAACCAGTGGCCTCAAAGTTTCGAACCCATGTCTTGATGGCATAACCAGACTGAACAGCACGATTGCGTAACGTTTTCGAAATTCACGCTGAACGATTACGTATCTGTCACCGGTTTTGGAAAACGCTTTCATTGCAAAGTCACGTTTTTCTTCACCCCACAGTCCCATTGTAACTAAACGCTTTACTGTAAGCTTCAAAATGACAATAGTGGTTTCATCCCTAATCAACTCTATCTTTTAAATAATAGTGTTAAAATTGGCCGATTCATTGCCACAATCTTTTTTTTTAACCTCCGGGTCTACCGTTAGGTATTGCTTCAGAGAATGAGGATGAGATGAATGATTTGTAACGTGTGTGAAAATGCCATGCCTGACCGGGATTAGAACCCGGGACCTCCGGATGAAAAGCCAAGAAGCTACTCGCGCCACGGAGGCCGGCCACTGCCACAACCTGTAGAAAATATGTTTATTTTCCCTTATACAATCTCCAAAATTAGATTTTTTTATTACGTTCATATGCATGTCAATGCTCCAAAGCGTTCTTTTTTTAATTTATCAGTCATTCCTACGTAAATGTTTTTTACAACTTTGGTTTCAAAATTCTATTTTATGGACACCCCTTTTTGTCAAAAATATTGGAATTAGGTTAATTTTATTTCCTGTTGTTAATTTTAAAAGTAACTTTAAGATAATTAATCTTATTTAATTATTAAAATTGTACTTTTTAGCAGCTTAGCGGAATATTTGATGAGACTTCTACGAAAGTATTCAACGAAGACACACTATAGAAAAAAAATAAGCGATAAATTGTTTTATTAATTTTAATAAATTGATTTATTCTGCTACTAGATGCAATTTTTTTAAATTATTCAATAAAATAAATTTTTTACAAATTAAAAGTGTTTATAAATAAATTATACAACCTGAATAAGTTTATTGTATAAAACCGTATATTCTGAAATTTAGGCTACGTTTAGACAGACATATTCAATATAAATTAACTTGTCACATCTAATTGAGTAATTTGCCAACAAATAAGAATACATTGCTTATAAAGCCTTCCTTTTGCAGAAAATAAACTTTATAACGAGCTATTAACTTGAAATATATTTCCTTTCAGATCATTAAAATCAGTCTGATATTTACGCCTTTAAACACAAACAAACAGGTATGCTGAAAAACATCGTGCATTTTAGCAAAACCGAAATTGGCATAGATAAAAGCAACCGAAGATGATTTCTTTTATGAAAAAACAATCTTAAATATAAGGCACACGCAAACACAGACACATTTTTCTACCCGTATAACTTACTGATTAATTACTGTAAATCACCACGCGATGTACTTTGCAATAAAAAGAACATTTTATATATCACGTTAACGGTTCAGCTACATTAGTTTAATTTAATGCTAAAGGGTAAAAATAAATGTTAAGTGATTTAGTACTTCGTATGAAAGAATAACGTGCTTGCCAACTGCACGGAAATAAAATTGAAAGACTTCACTTTACTTGCATCATAGCTATAAAGCTATGCTGCAACAAGGAAAGTATGGTAATCGGTCAAAAAATGGGGGTATAGTTATTTTTTTAAATATTTTTCGACGTTTCATGACCCAGGGCCCCCAAAAATAAAAAAGTAGGGTTAATATTCGTACGTATGAACGTGTGTTGGCGTATTTGAAGCTTAATAACTTTTGACCAGACAAACCCATTTTGATGATATTTTGAAGACTCATATATTTGAAGCAATTTGTTGGTAAAATTTTAGGGGTCAATATTTCCAGGGGGTGGGGTATATAGTTTTTTAGGTCAAATTTTTCAAAATGTTACATACACAATACCGCTTTATATTAAGCTCAGTACATGTGTGTTTATGCCTAACTTTCCACTTTTAAAAAACATTTACCCCAGAATTCCCCTTTTCCAAAAATTGAAAAAGTTATCCTTTTATTTGTTGCATAATTTTTTATGTTTGCCTAGACATAGTAGTAACCCAAAAAATATATTGGGGTAATATTAGGGATTGGGGAGCGGATCAAAGTTTAAAAATATCAATTTTTGGATCTTTTGAAAATGTTTGGTTTATTTAAACTTGTAAAATATTATTATTGCAATAATATTATTTTAGAATAATATTACAATAGATTTTTATCATAATTCAACCCCTCCCAACAGAAAGGGAATTTTAGGTTACTTGTTTATTGGTTTAACATGTTTTAGTGAATTTTTTTAGTTTCTTCTATTAAAAATACTAAACGAAGAAAAAAATGTTTAAATCCTTTGGAAGACGATTTTGGAGGTGACGGAGCAAACCGAATACCAATTTTTTGAATCTATTCTTTGTTTTAGTTTATTTAAACATATAATGATAATTTTACAATAAAACTTCAACACAGATTAACCCCATTCTAAAAAAAGAAATCTTAGACAACTTTTTCATGTATTATTATTTTTCCACTATATAAGAATTAATATTCCATTGTCAGGAAAGCACTACAACTTTGTTTTTAATTTTTTTTAAATACTCGACTAACAAAAATTATCTCTTTAATTTCTAAAAAACACAATTCTGTTATTTATGTTCGCTATTATTTCTGCACGTATATATGGATGTACAGAACATACAGTGGGGTACACTTCTATTTCTCGGATGTTGACTTAAAGGAATACTCAAAAAAATTAAGGGTCATTATAGAATATGGGTAACAGTTTAAATTTTTTTATACAGAAAATCATAAGATCAGTACTGTATAATATCATAAAAAATTATCTCATATTAGATATAAAAAAGCTAATACTATGTAATATTAGCTAACGTTTTGTAAAATGAGTGTATTTCTGATAAAACAGTATCATATAAATTCAGCAAAATAACTTTTTACATGTTATTTCCCGGTTCTACTTTTTAATAATTTATTCTTTTTAATAAAGCGGTGGATGAACAATTGTGCATTTTGACAAAAAAAAAAACTTCGGCAGATTCATAACAAAAACACTATTTGTTGAAGATAAAGACGCTCGGTTTGGTTTTTCTGTTCGCAAGATATAGCTCCATCATCTCCTTAAGGTATTCAGTCTTCTTCTTCTTCTATTTTTTTCACGGTTAATCGAATGGTTTTAAAATATTTCGACCTATATTTTTGTGTATAATTTTACCGGCCCGTAACTCCATGCGATTCAGACATATCAAGTTCTCAATTACACCGATCCCAAGACGAGAATTTATTCATTCCGCTAAATAAAGCGAACAGTAGTGATTTAATGTTTCCAGGAATCTCACAATTAATTAAAAATATGTATTCCAATTTCAATCGATACATACGGTTTTTTTGCAACGCTACACGATATTATTAGTGAAATATAGTTGCAAATGATCATTGTATTGTTTTTAGAAAAATCGCACCGCGCCCTATTTTAGGTAAATACCATAATTTCATCCCTGTAGTAATTTAATATTATTGAAACGACTTTTAAAATATTCGTACAAGATTTGGAAACTGTAAGAGAAGCTACGTAAGGTAGATAAAACAAAGAGAATTCAGTGGCTACGTAAGAGAGAATATCGTTACAGTGACATAAAAAAGTAGGTTAACGGTCGTATATATCTGATAAATAAAACAGTATTTATTCGTAAGTGTTTCAGTAAAAAAAATAAAAAAAAATAGCGGTACGTATAAACTTCATATGACCCGAAATAAAAATATATTACCAAGATATTTCACCTTTTCGCCCTTTCTTTCTGTCTTCTCCCTTTTTATCTCTTCTTCCTCCTTATCTCTCACCAACCCCTTTTTTCTCTCACTTATCTTTCATTTATCCTTTCTTACCTCCTTCTTTTTATAGTATTTATTATTTTTTTTATGCCATAAATATTTGCGTTACGTTTAATACATTTAAGCATTTAATAAAAAAAAAAACCCAACGGATTAGTCTAATGGTGAACGCGTCTTCGCATATCAGCTGATTTCGAAGTTGAGAGTTCCAAAGTTCAAATCCTAGTAAACTAGGCAGTTACTTTTATACGGATTTGAATACTATATTGTGGATACCGGTGTTCTTTGGTGGTTGGGGTTCAATTAACCATACATCTCAGAAATGGTCGATCTGAGACTGTACAAGACTACACTGCATTTACATTCACACATATCATTCACATTCATCCTCTGAGGTAATACTTGACGGTGATTCCCTGAGGCTAAATAGGAAAAAAAACATATAATAAAAAGTTTATTTATTAAAAAACTATAATAAAATATAAATTATAATCTCGATTAGTAAAATACGCAACAGTATTTAAAGATCAACAAAACACCACGACACTGAAGGACTTAATGGTAGAAGAAATACCTTAAGAACATATTTTATCGAATAGAGATTTCGTTTGTTTTATGGCGTAGGCAAAGAAGACGGATGTTTGAGGGAATGAAAAACCCCTAAAGTCGTAAATCGTTGTTTACCTAAGGAAAATCGATAAACCTCAACATCTGGAATAATGAAACCCATGCAACCATTATTTTTTTAATTTCTCAGAATCTGTAAATGTCGTATCACAGACAAACGTCTACAACTAAAGAACGTTTAATTGTGAGAAAATTTTAATTATTTTTTCAATAATAATAATAATAATCATACATATAAATTATTTTCTTAAACTTACATTTATACTTCTATAAAAAAAACCAAGAAACTTCTGTAATTCGAAATTACTTGTTAAGTATATAACTTTATTACTACTAATATTCGTAATAAAAAAAAGTTTATTTTTGAAAAGTTATATCATACGAACTGTATAACAGAAATAATCAAGGTTTTTATTATATTAAAACTATATTTTATTTTCTGCGTTATTCCTAGAAATTTAAATTGCTTTTAATGAAATCTGCAAGAATTATGGAAAATTTAGCATAAAAATCACTCTGTGTTTTACCTGTGTTTTTTTTTTTTTGGAAGTACAATTTAAAGTTCTATAACTAAGTTTTACAGTGAGATCAGTACATCATGAAACTAAACAATAAAATCCCATTTTAGTAGTGTAATGTCTTATAGCAAGTGTTGGAAATGCTTTCCTTTAGGAAACATTTCGGTAAAATGTTTTTCACCGTTTTCCTGAAGGCAGGTCTGAACCCTTCATACGACATCAGGGCTAACGGAATTAATTTCAAAGAATATGGTGGGAAGGGTTCGGTTCTGCCTTCAGAAAAATTATGGACATTTTCAATACTTGTAAGAAATTATTAGTTGTACATAACTACATTCCATGAATCAAATTAAATGTGAGTATCTCTGTATTATAGTCTATAATGGAATTATAGTGAACAGTATCATGATGTGCACGATAAAATGAACTCACTGTGTAATAAATTAATGTTTAAATATTTAAAACAGAGTTTTATAACGTTAATTTTTTCTATGGCCATTTTATATATGGCAGGTTTTATTTAAAAAAGTTTTTACTCCGACTGCCGGTAAAGGATGCTTTTTCACAAAAAACCTAATGTTTATCATTATTATTGTACATACGTAGTTTAATAATTTTATTTAACGACGGGTTGAAATGAAGGTTATGAAAGATAAAAGTTATTACCAATAAAATTTCTGAAAATCTCGTCGATGTCCGTTAGAAAGAGAGTACAGTCGATTCACATAAAGGTAGAACATAGTACAGGCCTTGTGAATATATAACCGAAATTTCAAACATGAAATTCTTTTTTCCTTTACAATCCTTTATATGTCCCGTTGTCAGTTTAAATAATGAAACTCCTACCTTTATTAAGAGCTGAAATAACTTATTTTCTTTAATTCCTATTGAGTACGGATTATCAAAAAATAAAAATTAAAAGATGTATAAAACTCTGTTCTTTATTATATTTAAATGTATTGATTGTACTGATTTTTTACATAATGTCTTAAAGAAGTTATGGAACTTTAAAATTAGACTGCCTTAAACGGTCATAAAATAGTATACTTTATGTATAATTTACTGAGATTGATACAGATTTTCTTCAGATAAATTGAAACTTTCAAGGATAATGTAGAAAACAATAAAGTTTATTTTCATTTTTTAATATTTTTAGTAAAGTAAAACAGAAACGGAAATAACTTTCCTGTTTGAAGAATCGACCGCTGGAGTATAGGTTTTAAATTATCTGTTATAAAAAGCAAGCGATTTTTACTTTTCCGTCTGTACTTCTATTGTTATACACAGTTAAAGTGAAATTATATAGAACAATCCAATGTGAGGTTTTGCGAATGTCTACGTTTCATGACTCCTGAGTCCAAAAAAGTCTAAAAGAAACAATAGAAATTTTTGGAAGATGTATATATGATGTATGATGTGTGTTGGCCTGTATATTGATTAATACAGGTATCTTTGGACTAGCTTAAATAAATTCTTTGAAAATTACACAAAAAATCTGTATAGATGGGACATTGGTGGCGTTAGACTTTGGGAAAAATTAAAAGTGGGACAGATAGTTTTGTAATTTTGAATTTTTGTATAATGGTAGTAGAAAACCGAACTATACGTACGATGAAAATACCTATTAAATTATTTAAAATTCTGAAATTTTAAGTCAAAAAGAATTATTGATGGGAAGATATCCAACATTGTATCTAAACAATTTTCATAACTCGAAAACACGTTGACTAAAAAGATAAAAATTTGGTACAAATATTTGACTATATATATTCCAGTTTCGGCCTGATTTTCGACCCTAGGATGAAAGAGGCATCCTTCACGGTATCCAAACATTTTTTATTCTTCTGTTTTATTTTTTCCACGAGGTTTTAATTTTTTCCGGGAGGAGTCGGCCAAACATAAGGGACTAATTCAGGACATCGCAGTAATAAAAAAAAACTCACGTGGACAAATCCATTATCTAGATTAATTTTCACTTTGTTCATCCATTTCTCTCCCATCCCCCCGGGAAAAGCTACCCAAAGTACCCTGGGAGGTGTCGGCAAAACTAAACGGTCTGATTCAAGGAATAAAATATACAAAACATCCCTTTTTTTAGATAAATGATTTATTTTCCCTTTATTCCCCATTTTGTATTTTTCCAATAAAAATCTATATCTTAAGAACGGATTAAAATATTTTAATGAAATTTACTATACATGTACCCGACAACACTTACTACAAAATAAATAAATTTTCAAGTTTTACCTTTAAAAATTCCAAAAAAATGGCCATTTAAAGTTTTTAATCATTAATAGCTACGTAAATATTAATTTTATAAAATTATGTTGTATTAGATGAAATATTTATTGTGAATTAATCTCATTTGTTCACAATAAATAATAATTTAATTTGATAATTTATAATAATTAATAATATTATTTAATAATATATAATTTTATAATACTTAAATAATAAATAATAAATAATAATTTTTTCTCATCTTATTTGTTAGAATCGATTGATTAACGGCTGCTATATGACTGAAAATGTTAAAGTGAAACGCACAAATTATGCATGAAAACCGGCATAAATTGTCAGACTGGATAATTTCCAGTTTTCACCCCTACAGATAATCGGGTAAGAGGGTATCCGGTTTCAAATTTATTAGTTTTCTTCTAAGATCATTAACCGGAGTTTATGTGAACGCGGGAAATTTAATTAAAATGTTTTCTTGCTAAATTCAGTACCAGCTAGTGAAATATTGATAGAACCTGTTTAGAGATTGATTTCTAAAATTTTTTATGGAATTTGCTACGCAAAATCATTTTCTATTTGTATTTCATAATTTATTTGATAGATTTTAAGTAGAAATAATATCATTAATATTAAAAAACCCAAAGTTATGTTTTGAAATAAAGCGCTGCCAAGGACGAAGCCGGGAAAATTGTCTCATGGTTTCCCAGTTTTTTCAATGTTGGTTTCAATTAAAATATAGTAAACTAGCCGATCGGCCCGGCTTCGCCGGACCTCCCAGCCAGGCCTCGCTTCGCTCGGCGCTTTGGTTTTCCAGGTTTCCAAAGTTCTTTTTTCAACTGGAAAATTTTTGACGTTATCAACTTCACTCCAATTTAAGAGCCTAATGTTTTTAGAAAAAATTTCATGCAATTTAGATACGTTATCTGATAACAGAAATTCCAGTATTTTTTAATTTACCCGACATGGGGGCTGCGCCCCCAAACCCCCTCAAAAAATAACTCCCATGTAACAACTGTGAAAACATTTTCGGTAGATAATTTGGAAAAAAAAACGTAATTTTTAATTTTTTTTAACTGAGAGGGGAAGCCCCCCTTCAACCCTCCCGCAAACCCCCCACCTTCTAATGTTTGCATACAGTCTGGAAAAATAACTTCAACTTTTTTACATGAATCACTTTTAAATAAATACAATACTTTTCTTAGTTAGGGTTCATTTTTACTCAGCTGTCCTTTGTAGTAAATTTTCAACCTAAATTTTGTAACTGAAAACTTTGGGACTCAATTTAAACGCTTTTATAGTTTTACATTTAATTTAAATAACTTAATTTGAAAAATTGATGGATTAGAGACTACGAATTCTAAATTTTTCAATGCTACACGGATACTTTTCATGGAGATTTATAAAAATTACAAAAAACATAATCAAGAATAACTTGGATTCGATAATAATAGTTAAGGATTATAATTAAGAAAATCATTAATAACAAACCAATTAAATATTCCTTAACTACTGTAGTGCTTTCAAATACACAACATGCTCTAATTGATAGAAAAGCTAAAATATCCGGAAAAACATAGTATTGGAGGTAAATTTAAGAAGACCTAAAATGCGAACTTGAGTAGAGAAAATGTCTTAATTTGGATAATTGGGTAGAAATTGAATACTGCATAAAACTATTTATTAAACTTTTCAAGCATACGAACAAATAAATACAAAAATGTCAAAATTATAAAAAATTAACTTTTACACGTATAACTCGATAAAATTGTGTAGAAATTGAATACTGCATAAAAATATTTATTAAACTTTTCAAGCATACGAACAAATAAATGCAAAAATATCAAAATTGTAAAAAATTATCTTTTACACGTATAACTCGATAACGCCAAATCGCATGAAAAAAATAAATAGCCTACGTTAAAAATAATTTCATACAACTCGGCCATTGTAAAAACCTAATTTCTCTGCCAGCTCCGATTTAAATCTCCTACCAGCAATATCAAGAATCTACAAAAAAGTACTTTGCTATTATCACAATCGTTAAATGTCGTCAAAATTGGAACTCTAATCCGCATCGAATTGAAAAAACAAACTAAAATCTCATGAAATTTAACTTTTAAAGCGTGCGAACAAATGAATCCAATGTTGTCAAAATGGAAGAAAGTAACTTTAACGCCGATAATTCGCAACCGCTATGTCGGAGGTCCAAAAAAATTAGCCTATGTTCACCGCAGGGCTTCAAAGTGTAGGTGTGCAAAATTTTAGACAAATCTGCCCGGTAGATCTCTAGTTAAGTTGGAACAGACAGACAAACAAACATTGATTTTTATATATATAGATGTGAGTTACCAAGAATGGCAGTTTCATTCCCTATGACTATATATTAAAATTAATAATCTCTCCTCCATCTTGTAATCATAAAAATACTCAAAAATAGTAATCACTTATTTCAGATTTCAGGTTTTCCAAAATTAATAAATATTAAATATATTAAGTAGTAATGTATTATAAATGTAAAAGAACAGCTTCCAACTTTAATTTATATCCTCATATAAGTTAAAAAAATTTATATAATATTATAAAAAAATGAATAAAAAAAGAATAAAATCTATTAACACATTTTTATACTGTTACTAAATTTAATTAAAAAAGTATATTATATCAAGAAATCTTACCAATATTTTTAATAATCTAGGTCAAACAACGTTGTAATCTTCCCTTTTCCTTTCTTTTTACTTATGAAGTATAAAAGTGTGAATAGACAAGTAGATACGTATATTTAATCTTATTGACTTATAATTTGTAAAATGGTTATGCTTAATTAATTAATTATTATTAATTAATTAAGCATATAATTATTAATTAATAAATTATTATTATAAACTAATATTAACTAAAATTCTCCTAATTTTAACCAAAATTTCATTAATTAAAAAAAATTTAAGTCCATATTAACCGACTTAAAAAAAAAGTCTGATGGTATGAGGCATTTAAAATAAGGTTTATGCGACATACTGTTTTCATATTTAATCAAAATTTTGTGTAAGTTATTCATGGGAAGAGAAAGGAATATTCCCTTAACTAAACCAACCCACGGACAGTATTATTCCCTTTAGTAAGTCGGCGTTTTAACCACTGATCCATTTAGGGACTTGAGAGAGAGAGAAATTGAGCATAAAAGGTGACCTCTCTCCGTAATACTTAGCCCAGACAACGGATGTTATTGTATCCTTTAATATTAAATATTTCCTTGAACATCAAGACAGTTAACTTAACAGTTCAAGACAGTTAACATCAAGACAGTTCAAAGGCTGAAACAACTATTTCACAAATACATTATCTAAAGTTTACAATGAAAATACAATAAGAATTCTAGAAGTTAAAAAAATATTTTTGATATAATAGCCCGTTCACATAAATCTGATTTTTTATAATCACTACTGAATTGTATTTATAAAAAAGTTGAATTATACATTTCAATCGACTTATAAATTTCTTTTTAATACTTAATCGGTGAAATAAACACCAATTACGGCTGCTTACTCTGAAGATGAGACGTTTAATATACGTTCATATCTTGTGGCTAACAGATGACATTTGTAGAGCTAAACATCACCTGCATTTTCGCGGGTTTGCCGTGATGATGAGCAATAGTATATTTGGTTTAGTGAAGAGGGCAGTGAGGAACTAATTCATTCCATTTTTAAGTAAGAATATCATTTGAAGCTTATTGTTCTTGATAATATTTATCAAGAACATAACTATTATATATTTACGATATAGTTACACTATTAGATACTTACCATATCATAGATAATGTTTTATTATGAATATCAAATTTCTTAAATTAAAAATAATAGATATTCTACTCTTATGGCCATTTTTAAATCAATAACCTTTTATACCGGATTAAAGAGCCGTAGGTCACGGTTCCAAGAAAAACTTTGTACAACCTTTATTTTCCAATTCTTTGAAAAGCTTTTTTTTTTTCTAAATTATTAAAACGTTTTATACGCACAGAAGACCTTATGCTAAAATAAAAAGTACTAAACTGAAATATATATTAAAAATATATATATAATTAACAAACCCGTATGATGAAAATTTCAATAATGTTTTTAGATAGCGCAGATAAGTTTAAATAACTGCAATTAAAATTTCATTTATAATAAAAACTTCATTTAAATACAAATAATAATAGTAATAAAAATAAACAGATCAAAGAGCTGAGGTATCAAAATTGGGAGGTTTCAGTACGCAGTGAAGGCTGAGAGTAACGTTAGAAACTGTCGATAATAAACAAACAACGAAATACGTTAAATAATATTAAATATACGATTATTAAAACAAAAGTTTATTATTTTTTTAATGTAAAGAATATAAAGCGTCGGTACAAACTTTCCCATTACATCAAAATTTCCTTCTAGAATGGAGAAATTAAAATTTTCCAATGTAATATAACCGATCGGATAAACACTTAACTTTTTTTCGAAAGAAAATTTGTAATTTCCCTAAATTTTCCGCCTAGGTTCTGGATTTATATAGTCCTTGCAAAGATTGTGGCTCATCAGTCCCAAACTATTTTTTCCTTCTAGCACCGAGTTAAAAAAAAATGTATTAATATCATTTCAAAAATTTTTTTTATCTTTGATACAATTTTCCGTTTAAAGATCTTGAATTTTAAATATGAAACAGTATTTTAAACAAGATAGGCGAGGAAATAAGTACAGTAAATTACTTTTGTGTGCTCTCACGGGATAGGAATCCAAGAGTGTACCTTACCAGAGCTACGATATTTCTACTAGAAAAAACCGGCATGAGATATTTTATCAATCTGAAATAGATGTAATACAAAATTATACGTACAAAAATTCATCTTATTCTAAATTCAAAAGAGTCTGCAGTTATAAAAAATTATATTAAATTTCCAAATAATTAAAATTACAGTTTGTTATATTAGTGACATTCCTGTTTATTAAGGAACTATAATTAAGACATTTCTATCCCGGTCAAGCTTGACGTTGTTTGTACTTTATTCCCGCGTACAAGTTTTCAGCTTATGTGGGGAATTTTCCTTTTTTTCTTAAAAAAAAAGAAATAAAGGAACTAAGAGAATACCTTTAAAGCAGTGTATTAATTTACGACGAGAAAATAAAAACGCTGATTACGGTGTTCTTTTCAAGGAAAACTGAAACTTTATATAATAACATGTTCTGAAAAGAATTCAACTGCTTGAAACTTTGGTTATTTTTTATAAATTAAGAAATTAGACATGATTTTAAAAATAGATTTTTAATTGATTTTTTTTTATGGTATTATTTATTGAGCTAAACAAGGGTAATTAACTTAGTAAAATTTCCACAAAACCAAATCAGCATTTTGAATACACCAACCACCGCCTCATCAGTATATTTCCAACCTCTCATCTAATTTATTTTTTTTTAAATATTAATATAAAAAATCCTTTTAATAAAAACCTATAGAAATACAATTTTTTTTTTTTCATTTTGAAATGAGAGTAATATTTTCATCGATACAGTGTCTTCTGTTATTCACTGTACATATTTTAATACAATAAATTAAGAACAGCGGCTTTTGAAATTTAATGAGAAAGAAAGAACGTACTAAAAATTAGATAGTTAAAGTAAGTATTTTAAGAAAAAATGAATAAATAAGGCCAGTGAAAAATTCTCTCAAAGGTAAGATTAGGTGGGTAGACTATACATTAAGACATCTAGGGTTATTTCATTTTTTAATGAAAGAAAAAGTAGACGATCAAAAGAGAAAGAGAAGATAAAGTATAAAAAAGTGAATTCGATAAATTAGAATTCACTTCAGTTATCTGTTAGTTTAATTTTATTTTCTATAATTTGTATTTAGGGGAAATTTATATTTATTTTTATTTTTTATTTTCTAATTAAATTTGAATTTAAACCAGGAGTATTCAGACCGGTTAAACGAGCAAAAGGATAAAAAAAGTATTCTACACATTTAAAAAATATTATTTAATAATTGATGAAACTATGGAAACGCACGCTTCAGTCATTTTAATTATGTTTTAATTGCATTTTATCTTCTATATAAACAAAATAAATTGGAGAGGTACGACTCCGGCTCTTTAATTACTTCTAAATGATAATTAAATATTTTAAATAACAATTTACTTTTAAATAATAGTTATTTTCAATAATAAAAACAATTATTCTTTTAATTTTGCTAGTGTAATTAAAATATAAAAAAAACGACATGTATTTATCGATTAAAATCGTTAAATTACTTCCGTTGCATGCAATAAGAAGAAAGAGATGGTAATTTGTCATCTGATGAGATAACGATAAAAGAGGATTTCCAATAAAATTTTATAGAGGGAATTTATATTCCAAATTTATAGTATTTGATCATTTTATAACAAAATCTCGAGCGATCCGAAAAGATAATAAAAATATTAAGTTAGTCTTACTCAACCTTCCGTTTTTTGAATTAAGCAAATATTAATAATCATATATGTTTATTTATCATATCTGTCATAAGGAAAAAGCAGTAGAAGTATTTATTGCACTGTTTTTTAAAATCAAAAACCTTAAAAATTATAAGGGGAGCAAGCGAAGAAGCTGATTAACATATAATATAGATTCGGTTATTAAAATAAATTAAATAAAGACTTGTACAAGTTACAAAGAGACAAACAAATATTAGTAAATAAAAAAAAAAATTAGGAATTCGGAACTTCCCTTACTGAATGACCGACGGGAGGTCCTGTTTAATTGACCTTTTGACATTTCATCCGTTTGTTCGTGTTTATGACGCAGTTATTACAGCCAAATTCCATTATTATAAAACTTGGACTGAGGTAACTAGCTTAAAAATAAATGAAATACGGGTAACGATATTGCATAAAATGTTCTTTTAAAATGACGGGGGTAATATTTCTTAGATAGGAATTGATGAAAGGTTCTGGTCGAGAGGAATTTTTTATCAAACTACTGCTGTCATAGATTAAAAACAAAGTTTCCTCTCCTGACGTCACACAACATTTCCAGTTATTATTTCGGCGGATTCGGTTTGGATACTTCACCGTTTCATATTTTATCCGTATTTAAGTATTTACCCGTATTTCTGTCTCTGAGGCCGTACCTCTACTACTTTACAGTATCATGTCTTTCCTAATACGCTACTACATATTTACTCTTAAACTGGTTTTCGATAAATTTATTTTTTATACTTTTTATCTATTATTCCATTTAAACAAATCTTTGAAAAATAAAAAATATATAAAATGTGAACACGGGGATACAGGGCATACAGTTTAAGTACCTGATCGATAATGATATCTGGTTACAGTAAAATTATTACTAGAAGTGCGTAAATCTTACGTAATGAATTACGATCGATAATTCCCTTACGCTCTTTACTTTAATTTTCAACTATTAATTCGATTATGTTTTACAATTCTATCCGCTAAATTCGGTAAAAATAGCGAGTTCTACCGAAAACAAAACTATTAGTTAAATATATTACCTGAGAGTTAACAAGTTAACTCTCAGGTAAACAGAACAAACGGAATAAGATGAGAAAAGAAAAAAATTCAGGTCACGCAACTTAAGGCATAAGTGGAATATTATATAAATAACTACTCATCTTTTAATTAAAATTGGATTGAACGATTTAATTTGAACGTATTAAATAACTATAATTAAATATTATTAAGGACGAAACAATTTTACAGTTACCGAAAACTGCCGAAGGTCATTCTAATTTCATACACATAAAAGTAATAATCGGAGTGTTTATGGTTCAGGATGCCTTTCAAGCCTACGAAGTAAACTTTTAACTTCAATTTTTTTATTAATAACAATTTTCAAATGGGAAGAAACTATGCCCGTATAAAGTAAGTACATCACTGTTTATTATACAATAAAATAAATCTTTTTTTTTATTATAATATTTTTAAATTTTTAAAAGAATCGAATTTCAAAACAGTGTTATGCTCTTCACAGATTATACCACCATTAAATTATAATAAAAGATAACACAATATTATGTGTAGAAATTCAGAAAACGTTGACTGAATAAATTTTAATTAACCTCTAAATTTGAATAAAAATTCAGCATTTTGTTTATTAGGTAGCGCGCAATTAAAACTCAATCACACATAACAAACTCAAAAACACAATTTCTGTTATTCCAGTTAGAAAAAAGTATACAGTAATGATTTTAGCCAATTAACAAAAAATTGTGGGTGTCTTGTTAGATAAGTGAAAGAGTAATCAAACAGATTTCATTGCAATAAAATCAAACTATATTTCGACTTGAAATTAGTTTAAAAAATGGCTACTGTGTTATTATTAAACATCTATTATGCTCCATCCAAAATAACTCGGTTTCCCTTCAAAAAGTCAGAAAGAGTTTACATGATATAAAAATCATCTACAAAAATACACCTTGATGTTAGTAAATATCGACCATTACTAAATAAAAAATATAATGCTATTTTTTTATAAACTGTTTACATTATAAAAAATTTTATTTATTAATAAAAATCCAAACCGACCTACCAAACAACAGAATTACTAATGCAGCAAAATACTTTATAAAAAATTGTTTTATTTTCCTATAGTAATTTTTAATAAATTCAACAACCAATTATTTGTAAGTAAGATCTTTCGACCACTTTATTAAATCCTTTGACAACCATTTTTCTGTTTTTGATTTTAACCGAATAATACCCATTTTTCCAGTTTAAAATTTTCTCTTATTACTCTTTATGTAAATGATTTATTATAACACTTTATGTAATGCGTTTACTGTAAAAATGAATTAATTTTTTATTAAAGGGTCGTCTAATAATATACCTGTGGGATGAGTATTTCATTCACCGGTTTTTATGTAAATTATTTATCTTTCCGAGTGTAACTCGACTAAGAAATGAATAGGAATACATCCTATCCGTACGTAGCCTGTGGTGTAAAACTGAACTAATATTTTCTTTTACAGCAGTATTTCTCCTTTGAGTGGTTGAGTGGTTGAATGGTATGAAAATTATAAATAATTATTATTTATTTTGAAATATGAATATTAATACCTATTAATTTAATTAATAATATAAAATACATTATAATCTGCATGTATCGTGCGAATCCAAAATTTGACACCACCAATTAAATCTGACTATGGTTTTTAAAAGAATAATAAAATCCTTCCGAAGCAAGGTTTTCTTTATCCTCTATATAAGTTCTATTCATTGTTCAATGCGGGTTTGGTGGTTGAGATTAAACTTTAACACCTGTAGTCACTTACCAGGCGTTCCTGGATACTCTGTTTCTAGATGCTTCGGAGAGTGAAGCAGAAGTCGGCGTTAGAGCGGGTGTGACACCATTCCCTGACGTTCGAGCTGTGGATCCCGTTGATATAGACCGAGTGGTTTCTCGAATGACACTGAGAAAGGCAACGGGAATTGACCAATTTGACCCGGATATTTTTCACCATCTTTTGCCTGTCATAAGAAAGCCGCTTGGCAAACTGTTCTCGGGGTGCCTTAGCTGGGTTTGCTTTCCGACTTATCGGAAAGTAGCTTTGGTGTGGATGCTCTTAAAACCTGGAAATGATCCTAGTGAGGTCGGCAGTTATCGACCCATCAGCCTCTTGCCGGTTATCGGTAAGTTGCAGGAAAGGCTGGTTGGGGAACGGCTCCGGGAAAGCATCGATATGAACGGTTTTCTAAATCGAGGCGAATATGGCTCCATTGAAAGGGTTGGCACCGAGTATTGCATCTTAAATGCTCTTGCCGAGGGTGAAAGTGCCGACTGTAAACATGTTATGGCAATTTTTATTGATATAGAGTCAGCACTTCCTTCCTTGTGTTGGGGTTCGGTCCTCTATGAGATGGAACGCCGCAATGTTCCCGAAACCCTACAGTCCGTGATGCGAGACTATTTGTCTAACCGCACGTCTCTGTTCAAAGACACGCGCCTAGTTGTGGAAAAATCCGTACCCAGAGGAAGCCCACAGGGTTCAGTTCTTTAACTGTATCTATAAATTATCGTACAGTCAAAACCCCCGCATTACATATCAAGGCTGTGTAATCAGCCGAGTTAGGGTTCATAAGTACCTAGGTGTTTTGTTTGATGAAATGTTGCAGTTTAGCAACCATATTAAACAAGTAGCGGCAGACCCCGTCTCTATGATACACAAGCTTAGAAGGCTTGCTCGGAAGGACTATGGGCTGTCGGGCTGCCAATTGTACGTGGTTTGCTGAGGTGTCTTTGAGAGTATTACCACTTACGCGGCGCCCGTTGGGCGCATAGGTTGGTTAGGAATAGAACACTTATTGTAAACGTAAGGAGAGCCCAGCGCAGAGCATTGATAGTACGTACTGGTGATTTTAAAACACCATCCTATGAGGCAACCACTGTATTGGGAAAAGCTCTCCCATCGATATAGTGGTGAAAGTTCAGGCGGCCATGTGAAAATTACGAAGAGGTAGGGAGGCCGAGGTATTTGGGGGGCGGTTTCGAGCTGTGTCTGTACCGGAGCAGAACGGTGATCACAATGCACCTGAACTAAAATTCAAATAGTTTCCCATCTTCCGCCTGAAACTTCAGAGCCTTCCGACGCGATGCAAACATGGCAGCAAGAATGGCAAATCACGACTAAGGGAAGGTCCTTGTATAAATTTATACAGGACTTGGGGAGATGGAACGCCTCTAGTTCATTTTTAAGGGCAACGGGAGCCCAGGTGCTTACCAAACGTGTGAATTTAAAACAATATCTGCACAGGTTCCGCCTGACAACTGATGAGCTGTGAAGGAAGTTCTGGCAAGAAATTTTTACGAAAAAATAAAGATTAAAATAGATAACGAGAAACGTGAATAGGGAGTAATAGTAAATAGGGATAAGCAGAATATTGAAAATATGTTGAAATTAAAATTAAAGTAGAAACGAAGGGAACAAGAATTGAATCAAACAAATCAGTATATAAATTTAAATGTGAATAAAATTTTTCTTTCAATATAGATTATTAAATACCATGATAAATTTAAAACAGGAATAGACTAGCAAAATCTTACACCTTAAGTGAACTGGAAAATGGTTGTGAAGTTAGAATTCTAAACAAAAGGTGTAGAAAACTAGACAAAAGCTGGGAAAATAGGATATGAAGGAAAATAATGAAGATAATATGGGTTGACAGGGTTAAGAAGATGGAAATTCTTTAGAACTTAAGGAATGAAAATTTGATTAAGACAGTTAAGAAGTAGTTTGGTTATTTACTGTAACAGGAATATCTAAATATTTAATTGTTGAGACAAGTTAAAAGGAACTATGAAGAGATGCGTGTCAAAGGAAAAAGCTAGATCAAGATGATAATGTGAAAGGAGAATATAGGTATGTCAACATGAATAGAAAGAAACGGTAGACTATCAGAGAGGAATAGTTTGTACCTGTAGTAGAAAAAATTCTAACGAGGAAGAAAAACATTTTTTTACACATCCCACGATAACTCCCCCAATTATAGTTCAACAATTAATCTTATTCTCACATAGGCTACGTCAGAAAAGAGGACATGATTCCCTTGTTTTACCCCCAACTCACTCTCACCTTCTATTCGCTTAATACAAAAGTACTCTTTAAGTAAACAAAAGCAAACTTGTAGTAAGAAAAATGGCAATAAAACCAATGTAACAAAGATAATAAAGTAACTCACATTTATCCTTTTAGTTGCGCAGAATCGTCCCTGAACAAAATTAATTACATATAATTTCAAAATAATGATACGAATTTAATATTTTTAAACAACGTTTGATATATATTATTTTAAAATTTAATTTTAGGGAAATTTAAATTTAAGTTTTCGGTTTATTAGGCACAAAATTATGGAATTTCTTTTTTTAACTCCAAAATGTAAGTTTATACTTAAAAAAAATCGCCTCCCTTACTAACGCCGATTAAAAAACGTTAACCCTATAGTTAATCACAGGAAGCTGTTTTCAAAGGTATCCCCAATCTTTAGTGCGTATTTTCAAAATCCGTACTAGGTTGTTTGTCATTCTTTTACGAATAATTTTTATATTTAATAAATAAATAAATTTATTTATTCACAAAAAAAGTAATTTATTTAAAAAAATAAAAAGGTAGATTTATTTCCGAATAAGTTTACTGCAACTTTCCCATTTCAATTACACCATATTCCGGGTGTACCGAAGACATCTCAATTCTAAGTTTAATCAATCTAACCTCAAAATAAAGCATTAATTGAAAAATTAGAAATTTATGCCTCTCCAAGTTTTTTTAATAAGGCAAAAACAAGTTTAAATATTTTATATAAATTATATACTGATTAACAAAATAATTATTTAAAAAGCAGTTAAGCCACACTTCAATTCTATTACAATACATATCGATTAAAGGTTAGACAGCACCTATATTTAATTATTTATAAATTTATAGGTACTTTACATTATTTATAATCATTTTGCAATCCATCGATTTCACATTGTTATGTCAACTTTGTTAGAACACATAATAATAATGATAATAGTTTAATTTATTTAGCTCAACCTAGTGGAAAATTTAATCTGATAGCTAAAATGCACTGTCTAAAAGCTTTTACAATAATTTACGTATAAAACACAAATGACAATCGCTAATAATAATAATAATAGTCATTATACGAGATAAATATCTTGATAATAAAATGTTAATCAAACTTTAATTATTATAATAATAAATAAAAAATTTAATTTTTAAGCTACGACATAAATTTTTTTATGTAAAATAATTCTATAAATAAGACGCTATGAAAAGTTAGAATCGTGTATAAATTGTTACATTCTAAAAGTTTAAAGAAACATAAGAATGGTATACAATAGAAAGTCATTGAAAAGAAATGATCGACGGAACATTAACTTAAAAATATATTTATAGACATATATACAATTTTATATAACTAGACTTGTCTAAGTAGATTAACTCTGTCAGAGTTCAATAGGTTTAGAAAAATATATAGTTTTACTTTACTTTTGTGTTCAGATCGAACGTGAACGATTGGATTACAGTATTTAGTCCATATTTTACTGAAAACAGTATATTTTAAGGTAGTAATTTAAGTGGGGATGTGTAAAACAATTGGGAATTACAGTAATTTTATTGTAATTATAAGACATAAAAATTATGTAAAAAAAAAAGTTTGTGACTGTAAACTCTTTAATTACATATAATATTTAACTCAAGTTAATAAGAGAAGTAATCAATAAGTAAATCAGTTTTTAAAAAAGATTGACTTAATAATAATACATTTAAATAAATAAATAGTTAAATTCACAGTTAACGTATTTATTTATTTATTAGTTTACAGTGAATATGTTAAATATACAAATCAAAATTGTATACTCTAATATAAATAATGTAACATTGCATAATAGTGCATAATTTAGTAAATCAAAACTGCATAAATTAAAATCTCAATTTTATATTCCTTTTACAATTGATTTTAAGGTATTATTATAATAATTTTCTGTATATAAAACTAATTACAACATTACATTACGAATAGATAGCTCGAATGATGCATAAAATCATTTATTGAACTTTTCGAAAGTTTTAATTTATAATTTATCTAAATTAATCCATAATTGAATGAATTCTGCGATTTAAAATCATAGATTATTGCAGCTTATAGCGTAATTTTTTGTGAACTTATATTTTCAATAACCTATTAAACCGAGTACTGTTAGAAATAAGCGACTATTAAAGAAATAATTATTAGAGATCGTACGCTTATTTACAAAATATTAGAATTTACTTTTTGTTTATTATTAATAGGCTTCCTATTCTAGAAATATCGGAAATTTAATACAGATTTTATAATTTCTCATTTTTAGTAAGTAAAGAAATAATATAATTTTTATAGCGATAAACTTACGTATATAAAATGAGATTTTGGGAGTATGTTCGGATTTTTTTTCTGTTGCTGATATTTATGCAATTATACGATACTGAATCAAATTCTCGATTTATATCAGTAGGTTTATACTGATAGAATCGATTGCTTTTAACCGAATTGTAGTATAATATAATTCTGATTGAAATCATAGATATATTTTAATTAAAATATTTATTTGCAGGATTAAAAATGATTTATTGATATTTAATCTTACGAAAAAACCAAAAATAATAAACAGACAAAGTTTAAAGAGAATAAAATTTATTAAACTTTTCGATCTCAAATATAGATTAGGAATAATGTTTTTTGCTTGTAAAATATGAAGGAATAATGTGGGAAATATCAAATATGCCGCCATATAAATGGTTTCCCTATTCAATGTTTAGTTAATAATTTCCAGAATATATTATAATATTATAATATTATTATATATTATATTATTATATATTATATATATTATATATATTATTATATATTATAATATTATTATAATATTATAATATTATAATATTTTATTACTTAAATTAAGTAATTAAGAATATTTTAACAAATAATAAATAAGTACGACTAGCATATGTAATTCTGAAAGTTACTGCACGCACGATGTACGACTATTTATTAGAAGGCGGGGGGATGACATTTAAAAAATGACATTATGCATGCTCTAAATACAACTTCTCAAACAGGGTGCTTTGATATAGCTTCGTAAATTCGTAGACGCCAGTAACGAATGATCCGGTTACACTTAACTTTTTTAATTTTGAAAAACTTTCTAATGGAAAAGTTTTTGAGCTTTATTCTCACAGTATATATTTTAGCAAAAACTTTTAATTGAAGGAAATTAAGCAAACAGTAGTCAAAATGCCAACATTAATTAAGCATTTTAAACACTAACAAAATAGCGAAAAATATAAAACACGTTTATAATTTAATTATTTTCTAATTCATCTGTGTTTTTACGAATATTTTATTTATATATTTTATACATATATATATATATATATATATATTTTTTTTTTTATAAATCAAGGTAAATTTGTAATATTTCTAATTTCATCAATTTGGCTTTTTTTCTATTATAACTTCCAATTTGTTTAATGAGAATTTTCATTTACTACCCTCAAAACGAATAACCCCTTTCCTGCATTATCTTAAATAAATATGCCATTATTTTGAACAGCAACAAGCAAAGAATTTCCCCCTTAAAATTTCGTATCCAGCGTCAATAGCATCTATTTATCAATCCTTCGTCTGATTAGTTTCCTGTCCCGGGTACATTCTGACATGTGAGTTTTAACAATTCTGCCGTGATATAGTTGTTTTCTGTAAACATGCATAGTTTTACAAAGAGATGTAGTCATCTAATTAGATTTTCTGTCGGTCCAAACGAACTTCGATGAAGATATTTTATGAACAATACAAAATTAAAAACATAAGCAACATTAATCAGCCTTATTTCACTACTGATGTTTGTTATCAGAGAAAAAAAAGAAAGAAAAGAGTTAAAAATTGTAAAAACAAATTATACAAATGAAATAAACTAAATAAACTTTTAAGTTTTATGAACGAGTACGTTTTAAAAACCAAACACATTCAGAAGGGTGACGAATTATGGAAGGAAATGAACTAAAAGAGTTATTTCGATAATATTAAAAAAAAATCCTAAGAGAAAATGATAAATGTCTAGTTTTGCATCGGCGTATTAGTGCGATAATTTGTAATATATAATTCGGATTTGGTTTCCTTTAAGAGAAATTATTTTTATATCTTTATGAAAAATGGAAGCAGAAAAGATTAGAAAAAGGAAAAAATTAGAAGCGGTGCCTTTTTAAATACACTGTTAGATAAACCCTTATGAACATTAAAAGACCTGAATTTTATTTGAAGGGAAAATAAAAATTATTTAATTATAAGACAAGGATCTAGGAATAAAAAAAAGGAAATCCCGTAACACAGCTGAAATTAAAATATATTATCTTGACAAGAAATAGGAATTACCGATGCGACCACTTATTATTTTTATCCACACGCGCGCGCACACACACATACACAGTAAAAAAGAAAATCGTACGTAAAACATTTCGCGATAATTTGAAAAATTTCTCCAAAAAATTGGATCTCAAATCGCTTAGGAAATACTGAAGAACGTGCTCTTACAAGCCCCTAAGATAAAATTATCTTAAACCTTTAATTTGAATACAGTCATGGAGATACATATTGTAACAGACTGCACACTAGGACAGAGTAAAAACATTCTACCTCATCATTAAAGAACAGCTTAAATCTTCAAGAATCCAAATTGTTGAAAAGATCGAACAAGTAAGTAAAGTTTGTAAACTATTCTTTATTTTTAAGTTTTTTTTTCACTTTAGGATTGAAAAAAATAAGAGCAAACAATTCACTAAAATTTGAAACAGACGTAACATTTTCCGTTAAAATTCAGTTCTTTGAAATTATGTACTTCAAAAAACGAGATTTACGTTTTAATTACGAAGACGTATTTAATAATAATTACAAACATATTAATGCTTTAAAAATTAACGTAATCGCTTTTTGACGTCTAAACCTTAAGTCACTTTATATATGTATGCATGTTTTCTGATGAAAACCTAAAAGGTTACTTAGTTAATTTATGTGAAATTAAATATTAAAATTGAACAGTAAAATTTTATTTAAAAAGACAACACTATTTTATCTTTCTACAATTTGAACAATAAATACTGTGTTGAATACATCAATATTTTATAAAATAAACAAAGTAATTATATATATTAACGTCACCCCCAATCACACTTACTGCCACTTAAACTTATTTTAACCGTTTTATTAGGCTAAATTATTTCCTCTTTTTATCCACATTTTATTTTTTAGTATTTAATGTCATTCAGTAAATTACACTTTTTATCAATGCCTATCGACAAATAAAAAATAATCCATAAATCTCTTTCTTACTATTTCTAAAAATTCAGCAAGATTTATTTTTATTTAGAGATAAACAATATTTATTTTTTATTATATTTTTGCATATTGTGCAGAAAAACATAAATATTTTCGGAAAATATATTACCTTTTTAAAACATTATTAAATTATTTTATTTTTATTTCTGATTTTCACTAAAATTAATTGAAATTTAGAAATTTGTTAAATTTTCTCGTATGTTTTTTGTAACGTATACTTTTTGTTTTATTAATTTTTCTTATCATAATTTTTGTAAAGTATTTACTGATAAAAGTACTGTATTAAATTTATATTAACTACCTATTAACCGGGTTAAGTCATCTTCGGATCGAAATTGCAGTTCCATCAAATCTTTGGATTCTTTTTTCAGTTTTTCATATTCTTACTTTTCCATACAGTATCATGAAAAAATTTTTAAAAATCGAAGCTTATTTTTCCCATACCTCTCCTATGTGACTGTACATACCAGTGTATCATATAAAAATGATAGAATCGTTCTTAAGGTAAGTGCAATATGAACTTATTTTAGTTCTGTAGCAGACTCAATAAAGATTTTAACCACGAAAAAATTTACTACAACCAATAAATTAATGGAATGGTTTCGGAAGAGTATGGAAAACAAAGGTGTGCCCTAGTGGACATGAGAGATTAACTAGTTAATTTATTAAATAACAAACTAATGAAACATTTTAGTTTTTCGCCAATAGAAGCTTATTTTTAATCGCATGTAAAAATAAAACTACCAGTAGGAGCCGGGGAAATTTCACTCCCAGAAACATTTTTCTACGAGCAAAACTAAGGTTGCTAGCGAATTTTACAATAAGCATCAAAATCGCGTTATAGCTATCATACATACACAGTTAGCGTAACTCAAAGGCGCGCAATAAATAAACTTCCACAATTATTCCTATTAGAGATAATACAAAAATTCAAAAAGGTACGGATTCATAACACCCAAGGCTATAAATTAGTTATTTTTTCAAAAATATTTTTAATTTTTGATTGCCCGATAATCCGGATCTACTGCGAAAATTTGCAAGTCGTTTATAAAACTCCTATAACAATAAACAAATTGCAAAAAATGAAAAAATCAATATAGCATTGCTTTCTCGAGCTTACTACATACTAGTTCATAAGGGATATTTGTACATCTTAATTGTTTATTTATCAACATTTGAAAATTGAACTTTTTAGAAAAAGCGTATTTTGGTACCTTGGCTAACGCTGAAAACCGATCATTATTAATTTTGTTTTGTTAAATATAAAAATAATTTACTTTTTATCAGTAAGGTAAAACATGTATTTTATGATGGCAGAGATAGTTTTTTAAAAACTTTAATCCGATTAGTCTTGATATTTTTTACTCATTACAGAACCTTCCTCATCATTAAAAAAAATAGGAGACGGGGAGCTTTAATAAAATGTTAACCGGAATGAAAAAATAAATGAATACCAATGAAAAAAAGAAAGAAGAGAAATAGTTTACTTCATTCCATTAACTCGCTGAATATTTAATTGCAGTTTACATTTATTTTGAAGAAATAAAAAAAGATATATAAGCCTGTTTTTATGAAAACATTTTTGCGTATCATCTGGATACACGATTGGCATTTTTTACATGCTATAAATTTCTGTTACCATATTCTCACACGCAAATAGATTGCGGCGATTTAATCATAAATAAAATTTATAACTATTTACATTCAAGTGAAAGAAATAAATAATTCTAAAGATTCTGTACGAAACGTAAAGAAAAGAAATTATTTTCAATGATACTGGCTTTAAACATATTATTAATTAGGAAAATTAACTTCAAATAAACATTGAAATAAAAATTAAAAGTAGGATTAATTAGAAAAATTACTTACAAAAAAAAAAAGAAAAATAATGTAATAAATAAAACCTGGAAATAAGGCAATAAAGAATTATAACTATAAAGTAAAATTAAATTTTAAGTATAAAAGAGAATTCTATTTAGAGGTTTACAATATAACATAAAGGTTCTTTCAAAAAAGAAACGGGTAGTTTTTTGACGGAAATCTAATTTTCATAATTCGATATAACTTTTAAGTCAAGTTTACAATATAAAAGAACACTTAAGTAAGTTTTATTCTTGGAACTAAATCACATTTACAAAACGAAAAAGAGGTAAGGGATAATACAAAAAAAAACTGCTGCTGCGTATTAGATCTCAGAATATTTAGCTTTAACTACTGAAAAAAAGAAACAAAACAATAAAACAATTAATTAGCAACAATGATTTATTAAAAGTTATTTTTACAATAAACGTTTTATAAATTTCTTAAAATTCTAAAAGCACTTATTACTTTATTTGAAACTAATGATCGTATACGGATTCTAATTTCTATACCCCAGGGCCTAACATCAGCACCTTATTATCCAATAATATTATTTTTTTTTAAATTGTTATTAAATATGATATTAGTATTTTAATATTTGTAATCAAAGCCCTTCTAAAATTAAAATCAAAGAGAAACGGCCAAAAGCTTTTCAACTAGAAACCAAAGAACAATATTAAAATATGTTATTCCTTCTAAAAAAAATTATTGTAATTATTATGATTTTTTATTTTTTTAATAAGGTTTAGGTTTGAAATAAAGATTTCAAACTAAAAAAAATAGGCTATTATTATTTTTAAAATAAAACTATTATTAAATGTAAATTTTTCTTAATAAAAACTACTTTATAAATGGTATGATCAATAAATATTCATAAAAAATTATTTCTTTTATAAGCCTCGAATTTGATTTGTATTTGTATGTTAGGTCAAAATTCAATTGTTTGTTAAAATACGAAATTTGTCTCAGGTTTTCTTACACGTAATATTTTAATTTACAAAAAAAAAAATCACTAACAAGAATATGCTAACAAATAAATGTTGTATTATGAAAATTTTAATATTTATTTATTAACGCTGATATGTTTTACACATTTTTAATATTATATATATATTATAAATGCTGTACTTTAACCTGATGATTCTAATAAAAAAGACGTGAATTTTTTAAAGACGTAGTTAAAAAAATATTAAATTTCCGAGATAATTTATGATGTTTTATACTGTTAATTTTTTTTTATCATTTAAAATTTGTTAAATTCATTTACTAAAAAATGTTAAAGTTTTAATTACAAAAAAAAAAAGTTACTTTAAATATTAAAAACTGTATGCCATTTAATCTTCGTCGAATTATCTTATTTTATGTAGAAAATTAAGTTAAATGTTACGAGAAAAATCTGCATGTTTTACGTTGTTTAATTAAATCATGACGAATATTTTTGTGAGCTTATTTACTTTTTTTAATCTATTTAAAGAAACCAAGGTGAACTGAAGAATTTAATTTCAACGAAAACCACATTTGTATAATTATTGTATTTTTTTTTTTAATAAGGTTAGTAAAATAAACTAATTTATTTCTTAATTTTATCTTTAATCTTAACTCGATCATATAATTTAAACTGATAATTAGAAAACCATCATATTCTCGTACTGCATCCAAATTATAAAAATATAAAAATAAGGTCCTCCGGTAAAAACTATTTTCAACTTCATCACTGAGAGATGGGTTAAATTTTATCTTTATATAAATGATGAGAAGCGAATCATTAACCGTCTTCGTTATTAGTTAAATAATACGGTGAGAAAACTCGTTTTATAATGTATACAGTCTATATGATAAATTGAAGAGACAAACTTCTAATTACAGAAAGTAATGTTTCATTTAAATGTAATAGTTTAATGATTTATTCCGCTTAAAGAAGAAATTACAGGAAATTATGTAAATGATAGTATAAATCAGTTCGTACTTTATAATGTGCATTTTTAATAAAGTAATACATAATCCAGTAATAAATTTAAACTATTTCATTTGAATTTATATTTTTTTTTTTTAGAAAATTTAATATATATTTTGATAGTTAATGGTGTAACTATCACTTTATTTTTTTTGTATAATATATGTAATAAATAATTGTAATTTAATTTATTCAAAGAAATATAATCTTTAATAATGAATTAATTCCACGGTGTATCATTTCTTGTAAACGACGCAATTACTAAAAAAAAAAAAAAAAAAAAAAAAAAATACAATAAAAATAAAATTATATAGTTATCATTTACGTAAGATCAAACACAGATACGTATATAATCACGACTATATATTCAAATACTCTATTTCTTTTTGAACATAAAAATAATTACATTACATATACACGCAATACAAAATATTTATTTCAATTCCTAGGTTTTATCAAGTGCAATACAGACAAATAAACTTCACGCTAAAATTCCTTCCATTTAACTAGAATAGTCAGAACTGAAAAATTTACAGCTGTATAAATACCTTAAGTCAAATATATATATATTCGCAGACACCTAAACAGACAATAAATTAATATTCGGCGACACGAAAAAAGCCCAAAGCAAAACGAGAAAAAAACGAGCACATTCACATGTTAGTCGCACAAATATAACTTAGCTAACATAAAACATCTGTTTTGTAATTAATTGATTCTGTACGTTTTTAAATTATTAAAAATAAGAAAATAGACATATATTTAAGTATACAGAGTTAGATACTTTATATATGGAAGAGTGCTAGGGAATAAAATAGTAAAGGAAGATATGAAACACATAATTATAGAAGTAGAATGTATGTTAGCATTAGAAACAATCAGCTCAAAAGCAGTAAACAATTAAGAACTAAATGAATGAGAAAGTAATAATGACAAAAAATGTTACAGTTAAGTCGAAATTAAAGTGTATTAAAAATGTATCTTATAGGGGAAATAAAAAAAAAAAGACTTAATGTTGCAACGACAATACTGTAAAGTATCTTTACAGTTGCACATCACGTATGAGTATATGGTAGCGCTTTAGGCAAGAATAAGTAAACGATCCTAGAAAAATTTTAAAGTGGTTATGGCAAATTTTATTGTCTCTTGAGTCATCATATAAACTGAACTGAATGTTCTACTGCATTCACTACTACATGACGAACATATGACAAACAAATTCGTATAGTTCACGAGTAACTAAACTCAAAATAAAAAAATAACACAGAAACAAAAAATACACTAACAATAAAGTTGTATTATTAAAAACTTTATTTTTGTACTACTACATTAATTTACATTTTTGTTCGTTTCATTTCATTACAATTTGAATAGACTGCAGGGAAATTAAGCTTAAGAGAGAAAAGGGAAATTTTTACCTTTGTTTACGCTGATCTATTTTACTTAATATTTTTATATATCGTATCAAATACGTATTGTATTTAAAAAATGGAATAAAAAAAATAAAACTAGTAGGTCTCGCCCATCCCCTGGCTGCTTATGACGGTTTAAACCACCCCGTCCTACAGGTATGCCGAAGGGGTTATCTGTAATAATTAACTATTGCAGTAATTTATGAAATGTAATTTTATTCATAAAAACTTTTTCTAAGAGATATTGAAAACCTTAACGAATATATTTTTGTACATTAGAAAACAATTATATCTCACTTTTTTAAACTATCTTAAACAAACAGGCCAAAGATGTATGAAGAATACAGTGTATTCTTCCTGAATACTGTATCCTTCAAAATACGAACATAAAACTTAGCTGAATAGGGTATTTAAAAAGCGACGCAACCTTATGGTAACTTACAACGAATAAGTTACAATAGTTGTTGAAAGTGGCCTCCATTATGCGATTCACATAACTGAATACGACGTTGCATGTTCTTAAACACATGTTTGTTGAGAAATTGCAGCGACGTATCGTTCAATTTCGCTATGCAATTCATGTATGACTATAAGTTTTTTAAGCAGCATCCTGAAGGTATTCCCACAATAAAAAGTAGAAGGAGAAAATCAGGAGACCGAGGGGAACACAACCCCTTCGAATCACTTGTCAATGAAAACACTGATCCAAGAAAGTTATAGTATTTTTATTTGTACGAGCCGTACCACTGTCCTGCTGAAACCACGTGTACTCTAGCCGGTGTGCAGGTATAGTGTTCACAAATTTTCACACCGTCTATATGTAGCGCTGAATGTTCACTGTGCCATGAAAAAATGTCATGAAGATTCACCTACGTGAAATTGCACACCAAACACCCACTTTTTGCAAAGGAGAATCGTGAAACTGATGTGGATTTTCCATACACCAAATGCGTGAATTCTGTGCATTCACGTATCCATCAAGATGGAACCTCGTCACACCAAAACCGATCATCGAGTTCTTCTCCATCTGGCGTTACAGATGACATGAATCACTGACAGAAAGCTACATGTTTTCCAATGTCTGCAGGTAACAACACGAATTCTGTACGGATACATTTTTAAACACCTTTGCAATGATGTGTGGACACTATCAACGGAGAGACCAGACCGGTTAGATAGGCGTCGCACAGACTTCTTGGAACTAACAGAATATGCAGCTTACATGTCGATAAACTTTTCTGGTGTTAGCACTTTCGGTTATGCCGTATTCCCTGTCTCTTAGAACTTGTACAGCCAGATGGAGGACTTCTTTGATGCATCCCCACCCCACTTTTCTGTGAAGGCATTCTGATTCTGGGCATAACTGGCATTTATTTTTTGTCATCAGACAATAAATATTCTCTGTTGCATTGTGTAACCCCTTTTTCCTCAATTAAACCAACAACAAGAAAACATTTTTCTACAAGGTTGCTTCACATTTTGAACACTCTTTTTATCAGAGTTTACATTTAAAAGAAGGGCACCTTAAATTATAAAAGTCTTGTTTTTAAAATTTTCCTAACGCTGAAAATTTTTAAAGACAGTTTCTATGATTTTTTGACATAATTTTCAATATTAAAAAAAAAATCTAATTAAAAAGTTCCTATAATTCTTTTATTTTAAGCATAACATGTTCAGTCCGGAGGATAATAATTTAACCATGGTTCTTCATTGGTAATCCTGGAATTATATTCTTTAATGTTTATTTACTTCATCAAAGGCAAACTGATTAAAAGAAATTTTATAAGATCTCTTACTTCCTCCTCATATCGGTTTATGTTAATAAATGGGATTTTAGTACGTTTTGTAACCAGAAAATAGTCTCTGATTTCCATCAGTGATATTTAAAATTATATTAATTTTTCAAACTTATTTTTGTACACTTTCGTAAGTGAAAGTGTATAAAGTACTCTTTCGTCACTTTCGTAAGTATTTTTAGCCGTATGATCATGATTTGGGTGGGATATAATCCTGAAATACCCAAAAATTAATGTTTTATAAAATTTTATTAAAAAAAATTTTTTAAATAGTTGTAATGCTATTCTTGAAGCATTTTTTTTAGACTGATTTTAACTGTCTTTGTGTTGTAACAAGAACCACAGATAAATAGTATAACCGACCAATAATTTTTAAATATGACCCGTTTTAACCAGAATAAGTGTTTTTCCTGAATAATTTAACAAAAATAACCTGCTGGTGTTAAAAACATTAGAACGTAAATCTAATACTATGTGCAATGAAAAAAAAATTAGTTTTTAAAAGCTAACTTTTTCAAAATCGAACGAATATTTCTTTTTAGTAAAGGTAAATTTAATTTTTTTTTTTCAAAAAGTAAACGTTTAACCGATACAAATGAGATTTAAAGTTTTCAACAAACCTAATTCTATTTTACTTTTATTAATTTTTAAAATACCATGTTTGCCCGTTAAATTAAAAGGCAAATATTATGAAAAATTTACAAAAACTGGAAACAAAAAAATTCATGTACCTGATGGATTATAATTATATAACCCCTTTCCAAACCCGTCGATAGATATGGGGATATACGTACACCTGAATGAAACAGACATACAGCTTACACAAGTAAACCAAATGACAGTTGAGCTTAACTGACGGATTACATAGCATCCCTTGGCAATTTTAGGAACTAATGAATTATCCCTTCACTTAAATAAATCTATTTAACTTACATTGTGCTTGCGTACCGTATATAAAATTGTTTTAAATGTTTATGTGAATGTTTTGCTTGTTTATAACATATTTGATGAATCAATCTAGGTATGACGTTACAGAAGTTTCGTTTTACGAACCTTCACGATATGCAAACTACCGTATGCAAATTACACGATATGAAAATTATCATTGATTTTAAATGTAAATATATATATATATATATATATATATATATATATATATATATATATATATATATATTCCTTATTTAGCAATTTTCTGTAAAGTTTTTGAAATAAGTTATGAAAAATAAAATATTATTATAATTACGAATCATAAAATCAGTAAATAACGGAAAACCTAAATTTTACGTAAAGCTAAAATATAGTCGTTGACAGTAATTTCAAGACTATTGGTTAAAACCTAATAATTTTCACTGACACACACAAAAAAAATAATAAATTTTATAAGACGTTAGTGTTCATACGGGAAGAGTTAATATAAGAAGTAGTAAAATAAATGATAAAATAATTGACCTAAGAATACGTAAAATCATAAAGAAATACTAATCCAATCATATAAAAATAACGTTTTAATTAAATGTGAATTTATATTTAACCGAAATATTTCCTTTTAGTTTTAATCATATGGATTTAGATTAAAATTTCTTTTGTATAAATGTCCTTTTTATGTACTGTAATCTTGATTTTGGAACAAATTATGAGCCTGTTTATTTACAACGAAGTTTTCAAAACATCCGAATAAAAAAAATTAATTATATGACAGGCAGAAGAAATAAATCGATAATTATATTATTTATCTGATAGAATTGTGTTTGTAAGAAATGTAATAATTTTATGCATACAACAGACCTGTCAATTAATTCGATGTAATTTTTCAAACAGTTATTACAAGAATATAAATTACGTAATACAAGATGTGAATTACTTAAAAAAACTTAATAAGAATTAGTAAAAAAATAACGTTCAATTATTTATTTTAGCCTTAAAATATCCCTATTAATCTGATCATAACAAGCTAGTTCAACGGCATTAATGATTCTCATGCGAAAAAAATAAAGACCGTAGTATTTTGTAAATTATAATTGCAAATTTCATGTTTTACTCGCATTAGAAGATTATATCAAATTTAATAGACATTTACAAAACAACCTTATGTTAATACTAAAACTTTTATCAAGGATTTAAATAAGTGACCTTCAAAAACTTTCCTTCTACATGCTTAAAATCTGATAATAAAAATTGCAATAATAATACATATTTAAATATTTTCTTTGAATGCATTATTTGCGTTTGCGTGAACGTTCTCTGCATATCAGGGACTATAAATATTTCCTTTTCTTTTTTTTAATTGCGTTTATTCATATTTCTAGTTGAGATTAATTTTCAAAAATAAAACATATAATAATGTAATATAAATAAACGTAATAATTCAAGAATACTTTTTGCATATGTATATATATATATATATATATATACATATATATAGCATATATTAATTTATGCTATATCCCGCATTGTATAGTTATATATATATATATATATATATATATATATATATATATATATATGTGTGTGTGTGTGTGTGCATATTAACTACAAAAAAACAGAGATTTTTAAAAATGAACATAAATATTTTAAATTTTTGTTAGTACATGACGTAGTAATAATATATCTCTAATCTTGATAAAATAACGCTATACTATTCATTTTTCAAGATTTCTTAATTTTTCTTTTAATTCTAGTTTTTAATAATTTTAATAATTCAGAAACAGAAGTAGAATCAGTAATTACTTTTAAAATGCACATGTTTTATTAAATTATATAACACTTTTACCGTTGTATAAACTTTAAAAAATATTCAGAAAGTAATAAATAAAGAAGAGAATTACCGGTTACCCGGAATAGTTCTGGCTGATCTGTCTTCTGGATAAGTCGACATTTTTTAAATAAATTCAGAATAAACTATCTATTTATAATAAATGTGCTGAAGTAATATAATTACAAATTAAACATCAAAAAAATAATTAAGTGCAAACAAATTTTAAGTTAAAATAAAAAAAAAAACAATTTTTTTTTTTTATGTGTTATTTATCAGTTTTTCAGTATTACGCCAGTGTATCATAAACAAAAAACCGCTGGAGTTGCCGATAAATAAATAAACCTAAAATCTTGGCTTTGTTTTTTATAATTAGCCGTGAAAGGAAAATTCCTTTTTCTTCTTGTTTAGACGAATGAAAAGAAAAGCGCTTCATTTATTTTTCATATTAAACCCGCTTAATGCTTTTCCCATTAAAATATGATTTATCGTAAATTTCTTGGTCGGAAAATTAATTAACCTTTTTATTTCATTTAATCTGAAACTGTAGATGTACTGACGTTTAACCGGGTGCAGCATCTTTCAAAAACTATCCGTTATCGATCGGTTTGAAAGCTACAGTCTTTTATTCCGTTGAAATAAAAAACTGCTTTCGTTTTTCGGCCGTAATCATTCATTTATTTTTAACCCAAAATTAGATTAACGGTATAGTAATACAAAAAACTAACAAGTACCGGGTGTTCCAAACAAAACTGTCCAATGATGATTACAAAAAATGAATTTATTATATTCAACTATCGATAATAGACGCAGGAATAAAACCTACTATAATGAATTTTTTATTTGCAAGAGATGCTCAGCATGGCCACCATTTGCCTCTAGGCAAGTTTGAACATGTTTGATAATACACGCTGAAGCACCAAAGGAGAGAATGCATTTACAAATTCAGTATAAGGATTGTTCCCATATATAAAAATGTATAATTCTAAAATCTAGAGATCTCAGTGGCCAGTATACTTTGAAATGAGTCTATCTCCTAAAACTCCTAACTTTTCCTAAAATTCCTAAATTCCCTAAATTTGCAAGCAGCAAATTTAGGGAATCATTGGCGCTGTGCACCAGTGTCCCATCTAGTTGGACGTACGCTCAAACAACTTTTTCCTCCTTCATTTAGTTGTCCGTTGAATCGATAAATGATTTCATTGCAATAATTTACTGGAAAAGCTGAATGATTATCCACTTACGTGACATAGCACATCAAACTCAAATTTTTCTTTCGCGTAATGGCTGTTCAAAGATTTCATGAGAATTATTCACAGACCACTCCCGACTGTTCTGGCTGCGACATGCCCATAAATGACATTGACATGACGCGACAAATGAAACCACATTTCATCTTAAAATATGTTACAAAGAGAATTTCTTCTCCTTTTTTATCTATAAAATAAAAACCACTGGCAATACTCAACAGTTAAAAAAAAAATCAGTATTGTGTAACTGATGCACTACAATTACTTTATACGGGGGAAGTTTTAAGTGTTTAGTCAGCGCTCTACGCGTACTACTTCTTATATTTCTGATTGTTGTACAACATTTTTGATAGATTTTTTGAGCTTTGAGCTGTAGGTTTAGAAGTATCATCTATCTCTTTCTTTGTCTAGATAGATGGTATTTCGGAACCATCTGTAAACTAAACTCAATATATATAAACATACCCACACACACGAGTATATATAAGATTTTATTGATCAAGACCCAGATGGCTTTGTTTAGAGGCACACTTACATCTGAGACACCCGATAGTACTAGTTACAAAAATTGTAAAATTAAATGTAATACTAGTATTAATTATTAGTCTAGAAAAAGATAACTTTATTCTTTTTTTTTTTGATAAGTCGGAGAAACATGCCATTTACGCACGCTTGGGCAAGCCCAGGTAGTGTCAGACTCGCACGGGTTCTGCTAGATGGTGTTGAAAGCCTATGTGTACCCGCACCCTACCGACTAAACGACTCCTGTCTCACCATTCCTCCCCTCTAGGGGCCGGGCCGGCCCAATTAAACATCACGTAGACCCGGGCTCGAGCTCGGGGGATCTAGAGTCCCCGTGCATCATCACCACCCCCGATCCACCCAAGCAAGGACGAACGACAAATCCGCAGGAGGCTGTCCTTCCCCTCTCACTCTTCGGTCCTGAACTTCACCTCATAAGAGGGATATTTGCAGTAATCTGGCTGTCCATAAGAAGATGACCTTGAAATCCGTCTTAGTCGCCGCAACGAGTTTTCCTCTTTAGTATAGATGACACAATTTACTACTCGTCTTTCCTCCATAGCTATCTTCTAGATTGTATCGGGGGCGCCAGACCCTTGTTCCGAAACAGCAGCTTCACGTAATTTCAGTTTTTTTCCCGTTTTATCAAGTTTCTGCGATATTTCACAACTACCGGAGTCCATTTACGGACCTTAATCTACTTTGTGTCACACATTTTGGAAAAGCAGTCAAATTTATCACAAATATCGCACTTCATTCGTTCCTCATTCCCAGTTACGCACTCGTCCTTCTCTAGGTTTTGACTCTCAGTTTTGGACTCAGCTGGATGCTCCCTGCTGGTCTACCCTGCCTCCTTAGTTACTCCTGCAGTGTTCCGCATATCTCCGGGCTTCGTTCCCCCTGTTGGTCACCATCTTCTCATCCGGACCCCGTTCGGTGACCCAGTTGTCCACACACTATACACCTTTACGGACCTTTACAGTCCACTCTTAAGTGTCCTGGCTCGCCGCAGTTGTAGCAACAACCACGACGGTCAGGACCCGTGCACTAGGCGGCCACATAGCCGCCACCCCAGCAACGATAGCAACTCGTGTCGGGCTTCCTAATTTCAACCCGACACGATTTTCAGCAGACCTTGATCCTCCCTGCCGCAACCAGTCTATTAGCCTCCTCTAAAGGGAGTATCACAGTTGCTTTCTGGCCTGAGCGAGATGACTCTCGCAGTCAAGTCACCGCCAAGGGCACCCCTAATAGCTTCCAAGATATCACGCTCTATGTCCTCAGTATCAAGATCTCTGATGTGAATTGCAACCTGTTACTGAGACTTATGCTGAACTAAATGATCTAAACTGAACGTTGTGAATTATAGTATATATTTTTTTTAATTAATCAGCAGTTGAAAGTGAGACCCCTTTCTTACCACGCCTGCACTAGCGATCCTTATTATTTTTACCATTAAACTCTGTTAAATATAAAAAAATGATCTTCAATTACGATTGCTAATATTTTTTGAAGAAACTGGTTTAGATCATAAACCTTTAAGTCATGTAAATTAAGTTATCTCTGGTGTAAAAACAAAGAATATCGAGGTTTTAAAGACATATAATATCTCTTAACCTTGGCTTACAGTAATGAATCACAAATAAAATTAAAGAGCAACTCTTACAGTTTTCCCCTTATAAGTGATCAACGGGTATATCTTTAGTCACGTGACACACACACCCAACCGATAGGAGAGTTCGTCCCATACACTAATGTCTGAAGTAATAGAAGGGACAGCTGTTTCAATATTGTATCTCAAATCAAGTAGATCAGTAGGTAGCGGAAGTACATATACAAGATCCTTTTTAAAACCCTAAAGGAAAAAATCATGGTGTCCGATCGGATAACCTTGAAAGTCACCGCAAACAACCTCTGTCATCGTTTTCATGCCGATCGATCCAGCGGTTGGGGAAGACCTTATTAAACCGATCCCAAAAAGGGTTATCCCAGCGACAAGGTGCACCATCTTGTTGCCAAATAAAAATCTACGGTTCAACTTACAGTTGAAGAAAGATCTCAGAAATGGTCGACCTGAGATTGTACAAGATTACACTTTTTTTTGCATTCATACATAATATCATCCTCTGAAGTAATACCTTACGGTGGTTCTGGAGGCTAAACGGAAAAAGAGAGACGGTAGGCTTGAAAGACTGTAACTAGTAAACGGTACGGGCGGATATGTAAGCGTTTCCTTGAAGCATTCCATACTAGCATCGCTAGTTCGTGGTCGGCCTTCCCAACAGATTTTTTTAGGACTAAAAAGAAAACATTCCCTGACTCATTCAACATTTTCTCAGACACCCTCGGTAGACCCGTACTCTTACTTTTACATAGATATCAGATCGTTTCAAACCGATTATATAGAATATTATTGTCCGTTAGAGGATCAAGATTAAACTTTCTACGTGACGCACGTTGAAGTGTAACTACAGATTCACATTTAGAAAACTGCAAAACACAGAAGGATTTCTAATCAGAAGTCGCCATCTTTGCTAATGGCGATGCCAAGCGGAAAGACAGGAAATCAATCGACGGTCATGTGCGTAACTAAAACTGTCCTTTTTGCTTATTGACTATAATCTGAAATCGACGGTGTTATACCTCTACCAAGAGATATAACAAATGAAAATCCCGATATTATTTTGTGTACACTCGATATAAGCACTTCTACGATATGAGCTATCTCTAGCTTTTTTTATCGTACAGAATATCTGAAATTTAACTCGATTAAATTTTTTAATATTATTAAAGTATTATAAGTAAATAACGATATACAAGGTCATTATTTTCATTTATGATATTCTATTCGGTATGTAATATTTTGTTAATTACAAGAAATAGTAATTTTAAGTGATATTTTAAATAATTTGGCCAAAACTTGACAGATTCATTAACGTATTTGTTACTAATTCATTATAAAATAGCTATAACTTTGCGCGTTTTCAGAAATTGTACTCACTTGTGATTTTAGATTTATGTAAATTGTTCGTTATTTGTGGTTTGTCACTGAACAACAGTTTTTACAGATTCACAGTTTAAGAAAATATCTGTAAATAATTTTTATGTTTGGAGTAAGCTTGAAAAAGTGACTTGCTCTGTACACACTTGTTATAACACAACGCTAGTTTTGAAAAATGTTTATTGTAACAAATACGTATAATGGTAAATATGTGAGGTGAAAACGAGCTATGAGTTTTAGCATATTACATTATATATCAATATTCATTAACTTTGATTTTCTTGATATCTTTAAAATTACTATTATATTAGCCTTATTAACTATTTGAACAACCAGGATTCTATTTATTGTACTTCAAAGTAGTTAAGTAATTGAAATAAGATTAAAGGATATTTCATCAAAAAACAAAATTATAAACAAATATTATTCTCCAACAGCAAAACGAAATTAAAGTAACGTAATCTGATTTCTCTCGTTATAATTTGAATATTAATAAACACTTTTGAAAATATTTTACTTCACTGAGGTTTAAGCCCCTTTTTAAAACAGATATAGTTATATTTTCTTCCACGTACAACGAAATTTATCAGTCATTTAATGAATAAATACACATATAATAAATTCTAAATTTATTGATTTATAATTTCGTTACAGTAAATTTTACGGTTATATTTCTCTAATTAAACAAATCCAATTTTCATTTAAGCAGTTATTCGATTTATCTCTTGAACTTAAAAAGTTGTACTACTTTTATAAATAAAAGTACTATGAAGTTTACATCTAATCATAAATGAAAAAAAGGAGAAACCAACTAATTGGAATCAGGCTATGCTTGCCGGAGTGAATAATTAAACGTAAAAATTCATGAACGTATAAGAAAAAAAAGAGATATTTTATACTTAGAAATATATTTTGAAAATATGAATATACACCGTAAGAATAGTTTTTATGATTTTAAGTAAAATTAAATTATATTTTAAATTATGAGAGATTTAATAATTAAATAATACGTTTTATATAATCAAATTAAAAAAAAACAAAAAAAAAAAACGTTATCAGTTACAATGCAAAATACGAACTACGATTAGTTGAAAGCGGTTGAGAAACAGGTCAGTGAGGAAGCAATATAACTTTGTAACCTTCACCGTCATTTTCAAATAAATAACTAACTGATCCCTTTAAAAAGTGAATCTAAATTATACGTGGAACAATACTAAACAGTAAATTATGATGAATGCAGCCGACTAAACCAAAACACTTTTTTTCTGTAGACATCAGTGCGCATCCAGTTTTGAATAAATGAAATCCAGTAATTCAATCGATGTTTACTGTTTGTAAGCGCCATATAACTTGAGCCGTTACTTTCCCGTTTTACTGTGTCGTAAAAAATACATAAAATAAATTTAATTATACCATTTGATTCATTTATTTTTATGCATAAAACAAGCTGCCTGTCATTTTCCAATTTTTATTCATTCACGTGAAAACAAACACAGGAAATTTTCGAAAAATTAAAATTTAGACAATTATAAAAAAAATAACAGACAGCGGTAAAAATTTTATATACCCACCATTTTGTTTATCTGATTCTTATGTTTCACTCTACTGAGTACCGATATGATTAAACAAATTTTAAAACACCCATATCGTGTTTAACAAAAGAACAGTCTGATTCCAATGCGTTTTGGAAGGTTGGAAATCGTTATTATTAACCTATTTACAAATTTTTTATAGAGTTAGTTATAATAACACTGTTAATGTGCAACTGTATGTACTTGAACGAGTTCCATGCGTGCCATTTTAATCCATAATACGGTTCGATTAAACAATTTGTTTAATCGAACCGGTACTCAGTAGAGTGACAAGTAAATATTATATGAACAACATTTTAGATATCAAATTTTTATCACCGTCGATTATTTTTTATGGCTGTCGTAACTAAATTATACTTTTCCGAAAACCTCTTCAAAAACAATGTTTTTTTCCTATTTTCACGCCGATAAAAAGAAAACGTAAAATGACACGCAGCGTTGTTTTGTACAAATTTTGCTGAAAAGATCGATTATTCTAATTAATAATTACATTTTTTCTACGATTTTTTTTAAGACAGTGACATGGGAAAATCTTTCGCTAAATTATATGACGCTTAGTAATTGTAACAAAACTTTAGGTTAGAAAACAAACAAATTGCAATAGTATTGGTACATATTTGTGTTTTTATTTTTTTCAACATTTATTAACAACAGATTACTTTATTAATCTCAACATTTATTACTAGAATAAGAAAGCTAATAAAATTAATCCTTTACTACGTAAACCGGTTTTCAGAAAAGCGAGAGTAAAGAGATAAATAAAATAAAAATCGAAGAACTGTGGGTACTGGAACAGTCGATGGTACATCTAACTCCTTTTTAATATTATTCGATCTCGGGCACTATAATTACCGTTTAAATCGGTTGCTATTATTATGGTTTTTACAATAGTTGAATGCAAATCCTTTGCAAGTAAATTACAAATTTAATTATTATTCCAATTTTGTTATGGAGCTCAATGTGAAAACTTCAGTATAAAAAGTAATTAAAAACATTTAACTGTAGTCCGTTTGTTGCAGCAAAACAGATAAAATACATAAAAGGAAGGTAAAGAATACAAGCGTTTGAATATGTTACCGCAAAACGATTATACTTTGAAATGATTTAAAATTTACTGAGAAAGCCTTTGAAGCAAAACATGTAATACATGCGACTTCAGACATATGATAAAATAATTATGAGGTAGGAAAATACAAAGGGTCAGAACTACAGATAATAATTACAAAAGTTAAAAATAATACAAAAAAATTTGGTTATTTATTTTAAAACCGCTGTCTTTTATGCTCTAACATGAAAACTTTAATTCAGTAGAACATCAATAAAAGCTGAATTTTCTTGAAATTGTCAATTTAAGAAAGAAAATACTAAAATTTAAGTTTAAAAATTGCAGATACTATCTAAACTTATCCATAATAAAGAGAAAATAAATAACACATCCATGTTTAATTTATGTAGCAATAACATATCCTCCCTATAAGTTCGTGTAATATTATTAACTGCTCCGAGTTACATTAACTCAAAACGTTATAAACAAATAGCGGTATAAACTTTTACGTTATATATACGATGTAATAAAAGACATATAAAATCCACACTGTAAATTTACTTAGACTTTATGACTATCCGGTACCGTAAAATGTGGTGTGTAAAATTACTGACACGTAAGACTTCTATTCCGTACAGTCACTTAAGATAGAATATTGTACGGGTATGCAAAACTTCTTTATAATGTAAATAATTTATGAAAAATTTTGTGATTGATCGCGATGACAGAATCAAAAATCATCAAATGTAAAACCAACTTATCCATTTGTAAAATCTACAAAATGTAATGTTACGTATAGTCGGGGTCGTATAGCAGTTTATATCCGATACAAGGGATCGGACATACACACCAGTAATGTCACACCATTGAATAATCATTAATTACTTTAATTGCATGTATATATATATATTTACAGACTGTCCCACGAAGAAACAGAGAAACTTTCAGGACATGCACTACTGGTGAAAATAATGAAAAAAGTTCATATAAATATAGGTCTGGAACCGCTTTGTTTTCGAGTTACGGCTAGCAAAAGATTTCGCCCGGATTTCAGCTCTTCCAACAAAAAGAAGTCCTACTGTAATTTCGGGGACCCAAATTAATGAGTAAAGTTGGTGATTTCTTATGCAATTTGAGCTGAGGAATAGGATAAGACAGGTCCTAGAACTACAGTAACTGCAGTAGTTTTAAGAAATCCAACGTAAAACACACAAAATTCGGTGTCGAAAAACAATTTTTTTTAGGTTTGTAGTACAATAGCTTTGTTAAATGATTAATAATCGCGGAAGATTTAGTAAAAAAAACTTGTAGAGAATTAATCCTGAGAAAATTAATGTAAATACACCCAATAAAAAGTTAATAAAAACTTTTCAAAATTGGTTTTTTATTCAAGCAAAACAGACGAAAAATTGACAGAAAATCGTATTATTTTTTTCTGTATCTAATAAAGGTTATTTCTAAACATTCTTCAATGTATCAGCATTTACAAACTAAATGGTAATTGCCAACGTGATCGTTTTCTCTTGAACGCCAAATAAATCATGTTAATGATGAACATTGTGCGATTTAGTATATTCAGTGCAGCCCAGGCACTAGTACAAGTCGAATTTAATGTCGCACTGGTTTGTCAAAAAACAAAGTATCGCGCATCCTACAGAAAGAAAATCTTTTTCCTTTCCGTCTGCAGAAGGTTCAAAATTTGCGGCCGATAGATTACTCCCGGTGGTTAAACTGCGTCATTGGCTTTTAAACAACGCTAATACGGTAAATTGAATTTTATTTACTGATAAAGTCAATTTTACCGGAAATGAAGTTTTGAATTCTAAAAACAGTCATTTATGAAACGAAGACAATCCATATGGTACTGTGGTCTAACATAGATTTCACATTAATGTTTGGTGTAAGAATAATATTTTTTAGGTAAAGAAAAAATAATATGATTTTCTGTCAATGTTTCGTCTGTTTTGCTTCAATAAAAAACCGATTTTAAAAAGTTTGTATTTACTTTTTATCGGCTATATTTACATTAATTTTTTTAGAATTAAATTTTCTACAAAGTTTTTTACTAAATCTTCCGCGTTTATTAGTCATTTAACAAAGCTATTGCGCTACATATCTAAAAAAAACTTGTTTTTCGACACCGAATTTTGTGTTTTATATCGGATAACTTAAAAATTATTTTCATCAACAGAACATGTCTTGAAAGATTTTCAGTTTCTTCGAGGGACACTCTATATATTTATAAAACTAAAAAATATTTCTTTGCGTTAATGATTATTTTTTTAAAATTATTAATTCTGATTCGCTAATGATTTCTGCTAAAATTCACTTTTAATTTTGCTTTATTTTAACATTTTACTTACATTTTTACATAAGCAAAATTTATAATTTCTATTGAAAATAAACAATAATTAAAACAAATTGAATTACAGAAATTAAATTAATAAATTTCAGAAAAAAAATTTTTCATGTATTTCTATAATATTTTATTTTTAAATAGTGAAATATATTTGATGTTTTATATAGGTAAAAATTTCTAATATAAATAAACATTTTGGGAATTTTATAACTTTTATTAGTACAATTAGAATACAATTGAGTTTTCGGAAACTTTAGGAAAGGCTTATAATTAATTTATTTTTATTTTTTAAAAGTTATAAAACTTTACTGAATATGCTTAATTCTTGTATGGTTGATGGCCGAACTAGAACACGGGGAACGAAGTAATATTGAAAAAGGGAAGTAACAAGTATTTAGATAAAAACTGACTGCGGTGGATTAAGAAGTGTTCAAACTGACAAATTTTAAAGGTATTGGTAATATTAAATTTATTTCAGTAACAAATATAACATTTTAAAAACGGATGTGATATATTGCTTTCAAATATTACTAACTTGTTTTTGTTATTTTTACTTTAACTTTATTTGTTGATATAGAATGCGGGACGATAGCTTTCAAGAAAATTATTATGTTTACACGGTTCATCATATCAAGAGATATCTTATTTCTTACTTACAGTTACTCTGAGCAGTAAAGATACTAAATACGGTATAAAGTAGGTACTCTCTCGAATCCTATACGGAATTTCTACGACCTGATATGGAAACTTATTCGTAATGTTTTATTTGAACAATATAGATATACCGAGATAAATCAAATCATGTCCTAACTTGTGACAAAATTTATTTTTCATAAACACTTTATTCCTCATCGCGGCGCCCAAGACGACCTTAATGTCTTCGATTATTTACGGTTTAAATAGAGGAAAATATTTTACATAACATTATTAAAATAATAAAGACTAGCTCCAAAACTAAGGGTTTTTTCTTCCAATAAAAGAGTTAAATCTATCTCCTAAATTTATGCCTGTACAGTACTTTTTATGTGGTTTAAGAAGAAGAGGCGAGTAGAGGTACTACATCCAACATCAAACCGTAAGCACTAAATACTGTACAACAAGACTAGTACTAAGACTTGAATCCTTATATATGAATACAAATAATGCTCATTACTCTTAGAGGAGCTAATTTTTCGTCTATTAAATAATTACCGTAATTTTGAAAGCCCTGAACCGAATTAAATTTTTAATTTCAGAATTAAAAATCCATCATTTTACTAAGCAATTTACCATAAGCGAAATGTAATCTAAGTACGGTCTCCAATATGTAGCAGGATTACGATCGCGCTTATGATTGGTAACAAACAGTCTGTCTTCCAACAACCTGTTACGTTACTTTAGTACATTCGATTCAAAAATAAATTGTTATTTAATTCAATGTAGGTAGTATGCGTTATTAAAGTGTAATAATCGTATCTTACCAAGTCGGTGATTTGTGTAATCATTTTACCTTTGCCTTAAATAGGTATTTAAATGAACTTTCTCGATATATACAGATTGCATTTGCAAAAAAGTTTAAGAGAGCTTGCCATTGTATAAAATTACGTCTAGTTATCTATTTTTAAATGTCTTTAGACAAACATACTAACGATTTATCTCCTCTCATCATCTTACGACATCAAATTCTAGGGAATATTAGCAAGGATTTAATTAAAAAGGAGGTGTACGATACAAAAAGCTGCCGTTTGGTATTTTACATGCCTTATTATTGTGTGAAGCTTAAAAAAATCAAGGTTTATAATAATACTGAAAAAAAAACCACGAGAGTAGTCTGATCGAGAATAATCAATTATCCATTGTCTGTTAACTGATCCAATTTCAACTCAATGCGGAGATTTTTCTTCAAAATCCTGAAGAAAAGCATCCTTTTTACAACTTTTCAACCTTAGGTAACTTTATTCCCGTTTAAAACCTTCAAAAACTTATTAAAATAACCTATAACTGCGTAATAATTAATAGTATTTTTTCATTTTTCTCAACCAATTTGGATATTTTTAGTTGAACTTAGCAATTTTTGAATATGTTCAGAGCAACAAAGAATAATAATAGGTAGGGGAAGATGGAATTAAAAATATTTTTTTTTCTAATTTGATTGTTTACCTATATAGAGAAAACTATTGTATGAACCAAAGTTAAAAAAATGATTGTTTCAACTGCATCTACACAGTGTTACTCGTTAGAATGAAGACAGCTAAAGTTTTTTTTCTTTTTTTTTAAATAACTAACAAAATTTTATTACTCGGCTAATCAGAAAGAACATATTAGTTTTAATATTTCTTTTAAAAATAGCCGTTACGTATCAAAACAGCAACTTCTTGAAAATACCCCATAATTGGTGGAGCTTAAGTCAAAAAAACACCTACCAGCCTAAGCAGGATTAATGAGTAAACTTTTTCATTAACTTGCTTAATAGAGGATATTTTTATAATTTCTTTTGCTCTTAAAGAGAAAATCAAAACGAACTTTTTTTTCATTTTTCTTCAGTTCATAGAACAAATGTGTAAGTAACAAAATTAAATTATATAGGTTAACAGAAAAGTAATAGAGGAGTAAAATAAGAAAAGTCTCTATTTTTCACCGATATCGGCTATGTATAGATTGAAGGGGTTGGAATTATGTGTTTAAACGAAATTGATTCAACGTTTAAACGAAATTTATTTTAACTATTTTTCTCATATTTTATAGTCGTAGTATTGTTTTTAATACACAATAATAGTTACCATTAAATTCAGGAGTGCATAGTTAACGTTACTAGTGCGTTATAAATTTTTATGTGGATGAAACTAAAACTGTTTAACACAGTTTTTATCACGAAAAATGTATGTACTGCAATATTTTTATGTAAATTTAATTATAATTTTTGGTCACAGTAACAATTTAAACGGTTTAATAAAGGTATAATATTGATGATAATATACAGATCATATTTGATGTAAAGGAATGTCAATTCTAAGTAAAAGTAAAAATGAGGTCAGATCTGTGTCATTGTGTTTAAATTTTTCACGATCACAGTTGAATCATATTCTATACATATGTACGAGTATGTGACAAACCGCAGAGTTTATCTAAATTAGGGCGTTGCTGTCGATCTATTTACAGGTTGATAAGATCTAATAAAAGTGATGGTACAGAATTTGTTACTGAATATATGAACAATTTAAATGGCATAATTACATTATGCCATTTAAAATTACATAGAAAAGACTAAAGAAAATATTATAATAAAAAAATTAACTTTTGATTATTAAATAACATTAATAAATTAAATTCTGCGGTGACAACATTTTTTTTTATTTAGTTGAATTTATAATAAATAAATTGTAACTTGCTACTATTCCATAACAACAAAAACAATAATAATAATTTATTTGATTTTTGTGCAATAGAACAGCTACATAAAGCGTTTTTATATTACACAATAGTACATAAAAACATATACAATAATTATAAGTTAATAATTTACATATAAATTAAAAAACACAAAATTCAAAATATATAAAATTTGAATACAACTTTAATAATAATACATTTTAATACTAATAATAATTATAAATTCATAAAAATGAAAGTAATAATTGGAGTTTTAATTTATTATTATTATTATTATCTTAGTCTTTGTATGTACACAAAAGTGCAGATAAACATGTACATATAATTCAGTTTTACAATTTAAAAAAATACATTTTAATAATAATAATAATTATAAATTCAATAGCAATAAAAAGAATAATTAGTTTTAATTATGGTAATTATATAGTAAAACTTTAACAATAATTTTATTTAAACTAACTGGTAGTACATCACATTTTCACGTTTACATCTTATATCCTTCATCCATTTACATTTATAATTTAAATAGAATTGTTGTTGTAGAATAGATTTATATAACACTATCAATGCATAAATATATGTGGAGGTAAAAATAATAGCAAAAGAAATTTATATCACTATCATACAATATTAACTGTTTTTAATTATTAAAATATTTATTTATTAATAGACAATAGTTTTAAATTACATTATCTAGCTATGGAAAAGCAGAAGAGAGTCTTTGTCAGTTTTGTAGCAATCCAGTTTTATAACACCAGTTGTATGTTTCAAATTTCGTTTATCATATGAAAATATAACCTTCTTAATTAAAAAAAAAAAGTCTTCCTTGATGGAAAAAATCTATTTTATCGTATTTGTTTACCGCAGTAAAAGTGCATCTCTCTGCCGTTGAAATAAATTGCGTAGAGAATACAAGAGGACAAAAGTTTGTAATATTGCGTCCGGGTATACGTAGCTGTATTTCATTTTCCGTAGGATTACACCTACGTAATCCTTTATGAAAAAACAGAAAATAAAGTATCCTCTTCAACATACAAGAGATGGTAAATTATGAAGTGAATTAAGCTGTTGTTTGCCAAGATGCTGAAGTTTAAATTTGTGAGAAAGCCAAAACAGAAAGTTGTTTTGAATGGATTCAATGTTTTTGGAAGTATAGTCTCTCCAAAAATTGCAGGTTGAGGTGGAGTATTCAAGTTGGCTTCGAACAACTGACTTGAAGCGTAAGATACAAGTGCGAGGATCAACAAAAGGTCTCTCAATCCATTTCAACAGATCAAGATTTTCTTAGCTCTGCTCACAATGCTGACTGCATAATAATAATAATAATGCTCCGAGATAGATAATCCTCACGTCCGGAACGGACGTGGGGATTATCTATCTCGGAGATAACATAACTATCATAGATGTTATGTTCCATAACATCTATGTTCCACGTCTAGGGCGGAAACACCTGTACATATGTACTATTCATAATGCTGGTTAACGGGGCTCCGTTTCTTTTCCCTCGGAGATGGAAATTTCTTCGGCCCGATTCCTCCTACAGGCCGTAACACAATGACTGAATTTTCGGCCACCTGCCGATATGAAAAACTTAAATGATTAAGAAAATGGATTCACACTACCTTAGAGGTGGCGATGTGGCGGTAAGGTTTGAAGTGGTCGCAGGCGTAACGGAGGCTCTTCCGCTGTCCAGATGCCCCCCGCGATGGCAAGCATGTAGTGAAGGTTCCCATGTTTGTCGGTGCATGGGAATCCTGTAAACTTCGATGTGTAGGGGCCTGGAGTCAGTGTAGAGACTGCGCATCCGCTCTCTCCCAGGACATATGCCGGTTCCACCGGGGTACCGGACCGGACCTCCAGGGTTGTTAGCGCTGAAGTGGGAGGTATACCCCGGGGGTTAATACCTTGCTACAGAAGGGATTGAACATCATGCAAATTGAAAAATCAACAAACGTGACAGAGGGTTCGCGTAAACACCCTCGTCTTGAACCAACCGTTTCGTCTAAAGCAAAGCGGAGGAAGAGTTATGAGACCGCAAGGGTAGAGAAAGAGGCTAAAAGTATACAGAGAGCTCTTTACAAGCATAGTTTTTTAAACCGAAATATTTTATTAGTAGTAGAGAAGGTAATTTTTCGAGGATAAGTCTTTCCTGATCGCTCGGGAGATAAATACTTATGCTGGAGGCCCAGTAAAGGAAATTCGTAAACTTTACAACGGACTTCATGTAGAGACGGTTAACGACAACGTCACAGAAGATCCTTGGGCTAAAGAAGATAGGCGAGTTTGCTGTACGAGTTAATCCTCACAACATCTTCAATACCTCAAAGGATGTTGTGGTTAGTCGGGATCTACATAATTGCACGGAGCCGGAAATTGTAAAAGAGTTATCAGCTCAAGGAGTGACTGAATGCCGAAGGCTGAACATGAGAAGAAACGGGAACGTTCTTCCGTCTGTCTCTTATGTCCTTACTTTCAACAAACCAACCCTGCCGAAGAAAGTGCGTGCAGGAATACACAGGTTGGATGTGCGGGCTTTTGTTTCGCAACCATTGTTTCAGGTGTCAACGTTTTGGCCACACCTCTGCTCGGTGCGAAAGGCCGCAAATATGCATGTGTGGCGAGGAAGTTCATGGAGAAGCATGCAAGGATCCTCCTTTGAAAAATTATAAATAATCAACTCGTTTGGATTTTAGAAAAAGAAAATCTCTTATCCTCACATCAAGTAGGTTTTCGACAATACCACTCAACTATTGATCAAATAATTAACTTAGAGAACATCATATATATCAGTTTCATCGCAAGAAAACATTGTGTCGGAGTCTTCTTTGATCTGCAGAAGTCATTAGCTATGACCTGGCGACATATGGAATAATGCTTCAATTAAATGAATGGGGCATTTGCGGCAATCTGCCAGTTTTAATCATCAACTGTATGAACGACCGTACTTTCCAAGTACGCGTCAACAATGAATATTCATCAGAAAAAAAGACTGGAAAATTGCATACCACAAGGCTCGCCGTTGAGCGCTACCTTGTTTCACGATTGCCATCAATAAACTAATATTATCTATTCCAGCAGAAATCAGCAAAAGTGTTTACGTCGATGATCTGGCGATTGTGTATGCCAGCAAGACTACAGCTATGGTGAAGTACAAATTGCAACGAACGATAAACGCCCTCAATGAAATTGCGAGGAGTAATGGTTTCAAATTTTCATCAGAGAAAACGTGCATTGTACACTTCTGTAGGAAGAGAACTTCTCATCGTAGTCCTGTTTAAAAATCGATGACCATCGTACTACACAAGGATGATGTACGATTTTTAGGTCTATTACTAGATAAATTTCTTACACGGGGATTGCATATACAGAATTTGAGTGTTAGATGAAAAAAAGCCCTAATATTATAAAATATTTATCCAACATCGATCGGGGCTTAGAGAATGAAATATTACCGAGACTGTATAAAGCATTGGTTCAGTCGGAACTCGACTACGGATGTATTGTATATTCACCCGCTAGAAAGTCGCATTTACGAAAGTTATACGTAATATATAACAGCGAAATAAAATATGCCACAGGCGAATTCCGTACAAGTCCGGCGACTAGTCAATGTCGGAAGCCGGAATAATGCCACTACATTATAGAACAGAAATCCTATTGCTACGATATGCGGCAGATATATTGGACTTTCCTACCCATATAAATAATAACACTTTCAACAATCATCCTTTGGCTGCATTATATGAACATCGCACTACCTATTCCAGGTCAGCCGGAATACGGTATCACGAATTTAGAAGAAAATATAAAATTGCTTTACCAGAGGCGTTAGCAATTTCTAAAAGAGAAATACCGCCATGGCTTTTTCCAGCGGTAAACACAAGAGTGGATCTCTCTTGTGACCGTATAGAACAGATAACCATATTATGTTGATGACGTCAGGATTATGACTGCAGTAGATACAGAAAGGTGTCTGAACCTATCAGCAATTCAGTAAAGTAATTTTATATAACGAATCTTATTAATATAATCAGATGGAAGTTCGCAATTTATTATAACTTTAATCATAATATCAGTTGACCTGTTTGTTGTATAAGACTTGGGTCAGGTCAAAATCGTATTATAGTCTACCTTTTTACTTCAATTCTTTCGTTTCTTCCATTAGTTTATAAAACATTTAATTTTATTATTCCATTATTATATTTTATTATAACCTAATTACTGTAATTAAATAATTAAAAAACAATATTTTTTTTTTTTGTTAATCATTATCATTCGTTAAAGCCAAATCTACACAGAAAGAATAGATTTTTTTTTGTATAAAATGACATTATTCGGGTAATATTTCTAACAGCCTTTCGTAACTGATATCTAATTTTATGGACTTTACCTTTCATACTCTTTTCTCAAATACCTAGGATTTTCTCTTAAAAAAAAATCATTAATCAGGTTTCATCTCACAAATTCCCTTGAATAATCTCTCTCTCTTTTTCCTGTTTAGCCTCCGGTAACTACCGTTTCGATAATTCTTCAGAGGATGAATGAGGATGATATGTATATGTGTAAATGAAGTGTAGTCTTGTACATTCTCAGTTCGACCATTCCTGAGATGTGTGGTTAATTGAAACCCAACCACCAAAGACCACCGGTATCCACGATCTAGTATTCAAATCCGTGTAAAAATAACTGGCTTTACTAGGACTTGAACGCTGTAACTCTCGACTTTCCGAATCAGCTGATTTGGGAAGACGCGTTAACCACTAGACCAACCCGATGGGTTCCCTGGAATGATCTAATAACTTACAATCTAACGGCTCTGACCAATTAAAGATGTTTTTATTTTCTTCATCTATAAAATGTAAAAATTTATTTCAAAGTATTTTAAAGTATGTTCAATAACTTGGAAAACAAAAATACTCAAAAATCATTTACAAAACACTTCTTTAAATTTAAAACTATGTAGTCGTTTCAACCGATAAACATACATTATCACGAGATAGTGTGATATTACCGTATAAAAAAATAAATAAAAAAATGACAACGAAGAAACAATAACAGTAAATACTGGTTATAAATAAAAATATTTACGAAACTATAAATACATTGAGTATTTCTAACAGAATTAATAAAATAAAGACAAATTTGTTTTATAAATTAAGTAGTCTCATTTTAAGCAGTTTCAACAGAAAGATTAAGGTAACCTTTAAAACTTACTAAAACATTGTAATTTTTAACCTGCATAGACACAAAGGCGTAAATTGATAATTTATGAACAGAAAGATAGAGATATTATAAACTATAAATCAAACAAAAAACATCCCTTTCATTTACAATATTATATTCTTTTGATAGGTTTATGGTTCATACTATCTCCACATTTCTTGTGATATTTTATCTTAAAGAACCGAAGAACTGAATAAAGAGCAGGCATTATACCACGGGGTGCAATCTAAATTGAATATTTTATTGATTTAAACTGTTTTAAGTTTAACTTTACGATTTCGATTGGAATTTTCTGAAACGATATTTATTAGTTTTTGATCAGCAGTTTTGTATTTTTTTATTTTAATTTTGTAAATACTATTATTACTGTAATACTGTTTTTAATTCAGTTAATAATATTTCGTAACTATTCTTTATTTGATATTTAATAATTATTATTATTAATTAATTTGCTTTATTTACTATTTCATCAGAAGAATGATAAATAACTATAATTTAAAGAGAAATAGTATACTTCTAAATGGTAACCGATAGAGTTAACAATTAACATTTTTCTTTTATAAGACGATATTATTATTTTAAGATTAGAAAATAATAGACATTATTATGTATAATAAAACACATGGAAATACTGAAAGACATTAATACTACCAAATAGAAAATATATAAAGTGACACCCGAATAAAGAATAAGTAAGAAACGCGTTATATTTTTGGTAACGGCTATCGTAAAAAAAATAGAATACACCCAATATTTTGTGTAAACCCTAATCCCACTGCTGCAATATATAACGTGGAATAAGAAAGGCTGCAACAATTTTTTTTCCTTCTCCGAAGCTAATAAATAATAAAAACTCATACCGACCTGTAAAAAAGGGCAGAAAACCAGATACGTAATCATAAACTTGTCATATAACATATTCTAATTCAAATGTACGACTTTGTGAATTTTTTACTTGTGCTCATATGAATTTTGACATTTAGTACGCAATTTTCCTTTAATATCATAATAGAAACGAAAATAGGTTCTTGTTTACTTATTTTAATATTTTTCAAGTAAACAGATTCATTGTTATAATAACTGTAAAAGTTATTAACCATCGAATAAATGTAAAAAATCTAATTTATTTAATTCTTGACTCTTTTGTGACATCTTTTAATAGAATTTCTTTATTTATATTTATTTTCTTATTCAATAAAGCAGGAAACATGAGATTTGACTGTGTAACTAAATAATCATCCTTTTCATCACAATAAAACCTTTTAACTTTAATAAATTATATCAAATATTTTTAAATTAATAAAAAATATATTTTATTTAATTAAATTATTATTATTAACAATAGCTATACGTACAACGTAAAAATAAATAATAGAATATTTATTATTTTTGAAATAAAATATTATCTGATTCAACATTCTGCTTTATTATTATATTATATAAAGTAATAAATATAAGTAAATCAATAAACAATAAAATACATAAAAGGCAAATTTTTTACTTAAATTTATCCGTAGAGTGTAATTGAAGTTACCACGATTTTTAGTTCGATAATTATAATATGCATCAATATAATAAAATAAAAAATCCTAATTAGTTTGCCAATTTATTATAATAGAGAGGGTCAAATTATCTGGAATCGGATAATTTTAACCGGTCCGCATTTCATTATAATAAATCGACGAATTAGCTACGACTCTGAATTTTTAAGAAATCTTTTTTAATACTAACGTATATAATAAATATTAAGAACTAAAGGTGAAGATGTTTCCAAAAACGTTCTTCGGATATGTTTAAGACAAAACGAACAATTAGTTGAATTTTACACTTACAACGCTATAAATTTAGATTAAATTTGTTAATGTGTCTGTTTTCTTTTTTGTTGTGTTCCGTGGTAACTTGAGTGAACACGAACTATTTTTTTAAATTAAATTCGAAATTTTAACGTGATTATCATTTTTCGTAAGTTGCAGGTCGCTTGAAAATATAATATAAAAAATTCTTAACCTGGTATCTAAGTAAAAAATATGTGTAAAAAATAATGTGCTATTATGTATAAAGTAAAATAAATTATTAAACACGACAAATTAAGGAATTCTTTTATATTTTAACGGATACAGTCAGTTATTATATAAAATAAAGAAAACGTTTCCATTAATGGATAACAATTTATGTTTTTTGTTTAAACTGAATTTACCTTTCTTTATTCTGTCATCGGCATTAAGTCTTTTTTATTTTGCGATTAATAAATATGAATAGATTTCAATTAAAATTCAGTATAATACTGTTAAACTTACCGGTACAACTTATTTCAGTTAAAAAAACTTAGTAAGTACAAATTATAAATAGAATGTTTGAATGTATTTATATATCAGATGAATGCGTGTAATCAATATTTGTAGGTTTTAATCTGTGGAAAATTATCAAAATTATTCGTATGAAAATAACATAGAAATTAAGAAGTTGGCCAACACTAACTGTTTTACAACGATATATATATATATATCTCGTTGTACTTTGTAAAACCTTCGTGTATATATACGAATGTACACGTTTTCTGCGCAATTCACAAAGATGAATACACTAACCCTTCTTCAACACAACTTAACAAGTAAGGTTAGTGACCTGACCCGCGCCATGTTTCAGCAGAGTTTAATCTATGTTGCGTGAAACCGATGTAAAAAAATAAATTGGGAAAACGAAAGTAGTTAAAGTAACTTAAGTTTCATTTTACGTAATCAACTGATTTTTCAAAATACAATTTTTCAATTTCATGTAGAATTATGACTGTTTAAATGAGATTAACTCGTTTATACCAAATCTGTATTTTGCAAAAAGTAAATATAAAATATAATTATTCGTTAAAAATATATGTAAATTTATAAGACACACACACACCTAAATAAACATGTGCGCTTGCGCGTTGTGTAATAAGTGAATTCACCAAAGCAGTTGGTTTTTTTATTTTATTATAAGTAAATTTATAAGAAATTTAAACATTTTTATGGAAACTATTTTGATTTTTAGGTAAATAGTATTTGTATATTAGTGGTTTGAAATCTGTTAATCTAAGTAGCTTCCTAAATAAATATGAAACGGTAATTTTCTTCGGTTATTAAATTTTTACAGCACATTTAAACATTTAAGTAACGATTATTTTTCCTCGAAAAGAATAATTCCATCGCATCGCATATATTTATTTTTTTTTACCGTAAAACAATGTGACTGTATGTAAACTGCAACAAATTTTCAATCAACTACTACAAAATAAGAAGCGACTACATTATGTTACATCAAAACCTGCCACATTACATTTTGATGTTATTACCTAAATTCTTGGGTTAGACCTTCCTATTTTTACTCACTAGGATTCTAAAGCTAAAGTTAATATCAATAAATATTTTGATTTTATCGTTAATCACTAAACATATAACGGCAAATGCTGTTTTTTTCTTTTATTAAACAATACTTTTATTTATAAGAATTTATATTAATTACAATGCAATTTTTTTTTTTATAAGGATTATTTTTAACTTCAAATTTTACGTTAAGAAGCCTCAAAAGATTTGTCCCGCCGTCATTCAAATGTTATCTCGTCAAATATTAGTGTTTGAAGGATTGTTCTTAACGATTTAAATGTGCGTCTATTTAAAATTTAAATAGTCCAGGCATTAAATCGAACAATTGAATGGTATAATTTTTTACCACCAATTTATAAAAGGTAAAGAAAACGTTATTTTTAATATGCTATCGAATGATTAAATCGTATATCCAGTTATGTGGATATGTAAATTAACAAAACTTCAAGTATCTGACAATAAAAGCCCTAATGAAATGCACCAAGAACCGCTTAACATTACTGTACGGTAAGCGATAGCATATACTTCTGAAATAATCGGTTCGTATTTCTTTGATGATAATCTTTCAGATGATGTTGCCATTACTTTAGAGCGATATAACCGAATGATTAAAGAATCATTTTTTCCTCAAATAACGAAAAAACCATAAAACAAACTAAGCTAGGCGATCAATGAATTCAATTAAAAGATTGTTTCCAGAATACATTAAATCCAGACGCGGCGATATTACATGGCCCGTGAGATAGCCGGATCTTATAACAAGCGATTTTCTTAATGAGCTATCGGATCTTAATGATCAATCCCAGCGAAATCAAAGAAAAAAAATTTCACAAGATTACTATAATTTTTAAGGATATGTTAAGTCTTGTGAAGGAAAACGTAAAAATTTGACGTGAAAAGTATGAATCAAAATGGCGACATCATGTAATGTTTAACGTACAGTTAAATTTAATTAATGTAATAAAAATGTTTTTTACTTTCCCGTCTAAACAGCAGCTACAGCGAAGCTATATAGCTGTATAGAAGGGAAGGTATGCTGATCGGTTAAAATCGGGCATATCCGGTTTTCACGAATCTTGACGAATTGGCCCCTAAGGACCCCGGAAAACCGAAAAATGGTATCGAAATTTCCGCGACAAAATCTGCGTACGTATGTATGTATGTTGGTGTGGTGTAAATCGCCTTATATCTTCAGAACTACTTGACCGATTTTCACAAAAATTTGCTATAATATTTCTATAGTAGGGGAATTGATGCTATTAAATTTTCAGCTCAAAAGGTCATGGTGTGGGGGATACACGAGAGGAACGAAATCGTCTCCAGATTATTCATAATTAAGGTTATATATATCTTTTTTTTATAATTTTGTGAATATTAATAAATAACTATTGTAAAAAAAATGTTTGCTAAATTTCATCCCCACCCTTAAAATGGTTTTAATTTTGAAGAGCTATAGAAGGCAGTACAAGGTATGATTTTCGTTGCAGTTTTTTCTAGTGGCTTCTCGTTGTGCCCAAAGATTTTTCCTTCACAAAATGGCGACTCGGTACTTACGTATTAACACCACCGCAGCTACAGCTTTATTTAAAAACTAAGTAGTCAATCGGATTTCGGTGGAAAATGGGCCGATGTAGAGTTTAACATAGATTCAAAACAGTCTTTTTATTAATTTTAATAAATGGTTATTTATATTTATTTATTTTATAAATATATAACCAAACTTAACCTACGCTCGCTTCGTTCGCTAACCTTGACTAATTAACAGGAGTGTTTTGATTATTTAAATAATAAATAATTGCAATAATTACTGAATTTATTAAATAAATACTCAAAAGATTACGGTGTTAATTAGTCAAGGTTAGCGAGCGAAGCGAGCGTAGGTTAAGTTTGGTTAAATTATATTTATAAAATAAATAAATATAAATAACCATTTATTAAAATTAATAAAGAGACTGTTCATTTTCCATCGAAATTCGATTGACTACTTTGTTTCTAAATAAAGCTGTAGCTGCGGTGACGTTAATACGTAAGTACCGGCGACTAACCTCACTATCAGTCGGACCCTAAAAAAAAACCCATTTGGGGTTCGCACTGAAAGTTAAAAACATAGTGGTATAGGGGAATCGAGATTTTAATAAGCTATAAAAATTTATGCTTATATTTTCATCAAAACCATTCTCATTTCGAGAATCAACTACTCAATTCGTTTCATTAAAAAATGTGTATAAACAGATTTTAAAATCCAATCATTACTATTCAAATGTTGGGATCCAAATCCATTTAATATTAGTAAAATATTTTTAGAAACAATCTCAATTTTTACAGATTAATTATTTTAACTTTATAATATAAAACTAAAAAAAAATTACTGTTACATACAATGAATCATAAATTTAGCATATAATAAATACTAAAAATTCTTAATACTGGTATGAAATATTTACTCCAAATTCAAACACCAGTTCGTATTGAATCATTAAATTACATCAATTCAGGGTAAATAAAATATTAATATAATTTAACGAAACGACTAAGCAAACAGATCCTTAATATTAACAAAATAAGTAACTTCACTTTAAAATTATTATTATTATTAATAATACTTAACACTGACCTTAGCGTAAAATACTCCAAAAGATTAACTTTTTTCATGTAGACATAGAAACTCACACAAAATACAATTAAACAATCATAAAAATAACTAATTTAGTTACAACGAATTTATTATTGTTTTATACACACAGGTGGCAGAAGCTCAAAACGTACAATAAACGAACTGACATCGCACAGCTAACAACGTTTCGTGCCTGTTATAACATGTCTGCGCAGCAGCAGCAGGAGGCAGGCTGTCGCAGGCAGGCGTAAGCAGCAGGCAGTGCGCAATCGCAGGACTGATTACTCTGTATCAGATAGCTATCTGATACGTTCCAACATCGAAACAAAGTGATATTTAGACAAATTACATCTTTACTATTGCTACCGTAGCAATTATATTCATGAGATATATTGTTCACTGTAAAAACGTATAATAAATAATAATTATATTTAAGAAAAAATATTGATTACAACATAAAGATTAGGAAGAAATTTTACTTTCCCGGAGAATATAACTAGAAAAAATACATTAACCAAGAAATTATAGTGATCATATCAAAAACAAAATATCGGTTTTTTTGCAAATCTTTACACTTTAGGGTCCCAACCATTTTATGTAAACAAAAAAAAACCACATTATGTATGTGCGTACGTATAAACGTATGTGTGTCGCATTGCTTTTGGTCTTATATATCAGGATTGACCAAACCGATTTTCTTCAAATTTAGCACATATATTTCTATATATCGGACATTGATCACTTTTTTTTTTAAATTCATTAAGAGTGTGGAGGGATATCGCAAAAAAGCAATTTCTATGTTCTTCAAAGTATTCCAGAGAAAATTTTATTAAATCAAATTTGTTACCTACAAATTTATTTAATGTATATGTAAATAATACAAAAAAGAACTATTTTTAAAAACCAACCTCCACTTTTTAAATAATCTCCCTTTGGCTTAAATTTTAAATATTTTTCAAAGATTTTTTTGAAAATTTATACGTTATATATAGTGCTATCAAGAAATGTCTAATTTTTTTTCATTTTCCCGTCTAGATAGAGCTGTAGCAGAGCTATCGGTATAGAAGAGAAAGTACTGTAATCGGTCTAATTTGGGCATATGAGGTTTTCACGGGATCTTGATTTTTTGACACCTAGGGAACCCAAAAAACTAAAAAATTGGATTGCAATTTTCCGGATATTCGTATGTACGTGTGTATGTTCGATGTCTCCCTCTAAATCATCTTATATCTCCAGAACTATTGGACCGATTTTGGTCAGATTACTTCTACATATGGGGCATTGATGTCATTAAATTTTTAACTGAAAAGATCAAGGGGGTGAGACTGTAGAGCAAGGTCACCCTCAGTATCTCGAGATTTCGCCTAATAAAGGTAACATTTTTCTTAGGCGCATTTGTTAACAATTAAAAAATAATAATATCTGCACAAAAAATTTTGCAAAATCGCACCCCACCCCAAAAACTGTTGTAGTCGTCTTCTATGTTGTGACTTTACAAGTAAGCGGTAGAATTAACTAAATGAATAATATTTAAAGTGTAAAAAAGTAACTCGGTTTGGTTGGGTCTCGAACTCGCCCGGTTGACTCGGTACCTAGTGCGTTAGGCCTTGCGGCTACACCAGTCTTCCGACCGTACAAGCGAAATTTGTTCTATGTAAGTTGTGAAATTACGTTAGTTTAGTTAGTGCCGAGCGTCGCCGCTAGTACAGACACACCCGCGAGAATTAAATACGGTATGCGGGTTAGAATCATTGAATTAAATAAACGAAAGAATACTATATTTAAATAAAATGATAAATATTTTTAATTAAGTTGGGTGTATAAGCCGTGCATCAGAAACAACCCACAGTTGTAAGACTTTCCCGGAACGCGGCTGCTGCGTTCCGGGTAAGTCCTACAACTGTGTTGTCAGCTTTTTTAATATGTGAACAAAAAATTTAATTTTTGAAATCGACTGTTTTATACGACTAAATACTTTCTTAATATTTAATGATCTGTTTTTACTATTGACCAAGCAAAATTTTTATAGTATAAAAGAAAAAGCACCGCGGTAAATTACGGGAAAACGTTTTAAAACGAAGATAATAAATTCAAAGCGTGAGGGCTTACACGTTCATGTAGAACAACACGTAAACCGTAAATTTATTAAATTGTTTGGTACCTTCTTATATTGTTTACAAGTCACGAAAATTGGTAGCTGAATTAATAATAGATTTAGAATGATTTCAGTTACACTGAAAATCCCAAGAGCGAAAGTTATTTTACTCTACGGAACAATTTCTACACGGATAATAGCAAATTTGTAATCAGAAAGAGTAGGTCGGCTTAGCCTTTGACCTTTACCTAAGAGGATTGTATTCAACAACGGGTTAAACATTTAATAAAATTAAATGAACTTAACTTAAACAAATACAACGTTAAGTAAGTGCAGTTAAATTTGTTTCATTTGTTAAATAAAATATTTATCTTCAACTTCCCCCGTTCGAGTTAAATTTTGTCGAACATTAACAATAACATGAAATAAAGTCTGAAATATTAGAAGGTAACCTTTAGCCGTTAACAGAAAGTCACTTTTATCAACAACTTATAACATTAATTCTTTAGGTGACGCAAAATATAATTAAGATAAAAATAATTAAATAGAAAATTTAATTTTAAGAAATACTGGAAAAACGATAATTCAATTAAACGTTACTGAACAAGAAGCATGAGCGACCGTGTTTTTAATACAAAAAAAAAAACGACAAGACTTTACCCGATTAATATATATTAAATTTATAAAAATGTTTCACGATAATAAATTTAACTTTAGTGTAAACGAAAAGATAAAATATAGTAATGTAATTGTGATAAGCTTTTAAAGAAATAAATAGGAAAGTAAAATTAAATTAAAAGATATTTTTAAATTAATAAATAAGATCTAATATTCGCAACTTAATAATCTTCTAATTTATCACATGATTTTGAGATTACATTCTGCATTCCAAAAGACTTCATGTACCTAATATCAAATAAATGCTTCTCCCAATATTTAGTTTTTTAAAGAATTTTTTTATTAAAAAAATTACATTTTTATGTTAGTAATCGATAATAATGATCTACATCGCCCTACTATGGTCACATTTACCCAAATTCTATATTATCATATGCTTATAGAATAGATATCGATAACTATGCTATCGACAAGGGTACGGAAGATAGAAAAGAACTAAAAGAGTAAAAATAAGTCTTTATATCACAAATTCTTTTTATATCATTAAAAGCTTATCTTTTACAAAGGTAAATAATTTTATCTAAAAGTTCTTTAATCAAAATTTGCGTAACATATTTTATCCCTTTTACACAAAATAATAATTTTGGGTAAAAGGGGAAAAAATTAAAAAGATAAACTTTTTTTCATATCAACAATTTATTCTCTGAGTATGTTTTAACAGGTCAGGATGCTGATAGCGGCATGTCTACTGATTATCTGCTGCTCTCTTGTCACCCCCAGTGCAGCCTGGGGAGGGCTATTTAACCGCTTCACTCCTGAGATGCTTTCAAACCTAGGTGGTTATGGAGGAGGTAGCTTTCGAGCGCAACCATTTCTGCAGGTAAGTCTGCGAGGTAGAGTAAAGATACTTTAAAAATGCGTAAAATTATATTTTACAATTAAGAAGTCGAGCCTTTCATTCGTAACCGTCCAGGGTTCATATCCTGGTTTGACAAGTATATTCCTTCACACAAGCTTCCAGATATGTGAAAAAATTAAGCTAAATTAGTAAATAATACCTTAGTTTGCAGATACATAATGTTATAGCTGGTATGACCCAATATGTTGATTTTGTCGGTCATATTCATAAGAAACTCGTGAATTACTTGTAGTTTTTTAATTTGTGGATAAACAAATATCAGAATAAATAAATCTCTAAATTTGTAAAATTTTACATTTATTTTTTGTTATTTTTTAAATCATTCTAAATTTAAAAATGAAGTTCTAAAATTTTCTCGTAAAATCAAGTTTTAGGTTTACAAAGCCTTTTTGTTAAACTCCCCTGTATAAACTGAAAATTTTCTTCCACAAATGAAATTTAAAACTCAAATTTTTATTTTTATTTCTAATTAATTATAGTCAAATCCGGCTTATTAAGTTATTAGTAACCTAGGGTAACTTAGTTCTATCTGTTAGGTGAAAATCGGTTTGAAAGAAACTAAAACCTGGTTTAAAATTGGACATCATATTAAATTTTAGAATCGTCCTAGCTTTATTTATTATTTTATATTTAAATAACATATTTTATATGCATATTATGCATTTAAAACTTAAACATTTTATTTTATAACATTTTTTTTTAAATTATGGTTTAATTAAATTTATTTTATTTTTTTATTCAATAAGATGTGTAGCATCCTAACAAACAAAGCTTAATTATTAGCAATCTTGAAAAAATTACGAAGTAAAAAATTGTTATTCTACATTGTCTTATTTATCGAATATGGAGAAAATAATACAATGTATATTTATCGTGCGCTATTAAACAAGTATGAATATATTATTTCAGTAGATACTTTTTATGCAACTGAAATAAAATTCTGATGAAGATTTCCCGATAAAAAAATTTAAATCGATTTAAAAAATAACTGTGTGATTTTGAAAGTTTAAGCTAAAACTAACACATATTTATATGATTTTACTTTTTTTATAAGAATTATTTGCAGAGTAATTTTTAAAAATTTCCATTGCAGCTGGTGGTAGCGTATGTAAAGCAAGCAAAGTGACTGCTTGATTTTTTTCGGTGTACAAAGTTATCTTAACAGAAATTTCGGAACAATTTAATTTGAATTGTTTTTTCCGGAATATTTCATAAAATTTATGCTTTTTTTATAAAATTGTTAAATTATTTAGCTAATAATTTTACGAAGTTGAAATAAAACTATTCAAGACTGAAATTGATGAATTTCTGAAATCAGATTTTTGTCTATACAACATTGCAGCATAGGAGGAAGCTTTTACAAGCTCGAATTACCACGAAAGAGAGTTATACGTGATGTCACTCGCTTAATGAATGAAAGAAATAGGTCTGCGATGAAAAGCGATTTTCCTGTCTGTTATCACGCTTACTTTCAGATAAAGACATTCAGGGAAAAAATGCATAATAGTACTAAATACTTCATAGATTCGATTTTGAAGAAGTTTCGGATGGTAAACAGATAATAAAGTTAAAAAAAAATATTGTCCAGTTGAATCGACTCCTCTCAAACTTTTGTTATTTGGCTGCTTGTATTGCTTGGTTAACAAGCTCGGCTACATTCAGAAAAGATGTCTATCGAAAAAACTTTGGTAGAATATATTCAAACAACGTTCTTATTTTAAAAAAAAAATTAAAAAATATTGTCTTTTTTGTTTTATAAAATTATTATATAATTTTTTTTGTTAATCTTTAATTATAAATGTTTTTAATTTAAAAAATGACCTACTATATTTAACGAGCTATATCTTTGCCGATGAGTTTCAAGCTTAATAATTAGCTTCATGATAAAAATCAAAATCATGGATGGTCTTATTTTACTACACTAACATGAATCTCTTAATCCTGAGTGATATAATGAAAGATACAATAAACAGAGTAGCTCTTAAACCTCTTTTTGACAGTTTTTTCACCTAATCCGAATTAATGACCGTGTGAAACAAGCACCTTTTTAAAACCATACTCTATTAACTGAAAAATAATTACATTTTTTTTTGTTTCATCGGCCATTTTTCAAGAAATAACTATTTAAATCAGGAATGATTTTTTTTAATTTAAAAACTGGATCAGGAACTGTTGTCACCTAACACGCAATTCTAATAATTTCATTTACTTATTTTTAATCTACTCTAATCATTGCGCTGTGAAGAATCATGACACATACCGCTTGTAATTATGTTCTAAAGGTGGTTATTATAGAAACATTTATTGTGCGGTGTATATTTTACTTAATGAAGTGAATAGCTGTTAGTGATTTATTTTTCCTATTTGTTGTGTTGTTTTCATTTAAGGCTTTGTCATAAGTTCAGTCATTTACATGTTTAATATTTCAATATATTTATTTTCTTTTAAAATGCCCAAGTTAGGAGGAAAAGGTACGCTAGTTCATAGTCAGGCGAGAGAAATTGTATTCAATGTTTACAATTTATTTTTACAAAACAATGCCAGAACCGGAATAGTGAGGAAAACTGAAATGCTAAATACGGTTGTTCAAGCGACAAAAGTATCAAAACCAACAGTCCAAAGATTTGTAAGAGAAGGGAAATCAAATGAAACTGAGCAGCTATCTGAGTTCGTTTCGCCGAGAAAACGTGTAAATCGCCCCAGTACTGTGTGAAATTTAGATTAGTTTGACACGGATGCCTGAGCCGTTTAATAAATAAATTTTATGTAATCGAAAAATGGGTTCCTACTGTGAAGAGAATTATGCAAAAAGCTCGCGAAAGTGAAATTAATTTCAAAGGGAGTGAAAGATCTTTAAGGAGAATATTAGAATTTTACGTAAAATGAGATTTAGATGGAAAAAACAGAAGACAACCGGAAAATACTGATAGAACGAACGGCATGACATTAAAAGGCAAAGAATGAAATTTCAACCGCAAATTTCCATGTTTGACGAAGAAAGAAGAGATTGCATACACAGATGAAACCTACATTCGCAGTAATTATACGACACCAAAATCGTGATAGACACAACAAACCTTCTTAAGGGATTGAAAATACCAAGGGTTCATGCTGGCTGTAATAAAGGACTCTTTAACAATGCTTTACTTATGTATGAATCAAATAAGAATGGAGATTATTACAAATCGTTGGATTCCGAAAAGTATACGAAATGGTTACCGGAGAAGTGTATTCCCAACTTGCCACCTCGATCGGTCATTGCTCGCAATGTATCACAACGTTCTACTACAAAAGCAGCCAAATTCTTACTCTTTAAAAAGCGATATGATAAAATTGTTAGCCGAACAACGAATTAACTGTTCTCCTGTTATGAGGAAGACTGAATTATACGATATTATAAAATTACACAAAGAAAATCAAAAGAAATTTCTAATAGATGACATTTTCGAAAATTACGGTCACACAGTTGTACGATTACCACCTTATCACCCATACTTAAATGCCACTAAAATGATTTGGAGTCAAATGAAGGGGCAAGTAGCTAAAAGAAATAACTTTTAACACATCGGACGTTATTAATTTAACTGAAGAGGAATTTCATAAAACGTCTTAAGCTGAGTGGAGCAATGTTTGTGAGCATGTTGTCAAAGTTGAAAAAATATATTGAAGATGGAAATTTATATTATGTGCGACACGTTTGTGATAAATGTGAATTCAGAATCAGACACGAGATCTTTAGAATCTACCGACTACAGCGATTTCGGAATTTGTAAGCTACAGTAATAAAGTGAGTAGAAAAAATAATTTTTTAAAGTACTTAGAAATAATAATTAATCGGGATACTAAACTATTTTTAATTAAATAGAATCGTATGTTTTTATGGTTATACATATCATCTATATTAATCCGACAATGTTTTCAGTCGGCCTAGTACTGTGCCAAATGTTTGCTGAATGTTAGTAATATTTTGCGTCAACTTACGTGCCGATATTTGTATAAAATGGTTGTTACGATACATTCTTTTTCTCTACAGTTGTTAATGTAAGTCACTTTTAAAAAAATGTTGTTTTTAACTACCATTTCCTTCCCGCCGTATAAATTATCTTTTTGATAATATTTAATACTTTCCATACATTTTATTTAATCCCTTTTTATTACATTTTCTAAGTCGATTCATCAAAACGGACATACCTGTTTTTATTTTTATTTATTTTATGTAACAGATCGTAAGCTTACTCGATAAATGACTAATAACTGCATAACCAAAACGGCCCAAATTGGGTAACACAATAGAAAATATATAAGTTTCTACACAGTTGAGAGGGCACATTATAGAATTCTTTTGTATGTTTCATGTGATCGTAAAGTCAATTTGTATTGGAAAAGTATTACAAAAAAGGGTAGTTTTCTACAGTTCTTTGAAGAAAAATTTCTATAAAGAGATAAAATTGCATAAGTTAAAAGAGAAAAAATTTAGGGGAGCAAAATAAGACCGTTTTCTTACTTAAAAAAAAAAATTATTATTATGAAACTAATTATTAACCTTTAAATTTAAAAAAAAATATTACACAATTAAAAATTACAAAGAGATATATAATTCTTGAAACGTTTTTACGTGACAAAAACTTTATTCAGATGTCATAAGATTAATTACCTATAAATTAAATATTTTGGTTCGTACAAACTCGTATTAGATTACAAGCAATGAGTTCACAAAACCGGAAAGGCGTTCCCAGCAATAATTTAAAAAAATATTTTTCAATATCAAATTATACTAAGTATATCAATTTTTTAAGCTTTAAAATAAACTTAATTAATGTTAATATAATACAATTATATATATTATTTTATACGCAATTTTAAGAACAGCTTACCAAAATTCCAATTGACTTCCTCAAGCGCTTTCGGTTATTCTGCCACCTTCAGGAAGAATTCATATTTTGTAATAAAAATATATAAAAATGTAAAATTCACATAATAAAATCAAATACATAACAATTAATCATTATTTCGTAATGTTAAAGTCATAAGTAACTACGTCTGTTTTATAATAGTATTCCAATTATTTACCTTACTCTACTAAACGGCATTTGTATGTGCGTCTCCCTTAGCTTAGCACCGAAATGTACCGATCACTAGCGGAAAATCCCGATTAGTTAGTACATGTCTCGTCGTGGCCAGGTGTATACTTGTTATTATATATTGAGATGTATGTGAAATATACATCAATAATATACTTTTTTACTTCTGTGAATGCTTTTCTTCATAAAATCGATTATTTTATGTTAAGACTCAGGTTTCATTCATTTCCTCCTTTTTTATTTGTTAACATAAAAATTTTTCACTTTTTTCTTTCACTTTATAAATGTTCACTCTTTCTTTTACTCTTTATAAATTCTCACTTTTTTTTTACTCATATTAAATGAATTTGTCTAATGTTCTATTGTTAGTCAGTCTTATTTCATCCTTCAAAGACCATGCGTTTATTACGAATGTATAATTAATTAATAAAATAATGTTATATATGTATATATATATATATATATATATATGAATTACAAGTTCAAAGATTATAATAAAAATAATTTATATTATGAACGAAATAAAGATTTTTATTTATTTGAATGATTCAGCGAATAACTAAATATTTAGAATAATTAAACCTAATCGAGAGCATACACATATACACAGAGATACATATAGTATGTATATTTATCAAACATACATATAGGCAAAACACGTGGGTCAAATGAAATGGTAAACAATAAAGGTCAAAATTATAGGAAACAATAATGGTCAAAATTAGAATTTTGAATCCTTTATATCCTCCTTAGCGGTTTATTGATTTTGAAGCCAACTTCTATTTTGTTATTGTGTCAAGGAAGGTTAGTTTCGTATTACGATAATTTGTTTCGTGAATTAAATATATCATATAAATAATAAATAAATAAATTTAATTTATATTTAAGCTTCCAGCTCTCGTATTGAGTGAATTTACATATGGATATTATGGATCTTGATGAAAATTTTGAGAGCGTGCAATCTTTAAAAGACGCCTAAACCGATCTAAACCAGATTTAATTGGGAAGATTTCTTTTTTTCGCTTTTCCTTGATCGACTTTCATCATTAAAAAAAAAGTATTATTACACAAGAGGTAATCAATTTTAAACATCTAATAATAGCATTCCGAGAGGCCGCCCGGAGGGCCTAGCTGCGGAGGCGTGCCGTAGGCACGCCCTGCAGCTAGTACTCTAATAAAACGGACGTAGTTACTTCTTGTGACTTTAACCTTACAAAATGACGATCAATTGTATATTTAATTTTATTATGTGAATTTTACATTTTTTATTTATTTTAATTATAAATTCCCCCTAAAGTTGGTACAATAGCTGAAAGCGCTTGAGGAGGTAAATTGGAATTTTGCTAAGCTGTTCTTAAAATTGCGTATAATAATTATTTTACCAACGGTGCCACGTTCAAAAAACTGAATATATTACTTTATTTTTAGTACGTTTCATATTCTTCATTTGACAACATTTCCATTAAAAGGCGGTATGAAAATGGCTATATTTTATAGTGCGTGATTGATGCTTCTTTATCACGTATAAATATTATGCAGGACAGTTTTCGTGTACGAGTTAAAACAGTCAAACCGTTTTCCACGCTGCTACTTGTGTTATCAGAAACTTGAATAATTACAAATGACATGCAAAACTCCATAAACAACTTTTAAGGTACATACAGCCTACAAATGCGTTCTGAGAACGCCTTTATTTATGGTAATAAAAGGAAATGGTTAGTTGTAACCGACAGAGTATATGAAACAAATGTATATAAAAGAAAAATCTTTTCAAGGTCATTGCAACATGCAATTAATATTTTAATAATTATGTTTCATACTATCAAATCAATATTTAAATCTTGTATATTCAAGTAATCGAATTGTAGAAAATTAGATTATATAATTAAAGGCTTATTTTTTAGTACTTTTACGCTTGTTTTTTGCATAAATATTGCCGGTGTTAAACAGTTAACATAAGCAAACTATTAAAAGAAAAGCCTCTTTATACGTCAACCCTAAAGCTACAAAGAGAAAATAAAAAAAATATGTTTTTACTCAAACGGAATAATTGTTTTAGAGGGTCATCAAAAACGACTTAAGTAAACTGCAAAAGGTATAACTTGATTAATTATAGTGAATTTGAGACCTATTCAATTTTAATGAGGAATATAATTAAGATAAATTAAATGGAAATAAAATATATACATCATGAAGTGCTAATATGTCTGATTTAAAGCCATACCTCTCTTAAAGTCGTAATTAAAAAACTATAAACTATTAAATTATGTTAAAAAAAAGCCATACACCCTACATTATGTAGCAAATCTACTAGTAATATAATAGGAGGACTTTTGATAGAGGCTCTGTGCTCCTATTTATTAAAAATCATTTAATTTTAATAAATTCTTTTAAAAGTAATTCCTAAAATCTGAATTTTTAAAAAATAATTCATTATTTTTATTTTTAACGTTTACTGTTTCTAGGAATGCGACAAGTTTGCACGTTTGTTTAGCAATTTCACAAAATTATTAAAAAGAGTTGTTTTTTTTTTTTTTTAATTATTATTTATGCTTTTATTTTAAAACGCTTCGCTTTATCAACCTAATATTTTAGTAATATCGATTGTAAGATCTGATGTAATATCGGGATTTTACTGCAACAATTCACTAAAAGAAGAAACAAATTGAAAAACTTAAATAAAAGAATTACTATGAGAAGCGTATTATATATAAATTCAGGCACACGCGTGCGCCCATATATATATATATACACATAAATTCTGGCCTTGTGTAGAGTATTCACAGGTGGTTCCATACAACAAAACTACTAACTGCCAAAAAAAAGGAAGGGGTAAAATAATACTTGTATTATCACTTTAATTAATATGTTTTTAAAATTACCTTAAAATCACCATAAAACAAAAAAAAATCATTGGTAAACAGTATTGAGCACCTGTTTTGTCCAGTGAAAATTAAACGTTAAATTTCAATTTGAAAATGTACCAAAACACCGGATTTATTTAAAATTTTATTACTTACAACCCTGGAGTTGATAGTTAACACTCAAGAATAAAAGAGCAAATAATATTAAATAAAAAGAAAACAAGATTACACTAAAAAATAGTTCAGAAAAATTTTACTTAACATCTAAAACTGGATAGTCATTTCGATTGTAAAACAATCATGACTAGAGGCAGAAGATATAAGAAAATACTGTATAGATAAATTAAAAAAGAAGAAAAAATAAAAAAAATATTAATTGACAAATAAAAGTAATAATTAAAATTTAATCGTCAATTAATAAAAACTTAATTTTTCAATTAATTTTTGTTTTTCATTTATTTGCTTTTTGTGTATAATATTGTAATATAACAAATAAAACTTGTTAAATCTAAATTTAACCGTTTAGATTTTAATTACATATTTTTCGTTAACAGTTTTTTCAGGCATAATTTCTTGTTTTCCAATTTATTTCAATAGTCATTTACTAAAGCTAAATGACTTTATTCATTTATACTGTTATAAATTCGATTTTTAGATCAAATTGGAATTTTGGGGGGCAAAAAGGTGAAGAGGTTAAAAATTAATTAGTAAACAAATGTGATACATTAAACACCAATAATATGCAAGATATTTTTCATTTTAACCATGATTATGTTTTAGGAAGCGTTAAAACTTTTTACCTAGATTGCTAATATATGTAGACTGCTAGAAGGATAAATTTTTTTTTTTATTAATTAATAAATAAGATTTTTATGTACACTTCTAAGGCAACATCTTTAAGTAGAATCTTGTGTATGTTATGATTTTACAAACAAAATAAAATTAAAATATTAAGAACGGGAACCAAGATCCTTATCGACACTGATAAACATCCTTTATTTTACCATTATATTAAGCTCATATATCAGTGTTTGCAAAATTTTCCAAGCATTACAAGAGTAATATTGCGACAACACACTATTATAGGAATATATAATTTGCTTTTCGAAAGAATAACGTACCTTTGAAGAGTCCCATCTTACAAATCTTCCTGAGTAAAAAGATTGAATTTTAAACATTATTTAAATTTTATTCTTACTGCTCTATTAGTTTCAATTTATCTGAAGAAAATTACGATAAATTACACATAAGAACGAACCCTGTTTTTTTCTTTTCTTAATGATACAGTTTTAACGTTATATAACTTAGTTAAGAGATTTTAAAAAAACAGTTTATGTGTATTTTTAAGAAAAAATATTTATTTTTTTCTTTTCTAATTTTATCGGGGATCGATTTCAATATGGCGACCTTAAACTTCATCAAGCGGGCGGATATCGATTGTTTTCGTGCTGTTTTATAGAGGAAATTCTTTTGGTGGATCCGTTGTATGTTTTTTCCAGATAACGAACTTCATTTTTTTTTCAAACAAAACTTCCATTGTCTTTATAAACTATTTAAAGATAATTATCAGTTTTATCACTGCTTAGAATGTTTTGAAGAACGTAAGAAAGAAGCCGTAATAAAAAAGGGAGTCCGACGAGGATGTTCCTTATCCCCGTTACTTTTTAATCTTTACATAGAACTAGCAGTTAATAATGTTAAAGAACAATTTAGATCCGGAGTAACAGTGCAAGGTGAAAAGATAAAGGTGGTTCGATTTGATGATGATATAGTAATTCTAGCTGAGAGTAAAAAAAATTCAGAAGAAACAATGAACGGTATGGATGAAGTCGTACGTGAGAACTACCGCATGAAAATAAACAAAAACAAAACGAAAGTAATGAAATGTAGTAGAAATAACGAAGATGGACCACTATACATAAAAATAAGAAGAGAAAAGATTATGGCGGTAGAAGAATTTCGTTATTTGGGAAGTAGAATTACTAAAGATGGACGAAGCAGGAGCGATATAAAATGCCAAATAGCACATGCGAAACGAGCCTTCAGTCAGAAATATAATTTGTTTACCTCAGAAATTAATTTAAACGTCAGGAAAAGATTTTTGAAAGTATATGTTTGGAGCGTAGCTTTATATGGAAGTGAAACTTAGACGATCGGTGTACGTGAGAAGAAAAAGATTTGAAACGTGGTACTCTATAGGAGAATGTTAAAAATCAGATGGGTGGATAAAGTGACAAATGAAGAGGTATTGCGGCAAATATATGAAGAAAGAAGCATTTGGAAAAATATAGCTAAACGAAGAGACAGACTTATAGGCCACATATTAAGGCGTCCTGGAATAGTCGCTTTAGTATTGAGGGACAAGTAGAAGGAAAACATTGTGCAGGCAAGTAACGTTTGGAATATGTAAAACAAATTGTTAGGGATGTAGAATGCAGGGGGTGTACTGAAATGAAACGACTAGCACTAGATAGGGAATCTTGGAAAGCTCCATCAAACCAGTCAAATGACTAAAGATAAAAAAAAAGAATGGTGGAGTTTCAGTTGCTCAGACCAGGGCATTAGGGGTATTTTTAGAAATTATGTTGGTCACACTGAACGCTTCCACCCAAAACGTTTGTGTAAATCATTTAAACCGGTGACCAGTCTCTACATTGTTACTAGGGTGTATTTCTTCGTTTAATGTTTTCTGTTCAAAAACACGATACGTTTCGTGGCATGCCGAACTGAAGTCAATAATTTTAGTTTTGCGTTTCGATATGAAAAGTAACCGATCAGAAATCGGATCGCCTGGAAGGCCACTAGTATCAGAAGAAAGTTTTAAACGAATTAGAAAATCAGCAATCACAAATCCTAGTAAATCCATCGATCATCGAGCCTCGAGTTACAAGTTTCACAAAAAATCGTTCATTAAATTCTATGTAAGAGGTTGCACTTATACGCAAACAAAATTCAGATATAAAGAAGAAATAAAACTATCTGATACAGAGAAAAACTTTCCAATTAGCTGTTGAAATTTTAGAAAAAAATTATTGAAAAAGAATAATTTTTAAATTATGTAATTATTACGGATGAAACTATTACATAATTTAAAGAATGTGTTAATAGACTCAACTTACGAATATGGGGTTATGAAAAACCGAAGTACAATTTTAAAAAAGTACAAGATACACCTAATGTTTACGTTTTGTATATTTTAATGAAAATCGTATAGTCGGACCTTTTTTCTTTCTTCATAAGATTATTAATGGAAATATCTATTTTCAAGTATTAAATGACTGTTGTTTTCCCCAATCAGATTAACTTGAAAAAGTATATAAAATTATTTTTTTACAATATGGTGCAACCCCCCACATTTTAATGCATTCGTTACCCACGCTTTAAATGAAAGTTTTTCAGAAAGATATATGGCCGAGAAGCTTTACATAGCCTCCAAGAAGTCCGAATCTAATTCCTTGTAAGGATATATTAAAAAAAATTGTTTATTCACAAAATTATGCGACCTGTATCACTTAAAGGAAAGAAATAAAAGTAAGCTATTACAACCATAACAAAAGATACGTTATATCGTTCATGGACAAAGACTGAACATCGATTTGACATTAGCCTAACGACGAAGGGTGCACATCTTGATTATGCAACATACTTATTGTAGATAGAGAATTTAACAAATAAAACAACATAACAAACAGTAAGTATTTTTGTATTTATTTAATTATATATTAAACCCACCGTTCTTTTATGATAATTTTACTGAATCTCTGACCAGATTCTAATGATTTCAAAATTTTTCCAGTGATTCAGATAAATTTTAATTATATCTGGATGAAGTACGTTAAAAAAAAATTGCAAAATATCAAGGTGTACGTTCAACTGCTAATGTTAAAAATGTGAAAAAATTACGCAACCATTCTAGGAGTTTAAAATTCTACTTTTACTAGGATTAAAGAAATTAAATCTTGAACTTTTCGTCAGCCAGCGGAAGCAATATATACAATGCACTACTTCTCCACAGAATGAAGTACATTAATTTGTTGATTTACACTACCACGTTTATAAAGATTTTGTATTTATCACGTTTCTGACGCATAAAAAGCGACTGAGGTACAAAAGCCACTAATCAGAGGTGTTTTCTCAGAGATGTTCGTTATTCAACCAGTCTGAATGCAAGGAAAGCGAAATATGTATCCCCCTATTAATTGCAGAACCTGGACAACAGTCCCTTACTACTGGGTCTTTATTGTTATCGGGCGGGTATTTGTTTAATGTCGGTTATATATTGGTTTTGTTATGGACGAAATTGTGGATTGCGTTCCGATGCTTACAGACCAAATTGAAGAGTATTACTTGGGCTGACCTTGGGAGAATGTATTTGCGTCTTTCTGTCGGCATGATTCTCCCTTCAGTCCGTCCACCATAGGCCTGTCGGTAGTAGTGCCTTTCGGTCAAGCAGGAATGCGCCTGATTGGACCCTAGTTATTGGAGAACGCAATGCACTGTCTTCCCCGGAGGTAGTCGCATATGCTAATGATGGGCTAAATCGTAAGATAGGGAAAAGAAGGACGGTAGGTGAACTGAGGTTTCCTATACGTTTCTTCGCTCTCGCCATTTTAAACCTGTGGTGACCAAAATAAAACTGTCACTTAAACAGCAAGTACGATGCCAATTTCCAACAATATGTCGACTTAATAAAGAAGGCAACGTGGAAACCGCTTTACTCCTGACTAGCCTTAGTAAGCCTGGCATAAGATTCTTGTTAAATTAAAAATTGTTACGTCCGTGTCAGAAGAAGCTTATATCTCGTGACTAGATACAGCCTCTTTTGTTATCGCATCTAATACTTACATTCAACTTACAATTCTCAAAAACAGTATTGATACCGTTTTAATGTTTATTAGCGTATAGTTTACATAATTTTTGCAATATTTCATCACCTACAAGCAATTTTCAGAAAATTATTTAATAATAATTTTATATTCTTTAAAAATTTTAAATTCCAAAAAATAAATTTCTCAAAAAATGGTATATAAGATTTTCATAAAACTTAAAATTTTATCGTTACATAAAATTCTAAATTTTGCAAAATATTTTTTTAACGAATGAAGTCGATTTTTATAAATTATTATTTTTTTAAATTAATATTTTTCAGCTAACAGCTAAAAGCGCTTCAGATTATTATTTGTAATTTTATTAATATTGTTCAACAGACTTTACACTGATTTAAAATTAAACTCGGTTTACACAAAAGACTTTTTTTTAAATTCAATTTTTTATGAGGATCTCGATCCAATTAATCATAGTACAGCAAACAAATTATTTAAAAATATAAATAGCTGAAAGAAATAATGTATTGACTGAGAACCCAGGAATACATTACCTACAGCTGAAAAAAAATTATACAATTAGAACGCTTTTATAAAATACCCATACAAAGATTCGTTGAACAGCATGAAGAAATCTGAAAACACTTTAAAATTACAAAAAAAATAATTATGAACGAATCACTTTATCAACTTTTTTCTGATAAAAGTGTTATTAATGGCACCCGTCCTAAAATAGTTAGGAAATCCTTTGTATTTTTAATCGAACATTATATTCAATCTTTATAGTATTTGTTCATTCAGTACATTGTTTTTGTTAAATTTATATAAAAATATGCGATTGAGAATATCGATAATAAATTCTTATCGCTTAATATTATTCCTAATACGTAATGTAATTACTGGAGAGCATATTTTCATAAGACGTCGACATCTTTATTTTAACACATTAATAAAGTTTTATCGATAGTATTATAGATCAAATTTACGCATACATCTTCTTGGATTACGAAGATAAATTTGAAGAATTTTAACAACGCTTTCGTAACTTAGAGACGATCTATTTAAATATTTTCTATTTACTTCTATCAGCTTCTTTTAAATGTTTTCTTCGAATAATGTTTTTCGATCATTATCGAAACAAACGCTCCTCCCATATCTGTTAGCATACAGACATAGATTCAAATCTTCCAACCCATATTACTCACTAAACTTTCCAATTTACGGGCATATTTTTTTCCAGGTATCAATATTAACCGAATAATTTTTTTTTAAATCTACACTTTCCACCATAAAAAAAATTATTGCTTGATGTTTTTACATGACCGTATATTATTTATTAAAACATTTCAAATACCGTTAAAAACTTAAGCAGAATATAAAACATTAATTTCTTACATATTTATCTTATTTTTAAATTACAAAATCGGTAAAAGAGTTTTATTATTTCCATAAAATACAACAATTGATTTTATTTGCAGGTTAAACTTAATTATATTTGTATTAAAACATGAAAGTTTAGTCGTAAAACTAATATTTCAAATAGAAACGTTGGCTATTAATTTTAAAACTAGTGCTCGTTAAAACAACAAAGCTCTTATTAGAAATAAATAAAATTAAACAATAAATAAAAATTAAAGGACGCGCGGGGAAATACAGAGTACCTTGGGCATGCGCAGATGTAACTTTAAAACTCTCATTGATCCAAACAGATCGGTTTCTTCATGCCCTACTTATAAATTTTAACTGAAAATTTCATAAATCCCTTTCCAACATAAAAATTCATTTTCACTATATCTTTTTTTTATCAAAATGAAGAAAATTTTGTAACTTTTCTTTTATACAATCGCCTAACAAGCAAAATAAACTTCATCTAATTCATAATTTAAATAAGAATTTTATGTATTTTCAAAACGAAAACATATTAAAAAGATAATATAAAACGTAATACTCATAGCTAACTGGACCGCATTACAATATTGTTTTCGGGTGATTCGTCACTTCTTTTGCTCTAAGGAGAATTTGTACAAATCTATAAAGCTCAGAGCGCATTTGGATACCTTGTACCGAAATAGTATACATATGGAGTATCTTACATTGTATATGTCCAGATATATTGTTTTTTTCCGTATGCAATCGATGAAACCTTGTTCAGTTCTTGGTGTTATTTCGAAATTAGTGGCCGTCTGTACGTTTAAAGCATTCATTATTGCTAAAATAATGCACAAAAAATGTATGTGACGAAAACAAATATATTTAGTCTACACAGCTCATGCCAAAAGTCTTTTAAATTATCTAAAATTAGAAGATGGCTTGGTGTTCAGAATCTTAATACCGATGACTCCAAGAGATTTTGAAGAATTCCTAATTATGATTTGAAGTAAATTATCCCGTAGAGAATCAAAACTTTATGGAAACAATTTTTTCATAAATTAAATAAGATGTTATATTACGTTTTCTTGTCATCATAAATTTCGATACAAATTTGATGTAACTTTCAAAATGTTTGGAATTTTGAAAACAAGCAATTTTTGAAATCTTTTTAGAAGTATGTGGAGCCGACTGTGGAGTAAAACATGGTAATCATTGACCAGATTTAACTTCAGTGCATACTTATAGTATTTACACACGGGAGTACTTCAGTAAAATCTCATACGTTTCCATCAAAACATAAAAACAATATAAATAAGGTAAGGTATTGATGTAATGTTGAAGTATATTTAAAATACAATTTTTTTCATTTCTTTAACAATTTCTTGAAGTAAAATCTCCAAATTGGATCAATATACGACCAAAATATTTTAAAGGCAGCCGAAGATGTGATTAAAACGGAAATAAATAATCTTGTTAAACTTTCTACATGGGCAAAAATATACTCAAAAAAATGTATTATTAAAGATTACAATTTTACCAAAGTTTTTAAAAACCATTTTTGAAAAATCCTGTTTCGAGTTTTTCAAAACAGCGCCAGCCAACTTAGATGTTTCAAATTTTGCACTTTTGCGATCAGTTTAGGCCGGTGTTTTTATGTAAAACAGTAGTAAATGAATAAGCTTTTAATTATAACCTTAATAAAGATATCTAAAGTTAGATTTCTGCAATTTTTATATGGTTTTATTATCCATTATAAATATAGCGCACGCATCATATTTGTGAGTGTAACAATATAACATATATAACTCTTCGTGTAACAATAACAAACCTTTTAGAAAATTATCAATTTGCATTTTTATTAGTGAAAATTTTACATTACATTAATAGAAAGTCCGTTCTATCAACATTTCTAAAAACCGATAATACATAGTGCCTTCAACTGAAAAAAAGAAAATTATTCACAGATATTTGGATTCAACGTAAAAATAAATATGTTAAAAATTCCATCAAAATCATCATACAATTTTAGATTTAATATTTTGCAATCTTAACCCTAGAGGTGACAGTTAAAAAAGTGATCAAAAAATTCTTTTTTATTTTAATCGATGGTTTTAAGAAAGCTATATATTTTTTGGCCCTCAAGTTTACGAGGTTACCTTTTTACTATATATTCGTTTCTTACTATAGATAATGGTCTAGCCTTAAAGCAGATCGTTACAATTAAAATAACATATAATTATAAATAAAGACTGTTATAACATGCAATGTTACAGAACCCAGGAGAAATTGACTCGTTCCAAGAACTGCAAGAAACAGAGCTGGACGGTCAGGGTCAAGGGCCTTGTTACGGTAAACGTTGTACTGCCAATGAACATTGCTGCCCGGGATCAGTTTGTGTGGATGTCGATGGAGGTCAGTGTAGTGATTAAAAGAGAAATAATTTGTCACATTAACTTTTATATACAATTTATATCCCATTTTTATTCCTTTTTGTTTACAGAGGACGACAATTATTTGAGTCTAAGTCATGATATCTGGGTGATTACTGGTGTATACTCGTTAAATGGGACTTATTCGACTGAATTTTTTTAACCGGATGAGGGAGGGAGATATTTAAATTTTATAAATTTTGAAGAGTTTGGTTTCATGGAAAATTTAATTAGGATACATTTTTTAACGTATCAAAAGATAATTAACAATTAATTGGTTTGTTACTCGATCGTTTACCAAATTCGTTTTCCAATTTTAATGGAATTTTACAGTAAGATTGCTTGCTGATACAAGCGGAACGAGATAGATTTAAAAATTTTTCATAAAATTTTCCGTATCAAAATAGCGGATGATAGATAACTTGCTTATACTGTGGTGATGATGAAGAGATGAAGAGATGATGATGAAGATTCCGTCATCAAGCCACCGCAGCTGATATCTTAAAACTTGGTCTTTCCTCCGCTTCCGATGTTACCACCGTTTCTAGTCTGTGTTAGCGGATGCAAAATAGATACCTCTCTTTTTCATATTTTACTCATTTTCTAGGGCTAACGTTTATCTCTGAAACTGTCTCTAATTCTCTAATTAGAATCTCGAATCTCTAATTCTTTATATAGTAATTAAATATTTACATAATGTTACATTAGTTTTAAATAAACTTATTTTTTACCGTTTCCTCACGGATATTTTATTTAAAAAAAATTTAATATAAAAAAATGGGAATATAGTGAAAGAACCTCTTCATTAGTCGGTGATTGTGAGCCCTGTTGTCACTGAAAACAGTACTTTTCATATTACTTTTACGGTAAAATTATTTTGACAATGGCTAAACCTTCAACAATCAATTAAGATCGACAACTCAGTTTTGTACCCTAATTTATTAATTGAATCATTTATTTCAAAAACCCGTTATGTGCAATGATATATGAAACTTAGCGGGTTTTCTTAAATAAATGATTCAATTCCATTTCGTTTTAGATATCTGTGTTTTTAATTCAGCATAAAATAAGTGAAGTCCGTGTGTACAGAATTGCTAGTACCATAGAAAATGTAATTTGAAATAATAAGTTTTTTGTATCTCTACCTTTTAATTGTTTCACTTTATCATGACTTTTTTAATGAATCATCATCAGCAAACTGGATATAATTTTCAACCTTTCCCATAGAAGTAATTAACTTTTATCAATTTTTTTATTGTCTCTAGTTGCGTTTATATTTGTTAAAATTAAATTTTTTTCATTATAATAGTTTTATAATTGTAACATATATATTACATTCATGTATATTACTCGTAATTAAATTTAAAAAATGTTTCATTTTATACATACGTATACTGTTGAGCTGAAATACAATCCAAATTAACGAGTTTCATTCAGTGAAAAATTTCAATATTAAATTATATTATTGACCCGACATTAAAAATGAAAAAATTGTATTTTTAAAGCAGAAAAGTTAATTTTATTTTTCATAATACAAAATAAAATTTATTGTGACAAAAACTTATTAAAAAAAATAATAATAAAACCAATTTGCAATAAAAATAACCTTTAGGCTTTAAAATGAAATAATTACACAAAAATAACAGTTCACTACACATTTAATTAATTTTTTTATTACGTTTATAAAATTCCTTAGCAGCTAAAACTGAAGATTGTTTTTTATCGCTAATTTTAATTTTACTCGTTCGTGATAAAAGAAACTTTATATTTTTCTTCGATAAATAAATGAAAATAATATTCATTTTGTAAGTTTTTAAAACGTTTTTTAATTATCGTAACATTTTTTTAAAAATGCCAAAATGTTTTTATTAATGAATTACATAAAATTTTTAACGAAGCAACTGCTTCAGTACTTTTGAATTTGCACAGGTACCTTAGAACCTACATCTATATCCAGAATTGCTTTAATTAACGGAATAAAAATAATGTTTTAGTTAACAAGACAAAACGGTATTTTTTTTCAACAAAATTTATTTTCCAATTACTGTCCGTGAATTCTGAAAGCTAATCCGATTTCATTTAAACTCATTCTTTCAGAAAATTAAATCCAAAAATGCGAAGTTTAAATCAGTGAATTTAGTAGTTTGAATATTTGTGCGTATTATTTAAACATAAACCTTTTTGTATAATTATTAAGATTCAGTACTTTTGTCTTACTACATTATAACATATTCCATTCTTTATACGTTTTAAAACCGTGAAAGCTATAGAATCTAGAAAGCTGAGAATGTTCAATCTCCTGTAAAATGAGACAAATGCGCAGAATCACATTTAACAAATTTATAAATAAATTAAAAAATTAAGTTTTGTTTCCACAAGATAAAATAAACAACAAAAGATATCCATACGACATATTCATGAACCTGTTTTTAAGTTGAAACAGTTGTTTAAACTGTCGATCCGATTCTTATAACATAATTCTAAACCTTTTAAATTCTTTGTATATGTAAAAACTATTTTTAACACAAAAAAATAATATTTTGATGAAAAAAATATAAAAATATTTTTTTGAAGTACTCTAATGATCTTAAGATATTTGTAAGTTTATCATTTTTTCCTTCGGTCTCATGACCGTAACGGTTTCATGAGAGTTATATGAAATTAATTGGTTCGTAATGATCTTGCTTTCAAATTTCTTTTGAAGTTAAAATATACAAAGTCTCATTATAAAGAATATATTTTATACAATATACACGTTTTTACGCGTAAAATACACATGCGCGTGCGCAGTACAACTTTTATATTGATTAAACAGAAACAACTGTTTCTGGAATGTCTCGACATACATTAACAAAGTTAGTTTATTTAAATAGACAAAGAATCATAAAATTGTAATATTCAAACAAAAGAAAGAATACTAACAACAACAAAAAAATACAAAAAATAAAAATGAACTATTCGAATACTATGATCTGACGTAAATCTCATACTTTGAATCTTGCGTTATGAGTTATCAACGATGATTCAATTTTTTTTAAATACACAAAATTAGAGTTAATTCAAGCTTTCATAAACTTGCAATAGCACATTTATTTAACATTTTCAGAGCTAAATTTATTCAGTTACTTTTTATAATAACTTTTACGTGACCAATTTGAATACAGTGAGCAAGTTAATAATTTACCTTAAGTTTTCTCGCATTTCTTTGAATCTCTCTTTTACATTCTATTGATTGTATTTGAAATTTTATCGTTGTTCAAAGAAACAAAGACTTCAGTGTTAAACATGGAAACGTCAGACAGGCACTAACAAATTTTCCGGTACCTGTCATGTTAAGACGTTGAAAGAATGAAGAAAAAATCTAAAATCGAACTTAAATTCCTATTTCTTAAAACTACATTTATTTTTCTCTTTTAAAAAGTTCAAACTTTATTAAATTTTTAGATTCCATCTATTTAAAACGAAATCCCTTCATCTTTTTTTTATTAGGCTTCCTTATCCTTTATTAAACTCGGCATAACTACGTAAATCTTTTCAAAGACGAGCTTTTTTCCAGTGAATAAATTTCATTCAAGAGAAAAGTTTAATATACGTAGATATGCTGCGTGTCGTATTGAATAAACGTACACTACAAAAGAATCTTATGTGAAGTAAATTTCAGTAGTAATTAGAGTGAAGGAGTGTGTAACGCAATATATCACTTCAATCGATCTGGAAGGAGGTTTTTTATTTTTTAAATCATTATGTTAAACTAAAGCCGAGTTGAAAATTCTAAAGTTGAATTTGAAGAACTGGTTTAGCCCGTAGTTTTAATAGGTTCTTCTCTAAAAAAAAAGATAATTAAAATAACATATAATGTTTATGATAATCAGATTAGTATAAAATTATAATTTAATAATAAATAAATTTAATGTAATTTAAAATTATTTTCCCACATTGTATACTATTAATATTTATTAATGTAGCACCGTGTAAATAAATAAATATATATATATAAACATCAGTATATTTATCTAAATATATTGATAAAATAATTGCAATCTTACTTTTTTTTTTTAATTTGGTTCTCGATGCTAATTAGTGAAACATTAAAAATGAAGAAAAAGTATACAAACAATAAAGATCAACGTATAAATTATGCTACACGCACAGCGGCTGAGTACTGCTAGTAATAGCATACCAATGAAGAAGGCAAAGCGAGATTTGCTTGACGGCTGTTACATACAAATACACTACCACCATTATCATATATGTATTCCATTTGTTAGATTACCATTTCCACAAGTAGCACGTATACACACGGCGATCGAGCGTCTTTTTATCTGGTCTACATGATGACTAAAGGCTTAAGACCATTTTTGACGTGAAACGTCTTTAAAATCACACCAAAACATACGAGTATCAGAACAGAAATTTGTAGCGTAACGAAAAGTTCTTTGTTGTCCTGCCTTACTAACTCCCTGACTATTAGTCTCAGAGACGTAAATGCGGTGTCATTTTGTAACTTACATGGTCAGCTCGCCGATACGATTTTGAGTTTCATCACTGGCAAGCCGGTTGTCAGGGAAAGTGCACAGCGATGATCGGCCAAAACTTCCATTCAGTGTAGCTCACGACTTAGACGTGATAGCACGGTGATTCATGTGTTTGTGTTTACCGTTTGCCGAGATAGGTCATTTAAGTAATAATAAGTGTATTTTAGACAATATTCATGTGTAAAAAATTAAAGTAAACATGTAAAAAGTATAAAAATTCAATATGTCAGCCTCAGCCCACATAAAAGCCAGCCGGATATATAATTACGCATATCGTTGGAAAGGGGAGGTTGGGCCACGCACAGGTATACAATGTCCGGTGCCGAGCGAGCGAGACTGTTTCGGGAGCGTCGCAAATCTGTCACGGCGCGCTCACTGAATGACGCTGACGGCGCGAGCACCTCTACTGCTGCTTGTTATGCCTTATGTCTCTTACTTCTCATATCACAGACCTATGTTGAACAAAATTGTCGTCGAATATTAGTCGAAATTAATATCATGTACCATTTAGTGTCTGTTTTATGTTAAAATTAAATTTAGTACGCAGTCAATTTCACGTTTTTATTTCAATCCGATACACTAAAAGTGAGTCGTATGTAATACATACAGACCGACCAATTTATCTGTAGAGTTGGCTAAATGAAGGGACTAAAATTTTCTATTGGAAACTTTCAGTTTTGTAAAAAACAAATACGATGGTGGCTCTCTCATTTAAGTCTAGAGATAAGTTGGTCGGTCTGTAGCCCGGAGGAACTTCATCCAAGGTCTGTAATGTTTCACGTTAAACCAACGGCCGTTCAACCTGACACAGCCCCACCCGATTTTTACAAGACTAATTTTCATATAAGATTAAAGGCTACATCATAAAAGTGCAAGACTATCTTTCGTGTATCTAAGCACTCTTATCATATAAAACCGTCTCGTCCAAACACAATAAACCAATCACTGTATTTTATTTGTTAATCTTAACCAATAAACTTTTATTCCATTTTTACTTAACTCCACCCATACCACAATTTATTTGACTGCTATTAAATCTATTTATATTATATAATAGATATAACTGACTATTTATATTGGTACACAACTTTTGAAAACTTAACCCTTTCACAAAAATTGTACAACAAAACCCTTTTACAATTATAGCACAAATATGTTATTTCTTTTACATCACTAATATAATGGATAATCTTAAAAAAAAAACTTTCCAGGTCATTATTTATTTGATTACAGTAACGGTAAATGAATTTTAAAAACGTCTAATTTAATTATTATTACTTGGTAGATTGTATACTTGTCTACCTGCATTTATTTATTTTTTTTTAAATGAATTTCTTTAAAAGTACAATTACAAATTTTAATATAACTTGGTTTATCTTTTATTTAAAAAAAATGTAATTATGAAAGATTTATTTCAGGAAACTTTAAAAATAATTTTTTGATGTTCAAACAGGCTTCTGTTGTAAATTAATGCTACTTTTATACACTTTATTCATTTCTATACATCTCTTAATCTTCTGAAAATACTGAATTTAATATAAAGTATTCTACATCACAGCGTCTGACTCTGAAGCGTCACAGATTAAATCTGCAATAAGTAATTCTTACAATACAGTGCAATATTTTACCCAACATCTATAAAACGCTACAAAAATTAAAGTATAGGTTAACCAGTACATTAAAATGTTATTTAAAATCGGAAAGGTATTTAACAATTAAAAACTGAATTTTATATTAATTTAACGGAATATACAAACTTTTAACTGACAATTAACGTACAATTTTTTCCACTATTTCGTCAGTAACCCTACAATGTTATTTAATAAAAATGTGTCATAATATAGAAAGAAAATGAAAAATATTTTTTCCCCCAATGCTAAAAAGTGTGAATGGCATTACCTTTTTTGAGTCTAACTTGAATTTTACACGAAAACGAAATCCTGAAATGTAGAAATGACCCTTTAAATTATCTTTGAAAAATGCTTTTAAAAAAAAATATTCGTCACGAAAGAAAACCGTATCTTTTAGAGTTTATCTTATGAAACACTTAATGAAAAGAAAAGCTGAGACTCATACCAAATTAAACTGTGTTCTTTTCTGCGTTATTCTTGAAATTTACTATATATTTGAAGAAGATCTGTCGGAATTACTATGAATTATACATAATAAAATGTACCTCATTAATTAAATATTTTCATGTTAGTCCAATTTTAATAATCCACAACTTCGTTAATGGAAGATACAACAAAATTATGTTTAAATATATTTAGAAAGAAAGTTTTATCTTTTACGATTTTTTTTCCCACGATCAGTTTCATTACGGAGACTATTTAAAAAAAATAATATTCCTATTTCGGCTTTCAGTCGGTAAGTTATTTTTTACTGAATTAAATTGTAATAATGATACTCGTATTACAAAAAGAAGATATTAAAGTCGGTTCATATAAACACAAAATATAGTACAGACTGGTACTTCTTTGTACAACTATTCAACTGAGGTACATTGTTATTGCAAGGGAAAATGTGAAAATGACCAGTAAAACTGGTAATTTTTTTCCCTTCACAATAAGAGCAAAAGAAATATTTTTTAATTGAGAACGAAAGAGCAATTTCTTTTAAATGGCACCGTAATGAACCGATCATCCAAACATTTTAAACAAATACTTTAACGACAAATAAAAATCTTTTATTAATAATAGAAATTTTTTTCATATGATATTTTAACGAATTTATAATAAAACTTGAAATTGCACTCTTGGGAAAAGAGTATATTATTTTTTTTTTTGTAATTTACTTCGTAATTCCTACAGCCTTTCTTCATAATAATTTAAACTCTTGTTGATAAAACAGATAGGAAAAAAAAAGTTCAGTTTGTTGTCAAATAGTTATAATGACAAAACTCTTCATCGACAAATCTTTTCTTTCATAACAAATATTTTTATATGTGTATTTCAGAACCCGATAGCCAAAACATGAAACGAAAACTTTATTGGTTCTGTAGAATGTATTTCAAACAACCTAAATAAAACATGAATTTACACACCACCACTCTTTATATTATATGTATAAACAGAGGACTAGTAAAGTTGATTGGTTTGCGCCACTGGGAACGGGGGATGAGAACCACTGCAAACACTACAGCGAAAATTTTGATAATAAACTTACGGTAGAGAAAATATTGACTTTAATAAAATAAACTGCGAAATGTTCATAAATACTTCAAACTTCACTTCATTACCTGGTTCGCAAAAATATTTTTTTTCCTGATGATTACTTTTACCAGCGCTCATTACATTTGCGCACCTTTCTTTTAACTAAATCTACGTCTTTATAAATTAGTTGAGTTATTAGTTTGAACATAGTTTTTGATTAGCTCTTATAAATCAACAGTTTTATTTTAAAACATCGTTTGATACAAATTAAATGTATCAAATGAAAAAAAAATTGTAAAAGGAAAGCTATTTTTTTTCGTTTTAATTAACAAAAAAAAAAAAAGATTCAAAACATTTTTGTTGCACTAATAACATTTCGTTGATAAAGGAACCGCCCGTAAATAGATTAATATTCAATCGTTCGATTAGTTTCTTTCGTAATAAGATGAAATTTTACAATTCCAATCGACGCGCTATTGTAAAAGTGTACCCAAAAAAAAGGAATTATACGTTATTGGAAATTTTTAAAAACTTTCTTCCTCTGGAAGTCGTTTTAAATTTTATTTTATTTATATAAGTCGACAGTTAACGGAATGAAACAGAAAAGGGTACATCAGCAAAACAGAGCAGTTTTCCAAAGAAATCTCGTTTTTGCAGTCTACGATTTGAGTCTAAATACTGATCCATCCCGAATTCCTGTTTAAGTCTCTACAGCTTATTTTTACAAAATCCGTTTTAAATTTTATTCTGTTTAATTTATTGCTTTTGAAATATATTGTTAAGATACCTTCAGCAATAATCATAAAAGTCGTTTTTACTAAAAAGGACTCCGTTAATAAAATTTAGGTTAACCCTAAGTATGCAATCTATCACGGTTAATGTAAGTTTGCACGGTAAATTTTGTTAAATAAATAATAATTTTTCTTCAGAGAAGTTCTTGCATGATGACCTGAAAATAAAATAAGGCTAAAGTTTATTGAGTTGACGACTTCATTTGCTAAAGTTTATTATGGAACTTGAAAAACTGAAAAAAATACGAAAAGCAATATAAAAATTGAAGAAACGTTTTGAGAGTTGAGTAATTCTCCGAGGAGAAAAATAAAAATACTAAGAACCACTCACGGCATCGTCCATTTCGCAGAAACCGGTGATGAATTAGAGGAAATATTGAGTTTTTTCTTTTTACGGCGCTACAGTCCTTGGTATGCTTTGATCGCCTCAACAATCAATCCTAAGCCATTCTTATCAGTAATGCCTATCCGCTATCCAAGGCTGTTTTTTTTACACTTTCGTAATAGCTGTTTTTTTAAAGTGTAGGGTTACTGGCCCTACGGCCAACCCCCGACTTGGAGGGCCAGGAACCCTTCTGTTGGGGTTATCATTTTCTATCAAAAATTTCTCCTTTTTAAGACGTCGAGAACTCGCTCTCAACAACAGCGATAGTAAGCATTAACTGATATTTAGCGAAGGAACTTATTCGACATTAATTCCCCAACAGTGCGTTTTACCACCCTTTGACTAGAGCCGAATTCTCTCTAGATTAATTTTCAGAGCCCAAGAAATACCCATATTTTTTTCTAAATTCAGAAAGGCGTGAATTTAACTATCTAGAGGAAATTTTACTTTGAAAATAAGTAAAAGTAAATATACGTTGAAATGCGACAAGAACTATAGCTATACTGTATATTTTATGTAAAATGTCAATAAATATCGACGAGTGCTCGTTAACACAAACAAGATGTTTTCTTGAACTGAATACTTCGTTGTAGTTTTCAGCTAATGCGAATGTATGTATAGAGTAATTCAATAGCATACCATAAAATAGAGCGGTAAAAATAGTTTTGTGTGGGTGATTAAATGTGTTGGCAGTGGTGGGTGTGTAGCTCCTAGTAATATGAAAACACAATTCTAAGTAATTAAAAAGCGAGTCTCTTTTTTTACGTTTAACGACGACATTTCATCGACTTATTAAAAAGAAATTGTTTTTTTTCTGTTCTATTTAAAAGGAATAAAATATCAGACAAAACATTCCTACGCGAGATACGAAGATACGAGACTGTATTTTATTTTGAGCTCGATACGATATTCTGATCGAGGTCATTAACGTTAAAAAAATTAATATCGGAAAAATAAAGTATACTTATACGGTATACTTACATGTAATCTATTCATGCACTAAAATATTTTACCGCAGATGAAAAAATTATTATCATTAGTTAATTAGCAACAAATGTAATCAAATCCACAGAGAGATTGTAGACTGTAGTAAATATAGATTGCGAGACCTCAATAAAAAACAAACATGAACCGTTTTATTTTCACCTCACACTATTAGCAAAATACACAGGATGTACTAAGGGCGCATAGCGTGACAATCACAGGAAACAACCAATACGGTACGAATTTACGTGAGCAAACTAAAAAAAAAAACACATGTAATTTACGTATGTACGTATTACATTTACGCGTGTATATACGGAATTTTAGCATAGAACATCATAAATTCCACGAATTATATTTAACATACTATATTTCAATAACGAAAAAATTATTTTCGATTTCTAACATGAATTATATTTTAATAATGGTATCAGTGCAACCGTACAGGCAGACCATGCACGACAGTAAAATATTGGGAACGATAAGCAATCAACACCTATCTCTGGCGGTAATAGCGTACAGGTCATTTGCCGACCGCTAAATTCTAATTGGGACAACATAATCACTTACCTACGATCGAATTCTATCATCTGCACTCCCTGGCAGTACCGAACCTAATATATGCAACGTCGGCTGTCACCTTGATAGAGTTACAACTAAAATATCGCCGCTAGCCGCGGAACACATTCAAAAATACTGTTTACTTGTGAAATTCCAACTCGCTCATCAAATTCAACCGCGTGCACTGCTAAGATAGTAAGATAAAAGTACAATTTTAAAAAGTATATTAAGGTTAATTAAAAAACGTATAGCACTTGGCGATTCATTTTAACAATTTCAGCAGTTACCATTAACCTTAACTTAAAGTGGGTTTTTCAAAGATTATGCACTCTTAACAATTTTACCCGTACCTTAATAGTGTATCAACCGATTTGAACAAATAGGTGTAATTTTTTTCAGAATAAAAGATTTAACAATTCGTCCAATAAAACATAATTCGATAAAATTAATATACCGACCTATTAATGATTAAAACATTTAAATGGTCGTTATTCTGACTTCTTCAAATGTATTAATTTTGAAGAAAACTTTTTGTATACAAACGCACCAAATTTTATTAAAATACTTTACTCCGACCTTTAAGATCTATATTTTTATTGAAAAAGCGCAAATCTGCGAACAATGGGAAAATCAAGCGAGTTAGAGCATTAGTCTATTTGAATTTTTTTATTTTGGTAATCTGAATCAATTTCTTAAGTTTGGCCAGCACCTCCCAGGATACTGTATACCATAAATATGTATTTGCTAAGTAGTTTACAAAAATTCTCAGTCGATAGAAATGCAAATGCAATCGGGAATTTTAATTTTAGTGTTAAAATTTGTCACATATAGGTATTTTATTTATCTTAATCAAATCGATTTACGTACTACATTAACTAAATAATTGAAAACTGCTCAGAATTAATTTAAAATGATTACAGTAGCTTTATGAATTTTCAACGGTTATTTATTTATTTTTTTTAAAGGTAGCCGAGAAGGCGTTTAATAATTCTGTACTTTTTATGAGCTGCTGCATTCATTTCTTTTTCCCCGCTCCCATTTTTCCTTCTTTAAATTTAGAAGTAGTAACTCAACATGACACTCTTATACGGACTACTTGAATTTGACGGAGCATAACTAACGGATTTCCAACAATGTGCTTCATCTACTAACAAAAGAAATATGAAAATTATAGCTTGAAGTATAACTATTTTAACATATGAAATATCGTGTGTATATTTTTATTTCGTCCTAAGGACTTTTTTTATTGGAAAATTACTACAACTACCATGACTGTTTTTTTTTGTTTTTTACAAAACTTATTTTCTTGCCTAAACTCACCATTATATTCTCTTATTACGTGATTTCGATATAATACACATATAAAGATATTAAAGTCACGACAGTTTTTAGAATTCTTATAATCAGAGTAACTTATTCTTATTAATCAGAGTTACTTTCCTGGCATCATAGCTCTAGAGAAATGGTCTCCAAATTGGGGTACGCAAAGTGATACTAGGGGGTACACACATCTCAGGTACGGTCGAACTGAGAATGTACAAGACTACACTTCATTTACACTCATACACATCATCCTCATTCATCCTCTGAAGAATTATCTAAACGGTAGTTACCGGAGGCTAAACAGGAAAAGAAAGAAAGAAAGGGGGTACACCAAAGAAGTAGTATAATAATAAATAATTTAATTTTTGACTTCACATGCACACACGCGCGCACACACATATATTATATGGGTACAACTTATAATCGTTTTCGTGTTAGGGTACGCGATCAAAAAAGGTTTGGAGATGACTCCTCTAGAACTACGCTGCAGGAAAGAAAGTACCGTAAACAGAAAAAAATGGGGTACCGGTATTTTTTAATTTTTCGAAGTTTTATGATCCAGGGACCCCAAAAAATAAAAAAGGAGGGTTTTTTCGAAAGAACATACACGCCAACGCATGTATGTAAATGCGTAGGCGTGTTTGAAGCTTAATAATTTTTGACTGGATAAATCGATTTTGGTGAAATTTTTTACTGAGACTCGTGTATTCGGGGAAATTTGTAGGTAATTTTTTGGTATCAATATCGTAAGGGGGGTGGGGAATCTTTTGGGGAATCAATGTTTTAAACATTTTGCAAAGATATCCCTACTTTATAGCAAGTTCAGTACATGTGCACACTTATCTTACCATTTTAAAAAAATTTGCCTGAAAATACCCCCTTCCTCAAAAGTTGAAAAAGGTACCATTTTATCTATTACATATTTTTTAAACGATTTTTTTAATGTCTATAGTAATACTGCACGCGACGCAAAAAGTACTTTGAGGGGAATATTTTGGGTGGGAAAGCCGATCAAAGATTAAAAATGTAAGTTTTTTAACTTTTTAAAACTTTTTTGGACTTATTTAAACTTTTAATACTTAAACGTTTAGTAATAATATTACAATAAAATTTCATCATAATTCTCCCCCTCCCACAAAAAAGAAATCTAAGGTAACTTTCTACTTGTACATTTTTTAGCGGGATTTTTTTTAGTCTCTTCCATTACATGGTAAACGTAGAAAAATCAAAAACACTTCATCGAAGGTGATGTTGGAGGTGAGGAGCAGGAAAAAATACAGATTGCTTTTTAAATTTTTTTGGTTTATTTAAACATATAATGATTATTTTTACAATATAACTTCATCAAAATTTTCTCCCACTCCATAAATTAAATTTTAGTTAATTTTTTCACGTATAATTATTTTTCCACTACGTAAGAATAAATAACTGATGCCAGGAAAGTATTACAACTTTGTTGTCAGATTTTTTTTGTTAGTAATTACTCCTATTTGTGGTACAACCCATTTTTTAAGGCTGAATCAGATATTACATCCAGTTATAAAATGAATGTATCCCAAAATAAGTTCGCGATATAACAACAAAGCGATGTAATTATGTCGTGGAACGCAGACTCCGCACTCCTAATATTTATTTTTGTAAGCATAAACAACATAAAGTTTTTTTAAAATTTTATTTTTAATAAATTCAATCCATACTTAAGTAAATTTTTATTTCATCCTGAAAAAGTGAGAGTCTGAATGAACATGTTTATGATAGAAATTTTCTTCATACGCTTAAGTACACTTTTCTAATATCATAAGAAAAAACAAGTTTACTTCAGCATATATTTGAGATTATCGATTAAAAATCGTTTTTCGGTAACGTAATGCTCCCGTCCTCAGAGAACGTAAACGGAATGTATTACCTTCTACTTGGAAGAAAATTTGAAGTAATCTACCCTTGGACAAAAATATTTGTGTAGTTTTACGATCCCTTAATTAATTTTTATTATCCCAACCTCTTTCTCTTATACTTGATTCCTTCCTTCCCGGAAAACTTTCAGCGATTCTGAATAGACGACTATTGGATCGGTGTTAAGATTGTAAGCTTGAACTGCCCCTTTTTTCTACGGAGAGGTTTAGCCTGAGAAGATATAAGTAACCCAGAATTAATAAAAAAATCCTATTAGAACCATTAGCACGTATACAAAGAGGAAAACTTACAAAAAGGGTACAAGCTTTTTTTTTAGTTTTTGTTTTCATTTAAACGCGTAAAAACTAATTGACACAACTATTTCCTACAATTTTTCGGTACTAAATTCTTCTGCACTAGAAGTTGAACAACGAAAATAGTAAATGAACAATAGCAGTCAGCAGCATACTATTAATACTGCATTATAAAGTAGAAGTACTGCATAAAAATTATTTTACAAGTCCAAGTCTATCTTACCTTAAAAATTTATACATCTAGACGTCAAATTTAATTTTCGATTGCGTTAAAGAAAAGTAGTTGACAAAAACTTTGTTTCTTTACACTATTTATTCCAATCTTTATTATTTTTGTAACAGATTTAAAGCATCTAACTTACAAAAGACTTCGTTAGCGGTTGCTTTCCCTAAAAGTAATGATGTTCAATATTACTTGGGATAAGGAGAATGAAGGTGTCATATCAATGATTAGAAATTTTATTTCAATGAGCTTGGAATTCTGATGTACAACAGAATATTCGACTAGTGATAAAGGCAATAAGAAACCACTTCACTTCTCAGTTTCCACCTAGTAAACCGGATGTGATATGATTGCTTTTAAGAAAGCCTTTGTCAATTTTCAGGCGATTCAGTTCTCATATCGATTCGCGTACAATGATTCGGATTTTTTTCTAACCTATTCAAAATAAAACAAAAGGAATAACGTATAAGGTATGCCTTTTCATAATGAATTCCTATAATCACCAACCGAAATCTGTATTTGGATAATTTAATTAAAATGATATACAAGGTTAATGCAAAATCCATACTTCCAGTAATTTTTTCAAAGAAATACTACCGCTGCTCTCTTTTACTCTTTTGAGAGAATTTCAAATGGATAGACTAACGAAGTAATAATTCGGTTTTAATTATGTAACAGAAAGACTGATTTAACTTGATGAAAATTTGTAGTTTTATACTTCATTATGAATGGAAAAAAAACAAAAATGAGAAGAATAATTTAATATAACATGGTACAAATTACCAGAATACGACACTGTAATCTTAATTAAAAAATTGTGTCTGTATATATATATATATATATATATATATATATATATATATATGCGCGCGCGCATTTATTATATTGCCACTACCTATTACATATACATTATAGTTAGTAATGGCCCGTCATTGTTTTACGAGTATGTGCGTCGTTGTTATAAAACAATTCTAGCAGTAATATAATTTTCTGCAAAATTGACTTATAACACGGCAGAAACGTTAGTATGAATGAGTTGTGAAATGTACGGTCGCGCATGCGGTGAGCGCAGGTGCTGCCGTCATGGCTGCACTGTGTACGATCGATGCAGCGACTGTTTTCCCGGCTTGGGAAATTTACAACTACGTTTACTACTACAACCTCAACAAAATTATCTTTACTACTGTTTAACCAAAAGCGACCGTCGAAATTCACGAATTTCGCAGTACACTCAGAATTTAAAATAGTAAAACGACCAGAAATAATTTTTGGTCATTCCATGCTATATTAAAGTTTTTAAAAAAAATAAATTTAAATCCCTTTTTTTAATGAACTTCAAGCATCAGTTTTCATGAAATTAAAACACAATACTGGAAATTTAAATTGATCATGCTTCGATCAATGATATGATCGATTAATAAAAGATAAATAAATAAAAACTATCAAAATATAACTATAAAAAATTGGATTAAAAACTTTTAGCTGGCATCGTCGTTGCAGAAATTTCCAGTTATTTTCACAGAGTGTACAACAATCTATAACCTATAATGTTGAAAATTATTATCATCTTACGAACTTTTATTTAAAGAAAAACAATTAAGAAAATATTGTAAACAGATTTTTTAAACGTAATAAAAATTATAAAAAAGTTTAATTTCATACTAAGATATTCTGATCTAAAATAAGATCAAATTTAATTTTAAACTCGTAAAACGACAATGTTTTTTACTGTTAGTAGAAAAATTACTTTAAATTATTTTAATCTATATTTTTACCGTTACAGTAAGGGTTGAACTCTGACAATAGTTCATTTGAAAAATTAAAAATTAATGGTCAGTAACAATAAAAACGTATAAACATGCAACACCTAAGGGTGGTGATGACTAGTCAAACACTTTTTTAAAGTGTTATTTTTATAACGTAAAAATTTTTTATTTTCTTCTTTTCCATAAATATTAGGCATCACGCCCGATCCACGGTTCATATCTTTGAACTGATCAACTCATTTTTTCGCGGCCTAGATTTTTTCTCCCTACAGGCTTATAGTTGAATAACTGATTTCGAGTTCTTTAATCTGTAAGTTCGTACCCGACCTACCGTCTCCGATACTCTTCTATTTTTTTAATAAAAAGATATATGTTAAAATTCCTCACAAAACTCTACCGAATGAACACAGGCTATCAACCTCCTCAGAAACCCTACATCTACACTCCATAAACGCTTTCGGTGAAGTTTTGTTAAAGTCCACTTATCACTCGGTAAACAAGCTAGTAGGAACAGATATAATTTTATAAAACTTTAAAAAGTATCCTTTTGTATTTAGTCTTAAAGGTTTTTTAAATGATCACATGTATTCGGTTAAACTTTTCAATTTTTATTACAGATATCTGCCTACAGTATCCTGTAGTAACAACTATTGCTGGTTAACTGAAAGAATCTATTTGTCAAATCACTCATTATCTAACACCCATAAATAAACATTATTCAGCCAAATATTAAATAAATTAAACATTTTAACTTATCCGCTTTCTTATATTAATGAATGTATGCAACCGTTGTTAAAAAAAAAAAAATTCACTTAAAAAAAAATTCTCTCTATTAACCTGATCAGTTAACAGAACTATTTTCATGTAACTAAACACAATACTTCGGCTTATGAGGAAGAGATTCATTATGCTTCCGTTGCCATTTTTAATACATTACCTACCCGTTTGAAAAATTTTTCCACTAATTTATTTAAAAATAAAAATTTAAAGATTTTCTTTTACCGAAAAAAAATTACTGCCGATAAATTTTTAAATACTAATAACAAAAGAAAAAAGCTGACAACACAGCTGTAGGGCTATCCCGTCACGTGGTTAAAGCCGCGTTCCGGTAAAGCCCTGCAACTGTGGGTTGTTTCTGATACACGGCTTACACACACAACTTAATTTAAAATAATTATCATTTTATTTAAATATTTTTTCGTTTTATAATTCAATGATTCTCACTTTTCTTTCTTTTTTTTCCTGTTTAGCCTCCGGTAATTACCGTTTAGATAATACTTCAGAGGATATGTATGAGTGTAAATGAAGTGTAGACAGTTTCAGTTCGAACATTCCTGAGATGTGTGGTTAATTGAAACCCTACCACCAAAGAACACCGGAATCTACGATCTAGTATTCAACAATGATTCTCACTAAGGCGCGCGTTCATACCGTGTTTAATTCTCGCGGTTGTGGCTGTACTACCGGTGACTGTCGGCAATAACTAAACTAATGTAATTTCACAACTTACATAGAACAGATTTCGCTTTTACGGCCAGTAGACTGGTCTAGGTGTAGCCGCAAGGCTTAACCCGCTAGGTACTAAGTCAACCGGGAGATCAAGTTTGAGACCCAGCCGTACCGAATAACTTTTTTACACTTAAAATATTATTCATTTCTTTAATTCTACCACTCGCCTGTGACGTTACAACATAGAAGTCGACTACAGCAGCATTTTTTGGGTTGGGGTTGCGATTTTGAAAAATCGCAAATCTCTTTTTTTTGCAAATATTATTTAAATTGCATAACTGTTAACAAATGTGCCAAGAAAAATATGACTTTAAACAGGCGAAATTTCTAGATACTGGGAGTAACCTTGCTCTACATCCTCACTCCTTGACCTATTAAATTGAAAATTTAAGGCATCAATGCCGCATATATAAAAGTAATTTGATCAAGTTTGGTCAAAATCAGTACAGTAGTTCTGGAAATATAAGGTGATTTAGAGGCCAACACCAAACACACACGCGCGCGTACATACGAATATTAACATCCGGAAAAATTTTCATCCAGTTTTTGTAGTTTTTGAGTTCGTTAGGTGTCAAAACATCAAGATCTGGTGAAAACCGCATATGCCCAAATTAGTTTGATTACAATATTTTCCCTTCCAGAGCTATAGCTCTGCTCTAGTGCTAGCTAGATGGGAAAGTAAAAATCTTGACTTTCTGCAATCCATTTAACATGTACATAAATTTGTGTTCAGATAATTTTGATAAATTCCTCCAGAATTCTTATTTATTTTGATGTCATTTTATTTATTTATGTTTCAAATGATTAATATGGACTTGAAACACTACTATTTTCATTTTATAATTAATTGTGTATTTTTTGTTACTGCTCTGATCAAGGTTTCCATCCAGGCGAATTCTGGGGCAGTTCCTTTTTTTATCAATGGAGTAGCTCACCTATCCATTCCTGAAGTGATTTACATAACATAATATTACGTAACGATTAGAATAAAATATTAATCTAAGAAGAATTGTAGAAAGAAAAAGGCCAAATCCCTGTAGCTCTTTAATTACTGTTAAAGACTGTAAGTCCCTCTTTAATGCCCACCAACTTACTTTTCTTCCATAAAATATATATTTTTAAATCTTTTTAAGCAGTCCTAACAAAGTCTACCAAATGTATTGAGATTTTTTTTCTAAAACCTCAAATAGTCCTACATTTAATATTCATCAACTACAACCCTCTACAGCAGTAGCTTGTATGTTAACATTTTACCATTCTATTATAAGTAAAGGATGGTAAACTACTCTGATCACAGCCTTCTGTGAGTCAACTGTCCACTTTCTCCTCCCTCACTTCTTATTACCTTTTATTCCTATTTCCTTAGAAAAGTAACAGGAGAGTTGGATCAACCATCCTGATGCTACCTGCAGCACTATGCTGGGACCGACTGGTAGCTAATAGGGTAACACTACTCTAGGGCAGTTTAGCGGAGTAACGACCCTGTGTGCTTGTGAAATTATCCAAGAACTCTGTTCTAGACATTACAAAAAATACCAGATGCCAACTGGTTAAAGACAAGCTTCCTACTCTGACTGATAAGTTATGTAAGGATAATAATAATTTTTAACTGTATTATCACCGGGAAAGGATTTAATTTTAAGTTCTATTTAAATTCTGGATAGGTTTAACAATGTTTTTGCCAAAATGTTTTCTATTAAGGATTATATGTTTATTTTTCAATCATTTTGAATATAACTTTTTTTGTAATGATTGACAACATCTTTAGTATTTACAATAGATTAATATAGAGAAAGTCTTTTGCACCCATTTACACTAAGTGAATTCTTTCCTTACAAAACTTATATTTACTTTTTTTTAACTGGCACCAACCAAGATGGTCATCAACCACTAATGATAAATAATATATGGGTCAATAGCATGCAGTGAAACTACACCAAATACTTTTTAGTTTCTGTGATCTACAAGAATTGATTTATTAACTGGCCACTGGTAAATTTATTCTACACCCTTTAATTCCCAAAATGCTACTCCTTGAGACATTCAAGTCTCATAGAGCAGTCAGCTTGTAAGATAATTGTTGTTGATGATTTTACGCAAGACTCTATAACAAAGAACATAAAATTATGTTCTGGTAATAAGGCATAATGTTTACATACAAATACTAAACATTAATGAATAAACCTGGAAAAGCCAAGTGGCACTACTTGACTGTAAGTTTTTCCTTTAACTTATTGTATAAAAATGTTGTATGACTTAAACATTAGTTGATGTAAATTTTTTACTTTAACTGTAAAATTATTTATCATACACTATGAAATACATAGTAATACTTAAATTAAATTTAACTGAGAAAATTACTACTAAAAATATGAAAAATAGTTTATGAGGGAAATTACAATTCAAAAAGATATGTATGAAAAAGTATTTTGTTGGATTTGGATAGAAATAATTAATTACAAACTATTATAATGAGTTAATTAAAGGTAAAAAAAAAAATTGATTTAAAATATAGATTATTTTGATCTGAAGACAAGTAACATTTATGTCATTAATGATTAAATAAAATAAATAATCACAAACATTAATGAAAAATTACCTTTACATCCACTTAGAAATAAGAGATAAGAAATTATAAATTATGAAAATTATTTATTCTACAACTTCACACATAATGAATAATAATAATAATAATAATACAAGTGGGTGTCAGAAGCTATAATTGAAAAGGGTAAATATGAAATACATTCATGTTTAAAATTAAATATCACAAACTGTGAGTTACACATACTGGGAGTTAACAATAAATTCCCACATTAATGAATCAGTTATCTTCATTGAAGTAATGTTTTAGTTTAACAACCAAATCAAATTACTGAAAAATATTAATTATAGAACTTGACATAAGGCAAACAACTTAGTTAAACCCATTAATATTTTATTTTCTGCAAAATATAAAGGTAATAATTAAATTATTATATGACATTATCTGTACTAAAAATTGATGATTAGATTAGATTTCAAAATAATTACATTTTAAAGACTTTATACCATGCAAAATATCCTCGATGTCAAACTAAATCAGTCTGTAAAAAAACTGATTTTAAAATAAATAGAGATTTTAATCTAACCAGTATTTAATATATTTAAATAGATCTCATTAGGAATGGGAAGTAATACTACAACTATTTGCCTGGATGTGTCAAGAAAAACCTTGAGAAAACCTTGAACAGAGCACTATCACAAAAGAAAAAATTAATAAAACAAAAGAAGAAAAATGGTGTTAATATGAAACAGGTTGCACAAGTATAGAAAACTAGAATAAAGAAACAAACAAAATTACCATATTGTTAAGACTTGACTGTTAAAATACTTTATACAGAGTATGAATTATATTAACAATAAAATTTTACTAAAAATAATACTTACATAGTTCTTACTAGAATTACTAGAAAGAAAGAACGAAAAAAGGATTAACAAATCGACTTGTTCTCACAAAATCAAACAACTGGCATAAACTTGGTGAAAAGTGTCAAAATTGATGTTATATATCACTTCAGTGTGAATAATTTTAATGCATTGCTAGACAATAAGGTCTGAAAATAGAACTTGTTATTTCACTTTTGCAATTCCAGTCAGAAATTAGAATGGTTTTATAACTTCTTTCCCAGTTGATTTTTAACATTTCAGAAAGTTCTTAACCGAGTTTATTTTAGTAAAACAAAAAAAAAATAATGATTCAATAATGAAATAAAATAATGTAGTACTGCAGTAAATAAATGATAAACCTACTCCAGGATGAAAGCAGAATACAATTTTCTTCAACTTGCAGACAAGTAGGACTTGTCTGCACCTGTATATGTGTCAACATAAACAGAATTCATATTCCTTCAATATAAATATTTCTGTAATAAATGAACGCGCATCAACACATCTATAAACAATTTAAAAAAATAGAAAGCCATCAAGTTTACTAAATTTCCCTTTTGTTTTAATAAGGTGTATATAACTAATGTATGAATTGAATGGTTGCAGTATATATAAAGTACAGTACAGAATACAGTACCTGTAACCAACCAGTTAGTAAGGTCTTGTGAATATCATTCATAAAATAATTTATAAACTAGCTGATAGTTAAAACTGAAAATTAATCTACATATATTCAAAATTTCCTGAGAGTTAGAATTTCATTAATATAATTGTTACAGGGAATAAAATCTTGTTGCATGAAAATGATTTTTAGTAATGTTTAAATACTGGTAACTCATGTTGCCAATCAGTCACTTCCAGATTAATTCAATGGAATACCAATGCATGACCTACCTTAGCTGAGGGTAACTCAAGTAACCATGGATTACCTGTTAGAAATCCATTAATAATCCATCATAAACCAGTTTAAAGCAATTTGGCTTCCTGGTCCCTAGCTACTACAGTTTACCTAGCTACTTCAGTTTCCTACAATCTCCATACAGCACAAGATTATCTCAAATGAATTTTCTTGTGTTAATACTTAGCTGTCATATGGTAGGAGCAACCGGTTGCAAGACTGTTTCAACACGGGATAAAAAGCAATAAATTTAGTTTATCTGTTGAAGCTCTTTTCTACAATAAACAGTCTGCAGAAAATTTTTCTATTTAGATAAGCATGAACCCAAAATTTTTTTCCAAATTTTTATTTGGGATAAACAAAAAACTACTTAATCAACTACAACCAAATTTTTACCCATGTTACTTGGCATAACTGAGAAGGTTTTTAGATATATTTCATCTTGGAAAATCTCTAAAAAATATATATACATAGTAGCAGAGATTTTCCAGTTGAAGCAGAAACTTTAATGAATTGAATTTATGAAATTAATGAACCATGAACTGGGTTTGAGCTGGATGATTTGAATCAATCGAATGAATAATATAACAAAAATAATGCAATTAAATTTACGTTAAATAAAATAATATTAAATAAACTTAAAACATGTCTGTTTAGCAATAGTGGGCTTCCCATGGGTACTGCATGTGAAACTAGAGTGGTGAGTTATGCGAACAGCTTGTGGGAGGCTAGACTGGTCATCACCATCAACAGGTAACAAATGGCATCCCCTGGGGAGCTGTTTTGGGAGGTAAAATGGGGCGCTCTTATAATATCTCTGCAAACAATCATCCAATTTTCAAACAAGGTATTCGTTAGTAGCTAAAGATTAACTTTTGCCTGCATCAGGTACTCTCTCGATCTAACAGATCATGGTTATTCAGAAATGTTATCTAAAAATTAAAAATTATTTAGTAAAATGTGTAAATAATAAATAATCCCTTATGGTGCTGCACTTCTCATTCAGGCTGCTAAATTCTCATGCTCCATTCTTAAAGAAAGCTGCTCCCAAGATATTCTTCAGTAGAAATATTCTCAATAAATGACTTATTGAAATTGAAGACAACATATTGTGAGTGACTCTTAATCAATGCCAAGCAAAAACTACTGAACAAAAATTGATGAAAATTTGTATACATGTTCTTCTTATGTTATAACTAAGAAAGGATTCTTTGAAATTCTGAGTTTAAATTGGTAAAATGGAGTAACAATGAAATTTACTATTTTTTTTAATTTCTCAGTAACAAATGACGATATCAACTTGATGTTTTGTGTGTATAATCTTCATGTGAATAAACCAGTTTCTAGATTTTAAAATTTTGTGACAGTGTGCAATGCGGCGGCTCAACCAACACAGCATCTGCCATGTACGTGGGATGCAACTGGCTGCAGCTTCCTCTGGCTTACTTGACTGAAAAACATAAAATAAAAAAAAATTACCACAACAAGAAATGCAAGTAACCATATAGTGCAGGCGAAGCTGCAATGGGAAGCTAGTATAATATATATTAAATTCTATTAATACAAACCACCTAATATGGGATATTTAGATAAAAAATATCTTACCTTAATTTTATTATGAAAGTACTTTTGTAGGATCCTGCATCCCCAGTCATGATTGAATTATTTAAACTGCATATTAGAAATTAAAAAATTAAAAATACTAAAATAAACCATGTAAGTAAAAAAGTTAGTTAAATATAATTTTGATTTGGTTTGTTATTAAAAAAAATTAAGTTTTATATCATTTTCACCTGCCAACCATTACAGTCAAATTCATAAATCTATCAATTCTTATTGTTTCAATTTCCAAGGAAACGCCATCAATGTAATTGGAGTATAGAAATTTGTTGTGGTTCCTTAAGTAAGAGAAATAAGAACATTTTAACTTTTTTTTTTTTATCTATTCAAAAAATATTTTTTTTTATTTTTCATTTTAAATTTTCATGTACCTTTTGGTAAAGTAAATTGATACTGATATTGTTGCAGATTATTAACTTCAATCATAATTGTTCAGTGGTAATAAAAACATAACCACTTAATATAATAAACTATATAAGTGACTTATTGATAATACGATTTAGTCATCTCAAAGTTTTGGAACTTCTGCATTACAGTGCATCCTTAACAAAAAATAATAAAATTTTTAAATTTTATGACAGTAAAATAATAGGAGCTGTTTACATCATACATTGTTTATAAAATGAAAATACGTGGAGAAATTTTATATTTCCTCTGTTTGAAAGGGCATTAGTCTATTATTTTCTTTCTTATGGCTCCAATTTTAAACACTTCTATTTACACAGCTGATCCCGTTTTGCATACAATGACCAAATATACTAATAGTGAAATTAAAAAAAATCATTAAAACATTTTACTGGAATCTAAACCGATCTTATTTATATAAAATCTGAATTTTTCTGAATGAGCTTGCACTGTGACCATGCCCATGGTATGTGACCATGGTATTTGACCATGTCACACATTTCCCAATGTGTGACATGGTCAAACACAACTTGGTTGCTGTTCAAAACACTCGGTCAGCATTTAAAATAAAAATGTGAAAAAACATGTCAAAGATATATCATACAGTGTTGCTGACAATTCATAAAAATAAATTACAATATTATTAGAGAAAATAAAAATACACTAAGTATTTAAGAGGTAGTGTTATAAATCCTACATTTTAGCCATCTTATTGAGTAGAATATTGCCACCTAAAGTATTAAACTCTTTTAACAGTTGCACATTGGCTTTCTAATTGATACTGAAACTTCAAATCTGCTCAAAAGTACTAGTAAAAATTATTCCTAAGTCAAAATCAAATATCAAATATATTTTACACACACAGATGTTGATACCTATATTATCTGATCACGTACATTGGCTAGAAGTCAAGGCAGTTTTATCCTAATTCCCATGTATTAATCTAGGTATAAGAAATTTTTATGTAAAGAAAATTTAAAGTAAAATCTAAATATTATTGTTTATGATACAGATGATTTGAGATAAATTGACATTTTCTATTGTTACAGTAGCGGGCACCTGCTTGTTTGCATATGGTCTAAGGCAAGGAGAACTCTGTCGGCGAGACAATGATTGTGAGACTGGACTAGTCTGCACAGATACTGGCGAGGGTCGCACATGTCAACCGGCTGTCACAAGCAGAAAACAATACAGTGTGTTGAATAATTTGTTAATTTTGTTTCATTTATCCAACTTTATTATTGTTTTTTATAAATAATACACAATAGTTATTTAGAATTATGAAAAATGCAATGATATGATCAAATAAGTGAATAATAATTAAATACGTATATTATAAAGAATGTTTTAAGAAATACATAGTCCGTTTTTTTAAGTTCTTTTTAATACTTTTATAGAACAAACTTACTAATTACTACAGTATTTCCATAATTGACAAAAAGATAAAGAATGGTTTAAAAAGACAATTGGAAGTATATTTCAGTTGTTTCAACTAATGCAGTTGCATTGTATTTTCCTAAAAATATAAAAATAATTCTTAAAACTTTTGATAGTTTTTTAAGCTTACAGGTAACAGGTAATACAATATTACTTTGCAACCTGATGATTCCATCAGGTTGCAAGAAACACCTCAGGTAGTAGTTTCCTAGAAATTGAAGGATATGAGGCAAGGATGAAATTCCCCTTATTAAAGTTATGTTTAATTGACTAGTTGCTATACATCACTGAATTTGAACAATGTTGGATAAAGTTCATCACATGCCAGTGACATTTATTTCCAGCTAATAGCCATAGCAGCCAATGCCAATTAAAATAAGTAAATAAATAAAAATAAAATAATTCAGTTTTCATTTCATTTCATTTTCATTTGTATTCAGAATGCACAGAATGCTATAATTAAACTTCAATACTGCCAGCATACAAACTTAGACTTTTCAAGATGAATGAATAATAAATAACACTATATCCTTAATGAAAGAAAGGAAGACTATGATTGAAAGAAATAAGAATGGTTCAAAATTAAAATAAACGGGTTACAAAAAACTAATACTAATTAGAAAAAGAAAATTTTTGAAAAGACTATATAGAAAGAATCAACGTGCTTAATATTCTATAAAACTGAATTGACTGATCAAGGATAAAATACTAGAAATGTATTATACCTGGACATAACCATTTTACAGAACATATTTTTATATCTAATTTTGCCCAGCATAGTTGATCCAATTTTATAGTGATGTTAAGCGACTTTTGAATGTATACTTGTAGTAATACTAGTCGTTTCATTTTCATTTCGTTTCATTTCACTATTTATATCACAAGTCAGTCAACCATTTAAAATAATATTCATTTTTCTAGGTGAGGACTGCATTATGAGTTCAGAATGTGATATCCACAAGGGTCTCTGCTGCCAGTTTCAACGTCGCCATCGTCAAGCTCCTCGCAAGGTAACAACAGATATTAAATATTAAAAATTATTAAAAGAATAATTGATACCTCTTATACTAATTTTTTTTTTTAAATTGAGATTTTTTTATATGTATGGATAGGGCAATCAACTGAGTCTATTTTTAATCTATTAGGAATAGATATAAATCTGTATAACTTTCTGAAAATTTAAATATTTCACAAACATATGCCGTATCCCGCATCAGCCGATACAAAATTCTAAAAATGCATCAACAAAAACAAAAAATAAATGAATAAAAACTAACAACTTAGAAACATAAACTTCAATATCAACAAAACTTGAACAACATAACTCAATGCCAACTGGAATGATAATAAATCAAAAACATCACGTAACTAGGTGCATAAACAATGTTGCCAACTGCTACAATCAATCATGTTCTTAATCAAATCATTAACCTCAAAAATGGTCTGTTGATTAATCATTTCATACTTTTTTTAAATTTATAAATATAATATTTTTCAAGTATACCCATTCTTCTACTGTTACAGATTTTCAAAATGACTAAATTATTTTTATAATCGATAATACTATGCCACACAACAACAAATGGTCAGCCATATTAAATACACCTCTCTTTTCATTTCTGTAAACATTGTAACGTTCCATAAATTTCTTTTGAAAAGATCTGGTAGTTTTACCAATATAAATTTTATTAGATTCAATACATTTAATATTCCACTTAAAACCCCCCCATTACTTTTATTATTATTATTATTATTATTATTATTATTATTATTATTTTACTTAAATATTTTATAATCTGTTTATTTGGTTTGTAAGCTTTTTTACATTTATCTTTAGCACAAACATCAGTAATTTTTTCTACTATTTTTATTTGTATAACTGTATTTTAAGAAAAAGCTATTAATAATCTCTGTGTTATTTTCTTGTTGCAATTGTGTAAAACTATCTTGTTATTTAATTCTCTGCTTTCTGTATATCTTACCTATAACCATTACCAAAACCATTAAAAAGGTTTACCTGAAATTTCTATATGTATGTTTTTGCATAAAATTTTATCTCATCTATCTATCTAGAATGAAATATCATAGAATCATATTTCTAATCCAAAACTTAGTTACCTAATCCAAAACTTACTTACATAAAACAAATAATTTCTGAAGTAATATTTGGAAATTTATTTACTTTAAATAAAAGTATTTTAAACCAACTAATTAATTTTTTTAAGTATTTGATTTGTGTTGTTTATGTATTTTTTGCTTTTATGATACATAACCATATGAGGGTTAATAAGCTGTTAATATATATTTATTTTAATTTGACACATACCAAAAAATTTAATGATATTTTTTTAATTTTCAAAGCCTTTTTTTAAGTCTATTAATTTTTTAACTTTTCATAATGCTTTCTCTAATGAACAACTTCATTAACACTCAAACTTAAATGTCTATGTTTATTTTACCCAACTGTACACTTCTTTTATCCAAACATATATTGTAAAATTGATCCTAATTTTAAATAACTTCGCATAAAAAAATGATTGAATAATAAATAAGTATTATTTGATGTTATAGGTATGCTCTTATTTCAAAGATCCTTTAATCTGTATCGGCCCAGTAGCTTCAGATCAGATCAAGATGGTCGATTTGGAACGGACAGCTGGAGAAAAACGTCTTACTGGGAAGACAGTTGGATCTTCCTTTAGTCACCTGAAACGCTAAGTTATAAGCGCACACAAGCAGCACGACCGCTGTAGATCATGGAAGCTACAGTGTTGAGTGCTGCATTTAGAATATGCAGTTAACCCAGTTTATATAATTTATACATTGATTACTAATCATATCTAATTTTAATGGAGTTAACAAGTTTATTTATTTATTTACTTATTGGCCAGTAAAATGTTTTTTTAAAATTATTTTCCATATACTATCATTATGCATCAATTGTATAAATAGTATATTTGTATTAATTTGTCTTAAATTATAATTTTATTAAATAAATAGTTTTATGACTGTAACTATTTTAAAGAGTAGATAATGCGAATATGCATTAAGCATTTAAAAGTAGAAAAAATATATTCGTATTTAAAATAAATATAAAATGAACATTAAGTAGAAAATTTTTTTTCACAGTATATTGATGTTAATAATATAATACTAATAATAAAAAATAATCACACTACTTTTAATTAAAAAAGTATTATTTTTGAAAAAAAAAATACTAGTAATTTAAACTTGAAATATTCTATACCTTAATTCAAAAGTTGATACCAAGAAAGGGGGAAACACTTATTTAACATTCAGTTTTATAATATATCAAAATGTTTATATTAATCAATCTGTAAATTAAACATAAATTGTTATTCTTAAGAAATGAAATATTATTTATTACTACTTGGGATTGTAAAGTAAGTGCAAAGAAATATTAAATTACATCTTACATTTTTATGGTTACATAACTGTAATTATCTAGTCTCGAACAATATACACTAAAATAAGAATTAAATATACTGAGTGATAGAAGTAAATTTTATTATTAATGGCAAAATAATTGTATTACATAAATTATGTTAATAAATGGGAAATTTCTTTCTTCTTTTTGCACAAAGTTATTGATTCATTTTGACTATGATTTTTAAAACATAGAAATGGATTACACAAACATATTTTTTATAATTATTGTTTTTAATATAATAATAATTTATTAAAGCATGAAAAAAATAAAAATATAACATAAGAGAATTGTACACTGTTTTCATTTACTATATTAATGTTATCTGAAGATTGATTTCAGCCTTCCAACTACAACACTCAATATTTTGTGAGGTGGGAAAAATCACTCAGTCGTTGGCTACCTCAAAACATCTAATGTTAGATCACTATCGTTCTAATACTGATATTTAATCTAATTCATGTAATATTTTATTGGTAAATTATAATGAATAGATTTTTTGTTAAAAAACAATACATCACAAGTATTGTAAACATTACAAATGTAAGAAACAGATTTTTTTGTTTTTATTTAAATAAATAGAAAACAATTAATAAAACAATAATAAGAAAACAATCACAATTAATATAAAACTAACTGCACTCAATTTCCAGCTAAAAATAAAACATTTCTATATAATTCAACAAAACAGATTATTATGAATAGATAAGCAAAAGTCTTTCTTGGTGTACGTTAAAAAAGAAACAGAATATTTAAAATATTTTCTAACTTTAAAAACACTAAAACTTAATAAAAGAAAACTAAAAAAAAGTACATAATTAATTCACACAAAATTACAATACTAACGAATAAAATTTTAGACAGTATTTAAATAATAAAAAAAAAATAATAGACCAAACACATGCACTAATTAACTGATGAAATTTAATTAACTTGAAATAATAATGTATCTTTTCACTGATATTTTTCTAAACAAACATATTTAATAGTTCTGTTTTTCTTATAAGTTAAGAAAAATTCACGTCTTATTTACAAACACAGAATTCTAATCATTAAAATTAATTATGTCCCGATGTAAGACAGAAAACTAAGTATACATGTGTAATTTCCTAAATCAAAATTCAAAATAATCTTGACAAAAATAATAGTAAAACTAAAAATTCATGAATACCCCAGAATATAAAACATAGGCCTACAGTAAGAAAAATTGTATTTATTTTTATATTATACTTTTAAGAAATGTAAATTTAAAAAATAACTAATTCCAAGGTACACAAACTGAATTAATGAAAATTAATAGGTAAAGGTAGATTACATCAACTGCCAATTCTACAAAAAATAAAATTTAATAATAAAAAATCTGACATCTAAAAAGGAAAATACAGGTAGAATTTGTTATCAACTCTAAACTTGTTTATTTTTATGCATAAGAGAACTAACATAAATCCCACCACATCTTTTATTATGTCACTCGGGAATGAAGCTTAATAGTGTAACAATATAATTTCAGCATGTGGTTTTATAATTATAAATATATTTTTATACATGCTTTACATATTATAATGGTACCATTAGTTCAAACATTTTTTAAAAATTGTTAAAAAAATACCATTTCGATTTCACAACTTCATAAATTTTTGCTCATATATCCCTCTCAAAATAATCATTAAATATTCATGAAAAAATTATCTTTTTTATTTGTATTTTATCTAATACTGGTTACCCATAAATTATACAAAAAAATAAAGGATGAAGAACTTATTAATTTTATTTTTGACTGGATATATGTAAATACACAGTATAATTTTATATTAGGCCTATACATTTATATAACATATACTTCTAACATGATTGTATCTTATTGTAAATATTTTTATACATTTAAATTGCATAAATAATGAGCTTGCTTCCCCCTTGTTAAAAATAACACTAATTATTATCTATAAATAATCTTAAAAGGAAGGGTGTAACGTTATAAGTCATAATATTTAGACATGCTGCACAATATGTAAAAATCACTTTATCTTATACTAATGTTAGTAGTTTCATTTTTTACAATTTAGTATTTCAGTTGATAACATACAATATATAATTAATAAAATATTAATATTTGTTTGACTTTATTTTAATTATTACACATACTGTTACTACAGAAGAAGAAATATATTTTTTAAATACTATCTATTACCAGAATATTGTTTAAAATATTATCATACTAGAAATCTATTCTTTTATGTCTTCCATTTAAAAAAATTATAGTTAAAATAATGATTTAATTATTTATTTATACTGTTATAGACTTTACAATTCTACAAGATAATTTTAACATACATATTTATAACATTAAAAACAAGTTTACAGTAAATACAGATAAAAAAAACAGTTTTTTAATTTGATAATTTTTTTTTAGAAAACTGAAGAACAAGTCTTACCTAATACCTAACTCTGCAAACTAATAATGACTAGTTTCTCTAAATGCTCTATATAATTAGAAATCTATTTTACTATAAAATTTAAAAAAAATAATAATATTGTATTACAGGTAAGTCAGCATTCTACAACTTGTACATAGTTACTTTGGTGAATATTGACTCAGCTATAATCTAACTATTAAAATATTATAACATGAAATATAATCTGATGAAAAGTAACTGACAGTATATAATGGAAACTAAACATTATTAAATCATAAATTAAATAATAAAAATATTGACACAGTTTTAAAAGCATAAATTAAAAGATACATTATTAATTAAAAAAAAAAAAATACATGAGAAGCTTTTTAATTTTGTTTATTTTCAATCAAAAATAAAATTTTAATTGACACTACAGTCAGTTCTTATTATGTAGTTAATGCGCTAAATACATTTTCATAAAAAATTCTGATGCTTAAGAAAATCACAATAAAGGACATTTTAACTTAACACATAAAATGAAGGTAAGAAGAGGTAATGATTTAAATATATATACTTTCATTAATGTAATTAATTTTATTTATCTTTTAGTGAAACACACTGTAAGCAGTGAACATTATAGTAATTTATATATCTGAATAAATTATTAGAATAAAATAAAATGTAAATAAAAATTCTACAAAAACATGATTTTGTGACCAAAAGGTTTTTAAAAAAATTATTTTGAAAGAGTTGTAGCACTTTTGGTCAGCGTAGCCTTATGAAGAAAAGAATATACATATTAGTTATGAAGTGAATTTGATTCCATTTGTTAAGTCTCAACTAATGAACATTTGATGAGAAATGCAATAATTTTCAATAAAAATACACTAATTTAAAAAATAAAATCATAGGCAATATATTTTCACCAATGTGTTTTTTTAAAAGTTCAGGGAAAAAACAATTTAGAGATTTGGAATTCTTTAAGTTAATGAATAACTGATTAACATAAAAACAGGAGTTTAAATGCAGGATAATCAAACTGTAGTTTTCATTTAATTTGTGCATTATATCAAATTTCAATTACATAAATTTGATTTATAGAACTGACTGTTAATGAAGAATGGATTTTATAATACATAATTTAACAAAATACTTCACATTATAAAACTGTTTAAGAAACAACCAAAAAGGGAATAGTGTTACACCCTTGCTATATATATTTATAACAAAAAAAAGTGTTAAATTAGTTTTAATTATATGCCTATTTATAACATTATGGACTGACAAACATATCGGAACGACACCAAAGATAGGTATTATTTTAGTATGTATATTTTATGCTACATTACATATAATGAATAACTTTATTTACAAAGAAATTATAATAGTAACACTGATGTAATTATTTCAAATTTTTTTTTTACTTTAAAAACAAAATCAATTACTTTCAGTAGTTATCTGTGTGTTTTTACTTATGGATGTCGAAACAAACTCACCAGTGAGATTATATGCAAATACTTTAAAAAATCAAACCTTTATTATTAAAAAATAGGTAAAATGCAACAATATATAACTAAATCAGTAAGAAATATTTCAAAATAACATTTACATAAAACGCATAAAATATACTTCATAATAATTAAAGTAAGAGTAATAAAAAAACTAAAAATAATATACAATTTATTAACTGTAATATGTTTATAAAAAAAATTATGTAATTTCTACGCATGTTATAGAGTTATCATATATATTTTATTTATAAATACATTGTTTATATAAAACTTTATTTATATTAACTCTAATAAATATATAGATATATATTATGTATTGTTGGCTAATACTATTATATAAATATTTTATTATATATTGTGATCTTTTTATGCTGAAATTTAGAATGTAGTAATATACTATAAAAATACTACACTAAACAGTGAACCCTGATCCTAAACTATGCATCTTCTATGAATAATTATATAAATATTTTTTTTTGCTATTATATGAATAAATATACCTGAAATCTGCGTAATATAATTATTTGTTTACTTTCAAAATACATTGTGTCAATTATGAAGTCATGGTGGTATTTCTAATGGCTATATTAAAGCAATAAAAGATAAACAAATGTAAAATTAAAAAGATCTCTAAATTTCTTGTTTATTTTGAGCTTCATCACTAATTAGGTACCATTTATTACGAATTATCACCTAATGTCATGTTATATATGGCATTATATAAAAAATGTCTTATCTGACATTCCATCTCTGGGGAAGATCTTTTTCACATACAAATTACTTGATGGAATTATAAAATTATAAAATGCAAACCAGTTTTAAAAACAATATTATTACTGTCAATTTGGGGCACTGTAAATATGTTTTATCTTACTTTTTTTTTCATAACAGTATAGAATCTTATACAATATGATTATTTTTAAGGTAACCAAATTTATAACATAACAAATTTTTTTTACTTACATCAGTATATCTGCAATCATCATAAACTAAAGTACAGATCACTGATAAAGGTTTCTGAATACTCTTAAAAATACTCTGGTGTACCGCAAGTACACTCATCATATTAAAAATGTGGTAATGTTGATTTTAAAAGTAAATAATTTTGTGTAGTTTTAAAACATCAATGTTACAAAAAACTTGTACAACAAATGGAAGCTACCTCATCCATCAGTTCTCAATTTTCTGGATATGTCTGGCAAGAAATAAAATTTCAATTATAAGTTTGCTATATTATTAATAGTGAATATATATTGTATTTAACTGTTGAATAAAATTTCAAAATTACTTTGATGACAGGGTTTCAACATTTTAGTAAGAACATAGTCTTTTGAAACCCTACCACAGACACAATGTATAAAACGTTTATAAAACCATTAATAAAGAAATAAAAGAGTTTAAAAAAAACATAAATTTATTTTTAATGAATTTTATGATGAATACATTAACACATAAAATATAAATAAGATATATTTCATTGAAATGAATATTTATAACCAAAAAATTATTTTATTAAAAAGTGAAAGGCTATGAAAAAAAAGTGTAATTATATGATTCCCTTTTGATTTATCCTTCAAATGTATGTTTCTTCTCTGTTTACTATTATGAAAAAGGAAGTTACAATAATTTGAAAATAAATAATAGTTGATTTAAAGAATGAAGAATAAAAATCACAAATCAAAATAAAAAATGATCACTTGTCATAATTATTATTATTATTATTATTATTATTATTATTATTATTATTACAATTACTGTATGAAGTTTGGTTGTGAACTGATAGAGGTCATTACATATCACATAACAAATGTAATACATATAATATATAGTATACTGATAAATATATACTCGTACATATATATTATATATTATTGCCAACTGAAAAAAAACATATCAATAGGTACGTTTCTAGTTAAAGACTTAATATTTATTTATAAAATTTTGGATGATGTTTTGACTTTCTTATACATTATTTACTTAGCTGTAATTACTTTGTTGTTAATTATCTTGTATGTAGTAAAAAAAAATATTTTAAGTGTACTAATTTTTGTTATTATTTTTATATTCTATTTTTATTTTACAAAAACCATAAATCCTTTGAATTACTTATCAAGTTGATGAGATAAACTTTGGAAATGTATAAATTAAACAAAAGAAGAATTAGCTGTAAATTAAACATGAATTTAAAATATTTATCATAGTTCAATTTTTTTAATAAATTTAAGGTCTATTAACTGATAACAATTCACAATTCAGTAGGGTCTTTTAAAATAATTTGAGTTACTCTATCATAAAAACATGACTGACATTGTGACTGAACACAATGGAAGTAGAAAGGACAGTAGTCAGTATGTAGATGCAAAGATTATTACCACGGTAATATCCCAAAATAGCCTCTATCAAAAGTAGTATGCAAGAAAACATAAAAACAGAACACTTGTTTTTATGTACATAAAACATGCAACGCCTAACTAAAGCAGGGCTGTAGGTTTATCTACTTGTTTCCTTTTATGCATGTTCTCTCTTTCAATTCATCTCTTCTTATGATTCATTTATGGTTTAAAAAGGAGCAATTTTTTGCAAAATTTAGATTTTAATAGTCGTATTCTAATTTGAGTTATTTTTAGCCTAATTAATAAAGAAAATTACTACTAGTCACTGGAATCTTAAATTATTTTTAAAATTGGATTAGGGTAAATTTTGTAATTACATGTTTAATTTATAGCTAATTTTCTAAGTTTAATTAAAAAGTTTGTGAGTAGTCCAGCCAACTAGTTATACCAACATATATAATTTTATATGTAGATTGTGGATATCATTAAAGTAGTTGTCTACAGCTCTATGAGCCTAGAAAATTACTGCATAAATTTCTACTGTTTCTCTTGAACTACACCTCATCCACCCAACTGACACTACTTTATCTAATACACTATAATTAGAATAATCTGCTGTTAAGAGACTAAAATTTTTTCACATGAAAAGACACCTTGAACAGACCTTGTATAAACAAGTTATTCAAATAAGGTTTTATTTGAAAATCCTTGTATGTTTTCATTTGATATTAGAAAATCCTTGTTATAAAAAAATTTTATCTTGAGAATGAATTATCTCTCATGTCTACATCCTTTTCCATTGTGGCACCTAATATAATATTACATCTATTTTAATAATATATTTTCACTAGTCTAAAATCTTTATACAGTAAGTAAATGAAAGAAAAATGGTTTCTCTTTGCAGGGAGGAGTAAAGTTCCTAGTTTGAAAGTGAAAGTTAAAAAAAATTATTCTTATAAAAGTTGTTTCAAATTTTATTAACTAAATTTTTTTGCCTGAAATCTTTTCTTTAAAAAATCCATCCTAGGTGTAAGTAAAAAAAAAAAAAAAAAAAAAAAACACTTGGCAGGCCCCCATTCAATATATTAAAAAAATAAATACTTCCCACAAAATTTGTTGCAAACGTACAGGCTTTAATTTATTGTGTAAAGAGACTATACCTTACAAACTTTATATTATGTTATATTCAAACATACAAATACAGTTTACTAATTAGCACATAATTGAAATCTAATTTAATTCTTTGTGACATAGATATTAGTCTTCATAAATTAAAAAATACCCTGCTACCAGCAATACAATTAGAACTAAAGTGCAAGACCAAATGAAAATATTACAACATAAGTAAAAAATATCATTTATTTATAGCAAATCTGGTTCATTTTGTCAAAAAATTAATTTTGTGTAATTTCACACTGCAAAAAAAAATTTATTTAAATTTGTAAATGAAAATATATTTTACCAAGCTGAATAAGTTGCATACAGCAACCATATATCGTGTGTGTGCACATTTACAAAACATATTAAAATATAATTGTATATATTTAATGAGGCAAATTTTGTTTTTGCAATTCTTTTATTACAATTAGTTAAATATCTGCGACAGATTGTTTTTAATAAATTTCAATATTCTTACATTTGTATTTAGTTTATGAGGACTTTATTCAAACCATTTACTCAGAATCAAATTTTCTACAAGTATTTTTAAAAACTTTTATTTGTTTATTACTCATTTAACAAATTTATTTTCTGCCATAATAAAATACTGTGTTTTCGGCCCCAATTTTTTTGTTTTTTACCCCAGATTTCTTGAAAACCACTAAAAATACAGTTCTGGGACATATTTTTTTTCAATTTTTCAGGTTAAATTTCATATAAAACCACCAAATTTATCCCTTAATTACAGACTTGTTTAATTTTTCTGAAGGCGTACAAACCATGGAAAAAAACTTTTGTCAGCTGACACTCGAAAAAGAAACATTTCCAAACCTATGTATATATGAACTTTCTTCTTTATTTTCACTAGTAGAATATATCTTGAAAGTTTGTTACAAAAGGCACTAGGAAAGTTTTACAATGCGACAGAATGGATTATCACAGGCAGATCATCACAAGTTAGCACGTGTTTAGATAGGTCCCAACCTGCTTTGAAGCCACTCTAGTCACTGTTTCAATGTCATTTGCTTTTCAGCTGTGTAAGTGAAAAGAGATAATGATGTTGTCATGATCGAAAACTGAATACCTGACAATTTTGCATGTGGGTTAAGTGTTGATCAACGTTTAAAGGAAATGACTCCTATGCTTGAAAAGAATTGTCCTCTTCGAATAAATGTGCCTAAATGCACTTCCAGTGTTCAGAACTTATGTCACTGGATCACTAATGTCTTTCAATAAATACCTTGTTAGTGTGATCAATTATATTTTTATTATATGTAATTTATAACAGATTTAGATACATTTCATTTATTTTAATACTATATGATTAGTAACCTATATCACGAGGTTAATTATGATGTACATTATTTATATTTTAAGAAGTATTATATTAAAGTATTTTATTCAGATTCACATTTAAGTTACACCTTTAACAGAACTGAATTAGTTAACTATAATATTATAAAACAGCTGTTGAACTAAATTAAATTAACATATTTACATGTTATGTAAATACTTATGTCTTACATAAGTAAGAAGAAAAGAGTTACATAGTTTGTTTATCATTAATAAGGAGGATGTGAAACTGAACAGTCCTCATCATACAACAATATTTAGGTAGTAACAAGAGTTTGAAAGTGGAAATTCTGGCCTTGAGGATACTCCAAGGTCAGATCAACCATGTTCTTCTGTGACTGAGGGAAACTGCTGCAGCACAAAAAAAGCTGAGACAGATGGGCATGTGACCTACCATCAAATAGAGGTGTCCTTGGACATTAATACACCAGCAGTTAGTGCTCTTCCCCCTCCTCATGACCAACTTCAAGTTAGAAAGCTTTTTATCCTTTGGATGCCACATAACTTCACCAAGTTCATGGTGCCATGAAATACTGAAAAAGTTTGAAAATGGGAAATCTCCTATGTGAACAATGATGAAACTTGGTTGTACTATTATGATGTTCTGATCAAGGTTCAGAACAAACTGTGGATGTTTGAAGATGAGGAGACTGCCATGGCTGCATGAAAATCCAGATCAGTAAAGAAGAGAGAATGCTGGCTGAATTTTTTTATGTGAGAGGAGTTTTAGAATGAGTTATAATGGAAACTCAGAAGACAGTTCCAGACAAGTGGTTTATTGGAAATGACTATTTAAAGTTGTTGAAGAGCTCAAGAAATTGCGCCCAAACTAAAGGATGGACATATGATTTCTTCAGAATGATAACACTCCAGTGCACTGCTCCAAAGTTTGCTCTGAGTAATTGGCCATCACTGAAACAAAACTGTTGAAGTACTCCCTACAGTACTGAATAGTAATGGGAAGAATCGTGAACGAGTCATTCCTTCGATTCGATTCTTTATACTGAACGAAAGAATCGAGAATCGGTTTGCAGGAGAAACCGATTCTTTTTACGATTCTTAACAATGAATTGGATAGGCGACGGGAAATCAAATCTTCCTCATTTACGATTCGATTCGATTCATAGCAATTTTCCTCATGAATGGTTGTAGTGGGGGATCCTTCTACCATACCAAATTCTAGCTTGCGTTTGTTTTATTTAGTTTTCCACACGTGACGCATAACTTATTACATCACCATTACTAATGTTTATTGAACATTCGGCAAATTTATTACTTCTGATTATAAAATAATTTCATTAACTATGCTATTTAACTGAGTTAATCTTAAACAATTAAATTTTATCTGTAAGCCCCATAAAACATTTTTTGTTTATCAACTACAGCGAAATGAGAGCCAAAAATATATTTATTTTTTTCCACTCACTGAAAGTATTTATAACTTTTTTTTCTTGTTAACCTTCAGGAAGAACCGTCAGGAATTACTTCAGAAGGTGAATAAGGGTGATATGTATGAGTCTAAATGAAGCGCAGTCATGTACAGTCTCAGGTCGACCAGTTCCGAAATGTGTGGTTAATTGAAACCAAATCACCAAAGATCACTGGTATCCACGATCTAGTATTCAAATCCGTATAAACTTGATCCTTAGAACTCTCGAATTCGAAATCAGCTGATTTGCGTAAACGCGTTCACCACTAGACCAACCCGATAGGTAAAAGTATTTATCTTCAACTAATTTCTCTAAAGCTGTAAATGACAAAATGAATAATTTAAAATAATATAGCTTGTACCGTACCTTATTTTTGAGCGAAACTTTGATTCAGTCTTTGTTTTTTTATCACATCGCTGTTACGATTTTATATTTACTTTGATGTTTTTACTAATATGCGCACAGTTACTTACACAGACACATACAATCATTTTGTTTTTAAAAATTGTTGGTTATATTATCACAAAAAAATAATGAAAAATAATAATAAAATTCAGCAAAATAAATAATTAGTTAATACCTTTCAAATAAACTTTATAGTATTTTACATATTTACATGTAGAAATATAATTTTTTCGAAATTCTTTGATGCAAGTCTATTTCGCCTTACTTTTATTAACTGTACCGCTTTTGAAAAAAATTCATTCACAGGGAACAGGAGTGGCAGGAATGCACAGTCTACTTTGCATTATTTTGAATAATCTTGGATAAATTAACTGCCTTTCTTTCCACCAAGAGAGGGGATTTTGTGTTCTTGAGATGAGCGGTTCATTTATATATTTATCTAGCTCTAAAATTCCTGCTACTGTTGAATTGGTTAAAATTGGCGTTACTTTTTTATCAAAATCTTCTCATGCAGTTGAAATGGAAGTTCAATAATTTCTTGTTCCATTTCAAACCTATCGCCTTTTCAATCTGAATACTTCGAACTTTCTGTGAAAGTTTTGTGTAAGCATTTTGGTAAGATGTTTTTTAAACATCCCTGTTTTTAAAGCGAAAATCTAATAGCATGCTTTCAAGCAAAATATTATTATTTTCTACATCCTTAAATCTATGTTGCTGTTGGTCTAACATCTTGTCACATACTTTAACGATTTCAGAATTTTGAGAAGAAACTTTAATCTTAAGTACATGTCTTGTCATCGCTCGTGCCAATAAACAGATTTTTGAAATAGTAACAGTTTTTTTGATAACTTATTTCAATAGTTATCTCTTCAAACATTTTCAATAATTTGCACATTTCAGCTATAACTGTCCACTCATCAAATGTAATATTATTTAGAGTAGGATTCACCAAAGTGATAGTCGAAATTAGTGGTTCTATTGTTTCTAATAATCTATTAAACATGTGCAGGAGTAAGTTCCATCGCGTAGGCACTTCCTGTTTTAATTTTAATTCTTTAAAATTCATTTGTCGCTGCATGTTTTGAAGTTTTTTACCACAATTGTTTTTACTTCAGACACTGCTGCTTGGACAATTAGATTAATTGTATGCGCTAAGCAAGGAATATGGCGTAGCTGACAATTGTGAATAGCAGCTTTTAAATTTGCTGCATTGTCACTAACAACTGCTCCTATTTTGTCAGTAATAGCCTATTCATTGAATTTACCTTGTAATTCAATGGCAATGTTTTAGGCTGTATGTTGACTACAGATTTCCATACAAGTAATTGAGTTTTTAAATTACAATCATGGTCAATGAAATGGATAGTTATGGGCATATAATTATTATTTGAAACTGATGTCCAACTGTCAGTGGTTATTATAACCAACTGTCCAACTGATGTCCAACTGTCAGTGCTTCTATATTATATAATGACTTACGAATCTCACAAGAAATTCTATCATACAATTATGCAATTAAACTAGTTGTAATTGTTTTCCAACAAGGAAGCAAATACCCAGGGTTTAACATTTGGACAAACTTCTTGAATTCTTCATCCTCAACAAGTGAAATAGGTTGATATTCTTTAGTTATTAACCTAATTAATTGAATATCTAACACTCGGCTTTTACTTTGAGGGACAGGTTTTGTACCAAGGAAGTAAGGGACAACTGTTGTGTTTTTTTTTTTGCGGACAAAGATGATATTGGATGCACAGAAGAAGGATTAGGTGATTCAACAAGATTTGTTAATTTAAGGGCTAATTGCGATGATTCATTTGGTTCAGTCGCAATAGACGTAGTAGGATTTAAGTTATAATGAATTTCTGAAACATAATCAAAAGGACAAGGATTTTTTGTCTTGATATATCAACTCCTGGGTGTTTAACTTTAATATGACGAGATAGATTACTAGTCGTCCCATCAGCATAGGATACTGAACTACGGCAAATATTACACAAAGCTTTTCCAGGGCTTGCTTCAGAAAAGCAAGTCCAGATGTGACTTCTTTTTCTGCAGCTCATGTTTATAAATTTAAAAACAAAATATTCTTTTTTAAAAGTGCTTATGATATTTTATATACTTTACGTAAAAACTAATGATTTTAAAAAATAATACCGATAAACAGTTAGAAAAAAAATCGTCTTCTGATTATGTAAAGTAAAAAAATCTTACAAAATTGTGTAGGCCCAAATAAAAAAATATAAACAAACTAAAAACACAACTCTAAATAGAACATGCAAAGGTTATGCACCATGAAAACAGAATCTACTGTTGTCTTTTATCCATATACTAAGAATAATTGTAAAATATATCTTGAGCATGACAGTATGCGCAAAAGAATGACAGTAATTAATATTGTGCAACATAGCTTCCCGCCCGAATGAAATTAAAAGAAAAAAGAATAATGATGTCGTACAGAATGTGAGCATAACAGTTTAAATTTTCCCTTCTCTGTTAAGCGATGAAGTTTGTCGATATAAGCTTGTTTTCATAAAGGAATTCAATAAGAGATGAAATAAGGAGAATTGTTGGGTACATGAAGGGAACAGAGCACGCGTATTAGAAGTAATAGGCTACTAAAAATTGTATTCAACCGAAAAAGAATCGGATGTTTACTTAAAAGTCGAATACAGTTGAAAAGAGAAGAAAAAGACATTTAGTAGGTATACATCAAATGAGTCGAACAGGAGTATGAAGAGAGATTAACCACTAAACATGGGTGAAGAAGAGAAAGAGAGCATGCGCATTAGAAGTGATAGGCTTCTAAGTTTACTAAACATTGTATTGAACTGAAAAAGAATCAGATGTTTACTAGGAGTTGAATTAGAGTTGAAAAGAAAAGAACCAAAGTAGTATGTATGCATCAGTTGAGTCAAACAGCAGTATGAAGAGATGAACCGCTAAACTTGGCTGAAGAAGAGAAAGAGAGCGTGTGCATTAGAGTTTACAACTCTGGTAGTGGTGGGAAGGAAAAGAATCATTGAATCAGACGAATGATTCTTTTTTACAAATCCTTTCTGAGAATCAAATCGAAAGAATTGATTCCTGAAAAAGAATCGTTTATCCCACCACTAGTATTGAAATCCTTCATTTCCTATAATATTGAGCTGTTCCCCCAGGTGAAGAAAAAACTGAAAGGAAGACATTTTATGAGCAATGTGACCTCCTTAAGAGTTTGGAACAATGAGTGAGCCCAAATCTCCAACAAAACATGGTAGGGTTTCTTTGAAGGCCGGTTTTAAAGGATGTTGAAGTGTATAATGAGTGGTGGCAATAACTTTGAAAATTTATAAAAAATGAATTCTTATTACAAAACTTTCCTAGTCCCCTTGTACATTATAATAAATCACCCATATATTGTTTTTAACAGTTAGTTCTTCTCTACTGACTTAAGAATTTAACAAAAAATTGATTCAAACAATCATTAAAAAATTAATTAAATGAAGATAATAGTACGTTTTGTAATTTGTGTATCTGTAGGAAGCCAAAACCATAAAATCTTATCCACAATATGACATGAAATGTAAGTAACTCTAGTAACTCTTGAAAGTGTTATTTATTCTCAATAACAGGAAGCTAACATACAAGGCATAGTAAGTGAAAAGTGAAGTGGTTTTCTCTTATCTACTTACTTCACTAGATTTAATATATTATATCAACATGTCATGCTAACTGAAACACAAGTAAAATCAGTTAAATGTTTTTTTTCTGTCCACCATAGGAACAGAGTATAATGACCATCATTACTTTCAATGAAGCTATTCTGACTTGTGTCTCTTATACCTCAGGTGTTACACTACTGCCATATGAAAGACTGAAACGCAATTAATATGAAGCAACAAATTAATATAATCCTTTCCATTGTAAAGCCATGTACTGTACACACTGCTTCTATTCATTGCAGAGGAATCAACAATTACAATGCTTAAAAGTAAAAATGAAAGTTTTTAAAACAAAAATTGATAAAAGTAACTAATATTAAAATTATAATTGAATTTCATCTTAATGAAACAGGAACAACTTTGCCAAATATTGTGATCTATGTATATGGTATTTTAAAATCTGATAACAGATTATTAAAATCTATTAATATAGTATTACAAATTACAAAAAGTTTTATATGAAATTTGTAGCAATATGTTTAATTCCAATATTATTATTTAGAAAAAAAATCAATGCTTAATTAAAACAATTAAAATATTAATAACTGTAACAGAACTTATTAAGATATAAATAAAGTCTCAAGGGCAATCATTAAATGTAATAAAAAATCCAGTGACATTAACAAATAAATCATATTATATCATTTAAGCCAATGGTTCCCAAATTTTCTTAGTCACAGTGCCCTTTTTCAATTATAATTTTTCCTTGGTGCCCTACCCTAAGAAAAATTATGATTATTCATAAGTAAGAGATAAAAATAAATACAACTCGTGTATCTTCATTATTTTTTTAGTTTATTAACATTAAATTAATAATTATAAACGTCTTGGTTCAATTAATTATGAAGGTTTTACTGTATTTCACGGCACCCCTGTGAAGAGGATTTAAGTTTAAAAAACTATTAACCTTCAAAGTTAAAATTATTATTATAAATAAGCCTTAGCAAACAACTGCACCACTATATTTGCAATATATAATCATAATTGAATATAAAGCAAAAAATAATGAGAGGTTATTAACCTTAAATAAATTTACAATTTATCACCTAAATCAGCCATGCCATTATTAATGAATAAATGAATATTTTCAACAAACCACAAAGACATTGGAACCTTATACTTCATCTTTGGACTCTGAGCCAGAATATTAGGAACAATAAGAAGAATAATTATCCGTATAGAATTAATACAACCAGGATCAATAATTAAAAATGATCAAATTTACAACACCATCGTAACATCACTTGCATTCATTATAATCTTCTTCTTAGTGATACCAATTATAATTGGAGGATTTGGAAACTGACTAGTACCAATAATAATCGAAGCACTAGATATAGCATTTCCTCGAATAAATAACATAAGATTCTGACTATTACCACCATTAATTACATTACTAATCTCAAGCTCAATTGTGGGATCAGGATCAGGAACAGGATGAACTGTCTATCCACCCCTTTCAGCCCAAATCGCACACTCAGGACCATCAGTAGACCTAACCATCTTTTCCCTTCACATTGCAGGACTAAGATCAATCATAGGAGCAATTAATTTTATCTCCATAACTATAAACATACGACCTAAAGGAATAACTACAGAAAAAATACCACTATTCTGTTGATCAGTACTAATCACAGCAATTCTATTACTTGTATCTCTCCCAGTACTTGCAGGAGCAATTACAATACTATTAACAGACCGAAATTTCAATACCTCATTCTTTGACCCCACTGGAGGAGGAGACCCCATTCTTTACCAACATTTATTTTGATTTTTTGGACATCCAGAAGTATATATTTTAATTCTACCAGGATTTGGATTAATTTCACACATTATTACAAATGAAAGAGGAAAAATAATAACATTTGGACACCTAGGAATAATTTATGCAATGCTAGCAATTGGTATTTTAGGATTTATTGTATGAGCACACCATATATTCACTGTAGGAATAGACATCAATACGCGAGCCTACTTTACATCCGCAACTATAATTATTGCAGTACCAACAGGAATTAAAATCTTTAGATGAATAGCAACAATACAAGGAATAACAAAAAAAAAATCACCTCAAGTAATCTGATCAAAAGGATTTGTATTTCCATTCACTATTGGAGGATTAACAGGAGTAATTCTAGCAAATTCATCAATTGATGTTATCTTGCACGACACATATTACGTAGTAGCACATTTCCATTATGTTCTATCAATAGGAGCAGTTTTCGCTATTATAGCAAGAATCATTCACTGATTCCCATTAATAACAGGTATAAGAATAAATAAAAAATGATTAAAAATTCAATTCTCAACTATGTTCCTTGGAGTAAACCTGACATTCTTCCCCCAACACTTCTTACGACTAGCAGGAATACCACGATGATACTCAGATTATCCAGACAACTACATAACATGAAATATAATCTCATCAATAGGATCCTTAATTTCAAGAATTAGAATCATAATATTTATATTCATCATATGAGAATCAATAGTATTTAAACGAATCACTATTTTCAAAAACAATAAATCATCATCAATTGAATGATTTTCTATTACACCCCCTTGAACACTCATTCAATGAACTACCATCAGTATCAAAGCCATTCTAAGAGTGGCAGAAAATTGCCATGAACTTAAAATTCATTAATAAATTAAAAAATAATTTCCTTAGAAATTTCGTCATGAATAAAATTCAACATAATAAACAGAGCTAGACCAATTATAGAACAACTAATAAATTTCCATGATCACACCATAATAATTTTGTTACCTATTACAATAACAGTAACAATTATAATAATAACGATAACAAAAAATAAAATATCAAATAATCTCCTAACAGAAAATCAAAAAATAGAAACAATTTGAACAAAAATACCAGCAATTATCTTAATTTTTATCGCCATCCCATCAATCAAAATTTCATATTTAATAGAAGATTAAAACAATTGGGCATCAATGATACTGATCATATGAATACTCAGACTCAAAAAAATAGAATTTCAATCATACATAAAACCACAAAATGACTTAACTTCATTTCGACTAATTGAAGTAGACAATCGAATAATTGTTCCATTTTTAACACAAATCCGAATAATCGAAACATCATCTGATGTAATCAACTCTTGAACAAGCCCATCAATAGGAACAAAAATAGATGCAATCCCAGGACGACTAAATCAAATCAGACTAATAACAAAAACCCCAGGAGTATTTTTTGGACAATGTTCAGAAATTTGTGGAATAAATCACAGATTTATACCAATCACTATAGAAATGACATAAAATCATTTATTAAATGAATAAAATCATAAAAACAAATAAACATTAAGTGACTGAAAGAAAGTAATGGTCTCTTAAACCAAAATATAGTAAACATCGAATACTCTTAATGAAAAATGCTAGTTTAAAAAAAACATATAATTGTCAAATAAAAAATACATAAAATGTGCATCTTGATTCCACAAATATCCCCAATAATATGAAACCTAATACTAATAATGACAACAATTACAATCATAATAAACATAACAAAATTATTCTTCATAACAAATATAAAGCCCCCCCCAAAAAAAAAAAATAAAAATAAACATTAATTGAAAATGATAACTAGACTTTTTTCAACATTTGATCCAGCAACTAAACTATTTCAAAGAAACTGAATAATTATACTTATAACAACAATAATTTTACCAAAATGTTTTTTCCATTATAAAAATAATAGAAAAAACTTATAAACGAATTTAAATCAATAACTGACCAAAAAGAAATTCTAATTATAGTAATATCAATTTTTATATTTATTATAACTAGAAATGTACTAGGATTAATCCCATATGTATTTCCATCAACCAGACACTTAGTAGTATCAATATCAATTGCACTACCAAGATGAATTATAATCACAACATATAGATGAAAAAACTTTACAAATGAAATATTTGAACACATATTACCTATCGGGACACCTTCCACTATCTCACCAATAATAATTTTAATTGAAACTACAGGAAACTTTATTCGACCAATTTCACTAGCCGTTCGACTAACAGCAAACATAATTGCAGGTCACCTGTTAATAACACTATTAGGAAGCACATCATCAATAAAAATATTAATATTTACTATGCAGATTCAAATGATCCTAACAGCATTTGAAACAGCAATCTCAATAATTTAAGCATATGTATTTGCAACTCTCGTAACACTTTACTCTAGAGAAGTACCTTATGAAAAAAAATCACCCATTTCACATAGTTACAAAAAGACCTTGACCAATTATTTTATCAATAAACGTAATAACTATACTAACAGGAACTGTTAAATGAACTCAGACAAAAGAATATAACCTAATAACAATAGGTATGACCTTATCAATAATATCCATAATAATATGATGACGAGACGTTACCCGAGAAGCAACATTCCAAGGAAATCACACAAATAAAGTAAAATCATTAATAAAAATAGGAATAATCATATTTATTATCTCAGAAATAATATTTTTCTTATCACTCTTCTAAATATTCTTCCACTCAAGATTAGCACCATCAATTGAAATCGGAATAAATTGACCCCCTAAATCTATTAAACCCTTTAATCCAATAGAAATCCCACTATTAAATACAATTATCCTAATCTCATCAGGAATTACAGTAACATGAGCACATCACAGAATCTTATCAAACAAATTATCAATATCAAATAAATCACTAATATTAACAATCTTGTTAGGATTCTACTTCACAATTTTACAAAAATGAGAACATCAGCAATCAATCTTCACAATAGCAGATTCAATTTATGGATCATCATTCTTTCTAACAGGATTTCATGGCATCCACGTAATTGTAGGGACAACGTTCCTTACAATCTCAATTACACGATGCATAAAGATACACTTTTCAGCTAATCATCATCTCGGGCTAGAAGCAGCAATCTGATACTGACACTTTGTAGATGTAATCTGATTATTCCTTTATCTATCAATTTACTGATGAGGAAAATAAAATTAAATCTCTTTAGTACACAAAGTATAATTAGCCTCCAACTAATAGATTAAAAAAAATTAAAAAGATAATCAAAATTACCTTAACAATAATATCCCTAAGTTCAATTATTATTATAATAATAATCATCACAATAGTAATTTAAAAAAAAATAAATAAAATAAGACGAGACAAAAATTCACCATTCGAATGTGGATTTTCTAAAATAACTTCAACACGTAAATCCTTCTCTACACACTTTTTTCTAGTTGCAACCGTCTTCCTAATCTTTGATATCGAAATCTCAATAATTGTACCTATATTCTCTACAAAAATAGTAAATATAGACGAATGATTAATCTCTTCAACAATTACAATCATAATCCTAATTCTAGGTCTTATACACGAATGAAAAATTAAAATACGAATGAATTAAAATAACGAATGAATGAAAGAAAATAAGGAGAATAGTTAAATATAACATTTACTTTGCAAATAAAAATTATTGAAAAATCAATTTCTCTTAAATAGAGTAAAAAAGTAAAATTACAATTAATTTCGACTTAATTTTAAGGATAACCCTCATACTCAAATTAACTGAAGCTAAAATAGAAGCTATTCACTGTTAATGAAAAATTGATAATATGCAGTTAAAAGGATAAAAAGAAAAGGAGCCGCTCCTTTTCTTTTTATATTTTGTTATTTTAGATATAGATTAGTTGATGCTGGTTGATAGACTATTTTGTTTCAGGTGGTTTAATTGGATTTTTTAGGTGGTTAGGATTTTTTTTTTGATAGATGCAGTTTAAATATTCTTAGGGTTTATTTTTTTTTTCGGGTAGCTTAATTAAAAGCTTAACATTGAAATTGTTACTATGAATTTTTTCTCTGGACATTTACAAAATTTATACATTGAAAGTGTATTGTTTTTTTTAAACTATATAAATAAGAATAAAGTGATTTCACTTGAAAGGTATTCTTATTTATATAGTTTAAAAAAACAATACACTTTCAATGTATAAATTTTGTAAATGTCCAGAGAAAAAATTCATAGTAACAATTTCAATGTTAAGCTTTTAATTAAGCTACCCGAACAAAAAAAATAATAAACCCTAAGAATATTTAAACTGCATCTATCAAAAAAAAAATCCTAACCACCTAAAAAATCCAATTAAACCACCTGAAACAAAATAGTCTAATCAACCAGCATCAACTAATCTATATCTAAAATAACAAAATATAAAAAATCGATTTAAAAAAAAATCCAGAAGAATAAAAATTCAAGAACCATATAGAACTAAAAAAATTAAAATAAACCAAACCAAAGTAAAAATATAAAGAACTCAATACATCAAAAAACAAGAAAAAAATAATAAAAACAAAAATAAAGGAATTAACCTAAAATCAAAAGACAAAAAAAAAAAATCATCCTCAATTAATCAGAATATAAAAGAACCAACAAATAAACAAGAAAAATACAAAAAGAAAAGATAAATATTTATATATAAACTATAAGAAAAATTAATATAAGGAAAAAAAGAATCAGAAGAAAATAAATAATAAATTAAATGTAAACTATAAATAAAAGTAACCCCAATAAAAAATAAAAAAATTATAAATAAATATTAAAAAAAACTCCAAAATAAAATCCCTTGAATAAAACCCAGAAAAAAAAGGAAATCCACACAAACAAATTAAAGAAACAAAAAATGCTGTACTTATGTAAGGACACTGCTTAACTACACCAGCTATAAATCGAATATCCTGACTCCCTAAAAAACAATGAATAAAAATACCAGAACACAAAAAAAGTAATGACTTAAACACAGCATGAATTAATAAGTGAATAAAACAAAGAGACAAAGACCCAAGAGAAAGAGAAAAAAATATAAATCCCAACTGTCTAAAAGTAGAAAAGGCAATAATCTTCTTCAAATCATTTTCTAAGCAAGCAGCAAACCCAGATAAAATCATAGTGATCAAAGAAAAAATCATCAAAAAATAAGTATCACAAAAATAAATAAAGTAATTAAATCTAATAATTAAATAAATACCAGAAGTTACCAAAGTAGAAGAATGAACCAAAGAACAAACAGGAGTAGGAGCTGCTCTAGCTGAAGGCAACCAAACACAAAAGGGGAATTGAGCACTTTTAGTAAATAGGCAAGTAAAACCAAATAAACCAAATTAACAAAATCATCATTAAAAAAATAAATATAAAAAATATAATGAAAAGAACCATAATTAATAAATAAACCAATGCACAAAATTAAAAATACATTACCTACACGATTCATTAGCAAAGTAATAAGACCAGAATGTAAAGAAACTCTATTCTGATAATAAATAACTAAACAATAAGAAACTAGCCCAAGACCATCTCAACCTAATAATAAACAAATAAAATCAGATATTAAAATAAAATATACCAAATAATAAAATCGAATTAAGTTTAAATCACCTCTTATATAACCAAAACTATAAAACAAAAAGCAACCTCTAATTAAAAACACAAAAGATATAAAAAAACAAGAAATTCAATAAAAAAAAATTAAACTCAGAAAAAGAATTAAAAAAAAAAATCACTCAAAAAAAAAACAAAATCATACACAAACAAATAAATACCAACAAAAAAGAAGAGAATATAACAGAAAAACATAGCCTATCCTCAAAAAGATCTTTGATATCACAAACCAAAATTTTAAATTAAAATAAATAAGCAAAATAAAAAAAAATAAAACGAATCAAATATTATATAAAAAATAGGAAAACAATGAAGAAGTAAAACATAAAATTCACGAACACAACAAGAATTAATTAAAATTAAATCACCCGAATATAAACCATGCTGAGTTAAAGAAAAAAGTATTACTCTATAACAAGCAGAAAAAAAATTAAAATAAAAATAATTGAAAAAAATCTTCAGCTTAAAATAGAAATAATTAAGCAAATTTCAGAAAACAAATTTAACTAGGAGAACAAGATATATTTATAACACAAAATAAAAATCAAAAAATCTAAGTGAAGGTAAATAGTTTAATAACCCCGTAACAAGAAAAAATCTTCTTCTTCCCAATCGATCGTAAATAACCCCAATCACAAAAAAAAAGGCCTGAAGAGACAAAAGCATGAGCAACCATAAAAGATAATGAACCAATAAATCCCAGACCAGTTATAGTGAATAAACCACAAATAACCAAGCTTATATGCCAAGACAGAAGAATAAGCAACAAGAACTTTTAAATCTCTTTGAATTATACAAAATATTCTAACAAAAAAACAACCAAATAAACAAATACTAACAAAAAAATAACCGTAATTAAATAAAAAATAATAAATATAACCTAAACAACGAATAAACCCATACCCCGCCCCCCAACTTTAATATTACACCAGCTAAAATGATAGAACCTGAAGTAGGGGCCTCTACATGAGCCCTGGGCAACCATAAATGAAACCCAAATAAGGGAAACCTAATCAAAAAATAAAATAAAATAACAAACATCAAATAATTATTTAATAAAAATCAAAAAATAAATAATTAAAATAACCATAAAAACTATTTAAATAAAAAATTCTAAACAAAAAAGGAAAAGAACCAAAAAGAGTATAAAAAATTTAAAAAATCCTGTTCTTAACCGCTCAGGCTGATAGCCTCAGCCAAAAATTAATAAAAATAAAGGAAGCTCCCGGGGAGCTGCAGTGCAAAGATTGAGAATCACTGATATAAATAATTAATTAACTCTGGGGACATATGTCATAATGATATTTTATACATATGATTGAAAAAACCTTAATAGATGGAAATGTAATCATGCTTATTATTAATTATGCAAATTACTGTTATTCCTGCTCTAATTGAATGTTATTGGAGAAATCAAAGAAGACTGATAACTCTTCTTGAAGACGCCAAAGAATGATAGGAATTTTGAGAAAAAGGAACGCAATATAAATGTCAAGCCTTTTTCATAACTTCTATGAAGAAAGGAATAATCAATATCATAGAATGAATTACCGATTAAAAACTTCTTTAATGCTCTTTTTAAATACAAATCAATTTTTTCAATCATTATATTATTTTACTGCTTATGTAAAATGTTAATTCTCAAATAGCTTTTTTGAAAATAATCAATAATATTAAAGATGGTATTTTATATCAACATATTTGTATATATAAATACATACATATCATATATTTTAATAATGTTTTATAATAATAGAAATTATTTTTAATTTAATTAGTGAAGGAAGTGAGAACAGGTACAAAATTGATTGCATAATTTTTGCAATCCGTTTTAACAATTTCAGCCATAGCAAAGCCATTTATCAACAAATTTTAACAAATGAAGTTTAATATGTTCAGAATAAAAGGTTTAACATTTTTTTTTTTTTTAAAGTTGTAAAACTAATATTTATGGAGCTATTAATAATAAAAAAATTTAAATGGCTGTCATTTTGAAATTTTCAAAAAAATGTTCAAACCTGTTTGTTTTGTAGATTTATCGGGAATTCATACACCAAATTTCATTAAAATATCTTAATCCGTTCTTAAGATGTACATTTTTAATGAAAAAACACAAAATTGCTAACAGAGCAAAAAATGAAACAAGATAAGGAATTTGTCCACATGAAATTTTTTGCTTACTTTGATGCCCGAGTCAGTCTTTAAAGTTTGGCCAACATCTTCCAGGGCACTCTGCACATATATATTTTTTTCAGTTTATCTGTATTTTTCGCATGCATACATTCTGATTTCTTTTCTCACAAATTGCTTTTATAAACTACATTCAATTTTTGTTTGTTAAAATTAACTGTGTTAAGAAGCCGTTAAGGGTTATATTATATAAGCTTCTTAAGAATTTCTTTATATAAATTGTTGATACATGCTATGCTTACTATCAGCGAGCGCGACGCTAGCTGGCAAATGTCGGGAGAATTAGCAGTCCACCTACCTACGCGCCTGCAAACGCATTCCTCCCTACCATGCCGGCTGACCGCACAACACTTCCACCACAGCGGCCCCACCACTCGCAGATAACTATATAAGAACGGCACAGCAAAACGAGAGCTATGGATCCTGAGCTCCTGACCACCCCGGAGGAAATCGACGACAATGTTGAACGCGTAACGTCGTCAATGACCGAGACCTTGTCAGGCAGCTCCAGGGCGAAAACGCCCAGATTTATTCGCAACGATTTCCTCTTCACATCTCTGACGCCATAGCAGAGAAACGGCGACTGAGAAGGAGATATCGAATCACCCTGTCCCCCGATGATAAACGGGCTTTTTATAATCAAACGGACAGGGTGAAACAACTGCTGACAAAACACCGAGAGGATTCGTGGAACGAGTACCTCGCCTCGATCTCTGACGACATCTCCTCGGTGTTCAGGCTGAACAGGAGACTACGGGAAGGAAAGAAGCCCCGCCACCCGGTTGTGGGGCAGCGAGGTTTCCATGCATATTCGGTGGCGGAGAGGGCTGAGGTTTTCGCCGACACCCTGCAGGAGCAATTAACTCCGAACCCCCCTCCCACCCCGAACGACCAGCACACAACCGAGGTGGAGTCCTTTCTTGTAGATTATTTCTCACAGGTGGAGGACGCCCCACTAGAAATTGACCAAGTCACTGAAGCGGAAGTCTCCGAGCTATTAAGGCCACAAGCCCCGACAAGGCTCTGGGTATCGACGGGATCAGCTCCCGCACATTCCGGAACATACCGGCCTCCGTAATTACAACTATTTCGGTGATATTCACGTCGATTTTGTGCGTTGGATATTTCCCGAATTGTTGGAAAACGGCAAAAGTCGTATGTCTACTCAAACCTGAGTAAAGTTTACTCTTTCCTCGGAATTATAGGCCAGTCTTATTGTTACCGATATTGTCTAAGTTGTTCGAGAGAATTTTCCTCGAAAAACTGAGGTGATACATGGAGGGAGAAGTGCGGCCGGAGCAATTTGGGTTCAGGGAGGGTCACTCGACGACCCTTCAACTGGTAAAAATAATAGATGACCTAATCGGAGGCCTGAACAGGAAAGCGGTAACTACAGCCGTTTTCCTGGATGTGGCCAAGGCCTTTGACAAAGTTTGGCATAGCGGGTTGCTTTATAAACTAGCGCGATCGGCGACTACTTACCGCTATGTCAGACTGATACAGTCATATTTACTAGACCGACGGTTTGTCGTGCGCGTGGAGGAAACAATTTCCTCCACCAGAGAAATAGCCGCTGGAGTTCCCCAAGGAGCAGTGCTTTCTCCTTTCTTGTACACTTTGTACATAAATGATATGCCGCTGTCGGAAGGGGTAAAAACGGCCCTTTGTGCAGACGATACGGCATGTTTCTACGAATCCGCAAATGTGGATTACGCGTTCCGGAGGCTCCAAAGGCAACTGAGTGGAACCGTGGCTCGAAATGTGGAGAATCAGGGTCAACGGTGAAAAATCGGTGGCCGTGATGTTCACATACAGGGCACGCGCACCGGCCAGGCAGCTGGAAATCTCAGGGGAGAAAATCCCTTTTGAGAAAACCGTTAAGTACCTGGAAATAGTCTTGGACAGGCGGCTTACCTTCGGGGAGCATGTTAACTATGTGACCCGGAGGGCTAAGGCTGCCAGAGTCTCACTATATCCAGTACTGAACAGTGCCAGCCCATACCCACTGGCAACTATATTACTCATTTTTCGGCTGTACGTACTGCCGATTCTGACTTATGCTTACCCGGCATGGGGGGCATTGTTGAGGCCGTCCAAAATGTAGCGTTGCGGACGATATTTGGAGCTGTATGGTTCGTCAGAAACGCCACTCTCCGATCCGACGGGAGATTACAAACCGTGTCCGAAGTGGGGGTGGCGCAGGCGCGCAGACTGTTCGAGAGAGCGGCGGTGTCCGAACACAGTCATCTTCGGGACATCTGCCGAGAGGACCCAACTCCAGCAGGTGTAAGGAAGCGGCCTCGCGCCGTATTGGACGAACCGCCGTGATGATGCGTTGCAGGAGCCGAGGATCGAGAAACCAGGCTTAGGGGCCTCTGTATCGTGTGAGCTACAACCGGTATAACGCGTTAGAAACGTTTCCGGGATCGCGAGTGAAAAATATTCAAGTGTAAATTGTAAAACAAGTTAACGAGTTATACCTTCTCGCCAAGAGACAATGAAAGGCGGTAAGTTTTTTGTTTCTTTTTTTCAGATTAACAACTACCGCTACGACAACTCTGTAAACTTGGAGCCTTGCCACAATGCCGACAGAGGTAAGGTATCGAATAAATGCCGTTTGGCGTCGGGAAAGCGCGGTTTTTTTCGCGTGAGAGAGATTTGTGCCCCCTTGGTCTTGATCTATGTTTGGTGCTTTTATTTATTGCATTTTCAGCAATTTATAGTTGTAACAGTTATAAAACTATACATGTTGAACTGAATGTAACAAAAAGAATAAATAAGAACAATTCATTGTTCCAGAGTAAGGTTATTTACGTGATAAATAAATCTCATTTATTATAATCGTTCTGAGACAAAAAAGAAAATAACATCATTGCACTTCTTTATTTTAATATAGTTAACACATAATTAATTTATATTCTAATGCATCAAGGATCTCACTGATAAACATTTAAGCATTATTAAAACTAGTACAAAAAGTAATTTAAAGAAGATTTAAAAGTAATAAAGAAAGATACTGATAGAATCAGTAAAGAATTAAAGAAAAGTCTATTTGGCTATAGCGCACCTAAGCCAAGATTTTTAATTATTACAAAGGAAAATGGAAACTTTCAAAAAGTTAGTCCATTCTTAATCGCAAGAGAAATTACTAATTGTGCTGGTGGTCCTGTCAAGGAAATCCGTAAAGCTTTTAATGGATTGCATGTCGAAACCATCAACGACATGCAAAGCCAGAAAGTTCAGGCGTTGAAGAAGATCGGTGAATTTGCGGTTTCTGTCCAACCGCATAGCACACTGAACTCATCCAGAGGAGTTGTTTGTCGCGATCTTCTTAATTGTACAGAAGAAGAAATTGTACAAGAAATGTCGAGTCAGGGAGTGACTCAATGTCGCAGACTTACTATGAGAAGAAATGGTGAGATTCTTCCTGAACCTTCCTGAAAAGGTAGGAGCTGGCATCCATCGGCTTGATGTACGAGCTTTCATTCCGCAGCCGATGAGATGTTTTAAGTGTCAACGATTCGGACACACAGCAGCTAGATGTGAAGCGCAGGAAATATGCATATGTGGAGAGAAAACACATGAGGGGGACCCATGTAAAGACCCTCCAACCTGCGTTAACTGTAAAGGGCATCACAATTGTCGTTCAAGAAACTACCCTACATATAAATTAGAAACAGCGATTCAGGAAGTTAAAACGCTTCAGAAGGTCAGTTATCCTGAAGCGAAGAAAATAGTCAATCAGCGTACACCACGACCATCGACTTCTTACGCAGAAGCAGTGGCTGCCCCTTCCACATCTAAAATTAATGTGGAGCAGTTGCTTAACACGATGGCACCAAGTCTTGCGACAATGATTGAAAGAATCATCGATTCAAAGATTGAGTCGACTCATCAGAGAAAACAAAGTAAAGATGAGAAGGCTCATTCCCGGACTGACTCCGTTGACATCAGAGACGCACCAGCAGTTTAAAAAACCAACTAAATCTGCGATTGTAAAGTCACCAACTTGCGTAAAAATTAAAAATCTCTATTTATCTGATGGAGAGAAACAAATCACCCGTCATGTAGTCACAAACCAAGAGAAATTGCGACAAGAAAATCTGACTCTACTGAAATGGAGGTGCAAGTTATTATAGAAAAAGCACCAGACGCAGATGAAATAAAACCTGTACCAATAGAGCCTCCAAAAGCGCAAAGATCAGCTTTGGTGAGAGCATCTATTTCAGCTGGATCCAGTACTGCAGTAGAGATAGAGTCCGGCTCATCCGCCGCGGATACATCATCGCTTATAAGTTTACATTCTTTAGCAAAGATGCTAACGGCATCAGCGAAACTTTCATCAACAGACGTCAGCCGTAAATAACGTCACTGGCATCCGAAATAGAGGAAGACGATGCCATGTCTGAGGCCTCAGGTACGCTGTCATCAGAGGTTGAGGCCGTCAGAAGAATGGAGAAACGCAAAAAAGGATGGCCGAAAGGAAAGCCTAGAAACTGATTTATTGTATCATAAGTTATAAGAAAATGTGAAATATTGAACCCTTTCATTATTTATTTTTTTTTGAAGTGGGATGGGGCTAATGACCAAAGTAGTCGATGCCCCTAAAAACTTCAAAAAAAAAAGAAAAAAAAGAAAATTTGTATAATTAAATCACAAAAAATTACATTAATTAAAATCTAATAATACAAAGCGACTTGTTAATTATACATAGAGGTTTAATCCATAGATTCTTCATAAATTTTTATAACAGTATAATGCTGAAATTCAAAATTATTCATCCAATACCAAATGAGCTCATAACTAAATTATTGACTGTGTTTTAACTTACTACACAACACATAAAAACAAAAATCTTACGGGTTTTGGAATGTCACTGGTGAATGCTTCTATCGATAACACTCTTCAACTTTCCTACCTGAGAAAGAAAATGAGTGTCACATAGCAGAATGCTTTATCAAATTGTGAATTGGTAATGACAATGTAGCACAAGTGTCATCAGCATTGCAGAATAGAACCACTGCATGCTTCAATTGTTGGCGATATCACTTGATTAAAATCAAGCAGCAGAATGTTTGTGAGGGACAGAGCATAAAATATCTGATGAAATTCTAAGAACTGAATAAACTTCCCAATGAAGCCTGTGTATGTTGAACCACCAATTCACAACTGTAATTCCTTAGATGATATATCTATTTTTAGATACAGTTTGATTGCTAAGCGACAAATGTTCAAGTTTTCAATGCTCTAAAGATAAGTGGACAAATTACAAGTAATTGATCATTAGGTGTTTTGGATAGGAATTAAGGAAGATGATAACTAGTGTTCAATAACAAAGTAATGTTTTATTTAAGAGGAAAAATGAACAGCCAAAATGTTCATACATGGGAATGTAAAGTCAACATACAATCAAGCACTACCACAGCTCACCTAAAATTAATGTATTCTATAAAATCTTTCTGACAAAGGTTTATGATCTTTATTTTTAATCAATTCTTACTCATCACTGTTATCTGGATAAGTGTCATAATTTGTACTTCCCTGATTAAACAAAGATTCTGGTGACTATGTTTTAACCAAGATGATATCACCTTATTAACATGTAGATGTTTTCCTTCAATTGTAAGGAAAACATTACAATTAATTGGATTACAATAAGGATTAATTGAAACCTCTCTCATTATTTGATATTGTGTATTTGGCCTACACGGTCAATGGATCACATGCTACATAACTTCGTTTGGAGGTACTCTTGTGTGTTTCACTGCTGTCCACAATGCTGGGTAAACTCAAGAATTGGATTGTTTTTTCTGCTGAGTCAGTAATAAGCTCAATGTTGAAGTGAGTGTGACAGATAGAACTGCTTTGACTTCTATTTATATATACATATATTGTGTATTTATTTTATACATAAAATAAAGTGTAAAAAAACAAAAGCTATAACTAAATAATAAACAATAATAATACTCAGAAAACGCAAAATTGTTTCATTTGGAATTTTTAATATGTAAACCCACATACAGTAAAATGAAATGATTAAGCAACTTTTCTTTTGTTTTTGGTGCGATATTATGGATCTGTAAGAGTTAATAGCGGTTTTAAGTGATTGGACAAGACTTCTTATATCAATAGTGTGAGTAAAAAAGCACTGGTTGTGTTATTTTTTACAATTTTGAGGTTTTACTTATAGTATAGTGCATAGTTAAAATTTTCTAAGTTGATCGACAAGCCAAGGATTGTCGGTGACGTCATTACATTTTGTTGTAAACAAGGACTTAAACTTTTTTCATATTCGTAGGAGAGAAATTTTCTAAGTCCTAAAGGCGAATTATACGGGCAATCTTTTTCCTACCATAACTTCTGTATTTTTCACACTATCTCAAAACTTCTTCCAGATCTATCCGAATCCTAACTTTTCCTACCCCCTGAACCCCTCAAAAATATTTTTGATCACTTTTTTGGATACATACATTTTACTTACCCCAAAAAAAAAAAAAAAAAAAATTTTTTTTTTTTTTGGGGCTCCTGCCCGTGTGGGGTGTCGTTGGATACGGAACGACCCCCTGAGGCCAATGCCACGATATGCGTCGACGTGGGTTCCTGCCTTCAGAAGATACGACCTCGCAAGGGGCCGGATCATCGAAATCGACCATTTCAAGAAAGGAACATCCAGTAACAGAGACTGAAGGGATGGAAACTAGTACTATCGGGTCTGTTAGTGTACAGGAGAAGAAAAACTGGAAACCTGCTGATGCTAGAGGGGCGAAACGAGTGAGGGCTGGCTCGTCAGAAGAGGAAGAGGCCTCTCTTACACTCAAGGAGGTGACTTATAAGCTGGGGCACGCCCTAATCCAGCTACGCCAGAATTTGGGAAAGTCAAGTACCACGGCGATCAAAGCCCATGAGCAAGAATTAACAGAAATATATAAGGAACTGCAACGGATTAATGAAGAGACATTGGAAACAACTGAACAGGGGACACAGACAACCGAGCAAGAAGTGAAGGAGGCAGTTGAGAGAGTACTGGGAGCAGACGAAAGCTTTCAGGTGACTTCGCTCCGAGGCGCATACGGCGACACCAGGAACGCGACAGTAATCACTACCTATAGAGGCGCAACCAAATTGGTGGCCTCGAGACTAAGGGTCGGCTGGGTCAACTGTAGGACATACATCCGGATAGAAAATGAAAGATGTTATAGATGCTGGAGAACGGGCCATGGTAGCAGGCTCTGTAAAGGACCCGATAGAACAAACTTATGTTATAATTGCGGTGAACCAGGTCACATAATAAGGGATTGTCGCGAGGCCTCAAAGTGCCTCGACTGCAGATGTCTGGCTCACAGAACGGGCTGTGCTGTTTGTACTAAGTCACATGATTAGAACGTTGCTAATAAACAACCACAGGAGTATCTTATCGAATGACTTACTAGAAGAAATTGCCACTAGAGGCAATTATGACTTCATAGTGGCCACTGAGCCGCACGTTTATTCAGCAGCTAGACCACAATGGGTCTCTGATACGAATGGAGATGTGGCCATTAGAAGGGTAGCAGGGAACAGGGAATATTGTCTTTACCGTAGAACGGAGGGTTTGTTAGCAGTTGAACTAAACGAAATAGTTATAATTGGCGTTTATATAAGCCCAAACATTCCATTGGGATCGTTCCATGACAAGATAGTCCACCTTCAACGCATAGTCATGCAGTCTCACAAAAGAGTACTTATTCTCGGGGATTTCAATTGTAGAACAACGGCGGCAGGTGCAGCCTCCTCCAACGCCAGGGGAGGGATTCTTGAAGAATTTCTAGCAATCACCGGCGCAGTAAATTAATGATGGTATGCCCACATTCAAAGCTAGAGGGCACGAATCGATATTAGATTTGGCTATAATAGATCGAAGAATGGACCCAGATCTGACTGCATTTACTGTATTGAGCGAAGAGACCGGCAGTGACCACCTGGCGGTCTCAGTTGTAATCAGTGATCATCACACAGGGACGGCACGGCAGAACATCACCCCCAGACTAACAAATAGGCAGATTCAACTGGTGGTTAGGAGATCTGCACGCAGAATTGCAGAACAGGCGCAGATTAATCCAGACATGTTTCAGGAGATAATAGCCGAAGAAATCGCCAGAGTTCCACATAGAACAGACAAGTACCACCCGGTATACTGGTGGACTCGCGAAATAGAGGACCAGAGGAACCTCATGCAGAGATGTAGAAGAAAGGCGCAGAGAATGCGTGCTCGTGCGGGTACGATGGAAGAGAGTAATTTGGCCATCGAGAAATACAGGGCGGCAAGGAAAAAACTGAACTTTCTAATAAAACAGACTAAAAAACGGAAATGGCTGGAACTATGTCGCGAACTGGATGCCAACCCCTGGGGTCGCGCATTCCAGATAGTGAAAAAACGCCTTGGCAGACACATGCCTATGTTAAACAAGAACACTGCGGCTCAGCAAATGAGCATACTGTTCCCAAGGGAAGAAACGGAAAATTGTGAAGAAATCACATGTGTTCGAGGTAGATTTACACAGCAAGAGGTGATTAATGCGGTTAAAAAACTAAATAATAAGAAAAGCCCGGGGCCGGATGGGATCCCGCCGGCAATCATCAAGGGCCTCGCTGAAGTGATTCCGTGGGAATTAGTCGATGTCGCTAGCTATGGACTGCAGAATTGCGTCTTCTTTAACTGTTGGAAAGCAGCCAGAACAGTCTTTTTGCCCAAACCGGGTGCTACTGCGTGACAAGAAGACTACCTTTAATGATACTATTAGATATAAAAAATGCCTTCGCCTCAGTCCCTTGGCCTGCGATTTTAAATGCGTTAAAAAGAATGAACATCAGTATGTATTTAATCAACCAAATTAATCACTACCTGCATGAAAGATATACGGAAATCAGAACGATTGAAGGAACTGTTACATTTCAGATATTTGGAGGTGTTCCGCAGGGGTCAGTGTTAGGACCCCTGCTCTGGAATATTTTTTATGACCAGATCTTTAGACTGCCTTACCTGGAAGGGGTAACTATCGTAGGTTATGCGGATGATGTGGCAATTCTGGTCGAGGACCGAGAATTTAGAGGTCAAAGCTAATCAGTCTCTCGGAATAATCGACGAATGGCTAGAAAGCAACAAGTTACAAGTGTCCCCTGCCAAGTCGAGATGTATTCTTTTCTCCGGTAGAAGAAGAGTCCGGGGAATCAACATCGCAATACGAGGGGAGCATATCTTAGAGGTGAGTTGCACCAAATACCTTGGTGTAATGCTCGATAAGAGTCTTAAATTTGGAGCGCACATAGAGATGATAAGCAAACGGGTAGTCCCCACTATAAGGGCGTTAAGGGGAATGTTTAACAACCATAGCATACCTAGAGCTTCAGTCAGGAGACTGATCACATCAGCCATGATATCGTCAGCGCTATATGCAGCCCCGGTATGGGGTGAAGCAATGAGCATACAAAGGAATAAACAGAGATTAAGAAGTGTACATCGGGTTGCGTTATTGGGGGTTGTGGCGGGGTACCGCACCCTATCTTATGATGCGCTGTGTGTCTTGGCTGGGGTACCACCAATCGAATTACAAATACGAAATCGAAGGTTGAGAGCAACGGGTATATCAAAAACTGAAGCGGAAGCAGAGACTAGGAATAACTGGCAGACCGAATGGTCTGTCTCATTGGTCGGGGTATGGACAAGACGATTGAACCCTGATCTGGAGGTCTGGCTGGAAAGAAAACACGGCAATCTGGATTATTATATGACACAACTAATGTCTGGGCATGGCTCATTTGGCTATTACTTGCATAGATTTAGCAAAAGGTTATCGCCTATATGTATCTACTGTAACGAAGTAGACGATGTTGAACGTACAATCTTCGATTGTCGCAAATGGTCCCAGTACAGAAACGAAATGGCAGCAAACAACTTAACAGCTGAAAATCTGGTCGGGTGGTTATTGGTCAATGAAGCAAACTGGGACTGGTTCGCGAATTTCGCAAGAAATATCCTCAGGATAAAAGAAGAAGACTCAAGACGCCAGGGGTTATAGGGGCCCAATTGTAGGGAAGGGGCAGCTCTGCCCCGGAGGGCCCGTATGCGGGTTCCTGTGATGGGGTGGGGCAGACTGTATGGGAAAATGTAAAGACCGAGTCCCGGCCGGCGGTGTTGATCCCGGGGGCGCTTCGGTGCTTTCTGGGGCTGGCACCGTTGGTTTGAGGCAGGGCATAAAGACCGAGACCCGGTTCCCTGCGGGGGGTGGGGGACGGCATAGCCGGATCTCGTCTCTTTCGTCGGGGATTTGAGGCAGGCGCTAAAAAAGATCCAGTACCGGGGGGGCTAACCTGCCGTGCCGGGTGTAAAACCGGTGGGCGGGGGACGCCCCCTTAGAGTCAAATGGACACGTACCTGGGCCGAGTATACTTAAGTGGATGTCCGGCCCAGGAATGTAGGGGAAAAAAGTAGGAGATAAAAAAGATTTCCACCTTAACGTTAACAAAAACTTCAAATTTACTCAATACAACAATGGTTGCATGTGAAAAAAGTTTCACATGTTTGGCATATGACAAGCCCCACCATCTTCTTACAATTCCAGCAAAATTCTGGTCAACCCTTGCCGTAAGGGTTGGTCATATCAAAAGTTTTTTCGACTACAGTTTTAGGTAATGTTTAATGGACTAACAAGCACTTTAAACCGATTCGATACTGTGCCAAGGGAGGTGTGATTTATTGTCTTCAAAACAACATTTTTTCCACTCCCTGGGCCAATGGCTGGTGAAATGAAAAAACTTTACTTTAATAAGTTTTAGGCCCTTATTCAAAGAATAATAGGAACTTTAAACGAATTCAATATTTTACTTAATAAGAAAATTATAGCGATATTTTTTTTTTTTTTTAAATATTTCCACCCCCATGGTCTGATTTTGCCCATTAACAAACTTGAATGAGAGTTTGGGTCGTTTTATTTTATGTATCAATTTGAAAGTAATTGGCATAAAATTACAGCAGTTATCATGTCCACAAGAAAGTGAAATGTATATAAATATTAAAAACAATAGTATATAAACTGTTTACTATCAAGAGTACAGAATTCAATAATGCTTCTTACCTCAAGCTTATTATTTTTTTAATAGCGCTTTTGAGGTTTTCCCTCATCAGTTAAAACTTTTTTTTTAAAATCACACATTAAATTCAAACATTAGAATTATAATATATAAAAGTATGCAGTCAAAATATTAATAAAATATAAAATTAAAAGTTTTTTAATATTTTGACAATATATTTTTATATGTTATAATTTTAATGTTTGAATTTAATGTGTGATTTGAAAAATAAAAGTTTAACTAATGATTAGGGAAAACCTCAAAAGCGCTATTAAAAACTTAATAAGCATAAGGTAAGAAGCATTATTACATTATATACTCTAGGTGGTAAACAGTTTTTATACTTTTGTCTATATATATATATATATATATATATATATATATATATATATATTAGAAAAAATATATATATACATATATTAACTTTATATAAAACCTTTTGAACTGATGGTGGTTTTGGGGTCTGGGGATGTGAATCGCGAAGATATATAAAAACTTTCCAGAAATCGAATCATGGTACCCATTACAATAGGTAGCTTTCTTATGAAATCTACCTTAAATGATAACAGAATTTTTCTATCACCCTTAGTTTTCAACTTCCACCCTGTTCAGTGTCATATACTTATGGAAATTATGTAATTATGTTATGGCATTATGCATTTATATAAATTATTTCATTTATACATAATGAATAAAATTAATTTACATAATTAAATTCATTAATAAAATTACATTAATTAAATTCATTTTACATAATGAATATTAGTACATAAATGAATAAAATAATTGTGCTGATTAAACATTCAAAAATGATTAGTTTGTTAAGAAAGAAATTAGTTTGCTATGTCTGCAGTGACATAGAATAATATAATTAGTCATAACTGCTGGATGATACAATTCTACAATTAGAAGATGGCTTTCTTACAGACTTAAGTCATCATTGTTTGTCAAAATGATGTCACAAGCAACATCTGTTTTGATATGTCCGAGTTCAAGCCACAGCCAGTCTGTGTTCAGTGTTCACTCTGTTGACATCTGTACATCTTTTGTGTGTATGTACTGATATAATATAGTTCAGTATAAATGTTTCTCAGTTATGACATATTCTAAATTTACATTTCACCTTTTGAATTCAAGACATGTAGTGAATATTTTTTGTAATATTTGTATATTGTGTGATTTTGCAAAATACCTAGAAATTGTGTAACCCCCCCTGGACAGCTTTTGCTACATTTATGGTAACATTTAGATTTCAGAAACCTAGTTTTACTCCTCTCATAAAAAAATGTTATGAACTTTATACTTGGCTGCAAAGTTGACAACCAAAACAAACATTGGGCCTCTCACATTTGTTATACTACTTGTGTCAGACTCCTTACTCACTGGTCAAATGGTTCTCAACACATGAACTTTGTTGCTCCAATGGTGGGAACCAAAAGAGCATGCCATTGATTGTTACTTTTGTCTGACTAATATTACAGACATTAGTTCAAAATCAAATCACACTATTTCATACCTTAATTTACCAAATGACATGAGGCCTGTGGCTTACACTGAAGAACTGCCTATGCCTAAACCATCAGAAAATATCATACTTAGTAATTATCAACACAAAGATTTGGCAGAGGATAATGATGATGTTGGGGTTGATGAAAACTATGAAGCTTCATGTTAATCTGATGAACCACATTTACTAACACAAGGAGACTGAATTTATCAAAAAAGGAGGCAAAACTTTTAGTATTACGATTAAAAAGTTGGAATCTCCTCTTCCTCCACCATAAAACAAAAGTATGTGTTTTTAGAAATAGGCATAATGACTTCAAGGATTTCTTGGTATTTGAAGATGGACTTGTTCTTTGTAATAATATTTTGTCTGTAATGGAATCATTTGCTCAAAACAGGTGAGGGGGTATTTGTTTATTAATTTGTCTGAAGCTATTCTGAAAGCTGTGTTTGTGCTCATTGGGAATGAGTTTCCATCATTGCCACTAGCTTATGCTACGGATCTGAAAGAAATATGTAAACATGAAACTTCTGCTAGATAGAATAAAGTGTGAAGAATTTCAGTGAAATATCTGTGGAGACTTGAAAGTAACTGCTCTGTTGCTAGGTCTTCGATTTGGTTTTCTCTGCAAGTGGGACAGCAGAGACCGAAAAAAAAGTCATTATGTATAGAAAGAGTGACCAAATCAACTAGCATTAACTCCAGGAAAAAATAATTTGTTAATGTACAATTTTTCAATTCAAAAAAAGTTTATTTATCTCCAGTCCATATAAAGCTGGGGCTTATGAAAAACTTTGTGAAAGCGATGGATCAAAGTGGGCTTGGATTCACTTACTTAAAATATAAGTTTCCAATGATCAGTGAAGTAAAACTCAAATAAGGAATCTTTGTAAGACCACAAATTACAGATTTATTTAAAGATGACAACTTCGATAGTACATTAAATGAGGTGGAGAATGCTGCATGGAAGTCTTTTAAGAGCATTTGCCAGAACTTCTTAGGAAACCATAAATCCAAAAATTACAAAGAAGTAGTGAATGATCTTTTAAAATCTTACAAAATCATGGGATGCAACATGTCACTAAAGATTCATTTCTTGGACTGACACTTTGATTTCTTCCCACCCAATCAAGGAGCAATCGGCAATGAAAATGGTGAACAGTTCTATCAGGTTACTTTGGAAATACAAAGCGGTACCAGAGCAAGTGGGGTCCAAGGATGCTAGCTGATTATTGTTGGACCCTAAAGAGAGATGTTCATGACACAAAATACAGTAGAAAATCAAACATCACTATTTTTTAGGTAAGATTATATTATACTAAGAATGTATTATAGGGAAAAAATTTTATATCACTAATATCATCTACATAACAATTTTTACTGAATGACCACCATACTGAAACCAAAGATTGAACAAAAATTTAAATTATTAAACGACAATATTTTTTTTAATAGAAAATGTTATGGCAAGTATTTGATCTGTATAATAAGTTATTTGGGTTTTAAGGAATTACATACATTAATGGCAATAGTAACCATTACTAATGTGCCTGCAATTAAAATTTTTATAATATTCTAAGGTTAAAATTTTTATGCATCCTTGAAGTCTTTAGAATTTTTAACAATGAATAAAAACTGATATGAACTTAGGATTTAAATATATATTCAAAGAATAACAACTTTACCACCTAAACACAATAACAGAAAAATCTAAAAAAACTAATACCAATAGCATACTGGTCAATATATTGATGAATTATTTGAATATACACATAAATATATACTCATTCATTATTTAAACGTTAAAATAAATATCATAAGAAAATTTTCTTATCGAAGAACTACTTTACTTTGTTAATAGGCTTCAAAATAACAAAATAACTTGATATTTGGATCAAGATTGATTCAGCTTGATGCTACTGATAATCCCATAAAATTTGAATGTTTTCAGTAATTTTCACAAATTAGTGAAAATAACTGAATATCAAAAATAAAATAAATTTAACATATTAATTAAATGCATTAAACATTACATAAATATATAAAATAATTGTGTTTATAAAAACAGGATAAAAAAATAACTAACAGAAAATTCAACATAAAATATAAGTAAATTAAAATGTAGCTTAAGATATAAAAGATAAGATATAATATAAGTTAATAAAATTGATATATAAAAATTAATATCTGGATCAAAATTGATAATCCTACAAAATTTGAGTGGATGATTTGTACAAAAAACGAAAACATTTTATAATAAATTACTGTTTAACAACAGTATTAAATGTTTAAGACATTTAAATACTTTGATTTTTTTTAACAATTAACTGAATAATTGCAAGATACTTTCTGAAAAACTAGACGCATTAAAATAATTTCTGTAATTTGAAAGTTTTGCTAATCCTAACTTTCTTTAATGTCCTTTTAGTTTCAAATAAATATGGTTTTACTATGATAAAATTATAATTAAATCCTCCCAAAATAAGTAAATCAGTGAAAATATTAAATTTTTTATATACTTTTTTATTAACCAGTAACACATTTATAACTTAAGCTGCAATAAAATATATCAAATATGTACAATCAAACTAAAGAATGAAATTAAATAAATCACAACTAAATTCACAAGTCAATCAATGTACAAAATTGTAAAATCAAAATAACCTTATTTTAAAAACCTGCAACATAAAAGATGTGGTATTTAATATAGCTGTTGCATGGAATACAGTAAAGCAAAGGACCTTACAGCTTTAAGCTTGTCTACAAATTTAAATAAAAATTCTTCAAAGGAAAGTGAATACAATGTCATGCAAGAAATGTCAGCCTATAAAGAACTTCCTCCTTTAAACATTATGAGTAACCTCACTCAAGACAACAAAATTAAATGGATTGGTACAGAGCAAGAAACTGAATCATCACAAGAGATGACTAATACAGATTTGATTAGCGCTGTTCTACACGAACCAAAAAATAACGACAGCAATTCATCGGATGATGAAGATGAAATTGCATCTTAAAGAAAATTGCACTAGAGAAGATTAGTTGGGTACTGCAGATGCATCTGCTAATCTGTTAAATTTTGCTAAAAATCAGCCATGCTACTTAAGAAATTTTGCAGTTGCACATGCTTCATTTAACTTATCTGCAAAGGGAATTGTCCATTAACAAGTAAACCAAAATTCGTTAATTTTTTTTTTGTAATAAGAGAGTAAAAAAAAACAGTAAGATTGTAAATTGTATGAATGAATTTTGTGTACCATATTTTTTTTAAGTTCGTATTTTTTGTGTATTCAATAAGTAATATTTTGATTTATTATATATATTGTGCTGTAATACATTACAATGTTTTAATTAACCCATTAATTGCCAGAATTAAATAAACACTACTTTTTTTTATTAATTACTTTATTTCATCTATTTGGAAGTATATAAAGCTAGAAATATTTTCATATCAACAAAAAATTCAGTAATGGCTTAGTAATAAAATGGTTCGTTTACGCAAAAGCATAATATAAAAAGTAACTTTGTAAAAACATTAAAAAAAACCAAACTATTTATAAAAATAGAAAAAAAAAACTATGAATAAACTACATTAAATTGTTTTTAGTTTATTGTGGATTTATTTTCTTTGCGGTGAATGAAATTCTTTGAAACATTTTGAGTGCAGGTGGACTTTACATATTACACACAAAAATATTGTGTGGTTTTTGCACAGCTTACATTGGCCTCTAGCTTTGTTTGCATGTTCGGAAATAACATGCCCTACTTTGTCCAAACGAATATTTTCCGGCAAACTATTTTTTGAAGGCCGACCTTTGGTTGCCAATGATGGAGAAGGAACATTATCTCCCCGAATTTCAGTGATGCACTGTGGTATTTTTATTTCCTCACTTTTGATCAACAATAATACAAGGTACGACCTAAAGTCAATTTGACTGATTTATCATGGTTTACAAGCTGATATAGTTTCCACGAATTTACTATAACAGAATCGATAGCATTAGTAAACAATGGCCACCACCACTTTTTTCCACGCACTTTTATTCTATAGTTTTCAATGCCATTGTCATGAGAAACCACGCCACCCATGAATTTCGTGTATTGTGCTACCATTAATGGCTGACTAATAGTTATATCTTTTCTTTCTTTTCTGCTATATCTTTTTGTATTTGCTAATAGGTAAATTCCATTGTGATTACTGGCAACTGTCACCACTGCATTATCATTCCATCTAGCTACTGCAAAACTAGTTTTTTTATCAAATGCAAAATCGAATGTACCTCTATCCATCTTCTGCAATACTTTTGAACTCTTTAGTGGGCAATTAGGAAGCCTATTTTCTCTGACAGTGCCGGTAGCGAAATATCCTTTTTTATTGAGTAATTTAAATAGATATGTCGAAAAAAAATTGTCAAAGTAAATTCTATGCTCGTTCGGATGGGATACAACATTTAACAGATTGAGTACTACTTGTGTTCTCAGACCATATTCAGGTTTTTCTTTTTTAGCACCTCCGTATGGTATAATTGGTACAAATACCCATCAGAACTACATAAACACCAAAGCTTGAATCCAAATCTGATTGGTTTTCCCCTTATAAACAATTTTGCTGAATGCCTACCAAAATATGGCACCATTTCTTCAGCAATAGATAAATTATGAGAAAAACGCCAAACTGTAAATTACATTTGTTTATTTCATGAAAAAATGGCTGAATTTTTGCAAATTTATCGTTCTTGTCAAGCAATTTGTTATTGGAAAGGTGCAGGTTCTTTTTTATTGCTCTAAAGGTGTTACGGCTCATTGAATTTCTGACTATTTCAACAACATTATCTTCATCCTTACTCCAATACATTTCTGTTTGAGGTAACGTATGATAACCAGTCAGTATCGAAATTGCAATAAATCTTTTTAGTAACGCACTATTTAAAGAAAAATCATGCCGATTGTTGTCATGTGCATATTTTATACTGAACTCTAAAATCAAATTCAGCAAATCATTATCAAAATAAAGGAAAAATATTTCAAGTGGTGATTTTCTGCCAGTTTATTTTCTAAAATTTCTATTTTTCTATGTTCTACTGAAATTGGCATTTCTTTATAATTGTTTCAATTTTTTCCCATTTTGGAATGTTTGTTTTGGGTTTAGTTTTAGATTTTTTTGGTTTATCCTTGCAATTTGATATTTCAGCATCAATGTCTTTTTCTGAATGTACATGAATCTCAAACGTACCTGCTATATCAGTTGTTGCTGTAGAAGGGGTCTCGATTAGCAAATTGTCATCAAAATCTTCTTTATCTGTAAGTTCATCAACTTTAGGTGGAATATAAGTCGCGTCAATAGCAGTTGCTTGCGATATGTTGTTATCTTCATCTTCATCTAAAATGGACTGCAATTCGTCAAGTGTCAGCGGTTTTTCAAAATTCCACATTTTAAAAAATACTTAAATTATAATGAAATCAACTCGACTCTTGTAAAACTAATGCATGTACATAGTAAATAAACAGTATTCTAAAACACAATGTAATATTGTTTGAGATATTTCTTGAGTAAATTTCTGTGAATTATAAAATTAATACCGAATACGTAATCAAAATTTAATAACAAAAGGTACACTGTATCAATTCAATAAAATGTTAGACTAAACAAAACTACAACGATGTAAGCAAAACAATGCAACACAAGACCGTGAGAATATTCCAACATAACCTATTACGATGTATGCTTAGCTCATGAGTGATCACTCATTATGCCAAAGGTGCGTCATCGCACCATTATCTTTAACGACTGCTATTTATAATGATTTTTAAAAACAAGTTATTATTATCAATTGACAATAAAAAACAAAACCTAGAGATATAATTAAAATAATAATATTATTTATAACAACCACTCTGCTATCCAAATATATTATAAAATGAAGCAGTTACATGGAATGTTAAATTACAGTAAGATTGAATGTAGCTAAACTTAAAAAATAAAAACGTAATCAATTATAACTTATGTTAGGGTGATCAAAGAACTTAACAAAGTAAGGCCAAATTGTAAAAAGTGAAGAAAATTATTTAGAAATTCATAAAAAAATTATTTTAGAAAAGGTGCGTTTACGCACCACTGGCAAAAAATCGGTTAAAATACTGAACCACAGTTTTCAATGTTTTGTGAATTTTCTGAATATTGTGTGAATTTAAAACCATACAAACATTGTTTTGTCATAGTTTTTTCTGGACAGGTAAGATTGTAATTTTACATTATCATATATAATTCTATTTATGCTATAGTAATTTATACTGTAGGCCTACTGCAACTAAAATTCAATCACAATTAAATGACAACTATTTAATCTTCAAATGTATTTTAATGCCAGATACGCATTACAGTAGTGTTAAATTAATTTTACTTTGCAATTCAGGCAACTCATATATCACATACTTAAAACTACAAACTACGAAGCTTCATGTTCATCTGGTGAACCACATTTACTAACACAAGGAGACAAAATTTATTAAAAAAAAGGAGGCCTCACTAAAGACAACTTACAGCTTTAAGCATGTCTACAAATTTAAATAAAAACTCTTTAAAGGAAAGTGAAGACAATGTTGTGCAAGAAATGTCAAACTGTAAAGAACTTCCTGCTTAAAGCTGTAAGTTTTCTTGAGTGAGGTTTATCATAAATGTTAATACTGTACATAGTTCAGTAGCTTGTTATGTAAATTTCTATTTTCTGGAAATTCCGATAACTAGCAAAACCCATCTCCCAATTGTGCCAGATATCAGATCAGAGCATTTCCTGTACTTTGTTACAGAAACTTAGCAAAGCTTTTGAAGTTTATATGAATGTACATTTATAATTAATGAATAATCTGGTTTTATATTTCTAGTATTTAATGTGAACAGGTAAAAATAAATCTCATTTAATTAAAAACTGCAGACCCTATACAAATATTTAATATTTTACAAATTTTTGCTTTGAAGCATCTTAATAAAACAATAAGCTTGTCACTGTTAATAAATATTTATTATTTCTTTGTATATTCTTAGATGAAGTATAATACTATCTTTTGAGATCTCTACAAGCAATGAGTTTTTACGGCATACAAACGTACTGCTACATCATAGTTCGAGCCCACAGATAAGAATCATATAAACCAAAATTAAAAACGTTAACACATCCATGTGTTTATAATTATGAGCACGGATAAATTTATTTATTAAAATATTTATATCTGTAAAACATAAAACAATATGAAACAGAATAGGCTTTAATTTGGAATATATTCATTTCTCGGTTATAGAATTATAATGACCCATGTACAGAGATATTTTTTATTAACTCCATTAAAATGTTATTATATTACTAGTAATTTGTTTTTATTTTACACATGAAAATACAGCACAAGTCTGTACTGAATTAGATGACCTCTACATAATTATTTTATAATTAATATCTCCTTTTACAATTAACATAAACCTAAATAATTTTTTCATATTCATGACAACAAAACTAAATAAAAATCGAATAGGTAACATTAATATAATTGTAAGAATAATAGTGACTGTGTGTTGTGAATAAAAATAAAGAAAAAGATTCAGTTTTCATTTACAACAGTTTGGAAATGTAATAACATTTTTTAATAGTGTTTAGTGGATAATCTGGAAATAAACAAATAAATAGAAAAAAAGTCATTAAATACATTTATTTTAATTATCTTGTACTTAAATCTTAATAACTTTATTTAAATCAATTATTAAAGAGAATACATAACCCTGTTCTTTTTCATTGTGTTAAGACAGTGGCTACTTTACAATTTTTTATTCTTGATAAAATGATGGAACATATCACTACAAACAGCTAGGGATTACAGTATATGTATACAATTATAAAATAACACGATTATACAAATATAATTGTTGCCTGGTACGCAAATCGATAATTTAATTTCAACTACTTTGTAATAATAAACTTCCTGAACAATAAAGAAGTGATAATTTACTCTGCAAAACTCCCAAATTGAAACTGAAGAAGTACTCTGATAAAGTAGATGTCGACTTTCACAGTTAAGTTATAGTTCTATTAAATGAATATAAAAAGCCTATTCATTTTTACAAAATTGAAGCTTATTCATTTTTACAAATGCACTAAGATTAACATACATAAAAAAATTGTTAAATGATAGTACTATGCTTAAAAATGAGTATTATTCAATTTCAATCACTGGTGGTTTGATAACATGATATTTAACAATAATTTTTATTGTTACTAGCTGAAATTTTATTAGTATAAAATTTCAGAAGCCACACATTATTAATGTGTGGTGCACTATAAAGCAGTAGGGTAAAATATGCAGTGGTGTTCAACTAATGTTATAAGTTTTAAATTATGTTGTTAACTTAAAACATCATAAATACAATTTGTCTGATGAAAAATTCATGACCATGTGTATCCACCAAAAATTAAATCAACAATGGTAAAATTTTGAACAGAGAATACAATAAGTGTATTATTTACTTTCTTTTTAATTGTAATAATGCTTGTACTACAATTTCATTAAGATCACGTCATTTTATCTTGCAGTTAAGAATTAATATTGTTTAATTATTGTGCAATCATGTTCAGAAAAAATATATTAAAACAAAAATTAACTTTCTACATTATGCAAATCTATTTAAATGAAAATCTACTGTTACTCTAATTATTGAACAATTATAGCTTAGTTTAACTAAGTTTCTAGACTGATTTTTGTAAATATTTCTAGCATTTTATATCATGTTATTTTACCATCAGTAAATCATATTTCATGATTTTATTTTTTTTGAATGATGATAAAAATGGAAATCAGACTAGAGATATAATGGTAATGATAATAAATAAAAACATTTACTACTCAAGCATACAGGAGAACTTATGAGTTATAAATACTACAAAATATAAGACAATACAAGGTCTGTTCAAAAAATAGCCAAACCTTTTTAATTACACGCCAACGAAGACATTTAGTGACGTGTGTTTGGCAGCATTGTGTTCCACATAACCTCCTCTAAAACCACATGTTTTGGATTGCTGATATCTCGTTTAGTTTTCATGTTATTGTTATTTGAGTGCAACTGAGGAAAACTTTCACAGAACCTTTTCAAGTTTTGAAATAAGCTTATGGAGATTATGCTCTGGGTTGAACGTAATGCTGCAAATCGTTTTCATGATTAAAGGTGGTCATCAGTCAATTGAAGATGATCCTCAACCAAGAAGGCCTTTGACTTCAACTGATGACACACACGTTCAGAAAATCAATGATCTGGTACATGCAGATCACTGACTGACTATCAGCGAAGTTGCAGCAAAGTTTGTTCCTTGTTTAACGACTGAGCAGCAGATAGAACATCGAGTGGTCAATTGCCAGCAATTCCTTGAACAAGCTGATGATGATGAAACATTCCTGCAAAGAATCATAATGGAAGACGAAAGCTGGATTTATGACTACAACATTGAAACAAAAGTTCAATGATAAAAAAATTGCATATTACAAAAATCACTACTAACACTTAAAACATTTTGCACTCAAATAACAATAACATGAAAACTAAATGAGATATCAACAATCCAAGAACATGTGGTTACAGAGGAGGTTATGCGGAACACAATGCTGCCAACTGCATGTCACTAAATATCTTTGTTGGCATGTAATTAAAAAATTTTGATTATTTTTTGAACAGATCTCATATATTCATGTGTTTGTAGTTTAAAAAATAAGAATGTAAGTTATTAGAATTCAGTACAGAATTCTTTCATAGTAAGAAGCATCATATGAGCAGCTTTTTTTTTTGCTTCTATTTCAGTATTAGAAGTTCCAAAAACAACAAAGAAAGGAGATGAATCTAATTCACAAGAAAAAAAATAGGATTTAGAAGGCAACAATTTAAATTCAACTCCCACTTCTGTGTCATTAAATAAATTCTCTAATAAAACAAGTGGATCACAGCGATTCTCCTGCATCTTCTCAGAATAATTAAATAAATGACGTAGGGCAGCACAGTTATTAATGAAAAGTTGATTTAGATCAAGTTTATGATAATCAGCTATTCGTAAATCAAAATTTTCATTGAATTTTTTTTTACTTTTAAAATTAACAAAAACTGACTTAGTAGCTTCATCCATTTCTATATCTTCAGGCTTCTCTTGTGAATCTGTTGTATCAACCGGTGTCGGTGTTAGATCTAGTTTAGATCCAAGAACAGTTTTCAATCTCTCTATCATATTTTTAGCAGATAGATGTTTAGCTTGTTTTTTTGTTCTTGAAGAGGCATTTTCAATAAGGTTAGCAACACGACACTGAAATGTAAATAATTTGGCATGAGGAGGACCTTCTTCACCCGTTTTATCATACTCTGGTTCCGGTAACTTATTATTGGAGCAGATAACTGTCAACTGTCCGATAGCATTTTCTTTTAATGCTCCATGGTATGGAGATGTTATATCTTCAACTGGATCTGAGACTTCTGGCTGATTATTAATAACTATATTATGGCTGTTAGGCTGATTAATAGGTAATAATGTTAGAGCTTGTCTGGCTGCATCATGCTTTGCTTCTTTTTTTGATTTTCCATTGCCGTAAACAACAACTGCACATACAGTTAACTTATACCTAAATAGCGGGTCATGCGTACCAACACCATTTATTACTAAATCATACTGAGGAATAACTGAAATACGGGCACAATATTCTTGAAGCATAGAAACTGGTGTTTTTGACATTATGTAATTTAGGGCGTCTTCAGAAATTCTGAAACAAAATAAATTTTAAAAAGATATAGATCAGATAATTAATCTTAACAACTGAAAATTTATCATCAACAAAGGTTGACAGTCTTACAAACAATTAAAATTTGATAATATAATCTCATTAAGGCTCCTTTGAGATATTTGTTTAAACAAATATTATCATTAACAAATAATAAATACAAACTCATAAATTTAAAAGGATGTATTCGAATACAACCTCAATAAAAACTGTATAAAAATTATACAGCTTAAATAATTATTAAACAGAAACAGTGTTCTGCAGTACTCTTTGTAACACTGTAAACTTATATTTCATCTGACTAGTTGTTTCCTGAGTCACAAGATCACTGGTCATAGTAGACAGTAAAGCACTATGAAATATTTTAACCATAACATTAAATGATGTACAGTTATTAGTTTAAAACTTATCTAACAAACAATAACTTTTACACTTGGAAAATTCTGGCAAACAAATTGTAAGAATAATCAGTGAAATTCATTCATTTCAAATAATTAAGAAATTTTTTTTATAATAGTATGCTTTTAAATAATAAGGCAATCTTTCAAAAAACAGTATTTATTTATCTAGGAAGTAATTTTACTTCTGCATAGTGAATTTTATAATCATACCTTTCAGAAAATATAATGACTTAGGCTGGTTTACAAATACATAATAATCTGGTATAAACACACACATATAGCAATTTGTAAATTTAAAACTTATATTGGCCTGCATAACTACTATGGCGTTTTATATATTTTTACTTTTAAATACTTTTAGGATACCTACAGATGCAATCCAAAACATTATGCTGTAATTTAATAAGAAGTATACCTAACCAAAATAAACCACCATGAAATGTTTTTACACAAGAATCACGACAGATATATTAATAAAGTAAGCTCCATTCAATTTCTCTGTTGTTTGATGCTATTTGGAATGTTGTGTTATATATTCTTTCTTTATGAGAGTCTAATCCGTATCAATACTTAAAACAGTGAAGCAGAAAAATTAAAATTTTCCGATTGGCTGATAACGGTACTTACGTATTAACGCCACTGCAGCTACAACTTTAGGTTATGTTGACTTCATGTACTGATAAATCGTACGTATATCAAAATAACCTAACTAAATATAACCTACGCTCGCTTCGCTCGCTAACCTCTTATAATTAACATTAAATATGCATAATATATATAACTTATTAATAATATAACCTTAATGTTATAGCACCGAAATCCAGTTAATGTTAATCCACCGAAATCCGATTGACTACTTTGTTTTTAAATAAAGCTGAGCGAAGCGAGCGTAGATTATGATTTAAACTAATTTAAAGAACGATTTAAAATTCATTTAATTAACATCAAAACATTACATTTTAACAAATCTCTAACAGTTAAATCTTTGTTCAAATATTCTGTTACCTGATAATTTGTTGGACATGTTGAATACACAATGGTATTATCTGTAAAGCTAGTCAAAAACTAAATTCAGTAGATCATTAGAATAAACACAGAAAATAAATTGGACCTTTAAGTATTTAAATAGTAATACTACCAAACATACTGAAGCAGTTAAGGAAATCAAAAAGTGCTCTTGTTACGAGTCTTAAAAATATGATTAACCATTTAACCACAATTTCAGTCATTTGATAACATTTAAGTTTATCAATCAGAATAAAATGAAAAAAATTTCATTTCTCAGAATAGGTCTGCAGCTTTCCAGATTTGTCAAGGTCAACAATGTAAGTAATCTGGTGAAATAGGAAAATTTTATTTAACAAATTTCAGTTACAGTTCCTTTAATAAAGTTTTTCCAATGTTAAATTTTTTCCTGGAAATGGATAACAAGAGTTTTATATACGACTAATACAAAACATTAATATTAATATAAAATATGGACTTAAAATGGTTTAATGAAAAGAAAAAAAATAAGGTTTTTTTTTACATAAGATTCTCAATAAAGTATGAAATTTCTAAACAATACTTTATATTACTGTAAAAAGTAATTAGCATTTAATTAGTAATTACTATTAATCCTTTCTACATAAATATAATCATCCTTCAATTTATTTCAAAAACTGGAAACAGTAATTTATATATTATGCAATTCACTTATAATTATTCTCCTGTTTCTAGAATTTATCTTCATAATAAACCAGCTAATTAAAAAACAATTTATGGGAACACTTTTCCAAGTTACAAAAATGCAATGAAAAAAGCTGACAACAAAGTTGTATACTTTCCTGGCATTGTAAATAAAGTGAAAAAATAATGATACATGAAAAAAGTTACCTAAGATTTTTTTGGGGTGGGTATAATGAAGTTTTATTGTAGAACTATCATTATATGTTTAAATAAACCAAAAAAAGTTTAACAAATTCAAAAAATAAGGTATTCTTTATTTTTTCTGCACCTCCACCTCCCAACTTCCCATTTTGATTTTTCTATGTCAAATGGAAGTAACTAAAAAATCCGCTGATAAATGTACAACCAATAAAAAATTACCTAAGATTTCTTTTTTTGCGAAGTAGTGGTGAATTATAATGAAATTTTATTGTAATATTATCAAAATAATATAATTTTAATACTTTAACTAATAAACTTTTAATAATATTAAAAGTTTAAATAAATTTTAAAAAAATCAACATTTTAAACTTTGATTGGCTTCCCAGTCCGTCTTGCTTCCAAAGTATTTTTTGAGAAGTTACTTGCACTACTACATGCCTAGGAGGGCATAAAAAAATTCAGTTAAAAATATGAAATAAGTATAAAGATAGTTTTTCGATTTTTGTGGTAGGATGGAATTTGGGGGCAACATTTTTAAAAAAAATGGTAAAATAAGCATGCATACTGAGCTTAATATAAAGTGAGGTTATGTTTGCAAAATTTTGAGAAAATTGACCCCAAAAGTTTACTAATAAATTGACCCACACACACGAGTTTCTGTATATAATTTCATACAAATCAGTTTATCCAGTCATAAGTAATTAAACTTCAAATACGCCAACACACATATATATGTATAAGTATAATTATGTATATATTATTATAGATTATGTATACGTATAAACAAACATTGCCCATCATGATAACTTCACTTATTTCTTATTATTACAAGGTAAATATATCACACAAATTTTAGCTTAGATAAAATGCTTATGTTTTTCAATTTTTAATACATCTTTCTGTATTGCACAAGAACAACCTAGTACATCCTGTAATCCGACCACGTCTTTGGATACAATTACAAATACAGAATAAAGATTTCAAGCCAATGGAAGAAAAATAAGTTAAAAATATATAACCTCTTAATAGAAATGTAAAATATCTAAGATTAACTTTAGAAACATATATTCTTCGATAATACATGCTAGTTGAAAGTGAAGTTTAAAGTACGCCATAACGATTAAATGCATTTTACGTATACTTCCAATAATTAAGGTGTAATTTTAAAATACATATTTCTAAAAAATAATTACAAATATAATAGGGATTAAGTGAGGACATTTTTATTCGCCCACTATTAGTACATTTAATTTTTTACATCGAACTCATGTCAGACATTAACAACTATGACAAAATTACAATTCTTTCACAATATTGCAATAAAACCATTAATAAAGCATCGGTAAAGAACTGACCCGTAAAAACTGAATTTGAAATTAATATATTAAAATAACCACACTTACGAAAAATAAGAAATAAATACCTACATTCTACACAAAATTAATAAAACACATGAACACGTCGCCACTTAGTCAATTTTTATAACAGATGATGCCAGAAGATCCTAGTCGCTAACGAGTCGTTCTCGTAGTATGTTCATTCAATTAATATTTTTTTTATTTTATGGACGTTTTATACAAAAGTCATTTTTTTAATTTTAAAAAACTTTCTTTTATTTCAACGTGCCTTTGTAATGAGTTATTATCCTGCATAATTTAATTCAATTCTATTTGTTGGTTACTAAAAATTTAATTAACAGAATAAAACAGTTCTTTTCTACTTGTACCTACAAAGTTCCTACTTTATCGTCACCACCAAGCTAAAGTAACGGATGTGACAAATTGCACTTAGCTGATTCATCGGTTCACGACTAATCTGAACGTCCTGCATCTTCTGGAAAACTATGCAATGCGTATCTCTTTTAGGAAGGCTAGTTTAAACCTTTTCACTTTTACGAATATGCATTCCTATTTACAATTTAACATTGAAACTGTTGTTTAGCACTTCTTAAAAGTTGAGTTTCTTACATTTGTTACTTTAGCATGGCGAGGACAATATTTTCAACACTTACCAGCTTGCATATAGTTAATTTACATACATTTCACTATAATTTATGGAGAACAAATTGTTACACACTACCACAATATTAGCTGTATGTAGGGATACCCACATGGCGTTCGAATATAAATAATTTCATTCCCCACTTTAAAAATTTCCACACCCCCAAATTTTACAAATAAAATAAATAGAAGAAAAGGTTTAATTATCATTTAAGTCTTGTGAGATTTCAAAACTCTTGAAGCTAAGTTACGTGTTGCCACTATTTTTTTTTTTTTGATTCTGGTGAGTCGGAGGAACCTCATTTACGGGCCATTTGTCAGACTCGCTACAGGTTCCCCAAAATGACTTTAAAGTGTGTATGTGTGCCTGCGCCCTATCGACTAAACCTCCTATCTTACAAACTCCCCTCCCGGGGCCGGACCCGCAATTAAGCATTACACAGCCCCGGGAGGTGCCTTCAAGCTCGGAGGATCCAGAGTCCCTGTGCTTTATCACCATCGCCCATCCACGCAAGCGCGAACGAGCGACAGCTCCGCAGGGGCTGTCCGTCACCCCCCCCCCCCGCCACCAGACCGATCCTAATTTTCATCCCGTTCTTGACGAGCGTCTTTTTAGGCTTTGCTTAGTCATGGTCCCAGGAATTACATTAAACTTCTTTGGTACTTAAGACCTGGAAAACCATCTTCCTGAAGAAGTCCCATTTATGTTGTCTCCGCAACATGAATTCCGTGGTGTTGTCTGGGGTCTACTACTCCAGGTTGGCTCTTCTCCTGAAGAAAGGAGACGTCTTGATTCTTCTCGGCCCATCTTGTACATACAAAGACTGTATGCTCCGGGGTGTCATCGAAATTACAGTACATACACACCGGAGACCCTCTCCTGTGAAAGCGGTGAAAGTAGGCAACGAAATCGCCGTAGCCCGAAACGAACTGGGAGAGATAGTAATCCACCTCACCATGCTCCCTCCGGACCCACGGTCCCACACATGGAATCAGATGCCTCGTCCACGCTGAAAAATGCGGTTGGGCACCATCACAGTCCTCCGACCATTCTTCTCATGTCCTCATGTTTCCTTTTAATTTGAGTAACCTTAATTCTTATGGGCATACAGCCCGCAATAACCACAACCTCAAAAAAAAAAAAACGTACCAACCCAACCGCCTTACTTGAGATATCCCGTAAGGGAAGACACCCGCCTTATGACGCTTCCGGTCTCCCTTTCCTAGCCCTGATGGGCTTTAACGGGAGTCGTCTATCACCCTCTGATATTTTACATCTCATAATAATAAGCCTGGCCTTGTTGGGATGCTACCGAAGTAAATGCCTCGGTAGACATTTGCATCGATGATTTATAAACTCAGTTTTTGCCTTCGCTGTAGGCCTCGTCCGGACATCTTGAATGTCCTAATTCGTTTCCCTCTGAACTAGCTTACATCATAGCATATGCTGACGACTTGGCTATACTAATTGCAGCAAAAACTGAGATCGAAATTGAGACTAGTGGCAATAGAATCCTGTAGTTGATTCACGCCTGGTTAGGCGAACAAGGCCTGAAACTAACTGTAGACAAATGCGAATACATTTCTCTAACAGGCAAAAGGCACATCAGAAACTTAGACTTGAAAGTGGGCAATCATCCTATACGTCGAGTTGCACAAACGAAGTACCTTGGAGTCATCCTTGATAAATCCCTGAGCTTCAGTCCGCATATAGCTGACAGATGTGGTGCGTTCCCAAGGTATGGAGAAATTGCAATCATCGTACCGGGGATAGACATTCAGGTCATGGTCCACAGTATCATCGTACCTACAGTCCGGACACAAGCCGGAGTCAACCAAACCAAACCTAGCCAAACTATTCCTAAAGGCGCCATGTCCCGAAAGGAATTGACTTATATGCTGATTGGGGGAAACCCAACTAATTGCTCGCAACTCCCTAACATTTGGAAAAATACCATGCGTATATAGACCAGTAGAAGAATCGTTCCACCTAGCTTGCCAAGAGTCAAAACCTTGGTCTTCAATTTCTCACATACGCCCTGAAGTAAGAAGGCCTCCCTTCTTGGAAATGTAACATTTGCTACGTTCCGTAGCTAAAATGTCAATGGGTTTCATGCCGGCAACCGCAGTGACTGCCTCTCTCGAGACAGTTCTGTAGCCACAGACAACAGCTAACAATAAAAGACTCAAAAGGCTGTTTTGCGTCAATAATGTATTTTTTTAGAAGAAACAATGTATTATTAGATGTATTGTTTAGAAGAAACAATAGGCTCGCAAAAGAATATTCCTATAACATTGGAATTGTAAAGGATGAGTCCCGATAGGCGCAACGTACAACATTATGGCCTCACAGACACCTTTGTAAAGAATACGCATGGTACGATAATTCAACCCCCAATCGGGATGGATGACTCTACGGACGCCGAAGAAGGCATCGATGGTCTTCTTCGCAACAAACTGGAGGTGCTCCTTGACTTGGAGCCTCTCATCAAGGATAACACTCAGATACTTCTGAACGGTAACATACCTAATGGGAAGACCAACCATCACAACCCGCTGATGACGAGTTACAGCTATAAGACCCTTCAGAAACATCATAGTGGTTTTCTCCGCACTGAAAACCATCTTCTGCTGAAGACTCCACAACCTTAATACCTTACATGCCTGTGCTGCTCTGAGCTCTGTCTCGTCACGCGACCCATCGTCGGCATAAGCCACGATGCGGCAGCTACTGGGCATCCGCACCCTGCTTCAGACAGTCCGGTATGCCAAGATTACACGCAAAGCCGCCCGCCTTTGCAAGGAGGTTAGCGCTTTCTTATTATTTATAGAAAGGGCATCCGTCAAAGCCAAACAACAACAACAAAACAGAAACCACAACTAAAAAAATAAGCCTCCTCTTCTTGCGCTTTGGGCAGGATCTGATTCTCATCAGTCTGAACAGGCTGTTTGTAACCCCTTCGACTTTCTTGGTAGTCTCCTTCAGGTGGGTATTGAATCTCCCGGATTTTTCGATCCACAGGCCGAGGTACTTTATGCACCCTGACGTGCCAACTTTTACGCCGTTTACCTCGATGACCGTATCGCGAAGTTGTCTTTTACCAACCATGGCCAAGCATGCCGTTTTTTTCGGGGCCAGACTCATTTTCTTGTCCATGAACCATCTGTTAATCCGTTCCACTGCCCGATTAGCTACATCCTCTACCTCATACTCCGTGCTGCCAGAGATAACACGGCCAGGTCGTCAGCATATGCAATTATGTACATATCACCCTCGAGCTCCAGCCTGAGGAGGCTTTCATACGAGAGGTTCCACAGGAGCGGGCGCGAAACAGAGCCCTGTGGAACATCTCAAATTCTTCCTGTCCCTCCTCCGTAATGAATGACATTTTTCTGTCATTTAAATCGCCATTGTGGGTGGTGACTAAATATTCATTTATGCCTTTCTCTTTCAAGGCCCAAGATATAATTGCCGTCCAAAATATAGAATTAAAAGCCTCCTTAACTTCCAAGAGAACAATTAAGGGGGACATTTCTTATACTCCTTGTACTACCAGCCCGGTCCCTCTCCCAGTCTATGACGTGTCTCACCGCGTCGCTGGTTGATCTCCCCCGCAAAACCATATTGATTGGAGGAAAAGCCACCTGACGCACAAACCTCGGCCCTCACGCGCTCGGCCAGAAATCTTTCAAATAGTTTGCCCATAACGTCGGTCAGGCTTATGGGCCTGAACATGGGGCCATACCGGCCTTCAGGATCCGGCTTAGGGATCAGAGCCAGCCGAGAGCTTTTCCAACTGCTCGGGACGAAGCACCTCAACAACAGCCCGTTCATCACGTCAAGGACCGTGATGAACGGAGCGGAACGGTGATCTCAACGCACCGGTTCTAAATTTTGAACAGTTGCCCATCTCCCGCCTACGGAGGAGTCTTTACAGCCTAGCGATGGAAGTATGGCACGCTACGACTAAGGGAAGATCCTTGTATAAGTTTATACAGGAGTGAATTGATGTGAATGATATGTGTCGAGCTCTTTTTTAAGGGCAACGGATGCCCGCGTGGTCACCAACCACACTAACATGAATCAATATCTGTGTCGGTTCCGCCTGGAAGCTGATGAGCTATGCGTCTGCGAGGAGATCCAGTCAAATGAATACCTGATGTTTGACTGTCCTGCTCTTGGTGGGGGGGGGGGGGCAGAGACCAGGCCACTCTGGAACTTAGAGGTCAAGGGGAAAATTGGCCATTCACAAGCGGCGAATCAATGTGGTGAGAGCCACATTGTCGGACCATGTGAGAGTTCCTCAATGCAGTTACTTTGTTCAACCAGCATCCGTAGTTTGTTTAAGGGAAAGACTCTTAACGTATTGTCTTGGGAAACTAACTGTAATTATAGCTGACCACTAGCCAATTATTAAGGCTCCAACCGCTATAAAATGGTGGACAGATACTTGCTGGCATTCAGCGACTTAGGCGTGGCAGCGAATTGCTGCCTAGACGAAATAAATTTTATTATGGATGTCATATATATTTTTAGTAGTTGACGGGGTGCACCTACCCATTTTAGCAAATATATGACAAGTGAGCGGTTTGGACACGCAAGCCGGTGATGTATGGCACCACGCTTAGTCCGCCACCCTGCTAGGTAAGCTCTAGGAGCTATGTTAAGATACTGGTCGCTAAACTGTTCAAGGCTCAGTTGCCGTTTGTGGCACAGACATTTGATCTTATGCTTTAGGGCGACTGAATGGGGTGGTGGTGGTAGAAATGCCAAGCAAACCAAAACACCAGGGCTTTAGACAAATCCATTTAATAAGAATAACAAAAAAAAGTGTGAATTTATAAAGTGTAAGAAAAAAGTGAAAAAATTTATTTTTACAAATAAAAAAGGAGGAAATGAAACCTGAGTTTGAACATAAATTATTTATTATTTATGTATTATATTCAATTGACAAAACAAATTATTGTAATACGAAACTAACCTTCCGACAAAATATCAATGGATTTTGATGAACAAAAATGTACAATAATATGCTGCCTTGGTTCAATATCTTGGTTAGGTTTAATTATTCTAATTATTTTATTATTCACTAGTTCATTCAAATAAATAAGTCTTTATTTCGTTTATAACATAAATTATTTTTATTATGACCTTTGAACTTATAATTCATATGTATGACATTATTGTATTAATTAATTATACATTTGTAATAAACAAATGGTGAGTCTTTGAAGGATGGAACAAGACTGACTAACAGTAGAGCAATAGACAAATTCATTTAATAAGAGTAACAAAAAAAGTTAAAATTTATACAGTAAGAAAAAAAGTAAAAATATTTTTTTTTTACAGATAAAAAGGAGGAATTTCATTTTCTTCTGAATGTTAACATAAATAATTGATTTTATGAAGAAAAACAATCACATAAATAAAAAAAAAAATATTTTTAATATATATATATATATATATATAATAGTGTACACCTGACCATCACAAGATATGTACTAACAAATCGGGATTTTTCGCTAGTGATCACTACATTCCTATGCTAAGGGGGATGCATAAACACACATACACATATGTCCATGCGCGTGCACATACAAATTTCATTTAGTAGGGTAGGATGGATTACTGCTCAGTATTGTTGAGTCAGAGACATATTTTTCACTGAGAACTTGACCCAAGACAAAATTGCATTGATAAATGATTAACAACATACATACTAACAACATTTTAGCAATGTTGTTAGTATATATATATATATATATATATATATATATATATATATATATATATATATATATATATATATATAATTGTATGATAATTCTATGTAAAGATTACATACAGTAGTGGTCCAAATACCAATGCAATACACCAGCATTCATTTTAAAAAATTCAGGTAATTCATTAAAACATTTAATGACTTAGAATCTGTTATCCATAACCATATATGATAAATAGCATAATTATTCAAATTATAACAAGACAAAAATTTTAATAATAAACCTGTAATTTACAATATTGAAAGCTTTGCATAGATCAAAACATGAGAATTTATTTAAGAGACCATTTTTGAAAAAATTGCAGAAAAATTAATATAACTCAAAGTGACATCACTAGTTCCTACATTATGCCTAAAACCATAGAAGCTATTTTTTGTTATTTCAAAATAACTGGTAAGTTATGTTTTAAATTATTCAGACATTTTTGTAAAAACCAGTAAAATGGAAATCAGGCTTCTTTTTCCACTTTCTTAATATTATTAAATCTCCATTAAAGGCCTTATAAAAATCATTTAGCATCTTGTTAACATATATTTACAGTACGAAAGTAAATTATGTGTTTTTTTGATTTATTAGTTGTAAAAAATATATTATTTGTAATTACATTAACAGGAAAGTACAGCTGTAGGCATTCCATTTGGCGCATGGCTCATTCAGCATAGTCCCTGTTCCCCTTCGTCCCCAGCGAAGGTTTATAGTTGTTTCAAATAGCAACTAGTTATGACTCATCACAACTATAATGCATAACTACAATAGCTTGTTTACTCGGTCACGTAAAATGATTAATTATATCATGTTTGTTTTGATTCTTATATTCACTGCCATAAATAAATTAAAGATACGATAATAAAATATAACAGAAACTAAAATTTGCTTGATAATTAAAACTTGGAAACAATTACTCATTTTTTAAATGTTCCCTATTGCCTATTTTTTTTTTTTTTTTCAATTGTACGCATATTAAAATCCCAAATATATCAAAACTTACAAATTGGATCAGTTTGTACTATACAACTGTCTACAGTAATTTGCAAAGCACTTGTTCACCTTTTCGCTGTACACTATTTGAGTAAGGTTATAACAATTAATATTTTTGTCCCGTTTTTATCTGCTTATTTGTTTTGCAAATTAATATTGTCGTGATACTATATTTGAATAGTTTAGTCAGAAAGTGAAATTTAAAATGTTAAAAATTGGGAAAACTAAAGTACTCCATAGTCAATCCCATGAAATTGTGGCTAATGTCGTACATTTCATGACAGAGGAAACAGAGAAAGGTGACTATAATTGACCCTAAGAAAATTATAGAATGTGTTAGTGCAGCCACTGGTGTCTCAAATTGGCCTATCACTCGCATAATAAAATTAATAAAAAAAATTGCAGCAGGTTCATCAGCATCTTTTTTAACACCAAAGAAAACTTCTCAATAGCCGAAACCTGTAACAAATCTTGATGATTTTAATATCCATCTTATCCATAATGCAATCAACCACTTTTAAATTTCAGAAAAATGTTTACCTTCTGTCAATAAAACACTCAAAAAACTGAAGGATGATAATGTGTTTTATGTTTCAAGCCAATCATTACGTTGGATTCTTAAAGCAATAGGGTTTAAATAGACTGGAAGTCTGTATTAGTTGAAAGGTTTGATATTAGGTAGTAAAGATTTACGTACTTATAAAATATTTCTGAATTCAGAAAAGTGAATCAACCAATAGTTTTTGTAGAGGAGATGTACATCCATAGCAATCATTTGAAAAAGAAAATGTGGGTTGGAAAATTTAATACGGCAGAATGTTTGAAGAAACCTAGTTTGATAAGGGAGACGGCAATAAATTTGAATGCAGGATGAATGATGGAATTTTTAGTGGATTGTCTGATTATGCGCGTAAATCAAGAAGTACAACAGCGTAGTACCTTTCTTTTTTGTTCTTTTTCCTTTTTAGCCTCCAGTAATTACCATTCAGATAATACTTCAGAAGATGATATGTATGAGTGTAAATGAAGTGTAATCTTGTACAGTCTCAGTTCAACCATTCCTGAGATGTGTGGTTAATTGAAAACCAACCACCAAAGAACACCGGTATCCACAATCTAGTATTCAAATCCATGTAAAAATAACTGACTTTACTAGGACTTGAATACTGGAACTCTCGACTTCCAAATCAGCTGATTTGGGAAGACACATTCACCACTAGACCAACCCGGTAGGTTAACAATGTAGTACTACCATGATATGAACTATACTAACTTCTCTAAACAGCTTCAAAAGGAATTACTTCTTAAACTACCTGAAAATTCTGTAATTGTTATAGACAATGCGCCTTATCACAATGTAAAAGTTATTAAAGCTCCTAATTCAATTGCTTAAAAGGAAATTATGGTAAACTGGCTTCAGTTTAATAAAATTCCAACACCTCAAAATGCCTTGAAAGTAGAGTCGTATAATATTATCAAGTAAAACAAAAAGCTCTGCAAGAAATATGCCATTGAGGAGATTGTAAAAGAAAAAGACCATGACGTTTTAATACTACCTCCCTACCAGCCCGAGCTAAATCCCATTGAACTGATGTGAGCAGATGTGAAAAACTGGGTTGGAAAGCACAATGTAACTTTCATACATAAAGACATTAATAGAAATCACAAAAACAAAGTGTCTTATTCGGGTTTTATATGGGTAAATGTAGCTCTATTGGGCCTGAACAATGGAAACAAAAAATTCATAATCGCTTACAATGTGAAGGTAAATATAAAGCCAAACTAGGTATTTTAGAAAATGCAGTGGAATCTTTTGGATTATGGATCTCTCACTTGTCCAAAAAATATCATAACACACTAGAAGTTACAAAATTGGGTAATAAAATTACAAAAGATATGGAAAGTAAGGTTATACCAAAAACCAACTGACGCAAACAAGAGCTTTCATGCAATAAAGAAGCCTGATTGTTCCATATATAAATCTAAGAATTATGAAGATATTCTTTAAAATATTTATGTGGATATCTCACTCTAATGGTAATTAAATATGGATAATAAAAAACCTGAAAGGAAAATAAAAATGTATATTACAGGAAGACGTTGAAAATTAGCTGCATTGATAAGGTGTGGAATGAATAGAACAATAGATGAACAGGAGAGGTCGTTTTTTGTAAAGGACCTCAACTTTCATGAGTTGAGAAATTTATGGCAGAGACAAACTAGATTGGATGGCCATAATTATGACATTAAAGTTTAATTAACTTGTGAATAGACGGACTGTACAGATAGCTAAAGATGTGTCAAAGAATATAAAGATTTTAATATAACAGGCAACTAAGAATGTAAAATATAATAATTATTTTGAGATTAAAAGACTGACAAATTGGGGAGTAATGGAGGAGAGTATTAAATCAGTTTGAGACTTAATTTTTTTTTTTATTTTACTCAGATATATATATATATATAAAAGAAGTTTATTTATAGATAATAACAATAATTTTTATTTAACAAAGTAAATAACATCAATAAGAAATTCCATAAATTACAAATAAGGCAAACCAAATAAACATAAAACATGATTTTGGCAAACCTAATTTAAATTTAATGAATACATCATTAAATAAAAGTAATGATACAACTTAAAACTAGGATTTAATCATAATTATCCTTATAGTTATAAAAAAATACCATTACAAATAAATAATTTACATAATATTGTTCCAAATGAAAAAAAAAATTAATTCACAACAAAGTGGGAAACTAAATAAAAATAAATATTGATAATATAAGCAATAAGAGTAATGATAATGATGAATTTAAAACTCAAAATTGTTGAAAATAACTCATTATTATAAAGGCAGATAAAGTAAATGTTCCAGTCATAAAAAAGATGAATACAACAGTAAAATAGAAATATTCCTAAACAGTGATAATGATAATAAAGTTAAATATGAACCTACTAATAAATTCAATGCAGAACTTAAAATAACACTAAATAAATGTAAAGAATTAATTCAAGAAAGAAAGAATATGTAAGTAACAATCCATTTTCTCCAGTATTATCAGGACTTATAAAGATACACAAAGATAGTTTTCCAACAAGATCTTTAGTCATTAATTTAAAAGTCAAAGTCTTAGTCATCTTTACTCACTGTTACAAAATTTCAAAACTCTTAACCATATTTTTACAAAAAAATTAATTAACACATATTACATGAGAAACAGCATTCAAACAGTAACCATATTACGAGAACAGGACTTTAACAGCTGCCCAAAATATATTTTAATGCTCCTTAGTGTGGTGATATTATATTTTCCATTGTTTGCTATATAGCAATATATATAGATACATGTGCATTATATTATGTACATGCAGTTATATACATAATAAATGCACATTTTCTTTTCTGAGGAGTGACAGTGTATTCTCCTACAGAAAGATGTATTTAGCTGCTGTACACTGTATATTCAACACAGAGGAGAAACAAGAATAATTTCAGTCCTTAATCCCTATTAATCCTGGCATGGAACTTGTTCTTGAAACAGCCATACCACTTTTGATAAGGTTTCATAACTTATTTCAAGACTATCATAATAGACTTGCAGAAAGGTAAGCATTAAAGTAAAAATCTGAAATTACAATAGTATATTGATATGTATGTATTCTTAAAAAAGAAAATCAATAAAAATCAAGTATATAATTTACTGGAATTCATGGAAAAATTCTTTAATCATGAGCAACATTTTGTGTGCAGCCATTCTTTTTGCATTTACTTCATCACTAGTAGAAACTCCAACAACAGCAAAAAAAGGTGGTGAATCTAATTCACAAGAAAAAGTGTAGAATTTAGAAGGGAGCTGTATAAATTCAAATCCCTCATCTAAATCTTTAAATAAATTGTCTAATAAATCAATTGGATCATGAGAATTGTCAAAGATATTTTCACTATAATTAAACAAATGACACGAGCTGATTTCACAGTTTTTGGTCATTGAATTGAAGTTGACTTTATGATAATTAGTTATTTTATCATCAAAATTTTCATAACATTTCTTTTTCTTAGTTTTAACAGAATCTGATTCGTCGCTTTGATTAATTTCTACTCTGGCGAAAAACGCCAGTTTTTCAATCATTTTTTTGGCAGACAGATGTTTTGCTTGTTTTTTTTGTTCTTGAAGTAGCAGCTTCAGTAAGGTTAGAAATACAACATTCAAAAGTGAATACTCTGGCATGAGGAGGGCCTTCTTCTCTGATCATAGTATACGTTGGCTCTGGTAACATATTATAAGAACAGATTTTCATAAGCTGCCCAATAGTATCTTTTAATGCTCCTTGGTATGGTGATATTATATCTTCCATTGCTTGCTTATTATTAAACTGATTATTTGGTAATAACAGTAAAGCTTTCTTTGCTGCATCATGTTTCGCTTCTTTTTTGGATGCACCATAACCATAAGTAGTAATCTCACATACAGTCAACTGATAAATGAATTTAAACTTTTGATTGCTAGCAGAACTCATTAATGAAATATAATAAGGGGTAACTGAATTATAGTCACAATATTCCTTGAGAACTGAAGCTGGTGTTTTTGACATTGTACTTTATATACTTCACAATAAATTTCAGGAAAATCTGAAACAAGAATAAATTTATACTCGTAAACTGGAAAAGAACTCTATCAGATGATGTTAGTAATGATGGCCAACTCACACACTGTAAATACCAGTAACATAACCAGAAGTTGAAGAACATATAAATATAGCAAATTGCATCATAAATTATACCACCACTTAAGTACCCCACAGGGAAGTTAGGTAAATGCTGAAACTATGAGGATGAAATTTTAGTTTAACACATAACTGAAAATTTAATTTTACTACACAACTGAAATTTTTAATTTCATCCCAGATTGTAAACGATACTTACAGTAAACCTTTTCTAGTATCTTGGCCTATGTCAACCAAGGATAAACTAACATATCTAAAGTATACTATTCCCTAGAAAATGGAAGAATTGATTTTAAAAAAATATATGAATATCATGAGAATAACTTAACCAGTTATAACATACTACACATAAGTAACTCTGTCAATGATTCTGGTATTACAGTGGAAATAAAATTTCTCTACATTATCTTAAAACCAGAAATGGTTTTCATAAAATCTTCAAATGCCTTAACAATGACTAAAATCAGATAATCAGGAAACTTAAAATTAAACTTTGAACGCAATTGGCTTCTTAAACCTACTGCAGCTCATAATTACTGTAAATATTTTTTTCTATTTTCAAACATTCTGAACAGGACATAACTGACAAATATAGAACAAAAATGCAAGCATAAAAAAGAAAGAAAAGAAAAAAGTAATAGAAATGATTTTAATATTATTGTAGGTACCTGATCCAAGACTCATTAAAATGCCTGCAACATCACAATTAAACTCTAACAATGTAAAGCCATAAATAATAAACTCATGCCCTGCATTTTAAGATGAGAAACTTCTTAGAGTGTTTGTAAAATAATGGTGGGGTTTCAAACAGACATAATTTTGGAACAGATCATGACAAAGACATTAAGTATAAGTTGAAATGGAGAGAAACTGTCCAAGTTTTTGATACATAAAATGTTCTAGTACCAGCATGTGTGTGTTGTGCTGTAAGATCAATAGTTGCATGAAGTTCAATAGAAGCAGAAGAAGGTTTAGTATGTTGTGTAGCTTTCTAAATTTGATTCTATTACAACTGTTATGCATGATTACAGTAGTGTTAAATGAATAGCCACAACACAGAAATAGCATTCACTGATGGGACAAATGATTCAGAGAAACAGGAAATCAACTAAAGCAGCCACATCCAGGATGACCATCAGTGTCTGAAAAGATAGCTGAAGTTTTGTGAACAAGTTGTTTGCACAGCCTGAAAAATCAGTGCGGAAGAAACAGCTATGTTTTACCGGTTATATAATTCAGGTGTAACATAAAATTTATCCACAGGACAAAATTAAATGATTTGAGTTTGTTACAGTATTCTGGGCGGGTTAAATCATGATGGAGAATTTTTAAACAAGTCTGTTTTCAGTTGTGAAGCTAGGTTTCATGTTTCAGGATGAGTAATCAGCATAATTTTCAGATATGGGCTACTGAATCTCTTCACGTCATTATAGAACATCAACATGACTGAAAATCAATATGCGATGTTGAATTAGACAAGACGGTTTTCATCCCTTCTTTTTTGCCTCATAGGGTGTGCAAATAGCAAGACTAAATATTTCAGAAAATACATTATTATGGAGCTGTATTAAACAGGGAACATTTATTTTTGCTAGTTCTCAAAAAGAAGATAAAAAAGGTGAAAAACTGCTGTCTAAGTACAAATATTTTTGGACTGTAATCTCTACAGATGACAAAAATGATGAAGTGCAAGGACTGAAAATTTTTAATGATAGTGGTACTAAATTTATAGTGCAAGATAATAATGATGTTTCATATCTCTTTTGATTCTGTACTTCAGGTCTTACCAAACTGCAGTCTACATTAAAAAAGACAGTTGTTTATAAGTTTCTGTAGAAGTATTTGACAATGATTTTATTGAAATTTCTAATAGGATATCTTCTTTGTTAAGTAAATTATTAAGTAAATTAAGATTATTATTTCTTTGCTAAAGATGGGCTGCCTTCAGATGATGAAAGTTCTGAACAAAAGGATATTGTTGAGGTTGATCATCTGTAAATCATGAGTAGCTGTTAGCTATGAACCTGACGATTCTTTGTCTTCGGAAAATTCAATTGAGCAAGAGGTAAGTGATATTAACAGTCTAAAAACTCAACATAGTGTCAAATAGCTGGTACGATATTGTTGGTAAAAATGTTTTGATACCGGGGAAAAAATGTCTCAAAGGAAAAATAATTACATTTGGTCAACTTCACATCCTGGGCGAGAAAACCGCTGCACACAATGTTGTCAGATATCTCCCGGGTCCGAAAGGTGCAGCAAGGCAATTAAACACTATATTTGACTCATTTAAATTGTTTGACAATAAAGTGTTTCAGAAAATTGTTGTATCTACAAACTTTGAAATTCAAAAACAACAAAGCAATTACTGCTGAACAAAGCTGGACTCACGATCTGACTGTTACCGAATATATAAAGCAAGACTGTTATCGAAGATATAAAGCAATCCTTCTAGGTTTGCTTTACATCAGGCTCGAGGAAAGACAATCTAACACATGAATGGAAAATACCTTTGTAGTTCTCTTTCAAGTCACATACTTCGCCTAGAAATTGATTTTTTATGGCTTCGTAAACAACTTTTGCGTATACGCTCAACTGCTTCGTCACTCGTTTTGGGCAGTCAGGGGGACTTTTTCACTTCCATGTTGTCAGTTTCCTTAAACTGCTCGTACCGCCGTCTAATGCTATTTGCATTACGGGATCACTGCCATAAACAAGCCGAAAGGTCTGTTGAACAGTTATAACTGATTTATACTCCGCTAACCAGAAAACCGTACTGTGCTTTCTGCTGAACTGTCGCCATTGGATTGACTGACAGTGGTGCAGAGGCGTTGTGCGCATCGATCAAGGTCAAGGTTAAAACGTGTTGATATCCCGATTATTTTGCAGTTTCAATTAATACTTTATCTCGATTAAATAGGTAGATATGATTTTTTATTTATTGCTGCTACCTTTTTCGACGATCCCGTAAAATGACTTAGGTTTACGACCGATGTTTGAGGTTCGACGATAAACGTACGCGGGTGCAACATGCGCAGAATGATCCATTCACCCGTATACGAGATTTTTGGGATGAATTTTTCAAAAATTGTACAGAATACTACACCCCTTTGTTGAATGTACGATTGATGAACAACTACTGGTATTCCGGGGCATTGTCAGTTTAGAATGTATATCCCTAATAAGACTGATAGATACGAATGTATATGTGTGATACACAATAAATATTTGGTATCAGACAATCCTTAAGTTGGGAAAAAAACAAACCCGATCGACAAACATCTGCCATAATATGTAGCGAAAGGATTGATAGAACCGATTCACGGAACGAATTCAAATATTACTTTCGACAATCGGTTTACTTCGATTCAATTGCCGTCAATAAGGAAGCGATATTATATTACCGTGGTTGGCACGCAACAAAAAATAAACCAGAAATTTCCAAAGAAATGATCAATCCCAAGGGATGTCCAACCGGTACAACTGTTTTCTTTTAAGAATCTCACAACTTGTTTATTATTCTGCAAAAAGGGGTAAAGTCGTCTGATTAGTTTCATCGATACACGATGTACCAACTATTTCATTAACTTCTAGGAAAGCTGAAGTAATTAAATATTACAATTAAACTAAAGGGAATGTAAATGTTTTTCATCGGTTTAGTTTGATCAGATTTAGTTTTCTACACGAGTTAGGAATACTGCTAGCCATACCTTTAAGAAACAAAACTTTAAGACTTTCACTTAAACAAAAAAATGAAATGTGCTAATGGAAAGTGAAAACCCCCAAAATCTAAGAAAGGTGAAGAAAGAAGACCTAAACAAGGAAGATGTAAACAAAGTAACATAAAGTTTTCGTGTGCTCAAATTGCTATCATTTTGTTTGTGGTGAACATAAAAAAGTAATTTGTAATAGAGGTAAATGCCAATAAATCACATGTTCTTACATAACCATTTCTTTAATTGACAAAGTCTGAAATATTACTGTGATACTTTATATATTCTATTTTTACCTATTGGTTTCATTTTTATTTATGTGACAAAGATTTAACTTTTTTTAGATTAATAGGTTCTAGTTTGATTTTTTCAACATTTCTGTATGTAATGACTTAAACTAAACGTTTGTATAAAATGGCATTGTGTTTGTTATAGTTTACTGCTTTTTTCCTTTTAATTAACCGATAGGTGAATTTTGATCTAGAACAGAATCCAACAGAATAAAGAGAGTAGTGTTTAAGGATTAAAAATGGTAAGTTAAGCGTGTACGCGTGAACTTATATAAAGTGGGGTTATGTTTGCAAAACTTTGAGAAAATTGTCCCCATAAAACTATCTACCCCATCCCTTGAAGATATTAACCCTAAAATTTTACCTACAATTGCTCTATGTTCACGAATTTGAACATAGAAAATTTTATAAAAAATCAGTATATCAAGTCAAAGATTATTAAGCTTCAAACACGCCAACACACGTATACAGTATCACAGAGTTCTCCCGGAACTTTCATAATCTATTCTACTAGTGAAAGTAATGGAAAAAATTCACATAAACATATGTCCTATAATGTTTCGTTTGCTAGTTACGGCTACTGAAAGATATCGCTCGGATTTCAGCTACCCCGGTGTAATGAGGTCGTACTAAAATTTTAGGACCTCAACTAAAGGACAGGTCAGTGATTTCTTATGATTATTAACCTGAAAAATCGAATAAAGTAGGTCCCAGAATAGAAATAAGTCTAAAATATAATATACTTACACTCTATATATAGTCAATGGCAATGCGGTACTAGAAACCAGCGAACAGGTGCCAAGTAGACTTATCAGCTGATGTGGGGCAATCAGGCTCGTACCGGTTCGATATCAGTGTTCTTCTTTGTTTATTTACACCTTTTTGAACTACTACATAGGTGGAAATAATTTTGTCTGGCATCAAAAATTCCCTATTACTAAAGGGAGTCCTTAATAAGAGTAATTATCGTATATAATTTAATCACCAATGACACCTCCAGTTGCTTTTATTTAAAAGTAACGAATTTTCAAACTATCAAAGCTTTGTCTGTTAAATATTCATTGTATCGTAAATAATTTTATTACAATAACCAACGGAGAACAAATAATTTTTTAATTGAATTATGGGATCCACAACTTAAAATATTAAAACAAATCTAAAACGATTATAGTTGACTTCAATTTAAGGTGAAAATTTAATGCAGGTAAAGCTTTTATAACTTTGACCGTCAATCAGAGTGAACTCAAATTGTTTTAAAATCTGATTTTTTTTACAATTACAATCTTGGATAACTTTTAACGAAATGTAAACTTCTTTCTTATTTCTTGAACGCAACACATTTTTATGCTAATACCTTAAACTACCCAACCTTAAATAACAATCCGCTTCAAGCAAAGACCTTTTTCCATGTTTTGAGTATGACTTACAAACTACTCAATACACCACGTTACCTGAAGACCCGATAGACCTGACTCTATAAAATTATCTAATATACACAAACCGATATAACAACTTGCTCATTTATACGCTCCTGCAAAAAATAAATAAAACAAAACGAAGATTCATCACATTAAACACATTACAGACTAAGAGAAGTAGCTCCCAATGAAAAAAAGAACTCTGGATATAAACTGACCTCCTGAGTCAATACACAAATGATCCATTATACACAGAACACAATCCCTTTTGTTGCATGTAAATAAACCTGCTCCGATTACACATGTCCTACGTTAGACGAACGGGACCCGGTTTAAAACGAAACACACTGAACATTTAATAAGGTTCCATAGCAATATACATTCAACATTTTTCAGCATAATCATCATTCATTTCCCAAACACAAATTTACCCGCATTGATAATCCCTTGATATTCTACACGTATTCAGAAAAGGACCGCATCTTAAAACATTCGAATATTATGACAAATACGAACGCAAAACGACATACTAAATGAACAAACTCGTTTCAAATCAACAAAATTTTTCAACTACATTATAAATACATGTCAACTAACCAAAAGAAAGCCGTCAGCAACAACGTCAGGGTTATGACAGGACCAACAGCCACTGACGATGGCACAAGAACGATTGAAAGCGTTGCGACGTTGGTTTCAAAAACTCTATTTAGCCCTTAATATATTTGGTCAGTTTGTTTTTTCAAAGATTATAGATTTAAATAATTTTGACTGCTGACCGTCATAAACAAAACATTGCAAAAAGAATGCATTTTTACTCCTCCGACTAATTTAGCGTAGAATTAGCATAACTTTAGAATACTTTAGAAATTTAAGATAAGTACGGCACTGGTTCAAAATGATGGGTATTCACTTTTTTAATATTTCTCGACATAAAATTTATATTACGTATTTCTCGGTCCAAAAATTCGAAGCAAACTAGGGCACGATTCTGTATGTATATGGTGACATCTATTTTGCTTAATGTCTCTGGGATAGGTGGACATAAAAATCATGCAATTTCCTTTGGTAACCCATGGTTACAGGCGACTGATATAGTTAGAGTTTTGTGAAATCAGAATCGAATTTTTTATGAACGACTAGACCGATTTCAATGACATTTGAACTTAACCTTCACTTACATTTTAGCCATTCTAAATATAATTTTACCTTAAATTAAAATATTAACAGCGTGAATGGATGTTTTGTTTTTGTTAAAATTTATGAAATGGGTTAATGTATAACCATAATACTTTCTGTAGTGAGTCATATATAAAGAGCTCTGGCACTGTTAAATTTTTATAAAAGTTGTATAAAGGGATGGAGAAGTTCCTCTTTAATCCATGCCAATGTTAAATGCAGGAAAGAAATTTTCACAACTATGTCATCAACTTGTTTCATTTATTAGTTGTAAAATTTTAGCAAGCTCAAAAAAATTGGAATAAAAGGTATAGATTATTTAAATGTTAAAATTGTCTTGTAACATTCTAAATGGTAAACGTACTTTAAAGGTGTAAATGGTAAATATTTGAGTGTGTATTTAAGTATATGATTAATCGAGTTGCAAAAGATTTTTCATCAATTTCAGATCATTCAACTTTGGAAGTAAAAGAAGGACATCATTATTATTGTTCCAGTCATTAAATTTTAAAATCAATTTCAATGTTAAATGACCAGAAAAACTTTCAAGCAATATCTTAAATCATTAACAAAACCTACAGCAACATATGTGGCACAAATATAATCTGTAATGGATGAACTCATTCCTCCAATGTAGGAAACCTCTCCTTGTTCGACTGTTCAGAATGATCACATTAAATTATTCTAACATTTCCATTATATAATACATTTTATTTTTTATATGAAAGTGGAATCTGAACAAAAATCTGGGAAAGTCTAGAATTGGAGGTGGTTTGAACACGAGAGTTAAGTGAAAATTTTCCTATAAAAATTGTTAATTTATAAATACCTCAAAGTCACTCTCATTTCTCTCCTTTTATTTACTTCCCATTTTAAGAAATGGTATCAGCAGATACAGCGCTCTAAATAATGTTTGGAAATCACTGATGTTGAAAGACAACATTCCACTCTCAGTTAAAATAAGTATGTACATAAGATCTTGTAAATCAATTGTTTCATATGGGCCATAAATTTGGGGTTTATAAAAGGCAGAATTATTAGGGAAATTTCAAAAGTTTTTTGTAAAGAAAATCTTTAATCTGTATAGGAACAATTCTAATTACATCTTGCATTTGAAAACAAAAATTGATTATTTTTATGTCTAGACCTTGCAGGAACATTTCAAATGTTATAAAAAAACTGAAACTGAGAAAAATTTTTACTAGAAGACTGGCTAAAAAAATGATACAAAAGCAGAAAGAGTGGTGTAAGATCTGAAAATAATTAGCCAAGAGTTTTGGTTATAATTTGGAAGGGCTGATAATGGTACTTTTAGATGGATTAAACAAAACGTGAAGGGGAAATGTATGGAGTGTAGATTTAGGTATTAGGGGTTACATAAATATTAAAAATAAGAGATTTTTTAAGTGTAATTAATTCTATGCAGATTATAAGTTGTAGGCCAATAAAAAGGGAATATTCAGTATTGATGAAGATCAGAGCAAAGTGGTTTGAGGAAGTTACTCTTGACGACTAAAAATTATAAATATTTTAAATAGAAAAATTAACTGAGTCTTACAATGGAAGTTATCAGATACAGGATTATTTTTAAATTGGGGAATCTAATTATTAAAAATAAATTATGGATCTAGTTGTTATTTTAAGTTTGGTTTTTATATTATCTCCTTTTATATGTAAGAGTTATTGTTTCTTCTGCTAACCTACCAGATGACAGGTGGTCAAGTCTAGGAGTGAAAGTTGTTTTGTTTTGTGTTATTATTTGTATTGTACTTTTTTGTAGAAAATAAACACACTTATTATTATTATTATTAAAGTACGTGTTAGAACAAGCATACAAAAGAAGTAATTTATCTAATTAGTATTACTTAAAAATTCATCAACAAAATAATATTACAGCTGTAAAAGAGAACATTTTAATTTTATTACAATATTTTAATTATAATAAAATGGTTGGATGATCTTTAGGACTGTTAGCCAATTTACTAAAAATCGAAAACTGAAGCATATAACACTTATTCTTGTAAGCTGAAGTACTAATATATTATTTAACATAAAAATAGTTATCTGGTTTGATATGAATGAATATCGATAATTCTTATAAATATTGGTATTATTCTTTCTTCTTATAAGTGATCTTTTTTTGTGCAAATATAACATTAAATACATGGGAACACTATTTTTTTTTTCTTCTACTATTTATTTAAACTGATTAATTTGTTGTTTTTTTAATATATCACCACAAACAATTTTTTTTTAATAAAAATAGTGGAGGTTAAAAACATGTTTGCCTCACAATGATAATTACTATCACTGAAGCAATATATATATAAAAACATTTGTTTGATAAGATTTTTGTTGCTGTATTTCTGATACTAATTAAATAAACTTGCATGTAAGTACATTAGGAATCAAGTCATTCTATTAGACTAAGAAATCATTGAAGATTGCTTGCTTGATGTATCATTATCAGATTTTACATAGCAGATAAGAGCAGTTTTATGAAATCAGGTTTATGTTTTCATATGAAAAGCAATGTTGTTTTGCTATAGTGATAATAAAAAGAGATGCCATGTACCACTCTTTTCTTCGTAGAGTGACGAGATGCAACCTCATCCTCTACAAACTTGTTGCATCATCCTGATGTTTTCAAAGTTCAACATGCTGTTTAAAGGCATACAAGTGAGTTAAATACTCTCCATATTACAATGCCACAAAAGTGGTGTAAAATATTTCTGTTTCCATAATTAAAATAGAGGGCAACACCGAATTGGGACTGCATTGTTACAATTTAGTATTTAGATTCATTCATATTACATAACTGTACAGATCATTTCTAGTTTTTAACATATTTCTTAAAACAAAGTTTAGAATTTTAGCAAAAATAAAAGATATTTTCTTCTGCACAACTAGTTTTCTTAATTTTTTAAGAATTGTTTATATATACCTGTTGCAGATGGTGGTATAAATAGCAATGCTGACTCTCCAGTATACCAAAAAAGAACAGCAGGTACATGAACATGAGCTACAACACACACTTACTAAGTCATAGGACTGGGGATGTCATGCATTTATTGTTTATCTGAATATTACACTTTACAATATTTAATTGAAATTTATAACTTCAACATATACTGGTAATTAAAATGCACAGTAGGCTTGGTTGGTTCAGGTATTAAAAGTGATATTGTGAATTATTAACACATTTGTTGCTGTGGGCTACCATCGTCATCCATACTGTATTTATTGGGTGACTGTGGCTACCATTGTAGTCCTTGTTACTGCATACATTATATTTATTTTGGTGCAGGTGTCATCATTCATTTAAGGTTATCTAACATTATAGTCATATTTACTTTACTTGTAAAGTGTTGCGGTTTTACTGTATCTTTTACAAAGCCTTCTTACTGATTTTTTAATATTCCTGTGCATTCTTTCATTTATCATTTTAAATTTCAAATTGAAAAAGTGTAATAGTGTTTTTAACATATATTATTCAACAATATTAATCAGTAATTTTATTTTAAAAGAAGACAAGTTTACTTATCAGGTAAGAAAATACTGTAAATTTCGTTTTACAATTTTACTGTATAATTTTTTCACATCATTTCAAGGCCTGCCACATGAGAACCCAGAACTGTTCCTTTCTCGTCTACAACTGAACTACAAGAACAGAGAGTGCCTGTTGAGTAATGGGTCGAATACGGCAGCTGAAAGGAGATGCTCTGTCCTGGACCAGGCAATACAAAGACCCACAACTGCATTGGTCCGAGTTCATCGGCCGATTTCGACATCAATATAACCGCCCGCAGACTACTGACAAGCTCTGGTATTAACTGCATGGACAAACGCATGGAGCTAATGAATCGGGGGAGTTTTTCCTGTTGCAGAAGAGGAAACTCATTCACCAACTAGCTCCCGGCAGTGAAGTTACCTTCCTACCAATATTGCTGGAGCAGCTCAGACCCCAGATTCGACTTTCGCTGCGAGCGGCATCCATCCATGATATTAACGACCTGCTGCATCGGACCATCATCATCGAAGCAGACGGGAAGGAGATCCAAGCTACGAAGAAGTTGAAGAGTATTCAAGAAATCCGCATTAGTTCTGGGCGGAGCCCGCTGGATCGAGTAGGTGAGCTTCAACTGGAAACTTCAGTGGCTAGAACAAATGACAAGGCAACTCGATGTAGAAACAGCTTGGTTCCGTAATGTAATTACTCCCCGGAGCGCCATTTCCACAAGAACTGCCCAATAAAGAAGTCACAACAGTGAAACGATTAAGTGTCCCGGCTGTGGAGCCAACTGGTACCCTCAATTAACTACAGTGCTCGGACATCCCTAGAATCACCGTCGAAGTAGCAGGACGACTCACAACAGCAGCCATAGATTCTACAGCCATATTCAGCTTTGGAAGAACTGAGCTGTTACCGTGCAAGCCAATTCCAACACAGACATCAAGATAAATCTGGCATTGAATTTTACTTCCTGCCGTACCACGGGAGTTTGCTGCAATATTATTCACTACATTTTTCCTAACTCTCTGGCCCAATTGAATCAATACCAACTGACAAACTATACAAAGTATGTCCATTACAAGACCTTTTCCATATAACAATAATCCCTACACAAAATTTATGCATTGACGAATCACTGGTACTTTGAGAAGGTAGACTACTTTTCTATATTTATATTAAAGGTAAGCAACATCGATATGAAATAAAAACATTTATGGTTACAATCTTCTGGTTGATTTTAAGATGCATTGCATATACCAAAGATAAAGAAGTCGGTGGTCCTGGCCACACAAAAAATGTAGTACATATGGTCATGGGGGGCGACTGGATGATAGGACTCACTCTTCATGGACAAAAACTACAGCAGTGTCTGTCTGTGTTTACAGAGGAAAACATATGTACAGATACCTTAAGAACAAACCAAAAGAGAAATCCATCTGGTGTTTCTTTTAAAAATTTTAATAAAGGTGAACTAGAAACCTTATTATCAGATGAAGCTGTTTTTTTTTTTTTTTTTTTTTTTTTTTTTTTTATTTATTAAAATGGAAGAATAAAACTGATGTCATTGTGATCAACTCTGAATTTGGGAATGAAATTAGAGAATGTGGTGTAAAATGATCACTTTACAGGAGGCATTGATAAATTAGATCAAATGACATCCTATTCTTCACTGAAATGAAAAAACTTGAACGTTATAAAAAATGCCATCTGATTTTGATGATCGGCTAATTTTGTTTTTAAAAATACATAAAAATTATTCTTTAAAACGATTCTGTGATTTCATAATTACATCCTAACACTAACATCAGATTCCTGATGTTCTGTATAGCATCATTTGGTAGTTATTCCTTCCCCAAAAAAATAGTACTGCTGCTTTTCAAAACATACCAAAAGTTTTTCCACATAAAGAAGTATGTTAGAGGTGCTTCAAAAAAAAATGCAGGGTATTCAGGTAAAAAGGTCCACAAATACAGTATGTATCATTGTACAGTTTGTCCTGGGTTACTAGCCAGGACTTACGTGCTTTGAAGAATACCAAAAAAATGTTTTATTATAAAAAAATTAAATGTTTTATTTTCTTTTATATTATTTTAATATGTCATCATAAAATTAATTTCTTAATAATTACACCTTTTGTTACTAATGTCATATTTTTTATTATTGTATTTTATTACACAGTACATATTATTTTAACATTAATATTTCAGTGGTTTTTAAAAACGTATATAATAATAATACTAATATATATATATATATATATATGTCAATTTATTTAATCTTTTTATAGTCCATAATTCCTTTGTACGTTAATTTTACCTATATATACTGAATTTAAGCCAATCCACCAAGTACAGAATTAAAGAAAAATTCTTATTTTTATTTCCTTTACATTATAGCGCTTTTGTGCATAAGCCCATCTTCAGTAATGTTTTCTGATTTATCTTTATTTCCATTTACATATATAACCATGCAACATCTTTACACTTGATTACTTTTTTATTGATTATTGAGCAAAATATTAAAAAAAAACTTTAAACATTTACAGAATATACATTAATCAGTCAAAAAATTTTTGACTGAACATGAAATTACTTATTTTAGAAAACATACTATTTAGATTGTTGTAATTTTGATGGTCTATTATGAAATCTTTTTATAGCAATTTTTTTATCTTTTCTGACAGATCTGCAACATATGGTAATGCAACATAGTTCTCACTCTTATTAGTTTTATTAGAATGGTTGACTGATATATTATTATAGTGTTTATAAATTGCATTTTTAAAAACTTTATTAATGATATTTTCCGGATAATTATTATTTATTAATAGATCTTCTACTATTTATATATATTTTGTCTATTTTCTTGAAAATTCCTCTTTCTAAATTAAAATTGCCAATAGAAAAAAATCAACCAGCCAACATAGTAAACAGCATTCCGTGTAAAGATTGTACCGCTGTGTACATTGGACAAACATCTCAATATGTTAAAAAAAGAATAGAAGCTCATAAATAGAAAGAAAGGAAGAGACAACGCTCACAAAACATACAATAGAACATAAATACTTATTTGATTTCAACACCACCAATATAATAGACAAAGAACAAAATATACAAAAAAGGGCCGCTCTAGAAATGATATACATCAAGAAAAATACAAATGCTGTCAACAATAGAACGGACATAGCCTGATTATACATATGTTAATTTAATTTTAAAAAATCATATATTTTTATTGTAAATTTAGTTTTAAGGAAAATAATGTTTAATGTTTGTAATTTTTGAGAAAAATATGTGCATTGTAAAGGTTTCAATACACAGGAAATAGCAATCACGTTTTACAAAGAAACATATAATCATCTAAAGATCAGATGAGTCATGTGCGAGTAGGGAGATTTATTACAATAAGGGTGGGGTCAAAATATTGTTATCTAGGATGGGTAGTATGCAAGGAAATTCTGTATGTGTATATTGTCACCTTAGGAAGCTTAGAGAATTCGTGAAACGCAGTGAATTTAATTTATAAGTTTATATAGTTGACTATATATATAGTATATATATATATATATACTAGCATCCCCGTCGTGGCTTTGCCCGCGCTATATAGATACTTACGTTTACCGTCGGGATCAGAGCTCGCTTCGCTGACATTTTCCATCTAACCAAGAGGCTCTGCCTCCTGGGTTCATTAAACTACTGCTTGTGAGAATAATATTGATAATTAAAGAATAAAGCCCGCCCAATTTATAAAAACTATCAGTTTATTTTAATTTCTTCGGAGCAACAATTTGGTCAGCACAGAACCCACTAATTGGTTTTTGGATTTTCCATTGCGGCTTTGCTCATGAATTACAAAGAATCACAAACATAAAATAGCATCACAATGTTACCAAATCTCATAAAGATTGATTCATTAGCGCTAGCATAAAACGGCAAAATTGTAAAAAACAATTTATGTTTTTTATCCCATAAAATTAAAAAAAACCAGAAATGATTTTTAGATATTTAGCTGAAGAGTATTTGCAAGCCCAGATCAAGTGAATATCTTGTTTAGTATTGTGGGAAAATTGCAATCATTTTTCAAAATTTTTTTACCTTTCTTCATCCTTTTCAAGGTCGAATTTTAAAAAAATCGGTTTTTAGATACTCACCCGATTACACACATAAATCAATTTGATATTTTAATTTTTTTGTTATCGAAAAATAAAAAAAACAGTAAATTTCATTGTTATTCCATTTTAACCCTTTAAACTCAGAATTTAAAAATATTCTTTTGTAGTGTGCAATTACACTGTAAGAAAAACCTGTACACAAATTTTCATCAATTTATCTTCAGTAGTTTTTGCTGGACGTTGATTATGAATTACTCACGACATGTTGTTTCATATATCGGCCGTTTCATTTTAATCACCCCCAGAAGATTCTCTCGTAAACTACTCACAATACAAAAAAATTAAAAAATAAAATAAAAAAGTCATACAGAAAGTTTTTTTGCCAGCACTAAATGTGTTAAAAACTTATTTATATGAATGTATATTAACAATTTTAAAGTCATGTTTCATCCAATCAATCATCAAAAGTAATATAATATTATTGGTGTTTGGCAGGAAATTATTTAAGTTACACTAGTATGAATACAGAAATATAAATTCAGTGGTGTTTAGTGATGGTTAGAATTTGCAACTGATACCTACGAAATACACAAAAATAATGACTGCAAAAAAATACTCATAAAAATAATCAATCCAGTTGATAGAAAAAAATAGAAGATAAAAAATTATTCAGTATACAAATTAAAAAAGTCTATCTTTCAGTTTCATTAACTTAATAGCTTATAGCTCAGAGGCAACTTTTTAGGGAGAGTTCATACAGTCCCTGACAGTATTCATAAAAATAGATATTGAGTTTTTTATTCATAAAATATTGCCACTAACATTTTAAATGAATCAATAACTGCAATTTCACAAAATAAGTTAACTCGTTACATTTCATTTATTTTTAGAGTACTAAGATAAATGTAAGAAATCATATAAAGAAAATTAAAACACCTAGAGGAAGAAATAAAATAATTAATATAATAAAAATAAGTGTTTAATTAACTGATGTTAAGGTTACACAGAAATAAGAAAATACAAGATATCAAATACATGTAAAAGTTTTTGGATAATGGTAGTTTTCACCAGTCATTAAAATGAGATATACGAGCTTGATTGTATGAAGGCTATGGATATTTTCAAAATAAATCTCATTTTTTAAACTCTATCTCTAGTTAAAGGTTTTTCCCAAGACCAAAACTTTTCTACCTATGAAAAAAAAATTTTGTTAAGGAATTGTTTCTCCAGTTGTTTTCTACTGCAGTGGTAAATTCTTGCAATATGACAATTATCCACATGAGCAATGATACCATCTTAAAATTAATTTTAAGATTGCTCATATTTTATTATTGTTAAAAATATAATTACTTAATATTATCGATATTATTGTTAAAAATAAAATTTACCTGATTAAGAAAAAATTATTTTTATTAAATTTATTATGTCTATATTTATTTATTGCTCATATTTTATTATTGTTAAAAATATAATTACTTAATATTATCGATATTATTGCTAAAAATAAAATTTACCTGATTAACAAAAAATTATTTTTATTAAATTTATTATGTCAACGTCCAGTTTTTTTGGGTTTGATATTATGATAGTTTAAAAGATTTCATTGTTGTAAGAAAACTTTTATTATATGTTAAGAAGCACCTAATGTATATTTAAAAATTATATTAGTATTAACTTACTTGAGTTAACTACTGACAAATCCAACTATAATCACACATTACAGAAATGCTACTGTCTGACTTCAAGCAAAACATTTCAGGAGAAATTCTTTAATGATAACAGAATGTATATTTAACAATTTAAAATGAATGCATGTTTATCAATTTAAAATATATTTGTACTATATAAGTTTATTATTTTCAAATTTAAAATTGAATTATCAGTATAAAGAAGAATGATTTTAGTTCTGCAAAATATCATTCTTAATTTCTGCAGTAGGAATTGTTTTTCTTCTGCCATAGTTTATTCTTTGTGTACAATCATCCTTCTCAATACCTGGTCCTTACCGAATTGCTTCTTCTCTACTTTATATTTGATGAGCCTGGGCTACACTCATGTTCATTGTATAAAATGAGAAGCGGGTGAATTCTTGGCAAGACTGGTGGGACGGAGACTGTTCCTATTTGATGCTTGTATAATAAGTTTAATGGCTACTGTGTGTGTGGCAAAGTCTGAGACCTCATAGAACTTCTTACATCACAAAATATCACTTATAACTAATATCATCAAAATGAAGAGTTAAAAAAGGTAGTTATTCACACTATGAATATATACAGAATGTGTTTGAAAAATTAAAATAATTTTAAATTTAGAAAAATGGGGAAAAATAATGGATTGATTATTATTAGGGGTATTGCATGGTAATTAAGAAAGGAAAAATTTTAAAAAAGCAACTAATTCAATTTTTATGGCTTCTCATCAAGGAGATGAGACTTCATCATAGATTTCATTATTATTGTTGCAGGTATTTACTTCTTGAAAACAAGGAATTCAAAATCAAAGAAATATCATTGGGATACTAGATTTTCTGTACCCTTGTAGATTCTGATTTGATTTTAGTTCTTAGTTTTACATAGACAATTCAGAGCTTTAAAGATTAAAGATACACAACTACAATAAAATAGAATCAGGTAGATAGGAGTGTACAAATAGCCAATTAGGCTGAGATACTGCACAAGTTTCTTTTGCTATTTAAATGTTAAACACATCCAGGTGTGAAAATTTTATTCTAAGGAAGAAAGTTTTGTTCCATAATATTTTCTTTCTTTTTCCTGTTTTGCCTCCGGTAATTACCGTTTAGATAATTCTTCGGAGGATGAATGAAGATGATATGTATGAGTGTAGTCTTGTACATTCTCAGTACGACCATTCCTGAGATGTGTGGTTAATTGAAACCCAACCACCAAAGAACACGATCTAGTATTCAACTCCATGTAAAAATATCTGGCTTTACTAGGACTTGAACACTGTAACTCTCGACTTCCAAATCAGCTGATTTGGGAAGACGCGTTTAACCACTAGACCAACCCGGTAAGTTTGTTCCATAATACTAAAAAAATTTATGAATTGTAAATTAAGTGACTGGAAAATGTCTAATCAATGCCATAAGAATGGGATTGATCATCTTAGGGCCAATTAATCAAGCCTTCTGTTTAGATCAATAAAACTAAATTATATCTTGCTGAATGCACTCTGTTTCAAAATGAAAGTTATTGATAGTGGTAGATCAGAATGGTGGGTTGTCAGTTGATGCAATGAAAACTCCTTCACCTATGTTACCAGATTCTTCTCTTTAATCCAAATTTTATTTTAAACATAATAAAAGCTAAACAAATTTAATTATTTAAAATTTATTTGGATGAACTCTTCATAGTGCCACAGCTACTGAGCTGTTTCACTAACTGCTGAAATCAACTACTACAGTCTCTGATATACTATTCATTTACCTTTCAATAAGCCTTAAAATCTACATGGGAACTGAATTCTTGATTTTATTTCTAGCCATAATGTAGTTAAAATCTACGTGAACAACCCACCTTTCATGCTTTGTTTAGCATAAAATTTGTGCTTAATACACTTGTTTCTTGTAGGCCAATAGCCACCATCAGTAGTAGTATAGTGTGGAGCATACTATTTGCCTCTTAGTGATATGTGACTTTTGAATACAATTTACTGAAATTTTAAACAATTACATTCAAGATAATTTGATCATGTGTTAAGATTACATTGATTATAGAAAATTATACTTACATATCATATATTTACACAAACACATGCTCTGAAAGGTGGACTAAAGGTTAGTTCCCCAATAACTAATAAGAAAACAGTTAATACAAAAAACTTTCTCATAATTACACATTTAATATACTTCAGAGGAATTATATCACTCTTCTCCCCATGACAGCATTCAACCCCTAAAGTGCACATTTTTTCCTAGTAAAGTTTGTCCAGATTAATATAACCAACAATTTTTCAACTACAGCTTGAGGAGGCGTCTTGTTTTCAAGAAAATACCATGATTTTGATGATTCCTGATAAAAAAGAGCATGGCATCAATCACATGAACATGTCGATTATTTTGTTGTTCCTTGATATTTTATTCAATTAGGGCAAGTTTGATAAAAATTGTGTCAACTTGAAAAGCATAGTGAAAAGGATCTCCTCTATCTTGCTGCCAAACACACTGGAACAACTAAATGACAAACACAGAGTTGTTTAATAGTTTGGGAATAATATCTCAAGAATTGTCTGTTATACTTCCATACAAGTGAAATAGGATCTCTGCAGAAATACTTCAGAGTACTTAAAGTATTCTTCAGAAACATATGTTCCTACATCTCAATTTTTTTCTATCCCACACCAGACATGAACTAAGTTCTAGGCCTAACTGCATGGAGAATCTCTGACATTTTCAAACTTTATGTTTAGCTTATGCAAATTTTGATCAGTTTACAGTGAAGAATTATGAAATCTACCATGAAATTCATGGATAGCACCAATATTTAAGTATTATTTTCTCACCAACACTGAAGCATAAAAATTTGTTCTTCTTTTGTGTACTGAACACAAATATTCTCAATAGAAATACAAAAATAAACTGTTTAATGTACTAGTAAATATATTGGCTAACTATTATATTCAGAGAGAAACTGACTTTTAGCCCACCTTGAATATACAGTAAAATCTCACTATAACAGCATGGAAAGGTTTGGAAGTTTTTACCTCTGTTACAATATTCTCACTATAGAGAGTTAAATATAGTCTTTAAAAATCAATGAATTTTTTACTTATTCAGTAGTTGAGAAAATGCTTTAGAATTTTAATGTAAAGTAACTCAAATAAAAACTTTCATTGTGGAAATAAAATCTGAACATTAAGAAAAGAAACGCATACTTACTCGGAGAGAAAGGAAGATACCAGCTTCTAAAAACATTTCTTTCAATGTTTAAAGGAAGTACGTTTCCTTTAATGCTTTAAACGCAGTATATTCTAATATACCCAACAACATTAAGTAAAAACACAATACCCAAATTTACACATTGATATTTTTAATTCTACATTTTCCATATTTATGACTTGCTGTTGTAAATCCTCATTTATATTAAAGGCATCAGATATTAGCCAGATTAGCATTTAACCCTTGTTTATTTGATGGTGGCAATATCTCTGATTCAATTTCATTCATTTCCTTCCTCTTCTTTATTCTGCAAGATGACAGCATCATTGTCAAAAGCTGCAGAAGTAGCTAGAACGTCATCGAGCCCTACATAAATGTTCAAATCTATTTCATCAACATACAGTGAATAATGAACTGTTTGATCCACTCACTGGAAATTTGTTCTCTTCACAAGTATAGTTTGTTTGGAATAAGGCCAAAGGTCAAAATACATTTTTTACTGTTATTGTAGTTACATTTTCACATGCTTTTGCAGTAAGCACAAATTATATATAGAACAATTTTTTCTGAGGCAAGTCTTAACATTATTTTGGACAGTTATCTTTTATACATTTTACGACAGTGGCACATTAGCTTTACAGCTAATGTGCCACATACACTAATGACTATCACTATAATATTAGTTAAGAAGAAAATGCTTAGAATTTTTAATTAGTGATATCAATATTTGCTGGGTATTTTATCAGTAACAAATTTTTATGATCAATCTTTTTAATTCATCATCTCATGAATGCTTCTTTTTTTTTAAATTTCAGAAGCTATCCATGCTGATTTGTTACTTTCAAGATTTTTGAAAGATCTTACACTTCGTATCACTAATAATGGGCATTTTTCCATTTCTGAGGCAAGGACAAAAAGAATGGCTCCATTCCTTTGACATTTTCCTGCCTTTAAACGTTAAAAGTTTTATATGGAAGCAATTTATAAAATATACCTGTTTCATTAGCATTGAATAAGTTATCTCCCATAAAACTATCATTTATATGAGCCTACATAGTTTTTAACCAGGTATTTATAGAATTTAAATCAATATCTATAGTGTACCACTTATTTTTCCACTCAAAATATTGTTTGAATTTTTCCAGCTGACCATCAGAACCTTTAATATTCAGAAATCCTAAATCTTTTGTGAAGAATTCAGTTTTTCTTTTGATAAAATATTTAGTCTGTTTGCTAAAACCATTGAACTGCTAGATCAGTTTGCTTGAATTTTGGCCTAAGAATCTTTTTGAAATTACTCTCTTCATTAAAAATCTTTAATTGTTTTGTCTTAATTTTTCCATATTGTGCCTATGGATGAATTAAGTAAATTAAACTTTTTTCAGATGTTAACTTGTTTTTTCATCAATTTCTAACTGAAGAATTATAATAATTATTTTGTTCAAAGACAAAATTCTTTTGTTTAGATTTGTAAAAAAAAAGTGCTGATTAATAGCTAAAAACAGCAACTCTGAAATCACTAAAAATACAGAAGTTGGACAGATATAAAGATTCTTAAGCAGAATACTATTTGAACAAGACTAACTCAAGAATTACAATTTTTCTTTCTTCTTTTGAGTACATGGAAGACAAAGAAAGTTTAACCTAACATGAGAAAAGGCCACTCTCTGAAGGACAAGCAATAAGTAAACAAGAAAGTAAGTAATGTTCATAAAACCAAAGCTTAAAATTTCTTGTGACTGACAGATCAAAATCAATTGAATAATACCAACAGTAGAATACCATATATTCATATATTCAGATAGGAATGTGAAAATTCCTATCTGAAAATATAGGTAAGTCTTTCTTTATAAAATAGACTAAAAACTTGTTTTGCTTTATTGATCTGTCATTTCAAAATAGAATTGAAACCTAATACAATATTGTATTTAAAATAACTAGTGTATTTTACGATTTAAAATATTACAATCCATTGTATTGAAGATTAATGTAACCATATGGAATACATAATTATCTCACAAGTAAAATAGGTTTTAATAACATAAGAGTTACTTTTATTACTGTATTCATTATGTTTTACTCTTACCTCATAATCAAATATATTACTAGAAAGAATAATTACCTGATTGCCAGGAAAATATTGCTGTTGCAGAGGGATTAGTGGAATTTTATCTGCTACACTAGAAGAAACAAAATACATTACTTAATATAAGAATGTAAAAAGATCAATAAATATTGCTGCAAAAGAGATTCTTGCTACAGCGACGTTTCACTGTGTACATGGCAGGTGTTTCAGTGTCTGCCACATTGTATAGGCATATTCTTCTTATCAAAACAATGAAAAATGCTCATATATACATTGGTCTCAAAACAAAACACTTTTTTGCTTTCTATTATAAAACTCCAAAAAAATTAGGATTCAAGAAGCATGTTTTAGATTTAGAATAAATTTACTTTGTTAAATTGTCAATATCCAAATAAAATTTCAAGACAAAATTTGTAGAGAATTTAGTTCTAAGAAAATTGATGTAATTTCAGGTTAAAAGAAACAAAATAAAATTTAAAAATTATTTTTTATCGAAAACAAAACAGCGAAAAAAAAATTCCAGTACAAATGAGTTAAAAGGAAGACCTCTCTCTCAAAATAACTTTACAACAAAACCAAATTATTATTTAATACATCATTCATCAATTAACTTTGATAATGTAATATTAGCTAATCAAAATGTCCACTTTCAGTATCAATGCACATTTCAGCACGACTGCTTTTTCCAACATTCTTGGGCAGTTTATGGTAAACAAATCATGGGTAAAAGTTCACTTTCGTTGTCAGTTCTCTGAGCTTAAACTAATGTTTTACATGTATCCATGCAAAAAAATATAAAAACTCAAATAGGAGGATGCAACTGCTACATCTATTGCCTTGCTGGTTATGAATACAATATTTCATAGTAATAATCTAAATTTCAATTAATTTGTATTTCCACAAGTACAGCACAGTAACATAAAAAAAAAACACCAACAAATTACATGAATTTCCCGGCCTCGCTTCTGACATATGCTACGATAATTAATAGATTACAAGAGAATAGGTGAAAACTAAAATAGATTAAAATTTGTACATTTGATGGTTTTGAAGGAAGCAATTTTAAAAAATCTCTTCCCTGCAATTACTACTTGTGTTGAAGAGGCAATAAAAAGGCAAACAAATATACCTCTAATTTAATGTCATCAATGTCATATAAATGGAAGTCATCATTTCAAATTTTTTTTAAAAACTGTTCTGGGATATAAGCTTTAACTGCTGAAATTCATTACCCTCTCAACTCTCTTTAAAATATTTATCTAAATAAGACATTAGCATCTCTATAATATTATACACTAATAATTAGCTATTAAATTATAATAAAATTTGCAAAAAAAATAAGTTTTTAATTGTTATATTAATATCGGTCAAACCTATAGATTAAAAAAAAAAAAAAAGACGACTTTCAAAGTCCAATATATATGTTGTACTACAAAATTTTTAAGTCAACTTTTTCTGAGAATAAGCGAAATGAGGCCAGAGCATACATAGACATGCATGCATGTGTGCAAAGAATCTTCACTCATTTATAATGAAACATTCAGAATATTTTCTGCAGTGGTTGGTTTTCAATAAAAATGGATTTTTAAAAACTTTATTTGGTTTTTATTGGCTTATTACATCAATTGTTTCAGAATTAAGTCTACAAATTTTGGCTGTAAGTTTTTATGTTGCTAACAATTTAATAAATTTAATTTATGCCAAATCTGAAAAAGCTGTTTTTTTATCTTAATTCTGCATTTTACAACAATTTCCTCAGAAACTACTGGAGATAAAGTTGTAGATCCATTTTTCAATTTTTCATTTAAGAATGCATATCAAAACACTAATTTTTCTCAATAATTTGTGTACACATTTTAATATAGGTTTATTTGACCTTTAGGATGAAATTCTGGGCAAAATGTTTCACTAAATGTTACTAGAGAACTAAGCATTTCCACTTATACTTATGTGGACACTTCTCATTAGAAGAATATGTCTATAAAGTAACAAATTTGACATGCTCTGTGTGTGTGTATATATATATCAGATGTCTCACAAAGCAGCAGAAAGAATTTCAAGGATATTCTACAAGTGAAGATGAAGAAAAGATTTCATTTAAACATTGGCTAGGAAATGCTTGTTTTCAAGTTAGCAGCTTGTGATAAATTTCTCCCAAATTTCTGTTCCAAGAGTAAAATGATACTGAAATTCTTAGAATCTGAATTAAGGAGGTAAATATTTGATGAGGTGTTATTGATGAGAGTATGAAACTGAACCATCTATTTTTCAAAATAACTTAACAGGAAATGTGTTCTTAATTTTCTTAGAAAATATTTTGCCACCTCTTTTAGAAAATGTTCCATTATTAATAAGACAAGAAATTATTTCTCAACATGAAGTTGCTCATTCTCATTTTTGACAAGTTTGAATTAATTGAATATAAGATTTACAAACAAGTGTATCAGACATGGTGAACCAATTAACCGGCTTCCTAGATCATCTGATCTAATGCCAATCAACTACTACCTGTGGGGTCAAATAAAATTGTTAATACATGAAGAAAAGAATTAGCTGCAAAAATTTTTAATGCAGTTAAAGTTACACGAAAAAATCCTGATATATTAACAAGAGCAGACCAAGGAATTTTTAAACAAGCAAAATACTATGCAACAGTTAAGGAGACCATTTTTTAAAAAATAATTGTAATGTATTTTTATTTATTTTTAATGACTGATTTTGTTTTTAGATATTTTTCAATATTGAAATGTTTCTTACTTTTGGTTTAAAATTACAATACAATATAGTAGTACGGTCTAGATCTTAAATTGTTTTTTTTAATAAATATTTTTTAAATAGATTTTCTTATAATCAAATTCTCTAAAATTTGATTTTTTAATGGAAATTTAAAGAAGTAATTGTTGTCAAACATAAAAAACTTTATTTTGTAATACCCATTTTTTGTTTTGTTTTACAAAAAACCTTAAATAATTACTAGATACAGACCTGGAACCTGTTTTATTCAACTTTTAGGTGAAAACCACAAGAAATCATTAAATCTTATCCTTTAAGTTCCAAGAATTTCAGTTCAGCTTCATTTCACCCTTGGAGCGTAAATCAGAGTGAAATTTTTCATAAGCTAATAACTTAATAAAGAAACAATTCCTGACCCATGTTTATATGAGTTTTTTCTTTATTTTCATTTGTAGAACATGTGTTGAAATTCTTTCTGTTTCTTCATGGGACACCTTGTGTATACATATAGTGTTTCAGGAAGTTTTTCATACTTTATAGGCATATTCTTCTAATCAAAAATCCATACTGATATGGACTTACAAATACTTTGTTTTCTAAATACGTTTAGCAAAATATTTCTTGTCTATAAGTCAAATAAATCAATAATGATTTTAAATGCATTCTTACTTGAAAAAATGGGTTCACTAGGTTCTGAGAAAATTTTTGTAAAAAAAAGGTTTGCTATAAATCTACTTTGTTAAATTGCCTATAACCAAATAAAACTTCAAAACAAAAATTGTAGAATTTATGTAATTAAAGGTCAATAAAAACCAAATAAAAAGTTTTTTTAAAATCCATTTTTATTGATAACAAATAGATTTCTTAATGAAACACCCTACATATAAAATGTAGAACAAGTGACGTACAACAAATCATTATGTATTTTTTGTGGTTATTATTACTATAAAACCAGCACAGAAAATTTTAATCTGTGGTGATAAGAAAAGGCTGATCCTTATCTTACTTTTACTCTGGCCACTTAGCACTGTGATCAATTTTTTTTTTTAATGAATAATTAACTACCTTGAAATCACAGAAGGGTGGACATTATAAAAAAGAAAGATAAGGCTTCCCCAGTAATTAAAACACAATTCTATAAATTCATTTCACATGATATACTATCCATATTGGTATCAGATTTTCAGTTAAAAAATTTCTTTGCTTAAGTACAAAAATGAATAATTTTACAGAATAAATAACTATTATAAAATTTAATACTAAAATTAGCTGTATTATAACTTAAAACTTTATATAATCATTTACAATCAAAAAGAACTTCTTCATTCAGTAATGGGTCTTGATATTCCATTGCCAAAAAAATAAAATTAATACAACATCCACTAATACAATAAAAAATAAAATCACCAAATCTATTATGTATATAGAAAGAAAAATTAACCAAATATGACTAGTTATATCATACAAAAAAAGAAGAAAATTATAACAACATTTTTATTCTTTAACCTGGAAAATGTATTAAAGATTGCAAATTAACTTAAATTGTAAACAATACCATTTTTTAAGTACAATAAAGAAATATGGAGTTAAAATAATCACTACATAAAACAACACAATGTTTATATGAATACACCATAAAAACAAGTATTATTAACTTAAAGTAGGGAATAATTTATAAATAGTTGATTTCACAAACTTGCTTTGATAACAGGACACTTTTCACATTTAAGTGATTTAACAATACAATAAAAATTAACTTTTGGTTTAAAATATTATGTGTATACATATTTTATAATAATTACAGCATTAATAATGTTTTGTAAAACACACTTGTTAAAAAATAAATACTCACATATATATTCTTACAATTTATAAATAATTATTTAACCTGTTTATAATATACTTATAATTACATATATTTACACACTTCTCATATGTTTTTAAAACTACAACAGAAAAAATTCTCATTAACTCATTTGTTCATATCAAATGTAATGCAATTACTTTTTAATATCAATTTCTATCATATATTTTATATTAAATAAAAATTACATTATCAGATTAAAGAAATATTAATTCAAAATAAAATACCAAACATATATATAATTTTACATTGGAATTATTAATAATGAGTTATTTAAAACTATTATTTTAACAAAACAAACCAAATCAAATGTATACTTAACATTTTACAAATCTCAGAATAATTTTAATTACATTTGTGACTTCCTTTATCACCAAATGTTACCTTAAATAACTGAACATCCTAAATTCATGAACAAAGAAAAAAAAAAATTAAGGATACCTACAAATTTCTTTACAGATCAGACTGTGGCTTATACAGAAGAGGGGATTTTTATAATACTACTTTCTTTTCTGATATAAGACCTTAATAAAAAAGTAAAAGATTACAAAACGCAGACTTAATGTCAAAAATATATACTATTTCCTATCAATTTCTGTTGTACCACTGCAGTTACAAGTAACAGCTAACGATACAAATTTTTTAAACTGAGAATAGATAATATAGGAAGGATGCAATTTTGTTAAAATATTTCTGGTTCCAATAGCTTGGAAATTGCAAATAACTGTAAAATATATGATGTATTTGTAATTTCCTGCAACCATATTTTTCATTATAAATTATTATATCATTTAAAAATTTGAAATAACTATAATTTATATACACATATAAAATACATGAGTATTAGCAGAAGGTTTTCAATAAGAACACAGTCAGTGTTTGTTGATTATACAATTGAAAATTAATTAAAATAAAATATATATATATACACACACACACAAGATCTCAACAGACCAGAATATTTAACAAAATAATAAGCAATGCATAGAAACATTCTTTTAAAAGAAAGTGCAGTATGTTAACAATTTTGTAACCACTGTAATTTGTTGATCTACACAATACAATATTCAGAGCTTCCATGGAGATCAGATGACCTTACATTTAACAAAAAAACCTAACTGAAAACAAACTTTTCAACAAAAAAAGCATTTGTTACAGTTACCTGCAGATTTAAACTTTTTGACTTTAACATGAAACAATCCATTTGTTTGTCTGTAAGACTGAAGCTTAATTGTATATAATCATGTTTAAAAAGGAGCAAATAACAAATGTAAATTTTGAGAAGGTAGTTGACAAATCAGTTAATTTGTGATCAAATGAGTTAATAATACTCTGTCATTAATTTAAAAAAATGAATGGTATTATATTTGTTAAAAAAAAAAAAAAACATACTTGATAGCAGAAGTTTATAATCTATGAGTTTTTTGTGCCCTGATGCAACATTACATAATTGAATTCATTAAAGTTTTTTTTATGTTAACTTATTTTTTTTTAATACTGTTCTTAACAGCTTGAACAATTTTTCTGAAAGAAAAAACAAGTAAATAGAAAAAATGTATGATTAAGGTAGCTTTAGTTATTAGACTGAATTAGAAGAGTTATAGTAATAGTTGGTACATCAATGATTATTAAATAAATTTGTCCTGGGTAATACTTCCCAGCAAGTTAAAGCATATTTTAAATCATAACTACTACTATATTTTAAATCATAAGACAGCAGTTACCCATTGGTAACTGCTGTCTTATCTTTAAAAAACAGCAGTGTCACATAAACTACAGTAAAATTCTGAAACAGACACACCTCATCTACACCACTCTCGATAATAAAATTTTCATGATTTTAAAACCATAAGAATAATGTATTTTCATGTTTGCTAACTCAGTGCTCAAACTATTTGGGTTCAATCACCTTCTGATGTAACCAAAATTATATTAATCTTCTGGGTACTATGGAAATGTATTCAAGAAAATAGTTAGTGTTGTGCAATTAATAGAAACATTGCACTGTAAAGGGAAATTCCAGTAAAGTTGTAATACTACTCTTTGCAAGGCCACTTTTGTTGGTTGTTTTGTAAAAGATGTGTTCACAGTTGTTTGTCTTTTATAATCTAGTGTTACATTACAGATTCAGTGTTTGTAAAATTATTAATTAGATTTAATTTTTTCTACGTACCACGTAATTTTTTACTGTGATTATTTTGTTAAATTTTTTGATGGTCTTACTCCAAAAAATTAACTAAAATCATAACTTTCCTTAAACGTTCTTTATTATCTAAATGTCAAATTGCAGCATGAAGTGGGGTGAGTTTAAAAGCTCATCATCTGCCTGAAAAAAAAGGCTGGATTTGTCAATCACAAAAAGAAGAAAGACTACTAAGAGACATCTTGCTAACAAGGTTATCAAAAAATAACCCTAAGATATCAATTCATGATCTTTATAGGGAAACAACTGGTTCAGTGTCGGTTGAAACTCATGTTTTAACTGTTTATAGGATGCTTGAACAAGGTCGGAAAGCATGTTGTAATTGGGACCTTTGAGGACTAGTTGAAAGCGGTTTTATCCAATGAACTGCACTTCGTTAAGGAAGGGAAACATCTGTAAGTTTGTTCAAAGGGCAGATGAAGAATCTGTTTTTCTTCCAAATATAATTTTCAGTCAATGAAATGCCAGTAAAAAAATGTGTGTGATTTTTTTTCTGTTGAGGGACCTCATTGAATTGCTGCATCAAATAAAGTTGAATACAGAAAACTAGACTGCACTGCTTTAGACTGGGTATGAAACAATAAATTCTCAACATTAGAGAATTTATGGGTCATATGTAAGAGGGAAATGAGGAAGTAAGACTGCACAATAAAGGAGAAAATGATGAACAATGCAATCCACACATGGCTTCAGAATGAAAACTTTAAAGAACAATATGTAAAACTAATCCAATCTATACCAGAAAGAGTGAAAGAGGAGATAAAATATAAAGGTGGAATATTTCATACTAAGAAAATTTTACAGTGTAAACGAAATGTAGGAAATCATTAAAATTGAAAAATGTTTTTATTAATTTTCATAACACTGCAACTTTGTATTTTGTTTCCTAATTTACCCTTCATTATATAATGCCGCTATCAACTGGAATTTTATTTTTAAACCATTTAATTATACAGAAAAATAACTGGAAAAATTACAGGCAGTGTCTTATATAGATCAATGTCTTTGAATATGTTTGTTTGTGAATATGAAGGTCAAATAAAAATTATATGTATATCAGTACAGAAATGTGGATTATCATTACAAGTATTATTTTATAATAGCAGATAAAACCAGCAATTTTCTAATATTTGAAAAGCCAAAAATAGCTGGTTATTTGAAAACATCTGTTAAATAAAATTATTATGGGATAAAAACAAAGTTCTCAAATCATCAGATAAAGCTTATTGTGTGAGAGATGAATATTTCAAAAACATCACTCTTCAGAGTACGTTAATGTTTTCAATTAAAAGGAAGCAATTAGTTACAGTTCTTATCGGTTTAGCAAGTTTTATGAAAATAACCAAATTAAGTTTTGATGGTCTACTTTATCAACTGTAATTGAAGTCAATACAAGAACATGATAAGCAAGCACATTTCTTATTTTTGCCAATTTTATTAACACAATATCAATGCCATTATCAAATAGGTGGAGATTGATATCATTCACATCTAGCTGGAGACAACTGTAAGTGGTTTGATGAGGGTCTAGTTAAAAGAAGTTTCACTGTAAATAACTTATATAAAAAATTAAGGGAAAGTGGTAGAAAAGGAAATAACTACATTAAATTTTAAAACTTCAGTTTTTTTTTTAAAGATAAATAAATAAAATTAAAATAAAGTTAAAAATCTAACAATACCTCAATACAATACAAGTTATATTTAAAATATTTTAAAAAGGGTCTTTCAATACTTGTATATAATGAAAGTTTCTCTTATCAAATGTACATGCAAATTGATAAATGAACCATGAGTTGCAGATCACATATCTATAATTGACAAACAGTTAAAACTAATCACTACACCAAATTTAACAAAATTTGTTGAATACTTAAAAAAATAATTAACAATTGCAGGTAGTAATAGACTCGATCCAAAACAGTTCATAAAAATATTTAAATTAAATCCACAACTACACTGAATCATTTTTAATGATAACACTATATAGAAAAAAATTAGAATAAAATTAATTTATGCTTCTTATAGATTTAAATTAACTTTAAAACATGCTGAATGCAAGATATAAAAAATAAAATCATTTACAATTTTTAACAGTATTAAAAATAGCAAATAGTTAAGAATCTTGTCTAGCAAGACAATGCTGAGACAGGTCAATCATGTGACAGGTCAATCATGTGGTTGGAAAGCTTGGTGATTTGGAATGGTGAAAGAATCCTTCGCAGCCAGAAGCATCTTGAATGATCTACGAATACTTCCTAAGTCTTTTTTCCTATGCAATATGGGGATATATATGGATGACTGTAAAAAAGGAAAACGATTAGTGTTCAGAAAGCTTTTACATGTTGTAGTAAAGAATGGATTTGCAGAATAACAATTAATGACATGATAATCAATAGTATTAATGACATGACAATTAATAATATTAATGACATGAGTTTCACTTCGTTTCTGTTTAACTATGTTGATATGATAGCTACAACTGACCTGCACAATATTTATACTTAACCCAACAATACGCCCAAAATGTAATTTTTAGTATATAGGATTGAACTATAAGATAGAATAATTCTGAGCACAGCACAATACAAGTCTGGCACAGAATGATACATACCATAAATAAGACAATGCACTTGCTTTGAATCTGTACATTTAAAAAAAGTAATCTTCAAACTTTTATTTTTGTATTAAGACATCATAACAAAAATCTTAAACCTAGATAGTCAGATTTATATCTTTAAAAACAAGATGCTTTAAAATTGTTCGGGATTTAGTTTTTTACAAAAAATTTTATCGGCATCATTTCTATGGTAACTGATACGTGGTAAGAAAACTGCACCTACCACTACTTAAACTTAGGTACTCTAAACAAACTAGTTTAAATTATATTGGTTTTGATAAGGCATATATTTAAGGGATATCTTATGAATTCTGTTTAGCTTAGTGGAGTTAAAAACCTAGTCAACTGTATAAAAATCTAATTGGCATAGTTTACAGTTAATATGAAATAATGTTTAGAAACCTTAACAGTTTGTCATATTCTTAGATTTAATTGTAGGTGTACAGCCATAGTTAACTAGATCACTAATTATATTGTTTGAATTATATTTTTTACAATATAAACACTGTTTTAAGAAGGTTGAATAAATATTTTAATTTTAGATTTTATCAAGAAAGGTACATAAATATTCATTTATTTCAAACCAGCATGTTTTTTTTAATCTGTGCTTCAGGAATATATTTTCATTATCATAAAATAAACTAAATTACATTTTGCTAATGACCATGATAAAAGTCTTATTTAATTAGACATGTACAAAATTAATGAAAAATAAAAACAAATTTTAAGTGTAAGAGATATTGAGAAGACTGATACAGGGAATATGATGTTGGAAGTAATTCCTTTAAATGAAGATAAAATCATACTCGTTTTATTACTGCAATGAAAGTGAAAAATTAATTGATCTAAACTTAAAATATATTAAATCTGTTTGCATCACTTACTGCATTATTTAAAAAAATCATTTTATAACTATTCCGAAGATACCTTTTTCACTTTAATTCACTGAAACCACTTACTAATATCTTATAAACTGACACCAAATTACAAGGTTCAAAAAACAAGTCCCAACCCCCCCAAAAAAAAGCTTAAAGGTTAAGGAAATAATAAAACCAAATGTAACAAGTTTAAATATACTTTCTGATCTTGTTTATTAAATTTTATTTACTTTGTGGATCTTTATGTATTTTCTGGTGGTGGTATCTCATAAAAGTAAGTTTCTTTTCCATAAATTTATAAGTGTCATTTTTAATACCTACTAACAATTTTCATTCCATGTATATAAATAATTAAGAACTTCATACAAATCCTAAATAAGAGTTTTGGGAAAAGTACAATTAGATTAAATAAGGGATGATAAACATGAAAATGTCATAAGTGCATAGTCCTATTTTTGAAAATCTAATTTTTCATAATTAACAGAATCATAAAAACTATAACTTAACTAAAAGTACTGTACTTAAACTGATAATTTACCCAAAAAATAAAAATGTTAAATAACAAATTAGTTTTTGTTTTAAATGATTTTCAGTTATGCCCAAGATTATAGCACAATTCAGTTAAACTTTGATGCGTGTGGGTTTAAACGAACCCATGGAAAAAAGTAACTTTTAATTTAATACGAAAGTCAATGTTTGACTTTTAGATCACGGGCATCCACTATAAGAGTAAAAAATAACTATCTAAAATAGCAAAAATAAAACCCTGGGCGTAAATGGGTTAAATATTTTAAAAAATTATGTAATTATGAAATAATGGTTAAATAAAACAATTTTGTATAAAACAAATAATGCTACAATGCTGTACTGTAAAAAATGGAGAAAATAAATATAAAAGTTTACAAATGAGGAAAAACAAAATGTAGATAAAAACACCTTATAGGATTATGAAATTCACTTGAATAAAAACAATGAAGAATTAACAGGCATCTCTTGAAACTGTTCAGTTATTTTTTTTTAATCTTCCTTAGTATATATGAAATGAGCTGTAATGTTATATTTTTGGGAAAAATGGATAGGAAAAAACTTGTAGACAATTAGGGTTAGAAAATAAACAAGTTGATATTTTAGTCAAAAAAGGTCCCAGGAACCATTTATTAAACCCAAACAAGCCTTTGGAATTATCACAACACTAGCTAAAACAGCAATAAAGCATGGGTCTCTGAAGAAATAATTAAATGATGTAAAGCCACCCCTTCATTACTCTACAGACTTTTCATTTAAGAACCTAATCTTACTAAATCTTCTCTTGAACAATCTTGAGAATAAGTTTCTCTAGACATGTTATATTCCTGAATAAACCAACGGGTATTTTTTTTTTAAAGAAAGGCTACTATGTAGACCATATCAAGAATCCAATGAAAATGGTAGCTATATACTCCTGGATGAGGCAATCCAAAACCAAACAAATAATCTTTTGAGTATCCTCTTTTTCAGGCTTAGATTGTAATTTTACAGATTAGATTCTGCAACTTACCAAGGACAAAGAACTCCACTAGAAGAATTAGAAGCCTTAGAGTGCAAAAAAATCTTTCAAATCAAGGTTTGATTCACTCTACAAAAAATATAAACATACAAAGTGCACAATCTCAGAAGGCAATTTCACTGAGTCCCAATCTTTAATGACAGTTTTATAATCTATATAAAAGAAAATACTATGAAAATGTGACGTTAAGAATAATAACAGTTCATAACATTATATGATAATTAAATATTATAGGATGATCTCAAACAAATTTAAAAACAGTTTATCAAACAAAAAAGCCAACTTCTTTTTAAGATAATCTTATTACTTTGGATCGGTACACAGATATTAATTTAAGGTTTACTACTTATTCATTATAAGGGAGAATTAAAAAATATTATTGGTTACAAAGAAAATATGAAACATACTTTTTCATAAAAGGAGTGAATAATTTTGGGTAGTTTATAAATGTTAAGAATTTTAAGTAATATGTAACAGGCAAGACACAAAATTACAAAATGTAATATAGACAAAAATAACAGTGGGAGAGGTTTACCTTCCGTGATACATCCTAAGTCTGTAGAAGTATTACCTAATCTGAAATCTGGATTTTATTAGGCAGTTGTACTACAGCTGAAACATATTTAAATAGTTTCAACAGGTAAAACCAATGGGATACAGTCCATGATAAAGCATAGGATGGAGATTCTAATGATAATAAAGAGATTATCTATAACAGAATGATGAAGTTTGCAAAATAGCTGAACTTTGGAGGATTCATTTTTAGATAGAGAGTAACTCACAAACAGAAATGAATGTACTGATACACTGGACTACATATTTATAAATTATGGAAACATTTATACATAAATAAGTATTAAATATTTCAGACACCAAAGTTATAATTTTCAAGTTTTTCACTTTTTAAATTTACTTCCAACTAGCACCAATTTACAGCATTTTTATGAGAAATAGCCTGTAACTGTACATTCACTTTTCAGAATAAACAGAGATAAACCAAGAGATGCCTGTATACTTACACAAACACCGATATAATAAACTACAGTTATCTTATAACCCCCTTTAAATCAGTGGTAAAGCTCTAATAATATATTTACATACATACACAAGTATTCATTAAGCAACAGTCCTTTCAAAAACTAACTCAATACAATACAATATTGATAGGAAACTGTAAAAGCTTACAGTACACTGAATTACCAATTATGTAAATAATATAACTACACATATTTAAACTAGAATAAAATAATATAAGTAATTTTAAATTAAGTAAAAATGAAAACTGACAAAAAATAAGTGCCAAACTTAACTGTAGAGTCAATTCAGGAAAAAATAAATTCAGAGATTCTATACAAAGGAACACATGGGTATAAATAAATACTTTCACAGAACACACATTAAAAAATGAATATAACAGATCAAAGAGAAACAAATACACAAAAAATTAAATAATTGAAATACTGTACTACATGCACACAAGGAGAGGTAATAATAAAGTATGTATGACATTTATTTAAATAAATATTTGACTCTACTTCATAAATGTAAAAAAAAAAAAGAAACAGAAAGGTTTAATAACTTAAATTTCAGTAATGCAAATAATTACGATCTTGCAATTATAACGCGTATTAAAGCAGTAATTAAGAAAGATAATTTTGACCAACGATGGATCAATTCATCACTGTCTTTTGTTTAGCACGTTAAAAAAAATCCAACAATTAAATTAACATAAAGCGTTTGGAATTAATTACGAAAGGCAAAGGCAAATACATTTATATAAATACTAATTCAAATACAATAATAACTTATTAAATAATTCCCTATCAATCAACTTTTAAATCATCTTTTTTTAATGGTTCTGTGATTTCTTCATTTTCTTCTTTTGGTGAGTTGTTGTCTTCATTCTCCTCAATTGTTTCTGGTGAAATAATTTCAACTCCTATAAAAAGAAAAAAAGATCACACTAAATAGAAGAATATTACATTACTTTCATAATCTCCTTGGTTTTCTATCTAACGGTGATAAAGCCTTTCCATAATAGCTGTGAGCAAGTACCTCTACAGACATAAATATATGTCGCAACCTGATAAAACTACTCAGTGTACAAAAAATAATGTCAGGGTTTTAATTTGTTATAATATCTCTTGGATGAGGTGAACAGTGTTGATTTAAGGCTAGAATTAAAGAGCAAAAAGGACAGTTTTTGTTGCATGCATGACTGTAGATTCCTTATCTTTTTGCTCGACAGCTCCACTAGCAAAGACGGCAACTCTTGAACAGAAAGCCTTCTGTGTTCCATAGAAAATTTCATAATGTTCCTCCAAGTGACAATAACATAAATCGACACCATGATCAGTTTGGAGCAACTGATTGTCAGTGTAAAGGGAAGAGTATGGAACAACCAAAAGTGTCTGAAGAAAATGTTGAGCATGTCAAGGAGTCTTTCTTGCGTGGTCCTAAAAAATCTTTTAGGAAGAACAGCAGCAAACAAGCAACACTGGTGTGGAATGTTTTAAGGAAATACTTACATATGTGTCCATACAGACTATAGCTGAGTAACTTTCTTGATTATATTATGTTTAGTGATGAGCCAACATTTCATATTAGTGAAAAAATTAACACAAATAATGGAAGTATTGTGGGGGGGGGGGTTAAAATCCCCCTTGAACTCTTCTAACATGAAAAGGACTTGCCACAATTAAATTTTTTCAATATAATATCCCAATGGCAAGTTTACAGACCATTCTTTTTCACTGAAGCAAGTGTAACAAAAGTTACTTATTTGATAAGCTGCATACATCACTGTATAACAGTGCCTCCTCAATGGCATAACTCGTACAAGATCTACCTGATTTGACAAAAGGATTGAAGCAGCTGTCACTTTCATTACTCCAGATATGCTGATTAAAGTACGGGGTGAACATTCCTATTGGTTGGATGTGTGCCGCATGACAAAAGGTGCTCACATTGAACACTTGTAGGGAAAACTGTAAGAATAACTTTAATTTTATTTGTGATTCATTACTGTAAGTCAAAGTTAAGAGATATATTAAGCAGCTTCAAAAACTGATATTCTTTTTTTTACACCCTGTATTTTATGCTAATGAATACATTCCCATATTTCCTAGCAAAAAAATGTCTTAGGGCAGTAAATGAAAAAACAGATTATTCATCTCTAAGTTGATCTATCTGAAAGTAGGAAATAACAGGAGACAAAAAAAACCTGTCTTACAAAAATGAAAGAATACTTTTTTGAGTATTTTATAGAATGAAAACAACTAAGAGGTGAAACCAAACTTTATACACACATCAGTAGTACTTTAATTTTTTCTGAAAAGTCCTCAACAGGGTATTCTTCATTTGGCCTTTTCTATTTTAATTTCAAAACTTTCTGTAGCCATGCTCTTGATATTTACATTATATATTACTCTTTCCAACTGGTTTCCAGTGGGTTATTTGGATTACCCCTCCCTGAGGACTACACCTGTGAATTTTATAGCAAAATATAAGGTAATATACATAAATGTAATAAACAGCTTTTTCAGACAGCTTATTGTGGATGTTATTTGCAATAAACCAGAAATAATAACACTTCTTAATATATATATATTGAGAAGGGTTATTAATGTGCACACACACACACACACACACACACACACACACACACACACACACACACACACACACACACACACACACACACACACATACACAAAGATGCCAATTTAAAAATATCCATTATTATACAAATTAAGCTGCTTACAAAATTTTAATATAAAATGAATATTGGACTCGAATGAAGAAAATATAGTGTGAGGGAAAAACAATTCATTAAGCCAGATCTCATCTGACTCAGTGGAAAATACAATTCTCAGTGTACGGTGTTGTATTTAAACAGTATGATGTTATTTGAAAGATTTATTAAATGAAAAAAATCTTCATTGATGAAGGTATTTTACTACACCTCTTATGTTCAGCGAATGGAAAATTCATAAAATTAGCACCAAAAAACAAGCTAATGAGAAAATGGTAGAAGTTTCTCACAACAGATTCTGGAATACAAAACTTGTTCATTTGTAACAACAAATGAATTAGGATAAGGTATATTTTAAGAGAAAAATAAAACAGGAAAAATAATTATATTTCTATAAAAATCTCTCAGAAAATTAAGAATAGTGAATACTTCTTAATGTTTGGCTCATACAGCTGGTAGAAAAATTTAAAAATTATATCATATTGCTCCATGAAATGGATGAAGGCAATTATAAATATGTTTCAAGCGGTTTAAGAACCTTACTTGTGGTAATATGTCAGTTATAGACAAATTTTTTTAACAAGGCTCGGTTTCACCTTGGTGGATTCATAAAAAACCAAAACATTCATACATGTTTTTGTAGTCACCTCTTCATGTGCAAAAGTGGTGTATAGAGTCAAGATAGTAGTTTGACTATATTTTTTGAGAAAACTGTAAATTCTAATAAGAGACTGTTGTGAAATTCATTGCTCTGTTAGAAGTAAGTATTACTTAGACACACAGTTAATATCGCATTTCACAGTTAATATCTGTGAAATGCTTTTAGATAGCTAATCCTTAGAATGCAATATAGATTTAATGAGATTAGTAAAAAAATTTCTGAAAAACTGAAAAAAAAATTATCAGCATTTTGTTAGCGCCACAAGAATTCCTGTATGAATAAAGATTTATGTATCTGTTTATAAAAGAAACTGAATACAAAAAACTGTAACTTAACTGTAGCTTAAACAGTAGTAACTTAACTGTAGTAATAGAACTTAATGAACAAAAACTGTAAAAGAACCTTTTTTGTCAACAAACATTATCTTTTGTATATTAAATATGAAATTACCTGATTTGTTAGGGCAGTCTTTGTTCTCAGTTTTTGTGTCTTTATTTTCAGGCGATTCAGAATCTAAAAATACAAAAATATACACCCATAAATAAAAACGATAAGACAGTGTAGAAAACATTCAATGGCAAAGTAATTTAAATACTGTGATGGTAAATATATATTACAAATTAATGAAAAGCATATGAAGAAATGAGAATAGGTGATAAAAAAAAGACAAAAGAATAAATGAAGAGAAAGAGGAGATGATACTGTCTCATAAAAAACAGCTAACAAAGGATGTCTTCACCGAGAAAAAACTAATCAGTGAAATAAAATATGGCATAAAGCTAGTCTAGGTGACTGACATTTTTTTCTCTGTTCAACCAATAGGAGACTATAAGTCAACATTTGAAAGTTTGGCTCTATAATATAATTTTTTATTAATTTAATATTTATACATCGTTTGTTGCCTGACAATTTATTTTCAATCTTAAGATATCTGTTCAAAGAGAATCAAACAATTTCTTATTCTTGAAGAGTAATTGAACCGATTCTGTAAAACTTGATAAGAGTGCAGCATTAGTATCATGAGTACCTAAAGTGCACATATTTTTTTTATAACTCTACAGAGCAGATCAGTTGTGCAGAAGCCACTGAGTATTAGTGTAACAGGTGCTTGTCACACATTTTTGTGCATAATGATGAAATGCATTGAACAATTTTGCTGTATCATATTCTGTCAAAAGCTTGGAAACAAAGTGACACAATGCTAAAGTGAAATAATTTGTAAGATTAAGTAAGCTATTGGGAACGAAGCTTTGGGGATTACAAAATTAAAAAGTGCTGTAACTGCTGTGAAATTCAGTTGACAGTAACCAGTGTACCGGTAGGTTGTCAGGTCAACAAATCAAAATTCAAATTCCATTACAGATGTACAGTATGTTAATGGAATACGTGTCAGCTCACCATCTGAAATTGGGATAACCAATGGTTTCATACATATGATTTTAATGGACAATTCTGCAATGCACGAGTGATCACAAAATTTTGCCAAAGCTGCTTTTGCTTGTAGAGAAACATTTGTCTTGATGTTCCTCAGAATATGCTTGAGTGTACCAACAGCGATCCCAACTTTCTTAAAACCACAATAACTGATGATTGAGATTAGATGTATGGATATAACCCAGAAATTGAAGTCAGCTGTCATGGTGGAGGTCACCATCATCCCCAGGACTGAAGAAAACAAAACAAATGAGGAGTATAATGAAAGAGATGATGACTGCTTTTCTTTTTGATTACCATGGAATTTTGCATTACGAATATGCACCAGAAAACTAAACTGTCATCAAACAGTACTGTCTGGAGTTTCTGCATTACCTTTGTACGCAGTTTGGTTTAAAAGATGAGATATGTGGCAATCACGTAAGTGGTAGCTGCACCATGATAATGCACCCACCCATTCATCATCTATTTCAGGATTTTTTTGGTCAGACACAGAATTCCTCTGGGTTGCCAAGGTCCTTGTGGTCTGAAACTGATTGTGAAAAGGTCCAAATCTGACAACTGGAAGGACATAATGATGAACACAACAGTACAGTTAGTAGCTATTCCAAAAGAGGGCTACAATATATGTTTCCAGCAATGCAAAGATTTCTGGATTAAGTGTATGAAGACACAAAGGGACTACTTTAAAGTTGACTAGAATCGGAAGCTCCTACGAAAACAATTTATTTTCATGACCTATGGTTGAATAATATTTGAATGAAATTCATACATTTAACCAAATATCACAAAAATGCTTTTTGGCATTGTTTCATTACGAAAAATGTTTCGGTACTGTTAAAATTATTTATTAATTTCTTTTTTCAAATTTATTTAAGATTAAACATTAAAAATAAATAATATGCATATATATACAATAATCTGATGATTAGTGCGAGCTTTCTACAAAATAAAAGTTCAATATAAATAAATTAAAAACAAATTGCTGATGTATAATTTTGGTAATAGCTAAATTTTAATAAACATAAACCATTGTTGATACTACATGGTCTTTAATCTGCCTTGCCTAAGTAAAAGACAAGGTTTAAACTAATCAAAATAATACAAAATATATATACATACAGTAATGAGATTTTGACTCTTGTTGAAAGCTTCAAAGAATTTTTATTTTATTTGTTATTATTTTTGTTAATTTTTTCTTTTATTAAATAATCTTATTTTTCTATTTAATAATAATACTAGCACAAATAAAACTTGATATAATTTTATTTATTATATAGATAAATAAATAAACACAACTGGTTAAATAGTTTTTCTATTTTTAAATTAGATATTTGGACAGCATGTTTATTCTTGTCTAGCAAGATATAATTGTCAATACAATTTTATATTAAATATTTTTAAAAAGTTTTTTACATTATTTTATTTAAAAAAGATCGAAAAGAGAACCACCCGGGGCACAATGAAAGGGTTACTTAACTAAAAAATCAGAGAAGACAGATAAGTGCTGTTGCCCATCATGGTAGAGAATTATCATTTTTCTTAAAATGAGAAATACATCTTAAAAAAAGGATTTATTGCACCTTTACCATTTCAAAAATAATTTCAGCAAATAATAATGAACATAAATCAACTTATGCAAGCAAATAAAGCTACGCATCCATGCAGTTTTAATTAATAAATTTTACTAATTAAAAAACTTAAGTATTAAGTACTAAGCAAAAGCTAGCTAGTACTTCTTATTACTTAAGATATTACAAAAGCTAATTATTCATACTTTATGCTTAAGCTAAGTCTAAAGTTCCGTGTTTAATTTTTATTTTATTATTCACTTATTCTTTTAAATCATCATGGTGCTTAATTTTTAAGCTCAGGGAATAATTTCAAGAATATTTCTTCATGGAACCCCTCTCATTAAACTTAATTTGTGTTCAGCAAGGGGACTTTTTCCTTTTATTTCTCTCATCTTTAATTTTTATTTTTTTCCTAATTTTATTATACTTCAATCATTCTTCATACTTAATATTTAACAAACATATATCAAGTACATGCACATTATAAAACCAATTATCTTTTTAGACTAAATTAGTCTTAAAATTAAACAATACACCAATTAGTCTTAAATGAAATAAAGTCAAAGCTATCGCTATTTTTTTTTGTTGTTGTAATAATTCATATAAATTCTGATATGATTAATATTAAAATTTAAAGTAAAACTATGGCCGAAATACAGTTATTAGAAAATATTCATGTTTAAAGTTGTTCCGGAAAGTTCAAAGTTATAAATTTATTTGTTTTGAGAACATTTTATATGACATCTTTATGAACATTCTACATGATCCCGAGAGTTTATAAGCCCAGTGGCTGCCAGGAACAAGACAGTCACTTACTTTCCCAAAAGACACTCTCTAGTCAGAAGTCATGATCATCAGGGACAGGAAGGAGCAAGGATATCAAACACCACACAAGGATCGTCCACCTGCACAACTCCATCGTCGTTCTACAGATTTTAACCAACAGCCATCAGGATGACCATTCCTGCCTGACTAAATTTCGGCTGATACAGATAATTATATTTTTTTTTTTAATATTAAAATTTCATTTCACAAACATAATTTCATTGCTAATATTACCACAACCCTGAGAGTAGGGCTATCTGCACAATCATCAGAAGCTAACACCATCTTATTCTTTTCTTAATCTATAATTTGATCTAATTTAATTTCCTTTTCTTTTCAAAACTGAGTTTCTTTTATCTATTATTATTATTATTATTATTATGCTTTTACGACCAACATGGGACACTTAAATCAATTTTAGTTGGATCTTTTCTGAGAAAAGCGTGCTATTTTACTCTTCCGAGCTGCCCAGTATTTCTTCATCCGTTCAGTTGCTTTCCTTTCTTCATCTGTAAACACCCTCTTCGTTGTATTTTGTCATTTGTCTGTCTTTTGTTTAAATCTAATGTTTTTGTCTTTTAGCTTTGTAATTTTTCCAGTTTTATTCTGTAGGTCAGTCAGGGAAATTCCCAATTCTTTCATATCTTCTCTAATTTCTTTGATCCATCCTACTTCTAGCTTTTGGAATCAGGGCTTTTCAATGATATTTCTTGACAGTCTTTCTTTTATTAGTATATATATATATTTTTTCTTTTTTTAATTCAATATACTTGTAATATTTGATATTTCATATCGTCCGCACAACAATCTATTTCTTAACAAAACTTTTTACCTTGAATCCAATAATATTCATCAATGTAATGATATGTAAGATTTAATTATATTATTAACGAATAAAAAATTTAATATTGTTATAATATATATACCAGCACATTCATAATGGCTTTGCTTGCGCTATATAGTTATTAGCATTCCCATCGTGGTTATTTTAATTTTTTTATTTTATGTTTTTTAGTCATATAAGCCAGAGGGAGGTGCAGCCAGTCACGTTGCACATACAGTAACAGATGCAGTGGCTAGTTGTTTAAGCTGCTATGCCATAAACTGTTGCATCTCTTAAAAAAATCAAAATTCATATAACTGAAAAATGGGTTTAGATATTTATCTGAAGAATATTTGCAGCCGAAATGTCATATAATTGGACTTCATGCAAAACAAACGTAAGAATTTTATTGGAAATGTGGATGAAACACCCCTTTACTTTGATGTGCTGTGTAAATATACAGTAACTTCCAAGGGTGAAAGAGAAGTTAAAATATTTAGTACAGGATACAAAAAACAACATGTTACTGTATAGCTATGTAAATCGCAGATGGCCAGAGATTACCACCATTCTTAATATTAAATAGGAAAACAATGCCTAAAAACAAGAAATTTCTCAATGGTATAAAGTGTGTTGGCCACAAGAATGGTCAGATGGCTTCTGAAATTATGGAAAACTAGGTAAATGCCTTGTGGAACAAGACCAGGGACTCTCCAAAAACTAAAAACATGCTTGTTGTAATGGATGCATTTAAAGGGCATTTAGTAGATTCAATGAAAAATATACTGAAGAAAGAAAATTATGACTTGGAGATTATCCTGGGTGGTTCAACCAGTCAACTCCAGCCACTAAATGACTGTATTATGACGCCCTTCAAAGATCACAAATGAAAAGAATACGAAAATTGGTTACATTCAGCAAAACCATCCTCTTAACTGCTACCAGAAAACTAAAAATGACAAGTTCTTCAGCAACAGTAGAATGGGTTTCTATTATCTGGAATAAAATCCGAAATAAAATATATCCTTTATAAATTTTGCATCACAAATGCCATGAATGGAACAGAAGATGACCTAACATGGAAAATATGATGATATTGATACCGCTTCCAGAGACGGCAGTGAAAATGAGCGTTTATCTGATTGTAATTCGTATTTATTCAATTTAAATTACCTATATGGAATTACGAGGCATATTCATAAAATAAAGGCCGTTTGGTCATTAAAAACAGTAACTCATGAGAAAAGGTTTTTACTTACAATTTTAGTTTACTACATATCTACTTCACTGTTCCACATAATTGCTGTTCAGTTCTAAGCACTTTTCGTAATGCTGCACCAGTTTCTTTAACCCCACTGCACAGAAGTTTGTCACCAGGGAATTGAGCCAGCTGACAATGGCAGTTTTGAGTTCCTCATCGTTTTCAAACCGTTGTTCACCAAGCCACTTTTTCAAATACAAGAAGAGAAAGTAGTCACTAGGTGCAAGGTTGGGACTATATGCTGTGTAGGAAAGTGGTAAAAATATTCCCAACAAAAACTTTGAACCTTCTTCTTGGTTAAGGCAGCAGTGTGAGGACACACCTTGTCATGAAGGAGGATTAAGCCAGATGACAGTTTCCGTGTCATTTATTTTGGATCACACATCTCAGTTTAGTGAGTATTTCACAGTACATGTCAGATGTAATCGTTGATCCAAGTTCCATGAAATCAACCAAAATTCTTTATAAAATCCTTTGAAGTATTTTTTTTGTAAGATTCTTTGTAAATAAATCTTATTATTCTTATTCTATCAACTTTTTCCTACAAACCTTTTGAAAATTTATGGTGCGGCTTAGATTTGAACAAATACAGTAAATAAATTATACAACTTCAAGCTATATTAATTTTTTTTTTGGGAATTTGTCTATTTTTTTTAACAGACATCCTTAACAAACTCTTTTTAAAAAAGAGACGCAACATGAATGTAGCAATTGAGAAACTTCATGATTTTTTCCCTCTGATCACTTGGTTTATTAAAAAGTAATTCCACATTTATTCATACCAGGATCGGAATCAGATGAAGTTTCTGGTCTCTCCTCTTCCTTATCTAGAAGCCTTGGAGACAGAGGACGCTGCTTTTTTGCTGGGTTGAAAAATGAACAATAACAACAGTGGAATGCTGAAAATAACATGAAATTAAAGTTTTATTAGAATACTTTAAGATCTCATAATTACAATACATATAGTTTACCATTATGAGAAAGATATTTGCAGCTTTATGGAAAATAAGCATCCATGTCTGGTTTAGTTGTGGTGAGGTGCATAAAACAGTATGCTAATTAACACTTGTTATGGAAAAACTACACTATAAATGTGAAGTATATTGTGTTGTTGCTGTGATTATATATAAATAAAATTCTTTCTGTTCTTTTATAATTAACTTAAGTTAAAACATTTATCATGGGAATGAAGAAAAAATAAGCTATAAGCAGAAAAGTGATGTAAGCATGAAATATAAAAATCAGTATCTTCTTGGGCTCATAAACACAAAATTTAATCATACCTAACCACTTAGAACTTTCTAAGCATATAAAACAATTACATAAAGTTCAAATTCAAGAAATTTGGAAAACTTTATTTTCACCCAACAGTTCTATATGATCTGTTAAATTACTCATGAACAATTTAAATATTAGAAACTTTTATTATATACGAGTAGTTATTTTAATCCACACATTCTAAAATTTATTTTAGTACTTGACACCACAGAAAGTAATTGTAAACACCTTCAGTAAATTGGTTTACTGATTTTCATCAATTAAGAATGTTTTGTTAAAGAGTGAAGTCAGATAACTAAATTCATTATGAGAGGATAGGGCTACATAGATAAGAAGTAGGTTTTCTAAGATAATGGCTTCCTTTTAAATATCTCATGAATTGCTCTAGCTATAATACTTGTACGTTATGAGTGAAGTTCAATAAATTAATTTTGTTAGTCAAACATATTAATCAATGTCTACTACTAAAAAAAATTCATTTGCTCATTAATGTTGCCACTGAGTGTGATTATCATGCACAATCACTAAGTGTGATATCAACAACTGGTTCTTTTATATTTATTCTTACAGTAAAATAGACCAAGCAAGACTGTTGATTCCAAAACAATAGAGATCATTAATAACTATGTCCAAATTACAATGTCTACAAAAACAATCAATCATATATAATTGCTACCACTTAGGTTTTTTAACAGTTAGTTATCAGAGATGATTAAAATGTCAAAAAATTGTGTTCTGTGATCCAATACTAACGTCACAACACATTTTACGAAGGTCATTCACTGTTAGGTAATGGAGCAAATGCTATGCTAAAAGGATAGTAGAATGTTGAAATGTAGCTGTCACTGCCATGACACCAAGCATCAACATTGGTTGCACCACCAGTAATGTTCTACTTGTTCAAACTTAGGATTACTTTAAATCAATCAAGAATATTACAATCATTTTCAACAAAGATTAGGCAGTAAATTCATTTTTGTTCTAATTATAATAATAAATGCAGGTTAGGTTTATGAGCTAACCAGTTTTAGAAAAAATATTTTTATATGTATTTTCTTAACTGTAAATAAATTATTGGCATTATATGAAGCTGATAAAAAACATGTGGAATTTTAGTTTTTTCAAAAAATCTTTATTTATTCATCAATATTGATTTTATCACCTTCAAAGTACTTCTCTTCAGACATAATACATTTGCACCAGTGTTTTTTCCAATCTTCAAAGCACCCTCTGGAATGAAATTTTTGGTATAGTGTTTAGCTCCTTCAGTGATTCTATCTTTATTTCTTCAATGTTGGAAAAACGCCATCCTTTCATAGTTTTTTTCAGCTTTGGGAATAGGAAAAAGTCACAGGGGCCCATATTTGGCAAATACAGAGGCTGAGGCATCATAACAGTGTTGTTTTTGGGGCAAAAATTCATGAACAAGCAGTGAAGTGTGAGCAGGTGCATTATTGTGGTGCAACTGCAATGAATTTTTTGCCACAAATCCAGGCATTTTCTTCTATTGCTTCATGCAAATGACATAGAACTTCCAGGTAGTACTCCTTATTGACCGTATGACCTGGTCGCAAGAACTCATGATACACTAAGACCTGTTCAAATTGAAGGACACAGTGATCAGAACATTCACATTCGATCAAACTTGATGAGCTTTTTTTGGTCTTGGCTTTTCAGGAAGCTTCCACTGGGACCGACTGGGCCAGGTTTCAACATGTACCAATTATGACTTGTTTCAGCAGTTCTGGATCATTGTTCACTTCATTTAGTAAATCCTGAACAATGTTCATTCGGCACTGCTTTTGGTCGAAATTCAACAATTTTGGAACAAATTTTTCTGCCACACATTTCATGCCCAAAACATCTGAAAAAATTGCTTGGCATGAGCCAAATGAATGCCAACATCAACAGCAAGCCCTCTGATAGCAATTTGGTGATAGTCCATAATCATTTTTTTCACTTTTTTGATATTGTCATTGGTTGTTGATGCTTTATTCAATTCTAAAAGCAAAATTTAATGCAAATTCTTTGTTCCATTTTTCTCCAAGTTTAAAAACGTTGACCATACCAAAAAATATGTAACCTTTTCAACAGCCAATAATAAACTAAACAAAGAATATGGCTACCAATGAAAATATACGTTAGGGACAAGTGTACCAATAAAAAAAAAATTATGACAATTAGACTTATACAGCCCAGAAAATTTTAAAATTCTGCATATTTTTTTATCAAACCTCATATGTAAATGTATACTTATCTACAAACTCCCAAAATTGAATACAAGATTACATAAATATGAATCTTTTACAAACTTCACATTACTCTGTACTGGAATTGTAGGTTTGGAAGTTCATTTTGATCAGTTTTATCTAGATTGAAATCTGCCTGACTATAATTGTATTTTAATGTAAAGAAAAATATGATGAGGGTTAGAAAATATTTTAAAATACGTAATAAAATTACCAAGAAAAGGAAATTCTTCACGTAAAGCCATTCCATTATGACCATGACACTGGCTGCAAACTAAAGCATATCTCCAACTAGGTCCATCTCCAACTATGCTCTCAATCAGTCTATCCAAGATACCCGATTCCTTTGGTAGAACTGGACGGGGTCTTGGCAATACTATAAAGCATTACAATACAAAATTTACATTTACACTTACATACAATGATAATTAATTGCAAAAACTAAATAAAAACTAGAGCAAAACTTATGTAGTCATGAACAGGAGTCCGGAAAAAGAGCCCAGCTGGAAGGACCGTGAAGGGCAGCCATTGAAGAAGTGGATGAAGATCTTCTCCTTATCCATTCCTTAAAATACCTTTATACTTACAATTAGTTAAATTAAATTAAATCAGCAATTGCGACTCCCTCTGGAGAAGGGGGCGCCGCATCGCTCCCTCCAAACAATTAGTGCCCCATTGTGGCATATTCCGGCTAGCATATGAAGCATTAGTACTGAAAGGACTTCAGTGGATGGTCTGAAGGGAAATTACGTCAGGAGGACAGGTTTTTAAAAGCCTAGCCTCCTGCGGTCGGACCCAGAAATGGGTTTGAGAACGCTGGTACAAACGGATATGGAATGCTAATAAATCCGTCTATAAAATATATAAAAACTTAAAACTTAGACCCATCATTAAAAAATAAACCCTTAAACTCGCCTGATTACAGAATCATACAGCAGCAAGGGACATTGTCCAGGGTCTGTGATTCAAAGGGAGAATCTGCAAAACTCCCGCCACCTTTGCATTCCATTCTATAACGCATTAACATGGTGTTATAAGGTCAATAATGAAGGTTGATAGTCACATGATTACAGTTCAGAGGAAGCTTCAGTGTGTTTTGTGGCTAATTAATGTTAGCTCACTTATACTTTTTAGGAATAACTCCAAGCATGTGTTCAATGAAGAACCACCACCATAAAAATATCATTCATCAATGAAACAAACAACTAAGAGAAATAGGCAGCCTAGCAGCCTACTGAAGCAGTCATTTAGGATGACCATCAGTATCTGAGACTGCTGAAGCTGTGTGAACAAGTTATTTGTGTAGCCCGAACAATCAATGTAAAAATATTCTGTAGTTAGGTGTTCCAAAAACAATTACATTTTATTGGTTATAAAATTCAGGCGTTGGATAAAATTTATATACAGTTACTGATTTGAATTTGCTACAATCATTCTGAATGGATTAGGTCATGATGAGAGAGTTTTTAAACAAAAGTTTACTTTCAGTGATGAAGCAAACTTTCACGTATAAGATTATTCCATTGAATAATTTTCAAATATGGGATACTGAAACTCCACATGGAACATCAACATGTCAGCCTAAGTCAATGTAAATGTAAAAATCAAGAGAAACTATCCAAGTTCTTGAATGTAAAAATGTTCTACTACCAGTGCATGGATACTGTGTTACAAGGTCAGTAGCTGCACAAAGCACATTAGACCACAATTATGGTGCAAAAGAAGGTTCAGTATGTTGTGTGGCTTGGTAAGTTTGAGTCAGTTGTCTCATGAATACTGTAGTGCAGTGATTCCCAAACTGTGCACTGCAGCATCACGAGGAGCCGTGTCCTCTTCACACGGGCACCGTGAAATATTGTAAAAGCTTTATAATTAATTGAACCAAGATATTTATAATTATTAATTTAATGTTAATAAAATAAATAAAAAAATAATGAAGATAAACAAATTTTATTATTTTTATCTCCTACTTATGAGTAGTCATACTTTTACTTAGGGTAGAGTGCCATGGAAAAAACTTTAATTGAAAAAGGGCGCTGCGACTCAGAAAAGTTTGGGAACCACTGCTGTAGTGTGTTCAATGAAGAGTAACCAGACAGAAACAGCATTCATTGATGGGAGAAATGGCTCAGAGAAACAGGTAGCTTACTAAAGCAGTTACATCCAGCATGATCATCAGTGACTGATTAAGTAGCTGATGTTGTGCGAACAAGTTATTTGTGTAGCCTGAAGAATCAGTGCAGAAAAAACAACTACGCTCTACTGGTTATAAAATTTGGGTGTTACATAAAATTAACCCAAGGACAAAATTAAATGATTTGAACTCGCTAAATTATTGCGGGTGGGTGAGATCATGATGAAAAATTTTTAGCAAGTCGATTTTCACTTATTACGCTAGGTTTTAATCACCGTAATCTTTAAATATGGGGTACTAAATCTCCTCACATCATTATAAAATCTTAGCATGACAAACCACCAAAAATCAATATGTGATGCCCAATTGGACAAGACAGTTTTAATCTATTCTTTTTTGCTGAAAAAACTACACTGTGATACAACTTCCTAGATATCTTAGAAGGATATGCAGTGCTTCAAATACTGAAAAATTCCATTCTCCAGTTAGATGGAGTTCCTACACATTCAGCTGCATTCATGTGATTACTTAAACAAAACATTTCCTCAGTGATGAGTTAGACAGGAAGGGTGAATACCCGGCCAATATGGTCTTCAAATCTTATCCTTATCAATTTTTCCAGCAATGGAAGGAGCTGCTTAAGTATGTGAAGTCACAAGAGCATTAGATGGAGACTAGAATTGGAAACCACTAGGTAAGCTTTTTTTTCATAGCCTATGTTCAGATGATTTTTGAACAGACATTGCATATGTGCTAGGAAAGTGATACAGTTTAGGAGTAATAATGCCGTTTTTCTTTTATTTAATTTCTGAATGATTTAAGTCAATTTAAAGTAAAGATAGATTACGGCTACAACTGAAATGCAGTAGATATAAAAGCATATGCTATGTAAATAGATAAGAAAATATAAAGTTAATAAACATGGTTTAAACTATTCTAGTTAGAATTATCGGCCAAAATAAGCACACATAAAATTGCATAATATATGCATGCTCCAAAGAAATGTGACGACCTGTTGGATTTTATCAATAATGATAACAAGATAAACTGAGTACCATCTAACATTATCTGTTGATCTTGTGACATCCATTACATTAAAAGTAGTCTAAATCTGCTGGAAACAAGTAATCCTTTGAAAAAAAATTTCACATTTAAAAAATAAATTATTTTTAAAAGATGATGTGTAAAAGCTACAAATCAATTTTTGCATATATAATTTTTGAAAAAATTATGCGTTATACTCTGCTCAATACATTACATACAGAACAACCACTTTTTAGCTTCTTGCTGGTCTTAACTATATTATATTATTCTCAGCAATGTAGTTATAAAATGCCCTGGATATAACATTATGACTGTTTAAGTCTTTTGTCATGTGTTTTTTTTGTCATTGGTTCTGCAATAAGAATTAGTTTGGACAACAAAGGATAACATTTAAGATTTTTTAAATTTGTTAATAATAATTGTGTATAGTAAATTAAAGCCTGTTGATTTCTAGTATTTAAATATTTTTGTAAATATTTATTAGTTTTGTTTATATACAAGAAAGAATCACGAATAGAGTGTAACAGTATACACACTGAGATAAAATCCCCTTGAAAATAAGGATAATACCCACTTAAAAATGATAATTAAAGTGATCCTAATAATTTGGTAGTGACTGAACCTACCATGCAACCGAGCTACATTACCAAATACTGGATAGCTCACTGAATATCTTTTCTACTAGCTTTATACTTATGAACCAATATAAAATTTTAAGTGGCTATATACTGTAATATCAATCATAAAAATGTTAAATACGTTAATAATTACATGTTTCAATTCAATGTTTGGTTATGGACATCACTTTTTCAAATAAATTTTTAACTGGCACTGTTTACATGGCCATAAATAAATGTCAACTGAAACTGCATCCAATGTTTTTAAACTCTAGTGATCTACAGGAACCAGTTTATTAGAGACAACACTTTGGCCACTGACATTTTATATTACTTCACAACCTTCAATTAAAAATTTTAATCCCTACAATACACTAGACACTGTGCACAATCAGATTAAGAATGCAGCTTAAAATGCTTATTACCACCTATTACTTTTTAAGACCTACAATCATCAAAATGATGATTGAAAATGATCTGAAATTTTATTTAGAGAAAAGTGAAAAGTTCACACTTTACCAGATGTTAACTAAATAATTTATGAAATTGATTTTTCAAAGTTATGGCACTAGAAGTTACACATAAAAAAAAAGCATAATAATTATGGATTTCCCCCTCAATAAAAATTATACTAATATACTTTTAAAAATAAATTGTAAGAAGCATATATTGCTATGATCATTAGCTGTTATTAAAAAATGCAAACAGTATTCTTAAAAACTGGTGATCAATGGCAACCATTTTATAAAATTAAATGTGAATTCAGTCACTGGTACTTTATCAGATCCTCTTATTCAAATATGCCTCTGGCTGAGATATACCAGGTTTTGCAGAACAATCAGTTTTGTAAAGGGAGAAAGAAAAACATATGTTTTCTTACTTCTTTCATGTTGTTTTATGAGCTTTAAATCAGGAGGTTTCTTTAATCAGAAAAGACAAATTTCCCTAATCTATTATGGCTTTAGGGAGTTCTGCTAGCAATTATATTATTTCATTCCGTCACAACAGTTTTACATAAATGTTTTGTTGGTAGAGGTAATGTTCATTTTGTAATTCTAAGGTATTCAAGTTAATAATGTAATAATGTTTTTTAATTAGAGTGTTATTTACTTTCCCATTTACTAATCATATTAAAATTTCGCTTTTCACAGAAAGTATAAATTATTTTTGTCTTAAATCAGAAAAAAGACAAATTTAATTGAAAAGACTACCTGCATAGTAATGAAAAAAGTACAAGAAGCAATATTACTTAAGAAAAACAATACAGAAAAATAGCACAGTTTTTAGCAGAAAAACTTTGTCTGGCAAGCGGTTGAAAATATGGTAATACAACCAACAAACACATGTTGTACAGGTGCAACTTTTAACTCACAATGAATGCAAACTATTCTACTCAATAAGATTCAGCCAAACATCAATGAACTTTAATAAAACATACAAGGATCAGTCAAATACAAACTGGATTTTTGTCTTCATGGTTCAATATGAACAAGGGCAAGCTGGCATGAGGGATATTGATGATGGAGAAATGGGGAGATGATGGATGCTCCAGATGCCTTGGCACATTTGCGCCTGGTCAGTAGTGTCATGTCAGAGAAAGAGATTCCATTGTCAATTGCACAACATATTATAGTAAAGTTACTTATGAATGAGGAAATCAACCCTTTAAAATTTAGACAGAATGCATGCATAGTTTGAAGATATGGTGTTGTCACGTACTCAAGTCTAGAACCAGGCCAGCAATTTTAAAAGAGGTTGTGAAGCGGTAGAAAACGATTTACATTAGGCATTCAAGGACAAATGTTATGGAAGACAACATTTGATCGATCTGTGACCTCACTGAAGACGACTGGTATCTTATAGTTAATGAAATTGCTCTGGAAGTGAGTATCGGTCAAGAAAGTGCTCATTCCATTATCTCAAATCATCTTGGGTTTCACAATCTGTGTGAGGTGGGTTCTTTGAATCAATTTCAACAAGAGGAATATAGTTTTCTGCACTTAACAGGCACATGAGGAGACATGGGTCCATCATTACTTCTAAATCAAAATTAGAGAGTGATATAGGTGTGGAGACCTTTGCCCTATAAATGCAAAAATGCATCCATTGCTGAAAAAGTCCTTGCAACTGTCTTTTGGGATTAGAAAGGTGTACTGCTCATTGATATTCTCCATGAATGCTGAATACTACTACCAGCTCTTAAGCTAAGTGAAAGCTGCCTACAGGAACAAAAGATACTCTTAGCCAATCAGAAATATGACTCTCCTTCATAACAACTCCCAGGCCTCACAGAGATGTTAGCACTAAAGATAAACTGGACAAAATGTTTGGGAAACCTAAGAAAATCCTATACAGTATAGATTTATTCTCCTGCAATTTGTTTTTGTTTGTGCTATTGAAAGAGGGACTAAGAAAAGATAATTCCAGAGTGATAACAAAGTAGAGGAGTTCATATAAATTAGTTTATGACATGTTCTTAAACTTTTTGTAAAGGGATTCACAAGTTTCCCACACATTGGGAAAAATGAGTAAAACTTCAAGACTATGTAAAAAAAACAATAAATATGTATTGTATTTTTATTTTGGTTTAAATATGACTGACTCTCATACATTAAGTAATTACAACGAATTAAAAACAAAATATTAAGTACACACACTTAACACCTATGAATACTCTCAATGATTATCTTCAGTAAAAGTCATCTCAAATATCCTGCCTCCACTCCTATTCTTAACCCACCTTCCAATCACGTTTCTATTACAGATTATAAAAATATTCAATATGAGTAAGTCAGCAGCACAAAATAGCTGCTGGTAAATAAGTTTAACAAGTATTAACAATGGCAACTTTTAAAATTTCAAAATAAATTATAATACAATTTTAAAATTATATTAAAAAAATGGGAAAACATATTCTTTATTTTACATTATTTTGCTGAAAGGACTTCAACTGGTCTCTAGGCTGAAAAGAGCAGATGATTTTTAACTGATAAAAATGTACTACTTGTAAAAAAGGCCTAATTTCTTAAATTTGAAAACATTTCTGTTCTATTTCTAATGGACATTTTAAGTACACTAGGAATATCCTAAGGTTCTGCACATAGCGTATAATAGATTACGACAACTTTATAACAATAATTTTACATTTTTAATGATTTTTTTCAGGTTTTGCTAATGGATTTAAAATATCTATAAAATTGGGAAAATAAATTGGAAAATTTATTTTTCAATTTTATAGACATCCAGTAAAATTAAACTAAAATTATCATTTTTTATATTATGCATTTTAAAATTCAGTCATAGTGTCTCTCTCTCACACGTGCATCCACACGCACACAGAGCGAAAGAGAGAGAATAGAATATAACCCTCAGAATTAGCCTAAATTAAATATTAAAAGTGAATAATATTTATAAATATATTACTAATAAAACATTTATATGTTGCAGGATTAAAATATTGATTGTACATAGTACTGACTGCTACAAATGAATGGTTGTAGGCAGCCTGACATGAGACACAAGTCAATCCTGATAACATCATAGCCATTCTCAAAAACAAGCACCCCATACCAGACTTACTAGGGAAAATACGGACTACAAAGAAATAATAATTAAATTTATCATTTAAAATATTTTTAAATCATAATTTATATCATTTGTTAATTTTTTATAATTAAAAAGAACAAAAAACTGTGCTTCCTCATCCGTAGTTACCTAACATGGTGGCTTTGGCACACTTTTTGTTCTTTTCTCAATCTGAAATACAGTTTCAAACTGATAACACTAAGAAAATCTTTTGTTGCAACAACATGTGATCCTGAAAAAGGCCTACCTGAATACTGACATGGCATTGAACAATACATTTTTGTAGAAGGGAAGTACTCTGAAGAAGATCTCACAAGATATTAAAAAAAAATTATAAAAATTTCCACAACTTTTTGAACAGGCCTCATAAGTATGTAAACAGGTCCATTTGCTCTTTACATTTATAAAGAGCAAACTGTTGAATTTAAAAATATATAGTCATAATACTTGAAAGAACACCCAAGTAGTAACATTATCCAATAAATCTTAACTTATAATTAAAAAGAAACATAAGAAAATTTTAAATAACTAGATACAGACTATACTAATCTTTGCACATTCTTGCCCATTCTTGATAAGTTGTGAAGAAATAAAAATCATTACACAAGTACAGTTAACAATCCTCAAATGCTGTAGTGTCATTCATTAGTTACTCTGATGTTAAAATGCAGTTCTGTTGAAAATGTTTAAATTATTCGTGATGTTTTCAGTAGGGAATATAGTTTATTTACTGATGGACGAATGAGACAACTAATCAAATCTTTATCTAGTTGTATAATACACTGAATGTTGCAGGGAGGAAGATAAATATTATCTAATTTCAATAAATTAATCCTGTAACATTTAACATGCTTGTTAAATTTATAATTTTAATTTTTATCTTAAAATGGATTATATGTTTTATATTTTATCCTCCAATAATGTCAATATAAGACAATAATGTCTTACACACATAAAAATAAAAACAGTAAGACAATGACTTAACAAAATTTGCACATATATAAAAAAAAGAAGTTTTTAATTTTAATAGTTCTACAAAAGACATCTACACAGTAATTTTACCATAAAATTTTGAATTTTAATAATGTTGAGTATATCTCTTTCTAACAGAATTACATTCAATTAAAATTACACATACATGTCTTTATTCACCTTACTTTACTATTAACTCGTACAAGCACCAGCTAGTGCTATTACAAAGGAAAAAAGCAACTGAAAAAACCTGGTTGTAACGCATGCAGTGATGAAGCAGGTGGCAATGGTTGTTGTGTCAATGATGTTACATTCGTACGAAGTCGCACTTCTGATCCTGGTGTCGGTATGGATGTCGTTAATTGTCGAGGTATAACACTGTTATTCTGTGCTGGTAAAATTGCTGTACTAGTTGAATTTGGACTTGGTTTGATGGCCTGCATAACAGAGTTATAAGAAATATTAACATCTGTTCATTAACAGCTGAACTGAATTATAAAGAGTATAGGAAATAAAGTATTTTTATCTATAAGACTTTAATTGATGAATGCTGATTAGTTACCAATGTTAAGGTTTATTATTAAACTAGCTGTATCTATGACTTTGTTAAGTATATAAGTATGTATGCGTGGGTGCATTATTTAAAGAATGAAGATGTAACATCAATGTTTTCTAATATATAGGTCTTAACGAAAATAATAATTAATAGTATAAACATGAGATATAATTCAGAACCAGATTATAAGAGTTAGGCCAGAAGTTACCAATAATTGCAGAGTGATAGAAAATTTCATTGTTAATATTGAACTAATAAGTGTATGGTCAGAGAGCTCGTTGAAAAAATAAAATATTTAGGGTTGCTAAGGACTTAAAAAAGTTATACTTTCTACATTTTTACTTTTCAGTTTATGAAATTGATTTATTGTTCATTAGCCCATTCTAGCTTACAACATAGAATTTCTTGTTGGGGTGGTACTTATGAAAGAAAAATTTAGTCGCTAAGTACTGTACAAAAAAATGTTATTCATTTAGTAACTAATCAACAACCCAGTTAGAGCATACTTTTCCTTTATTCTATGAACTTAATAAATTATCTCTTAGGTACTTATTTATTTACAAAGTTAAATTTCTTTTTATTACAAATAGAAATGATAATGATGAGTTCTATATAAGAAAACCAAATTTAAGACCAGCAAATAATTATTCTTTACCCAAATTCAGAAGAAAAATGTTTAAAAGAAATTTTTGCTAATTTGCTTCTAACATCTATAACAAGCTGCCATAGTTTATTAAGGAAAGTAAGACAATGAGTAAATTTTTGAATTATTCAAAAGAATGGTTATATGTTTGCTGATGTAGAATATTTTTTTTCAACTCAAGTGTGAATAAATCTTCTTTTTTTTTATATATAAAGCCATGCTAATCTCTGATCTGAGTTTTCCTCTCTCAGGCATCTAATTTTGTAAATGATAACTAGTAAATATTTGGTGTTGAGTATTTAAATATTATTGTAACACATGTATAACTTTTTGTATATGTATTGCTTTAGGTATATAATCTTTATTACATACTAATTTTTTTTTTTTTTTTAGACAGTACTAGTTAAGAAGTATAATTTTTATACTAATAACTTTATGGAATGAATAAATAAACAAATAAAAATAAATTATTAAAAACTTAATATGCATAGTCAATTTCATTACACTTTACTCATTTAAAATATTGATAAATGATCCTTTAAATGTAAAATAACTGAAAAAAGGAGCAGAAAATAGATATTTTACCCTCAGAAAGGATTAGAACATCACTGTGAGATTTAAAACAGTGTTGAAAAATTATATTTGTTTAAAGTTTCATTCTACCAACTATTTCAAAGGTTTCGAAATAAGTTAGGAAATATTTTTTCACCAAAAGTGTTGGAGCCTGAAGTCAATATAAAAAAAATTAGAGATGAATTATTTTGAACTATAAGTTTTAACTTCATTAATATAATTTTTTTGATAGAATGTAAAGTAGGCAGTAAAATTGCAGAATATTGGTTTTAATTGATGGGGCATCTCCTCCTGTGACTGATTTTTGAGTCTATATAGCCAGCCTAAAATTCTAATTTTGATAACACTAATTCCTTCTAATAATCAAGATTTTTAACAATGAAGGTTATATTAAGAATGGGTTAGTTTTAAACTAACAATCACCAATTATAAAATTGATAGAGACCATTAGATAAAATAGCAAAATCCCTCTAAAACAATACAAAATTTCAATCAATGTACATATTATATATTTTTTTAAATGAATATTTATTAGATTGGAAATATAATAATAAAGAGTAACTAATAATAAAAATTTAATATAATTAATTTAATAATAATGATTTGGAGATAATCAATTATGTTAGTAGAAGGTGAATAAATGCAATAAATGAGATAATATGAAACATTGTTAAGACTTAAGGATTTAACCTTTTAATTTTCAACCCATTCAGTAAAAATAAGTCAGTGAAGTGTTAAAGCCAGAGAACATAAAGATGGGTACATCTGTTCTGTATTGATTTGAAGTTAATTTCATTAAAATTGTCGCTGAAGGTGATTTAATGTTGTACCACGAAACAAACGCTATCACACTTATTTATCTATTTGCTTTCCCCTCTACTGACATCAATTCCAACTACACATTGTTGATACTCTATTCTCTTTGTACAAATATTTCTTTTCTTCAGCAATAATGTAAAATAATTTAACAATGATGATCTAGGTTCTACATCTTTGTGATAATAAAAGTAAATAAGATTTAAGTTTTTAAATGGATTGAAAACTTAACAAATAACTTGCATGAAATTAACAATTTAATGTTGGTTTAAATAAATTTTAGCATAATAACTGTCTATACCTAATCAAAAAATTCTTCATAAAAAAAATCTTCAACAGTAAATTTACTGCAAGAAAATAAATCTACAAAATACTATTTGTAGGCATGATTGTTGTGAAAAAAAATGATCTCAAGACTCACTTTCTGGAGAAATTTGTGTTTGAAGAGTTGAACAGACTTATCTGAAAGTATAATCAGCAAATTATAGCATCCAGTTTTTTGAGATGAGCAAGAGGATGCAGTAATAAATGAAAAGTGTACAAAACTGTGTTGATATGAATATTTCAAAGTAAACACTTCAAAACATGGTGCTGTTAAATAAGGTCCCACACAATCACTTTCTAGAGTTCAAGACCATAGGTATAAAACTGTATGGCCAATCATTTTATGTATTATAATAGTATAAACTTCATTACTTATGAACGGATTTGAATAAATAACGTGTAATTTTCTTTGTCATAAAACGCTTAACATTTTTTATAAAAATAACATTTAAATAATTCAGCAGTTGTAAAGGTATCAACTATTTCAAAAGTCTGCTTGCCGCCATTTTGAAATGGAATCAGAGATCAGGTTAATTATTTTTATAAAAGTAAAGCTCTAGGTACCCTAGCAGCTTGATATGATCAACCTTTTCTGAGAAATAAACTTTTATGTTAAAAATAAAAAAAATGGTGGATAAACTAAGCATTTCCGAAAATATGTTGATGTAAAGGTTTTTCTCTATTTCGATGTGGGAAACCATCCCCTTAATTCTTGAAACAGTTTTTATAAACACCCAGTATATTTGAAATGAAATGTAGTATAGAGATTCAATTTATTTTATGTTCAATCTGCAGCATGTACTTATGGTCGAAATATTTTTTGCAATGCAACTTTTTGATGTCAGTTTAAACAATAATCAGAAAACAAAAAAGAATGTCTGATACTTAAAATGCATAAACAAAAATTCTTATCTTATATTACATTATTTCTAAAATCTTAATTGGTATATTGGAGTAAAACTACAAAATTTCATTGTTTTCAGATGGATAGTTTGGTAATCAAATAATCATGGATAAATCAATAAAAGCGTCTTAATGTAAAGAGCAATAAGAACGTCTTATATCAGTTTATTTTTTCTTTAAATTGAATTTTTCATAAATTTCCAAACAACTTCTAAGACTTACATTAAGATTTTACTGACCAAAATATGTGCAATACTATTTTCTATAAGATAAATACATTTTAAAGATTTATTAGTGGTTATTAAGAAAATCACTAACAGATTATTTTACATTGGCTGATAGTTAAATATATTATTAATGCATTATAATTACTCGTAAATTAGGATTTGAATTAGCTCCAGTCTTGTTGTTATTTTGCAGCTGATCAGGTGCAAATTTCTCTAATATAGTTCGTGCTACTTTATATGTTTCTTTTTCCATAACTTGTTCTAATAAAAGCCGTTTAGAGGATCGTAATCGCCTAAGTAAATCTTGCTGTTTGGATACTTGTCTCACATAATACCATGAGATTAGTTTCTTCACCAAAATAACGCTGAAAAAGTGTAAACAAAATTATGAATATAAAATATTTTAAAATCTATTTTTAAAGAATTTTCTAACAATAAATAAAACAATAACAAAAACAAAATGGATAATCAATAGAATATTATAATAATATTAAATAATACTGTATTAATACCATAACGTATATACAGTTACAAGCTGACCAAACAAATGTTTTAACAACATTTGTTACAACGTACAACAACAATGCACAGGGCACAGTAAACACATACTATTAATACAAACATCACAGAAAGCAGAATGTTAAGAGTTTTATGATATTTTTATGTTAAGAGTTTTATGATATTTTTATGTTAACAGTTTTATGGTATTTTATTCAAAATAAAAGGCCTTTATTGTCTGATATTACTTTCACATATTTATTAATAACCTTTCTTTAGTTTATGGCTGAAGTAAAATCTCTATTCACCACAAATTATTCCTACATTTTGGTTAATCACATTAAATTGATTTTTTATGTCTTAAGCTAAATGGCCATGAGATGCATTAAACACAAGTATTGAATATTCTGCATTCTAATACCATTTTTTCAAGAACATTTCACAGTTCAACCACTAAATACATACCACTAACTATGCTCCTAACCTCCTATTCCAGAAAAAATTTAAAATCTTTTCTATACTTTGCATTATATGTGGCAACAGACTGAAATCATTGCCAATTCTATACTAAAATGCTATTCTTCATTTTCACTTATTTATACTAGTTTGGCATATGATAAGATAAAGTACAATGGTTCTGGATAAGATTGATTTTAACATTTCTTAAAAATTTAACGTTTGTACAACATTGGAAAATCTCAAAGAGTATCATCCTTAAAACTGGATGGTAGAAAGTATGGAAGTAGTTGAAGTTACATTTAATAAATTAAAGTTAAACACCACTGAATAGTTTCAATGCATGCTGTTGAGTTTGGTAGCGGATTGTGAGCACATATGTTGATGCCACTACAGATTAAAAATTTAAAAAAGTCCAAGCGTGTGATTATGAATAGACTTCAATAAAAGGTTGTTAAAAAATCTATCTTTTACACACATACACGCACACAAGCACACACACACACACACACACACACACACACACACACCATCAAATGATAAATAAAAATGTTCACCAATACAATAAAAAAGAAAAATTTTGTTTTACATCAGTTATAGTTTTCATACTCAAATCATGTGAAATGAAAATGAATAATATGCAGCTTATTAATTTTCTCGGGTCACTGACCTTAGTAGTCCATGGCTTAAAACAAACTATGTATATACAGAAATGTGTTTTGAAAAAAAAAATGTAAATGTAATACCTATAAATGGGTGTAATACAATTACATCTCAACATAGAAAATGATATTTAAGTAAACACACCCGACTCCCAATTGTCCACAATAGTAACCGGAAAGAGGATAGTGGATAATCCAAAATCACATCAAAACCGCAGTTGATCCAGAAATAATATTTAATAAAGTAATATGTGTAAAATGACTTAATACTGTACTGCAGTACAATATTTACATGCACTATTATAATAAGATATCAGTAAATAAAACAAAATACAGTACACTACAATATTACTTACCTGGTAAAAGTAATATCCAAAACTGTACTCAAAATACATATTAACATATAACAAATTTTCACTATCACTATTACTGTATGTAGATAGATTGTACATACAGCAGTAATGCATTACAAAAAATAAAATAAAAAAATTAATAAAATGTGCATTTTTCTCTTTCAGATATATATATATATTTTTTTTTTAAATAACATGCGACTTATTATTGTATTAACTAAAATCACTTTCTTTTAATTGAACTGTGTAGTTTGTATAGCGAAATAATATCGCACAATGAACTATCGCCCTATCATATCAGCACTGAACTGTAGTACAGCATTATGATAATCAAAACAAGCACACATTAATAAAGGAAAACCTATCACAGAACAATGAAAAAACTTAAAATTTTTACCTTCTTTATAAGTTTTTAAAACTTTATTTTTTCCAAGAGGTATCACAGTTAAGCCGCAAAGCAGTTAAACTGCTTGTGGATTATCAGGATTTGATGACTGTAACTGCTTTTAAAAGCAATAATAAATTTAACAATCCTATCTTTTGTTTGTTAACAAGGTCCAGGCTGAGACTGTAAACTACACTGAACAGAGGCCACAACAAGTTGATCATCTCTTCCTCTTCCCTCTCCTTCATTTTTTTTATAGCATTTTCCTTGGATAGGTGCAATGGGAGTCGGTCACCTCAAGACCTTAGAGTTTAATATCTGCTCTTATTTTATGGGGGATGGTTTGGTGATGACCCTCTATGCCTGTGGAACTGTCTTTGGAGTGCCCTTCTCAGTTTCCTGCAAAGAGAGCCACACAAAAATCCAAACAAATAAGAGATACCGACTGAGTAAAGCCAGACTCCCTACTTTTCATAAAATCAACTTGTTTAAAGTATTGTTTAATTAATCCGTTTTATTTTTTAAAAAGAATAGTATTGTTGTATAAGGTTGTTAAAAAAAAAAAATATATATATATATATATATACATATAGTATGAGGTCTATTCAAAAATAACTGAACATTTTTAATCAAGTGCCAACAAAGATATTTAGTGATGTGCAGTTGGCAGCAATGTGTTCCATGTAACCTCTTCTGTAACCACATGATCTTGGAATGTTGATATCTCATTTAGTTTTTGTGTTATTGTTAGTTGAGTGCAACATGTTTAAGTGTTAGAAGTGAATTTTGCAACGTGCGATTTTCAGGAGCAACGATACAATGTAAAATTTAGCATGAAACTGGAGAAAACTTTCACAGAAATGTTTCAACTTTTGAAACAAGCTCACAGAGATGATGCTTTGGATCGTACACAATGTAAGGAATGGTTTGAACATTTTAAAAGTGGTCGTCAGTCAATTGAAGATGATCCTTGACCAGGAAGGCCTTCGATTTCAACTGATAACACCCACATTCAGAAAATGATCTGGTGCATGCAAATCGCTGATTGACTGTCAGAAAACTCGCAGAAGAGGTTAGCATCTCGATTGAATCATGCCATAACATTTTGAATGAATAATTGAACATGCATCGAGTTGCAGCAAAGTCTGTTCCTCATTTGGTGGCCAAATAATAGAAAGAACATTGAGTGGACATTTGTCAACAACTACGTGAACAAGCCAATGATGATGAAACATTCATGCGAAGGATCATAACAGGAGACAAAAGCTGGGTTTATGGCTGACATTGAGACAAAGGTTCAATCATCACAATGGATTGGCAAAGGATCTCCACACCCACTAAAGCACATCACTCTTGATCAAATGTCAAAGTGATGCTCTTGTTTTTTTTTAATTTTAATGGAATTGTGCATTTTAAATTCTTGCCTCAAGCTGAAACAGTGAACTGTGTATACTATCAAGGTGTTTTACAATGGTTACGTGCAAAAATCCAGAAAAAGAAACCAGAGTTGTGGCAAGACAACTCATGGTTCCTTCACCACGACAATGTGCCCGCATACTCAGCTTTGTCCATTCATCAAGTTTTGAACCAAAAATTAGATGACTGTCCTCCCTCAGCCTCCCTAGTCACCAGATCTGGCTGCTTGTTTTTTCTTATTTAAAAAATTAAAATCACTGATGAAAGGATGCTGTTTTGAACTATAATTACATTAAAGCAAATTCATCACAGATCTTTAAGGTCATTTCAAATGAAGCTATCTAGGACTGCTTCACGAAGTGGAAACTACACTGGGAAAAGTGTGTGAACAGGGGAGGGGAATACTTTGAAGGAGACAAGGATCAATAATCTGTAAAATTAATAATTAAAGATTAAAATAAAATAAGGTTCGGTTATTTTCTGAACAGACCTATATTATATATATATATATATATATATATATATATATATATATATATATATATATATGTGTGTGTACATTATAAATATGCAAAATTTTACAGAAGTACATCAGCAAAATATTTTTGACACAAATACAAAAGTTAAAGTAATAAGTTAAAAAAAAATTCAACTGCTTAGAAAAAAAATCAATTTTCTGCGTAAACATGTAAATGCAGTGTTATTTATTTCAAAATAAATATAATTAGATGACCGGTTGAGCTAGTTTGAAGTTGATTTGAATTAACTACTTTAGAACTAGTTCAATAAAAAGCAAATTCAACTTCAAATAATTTGTAAAAAAATTAATCTTTTTTCAGCACAAACACTCAGTATATCTAAAATATGTTTTATGCATTTCACTATGCTGTCTACAAATCCAATACAGATTAAAAAAAAATTAAAAAGTTCTTAAAACTTAAAAAAGCATTTTTTTCATAATAAAATATTAAACAAATAAATTTTCAATAAACAAAATTTTAATAAATTAACAACTTCTGCAAATAAGCACAAATACTTTATTATCATGATACAACAGAAATAAATCATGCGACTGATAACAAAACTAAATAAAATAAAAAAAAATAATAAAATAGATCATATCTAATATAGAAATAAAACATTAATTTCTAAATTACTATCGATCACAAAAAAATTCACCAAGAAAAAAACTCCAAAATTATTATCCCTTCATTACCATAGCAAAATTGTTTGTACTTATAAAAATAAAATAAATGCAATGATCAATAACGAAATATATTTTTTTAATCACAGAGATAATATTTAATTATACTGAAATTGTATTTCCTGAAATGCAGCAAAGAATGTCTGTCTAGAGGGGACTATTTCAACAAAACTGCTATTGCAGAAAAGTACAAACCCATTAATCTAGACTTTGACAGGCTGGGAAGTTAATCCAGGTCAGGCATATAAATAATTTCTAATAACAACTTTGAGGAATAAATAATTAACAGCTACACTCCAAATTTAATAAAAATAAGGCTCTTTTGGTGGGCCATAATGTATTATCAAAGAGTGGATGACTGTATTTTTTAAAAACTAATTATTTGCATTTCCATAAATATTATATTGTTGTACTTACGGTCAGATTTATCTTGAGTGAGAAATAAACTATAAGTTTAACCTTAAGTGATAATTAATTAGTCTGATAAAGAAATCAATGGGGTTAAATGTTTGAATAATATAACTTAAAATATTAAAGGTAACTTATAATTCATAAGCTTTTAGTTTATCTGAAGCAAGTATATCAGGTCCAGATTACTGGATTTTTATTATAATTAAATTTAATACATTTTCAAATAAAAATATAATTAACTTTTAATATTTTTACATTTTTACTTTTTTAATGTTAATACATCACTAAAAAGGTATTAAATTTTTTCTACATCACTAATTAAATACTGTTAATTACTACACAATATTCTTTTTTTACAACAGGTTCAAAAAAAAAAAATAGATGAATGATCACACAACTGGTAAATAATATATAAAGAGAAGGTGCAAAAAATGCAATTGAGATGGTGAAAAGCAATGTCAGCCGATTTGAATTTGTTTTTCACACTACTTAGAATTAAAATGCTGATGGAATAGCATAAAAATTATAGCATCATATTTTGATGAAGTTATCATTTTCAGATGAATCAAAACAAAAATATTTAACTTGTATAAAATAACTGCGTCAAAATCTTAAAAATATCAGATAATTTAAAAATGTTTTCTGTTAGTGTTGGCTTAAAAAGAGAAATTACAAAGTAAATAACTGAAAAATTCTTTGAATTTTATATATTGCATTCAAGGTAAGGTGCACATGTTTCACTCTATTAGGTAAAATTTAGTCGTAATGTAATCCATAGTGAGCTACACCACTTAATTTATTTTTCCATGTATCATTAGTTATCATTTTTACATACTTCAGCTGAATACTGCATACAACAAAAGGAAGAGGTGCTATATTTTTAATTAATCTGTTTCATCAACTCTATTCACTGGAAGAGGTTACATCTCTTTTACTTTCCATATTCAAATTATCACTCTCTTTAAAACTATTAGTGTTAAAACTAAAATCTCAAGCAACTTTCTCAAAATTCTACAACATAAATTTTTGAGGCCAGTCACAAAAGAGTAGGTAATGACTGGCCTTCTTCTGCTTTCATATAGCCTGCTTATACTGACGTTTTATCACTTTGTTAATTTTTTTGTTTACATTTATTTAAATTCCTTATTTAGGAATGCTATAGATGATAATTGCTTAATAATTGAAATGCGCCTCTAGTTACTGATTTTCACTTTATGTAAATAATTAGACAGTTAGTGTAATCTTATTAAGTCTATATTAATTATAACAAATCTCTTTAGTAACTTCCATTATAATACTTAAAGAATTTTTCTAAAATCTGCTTTGTTCCAAGCCACAAAACCAGAATGAAATGGAAACAATTTTGAACTGAAAAAAAATGGATCAATTTGATCCTGGGATAACTGCATCAATTACAACCTGATGGTTCTGTACCACCTGCTACATATCGAGTAGTGAATATATCCTTCAATTTGCTGAAGGACGTGAAGTAAGATAAAATGCCATAAAAGCCTAAAGCCACATCTATTCAACTGGTTTCTTTAGTTGATCAAAGGTAATATTGGGTGCAGTTTTACCATAACTATTGACATTTTTAATTATGCTAATGACCATAGCGTTTGTAAATATGAATGGGGTAATACGTAAAGGTAATAAGTGAATGTATGAGTATATATGTATATGTATATATACAAAAAAGCTATATACGGGTTTTTATGGTATAATTTTTTAGCTGTTTCATGCAAAATCATGTTTAAAAATTGTACTGTTAGATACCAAATTGGTGATAATATTAGGAAAACTGCCTGACAGTTAACCAGATGAGTAAGCAAGAACCCAAACTGTGATAGTTAGACTGAAAAATGAAATTACGCGGTTATGACCTAGCCATAACTAACCCTTATAATGAATAAAAGATTATTATGAAAAACGTTATCTTGCATAACATAGATAACTCCATTCCTTAGAACAGATGTTTCGATAAGGCATGGAAGATCTCAGGGAATAGTCTCTGAAATTTGAAGAGGTGAAAATAAGGATTACTTGAATACGACCAAAGTCATTTATAATAAACCAGTTCCTGTAAATCACTGAAGTTAAATAATGCTGGGAGTAGTATAGCTAAAATTTCAGGTAAAACAGTGGTGTTTTATTTTTATAAAAATAACAACAAATTAATTTATTATAAAAATTATACATAGTAGAGATAGGTAATTTAATATTTTGGTAAAATATAATTTATTTTTAGCATGACTTGATAAAAAGAGAATTGTAATAAAACAGCAGCCTTATAAATGTGTAATGTTAAACTTTATGTGGCAATTTTAAAACTTTACTAATTATACAACACTCACTTGGCACTGAGTATGCCAAATTGCGGTCTGCTGAACAAAATTAGAATTTTTAGATTAGAAACAGGTTGGCCTAAATCCTAAATTATTTTGTTTCTTAAGTATCTGATAGAAAACATTCATTACAAGCTACTAATAAATATTATTAATACTAATATTTCATGCTTATATTTAAAAAAAATAATAAATGTAATCTGACTGAATTGGTTTGTACAATCAGCTTCAGGTAACACAGGACCTCAGTTATAATTAATAAATAAAAGTGCAAAAAAAGGAAGTAAAATTTATTGGCAGATACAATCTGCAATGAATGTAGCAGTTAGCAACCTCTTACTGGCCTGCACTAATTATTTTCACAGCTGAATAAATGAATATAAAGGTATTATAACTTTCTGGATAGGTAACAAAATAAATAGGAAATAAAATTTATTCTTATTAAGACAAAATAATCTCTATCAGGCAATGCTTCCCAACTTTATCTGCTATACTTATTAAATAAAGAATACTCATATATAAGAATTAAATAGAAAAAGCAGATCTGTATATTTAATCATTATCAAGATATTTACTGAACTTAGCAGTACAGTTTATGCAGAATTTAACACATCATTTTCTTTTTAATGAACACAGAGGGAGTCGAGATGATTTATTTAATTTATAAGAAAATATCTTAAAACAATTTCAAAACAAATCCAACAACTATAAAAAATAGGATGATAGTATCCTGATATTCTGCTAGCTTTAAAGCAGAAAATATTATTTGTCTTTGATCAGCAAGAACCCAGCATTAAATTAATCAATGGTATTGTGCCTATTTGCATGAACACAGGTGAATGTGTTAAAAAAATATTACAATACCTATATTTAGATAGTAGATATTTTTAGACTAAACCATTTATAATACATACATAATGGGGAAGACCAACAGAGGAATTATGTAAAACAGACGATCTCTAAGTGAAGCTGGAAAGAAAAGGAAGTAAAATACAGCAGCAGCAAGTACATATACACCAACAGAGTAAACCACAAGTTTTCCAACAACTTTCTTTTGTCGCTGTTCAGTCTCTAGTCTGTACTTTTCGATGTCTTGAATTTTCTGAAAAGAAAAAAAAGAATCTTTAATATTATATAGTACTATTTAATTATATATTTATTCAAATATATATTTTATGCTCATAAAAAAAGGATATCTTGTTGCAAGGGCACAAAAAGAAAGCATGCACCCTCATGGAAAAAAAAAACAATTTATTAGTAGAATGTCCAATTTATCAATAAATTAATTTTTTTTTTGAAAAAGAAGTTATGTTCCTTATTAAGGAATGTAAGCAAGCATACCTTAACACATTTGAATGACATCTTTCAAAGTATTTTATAATTAGAAAATTGAAACCTATTGCAAACTGATTAGGGTTTTGTACTTCTTGATTAGAAATAATTTTCAATTCTAACAACTCAACAAAACAGGGCATTTTTAAAAAGAGAATTATACAAAATATATTTTACAGCTCTCAAACAACTGGACAGCCTAGACTCTTGTGGCACTCCCTAAGCCCCTTTATTGAATGTTACCTATAACTTCAAAATAAAAAACAACTTTCCAATATGTTAAAAATAGCTGTAATTTTTTTTATATAATTACTAGCACCCTCGAAACTTTTAACTAAGTAAAAACAACAAACATTCATATTGCTGTCTAGGTATAAAGAACAGTTTTCAAATTTCAAAATTACACCTAAGCATTGTCTTAGATAACCTGTAACTTCAATTCATAAAATAATCTCAAAATGATTATAACAGATAAAAGCTCAGAGTGATGTTGCTCAACTTTCTTGTCGTTAAAATAAAGCTTATAATTTAATTTTTGTATCCACGGTAAAATTAAAAACTATTATGACTCTTCTAATTTTTTTTAAAAAAAGAAAAATAACATCAGTATTTTAGGATAATTTGTTCAACTCTAAAAGCCCAGTCTAATATTACAAACTATTTTTTTTTATATATCTAAATTATTATTGGTTTTTTTTGTGTAAAAATTGAATTAATTTTTATTAAGAATTCTCTTGTTATTTTTATTTTTACAGTATCAAGTCTTTTGTTACTTCAGTCTTTCAGTTTAGTTCAGGATAGGTGCACTGAAATATGTTTAAAACTATGATTATGAAAAGTTATTTTATTTATTAGCAGTGGAATGATGAGCTTTTTCTTAATCTTCAGATATACATGTGATAATGAATGGCAGGAAGTATTCTTATTTCTTATAAAAATAGTGACAGTTCGGGAATTTTGTGTGAATTTAACATAAATATAGGTCAGTGGATGTTAAGGATAGCTTAGTTTATGGAATATGTTTTTTTACTTGTCTAGACTAGAATGAGGGTGGTTTTTTTTCTCTTAAAATTAGAAAAAATGTAAAAGTTTAACAGTATTTTTCCTTACAGTCACTATGGTTTTCTGAATAAGAATGAATAATATATATCTGACTGAATGATTTTGTCAAACTTTAAGTGGTAATGAAGCAATGCAGTAATATTTTCATGATGGTGGCACCACTACAGATGTTTATTTATTATCCATCAATACTATATGATAAATGGATAGGAATTTAGATGCAAATGTACAATACTGTAAAGACATTTTCTTCATTAAAATAGAAATGGATGAGATTGATTTTTACTTTTTTGAAGGAATTTGCATTATTTTCAAATGAAAATACATTACAAAAATAAATACATTATTAAATGAAAAAACAATTGTTTTTAAATGAAGGAATTAAGGTGTATTATACTGTCATATTTGAAATTATAGTTATCCCAGTCAAACAGATATATACTGATGGTTACCCCAGTATACAGCTGAGTTATTTTTATTCAGCTCACACGATCAATATCAAAGATTTTAATTTTTATAAATAAGAAATCTTTCATTTTTTTCACTTTAAACCAGTAATTTATCTATCTAAAACTCATTTTTTAAACCTTTTTTTTTCTTAATGTCATAATCATTTACTAATTTTGTTTATAATTCTGGTGGCCACCTTCACTTGACAAAGTAAAATTACAAAAAAATAAATAAATTGCTATATCTACCTTATCTTATCAGCTAAAAGATGGCTGATACATGTTACTAATTAAAATTTAAAATACAATAGTTTTTTTCTCTTTTACTAATTACACTTTTCAAAGTGATCATTGCTACGTCAGGTAAACTGTATGTTGGCTATTAAAATACTGACAGATTTAAAAAAAAAATCTGCATTAATTAAACCTAGTCTGTTGACCGAAAAAAAAAAAAAAATTTATTTACTCACAAGATAAAAAACTTATCACTAAAGGGCAAAAAAAGCAGTAAAATTAAGATTTTTATATCACAAGTAATATTTAAATTAACTTACTTCTTCTATACTTTCCAGCTCCTCGAGGGATGTAAGTTTTCGCTAAAAACAGAAAAAAGAAATAAAACATAAACAATAAATATATATATAAAAATAAAAAATAAATTATACTGTGAAACAGTGATATTAGAGTAAATCCTCTTTAGGACAGTTTCCTTGCCCAGTGATATTTATCTCTGAGGTAATTCCCAGCTACTCTTTATCCCAGCTATTTCCTTTGAGCAAACATTTCTAGACTGAAATTAAAACTAGTTTTATCAATGAAATTACTTTTTGTCTATGCCTACAGATAAATTTAATGTAAACTTACTTTTTAATGACAGCTAGCTACGAGAACACAATATATTTGTTTCAGTTATGATTATGTGCAATGATCTTCAAAGCACTAAAAATAAAAAAAAAGCTTGTAATGTAAGTGAGTTTTATGTTCTTTTTGTTTCTTTTAACTAGTAATCACAGCTAAAATCATCAAATGTTAATAAACAGAAACCCAAGCAGCATTCGACCTTGTTTAACTTCAGTGATCTATGGGAACTGGTTTATTGAACACCGCTTTGGTTTTTTATGTCTTTACCTCACACCCTTTAATTTCCACAATTACTCCTGATGTAATACAACCATCAAGTAGTAAAGGATGCAGTTTACCATCCTGGTAGGACTGTCTATTCTAACAGATTTCATTATCAGTACACAGTGTTTAATAAGGTTTTGCAGAAAGCTTAGTGATCTAATATAAATCATACTAATTACTTCAGAGTCAAAACAAATATATTTTCAAATATCTTTCAGAAGTATATTTCCATATTATTCACATTCATTTATTACTTAACTAAATTAAAAAACTCACAATTGTAATTATTTTATTTGTGTTTTCAACATATTCATAGAATTAATTAAATTATATGAGAGGACATGTTTGTACAAACCACATACAGAATAAATTATAAAACTATGGTAAATGAAGACCCAGCCTAAATTTAACTGCATAGCGAGTACCTAACAAGACTAAGACAGTTGAGCAGCTGGTTTGGGACAGAATGCACTAATTACGAAGTATCTGTCTGTTTAAATTTACTTATGGTTTTAAAAGCAATAATTGATTTCATATAAATCTGTTTGTGATTATTTATACAACTGTTTTATGAAGTAATTTGATTAACATCAGGAAAATATAAACATAATAAATCCTCATTTTTACTGTAAAATAATCTATGTGCTATTACATAAGTTTCTTCACCAGCAATTTGCTCAAGTATAAAAAAATGTAAAGTCATAATTTTTACTAATATAGATTTATCAATAATCTAGCACTTTCATTAGTAATCATTTTTTAAATTACAATTTTTATAAAATTTTGAATGTCTTCAACTTTTTTCTGTCTGGCAGAAATTTTGCTTAAATTATTTATACATAAATTTTTACTTTATAAGTAAATATGATTTACTTATAAAGGAAGGAAGCACAGTAATGACAATTTCAAGGAACAAAGATTAAAATTTATAACTTTCTTAGAAAACGTTTTTTAAATTTTTGAAGAGGAGCTCATTCCTTAGTAAGAAAATTTTCAAGGTATAAAATTAAAACAAAATGTTAAAAAACTTTCATATAAATTTTTCTTTTAATTTCAAAGGTGGATCTCCCTCTTACACAACATTTTTTTAATTTTTATTTGTTCACTACATATATGGTTTAGCAAATGATTTCTCAGTATAAAAATTAAATAAAACTTGAAACAACTATTCATATGAAATATTGTTTGGAAATTTAACACAGTAAATCCTTCTCAGTAATAAATATTTACAACCTTATGCTACTTAAATTGCAAAACATTTGCACTTGAGGTTATGGAAAAACACAATTAACTTATGCTTGCAAGCTATCAAAATTGTGGATAAATTAGTAAGTAGTTAAGCAAGTGTGAACTTAAGATTCATTAATAGCATGCAAAATCGCAATTTCACTAGATATAAAATTTAGTCTAACACACAATAATAAAGTTGAACAAGATTTTTAAAACTGAAAAACAAATCAGACTACTCTGTAAAATTATCTAAAGTAGCAATACACAATTTTTTACTCCTGATGACCAAAAAACTATCTGAATTATCATCAACAGCAAAAATTAAAATTTCAAGTGTAACAGACCAAATACAGAATGACAATTCTAAAATAAATTTGTTGATATAAAAAATTATCCAAGGTTTAAATCACGGTTTGACTTTTTCTTCTGAATTAGATGGTAAACTGCAAGTGTTACAATTTGTAGATTCTACAACCATGAAACAATTTAGGAAAAGTCATCTAAAAAACAGAAGGTTGTGAATTAAGGTAAAATGCTGACAGCTACAACTGTGTATAATAATTTGGCTCCTACAGATTACCAGAGATAAAAACATCTGTACATAATTTAACTTCATACTATCATTTTTTGTGATTAATGACTATAGACTTAATTTCATTAGTATAAGTTTTGAGACCGTAACAAAAATCCATAAACCATACAATTGGTTATTTTAGTGCTCTTTGCTTAAAGATTGTGGATTCAGTTATTATAGAGAGGACGTTCTGTCTAGAACAATCATTAATATATAAATTTAGCCTTTTAAATTACTTTAAAAAAAGAATAACTAAAAATCACTGTTTTAATTTTTACCTATAGGCAAAAATTACAATCAATAAAACTGAATACAAAAATTATTCTATACTGTAGCAGCTAAAATAGTACACCATACATCCTTACACTTTATAAACATAAACTTTACATCAGCAAATGTAACTGAAGTAAAAAGAGAAATCCTAAGGTGGAATAGCATTGAAATATATATCTTTATACTTAATGATGCAATTAAAACACTCAAAGCTTAGTATAACAATACTTCCTTGGAATAAAGAGTAATGTTTTCACTATTAAGTGGAGATAATGTGTACAATTTTTCCCCAATACAAGAGTAAGTTAATTAGCTGCTTCACACTATCTTAGTTTTTTTATGATAAGATATTGTAAAAAGTCTACGATACAAGTAGTTCCTTCCTCTGAGGGTAATGATTTTCATATGAAGCCAATCCTTGCGGTGAATGTGTCACTAGTAATATTCAGTAGCTGGCTGAATATCATCTGCATTACGACTGACTTAACTTACAGAAGTATAATGATATATGTGGCTTGGAAAATGGAAGACCACTCCTTACTTTCCCTAGCAAGCCTGATATGGAATCTTAGTTATTTTCAGAAATGGAATTGACAATACTCTCAGAGGAAATAACCGAATAGTGCTTCTGTACCTCAGGTGCTTTACATGCAGCAGAGACGTAAGAAAAACCAGAGTAAATAATTTAAATTTGCTTTAATTTAAAGTGGCAAATGTAAGCAATCTATTATATGAATTATCTCTATTCAGCAAGGAGTACATTTTTTATATTAATTCATAAAAATAGGCCTAAAGGTAATCGTTTCACTTTATTAGGAACTCTAATGAGGGATTAAGATATTTTAGACTTTATGATGTTCCAGTTATATGAAATTCTTGACAGTTTTTCTAAATAACTCCTTTAAAATTTCCAAGAGAAATACTCTATAACTTCTGTCAAGATGTAAAAAAATCTGTAACTCTTATTATTAAATAATTGTCATTAGCAGATAAAATAAACAAAAAAAGCACAATTTTCAATGAGGGCTGTTTAAAGCATGATTATATTAATAGATTTTTTCACGTTTTTATTGTTTGACTTATTTGATTTTTAACTATTTTTTGTATTTATATATAAAAAATGATAGAGGAATAACTTTATTCCTCTAGATTAAATAATGATGATAACTGTTTTAATAATAAAAAATTTACATCAATTTTAGATTTTTATTTCTCATAAATGATTTTTTAGTATTATTTCATTTCAATCATCATTTACTCCAGCTAACTTTTATGTTTAACTCCTTTAAATTTTAACAACTTCTACCAAATTAAACATAAACTTGAAGTAAAATTGCAGTTTTTTATATATTAGATATTAAGTAATGGTTTTTTTTTAACCTGGCTGACAACTTCTATTGTTTTTCAAATTGTTAAAATAGCATTTCCTTTGAGAAAAATTTTAAAATAAACTTTTGAAACAAATAAACATCTTAAAAGGCAATTTTCAGCTATAAATAAATCCTATATTAGTATGTTTAAATGAACATTTTTGTTTTCCAAAAAAAAAAGAAAAATTCTGTTATAGTAATTTTACTCTTAAGTTTGTTTATATTTTCCTCCAAAACTGAATGCAGTCGAATAATCTATACAATAAAAAAGTAAACAAACGGTTAAGTAAAATTTATAATAACAAAAATTATACATGAATTATATACAAGCTGAATAAATGTTGACTGTAGTAATTTATTACACCTATTTTATAAAACTCTACTACACAACCATATATACAATTTAAAAATATTTGCTGACATGGCCACTTTATTAATGTATGCATAAATTTACATACATTATAAATATACACTACCTAACTAATAAGAGAAAAAATATTATAAATAAACTTATAAAAAAATTATCTAGTTTTAGTAAACCACTTTCTAATCAATTTAATGAGTAAAAATAACCAGTAAAAAGGACAGATCAAAGGAATAATATAAAACTTTGTACGTAAAAGAAAGAATAAGTAAGGTAAAGCAGACAAAAACTAGATCCATGAATAAAATATGAATGTATGGCAATTATAAATGTGACAAATGATATATTTCACACTTAGTGAACAGTAATAAGTTACAAACAGTATATGTAAAACAGAGAAAACAAGCGTAAACACAATAACTTTTAGAACTTCTACCAGCACAAAGGTGATTAATGAAACTGTGAATGTCAACTAATAAATTCAATTTTCATAACCAACTGATAATTCCTATTTTTGAGTTGACTTAAATAAGTTGAACTGAGGCATACACTTCTCTGCTAGTACATCGATTCATATATAAGAACTAAAGATAAATTTGAGAATAGAGTAATCATCTGAGGAGAATAATTATAAAGATTAAGATTTACTGATGACATTCTTCGGGGAGAAACCAACAATGAAAGAATTTATGAATTGAATGGGTTTAATGTTAGAAAAGAAATCTGGTTTAAAAATAAGTAAGTGAAAAGGTAACAGAATTGAGGGTAATGAGAAATTGAATATTAAGATATATGAATACTAAGTACCAGAAGCTGTAAAATGTTTTTATCAAAGTAGTAAATTAACAAAACAAAATGAAGTACGATATTCTTAAAAATACCTGTAAGAAGTTAATTGTTTTATGGTGGTGAAACATAAGGCAATAGGTAAAGCAGTAAAGACAAAAAAGAGGCCTTTGAAATGTTGTTTACACTATGCAAGACAGAATTCTTGTGTTCTGAAAGCAATGTATTAGCACAGCCAGGGTTATAAGGCTCAATCCAATGCAGAATTATGATCAATATATTAACAAAACATAAGTGCATATTACAACAAATCTGATATATCTTGACCATGTACAGATAAATAATCAATAATGAAACACCATGGAATAAGGTTTGGAGACACAATAGACTAAACTTGGAGACACAATAGACTAAACATAAAAAAAATATATTTTTACAACTTAGCTAATTAACAAGATTATAACAATCAGTTATTAATAAAATACATCAGTATTAAAATTCAAATGTTGGGAATACACTTTAGATAAAATGTATACAAATACAACAATTATGTAAATTTAGAACCACTACAATAAGCAATTAATCAGTCTCTGTTGTCATCAATTAATTAAGTTTATACCCCTATTAATACTATAAAAACCTATTCTAGGAAGCAAATAATTTTGTAGTTAATTTTAAATAAAGCTCACAATATATAAGATCTTAAAATTACGTAAAATGTTATACAAGGCAGAAGGCAGGTATGATTAATTACAAAAAAAAAAAAAAAATGCTTGAGATAAAAATAGAATGCCTCAGTGGAAATGAATCCAAGAAACTGTGCCAGCATGTGTTTTAGTCTAGCCAAATGGAATTCCAACACCATTAACTGAACATCATGTAAATAACAAATCAATATAAAATTACTAATGTATCTTTTACTATCATAAAGCAAAAACTAATGGTCTGAAAAAGTTTTCACATACATAGTACATTATAGCACATAGTAAGCAAGTACTAATCTTATACAGAAAATAATAATATAAATGTACAAAAATTATTTTAAAGAATACGTTAATAAATCTTCAGTTGTTTATTAATTTAATTTTTAACGTTAAATTGTACTAAAAATAATAAAAATATAATATCTTTATTAACAATCAAATTTTTTTCTTCATAAAATTATATTTAATAATTTGATATTATATGATTAAAATTATATGTATGTTAATATATTGTAAAGATAAATATTAGCATCTAAATAATATATCCTTTTTTAAATTTCAAAATTAATAAATTCTAAGGTGTAAATAAACATAAAATTTACAAAATTTAAAAAACTAAAATCTAAAATTGTTAAATAAAAAGTGTTTTTCCTCATATATTATTACAGAAGATTGAAACATACACCTTTTTTTAATGAAATAAATTCAGTCAGTAAAAAAATAAAAATATATATATATAAATTTACAATGATTGGAAAGAGAGAATTCCAAGAATTTTCCTCAATATATTATCTATGGTGTCTAAGTTTACTATAAAAACATTAGAAAAAAAGGTAATGCGACAAAAGATTAAAAATTTTTTTTTTTGTAAAAGGTTTCTAAATTACTCACTTAGGATGCATTTTAGCAAAAGATTTCAATGGACAAAATACAGCTCAAAAAAAAACTTTCTTGAATTTATTTTATATTGAAAACAGGAAGTTTCCACCCTTTTTTTGGCATTAATGTGTTGAGTGTATGGTCTAGTAGTTGAGGCTGCTAAATTTTAACAAAAAAACAATGATGATAAAGTAAATAGAATTGTAAACAGAATCTTTAGAACATTTTAATGTCTAATGAGTGTTCCTACCCCATACCTTTAGTCCTCTATATGCATCCAGAGGTTGTTGCTGTTTTAAGCTTTCTTTTGGCGATCATTGAGCTAGTGGTTGTGTGTGTATTGCAACTGGTTTTGAATATTGTGTTGATTGAAGTATTGCAGAAACTGCATTTTATTTAACTTAACTAGACTCATTTTATGCTCTTATTTGCCAATTTGTATTTGGCTTATATTTGGACATGCGCCCACCTCAATGAGTGCTTCAAAACTAACTGCTTAGATTCTGAAGGGTACATGGCAAAGACTGTTGGTCTGTTTACACCCCTTGGGTGTGCGCTGTAATCTGTGGTAATGCGTGATTGCTATTCAGACACGTTCTTGCTCAGCCGATCCAACAGCAGCTAAGAGGTGCGAGTGACAGAAGAATTTAAGGCCACCAAAATCCTAGAGGCATGGATTGATGATTAGCCTCCTCTGATGAGGATGAAAGCCAGGCAGGGACTTCCACCTGTGTGAAGGAGGATGTCATTGCCAATTTTTTAAAATCGGCCGGCAAACCTGGTAGCTCCATGCCCTTGATGAGAATGTTTGAAGAACAGTTTGAACAACTGATGGTCTTCTTTGAGAATCCAAGAAGTGCCTCAGCAAGTTTAACAGCATGTGTAACTCCAAAATTGAGGGAGTTCAAGGTTTATATGTCTGCTCTTGCAGAGGGGTTTGAGGCGTTGGCCTCTAAACCCGTTCAAGTAAAGAAAGTGAGTCAAAGAGACTGTTCCTGTGGCAGTCATTGAATACCTTAAGGTTCAGAAGAGGCATTACACCAATGTTATAAAGAACAAGAGGGATGCTAGTTTATCTCAAAAGCAACCAGAGGTCTTGTTCATCAACATGAAGAAGGATGTTACTAAATCCAGTAAGAAGATGAGGGATGACTATCATGTTGTCCTGCGTTCTAAGAGGTCGAACTTGACGATTCAGAATATAAAGAAGGCAAAGAAGTGGCTTGTCATAGTAGCTGATGATAAGGAGACAGCTAAAATAATTTCAGACTCTTAAATTTTTTAAATCTGATAAGAGCCGATCCTAAAAGGAAGAGGCGCCCTAGGATAATAGTCTATGACAATGACCGTTGTCTGACAGAGGAAGAGGTATTAACTCTTATTAGAGAGCAGAATACCAAGTCATACAAGGCTACTTATAAAGCAGAATATTGATTTTTGTTTAATACAGGTAGGTGCGACATGGAGTGCTACCCAGGAGAGTTTGAGGCGAGCCCTTCTCTGATGAGGACTTTTATTACTGAAGGTAGGCTGTTCATCGATTTTGCTTCTTGTCGTGTCAGGAAGTACATAGATGTCTAGCAGTGTTTTAAGTGTTGCAAGTTTGGCTACAAGGCTAAGTTTTGTGATCAGCCTTCCATTTGTGCTCACTGTTGTGAGGAGGGGCACAGGCATGAGGATTGTCCCAAGAAGTCTGATCCTCCATCATGTATTAATTGTAAACGTTTTGGGAAAGAACATAAGCACCCTGCTGATAGTAAAGAGTGTGGGACTTACTTGAGAGCTGTCAAGATATATTTTAATTCCCTCAATGGTTAATTTTGGTCAATTAAATGCACAGAATGCTTATTTAGTTCAAGTTGAGCTGGGTGAAGTGGCCTTGCATTCTAAGTTGAATATTGTTGCAACACTGGAGACTTATTGGGATTTGCAGGATGGAAGCAATTTTACTGTGTATCTGATAGCATGTCCGCTATTTTGTGCAGAAAAGAAATGAGTTGTGTCTTCTTGCAACAGCTCTTTGATAACCATCATGTTGTTGCTAGGGTTGGTATTTATAACCTACATCTATATGTTGTAAGTTCTTATTTTCAGTATCGGGATCCTGCTGAACGTCATCTTGAGGCTAGGGAAAAAATTCCTCAGTCCTCTGAGCATGGTTCAATTGTTAAAGGTACCGATGTTAATGCTAAATGTTTGATATGGCATAGTGATCGTACCATGAGTGGTGAGGTGGTAAAAGTGTTTCTTGCCCAGTATGAATTAAAGGTATTTAATACTTCTGGTGAGCTGCCAACAAATGCCGGCATGGTTAATGGTAGACGGCAATTTGAGGATATGTATATCAAGAAGTTCGTCAGAACTTCGCCGGTAAGAGTCCGCAGAACTGAACGGCACGGCGAAGTCAACGAACTATGTTTACAGTTTACAGTACTTCAGAGGACGATATGTACGAATGTAAATGAAGCGTAGTTTTGTACAGTCTCAGGTCGACCATTCCTGAGATGTGTGGTTAATTGAAATCCAACCACTAATGAACACCGGTATCCACGCTATAGCATTCAAATCCGAATAAAAGTAAATGCCTTCACTAGGATTTGAACCTTAGGATTCTCAACTTCGATATCAGCTGATTTGCGATGACCAGTTAACCACTAGACCAGCCCGGTGGGCTTAAGGTCATTATACTAGTTTTAATTAAAAAGGAAAAATATGATATATGACGTGAATGATATGACTAACAAAAAAAAAAAAATTGGTCGAGAAATTCAAAATATGTATGTTTGTCAGTTCTAGAAACGCAATAAATTTTAATAATAACTTATCCATAAGATAACAATAGAAAAATAAAAGAATCTAACTAAACGCAGTGATATAAACAAAAATTACAATGAGACTGTAAAACGTGCAGTAAGTCTCGCAGATACCATTTCTTCCGCTCAAAAAACAAAAATTTCTGTAATATAAATAAACCTCTTTTTAACAAAATGATACTGACATTAAAAAAGGTAGGACTCTACATATCTATTATCAAAATCTATTATTAATTTAGAATTTTATTTTAAAAAAATACACATTAAATATAAAAATAAACAATAGATATATAATAATAGATAATAAACAATGTTTAAGCGTTCCATAAAAGAAAAAAAAAAATTGTTACAAAAATCTTACCTTCATTTATTAAACGACGAATAAGAATTGTATTATTTCCGTAAATGTGAATGTATTACATATAAATGAGATCGGGCCGGTAAGAAATTTGTAACAAATTTTTCTGTTTTTTGTTTATTATATGGAACGCTTAAACACTGTTTATTATCTATTACTGAATATCTATTGTCTGCTACATATATTTAACATGCATTCTTTTTTAAACAGAATTCTAAATTAATAACAGATTTTGATATGTAGTGTCTTACCTTTTTTGATATCAGTATCATTTTGTTAAAAACAGTTTTATTTATATTACAGAAATTATTTTTTTGAGCGGAATAAATGATATCTGCGAGACTCTCACCGTACGGTTAACAATTTCATAGTATTTTTTTTTGGATTGATGTTGCAGTGAGAATATATATTCCTGTAAGTGTCTGTAGTTGGAAAGTCGTCAATGATTGTTCCAGCGATCATTGTTTAATCGTCTTCGAAATCACTGGAGGCCTGAGTGATGGTTATAGTTGTAATTTCCCAGTTCAGGAGGGGCGTTTTCTCCGCAGGAAAGCCAATTGGTAGAGGTTTGTTTCGATTCATTCGGTCAGACTCCGTGTCTTGGACAGGGATGTGGATGTCTTGATCCTGAGAACCTGACAGGTCGGTTGTCAGCGGCTTTCATAGATGTCACTGAGTGTTACATTATCCGCAGTTCAGGTGAGGAGAAAGAAGCCTCTTGGTGGACGCGGGAACTTTCTGAGTTGAAGTCGTCTGTTCTCCGTTTGCAGAGATCTTCTCAAAGTAGAGGGACAGAAGACGCTATCCTAAAATTAATAAGTATTGTGAGGAATAGTCGTGTCGGGTATGTCTTAGGGATTTTCCTGAACATATCTGGTGTATTTAACAATCTGTAGTGGTCCTCCGCTTTGTATCAGTTACAGAGACGTGATGTACTTGGAGTGAAATGCAGATAATGCATAGTTTTCAGTCATCGAGACGTTCTGCTTTGTGACGGTGGCCACGAAGTAGTAAAAACACTGTCTATGAGTTGTCCTCAAGGCAGTGTACTGGGGCTTTTGTTATAGGTTGTAGAGTTTGATTTTTTGATGCGCCTGAGGTTGCTCGACGTTTTCGCTTATGCCGATGACGGGCTACTGTTGATTGAAGGATGCGCACGGAACGAGACTGAACTTAGGGCCTCTTAGGCCTGTAGGTTACTAGAGCTGTGGGGACATTAGCATAAGATGAGAATTCAGCCCACATAAAACCACAATGACGTTGCTGAAAGGCCGTTTGGATGTGACGCGACGAGTGCGTATATCTATGTCAGGCCACCGAATCCGTTATGTTTAGGTTCCGAAGTTCCTCCGGGTGCTCCTTGACAAAAATTTTCGATTCAAGGAGCATTTACAAAACGTCGTGAAGAAGGTGAAGGCCAATAGTGCCTTCTTTGGTATTCGACGTGTGGTGAACCACGATTGGGGGTCTAAATTTTAAGGCCATGTGTATTCTTTAAAAAGGTGTGAGTGAGGTAATTATGTTGTATGCCGCATCTGTATGAGGAGATAGGTTAAAATATAAAACTTATAGGGATATTTTACTGAGGGCCCAGAGCCTATTGCTGTTAACAGTAATACGGGGTTATCGCACTATATCTCATGAGACTGATCTGGTGATTACTAGAGTGAAGCCCATTGATGTTCTTGCGATTGAGCGTCAACGGCGTTATTTTGCAAAAAAAAAGTCGGATGAATTGACTTCTGCAAAAATGAGAGAGATTGAGAATAATGGATTTCAATTGTGGCAGGAGAGATGGGATGAGGCAACTAATGGGCGTTATACGCATGGTCTCTTCCCTGATGTGACGCGTTTACGGGGCGTCTCTTGATGTGTCGAAATAAATATGCTCCACAGTTTCTTTCGAGCCATGGTGCTTTAGGTATAAACTGGCTCGTATCGGCCTGACTGATTCGGGTCTGTGTCCGAGTTGTGGTATAATAGACGATGCTTTTCACGTTTTATGTCTGTCTTCGTTATGAAGACAGACGATTAGAGGTTGTGAGGCAGCAAGATGATATTGGATCTTACTCAGATTTGGTTTACTTAAAATAGGTTATAGTAGAGTTTTATGAAATATTTGGTTATTCAGCGAGTTAGGAATGGATGTGTATAATGCGGGTGGCTAGGTCGCTTGGGCGTTTTAGTTGCCATGAATAGGCGTTTTTGAAATTTTGTTCGGTATTAATTGTTTTTGTTTTGTTATTTTGCGGTGTTGTTTGTTTAATTTTCTTTTGTTGTGAGGCATTTAGCTCAAAATTTATAATTTGTTCTACTCAGTCTATTTCGTATGAGTAGTTTTGGTAATGTTTTTTTGTTATGTAAGTTTATAGGGTTTTACACCGATGGAAATGTCATTCGTGGCATTTGCATAGGTGACATTCTGACAGAGACCAAGATGATGACAGAAAGACGTCAATCAGTCTGTGGGTCTAGAAGAGGACCTCCGGTAAAGCCCATGACAGCTAGATACGGTATAGTGGTATGCCAAGGGCTGAGGCTCGCAGAACCATGCTAGAGGAGTGTTAATTGGCTTGAGATGCGTCAAGCACCGGAAACTGGACCAACAGACTGATCCCACAGATCGACAGATGGGTGCAGAGGAGTTTTGGTGACGTGGGATTTCATCTCTCCCAACTGCTTACCGGACACGGCGGGTTTGAGGCCTACCTGCACCGGTTTGGCAAGTGAGCTACGCCGACATCTAGGTACTGCGATGAAAATGATACGGCCGAACATACAATCTATTTGTAGCAGATGGGACGAGATTCGTCAAAGAATGGGACTTCCTAATATAACACCAGAAGAGAATGTCCCATTTATGATGAAAGGTAGACGTGAATGGGACCAGGTTACAACAATTGTCACAAAAATACTAGGTACCAAAACAAAGGAACAGGCAATTCTGCTCATGAGGGTGGTTTGCCTTTGATGACTGACTGACCGAGGTCAGTCAAGGGCGGCCCGAAGGTCTGAGGCGAGGCACCCGCTGAGAAGTTGTGCAATGTATTCGCAGGTCCAACCTCAGTGGTAAGGGGGAAAAATGTACAAGGGGGTGGTATAGCGACTGGAACCGTCATATGGCAAGATCTCTTCCCCTTCAGGGTCAGGATGTTCCTACCCCCATTCTTAAGAGCAGTTTTTAGTTATTTTACTGCAAATGATTCTAGTAGAAAATTTCTGGTGTGATAAAAGTTAAAACAAATGAAGTTTGAATAATTTTATACAAAATGTATTTATTTTGGGATTTTAACTGTGAAATTTCCAGTACTAAATAGCATCTGATAATTAAACAGAAGCATCAGGTAGATCAGTAGTATTTTTATATTTATTTACTCTTTCACATGTAACTATAGGTCTACACTTACTAAGGCTGCCTTACTCTTTCTATTTAAGCTAAAAAGTATAATAATTTAATAAATGAAAAAAATGCCAACTCTGACCAGTATTTGAACCCAGAACCTTGTGGATAAAGTCACAGATGTTAATGGCTGTGTTGAGCTCAGCAAATAATAAATAGTCAATGTTTAATCCTTGATTTTGTTGTTTACTTTAAATGTACTTTAAAAAAATATATATAATACATTAAGTACTTCTATATAAGATTACATGTCTAAAACGAAAAATCATTAATTTTCTCACAAGTTACTAATGTATAACAATTTCTTTCTAAATCTAATGTTACCATAAAATTCTGAAACAGATTATAATTCTTGAAAAAACATATAATTCAAATATAACTTTAGAGATAGCTGTTAAATAATAATAATAATACAATAATGAAATTAGTACATTCCCAAAAAGAAATGGCATTTCACGTCTCAGAGACATCAAAAACTCCACCAGGACCTTTAACAGTTCATAAATAATAGAATTATAAGTTAATTTCGAGTTTAATATAAAAATTAACTACATCATCACTCTTCAATCAAATCGCTTCCTAATTACAAATACTGAATGGATAAATGAAATCATTGCTCCAGCAATGAACAGATACAAAGAAAATGAGAAGATAATATTTATAAAATGGGAGTGTGAAGAAAACTTTTCATCATGGTAAAACTGATACCAGTCTTCTAAAGTTAAATTCGTCTGTATAAGAGGTAAAAAAAAAACAACAAAAAAACACCGCACCCAATAATGAACTAATATTCCAGCATTTTAGTTTTAATTTACATGTTTTTTTCTATAAATTTGTGTTAATTTTTGTATACATACTTTCCAAATATAAATTTCTATGACATTTTCATACATTTATTGTATATTTATCAGTTGGCCCTTATTTCTCCTTAAGAGAAGAGGAGAAAACTCTAATATAGTAAAATTATTTATAATAATATTAATAAAAAAAATTACTGTTGCATTTTATTTACATTGAATACATTTACGTTAAATCCATTACATAAACGCATTGTATGGAAAGAATTTTCAAATCGTGCACTACTGAAAAATGTAAACAAGGATTAAATTCTAATTGCTGAAGCCACATGATAAACCGGTTCCTACATGTTTTCAATATTTATTAGTTACAGTTACCACATTAACAGCTGCAGCAGTCAATGTCAAACAAATAGGAAAACATAATATGTAAATCAATTTCCAACCGTGTTAGTAAATTTCATAGTTTTACTGTATTAGATTAAAATAATGGATGTTTCACAATTTCCCCAAAAGTGTATCTATATATTCTATTTGGTAGGTATTGTTTTAAAAGAATGAAATTAGAACCAGAAACATTTCATCAAATAGTAATAATACCTTCTTTAAAAAAGGTTTTGGGATGCCAATTTTTACATATATGATATTTTTATTTGAATACAGTAAAAATGTACATGATGAAAGGTGGCAAAATTATTTTAGAGTGCAGGAACAATACTTCAAGTTTTATATGAATGAGTGTTAATTTAATGCAGAAAACAGTGTATTAGATCATAATTTTGTTAATGATAATAAAAAAATCAATCAGATTAAAGTAAACGACAGTCGCTAATCTATAAGTCTTGTACAATTCTTTTTAGTTCAAATCTGTAGGTAGATGGGTTCCTTGATTGTAAAATGACAGCATACAGGCAGCTGTTATATTTTAGTTCACCATGCTTTAACGAGTTACTAATTAAAACCTATTAAAATAATGGTGACCACGAGCCAAAAGGAATCAGCAACATAGACATTTAACTAGTACAGTTAGGCTTCAATCTATCAACCTTTAATATAGAAAGACCCTGTCCTATTCTAACATATCAAATGGAAGAAGAAAACAATATAGAAGAAAAAAAAATGGTTTTATCAAAAAACAAGAGTTAGCATGATTTTTTATTTTTTTTGGACAGACAAGCTCAAATTTAGTAAAAATATTCTAAAAGATAACCATAATTAAAAGAAATCTTAAACAAAGATAGTGTTTGCAGGATAGGTACTGCCCATACATTAGGTAACTGCAAAATAATTGTTTTCAGATCCTCTCACACAATTTTTACGTAATATTTCATTCAAAAATAAATTCAAAAACGTACCTTACAAAAATATTGCAATTGTTTTAAGATTTCTAACTGTTTAATATTTAATATAAGTGTTACATACACCTTATTTTTCCTTTTCAATTTATAAATTCATTTTTTCCTACTATTTATGAAAGTAAATATTATTACATTAAAATGTTGTTTTGGAGTGCTAAATATAAAAAAAAAAAAAAGATTTTATACGAAATGAACCTATGTACCAATATAATTACAACACATTAAAAAAATATATATATATTTTAAACAAACAATACTCCTCACCTGTAATGTTAGGGGGTTATTTATTTTTAAATAATTAAGATGGGGAATCTTTAAGTACCAGAGAAATTTATTAACAAAAATATAAATAAATCTTCAATTTGTTTTTAATATAAAAATCTAAATATTGCAAACTTGTTTTTTTCCATTATAATAAATTTTGCCAAACTGAATTAGATATATTAGCAATGAAAAATAAAGGTTGGATAATGTACAGACAGAGACAAAAATAAAGTTGTTGAAGGTTAAAATGCATAATTTAACTGTTTAGGATGTACACAAAAAATATTCAGTTAAAATCCCTAAGGAAATGATGATATAAAACTGGATTTTCAATATTTTATAGTCATTCAACCGATTCAGAGCTACTCTCAGTTTCTTTCTCTTCTTTGCTAGTCTTTTAACTTCAGTAATTTAATTTTGTAACCATAAATTATTTATAACTTAATTACCTTTAATAAGTCAAATTAATTTAAAACTGAAATTTATTAATATCTCATTAATAAAACTGACAAAATATTTGAAAAAAGGATAAAACAAATCTAATGCATATATATATATATATATACACACAAATAATTAAGATTGTATCTTCATTAATTTTATCAATGACTTAGTTTTTAAAAATAACAAAATTGTAGCTCTGAAAGATTGTATTAATAATTAACTTGTGAAGGTCATTTAGGTATAGAGATGTAAAAGAGGCAGGTCAAGAGAGGTTTTATTTTGGTGAGAAATACACCTCAAATTACAAATTTAATAAATAATTGCATCATAAATTAAAATTTTGAAATCGTTTTATATATATTTATTCACATTAGCATCTACAAACTGACCACTGATGACAGTGATTTTTTTATGAGTAGAATTTCACAGAAATTGAAAAATTTCTGCATTTTAGCAAATGTTAAGACTAAAGGATTTTTAAGTAATTGGGAATTTTGGTGACATAGTTGGAAGCTTTACAGAGAAAATAACAAGATTACCCACAGGAAAGGAATCTCATTATTTTAAAGGTTGTATGTAGCCAGAGGGATCAAAACAGAACTAAGGTAGAAACTTGTTCATGTACAGTATGATGATTTCATGTGTGGATTAATGGGAAACAACAAAGTTCTTGGAAAGCTTTGAAACATGATTACAGAGAAGAATGGAAAAAATTAAAAGGAGAAAGGAATGAGGGAATATGTAAGGGATCCATGAGAATAAGAGGGTGAAAAAATATGAAACATCTTTGGTAAGATTGTATATTTATAAGAATAGTTGACTTTGGGCCATTGTGGGAAATTAGAAGTGTACAGATTAAAGTTTCAATGTTATCTGATTTTCAAATGAAATTTTTGTTGTTGAATGATGATACATTTAATTGTAATGCAGCAAGTAAAATTAAAATGAACATACCAATTAAAATTTATTCTAATCAATCTATTCCAATTCCAGATCTACAATCACTATGCTTTATTTTACCACAGTTATTTCTGTAATTCTGTTTATACAAAAATGTTTGTTTTCTTTATCATCAGTTTCTAAATCAAAAGAGTACAATAGGGTTTTTTGCTCTCAGAGATCATACAATACCTTTATCATCTAAATGATTTAAGCCACAAAAGGACAGGTACAGATAGTTTCCCAAACAATGTTTAAGGAAGAATATCATAAATAAACTGAGTGAAATATTAATAGAAACTGGGCACAATTCTTAACAAAATACTTTTTGCACGAGTTACTTTATTTAAAAAAAGTAATAATCTATACACTTGGTGTTACTAGTAGCAGTCTCTAAAGAAGCTTCACATAGAGTAAAATCTAAAGGACTTTTCACAAAATATTTATATATTTTTCATCTCAAAGTGTACTGCAGTTTTTTTTTTGGTGTGAAAAACACACAAATGTCATCATCAACCCATGTGCTGCTGTTGACTTCTAAATTTTTTTTAATTAATATTTGGATGAAAAATAATTTTTCAATAAAAAGTAAGGTTAAATCAAATTATTGGAGACCCAAAAATATGTCCTTAACCTTTTATTTACAAAGGTATGTTTACGAGATCACAGGAAATTGAGTCATGCTATATTGTTCCACTAAGTATAAATGATACTGTTTTGACAAGTGTCATCACTGGCAAAAAAATGTTTTTCTTCAAACTTTGTTAAACATAGCTTGCTTAGTGTGATATAAAATAAAACTCAATTAATACATGATATCCCATCTTGACTATTTTCACATCATGAATATCACTTTACATTAATGTAAAAAAATGTTACAAAACAAAAGTATACTAATGCAATTAGTAAATTGGGTTAAAGAAATATGTTCACCACATAACCTGAAAATAACATTCATAACACTGATACAACTAATTACTTTCTAAACTATTATTCTGATTAGTCGCACTATGATCAAGTGCTAAAATAACCAGCACATTGTGCCACCAAATAATTAAAATTAAATCAACAAGTAGTTCTTTAAAGAAAAAAGAAATCCCTATATTTTATTTTAGAACTTGATAAGGCAATCTGAGTAATACTTGGCTTCAATATTATAAACAAGTGCTTTGGGTCAGGTTTCAACACATTAAAACATACTCAAAAACATAATCAACATACTTGTCATAATCAGTTTTATTATTTAAGTAAAACTTAATGATTATACTTAGAAATTTCACTCAATACTTTGTGTACGTTCTTCTTTCAGAGGATCTTTTAAATCAGTAAATGTCTCAGAACAAAATTAATGAGCAATGTGATCAGAAATAAGTTAATTTGCAACAATAAAAAGCTACAACTACATTTTAATGTTGTCAAACAAAAAATATCCCAATTAAATTTGAATAAAGAAGTTACCATTAAAATGTATTCACAGCTTAAATTTAGAAAACACAGCAAATACATACAGGAATGCTGGATAAAGGAGAATTATTTTTTATTTTTAAATTGTAGAAAGTAGTATGGGAAAGACAGTGCTTATGCGGAAGCCTCTAATATCACTGATAAGTTACTCAATAAATATAACACAACATTTAATTGTTATTATTTTGACTTAGGTTGAATAGGTATTTTTTATAAGTTACAATACCAGTTAAAAAAAGATTGTTAGCTTTAAAATGTGAACATATTCTCATAAAAAGAAATATAATATACAACACATTATTTTACAAATCATTTAGAAACACGATACAAATATTGAAAGAATATGTATTATATCAGCTTATAGGATATAAGGAAAACTAGGGCCACAGTTGACTTTTCACAAATCTTTAGAAACTGTCTCTGCACTTAACCTGCATAACCTAATTCACACTTGCAAAAAGGAAAACTGAGGAAACTGGTTACAGTTTTATCTTGTTTAAAAATTAATTTTGTTATTATACAATTAATATGCTGCTTACTTACTTCCTAAAGGTCCTAACCTACAAATTTACTAACTTTAATTTCATTTATGATTATTTTTTAATTTTTATCATTCAGTCAATTTACAATTACAACTTGTTAAACTGAATAGAGACAATATCATTAAAACAGTCTTACAGACAAACAATACTTCACTTGCAATATCTGATGAATCAGAAGTTGATTCATTAATGCAATAGTTATATACAATACTAGGACAAAAATATTTGTCACTTTAACACCACCTGAAAACGCTGAATGCCGCAAACAGCTGCACCTCATAATGCAAAATGCTCGTTAGAAAAAGTTCATAAAAACATCAAATTACCGTGTCACTACAAGTTTAATATAACCTAACTTTTTAACGTGACAAACACAACAGAACTAACAAGCAGATAGTGAGATCACATTAAAACTATGACCACAATAACACATTCAAATAATTTAACCATTTTTTGAGAAAAAAAATTCACTTGCAGTTCAATAAAAACAACTTACCCGAAACCTAGACAGGATAATTCCCATGGCGGCAGAAAGAATCAAATTAGGTTATATACGATCCCCGGTCACGTAGCAGTCATCACAGACTGAAGTAAATATGCCAATTAAATTTGGGTTTTAAGAGTAATAAACAGATTACTAAAGCATCAAAAAATGTAAATCAGTGAAAAAAAAAAAAAAAAAACACTAATACAGAACCCGAAGTCGACAATCTAACCAGCAACAATTCAAAGTCAGAGAACGACAATGTCATCCGCTTGACAAGTGTTGCCAAAACGATGTCTGCCAACATGTTAGTATTAAGGTTGGCCAACATTATTTTTACTAGCGAGTTAGATTACTTCATTAGATATCTACTGCTGCCAGTATTTAATTGCATTAAAAATTTAAAAAACTGAATTAAAAAAGTATTTTTTCTAATATAAAATTGCAGATTCGCCAATGATTTTTTCTACAGTAAAGGTTTATTTAAATAATTAAGCTAATTAAAAACAAGTTTTAATAATGTCTTAGGTTGGTAGAAAAATTATTTAAATAAAAATATTTGTTTAGGCAGGTTTATAACGATAGTTTTAACTGAAATTAATATTATTAAAGGAAACGAAAAATATCAAAACTATGTTAGCCGAATCAGAGGCATGTAATTAAGCAAATGTTAATATGACAAATTTACTGAAACTGAATTTAAGTATTCAGTTAGTTATTTTTTTCGAACGGTAGACAAATTGTTACAATGTAATCCCTACTACAGAAGCTCTAACTTTGTAATAAAAACTTCCTCATAAGTTTATAACAACCGATTTTAGTAATTATCTAAGTAAACTTCTTCATTGACAACTGATAATTAAAATTGCTAAACTATTGAAATTTACGTCAAACAACAAATTTATTAAATAAAACGTTTTTAAAGAATTTTACATCATATTCACCGGCGATAGACATGACGAACGCATAACAAATTAAGTTTCTTTTCTTATTAGAGTAGGGCAACGTTTTTTTTAAGTAGCGGGTGTATGTAGTCTTCAAATGATATACAAATATTTACAAATTATTTCATTTCATAAAAAATAAAGTATAATGAATGAAAATATGTGGCGTAATGATAATCTCTTAAACCGAACGCGTGGCCGCATTTCCAGGGCGCGCTGGATAAGTACACAATGTGTTACGAAAACTTTAGTTACTTCCAAAAACTGTGTATTTATAAAAAAAAAACCAATACTAAAGTAATCTTTTAGTACTGTTTTTATCTTTTTGAAATTGAAACCTTCTTTTTAAAATATTACAAAATCTCATGAAATTAGAAGGGGAATTTATTGCTCTTTTGTTGGCAACTGCTGGAAACCGGTTCTGGCTTCGGCATCTAACTTCTAACCAGTACTCAAACACTTCTAGTGTCCTTATCCTTTCAGCCTTAAGTGATCGAAATAAAATTTTGTAGCAATTTGTTCATTATGTCTTTTACGTTAATGTGATACATCATATGCATTGTTTATTCGATAATTATTGATATCAGACATGGTAAGTCGTAAATAATTGATGTAAATATTCTAAATAATTCGAACAATAGCTCTTTTCGAGGTGTTTGCCCCCATTTCTTCTGAACATTCTGTCAGCGAGTTTCCAGACGCTCAATTTGAATGTTTGTATTATGAAAGGAATCAAACGAGAGTTGTAACGTTGCTACAAAGAGCGTATGTTACTTTTAACTATTAAATGATAGATTAATATTTGTTTAAACTGACATGTACTTTTTGTTGGAAGGATGTGGTAGTCAAATTCTAATAGTATTATTGTAAGATGGGCAATTTATTATGTTAATTGTGTGTTCGATTGTAGGCCGAATTGAATTTATGAGGTTTTCGTAACTGTACAATGTCCAAGACATTGAAAATTTGGTTACTGGATATTATATATGTGCTATTCAGGACTTTAGGGTATTATAAATTATATTGACGTATCACCATAATTTTCGCGTAATTTATTTTCTGAAAAGAGTATTAAGCGGTAATAATGTGTATGAGGCATATTATTTTTTTTTTGCAGAGTATAATAATAATGAATTATTCACATTATTCTTTCTCAGACTGAACTTCTGACAGTACAGCTAACTGGATGTGTTTTAATATCCGTTTATCCTTATGTTTAAAACACCTGTAAATTTGGAAAATAAAATTATTGTAATTATTTACCTGTGCTTTAACTTTTTTCACTAAAAAAATGTTTTCATTATAACATTTTGGTCTTAAATTGTTTATTAGAACATTTTTTACCCATGTATGATGAAAAAACTAAATGATCAAGCTTACAGAGTTTAAAAAATAAGTGAAATATTTTGTATATTTTATAAGTAAATCTTTAATATTTCAGTGTATATGCCTTTCTTTCTGTTTCCTGTTTAGCCTCCGGTAACTACCATTTAGATAATTCTTCAGATGATGATATGTATGAGTGTAAATGAAGTGTTAGTCTTGTACATTCTCAGTTCGACCAATCCTAAGATGTGTGGTTAATTGAAACCCAACCACCAAAGAACACCGGTATCCACGATCTAGTATTCAAATCCATGTAAAAATATCTGGCTTTACTAGGACTTGAACGCTGTAACTCTCGACTTCCAAATCAGCTGATTTGGGAAGACGCGTTAACCACTAGACCAACCCGGTGGGTTTCAGTGTATATGCCTAGTCCAGGACATCTTGTGTTTGCTTTCCTTTGCATTAGGTTGGTAGTTCTGTTTCAAGCCCAAATATTCCACCTAGTCGCCTAGTGTTTTAAAATGTCTCCCTACTACTAGTATAGGATTCTAATTAGCATAGCCAGTCTGTAATCTATGGATGTATCAAGCTGCAGATACACTTGTTATAAAAAAGGGATGCAGCTGCTTATGAACTCTGATTCAAGAAAGCTCTTATAAAATCCAAAGACTTCTTATATTTCTTATTAGCCAATCTATATTGCTAGCAAATTCAAAAAGAAACTATGAAATTGTGTCTTTTTAAACAGTAGGGCCACATTTATATAAATTACATTTAACAAATGTGATTGAGTTCTGAATTTAATGTTTTGAAGGATGGACTTTTTAAAAAACTTAATTTTAGAGTAGGTGTTTTTGTTGCTTATCTTTTTATGCTAATACAAGACCAACTGTAAACAAGGTCAAACTTTGGTCATTTGACACCTGAAGAATTATTCCTCATGTTGTAATTAATATAAAAAAACTGAAACATAAATGTTTTGGTATTTTATGTTGTAATAAGGCACTAAGATTTATTTTGTTACATTTACTGTTAAAACAAATTATTTTAATCTTGACATGTCTGCATAACACATGTGGTATGCAATTCATATCATTGTAAGAGTTTCTGTTATAACATACATACTTTTAATTTTTGAAAAGAGAAAATGACTTGCTGTCTAAACATTAAAAAATTTACATAAATATTAGGAAATGCTTTTTACAGCAGTTGTGCAACTAATTTGTTGATTGTTATTGCCACTAGCAGTTGTTGGTGTTAACTATCACGGTAGTTAAGAAACCCTTTAAGTATGTGGTCATAGAAAGTAATTAATATGTTGTACTTTTTTGTAATATGTAGTTTTGTTAAACTGTGATCTCATATTGAAGCATATGAGTTCATGTGTTCCATTGCAAGCCAAAAGCATACAACATCCCATCCTGCAAGTTAACTTATCTCACTTTTTTGTTTTTTTTATCAGAAGTAACAATAATTTATTATGCAACTGGCTGTTGGTATTTTTTCCTTACTTCACAATTCTAATATTGTTGTTGGTTACTGTCTGTTATGTTAGGAAAAGTGTAACCAATTACACTGATAAACATAATTTTTGTTTCGTAACATGTGATACATGATTTTAATCTTTTGTGATGCTGAAAATGAGGATGAACTCGAATCTTTCTATCATCCACCATTTTTAAATTTTAGTTAAACGATTTTTTTCATTTTTCAACATATATTTAGCATTTTAAGCTCCTATATTATATTTTGTTAGCTAATTTTTTATTGTTTAACTTTGTTAACATAATTTGTAAGCTATAAATAAACAACACTATGCAAAGAATTAATTGTATCAAGTCACATATTATGACATCATATCTAATACTGAAGAGTGAGCCTTCATCGACAAGATTAATCATGTCTGTGCAGGTCAAAACATGTAGCTGAAAACACAGCTGTGTTGTTTGTACTAAGCACTAGATTTAGGAATGAATTAATTTTGTTCAGTCTTATTGCTGTTTTAAGTTTGTTAACAGTGCAGTGTCATAATGCCTTGAAATTGTGTAAGTGATGTGGATGCTTTTTGTTATGTATGTGTTGAGTTTATCGTAAAATCAAATAGAAAAAACAGTACACCTTTAATTTAAAAAGCATATCGTTTGTACTTTCAGTGTAAAACTGGTGATCAGGATTAGACATGGGCTCCTCATATAGTATGCACTAATTGTTCTGTATATTTAAGAGAATGGCTTTGTCATTTGGTGTACCTATGGTTTGGCGTGAACCAAAGGATCATGTAACTGATTGTTTCTTTTATTTAACAAGTGTGTCTGGAATTTCTAAAAAATCTAAACATACTGTAAAATATCCTTTATTGCAATCAGGCCTGTACCTCACAGTGAAATTATTCCAGTTCCTGAGCCACTTGTGAATGAATGTTTCAAAAGCAGCGATGAAGAATCGGGCAGGACTGAAGAAAACAACAATGATTTTGATTTTTAATTATCTTCCGATCAGCCACATCTTATATCACAAGGTAAATTAAATGACTTGGTTAGGGATTTAAATTTATCAAAAAATGAAGCTGAACTGTTAGGATCAAGATTGCAATGTTGAATTTACTTCAAAAAAATAAAAAAGTTTCATGCTTTTGAAGCCGACAAAAAGAACTTTCTCAGTATTTTATTGATGAAAATAATTTGGTTTATTGTACAAATATTGATGAGCTTATGTTGCACATAGGACAGGTTCATAAACCTGAGGACTGGCGCCTTTTCATAGATTCATCCAAGTATAGTTTAAAAGTGGTTCCACTATATAATGGTAACAAATATCCTTTGATACAAATCACTTATGGTATTCATTTGAAGGAAACATAAAATGTGATGAAAGGCGTTCTTGAAAAAATAAATTATAAAAAACAGCTGGAACATATGTGGTGATTTGAAAGTTATAGCTATTTTGCTAGTCATGCAGTTAGGCTATATGAGACACCTTAACTCCAAATGGGAAAAATATTATTCATGAGCCCTTAGTTGAACCCAAAAAAATATTTTTACCCCCTCTCCATATCAAGTTAGCACTGATAACAAATTTTGTAAAAGCAATGAAGAAGGATAGTCCCGGATTTTTGTACATTAGGCACAAATTTCCGAATGTAAGTGAAGGAAAAATAAAGAAGGAATATTTGTTGGTCCTCAAATAAGAGAGTTGGTCAAAGATGATTTATTTAACTCGATGTTAAATAATGTAGTAAGTGCAGCTTGGGCTTCATTTAAAGATGTTTGCAGAAATTTTCTTGGCAAACAAAAATTCATAACTACCACGATATTATTAATCAACTTCTAACTTTATACAGAGCTATGGTGTGTAATATGTCTTTGAAAATACATTTCCTTCACTCACATGTGGATTTTTTCCCGGACAACCTCGGAGATGTAAGTGACGAACATGGTGAACGTTTCCACCAAGACATTTCGGTGATGGAAAGCTGCTATAAAGAGAAATGGAATACTAACATGATAGCCGATTACTGTTGGACATTAATACTGATAGAAAAATTGTATTTACAGATCTGTAATGTATGCAAAACAGCAATTCAAGAAATTGTATCACACTTAGAGAAACATTAAAATATTTTTTTTTTTCTGTCAGTGTTATTAAGGCATACAGCTTATGAACATAGGTTTCATAAATATGTGTAAAATTGGAGTGTTACATTTAATATATTTTGATAAATGGACTGTTTATTGTTAATGACTGAAACTGCAAAACACCTGTTTGTAAAACTAATCAGGTCCGTTGTATACTTTCCGTTTGTGGAAAGTATACCTCTTTGTTATTTTATAAAAGTCCACTGTGTTGTGGTAGCCCTACCTATCACCTAGCGAGTATAGCATGTGTGCAGTTTCATGAAGAATTAAATAAACTGTACATATGTTTATTTCTTTTTTATATTGATTATTTTTAATGCAAGTTAATATAAATTAATGGAAATTTGTAATTACTAAATAATTAATAAAGTATTTTAATAATTGCATACATTATTGTATTGTGCTCATAAGTCTCACTTCCTGGAAATTCTTAATTTTAATCATCCCTGTACTTTCAGCATGCATGTGGAAACAACAGTAGGAGCTCATATTGGGAGAACATTTTATGATGGAATAATTTTCATATTTTATCATCACATTGAACACACAAATATTGGCTAACTTATATGAAACTTCTTTTTCCAGAAGTTGTTATAAAGATTTATTTACTACTGCTTTGTAATGCTTACATGTATTATTTATAATGTATATAAAAATGTGTAGTTTAATTTGTAATCTGATCACTCAGTACTCCCTTCAAGATTTACAATTTCTTAGAGTAAGGTATACAGAAACAATTAAGAGTGATGGCACCAAATGAAAAGACAGCATATTTTTATTGATTATGTGAACCCCTACCAAACATTAAAAACAAAGATGAATCAGTACCCTTCTCCTAAGTGCACAGTTGAGCGAGCTATACCTTTGTGAATTAGGTATTTCTTTTATAAATCACTGTTTTATATAGGGCAATTCCTAATTATTTATAATAATGGTTATAACACAGTAAACTATTACAGTTGTAAATAAAAATTTTACTGAAAAATATATTGTTTAAATAATTTCTTAGCAAAGTTTATTAATATCACTTGCTGATTTATTTAATTTAACAATAGTGTGATTGTGTTTTAGGGTTAGACACAGTTCTATCAAAATGGAAGCAGACATTCAAGGGAATGGGTGTTGTGGAGTATCTCAAGCTAAGTTAGAAGGTGACCCTCCAGCTTTACCACCACGTCCACCACCGCGTCCTAGACTGACTCCTTCTAGACTGACACCTCCACGGCGCAGACGTAAGATTATTTATTTTTGTCTTATGTGTGGGTATTAAGTTTTATTATTGTTATAAGTTTCATAATTGTTTTTGGCTGCTCTGACCATTAGTCAATGTATGACTCAATTATATATAATATCCTGTTGAGAAAGTTAATTGTGCCTTATGTTGTTTACCTCTACTAATTAGAATACATATATTGTAGTTCTAGCTAATGGCATTTTATTCTTACTTCCTCAGATACTTACTTTCAACTTATTCAAATCTAATATTTTGAAAGGATACTTAATTTTTTGGGGAAAGTGGAACAAATTTCACTTCAAGAACACATAAACTGCAGTTTCCCCTCTACACTAACCGAGTACCATCTAAATACAAATTGGGAGCATTTATTACATTCTTTAAATAAGTGACCTCAGTGTCATGAGTTGGCGTTTCAACTTGTTAGGAGGAATTTTTTGAAGTATTAAATGGAAGTGGCAGTTGAATATTTGTTATTTCCTACTTTTCAACTGCAGTAATAAAGGTATCTAATGGTAAAGAAAAAAATATCACTTATTTCTCAAAAAAATGTTCATATAAAGAACCGCTTTTGTACAATGAGGTTATTACTTTATGGCGGTTCTGATCTCTGGAGTCAACACTATTTCCTTGCTTGTGGCATCAAGAGTTGTTACAAGATGAAGATGTTTCACAGTGGTTCTTATTTCTGAAGTAAGTATGACTAATAATGCACAGACCTGTTGATACATGTCAAAATGTGATTTTGATAAAATTTACTTGGTCTTTCAGTTTATCCGTAATGTTTCTATTAACCTGTGCTGTTCTTCTTTCATCATAATGTTGTAGCGAGGTCAGCAACTTGTTGACTTAGCTTTAGCTCAAGGTGTTCAGGAAAGTAGTAGTGAAAGTAGTAATGCCATAAGAAGTAGTGTGAGTAGTACGTGTACATCATTTAGTATTGTTGATTCTGATATGGAAAAAGACTATGCATCATCAGATGAAAGAAGTTGCAGTTTTAGTGATACCAGTGATTCTGAAGATAGTGATTTACAACCTGAAAATAATGTTTCTGAATCAGATATTACATTACCAAGTACTTTGCAGCTAATGAGGTAATTCAGCAAAATAATACTTCAGAATCTGTAAGTACCATATCACTTTGTTGGTAGATTACTTTATCAGATCCTGAATTTTCTTATTTTCCTTATCAATCAAAAATTAACTTTGAATCAACTGATGTTGAAAATCATCTTGATATTCATCAGTTATTTGTAAATGATGATATTCTTCAGATGGTAGTAGAAGAAACAAATAGGCATGCCGCAATGAAACTTAATAGCAAAAATAGTAATAAAATATTACACGTAAAAAATTGGTTGGCAGCTGGTATAGCTAAAAAAAAAGAGTTTTTCTGTTCTTTTAGTAATGGAATTAGTTTGTAACCCTTTTACTGAATTGTACTGGAGTAAAGATAGAATGTTTTGAAACTAATTTATTGCACAAGTGATGCTCAGGGATCGGTTTTTACATGACTTCCCAAAAAGGAGTGTAATGGTTTTAGAGTGTATGTATGTATGTTTGTTTCACTATAGCTGCTCAACGGCTGAACTGATTCAGATATATGACCCTACATTGGAATACTTATGTTACGGGGAGTGTCATAGACTATATAAATATATATGTTTAATTGTAACTAAAAGGCCACATAAAATCATACATACAATTTTAAATCAATAATTGATAGTATTTTTAGTATCAATTTATTTGTATCAAAAATAGTTGTGTTTTAAGATCTGCTACGATACTGAATGAATGAATTATGGTAGTAAAATTTATTAGTTTATTTTAAAATTATTATTACTGCTATTTATTTTTTATAAACATTTAAGAAAAAGTCGTATGAATATATATATATATAAAATTGAAAAATAAATATACAAAATTGTCATCCGCATGCTCTTCAGTTATCGTATATTAAAGAGCAATATTTGTCATCAATGTTTTTTTTCGGCAGTCATGTTTTTCAATTTTTAATATTTATTTCTTATTACAACTAGTTAGTTTCATTCATTTCTTTGTTAATGAAGAGCAATCTAATAGCAGGCTGAGAAAAATACAGATAGTATTAGACTTGTTGCTAAAAGATTTTCAAAAAGTTCTTGAACCTGGAAGAGACTGTATATGTATTTGTATACTTGCCAAATGAATCTCAGCAAGATGGGATTAAGGTGTACAAACTGTTCAGTGGATAGATTTGCATATTATGTAAGAGTTTATTTCGGTCGAGGAGGTACAACTTCTGGCAGCGACCCATCGGGTTGGTTTAGTGGTGAACGTGTCTTCCCAAATCAACTGATTTGGAAGTCGAGAGTTACAGCGTTCAAGTCCTAGTAAAGCCAGTTATTTTTACACAGATTTGAATACTAGATCGTGGATACCGGTGTTCTTTGGTGGTTGGGGTTCAATTAACCACACATCTCAGGAATGGTCGAACTGAGAATGTACAAGACTACACTTCATTTACACTCATACATATCATTCTAATTCATCCTCTGAAGAATTATCGAAACGGTAGTTACCAGAGGCTAAACAGGAAAAGAGAGGGTACATACTGAAGCAGTAGTAAAAAGACTTGAAAAACTTGATTGTGTGCAGGAAAAAAAGAAGGAATTTGTATACCGATCATTTTTACTAAAGCATCCAGTTAGCTGTTGACTTGCATGCTGGGAAAATTATTTGTAGTGGAACACTAAATAAGGGCAGAAAAAGTATCCCTGAAAATTACAAATTAGAAAAAAAAGAAAAAGGGTGAAATAATAGGGGCTACAATAAGTAAATTTAAAATTATAAACTGGAAGAATAGATGTTCAGTATAATGATTACAACTGATCTTGCACATAATACAGCATTACTACCATCTGGCAAACAAAAAAAAAATGAAGAGACAAAAACTCAAGTGCATCTTGGATTACAGCCAAGCCAAAAAGATATCGGCCTGAGTGATCAGATGTTTGCTTATTATAAAAATGTTACTATAAAAATCAAATAAATGTTACCGAAAAATAATGTTTAACTGTTATTGGTCGTCTTTGAGGCGTTTAAGATGCTTGGGCAGCTCGAAGCTAAAAACATACTGAAGGCAGGACTTGTTATTGCTGAATGTTCCAGACCTGTGGTGATTCTTTGGGAGGAAGTAGATGTGGTGGAGAAGCGAGCAGTCATGGGCTCATCCAAGGGTGAAGAGGCAGCAATGCAGGATTTTTACCGTGCATTGCAGAAGATCAATGCCACCCTGCAGCTTTCCTTGTGTTTCAATGTGCCGGGTAACACGTTGGGTAAGAGCGTAAGGAAGGTTGTGGAGTATGTGGCAAGGCAAGCGGAATGTAAGTATACCCTTAGAACAGTCGGTACCACCGCTAGGGATGTGGTGAATTCTGCAGGAAAGGAGCAAGCGACTACTAAAGAGGCTCAAACGTTACCATGGTTTGTGCTGAGGGGTGGACTTACGCGGATCTGCTGCGTGATGTAAAGAGCAGTATCGCTAACAAGGAGACAGGTGAGGTGCTCTCTATTAGAAAAGTCAATGAACAGCTATGTATTAAGGTTAAAGGGGAGAAGAAAGCAGCCACTAAGCTAAGGGAGGTCATAAAAAAGAAAATTCCTGACAATGAAGGTGGTGGAAGGAGGGAGCACCACATAGTGCTCCTGGTGAAGGATTTTGATGAACTAGCTGTGGAAGAGGAGGTGAGGGCAGGTATTGCTACAGCTGCAGGTGTCAACAGTGGGGCAGTCAAGGTCTCCTCTTTGTGGAGATCGTTTGGGAGCACTAAGACGTTCTCCGTGCTTGTAGGAAAGACGATCGGCAACATGCTGTTGGAGAAAGGCTACATAAAGATAGGGTGGATACTCTGTAGGGTATCGAAAAGATCATCTGAGAAGCGGTGCTTCTGGTGTGGCGAAAATAGTCACCTTGCCTCTAAATGTAAAGGGGTAGATAGTCAGTGTTATAACTGCGGCATAGAGAGGCATATTAGGAATGCAAGGAGGCCATGAAATGTCTCAAGTGCAGAGATAAGGGGCATAAACTAGGTGTCTGCAAAAAGAGAAATGGCTAGATTCTATCAGTTGAATGTAAATAGGAGTAGGTTCGCACATGATGCTGCATGGGAGCTGGCAGTGAGAAGCCAAGCGGACTTCATCCTGCTAAGTGAGCCAAACAAGAAGCTGGTTGAGGAGAAAGGTTGGATTAGGGACGCGGACATAGATGTTGCTCTTGTGGAAGAATCCGGAGTCTTCCAATTGTCAGTGTAGCTCTTAGGAGGAGCTTCATGGTTGTGGAGCTCAGGGAGGTCACATTGATAGTTGGCTACATTTCTCCAAATTCGGGTTTGGAGAAAGACGAAAGATTCATTGATGAACTTATGGCTGAGGCGGGGAGATAGCCTAGGGTGATAATCGCCGGTGACTTCAACGCCAAGTGCGTGTCATGGGGGGGTGTGATCACCAATTGAAGGGGCCAAATCCTTGAGGAGACTGTAAGCGGCGCTGGACTTTCCTCTCTGGGTGATGGTTTATGTCCTACATTTGAGAGAGGGGAGTCGGCGTCGTTCATCGATGTCAATTTCACAAGTGAGAGGGCGTGCCAAAGGGTCAGCGATTGGTGTGTGTTGGATGAGGAGACCCTTAGCGACCATAAGGTCGTCTCATTCGTCTGTAAAGCTGTTTGGGGTGTGGCTAGCTGCACTCCTGGAATACGGAAAGTAAGCGAGCGTGCGATGGGGGTTTTCCGTCGTACTATCGCTGACAGGCTAAGGCACGCGTTAATGCCTGATGATGTAACTTCCATTGTGCAGGAGGCGCTTGACGAGCTTCAACCGAAATGCGCTGCCAGGAACAAGAGTGCTTACTGGTGGTGCGAGGAAGTAGGGGAGCTTCGAAGAGAGTGCCTCAGAGCAAGACGAAGGCTGCAGAGGCAACGATAGAATGGACATCCTTCATGCTAAGGAAAAGAAATGGGCTGACCTGCTCAATGAGATCGATACGGACGTGTGGGGAAGCGGTTACAAGATAGTAATGAAGAACTTTGGTCGTTCCCTCCCCGTTCTGACTAAGGAGCGCCTAGTGGACGCGATAGTCAAATTATTTCCCAAGGTAGAACAGCTGCCTTAGAGGGAAATTTCTCTGGATGAAGTAGCTCATCTGTTCAAGCTGGATGAAGGTGGTTGCAGCAGCTAAGCGTGTCAACCCGTGGAAGAGTCCCGGTCTTGATGGCATCAGCGGCGAGGCGGTTCAGGTCTTGGCTCAGTTGGCCCCAGTAAAGCTTATCGATGCATTTAATTACTGCTTAACAAACGAGTTTGTGCCAGGAGCATGGAAGGTTGCTCGGCTAGCTCTGATTGAGAAGGGGCGTGACAAATTTGGTAATGCTATTGAATATCGCCCGTTGTGTTTGTTAAGCATGCTCGACATCCTTTTCGAGCGCCTCCAAGGTAGATTGACAGCCGAGTTGGAAGCTGGGGTAGGATTAATTGCGAACCAGTTCGGGTTCCGAAAAGGCAGGTCCACGATGGATGCTATCGACCGAGTGATGCAGCTGGTCGACGAGACTGCCGCGGGCAGTCGGCGCACTAGGAGTATACCGGTTGTTATCCTCCTAGACGTTGAAAATCCCTTTAATAGACTGTCCTGGCGTGTTATTATGGATGAGCTTGAAGTGCGTGGCGTGAGCGCCTCAGGCAGTTGGTCGGCCAGTACTTGAGCGACAGGTTTGTGGTCGCCAGCGCGGAGGGGCTGTCAGTTACGTATGAGAGTGTGTGGTGTCCCACAGGGATCGGTACTCGGTCCTTTGCTCTGGAATATTGCTTATGATGGTGTGCTGAGGATCGAGTACCCGGAAGGGGTCGCTGCAGTCTGTTTTGCTGTTGATCTGGCACTGGTTGTTGTCGGCAAAACAGAACTGGTAGTCGCAGAGAAGAGCACTACGGCGATCCGTATGGTGAGCGACTGGCTCGCTACGAGGGGACTGAAGGTTGCAGAGCGGAAGACGGAGACGGTGGTCATGGCTGGGAAACGTAAACTTGACCCCATCACGTTACGTACCGATGCGACCGAAGTCCTGACCTCAAGTAAGGTAAAATACCTTGGAATGTGGATTGACCACCAAAGGTCGTTCCAGGAACATGTCCGAGAAGCAGTAAGCAAGGCTAGGAGAACGGCTGATGCCCTAGCGAAGCTGATGCAGTATTGGGGTAGCCCATCGATCAGAAGAAGGAGACTTCTTGCTTCGGTGGCATGGTCGGTCTGCCTGTATGGAGTACCGGTTTAGGCTAGGGCTCTTAGTACTAGGCGAGCCAGGGAGCTCTTGGAGCTTGCATTGGGTGCTGGCTTTGCAGATTGCACGTGCTTATAGGAAGGTTTCCACCGAGGCCATGTTTGTCATCGCCGGGGTGCCGCCCCTGAGTCTCATGGCGGAGGAAAGGGCAATAAGTCAACAGGGTGCTTTGCCACATGTCGCTCGCAATTGACTATCAGGCAGTGGCAAGAGAGGTGGGAGGCGTCGCAGACAGGTGGATGGACGAGATCCCTCATCCCAGACATCTTGACTTGGATAGGGAGGAAGTCCGGAATCCTGTCGTATAAACTCACTCAATTTCTGAATGGGCATAGTTGCTTTGGCGCTTACCTGCATAGGATTGGGAAAAGAGGCTTCCCCCCTATGTAGGTATTGTGCAGTCGTCGACTCCCCGGAACACGTGGTGTTCTGGTGTGGGTGCTGGTATGATGTATAGCGCCCAGTAGTCAAGGAGTTCGGGGAGTTGGTGGCTGAAAGCATGGTTACCAAGATGCTCGAGTCAGAAACTGCGTGGAAAGCCGTAGCTGCTATGGTGGAGGTCATTGTTCATGGTAGGGAGGCAGACGTGGGAGAGTAGTGGTTGTCTGATCCCTGTTCGTCCCCCAGCATCTTTGCTTGTGTTTGTTGCAGAGGTGGTGACCTTTTGCAGGATGGGGACTGAGTTAAACTTAAAAAGTGGGTCTGGTCTCCACCTGGTACAATTGCAAAGAAAAAAAAATGTTATTGGGGACTGCTGTGGTCAACTCACAGTACATCTAAAACAAAATAGCTACGTCTGAACACCGTTCAATTACAGACTTTCGCTGATCATTGGCTAAACTACTTTCCAGACAACAAGCTGAAATAAGTCCAACCCTAACCCCAAGCCATATTTACACATTTGTTCAACCAGAAGGTACTTGAAGAAATAAGCATAAAACCCGTCAGATGCTACTTAAAGTTGCATCAAAGTTTGAGCAGTAAGGAGGCTGATAAAAAAGCTAAACAGGTCATCAGTTACTGTGGCGATGGTGAGAAGAACCTAGTCTTTGCTTAGACTTTTAATGACTGCCATAAAATGCAAATAAGTTTTTTATGATTTTGTTTTGTGATGCATTTTTTGTTATATCTTAACTTCATCAACTATGATTGTATTTCATGTTTTCTTTTTAATTTAACAAGACAGTAACAAAAATTTTAAAAATTGTCTTACATTTTAATTTGAAAACTATTAATTGCCGTTAAAATTCTAAACTAATAATTGTAATACATTCTCATGTACTTTCGTTCATGTTGCCATTATTTTTATTTTTTTAACTAATGTTTTTAGAGGTATCAGTATTAAAAATGGTTATTTGTTTGTAATGTGGTTTTAACTCATATTTTTATTGCCGCATATATTTGTTTTCCATGTATTTCTATTTAAATTACTTATTACATTTTATTTAGGCCTAAATATAATAATTTAAAAAATATTTTTACGCATTTGTTTGCATTGCTTATTATGATTAATTCTATAGTAATCTATAGTAATTCTTTAAAAGAGGTTCTTCTGGTGTAAAACAGCTGGCTATAATGAATACTTTATTTAGTGTTTAGTAACTTACAGTATGTTGTCAACTCGCTTAAAGTTCATCTAGTTACTAATAGATGATGTATCGTAGAATGCATACTTGACCGAGGAGACAAGTACCGACTGGAATGGCAGTCCTGATTCTGTCCCTCGAAGATAAGAACCACTGAAATTTAATTCTAATAAAAATGTCTCCTGTAGTGCAAGCAAACAGCATCTTGTGATGCCAGAACACAAGTCAATGAGCCCAGTAGTCAAGAATTTTTTATACAAATTACAAAAATTCAGATCATTTTACCCACTGGCAATAACTGTGATTTACGTGTTAAAAGCATACAGTTTATGAACTTGCCTAGGACCAAGTAATTAGGTTTTGCTAATACTTTATTACTCATTAGATAATGTTAAAGTTATCTTTTCCTTTTTTTAATCTTTTCTTATTCTTTGTATACATTTACTAAATCACATCTGTCTAAATTTTACCCACCCAATAAATTTTAACTTATTTTCTGAATTCATTTTGTTGCATTCTATTATATATTTTTTTTATACAGATGGCCACAGCTCAATACATAAATTCTTATTAAGTAAAACTATAACTAATCTATTTGTTAGTCTTTTTATCAATCATACTTATTACATAGTTTTAATGTTTTTAGTTTTAACATGTGTATGAGTACATTTTAAACCTTTAATATCTGTTTTAAGAAGTGTATAGTATTTAAATATTATTAATTTGTAATTAGGAAAATATGAATGATTTGCTACAGTAGATAAAGAACCATGAACTATGATCAAACTTAGCCTACCTGCCTACTGAACACTTACATCTACAAGAAACCTTACTCATTTTACTGAATATTTTTTATAAAAGTAAATGTAATCTGATGTTAGATGTGACAATATACAATATTCCCTACAGATAGATGATTCCATAACACCTTGAACATTTAAGAAAGCACTATAGCTGTGGAATAGAGTAACAGCGGCTGATGGCCTTGGAGTCAGCACTAATGCCAGCTCTTGTTTTATAAAATATTTATAATAAAAGATCATAATCTTCATCAAAGACTTATAGCACCATCAAAGTCTTCATGGTAATGCATTATCACATTGCCAAATGAATCTCACGCATGAATTTGGGACTGTTTTGGTTAAGGGAAGGAGAACCCCAACAGAAAAATTTTAGTTCCTCTAATCAGGAGACTGGGCGTGAAGGTAGCAACTATACTCATTAAAAAGAAAAGGTTGTGGATTGAAGCTATAAAACAGTTGGGATGGATTGGGATTGTCATATAACAAATATGGAAAATGTCAATAAAATAAATATTTGGATTTTCATCTAAAAAACAATATTAAGCTAAAAGAAACAAAAACTTAGATATAGACTGGTACTTTGAATGGTAGTTTGGCAAAATGACTGCAACAATAGGAGAAACTAACAATTAAAGTAGAGATAGTTGTCACCCAATAAATTTTTAGGAACAGGATATGATTGGTTAGGAACAGGAATATGAGATCTTTCTTTATCCAGTGGGGTTCAGCCAATAATGGGCTTTTTGTACAACTGCTTGAATGGGAAGCAGAGACCTTAAACAGTTCTACGGTACATAGAGTCATTTGCTGAACTCCAATAAAGAAGTGGCTATCCTGCTAGCACCACACATGAAAGTAGGGCTTCTAACCCAGCTTGCAAGGTACATGCTTAAGGAAAAAAAGAATGAAAGATTAGGGAAGGGCACAATTACCCACAGAGGGACTACCTTTGATTCTCCTGCCTAGGACCAAAGAAGCTGGATGGAAGGGACAATGAAGAGGAAAAGATAAAAGTAAATGTGTAGTTTTGACAGTGAACCTGAATAGAGAAATGAACAATATGATGTGAGATTTATAATCAAAAAGAAAGTGTAAAAAAATCTATGTCGATTTTTATTAATTACTAAACTTATTTGCAAAATTAGGTTAAAACAAAGATCTGAAAATATATCACTTGCGTTAGTCCAACACCTATTGAGGAAAATGAATTTTATGTAGCAAGGAAAAAGTCAATCCCAAGTTGTGGAATGTTTGTAAAGTGGATATTTTTAAGGGAAGATTGGGAAAGAGAATTGCCAGTAGGTCATTGTTGGAAAGTTTATACTGCTTAGTGAAACCAGTAGTAACAATTGGTTATTAAGTAAAAATGGCTAGAAGAAAAGTCCTGTTTATGGAACTCCATTCTTTGAGGTGCCATTTTCTGGAAACTCCACTGAGGAAGGTACTGAAATTAGTTTCAAAAGAAGTCTTTGAAAGAATAGTTCCAATTATTTGAAAGTGAGTTTTTTAACTTTTTATATATTATAAATCTGTTCAATAAAAATAAATATCTGTTGATAAGCATTATATTTAATCTTACAGTTAATGCTTAAATCCTTTTTTAATTCTCTATTTTGGTATGTTATTTATTTTCAGGTGTGAGAAAATATGTTCTTCTGTGTACACTGTGTGGAGGACTAGCTTGTATTCTTGGTGCTTCATTATTAAGTGTATATCTAGTATTACGAAGTTATACTACATCATTAGAACATTTTGAAACTATTCCTACTTATGTGCCAGCTGCTATGGTTAGTTTATTATGGTATTCATTAAACATAATTTATATTCTGATTTATCTATTTGTATTTAAATTAGTTTGCTTTGACATTGTGTTTAATATTAATAAATAAATTACAAATCTATACAAAAATGTGTGTTTTATCCATGTGTGAACATCAAAAAGTTATGCTTTATACACCCCAAATGTCCAGGGTGAGTATATGTACATGAGGTAATTATTGATATTTAATGGGTGAGTGCTAAGAAATTTAAAGTTAAAAAAACTTTTTTCTGTGTGCCCAGGAAAAAGTTACTTATACCTGTAAGTAACAATGGTCTGCCAAAACGATTAGTTTTTTTTTATAAATATAAAGCAATCATAAGAAGGAGCTAATGATAGAAACAAAACACCACTTTTACTTCTTATAATAAAAGATTAAGTAAATGAGGTGACAAACCCAACCTTTGTTACAGACAGGTAGCATCTGCCTTTCATCTGGGAAATTGTTGGTTCTAATTTGGTTTATTATTACTATTAATTGTGCTGCATTTACTTCTCTTATATTTTATTTAGTTAAATATTTGTTTTTTTTTTTTTTACTCTCAAAAAATACTGTTAGACTAAGAAATCAATCCTGCTGTGGAGTTTTTAGCAGTTTTTATTAATTTACCAGTAGTGTATTATCGTGCTTTAATCATTAATTAGTTTTTAAAATGGAACTGATGCAATGTTATAATACTATATAATATAGACTGTGATGTATTGCAAATATGGCTCCTGCTTTATTAGAACTGTCAATATAATTCTAATTTTAGTAATAATATTTTAATTAATCATGATATCTCAATTATGGCATGATATGGTAATAAAAATAAAAAAAATAAAAAACAATTTATGGGTGAAGTCTTATCAACTTTATTTTAAAGTTTAGTCTTTTATAAACTCTTAAAATGGGAAAATTTAATTTAACAAATTTGTGTATTGTTGGTATTCCAAACTTATCAGTTGTATAAAATAAATTCTCTGATTTAATACATTTTGTGACTATTTTTCAATATATATTTAAGAAAATATTTTAAAATGTCTATACATGAAGAAATTTCAGTTATGCTGTAAATAATAAATAAATTCTCTGATTTAATACATTTTGTGACTATTTTTCAATATATATTTAAGAAAATATTTTAAAATGTCTATACATGAAGAAATTTCAGTTATGCTGTAATAGATTGTAACTCCATAGTTTTGGTCACACAGAACAGAAATATTTTTAGTTGGAATAAATTTCAGTATTAGTCGACAAGGCGAGGTGCATATTTGGAGCGTTTACAAACTACTGCTATGTACAGTCATGTTCCAGTGGTACTAGTAATGCAATTGCGACTTCTGCTATGAGGTTAGATTGCTATATTAAATATTATTTTCTGTGTGTGTGGATGCAACACATATCATGATAGTGTTGCATAACATTATATTATTTATTAGGCTTTATTTATATTAATTCCATATTAATAAATTGATGTCATTTCAATTTCAATCTTTAATAATAAAACATCAGTTTTTCTTCTGCTTAATTACAGATATTTTTGTGTAAATATGAATTTTATCTTTCTTTTTTTTGTAATAAGAGCAATTGTTTGTTTTCTTAGTCAATGTAATTTAAAACACAAGCATGATGAAAATATATTATACTAAGAAAAGTATATACAAATAAATGGAGTATAGATTTCTTACTAGAATTCTTTTGGTTTAAGTAATGATATTATGAGAAACAGAGACGAGGGAGTCATAGAATTATGGGTTTAAAGTAGGCGTGTAGTTATAAGGATTATGTAATTTGTAGACATGTTATTACTAATAAAAACAAATATTCTCTGCATTGGAAATTGCAACAGTTGTTACTGAAATGTTTAATTGTGGCTCATGTGAGTTGGGATATGGAATTCATAGATGGTGCTTTTTTAATGTACGATTACACGAAGAGATGAACAATGAAAATTTTTTGAAGTATATTGAAAAGCAAGTTATCCTAGGACTACTGACAAATTGTATTTTAATCATAGATAACACACCTTACCATAATAAACAAAAATAGACCTCTGTCATCCAATTCATTGAAAAAAGACATTCAAGAATGGCTCCAAAAAAAAAAAAAATTAACTACGTCCCAGATTTAACAAAAAAAGAACTTTTAGAAATTATTAAACTACTCCGTCCTAAATAACAAAGAAATTACAGTATTTAGATTGCCATCTTACCATCCAGATTTAACCCAATTAAATTTATTTGGAATCTAGTTAAAAAAGGATTTGAGACTTCAATATGTCCCACATAATAAGTCATTAATAGAACTGAGAACCATTACTTTTTACATGCCATTTATCAATTACTGATTTTTTCAGTAAAAAAAAAAAAATCATTGTAGAATGTTCAGGAGATAATTAATTGTTACTGGATAACAGATGCGTTAATGGAATATGCCATTAAAAGCATAATTATAAATATAGGGATGGATGATGGTGAGACATCAGGTAGTGAAAACAAATTTAAAATTAATTCTGGTGGTAGTGAAACTGAGTCAAGCTCAGAAATTGAGGGTTGTTGGCCTATCACAGAAGATAGTTCTATGGAAACTGCAGACAAAACTGATTAAGGATTGTATTAAGGTAGTAATGATTGTTTAATTATTTAGTAAATTAATACAAAAATACTATTTTATTTTTTATTCTGCTGCTATATCCAACTTGTGATTCTGTAGGCTTACATGTCCAAATTATTACTATCAGCTTTGAAAATAATGCTGTGAACTATGATACTGTTTTAGTAAAAACGTTTACTTAATTGCATTATTGTAATTAATTGCCGTTTAAATTTTGTTTTATTTATGAATCCAGTAATGTAAATCAATAATTTTAATTGTGTTAATACAATAATCAGAAAGAAGTTACAGGTTCCAAAAAATACAGTAACCTATTTTAAACGGGTAACATTTCTTCTTTAGAACAGACTGACAAGCATGTTACTTTGTTCAGTAGGACTAAGCTCAGACTTAGTCTAGTTGACAGAGATGTTATAGCTCCATCTCTGTCTATAGCCAAACAAAGCAATAGTGCTGCGATCCTCCACGATTATGAACTTCGTCTTGTCAACTTGTACTCCCTTTACTTATGTGAGGCTACATACTGGTAAAACTCTGTGTAAATTAAGACATTAGGAAAATATAAAATTTGGGGTTAGGTACTGACTAAAAAATTCTCCCTGCATGTATCTTACAAATTTACTTTATCATCCGTAACTCAAAATTACTTAAGTAAAATTTAAAAAAATTTAATTTGACTGTTAAAAACCAGAGGATTCACAATAAAAGTTACTTTTAAAAAACTGGTTATTGTTGTTTCATTTGCTGTATACAGAAAATCGTTTTTCTTAGTTTTGTGCCAATACAGTCTCTCCATTTTCCTGTTTACTTTTTGTCTATGATCAGTTTTCAGGTCTTCCCTCAAAATGATTTCCTCGGTTTTGAAAAATTTATGTAATGATTAAAGAGGATTATTTGATAAAATAACATCTCTTTCCTTATTTGTTTTATAAATTTTACTGTCGCATCTTCTATCAATTCTAAAACTTCCACATTATCAAGTTCAACAACAGTAGTTAATTTTTTGTCTTCTTTAATGTTATAAACCACAAAAACCTTTTCCAGTAACTTTTTTCCTGTTTTAACTATTTTTGTAATTTGTTTTCAACATAGAATAAGTCTTTTCTTTATTAAGTAGCTCCAGCCAATGACATTGTACATCTATGTGTTCGTAGGATGTTGGAAATATTTTCTGTTGTATGATAACATACCTATAGTTTGCCTTCTTTTTGTTGTGTGCATTAACTAAATTACAAAAATTATAACAGGATCGGAACTATAAAAATTGTAACAGGATCAGAATGTAATGATTATGTCACAGTAATGTTCATTCACGTTTGCTATTGCACAGGTACCCTAGTATGGGAAATATTCACATTTTATGTATACAGGTAACACAGGACCTTTAACTACAATCAACTAGTTGACGCCATTTTATTCTGACCATAGTCTAACATCAGGTAAATGTATCAACATAATATATTTTGATCGTAAACTAGTTTTATGAAATAAAAATCTATGATCTGAGTCTGTATTACAAAATTTTATTATTGATTTTTGAGTTTTCATACACTGAAAATATTTTGAATATAACATAAAAGATTAATTCCATATTCATCCATTATTTCAATTTATTCAAGAATGAACATTGTAGAAAATTATTAAGTGAATGTGAAAATGCCAGTCAGATTGTAAATATGAGAAACCAGCTTTTAAAACAATCCTGCTCATGTTATTGTAGAACTTATTCCTATTTTTAATTTTTATTGACAGTGATTCAAATTATTAAAGAGATACTGCATCTGAATATATTCCAGGTTATTTACTGGAAAAGTAAGGATTTAGCTCTATAATAATAATAGTAACAGTAAAAGTACAAAATAAACTTAATCTCACCATGAAATGAGTAAAATGAAGATTTTCGTGCAAGGGATATTTGTCCTACTAACATGCTGCCACTGAACTCTTTTATAAATTAGAATTTATTTTTCATGCAATTAAATATTTTGAAAATTTTAGACTACTAATTACAAAAAATATGCTTTATATAATGTATAATCATTTTTTATTTCCTAGTCATAAATTTAATTCTAAAAACAAATTTTTGTTTCTGCACAGTTTCATTTTTTATATTTAGATTTTCACATTTCCTTCAGGCAGTGATATTATATTTTTCAATTATTAATAAGTAATAATTCAAGAAATTAGCTTTAAAATTATATATAATAGTGGTAAATTATATTATAAACAAAATAACAAACAAAAATTAAAAAGACCCTCTACAAAATTAAATAGGCCTGTGGCAGGTAGGCAGGCTCTATAGCGGCTATAGAGCTTTAATACACTGCTTCTAAACAAAACAGTAATTAACAAAATATTATCGTTATTTTTTCTTAATGTTTAGAAAATGTTGAATAATTTACTGATAAAAATATATTATGTTGTAATAAGATTTTTTTTTTATGTAGACGTATAATAATGTTTTAATTATTTGAAATAAGTATCTTTTTTAAAATCGTTTAAAAGATAATGTTTATACTATAAGTTTATTATAGCTTTATGTGTTCATTTACTTCATTTTATGTTTAATAATATAGGAAAATAAATAAATTATGAATTGATATAAAGCTTCTACTGATTTATTGATTTGGTTTAGTAAAATATAAAAACTTCTATTTCGTTCCAAAATTTTATACCAATTTTTTTTTACAGCTTATCATCACTGGGTTTACAGTAATGTGCCTCGCAAGAAAACAGAATCGTTTTATATTTCTTGTAAGTATAATTTAATTTAAGTTTTATTGAAATTTGTATTTCAACATTATTATTTTATGTAACATTATAATTAATGTTTTAAAAATATTTTGTTTAAAATATATTAAAAGTATGATTAAAATATTTTTTTTTATGTAAAAAAAATTTAAAAAATAATACCAGTGATTAAATATTAATAGTGTAATTAAAAAAAGATTAAATTGTGTATGTGTGTGTGCATGCACGTGTAATAAAAGCAAGTACAATATGTATAATAAAAATTAATAAAATATATACATTTGTATTTATATGTGTGTAAAATGTATAAAACACTTTGAATCCTAATCCTGAATGCAGCTCAGAGTTTATAAATACTGAAATTATCTAAAACTGACAATGATCTGAAATATGGTGTTTAATTTCATATCAAAACCCACTCAACTTATTCTTATTATTCGGTTCATTAGGATCATTTAATTTTATTTTGTTCTAATTCTGCTTGATCTTATTGAACTGTAAACGATTTTATTGTAATTCCTTTTTATGTATTATCATGAAACAATGTAGTTTTGATGTGAAGATAGAAGGATGTACATCACTTTCAATAAACTTTACAGAATATCGTAATATCTACAGGATTAAGTTTGCTAGTTAAGTCACTTTTTTGATCTCAGTAATTGTCAGTTTTCCAGGTTAAACCTAAAACTTTGAGCTTGTTAACTTTCAAACATTCAAGCTTCTTTGCACTTTCTACATCTGATACTGCCAGTTTTGCCATGAAGTACTTATTTATTCTCAATAACTCCTCCTGGCACTGATCACAAAAGCATGCTGAAATTGAGTTTAAGTATCTTCATAATTTTAGAGAGCGTCAACATTCTGTTAATACGCCAAAATTTCTATTTTGTAATGCATTTTTCTTTCTAAATAATTACAACATTTTAAGTAAACCAAAAATTATTGCAACAAAAAAAAGGTCTGAGCAATGTAACTGAATGTTTGTAAATGTTTTTTTGTGAATCTACAAAACTGCTGCATGCCATAGAACAGGTGTACCAGCCAAAAAAATTAAAGTTTACCATAATTATATTCTGTTAAAAATGAAATATTAAATCATATTTTGCTTCTCTACTTTATTCATTTGTAAATAACAATAGCAAACAAACGATCTCTGTTAATCTGTATATTTTAAATGTGCTAACGTTAAAGTCAGTGTATTGTTCGGTTATTTTTTGGTTATGCTGTTACTTTACACAGTTAAAGCACAATGCACGATTGCACAGAGAAAAAGGATGTTAACTTACTTTCTACTAGTTTTGACTATTGTATATGCAATTTTTGTTTCACTACAACATAAACAGAAAGTAGAGTGAAAGTATTCGGTGATGAAATTTGATGGAATTGAATAATATTTATGTAACATAGTTTATTAATATATTCAATTTTTCTCCCTCACCTCCAAAAATGTAATTGACGTTGTTTAGAAAATGTTATAATAAATATTTGTTAAATTTTATTCTTATATAAAATATGACTAATACTAATAAACAATAATAAACTTTTTAATAAAATAATAATTTACTTATTTAATTTTTTACCAGAAAAAAGTTGCAAATTAAAGAATTACTAGAACATCTACCCTAGTTTTTATATTTCAAATTTATTCTAAATTGTTGTTGAAATAATGTACTGAGTAATATCTGTATCGCTAGTTTTATTCGTTATTTTTATTAATGATTATATAATGAAAAATCTTTGATGACATTTGTAATGCAGAAATCTTTAAATGCAGTATAGAAATTTACATAAAGTTATTAATTTATGTTAGTTTTGCTCTACTTTTAACATTTTTTTTTATAACTTAATATGAAGTGGTCTTGTTTATAGCCTATTACTTCTGATGATTCTGCAACTCTTGTTGACTCTCAGGAAGTTGCAACTTGAAAATAATGTGAAGTAAGAATTAATGCCAATGGTTGAAACCGTATATAATAAATTGGTTCTCATAGATTGTTGAAGTTAAATAATGTTGGATGCAATTTCCATTTTGCTTTTAACTACATACTGCCAGAATTTTTTGCCTACTGAGTGTAGTACTCAATGCCTTGTATTATTATTATTATTTTAATCTTACAACCTCATTTGACCACTTTAGTCAATTTGTGACTAGTCATCTTCTTTGATGAGTGCACTGTTCTGTTCTTTTGAATTTCCCAGTACTTCTTCAATCATTCTGATCTCTTTCCTCTTTCGTCATCCATAAATACCCTTTCATTGTGTGTTGTTTATCTGTTTTTGACCTAAATCTTATTTTCTTATCCTGTAGTTTCTTGATGTTTTATGTCTTGTTTTGAAAATTTTCCAGAGTTATTCCTTCCTCCATACCCTCTCTTATTTCCTTGATCCATCCTACTTTTTGCTTTCAATTCCAAAGGTTCTCTACTGTTCTTACGCCTTTCTTAATGCCTTTTATTAAAAAACGGCTTGTGTAATAAAAACTACTTGATCTTTGATTATTAGAAAAAAACTGGTAGGTTCAATTTTACCTTTTGCAGGTCAAAATCCTGCAGTAGGCGGTAAGTGGCATTTTCATTTATTTTTAGATCTATAACACCTTGTTAGGGTATAGCAATTGGAAAACAAAAATATAAGTTAAGAATGGTGCCAATGGCCAAACCCACATTTCATGTATTTACAGTAATAAACTAGCCCTGAAGTTTATTCTGTTGGCATTTTGTTAATGGTCGTAGCGGTCAATTCTCCTTAAAATTAATACAGTGGAACTTTACTAATTTGAGCACACTTATAGTTCAAAATTTCCCCTTTGGTCCCTGAAATTCTCTACGGCCTGCAAAATATGTTCAAGAATAATGCTTTGGAGAAAAGATTTCTGTAAGTTATTGTTATAACTTAATCAGGTATAATATTAAATACAAGGAAAATTTGTATATATGGCTGACATGTTACGGCTGCATATCGCAGGCTGTTTCTTGGAAAAGTTTAAAGGTGTTTAAATATGTACCACTGTTACCAACCTAAACAGTTCCCAATTAAGGAAATATCTTTTTATCTTCAGCGTGGATACTAAAGTAATCAAATAACTAATGAAGGATATTAAAAGTATTGATTTCACACTGCTATCATTTAGAACACTTGATTTGTCTGTGTTTTAGTTTCCTTATGTGATTTAAAATTTATCTTCTTTTCTTTCAACCACACATTTACTTTAATTCATTTGCATCTTCATGTAAAGTAAGATATCAATGAAGTATCTCTATCTTTACTAATTTCTTCAGTTGTTTTGTTAAGTGTATTAACTGTGTTAAACTTAGTACATGATTTTTACTTACCACTGTAATCTTGTTTTGATTTTAGGATATGTTTTCTATTAATCATGTATTAGACATTTTACATGATTTATGGTAAATATACTTTCTTATAAAAGAGGTGGCAATTAAGTAACCAAATGAAGATGATAGTAAGATTATGATAAACATTTTTCAGTTGTAAAATAAAAAATACCCTACAATTTTTTTTAATGATTTGACATTAAAAAAAAATTTTTTTTTGAAGCATATATAAGGAGAAAACTTGAGCACAATTTCTGAGCAAGAAACAAGTTTTTGAGGTATGATTGAACACTGTTCAAAATATTCACTTGAATAGTGCTGTCACTATTCAGGTGACAGCACTATTCAAAATGACACATAGAAGCTTTATCAAATTTACCTTATCAAATTAATAAGGTATGGTATCTTGATGGCAAAAATCTGTCCATTGTTTGTCTCATCAAATTGTGGAAAATGACCAAGTTCTACAGAGAAAGACTATGAATACAAAAGCTTTGATTCTTTCCATTTTGACTTCTGATGGACAGCCTCCAAAGCCTCAAAAAATTAGGCCCAAGAATCATGAGATAGATGCAATTTCCTTCTGTAACACATTTTTTCAGAAAGAATGCATCAATGGGGCAGAATATATATTAAATAACTGATATACCTTCATTATGTACTGCACAATGATTTATTAATCAGCCAAAAGGAAAATGAAAAGGCAGGTCAATCATGATGAAAATAATCTAGAAAATTTATTCTGAAAATTTCATTTCAGTTCTGTAACCAAAGCCAATACTGTTGTTTATGTAACAATGGTATGTCAATGATGAAAATAATGGATAGCATCCTACTTTACTATCACATTTAGCTGCATACCAAAAATATCTATTTAAAAGTATCACGCTAAAAAGTTTATTTAAAGGGATGGAGTACTTTTGAAACAGCATGAAAATGAACATGCTGTTTTATTAGTTCAAAATGTTACAAATATTATTTTTATTTTGCAGTTCTTGATGTGGTATTACATCTTTATTGAAGATTGAAAACTACCACAGAAAGTTTGTTTTGATTTTACTTGACTGCAATACGTAGTTATTCGGTCTTGGATGTTCTTCAACTACAAAGCTTTTCAATCTACCTCTATTATTAACTTATACTTACTACTTGAAGGTGCTTTACGTTTTAATATTATGTTTATGACTTATATTTAACAGTTCAATTTGTAATTTTTATTAAAATATTTAAATAGTACAACTGGAAATATTTCATTTAGGGAGTTATTTTAAAACTAGCACCAAATACATTCATTAGAAAACTTCTATTTGTCATTTTGAATAGTGGCATCAGATGTTCAGTCTTACCTCAAAAATTCTTTTCTTGCTTAGAAATTGAGCTCAAGTTATCTCCTTTTATATATATATTATATATATAAGATAACAAATCCAAATAAATTGGATTTATTATATTTATATACATCCTGGTCATCAGCAAAATGAAATAATTATTTTAGTGCTTACACTCAAATGAAAATATTTTTTTTGAACTACCTCTACTATTCTCAAATAATTTCATCTGTATGTGTGTTAATTTTTTTAAATTTTACTGCATTTTTTATGGAATATATAAATCTTCAATTTTGGCGTTACAATTGTTTTCCTATTGTTTCATTAAAATTAGCAAGAAGTTGTGGTAGAATCATTCTGTGTATTATAAAAAAAATTTATTTTTTTTATAGATGAAAATTTGTAGGATATGCTGTATAATATCACCTGCAGCATGTATGTACATAACAATAACTACTACAGTAGTTCACATGAATAGGCTACAAGGTTTAAGGCAGTGCATATATACACTTAAGACGCAGACATGTACCTGTTACACAATTTTGCTAGATTCTGAAGCTGAGCATACAGATCCAGGTTTGTACGTTTTATTTAATAGTTTTCATAATGTTTCTATTTATTTATTCTAAATATAAGCTGCAAATATGGTTTCAGAATGTATGAAAAATTAATTGTTGAAAAAGTTTTTTTTTAACAGAGTACACTATAAAAATTGCCTAACATCTAGTTGCTTAATTAATTATTGTTAGTGCAAAAGTGATTTTGCATAATTGTCTAAACCATTCACAGCCATGGGTGTACTGATGATCGATGAAAATTGTTTTTGGCGTGCCATAGACATGTAGATTCAAAATATAATTTAAACTTCAGTGCCATTATAAGTTGCATGAACTCCTTTCATATAATATATCAAATTACAAAAATCCTCTGAAGCAATACCTAGTGGTGGTCCCAGAGGTTAAAAAAAAAACTTATTGCAAGATTGAAATTGCGTGCTCTTTATTGTTTATAGTGTTCTTCTATTTTTCGAATGTGGTGTAAAAAACATTCGAAATGCTTAAAGAAAAAAATTATTTTATCTGAAAGTATTTCATTGAATAAAACTACAAATTTATATTGCAAAACATAAGTAAAAAAGGGAACATAAAATTTATCTTTCAAAAAATTTAATTCTGTTTTAGATGAAATAAATTTTGAGAAATAGTTACAGAATTAATAATTATTTTAAGAAAATTATTTTTTTTTAGTTAACTGAAGAATACCAATAAAAATTATATTTTACCATATTTTGGATGGCATGGAATGAAATCAGTTTTTTTTTTTCATTGGCAGTGAATTTAGTGTAAACATAGAATTAGCAATTCTTAACTGATATTTCTTTGATTATTTTTTAATGCATCATTCGAAAATATTATTGGACCTTTACCATTGTTTGTTGTTTCTATATATATTATTTTAGTTTTTTATAATAACCATATTTTATAACTTGTTTTATCTTGTTATGTATATATAAATAATAAAGTCTTTACTAAGCTGGTTTTTTCATTATACCTAAAGGGTTAATTATTAAATACTCAGCAATATTCTTATTGCCAAGAGAAAGATAATTTTTGTTTTAGAGTAACAGGGTGAAGGAGGTTATGGGTTTTAAGTTCTTAAAATGAATTTATTCAGTTCTTATTAATGTTCAAATTGGATATCTTATTTTGATAGCAAATATATTAGAATTAAAAAAGTATTTATTTGCTGCAGGTAACATGATACAGACTATGCTAAGTCATGATGTAGTAGATATTTTTGTAATCTTCGAACAATGAAATTTGTATTAAATACTGCACTGTGAAAGCAATTCAGTTCAAACAAAGAAATGATTGAACAGTATTGGATAACAATATATTGCATAAAAATGTGATACGTACATTCAGTTACAAATCTCGAAATATAAATTTTTACCACTGTGAAATTTGAAAAAATTACAATTCTCATTAAAATGTCAACAAATTTTAGTTTAAATTGCCTTAAATGAATTTGTGTGCTATGGTAAATGTTTAGAGATTAAAAATTATCATGGAACCCTTAAAAATTATCTCTTGTAAATTCTTTAGTAGGGATATTAATCGATTATTTTAGAGATGTTCTGCTCAAAGTTTGTCTGCAGGAACTTAGTGAACATTTATTTTTACCTTTGAGAGGAAGTCATTACTCTCCTTTGTAAAATTCAATACTACATTGTATTAAAAGAGAAAATTCTGATGTCTTTAGTTTTTAGTGTGTTTACATTATAGATTTTTTTGTATTTCATTGTGTTACACTTCTATGGATTTGTACATCATTTTTAGTTGATCTAATAACAGACTTCATGACTCAAGAACTTAGTATCCAGTATCTACTGAAATAGGTTAGAGTTTGTTATCTGATGGATAATTATCTATTAATTGGTTTTTTTTTACAGTGTTTTTATTCACGACGATCAGTGATACTGAAAGTACAAACTTTTGCAATGACAAACCAAGCCAGACTTCATAACAATATTTTTAAAAACTTGCTTTAAAATGATTTTAGTTTGCGATTCGTCTCACTGAATTTTTTTTCTTATCACGCTGTAATGGTAATTTGTAGCTTAAGTTTTGATAGTGGATGATTTATTCCTTAAAGAATTAGTGTGAGTTTCAGTTTGTTATCATGTGTTTATTTTAAAATAAATAATTCTTCAGTGATAACTCAGAACTTTTGGCAGTTCATGTTGCCTGTTTGCAGTTCAAACATTATATAGTTTCAACTTATGTATTACTATTTATTGAAATTACATTCCATCTAAGTTATTTCTTCAAAATTTAACACACATAATAAATTAGTAGATATTTATATAATGTTATTGATTTTATGTTTATAGGAACTGTTTTTAATGCTACACCAAACTGCCAAGTAGTACATGGGATTCTTTACTCATGTCTCAGAGCACTTTTTGGCCTTTCTGTTGTTGGTATCCTGGTGTGCATCTTCTGTTGTTTATTGGTTTACCAGCTTCTCAGGTTAATTAGATTCTATCTTTTATGTTAATTAGTTGTTTTAGTTAGATGTAAACTAGCCTTCTATTTATTTAAATTATTAAAAATTTACTTGCTGAAAAGTATCCATGTATTAGTATGTATGTTTTAAAGAAGTGTAAAGGTAAGCATTATTATTAATTTACTACTATGGTTTGTTACACATTTTGAAGACAACTAATGTAAGCAGCATATCAGTCACTGCTTTCTGATATTATGGTCACAATATGTGCTAATAAAATTAAGACATTCTCAATTCATGTTTGGCAGTGCAAGGGATTAGTGTTTAGTCTGCTGTTACTGTTGCTTTATTTCTTCCTAATTTATTTTACGATATAAAATTTACTATATCATTATAACAATTTATAAAATTATATCTTTTTTTTTTTTAAGTAAAAGACTGAAGTTGGAAAAATAAATGAAAAATATTCAGCTCAGTAAATCAAGATAATTTTTACCTTTATTAATAGAGGGAGAGTTCTTTATTAATTTTTAGATAAGAAATATAGTTATAATACCACATATTTTATAAAAATAACAGAATTTAAATAAATCATCTTAGTTTGTCGGTAAAACACCAAACAGAAAGCTTATATTATTTTAAAACATGTAGTTTAACTTTATTATTTTATGCTTTGTCTGATTCCTATTTAAATTTATTACTGATGTGGTGTCTTGTTTTTTATCAACAAATATTAATGGAAAAAATTTAGAATTTTATTTTTAAGTTTCAAAATTTGTTTTTTGAAACTTAAAAATAAAATTATTACTGTGTATAGGCTATATATTTATATAAGTCAGTGTGAAACACATGACTGAATTTTCAGGTTGCAATATAGGATATGGAGTTCTTGGTTAAAAATTTGACCTACTGTTGTATAATTGAAAATATTAGTGTTTGTCTAATGATATGAATGCTTGTTTTTATGTTACAAGATTAATTAATAATTTTTATTAAAAAAAAAATTAATTGCATAAAAGAAGAATTTATGAATAATGGTATGTAAATTTAAATAATATTTGTCACTTAAAATGTTTTGATTTTGTCTGGAAGTAGTAAACTTATTTATATTAATGAACACTTCTGAATGTTAATTGTTGCACATAATTTAACCTTAATAATAATTTTAAAACCCAAAATATTTTAAATATTATCATTGCCTTGACTTCATAAGTATGCATTTGCATGCATACTAATGTGGTGGACAAGCATGGATTAAGTAAGAGTCTTTATTCGCACAAACTTGAAATTTGATCTACTACTTAGATAGCAAGTAGGACTTGTTGGATTCCTCTTTTGTAAATTTACTAGATGGCATGATCTTACACAAACGTAGCTTTGTTCACACTTTAATCACTGCATAAAACTGCAGAACCTAAATTAGCCTAATGCTATTTCATAGTTGTGGGCCTCAAAAATACATCCAAAATGAGGTCAGTATTCCTATGCAGTTGCTAGTTTTTGTAGTAAGATTATGTTGTGATTTTCAGTTTAAAACGTTATTCATATTTAGTAACTTTACTTAACATAAAGATTGTCACTGATAATATCAGGATTCACCTGTTACTTATGCACTAATTCAAAAAATCAAAAATGATTCCCATTTCGCATTGTGATTATAATTTCACTGATCACTTGTTACTACTGCATTATACTTGTTTTTTTTTTGGAAGTTAGGAGGCCCACCTTGACTTATTGTAGAATCACTAGATTGAAAGCAGAAACTGTGGGTCACTCTAGTGAGAGTATGATACTCACAGAAATGATTAAGGATTAGAAAAAAGATATAGGTAGTAGAAAAGGAGAATTGGAGGAACCACCATATGAAACAAACAACCTCACCTGTAGGAAAGTTCACACCCTCTTCAAACAGTGGACACCCACTCATGCTCAATCTTTCATGAGAGTAAGGAATTTTTATCCAGATGGGAGTTCTGTATTACTAATAATTGGTTTAATGTAAGATTGTATACTGATCTGAATAAAATATTTATCTAATATCATACCTATCAATGTGGGTATATAAATAATAACGTACCATGGAAAACAAGATTATGTTTAAAAAGAGATTTAAAAAATTTCACTTAACACTAAAACTAAAACTAGTTAGCCATTTTGATTGCGAAACATTCATCAGTAAAAACTGAGGAAACGTAACCTTCATTGTTTAATAATAATAGGGAACTAATATCTAAAAAGAAGACATACATTTATCATTTTACCTTTTTGAATTTTATATTTGTAAAATTCAAATCCAAATCCAGTAGCCTCTTTGTAAAAGTTTTTAATCATAAAGACATTAATCAATGAACCCTTCCTTTAAATTTTGTTGGTGGGTGGGAATATCTCCTTAATTGGTTTAAGATTCATGCTTATTTTTGTCTTTCTTGTTAAGTTTTATCTACCTTACCTACAGAAATGACATATTAAGTTGTGGTGGCAGTCTGAATTGGAAGTTTCAGTAATTTAGATGTTTTTATTTTTAGACTAAATATTAATCTCTTTTGTGATTACTGAAAATAACAACAGTTATTTTGTACTTTTTACTCTTATTCAAAATTAATGCTAAAATAGCTTGTTTATATTGTTGTGTAAGTACTGTTTATTTGTGAATCAATACTTTTAATTTTTATTATTTCTTTTTTCATGTATTTACTTATATATAAATATATATTATTTACTTATTTATATCTATATTTTTTCCTCAATTCTATTGATGATGATTGATCTATTGATGATGAACAGTTTAAATGACCATCTACTTTTAGATTTTACAAGTAAAATTTTTGTAAATGATTTTTTAGTATAATCTTGTTTATTATGTAGCAATTGCTTCATTCATTGAGGATGCATTGTTTAACACTGATAAAGTAACAAAAAATTGAATAATAATTAATGAAAAACAATTTTTTTAAATTTATATCTAATATATACATGTATTCTACTATTTTTAAGTATTGAGATAGCCAGCCTCCGTGATGCGAGTGGTAGCATCTCGGCTTTCATCCGAAAGTCCCGATTTCGAATCCTGGTCAGGCATGGCATTTTCACGAGCTACAAAAATTGTCATTCATCTCATCCTCTGAAGCAATACCAAACGGTGATCCCGGAGATTAAAAAATAAAAATAAATAAAAAATAGAAAAAAGTATTGAGATTCATTAGTTAGTGTGAAAATTTATGGGGAAAATGTAAAAATGACTCACCTTTTGAACGTATAGAAATATGCTTCTAGAAAGTCTTTTCATACATCTCTATGTCCCTCATGCATCTCTATAAATTCTTTTTAAAACCGTGTGCTGATGAAGAGCTGCTTAAAAGCCACTCAAAAAAACAAATTTTCTGGAAAAGCATATTTATGTGTAAAAGTGAGTAATTTTTTACATTGTTATTTTTCACAAACTTTTGGCTAATTTTTTGTTACTGTATGGGCTGTAAAATCTTTTCTGTGGTGACAGTGGCAGTGTAACAAGTTATTTTGCTGTACAAAATTTGACATAATTCCTTTCAAAATTTACTGTTAGGTTATATTATGCTTCAATATATTCATGAGATTCTTAAAAAATAACTGAAGGAAACTTTTGTGAAGAAGCATTAATCGTAAAAAAATGTTAAATGTACATTGATCATTTTACAGGCATACAAATTACTCCATTTTCAAAAACTCAAACAAATTGAGGGAGATCTTTTGTTGAGAAACTGTTATATGTGCAGAGGTGCCAACTATTATGAATTTGTTACAGATATTATTATAGACATTGCAGTTTTGTTGATATTGATAGTAAAGTGCTTCAAGGTGAAGGAAATGCAAACAAAATTTAAAATGATCAATTAGTTCTTTGTACATTCAACATACATTGTATCTGAAGTGGTTGGTTTGAAAGTGAGTTTACTGCTTTTCTGAGGAGGCTTTGAAATTACAGATTGGAAAAGGATGAACGTTCAATGACTCCAATCAAATTTGAAGGCATTATAGCAAACCACTCGACACAAAGTATTATGCAGTTACATGCATCTGGATGTTTTGTAGTGGGGTGAGATGAAGCGAAACTACATGTTTCTGTTCAATGGTGGCAGTTCTTATTTCTGTCTTACCACAGTGCATTGTAGTGTTTCAAGCTGGAGTATTGTATTTTGTGTAAAAGCAAAATAAATGTAGTTTGTCAGAAATACAGACTGGAGCACACAAAAGAATAACCATAATTTATTCCAGTAGCTAAGTAGTAAAATTTCATATGTTTTACCGTTTGCAAATGCAATTTTTCTGTAGTACATGCTGCTTGCAATGATTTCATGTGGCATTTGTTTCCAAAATGCACATAGAAATTTTTAAAATGCAAAATAATTCTAAATCAATTACATTTTTTATGTCAATGAGTTCCAGTAGTGAAAAAGCATAATTAATGCAGAAATGTTTGTTAACAAATTTTATAGTTTGTCATAACCTATTTGTTTTTTGTTTAGACTGCAGGTGATCTGTTTTGCGTTATGTTACTTACTGCCATTAATCTATTACTAATGGATTGTTATAATGGTTAACATCTCTGTAGATGAGTTTATGGTTGGTTAATATTTACATTGTAAATTTTTTTGTAAATTAAATACACCAATTTAATCATATCATTAGCAGGACAACACAGTTTAATGGGTTAACTTATTGCTAAGTTAATAAGATTTTAAAGTTAATAAAATTTTGATTTACTATTTAAAAATTAATATAATTTTTTAGATTCATCTTTTCATATTTCTTTAACAGAATTGTGTTTGTTTTGTTTTAGTCATGAAAGAAAACGTAACTACTGGTGCCAGTTAGAAATGCGGTGCAGATATCTTTATAGTAGTACAAATAGAGGACCTATTGCTCATTGTGCCTGTTGTCAACATAATACTAACACAATGCAATCACCTGCAATGGTCCAACCAACGTGGGATCCACAACAAGATATTTCAAGGTTGTTATTTAATAAATTATATAGCCGTTTTAGCTCTTCAATAGGTGTATTTATAAACAATACACAAATATGAATCCAATTGGCAAGTTATATTTGAGGAAATTCCTGTGAAAATACACAAACAGAAGTTTTTATACTTCTTAGTGTTACTGACTTGTACTCAAATTCATTAAAAATATTATAATCAAACAAGAGTCTTGCGTTAAAATAGATTTCCAGTAGATATAGTGTTGATGATGATGACATATCATTTTGTATTTATGGACCATATTTTCTTGCATAATGTTCACATTTTTATTCTAATTTTCTTTTGGCCCAAAAGTAGTGACACAGATAATTGTAAAATTCATTTCCTATCAAATATCAAAACTTACACTAGCACTTTGTATAATAGAGAGGAATAGCAGGTTTTTAAACATATTTTTATGTTCATGAACTTAGAAAATAAGGAAAATAGATTTTATGTGGAGTTAAGGGGTTTTAATTTATGTATTAAGATACCTCAGCTAACAGATAATCAAGAAGAAAGAGACAATCAATTTACTGAAAGACTATTTCTGATTAAAATATGATCAGAATACATAACCGTCTTGGTTATAAGGTTATCTTCTTGTAGAGAGCTAATTATCAAATCTCTATTTGAAAATTGGTCCAGCAGAAAAGTATCAGGCTTGGAACTTGAATCAAACAGTCCAGAAAAATAATCTCCTATAAAGTGAAAGTGATTCACTGTTTTATTAAATGTAACTGATCATAAAAAGTGTACAAGCCAAGATTTTTTCTTATTCAAATAGTATGTTTTCATAATAGGTAATGGTGGAAGTTATAATACGTCAACACTAATTCCAGGATGGGGAAAAGATCAGACTAAAATTTTGAGCCAGTTTTAATTTAATTAATTTTTTTTTTAATTTTATTCATTATTGCAAACACTTGATGTTATAAAAATTAATCTTCATTTCAGGCATAAGTGTTAAATGCTATTAACAGTTACAGAAATATTTATGAAATAAAATGTATTTAATCAAAATACAGTGTGTGCCAAAATATACAGTACTGAGCTGTTATTCTGTATTATTTTTATTGTTCAACCTGAATTTGGTACGGGATCCACCTATGTCTTTAAACAATCGCTGAAGTGATGTATTGTTGATGTTCCACAAACCTTTCCAAATATTAAATGAATATCTAAAATACCTATATATTCTCTTTGTTACTAAATAAACTCATAACTTGAAAAGGTTTCACTGTTAAATAATATTGGTTGTGAAGGAAATATAGATATAGGCAGCTCTTAATTGTCAATAAAAGCAAGTAATATAGCATTTAATTTACATTAATAAATTTCAGTGATTATCAACTTCAGATAAAGGTCAGCAATCAGCTATGTGATCAATGATAATTTTTTTTCAAGATTATTGTTTCTGTATAAATAATATGTGTAAATTAAAATAAGTTAATCTAAGGGTCAAAAGTTCCTGTATGTTTGTTGAGTTTTAATTCTATCTTTTATTTATTTATTAGTATTGATAGAAAATAGAAGTGAAATAAAATACACCAGGTGAGCAATTTAAAATTGAACAGCTATAAAATAAATTTACATTTGCAGTATAACATTTTATGAATGAATTGAAAAAATATAAATAAAATAAAATAATTTGTTTACATATTTATCATATTTAAAAACATATATATATATATATATATATATTTAAAAAATATATTTGAAGTGTGCATTCTGTATAGTGATGCACTTATATGCTTGAGTGATCATATTGAGAATCACCTGATACAAAACATTTGTCAATACTTCTCATAAACCTTATTTAAAGTTTTCCTATAGTTCTTTGATAGTGTGGAGATTTGATTCATAAACTATCCTTCAAATAGCCCTGACAAAAAGAATCACAACTAGTTGAATTTGGGGAACACAGATGCCACTCTTTGCTGACAGTTTGTTCTGTAAAATTCACATGAATGTGAATCATTTGATGTGTCACGGTGTTCCATCTTGTTAGAAGAAGTTGTACTCTTTTCCATGATCTCTTAACTGAGTGTAGAATTCTTCTGAAATTGTATGGTACTCTTCTATATTGACAGTCTGGTCAAAAAAATATTAACCCCGCTATACAATTACCAGAACCAGCACACTGTATCCCAATTTTCTCATCATGAAGAGGATGCTCAAATATCTGATGAGGACTTTTAGTAATCCAATACCTGATGCTGTGCAATTTAACATGCTTAGATAAATGAAACCATGCCTTGTCTGACATGAAATACAGTGTCGAGTCTAACTACATCAACAATATTTTTGAGAAGTCAGTCGCAATAATTTAGATGATTGGGTTTGTCTGTTTTCATAAGTTATTTCACAGATGTTACATGATACAGTTTTAAATTTAAATCATGAATCTTATGGCAACATGTGTAGTTTACATCACTTTGTTGTGATAACTTAAGTATAGATTTCTTTGGACTGGCAGAAGGTTCTTGAATATCAGCTATGTCCTATAGAGTCCATAGGCAATGGCAGGTTGAATTTTTATTTTGCATTTGAAAATAACCTCGTTGAATGCCATTTTTTAACCAAATTATCTGTGCTACTATTTGCCGGAATACTGGCATTTGGAAATCTTTCCACCAATATTTGACAATTTTCTTGAAAGAATCCAGAACACACGTAAGCTTCCACTACAGCAACACTTTCCTCGATCAAATAAGGCATTTTAGGAAAAATTCACCTGCAAAGAAGAAATTATACTGCACTGAGGAATGAACAGTTTAACAGAAGACAAGAATAGAAACATAAACAACCAATATTGGTGCTAGTAGTAACAACAATAGTAGCAATGTTAAAGATGGCATTAAAATAACTGCAGTTTGAGCTGCTTGGTTTCATTTTAAGTTGTTTGCACTGCATATTGTGTATGAATTTTTAAAAAGTTCCTGCATAGATATTTTTTTTGTCTTCAGTTGCTTCACCTTCATTTCTTTCTATTGTGCCAATGTTTAGCCTCAATCCATTAACCTTGCTTGTCTTTTTTTTACCAGATTCTGCCGACTTATCTCTTCTTAAGTTTTCACTGAATTTTTTCATCTAATTTAAATTTTTTTTTTTTTAATTCCTTAGTAGATATATTACTGCACAACACTCTTGGGTTTTTCATTTACTTTTAATGTTATTTAATTTTTTAATTATTAGTAATTTTACTAAGGATCCTAAATAAAAAAGTTCTTTGCAACCTTTGGTTGCAGAATATATTTGTATATATGAGATGTGTTCAAAAAGTAATGAGAATTATTGTTTTTTGAAAGAATTTTATTTATTCATCTACAATAATGTTATTTCCTTCAAAATAGTCCCCATTAGATATTATACATTTATGCCAGCGCTTTTTCCAATCCCTGAAACACTTCTAAAACTCGATCTTTGGAATAGGGTTTAGCTCTTTCAGTTATTCGCTTTTAATCTCATCTATGCTTGTAAAACGACGGCCCTTTAAGGTTTTCTTTATTTTTGGGAATAGAAAAAAGTCAGATGGGGCCATGTCTGGTGAATATGGTGGCTGAGATATCATTACAGTGTTGTTTTTAGCTAAAAGTTGATGAACAAGCAATGAAGTGTGAGCAGGAGCATTGTTGTGTTGCAAAAAACATGAATTGTTTCGCCACAAATCCGGGGGCATTTTTTCGGATTGCTTCACGCAGATGGCGTTTGAACTTGTAGGTAGTACTCCTTACTGATTGTTTTACCTTGTGGCAAGGACTCATGATGCATTATGCTGTTAAAATTGAAGAACATGGTGAGCATAACCTTCCCATTCGACCATACTTGTCGAGCTTTTTTTCGGTCTTGGTGATCCAGAATGCCTCTACTGGGATGATTGTGCCTTAGTTTCAACATCATATCCATAAACCCATGTTTCATCACCTGTTGTGACACATTTCAGTAGTTCTGCATTGTTGTTAACTTCATTTAGCGACTCCTGAGCAACTTACATTCGCTGCTGATTTGTTCAAAATTCAACAATTTTGGAACATTTTGCTGTCATTCATTTCATACTCAAAACATCTGAAAAAATTTCATAACATGAGGCAATTGATATCCCAACATCATCAGCAACTTCTCTGATTGTGATTCGGTGATCATTCATAATCATTTCTTTCACTTTTTCCATGTTTTCATTGGTTGTTGATGTGCTGGGGTGTCCGGGGCACTTGTCATCTTCAACGTCTTTACGACCTTCTTGGAAACAGTTATACCACTCGTAAACCCTTGCTTTACTCATAGTTGACTCACCAAAAGCAATATTTAACATTTTTAAATCATTGCTACATTTTATTCAATTCTTATAGCAAAATACAAATTCTCGGATCCATTATTTATACAAATAAAAAATCATCGATGGTACCAAAACACGTGTTATCCTTTTGACAGCTTACAACAGACTAAACATCCAATTTGGGTAAAAATGTACTGATACTCTTCAGATATATTTACAAATACAACAACGAAAAAATCCAGAGAATCGGACTAATGCAACCCATGAAATTTAAAAGTTCTTGGTACTTTTTGAACACACTTCGTATGTGTTTAGTTCAGTCGGTCAACACAGCTATTAGATTTTACGTGTTATGATGGAAATATTGTCTATTTTATTATTTTATAACTGTTGAATCCATGGATTCAGAAAGCTTATTAAGTCGCACGTTTTTTATTAAGCTTGCTATTTGTTGTGTTCAGAGGTGGTTTTTATTAATTAAATATATACATATAAACACACATGCACACACCGCCACCACCATCATCATTTGAATCACCCAACACAATAATTGAACTGAATTCATCAATTAGACGTCATCTTCAGTCTTGATTTATTAACAGTTTACTTATATTAATAATGAAAATCCAATTAGGAAAAAAGAATGAAAGTAAAATAAATCATTTCTTAATTAAAACATAGCCTTGTTGGAACTTAAAAGGTAGTATACTTAAGTTGTTTTTATAAAGAAGTAATAATTTATTCATTTTTATGTAATAAAAGTGTGATTGAAAGATTACATAATAGCTGTTTTTATACTTAGTGTATATTATTATCATTTTTAACCTAAAAAAAGTCTGGATGTGAACATTTGAAGTTAAAATGTAATGCATAACAATTCCAATAAAGAATTGCAACACTACCGAGAAGAAAATCAATTATCTGAGATTTCTGTTTTCAGTAGTATTCTACCAAGAACATTTTTGAGAACTGCAAAACATTAAAATGTACTAAAATGAGTCAAATGTGCTAAAATAATCCATACAAATAAACTTTGCTAGAATATAAACGTTTGAATTCAAATGTTTAATACTGATATGGGCCAATGGTCCCTTTATTGTGAAACCCATCCAACCAGCTATGAGCTTCATATTAGTTTTGAAGCATTGGGTAGCCAGCTTCTGTATCCTATAAGTACAGCCTTCCGTAACCTATAAGTACAGCTACTCTGTGCCCTATGGCACAGCGTACAAGCTGTGATCATGTTAAAAACTGTCCAATATAAAGCTCCTTTCTGCTATCTATGAAGGAATCCATTAATTGTTATGAACAAGAAAATCTTTATGAGCAATCAATGCCATTTGTTTTGGATTTATGTCCTAAGCTTCTTGCATCTCAATATAAATTTTTGATATTATCATCCAAGGGCCCATAAATCCTAACTAAAATTCCCTTCCAGTCCCAAAAGAATGTTGCTCTCACTGTGATTTTTGTGTGTCTATAATGAATTTCTGGCACTGATCTATCTCATTATTATCACTTAACATTATTACCATTAACTTGTCACTATCACTGATAGGTTTCAGCTGTGTCCTTCCGCTTTCAAAAATGAGTTGTATCATGCAACTTAGTCGTACAAATGAAACAAAAAATTTGGTAGCAATAATGACAGATTCCATGTTTCATTGTTATAGTACCGCCATTCTTTGCAGTATTTCTTACTGGAATTGAAAAAATAGGCTTATGATGAGATTATAATACATTGCTGATGATAAGAGTTAAAAGTTTTATCTTATTATGGTAAATGATTTAATTTCACCTGCCAATCAACATAAAGTCTTATACTTTTTTGTAGAATAATTCATGTAGATGTATACCAAATTATGGTACTCCTTTATTTTATTCTTTCTCCAGTTCTTAATTTAAGAAATGTAGACAGTTTACTTTTTAGAAACTGCACAGATCGTTTAACTAATTACTGAAAAATAAAAATTAAATGATTGATATATATGTTACTTTGGAAGTCTCCAAATTCTTGTGTAGCTGTATTGAAGCAGGGCTGTCAATAGAAAGCTGCAATCCATCTTCAAGTACTAGGTTGTTAGCTTGTTACTATGCTGATCAGATGGTCAGGATGTTTTATTAATTAGAATTCAGCAGAATAGCGACTGGAAGACTATATGTATGGTATCAATTTCCTCTACAGGAAGGTATATGCTGATATTTTTGCTATTCTGATGAAAATGCTCACCTACCAGATTTATTGTCAGGGAGTTTTTATTATGTAACTAACTCTTGCGCTGCATAGTGGGACATTTATAATGTTAACATGCTCCTGCATATAATATGTATGAAAAAATACAATTTTACAGATATACAGTATATTTGTAAATATAGCTAGTGAAATGGGACCTTTATGTTTAGCTACATGACCTGTGTAACAACATCCTTACATGACCGCTACGTTCTGGCTTAAGTTATTATGAAATAGATCAATCTTTTGGCAAATCTTTTAAAGTCTTTTAAATGAAAACCTTAAAACTGTATTGGAATTGATTTAATTTGAAAGTCATGAAGCAACACAAAAAAATTAAAACAGTTCTCCTTTGTTGTAACTAATTGTGGTTTTGAGAATCAACACTTTTCTGTAATGAATTTTTTTTTTTTCTCACCAACATATTAATTAATACAATACTACAATATAAAGGCATGCATATAAAAAATTGACCCCTACTCCAATTAAAAATGAAAAAACTGGTATAATTGGAAGGATTTTGTACTGTGCTGAAAGACATTTTTAGGTATGCATGTGTGGTAACCCACCGGGTTGGTTTAGTGGTGAACGTGTCTTCCCAAATCAACTGATTTGGAAGTCAAGAGTTCCAGCGTTCAAGTCCTAGTAAAGGCAGTTATTTTTATATGGATTTGAATACTAGATCGTGGATACCATGTTCTTTGGTGGTTGGGTTTCAATTAACCACACGTCTCAGGAATGGTCGAACTGAGACTGTTCAAGACTACACTTCATTTACATTCATACATATCATCCTCATTCATCCTCTGAAGTAACACCTGAACGGTAGTTCCTGGACGCTAATCAAGAAAAGAAAGAAAAAGTTATGCATGTGTGGGCTTAAATTTTAGACGGATTTGACTTCTTTTTTTTAATGTTTGCTTCATTATCACTCCTTTAAATCTTGTTTTTATATATTCATGATTTTTGCAAATTTTCTTGGGATAGCATCTCAGTAACCATGACATATAGAAATAAATTAAAAAATACAAGATTTAATGACATGTAACATCCTTATTTTATTAAAAGTAAACTACAGGGTGTCCCATATAAAACGCAACCCAACCTTATATTGGTAGGTATTGAAATAATAAAAAGGCATGTGTAAATGTAAATGTAATTTTTATTATTACCATCCATTATCTTACATTTAGAGTAAATGTTGGAAGTGGTCGCCATCTTCTTGAATACAAGCTTTAATTCTTTTTACAGCGTTTCTTGCGACTTTTTTCAAAGTTTGCGGCTGGATATTTAATACAGCTTGTTCAATATTGACTTTCAATTGTTCAAGTGTTCGTGGTTTGTTGCTGTAGGTTTTTTCTTTGAGGTAACCCCATAGAAAAAAATCCGCCGCAGTCAAATCTGGAGATCTTGGTAGCCACAAACCTCGACCAATAACACGATTACCAAAGAATTTTCAGTGAAATCAGAAGTTGAACCTGCGTAGTGTGATGTCGCACCATCATGTTGTAGCCAGCAGTGTCTGTCTTCCTCTTCCAAGAGTGCGATGAACTGAAATATAATATCCTGATATCGTTCTACATTAATGGTGTACTTGAAAAAAATAGGACCGATTATTTTCTTCTGCAATATCGTGCACCTCACGCCCAACTTCTGCGGGTGTAATTGTTTTTCGTGATAAACGTGGGGATTTTCAGCACTCCAAATTCTACTGTTTTGGCTGTTTACATAGCCATCCAAATGAAACCGTGCTTCATCTGTGAAAAATAACGAATCCATAACATTAATTCCCTCGTGCAGAAATCGACGTTGACAATATTGTAGCCATTTTTCTTTGTCGGGTTCAAGAAGTCGATGAACCGTTTGAATGCGATAAGGTCGTAATTGTAACTGTTTGGTCGCTCGATGAACAGTTGATTTAGACAAATTAATTTCAGCAGACAAACGTCTGATCGATTTATTTGGTGAGGCGAGTAGTCGGTCTTTGATTTCAGTGACTGTATCTGTATTCAACACTGACGCAGATCTTTTGTGTTCCTTGTTATTAACAGAACCAGTCTCTCTACATTTTTCAACTAACCTTAATACTGATGTTAGGAGCTGGTTTATCTGGGTACTTATGGCAAAAAAAATCTTGCACTGCAACCACTGATTTCGTACTAAAGTACGACTCAACAATGAAAACACGTTCATCTAGCGAAAACACTATCTTGTCTCTAGCAATACACAACGTTATGATTGCATTGTTGTTACTATCGGTATTGTTCTACTGCGTCGCTGCGATGCTCAGATGTTGGACGAGTCCATTTCAGTAACGAGTAGGGGAGTAAGCTTGACTTTTGAAATTTCATGGATGAGTGATTGATGGGTTGCGTTTTATATGGGACACCCTGTATTAACATAAACCTACTACTATTATTAAACTAAACAAACATGCTAAACTAATTATTAGCATTTAAGATTGTAGTGATATAATAAAAACAGTAATTTGAAAATGAAAACTCTGCTATAAACATCAATAAAAATTAATAAGGTAAAAAAATGTTTTGAGATATATATGGGAAAATACCAATTAAATATAATTGATAAAGTAGTACATAACAGCCAGTTTTTACATAAAAGACCTGTACAGATGTCCTTTGGGTTTAGTCTATTGACTGAAAAGGGTTAAAATAAAAATTTCATAATGATATCTGTATCATTAACATTAACTAACAATTATAGATAGACAAATTTTAAATGAAACAGATAATAAAAATTGTAAAGAAAACTTCAGTGGAATATTTGACATGAGATTGTCATTGGGTTTTTTTAGATTCTGTACGCCAGGAAATCTGTATACTCCAAATCCTGTGGTTCTAGATGAAGGTGCAGCTTCAGTTTCAACATGTGCAACTGCTGAAGATTCTTCACAAGTAATCAGAACAGGTTGGTCGTGGCGTTTGCCTTGGTCTCGAGCACCAAGTAGTCAAACTTCTTCTCAGTAAGTTTCAACTTTTAGACATATTTAACTGTTCATTTATTATTGAAAATCAATAGTTTTAATAATGAAACAATATAAATAGTATCAAAAAATTTTGTGTAAGAAAAATTATTTTGTCTTTTTTGAACAGTAGGGATGTCTTATTATGTTTATAAAATTAAGGGAATAATGTTAATGCGATTGATATGAAAAAGATACAGTATTATTCAAAATGTGTTGAGTGATTTAAAGTGATTGTGTATTTGAAGTTTATAAATTTTGACCAACTGATCTGTTATTTAACTTTGAGGTGATTTTTTGACTGGATTGAGGGAACTTCTGTCAGATGGAGCATCTTTTACACTGGTTATCAATTTAAAAAAAAAAAATTAACAAATAATTGTCTTATGACTTTTATGAATTGATAGTGCTCATATATAAATACAAAAAGGAATATATGACAAGTATGATTGTTTTTCTTTTTAATTGTAAATTAACAAATTTTTGCTAAACAATTATAAAATGGGGAAAATAATGCAGTTTAAAGTTTATGTTAGTAATAATCTGAAAATTTATACAAACTAAAAAATTATGTGCCCTAAATGTGAAAGGTATTTCAGATTTTTATAACTAAGTTTTATTTAAATTCTTATATTAAATAATACAATTTTTTTGTTTTATTTAATAATTTTATTGAAAAACAGTGATTAAACAATGGTGTGTAAACTTCTTTTATTGGAAATAATCGAATCCTTATGGGTTTGTTTGGTTGTCGCTATATGTAACTTACTTGCTTGTTTATAAAACAATGATGAATAATTATGGTTTTAATAGAAAATATGTATATTTAATATATAAATAATAAAGTTCAGCTTGCCAACATATAAAAGTTTAAATCATTCTAGTGCTTTTGAATTATTATACATCTTCAGGAATATCCATTTAATTATATGTGTAAAAATTCATTTAAAATTACTTATATAATATATATATATATATATATATATATATATATATATATATATATATATGAAACTTTAATTAATTTAACATATTTTATTTCAATTTATTCTATTTCTATTATTTTAAATAAATTTTTACACATCCTATAATTAACTAGATATTCCTGAAGATGGATAATCGAAAGGGCTAGAATGATTTAAACTTTTGCATGTTGTTGGTAAGCTGAACTTTTTTATTTATATATTATATATCATATATTGTTGGTAAATTATATACCTTAATATGTTGAGAAAACTTAATATGTGTGTTGTTTAGGAAAATAATTTTATTTAATTCAATTCATAGATTGTTTAATAAAGAAATTAAAATCTTTCTGAGAAAATAATAGGAATGCTAAAAATGTAACTGCTCCAAAAGTAAGCTTTATTTTCTGCTTAAATAAAGCAATATATTGTTGTCAATACCCTGGTAACTACTATATTTTATGTTCAAGATACATGTAGTAATTTTTTTATATTGGAAAGATGTAGCTGTTATGTTGCTGCTGCTGTAATCTGTCATGATATATATTCCAGTGCTGGTTGGGCTAATTTTTATTCTATTCATAAAATATATTCTGTGAACCTATTTAGTGTATCTCAGAATAAAAATGGGATACTTTTCATGGCAGTGATACAACTGAGTGATTGAATGAACAGAAGTAGGAGACTTGACTTTTACTCGGTACTTGAGTCCTATTTTTGATTTTTGTACAACCCTTGCATAGGAAACAAGAGTCCTTGAACAATTCCACAGGTGCACAGGATTAAACACTACTAAGCTTCAGTAAAGAAATGGCTGCCGTGCTGGCACCAGAAGATCCCAACATGGTTCCACAAATGGAATTGGGGTGGTTGACCCAATCCCATGGCTTTTGTCCAAATTTGCCCTTGGTTGTTTATGTAATAAATTCATTAAAATTAAATGCTAAAAATTAGTAAAGCATCACATATTCAAGTTGTGTGTTAATCCTTACATTTTTCAGATTAAAAACTTCTTCAGTATAATAATAAAATAGAGAGCCTGTGTGACCTGCTAAAAAAGTGATGAAACAAGCTAAATACTCATTCTTTTTGGACTTCTGCTTATTTGACAGAGCAGAAAATGAATCAAGAAAGAGTTCTTTTGCATTACTTCCCATCCACCAATATCTATGTAAGAAACTGATATTATTGAATTTTTTCATTTGTTCAGCATAATAAAATTAAACAATCAGTTTATAATTTTTATCAATTATTAAACTGAACTAAATTACAGTAACATTTGCCTTAATTTTAATGAAATTTACTCTAATTATTAATGTTTCCCTAAAACAAAGAAATTTTAATATTATGTAGAATGCTAATGAATGGATTCATTATTATTGCAGCTTATTTCATTTTTTAAAGTGTTTCCTGTAAATTTGCTAAATAATAATCCAAGAAATTTCTATATGTTCCTCATCTTTTTTTTTTATTACCCCACTTAATTAATCCTCAGAACTGGTTAATTGTTTGTCCGTGTTGGGTGATATCAGATCTACAAAGTTAAGTTTATAGTTGACCATTATGTTAGAATTCTTTTTTTTCTCAGATTTTGATACAATCTCCAACAATCACATAAAGAATTCATATCAAGTCAAAATTTTTCTTTAATTAATGGTATCAAGGTTTCTACACTTCAATCTGAAATCTGTATAACAAAGAATTTATTTACATGGCAAATTCTGCTGAAAATCTTTTGTTGAGGTAGAATAGGAGAACCTATTCTACCTCAAGAAAAGGGCAGTTCTTTCTCTTTACGACATACATAAAGGCACTTGTCAATTTTAACATATCTCATAACTCCTTTATTTTTCTATTTTTCAAATGCATATCTTTCATATAATTGTTATAATCAATACATGCAAGCTGCCACAAATTTAGATCTTTATCAAGTAAATTAACAGAGGTCATTTCATGTGATCAGTAGTAAATTAATCGCATGATCGCTTCAATGCTAATTTTTGAAATCTCAAGTCCTACCTTTTTCAAACATCAGTTTCATCATGGCTCAGCTTTGTACCATACCTCCACCTTACAGTTTTCCTAAAAACTGGTTTTATTTTGTGTCCATTTTTGGATTTTTTTTTTAATGAGAACAATCTCATATCTGTAGAAAGATTTAAAACTGCACTTTTCTTGTCCTGAAATATTAATGTACGTAATCAATATCATGATGGTTCATGTTGAGTGGGGCTGTAATGCACACTTACTAAAGAAAATTGTAACATTACAGTTCAAATTAAATAAGCAAAATATTGAATACACCATTCAAGTTCTAAGGGATTTGTTGTAATAAAATGTTTACGATTTTGATCATTTCATTTCATTTTAATTGTCATTCAACTTTTTGTGATGGCTATATATTAATTTATATTTTTTGTTTTTTATGTTATTAGTATTATTATCATAAATATTATTTTTATTGAAATACATTACAAGTTTAGTCAAAATCCTCTAATAATATAGTACAGGAGTCAGCAATAGTAAAATGTAGTTGGAATTATTAGTATATTACTGTGCTATAATAATTTTATTTTATACTAATAAGTGATAAAATATCACTTGTCAAGTGAATTCTTATCATTTCTCCTATAAACATTTTGGTATTTACACCCTTTACCATTTCAGTTCAACTAATTATTACATGTAATATTTTGATATTTATTTATCATTAACATTAAATATTTCCATCATTAAAAATAAAATATAATAATAATTTCTTTTTATCACTTACATTGATTGTATGTGAGACTGAAGTGCTAACCAAATTAATGTAATAAATATTCTAAGATACCAGATATCCAAAAAGTATAAGCACAGAATGAATATTCACAAAAATAATATAAGATTTGATTTGAGGATTAAGTCAGCCAATATTGCACAGCAAGTATTTTCAAATTATCTATTATTGGCTTACTTGTTGGGTAAGGGTTAAAATACACATAGGAGAGGGAGAGAGCGAGAGAGATAGCCTGTATTATAGCAACGTTTTCTGTGTTTTATTCTCAGAGACTGTTATGAAACACCTGGTAATATGCCTGCAGATAATCAGTATGGATTCCAGGACGATAGGGTAGATAGTTGCAGGTTGTCAACAGTCAGCTATCCACAACTTGGTCCACCTCCACCATATCCTGCCAATCCAATGCGAAGGCCTGCACCAGTGTCTGTTTGCTGTCCTGTACTGATAGCACATCCTACTCCTAGTGTTGAAGATGCTGTTGAAATTGTTCAGTGATTTAAAAATTAAATTATGTAACAATAAATACTCATATTTGGAATCAAAATTTAGTGCCTACTTCTATTATTTATTTACTAAAGTGTGGTGTGTTTTTATAATGTTAGGCAGATTATCATTATTAAATAATGAAGATAGATATGATAATAAAGAGGTTGGTATGTTTTTTACAGAAAAGAATTAATTATTGTGTTTGTAAATTACATCACCTGTATGTAAGTGTTAATACATTCTACTGTAGATCCATTTTCTTTGTTATGCATTCTTCAGATAATTCCTTTTTGAAATTAGTCACTGGTTATGCAAATATTGATATCTGTAAATGAATATTTTTTGATCTTTTAATTTTTTATATTTGTTTGTGTTATTTAAATACATGTCTTAAAATTGTTTTGAAATTATTGCTGTGTACATTCAAGGGTAATTCAATAAACAAGGAGTCAGACTTATATATTTGCAACAGTTTATTCAGATAATTTAATAATTTTTACAAATCAATTAAAAAAATAATAATTAAGAAGTATGAAAGATCTTCCAAAAGCAATTTCATGTGCTTCCAGAAGCCGTATTTATTATGTAAAATGATTTTAGAGAAATTAGAAATGACGCTAGTGCACATAAAAATAATTCACATTTATCAACATCAAATAATACTTCAAGGCAAAGAATAAAATACATCTATTTTCTATTTGATTGGCAGTAAATTTCTTATAGATACTCCAGGAGTATACGAGTATATTTTATGCCTATCAGTCAGTATACATAAATTGAATGTCTGTATGTTTGTGCTTGTTAACTGATTGATAGTAAATTTGATACATCTGCATAATAGTACCCTCTGAACAATGTTTTTATCACTTTGGTCTTGATATTTTAAGTAGGGGCCAGCTGGAGCCCAACAGAAAAATCTGAAAAGCATTCTAGCACCTCACTTGGCATTGTGGTGAGTGGGGGCAAAATCCAAACTCTTCTCCAATTGAACTGAGAAGAGAAACAGATCTGAAGGTGCATTAGAGAAATATATTTCTATCTCTGTTGTAAACTAAGTTCTATGATAGTGTAAAACTTGGTGTTCATCCCACTTTATGTCATATTGTTGAAACCTGCTGTGGTTTATTTTTGGAATATGCTTGTAGTATCACCAAATTAAGTTTGAAAGTTCTCTGTCATTTATTTTTACTTACTGTACTTAGTGTATCTAGTGTGTTAGTATGCTTACATTTTTATTTTAGTGCAAAGTGATTTTTAGAGAGTGAGTGTTTGAGTAAATATTGTAAAAAAAATTGTAAAATGACTGTTAGAGGTAGTGTTGGTAGCAAATGCCGCTGAGAAAGTAGAATCATGTACGAGGCACCTGCATATTAGACAGTTAATCCAAAAGTAAAGAGAATCAACAAAAAACAATCACATAAAATTATATATATATATATATATTTCATTTAAAACAATTATTTATTATAATCATTAGATACAGTCAGAATAAAGGTAAGAAGACTTACCTAACTAGCACTTTTGGAGTGTTACTCCATCTTCAGCTGTCAAATATATAAATTATGCATAATTGAAATAAAATTAAAAGTAAAATTTTAATAAATTTCATTAGTATGTAAATACTTATGTCAGTAATTAAACCTCCTATATCTACCATGGTAAGGTAATGAGTCTGTATTTATATAACAGTAATTGATTATTAAGTGAAAAAATGTATACAAAAATAATTTATACTGTGATGTTAGTTGTTTAAATTAATAAAGCAGTTATTATTTGTATATAAATATTATATTTATAAGAAATATTACTTATTTATTAGTGCTCAGAGTTACAGGCTGATGTTCAATTATAACTGACGTAATATATATTTTTCTGGATGGTAGATGAATATTATATAGTGTGTGAAAAATGCAAAACCTCAGGGATTTAAACCCAGGATCTTCTAGGTGAAAGGCAGAGAGATGGTACCATTCTACTGCAGAGGTTGACAGAAATTGTAAATAATAATATATTGTTGTCATCTGGGTATTATTCACAAGAACGTAACAAAAATAAATTCTGGTTTCCAAGTTTCGAGAGTGAGACATTAATTTTTTTTTAGCTTTAAATTACATTTCCTCATGCTGATCAAAGACTATAATAAATAAAATAGTTTATTTCCTTTCTAACATAATCCCTAGGATTATTAATGTGTACTCATTCTACTTCTCTAATATGCCAGCAGCAATAGCAAAACTTTTTATTTATCACTTCATCTTTCTTATCTTTTCCTAATCATGTAGGATGGACACTTTTGGCTGGGTTGTTTTATTTTGCTCAATTCCACACATCATTCTCCATTAGTCTGTTTCCATTCAAATCTTTGCATATTGTCTGTCCATCTTCTTGGTCTTCCTCTTCCATTGGTACCTATACTATAAGTTCATTATTTTGCCTTCTACCTTCACATACATATTATCCCTTTTCATGACATGGGATTATTCCAGAAATCTTCTTTATTGGATGCTTATATAAATTTAATACTTTAATGTCTGATTTATCATACTGCACATCCATCTCATAAATTTCTATCTTTGCCTTAACTAGCTTCTTGTTTCCAACCATAATAGTAAATATATTTTCTATAATAGTAAATTTATTTTACATAGTATAAATATGTAAAGCAGGTATATATAAATTATTTAAGCATATAAAACTATATCATGGTGGAAAAGTTTCAGAACTGTATGCATGTGTTAATTTTCAAATTAGAATCTCTTTTTAACAATTGTTGGCTGTGAGTTTTTCCTGCTTGAAAATCAGTAATATTTCCACTTCTACTGGTAACACGAATACTTGTTTGTAACAGTGATCCAGGTTTGATCTATGTCTAGTTTTTAAAAATTCATGTTTTTTAATCAAATAATGATAATTATATACATGCCAAGTCTAGTTTTCTTATACATGTTGTTAAAGTTCAATACAGTAAATGTATTGAAGCCCATCCTCGACCTCAAAGAAGAAGACATCCACCTTGTGACTATACCGGTTTCCACACCACTCTCTCTGTTCTTAGTCCTGATGGGCTTTACCATCAGGGCTAGAAACTGGGCATTACTGGAGTCTTTTAGACTCTTTAAACTTGATAACACAACACAGTCATCAGTTTTTCCTCTGTCAGGATGCCACCAGTGCAAATGCTTTGGCAGAGAGTTCCATCATTGTATTTACACAACTTACTATCGCCTTTGTATGACCTCTTCCAACCACGATCACCATCCATTCTGTTTTCTAACCACTGTATTGAAGCCCATCCTTCTTGAGTAATGTTTATGATAATTCGGTGTGAATTAAATTATTTTAATTCTACTGTTAACATTTCAGTAATTTCTTGGTAGGCCACTTTTAAACTGATCAGTTGTAAAAATTTACTCTATTCATGCAAATATTCCATATTACTTTAGTATTAAGCATTTCTAATCTAGAAGTCATAACTCTTATCACTGAATATTGTTCTTTTTCTGAAATTGACACTGCTGAGCAAATTTTTATTCACTAAATAAGAAATTAGGCTTCCAGTAATATCAATTGAATAGCTCTCTTTTGTGATGAACTGGCTGGCTACTTATACATTTTTTGTTCAAAATCCATAATATTAATTTTTTTTTTTTTTAATGATTATAATATATTATGTAAAGTATTATATAAGTTAGAAGCTTGTGCGTGAGAGTATGTATCGAATTTTTATAAAGTGTGATAAAAAATGCTAAACCTGATTTATCCAGTTAAGGATTTTTGATCTTAAATTGTTCATCTCTTTATTTGTTGAATAACTCTTAATAGATATAAAAAAAAAATAGCTCCTCAGAATGTATATAATAAATACCTTCAAATAAAGATGTATAATCTTGTTTAAAATTAAATGTGTATTTTACAGTCAAAATATTGGTTTTAAATGTAGTTAAGGGAAACAAATTTGAAATACTTAAGATGATCCGTGAATGATTGTTGTAGAAATAATAGTTGCACTGTTTCTGTATTATAGAATAAGAAATTAGATTTGTATGAAGAGTTTTGTTATAGTCAGTTTAAGAAATTAATGTTATAAACATCTAACAGTGTGATACACATTTGTAATCTGTTGTTGAGATGTTTTATTATAAATTATGTGTTAATTATATTTGAACTTATTTATTTATATATATTTTTAAGATATTTATAAATTTTTATTATTTATATCAGACTGTTTGTATGATTCATTTATTTATAATCATATCACCCCATTCTCAAAGAATAGTTGCTTATGTGTATTTTAGATTACATTTTTATATGTTATTAATACAGGATTTTATAAGATTTGTAACAATAATACGATTTTTGTTTGTTCTTAGCAAAAATAATTAAAAATATTATTATTAACCTTAATAGTGTTGATTATTTTTTGTATTTATCCTTACATGATATTATCCTGAGTATCCTTATAGTACTTATCTAAATTTCTGATAACATTATATGTTCATCAACATTTTCCTGTTAACTGTATACATGTTTGATTAGTTTTCAAAAATCCAGTGATGTAACATGACCTAATTTTAAATGAAGGGCTCTACATCACAGCATTGTGATCTTCCTCCAGCATCGTGGATCAAGGCATTCTCCCAACAGCCTTAAAAATTCTTGTGTGCCTATTTTATAAAAAGGGTGATAAAACTCCAGCTGAAAACTGTAGACTCGTATCTCTTGCTGTGAAAATTTGCTGAAATTAAAGAAAATTTATTTTAAGTATTGACCGAATAGTTATCTGAAAAAAAAAGAATAATTTCAAAACACCAGTGTAAGTTTTGCAGCTTCGCCAGAATGCAAGGTGCTACGGAAACTTTAGTTTTCAACTTGTCGATGGCTATGGACCACAACAAAAGGGCTATAGCTATATTTCCTTGTACTTTGCAAAGGCTTTTAATACTGTTTCACATAAAAGACTGTTAACAAAATTTAAGAGGGAAAATTAGATTAATTTGATCTAATTATGACTGATAGAAGGTAATTTATTAAGATGGCTGATATAGTTGGAACTCTTGTCACTTACAGGTGGTCTAGTCGGTAACATTTATTCGTTGAAGAATGTTATAGCTTATAAATAGTAATTCGTTCAGTTTTATTCATAATTTGTATCAGTACTATTTAAATTTAAAGCATTATAATGCTTTACTTTTGTCGATGATATCGGACTTTATAATAGAGAAGAGCTTGATTAAGTCGAGACTTTATTTGATTGCCAAAAGATATTTACTGGAAATAAAAATTTGGGTAGACTTAAACTTACTGTTTCTGAATGTAGGTAAAATTTGTTTTATTATTGTTTGGGGAGGTGCTTATTAACATTTTTCAAAAAGATAAGAGAGTGGTCTGAAAATAAAGGAAGGTATCAGATTGCCTGTAATAGTCAGACACAGGTTTTGAAATCAAATTAAGGACTACAAAATTTACCCAGAAACAGAAAATTATTTTGGTTGCAATTTAGAAATGATGAAATCTAAGTTGAATCTTAAGAAAGTATCAAAAACCGAGTACTAAGAGATGGTAAAAAGATTTAAAGAGAATATTGTGAAACAAAATGTAGATTCTAGCCTAGAAGTTACTGAAAAAAGCAGATTATTTGGAAAATATGTATAGATTAGATTGTACAGTTAATTAAGGTAGGAAAAGAGATTTAAAGTAATTGTTGGTAGAAAACCTTGGGTACTGAGAAATGTATTAGAACTGATGGGAAGAATGCAGAAAGTATAAAAACACAAAAGATGAGAGACAGAGAATTGTTTCAACATAAGAAATTAAATTAGTAGACAGTGCAAAGCTGCAAAATAAGACTCGTTGAAGGTATGCATTTTATTTAAAAATAATAGAAAATTATGAGAAATTGAAGCCAAATTTAAAAACAGGTCATATGGAAGACCAGTGTTTAAGGAGAGAAGCATGAGGTAACTGGTAGCAGGATTACGTGGATTAAACAGTGGAAAAATAAACTGGTGATTTCAAAGGAGAATAAACTTTGACCTAAATTTATCAGATCTCTGCCAGATTTAAATGATTAAATTTAAATAAAGTTATTATTACAAGAAAAAACCATTAAAAATGCATGATATACCAAATAATCATTATGCTGATTAGAGATTAATTAGGAGGGTAAAGTAAGCTTCACAAATTTTATGAAGATTTTAATAGAGGTATTATTTTTAGATTTCCAAAGAAATCAGAAACAGAAAAATGTGAGAAATACTTCACTATTAAGTTTGTTATTTAAAGTTTCCAAACTATAAACTAGAAAAATAGAAAGACAGATAAATGGGACAGTAATTAAAGGCCAATTCAGTATCAGAAAAGGCAGAGGAACATGAGAAGCCGTTTTAGTTGTCCTAATTTTAGAAGGTAGGTGGATAAAAATTGAAGTTTTACATATATGGCGTAGTAGATAGTGGATAGTCATTTGAATGATAGGAATAAATGTTTGAGATTTCAAGTTGAACCGGATTGAAATGTAAAGAAGAGTTATGTTCAATGTCTGGAAGCTATTATATAAAAATAGAAAGTGAGAAAAGGGAAGCTATAGTATGGAAAGTAGTGATAGATACTAATCCACAACAATTCATAGTTTTAGTATATAAAATTTGAGATTAAGATTTCAGAGGTTCATGGAAAGGAAAAATATGCTAGTCATAAATACTATATAAAGTCAAATTAATTGACTATAAAAACATCTTTCCTTGCATCCCGACTAAAATTTTAAATCACTTTTGGTAATTTAGCTGTTTTTGTTAGATTTAAGAGCCTTATTTTGTACATTTATTTCACAATTTAACAAAGTAGCATAATGATTTGTGACATTAATTTGTAAAACCTTAAAAAACTGTCAGTAAGACAATTTGGTGTCTTCATGCTCATATCATTATTTTTTTACTTTATTAACATTAAATTTATAATTAAAATGTCTTGGTTCAATTAATTATGAAGCTTTCACAATATTTCGCGGCGACCCTGTGAAGAGGCTGCGGTTCCCCGGGGCGCCTCTGCCCACAGTTTGGGAATCACTGCCCTAAAGCATAAACCGATAATAAAGAAAATTTTTTCAATACTTCAGTTGCAAACCTCAAGTGGTGGCAGCTAATTTCAGGATAATATTAATTCTAGTCCTGAAGTTTCTGGCAGTTATTCCCAGTTACATAGAACGTAACGGTAAGGGTTCTTTTAGTTATCTCAGAATATTTTCTTTCACGCATTAGAATATTATCACTGAAGTAGCAGTTGGATAATAATGATCCTGTCAGTCTTTCAAGCCGAAGGAAGTTAAAACTGATTTTTGTAGAACGGCATGAATGCCTCAGCGGAAGATGGGTGCTGAAATTACCAACGTTTGAACAGAAGCTGATGCGAATAGAAGTGTATCGGGAGCTTCAACTTCTGGTAGCGAAACGGCGAGGCCTATCTGAATTCCATCGCGACTATTGTGAGAGTTGACTTCATATTTACGATGGCGAAAGCAAATAGACGAGTACAGTAAAAATTATCGTTATCTCTGACGCCAAAGTTGTTCGGTCGGCGGAAAAGGTAATGGTGATTTCCTTTTTCGATTACCGTAAAATTGTCTACCAGCTACTGGACGGTATTAAGTGAAGACCCGGTCGAAATCATTTGACGAAAACGTTCTCAGCTTCATTTATCTAGTTGCCAAAAATGTTCTAAAATATAATAAGCACGCCTTCACGTTGTCAACATTGTTGGTCAACATGTGATTAGAATAAATATCAAATTGTGCCCCACTCTTTATACAGCCCTGACCTTGCTCGGTATAACACTTTTCTTTCGCCTGAAATCGGAGCCAGCGTTTCTACCTTACAACAGCCGTTCTGACAAAAGGGCAGGCTACTCTGAGGGTTATGTGAAAAAAACGGATTCCAATATATCGTCCAGAAATAGCAGACACTGGGTCAAATGGTTACAACTCGATGGGTACTACTTTGGAAATGATCACATGAAATAGGATTCTGTCTAGTTCATTTTCATTATTTTTTGACTAGCTCTCGTATGTTATTGAAAACGTAAAAAAAAGCACCAACTGATACGGTTATAAAAGATAAAACCAATAAAAACTTGTACCGAGAAATAGCAATCGATCTGACAATCAAAGACCATAAATTAAGTCCTTTACTCCCGTAATCCTAAAATTATTCATGAAAATTTGCAGTTTGTATGAACATCTTGAATAATATTTTATTGAAAAAGAAAAACAAACACCGTTCGTTACTGTTATCGGAGATAAAAAGTAATAAAAATCAATACAGTTTGTAATAGGAAATTTTCAGTTGATTACAACATTATCTATGATCATAAAAAACTCTTTTACCGATAATTGTTTTTTTGTAATATCTATTAAAAATTGTAAAATAAACGAAAAATTTTAACGATACTTTACTGAAAAAGTAAAAAATGGAACTATTTTTTGTTACAATTATAAGGAATAAAATGAAGTAATGAAAATGTTCAATATGTAATTGTGAACCTTCGGTTGACTACGGTAGTTTATTATCAGAAAAAACTGTTACACAATTAACTGTAATATCTATTCAATATTTAACAAATTTCAGACATTATACTAAAAAGAATAAGCAATCCTTTATACTTTCAATAAATATTACTGAAAGTTTTCAAATATTCCAAATTTGCATGGATTTTCCTGCTATGTTGGGTGAATTGGACTTTTTCCTTATGATTGTGGAGATCGATTGTCGGTTTTTGGAAACAGCTCTTGTAACTTTATACATACATACATATTTTATCTATTAAAGTATTAAATACGGTTTTTAAATTTTTCTATAAAATATCATTGGAAATGTTTGAACATTACAATCTCATATGAATATTTTAATAGGTTTATGAGGAATTTTTCTATGATCTCGAATTATCTAGTTGATCGGAGGTTTCGGTTATCTATTTTTTAAGACAGAACTGAATTACGCTTGCTTTTACTTTTTCAATAAATATTACAATTACAGTTTTTTTTCTTATATGGTATTTTTCACATTGCTTTGGGTTACTGCCATTTTACGATATTATCGAGCTTGTTTGAGGTTTTCGGTTACTACTTCCGGTTTTTATTGCTTTTTATTCGGTTCTATATTTGATAACTGTATCGATTGTTGATTGTTTTTGCTTTTTCAAATAAATATCACAGTTTTTAAACACGGCAATTTTATAAGAATATTTTTGTTTTTAATACGTAATATGACATCTTTAAGATTCTGGACTTTCGAGATTAATTGTCAATTTTAGTTTTTTTCTGGTTTTTATTCATTACTGTATTGGATATTAGTTGTTTTTACTTCTTTAATAAAATATCATTGAAAATTCGAGTTATTGTAATGCCGCATAGATATTTTTCTAGTAATGGGTGTAAAATATTTTTCGTAGTCTGGGAATATCGAGTTCGTTTGGATGATAAATTTGTTTACTTTTTACTTTGTTTCATTTTATTTTTTTTTAAACCGTTTGGGATGATAATTGTTTTAATTTCATCAATAAATATTAATTAAATTTTTCGTAAACTGCAATTCCGCGCGGATATTTCTACAATTATTGGTATAAAGATCTATTTTCTGATGTTGTACTCTGAAAGTCGATTGAAGGTAGCTTTTTACAGGTAAAAAAGATTTTATTTTAAAATTAGTTTTATTTTTTATAATCCTTCGGATCATTTTTCAGTATAATACAACCAAATATTCTAAATATTAAATTTTTTTTTTTATGAATATTTCTACATTTTATAACTTTATACTGTAATGGGGTTAAAAAAAATCCCTATCGTTTATTAATTAGGAGTTTCTTGATGATCTCAGACTAATGAGGTTGCTAGATTCTTGACAGATTCTTTTCTGTTAAGTACGGATTATTTATTACTTTCATCTAATTTAATCGTTTCGGATGGTGCTTATTTTAAGATTTAAAATACTGACAGTTTTGCAAAAATATTTCTTCACGTACGGGTGTAAGGACTTTCTTATTATTTTGGACAATCGAGGTTGATTAATGTTTTTCGATTACGGTTCGAATAACATTTTCGGTTTTATTGCTCCTAACCGTAACTGATGTTTTTAAACCTTTTTTAATAACATATCACCTTATATTTTCAAACTATTTAATTTTACAAAAAATGTACGATTTTTCGTAGTTAGGGATGTCTTTAATGTTCTTTGTCTACATAGATCGATAGCGGTTCGCTGTTGCCGCTGACAGGTATTTCATCGTAACTTTTTATCTTTTATAAATGTATTGGATTAATTATTTTATTTTATTTTCTACAAAATTTCATTGAACTTTGGAAAGCATTCTAATCGTGGTTGAAATTTTGACAACTATTAAATTGATGGATTTATATTCTTTGATTGTTGAAATTGATTGAAATATTCATTTACTAATCGTATCGCTTTTTCTGTTTTTAGCTCTATTAAACATGGTTTTGTTTTACTGTTTTAATAAAATAACAGTCAATTTTCAAATATACCATTTTTTTTTTGTATTGATAAATCTTCAGTTATTGGCGTTAGAGTAAAGAATGTTTTAATATTATATATTATTGAGGATGTCGAAAATTTCTTTTTATTAATCATGATGTTTTTTTAATTTTTAGAAAACAATAATAATTTAAACAATGTCGGAAGGTTATTATATATTACTTTTCAAATTATAGCCTGTATGACTGGTATTTGTTAAAATATCGTAATTTTTCGAGGAAGTATTTCAGCTATAAAAGTGAAATTGTTTTTATTATAATCTACGATTCTTTTTAATCGATTTAACAATTTATTTTATATGTGGTTGATTATAGATATTGATGGAAATATTTACCATGAATTATTCATTTACATTTAATTTTTACAGCAACTATTCTGTTATCTATCCGTACCAATTTTCATGACGAAGCTGGTCTTTAACAATTTTGGTTTTTCAATATTAGAAATTTTGAGTAAATCTCTAATTTATTTATATAGATATATTATTTGTATATCTGTCTGTACATATATATATATATATGTGTGTGTGTGTACATACTTTTATGTGTGTGTGTGTATACTGTACAGAATGCTTCCTTTTTTTAAATGCCAGCTTCTCCTATTTAAGATAATCTGGTTTTAGTGTGATCACGCAGTCAAAATAATCAAGAATATATTACGTTAAAAAACTATCATTTTGAAGGATTTTATTTTATAAACCTTATACGATACTTGTCAAAAGTTTGTTTGTTATTTCAAAACTCATCCGCTAGATTGCGTGTGCATTCACACAGTTTTATTTGTTTGAATGTGATGTTCGTTTAGTTATTGCTTGCTTAATTGGTTTGTAAGTCTACCGGGACTAATCAGTGGTAAATACAGTAATGTTACTTGTATTAAAAAGCGTTATTAATAAAGTTATTTCAGTACGGTATGCCAATCTTATTACTTATTTCAGGGTTACTGAAAATGCGAATGTGTATGAACACGGAATGATACCGTACTGTTATAAGAAACATAAAATTGTATTTATCTTTCATATACCTTGATTGTAACTAATTCTACTCTGTAACCGAGCAGAAATTTAATAAAAAGTATTTATGGCAATCATTTCACGGATAAATGAAGGTAAATTGTTTTAATCCGACTGGTCTCGAGGAATTTTAAAATGAAATAATTAAAAGGAATCGTATAACTATATTTTTAAGTACGTTTGGATGTAAATTTTAAGAAGTTTTTATTACTGCAGAAATAAATTTTTTATTATAAATTATCAAACGAACTGCAACAATAAAAGTTGAAAATTTGTTTTCTCACTTTTTCCGGTACCACATTCCAAACTATGGAAAATATTGTGAACCTATTCAATAATTACTGCTTTAGTTTTTTAAGTAAATAAAAAAAAAATCGACTAAATTTAACTAAACGCGCTAATTTTTTTAATTTAATTTTCTAAAGAATATTTTAATATCTTTCTTATAAACAACAAATAGGTTAGTGTTTAGGAAATAATTCTAGAACCAAATCATAAATTCTACCATTAACCAATTTTCCAATTGTACGAATTCGGGTCAAACCATATACAACGGTTTTGTATTATGCGACAATTCCGTACGTACTGTGTGGTATTTGTAACAATCTTTCACATTAACTTTTAGCGTACATTAATATGAGAGAGGTTTGACCTTGCTTTATTTTTAAAATAAAAACTATGTAATAGTAATATAAATTAAAAGAAAAATATTTATTCGTACAAATGATAGAATAAACCCTATAAGCAATCTGTAAGTATGCAATGGATCGCTGGTTAGGCCTACTAAACAATTACGCTGTGCGGAATTGTTTTTGCCCGATTGTAACTACGCGATTGCGAACTACGGGTGTGGTTTTAGACCGCATCTATTCATATACGTAACCTCTAAAAATTTCTCAAATACCCCTGATACAAACAAAATTTTTGTTTGTTCTTAAAAGCCTACGGCTTTAATACGATTTTGAAATCATAATATTATATTTATTTAACGCTTAGAAAACAAGAGACTAATATATCATATAGACTCTTAAACTCAAACTAAACAATATGCTATCAAAATCGTTATCAATATAAACATAAAACCTCACTTTAAGTAAAAAATTCAAAGTAATTTTTTTAAACACGTAGTTTTTCAAATCCGTAATTTACAAAATAGAGAAAAATTCATTGATAATAATAATAATTTTTTTTGCAGGGTGTCCCACTCTCCCCTACAACCTGCCTTCTCCTCCCACGAGCGTGACCGGCAGCCAGGTACCAAGGGGGAAACAATGTGACAGAACAGCCTTAAGCCTTAATATGCCAGATATTTATTAATTTTAACTCATAAAAAGTACATATACATAAACAGTAGAAATAATATGAAGAAGGACCTCACTGATTCATTGACGTTGCTTAAATATCCATACTTAACAACAAGCGACGTCCAAGTCAATGTTACAAGTAAGAAACACCAAGCAATATACAGATATACAACCAACAAAAAATATTAAACATCGAAGAACATATAGAACATGAAATAAAAAACATAAATATCATAGAATTCCGTCAAATGCCTGAAGCTCCTTTTTAAAGCATTGATTAGACAAAGCGAAGAAATCCACAGAGTTAGCAATCTCATTTGCATATTTAACACTCCGGGTCAGAGGAGCATTAAAGGAACACTCCATATACTGAAACTGCCGAACAAGTATTATCCCTCCACCAGGCACACTTAGACCAATCGGCTCAATAGATCCATCAATCCGACTATGCAGAAGCTTGTAGAAATAAAAGACAGAAGTTCTATTAATACGCTGACTGAGTAAAGGCAGTTGAAAGAACTGCACAGCTGCACATAAGGGGCTGGATCAACAAAACTTACACTAACCGAGGAATTAATGAATTTCCTCTGAATAGCCTCAATACTTTCTATGGTAATCTTGCGCTCGTAAATCCAGGCGACACTGCAGTACTCCAGCAATGGACGAATGATCGCATAATACAAACGCAGGAATGTGGTAGGATGTTTAAAATGACTACCAATCCAGAAAATCAGTACTAAGTTTCTCCTAGCACGAGAGACAATTCCAGCTACATGCTCGTTAAATAACAGCTTAGCGTCGATATTAACACTCAGATCTTTGATATTTTTGACTCTGGAAATTACTGTGTCATTCACTCTATATTTGTATATAACCGGGACGGTTTTTCTAGTATACGTAATGACGTTAGTTTTACTGACGTTAAGCTCCATCTCACTGAGTCTTGACCATCTGACCAGTTGATCAATGTCCTGCTGTAGCTCAATCCAATCAGATGCACTCCTAATCTCAGCACATACCTTCAGATCATCAGCAGAGACGAATAATGGTGAGGATATACCCCTGGCTATATCGTTAATAAACAATACAAATAACAATCGGCTCAAGTTGGAACCCTGAGGAACTCCAGAAGAAACCGGGAACTCAGCAGAAATCTTTTCCTTAACCTTCACTTTAAGTGTAACGAATCGAAAATTAAAAATTTTCTCTAGTAACCCTGGCGTCCGAATGGGCGTCCCAAATGTGTGGCTCCGTGGTGGATGGGGGAGATAGGGAGACGAAATTTTTAAAATAACTTATGAATTCTACAAACTCAAATCTTCGTTCGGCAACCCCGGACAACCGTGAGGGCAAATGCCCTCGTTCTCCCTCCTCCTTTGACTTCGTCGAAGAAGAAGAAAAGTTTAGATATACGATTTGCGCCGATACTTAAGTCAAGAGGAACTCCTCAACAAAAATATCTCGTAATTAAAACAAACGACAGAAAGGAAACCGATTTTTCATAAATTAGTCCCTTCGTCGTAGCTGAGGAACTCGCGACAAAAGCTGGCGAACCAGTTAAGGACGCTAAAAAGACACAAGCTGGATTACTCATTGAAGCGCTGAACGACGTAGAATCAGCGAAATTATTACAAATAAAACAGTTGGCAAACGTTGATGTTACCGTCGAAGTTCACGGCACACTCAACTATTCGAAAGAGTAGTAGTCTGTCGTGACTTACTTAATTGCAGTGAAGAGGAGATTGTTAGCGAAATGGCATCGCAAGTTACTTACTAATGTTACGATAAAGAAGAAAGGATGGCCAAAAGGTAATCTACGCCTATAAAAGAAATGGAATATTAACAGTTGTGTCTCACATTTATCTGAGCTTCGACTGCTTATAAATGAGCACAATCCTGCATGCGTGTGTCTTCAAGAAACACACTTTAAACCAAAACATGATTTCAATCTACGTGGATATGATGTAATACGTACAGATTATTGAACCTGATCGAGGAGCAAGCGGTGGTGTTTCCAATCTTGTACGTTCAAATTTGCCTTTTTGACAAATACAATTAAATACTGCGTTACAAGCTGTCGCTATATGACTACTTTCTCCGGTTGATGTCTCAGTCTGTAACATGTATCTGTCAGACGGAAACTGGAACATCGATGTTCTACAAAACTTGCATGACCAATTCCCTGAATCAGTAATTTTAGTAGGGGATTTCAACGCGCATAACCCACTTTGTGGTTCACAACGATCAGAAAACAGAGGGCGCAACGTCGAAAAATTTATATCAAACACCGAGCTAATCCTCTTAAACAAAGGTACCGACCGGAACCTTTATCAACATACGAAATTGTGAAACTTCGGCGATAGATCTGTCATTTTGCAGTCCGGTATTGTCGCTGTCCTTGGGTTGGAACATTGATAATCACCATCAAGAAAGCGGCTACTTTCCATTTATAATTTAAAAAATATACGGCAAAAATCACCAAATTTTATTGGACGATGGTATCTTAAACGTGCCGATTGAACTGGTTACACAAGCAATGTCGTTATGCCAGGTCATACTGGAAACATCGATGAAGACATAAAAGTAGCAACGCGAACAATTTTAAATTCAGCGGAGGAAAACATTACTAAATCACCGCAAGTTCGACGAAACAAACCCACAGTTTGGCCGTGGGTTGGTGATTTTACCGTGGTGGAGCGTCGAAATAAGTTTACCGATTAGCAAGAAAAAGAAAGCCTTCAATTTTTTTCAAGAAACATTCTACCCAGGAGTATTTAATATATTATAAAATCATCGTGCCTATGCAAGATGTACTACATTATCTGCGATAAAAGCATCCTTGGAGGCATATGTGTCCTCCATCGTAGCAGAACACCTGTTACGCAAGTATGAAAGAAGGTTAAGACTATAGCTGGTCGATCCGATAGCCGTTCAGTAAACGCGCTTGAACAAGCCGGTGTCGTCGTAATCGATCAAAAAGCTATAGTTGAATTGTTAGCCGATCAGTTCAAAAATGTAAGTAGCGATGAAAATCATCAAATAGATTTCATTAACATCGCAAGAAAACAAGAAGTACTAAACTTTATACCGAAAAACGAAGTTTTTTACAACGTACGGTTTTCATTTGTCGAATTTAATCGTGTTCTACAAAACTCAAGTGATACTTCACCTGGGAATGATGATATTCGATATGCATTCGTCAGAAATCTTAAAGACGATGATAAAGCGTGGATATTACACTTAATAGATGGGCCTCGGCCTCATATCCACAAATGTGGAAAGAAGCAGTGGTCGTACCGCTTTTGAAACAAGGGAAGGGTCCTTTAAACCTTTAAACCCAATCATGGGAAATTTGCCCATGATTATCGCAAGTTATTTAACCCAGCGAACTATAAAAGTATGCGTCAACAACATCTATTTCACAAGTAGGCAATTACAAAATGGAATTCCACAGGGATCATCCCGCAGCGGTATTTTGTTTACAATTGTCGTCAATAGGATTCTACAAACAATACCAATAAACATTCGAACATTCGTATACCAATAGACCAAAGGACATTGGTCAACGATCTGGGGATCTTTTATGGCAGCATGAAAACTGTAATGGTCTGGTACAAGTTGCAACCAGCAATCAATGATATCGTTGATACCGCTGAAAGTTCTGGCTTCAGGTTCTCAACCGAAACGTCATGCGCCGTACATTTTTGTCGCTTTAGAGGAGCACGCCCTAGTTCCCGACTAATAATAAAGAGTGTTGAAGGTCCATATAAAGAAGTCAAGTTTTTGGGACTAATCTTCGTTAAAGGCCTTACATGACGCCCTCATGTACGTCAATTAGCACCGAAATGCAAACGAACATTAAACATAATCAAATCTATATCGAATATCAATTGGGGATCGGATCGAGAAATTCTTCTACGTCTGTATACCTCATTGATACAATCAAGAATCGACTATGGCTGCGTTGTTTATTCCTCGGCTCAAAATAGTTGTCTAAAAGCCTTAGACGTCGTACAAAACGCCGGAATACGATATGCGACTGGAGCTTTTCGTACCAGACCGGTCGGTAGCCTTACATGTGAATCAGGATTGTCTCCGCTACCTTTTTAAAGAGATATCCTGTTACTGCGCTATGCAATCAATGTCACATCATCACCGCGCCATGTAAATGGACCAGAATTTACAAGAAATCCTTTCCAAGAAGCTCACAATCGACGTCAGATCTATACCAGGCCCGCCGGAATCAGAGCTCCAGAATTGATGGATAAGTACGACTTCGCATTTTCCAGAGTTGTTGAATCAATGGTGTGTGAGTCAACACCATGGCTATTTCCGTCGACCCTTTGTCAGCTGGATTTAGCATCTTTTAAGCGGTGTAGTTCTCGAGAGATAATTCTTCGTTTTCGAGAGATTGTGAGCGAACACGACTAGAAGCTGGTTTTATACACGGATGGCTCTAAGACGGCGCATGGGGTTGGCAGTGCCTTCCTTTCTGTGGACATTAGTCATTCGTGGTCCTCGCCGGCTGTTGCATCTGTTTATACTGCGGAGTTGTATGCATTTGGCAAGCTCTGAGGTATTGTGAACACTATCGTGTAACATTCTTTTTGATCTGCAGCGACTCTATGAGTTGTCTTCAGGCACTGCAGGATGCGTGATCAACGGACCCCTTGGTGCAAGTGATACTTACACTGCTCCGAGCACTAAGCAAGAAGGGGCAACAGGGCACACTGATGTGGATCCCAGGACATTGCGGCATTGCTGGAAACGAGGCTGAGGACGAGGCAGCTCGAGTGGCTGCTGACGCGCCTGAGCACGAGGAAATTCTCGTCAGACCTGGCGATGTTTAGTGTCACGTGTCTGCTTGTGTCAGACGTGAATGGCACAGAGTTTGGAAAGGGTTAACAACGAAACTCAACGCCGTGAAGGACTCTCCTCGCAAGTGGACGAGTCCATCTACAATCAAGAGGAGAGAACAAGTTGTTATAACAAGGCTGCGAATAGGAAATACGAACGTAACATCGAGTTGTATGTTAACTGGCAACAATCAACCGGTTTGTAAGGTGTGTCAAGAACCACTGACCGTTAAACACTTACTGGAAGATTGCATCGTGCATGGAGATCTGTGTCGTCAATTTAAAATAGAAGGAGGCATAAAGAAAATTTTGAGAAACGAATAATGTGCTGTTAAGAGTCCTGCTGTCTTTTCTTCATGCAGCGGGTCCTTATACAGTATTTAAATTTAATTTTAGAAGGCATATCCTGTGCTGTCCTTTCAAGCTAATAAGGGCTCTTTACACCCTTATCAGTAGTGTGTTATCTTTTATTTATTGTCTTATTTTAAGAATTGACAAGGGCAATGACCAATAATCACAAAAAAAAATAATAATAATAATGCCCCAGACAATCTCAACCCCTCGTCTACGCAATTACATCTCCGCACACGTCTCGGGTGGACAATGTTTTAATATCTCTTGAAAAGTCTTTTCTTGGATGATCTATTATGACAAGACTTGTCTTTAGGCAATGTGCCTAATGATTTTATAAGGTTGGGAAAGTAAATTTTCTATTTTCTTCTTTTTTTTTGAAGTGGAAAGAGGTTAATGACCATAGCAGTCGATGTCCCTAAAACTTCAAAAAAAAGAAGAAATTATTGTCAATACTTTTATTCACACTGAACTTGTTAATACATGCATTACATATATAACATGGTATTTCTTAATCGATTAAAATTAGTCTCAATTTTATATTAGAAGGAAAAAATATTTTAAAGCGATGAAAATTGGCATAAATATTCATATTTACTATTTTTAAAATCAGTGAGCTCACAGTATGATCAATGGCACCAGTAGTTTTAAAATAGGGAGAAGGGGAAATTTCGTTTTATCAACAAATCTCAACAAAAAAAAAATTATAAAAAAAATCAAGAATTTTTTAAAGCTTATAAATTTCCCTCAATTTGATTTGTGTTTCATAATTATAAAAAAAATGACTGAAATGTATTAAAACTATAAAATGTTTGAAAAATTTTCAAATATTTCAACTTCTTATTTTTGTTATTTACTCGAAAAAAAAAACATTCTAATTCAACTGCAATAATAAAATTGATAATTTTTTATTTAGGTTTAACTTGGTTCCTATAATAAATTTATGTGTTTGTACGTTAAAATATTTAGTAATAAATAAATAAGTAAATATATATATATATATATGTGTGTGTGTTTGTGCGCGCATGTGCGTGTGCTTGTTAAAATACACACGGCTTAACACAAAATTTGCTGCAATTGATTGCGATAATCATGGATTATAAACTGGGAAACCTTAATTAAAGAAGGAAATAAAGAATATGTTTAAATATATATGTATAAGTTAGTAAGTAAGTAAGTAAGCTGGGAAGCATACAATAAAAAGTACACAGACTTGATGAGCAATAATGGTACTAAATTCTTAAATAAAGACTATTATTTAACTTCTACAAATACTTTTTCAACTAGAACCTATTTTTGTATTTATTAAAATGTAAAGTCGTTCTTTTACAGCAAGAAAATTCTTCATGACTGTCTTATATAATAGTGTTTAATTGATTTTATGTGGCTTTTATATGTATAAAAGATTTGCTCTTTCAAATTCTTTTTCTTTTTCTTTTTGATTCTTAATCAACCAAAATTGCACTTGCAATGGATTTGTATGTTTATGTATTTATAAATTTTTTATCTGTAGAAGTACTTTTTTAATGTATAATATAAATTTTACGTACGTATAAAATCGAATTTAGTATCTTTTCATTATTTAAAGAATAGTTTTTTTTAACGATGAAATTCTATTTCAAACAAATTTATAGAAAATCATCGTTTTTTTTATTTGTGAGTAAAGTAAGAACTGCTGAAATGTAATAAAATGCGTACAGCAAGTATACTAACTCTGATTCAAATCTAAAATAAAAATTTACAGATATCTCCTTCCTTATATGGATGAAAGGTTTTTTTTACCTTTACTTGTTTAGAATAAAAAAGTAAATAAATTAATAAAAATAAATCCAATTAAAACAGATAATTAAAAAAAAAAAAATATTGGCTTTCCTAATATAACTATATTAGGGAACTTTCCTTACAATTTTATGATTTTGATAAACCTGGATCATCTAATGTAGTAGCACCATAAAAATTAAATGGTATGAAACAACGTATTATGATAATTTTCTAGTTATATTAAAGATAATTTTTTTATAGTAAAATCTAATATTTCTATAAAAAATTATGCAAAACATTTTCAAAAAAATCTGAATTTTTTTTTAATTAATAAAATTCTAGTGAAATTTTATCTTAAAGAACCAAACACCTTCATTTGTAGTTAAATTATAGTTGAATTGATTAATAAATAATTCGTTTACGCTGTAATCTTAAATATACAGGTTATGCCTGTTTCTTGGATAACAAACAGCAACTGTTTATACGACAAACAGGAAGATGTTTCTAGTAATAAAATAAAATTTTATAATGTATCGAGGTCGAAGAGATTAAACGTTCACTTTTACGAGTAGAAAATCAATATATCGTGCTTAAGCGTACCGACTAAATTTTAAAGTTATCAAATCTTCAGCGCGTCTTCAGGTCGTAATTACTTATTGTGTTGTAATTAGCCGACGACCTATCCTGATAAACCTACATAGTACTGCTACGTGACGCTTACATTGTAATGCACACGTAAAACGTAACACGTACAAGGAATACAACTGCCTACGGCTTAAGAAATCTGCAATAAATATCTGAAGAATTCCGAAATATAAATTTAATAAAAAGGTATATGAATAATTGTTAGCGTAATGGTTGTAGATGACCTGACATGAATCACAAGTCACTCCTGAAAGCAATACTGCCATTCTGAAGTGTACTAAGTATCCAATGCCAGGGTTCTTTTAGACTGAAGAGAAGTGAAGTGGTTTTCTGCTACATATCAACACGACAAGCACATTGAAACGCAGGTAATATTCAACCCTACAAGTGGTGCTTTTACACAGTTTACCACAATGAATACTGCAGATGAAAGGTAATCTTCATTATCATCAGAGAAAGGAACTCTAATTGACTTGAATGCTTCTGTACCTAGATAAAATAACAGATTAATGTACCCCTTTAACTCATCAGGAGAAAAGGTACGTATAAATCTGTTTTACCTTCAAAAGAAGCAGCTAATCCCGGTTAAATTAATGTGCATCAAGATGCTGTGGAATTTAAATTATAAAATTTACTCTTAAATTAAAAAAACACTTTTATAATGTATTTTCTGGTAGCAAAATGCGGTCAATAAAAAATACATCAGAGGAAAAATACACATAGGTTTATGATTTATAATGTTACAGTGAATTTTTGAAAATTGGGTAGTACGAAAGTTTGAAATAAAGAGGTCTTAAAAGTTGATATGGAGAAGAGAGCAGAGCAATTTTTGAACAGAATTTTGTAAAAAAATACATATAACAGGTAAAAACTGTATTAAAGACAAAGACTAGATTACGTGCAGACAATAATTAAGGCTTTAGTAAATATTTTCATATAAATACACTTACACAGAAGAGAAGAGAACGAAAAATGCATTATACCAGTCAAATGTCAGTTGGAAAAAATTGCGTGGTATTATATAGAATTTCAGTTAATTATATTATTATTTATTCGTTACGAATATTTTCTGACGTGTATGCGTGAACGTACAGTAAAAGACGGAAGAATGATAGTGTAGTTACGACAAACGCATCACACACATTTCACTGGCTATGTTCTACCATTGTATAGTTTTGCCTGGCTTGTTCATTGAGAGTAACCTATTATTAAGCGGTTGTTGCCTACAGCCGTAGGCACAGTTTTCAATTCAATTCAATTCAATTTAATTCAATACTACGATACGACTATGTTGATTTCAATGTCACTGTCATTGTATGTACATTTAATTATGTGTTTTTTGTTGTAAAACAATTTTTTTTTATTGTAGTTATTTAAATAGCGAATGCATTATTAAAAAAATATTAAGAGAAAAACACTCATAAATATATTATGTAAAAAAAACTGCAGTTAAATTTATTAACCGGTCTTTTATCAAAATTTGTTATGAAAATTTGTGATTAATTATCACCGTTTTGTCAAATATATGTAAAAATTAGAAAAGCTAGTAACGGAATTTTTCTGTTAATAACTTTGCGTATACACAATAAATCCAAGAAATAAAATTTGTAACAAGTGTCGGCTGAAAATTTATGATGGCTGGCTGATGCTAACTATGTTGCTGTGTACTTTTATGTGTTCTTACAAAAATCAGAAATCAATCGATATTGACAACTTTGGTACTCTACACATGTATAAAAAGAATCATATATTTAATATACTTAATATATTTGAAAATTATGGAATATATAAATACGCAACATACTGAATGAATACTCACGATTTTTCCATTTAACACAGTTTTCGACTACATGACTAATAAAAAAAAATCCAAGAAAGGATGATGTCAGTGTGAGAAACACTGAAAACGTTTGGGAGTAAGTTTTTAAAAACGTTTTATAAAACAAATTTGGTTCTATTTGTGTTAAAATAGTCAAAATGACAATTAAAATCATCGCTATTATGGATAAAATACATCAACAAAGAAAAATAAATTAACACAAAGCGATTGATTCATATATATATATATATATACCTAGGTTGTCTGAAACGTTTTGAGCCTAACATAGAAAGACATATTTTTTCTGTCAAATATAATTTGATTTTTCAACAAAATCTCCTTTCAAGTCGATACCCTTTTTCAAGAAATGCCCTAACCTCTTTAACCCTTCCAAATTATAGCTGGCGTCTTTCTCCGCAAAATAAGCGTTTACGTATGCGATAACCTCCTCGTCCTATGAAAGTCTCTTTCCTCCAAGCAAAACAAGAAAAAGTCGCTTGGGGTCAGATCTGGTGAATATGGTGAGTGGTCAACCAATTCAAAGTGCAATTCGTGAATTTTAGCCATGGCGACCGTTGAAGTGTGAGCAGGCGCATTATCCTGATAGTAAAGCACTTTCTTCTTCTTGAAATATAGTCGTTTTTTACAATTTTTGCCTTCAGCTTGTCAAGTAATGATGCGTAATACTGTTCTAGTTATTGTTTTACCTTCTTGAAGATAATCGATAAACAAAATTCTGTTACCATCCTAAAAACACTCGCCATCACCTTCCCGACCGATGCAACCGTCTTCACCTTTTTCAGAGCAGATTCGTCTTTTGCAGTCTTCTGTTTTGACTGTTGTTTCGTCTCATTAGTGAAGTGGTAGATCCACGTTTCATCCACAGTTATGAATCGACGGAAAAAAAATCTGACTCGTCTTGCTTCAACTGCTCCAGCAAGGTCTTGGAAATCTTCATTATAATGCGTTTTTGGTCCAAATTGAGCAAACGCGGCACCCAACGCGCGGATAGCTTACGCATATCCAATTTTTTCAGTGAATATATGACAAACACGTTCTTCCGATATGCCCGTAGTCTCTGCTATTTCTCTAACCTTAATTTGTCGGTCGTCCAGTATCATTTGGTGAACTTTTTCGATGATATCGGTGGTGGTTGTAGTTTTTGGCCGTCCAGAACGCTCATCATCAACCAAGCCGGTACGACCGTGTTTAAATTCAGCTGATCGTCTTTTCACGGTGGCAAATGATTGCACAGAGTCCCCGTAAACATTGTCAAACTCGGTTTTAATTTGTTTAGGCGCATTGCCTTTCAAATGCAAGTATTTAATCACGGTACGATATTCGATTTTTTCCATTTTCACAAAAATACAATGATTTATTCAAACGATTATCAAACAACTGAGCGTTCAAAATAGTTGAAATTTTAGCGAGTACCTTTCAATGCATGCGCGAATACTTTTCTTGACGACTACTGCCATCTTCATGTTGAGGCTGAGAACTTTTCAGACAACCGTCGTATATAAGAATGCACAAAATTAATTTGAATAAAAATCAATGCGTATGGAGTACAATCAAAAATTTAATTAATCAACATTTTAAATTAATCTTCCAATTATATGTAAATATTGCTGGAAATAAATTACTGTGTATCCCAGGATTGAAGTGAAAAGAAAAAAAAATATATACATAAATTATTTAATACAGTCAGAAGTTCATAAAAATCACTTTATTAACTGATCTTTAGATCATTCGTTAATGCCACCAAGATAAAAAAATAAGGTTGAACATTTTTCAGTAAACAGTAATTTTTAACATTAAAACTAAATTCATTATTACATGAGTTCTGTGATGAATACTGTAATATTAAATCGGTAATACGTTAACCGAGTTTTTAAAATTAAAAATTAATTTAATTGCAGTGATTTAAAAAAAAAATTAATTTGAATGAAAGAAGAAAAAATATACAGATTGTTTGTCTATACAGTAAAATTAGAATTCTAAAAAAATGATAACGTTTTACTTTGCTTATAAATGATCAGTAAAAGATGACATCTTGAAATCTACTAATAAATTATATATATTTCATTTTACTAAGTATATAGATGGGCACATAAGACTAAAATACTAATTTAAAACAATAAATATCCAACGATTTGATTTAAAAAAAAATTGTTTATAACTTTAGATTTCCCTAACAACTATCAGAACAAAAAGCCGTGGTATCATTTTTAGGTTTTGTACGTATATATTAAGAATAAATATTGAGCTCATAAACGCATACAAGTGTAAAACAAAAGAATGCATAAAAGTGTAAAATTACGCATTTAAGTAATAAAAAATAATTATAAATTAGTTCTAGATAGACTCTAAAGACTTTTGTATGGACATCTTCAATACACATAAAATTAACCATAATTTTCGAACCAGGGTACCCATATAAAAAGGATAATGACTGAAACTGAGTCATTAAAATTAAAGTTGAAGAAAATTTAATTCAGAGGGAAAACGAAGAAATGTTAAGATTCAATTTTGAGTAAAAAAAAAAAGAAAAGTAACGTAATTTTCTCACCTCTTTTTTATATTTTTTCGCTACATTGAAACGTATAGGGCGTTCTTTAAGTTGCATTTTATGAAGAGAGGTAGTTTAGAATTTTTTTTAGTAACTATAGTACCGATAATATGAAAACTGTTATTTTATCGAAAAAACGTTTTTCCACATTCAAAGGTTTTTTTAATTTTCTGTATAACTTATTGCAGAATTAAAATCCTTAAAATTGTGTCCAAGTGCAACCAAAAACGCAATAATATAGCTACGTATTTTTAAATCGATTTTAAGCTAAAATGACTATTTAACAAGGATCAGTAATAATCCGTTTTTAATTAAGCCACAGTAAGCAATCTAATAAGGTTATAATTTTATCTCTTTCTCCACTAAAGTTCACCGAACATGGAAAAACTTTGGAACAGTTTAATGATTTATTATAACATTTAATAAAACGGAAAGTTCTTTTTACCCGAAATCGGAAAAGGTCCGTGAGAAAATTAATTGAAGGCTCCTGAAAGAGATTATATGGAGATTTTGACGAGACGGAAATAATATGTCGTACCTAATAGTCGCGCTGGGTTCATCGCTACACTCACGAATCGAAATCAGCGAGTATGGAGAGGAGAGCCTTGGCCTATAAAGGTGAAAACCTGTCAGTCAGTTGGAAAAGTTCTCGCAACCTCTTTTAGAATCGGAAAGGCGTACTCCTAGTCGATTTTCTCCACAAACATTTCATTGAGATGCTGCGTACTACTAACAGCTCTAAGAAAATGTAAAAGCCGCCTACACGGACAAAAGGTACCTTCAGCCGATCAGAGATGTAATTCTCCTTCATGATAACGCCCCTCACGCAGCCGTTAGCACTCCAGATAAACCAGATGAAATTTTCGCGGTAACCTTAGAACATTTCCCGTACGGTCAAAATGTATCCCTCTGCAATTCCTTTTGAAGAAGGAGGGCCATTGAAGAAGGCATTGGAAAGATATCGATTCCAGAGCGACAACGTGATAGAGGAGTTCGTGCTCAATTTTGGCTTATGACATGTCCTCAAACCTTTTATAAAGTAGAGATTCACAAGCTCCCAGCACGTTGGGAGAAATATGTAGAACTTCTGAGAGACTTCGTAGAAAAACAATAAATATGTTTTATATTTTTATTCTGTACTAATAAATGTTAAAAACAAAAATCTAGTTTTTATTTGACTGACCTAGAATTAATCTGCGACCAAAAAGTGACTTGACCAAATTTTATGCGTTTTTAGTCGTCAAGAAAAATCGATACTGAAAACTGAAAAATCAGTACTAAGAACACCTACATATGGTTTAGGTTACAAATTGCGTTAGGCTTTGTGCAATCAAACAAGTTAATTTTAAACAGCATTTTTAAAGAAAATATCAATTATAATTTTAGTTGATTAAATATTAATAATCCTGACGTTTAAATTAATTTAGAAGCATAACATTTCCAGATATATTTTGTTTTAAATAAAAATCGAATTTTTAAACTTGTATTTACATTCGATAGAAATTATTTACATCAGTTCTTTTTTAACTTATATTCTTCACAAAAAAAAATATTTATTTTATTATGAAATTAATGAAGCTGTTTAATGCAAAACCTTAAAAATTATGTTTTTAAACTTGAGGTTTTTGAGCTTTACAAAAATTTTCTCGGAAACTATTAAAGATCCACCTGTCGGACTCATTTTATAAAAATGTTTTGATCAAATCTTAAACAGAACAACTAATCTATATTTTCATAATTTATGGCCAAATAATTATGTTTTTTTTTTTTACTAGCGGTAGCTTGAATACAAATCATAACTAGTTATATGAACGTTTTGCTTTAAATACATTCAGGAATGTGTTTGTAGATTGGGAATAAAAGTTTGTAAATCAATTTGTATATCATGATTAAAAGATTTAAAACACTTTTTTTAAGAAATATTAATAATTAAATAATTATTATATAATATTTTGATCCAAATAAGCCTGAAAATTACTAATGAAAGAAAAATGGAGGAGTATATGGAGGTTTAATGGCAGAGAGAGAGGATGACAAAGTAAAAAGAAAGTGGAATAAACGTAATTAAAATTGCAGTCGTTTCGTATAGTCTATAGTATTAATCCATAATTATCAAACAATAATTTTAATTAAGATATAAAGTGTATTTTTACTTTGTTAATTTTATGGTAACGAAGAAATGTACTTTAATTTTTTTTATGGCAAGGATAATCATGATTTCAATGATAAATATAGTAGTTTTTTTTATGCTAGGATACATACTGATTATTCGATAAAAAGAACTATAGCTTCAGGTACGCATAATTTAGGATAGAAAAACAAATTAAAATAATTCCCTTTATTCAGTTTTTTTTTTATAACATCCTACAACTGACCGTTAAGATTTTGTATTATTATTATTTTTTTAATAAACAGTGCTAATTATAATCCTCGAATTTTTACTCGGTTATTTCCTTAGTATATCCTCATAATTAATTATTATCAGTATTAATTATTTTTTTTTTGGTTTCTCATTTATAATTTCTATGATATAAGATAACAAGAATAATAAAGATGGCTATCAAGTGTGAAAATTATATTCTAAATTATTGTAATCGAAACCTCGAACTTGAAACTTCTTAACTACCATACTGCGTTAACTAATAAACAGTAAGTAGGCTGTAAATTACACACAACCATCCGTAAAACACACACATACAAGGATATAGATGCAGGCATGTCTTTGCATGATATTTACGTGTTTATTCATTTATTCCGATAAAAGAAAATTTTCCGTTGCAATCATCGGTGATAGGGATATTCTACAAGAATGTTGAATATACGTTAATCTAATATAATTTAAGCGTGTAAAAAAATATATTAATCTTCCGTTATGATATAGATATTATTATTATACAATATGAAAATATCGAAATTGTGGGAGATTTTATTAAAAAATGAGTACCTAAACATCTAATTTGGATGTACAATTTTACGAGCTGTATATTGTCGAATTACAATAAGAGTTAAAATTAAAGTATATTCTAGCGGAAAGACAACTTAGGGAGTAGAGATAACAGTTTTATTGTTCTTTTAAATTTTAATTTACATCATAATAATATCGTTAATAATTACAAAAAAAAAAAAATGTAAAAAAAATGATTACACGATCTCTTTGAATAAACTAATGATCGAGGTTTTTTAGCGACTTAGAAGATAATTTGAGGAGTCTTATTCAACTATTGTATAATACTTCAAGAGAATAATTTAAAAGTTACACTAGATGAAACAAAAATTTGGATTTCGTAGATAAGACAGCTTTGAGAATAAAAAAAATTAATTCCGTTTTAAAAATAATTTTATGGTTTTAAATAAGCAGGTTGACAATTCTTGGAGTATAAAATGAACAGGAGTACGGATTACAAACGATTCTAGTATATTGTAATTGTATTGGAAAATATACAAAAGTATTTAATTAGAAGTTTCAGAAAAATAAACGTTATCAAGTTTTACCAAATGATAGTCCTGCCGATGATACTGTACGGTTATGAAACTTCTGGTCGGTGACCGGCATTGTCGTCTATACGTCTTTTAAGTACGTTTAGGGGACATTTTTAAGGAACAACCAATGAGATAAGAGAATACCTGCATGTTGTACGCATTATTTACCATCTTAAAAGTCTTATTCAATTATGAGGTGAATGGAAGATGATGAATGGGTTGTCTTAAGAAAAGACGGCAAAATCAGTTCCTATTAATATTATTTTCGTCGCTAAAGAACAGATTTTTTAAGTCAACGTCCGTTTTATAAACGGACGTTGACTTAATTAATGATGATGACTTTTCTATCACTAATCCAGTTGTCGAGAATTTTTTTAGAACCTAAACTAAAGAAAACTGTACATAAATATTGTTATAAATATTATAACTGTACTGTAAAATTGTACATAAAAAGTCGATATGACGTTGAGCAAAAAGGAGGTTTTGATTATCTATGAAAATAAAAGTTCTATATAAGATTTCCATGTACGCTAAATAAGATTTAATTAAATTAGTATTCTAAAGTTACATTAATAATATTTATATCGGAAGAAGTTTTTTAAAACTCCATCTTTATAATCAAAACCAGTATATTTTAAAGAGGAGGGGCTTATATGACAGAAGCAAAGAAGCCGATTGTTGTTAGCGACTGTTGATTGGCTGGGGAATCGGTATCTATTACAAACTTACAATAACTGATAACATATATGTAAATTAAATAATTTTAAACCGATAATAGCGTAGAGTTATTTCATATTATTTGTTAAAGGATTGTTAAAGATTAAAATTACAAGAGAAGAAATCGTGTGGATTCGTGGTTCATTGATAGATTATTTCTTCCGCTAAATATTTTGTGAATTTTGAATGTAATAGAATATTTATTGACGGAAGATTATTAAACCTTAATTATTTCGGTCAGTTTTAATTAGTTTTAAAAATTAGAACGTTCGAACAAATAGCAGTATTCATTCATATTTATCAATTTTTAGGATGTTGAATTCCTATATTATTATCTTCACGAAACTTTCGTTCATTAATATTAAGAAATTCTTTTCAAAAAAAGAAAAAAGTAGATAAAAGTATTTTCTTAATAAATTTATTAAATTTATTTGACAACGGAAATGTAGAGAAAAAAGGAACAAGGGTATAAAAACTTGGCTATATTTATGTTTTAATTAAATATATATAATCGACAGGGTTGAATTAGTCCCTGAAGAAAAATCTTTATTGGAGATGTTTATTTGACTCAACTTAAAAGCTATTTGAAAAGGATTCACCATGATTGACGAGACTTCTTAGTAACAGACGGTTGTTCTACTTTGACGACAATATACCGACTCACTGAACAATATCTGTCCAGAATCTGTTAACATAAAAAGTGTAGCAGCTTAATAATCCGATCTATTTTCCAGATTTATATTCCTGTCGAATATTTCAGTTTTCAAAAATTAAATTTAGGGAGTCTTTTTGACGACGTTGAAGACATTCAATGAAATACGACATTGTGTCTTAAGGCAATATAAAAACAATACTATCCTTAAATGGGTTTTTCCAATCTTTGCTAGATCATGTCACTTGCCTTGTCCGTGTAATAAGGATGAATGTCGATTAAAATCTGCTTAACTATTTCGTTTTTATATTTAATTCTATTATTTTTTTCTTATCATTTACGAGTAATTGTCGGATTTTATGTGTTAATCAATATATTACAGTTATCAATTAATTTAAGTAAGAGTAACATTTTAATAAAATATAACTTTCAATAAGACTTTTGAGAGAATTATTAAATGAAATAAATGACACAAAAAAAGATATTATTGACCGGTAATTTTTAAACGATTCAGTTATTACCCGAAAAGGTATTCTGGATTCAACCTTGCATGAAAATGTGATAAATAAATAATAAAGCGACTCAGTATAAACAATTTTATTCCGAAATACTTTCCCTAGTTCTAATATTTCCTTGTATAATAAAATATTAACAAAAAAATATTCAGCGGAAATAAAAAATGAAAGATTATATAAATTACAGGCCTAACAGGTTTCAGTAGATCAGATTAAGTTCTTATTTCTTAATAACAGCAGGGAATTTAGAAATATGATTGAATGATAAAACATTATAAACTCCTTTTACGATTTTACAATAGATTCGGATAATACGAAACAGGAATGTCATATTATAAATTAATTTTTTCGATGAAAGATTTTAAATAATCAACATTTTTTTTTTGTTTTAAGAAAAAATAATATTCAAAGATGACCCTTGGGCTGTAACAAATCCAAGGGAATGTGCGTAGCGAAAAACTCTTCCGAATGGAAAAGAATTTTTTATTAAACAACGTACGAATCCGCCAACCATACTAACGCGCACGCGTTGGTGTAAATTCTTGCATCATCGGACCCTCTCACTTCTTCGCTAAAGGCTTTGATCGCGCTAAAAACAACAAGTTTCTTAGCAGAGCAACATTATGAAAAAAAAAAACTGTTACACGCAAACTACAACGAATCTACATTGACTAAGGTGGGCAGAAGCTGTTCCAGAATTCACACCCACTTTAAATCACCTACTTACTTCTGGCTTGAGCAGATAAAGAAACTGAAATTGTACTGCGAGTATATATTAATAAACGAGTACTTTGTTTTATAAGAAAATATTTCTTTTTAGTATAGTAAAAACACAAAGTACGCAAAATCGTAGTATTTCTTTCTTTATTTACTGTTACAAAGAAAATATAAATATTGTTAAACAGTTATCGAGGAATTATAAATTTTTATAAATTGATTTTCTTGTATGTTACATTAATAGAGCATTAGTTACCGGAATTATAAGACTTATTCAAAAAACAACAGTCAGGAATGACAACAGTCACACATCGGTTAATCTTTAATAAAATAAGAAAAAGATAACAATAATATAAACAATAAAGCTAACGCAATAAAAATAATAAAAACCTACACATGTAAACCGGAAAATACCGTCCAGTAAATACTGTTATTCAACACAGTACTACACCACAAATTTGTCGTGAATATAATTATGTTTTTTGTTAATATTTTAACGTCAATGGTTATAGGTAACCTGACGAGTTAAAAATTATTCCGTAAATGCGGTATTTTCAATAATAAGAAATATCCCATGCCAGGTTTACTAAGAAAAATAAGGAGTGAGGTAAATTTCCTATTATCTTTTTCACAAAATCAAATATACGGTTACGTCATACACTAAGCCCACCGAAACGGTTGTGATATTCAATCTTACAAATGACATCTTTAATCTGTTTAACCTCAAAATGAACTGGCCGTACTGTGAAAATCATTACTTTCATTGAAACAAATGTCTACGGTAATGTATGTTGTACGGCATGTTTGACATACAAATTAAGGGAATAACATTTGCTGCGGTTATTTTCAAGGGTAATAAGCAAGGGTTCGAATATCAGTAGCGGTTATTCATAGATAATGAATAATACATCCGGTTAATTATACAAAATTCAAAACGTTTTTAATTTGAAATATACTTATTTCAAAACGAAAGGTTAAATCTTTTTTTTCTTCAACATGTTTGAAGTACATCCATCGATTTACTTTTACTTTGCAGGTGACCGAATGGAGGGTCTTCAAAAACAGGTTATTTGTTTAGAAGGATCTTATTTTTATACGTTTTTATTCTTCATTTAGTTTGATGAAAAGAGTTATTCAATAGTACTACTACATTCACATCGTTACAATTACAGCGAAAAATTTTCAAAAGTAATTCAATGAGAAAAATGCATCACGAACACTTCTTCCGCTATATCTCTGATTCTAACACACACATACAAGATACTTGTAAATCAACTAAACGGGTGTAAATTTTAATAAATCGTTATAATTTTTAATAAAACACAGAAATTTACGTCAAACTGCGAACCGTGCCTGTATTTTTCTATTTGGTTATTAATAGTTTGACCGGATTATTTACTTCTTCATTTCTTTCGATTCATAACTAATCTTTCGATGTAAAAATTTCCCTTGAATCCTCCTCGGTTATCTACTGTATTCTAATCTTAAGCAGTTTATAAGAATGAGCTAAAGAAATAACCATGTCATGGTTTCAATGCCGAAGGAGAAATTTAACCTAAAAGGAAAAAATTAAAGTGCAACAAAAGTAATGAAATAAAACACGATTTCATTACATACAATGACGATAACTAATAAACGATACAATGACGATTTAATATTAAATTAAGGAAACATTAAATATAAAAAAAAAAGTGTTTTATATTTTTATTTTTAACTATTCTTAATCCCTAAAAATTCTGGGATCATAAAAATTTGACGTAATCGTTGTTCCCAGTCGAGAAGTCTCAGCGTCAAAAATGGATTTTTTTGATAGGCTTATAAATTACTATAATTTTACAAAAGGGACCGAAATGGTACAAGTGGATGTTGATAAGTGTTAAATTTGAATTTTCATTATTTTAACTATATTTTGATATTATAAACATCAATTAATACTCTTTAACTTATATTAACCAAACGACTAAAAAACATCAAGACGCCTAGACGAACCTATTTACATTATTATATGGATAATAAAAAAATAAATATATTTCTTAGAAAATGTACATTTTCCTTCACCCGTATTTGCACGGAGCCTATGAGATTTAACTGGGTAATAAACTTCTGCAAACTAAGGTTGGTATTAAAAAACATAAAACTGCAACAGAAATTTTATAGCATCCCCGATGTAAACTTTGTTAAAACGTTGAAGTGTTAATATTGGAACGCCCATTTGTATCAGACCTCTTGATATTTTATTATTCTAGTCCTAGATTAAATAAAATGAAATACAATAGAAGATAATAACGAGCTAAATGTTAAAATAAAGAAACATAATAAAATAGAAAATAAAGGATATTGATATTTAGCCGGTAGAAAATAACATGGACGAAGAAAAAACACTGTTTTCTAAAAAGCAAGGCAATAATTTGTTCTTTATATCACAGCAACAGATCTCCCGCAGAAATAGAATAAAAAAAGTACACGAGGAAAATTTCCACGGAATAAATTTAGAAAGAAATTTTATGAAGTTTAGCGCTACTAAACGCAAATAAACTTGGATCGCAAAAAAATAAGCGTTCCTGAAATTAAACTTTAAATTTGCTATAACTAACCGGTTGATTCGAATGATATTCCAGAAGTAACTGAATATTTTGTCCAACTTTTTAAATCGGTACCGGTAGAGAGGTGCTTTCTTGTTCCTATTTTGTGTGCATATGCAATTTATTATATCTTTCTGGATCATCAGGATAACGATGGATTTTTAATTAGAAACCGAGAAGAGAATCACGGTCGGATGATTTAAACATACTCGTATAATTGATCCGGACAAACCTCGAACTAGAAATCTTCAGGATGGAAAAACAACCGTTAACGATATACACCATCCTGACACAGAAATATTATACTAAAATTGTGAGAATTAGGTAGGTTAATAAAAATATATAGAATGTAACAGAAATATAATCAGTACGGAATAGAAAGGAGTTCAGAAGTGCATTAAACCGGTTAAAAAATTGTTGATAAAAAATATTATTTTTATAGTCGGTATATTTGTTTAATAATAATAGATCCGGTCTACATAATAATTTAAATGAGAATTAAAAAACTTGGCTTCGAGAAAATTGCAAGCTATAGAATTCGAGTTGTAGAAGTTTATCTGTATTGTATAAATTATATTCTATTTTGAGGATAATATAAAAAAAGGCTATTTTAATAGTCCGATCTGTCAGTAGAACAATCTTTAACGAAGGTCGTGTTATGAAATAGAAGCCTGTTTATGATGTAAATTACGGGTATTACTATTACAGTTTAGAAGCGTCAAACCGTGATTCGAAACGTTATTAAAATTTTATAATAAAATTTTAAATGGAAAATTGATTGTTTTAAATCGAAGCGTTTATATAACGATAAGAAAATTTGTTTGAATGATTCGAATGAGACATAAATCTGAATGAAGCATAGTAGTAGTGAGTAGATGTTATCATCGGAGAGGAGGTTGGGCCAAGGAGGAGGTAATTACGCGCCAATTGCTGGTAATTTTCAATAATCAGAGCCCGCCATAATGACCCAGGGTAATTCCACCAAATCTGGTACCTGTACGGCTGAGTCGTAGACTAGCGTCGGCCCGGGAGAGACCTGGACGTTTGCCGTACCCGCTGTTCCCGAGGGATCATACGTACAGAATAATGACGTCAGGACGCCATTGTTACGTCATTGTATCCTGTTCTCATCACATGTCAGTTTCTTTCGTATATATTTTTAACTGTAGTTATGATTTATAGTTTACTTTGCAAACACGTTAATTTATAAGTTATGAAAGGATTTATTATGTAATATATTTACTATATATTATATATTTTAAACAAAAACATAAATGCAAGGCACGCGATCACCAGATAGATTTTATTTCAATACCGGCTAATAAAAACCATTCATTTTAAACACACAAACAAAATAATACACATTTTTTTTAATGATTTAAATAATTAAAAATTGGTTTATTATTTAAAAAAAAGACTTTTTGCGTTTGTTAAATTGAATTTGAATTCTGAAAAGCTATAGTATACTATTTATGTCAACGGATGGTTATAAACATTTACCAACATAAACTCATAAAAATCTTGCGCGCGCGCGCTCACACACATACACACACACACACACACACACAAACACGTGCGCGAGCGCGCGCAGCACGCACGCACAAATAAAATCATGAGAAAATAAAAAAAATCTTTAAAAATAATTCTCCTTTATCATATTAAATATATATATATATATATATATATATATATATACATACACGTAAAATACTACTTTCATATTTTAAAAAAGTAAATTTAAACGAAATTATAAAAAAAATTCAGTAAAATAAAATAATAAATAATAAATTAAAAAATATTTACGAAGATATTTTTAGTAGGCCATTATTTTATACATTTTACGTTAAATACAAACGGACAAGGATTTAAAAAAAAAAATATTTATTAATTAAATATATTTTTAATTTTTATACACTGTAAAAATTTCAGAAATTGTAATTATTTCTATTTACTAACGGATATGTTGTAAATTTAATTTAAAAATCTTTCTACAACGGACGTTTATTCGTGTGCATTCCTTATCAAGTAATTTAATTTTATTATTTGTATAATATTTGAAAATAAGTACTTAAAGACGTTATTGTTATTCCATTTTTTTTATAAAAAAAAAACAAAAATTACATATTTATTTTACATTGTTTTATCAAAGTGTAAATTCTAAGTTCAAAGTGATCTTAGTTTTGTTACTGTAAGAAATACTTCAAAACTATCTTTTTGAATTTCTATAAAGAACTTTGAAAATTGAAAAAAAAAAATCTATTTTATCAGAATCTATGGATTATCATCAATTATATCATTATCATCTTTCTATGTTTATTTTTAAAAATCTGATGTTTACCTTTATTACAGAACTAAAGCAGTAGTATCTTATCTACTACGTCTTTATTTTTAATATAAAAATTAACAAAAACATTAAAACTTATCTTAATAATAATTCAGTTATATGTTAAATACAAGAATTGTAACTTTTTTTGTTACATAAACGCAAAAGCTATCTTTTCTTACAGCACGTCCGGTGAAGTTTTTAAGTATTTTTAAAGTATTTTCCTCTTGTTACTATTTCTTTTATCTTATTTCATTCTTTACCAGACATTTAATAAACATTATCGGCATTCTGTTTTATAGGCTTTCACTGATATTTTTTGATTAAATATTAAACAAAAAAGAAACAATCATTATAGGATTTTAGGCAGACAAAAACTAAAATTTATGAAAAATTATCTCAAATTTTTAGTATATTTTAAATGGAAAATTATTTATTTTATAGTATTTATTTTTATTTTATAATTTTTTTTTGTTTTTATATATATTTTTAAGAAAAAAAAAAATTACATCTAAGTAGAATATACATTACATAGCTTACTAATCATCTGAATAACATAACGATGAGTTTTTAAAAATTTTTAAACAAAAATTTAAACTGCATAACAAAATATATAAAAATTATTTTTAAAAAACCGGTATTTAGGTATAGGCTTTTAAAGTTTTACGCAAAAGATTTAACAAGGGGCACGTTTAGAACACCTATTTCTATGTGATTTCATGAAAAGAAGCCCTTAAAAATATTTTAATTTAAGACAAGAAAATTGGAACTACAGAACTAAAAAAATTAAAATAACCGTAAATAAAAATTGATTATGTGACCCTGACTTGTGATTTCTTTTTATACCGACGTGAGTGACTGAATCGATCGCATGACTGATTCTCCCGATACGTTTACGAACGTATGTTCGTAATGAACGTCTAGGCTACGAATAAAAACGTATTATGTTAAATTCTAGTGTTTTTAATTTTATAAATATTTGTAAGCCTGACTTTTAATTTTTAAATTTAAAAATATTTTACGTTTAAGGGCATTAATCAGGAAGATTTATCCTCTTCCTCGACATCAAATAGACAGAAAGAAAATTGAGTTAACAATAGGCAAACTTTTGTCTCTACAAGATTAAATAAATAAATATATATATATATATATATTACAAGTATATGTAATATATACAAGAATACTGGAAAAAGAAAAGAGCTATTTTAATAAAATAACTGTTTCAACAGATATAAGTAAAACTTTCAATAATAATACAAAAATGATCGGCTCACGGATGACAAAGGCGAAAATGAAAAAAATATATTTTTGATACTGAAAATTCAGACATATTTTAAAACAAATTTTGAACTGTATGAAAAAACTGGTAAAAGAGAACATTTTACCGAAAATATAAACAAATTTAATCAAACAGAAAAAAAAGTAATTTTTTTGAACAAAAATTAAATAAATTGTTTTTCATAGGAACATAATTTTATATTGACTTGCTTAAATAATCTAATACATTTCGGTATTTTTATAAAGTAACTTGACGGGAAATTAGGATTACAAGACCCGTTTTTTAAATAACTGAAGTACTTTAAAAAAAATTACGATGATTCTAATGTCAAAACGTGAATTTAATATATATATATATATATATATATATATATATATATATTATTATTTTGTCTAAAGGTATTAAAAAAAATATAATTTTTTCATATTAATACGCTTATGAACATTTATATATATTTAATAAGCATAAATAAACACAAACTTCTAGAATAGACGATTTTATATAAAGAAACCCATACAATAAAGAAAATATTTTATTCATTTTAAATTGTAAAATATAGACTTAACTGATTTGTTTTAATTAAAAAGAAATTTCCAAAAGGCAAGAAAATATTAATCAGAATTTCTCGATTAATTTTCTAAAACTAATGTATAATAATTCTGAAAACAGTAAAAATATAATTTTTATGAAACAAAATATATGAATAAATAAACAAATAAATACTTATTAGTTTTAATAAAATGAGATTAGCGTAATATGATGACAATAAAATAATACTTTTATTCAACGATCTAATCCGCCTGAAACCATTCATAAAATACGATCGAAATCAAATGAAAAATAACATGAATTTTAATGATATATAAACCGATTCGATAAATAATATTTATAAAATTAATGTATCAGTTCATGGAGGGTGTACAGTTTTAGATATGATAACAATAATATATATATAAAATATACGTATATACATATTAAAGCACAGAAGTCGTCTCGTAGATCTATCTCTTACGTTCTACTCGTCGCCTCATCCTTATATATGACTTACAGTTACTAGAACTGGAGTCGACCGCAAGAAGACGGCCTAGCCCGCAGCGCAGGATGTGAAAAAAACCGGGGGGAAATTTTGTTCTGGGTTTTTTCCCCGCCGCGGGGCACACCAGGCGTGTAATTACAGCGGGAACGGTAGCCGTGGAGTCTGTTATTAATGCCTCCTTGATTTATTCCCTATTTCTTCTTATTCTCTTTTCTTCTTCTTTTTACTTCTTTTTTATATTACTGGTATTATTATTATTATTGTTACTATTGGTACTACTACTGTTGTTGCTTCTACTATGCTCAGGAATGACATTAAATTATACACATCGGCTTAAGAGGGAGGGGCCCAAGTCTACCGCTTTTATTCATGCTACGGTTTGTCAGTATTCAAACATAGTTTTTTTTTAATCTTTTTACATGGAATTAAACGACCTTGAAATAAAAAAAAATTACATATAGAGAAGTTAGAAAGTTCATCCTCTACACACTTAAGACTTTTTTTTGTTAGTTTCGTTTTGGTTTTAGGTTTTTCTTGGTTTATAAACTTCCAGGAACTTTTGTTTTGAATTATAACAATGTTAACAACAATTACCCAAATAATAATGAGCCCTTCTTATATATATATGTACATATTTTTTCCTCCTTAAAATTCAGTAATGATAAAATAAAACCAAAACCAAACGAAATTCATGTTAATTATGAATATATATATATTTCATTACTTTTTTCTTTTCCAAATAATTAGTCTGTGTAATATATCAAGCTTATAAAACATGCGAAATGAAACATGGAAATAGAACTATTTGAAAATTTAATGAAATTTTCAAAGTACCTTAACCTTTTCGTATTTTTGTACTTAAACGGTTGAAAAAAAGTTAGGAAATTAAATAATATGTAAACAAAGAAACTTATAAAAAAATGTACGATTCGCTATTTAAAAATCGAATATTTAAAATATCTCTCGATTCTTAAATTTATACATTTTATACATCGGTTGACAACGGACCAGAAAAAACGTCCTACCAGTACAATGTTTTAAAGTATTACGGTCATAAATTTTTCAGGTTAATATTTTTTTACAGATCTACATTTTTAGGCTGTTTTGTCATATTTCGGGCTTTGATTTAAATAATATACCTCTATACTAACCGCTTCATTCTTTAGGTAATTGCGGATGACCGTACTCAACGGTAGGCATGCGATCGAGTTGATGCGATCAGGGTTTAACGAGCGGTACCTAACTTTAGTAGAACTCTATAACTTGGTAAAATCACTTATTCGTACTCCGCACTGCGACTGCCCATGCGTTGCCCGTAAGGGTGTACCGCTGAATATTCTTCCATCCTACCGATTGATATTTCCAGGTGCTAAAGGAAGACAATAAGCTGCATGCGTGAAAGATTGATAAATGTATTTTTCTCTTTAGCCTACTCAAAGGTGATTACTTATGGCCGTCAACTTTTATCATCATTCCTTACGTGATTTACCATTTATTTAAAATTTAATCTTTACAATCTTAACTTGAAGTCCATTTTCGCTACTAGCGGTTCATTTATTACAATCGTAGATTAAAGATCTTTGCCAATTTTTAACAAAATATTATAAGTCTGCTTGTGTTTTTCTCAGTTCTGAACGTTAAAATACGATTTATATTTTTAGAAATAGGGGCTACCCAACTTCTCCGGGACATCGTAGTCATTATCAAACTATTGATAAAACCCGTAGCCCTGCTACTATTCTACAATCTGCCCTTTTAATGCAATTTCGGATAGTGCACATCATTTCATTCGAAAATCCATAAAATTAGATTTTTACATTGGTATCCTTATATTTATATATATATATTTCCTCAGTAATGAGCTACAAATGGTACAACACCTTTCTATATGAAACCGATTATACAAAAAATTGGTTAAATTATTAAGAAAATATATACTTAGAAAAATTTGAGGCTGTATCCCAAAAGTTTTGAGTAATTTGTTAGTGGATATCATTAAAAAATAAATTTAACAAGCGTATAGGTAAATTTTCGTTAAAATTCTTAACGTATAATTACACAACGCGTGTTTGCACACACAAAAAGAATATATACAAATATTATTTTGTAAAATGGAAAGTTTTGAAACTAATTCCTTGAAAAAAAAGAAGAATAAACAGATTTGGCTAATATGAAAGCACTACAGTTTATTGAATTAAATTATTTTTAATTACGCGCATTACTTTAATTTTATTTTATACTTGTTAAATTCAGAAAAAACTAATAATAAAATAAAATAAACTTTTGCTAGGAAATACAGAAATAATTAAAGTTAAATTCCTCAAATTTTGGAATAACTTGAGACAGGTTTAGTTTTTGAAAACCTAAATATATTTTTAAATGATAATGAAATTAAACAAAAAAAAAAAGATTTTTCATTTTTTTTTAATCAATATATGTTTTTATAATTCCGAATTTTAAATAGCTCTGCAACAATTTTACCTAACCTATTAAAAAAAAAAAAAAAAAAACAAACCAGAAAAATATTTATTCATGCCATATCTACGTTTTACTTAACCTTGTTAAGTTAAAATAAGCGCTGTACTCTGCAAAGGGCAAGTAAATACAATATAAATGTTAGGAATATGTAAAATTTCCTTATATCATTATAGCTTATATTACATTTTATGGAAGAAAATTTTAATCTTATATATATACATATATATATATATATATATATATATATATTGTTTACTGCTTAAGTAGTTGATTAATTATCTCTTTAAATAATTATAGTTTAAATATTAATTGGTTAAAAATAAATCCGTATTGATTATCTTCTATTGTACTTGTGTTTTTCTCTTAAAATAATTCTTTTAAATCCAAAACATAGTACTAACTTGCGTAATACGTAAGTCCGAAATGAACAAAAAATATTAATTTTTTCTTATAAATACTTTTTTCTTTCAAACAATATGTGTTTTAGATTAATTTTCTAAGCATTTAGCACCGTTTGTATTAATATACTTTGTATAAAATAATATTTACACTTACCAATAATTTTTAATATAAGTATCCGAGCGCTTTCGCAGTCACTTCTCCATCATCAGGAATTATTTTGAGTTATTAACTTAATATTCATGTATGTAATTCCTTATGTATAGTTATAATTAAATTGAAGTTAAAACTGTTACGTTGATGTTACATTTTTATTAACGTATAACTTATTTTATTAATTAAAAATCGACTGTTATGAACGTAACAGTTTTAAATTCAATATTATTATAATTATACATAAAAAGTTATATGCATAAATATTAAATTAATAACTTCAAATAATCCCTGATGATGGAGAAGTGATTCTGAAAGGGCTTGGATATTTACATTAAAAATTGTTGGTAGGTGGAAATATTATTTTATACAAAACATATGTTTTTATAATCCCGAATTTTCAGCAAAATATTTTTTAATTAACTCTGCAACAATTTAACCTAACCTATTTCAATAAGAACCAAAAATAATGTTTGTTCAGATGCGTATGTACGTCAATTAAATTTGTATCCAAAATAATTCTGGAAAATCACCAATTTAGTGAAATTTAGGTAGTAAAAATTTACATCAAATATTATAATTAATTCCATTAATCTCAAATACAACACTCAAAACACTGTTAATTACATAAAAAATAAGATTTTATGTTTATAATAATTTGGTTTAAATCTATTAATAAAATCACAAAATAGCTGGGGAATATAAAATTAATTTTTGAGCTAACAAAACGCTTAAATTTAAAATAAATTGCATATTTAAGTCAAGGTCAGTGGTAGATAGATCCAAAGAAAAAAAAGCATGTAATTTTAAAAATCGAGGGAATCAATCGTGAATGTCTACGCATTATTCTAGATGATTTTGACACCTTAAAATTTGTGAACTTGAAAATTGTAAAACTTATTAGATGCTAATCCCTAAAGTGTTTTGACTCAAAATAGGACTACATATTAGGACTAAAAAAATACTTTTAAGTTTGTAGCTGTATTTGTATTCTACCTTTTTGTAATTTTTATATAAAATCTGGCATTTTGCTGAACTTTCATAGAATCATTATGGAGCTTACAATTTAATCCCAATTCAGTGATACTACATTATATTTTACAGTTATGTTTTTCTATTTAAGACTTATTTTTCTATTTATTCATTTATTATTTTATCTAAAGGAAAAAATACGCGATATTTTAGAAATAAAAGAACAATTTTACTTTTTCTTTTAATAGTTTAAAACATTTTCTGATGGTCGGTTCCAATATGGGGGCTATTTAAAAAAATTCTTTAAATCCTTTTAATTTATATTACGTGCATAGTTTTATGATCTAAATTAAAAACAGAATGGAAAAGGATTTTGTAAGAAACACGAATCAATATAAAATTAAATAAAGATAAGATATAGTGTATAGAAATTCAATCCCCGTTCGAAGGGACCGCGAAAAAATCGATAGATCTAAACAAACAGATATCACCTTTATTCCGTTTTACTAACAGCGACGTTATTTCTTTACTATATACTACATAACGATTGAAAATTCTAAAATAAATATAAAATTTATATGTAAAGTTGGTAAAAACTTTATTTATTTTGGACATACTCAAAAGTTCGAAAAGATGGTAATATACCAAAGCTCTCTAGCTTTAAGGGTGCTAATACATAATAAATTTATTATTTACTTTTACTCGTGTAATAAATAAATTAAGATTATTCCTACTTCAGAAGTGGCCATATGATAAATTCCAACCCTAGCTTCGGGCACCGTATCAGAAATCAGTATTTTGGCGGCTAGCAAACAATATATTATCTTTTTTTCGACTTGTTTATTACAGTATAAGAGAACCGTCAGGATGCCTACAAACCTCCTATTACATCACTGAGTTGCTTACTGTTTTTGTATAAAACAAGGGAAAAATAGATAGACCTGATTTTATAGAAAATAATATTTTACCTAGAATCTTGTTATAAGTTAATATAAATAAATAACATGTAAACAAAAAGGAAATGTGAAACAAATCTTAAGCAATAATAATTAAATACTGGAAAAAAATAATAATAAAACCAGTTGATACGTGTTATCAGCAAACAGTACTAGTTAAATTCCCAAGTAATTAAATCATTTTTAATACGCGCAGTAAATAAAAATATATATATTTTTTTTTATTGGTAATGACATATTGTTGAAAGTGTCGTGAAGATTGTTCTATGAAATTATATAGGTTAAATTAAAATTTTTATTAATGTAATATGGTCATTTTTTCATAAAGTTGGATTATTATAAAACCTAATCTAAATGAAATATAATTTTTGATAACAAAGTTAAATGAAAATACTACAGGCGTTTTTACAGTTAATTATTATTAAAGGTAAATTAATACTGCATTCTTTACAGCTTATGTGATATGAAATTTAGGAAGTGGGTTTATACTTATGTGTAAAGTTTTTTCTCTGTCATCAGTCACGTTAAAGATACTAAACTCATTTAGTAATTTTGTACAAATTTTTTCACTTTAAGCATTCTATTGTTTCTTACGTCTTCATTTATTTAGCTTTATATGTTCTAATATTTCTTTCCTTCCAGATTTTTTATTCTAAAATTATTTCAAATTAATTAATTTTGTTTGCCGTAATATACGATTCATCGATGTACAGAAGATGTTCTTTTAGTAATAAGATTTGCCACGGATTTATTTTTTCGTAATTTGTTGCAAAATTTCTACGTTTCTTCTTTAATTTTTCATATACAAAAGAAAATAAATACCCGAGTCAAAATTTAAAGAGTTTATAAGAAAAATCAAAACCTGAGATTTTATTTCTACAGTTATTATCATCATCGACATAGTATGAGTGTGCAAAAATAACCAAACCCGTTGTAATTTGAAATCTTTTCAATTCATCTCGATCCTGTACTTTTTCTTCATAACTATCTTCACTTTCCAACACATCCGAAATTTATGTACTTTTTGATCTTAATAATACAAATTTCCTCTTTCAAAAATTTACTTATTCATTTTTCATTCCACTAACAATATTATTCATCAGACTTCTTCTTTAATTCATATTAGTTTTTTCTCATTCGTTATTTCCATTATCTCATCTAAACTTTAACAATCTTCTTCAAAATTAAATTTTAAATAACTCCCTAAGTGGCGGGATATACATTGATGTAAAATCAAATCCGCTGATAAAGCGAGTGAAATCATGAAATAACCGAATTAAAATTTATTTAAAAAAGTATTTATATATATATATAAATGCATTCCCGGATAATCCTCAGAATAATTTTTGGCTGAACGTTTTGTAGTTCAATCGTACTCAAGGATGAATAAGAACTTTTTTTGAATATATATATATGTCTGCTTTCAGATAGTTTTTTATATCTGAAAGAAAAGTAAATTTTCCTGAATTTAATCAACTAATAGTCCCAAATCATTGATTAGTAATGTACTATTCCGATTCTAGGTAAAAATAACCCGATTTCGAAGGGAAATATTGGCTTACTACCTGGAGAAATTCTTGAAACAATATTTTCAGTCCACCTCGTTTCATAATTTTTCTCTTAGTTAATAGATAATCCCTTTCCATTATACCGTCTTCAACGGGGTATTCTACGGGTTTTGATCAAACCTTCAGTGGAACTGGGCTAAGGATACTTAGGATTACTGCGTTATTGGTATTTTGTTGTTTTATTGTAGTGAGACTGTGCGTATGAGATTATTCGTGGACTTATGTCTTGTATTATGTGCGTAAAAATCCCTAACTGAAGTATATTATTGTATTTATCTGATAAAACTGAACATACATACATACAAATGAATTCTAGTAAAATAGATTTCGTCTTAATGAAAAATACAGTCCCTTATGAAAACTTTTATTTATTTCAGTCAAAATTAGGTATAGGTAGTTGTAACTAGAAAATTAGAAGTGCGGTCGATTTAAATAGGAATTAAAAACACGTAACACTGACAATTAATTTATATAAAAATAAAGAGGAACTATATTGAAATAAATTGAAAAATTACTTATATAAAACTAGACCGACATTTAACAGTTAAACAATCAACCAGTGGCGGCTCGCGTATAGGCACAATGGAAATGCAGTACCCCGTATTTCCACTTTATATTATCGACAGAATTTAATATAGAGTCCTTTTTTCTTTAATTCTTTCTTTATACCTGTAAAATATATAATCCTTAAAATTAATGTCAGTAGCCATCCCCCAATTTATGAAAAAGATACAAAAATCTTTGTATGGAAAGGTGCGCTTCACAGATTCATATGTGGTGTTTGACAGTTATGCGCATGTGCACATATGAAGTTGCACGCGAGGCTGCGAGGGAGAGAGAGTGAGCACTGTCGCTCCTGCAGTTCCAACCCTGGCTTGCTGGTGGAAGGTAGTCTCTTTTACTTCGCGTTTGTATGGAACGTTTCTTGTTCGTTCCCTTTTTTAGTTTTGTCGATAGAAGGAATATGAAAGCAGTTCAGTTGATTTTTCAGAAGTGATCAGAAGATGGCGGAAAGCAAAGGTTCTTTGATCGCCAAATGTGTTCAAAAACACGTTGGAAGGGCGAAAATGAAGGTAATTAGTAAAAACTAATTATGTATTTGTTTCTATGTACATAGAAATTTAAATTAAGCACCATTGGACTATAGTGTTTTTAAGCGGACATTTTATTAAGTAATTATCTAATAATACTAAAAAATATTATCTGTATTGACATTTTGTTATTTATTCGGTTAAACCGAATACGGTTTTTAAGGAAAATGTACTTAAAAACCGTGTACCATATTCCTGAATGTGATAAAGTGTAGAATTAGATTATTATCCTGCTTCCAGCTATTCTATTTGATTCATTTTTTGGTTCTTTTATTTTACAGAAAACTTTAACCATGACTTTGGAAAGTCCCAGAAACAATTTTCTGGGGCAGTACCCCCACGAATTTTAGCTATGAGCCGCCACTGCAATCATCAGTAGAATGATAACAAAGAAGAAATAACGATAAATAATAATTTGACAAATAAATTATACAACAAAACGAGTATTCTAAGAGCGTTTATACGAAAAAAGATACAAACGACTATTGTATTTAGGCAATCCCAATCGAAAGCCAATCTCCTAATTTAGATCACTCACCATGACCTTATACACGTCCCTTTCGTATAAGGTTAGATAAGATAAAAATTAATCACAGGAGAGACAGAGACATCAAGAACGTAAAGCGGCTAAAGATATATCCCCTCCCACGAGACAAAATTAAGGGAGGGGATTACCGGTTTAATGTTCTCATGATAGAAGACTTTAAAAAAATAATTTTTAAGGGATTTAAAGTTAGAATTTTCAAAATAACTTTTATTTATAATTTAGTTTTAAATTTTAAACAACCTTAAGATTAATTTTAATTTAACGATAGAGGTTCTGTATCATTAATAAAAATGAAGTTCCTGCTTCATTGTTCCTGAATTCTTTATTAATTTATATTTTGTTAATAAACTAAAATTAAACAACCAAACATTGTTTTTTTGAGGAAGGATATTATTTTTCATTGAAATGAAAGGGTTATGTTGAAAAGAGAAAATAAATAAAATAAAGGTATTTATTATCCACATAATTTTGGGAGTTTTAGATATAAAAACGAGGTCTATCGTGGATATTTAACGGTAATTACAAAATACGGCAAAAGTCTAGGAGATAACATGATTGTGACAGGTATCCGTTTTAATCAATTAGTAATATATTTCAAAATATTTATCTGTACCTTAAGTTCCCGCTTTATAATATAACAGAGAAGACAATTTTTTTAACCGATAGATTTTTTTTAAGAATTCTAAACAATAAAACCACGTACAATTTAAGGAGACTACTACATCAATTATTTTTGTGTGAACGAGTCAGGTATATAATTTAAAATAGAATAAACATATATTTCAAATAGAAAAGCTAGTAATGAGTTCTGATAACTTTTTAAAAAAAGATGAAGGTCGCAAATGAAATTAAATTAAATTTTTCCGGCAAGTTTCTTTTATTTGCCGGTAAAAATGTTATTGTCCAAAAAAATACTTAATTATTATTATTATTGACAAAAAAATACTTTTTTTTTCTTTATCATTTTTTAAATAATTTTAATTGCGTAAACCTGAAGTAATCTTAGAATATATATACTTTTTACAAACGGTACTGAATTTTGACATTCTATTTGCGATGCATTAGTTGAGTATTTAATGCGAATTATGTAAATTAATTATCTTTTTGTAAAGTTGTGGTCTTTTTATTAATTTCATTATTATTAATTGCATTATTTTTTTATTAATTCATTATTATTTCGGCATAATGAAATCCGTAGCAGAGCGGTAGCGTATCTACTTTTCATTCTGAAGTTTTTGGATTCGAATCCTGACCTACCTTTTTTTCATAGTACAGAATTCATCTATCTTTAAGTAACTGTAATCGGGCCTGTTGTTGATTAGAAAACATTATTTTTTATTGTCAATTTTTATTTAAATTACAATAGCTTTCCACAGCAATTTACAACCATGATTTATAAATTTATGAACCGTATGAAAAAATAAATAAACAAAAACGAGTTAATTATAATTAAACCGTACAATTATTGTTGGTTATGTATTTTGATTAGTTCCGCTATTGTTAAACACTGTTTAACAATAAATACTGTTTCAAGCAGTCTATAAGAAATACGTAACAACCGAGACTGGTCGGTTTGATTTTGTTAAGTAAACAAGGAAAATTAAAACTTTTGGTCACAAAAACTCGAATAAGGCAAACAATTATAATGCAGATGTAACAGCTTTATATCTGGTGCGCTAATTACAAAACAATTCAAGACATTATTCATATTCAGGAATCGAAGCCGGAACATTCGGTGTAGTAGGCAAGCACGCTATCACCTTTGCCACCGAGGCGGTCTTTTTAATTAGTCTATTAACTTTAAAAAATAAATTATATTATTACTGAATGATGTTTACTACTTTAAAAAATTCACATTATAAAAAAACATTGCATTTCCTAAAATTAAAATTTAAAAAAACCGTAAGATTTTTTTCTCGTTCAGTTTTACGTACGATAAATGTGTTCCGAATTTTATCTAAGCAAGCCCAACCAAAACGTAAAAAACGAAAAGTAGAATATAAATAAGAGGGTGTGGTCAAAAATTAGGTCACACCCACTTTTTAAAATATTAGTTCTTGCAGAGTCCGTACAAATATTAATCGACTAATTTTTTTTTTACATCTAATGTCATCCATAATTCCAATATAAACACAAGCGTACAGGCTTATACTGTATAAGCACTCGTGCGTCCACATTCACACACATACACAAACATATTATCCACGTGCATATATCGATGATCAATGTAAACAAAGGATTATTATAGATTAAAAAAACAATTTATAATTTGCTGTACATTTAAATTTCGTTTTATTCTAGAATTTTTTTACCTACGAAAATTTAAAATAAAAATCCATAATTTTATTTCTTTAGCTGTGCGCTTAAAAATAATCTCCACGGTTGGTAATTCTAGCTTAGAATTAAACACCTATTTACTTAAAATTGTAGCCTTGAAAATAGGTTATGCAGTCAATATTTATTCTTAAATAGTACTAATGATTCCCTTCTCGCTTTTCCGAAATAAATATCTTTGTTAAGAATAATCCTTTCACATCCTCATAACAGCTGCATCTCTTGTCTTACATTTTCTTTTGGATCAACCGTCTCTAAGTGTATCAAAACTGTATTCGATAAGTACCGTGTGATTCAAAATGAATATCGGGGGTTTAAAGCTATATAATATTTCTCAAGTTTTACTTACACTGATTAATTATGCGTGAAATGAAAAACCAACTCAAACAGTTTTAGCTGGATCCAAGCTCTAAAGTCTGCAGATTACGGTTTGCGTGCTAGCTTTGCAAATGAAACGATTAAGACTATCTTAATCGTATCGTATTCAGTGAAGGAACAACATTTCACGTTAATGAAAAAGTAAACACTCATAATGTGTGTATCTGGAGATCAGAAAATCCTCACGAAATATTGCAGTGTGAACGAGACTCCCCAATACTGAATGTTTTATGTGTCGTATCCCGACGGCTAGTTTAGTTCTTTGTTGCGGAAGAAAATGCGTCTGGAATGAATTATCTTGATGAACTATGGCTCTTTCCTCGACTGCAATACGAACCGCAGAACTTTATTTGGCAACAATATGGTGCCTCCTCATTGGTATAACCCTGTACGTGATGGGTTGAATGAAATTCTCCCCGACCACTGGATCGTTCGCCGGGGACCAGATCTTTATTTTTCATGGCCTCCACGATCGCCCGATCTGATCCCGTGCGATTATTTCTTTGGGGAGTTTAAAAAGGATCAATTGTATGTGCCACCATTACTAGCTGACCTACCCGATTAGAGACACACGATTGAAGCAGCTGTCGCATCAATTACTCCAAACTTGCTGGTTAAAGTGTGGGATGAAGTCTCCAATCCGCTGTATGTGTGTCGAGTGATGAATAGTGTTCACATTAAACATTTAAAAAAAATAAATACTGTTTGAGTTGCTCTTTTATTTCATGTATAATGTAACAGTGTAACTAAAATTTACTAAATATTACATAACTTTTAAACCCCGATATTCATTTTGAGACATACGGTATTTATATGTGATTTATATGTGTGTATTATTATAAGTTAATATAAGCAACAAAAGGTACGTACGTATGCGTTACAACATAAGTTCTTCGGACTACGAGTTGATTTTTCACACGGGAAGTTTGATTTATCATTTTGTTATTACGGTAGTCAGTAAGAGAATCAATATATTATACGCAAATCGAGAAAAAATAGGAGTATTTCATACAGAACATAAAAGTGATTTTTAAAATCAGAAATATTTGAAATAAGTGTAATATAAATCGTAATTAAAAATAATTCAAATACAATTTTCACCTCTACATATTGAAATTTACAAAAATATTATATACTAGACTTAAATTTGTTGATAAAACCTTTTTTTTTTAAATTAAAAATCATTTTTATGTTTTTATAATGTGCACTGTTTGTAACTTTACAGCCTCTTCCCGTAAGAAAAAAGAGTAAAGGTGCTATTTGTAGCAGTAAATTCGCCTGCGTTTTGGTGGACTTTGGCTGTTTATAAGCAACTATATATTTGATTCAGTAAATAAAGAAACGCGAAATCATTACTTCTTAATTTCGTTAATACGTCTAGCTTAGGTTGTTTATCGTTATATAGCATCACCGTATCATTTTTGCAAGTGAGTTGATCTCATATTAGATAATTTGAAAATTTTTAGATCAGGGCATATGTTAAAGAATATTTAAACAAGGAATCGCGGCCAACAAAATTCACGAAGTCTTTTAATTGTTTTAATAAAAATTCAAGTCTTCTGTACTAAACCCTAGAAAATTTAATCCCTGCTAAGATGACTTCGCATTAGAATTCAAAAGGTTTCTATTTACTATATATAATACAGTAAATACAAACTATAACTCACTAATAAAATATATGTAATAAGTTAACCATTGTTGTATTAGAGTTGAACGTGGCGCACTTATTTATCTATTCACTCCGATTAAAACGTGTTGACAACCGTTATGTTTTTGGCAATAAATTAATTTTTAGCACGTGTAAAATGCCAAGCCTGATCGAGAATCGAATCGAGAACATTCAGTGTAAGATACTATCATTCCACCGTGGAGATAGATTCTATTTTTGTTCACATTTCTAAATATTGTACGCTCTAACTCTGATCAGTATTTATTTTTATTATTTTGATGTATTGATAACAAGATTCCTTTTTTAATTTTTAGTAATACGATGTCAATATATATATATATATATATATATATATATATGTGTGTGTATATATATAAACACATACAGTGGAGGAAGAAACATATTCAATGTTACGGCATCCACTTGTTTGTTACTTTGCGCATCGCAGATGATATTTCCGGTAACACATTACCTAAACAGTACCCGCCTACTGGTCTTACAAGTAATCAATGTACGGTTTGGGTGTTGTCTTGAGTTTTCCGGGACATTCATATTATATTATATAAAAACCGTGTTAATTAGTAGAGATTCATCCAGTTCGATGCTAACAGATAATGGAAAGCTATTTAATATTAAACTATTTCCTTAATTTTCAGAATTATGATACCTACATATATATATATATATATATATATATATATATATATGCGCGCGCGCCCGTGTGTATACACCAGTGAGAGAAAATATATACGTGAATACGGAAGCCGCGTTTATTTCCAGAAAATCAAGGAAGCTGCGAGTTCTATAAATTTGGGATACTATTTAAAGATACTATTTGGGGACTGTTTAAATTCTAGTTCAAAAAAATAATTTTTTGATGAGAAATAATTTTATTCAAAAAATTGCTAAAATCAATCCGATTAAAACAATAAATAACATTTATTTTAAATACTGAATCATCAACCTCAGTACATCACCGTCACATCAACGCTTAGGCAGGTTCCACGCACCAAGTCCCAAAATCTGCTCACCGTTCTGTCCACTTCTATTCTATTTCACTTTCTTTATTACTTCTTCATTTTTCACCCTTTTTGTATCTTTAATCTTTTCTTTTGGGCGTATGTGGGCGTAAATTTCCTTTACGCCCACATTTCAATTTATTTCAGTCTTTCTTTATACATTTTTCCTTAGTATTTCTACACAGGAGTACACTCCACTTCACAACAGACTTATTCTTCAACTCTAACTCCGTTTTACTCTATAATAATTTTTTCTTGTTATTAAACGCTTTCTGATTCATAGCTATTCTTATATCTATTTCGTTTTAACTTTTACAATCCTCTGTTGACATGTTAGCTAAGTATCTACTGCATTTATTGGTTATTCAATTCCTTCTTTTGCCTTATTACCTCCCATTCTTGTTATTTTTATTTTCCTAATATTTATTTTCAATCCACATTCTGTCATAATGTCTTCTAATTTTGAATCAATTGTTAAACTATTCTTTCCTTCATCTCAAAAATAAAACGTCAAATAATTTACTTTACTCCTATATGCTTAAATATTTAAATATCTTTTCTTTTTGTTTTTGAATCAAATGTTGACGCTATTATTAAAATATAATTGAAGTTACGTGGACTGGGATATATATTTTTACAGTATTTATATGATACAAGTTTTTTATTAAAGAAAAAAACTTGATTTGTCACGGAAATGTATAATACTTCCAGTTTTCTCGATAGATTATTCCTGGAAACCAGTTTTTACTTTAATCTAGATATTTTATTACCAACCACTGCGTCAGAATTTCAAAGTTGAATACTATTTTATTTTTTTTATTTTTTTATTTTATGAATAAAACTTATGATCCAATTTGTATTTTCTCATCGTTGACACATATACTCTAATGATGATAACATCATAAATAGATGAAGAATTTTTATTTTACTTTAATTACATGGCGGTGACATACTAAATTGGTGGTAAAGAAATATTAAAATAATAATGATAATTACTAGTAAGATATAAATAAGAGAGCATCCATTAGTATATGAAGCCAAAGAAAAAGAAAAATATATATCAGATGCTCATTATGTACAAATTGTAAATATGTATGGAGAGCAAAGTATTAGCTAGTAATGTAGTCCACATTATAAACACAGAGGTGTATATATGTAAAATAAAAACTAAATTGCTTAAGGCAAAACACTTTATCACTGATGAACCGTTAGGGTACAGTTTATTAATCTTTTTTTTACGTTTATACTTAACACACACACAAACGCGCGAGCGCGCACGCACACAAAAATATATACAAACAGTTTACATATACCTTATTGAACATACTTAATCTCTTGCTTATAAATGTGAAATGTAAAATTAGATTAACAGCCGAAACAGAAAAATTATACTAATCAGTTACATAACAAATGTGAGTAAATGCTAAGTACTTTTTGTTTCAACCAGACATTTCAGAACTCAGCAAAATAAAAATCACGTAATAAAAAAAAAACATTTACATTGTTATATTTCTGATTATAATCAGAAATCTCATCAATAATAATAGTAGTAGTAGTAATAATTTTTTTTCTTTTTTTCTTCGCGAAAACGTGCGAGTCCGTTCCTCCTTGGCGATGGTCTCCCGGTCTTCGCCTGCACGTCGCCTCCTGTAGGTCGCCTGGCGCTCCCTTGCCAAAAGAGCAATGGGTATGACACCGGTGACCACCAGTACTGCAGGCTCGGAAACTGTCCCATACGTGGAAGCGACACCGTCTTGATGTGCAAGCTTTCGTGCAGCAACCCATGCAATACTTCAGGTTCCAGCAATTTGGCTACACGCGGTTTGATGTGAAAGACCTCAAGTATGTGTGAGTGTGTGTGTGTGTGGTGAAGAATCTCACGACGGGTAACTATGTCAGGATTCTCCTATCTGCATTAACTACAAAGGACAGCATTCATGTCAATAAAGAAACTGTAATGATTACAAAGACAAATTAGCTGTTCAAAAAGTGAAAACCTTCCAGAAGGTCAACTATCTCGAAAGCAGAAAATTGTAAAGAGCTGCAAACTAAGAGCAACAACAACAGATGCTCAGGCAGCGGTCACTGTACCTACACCAAGTGTTAATGCTGATCAGCTTCTCAGTACCCTTGTTCCAACTTTGGCTACTATGATAGAGAGAATAATTGACAATAAAATGAATCTCAAACAAGACTAAATGATTTTCTAAGAATGAAAGAACTGACCTCTACCTACCCGAAAGGTAAAAATGAATTCGACACAAGACAAATCATAAAACGCAACATAAAAACACTAACAAAACATAACAATAAATAATGTAACATAACAGTATCATAAAACATAACTAAGGAAAAACAAACAAATCTATAAACAAACAGAAACAAAGGTGGCAACAGTTTAGCAAACCATAAAACAAAATAACAATAAAACCAAACATAAACACAAAGAATGAAAGTCCAAGCGGAACACCACACCTTCAGCGATCCTTTCTTTCGTCAAATATGTGATAAAACTTTCTATGATCATCCATTCGGCTCGGCTTTTCCAATTAACTCGGAAAGCCGACAAATGCTCTCTGTGCGCATTTAATCATACCTAGCACATCATACATCACATGATAAGCATCGTCCAATAATCCGCATTGCGAACACATACCAGAGTCAGCCAGGCCGAATTTCTGTAGTCTGTCTCGAAAAGCGTCATGCCCTGAAAGAAATTGCGTCACATACTTGTTCGGATGTGCCCAAGAGGCGTCCCGAAAATCAACAACATTAGGGAAATGATGAGCGTATATCGCTCATACTCTGTCTCATCCCATTTGGCCTGCCACAGGGCAACACCATGCTATTCTATTTCCTTTATTTCCTCCGAAGTAAATTCACCTGACGTCTTAGTAATATAACGCTATTGCCTCTCAGACGCAATTTAGTCTATTGGTTTTACGCCTGGGATCACTAAGATTGTCTCCCGTGAAATTTTGGGTTACCACCAGTTACCGTTAGCAATATAAGGGGTTGAGCCTGTAACAAAATATTCCGATGGTTTTTGAGGAGCATCGTCGTGGTCTCATCCGGGCTATACATCATCTTATGTTGATGACCCCATAGTTAGAGTATCCTGTGTGCTTGAGTGGCTCGGAATTCAACCTCCCTCCGCAAACCTCCTTCGACCAGCAGGAACCCATCGTCAGCATAAGCCACGATGCGACACCCGCTGAACAACCTCAGCCGCAGAAGTGAATCAAACTCCGCCACCCACAATAAGGGACCCAACACACTGCCCTTGGACAACCCTTGGACAGTGTCTTCCTCGATTCGGCTGCCCTCGCAAAGTAGCACAGCCCGATGATTGAAGTAACTTTGCCTGATCTGCAACTCACTTACAGCTATCTCACTTCTGTAATTGGTATATATCAGAAGGCCATCACATGATAGTAAATGCTCAACAAATGTCCAGGAAAATTCCTAGGACATATTCCTTCCGACTGGAGGTTACTACACGAAGTATGCGGTTCCTCAGTACATTTTCCGAGACGATACCTGTACTGATTATCCATTAATAAACCGCGTGAGTTCAATCTCTCACTTATACGAAGGTACAAAACCTTTTCGTAGACCTTAACAGTAACCGGCAGTAACGTCAAGGACCTATATGACGAACTAACAGCGGGATCCTTGTCGCCAACTTTAAACATAATTTCACAATCCCCTTCTTCCAACACACCGGGAAGTATCCTCCAAACAAGAATTTATTAAAAACCCGTGTGATAATTCTCACACTTACCCCTACCGAGAGAACAAGGAGCTCTGCCATTATCCGATCGAAGCCAGGAGACTTAGCATAGCCTACAGATCTATAGAGATCTAGCCTACAGATAGCTTGACGCAACTCCGCCTTAGTAATATCCAAGGAGAATGCACCCCCGCGAAACTGAGTAACTTCATGCCTCACCCGTTGATGGTATGCGGTCTCACCTACTTTAATACCATCTGGCAGTAAATCGTCAAGTGATCTGTGCAAAATTTCAGACGTCTGAAATCACACCGAACCGGGTCGAGAGTGCATACAGAAGAACGTCCTTTCGTCATTTCTGTCCCAAGATCCTATACACAACTCCCCAGGGATCCTTGTTTCCCTGCTCATGCACAAAGGAACACCAGGAATCCCTCTTTGCTGTACGAACTTTGTGAAAATATCGAAATCTGAGATCTCTATATTCGACAATAAGGATCGCCCACCGCTCCAAATCACTCTCACGCTGAAATGCTTTCCGCGAACAACAGACAGCCTGTTCCATAACAGTCAATTCGCTGCTCCACTATGGAGCGAGCTTCTTTTAGCCGGAACTACGAGGAACTGAACATTCGGTGGCGTCAATGAAAATGAAAGTCGCCTACAAACCTTCTGCCAGATTTTCCAAATCTAGAAAATTCAGGCTGATTCAAAACATGAAGTCTGGCCGAAAAGAAATCAACAAACCTTTTCCAATCTGGATGCCTGTGCAGGAAACGACTCCGCTCAACCGGAATGATACATCGGTAGCGCTCACTCATACACAATCAATCGATGATCGCTTGAGCTATCGTCAACCACCTTCTAGTTACAAACATTGGCAGGAATAAACCGACTAACGATAACGTCGATGTTCTTTCCACCAAAAAGCCGATGCCCATCTACCATACCTGCGTAGGTGGGCCACGCACCGGTACATTATATACCTGCAGACCAATTAATAAGCTATCAATTAATTCACCGCCATCATCGGAGAAGCCGCTATACCACAAAAATGACTTGCCGTTCACATACACACCAATAAGGATTGGACTGATACTAGAGAATCGCAGGATTTTATGGCAGGCTTCAAGATGACGATTAGCAGGATCTCTATATTGAAAATATTAACTTGCAACATGTAGATGCAAGTCTAAACGTCCACACGGACAACAACATGATGATAGTTTGAAAGCTGTCGTATGAAGACACAGTCAAGTTCCCTTCTGCACAGTACAGCAGACATGCTATCAGAACCGAAATAAAAACTTTTCAACGAGAAAAACCTGGCAGTTCACCGGACACAACATATGGATGCTGCAACAACACAACATCCAACCCCTTCATATGATGATCTCGCCTAGTTCGATCTGTACACTGTAAGCATCGTGTGCATTTAATTACCCAATTTTAACCATATAACGATATTGAATTGTAATACATTGTGACAGCCCTCTTAATAACAAGCACAATCATTACTATTCACAGAGTGAATAGTAATCGCATTGTGAGGACAGTCCGTAATCCTTTTGAGCCTTCCACCTCGGCAAGAGCATTTAAGATGCAATTCTCAGTGCCAACCCCTTTCATGATGCGACACTGGCCTCGATTTAGAAGTGAGTTCATATCGATGTTTTCCCAGAGTCGTTCCACAACCCTGACGATTACTGGCAAGAGGCTGATGGGTCGATAACTGCTGACATCACTCGGATCCGTTCCTGATTTTAAGAGCACTCTCACCAAAGCCACCTTCCAACAAGTCGGAAAGCAACCCCAGCTTAGGCACCCTGAGAACAGCCTGCCAAGCGGCTTTCTTATGACAGGCAGCAGATGATAGAAAATACGCGGGTCAAGTTGGTCTCTGTTAGGGCTAGAAAAATAGACTTTACTGAGTTTATATAAAGAAAGGTTCAACTGAAGCTCGATTACGAGTGTACTGTATAATCATCCACTAGAAAATCGCATCTAAGAAAGTTAGATTTTATATGTAACAACGGAATCAGATATGTCACAGGCGCTTTCCGTACAAGCCCGGTGACTAGTTCAGTGTCTGTAGCCGGCATAATGGCATTACATTTTAGAAGAGAGATCTTACTATTAAGATATGCACCAGATATAAGGGCTTTTTCTACCCATATAAACTATAAAACTTTTAATAATAATCCTTTGGCAGCCTTATATAAACGCGCTGCCTTTTCAGACTAGCCGGAATATGGTATCGTGAGTTAACAAAAAAAACACGAAATTGCTTTGCCGGATACATTAGCAATTTCTACGAAAGAAATAGCGCTATGGCTTTTGCCATCTATAAGCACGAGATTAGATCTGTCTCATGGAAAAATGAATAAGAAACCAGCAGTGATCATCCAACAGTTTTCCATAATCATCGATAACTATGGGGATATATCAAAAACATTACTAATGGTTCTAAAACTACACATGGTGTTGGGTGCTCTATGAACATAAATAGAGAAACTTATTCACGAAACTGCCAGATATGATACGTGTTAACACGACAGAGCTCATTGCTATACAGCAAGCTCTTCGCTACACAGAACATTTCTGCGAATAGAGAGTGCTTTTGCCATCTATAAGCACGAGATTAGATCTGTCTCATGGAAAAATGAATAAGAAACCAGCAGTGATCATCCAACAGTTTTCCATAATCATCGATAACTATGGGGATATATCAAAAACATTACTAATGGTTCTAAAACTACACATGGTGTTGGGTGCTCTATGAACATAAATAGAGAAACTTATTCACGAAACTGCCAGATATGATACGTGTTAACACGACAGAGCTCATTGCTATACAGCAAGCTCTTCGCTACACAGAACATTTCTGCGAATAGAGAGTGCTTATTTATATATTCCTATTCTTTAAGCGTACTAACTGCTATTCGACACAAGAACATTGAGAATTTCCTTATCGTAAATATCTTGTTCATTCTATTTGTATTAAATTGAATGGAACAGTAATGTGTAATTGTATGAATTCCAGGGCATGCTGGTATCTCATGAAATGATAGCGCAGACGAAGCTGCCGGAATGGCAACATTTTTTAAGAATATTGACATAATTCCTATTCGAGTGGCAGACGTTAAAAATTGTCTAATCAGCATTATCAGAACCACGTGGAGTAATGTACGGAGATGATTAAACACTAAACTAAACGCAATTAAAATTACTCCATATAAGTGGAAGAGCAACGCGAAGCTGACTCGCTGGGAACAATTTGGCTAGCAACAATTGACTCGCGCTGGAACAATTGAAATAGAATCAAAATCGGTCATACGTGAATAACAAATTCATACTTGTTAATCGGCAAAGAAAAATCAGTATGCAGTGAATGTGATAAACAATATACTGTTAAGCATCTACTGGAAGAGTGCACAATATATGAAAACCTCAGAACGAGCTACGGACTAAGAAATAATATTGCTGCTGATTTAGAAAAGAGCAAAGAAGAAAAATAGTTGCCTACCTTCATACCAGCGGATTACTAACGAGTTTATAGTTAACCCTTTGATGAAGTCAGTATGTGTTATGTTTAACTGAAAATCCTCTATGTGAAGGCAATTTACACTCGAAAATAAAGTTCTCAAATTTACAGGGTATTGTACGACATATTTTTGTGTCTTTTATTAATCTGTGTGTTTAATGTTAGTCTTATTTTGTTTTTTATTAAAATGTAAGGGCATAACACTTACATCTGATGATCCTTCTGGTGATTTAATTCTATTTTTTTAAACAATGTGACGAGGGCAATGATCTTAGAAGTCGATGTACATATAGCGCAAAAAAATAATAAAACTTTAAAATTACTATAGTTGCAACTATACAACAATTTGCCGACTATATGTAGTTTTTATTTCATATTCTATATATATATATACACACACACGCGCGCGCGCGCGCACACACACGCACACACCACAAAATCTAATACATTAAAATTCGATTTAAAGGTAGCTTATGTAAAGTATATCACATAAGTCTTTAATAATTGTTTAGAATACTTTATATTCAAGGATTTTTAAATTTCAATACAACAAAATTGTGACTTGGGTTATATTATTGCATTATCAATTAGTGGTAAAATTTCCCCAGGGAGAAACGGGAATTAACCAATTATTTTAAATTTAAAAATATAACTGATGTTTATATTATTTTAATCGCCTTGAAAATACAAAAATTGGTTGAGAAAATTTTCGCTACGTAAAATTCCTATCTGAAATGGTTGTTCTTCAGACATTAAGCTTGTACATTATGCTTTCTTCTTAGGTGTTTTCCACATAATGAACTACTTAGATTGCATTAATTTGTACAAATAAATCTTATACCAAATATTAAATTTATGTATGTTACCTATCACATCCTGATAATAAATCAGCCCAAGTCTTAGAAGTCACTTCGTTATATGAGATTTTAAATAGTGAATTAGTGGGAAGTAGTTTATAATGAAACGTAAGCCGTTGGTCAACGTTGGTGAGCTGGTACGGTACGTTCCTTGGTAACTATTATCTCCCCCGACCACATCTATTTCGTTTCAAGATCCCTCTCCTTTTCTGGAGGGGAATTTAATATGTTAATAACATATTAAAATTATAGTTTAGTTAGCTTCAACTAATTTTGAATTTATCTGAAATTTATTAAAATTTTTCAAAAGTCAACTTTATATGAAGTGAGGATATAAGCAAATATTATTAAAGACCATATTTCACGAAAGATAATGATAAAATTTAACTTATAATTGAGTTATATCAATCAATCATTTTACACGTAGTATATATATATATATATATAATGCTTCATAAGATTATTTTTTGATTTGGCAAACAATATAAAATTTTAAAAGGAATTATTAATATTGAATATAAGTTTTAAAAATGTTATTGCCCAAGGAACTGCGCAGCAGATATCTCTCGATCTTATTTATATAAAAAGACGTTGCAAATATAAATATCAAGGTTGTTTTGTCATTAACTGTATATCTGCATGTCGCAATAATCATTTTATAAATATTATGTTACTTAGATCGGATGACTCAATTCAAAACGTTGAGTATACTGTTTAATACTGAATACGGTAACTAAATTTAGCAACGCTTACCAATACCCCTCTAGCAATGAATCGTTACTGTGTAACTCTTCGCGTGCTTATATGACTGTTTTATTTCTCTCTGAAACATTGATCAATCGCAGATAAATTTGTTGGAATAATAATGAGTATATATGTTACAAATGTAACTATTATCCCGCTTTTGAAATCCAAGACAAATTGCAGTTTAACTAAATATGGATTTATCTTTTCAGTTAAAGAACAAATCTCTTATCTCAACCGTATTGTTTGTATTTGTTTATGTACAGACTACAGTAATAAAACTGTACAAATTATATCTCTCTATAACAAAAGCTTTTAATTTATGAAGGGTGCCAATTTTTAATAACTTGTAAGGTTGGTATATTTTATTGTATGAAATTTTACTTGTAATAGATCGGTTTGTTTAAAGCTATATAAGCATGGAAACCCGATGATAACATTACAAGAATAGAGATTTAACGAAAATTAATGATAAAATTGTTTTTATTTGTAATTGATGTACGGCAGTGAAATACTGATTATTTACAATCCTATTTATATTAAGATTGGATTTTTATTTAAGTCTGTACTCTTCAGTTTACTGTAAAAAATTATTAAAGTAAAATTACAAAACAAGATACATGCATAAAACACGTTTTGTATTGTTCGAAACTTATATAAAATTCACGGTTCGTCTCTTCTCTGTCTTCCGTCTGTAATAAAAAGTATAATTTCGAAGACATTATAAAGTTTAAATACGGTACATATCTTTATTTGAAACAATCTGGTCCAAAAACAATAAACAAATTTTTCGTTGAAGAACTCTATAAAATAAATAAAAGATTATATAAAGACAATTTAAAAAAAAAAACAACAACAATAAAAAATTAATTAATTCTTCATTTCTTTAAATTTTATATTTTAGAAGTCGGTACCAAATAAAAAAGTCAACTTAAATCCATAATTTGATGCTAACATTAAAAAGTAAAAATTTATAAAAATAGAAATTTTTTTCTAGAATTTTAATACGATCGTTAAAAATTAGTTTATTTTTGTTCAAAAAAATATATTTTATAACCTTATTTAAAATATAAATACGTCTGCAAAAAAAAAACCCAAAAAAACGTCGCCTATTTGAACAAAAAACACAAAAAGGTAGACACTGCTTCTTGATGAAAGTAAGTGAAGGAATAAAGAAAAACGATATAGATTTTGCAAACAACTTTGAAGTAAGATTTTTTTTTTGAAATTTGGGAATATGTATTATTTTTTATACCATTTTTTCGTATTAATTTCCTTGAATTTTTCTGTAATAATATGTTGAATAACAGAAGGATATCAGCAAATACATAATTATGCTACAAAAATCTAAATTAAATAATGAACATGAAAAAAGTTTTAAATATTTTCAAATCATTAATATAGAGAATTTAATTATTTTTCTGTAAAACTACTTTTCTACAAAAAGAAATAATAATAATAATAATAATAATAATAATAATAATAATTCATCAAATTCTGTGTATTTCGTTATGAATAAGGCTTGAATATACTTGGTAAATTTTTTTTAAAAAACGTTCTGATCAAATTCAAAAGCACTTTATTTTTTGAAATCGGTTTAAAAATTGAAGCGCGGTCACAATTATTTCTAAAATTTTAAAAATATTTCTTTTTAAAAAATTGTTCAATCGATTTTTACAAAATTTATACACAGATTTTGTAATAAACCGTAAATTAATTTGCCGTTTGTATTATTTAATACATTCTCGCACATGCCCTAGCCCTAGCTAGAAAATTTCTCTAAAACGTTATTATCAAATAATTAATTACTTTCTGTTATATCTTAATAATTTTAAATAAAATTTTCCAAAAACTTTTCATAAAGTTTTAACGCGTGAATACTTTGAGGAAATATATACATATATATATATTTATATTCTAGCATCCTGTCCTGGCTTTGCCCGCTCCTATATGGTTACTTGCGTTTCCTGTTGCGGTCAATTTTTTTGTTATTTCATATTTTTTTAGTCAAGTAACCGATGGCCAGGTGCAGCCAGTCGCGTCGGACATACGGTAACAGTGGCAGTGGCTGTGTTGGTTGAGGCGCTCTTAAAAAACCTCTTAAAAAAACGATATTCAAAAAACCCCGAAAATGGTTTTCAAATTTTTATCTGAAGAATATTTGCAAGCCGAAATCTAGTGAATATCTCGTTTAGTATACTCGGAAATGGTGAAAATTTGCGATCATTGTTGCTACCTTTCTTCACCCCTTTCAAGGTCGAATTTAAAAAAATTAGAAATTGGTTTTTAGATATCCATATGAACATTGCGCCCACCAAAAATCAAGTTGACATCTTCATTTGTTACCGAGAAATTAAAGAAAAAAAAATAGTCGGGTTTAATAAAAATCCAATAATCAATTTTAACCCTTTAAACTCAGAATTTCAGAAAATCCTTTCTTAATGTGCACTTATACTGTAAGAAGAACCTGTATACAAATTTTCAGTAACTTTTACTGGTCGTTGATTATGAGTCATTCTCGACTTGTTTTGTTTAATATAAATAGTATTAAAAATACTGAATTTCAAAACAAAATACTTCAAATTATTTATGTACTCCAATAAAATTTTTATGTAAAAACATTAATTAAACTTATTAATTAATCTTGAATTATTATATTTCAAACAACATTTTAGTGTATCATTTTATCACCAGGAAGTTTTCACAAAACCAATGAAAAAGACTTTACTACACTAATTATTTACAACAGAATTATCAAAATTAATTAAAACGGTTTTTAAAAAAACTGGATTCATACTCACAAATACTTTCCGTTGAATACTACAGGAAGATTTTGGATACCATTAGAAATTACTTTTTTCCAACAAGAAATTAAATTTATTTCATGATCCGAACACTACAAAGGACTCTCTTTTTACGTATGATGTGATGTCTAAAAATTAAACAAAGATAAAATTTTTAATCCACAATAAATTTTCAACTTTCTTTTCTTTCTTTTTCTGTTTGCTAATTTTCTTTTCTATTATTATTGTAGAGAAAAATCGCATATCACACTAAGATCTTTTTACCTATTTTAAATGTGTTTGTATTTTTATTTTTAACTGTGTTTTCCTTACAAGTAATAATTTATCAAACTGAATAACGAGGGTACTATAGGTATAAAAAAACAAAAAAACCTAAAATCACATTTATCTGTTACTTTTATTTAGTATTATCTTTACTAAAATAAATTCCAAGCCATTATGGCGGTAAAAAAATTTCTAAAAATTCTATAAACCTTTCTTTAAATCAATTTACATGATTTTAATTTATAAATGGAAGAAAAAATACCAGAAATAAGTGGATCGGTTGAATTATGTCTCCCTTTTTTCCAAAATCAAATCTAATATTTTAAAAAAACCAAGTTTACAATGATATATTAATCAGTAAGAAATTGAGATAATATAATCCTGATATCTACAACTATTTTTTTCTATTTTTTTTCATAATCTAACTGAAAACGTTTGTACTTATTAGAATTTATTTCCTCAATAATAAGTACTACATAACTGATAGAATTTCAGGTTTTACCATCCGATTCACTTGTATGCTCACTAGAGTGTCACTAGAGAATGGAAATATAATACACAAAATCGAACAGGCGCGTACAAATGTACATGCATTGAAAATGAAGACAAGTTTACTGTTTAACTGAAATCAAGATGGGATAAAAAAAAGTATATATATGTAATATTGTTTTGAAATAAAATAAAAAAATTTAAAAATACTTTTAAGATAATAAGGTACATTCAGTTTAGCACTTAAAAAAATTCCCGGAATCGCCGCTTCCGCCAGAGCAACGATAAATTCACCCCACCTCCGGGGGTGGCACGCCCATTGTACATTAATATGCAGGGGGCCGCCCCGGAACTCACTGGCCATGAATCTTCCTCAGTGAAGGGTGGATAACCAACCCTTGCCTGTAACTCTGTTTCAAACCGACCCCCTGCTCTGCATGATTCGGTTCAAGGTCTTTCCCACTTGACAGCGCGCAACTTTCACAATCATACATGTGTATGTTGATATAATATATCAGGGATGTTTAAATAACTTTCATTTTTTTTATTGACGTAAAATGTTACACTTAAAAAACATTATGCAATTGTTATGTAATTCTTTTCTTTGTTTAAGTCGAGTAAATTTTATTTAAATCTTTTATAATAAACTCATTTTCAACATTTAACTTCCAAAGAGTCATGTTCGGATATTTTGTAACATACGTAATTTTCCGTAAATCCGTCGACATAAATAGTAATTGGTATATTACATAATAGTATGTATAATTGGAAAATGTTCTACCTACTTATGGCTTGCAAAAATAATCTTCCATTATCCAAGAATGTTAAGATTTAACAGACGATCAAATAACTTATTGAACAATTTTGGTACTCTTGACCCAAACAGGCGTAATAACCAGAATAAAAAACATTGTTACGTCCAAAAGTATGAATTTTGCATTGAGTAATATATAATCATGTTACTGAATTAAAAAATGTTGAAATATTTTTTTACTAATATGAAATTATGCTTTCAAAAGTACGATAAAAAATTTGAGCACTCGTCAAATTATTGCGTTTGTTATTTAGTCGATATTATAGTTTAATAACGACGTAAGCAGTCCTGTTACTCACCAAGCAAATAAACAATACATAAAATTTATAAAATTTTGTATAAAAATAACTGTCGGTGTGGGTTGTACCTTACCTTCCTTCTTTTTTTCATGTAAGCTTAACGATATGAAGTTTATTTTCTTAAATCTTGCTTAAGATTTCGCACTTTGCTGCAATTTTTTTAATGACCATTAATTATAATCTATATTATTAAAAAAAAATTATGCGTATATTGAAAGTTAAAAAACTTTTTTGGTGATTTTAAAACGGGTGACAGCTATATATAATTTATATATATATATATATATATATATATATATATATATATATATATATTTGCCATATTCACTCCTAAATTAATTTTATTTAAAATACAAATAAAATATTCGGTTATTATTTATTTACATTATTATTATTATTACAAAAATCATCCGCTAAATATTTTCATTTTAAATCAGTTCATAAATGTTGATAGTTCTAAGCTAAAATTATAAATTGTTTTCTGCGTAATTAGTCTTGGAATGTAAGTTATCGAATAAAGTAACGCTTACGTTTTAATTTATCCAGCAGTTTTTAATAGATATTGGCGTGATAGTTGGCACAAATCCACTAAAATTTTATATAAGGAAGAATTAAACATAATCAGGACGGTAAGTCAATATTTCCAGTTTGTTTAGTATTGTATTAGATGTACGTAAAAGGCTAATTGGTATACTTTTTATATTTTTCAAACTTTTGCTTCATTACCTACAATCTATTTAAAAAATATCCATTAAAATATTTAAGATCCACTTTAAGTTTAGGATTTAATCATGAATAAATCTTATCGTCGATGTAAAGTACAAAAGAGGCATTACTTGAAAAAAGTATTTTAATTTTATGACAACCATGTATGAAACGCATAGATAGACTTTCATTGTATTTCATTTTTTACTTTTTTAAATTTATTTCTTTATACATTTTTTTATTTACTTTTATTGCATGAAATCTATCTCATAAAGACATACAAAATAAAATAACCTGCAACATAATAGTGTTCTTTTGAAATTGTTTAACGGGTTTTTAAAAATATTTTATTACTGTAATTCTATAATAATTGCAGACTAATAGGTGTGGGTAATATTGTTAAATTTTCTATCTAGATACCACGTGACAGATTCATTGGTATTATTTGTTGGAGTGACTGAAGCAAACTTCTCTTCGCTAAAAAAAAAACTGAAAATAAACAAAGGAATTTTACAGCCGTACTTGACTTATAATGTACAGTATTGTATTATAGTATTAGTAAAATTAATTTTTATTTTGTTTAACTAAAGAATATAAATTGTACGTCAGGATGTATAATTTCTGTAAGTCGAATCACTGCCCGATTGTGCTTTGACAGCAAAAACCATAAGGTTTATTAAAAATTGAGGAATTAACAAAACGCTTTCTTGGAATTAAAAAAAAAAAAATATGTACTGGTCATCGTTTCTCTTAATTATTTTGACTAACATAATCCAATTTCCCATTGTTTTAAGCCGTTGCTGCGTCGATTACAAGATAGTACAAAAATATCCATTTTTGTACAAGTTCATTTTTTTTTTTATACTTTTATTTCATTTATAATTTTTTACTTTATCATTGCACTTCAACAATTTGAAAAAAACATTATTCACAGATTTAAAAATGTAACCTAGCCTATATTAAAATCGACAGCATGTAGTATCTACTGGTATAATTTCCTGGATTTGTTTTCTCTTTTCTTTCTCTTCTATTCTCTTTTTCCTGTTTATTTTTTTATATAGTTTTATAATAACTTAATTAACCGGTTAAAAAAATTAACATTAAATAATGTTCACCCATTTTTCTCAATTTATAAATGCAGGTTAACTAATTACTCTTTCACCGCTTACATTATCTAATAAAATTACGATACATTGACTTTACTAATCGGGAACAATAGTAATTTTACGCTCCTCCACTGTAACAATGTGTATAAACCTTTTAGTTAGGTATTTATGAATAACGTTTTTTACGATATTTTATTTTTTTAAGTTGGTAGAATCGGCTAATGTAAAAATGCAAATTGTATCAAAGGGGAGATGTAAAGGAAGTGTGCGTGTATGTGTGTGCATGTGTACACATATATGAGCGCGCGCGTAATATTAAATGAGAGGAGGATGGCGGTAAGAAGTTGAGGGAAGAAAGATAGAGTTAAAGAGTGAGAAAGATAAAAGGAAAGAGATAGAGATATTAAAAAGAGCAAGAGGGTAATTTATGTTGTTGGAAGGCCGAGTCTGGCCGACACAAGCTCATAAAATAAGACGGCTATAAATCTATCTGCTCCAGTCTCTAACCTACACAGAAATATTGTCTTAACTTGCAAGGCATAATAATGAATTATTATTCGCAGGATATTCGTAACAAAATAATCCGAAGTTGATTTTTTCTTGTTGATTTTTTCTTTTTTTTTAATAGAACGAAAAAATAAATTATAACATTATGTAAATAAAAAAAGTTTTATTAAACCAGATATTTTTCAAAATTATGCGTAATTTTTATGTATTTACTATCAGAGAATTTTCAAAGAGGGTAGCAGAGATCAATCTCCCAATTGTTTGTAAACTATAGCAAACAAATCTGAAATAATTGCTTGAAAAAAGTAATTTGTTTCGCTAAACTAGTTTTCTACCCAGTGGATTTTTCAAGAAAGAAAATTCTGTTAATTCTTGGTGAAAATGAGATGGACTAACTATTAAATTAATAATAATAATATATTTATTTGACAGCAAAACAGCAGAAGCCATAATATAATTATTGGGCATGTAAATAAAAAACAATAAATACAATAACAAAAAAAAAAATAATAGATTGAATACAATAAATACGAACAATAAAAAATTTCAAAATTTACAAACGAAACATTTCATAGATATTCACTAAAATAGTAGTAGTACTAATTCAATTCGTATTTTGTTGTTTAATCTTTGTACAGAAGATTCCTTGGTTAGATATAAAATACCTAACCATCAGGCTCAAATAAATCAATTATATTCCAGAATTTAGTCGTTTTTGTCTTATATCTTTCGTAGGGAGCCAAATAGTTGTAGCGAAAAGTAGAAAACGGATAGAAATTTCTTGAACCTCTTCAAGGAACTCGAAGCGACACAACACTGATGTGAGAGCCAAAACCATGTAAATGCTTAAGTAGTTGAACCAGATTAAAGAACGTTCTTTTCGCAGAAAATTTAGAAATCTTAAGTTGAGAGCGAATCTTGTTTATTCCTAAATGTTAAAAACTGGGAAACTTCTATTAATCCATCAATTAACTCAAATTTAACAGTGATAACTTGCGAAAGACCATTGATGAACAAATTAAACAATAATGGTCCCAGGACAGAGCTCTGAGGAAGTCCAGAATTGGCAGAAAAGAAATCTTCGACATTGTTCCAGCAAAACGAACTCAAAAGCATCAACCTCATAGATGAAATGACAGCAAATAGATCATTTTTTTTGGTAACCAGGACCATAGTTTTTAAGCTTCCGACGATAGAGGTAATGCGGTATCTTATCGAACGCTTTCTAGAGATCGAAATATACAGCTTTTATTTGGCCTCTATTGAACATAGGACGATTCTTGAAAGAAAACATAATAGATTAGGTGCAATGGAGCTGTTTTCCATTAAGCTATACTGGGATTCAGAAATCATATGTGAGATTTGATGGTAAACATGGGTCTGAATGATTCGTTCTAGAATTTTAGAAAATGTGTTAATCATAGAAATAGGAAGAAAGTTTTTTTTATTAGAGAAGGTCCGGGTTTGGGGATCTATTGCTGTTTTCCAAGAAACAGTAAAGTGATCAGAAGAAAGGCTCCAGTTGAAAAGGAAGATGAGAATGGGAGACATGATTGGACTGATGGCCTTGACGATGAGGGATGGAACACTATCGGGATTGCTTACAGATTTAGAATTAAGGTGACTGACGGAAACGACTACGTACTCGCTAAAAATATGAGAAAAATCTACATGAGCACAATTCATAGTCCCCAGGTCACAAGGCGAAGTATGTAACTTCGCCCGAGGATGATGTACATCCTCGGGAAACGGTTGATGAACCGTATGGGAATGGTTTCCAAAAATAGTGCAGAGCAACTTGGAATCCACGCACTTTCTCCATCGACCAATGGTACCATCACAGTCCTATTCGTAGTCCTTAGGGAGACATACTTCCAAAGGTCTGATGGTCTACTGACTAAATCCTCCACTCACTTCACAGCGTTGTTTAGTCTATTTGACGCATTTAACTTTTAACTTCCCTGCGTATGTTAGAGAAGACCTTATAATCCGACTGAAGTTGAGTTTCCTTAAATTTACGATGAGCAGAGCTTTTCTTCTTAATTATATTTATAAGTCGAAAAAACCAAACCGGATATCTCGATGATTTTTTCTTATGCAGCGGGACATTCTTATGAACAGAATATTCTTATGCAATAATCAGTCACCTTTTTAAAATAGATTACTGCAGCATCCAGCGTTTTATCAAGGAGCACATTACAGCAGCTGGCATCACGAATATCTTCAGTTTTAAGAAGTTATCCTTTTTATAATTGTAAGACTTCTGACCTATCTGACGTTACTAGACCTGACGAGAAACCCGATGTCAAGTGAGCGTTCGACAACAACAGATCCCGATGCGAAAAATGAAGAGAGCTAGTATCAATGAGATGAATCTCCAAGTTAACATCATCAACACAATTAAGAATTTCTTTAATTTTATATTTTGCTTAGAAGTGCGCATCAGGTAAAACAGTACGAATTTCCCGAGAAACACCTAGCGAATTAAAATCCCCTAACATCAAGATATCACATTTAATAAAATATAGAGGCACTAACAGTTAATTAAATACTTTTCCATGGTAGTTGGGTAAACCAAAGGAGAAAACCTACCCATTATAAGATTCTTTCTTCTTGCCTAGGTATTTCAACCCAGACAACTTCAGGAACAAACTCAAGATCAGATCTTCTTGACGACTTAATTTCATTCCTTACTACAATTAAAGAGCCACTACCTCTCACAACCGTATCATTGTATTCTTGATCGGCTCTGAATACAGTACACTGGTTAGGGAAGAAATCAGTGGTAGCATGCTGCTCTCCAAACCAGGTTTCAATCAAAGAAATCAAACTACAGCTGGATGACATATAGTTGGCACAGAGATACAAGGTTCATCCTGTTTTGTCCTTAAGTCACGAAAGTTCTGATAAAGTATGACAAAGTTCTGAAAGCCCATTACTGATTGTCTCCTTAATTATCCTTCACTTGTTTTACATTACCAACTGAGTTCTGCGGGGGTTTTAAGCAAATCAAGAAAACGAGCAATGAGTAATCCTACAGGCCAGATACAAGGATCACTGATCCTCTCAAATTCAGCGGCATTAACCTAATATGAAAAGAACTGTACGTATTGTATTGAGTTTTTAACTTCGTAAAGTTGACTTGTATCAAAGGAAGGTGATAAAGAAGAGCGTTTATTTTGAACCGACGCTGTAAATCTCGTTACAAAAAACGTTTTCTCCTTGACGTTTTGAACAACCAGGTGTGAACTGGTAATAGATGAACCGATTTTGATAAATATCTTTTTCACGTCCCTTTTTAATCCCGCCCTAAAACTTCTACAATCTCTCACCAATTCCAATTATTTTTTCACAGAAACAAACACGTCACTTAGCACTTGACATTAACATATGAAAGATCACAAAAAACCCACAAAAACATTTGAAAATAAATACAAAAACTGAACAGCGAAATAATAATAATAACCTGCGGGAGTTACTAGACACTCTTACCAGACGGCTCCCTAGGTAGTGGATAGCGTTTACTAGATATAGTGGACACCAGGGAAATTAAATTCTGGGGCGAACCAAAACTAGCAAATCTATTCCAGAAGCGTCTGTACTCAGATTGGGTGGCTTTTGTTCGGCGTCTCTTCCCTATGTTAGGGGCGGCTGAGTTTTAGGTTACCAGAGACCCGCCCGTGGAACTTAACTACACACCAAATAATACTGATACGAAGAATGTTGATCATCTAGCCTCGGAACAATATTCTAAAAGGCGCCAAGGTTGGGGACGCCGTTCAGTTAGAGACTACATCGAGAACATCTACACTTGTGAATACGCAGACAAATACGTAGTCGTGCCGCCCGAGTGCCAGGAAGACAACTAATAAAATAAACATAAGAAATGAATGTGAAAGTAATAGTCTTTTTATCGTGTCAACAATGAAGAAACTCTACCACTTAGAGGCTGTAGAGCAAATTTTCATCAAGGTATAAATACCAATGTATTCCTTGAGCTAATGCTGACGATAAAATGCAGTGGATCGGAAAATTCAATAATAAGGAAGAAATATTTAAATGAAATGAGCTGTAGGAGATCAGAGAGAAATTTGTGCGCACCGGTGCAAGTGTAAGAGAGGATCCACCTCTGGCTCCGTCGTTTAACGACATAAAAATTGTGGAAGGTAACCAGAAGTCTCATGAAATTAGTCAAAGCACCAAAGAACCCAATCAAAGTGCCCGAAAATCTAGTCTAAATACTCAGGAGTCTCTAAACCAACAAAATATTGAAAACTGTGAAAACTCACTGGAAAATTACTTCTACAAAAAATTAAATTTTTATGAAGGTAACGGTCCGACCGATAGAAATGATTTACCAAAACTGAAAATAAAGAAACTTTCACAAACACAGGAAGGGTAAACGAGAACCTGGGACGATCTCTTGACACATGTGCTGATATTTCCCAAAAATACATCTAGAGATATATGTGGTTGCTGTCACCCTACTAGAAGTTCATGTATAAAAACTGTCATCATAGCAACATACTTAAAAGGAAATAAAAGTAAAAGAATCCTAAATAAGATGAAAGAAATTATGAAATGCGCCCAGGATGTTAGAATCTGATTTTTCAAATAAAGGTGAAACTCACCGAACTCAAAGATACAGTAAGACAGACCTATAAAGCAAAGAGTGCAAGACTACGTCTATATAATGAATTAACCAAAAGACAGAAACAGAGCAAAGAATTTTCAACCAACCCGAAGGTGTTCTTTAAAAACCTAAATCAAAAAACACCAATAACTGATTGAAGTCATGGTAATGGCAATTTTATCTCGTAGTGGGAAAATGTCTAGTCCAACAGAAAAGAATATGATGCAAATGCTGAATGGCTGGAAAAAATACAAGAATCATCCCAAGAAATATCTACTACGAATGTTTATGTTGTCACGAAGGAAGGAGTAGCAAACATAGCTACAAAGATCTCCAACTTGATACCTCCGAATGTTGATGAAATCCAAAACTTTCGGTTAAAGACATTTACGTCTTCTCATGATTCATTAGCTGTTGCATTCACTAAGACAATGAGAGAACCTAGTTCTTTCCCTTAGTGATTGATATTCGGCAAAATATATTTGATCTACAAAAAAGATGACCCCATGCAGAAAAACTATTGCATTATCTTGCCAATACAGAAAGGCAGGATGCTTTTCTGTATTCTACAAACTATTCATCTCAGTTATTGCGGAAAAGATCTATAATCACTATGACTCGAATAACGTCTTGGCGCCGGAACAGAAAGGATGTTCTTGCAATACTCTAGGATGTAAAGAACAGTTGAAAATCGATTTCACCATATTGGGAGAAGCCGTAAAAAGAAAACGAAATCTGAACCTGCGCTATATCGATTATAGCAAAGCTTTTGATTCCGTGCCTTATAATTGGTTGTTACGAGTACTAGACATCTATAAAATTGACCCAAGGATCAGAACTGCATTGGAACTTTGTATGAACAGATTATCGGTGCAGATTGATAGAGGTGTCTATCAGGGATACTCGCTTAGTGCGCAGTGATTCTGTCTGGCCATCAATCCTCTATCACACCTTCTGAAAATATAAATAGCGGCTATAGACTTAAGATCTATTCAACTGTTTGCGGAAACATCAATTCAACTCAAATATCTCATTGATATTACCGCCCAGTTCAGCAAGGACATCCATACGTCTTTCATACGGATGGATTATTACTTTACGAGCAAATTTAATTTTCTTCTTGAATCCATAGAGCACTATCATCCCAGCTGCATGCTTCCAGCTTGCACATATTGAGCAGACATAAGGAATATGAACCTCATTACAAGTACACCCCTACCAGTATACTTGAGAATAGAGATGTCGTACTATACTGTGATATACCACTTATAACGGACAGAATTATAGATAACCGCGTAGATATTGTCCTGATAAACAAAATAAAAAAAGGGCAACGATAATAGAAATTGTAGTGCCGTTATCACAGAATGTGGTGAAGACTGAGGGTGGAAGAAATATAACTATGAAGGCCTAGCTCTGGTGATAACACGTTTGGAGAATTCATAAGATTGAGATCGTACCTACTGTAATATGTGCAGAGGGAATAGTGTCCAATAACTTTGTAAGATACCTCCAATCCAATCGTATTATCTGCAGACCTCTTTTCAAGAACTAAAGATAGCGCAGGCAAGATACTGCAGGCAACACACACAGTCAGAAAGTTTTTTATTACACCAGGATAAATTGAAATGCTTTTCTAACGGTACGAGAGAACCAGTGCTAAGAACTGAGATATAGAATATGACAATTTTTGTTGTTGTTGTGGAAACGGCCGAATGACTACAATATTCGATGCCCCTAAAAATACAAAAAAAAAAAAAAATAATAATAAGGTTTTTATTATTTTATTTAATATACTAATCGTTTCCTTGTTGTAAATAACTATTTATTTAAAATGTCCATACATTTTACAACCGCAATAAATGTTTGCAATAGATTAAGGAGGTAGTGGGTGGTTAGATATTGCGGTTGTTAGAATCTTTAATCCTTTACTGCGGAGCTGAGCGAAATACGAATTCTACTAAAATGTTAACATTCTAAATTTGAAAAATTTTAATAAAACATATTGAAAAAAAACTACCCAAACATTTTCCACCTACTGAGATTTCCGTGTTGCATTAAGCAAATCTACAAATTTCATTCCAAATCTCTCTTCATTATTAAAAAATTATCAATATTTTTTAAAAATATTTCACGTGTAATTTTTGAGAGATGTTAGGAATAACTTCAAAAAAATTTATACTAATCCATTAAACACTATTGTGAATTTACGGTCCATTCGTACAAATTTCATTTCTATTGAAACAATAATTTCATAAAATACCTCGGTTAAGTTATTAACTAATAAATTTACGCCAAAAAATTTATTTAAATAAAAAAGGTTGGAATCCTCTTTTTATTAAAATAATGTAGTTTTCAGGAAGTTTTATGAGAAATCTTTATATTTGATAATTTTATTAAAATGATAATAAAAACCGTATTTTACTCACGTTTATGAAAAGGACATCTTGACTTGCACGTATAATAACTATATAGATGGTCTATCCAAGACCGTCGGTCACTTCGTACATAAATATTTCAGATTTTTATTATTATACGTAATCTTATTAACCGTGATGTTTATTATATTGTTGGAAGCGGTTATAAAAACTTGGACTAGACTGTTATATTTTACAATGGTTTATTGTAAAAATTTATTTCGCTTAATTGCATCTGTCATATTAAAAAGAAAATCAACGTTAAATGAAAAAGCGACTATTTTTTTACGATAGGATATTATAAAATGTTCAATTTGTTTTTGTAATTTTTCATATTTGCGTATAAGTATTTTTTTTTTTGTTTGATAATACTGAGGTTCCGAAACCCCCAAACATAAAAAGTAGTATTTTTAAAAAAATATTCGTTTTTATAGCCTGAAATTATTTTTTTATCATTGTATATTAGTTTATTATATTTGTTTACACAAAATTGTTAAATTATTACTCGAGATCGAAAAAAATAAGTTTCTGAATTCATAAATACCGGTCAAATAAATTTTGACACACACACACACACACAAACACACACACACACACACACACACACACACACACACACACACATATATATATATATATATATATATATATATATATATTTGTGTACATATTGTATATATATTAAAACATTTTGTATATATATATATATATATATATTTATTTATTTATTTATGCATTAAACATCATTACTGCCAAGAAAAAGAAACCAGCTCTAATTGATGAATCCTATACCTTAAATGATATACTCTCACTTTATTGATAAGAACGATTTGGATATATAAAAAAAATATAGCAAGAAATTAGAATAACCCTTTACATCACCAAAAAGGTTTATGTTACTCACTGTTTGTATTTAGTGAGGATTACGAGTTTTTCTTAAAAAGCTCGTAACAGAATTTCTCAAAAGTGTTTACATAGTTGATACAAGTACAACACTTTTTGGAGGACTAATTTTTTTCCATAGTCATTTTTCATACAATTATTAAAGCATGTTTAATTTAAAGGGTTTCAAATTATATAGAGAAATTTTAAAAGTAATTATCATAGGTGCTTAATTTTCATGTAATATCGAATTCTTGCAATATAAACTTAAATAAATTAATAAATATGTATATATTTAAATTATGTTTCGTAGCTGAAATCGTATTATTTTTTTATTTGTTCACTTAAAAAAATTTCGTTTTGATGCTAGCGGCATTATCAGATTTGAAAATGTATTAAATACTTAATAATTAATCGATAAAAATTAACAATCTTTATTGTTATTTTACATGATTTTATATTTTAATAAAACTAGTGATGATGTTAGCACTGAAACGCGTTAAAAAAAAATCAAATCGGTGTTATACGCGGACTCTTCGTTGAATATCCGAGCGATGTCATCATCAGAAATAACTCACTTATCTTTCTTTTGAAAATTCACAGTTTTCAAAGAGTTTCTTTTATCGGTGATCCCAATATTATAAAATATTCTTTACGGTTATGCTTATAACGTGAAATCGTTAAGGATAAAACTTTACATTTATGCAATTAATTTTAACACTGAGAGTTTACAACTTTCACCAATATTTAAGTTAATTTTTAAGTCATTATCAGAGTAATATATAGACTAATAAGACAAATGTAAACAAAGAGAATAATAATAATTACATGTTATATATCTCTGTACATAGTTCATAACAGAAACACATAGACAGGTACAAAACGATCACTAACACAAGTCACACGCTATCATTTAGTACACTACTGTTACGCATGTATAAATATACAGTAAAAAGAGTAGCTGCACAGTTTTAAATCGTAAAGTGTAACATTTATTGCTGTGAAAGCTAATTTATATATATCTATATATATATATATATTTTTTTTCTTGCTTTTATATTGAAGTATATATCGCATGTAAGCGGCTACATAAGAGTACATTATTAGCTATATCGGATATTTGTTTATAAGACATGCATTAGTCATAAAGAATTACATTATTTGTCATATTCGCTAGTTTAAAATTACATTCATACAAAACACTGCATATTATTATTATTTATTTTTTTTTGTAAATATTATGAGCAATTTTTCTTTACCTTTATATCGTATTAAAACGTCAGCTACCATCAGGCGTGGTTTATACATTATTTACTTTTTTTTTTAATGGAGGTAAATGCGTTTTTCATATATAAACATATTACTAGAATATACCGTAATAGTAACATAGTTTATGATACAATTTTATTTTTATGGTTTATAAATAAATTTATGCTGTAGGGTAAATATTAAAATTCTCATAAGTCATAAATTTTTGCTTTATATTTTTGAGACAAATGAACTATAGATTGATGATATTATAAACGGTTTTTTTTGTATCGGTAAATTATAGTTTTTATTATTATAAAAAGGTAAATAATAATTTATAAATATAATTATTATAACAGTATAAAATCATATTGTTATTTTAAATAAACAGTATAAGTTTTTTTTTTTAGTGTATCTTGGTATATTTATAATTTAGGAATAAAGAACTGAGCGAAAAATAAGACGTGATTAATATTTTAATTCGTAGAAAACATTAGGACCAACAATTAGTCCTTTATTACACCTATAAATATTATATATAATAACAAATTAGTTATGAAAATAAAAATCATAGATACAGTTCAATTATAAAATAAATTACGTTAACAAAAAATTATTTAAAATATATCGTTAAAAATCAGGTAAAATGTACTTATAATTATACTTATTATTGATATAATTATTACAATAAATTAATAAAATAAATATGATATTGAAAAAAGGAAAAAAAATGATATATTAATAAACAATAATCAATGTGTTTTAAAAAAAAAAAACAAACATAAAAAAAATCTATTAATTTAATATTCATACAAATTTTTCTTACAGATATTAATAAATTATATTATTATGTGTATAAGTAATTAGAGAAAGAAAAACTATTTGTCTAGGCATAAAAAATAATAGTAGTGTTTTCTTTTGATCTGCAACATAAACATTTACTGAAGAAGTATATAGAACAGAGTATAAGTAGAATATTTGAATGGTCTACGGAGAAGACAGTATACTGAAGATACAAGAGAGAGAGAGAGATATACAATTGAAAAAAGCGTTAAAAAGATTATGAAAGAAAAATATTTACTCGATCATCAAAAGAAGAAATAATATCTGGATTGTACAAACTTTGGAATGAATAGTAGAAAGTAGAAAGGAAGAAGCAGGTCGGATATTATTCATAACTCGATAATAATTAGCTGTAGTAAAATTATGGGTAATATGTGGAAACGATTAAGGGTAAAATTCTTTGGATAGAGCACGAGATGAATCAGGGAATTCCAAAAAAATCAACTGATATCTGGAATGTAATACTTCATCGTAGAGGAATACAAAAAAATAGGAATGTCAAAGATAATGAAATATGACATAAAGACAATTTCAGCAGAAGTATAATTTAACAGAATTTTCATATTTAGGTGATATAGTAATTGGTTAGTCTTTAAATGAAGCGATTTATTAGCAAATTAGAAAATTAAAAAAATTAACGATAAAAAACTAAATTAAATTAATATAACTTCAGTTATTCTTCGAGCGGATTTGTAGATTTTTTAACCAAAATAAGTTAACTTGATCCCGGAAAAAAGTGTAAACAATATGAAAATTATGGTAAAATCTTGAAAGAGTTAAATGTATGATTCAAAGTTGCCCTTTATCTTGATAACTTTTTTTTGAATTATTATTTTCTTGCAATATACTCAGAAGATTACCAGGAGGATATTTTTTCATACGTTAGAATACATTATGAATGTTTTTGTTGGCCGGTTCAAAGAGAGACAACATACCAGACAGGTACTGTTTCCCCTAATTCGTAAAAGCACTCTATTGTATTGTGCTTGAAATATAAGCGGCAACAACCAGAGTTACGAGTGTCTTCTTTATATGTAATCGTATTTATTATACAGCCAATTTTTATGATCAGTGAATGTGTATCACCTAAATGTTCATAAATAATTATAAAAAAATAAGAATGTTCTAGTTATTTATTTTAAGTAAAATAATGTCTACGTTAAACGGTCATTTCCAGAAAAGACTAAAAAACCGTTAAAAAATAGAATCTTTAAAACTAGATGAGCATTTCGATTGTTAAACAATCATCATCTAATGGTTATTCATCTATCATGATTGTTTAGCAAACGAAATGCGTATCTAGTACTAAAAATGCTATTTTTAAACGGGTTTTTGAGTTTTCTCTGTTTACGAATTTATTCTGATTAATTTTAATTCTTCAATGTCCATTTCGATAAAAAAATTTTTTGTTAATACTTTACGGTAATTCAGAGTACATAGTTTTTATAGGATAAAATTTTAGTTACCTGCCTGGATGTACTACAATAAGATATTCTATACCGAGCATTCATTATAATTTTATTTCGGAATCAAAATTTGATCGGTTTTGGTTAACCGCAGGCAATCTTTGAAACGATTCAGGAAAGAAAATATGTTCGTAAATTATTTAAATCTTTGTGAAAAATTTAATTCTCTCTTATTATTTATTGTTGATCTTTTGGTAAATACAGAACGTTCTACTAAGTTTTCTTCCAGTTTAAATGATGGGTTAATAGGTGGTGATTTATAACTTAATATATCGTTTCCTTTTTTATATATTTCAATTTTGTAAATTTAACGTGATGTACTTTTTAATAATTTAACTTGCGTTAAAATATGTATAGATAACAATGATGAGCAACTTTGCTATCCTTGCAAAGTTTTACAGCAATAATTGCGATAAATTTATTTTTTCTAGGTGCAAAATAAAAATTTATTTTCATTTTTTAATTATCTACAGTCCTAAAGTTTCATTTGAAAATAGATGAAATATTTAAATAAATGAAATTTAAAAAATACAATATTAATTTTTTTTTAAGAAGTCAGGATTTTTTCTGCTTAATAAAAATCTATTAACATATAACAAAGACAAAATGAAAAAAATATTAGCCACAATCATAACAAATGTCTCTTGAAATCAGATGCTCTTGAAAATAGTAAATAAAAAAAGAGTATTTTCAGACGATCCGGAATTTCGCTTGGGACTCTACAATGAGTTGTACAATGTGTGTCTAAGTGTATGTGAATTTATGTTGTACAATAAATACGAATTTTCATTAATATATAATCCCTCCGATCAACATTTATAAATAGTATAAAGAGGTTTTCAAATTAGAAAAACGACTTTTCTTTTAATAAATTAATTAAATTTTCCTGCAGATGCTAAAATTATAAATAAAACATTATCCTTCCGTAATTCAATAAATGTATTAAAATTTCATTAATTAAATGCTTAAGTTAAATTACTATTACGCTGGCTATTATAAAATAAAAAGAGTAAAAGATGATGTTCATTTATACTGTATGAACACTGGCATACTCAAGTTTTAATTAGCTTCAGAAAGTGATCAAAAATATATTTATAACTTAAAAATCTTAAAGTTAAATCTTTCAAGCAAAATCCCAGTAAATCCCAGGAAACATACATAAAATTATAGAAAAAAACTGATGAAGATTGATGAAAAAACTTATAAAGATAAAATTTAGGTAAAAAATCTATTTTTTTGAAGAACACGGTCGGTAAATGTATATTAAGGCATGTACGATGTTGCTCGGTTAAAGATAAACATTTAGGTCAAGAATATTTCTGAAAGATAAAGAAAAAGAGAATGCATATGCGAAGATGTAGAATACATATTATAATTTTAAAGAAACAGATAAGTACAGAATAAAAAGGAATAGTAAAAGTCATTACACAAATCAATAACCATGTTAGTAAAAAACTTATTTCCATGAAAAAACCTACGTAAGTTTTTTCGTTGGTGTTTAATATATTAATACAATAATATAGTAGTAATATTGTATTAAATTAAAAATATTAAATTTAACTTCTTTTTCAAATTTTTTAATGGTTTAGATTAAAAAGATTCGTCAATGTTTTGTTTAAAAACATTTTACTATTAATTATTTACAAAGAGATATGGTTAAACACTTATGGAAATAAAATTGTAAATGTGGAACGCTATAAACAGTTTACAAATTTAAACAATAAAAAATTTAAAATTGCGGAAGCATTATTTCAATTAAGCGTTATTTAAACAATAATCATCAATAAATAACAAGGGAATTAGTGAACAGAAATGTAAAGATAATATGAATGAAAGTTCATAAAATAAATGACAACTCAGAATACAATAAATAAATAACACTCTGATAGATAAAAAAAAACGTTTTAATGTTTCTCTGTGTGATACCATTTCTTGAATTGCTTATGTTCGTACATTACAAATCTGTAAATACAATTTTTCCATCACCCTTAGTTTTAAATAAATTACGCTTCAAAAATAATTAAGGAAAAATATAGTTAAAGTCTGTAAAATTTATAATTTTGCTGATTTGAGAATGATTTCGCTGATGCTTTACTTTTATAAATAGCCTCAGGCACATCCCGAATTAATGTCCAACAGTAGTCGGCTAGCATGATAGTATTCCATTTCCCTTTATAGAGGCTTTCCATCACTGAAATGTCTTGGTGGAAACGTTCACCGTGTTCGTCACTTACGTTTCCGAGGTTGTCCGGGAAAAAATCCAGGTGTGACTGGAGGAAATGTATTTTCAAAGACATATTACATTCCATAGAATGAATGAATTTCTGTATGAAGTAAGAAGTTGATTAACAATATCGTGGTAACTGTCAGATTTTTGTTTGTCGAGAAAATTTATGCAAACGTCTTTAAATGAATCCCAAACTCCACTTTCTACATTATTTAACATCGAGTTAAATACAACATCTTTGACCAACTCTCTTATTTGAGGACCAACAAATATGCCTTGTTTAATTCTTCCTTCACTGACATTCAGAAATTTGTGCCTGATGTACAAAAATCCGGGACTATCCTTCTTCATTAGTTTTACAAAAATGTTCATCAGTCCTAGCTGGATATGGTGAGAGGGTAAAAATATTTTTTTGGGTTCAACTAAGGGCTCATGAACAATATTTTTCCCATTTGGAGTTAAGTTGTCTCGTTTCTTCTACTCTTGGGTAACATAATGTTTATCCGCAAAGAAAACACATGTACTAAATGCATGCCTAACAAAATAGCTGTAAATTTTCAAATCACCACATATGTTCTCGCTATGTTTTTTTAATTTATTTTTTCAAGAACGTCATTCATCATATCGTATGTCTCTTTCAAATCAATACCATAAGCGATCAGTATCGAAGGATGTTTGTTACCATTATGTAGTGGAACCACTTTTAAACTATACTTCGATGAATCTATGAAAAGGCGCCAGTCCTCAGGTTTATGAACTTGTCCTATGTACAACATAAGCTCATCAGTATTTTTACAATAAACCAAATTATTTTCAACAATAAAATACTGAGAAAGTTCTTTTTGTCAGTTTCAAAAGCCAGAAACTTTTGTATTTTTTTTAAGTAAATTGCAACCTTGCAGTCTTGCTCCTAATAGTTCAGCTTGATTTTTTGATAAATTTAAATCCCTATCCAAGTCATTTAATTAACCTTGTGATATAAGATGTGGCTTATCGGAAGATAATTCAAAATCAAAATCATTGTTATTTTCTTCAGTACTGCCCGAATCTTCATCGCTGCTTTTGAAACATTCATTTACAGGTGGCTCAGGAACTGGAATAATTTCACTGTGAGGTACAGGCCTGATTGCAGATTGCAATAAAGAATATTTTACAGTATGTTTAGATTTTTTAGAAATTCCAGACACACTTGTTAAATAAAAGAAACATTCAGTTACACGATCCTTTGGTTCACACCAAACCATAGGTACATCAAATGGCAAAGCCTTTCGTGTACCATTCAGTCATCCTCTTAAATATACAGAACCATTAGTGCGTACTATATGAGGAGCTCACATGTTATCCTGATCACCAATTTTACACCGGAAGTACAAATGATATGCTATTTTAATTAAAGGTGTAATGTTTTTTCTATTTGATTTTACGGTAAACTCACCATATACATAACCAAAGGCATCTACATCATTTGCACAATTTCGAGGCATTATGAAACTCCACTGTAAACAAACTTAAGACAGCAATAAGACTAAAAAAAATTAATTCATTCCTAAATCCAGTGCTTAAAACAAACAACACAGCTGTGTTTTCAGCTACATGTTTTGACCTGCACGGACATGATTAATCTTGTCTATGAACGCTCACTCTTCAGTTTAGATATGATGTCATAATATATGACTGTTTTTTTTTTGTCTTCAGTCATTTGACTGGTTTGATGCAGCTCTCCAAGATTCCCTATCTAGTGCTAGTCGTTTCATTTCAGTATACCCTCTACATCCTAAATCCCTAACAATTTGTTTTACATATTCCAAACGTGGCCTGCCTACACAATTTTTCCCTTCTACCTGTTCTTCCAATATTAAAGCGACTATTCCAGGATGCCTTAGTATGTGGCCTATAAGTCTGCCTCTTCTTTTAACTATATTTTTCCAAATGCTTCTTTCTTCATCTATTTGCCGCAATACCTCTTCATTTTTCACTTTATCCACCCATCTGATTTTTAACATTCTCCTATAGCACCGCATTTCAAAAGCTTCTAATCTTTTCTTCTCAGATAATCCGATTGTCTAAGTTTCACTTCTATATAAAGCGACACTCCAAACATACACTTTCAAAAATCTTTTCCTGACATTTAAATTAATTTTTGATGTAAACAAATTATATTTCTTACTGAAGGCTCGTTTCGCTTGTGCTATTCGGCATTTTATATCGCTCCTGCTTCGTCCATCTTTAGTAATTCTAATTCCCAAATAACAAAATTCTTCTACCTCCATAATCTTTTCTCCTCCTATTTTCACATTCAGTGGTCCATCTTTGTTATTTCTACTACATTTCATTACTTTTGTTTTGTTCTTGTTTATTTTCATGCGATAGTTCTTGCGTAGGACTTCATCTATGCCGTTCATTGTTTCTTCTAAATCCTTTTTACTCTCGGCTAGAATTACTATATCATCAGCAAATTGTAGCATCTTTATCTTTTCACCTTGTACTGTTACTCCGAATCTAAATTGTTCTTTAAGAATTTAGATTCATATGACTATGATTTGATTTAATTCTTTGTCTAGCATTGCTTATTTATGGCTTACAAATTATGTTAACAAAGTTAAACAATGAAAAATGAGCTAACAAAATACAATATAGGAGCTTAAAATGCTAACTATAAGTTGAAAAATGAAAAACATCCTTAAATTAAAATTTAAAACTTTTTCAAAAATGGTGGGTGATCGAAAGATTCTGAGTTCATACTCGTTTTTAGCATCAAAAAGCAGATTAAAATCATGTATCGCATGTCAGGAAACAATAATTACGTCATCAATGTAACCAATGTGTACGAATAGCTGAAAAAGAGTTTACACTTAGATTTCATAAAACAACTAAAAAAAAACTATACTACTAGTACATTTAGAAAGTAAGCCGAAATCGCTTTAAACTTTCCACTTTCGACTTGTACTACCTAAAAAGATAGTGTGGTTTTTAATTGTTTTATAAAGCTACATGAAAATACTCTTTTTTTAATATCTGGTAAGTTTTGGTTATATATTCATTGTTTATTATTATCATCATTCCAATTTTTTATTTGAAATAGTTTATTTGTTTTATAAACGTTAATTTATCTTTTCATTTTATATTTTAATACCATCAAAGTCATGGCTTTGCCCGCACTATATGGTTACTTCCTTTTTCCGTTGTGATTATTTGTTTTTTAATTTTGTGTTTTTTAGTGAAGTGCAAAAAGTTGCGTTGCACATACATTAACACTGGCCGTGGCTGTGATGGTTATGCCGCCGCGCCGTACATTGCATCGCTTAAAAAATTTAAATTAGAAAAAACCCGAAAATTGTTTTTAGATATTTAACTGAAGAGTAATTGCAAGCCCAAATCTAGTGAATATCTCTTTTAGTAGTATAGTCGGAAATCGGAAAAATGTTCAATCATTGTTTAATGATTTCATCCCTTTCAAAGTCGAATTTCGAAAAATTTAGAAATCTGTTTTCAGATATTTACATGAAAATTATACATACAAAAAATCAAGTTGATAACCTCATTTTTTATCTAGAATTAAATAAAATCCGGGTTTCAAAAAAAATTCAAATATCCATTTTAAACTTTTCAATTCGGAATTTCAAAAAATATAGAAATTTGTTTTTGTAAGTATCTACATAAAGATTACATACACTAAAAATCAAGTTGATGTTTTCATTTTTTACCGAGAAATTATGAAAAACAAATAATTTGATTGTTACTTAATTTTAACCCTTTACAATCGGATTTCAAAAAATCCTTTCTTAATGTGCACTTACGCTATGTGAGGAACTAACATACAAATATTCATCAATTTATCTTCAGTAATTCTAGCTGGGTGTTGATGAATCAGTCAAAACAAGTTGCTTTACAAATACAGATATATATATATATATATATATCTTCATTAATTCTCCTGTTATCTAATGATGATTATTATTCAATAATTAAATAAACGCGAATATCATTTTTGATTTTCAGATTTTTTTTTTGCTAATTATTAAGTTTTTTATTTGTAATTTTTAATTAATTATTTTATAAAAAAATTACTAGTAATCCATATGTGATAAGCCTACTAAATTTCTTTATTTTGGTAAAATAACTTTTCCAAAAGAAGTAAAAAATATGTCAAATCTTTAAAGCCCAGAATTACAAAAAATAAATATCTGAAATTATCCGATAATTCTTTCAATTAATCGTTTAGTCAGCAATAAATAACATATTATTCTTACTAATTTCCTGCGTTTTTTAAAACTGATTGCTTAATAAGTCAGAAACGTAAAAGCACGTATTTTAAGACTATTACTTAAAACACAATGCAAATTACACGTAAATTGTCAATAATGTTAATTATGTTGATGCTCATTTTTATTTCAACTAATGACGGATAAAGGTACACCTAAAGAATATATGTTTACCTTTTTTTACTTCATTTTTTTGTGGATTGACAGGTGCGTTACTAAAGCGGATATTATTAGAGTTGGGCTATATGTATATTCATGCTTCTTTAATATAATATGATAAAAAACATATTTTTTATAATATTATAGGCTTTAAAGGTGCTAATGTTTACTTTACATGTTGCATATATGTACACCGTTTTAATTTAAATATTATATCGCATAATAAAATAAATTAATACAGCAAAAGGACAAAAATTAAATATATGAATAGGTTTGTCAAAAATGTCAAAATTTGTGGTAATGGTTTTAAAAATTTCTTTATACACATGTTATAACGTACTTTCTCAGTGTTTGTAACTTTTTTTTTATCAGATTATCTCTATTAATAATTCTATGAAGGTTACAAAAGACTAGAATTATCCTCATCATTAATGATTTATCGATTGATTTATAGGCATGAATACAAGGAAGTTTTATTATCTTGGAATGATTATAATTTACCATTTTCTAAAATTGTAAATTAATTATTTAATTTATACGTGGATAAAACCCATTAATAGAATTAAGTCGATAAATCTACTCTGAATTTAATTTTATCAGTTTTAGTTATTTAAAAACCTTTTAAACTGAAATTTATATAAAAAATATCCAGAAAGTTTTTTCGTATTGCAAGAAAACATATTTTCTAGGTGAAATTAGAAAAAAAATGAATGAAAGCTACCGGAAATTTAAGAGCATTATATTTGCTCGAACTAAAATTTTATGAAAAGCGCAACTTAAGAAACGAAATACAAAAATGTATCAAATAAGGATCGGAACTCCACACTTTATAACATCTCAAAAATTTAAAAGTTATTGTAAAAAATCACACATCAACAACTAATGATAAACTTATCAAAATTCTTTTTTGAATGAATCCTGAAATTAAAAAAATGACAAAAACTGCGATTGGCTTCCACACGATAGAAAATATTTAAAAAAATTAAACTTCTAATAACTGCCGTTTGCCATTAACAGAAAAAATACTGGAAAAATATTACCACTATTTTTTATTGTGGCGTATTGTTATTAACAGTCCTAAAGTTATCATCTTGACGTATTATTACATCGTAAAGTTATTGTCACGTCGCTGCAGCACACACTTTTTTAAATTAATAAGAGACAGTTTGACGTATGATCAATAACTAGGATATACTGGATTATTATAAAGATATATTGTATAAAATTATATTCACACCTAAAAATACACCCCATAAGAAATAATCTAAATTTACAAAATTATTTATGATAAGTGAAAAATAGAAAATATCACATTATTTGTTAAAATAATTATACGTAAAAATATTTCAAATAAATTTGGAAGAATTAAAATTATTCAATAGTAAAATACAGAAGTAGAATCTGGAGCTGACATTACATAACGATACATAAATACCATACATTTTGAAATAATATGGAACTATTTTAAAACGAAATTTGATTTAAAAAGAAATTATAGTAAAATGTGAGAGTTAAATACCCAGCATTTTTTTTTTTTTTGTTATATAACTGAACTGATAAAATCAGGTTTGTCTCATTCCGGGAATAAATTGCTAATTAGGTAACTTAATAAAATTTGTCGAATTTAAAAAAAAATTAAATATATTTTCGATTGATTTTTAATTTTTATTATTTTTTTATTTAACTCATGAATCTTCTGAGAACTGAAGTGTAATGCAAAATTAATAAATGTAGCTTATAACGGTATAATGATATTTTAGGTTCTATTTTTTTATTAACAACGTACATTAAATTAATAGAAACAAGATATAATGAAATACGAAAGATAGGATAATATCAAGAAACTAAATTAATATTAAGATAGAATGATATAAAAAAAGTTATTATTTCATTTATTTAGATAATACGGTTGTAAATGATGGACGAATGAAAGTTAAATTTAAAATAGACTAAAAAAAGAAGAAAGAGAGCGCCTTGTAACAAATATAAATTTACAAATTAGAAAGAAATTTTTTAAAAAATATTTGTTTATAAGGTAGGTTCACTGACATTTAAACAGGTTAAAATGAAAACCATAAAGACAAAGAATAATGAAATGTAGTATTAAAAGGAGAATGGTGAAAATTAGATGGTTTGATTAACGGAGAAATGAAAATTTTTAATTGAATTGAAAAAGAAAAGAGAATTTGTGGCATCGTTTTGTAAAAAGAAGAATTAGGTTTTGGACTGTACATTAAGACATCAAAATTTAGTTAATGTGGTGTTAAGGACTGTATAAGATGTAAATATCATAAACGTATAAAAAACTTAAATATATGAACCAGATAATTTAAGCCGTAGAAATTATTTCGCGACTAAAGAACTGAAAAACCAGAAGGGATGGGGAAAGCATCAAGATATATTGATAATAAAAATTCTAAAATGTAGTAACTGAAATAAAGTTATGGATTCTCGCACAAAATAAAAAAAAAATATTATTCAGGTTATCCAATCTACAATATTTCTCAAAATTTATTGTTAAGTCTTGTCACGAGTGTTGTCTAAATCTACCTATCTGTATGCGGGAGGTCTGGATCGGGTGGTTCAATCCGATACTTTCACACCAGATGCTTCTTTAGAAAGTCTGTGCATACATTCAGTTTGCTTTTTAATTTTTGGAATAGAAGTAATTATTGCGGAATATATTTAAGCTGATCATCGTAAAATCGTTGACCGTTAACGTGACGTTTCGATTTTAATTAAAAATATTCCGATCTCCTGAGGTGTGTGACAGCAGTTAGCTGTATAGAAAGGCTACTAAGCTACTCTTCGAGTCGGGGTTCTTTGTCTCGTTAACTCTACGGGAATATTTTCTTTTTATTATCTGATATGTGAATTATTCTTCCTCGTTTTCGGTTGAGGTCTGATCTCTCTAGGTTCGTAGTGATATTTGGGGCAACTTCCTGAAGATCTGTACATCGGTTTCAGTATTAGCGTAATGAAAGAAAATGTAGTAAAACCGAGTGTCTCAACCATTACAAAATAGAACAAAAATCTTTTAATTTATTTAAATGGACTTTATTCAGTTTTCGAAATTTCTTTTAATCGAAATAAATATATATATATAGAAAAAAATAACAGAATTTAAGAGTTTTAAATCGGTGCAATCTGTATGTATTTTTTTATATACGTTCATACCTTGTTCAATATATATTGTACCAACATTTTTTTTGTCTTGAAAACAAAATCCCTCTGATGGACTTTTAGTAAATCTATTTCAGAAAATATCATGGAAGATTTTTTTTTTTTTTTTTACGAAAAATTAAACGGTCACAAAATTATATGACTTGAAGATATAATTTGTTTATCGACATCACTACTCATTAATGCATATTTATAGCGTAATCAAGCGAATTAAGAAAAGAATTAGTTGAAATATTTAGGGCTAAATAATAATACATATTCCCATATTTTAGACAAACATTACTCACGTTCATTGATAGTTACTTTACAATTTTTCTTTTCTTTGTTTATTTTATTAGAACATTGGATTCTAGCGAATGGCTTTTATATCAAGACGTATATCTTATATGAAAATTAAGGTAAAAAGATAAAATAAAAATAATAAGACTTTGAAAACCGTTTATTGCAAAGTAATGATGTTCATTTTTTTTTTAATTTCGAGATTTTGAAGTCAGCACTAAATTAAGTATAGTAAGTTTACGTAATTTGAAAAAGTTTAAATTTAAAGAAAGATTAATATTAAATTTTTTTATTTTTACATCTCATCAAGTTTTTTGAAGTTTGTTTTATTTAAAAAAAAAAAAAAAAATTAAAAACTAACTGTCATGCTAAGTTTATTTTATTAAATTCATACAAAACAGAGTTGAACATTTTTTTTTATGGAAACTAACAACTATCTTTGACAAAATACAAAAACATAATTTGAGTTAGAAAAATTCCTCTACGTAAGATTTAGGTGTACAAAAGTGATTAAATGGAAATTATTAAAAAATCCAACAAAACGAAATATTAGAATTAAGTTTATTTTTTCGGAGGTACAATCAGTGATAAGAAAAAATTATTCTAATTTTTTTGTGTATCGTGCTCAAGCAATTAGAAATACGTATCGGTAACATGTTTCTAACCGGGATGATGAATGAAGAGAGTCGGATACATGCTGGAGGGGGGAGTTTACGTGTTTAAAGGAACGGTGCAACACATTTTACATAAAGTACACAAGGAAGTTATAATGAATATTACATAGCTATAATTTTCAAAATTAGCAATGCATTGTTATCTCCAGAGCTACTCGTTCCCTTTAAAAATCATTATCGAATCTTATTTGCTGAGCCGATATTAATATTTTTGTATTACATAAAACGGCAAAAACAATTTTTTATTTTTACTAATAAATATACGATCTATATTTTATAATAAAATAAGTATTATACAAAGTTAAAAAAAGCTATAAAATTTGAAACGCTTTAATATCTACAGTTCTGTTCTAAGCCGGTAATAATAATTTCATACATCATAAAATGAAAAAGATAATAAAAAATAAAAACCACCATACTGTACTTTTATTCACAATTATTCATATTCTAAGTTAGAAACATAAAACGTTTATATTCTTTTGTACACGAATATAAACCTATGTTATAGATAAATATAAAATATACATAAAAAATAAAATAAATTCCTAGAAATATATTTCTTTTATTGTCTTATTTTAACATTGTTTTCTGGTTTTCATGATGAAGCAGATTCACCCTGGTTTTAGATAAAGGTTTTTTTGAATATGTGTTGTTGTAATTCTTAGGAAAAGAAAAATGTACTGGTGTATGACAATATACTAATGCAAAGTTAATAATAATAAAAAATAAAAATAAAATTGTTGGGTTGTAAAAATACGAAAAAATTACTTTAAGGAGAGAGATGAAAACTAGTTATAGCATGGCGGCTATTGAGTCAGTGTTCATAAACAATCTCAAGAGTATGCTCGGCAAACGTATCATGATTAATTGATACAACTACGTTTTAGATCGTGAGATAATAAATAATATCTTTAAGATTTCAGTTTCAGAATCGAGTTTCTAAGCAACGATCCAAGTGGAGGTCTTGCACGGCGTATGGATATTTATAACCCCTCTCGGTGGAACGTACAATAATATTTAACCCCTTCTCTTGCCGTAATTGCATACTAAGAACAACAGTCTACACTTTATTATTCCATAAACCAGTAAGCGACCTGTTAAGAATCAAAGATGTTCTTAGCATTCCGCAAGGTTTTATTTATTTATTTATTATTATTTTTTTTAATATACATGTGAATCTGATTTAAAAGAGGTTAATATTTAGGAAAAATCAGTAATTTATGGTCGTGTAGACTAAAAATGGTAAAAGATTAGTGTAGATTTATGAATATCTGGATATACTGAAATAACCATAAAAAACCGGCAATAACTTAAAAGAACCTTTTAATTTATGTAGGTTAAGACGAAAAGTAGATGAAAAATTTAAAAAAAATTCATTAAAATATTATGCAAGGACATTTATAAATTTTCATATAATTTGTCATGGAAACCTGGAAACTAATTACAACTGAATAACGGCGAGATGGATTTGAAGTCCAGACTAAGATCTTTCGTTTATCATAATTTGAAACATTTTCAAAAAGAAAATTAAATTAAATTAGTTTCAAAAAAGAAGAAGTTTTGTTACGGTTTGTCTGAAAGCTGTCGAACAGATTGTTTATGTTAAAGTTTCGGTTGACTGAAACTTCAAGAAAGCTTACAAAAACACAGTGAAGAAAATTTTAATTTGTTTGTTGAAAAAATTAATTTATATCACAAATTTTCATTCCAGTTGGTAACCTTTAGTGAGTTCTAGATGTTATTTTTAATATTAGATAATGGGTCATTTGCTAAAAAAATGATAGTAGGATGTGGAATTATCTGCCAACTGATTTGGTTATGTTAAGACAAGTGAGTTATTTCAAGGGTACTTTTAGAAGGGTACATTAAGTTTCTTTTTTAATGAATTTTTGTAATAATTTTTAAATCGGTTTATTGTTACTTAATATTTGATATATAATTATTAGTATCCATAATTTTACATTTTTTAAATGATAGGTTCTATTTAAATAACTTTTTCTCGGTTTATACTAAAAAATATAATTTTTATTTTGTTTTTTTTCTATTTTTGACTTCCTAGTTTTTTAGTCCTGGCGGCAAAATAAATAAATAAAATTAAATCTATAGGGAAGGTGTTTGAAAATGAGGAACATTTTATAGTTCAGTTGGATATTATCTAATTTTGGGATCTGAGCATATTTTTAGATAGCTCTTTAGTTCCTACAAGAATAACAATGGATTGATTATATCCTACTTTTAAGGTGATCAACAAAAAATTATTGATCTTAATTGTACAGCTTCCGCATGTGTGAAAATGTTCCGATTTCTAGGCGAATTAATGACTGTAGTTACCTTCTGTCTAAGGTTCTATTATGCTGTGATTCCACTGTGGATAGATTGTCTTTTTCACACTACCTACCCAATTTTTTATGCTTGATCTTCTCTTCTCTAATTTGGATTTATTTCTACAGATAAGATAGCATTTGGTTCTTGCTAAAGGTTCAAACACCTCTGTAGTTGGTTCATCTTTAGAAATCTGCCTTTAGACCTGACCGGAAACTCCTCAATAAGTCTAACGATGAAGTTTTTTAACACAACTAAAACTAATCGTTAACAGTATTGATGATTTTTTTAAAAATTAAGCTAATTTTACCGATTTAAGAAAAAAAGCCCTAAATTTTTCCTAGAATCTATTACGCAAATATACTATCTACTAAGCAGCGTACTGTATTAGAAAATATCAGGAGATCTTATGGAATCAGCTGCTAGTTAGGACTTCTGTGCAGACATGTGCGATTCCCAATAATAATTCAGAGGTTTAAAAGCGATTACACGGTTTAATGCTCTCTTATCAGATCGTGTGGATATAAAGGAGGTTGAGATTCCATATTTTTACGATTCTTGCCCCCCTTTAGTTAGAAATCTACCGAAACAGGGGAAAAGAAGGGATCAGAGATAAACAATAGGGTGGATAAGAAAAGATGATCTCTCATCATATGTATCGCGATAACAGACAAAAAAAAATCCATGAAAAAAATTTCAAGATTCTGTTTAGGTAGTTAATACACTTCCTATTATCCCTAACGATTTTGTTATTTATTGTTAAATGAGGTGGGTGATTCACATTACTGACCAACTAAATTTATCCTCTAACAATATTTTATCCACTAAAGTATACCATTTACATTTCTTTAAACGCTTAACTAAATTTTATTATTTTAGCTCCGCTGAGTGTCATTAAGTCTATGAATTTATTCGTTGGTAATCGTGTTGTTTAATATGTTTTAGATTAAATTATTATGAGCCTAATAATGTTAAGTTTTATATTTTATGTAGTTTTTGAAAATTGAAACGAAGTTTAGTGAAAAAACGGTTACTTACAGATAAAATTTCTGAAATATATGTCACATCAGCACTACAGTTATATAAACAGATATTAACCGTGAAAATTTTAAAGATTGGGAAATAATAACATTTTTTTGTAGATAAGTTTTAGTAATAAAATGAAATTGTCAAGTTAACAGAGAAAAATATTAGGATATATAATAAGACCGACTTCGATTTTGTACTGTAATTAAGAAGCGAGTTATTAAGATTTATACTCATGGAAAAATAAATAACGCGAGAAGTACAGTCAATGAATTAAATTATTTAATATTGAAAAAGGCAAACCGCAATTTATTTTCCTCCATACCTTCTAAATCATATTTATTATCTATTAAGTAATAATAATTATCTATTTTATTCACATTATTTGGCCTAATTTAAATTTTTGTTTATGAAATCCTACATGTGTTTCTAATAACCCGAAAAACCGTATTTGTAAACGGATAAAGACTAATCTTTTGGATAATAGTTAGATTATTAATTTTTCTATTACAATTGATCAAATTTAACGTAAATATCTAACCACCTAATTGCACTTATCATTTTGTACGGATTTTCACGACAATTTTTTCGTGAATTCTTACTGCACACTGTTATTGTTTAAGTCGAAATGCTTAGAGCAGTTAGAAAATTTTTCTTAGGAAGATATTCGTGGATCGGCAATGAAAATTTGGATATGCCTAGGAAAGTTTAAAATGAATTAATATTTTTTGATTTACCCAACAGAATTTTGGAAAAATGTAAATCGTTTATCGGATTTTGTCGGTTAACACATTGTCTGTGTTTTACATATTTAAAATATAAATGATTTTCTAATTTAATGTTTGTTTTCTGGTTGCAGGTGAATATTATTTAGCAAACAGGCTAAATCCTTGGAGTACATTTCAAGAAGTTATGTAAGAAAAAGGGAGTAAAGAGTAAATCAAAGATTATTAATTCCATTACTGAACAAAATGACTCTGAATAATACCGTGAAATATTATGTAAGTTTATTAATGTTAACAAAATTTACCATTATTGCTGTAACTAGTTTTTAAATTTTTTTTATACCTTTTGGTAAAAAATACGAAAACAATGCATTCACATAATTCAGAATTATTATGAAAAAATTTGTAAATTCATAGTCCGGATTTAAGTTATTTCGGATAGTTTAATTTTTCTCGTGGAAAGCTGAGAAATCAAAAATCAGCTATACCATATAATTTTAACGTCAATGGTTGATTTTAAATCTTAACTGTACATCGATTACGTTCCTCAGTTATTACTTATTAGAATTTAATTATCCTAACAACGGGAACCTACGTTGTAAAATTGCAATATCTACGAGTTACTTCACTAAAAAACAATGAAACTACCGCTAGATCTCAAATAAATAAAGCTGCACTTGATATACTACGTACCGTTGCAATAGAGTACAACTCATTCACTTTTAGAATGCCTTAATTATTCCTCTATCATATAATTTTGTATTTTTATCGCACGAGTTTTTATATCAATAGAACGGATAACCAAAACAAACAATATATATATATATGCAAAAAAAACTCCACTAAGCATAAAATATAATAGATCTAAAATAATGTGATTAATCTTAAACATTAGAATTTCTATGCAAATCAAAAACATCAACTAAATTTTTTATTGTATTGTCAAATTGAAAATATCTAAAAAAAAGTTCATGCAATCTTTCTTTGTTCCTTAAAACATTAAAATTAATGGTACTCATAAAAAAAAAACATAATTTTTGAGAGAATAATACAATATTAATAAATATACACGCAGCTGTTTTTTTTAACAAGTTCTTACTTACCCTAATTTTGTGAATGGTAAAAAATAATTATGACGGTACATATTTGACATTTGTTATCAAATATTATAACAGAATTGGATTTGCTAAGATAAGTCACTTGAAAATCTCAGAATAAAATATTCTGATTTCAAATTTTGGAATCCATAACGTACCTAGTTAAAGTTTAAAAAATATAGATCAGTATTTAAATCGATTACAATAGTAGGGTAAATTTGACGGTTGTAGGACAACCTTAGACTTTTGACAATCGAAGTTAAAAGCAACGTTAAAGTAAAAAATGAAGATAATAACCGAGGCCAAATGTCAAACAATTTAAAATTTTTATCTCTGAAACTGTTGGTCATAGTGTGATCATTTAAAGCTAAGGTGATCAGTAATTGTTTTAGTAACATGCAAAAAATGCGTGTTCGTACATGTGATTTCATTAAATTTTTAGTTCTACTGTATCCTACTTGTTACTTATTTTTTTTATTTACAGTGCTGGAATGTCATGTAATCCTAACGGTTTAGTATTTACAGGCGGGAAGTTTACAAAGGATTATACTGCTTTCTGCTCGTACCCTTTCAACACAGAAGGAACTTTCAGCTGCAGGCGCAGTACTGCAAGCGGGACAACATCGATCTTTCGGATAGCATCGCAGATAGTGCAGATCTGCAGCTCGAACGTCTTTTGACGTTTTTTCCAATTTTTTAAAATCTTGCACTATATTCTGTTCTTATAGTATATTTATTAATTATGCTGACGGGCCGACTCTCCAGTGTATCCACTTCACTCCGTAACTTTCCCTACTTCGTACGGGACACGTTGAATGCGTTCTATTCTCAGACCGACCGCATTGTAAAAAAAGACAAAAACAGTTACAATCGATTTTTCCTCCTCCAGAGGTGTAACCCAGCAGCTAGCCTTGCTCCAGAAGGGATCAACATTCACGCAGAATCTTGAACAGTTAACCGTGATAGAGAGTATACGTAAACATTCTTGATTTGAATCTGCCGATTTGCCAGAAGCGAAACGGAAACGGAGTAAGACACAGATAATATTAGAAGAGAATTGAAAGTCGACTGGCATTTTTCAGCAATAATGCGCCCAAACTAAGACATTTTCTGGTTACGAGAGAGAATGGTAACTTCCAGAAGGTCACCCCATTCTTGATTGCCCGGGAGATAACATGACCACATTTCCTTCACATGACCACCAGCTGTACTGGTGGTCATGTGAAGGAAACATATAAGACATTTAACGGTCTGTACGTCAAAACCGTGAATGTCAGTCAATCTCAAAAAGTTTAAGCGGTAAATATCGGTGAGTTCCCCGTGCTTGCAAAACATCACAGATTTCTTAACTCATCGAAAAGGGTTGTTTTCCGCGATCTTCTTAAGTGCACTGAAGAAGAAATAATGGAGCAATAGTTAAATCAATGAGGAGAAATGGTGAGGTTCTTCCTTCTACTTCGCATGTGTTAATGTTCAACAGACCTTCCTTGGCTGAAAAAGTATGTGCTGACATTCATTGTCTAAATGTGCGTGCTTTCATTTCACAATCTACGTGATGTTTTAAGTGCCAGCGTTTCAGACACTTGGCAGTTAAATATAAAAGGCAAGAAATCTGCGTGTGTAAAGTAAAAATTCATGAAGACAAAATCCGTGTAAAGATCCTCCAGTTTGTGTCAACTGCGAAGCGAACCATAACTGCCCTTCAAGAAGCTGTTCTATTTACAAGATGGAAACTGCGATTCAGGAGGTAAAAACTCTGCAAAAATAAGCAATCCTGAAGCAAGGAAAATTGTCAGCAGTCGAATGCCTCGACCGACTACGCCTTATGCAGAAGCGGTTGCCGCCCCTTCTTTACCAATAATATACAGTAGCAGCTGCTTTCTAGTCTTGCACCAAGCCTTGCTGATATCATTGAAAGAATCATAGATACTAGTATGACATCTCTGAAAAAAAACCAGTAAAACCCATCGATATGGAACCAACAATGGATGTTAGACATAAAGATATTAAGGAGACATCTGAAAAGGGGAAAAAAACACCAGCCCTTTGACCAGTCATAAAGTGAAGGCTAGTGTGGCAAGTGCACAGAAGAAGTCTGAGCTTGGTGCGATGCAGGCCCAAGTTGAAGAACCTGAATACAAGTTCTTCAACCTGAATACAGATACCGTTCAGCATACAACTATGGAGCCTCCAAAAGTATAGAGGACTCCGACGGAGAGGACGAGTACTTCAGCCAACCCAAAATAGTAATTGGGGAGTGCATCAAGTTTTGACTCTGAGAAAACAGTTCTAACTGCTCCATCTATCACCTAATGCCAGCCGCCGAACCTCCCTAGTATCGGAGATGGATGAAGATACCATCTCCAAGGCCTCAGACACCCTGTCATCTAGAGATGGAAACCCCGTTAGAAGGATGGGGAAAAGCAATAAAGAGGGATAGCCAAACGGAAACCTAGGCGATAAACAATGAGATATGTTAAAAATCATGATTTTTTAAGTTTGTGATGTATTTTATAATCAGAATGTTTTAAAAGTTATTACTTCTTAATATCAAAATGGAAAGATTTTTGTGTCTTTTTTTTATTTGAGAAACGGGCTAACAATTAAAATAGTCGATGCCCGTAACTTCCAAGAACAAAAAACAAACTATCAAAAATAATTAAAAAAAAACGAAATCTCTCGGGAATTTCAGCTAGAGCCTTACTGATATAATTACGTGCTTTTTAGAAGAAGAATGTTTATTTTCTTACAGAAGATCAATTTTTCTTAACTTTTTGTTATAAAAAAAAAAGTTCTATAATTTTCATAGTTTATTTTTCCTTCAACTGAAAATTTTTCTCAATAAAGACAAGATCCTATTTTCTATGGATACCATGCATTAAAAAAATAAAGCCTGGCTTCATCGAATAGACCCTAAATGTGTTACTCCCGGGTGAAGTCTGAAGGCAAGTTATAAGGTAGAGGACAGATTAATAAAAAATAGAGCTCTGTTTTCATTAATTACCATAAAAATATGTTTTTTCTAAAAAAAAAAGTTTAAATAATAAAAACAGGTTTATTACTAAAGAACAACCTCGTTTAACAAAAAAAAAATCCGGAAATATACCACTTTACCCACTTTAGAGATAGTGATATCAAATCATTTTTAATAATCTACAACAATCAAACTGTTATAAACAAGAATTTCTCTCACATATTTCATTGATTTGTTTGTGTTCTATTTTTAGATATATGTTACTAATATAATTTTAATGGTCTCGTAAAAAATATTTTATATTCAACGTATTAATTTTTTTGTAATTATTCACAAAAAAACTTATAATAATTACCCATAATTCATTTCTCTGTTTTTTTCTAACAAAACTTAGGTAAAGTTAACTTTTTTTATTAACTACTATTACAGATTGACAATTTACGAAACTTTGACTATTTAAAACTTTTAAAATCATTAAAAATCAAAATTTGAAACAGCTATAATATATAAGGCAAATCTTTAATAAATTATGAAGCAATGAGTTATGTAGGAAAGTTTCTTTGCAGTCCAATAGCCAATGTTAAAAGTAAAGATAAAATTCCGATTTGTATAACTTTTAAATATAGAAAATGTTGTTTATTGAAAAACGTACTGTTATTCTTAAGCAACCAAAAACTTGTTTTAATTTGATAAAATTGCAAAACGTTTTATTCGCTGCTTCTTTCTTTGCTTTGATTCAATTTATTAAAATGACATAAAAATGAAGGTGCTTCCGCTCCAAATTATAAAATAAAAAAATTATTAATAAATAAAAAATTTTTATTTTCAATGTGTAAATACAATATGTATATAATTATTATTATTATACATACGCGTATGTAATTAATCATTTTCTATTAATGATTATTAGACATTAAAAGTGTTACACAAACGCTCCAAAAGAAAAAAGTTATATAAAGCAACCCTTGTGGTAAATTATTCAGGCCCAATTAATTACTAGGGTCGGCTGTTGGTTTGTTGGGATGCGGGTATATATATATATATATATATATATATATATATATAGTGGGGATGAAGTATTTTTTTTATCTCGGTAAACACGACAAACCACAATTATGCTATACCAACCTTACAAACCAAAAATTCCTTACCGTCGTATTAAGTTCACACGTTAGGAAATATTGTTGTTATAATATTATGTACATCTATATCTACTCTGTCACACACGAACACGCATACACGAACGTACACATACAAACATACATTGTATTCTAATTTACTTCTTTTTTTTATTATTATTTTTTTTAATAATTTATAAATTCTGCGGTAATATATAACAATAATATCGCAAATTTTTAATCTAATTTATTTAATTTTAATTACATAAATAATTCATGAACTTGTATTTTAAAATGGAAAATGATTTAATACGCAACGGAACCTTCTGTTTTTTATCAATTAATAGTTCGGGTAATAAATGTACAACATACAAAAATGTAATAATAACAATAATAAAAGAAAAAAATAATAAATAGCCTCATAAATAATGGGAATATGTATACTGTCTTAAATAAAAGAAGAAATCAAACTACTTTAATCAACATTGAACCCCATAAAAATGTATTTAATATTAAGGGTTCATTAATTTACATGGGGTTTATGTTCTGAGAAAACACCGCTTATAAGAAAAATATTTTAATAATTCCTTAACTATATATAAATCTTATAATTAGATTATAATACCATTAAACACTAGTCAAAATTCAATAAATAAATATATATATATATATATATATATGTACATATTAGAATTAGTTGCAACTTACACCAAAAAATATAAATTAATAAAATGTATAATACTAATCGCATTACATTTTTGTCGATGAGTTGGAGGTTTAATAATTCGCTTCATAATAAAGGCAACAAAAAATCGAAGATAGTCTAATTATATTTTAATTAACCTATTCATTTTAATTTCATAACTGAATTTTTTTATTTGAAAAACTAAAAAACATGTCATTTACTGATATTTCTTTTAATAATTTAATATTCATCCACGAGAAAAGTAGTGAAAAAAAAGTAACAACCATTATTATGTCGTTGTAGATGAAATGGTATCTTTAAATAAAAATCGTTGTATAGTATTGATAAAATTGATTAACTGGCACCATGTTTTAAAACGTATTTATTAATAGTACTACCAAAGGTTATATTATAACATGGTTTTTGTAGAATATACCTATCAGCAAGAATATCTTTAAAAATTTTTTTTTTTCCAAAAAAAAGCACATTCCGAGTCGTAATAAATTGTATTTTGCAATTCAGCTACAAAAAAGAGTTAAATTAAATATAATTATTTCTGAATGAAGAAGCTGTTACTTGAAAAACGTTTTGTCTAAAAATAGTTAAACCGGGTAGATACACTGAGTTAGAAGGACAACATCTGTATACTTTTCTTTAATTTTCTTCTGATTTAAAAAATCCTTCAAAATATTGAAATTAACCGATCAGAATTACAGAAAATTGATTGCGGATAAATATAAGATTGATTACTCTCGTAGTGTTATCATCATCAAGAAGTGTATTCAAACTCTTTGACAAAGATATAGTTCAACTAATCCTATAGTTAACATAATTATTGAATTTTTATATGTAGAGTGTCCCGCGAAGAAATGGAAAAAATTTCAGGACATGTTTTGCCGGTGAAAATAATGGAAAAAAGTTCATATAAATATATATCTGGAAACGCTTTGTTTTCGAGTTACGGCTAGCGAAATCTTTCTCCCGGATTTCAGCTCTTCTAAAAAAGGTCGGTCTACTGTTATTTTTGGGACCTAAATTAAGTAGTAAATTTGGCGGTTTCTTACGTAATTTCAGCTGGGAAATAGGATAAAACAGGCTCCAGAACTGTAACTCTATTAGTTTTTAGTATATCCTACGTAAAACAAGGTTTTTTTTGTTTTTAGCACTATAGCTTTGTTAAATTACTAATAAATGTGGAATATTTAACAAAACTTATAGAGAATTTAACTTTAAGAAAATTAATGTAAATACAGCCAATAAAGAGTAAATAAAAACGTTTAAAAATCGGTTTTTTATTAAAGTAAAACAGACGAAACATAGAAAGAAAAACGTGTTTTTCTTTCTGTACTTAACAAACATTCTTTTTAAACATTCTTCGGTGTATCAGCATTTACGAACGAAAGGGTCATTTCCAACGAGTTCGTTTTCTATTGAACACCAAGTAAATAATCGTGTCAATGATAAACATCTTGTGATTCAGCATATTCAGCGTAGCTTAGGCACTAGTAAAAGGCGAATTTCATGTCGCACTGGTTTGTCAAAATCAAAGTGTGGTGCATCCCTACCAAAAGAAAATCTTTATCCTTTCCACCTTTTTTTTTGTAGAGGTGAGGAATCCATTTTACTGACGCCATATGGCAGTGTTGGGGTCGCTAACAGGTTCCGCAAGATGTTGTTAAATGCGTGTGTGTACCTGCGCACTACCGACTAAACCTACATCCCTGGCTATCCGCTCTTCCTGGAACTGCTTAAAGAAGCATTACTTCTGGAAGGGATGGTGATGCGCTCACTCACACATTCATACACCACAGTGCAATACATCACCGTCCAAACAATACACAGTAACAATATTACGCCAAGAAAAGACATTCAACGAAAGACAATACGAATCATGATAAAGCAAAATCAAATCAAGACAAAACATATGTAAATATATACAACAAATCTAGCAAAGAAAAACTCAGACTAATTCACATCAAACACCGCATGAGCAAAAAACATAATTGCAGACATCAAATCAAATCAAATCAGCTCCTTTCAGAGGTCATCATATGTACAAAATCCCACGATCATCCAGACGATGTTCCAGAACAAAGAAAACTAGATAATATAATACATCAAAATAACATAATACACCAACATCATAGTAAATTAACATAATATATCAAAGGAACATGTCAATCAGATTAATCAATATAACAAAATTTTCAAAATTATACAGGAAACACCTCAAAGTCACAAAACAAAGCACAACAATTTCATAATAAACGTAGCAAATATGAAAAGAATACACCTACATAAAAAATATATTACATGAAAAAAATCAGTCTAAAATCTATGTACAAAATCATACCGTCTCATTCAAAATATCACCGATTTTCCATCAGGCAGGTCAGAAAATCTTTTTTAAATCTTTTTTTGTACTTCTACGGTCACCATCAGTTACATGAACGGACTGCCCTCAGCCTCCTTGCACTCAGACTACCCCTACATGCACGGGGGGAGGCCGCCTAAGCACTCAGCCGACAGCCTGTCCTCACACGCGTCCTCCGGCGCCGTGCTCTGTTTCGGGTCTCTTCATAAACATGTAACATATCTTTTCGGCCTGCAGAAGGTTCAAAATTTGCGGTTAACAGAACACCCCCAGCCGTTAAACTTCTGTCATCGGCTTCTAGGCAATATTGATAAGGTAAATTCAATTTTATTTACTGATGAAGACACTTTTACCAGTAACGGAGTCCTCAATTCTAAAAATAATCATTTCTGAAGAGAAGACAGTCCACATGGTACTGTAGAAACTTGTTTTCATTATAAATTTTTCATTAATATTTGAGTGGCATTATTTATAGCGAAATTCTGGGACCGTTTGTTTTCAATGAAAATCTTACGGGAGATGCTTACGTTCATTTCTTGAAAAGTAATTTGCCGCCTATTTTGGGTTTTCGCCTACAAAACAGATTACAAATGATTATCCAGCACGATGGTGCGACGCCAAATTTTTCTTTAGTAGCTAGAAATCACTTGAATTTTAATTTCTTAAACTGGATTGGACGCGGTAAACCAATCGATTCACCACCACGATCAGCTGACTTAACGTCATAGATTACTTCATTTGAGACCATAACGATAGTATACTGACAAAAATTTAATACTAAAGAAGTTACTCATTAAAATCCGAAATGCTATTGAATTTATACGAAATGATCCTGTGATTATACGGAAAGCCACCGGAAATATTTTACTTCGGCCAGAGTGCTGTGTACATTTTGAAGGAGGGAATTTCGAAAAACTACTGTAAATTAGGTTTGTTATTCTGTTACCATTTATCATTTCGTGTATAATATTTTTTTTTGTTTTGCTATATTAAGAATAATCTTTATTAGGTACAGAAAGAATAATACGCTTTTCTGTCTATTTCCGTCTGTCTTGTTTAAAAAAATGGATTTTAAAAGTTTTTATTTACTTTTTATTGGCAGTATTTACATTAATTTTCTAAAAATTAGATTATCTACAAGTTTTTGTTACTAAATCTTCCGCATTTATTAGTTATTTAACAAAACTGTTGTACTGCAAATATAAAATACTTGTTTTTTTGACACCGAATTTCGTGTTTTACGTCAGATATCATAAAAACTAATGGAGTTCCAGTTCTGGGGCCTGTTTCATCTTATTTCACAGCTTCAATTACATAAGAAACTACCAACTTTAATTCTTAATTTGGGTCCCAAAAATTGCAGGAGAATTTCATTTTATTAGAAGAGCTGAAATCCGGGCGATATATTTCGCTAGCCGTAACTCGAAAACAAAACGTTTCCAGACCTATGTTTACATGAAGTTTTTCCTTTATTTTCAGCAGTAGAACATGTCCTGAAAGTTTTTAAGTTTCTTCGTGGGACACTCCGTATAATGAATAAGTTGTTGCAATGTGTAATATTTTTCAGACGTACAAAGAATTTGATGAGATATAATCCAGAAGATGTTAGTAAAATAGTATAATTACCTTTTTTATAAGTAATACGTAAATTTTACATTATTGATGTAAGTACTTTTCTGGGGGTTGCTACATGGTTATTTTTAACAAATATTCAGTGTATGATCATCAAAGAACAATCCAAAAGTGTTTCAAAACAACATTTTTTTATTTTTTGAAAATTTCTTTTATAAATAATAATACTTGAATTTTTTTTATACACGCTTTTTTAAAATTATAAGGTAATTTTTAATCTATTCATGAAATACTGTGAAACTTGTTAACTATTAATTAAGATACAATATAACTAAATCCTTCTATGGTTTATAAATCATTTTTTACTGTTTGCATGATTGCGTGCAATCAAATTCGCTTAGGTCTAGTATCAAAACCGTGCAAATAAAGGGATTAGAATTTTTTAACCTACATTTACATTAAATTACATATACATTTTTTTATCTACTACTTTATTTTATGATATAAAAACTAAATTTTCTCTTTTAAATTTATTTAAAAAAAATGTTAAATGTGGTCAATACTTTATTAACAAAATATATTGGACGATTTTTTCCGCGCTAAAATAACAGAAATAATGATCAAGTATAATAAAATCCGTTCATATGGTAGTTGAGGAATAATTAAATAACGCGTTAAGCTGACACTGAATTTAAAAAAAAAGACTGCTGCATGCTATTTATAAAGATTTCTTGTAATTTCGACGTTTATTAGAAAAGCATAGTACGATAGTTGAATATCTAAACCAAATTTGTAATATCCTTTTTATACAATTTTAATAGTCGTTCCATTTTTATTATTTTTTTCTTTAATATTTGTTTATTCTAATAATAATAATAATTTTATTTTTAGTTTCAATTTTATTTTTATTTTTTATTTAAAAAAAAAAACTAATCGATTTCCAATAGACGAAGTATTAACATCTTTTTTTTTAGTTACGTTACACCTATCCATTATAAGTAAACTAAATATAATTTCAGTTAAATAATTAAGTAGGTTATAAAGATACGCATTACTGATTTTCTACAGCAATGATTTTAATTATATATTTATATTAATAGAGACATTTTCGTTTTAAAGTCTATTCACACAAAAAAAGACAAAATGCCGGTTTATGTACTAATTCGTGTTATTTTTAAAAAAATAAAAAAGTGGTTCCTGATCAAAAAATAGTAGATTAATCCCACACTTACGGTCAACATAGTTGATATAATGTTTTGATAGTTCCCAACGGTTATGTTTGTTCATCACGAAACAAACTGTTTTATCAAAATAGTAGAAGAGAAAAATAATTTATTTCTTGTTTTAAAATGTTAAAAATTACTACATACATTTATATAGAAATATATAGAAGAAAATTATAGCTGAAGAATGGAGATTATAAAAATATTTTATGTGTGTTAAAAAAAGAAGAGTGTAATGCACTAATTTATTTAACAAATTCAAGCTCTCATTTCATATAAGAGCCGATTTCCGTGGCGGAGTGATAGCATCTCGGTCTTTCATCCGAAGTCTCGGGTTCGAATCCCGGTCAGTCATGGCATTTTTCATACACTACTAAATTTCATTCCCATATCCCACGCGCAAGCTTCAAGCTTATGCGGCGATTAAAAAAAGCTTTTATTTATTTAATTGTAAAGCTATTGAAGTTATCTAATTAACATTACATTAGGAAATTATTTGCTTTTATGTCATATAATCCTTACGCGCTTATAAATGGATATGTTAACAACCGACTGGATTCATTCAAAAGTTTGATAATTAAGTAAAATTTGAAACAGATTAAAAGTTGTCATTATAGGATTAGAAAATTATAAATTTCCTACAGAGCTATTTGGGATGAGACAATTAGTAACATTTTCACCTAATTTTACGGTATAAACTAAATAATGGTAGATTAATGCGATAGATTTTAACTTTTGATAACTTTCTATGGAAACTCGAAATGATAATTTTAATAAAATTTGGAGCAAAATTCAAAACTTCTTTAAAAATTTAAAACCTTTCATATAATACAATTAAACTACGGCATAAACTATATTGAAAAAATCTAATTAATATCTATAATCCTAATAATTAAAAAAATAATAACATTTTATTATAAAGTTAGCGGTACACTTACTAGTCTGATCTAATTTAGAAGTAATTGAATTATATCAGTATATATAATGCATATATAATAAATTGTGAGCCGATTATATTTCATCTGGTAGTATAATGTGGTTTTTTTGTGTATACGATAGTATGTGAGTTTGCGTGCGCATATATAGATGCGTGTGTGAAGGAAAGGTATGATGTGGGAGGATCCAAGAGACATGAAAAACTCTACCAGCAGAATACAAAACTCTTGAAAGAGAAATAAAATAAAAAGCAAAAAAAGTGGGGGTGGCTGTTACCTTCAAAATGGCCGAAGGTATAGTCGCAACGGCTTCAGAAGCATAGCAGGGAAATATATGATCGAATAAGGGTAGTTACGGGTGGGAGTAAAAAATATTTTTAATTATTCTGTTTTTTATTTTAATTAATTTTATTTTGTGTTTTTTTTTAATTTACTTAATTTATACTCTTTATTTACACAAAGTAAAAAAAAATTAATCTCTAAATTTATTGAATATTTATTTAAGCAGAAAACATTTTATTATTATTCAATTAATATTAGTTATAAATCAAATTTAAAGCAGAAAAATTGATTTCAATTAACAACTTCTATTTTTAGTTAAAAAGAAGGAAAATACATTTCGTTTAAAGGGTTAAATAGGTTTAAAAATGAGTTCATTTATTATCTAATTAATTAACTGAAATTAAATAATTAGTTAAATATATATATATGTAAAATACGCTCCAATACCAGGATGTTTGATTCATCAATGCCTCTAGCAGCTGTGTGAAACAAAAACTGATAAGCTGTAAACAAAAATGGAATCATGGAAAAATAAAATTATCTCTTTTCATGATTTACATTAATGTTTAGGGTAGTCTGTATGGCTTATCATCATTTATAATGCTTTCTACAAAAACTGGACTAGAAAAATCTTTATCAAAGCATATCATTTTTTTATTAGAATTTTTTTCTACAGTTAATTCTTTTCGATGATTTATAATTTAATTATTTACTTCCGTAAGTTATTAAATTATTTTATTATGAAGATTGTAGAAAAATGAGTATATTATATTACGTGATAACATAAATCGAAAATTTGAAATCTGAATAAAAAGTAATAGAAAGGGTTGTTTGTATAAGACAGTTTGCTTACGATGGTAGTAATTAATGATGGGGATTTACTTTCCTAAGCGCGTTTCAGTTTTCACAACAGTTAAATTTAGTTTATTTCATCGAGTAAACAATATTTATTAAAGAGACTGTAATATCAGATTCCTAATAGAGTAAATGTGGATTTTAATTTCTTTGAGATATTCAGTTTTTCTCGTATGGGTAATGATTGTATTTTATATAATGTCTCAAGAAAATTAGTTTTTCCCGTTAATGTTAATTTTTTTTGTTATAAATATGGATAATTTTTCTGCTTGTAATATAAAAACAGATATAATTTAAATCCTTAGGAAAATCCCTGAATGTCTAGTAAAACAATATTTATTTTTTTATTTAAACAACTCCGAAGACCTATGAAATGTGAAATTTATAAGTAATACCCCATATGCTTCTTATGTGATAATATTTATTATTATTTTTTTATATGTGTGATACCTATTGCTTCTCGTTATTATGATGAGAAAAAGCATGACTGACTGATAACAAAATGAAATATCTTAATTTATTATATTATAATAAAATAATGATAAATATTGTGCAAAAGTGTTCAAAAGAGTATATATATATAATGATATTTTATCAATTCGTTTTTTCTATAGAAATAATAATTAACGTATTCTGAATGTAGGTATTTATTGCACAAGGTTATATTTCTATCCCATCAAAGAAAACGTATTTTACTGTATGACTAGAAGGGGTAGCAAACAGGGTCATAGTCCCTTATTGAGCGAATTGAGATCCTGTTTTAACCCAACACTTTGAAATTACATCTGTTTGTCTATGTGTTAGCGAAGTAGTTACGGCCGAGTGTGTTTTATAATTTTTCACTAAGGTTTCTTACTTGCTATAGTGCCATAGTGTAGAACGACGTGTGTGTAGAAATTTTTTATAAAGTTTTTTGTTTGTAAATTTTCGGTAAAAGAGAAAAAGTGCGTTGTAGGGATGTTTTCAATTCCGAGCTACCAAACACACGGAGTCTCCTCTGTGCTCAGAAAATGACAATTAATAAATCTTACGCTGATTCTGTCACGTAACAGAATCCAGTTACGTGATAGTAATCTGTTTAAACCGTTGAAAAATAAGCTTATTTTCTATAAGCTATTTTTTCATCGTTTTCTCTCAAACACTTTATTAAAAAAAATTGAAAATACAACAAAAAATAAATATAGTTGAAATATTTCCTTAACAGTCCTTGATTTCCGATATCCCTGCAACTATTTAATTCAGTAAAATTATTTTTGCCACTAGTTACATTTTTTACAATTAATTACGGTCGAAAATTTTGTTTTTTATTTTAATTTTTCAATGTAATAATTTGGTTTTGTTTTAGACCTCAATACTTTTTTTTTAAAATTTAATACAAAATGAAGGACTATATTTCATAAAGCTTCTTGTACGATAATAATTATTACGACTTTCAAACATTACTTGTCTTTATAAGTTTATTTTCCCTAAATGGAAAGTTATCATATCCATATGGAGAAGAAAAAAATTAATTAAATTCACTTTACGTGATAAATATGTTTGATGAATATTAAAAATAAGTTTATGGCTGAATATCTCGTAAACAAATTGACTTTCTTAACAAGGGAAACGATTTTCCTTCTGATCAATATTATTTTGTACAATATCAATAAGGATTTTTTTAATTAGTAAAATATAAGATTTGTCTGTTGTGAAAGACAAAAACTAACTTGAAAGACAAAAAGAAAAGCTAAGAATTTTTCCATCCATCATTTGTGAATCCGATTTCAAAACAAAATTTATTGAATAAATTTCTTAAACTATTGTATTGTTGACATACAAACAGTCGTGACTGTACGCTTATTTTAATTTTTTGGTCCTATAATATTTTTAGTTTCCTGATGATGGTTTGAAAAAACCGAAAGATCTTGAGAAATACATATTTTTTGCCGGTTAGGTGGTTAAAACATATTTTAATTATTTTTTATTATTAAACTTTATTGAATCGTTGTAAATTGTCGAACAAAATTTCAGTTTCTTAAAATGCTTTTATTTATGTTTGTGACGCTGTTAATAAAAAAGCTTTTATATCACAAACTAATTAAAATTTACATTTTTTAAAAGATTTACAGAAAAACTTTAATTTAAATTTACAGACAAATTTAAATTTACAGAAAACATTTACTCCTGTAAAAAAATACAAGCGTTTATCCTTAACAAAACTAATAGTTGTAACACTTAACAGATAATAAATTCTTCTTACTCAAAAGAATCCACGATGAAGGTGTTTATATAAGATTTCATTTCATCAAAAACAGAATTGATTAGTAAATTTTTGGTATTTATTCTTAAAAATTAATATAACCTTCTACAAAATACCAGATCTTTAATTCTATTATGAACTATTAGAATTTCTAATAAAACTACAGAAGCTGTTTAAAATGTTCATGAGATTACAATAATGTATTCGATGATAATATGTTTTCTAGCTAGAAAAATGCTTCTGATATTATAATACCACATTAATGAAGGGAAGATGAACACTTTATAAAACTAATGAAGTGTTACGGGCTACTTATTTTCTAAGTTTTGACGGTTAATTATATACTTTTTAAATTGCGATACCCTTTTTTATAAACAGTTAATGAAGTATGTTACTAGAGCTGTGCGAATATATAATTTAATTATATTAAATTAATAATTCGGTAATAAATTATCATGAAATATTATATAATAGTTTTTTAATTATAAATTAAACTAATATTTAGTTATTAAAAAAAATAATTACCTCGTATTAAATTAAATTTAATGACTCTATCGTAAAATTATTATTTTATTCATAAAAATTACAAGGGAATGTGTTCAAATATATTTTAATTATTTACACAGATGTAAACATTTTGGAAATAATTATACCATGGGAACTTCATTAAACAATTAATAAATGGGTATTTAATTTTATGGTATATAGAAAATTATTTATAGAACTATTAATGGTGTAACGCGGGCGTTTTAATTTTACTTCGGTCTATAAATAATTTAATTATCCGAACCGACAATACTTTCCTTATCGATATCTAACTATTGTTAAATAAATAGTTTTCTCATTAAAAATCTATCCAGAATAAAATTCCAACTAAATAGCTTTCAAATGAAAATGACCTTTTATATGAAGCCTCTAGATTATGACCTGGAGTCTTGTTTAACTTCCCCGTGATAAATCCTCATACTATGGGATAATGTCCTGTTCCTTTCCCGATAAGATTCATAAACTATCCATTAGTATTTTCATAAGAAATTATGTTTATAACAAACTACTATTATTTTCAGTCTGACAATCAAACAGCACTTCAATTTTATATGAATATCGACATTTTGAAATTAAAAGAATACAATTACGTTTAAAAAGTCTACGGGTGTCAGCGTAAGAAAACTTCTTTATATGTGAAAATTCAACAGATCGAAAATTAACAGTACTGGTTAAATAAAAAAAAATAACTCTGGTCACAATTTGTTATTAAATAATAAACTATTACGGTCCGGTGGAGTTTCGTATTATCCTACTGCTAACTATATACAGTTTTCCTTTTTGATTTAAACAATAATTAAATTATTTTTTGAGTTTTTTCAGATTGTTTGTTTTCCAAAAATTTCTATCTCAAAAATCGCCAAATCAAAATTTTAATCAAACACGATGCGAGTTAAATTACATAAGATTCTATTACATTATTTATTATGTATATCGTATAATATTTATGCACTTTTTTTTATTATTTATAATATTCTATTGCTTTTAAATACAATTTTAGATTGATTTTATTCCAAAAATAATTTATTTATTTTAAAAACTCTCTATCGTTTTATAGTTATAATAAATAAATTAATTACCGATTAAGAGTACTGATTTTTCTTATGCAAATTATATTTGCATCGGTAATTATAACATAATTTTCTAATCATAACAGGGTCGTGTGATATAATTTGAGGATCGGTATTTTAAACCCTAAACGTAACGAAACAGGTTTTTAGTGCGCTTACGATTTATTTCATTCAAAGATATATATATATATATATACATATCAATGATAATGTTTTACGTTTTGAAAGATGTTTCTTTATCGCCGACTTAGCTGCAGAAGTAGCTCCGGGCTGAGTGAGGGGCAGATCCCTGAGGTCCCGGTTCCCACGTTAGTCTAAAACCTAATTGCACGTTTGGATTTTATTCTTTCACAGTCGTTTCTAAAAATAATTCTTTCTCCGACTGAAACTGGTACAGAAAGAAGAGGGAAAATAATAATTAAAGTCTTTGGGTGGCAGACCTGACTGCCCGTTGTGGCGCCGACATGTTCACCTGACAGCCTAAGCTAGCTGTAGCTAGGCCTACGTCTCTTTTTGTCTTTCTTTTGTTTCTTACTCACGTGACCTTGGCCGTTCACAACGTCAACCAGTGCCTGTCTTTCAGATAACGTGTCGTCGGATCGTTGAACGGATTGGTCGGTTATCCTCTTTTTTCTGGTTAAAAAAAAACTAGCGCAACTTGTCACCGTGCGTTCAAGTACTAATATTATGGAACGATCTGTGTATGGACTCATAGAGTTAAATGTATTATAAATCAATCAAGTATAAAATTATGTAATAAAACAGAGTAGTAAAACAATTTTATTACTCAAGTTTATTAAAAATAATTGAAGTTAAAATCATTTAATTTAAAAAAAAATGTTTAAAGAAATCTAATCAAGCTTCCACAAATCATTTTACGTTATTTTAAAAAAAAATGATTAAAAACTGATCGATTGATGCACTGGAATCAGTGTATTTTTGTGACACATTTCATAAGAAATTAATATTATAAATTGAGAAATTAATTTTATAATTTATTTTAAACGCGATCCCAGTGGGTAACTTCCGATGATTAAAAAAAAAAAATAGTGTTTTATAAGTAGTCACTGGAATAGACATTTTTTTTGTTTACCTGTTACATTATTAACTTTAATATATTATACTAGTAAGAATCTAACATTGAATCAAAATAAAAGCATTTTTATTGCATATTTATAATAAAATAACTCAATGATTTAAAAAACTTTATACTAAAAAACGTTTTTTTAATTCACAATTAATAAAAAAAGGTATATAATATTTAAATTATTTTTAGTTTAAATTATATATATATATATATTCTGCCGTTTTCAGACTTTGGACTCTTAGATATCTTTATTACCGTAGATTATTTTATAAAAAGTAATTTCTTTTAATATTGTTTTAAATTTTTGAAATGTAAAATAATTAAAAATTATTATGCCAGATTAATTTAAGTCATAATAAATATTTACTTGAAATCAGGCTTTTAATTGATCTTTACTTATTTACGACTTGCAACTGTTGACTGGTTCGTGCAATTGTAATGGAATAACAATTATTCCGTTCCGATTTTAGTGTTTGTGGTTAAACTGAATTTTAATTTTAAAAAATTGAAGGGTTCTGTTAAAATTCTTTTACGTACCGAAAACTTTTATTTTTATCTCTGGCGATAAGTCAACGATTTATCCACTCGACCTTCATTTAAATATATATTATAAATATGTACTCTTCGCTAATTCATAACATTTTTCTAATTTTCTTTAATCTGTTTCACAGTGATGATAATTTAATTGTTTATTTCAAAGACCGTTTTATTTATTTTAATATAAAGAGCGGTTACGAAATGCGTATCGCGTAAAATATACCTTTTCTTTTTTGAATCGCTATTCTTAGAGACGATCAGGAATGTACTAATTAATATAATATATGTAGGTAAGAATAATAAAATATTTCTTACTATTACTTATAGTTTAACGTTTTACGTTCAACCCTAAGCCGTTATATTTGAAAGAATAATTTTTATAGCGAACGATAAGGTAAAGGGAGGGGGGCAAGGGTTGATATTGAGGTATGATTTATAAGGGAGACTAATTTGCGTCAGGCCGGTCAGAGAGCAAGCTATAATTTCGATGCGATATTGTGAGTGCAGTGTTCTCAGACCGCCAATAAAACTCTACCTATACATTAATAAATCGAATCTGGACATCATAAACAACTCAAAACCCTCGGTGTCTTCCACACAGGGAAATAAACAGGTCTGCCAATATACAAAAACGAATTATCCCACCTATAGGCGTGGCTTCCTTCTTATCCGTCGTTTCGATAGGCTTTACAGTAAGTATAAAGAAATTTTTAATCGTCTAAGAGGTGAAAAACATAAAAAATATTGTACGAAAAATAAAATTCGTACTTAAATATCATACGTTTTGCGATATTAAGTAGTGATATTAATGATATTTGTATCGGTACCGAACGCCATTTTTTAACGCTTATATGTTTTAAAACGGGTTTTGAACACGTACAGGAGATGTATATGAATAAAGATAGATGATTAAACTGTAAAGCTTTGGGGCATAATAACTTCCGCTTTTACTTTTTAAACTACTGCATTTAATACACACTATGTTTACTATTTCTAAAAAAATAATAATAACAACACGGATAATTCGAACATGACTTTTATGTGCCGAATTTTCCTTAAAAAAACAAAAATCAACAAATGATATGAAATTTATATCTATGATTTTGTACGGGACAGTAAGAAAATGTAAAAAATCAATTGGTTCACGTGGGAATTAGAACAACAAAACATTACAGTCTTATCATCCTATCGGTTTTTAATCAGAATTTTTATGTTTTAATCATTTTCTCATTGAATTTAAAAGCTACTGATTTCAAAAAATAATATATATATTATTTATGAAATTCTTCTTTTTTTTATTTCCATCCAAAAATGTTTTTCTTCAATTTTTTTGAAATTATTTCCGTAGAGATAGTTTCATCTGAAGTTATGAAATTACGAGTGTATCTATGATAGATACGAACATATCTCTACCGAGAAATTCTGCATAGAAGTGAATTTTTTTAATAAACAGACAAAAATGTTATGTTAAGTTCTTAATAAGGTTAATAATAATTAATCTTTTGTTGTTTCAAAAAATATTGTCCTGTTAAAAAGATTATTTTGAAAACTAGTGTTTTTTTTTGTTTGTATAAGATAGGCTACAATTGAAAAATTTCAGAGCGGTATTACAATGAGTAATAATAGAATAATTAAACGCCGAAGAAGACATCGTTCTATTAGATAAAGGCAAAATGAATCATATTTACTTACACCAAGGTAGATGATTAAAATGATACCGGGAATAAATTAATGCTTAATTAAATATTGTGTGGAGAATAAAAAATAAAAAAGAATTGTTAGAATTTTTTTATTCTAACAATAATAAATAATAATAAAATCTAATTAATGAAAAAGAAAAAGAGTGTGATAAAAATAATATTGGTAGATGTATAACATCGATAGTAAAGTATATTGTTTTAATAAATTACAAAAGATTGACGATCTAAGAAAGATAGTAAAAGGGAATTTACTTAAGCGAGAAGAGATTTGGAGAAGAGACTTAAAGAAGAGAACTGTACAAGCATCAAAAAAATATAAAAAGTAGAGAAAAATATTTGTATATTGTCTAGAATTTACAAATTCAATCCAGATGTAGGGAGAAAATGAAAAAAAAAACAGTTTTCAAATGTGACGTCACATTTCAAATTCTATACGACTTGATACAATTTAAAAAAAAGAGCTTCCGGAAAAAATCAGAACAGGAGGAAATTTTTATAGAATCATGATAAAAAGAGTAGCTAAATTAATGGAAATATCTTATAGCACTTAAGTTGATTTCATAATAGATGGTAATATAAAGATAACTAAAACTTAGAATATACAGATAAAAGATGTAAATTAACGATACAAAATTTTGAAAATATATTGATTTTACACTATTTGCACGTAAAAGAAAGGACTGGAGAAACATATTAAACTAACCCAGTGAACAGCGTGATTAAATGATTAATATTAATGATTTGTAAGTTTTTGTTTTATACGTAGCCTGCACAGACTCCATTAAAATACAAAGGTTTAGAATTAACAAATAACCCAGGGAGACAGTTCTTAATTTACTTTTTTCTGAATATGTGAAGTACATCTCCTTTTAATTTTAAATACAACTAAACGTTTCACGGTAAATCTTAGTTTATCAGATTTCCGATACATGTGAAATTATTTTTTCTAATATTTAATATAAATCACAATTTACTCCACACGGGTTTCTAGATTTCATTACGTCATATGGAAAATTCTTGATTTAAGTGTTCATAGAATTACATTACATCATTATTTATAGGATATGTATATATATTTTTTAAATACCATCACCGTAATAGTTGAAAGGTGACCTGACATAAGTAATCCTGACATAAGGATCCTACATCAGGGTTGCTAAGTAAGTTTAGAAATAAAGCGGTTTCCCTTTGCCTTCTTCAGTGAGCGAAATATAAGTTTGCATATGATTATGCCAGGCTCACAGAAATGGAATTGTACAATTGAATCCTTTAACTCTGTACATTACAAGGACTGGTTGTATAATGAATATCACTACTCTCAAAAAAAGCAACTTAGAGTGATGCTTCTTGTACCTCAGGTACTTTTCGTGCTTCGCAACCGTAAAAAAGACTGGGACAAATATTATAAATCAAGAAATAAGTATACAATTTTCGTTGTGTAAGGGTGCTTTATCTATACCTTTTCGATTCAGTAGGAAAAATTTATAGCAAGTAGTGATTACGTTTATCTATATCTGACTTCTTAGTTCTTTCTTTCAAAAAAACATCCGATTACATTTTTTCAAAAGGTATGTTCCAAATGGAAAACAAGATTTTTTAAAGGAACAGTTATTTATTTAGTTATAGTTTTATCTCAATACAAAAGTAATTTACTTTTTCGAAATAGATTAACACCATGAGTACCCTACGTAACTGCTGTAAGTACTATAAGCGATAATCACTAAATTCCTTCAGAAGGGCGCTAGTACCACATATGGTACTCGAATTTTTAAAACGTAAGGATCACAGTAATAAAATTTAAAAAAAAATAGAAAATTAAAACTGAAAATAAATATTTGACAATTTTATCGCTACATTAAAATTGAAAATTACATAACAAACATTACAAGGCTTTTAGGGCAACGCCATTGTCAGGAGAACTAAAAAAAAGTGCATATTACTAGTTAACAAACATAAAATATTTTATGACTAAAAAATATAATTAATTTTTTAATCAATCTTTTGACGATGGGGTAATGAAATATTTTATCACTTAGCCAGTGAGATGACGAACGATTAATAAATAACGAAGACATTAAAAGTAGATTAACAAAAAGGTTAAAATCAAACATAGAATTAGGGATCACGAAGAAGTTTTTAAAAATATTGCTATGGAGAAAGAATTTAATGGTAAATCTGAAAAAATAGAAAATTTTCAAAGGAAATGATGAAAATTAGATGCATACTTAATGTTTGGAGTAGAATTATATAGAAAGAACTGGACAGGCGTTGATTACTTTCATATTTAAAATATAAGGTTATTTGATACTAAAAGAAAGTGGAAGAAATAAAAGTTTTAGAGAAGACAAAGATTTGAAAAAAATAAAGCAGATAATTCGAGAGCTAAGAATTTTTAAATATTTTAAAATAATGAAATCTAATGTAGATCTGAAAGGAATTGTGAACTATATCAAAAAAATCACGTGACGTGAAAAAAAAATTACTGACACGTCTATAATTTTATTCTAAAACCCTTTCGTTATTATTAAAGCGAATTTGAAATTATTATTAAATTAAAAACGTCTTTGTAAAGATGCTGTACTACCGTACAGGTGATATTATGAATTCCGAATCGTATAACATTCACTTTTTAATGCGCGTATACATTAATCTTTTACGAGTGGGCGTACATGTTTTATTCCATTTCTGGTGCTGCTGTTTGCTGTACTTTGTATACACAAAAGTACGTGTGTATCTGTGTGTGTAGATACAGGAATAAATGAATAAAAAGTAATGTATACTGTTACCGTATCCAACGGGGAAGGAACTACCAGTAAAATTTTAACTGTAATTTCATTCATTTTAATTAACCTTTAAGAGAAGTAATATAAGTAATTAATTCACTTTAAAACTCTGTAATTATAGATCAATATATTTCATTTATGTAAAAGATTATTGGCACTATAAACTTTGCATTTATAGTCTGACTATATTTTAGTTTATGTTGCTACCGCATTAATTAAATAAATATATATCTGGACGTATTTATTTTTTATAGCTTCTTTATGATGCATCGATGTTTAAGAAGAGTTTGATTTTAATTAATCGCTTAATTAATAGCTATAAATAATGGTACTTAAATTATATTAATTTTTTTTCAAATAATATTTTAACGTTATACAAAGAATTTCTGGACAATTTTTTCGTTGAGTTTTAAACCTACAAACCTACATAGATTCTTCTCGTAACATTTAAAAAAAAATACGATAAAAAATTCAGATTACTTTAGTACGAGTGTTTTTAATACCGATTGTTTTGGTGGAATTTTTTATTACATAAAAGGTAAAATATGCAGATTACTGTACCCAGCTACCGACATCTCAACGGTCGAATTTCAGATTAATTTTATAATTTTTTTTTATTTTTATGTAAACCGGTTTAAAAAAATTAAATATGTAACAAATTTAAAACCCATTCCCAATATTAAAAGGATGAAATTTAGATCAAAATTTGTAGCAATATTATTCTGGTTTATAATCGTACGATATTTTGTGAAATTCTTTTAATAATTTTTTTATTACTTTCTAAAGTTCTTATTAACATTTATTCAAAGTGATAAAATATTTTAATATAAATGATAGGAAATTTCCTCATGAAAGACTGATCTGATATAATTTGTATATTTAACGTTAATTAGACGAGGTTAGCGAGCGAAAGTTATGTTTGGCTTAAATATAAACTTTTTGTTTTTACGAGGTTTTCTCTTAATCTATTTACCTTAGAGATTGGTATTGGATAATTCTCTTTTTTTAATTTCTAATTATCGTTTCTACTCCCACCGGAGCTTATCTGTGATACTCTACATATACTGGCGAAGGTTCGAATAAACAAATATTTCGGTTTTTCATAGACGTATTTGGTATGTGTCGACATTCACCGGAGAATATTGACATTCTCTAATTTCGGTGTTTCACGGTAACGTATACACAAGAATAAACTGTTGATGATTTAATTTTGATGCTTAATAATTAGCTTCATAAAAGGAAAAAATATTAAGGTTACTTTACTTTATTCCGACGTAAATTTTCCGTTAAAGTACCCAAATTTATTTTAGTTACTGGAAATTCTAGTTTAAAAAAATGAAGAAAATCTTGAGTAAACTTTTCTGATTAATTTTTAAAGAAACTCAACTTTACGCTCTTTTAAAACGTACAGAAATATTATAAATTATTTCTCATTAATTTAGTACCAATATTAAATGACAATTTCTCAAAATCACCACTCGATTTAGGGATTTTCTGACCTTTATTGTTTTTATCCTTCATTCTCCGAATATTTGTGCAAATGCGCGCTATTTCAGTAAGGAAGAGAATTAAAAAAATACCGGTTGTTTAATGTTAGTCTCATTTTGATTAGTTGGATAAGAAATTGTGTATAGTATAATACTGTAATAATTGCGTAGTCTTATACAGAACAATTAGTATTGTAGATTGCTACTTGTAGTACAAAGCATTGCTTTCACCGGCACCAAATATTTTATTAAATTTTTATTTGCAGATATCACTTTATCTATATATTTTTTTAATTAAAATAAAAGTTTTCTTAGTAATTTTATCAAAATGAACATAACGATTTTTTGATTTACAAAATTTAAAAAAAATAATCATTCCTGATTGAAATATTGCTTGAAATAAAACGGCTCAAGTATGGAAAATCATAAAAAAACTTCTAAAACTGGGTAAAAACTATGAGAGAAGATTGGTTAGGGTGTAGAAATAAATATATAATAATTTTAGATTTTTTAGTGTTTCGTTAAAAAGTAACAACAAAAGAGCAATTATTTTTTAATTTTCATCAATTTTAAGGATACATACTTTACAAGTGATGTTTGATAGAAAACTAATCGATGAATGAAATAAGACAACCCTCGATTTTTACCCCTTTAATGAAGCGAGTTATTAAACTTCAAATTCATCCCTTAAGATATAACGACACTAGTATAGATAGAAGCAAAACGTGATACGTAAAGCAAGTAAAAATTTCACTGTAAGAATTTAAAACAAAAAAAAAATTGTTGTGGATAAATATGATTTTCATTATATTAACATTATAATAGATAGATAAAAAATATAAACTCTCATTAGATAAAGATTTGTCAATATAAAATAAATTAATGATAGCTTTTGTTATACCACAGAAATATTTTCAAAACAGGATAACTGTTATATTAAACGCAATGCCAGTTAAATTATGAAAATTTAAATGTTTAAATCCTTTCCGTGTAAATCTTTAATCCTATTAATGTCTAAAGACCTTGACAAGTTATCAATTTGGCTATACTTTGTGAATAAACAATTTATAATTAACAGTGCCATTACTGAAGAGACAAAATCCCTGCGTAAGTTGTTAAATAACTTTACTTTTTCTTGATTTGTATCTTTATAAAAAGAAAATATTTTTCACTAAGTTAAAGATGAAATACCTAGAAAAACTTTTAAGGTAAAATATACAAAAAAAAATAAAAATAAAATTTAAAAAATTGTGTTAGGTTAAGCTAAAAAAAAACACACACAAAAACTTCTGTTATCTTTAAAAGTATATCGAACTATTTTTGTTTAAAAACAAATTTAAAGACGGAAATTAAAAAAAATAAAATGATAAAAATCTCATTTCTATTGCAAATAAAAAACTCTTTTAAATCAAAATGAAAAACCTAAAGATGTTACCTAATATTTCTCTTAAAACATAATGTTAGAAAAAAATTTTTTTTCCATACGAATATTAGAAAAATAATAATAATTAATTTAATTACTAAAGCGATAAAACATTTACAAATTCGTGCACAGATTAAGATTTGCTTAGGTACTCGGTAAAGATATTTAAAAAAATGTTCAAATGTCAGTTTATGGTACTTCTAAACAAAAAATTACTATTAAAAAAAAAGTTTCTACTCCTCTAATTGTCACGGAAACAATCCGTACTCTGACAATATCTCATTTAGAAGCGATTTGAATATCGTATTTGAATGGAGCCATTTATTTTAATGGTATGACAGTTTTTCAATAAATTGTGTGGACTTACTAACAAACGACCGAACAATTGACATTTGATAAGCTTTATTTCAGTTTTACTTTCATATTTATTTGCCTGTAAAAGAACTGTTTTTTAAATTAAACTTTATTTTATTATTATTTTTTTTTTTTAAATTCAAATTGATGGTTTTGGTGATAAAGAAATACCAGCGACTTTTTATTTGATGTATGATTTTTATATACCATTAATTTAACAGTCGATGCTGTTTGAATATATCTTAATTTCTTTATAAAAAAAGATTATTAAAATTGAACTTTCCGTACGAGGATAATAAATGATCAGTTAAGCTACAGATATCTAAATTTCCTAATACATAAACCTCCCTTATACTGCCTCAGGTAAAAAAAAAAATATTGGAGTGTTACGTTTAATGATATTCTTTTAAATATTTATTTAGTAAGATTAACTATAATTCGTTACTACTGTTTCAAGATAATTGATTTCAATTAAAAATTTTAATAAAATATGACGTCATTGTTTTATAATAACTTATTATATCATCTTTCGTATAGAAATTATATTGCTATAAAATCCCAATATAACTCTTACTGCATAAAAAATGAATGTAAATATGACTTTAAAATGGATTTGTATGCATTTTAAATTCCCTTTTGTCTATTATAAACATGTGTAATCGAAAAGTTAAACAATATAAGGTTAAACAATAAATTTTCAACTACAATTTGAATTAAAAAAATAATAATTTTCTTATTATTGTTTGAAAGATAGTTATGTTCTACGAACGTGAGTGGGTGCTGCTTTGTTTCTATTGACATACAGAATGTTCTATGAACCAGTGATTACACAGTTACTGAAATATTGTGATTGTTGTTGGGTTTTTCAAAAATAATTTATAAAACGGATGAGCTGTATATTTATTATTATTTTTTTAAATCCTTCAATGTACCTTTATTTATATGTGTAAATGCACTTCTAGATAATAGTTAATTAAAAACAAAAAAATGAAAGTAAACAGATGTGTCTGCGCGTTTTTTTAAAAATTTTTATTTGAAAAAAATATAAAATATGTAAACACTACATATATATTCAATGTTTATGCGAATGAAAAACGTTTTTATTCATTCGAAATCATAGTTGCGTTACAGCTTTACAAGTCTAACGCCCATTAAAAGGTAAAACCTTTGGAAATAGATTTTCTGATTTTTTGTTGTTATTTAATAGATGAAAATATAAAATTAAAAAGCGGGAAATCCGCTTCACGAGGGTTAAATTAAAAAATATCTTCGTAATAGGAGATTTCGAAATAATTTTGTCTGAAATAGAAAAATAGAATGTACTAAACAGATTAACATTATTAATATCAGAAATTTCCTTTTTCATCATTTTAGGAAGGAATAAATGTTAAATCGACTTATCAAATAAAATATTTCAGATTTTTATTTTATTATTTCAAAAAATATAAATCGTTTATCGGTCGAAATCTGTTAGACGATCTGACAAAAAGGAATAACTGTTTTAAAATTATTAATATTAAACAACTCGTTTTCAAATTAACTCGACGGCTTTTCTTTCTAAAAGTCTTTGGATTATTATTACCTTCTTAAATGGTGTATTCGAAAATACTGTTATTAGCGGAGCCCATTTTATAAGGCTAGAAAACCCCTTAAGTGTTATTTTTTAAATCGCTATTTACTTGACCGGCTTGATGATATTCTCCATTCCTTTCTGTTCTCTCCTAATTTTTAATTTCAAAATACTTACTACAACCGACATCCTTTATTTGTTTTTACCTGTTAATATTTTATTTAGGATGCTGTGTAAAACTGTGGAGGTTTTGCCATTAACTTGTACCAGATATTACTTTTGTACTGAATTTTCAGTGTAATTTTCGGCAGATATATAAATAAGTATATTATACAATATAACATGCGGAAGAAAACTGCATTTTTTTGCTGTGTGTAGCGACTAAACCTAATATATAATAGTAGTGATATGTAATATTTGGTTAAATTTAACTATAGCAATAAGGCTTGACGATGAGATTTTGCTGTGAGTAGAAGTTAGCTTTTATAGGATTGTTTAAACGACTGGACATACAAGTCGATTCTTTAGTGTTTCATTGCTTTAACGGATCAAAGCAAAGTTTTGGGCAAGAATATGGTTTAATGATCGTTTTAAGTATCTATAACTGATAAAAAGGTTTATTTATTATTAAGAGCTTATAAATTATATTACATTTAGGAAAATAATCATGAGTTGTACTATATGTAATGTAATTTTAATTATTTTGCAAAACGATTGCGGTAAAACTTTTATTATATTTAATTTAATGCAATCTGACATGAATATTTAAGAAAACGATATGGAAGTTTTTAGCCCTTAAAGGAAACTTTTAAATGACTTTTATAAGAATAATGTTTGAACGTAACCTCTACTGAAATGATCAAAGAGATTAAATAAAAAAGTAAACTCAAATATTTTTATTTAAGATTAACTGCTTACACATACACGTATAAGCAATATAACTGATTAAAACTCGACTCGAAGTAATGTTTTTGGAATCATATATTTAAAAAAAAATTATAAATCTACAGTAAAAAAGCCATTAGATGCATTTTAGAGTTAAGGAAACATAGAATCTGTAAAAAGACTTTTAAAGATCGACAAATTATTATTCTTCACTCATCGTTTATTAATGAAGCGATTGTAAATTATAGACAGACATAATTTCAAAAATATTTAAACACAAGTAGATCTATGGAAGTCTATAAGATTATATTATTTGATTATAAACTGTGTTTTGTTAGTTCAAAATTCATGAAGACATTTCGATATGGTATTAATGTCTACGAAAATATAAACATATTTATAAAACTAATAAATCTACTTTTAATTGAAAAATTCCTTTCCCCCCTAAACAATAAATAATTTAGACGGTAATAGATTGAGAATTAAATTTATGTAAAACTTCTCACTAATCTTACACCCTAGTATTATCACCAGTGAAGTTAAATTATATCTATATATACGTAGGGAAAAATATTTCCCACTTTACACGGTATAAATAGGTACAAGTGGGATTTTTCGATAAATTTTTACCGAATCATTACCACTTAAGTAGAATTTTTTCTCATTAAAGTAAGGGAAATTCAATAATATCCTAATTTTGACTATACTTTTCCAAATTTTAATGAAATTTTATGATTTAAATTTTCGTAAAAGGTAGATTTTTTTTCAAAGACTAATTCCATATAATTGGAATCCCAATATGGAGTATTTAAAAAGGCATATTTTTATTTTTCCTATCATTTGATTTAATATGATAGTTTAATAAGTAGAAAAAAAGATTAAGAAATAACTACGGTGAAAAAATATAAAGTACAGGTAAGGCTAAAGATTATAAATACATTAATAAACAATATGGTCGTATTAAATGATATAATAAGAAAATTAAAAATATATATATATATCACACTATAAAATTATAGGCTAAAACTTAAATGTGAACTTAGTAAATTTCATAGTAAAAAAAATATTTATTAATTATTAATTTAGGTCCGCTTAAAAAAAAGTTGAGTAATTCAGTTAGTAATGACATAACAGTCAATGATAAAAAAATTTATTACCCGTTATATGGGTAATGAAGTATTTATTTGGAGGTAGTAACAAAAAGATATCGTTCCGGTTAACTGGAATATCGGTTAAATTAGTTTCCGATAATCGAAGAGAATATTTTTTAGTTCTTTCATTCGTTATTTATTTTTATTATCTATGAAAATCAAAACATCGGGTTGTAAACTTAAATTTAACCGAGTAAAACGGATTAGCAAATTGCTCAATATATTTTTATACCGACGATAATGATATTTGTTTTTAAACGTAAAGTTTTAAGCAGAGTGAATCAAATTTGTAATCGTTACGCTCGTTTAGTTATGTATCTCAAATATCGGTGTAAAGAAAGGGAAAATTTTCTTGTTACTTGCCTCAGTGAGTTATGGTACGCCTGAATGTTACTTGTAGACGTTGTACCTTGCCCAAATAAATTATTTCTCCCCTGTCAAGAACGAAATCTACCCACCCTTTCCCAAACTTCATAAATCGCTCCCTCTCTCTCTTTTTCTATGGATACGTAATGTATTACACTATTACCGTACCGCTCCTTTCTCCTGGCAAAAAGGAAAAAAACCAACTACACCGGACAATATTGGCTCTATATATCAAACTAAGATTTTAATGTTGGAAAGCGTAGTTATTAATTTTACAAAAATAAAAGAAAAAACTATAGAATTTATAATTTATTGTCGCCTTAAGTCGAGAATGTAAGTGATGGACAAATCTCAAACCTATGATTTAAGTACATTTTTCATCGTTTTATTTTTCCACAACGAACAAAAGTTGTGATTACTAAATATATATAGATATATAGATATTGAACCAAGCTGTAACTCATTTACTTTTTACTTGAAAAAAAAAAAAAAAACATTTCGACTTGATATTTTATTAAAAAAAAAGAATAATAAATAAAATATAGACTGTACTTAATATTTAAAAAAAAAAACAAAAACATAAATTTTATTGTAATTTTAATTAAAATCCACATAGCCTAATAAAATTAACATTTTATAATTACTAATTTAATTACTATGAAAATGTTTTGTTTACAAAATAAAGGGTTTTTACAAGAAATGCAGTACAGTTTGTTTTATTTTGTATCTCCTTCTTACAGATTTTTTTAATTCAATTTAAATTAAAAAAGGGTGTTTATTGTTTTCGTTTTAAAATTTGATAAATAAAATACGATGATAAAACATAGAATTTCTAACAACTGAGATTAATTTCTCTTCACATTCCAAAATTGAACATTTAATAAAAACAGAATATGATAATGATCACTTAAAAATGTATAAATTAAATAAATCATTAAAATATTTTAAGAAAAATATGGTTAGTATTAAAAATTAAAAAAAAAAAAACCCGGCAACAAAATACAAAGTTGTAATAATTTCATGACTGGTTATTTATTCTTATATAGTGGAAATATAATGGAAAAAGAACGGGAAAAGAAGATGAAAGAAACTGGAACATACCGCCAAACAAAATTGAGTTCGAAATTGAAAGAATTTGAATTAATTGCCTTGCTGTAGTCGAAGCTATTGTAATTCTTTTCTAAGAATCTCAAAACGGCAGCAGAAGAAGTAAACCACTTAAAAAATTGCAGAGAAAATAGGACTAAAACTTTTCTTCAAAATGACAGAATTCATGACCAACATCAAAGATTCCCTGAAGTCCCTAAATACGAATTATGATAAAAAAACAGTCAATAAATTAAGATATCTGTGAGAATATACAAAGTTAATGGTTTTGTTGAAGAAGTCAAACAAGAAAAATTTAATTAATTGGCTTACCGATTAAGAAAAGATATTTATAAAAAAAAAAAAACAAAAAAACAATAAAATTCAAAATCAGGCAACATTACAGTTATCAAACCAGAATGTCGGAAAGCATCAGAATGCATCTTTCGTTTGAAATCAGGTGAAGTAAATGCAATGGAAAAAAAAGTAAAATCTTGATAAATCCTAGAACCAATAAACATAGGTGAAACTGAACACAAATTCAGAGGTAATAAAAATCTTTAAAAATGCAATGAAACTGAGAAAACCTTAGTTTACATCAAAAAAAGAACGGCAAAATTGTTCGGCCACCTTATGAGAATGAATATTAATAGCTTATAGGACAAATTTTCAACCACATTTACAACAAAATGAACGGAAGTCAATGTTTCTGAGTAGTTCGAAAAGACCTAAAACAAATGAAAATATCTGAAGTTACAAGATAAAACAATGTTCGGAAAACTGGTACAAGATTTCAAGGGTTCTAAGGGAAGGAGAAAATCATCTGGTCAGAAGAGAGAAGGCAAAAACAAAGCGAAAGAATTATTGGAAGACCAAGAAAGAAAACGCCCAGAAGAAAGCGAAATAAATGCAAATTGTTGCTTCACGCGGCTCTCAGTTGGCCAAACTAGAAAAAATATATATTTTTTACATATTTTATCTTTTTTTTTAATGAGAGACTTGAAATATGCATCAATATTTCATACTGAAAAAAATTGCTACTTCTTTTTATTAGTTTATAATTATTAAAATGTTGCATAATTCAAATAAGTTTGAAGGTTTTGAAATAAAAAAAATAAAAAATAAAAACTTGAATTATAACAAGAGGAAAACATCTTCTCGTTTAGGAAGAAATGAAAAGAAAGGTGATATGTTTGTCCATCTAAATTCTTTTATCAATTCTTACCCTTTAGCATATTTTTTACATACATAAAAAAAAGAAACATATGTTTACCAATACTCTCCCATTTCGATATATCAGAAAATCGAAGTGATAGGAAGGTTTGTTAAAAGATATGCCCAGTAATATCCATAAACAAAAACTAAAGAACATTGCCTTTTAAATTTAAGAAATCTAGATACAATGTGTCCTTCAGAATTAGCAACAAACCAAAAGAAGTTATTACATCCAGACACAATCAGCAAAAAAACACCAGTCCCGGAAATGTATAGACTAAAATGTTCCAATTGTAAAATATTCTTAATTCGTCAAACTGGACATAGTTTCGAACGAATGTACAATGAACACTAGAAATCCTTCTATAGAAACAAAGAATCAACATTTGCCAAACATTTCAAAAACATACATCAATCCACCTACACTGACAACAATTCTGATATTCGACAAGTACTCAAAAAAAAGAACACATCTACCAATTTGAACATAATGAAATATATAAATCCAGAATAACAATGTACTAAAAAGAAATGACAATTACAATGCAATGAAATTTTTATCCACACTCTAAATACGTGTTCGTCTAATTAAAACAAAATTTTAAAAAAACCGCCAGTAGTAACATCGCCAGGATATAAATATCTATTCAAGTTTTCTGAAGATGTTTACAAAGATGACCCAAATTATCTTCAAAAATTTTTAGGTAATTTATTTTATTAAACTATTTATAACAAATTATAAATTGTATCCATAACAATTACAGTAATTCAAAAAAATTATAAATATTTTTCGTTTCGTTTTTAAAATTAGTTAATAAAAGAAAATTGTTATTTTTTAATTATTATGTAGGTAGCTTCAGTCTCTCTAATTTTACTGGAACAAAACTATGAATAGTTTATGAATAGTCTATGAATAGTTCCGAAGAAGACTATAGGAGACTATGAATAGTTTAAATCTATAATGGGAATGTAAGATAGATTTAAACTAGTTATTTAAATTTTACTTTTACTGATATTTTATAAATCGAGTAAAAAAATGTGGGTGTCATCATTATATTTGAATAGTGTAAAGAAAATCAAATATCAGTATCAGTTTTTTCTTAACGGTTAGAAAATGTAGAAGTTATCTTATTTATCTACTATTTATTTTATTTTTTCAATTTTGGTCAGCTAAACGACGTCATACAAACTTTTATTTAACTTATATATTTTTTCTCTTAATATTTTCAAACATTTAAAAACTTTTTTTTCTCTTTCTTGAGTTCATTTTGTTCCTTTATCGTGAAGGGATTTGTTCTGGAATCCTTTCGTGTTATGTTTTTAATCATTTTTCTCTATTTTTAATATATTTTGCGTTTACTTGTTTATCTTTTAAATTTTTAAAAGTTTCTGCGAACGATTTTAGTTCCACTCTTTTGTAATTATTTTATTATATCATTAATATATTTGTTTTATTTCCTCTTACATTTTGCTTTACCGATATAAATTTATTTTTTAATATCGCATTATAAGGCGGCAATGAACTTTCACGTTAATTATTAACAAATTTTTTGTTTGTTTTAGTGTAAGGTTTAATTTACATTTCATTTTTTATAATCGTTCTTTTATGATTTTAATTTGTTCTATAATATAAAGTACATTATGTGAAAATTTACGTTAGGAAGTAATGTATGATACACACAGACACACGCACATACACAATAAGAAGCACATTTTTATACGCACACACACATTTCGTTACATCTGTACCCGTTTTATTTTCTACATATATACACACACACTCACCTATTAGATAAAGAATATAATTATAGTCATTATTATATAAATACACGGTCCTCAATTTTAGACATTTTAATGAATAATTATTCAACCTCTGCTACTTTTATTATTAAAAAAAAATCTGAAAGTGCATTAATACCGTGGGTATTAATGCACTTTCTTGTTGAAAACTGTTATCTTTCGTACATCATAATTTTTCAAGATTCCGTAAAATTTTCGTTTATGTTTTCTTAAAAATAATTAACAAACAAAAATATAAGATGAGAAAAAAATTTGAACAGAGTTCTTTTTAATTTAGGTAGCGGTATTAAAAGGGGATAAAGAAATAAAAATAAATAAACAAGATACTTTGATTTCAATAGGAACCAATAAAAACTAGGAATTGAAATGAGATGATCGGGGTCATGCGCAGGCGCTGAAAATTTGAAAACATTTTAATTTAAATTCGTAAAAACTGTCACAAAATCTAAATGTTTAAAATATAAATTAAACAGTTGAATGTTCGTATTAAATGAGAAAAATATATAAATAATGCATAAGAACGAAAAATGAAAAGTTTCAATTTGGAACGTCATGCTATTTAATAAATATTTAGATGTGCTGGAAGATACAAAAATCAATTATAAAGATATAATGAAGAAATGTAAGGACTACATCCCTTATAATCTCTAAAGAATCCAATCAAATGATTTTCTTAAATCATCAATATAAAATTCCAGTGTAAAGAACGTTTAAAATAGATACGCCGAAGAAATCTATTTTGAACCAGTTCAATGCAATCAATAGCAAATTTATAATAGGAGTATTAAACCTTCACTTCACAGAAGTTCGTTACGGAGGCAGGCGACTTGAATAAATTGATTAGCAGGGCACTAGAAATATCGTAGTAACTGAAATATTTGAATAAGAAATACGTTTGAATTTTGATCGGCTTAAAAAGATTTAATATCCAGTTTTTATTTCTTAATTTATACTTGAATTTATAACATAAACTTAAAAAAAAAATTTTCAGATACTCGTTCCTTTTTTTAAATTAAATAAAAAATAAAATTTCTCGTTTTAAATTTGTTAGCTATTTGAAACGATAAATGTAATTTAATTGAATATTGGGATGGGAACAGAACAAAACTAAATTATAAAATGAATACGTACTATCTAGTTTATGTTTTGAAAGGAAATATCTAAAAAAACTCATTCATAAATCAAAATTAAATAATTGATTTTATTTTAATCTCATATTACACGAATTTAAGTTGTGTTTTGTTATTTTAAATTTATTAATAAACCTTTTGACGTAAATGTAGAACAACTTCTAACGTCGTTTTAAGTAAACAAAACAAAGCATACCTTTTAAGCTAAATATCTAAGTATAATCAAAATTTAAGTAATAAAAAGATGTAACTTAATTTTAAACAATTTTTATTTCGGATGACTTCATTATTTTTCCTTCTTTGGAAAAATATCTTTGATTTTTTTAGAGTCTAAATTGCAAATAACGACCATTACAATGACAGTAACCAACTACTGGATTGTTAAAACGAATAGGTCGCTAAAAAATAGATTTGAAAATTATTTATAACGTAAAATTCTATTACTTAAAAATTATTACTGTAATTTATGTATGTCGAATAGACTTAAGAATTACATAAAAATCTTTATAGTCTGTTTTTTCTTAAAATAATACAATTTCACAAAACATAAACAATATTTCCGAGTTTTAAAAGTTTCGTGATCAATATAATGAGAATATTACATTAACCTTGGCTATCTACTTCGTGTTTAACATATGTTTATATATATATACTCATATACATATATATACATATATATATATATATATATATATATATATATATATATATATGTATATGAGTAATAATAATAATTTTAGTTGAAGCCTCGTAACCAAAATGGAATATATTATGTAATAAATTATTTAGAAATAGGTTACTTACATAAATAAATGTTGATTTATATTATGTTGTTGATATGGATAACTAATTAAAAACTACGTTTGGTTTTGTTTAATATATACCAGAAGTCTCAGATGTTTTGAATAGGACTTTAGATCAGGTTTTTAAATATTTAATAAAACATAAAAAGTCTTTATATAAATTAAACAATTATAGATAATGTGCAAAAGTTTCAATAAAGGGACAATTTTTCAAGATGTATTGTAATAATATTCAATTACGAACGAATTAAATGGTGGAATAGTTCGTTAGTAGAGTATTTTATTTGTCGCGTTTCCTACTAGTACATATGAATACGCGGATTATTATATTAAACGGTAATAACCTACATATTTTGTAAATACGGTGTATTTACTTCTTTACTTTTTTGAAGTAATAAGGTAAATTAACTTTGGTTTTAGCGGTCGTGAGACAAAGCATAATCGTAGAATGTTTATTTTTTATTTTTTTTACTAAGCTTTCCGCTTGGTGGAGCAAGAATGAGCGTTTCAAACGGACGTAAACTGTCACCAAATTAAAAAGTTTATGGTAAATTTATAGATATACCAACGAATCCTCTCTGTTTTTCTGGATCGATTAAAATATTTAAAACTATTTTATGTTATTACAACCAAATGTTACAGTTTCAGTCTCTGCTATACTTTCATAAAAAATTAATAGGCTCCAATTTGTTTATAAAATCTACAATCCTAAGTATAAATTTTTATTTAACGTTTTTATCTAAAATCTTCTTTTATGTAACTACAATATTGATGAATAAGTTATAATCTCATTAAAAAAATTAAATTTGAAAGAATACTCAATAAAATGTTTAAAAATATTTTTTATTATTTTTTCAAAATAAACTACATTTTATAGTAGTTTTTTATTACATTTCATTGTAATAAAAAATATATATTTTTAAGAAAAGAATTATTTCCATTTTAATTGATATAACCAATATAAGCCATTCTATCGTCACATTATTCTTATTGGATTTTGTTTTTAAAGTTATTCGTAGATAATATCTGAAAAAGTGGTAAATCGTGATCATTATTTGAACTGTATTCAAAATAATTTTGTAGGAGAATTTTTTAAATTGTTTTACGCTGATTCCTTCTCATTTGTTTTTATATGAGGTGAGAAAGATTTTCATTAATTGTCGCGAATCTATTAAAAAGAGAAGCAACAGACGATTTAAATAAATTTATCATTACCGATGCTAATTAACTAATTTTTCATATGATAATCGGTGTATAAAAAAAACTGAAGCCGCTAAGTAGAACCGACAACATTGTTAACGGTCTATAGTTTTGTAAAAATGTTTTATTTTATCAAATATTATGAAAAATAGTATATATTTCATATAAAAACGTAAATAATGAAGCGGAATATATACACATATTTTTATAAATATTTAAATAGGTTAATTACAGTATTAATCATTTAAAAAAACATGAACATTATAAGTCATATGTAGTAATATGAAACTTAAATCATATCAGACATGAAATACTACATACAGGTAAATGTTACTTTATAAAAAATTACTTACGTGAAGAATCAGTTAAGAACTAAAACTGGTACAGTTAACATCATTTCACTTGTTCATTAGTTTATATAAGGTGTATTTTTACTTGACATACCCTTTTATTGTTCACTTTGTACATTTTTATCTGTAAAAATTTGACAACGTAATGGACTTACATTTTTTTGTTACTGATTTACATTAAGAACATTAAAAATTATTCTATAATAATATTTTCTGTTGCTAACCCTTTACACAAGGTGAGCAACTTAAAACCAAACCTCTACAGACTAAACAATTGCGACATGTAAAATTTAACAATGAAACAAAAAAAAAAAAATGAAAAGGTTTATTTAATTAGATTCTGTATTCTCATTAGAGAAAGTTTACATATTTATCACATTTTACAAAAGATGTTCGAAACGAGTGCCTTGAATAGCGATGCACTTTTGTGCTCGAGTGATCATATTGAGTCACCTGACACAAATTGTTATAAATCTGGTCGATTTCTTGTTGAATATCGCGTTCACTTAATCCACAGTGTGGGGATTCAAGTTATAAATTCTATCTTCAACCAACCACAAAGGAAAATACCGTAACTAGATAAATCTGAGAAACGCGTAGGCCACTGTCCTCTGCTGACAATTCGTTTTTCTGTAAAAGTCGCACGAAAGCGTGCTAAAAAAATTGTTTGATGCGTGACAAACTGGACTTTCTTGTTGGAAGAAGCCGTATTATTCTTTTGTTAATGATCTGTTAACCGAGCGTAGAATTCTTTAAACATTTTAAGGTACTTCTATATTGATACTCTGGTCAAAAGATACTGACTCCACTATACCATTACCAGAAACAGTACAACATTCACTTATTTCTTATAGTGAAGTAGACGCTCAAACATCTGATGAGGATTTTCAGTTATTCTTTACCTGGTGTTGTGCGAGTTAACACGCCCAGATAAAAAAAAACAAGCTTTGTCTGACATGAGATATAGCATCGGGTCTATCTTTTCAATGTTTTTGAGAAGCCAGTCGTAATAATTAAAACGTTTCGGTTTATCTCCTCTGCTGGACAATCGTTACAAAATGCGGTTTCAAATTTAAATCGTGAAGAATCCTACGGAAATAGGTGAATTCACAGTACACCAGTTTATTGTGATAACTTACCTATAGATTTTTCATACCGTCAGAAATTCTTTAGATTTCGGTTATGGACGAAAAGGAAAGTTGTCTGTTTAGCTTTGCGTTTGAAATCGACCTCGTTATACATCATTTTTTTAATCAAATCGAGTATACTTCCTTATGCTGAAACAATGGGATTCGGAAATTTTTCCGCTAATATTTAACGAGTTTCTTTAAAGGATCCAGAATATAATAAGCTACCACTATACCGACACTTTAGTCGATCGAATAATGAATTCTAGAAATACAACTGAAAAAAATAAAACTGAACTAAATTGAAGCATAAACAGTTTACAACTGACAACAGTAGACGAAAGTAGAAACATATACAACCATAAGCGCTAGTCGTAGCACCTTTAAGAATGACACTCAAACGATTGTAGTACAAACCGGCACGGTTCGGTTCTTATCAACCACATATTTATACATATATATATTTATTTTTTATATAGATATATATATAATTAAGCCAATAGAAAAAAAAAACATAATACAACGTAAAAAACTTATATAAGACGTTTGAGAAAGAGAAAAACATATAGGTAAAAGGTTTTGCTATATAATAAAATGATTGCTCCATTCATTTTTTTGACTACTCTGAAATTTCGAAAAACCCGGAAGTGAGGTAACAAAAAACCGTAATGTTTTAGAGTTTATTCTTATCTTAGCGTGTTGTCAATGTATAAATTTGATTCCCTCTCCACCATCGAGTAAGGGCATTGCGGGTACAGTAAGTTTCAGAATTAAATAAACTCATTGATGTGCTTATTTTTATTTTTTTATTACGATTTTTACAAAAGGTAGTTTAAATTAATTTAAATTCTGTTGTTACCTTATGTTCATAGAAAAATAATTCAATTAATTATTGCGCTGAATAAACCTTCTTCCTAGTAATTATGCGCGCATATGTGGTCCCGTGTATAGCAAGTAGTAGAAGTTCGTGTGAACATTTTAAATTCTAAATATTCCATATATTCAAAAACAACTGACAATATATGTGGATTTTAAATTTCCCATAGTTCAAAAACCGTTGAGGATGTTCAGAAGACCACTTGTAATGAAAATCTAAGATCAGTGATGCCGCTATCTTTGTCAATAATCCTGTTATGTAATCTCTGTGGGACATTTGGTTGAACAGTTGTAGTTTAGTTGAATATTTCTGAACTATTACGGATGAGATTAAGGATATATTTTAGGAAGCCTGAGACTGTTTTCGAGTGACTAATTTCCAGAAAAAAGTTCGTTTTACAACGCGTATTTAATTTCAGTGCAATAAGTTTTTATCAGTAACGTGCTGTTAGTGTCTTCGGTAAAAGTGAGCCATCTCCCGATGACGGGATAGGTAATAGTTGAGAAAATTTGAATAAAATTTTGGAAAATTTGAATCTGAAGGAGTTGTTCGTTGAATCCACGAGTAACTAGTCCTTACATACAACTCTAGTCTTATCTTTGCCGTTGATGCTTTTTCTCTATTTTCAGTTACATGAGCGTAAGTCTGACTAGTGCTAGAACCTAGTTGAAGATACCAGAACCTGTAAAGTCAGTGGTGCATTCTTGACGTGATATGTTGGGGACGACTACTGTGTAGACCGATCTGAAAAAAATGCTCATCGGCTAAAGCCAACCCTCCTAATTTCTCATAAAATACAAACAAATCAAATTCTGGTGATGCAAATATTCAACATTTTACATTCCTAATACGCCCTGTAGGATACATCCTAGACTATATATTCTGTAGCTTACAATCTTGTATTACCGAATTAATTAATGATTTATGTCTTACAGCCCATTAATCTATTTATTTTACCAACCTTATACGTTAAATTTCTATCTCTACGCTTCGTACTTTTATCATATCATCTATTTATAAAATTTATATTTTCCCTATTGTTACTTTTGTTTTACTGCTAAAACTATACTACTATTAAAGAATATAATAAAAATAAAAAAAAACATTGTTTTTTTTGTTAATATCTTAATGCTTAACTTTACATAATCTTTATTTTTATCACGTTTTAGTATCTTTTATTTAGACTTATTCATTTTCAAACTAAATCTCTCTACAACTAATTTTCTCTTTCCTAATTGTAATGCCTTTTAAAACTTTTAATTTCAATTCTTTATCGATTTTTTTTTATACATAATCTGATAAGTAACGTATATAAAAAATACCTGTCATATTTTATTCCTAATCGTTTGCCTCTTTTAATAAAATTTACGATGAACATATTTAATATATGTATGTATATATATATATTATCAATTTAATAATAAAATTACATTTAAAAATTTTTCCGGATTTTATTTTAGAATGAACGTAAAGTTATTTGCACCTGTCTTTTATCAATCACTTCCTGTATGTATTTGTCTATTTATTTACTAAAAAAAATTTTTATTAACCCTTCCATAAAAAAAATAATAAGATCTAGAAATGAAAAGCAACTATAAAGTTTAATATTTGGCCGGATTCAGGCCGCCAAATCCTGAAAGAACAACAATAATTAAACTGCAATAAATATCATTAAAAAAAAATCGATAAAAAACCTGGGTGGTCACTGGTATTCTGTATACTAATAGAATTAACTGGTAAATTTATCGGTTAAATTCCTATTTATGTATGCACATACTATGTGTGTTCATGTATATGAATATTCGCGAATAAATTTATACACATTAATAAAAAGACAACCGACCAAATAAAAATTAAAATAAATTAGTTATACCTAAAGAATACACTAACTTATTATAATGAATTTATTTTATTATAAATATAAAATAATATTTATTTAATTTTTTTTAATATACTAATTTTATTTCAGAATAAAAAATGTTTTAAACAAAAATGTTACTTTTGTACATAACTTACTGTTAGTTTATAATATTGAAGCACATTATATTTTTTATGTTTTATTTTTTTTTGTTATTATTATTATAGAAAGGTTGATAACTGGACAGTTACTTGTGGAACACGATCTCGGCTGCAACCATTTTGTAGTACGACGGAGGGGAAGGGAGGTATAAGAAAGCACCGATGCCAGGAGGGGCGACGGGCCGCCATTGCGGTATCGCTTTCTAGGTAAGAAACTTGCTGTTCAGGCTGTGTGTTTGTATGTGTAATATATATAGCTTCAAAGTTTTTTATATATATATATATATATACAAAACATAAGTCGCAATAAGAAGAAATATGACAAGGAGAGGATTTCGTAAAAAAAACTTTACATGTTATGACATATTCTTATTCAGTTCTGTTAAATAAACATACTGGAATCCAGGTTAGAGACCAATAAATTATGTACAGTACGTTCACTAAACGTTTGCTAAATCACGGGTGGAGCATGAAACACAAGGTTACATGCTAATTTTTACTCATGAACAATTTATTATTGGTATTATTATTATTATTATTACAATAGGCATTTATTTTACTACCTTACATAGCTTGTGACAGAATGTATCTAAAGTCACTTTTTACATAACGTTCTGTTACATAATAATAATAATAATATAATAACATTATTATTAAATCACTGTTTATCCGGTTTATCATTATCCAGATTTTAATGTATTCTCAATTAACATATTATACGTCAATTTTTTTTTTTTAATTAACTAACGAAATTATTTTACGTTATTATTTTTAGAACGGCTAAGTAATATCGTAACAATTTAAAAATATATTTATTTATTAGAAGATGATTTTTAAATAATTATTAGATACAACAAGAAAAAAAATAAAGAATGAAATCGACATTTCCGACAACAATTTTTTTAATCTCATTTTAAAAATTATTTGCTTTTAATTTCACTTCTGACTGATGTGAAAATATTAGGAAACAGAAGAACTTTTATCAGATATTTGTATTTTACTTATCAGTAAAAATGCGTAACTTAAATCAAAATAATATTGATATGTTTATAGCCGAAGAAAAAAAAATAGTAATAAATTTTTGAAGGGTCTTATATCAAAATATATAGGCCTACTTATATGTAGTATAATTAATTAAGAAAGACCCGGGGGCATTTCGAAGTTGAGAAATTTTACATCGACTTAATGCGTTATGTAGTACAATAATTTATTATAACTTGTAAATTATGACTTAAATTTAAACGTGTTTGCTAAATATAAAACGTATGAATTTTATTTAATGAACATTAAAAAATATGAAGAATATTTCACCTTGGTCCATAAATCGGTAACGTAATAACGTTACCCAATTATTAATAAGAAAATTGAAAAAATCATAATATTAAGAAAAGTGTCCTTCGTTAATGAGATTCTAAGCAATCTGTACTCTTTGATAGGAAGATATTTCTCATCCTAAATATGTTTACATACGCGTAATTGAAAATTTAATGTAACCTTAATAAAAGTTTATTTTAGTGTTAAAAAAATTCTATCGCATTATGTCCTTTGATAGCAGTTTCTGTTATGAATACTTGGATATAATTTTTCAAATAATCTAATTTTACTCCCTCTCTCTCTCTCTCTCCCTCTCTCTCTATGTGTGTGTGTGTGTGTGCGCTCTCTCTCTATCTCTCTCTATGTGTGTGTGTGTGTGTGTGTGTGTGTGTGTGTGTGTGTGTGTGTGTGTGTGTGTGTGTGTGTGCGCGCGCTCTCTCTCTCTCTCTATCTCTTTTAAAAGTAGTTTAATGTTTTTTACTTTTTTAAGTGATGTTACTTTGAAAAATTGCTGGTTAAAACACTTGAAATACTGCCGTTTCGTTTTCTTTTCATCCAATTTTAGCTATTGGTCGGGGAGGAGGAGATTTATTTCATATACGGAAATTCTATTACGTAAAAAATATTTGTAATCCTGATTGTGTCTATATTTTCTTTTATGCAGCTTATTAATAATATTTTCTTGATAACCCACATTATCAGGATTTCGGTTACCGTTGTTGGGAATAACAAGAAATTTTTTCGCTTTAGAAATCTGATGTATTATTTTTGTTACTGCTTACAAAAAAGTGGAGTTTTTCCACTTCTCACGACAGTAAAACTATTTCTATAAATTATTTGTTATTATTAATGTTTTCAGGTTAATATTAGCGTTTACGAGCAAGACGATGAGTCCGACGATAAAACTTTTTTAATCTTACTTCTTTGTGATGAAAGCTGATCTTTCTCTAAGTGGAACGATATAACTTAGAAATTACGCTTCTTTCAAACGACAGACCTCCCTTCAAAAAAGTTTTATTTCTTTATACGTTATCTGAAGATCGTAGCATGTTATTATCTATTAGTGACTTTATGATGAAACCTCGTTCATCTCATCCCGGATATCATTTTTACGCGGTCTTCTTTATTATTAGTCACCGTTAAATTGTGCATTTCTTAAACAATATACACAATAAAGTGAAACAAAATACAATATTATTGTTAAAAATAGGGAAATGTTTTCTAAGTTAATTAGTTAATTAATTATTGTATCTTTCTATGTGGTACATTGACTAGTTTGATGCGCTATTACGCTTCAATTTATTTAGCACTAATACCACACATCAACGATTTGATAAGTTGTTTATAAAAATTTTTTCTTTATTTTTTCCTTTCTTCATAAAAAATCTTTATCGACTATACAATTCCGTGATAATTCACCTCATAAAATGTACGTCTGGACTCTATATAAAGCTAGCAAATTTTTTATTTGATTAGAAAACTATCGTAAGTTATACGGTTGATTATACATTAATGATGACATATAACACACTTCAACCGCTGATTGAAGTGTGTTATACGTAATAATTGTACGTTGATTGGGACATATAAAATCGTATCTATTATGACTCATCATGCGATCGCTCCCATTGATTCATTGTTAAAGTGAGAAATCTCAAATAAATGTAAAAGCAACATTATTTTAATTTTGAAATGATATTAACCGTAAAAAATTACGTTTTTTTATTCCGTTTTAACGGTTTCTTTCCAAGATTTTTCCGATTTCAAATTTAATACACGATGTGATTTTAAAACGCGAATAAAATGTTTAAAAAAAATTCAAGACAACAGCATCATTATACGACTGCAATAAAGGTAATTTAGCGATAGAAATTTTCAATTTAAAATAGAAAATACACTAATTTTAAAACGAAATAAAATTGCATTCACAAAAAACTCTCACGAGATCAAAAACTATTTTAGAACAGCACTAAAAATATAAATGGAAGTTATTGCACATCAATCGTCGAGGATAATTATAAATACTGTTTTAAAAATGAATGATTTATTTTTTATTTATCATTATATTTAAAAAAATATTTTTTAATATTATTTTTACGGTTCAAGCAGGCCAATTATAGTTTTATTTTTGCAGAAATTAAAATTATTAAAATAATAAAGGCTATTCTTGTTTGCTGTTCATTATATTTTTCTGCACTTACAAAGAAAAGAATTTGTTAAGTTCAGTGCTTATTGTTCATACGCATTATCTCTAAATACTCTATTTTGACTTTTCAATACTATTATGACTATTTTCATCACGGTATCTGATTATAGGACTATTACTGTGGAAAAAATAAACATTTTTCGTAATTTAAAAATTTCAAATTTTCTTCAAAGATGTAGTTCAATTTTTCCTGTGTTCTCATCGTATATTTTATTATCGGTTATTACAAAAGATTTTCCTCCGATTCATATTAAAAGATTCCAAAATTATAACCGACCGAATCATATAAATACTTTATAATGATATATTTCAAAAATCTTTTTTGAATTCTTTCATTCTTCTGTCTTCTATTTTACATCGCTATAATGCCAAAAATTTCACATAAGTATTTTTAGGAGTTCGTCTAAATACCTTTTTATAACAAAACTTTAAAGAGATTTTCTTTTGGTCGTAGTAGCCTGATATCTATGTACCAATTAATGCCTGATTATGTTGTTTTTTTTGGTCTAAAAATAAAAAAAATTCTTGTTTTACCATAAATTTTTAACATTGTACTACTCTTGTTCTAATTTCAATCAAACATTTTCTTAGCGGTTCTCCATCGTCAAATTTATTGAAATTATCTTCGCAATTATGCCGTTATTCCATCGATATCTTAATTTGTTTCCATTTCGTCTAGTTAAACTTTGTACTCATTCTCTCACTTTTCACGGTAAACTCCTCTTGACTTCCTATTAACTTGCTCGAACCACACTGACAGCTTTTTTTTTATTTAAGTATAGTACTGTATTACCTTGATCTACTTCCAATCTTTATTTCATTGCATTATAAAATTTTTCGTCAATAATTATCTACGTCGCAAAAAAGTCTATTTTGATAGACAGCCAATAATATTTTTAAATTCTACACTACTGATCAATAAATACTCTTCTTTTTACGTAACCTCCCTTTTCTATCCCGTAAAACTTTGTATCCTAATTATCAAGTAAGATTTTGTTACATTTTTATTTACTATTTTTTAAATACATTTCATCCTTCATATAATCAAATTTATTTAACCGTCTACTTCAAATGTAATCTCATTATTAACTTATATTTTTCAGATGGCTATAATTTTAAAAAAACATTCGTAGAAAAAGTTTGGGAAAATGGGAGGAAATTCTTTAATAACAACTTCTTTCATTTTTTTTTTTTACGACTGGTTAAAAATTAAAAAGCTATTTATTATTGTTTTTCTTTTATAATTAAGTGTTGGTTTAAAAAGAAAAAAGGAAGATATTTTTATGTGTGTAAAAAAAATCTTAATATTCAAATAATTATTTTAAATCGTTTTCCTGAATAAATTATGCGAAAAACAATTTAATGATACAATATTTATTAGTTACAAAATATAAGAAGTTGAACTTATAGTTTATTTAATCATTAGTTTTAATTTTAAAAAAAAACAATAAAATATTAAGTTTCGTATCAAACTTGATTTATTTATGATTAATCTCATAAAAATTAAAATAAAAAGTTATATTTATGATACTAAAAAAATAAATTAAAATTAAAATCCTAATAAACTTATAAATTATAAAGAATACTTAGGCCTAAGGGAAAAATAATTTGTTGATTTATAAGTTATATAACTTGACTTATTATCAGCCAATAAGTCATAAATTTATTTTACACTAAAATAATTAATAACCATGTACTTTTTTAACAAAAAAACCTGATATAGCTAAAAACTGAACCAAATTTTATCTTTTGTTTAACACTAATAACAACTTAATTGGCTTTTTTATTACGTTAATTACCTCGCGAATTAAACCACATGTTTTAGAGTTACCTTAAAACAAATTGATTAATAAATTATACTAGAATTTTTTCATGATGAATGTGGATTAATTATACTTTTAATAACTTTTAGTGTGAATGATACATATATATATATATATATATATATATATATATATATATATATAGGAGAAACGTTAACTTATTAATCTAGTGTTAAAGAAATTTTTCATTTATTTATTATTCGTTGTATAATTTATGAATGTATATTTTAAGTAGTTTACTACTTATAAAAATATACCATAAATTGCATCAGAGATAAATGATATATTTAGTTTTTTTACAATAGCAAAAAAAGTTATCGTAAAGAGAAACTCTCAAATACCGTAAAAATACAGGGGAAAGAACGTAGGAACATATAAATACGTAACTTACAATAAATTTTAAAAGAAATATTGATAAAAATATATATTTATATTATAATTTTTTTCCGGTTTCTTATTTTTCAGAGGTTCTTCTTTTTCAGCCTTTTAATCCGGCTGGTCTGAGGCCCGGTAACGAACTGTGGTTTTCCCATAGGATGACTGAAAGAACCAACGGTTGAGTGATTTGACCTCGTCAACCCGTCTCACAGGATTTTCACATTTGTCCCCCCGTTGCTACCAGTACTACCATCTGCTCCTTTGAATCTAGATAGGTCGCGAGGTAAGGCTTTTCCGATCTGATGTAGGTCAGAGAAGAGATCCCTTCTTTTTATCTCTCTGTGACCACAGGTTGAACCGTTTTTTTCTATTTTTGAACAGTCCTGAACAGTCCTTTTTTCTATTTTTTTCTCTTTCCTGCAGTCGAGGTTTTGAATGTTGAGTCTGTGTGTGACTTTGCTACGCGAAGAGTTTAGAAAATACTTTCAATCAGTCTACCAGCCGACGTAACAAGCAGACAACATAGTGGTTTTGATTTTGATAAAGCGTGTGACATCGTTGACATAGCTACTATGACGAAGATGATGTCACTAAAAGCATTGAAATGTTAAGAGGAAGATCTGTATCTGGTCCTGATGGCTACCTCCATTTGTAATTAAGGGCATTGCTGACATAATAGCTTCGGTCCCTACTTGGATGTTTAATTTTAGTTTGAGATCTGAAGTATTTTCTGAATGTTGGAAGAGGGGGTTTGTACCACGAATTTCTCAAAAGAGCGTCATGCGTATTATTAAGAATTACAGCCCTGTTTCTGTTCTTAATATTGTGGCCAAAATATTCGAGAAAAGAGTGTATCGATATTTGTATATCGGCAACATGTTTTCATGGCCGATCTACTGCTACCAACCTCAGTAAGTTTTTGTCTTTCGTTACAACGGAGGTTGAGACCATCTATTTGGGAAGGCCTTTGATTTTGTGCCTATTCCTATTTTTACTATATAAACTAGAAGGATACGGCAATAGAGGTGACATCTTACGATGGATAAGGTCATATCTGACTAACAGCGTATTGCAAGTTAAGTTTTCTGGTGAAGTTTCTAAGGATCACATTGCAACTTCAGGCGTTCCGCAAGATTCAAATTTAGGTCCTCTGTTCTTCATTTTATGTATATTAATGTCATCGGAAAAGACATTTTTTCAACATCTTTGAGTTTGCCGATTAAGTAAAAGTATACGGTTCAGTAAATTCATGCCAGGACTTCGTCGCCCTTCAGACAAATATTAAAAAGATACATCGATTGTCAATTAATAGCGACGTGCCGCTCAGTTTAAACAAAACCCCTTTTTTATTTATTCCAGAAAGACGCTAATGGTTAAATATGGTTACCAAATTAGTGATAAATAATACGGCGTGTTGATGTTCCCTGTGACTTGGGAGTTACCTTTGACGCTAAACTGCTGTTCAATAAGCTCGTAGATAATATTACATTTAAACCGAGAAGGAACTTTGGGCTACTACTTTGGATGAGCCGGCACATTCAGGTAAAAATACCATCTTGGAGCTGTACCAGATGATTGTAAGACCGGTTCTGGAGTACTTTAATGTAGTCTGGACTACGGGAGAGGCTACAGTCGTATGAAAAACAATGTGTATTTTTGGATATTGCTTCCTTTGACAATAGAAGATGTAAGCAAGAGGCTTTATTTATCTACAATATGATGCACGGTCGTATAGATTTTGACATTTATCGAATCGGGTATAGAATAGCTTACGTTAATAGTAGAAGGCACAAATTGTTCATTTATTTATGTAAGGATACTCTTACCTTGCGCCTTGCAACTAATAGCAAGAGGCATTGTAAGAATTAATGAAGTAAATGAGAACCGGGAAATTTATATATTTAATGAAAAATATGAAGTCTTCAGAAAACATTTACTTTCGACTTAACCAGTAAATCAATATATGTTGGAAAAGTTTCTCACTTTGACAGTGGTAGTTACAATTTAAACTACAGATTTCAGTTATTATTAGTTTTTCCTACAATTAATTTGTTTTTTATTCCCTTTATCACCCTCTTAGGCAAGTGCAGTAATCTAAGGATTTGTAATCATTTCTGTTCTGTCATACTTATTTACTTATTTGTTTTATTTAGATAAGTCATTTTGCTTCCCTGTTAGATTAATAATCTCATGGAGATTGGGTGAATATAAGGGGTGATGTGGAGGAATGTCTTTTCAAAAAACACAACAAATACCAAGAATTCTGTACCTTAAAAAAAACAGGAAAAAAGTAAAATAGTTTTAATATCTAGGAGAAACTATGATAAATGGAATGACCATCAAAAACAGCCCTAAGAAATCGGGTGAACAAAATAGAATTGTTTCATCATCTAACACAATACTTGTACAACAAAGAATCTATCTCAATAAATACAAAATTAAGGCATTCTAATGCGGTAATTTGTTCAGAAGATTTGTACGCTGTAAAATGTTTAATGATGATCAACACAGGGCTTTTAAAAGAAGTAAAAAAAAGAAAACTGATTTTTAAGGAAAATATTTCGTCCTATAAAGGACGAAACGCTTTATATATATATATATAAATCACCCCTATAAAATGGTATACCAAAAATTTAAAGTAATAATTTACGTTCGGAGATTGGCTTTCATAGGTTACATTTTGAATATGAATGATAATAGAATTCCCAAGAAAATCCTTTCCTTTTATTTGTTTAGAAAGAAAAATTAAAAGTGAAAAATTAAAAAATATAAAATTTAGAAAAACTTAAAACGATTAGAAATAGAAATTCCGGACTTACAAAATCGGGAATTAATTAAGAAAAACATAAAAGAAACCTCGAAAAGGAGGATTTTTCTAAGATGAAAAAGCTTCGATTCAGAAAAAAAAATAGTAACAAGAATTAAGAAAAAAAAAATTAGAACAATTCAAAAGTGGAGAAATTAGATTATAAACAATCTAAACCACTTAAACTCCTTACGCGGCCCGGCCACATCCTCTAATCTTCTTCGTATATAATATGATAAAATAAAAATGTATTCAAAGAAGAGAAATATAGCACAACCTCTTTATCTTCTGTCATCAGTCAGCCAGTTATATATACTATTTTAACCATATTTCCACATATCCATATATCTGTATATTTCTTTATCCATATTTCTATTCCCATATTAATATATAATTTTATATTTCCAGATTAACCATATTTCTTCCATTATATAGCAGTGAAGGAATATTATTACAATAATAATTTTACTCGTTTATCTTGAGCAAAATAACATGATGTGGGTAAGTAATAAATCGGTTATTTTCCTTATTATATATAATAAACCTTAAATATATAGTAAATTGGGAATTTCCCTGACTGACCTACAGAATAAAACTGGAAAAATTACAAAGCTAAAAGACAAAAACATTAGATTTAAACAAAAGACAGACAAAAGACAAAATACAACGAAGAAGGTGTTTACAGATGAAGAAAAGAAACGGATGAAGAAATACGGGGCAGCTCGGAAGAGTAAAATAGCACTCTTTTCTCAGAAAAGATCTAACTAAAATTGACTTAAGTGGTCCCATGTTGGCCGTAAAATAATAATAATACAGTAAACCAGTTAAAATTTGATCAGTTTACCGAGAAGTAGTGAATAATTTATTTCCTTCGAATGACACATGTGATTCAAATTAATTAAGATACGACAGCGTAATTGGAAAAAATAAAGGATTTTACATCCTTTTATCAATATGTTTCAATTAAAAAAAAAGTTAAAAATTAAATATATGTATATGAAGTCGGATTCGAACCGATGTGTGCATGGTTACTTATCCGATATGTTCTCACCTACTCCAGCTATCTACTTGGCGATGTGAAAAAAAATTAATATATAAACTAATATAAAATGCTAAGGAAAATTTTAGGGCCATTGTTCTTGAGTATAATTGAATATTGCGTGTCAGTATTTTGCGATGAAGACACTTAAACAGTGTACTATTCACACACGCAATATAGTTCAAATCGGTGTCCCAAAGCCCGCGCCTTCCCTTTGGTAGCTACAGTAATATGGATGTACAGTAATATCTTATCTCACTTTCAAATGAAATAAGTTTAAATGAAGTTCAGCAAAAATATGTAATTTAATAGGCGTACAAGGAAGTAATGTGGTGTAACGCAATTTTTTTTTCTCAGAGATAAAGTTGAAACCGCAACTGTCATTTTGTAGCTTAGTGAAAAGATTTGTTGCAATGGAGCAGTGGCGCGAAGAACAACGTGCTTTTACTGTGAAGGTGTTTTACAAAAACGGTGACAGTTGTGTAATCGCTCAGCGTGAATTTCGAAAACATTACGAAATTAACGGCAGTGGTGCTATTCCATCAGTTCAGGGTATCAAAACTTTAGGCCACTGGTTCTACACTCACGAAGAAAGTAGTACTGTAAAAACACCACGTATAACCAAAAATATTGCGACTGTGACAGAGGCATTTGAGCGAAGTCCTCGCCGGTCAGCAGGTCGCCACTTTGTGTCACTCGACTTTCTGACCGCAGTAATTCGGCGAATAATACTCAACGACCTGAAACTTCACTTTTATAACATTCATATAACTCGTACAATGAACGTGACAATGAAAAGAGGATAAATTTCTACAAAACTTAATTAATGAAAGTTAATTAATGAAAGGCAAGACTTCGTTATCTATTTACTGATGAGCGATGAGGCTTATTTTCATTTTTCAGGATTTAATAAGCAAACTTTCAAATACTGGACTTCCAAAAATCCTAGAATTCCGCTGGAGATGCTACAAAGAGTAACGGGTGAATTCAGCAAGAGACTTACTGAATGTGTACGACGGAATGGAGGTCATCCAGAAGACGTCATTTTTTAAAGATAAATTTCTCTTCGATGACTCAAAAATCAAAAATTGTAAATGATTTAATGTCTATGTTGTGGTCGTACTTGTTCAAACCAAATAGAATTAATAATTTACTCTTAATACTGATTTTAAAATCGCCCGATTCACTGTCGCACTCTATATTAATGATAAGCAACACCACAATTGTGGTAAACGGGGACTTCGTAAATTCAAGCGAGTTAACGGGATCGCTTTTTTAACAGGATCAAAGTTTTGTTTCCTAAAAAAATGATTTATTTCGTGTAAGAATTAGCAACCGTAAAATTATTTAACAGGAATTGGAAATTAATTATAGAACAACAATCGATCGGTCATATTACGTAATTGAAGTACGTGCGTTTAATTTATAAAGTAAACCTGTAAAATTAGTTGGTGCAGGCTTAATCGAGCAAAGATTAATCACAGAAGGAAAAGTTACAACCGACTTATTTTACCCCAAAAATGGATAAATATTTGGTTGACATTGTCGTGAGAAAAATACTTTTTTTATATCCGAGATTAGAAATGCAGATCAAGTGTTACGTATAATTCAAGTCGGTATCCTTTTTGGTTCAACGATCATGAACTCCGTATAGCAGTCAAATACAAAAATTAAAATTTGCCGTAAATTTATAATCAGTTTTCGACGAACCTGCTGTATACTTTTTTATCCTCAATCGGGCGGGAGGTATCATCAAGTAAAATACGGGAATAAGAAAAACTAAGCAAAGAGAACACTACTAAATTCTACTTAAATGAATTTATGTGGCGTCAGAGATACAAAACCGTGGATGTATACAGACAACCGATTTCAAAAATAAGTAGTATGATGGAAACACCAAACGCATCGATTTATTATATTCTTTGCTGACAGACAATAGAATAGATCATATGAATCTTCAACCGTTATCGAAATGTCTTCTACTTTAAAAAATATTTAGGATAAATTTTTATTTATTAAAGAAAATTTTCTCTCAGAATTTAATAAGTTTAAATTCAATAAGACATTAAATACCGTTATTCAGCTATGAATTTTTCCATTACTGTTTATGGAATAACCTTTTTTCAACAATTTAATCCCTGTTTATTACGGATATTTTTTAAAACTTTGATACGTAATTAACTTTTTTTATGACTACTTATGTTTCAAGCTGTCAGATTTTCTTGACCGTGATTTCTTAGTTTTTTTTTTTTTTGTTTTTTTTTGTAATGTTTATTAGCCAAGTTTTTTATTCTAGCTATAATTTTTTTTTTTTTTTTTTTTTTTTTAAGCTTAATTACCACTATTGTCGTAAAAATTAATTTATAAAGCTTATATATAAATTTTTAACGACTTTAATCTCGTCTGAAACATTTCCGAAGATAGAAACAATTTCTATTGTGTATCTAATAAACTGTTTACAGATGAAGAAAAGAAAGCAAGATCTGAACGGATGAAGAAATAAAGCCTAGGTTCTACGTTAAAAAAGACTCAACTCCTTTTTATGTAAGAAGAATACATAAAGTATTTTAAATAGTTTTGAAACTTGAATTAATATAGTCACCAAAGATTTTGTATTATCGACTACAAATAATTAAGGAAATTCACTTTTTAAATATATCTAAGCGTTTTGATCGAGCATAAAGCCGATATTGTTTGAATAGATTTTAATAGCCGTTTTTACGTAATCCAATCACTTGGAACGTCATATCGATTTCCTAAACAGAATGTTTAATCGATGAGGTTAGACTCAAAATATAAAAGGTTAAAAAGCCGATTGCGTTCTATTTTTTATAATTATATTTATTATCGGATAATAGTGTAAATACAAACAAAAAATTAATCATATTTAAAAAAAAAAACTGTTAAGTTCGATCATTTGTTGAGAGTATAAAGTAAGGATGAGGTGTAGCGCAAAGTTTTTGAGTTACGATATTACGCACAATCAATTGATAATGTTACGATCCCATCGATCGTAATTGCAGAATGAACGGTATACGGGAAGAATATTGGCAGCTACAAGTCACAAGACGTACGTGTTCGAATCTGTATACCCCAAACAGTTTATCACGGTTTCCTGCCTGTATCGCCTCTAACATCCTACAGATTATTATATCAAGACGTCTACCCTTATACTTTGTAAAACAATAACAGGTATAAAGAAAAAGTATTATACTATGCGAGTTTTTTTTTCGATTTTGGCCAGCAAAAGGAAAGCGTACCAACTCACATTTAGCTTTATTTTTTCTCTTAATATTTTCCAACTTTTTTTTCATTCTCTGAATGTTTTTCTTTTCTTTCTAGTATCCATCATTCTCCTCCTTTTTGGAAAGGGATTTTTTCCGAAATCCTTCATTTTTTTGATAATTTTTCTAAATTTTTCTCTATTTTTAATATTTTCTGCGGTTATTTGTTTTTCTTTTAAACCTTTAGAGGTTTCTTCAAAGCAGTTTAGTTCCACTTCTGTATTTGCGAAGTAGGAATACTTTCTTGGTTAATTTATTATTACTATTCGTTCTATAAAAGTGGCCTCTTTAAAAATTTAACTCTTTTACTTTTAATTATAATTGAGAATTTTTCAGCGGGTTTTATTTTTTCAGCTTTCCTCGGTTTTTGTTGGTGAGAAGATTTTCCGCAAGATACTTCTTCGTACTTTTTTATTTACCATGTGTGGAAATATTTTCATTAACCGTATGTATTATTTATATAAAAAAAAGAAACAGAAATGCGGTTTTTAACTATTGTAACCCAAGAGGATACGTACACTAATTCCTACGTAAGAACATATTGATTCTGGAAGCAGGAAATTTCAGGTTTTTACACCTTTTTTTATTAGTTATTTGTTTTTATTTAAAACTGACTATTTTCTTAAATCAGGTGACATTGAAATTTAAAGAGCTCGTTTTATCTATTTACATTATTTATGAATAGTTAGTTTTTTTAACCAGCATTCCACCGCTATTGTTAATCAGGAAATTTTTAATAATATAAATTAAAGGACATATAAAAATTATGAAAAATTTTCTAATTATTTTTTATAAATACAATATTATAATAATAATATTAATTTGATTTATAGATGACTAAAATACTACACTATTTGATACCAACAGTAAAATAGTTAACAATAAATCTAGTTAGCAGTTTAATAAAATAATTACTATACTTTGAGGTTTAAAATAACAATTAAGATGTATAAAACTTTTTATGGATTACACTAAGTAATTTTTATAAATTTTTTTATTATTTTTTAAATTAATAATGTGGTGATGCGGTTAATAACCGAGGCGAATCACTTGTAAAAGATGGGGCGTAGCCCCTTGTTGATTATTATTATTATTATTATTATTATTATTATTATTATTATTATTATTATTATTATTATTATTATCATCACATTTATTTGCAATTCATGAGATATATTTGTTATAAAAAGCAGTTGTGAATTTAAATATTATTTAAAAACAAAAATATTTTTTAATAGCTGGAAGTTAAAAAAAAATAATCCAGTTACATGATTTTATGTGTATTTAAAGAATTTTACCTATTTAATTTGTTGTATATTTGTTAATTAACAATTTAACTGTAGTGTTCACAGCATTAAATCAAGCATAATTTATTATTATTATTATTATTATAAAATATGAGTCTAATAAATTACAGGTTTCTTTTTAGTTGTGTTTTTGTATAATATAATTATATACATATTAATAACAATTTATTTATTTTTATTTTTACTTTTAAATAAGGCTACAATAATAATCTGCATAGCCTATATATATATATATAAAATTAATTAATTAATAAATAATTTTGATATATCAATTTAATTAAAAAATGCAGTAGATATATTCTTTTATAAGATGATTTATATATACAAGATAATTTTTTTATAGTTTTTTTTTTTTTTTAATATATGGTTCAATCAAACCATAAGCTTTAATTTAAATGCAAATTTTATTTATAGGCTTTTATAAAAATAGATGAAAAATTGAAATGCAAAAATAAATTTTATAGTTAAAAGTTCTTATCGTAATATCTTATAGTAAATCAATTATAGGAATTGCTGAATAAAAGGAAGTATGTCAAAATAAGTTATCATTATAAAAAATAAATAAATAAAAACGTATAGTATATAAATAAAAAAATTAATTGAAATGTGAAATTAATTTTCACAATGGAAACTACAGCTATTTAATAAGTTCTATTTTGCATAGTTATGAATTAATTTGCATTTCCTTTTCTTTTATTAAAAAAGGTTATTAGCTGTTAGAATTCTACCGATAAAAAAAATCGATATTTTTAAAAAACAAAAAATTAAAATAAAAAGTTATATAAATTTCCAATTATTTTTTATTTTATTATTTTTAACGGTAACTTCAAATTTATCGTCGAAATAAATTTTATTCGGAGAAGATTCTTAAATTATAATGCATTAAATAATTCTAATTAAATTTAAAAAATTAAAGAACGACCGGTAAATCTAAAAATTAATTAAAAATGTGTGTTACATATTTTTTTAAGCAATAAATTTATTTAATAAACAATTATAATAATATAATCATATCAGGAATGGATAAGCATATTACTCCACTGATTAAAATAAAACTGCCCAAGGACTTATCTGGAAAGATCTAGGAAAACCATTGTAAAACCTGGACTCCAGCACCGTTTAAAAAATACATGATTAAGTATTAAAGTAACAAGCAAGACCGATTAATGTACATATCAATATATTAAATAACAATAATGATGATAATAATAAAAAAGTATATTGCCACAAATTGCTACAAAAAGAAAAAGAATGAATAACAACTTGCAAAATGTTAATAGAAATTTTTTTTAGATTATATTATTCTTATAGCAATAAGTCAGAAATTTTAGGATTTAAAAAAAATTGATTATTTTAAAAGCATATCATGGGATAATATTTATTATGAGAGAGAAGATTTTTTAATTTTATTTTAAATTTTCTAGTAAGAAGATATTTTAAATAGATTGATATTGTACTAGAAAAGCACAATAAAAATATTCTTTCTGTTATTTTGAAGTATTCTGCTACTTACTTCAGTAAAAGCCAACTTACTTCAGAACAAAAATTACTTCCTTCAGAAACAAAACTTAGTTCAGAACAAAACAATAGATCTATTCTCGAATAGATCTGTTCGAGAATAGATCTGTTGTTTTGTTCGAATGAAGCGAATATATTATAAATATATAGATAAGTTAGAATTTTTAATTTAAAAAATATCAAATTTACGGGACCTAAAACCGTGACAAAAGAGCTTATTTGTTTTTGTTTTGATAACTCGTTCTGAATTTTCAAAGGAGTCCCAAAAAAATAATTTTTTAAAAAACTGAAAAATTTAGGTAATATAAAACAATATTTTTTAATCAAAGAGAGTAATTAAATGTCAGTAAAAATCCTTAATAAAACTAGATTTATGGAAAATTATATTCACAATAAATTATTTTACTTTCACTTTTTTGTATAGACCGTAATTAAAAATATTAAACGTAAATATGCTGAAATTTAATTTAATTTTTGAAGACACCGTTAAAATAATTTTAATAAAAATTTAATTTCAATTTTTCGCAGACCGTTTATATAGTTCAAATTCTACTCGAACCTACTTATTTATTCATAAACAATTATTGTATCGACATATTTTTATTATCCATATTGCACTGTTATAACCGCATTCAAAAATTTTATTCGAAGGGTCTTTGTATTGCAAAAAAAAAATTTATATAACTGTTTGATTGAGTATTAGCTATTACAACCGTAAAGCGTTCAGAATAATAAAAATACTTATGGTTGGTATTAATGAAAAAAAAAAAATTATATTTTTAATCTCAATTATTAGAGAAATAGGGATTCATAAATACAACACTGTAAATAAAACAAAATTCCTATAAATTCAGTAAAGCTGCTACACTCTTCTCTTCGAGTATAATATCTCACACTCTTCGAACACTTCGAGTTTTGTGTAAAACACACTCTTTGACCAATTAATAAAGTCGGAAGTACAACTTTTTGGAATCTAATTACAACTTTTATAACTAATACCTAATGAAATAAAAACTAAATCGACTTTATTTTCGGTTATATAATTAATTATTTAAAAATATTAGATCTACAATTTATCAGGTGTAACAATTGGCATATGATTCACGATTATAGTTATTTGTAAAAAGTAAAATGATAAAACAAATTCTGAATATTGCTATCGATCACAGAATAACTTTAAAAGTCTTTGTTTATTTTTTATAACGTAAATAATACGCTACATTATAAAAACTAGTATAGTAAATATGCAGTAAATAAATGAAGTAATTTTAAAATTTAAAAACAAAAATTCTATAATATATATATATATATATATATATATATATAGTTTATTAATATTACAGTTTAGGAATTCATTCGAACGAATTCTATTATAAATAAATTAACAATTAATATAATCCATCTTACCAGCACGTTGATACGTTCTCTAGATCTTTCGGCTTACTTGGAAGCCAATTAAAATTAATGCATTAAAGTCAAAGTTTAAAAATCATAGTTAAAATTTAAAAACGTGCCGGTAAGGTGAATTATATTAATTGTTGATTAATTTATTTAACATATCAGCCATACCACGTTTGAAAAATTAATTCTTACACATAAATTCTAATGTAATTGTAATGGCTACAAAATAAAAATATATTAAATCTTTTATTATATCATACGTGCTAGTAACGTATGTATGCAGTAATTTATGTTTTTAAAGTTTATCTATTTTGAATATTGCTTTGAGGGTATAGATTGTTCATCCGAAGGCGCTTGTGGGCATTTAGTTAAAAGTGCGCATGCTCAGACCAGCGCTCTTAGTAATTCAATCGACCTGTATTCCCCTGTCATAACAAAATTCCGACTTCTTTTATCGGATGCGGAAACAGACAATATCGAGAGTATAAAATGACAATGTCCTGCGCTTCTGGAAAAAGGAATGGAGGTTATTTTAATTTAATTTAATTGTTTAGTACGGTATATTTTAGTGAATTACTGATTTTCATTATTCATTGACAAAATTACAAATAAAATTTGAATGCAAGCGTTTACCTTATTACAAAAATATATAGATTCAAATTAAATGTACTTTTAATACGTTTATTTATTATTAATATTAACTGCTTTTATATAGAGCTGTTGAATACCTAATTTTATTTATTATAATTTAATATATAGGAAATTAGAATTAAATTTAAGTGGTTTATAAACAGTCATTTATTATGTAATAATTATTATTATTATTTATTATCAGCGATTTTAAAATATATAATTTCTAATAATAATGAAATATAATTATAAGTAACGTAATAAAGTTATTTATAAAAATACATATAATTAAATTAATTAATTCAGACAATGACAGTTATATAGACTATATAATATAATTGGAAGGATCTAATTTGCATCATGATAAAGGATAAAAATATAGAAAATAAGTTGTATTTGCTCGAGGCATTCGATGGCTAACCAAAATACTCATAAATTACTTCTGTTTACTGAGGCATAATTTTACACTCAATTGAATTCAAGGAACCAGCGACAACACGCGTCTCGACGGTCTGTTTTAGTTATATTGCCATGTATATCTATATATATATTTTATATGAAATAACTATTATACCATTATCTATTACACGGTACAATCGTTTTCAATTATCTTCAAATAGTTTTAGTCAAGGGTGCTATAATAGTAGAGGCCGTGTTTTAAGTATTATATTAATGTAATAGTGTATTAATGTTTTTTACTTATTCGTAGTAGATTACACGCACGTATTATTTATTTACTTATGCATAATAAATTTTAATGGGAAACAGATAAATTTTAAAACTATTATTAAATACACAAACAAAATTCACTCTTTTTTTAATAAATATGTTAAAATAAGTATTAATATCTAGTCATATTACTAAAAAAAATAATTTAAACACAAAGACTTTTTCTTTATAAAATAATTCAATAAATACGAAAATTTTAAAAATAATCTAATTTTAAAGCGGCAAAATAAAGAGGTGAAAGATGTTTAACTGCATTAGACATTTTTTTAAATAAGTCCTTAAATACTGAACGATTTTAAAATTAAAAGAAAAGTTGATGATTACGAATTTCATTGAATAAAAAATAAGTTAAAAATTTTGAGACAAGGGTATTGATAAACTAATCGATCGGGAATTCAGGAGGATTCCCGGGTAAAATTATATAAAATAGGATGGAAAAATGTTACCTAACTATATATAAAATTTTGTTATAAATGAGTTTTATTTGAAACTTGGGACTATGGATACAGACTGTTCAGGGTTCTTTCCTATCAGTCTATTTAACGAAGTTGATAAAGATAGTTACCGATCGGAGTAAAGATAAGAAAAAAATTCACAAAATTTCTTTTATTCATCTTGGACATCTTATTTCTTCAGTATAACTTCTTTGTTTACTATTTATTTATTTTTGTTTGAAAGTATTGTTAAATTTTAGTACGGTACTATAAAAGCATAAATGCACATAACACACGTCTGTTTATCCTGCCGATAATAAAAAGACCTACGGTAGGCCTATCATTTAAATAATTAATCAAAATAATTTTAACTCGATAATTTACAAGCGAATAATGTAGTTTATACATTAATATGTAGTCATTTATAGTTAAGTGCAGTAATTACACAAGATTAGATTACTCATCACTTGCAATTGTTATGGCGATATTAATGTAATATATCCTTTATACCCGTCACACATATAATGAATATTTATTACATAAAATTTTAATTATCTCGGTGAAGATGTACATATAATTTAAACGTTGACCAGTTTCTTAATTAAATGTAATTTTAATTAGAGTCTTCCTTAAAAAAAAACCCTAAAAGAAAAAATAATTGTGCATCCATGATAATTTTTATTTATTTAATTTTTTTTTCCAATAATTCCATTGTTTAATTTATCGCGTTATTCAAACCTATTTTTATCAATAAAATAAATCAAAAAGGTTAAAAATCATTTTATAATATGCTATTACTTCTATGATTAACAATCAACAAACATCACTACTTTCACTTTTTCAGAGAAATGTAAAACGTACAGTAGATTCATCCAGCCGTAAATTTTTTTTTAAATCTGTTGTAAATTTTGAAAAACAATCACTCCTTAAGTTATAATAAAAAAAAATAAGTAGTTTCATTAAATTTTAATGAAAATTATTTTCAAGAGGATGTGGGCAAAACCCAAAATAAAATTTTAAGATATATTCTACAGTTAACATTAAGTTAAGTTTCTAAATGTTATTTTTTTAAATACTTTTTACGGTTTTTCAATAAATTTTATCTTTAGATTAGAATCCTAATAACGAATGATATTGCTTGTATCCGTGAAGAACGCATTAAAAATATAAAATAACGAAAACAGTTTTTGATACAAACTATATATTTCTTTTATCAAAATGTTAGATGTGGATATTAACGAATAATATTCTATTATGAGTTTTTGAATTATCTGACTTAAAATAACGGGAGGTTCTAAAATATTAGAAAAAGTATAATTTTTATTTTTCAGTAAAGCTTTTTTGAAGTCGTTTCTAATTATATTTATTTAATTTAATTACACTTTCATTCCTTTTATTTTATTTTTGCTTCTGTTTTTTTTTCGATAGATTCTTTAAAATAAGTTTTAAAGGGTGTACTTGCAAAAGAAATTTAATGAGCGAAGGAAAGAATATACCCTAAACTTGATACGTAATAACAATTTGGCTGGTATAAAGATAGAATAATTTTTATTTTAATATTAATGTAAATATATATTGAAAAATCCCTCTAACCAAAAAAAGCATATTTTATAAATAGAGTAAGTAAAATAGTAATAAGTAATAAATACGATATAAAACAGTGATATACTGAAAGAGTTTGTCATCTCCTTGTTGCACAGCTTTCTTTCTTTCTTTCTTTTTCCTGTTTAGCCTCCGGTAACTACCGTTTAGATAATTCTTCAGAGGATGAATGAGGATTATATGTATGAGTGTAAATGAAGTGTAGTCTTGTACATTCTCAGTTCGACCATTCCTGAGATGTGTGGTTAGTGGGTAATTGAAACTCAACCACCAAAGAACACCGGTATCCACGATCTAGTATTCAAATCCGTGTAAAAATAACTGGCTTTACTAGGACTTGAACGCTGTAACTCTCGACTTCCAAATCAGCTGATTTGGGAAGACACGTTAACCAATAGACCAACCCGGTGGGTTCCTTGTTGCACAGCTAAGAAGTTCAAAAGTAACATCAGAAAAAGAAATCAAAACAAAAGAGACCAACTCTTAATAGGTCTATATTCATACTTTTTAATAAATTAATGGCTTCTAAAATACTCTTTTGTTTCCTAGAATCAGCCCTAAGAAAAATATTTCTATATTAGAATAGAAAGGGCTGATATTTTATAAAGGAAAATAAAATTCGTTGGCTTGATATTTTTTAAAGTTTGTTTATTTGAAAGCTATTTTTCTCAGTAAATTACTTGCGTTGTGATTTAATTCTTGTCAGTACGATTGATTGATATTAATTTTTATCATTAAATAGATTATTTAACTTTTTTTCTATTTGATTCAAATAGAAAAATTAGAAGAGCCCAAATGAGAAAATTATTGAATAAAACCAAGCTGTAAAAAATAATACTTTTTCAAATCTCCTTTAAATTTTAACATCCAAAAGTTGGCAACTGATTAATAAAAACTAATAACAGATTATTAACACTATATGACTTCGACTTAAAGAAAAAAAGTACAAATTTAAAGAATCTTTTTTTTAAAGATTTTAGTTCACTTTTAAATTCTGTTATACGTAATATTTTTCTCGAAGTTTTCGTATTTTTTGTTTTATTCCAACTTAAAATATTGATAGACATAAACAAAAGCTGCTTTTATGAAAAAATACCGCTTGCAAAATACCGTCATAAACCGGTATTTTACCCAAAATACCCAAAAGCGACAAACCTGTGTGTATATAAAAAGAGGAAAGAATGTAAAGAAATGATATAGAGGCTATTGCTATTAAGTGTGAGCTAAGGTTCTCTGCAATACAGGTATATATATTTCTAATGGGATTTTCATTAAAAAATAAGTAATAAAGGTAAACGAAATTAAGTAACACCCGCTAACACTATCTGAAACTGGAGAATAAATATTATTTATTTTTATTCTGAAGTTTATATGCTAATTTCTTAAATTTTTTGCTTAAAAATAATTTACATGTAAGAATAATATCAGGCTAACTAGTTATAATAATTTAGTACTAAACGATGAACACTACAAAACAAATTTAGACAACAAACAAACAAACAAGCAAATAGAAAACTTCAAGTCGCCTGTGTAAATAATGTAATTTTTCTTAAAAAATAAATCTTCCTCTTAAATAACCTGGTAAAACTTTACCATTATAGACTTCCTCTATAAAATAAAACACGAAACATCAAAATCAGACCTTTGAAGAAGAGTAGGGTTTACATATTCATAAAATAAAACATCCGAATCGAATCGGGAAAATATTGGTCTTTATTTGACTTAAGACAGTTAGTACCTAATAAAAAATAATTACCGATACTTTAAAATAGAATAAATATAAAACATAGTATATAATACATCGTAAAAAATAATAAATAAAAATATTATGAAAAGTAACGAGGAAGATTTTTGAAACGCCTCTATATTATCATTGTTGTATCTTTAACGACGGTTAACCAAGAGTCCGGTTATTCAAGTAACGGGTAATTGGTGTGTCACTTTATATGAATTTATGAAGTGTACGCGTAACATTTTACGATAAAATATTTAATATATATAATTACCGTAAGTGTTAAAAATATATATGGATATATCGCTTCTAAAATTACTATATTTATTTTTCCTGCAGGCAAACATTTTTTACAACTATAAATAAATCATAAATTACAGAAAAAAATTAAGAAAATAGATACATATATAAAGTTTACTAATATGAATCTTTACGATATAAAACAGTGATACACTGAAAGAATTCGTCATGCCTTTGTTTTACAGCTAAGAAGGTCAAAAGAAACAACAGAAAAAGAAATCAAAACAAAAGACCAACTCTTAACAACATGGCGTCCTTTCTGGTTCCCATAGTAACCGAAAGAGAGAAGAATATGGTAGAAGAGTGAAATAGAATGATTCTATAAGCTGCGCGTATGTGTGCTTTTGTTTGTGTGTGTGTGTGTAATAGTGTGCGCGCGTATGTATGTTGCTAAGGCTGGATCATCAATCAAAGTCAAATTGTAAAGCCACAGGCTGATTTAAAAGTATTCTCACGTTTCAGTGCATGCGCGCATATCTTATATTATGCATCCAAAAAAAAAATATATATATAAAATAAAATAAAATACATCTTAAGAAATGATAAGAATAAATTCAATGAAAATAATACACAAGTAATAAGAAAATGATACTACTTATTTTATTTATTCTTATTTGCAAAGAAACTGAGTTCTTAGTGTTAAAAAAATAAAAATATTAGTAAATTTTTTAAAAATCCTTTCATAAAATCTGTTAACTTATTCATTTATATTTTTTTAAAGTGATAAATAAAATGTAAAAAAAATCAATTGAGATCATGTTGGTAAATCATTTTGTCAAGTTTTACTTTAATAAAACAGTAATCATTAAATTATTTTAATGATCTAATATAGTTAAATAATTAGGCCTACCAGCTATTTCATAAATTATAATCCTTAAAAGTATAGTAGACTTCATTACGACCATTTAGCCCGTTAAAAGGATATTGAAAGTAATCGAAATAATTCCCACTTATACGAGATAAATATCTCTAGTCTATAAATAAAAATGAAAGCTTGTCCGTGTCTATTCGGACATCAATTCTGAACGGCTCATCTGTTTTTAATGAAAGTCGACCGATTTTTACTGGGTATGAATTAAAATGTAGCATTTCAAAAATACTTTGGGGGAGGAACCAACTTTTCTTGAGCAGAAAGAGTTTATTGCCGTTTTTTTAGGCTAAATCAAAATTTTTGAGTTTTTTTTTTCATTAATTAATTTTTTTTAATAAAAATATAATTTACGTATATGATTTTGGAAAGTAAGTTTTTTTTATAATTTATGATTAGTTTAAAATTGAAAAGAAATCTACTTAATTTTAAAATTTATGGAAATTGTTCTTTCAAAGAAATTTTTGGAATTAATTACACAATTTTTTTTCAATATAGTCACTGTGACAATACTGCTAATTGGACCCATTTTTAAAAAGTTATGAAATTTCTAAAATTTGTAACTGAATAATCAGTCTGTAATTATTATATAATCAATTTATATTACGTTTGTTCATCTAATATGTTGTTTTTGTCAAATCTAGTGTGCCTTTTAATAATTATTCTATCGCATACGTTAGGGAATGGTAATTTTATCAATAAAATCACCGATGGTATCCACTGAAAGAACTACGCAATTAGTTCTGAAAGATTCTTTAGAATAACAATTTCCATATAATATGAAAATTAATATTTTTTATTATTGCTGGTTTTTATTTGTAACTTAGACTCTAAATGAAGTAATTTGACGGATGTTTTTGAGGAAATGGTTTTTTTTTTCATTTCTGCGATTAGGGAAAAAAATTTGTACCTAATATTTTTAAATGTAGAAGATAGGCATGACATTTGTACGACAAACGCGTATTCTGTTATTAAAAGAACTGTATTCTAATAAAAATATTTTTCTCAATAATTTTACCTAAAATTATTTGCTAAATTGTAAAATTATTTTTTATCCAAAAATGGCCGAACCTTTTCTTGAAAAATTTGAATATATAGAAAAGTAAAGATTTCTTTTTTTATACCTATTTTCAGGTCTCTTTTTTCAGAAGATTATTAGAAAAAATCACTTAGTTGATTTAAAGGAATATTTAATAAATTTGTGTAATTCTTTACAATGCAGATAAATTATTTCGGTCTTAACCATGATAATAAAGAACATTTTCCATCTAGACAATGGTCTGCCAAAAATGTTGTAATTGTTTATCAATATTTTTTTATTTTTATTTTTTAGTCTTACGTGATTCTTAATATGGATATAGTTTAACATTTTTTTTAATAGAATTTCCATTAGATTTTTTTTTAATATTAATTTGAAATCCCGCACGACCGATTTAAATGAAAATTTTAAGAAATAATTATCTTTAAGATTTTTAATATAACTAAATCAACAGATAGTTTCATCTGACAGTACTGCAAAATAATTTTGTAAAAAAATAGATAAAAATCTTAGTTTTTTAGAAAATTAAAATTAAAGTCCATAAATTATCTACAATTTCTCTATATACAGTGATTACAAATGATTCATCGGATTTTAAAAATCGTATTTAAAAAATTAGAACACATAAAATTATGAACGATACATGAAAATAATCAAAAATTGTCTAAGTTTCAGTCATATCCTCATAAATGTTCCATTCGTCACACGACACACATCTATGCGGTAGTTCAGTTCAGCCCACAAACGCGTTGACATATCCCTGTTGATGGTCATAAATGGATCTGTAATGCGTTCCTGTAGCTCAACCAAAGTTATTGGGTGAGGTGGCACGTAAATACAGTCTTTAACATACCCCCAAAGGTAAAATCACCAACCGTGAGATCAGAAGATCTAGGAGGTCATTTAAGAGTTCTAAGTCGTCATCTGCACATCCCCGATCCAGCGGCGCGGGAGTTCTTCGTTCAGGAAGCCTCGTACTTCAGCATGCCACTGAGGCGGAGCCCCATCTTTTTGAAATTTAAAGTTATTGGAGTCGTCTTTTAATTGAGGAAACAACCACAACTGCATAATATCAAGGTATGAAATACCCGTTACGGTATTTTCCTAGAAGAAAAACGGTCCGTACACCTTTGTTTTAGAAATTGCGCCAAAAAACATTAAGTTTTGGGGAATTACGTTCACATTCTACAGAATTAGGTTGTTCAGTACCCCATATCCTGACTTTATGGCGCTTCACCTTTCCATTCAAGCGGAATGTCGCCTCGTCACTAACACCGGACGGTTAGTAACATCGTCATCCTCTTTAACTTCCTGTATGTCATTAAAAAGTTTGCTGAAGTCATTTGGTTGTAACTTTTATAATAACTTCACACGGTAGGGTTTCAGTCGTAATCGAGCTTGCAAAATTTTCCAGACAGTTGGCTGCGGAATATCGAGTTTACTAGCACGTCGAGTTGAATTCTTTGGGCTACGAACGAAGCTCTCCCTGACTCTCTCTACTGTTTTATCCGAAACGCTTGAGCATCCGGTGCTTTTACCTTTGCACAAACAACCAGTGGCTGTAAACTGTCGATATCATCTTAGAATGCGTTGGTGGTCTTGCGGTTCTGTTTCCGTCTCCGGAATAAATGCTGCACAGTAACGACGGATAAACATTTCTCATGCTCTAACACACAGAATGCTTTCTGTTGTATCGACGCCATTTTAGAAGCTGAGCTTGTGCTGCTATCTGTCGGCGACCGCTTTAAACCTAACCTGAAACTTGGACAGTTTCTATTTATTTTAATGTATCATTCATAGTTTTATGTGCGCTACTTTTTTAAATATAGATTTTTAAAATCAGATGAAGCACTTGTAATCACTCTGTACATTAAAATATGAAAGTAAAAGCTAATTACGTCTGTCCTGATGATTTTATTTATTTTTTTATTTTATTTTTAGCACTTACGACGGATATCATAATGAAAAAACAAAGAAAAGTTTTTTAAGTATAATCAAACCCGAAAACAATCAATTTTGGACAAAAATGATTGTTTCATATACGTATTACTAGCTGGAAATATTAGGCAGTAAAATTTCCAGCCAGTAATTTTAGGCTAGGTAAACCCCTTTCTCTTGCTACGTTTTAGACTTTTCATCGAGAAAATAATTTCGGAAGGTTGGTATGCGCGATAAACATTAGTAAACTACACATAATTTTAATGTTTGTAAAGTTATATGTTTAAAAGATAAATGCTAATTCGTAAATAACAACTTTCTTGAAAACCGATGCAAGTATCTACTTAATTTAATTTAATTTAACTATCCAAAATTTAGAAAGCATATAAAAAACTGATACGAAGAATGTTATTTATAGGAAACAGCAATATATTTTTCCTAAATAACAGAGAAGGTATTGCCAACTTTCTTACAAAAATATTAAAATAAAAAAAAGATAATTAAATAAAAGTATTTAAAAAAAAAAATTCCTTAAAGTAAATTAAATATAGATAACACTACGTTATAACTACTTATCAGACTACGTTAAACGTTAACGACAGAAAATAACGTGTAAACGGATTTAGTAACGCAGTGTAATTTAAAAATTAATAACATTAGAACATGCATAAAATTTAAGAACCAATGGAACAAGGCGTTCCGGTTTTTTATATGGCTGATATAAAATGATAAGTAACAGAAAATAGAATTAAATTTATGAAAAATAAATATCTAATAGCATATTTATTATAAGTTACCTAATAACTAAGTTTACACACGTACATGTTATTAAGAGAAACACCATAACATTTAACGACCTCTTTGTACCGTTTTAATTACTTACATCACTTCATACCTCTTTGTATCCATACAGATTCATTGTAAATAGATCCATCGGTTTTACTAATAAATTTTGAATTAAATTAAAACTGATTTGAATTTCCTATTTCAAAATAAAATAAAATAAAAGTTTTTAACAGAATGTGTTTATTTAGTTATTATATTATCATTTCAGTTTTATTTTTTCAAATATTTGCAGCTTTTTAGGCCTGTTAGAGCGCAAAGAGAGAAAACAACTTATTTAGACAAAGAAGCTTAATCAATTAGAAAACAGGGAATAGCGATTCGTATTTCCCTATTTAAGAAAAAAATTTAACTATTTTTATTTATGATTTGTAAGTAAATGTTTGAATGATATGGATTTTTATGTCTTTTTTAAAACATTTTTTTAATGTTTAAAGTACTAACTAAATTTATTAAACAAAAAATATTCTATATCAAAACCTATTACAAATGGAGGTCCGTTTTGTGATATGTTGTACGATGTTAATGATTTAATATTTTTCATGGTAGATCATCCAGGTCCTCTCTGTTAAGACTACTTTTTGTTCTACATAGATTAAGGAAAAATTGGTTAATTATCAAAGGTAGTAAGGGAAGTAGACGATAAAAAGAAAATATATTCTCTTCACGTAGTAGGAAAGAGAGAATATATTTTATATACTTAAGTTTATGAAGGTTTTTTGACTATGGAATTTTCGAAAATTTTGAGGTAAAAAATTTAATTTTAACATCTTTCCTTAAAAAACACTCATATAATTAAAAAAACAGTATTTTTAATCAATTTCGGCGGGAAAAAAAATTAATTTATTTTTTAAATAATATATTTAAAATAATCAGGAAATTTTGTAGGCCTGTTTCAAATCCTTATGCCTAATATTCAATTCTACAGTATGAAATTTTGTAACAGTTTTAAAGAGGTCCGATTAAGTTAATTTTTTTTTAGAAAACACTAAAATTTAATTTGTAAATTGACCTTATTAACTATATATATATTTTAAATCATGCAATTGTTGAACACCAAATTTTGCTGTTCTCCAAGTAATTAGAGATTCTATTACACTGAATATTTTATATAAATAATAGTATATATATTTGTATGAAATTTTAATGAACTACATAATTATAATTTAATAAAAATTATTTTTAATTTTAATTATGTATAAAACTTAATTTAACAGAAATCGATAAAACTGTTTTGCTTAGTTTATTATAAAAAAAAAAATAAATAAATTTCTTGCTGTATAGGTAAAAAAGAAAACCATTTCCTTAAAAAAAAGCAACAAATGTATTTATATATATATATATATATATAGTAAAACAGAAACAATTTTATCAACGTAAAAAAAATCAAGGGCACCTAAATACCCATAAAAAATTCATGTCAAAAAATATAGAATTATATATATATATATATATAAAGGGCTTAAAATTCAGTTTTCAAGCTCAACTACTTTCCACTATTTAAATATTTAGATTATCATAATGATATTCATTCAAAGAACATTTCTTAAAGACATATGTAACCTTAATTGGAAGAGAGGTTTGAAAAAAAAATAGTAAAATTTATTCTTACACATTTAACTGCATGTCCCTGACTTATACTTCAGTTTTTTCTTTTCTTTTTTTACTAATAACCTTTATTTATTAATTTATTTTTTGACATGAAAACAGAAATCGGTAAAGCCAAGTCGCGTAATTTAGACGAATGTAAGGGACGTATTAAAATGTAAAAATCTCCACTATAAAAAAAAAATTACCTTAATTTTCTCACTTTCTAATTCTGTAATTCCCATTTGTAAAAGTATAAAGCGGGCTCACGAATAAATTGTACGAGTTCATTGTTTTAATAGATTTTCTTATCTTTATCGATATAAAGTCTATTTAAAAACAATATATATACGCTTTAGTGCATTAAAACAAAAGTGTTTAAAATAATAAGTTCTAGCTTTTGTTTCCTTCGACTTAACATTCTTTTGAATTAAAATTTTTATCCCAAAATCTTTTTAAATCGTTCAAAATAACTATTGAAGTCTTAATTTGGAATGGAATTTAACTAAGACGTTTTGCGTTTTCAAATATTCGCAACTTATTTAAGAGCATTTTAATCTCGGGGCACAACCAAAAATCTCACTAATCTGGATAGTAAGGTACCTGTCAAACCTGATGAATTACATTATTAATAAGATTTTATGCGTGAAGAATTGACGGAGGGATTGTTAAGATGAATTTTTCATTATTATTTGAATTTTTGACTGTTTTGATATTTTAGTAAATATATCACGAATACGTTGAAAAACAACTTGATATTCTGAATTTCGATCGTTTTATAAGCCGTAATACTTTTTTTTTCATTAAAACCTATACGATCATCTTCAAATGTTCGTTGAATTATGTGCAGTATTTGTGTTGTAGTTTTGTTTAGCTTGAGTATCAATAAATTTTGATAGAATTTGTTGCAGTATAGCCTCATTGTACACGTCATTATACATGAGTTGATAATACTAGGCAAGTCTTTAATATAATTATATATAAATAATTACCCGTTAACAGACATATCTTAATAATAACGTTTAAACAAACGAACAAATATGTTAATTACACGTAAACAAATTTTACTAACTATTTATTACTAACCTATTTATTTATTTTAAAAACATATCTTTAAACAAATCTTAACATAAAACCGTATAAAGTTTATAATTTAACCTCTTTTCTTATAGACTTGATTTTAGACTTTTACCTATCTCAAGTTCAGACAATTTTTACATTTAACTATTTTAGAAAACCTGGGTGCATCAAAAACATTTTAAACTATAAGGATATATAATTATACTGATCTTTATATATATATATTTTTTTTTTCTTTCGATGGAATAATACTTACAAACCTGTAAACAGGCACAGGAGATGAGATGGGCTATACGATAGGTAGCTCCTTCACGAAACTTTTTAAAAATAGTATTTTATCATTTTATTTTACTTATAAAACAAATACTACTTCCTAAGAATTTAGTTTTTAAAGATTTTTACCTGAAATATACAATTAAATATTTATCTTAAACCTACTATAAATAAAGAAATAACTTGTAAAATTGTAAAAAAAAATAGATAAAAGAAATGTTATTAATAAAGAACCATTATAACGTAACGATACATGAATAATAATTAATAGATATGCATTAATGACATTAATACATATCTATTTACAGTTACTCCGTTAATTTACACCCAACTGCAGGAGGCACTCTACTCATATTTATATGATACGAAATAAAATTTTAAACGGAGTGAAAAATCTCAAGTCTGACTGGGATTCAAAACCACAAAATTCTAGATGAAGGTAACATAAATAACAACCGTTTATAATAACAATATAAAATCCTTATAACGATTTCAATTTTAAGTTTATTACTATCAATAATGACAACAAATGGAACCGCTGATCTTAAACTATGATTTCTTTCTGTTAAAATGTTTTTTTTTTCCTTTTTGCAGGGCTGGTGGATATACGGCTTATGAAAAGCAGTTCGTGATTATTTTAACAGAAAATAAAAGAAAATAATTAAAAGTGATTTGTAATGTACAAAATTTGTTTAGTAATTAAACCAATAAATTTGTCTTTTAATTTTTAAATCGCAAAATATGATAGTTATTTAAATTTTCTTCTTATTTTGGAATTAAAAGCTTTTCATACAATTATGTCCTACTGTCACACTAATTTTTTTCCTAATAATATTTGCTTAAATATTATTACTATATTTTTATTGTTATTTAACAGCACTACAATAAATAAACCAGGTAAAATATCCATTAGAATATGTAAATATATCTTAATAAAGATAATATTTATTTTTGACATTTTTTTTTCTTCTTTGATTACCAAATAGTTAAAAGATATTTGAAAAAAATAGTGAATGTTCTAATGAAGGGGATCCGATTACCAAGTTTCCTTTTTACCATTTTTTTAAAGGTCAGAAAAATAACAAATTTCACAAATTACTAGAAGAGGAGGAGATACAAAATTTTAATATCATTAGATTATTTGAAAATTAAAATTTTCATAAAAAATAAATAGAATTATAATATTTTTTTTATAAAATATTTAATTTTAAATTAAGATACGTCAGGATGAAAATAATATACATAAATTAAGTATCAAATTTCATTTTAAACTGATCTCAGCATAACAGGTATAAAAAAATTATATTTATAAAAAAAAGACACAAATTTACATTCATTTAATAGTATTTTCGCTTGACTTAAAAAGAAGGCAACGAACGGTTATATATTTTTTGTACGTAATATAATTTTTTGTAGGCTTTTTGCTTCCTTTCTTTTAGTTTAAACCGGAAACGCTTCCTGGAAAGCTACTTCCGTCAGAGAATGCAAAGGATGACTTGAAATCGATGGCATGAATCTGATGTAATTTGAGTCCGCGTATCGATTGAGCAGGCTCTGGAGGCTAAGACATCACTCTTTACCAGTGCCCATCAATTTCTTAATTAACTTGCTATTGAATATTTAATGGCTTTTTCATTGCATCTTGTTTTTATCTGATTAATAACAAGTTTGCCACAACTTAAAAATAAAATTTCCCTATTATTATAGTTTAACATTGTAGTATAAAATTAAATAAGTATTTTTATTTTTAAAACTATTTTATACGATTAACATTTCACTAAACTGTATACACAAGTTATAATTGTTGTTACACTTTATGTATCCTTTATTTAACATGATTTACTTAAATAAACTTCTATACCTGGAACTTATTTAATCTATTTTTAAAACGCTAATCTATATCAGATACTTTATGAATTAGAATATTAATCACATAAACTCGGTGGTTTTATTTATACAGAAATCAGTCAATTACCAATATTTGCAGAATGAAACCGATTTTACATTTTAAACAATGTCACGGCAATTGAAAAATGAAGATGTCAATAAAAAGTTCAACAGTAAGTCCTTTTTCAAAATTAAATGAAATAAGAACTCAGTTTATCTTGTTATAACCAATCTCAAAAAAATTAGGATGTATTTAAATCCATACCTTACTTTTCACCAAATGGAATAATTTCAACAATTATTGTTATTTTTTTTTAATTTATAGAAATATCTTCTCTGTTGGTTCTGTTGTAAGCTTTCCCATATAACGCGATCGGAAAACTTTTTAAACGAAAAATTACATTGTTTACGTCAATCATTTTAAGAAATCTTAATTTTTTCATGGCTGTTATTATTTTCATATTAATTAGTAAGGCGTAATAATACAGATCCTGATATCATAAAGTAATTCAAATGAATATTGGTAGAAAAACTTTTAAAAAATTCCGCATAACAAGAATTAAAAATTCCCTTATTGCTAGAGCTTTAGCAAAGCTCATAGTAATATTTTTCGTTATTTTATTATTGCATATACGAGTATATATTTTTTATCTTTATCAAGACACAATTTTCTTGTTTTTTTTGTTGAAATTATTGAATTAGATCCCAGATTAAAGTTTATTTCATTGTTAGCAGCTGTTTCTATCATGGTGCTGACTAAAAATTCGAAATTTAAAGAAACCGGAAAATTATTAGTTTTGAACTTTTAACTTTTTTAAAGTCGTTTTATTTTCTTTAAATTTTGCATTATAAACCGAACATTTTAAATAACTTATTTCATAAAGCATTATAAAATAACAAAAAAATTTAATTTCTATTAATGTTTCTTGATACATATAAAATAAGCTTTCATATGCTGCATTTTAAAAACAAGTACGCTCTATTTAATAGATCTGAAAATTTCCTTAAAAATAAAATAATAATTTAACAAAATCTGACAAAAAATTATCAATTAATAAGAACTATAATTATTTTAGTATTTTATATATTATAAAATTTAATCTGCAAACTTAACCCAATATAGACGTTTGTCTTTGTTACCTTTATTTATACTGATTCTGATTTTTTACAGAATCTATTTAATACTTTCCTGCATTATAGCTCTAGAGCTATGCTGCAAGAACGAAACTATGGTAATCAGTAAAAAAAATGGGGTAAGAATTTTTTTTCATTTTTAACGTTCCATGACTCAGGACCCCAAAAAACAAAAAAAAAGTGGAGGGTAATTATTCGTAGTACTTACCTATGTACCTTTTGACTTTTGACTGGATAAACCGATTTTGATGAAATTTAGCACAAAATGTCGTGTATATGGAGGTAGTTTCTTTGGGATCAATTTTCTCAAAATTTTGAAAAGATATCCCCACTTAAACACTTAAAAAAAGTTTGCCTCCAAATTCTCCCCTTCCCAAAAATTTAAAAAGAAACTTATTATTAATTGCATATTTTTTAACCTATTGCTTTTCTCTTCATAAGCATAGTAGCAATGAAAGTGGCCCCCCCAAAAAAAACACCTTGTGGGCAATATTGGGAATGGGGAGTCGATCAAAGTTTAAAATTTCGATTTTTTTGAACTTTTTAAACTTTTTTCATGTAACATTATTTTTCCACTATTATATCTAACGACATAAGCATATTTTACATTTCATTCTTTGTGTTGTACTGTGTGATTAACAATTCAATTTATATATTCATATTCAATTTATGTTAACATTTGATTACAAGACTTATGTCGTAGCTGGGCCCAATAATGTACAATTTATAAAAAAACAAATAAATAAGTAAATTATTATTATTTGAATAATAAATTATAAAAAAGGAAATATCTGTAAATAGAAAAATGTATTAAAAATCATCGAGTGAAACTTAAGATCGAAATTTTAAGTTTAAATGTTTAAAAATAGATAATTAAATAAGTAATAGTAAAAACGTCTTGAATATAATTTATTTAAAATTAACTATTCACATTATCCGTTAACGTTATCCTTTTAACCCTTCAATTTGAATAAAAAATTGGACTCCCTTAAATTTATTCATTGAACGTAGCTTGAGTGATGTAGCTATTTAAAAGTAATGCAGAGATATAACAACAACAACAACAATAAAAATAACTAATAAATTTTTTTAAAGTTTATTTTACAAATACAGAGTGAGCAACATAAAACCAAACCCGTAACGTAACAGATGCAGAATCGGTAGGTTATGTTGAAATGAAATTTTATGAATTATACGGATAAATTAATTAAGAAAAACAAAGCGTAGGTTAAATGCTACATTTATTTACCTTATTGTTACAAAAGATGTTCAAAATGACCACCCTGATCATCGATGCACTTTTGTACTCGACTGATCATATTGAGAGTCGTCTGACGCAAAACGTTGTTGTCAATGCGTTGATTTCTCGTTGAATGTTCACCTTCAGTTCATCAATATTAGATGCAATTGGAATAAGATGCATAAACTCTCTCTTTTAAGTAGCTCCAAAGGAATAAATCGCAAGTAGACAACTGAGGGGAACGTGGAGGCCACCGTCCTCTGCTGACAGCTCGTTCATTTGTAAAAGCTGCATCAACGCGATTCAGTGAATGTTTGATGTGCGACACGTTGCTCCGTGTTTTTGGAAAAAGCTGTATTCTGTTTCATTATCAGTTAATTGCGCATAGAATTATTCTAAAATTGTGAGGTAAACTTGTGTATTGGTCGAAAAATATTGGTCCCAATATAAGATTACCAGAAACGGTACACCAACACCAATTTTCTCATCGTGAATTCGTCGGTCGAATATATCGTGAGGATTCATCAAATACCTGGTGTTATGCGAATTAACATGGCCGGGTTAATGAAACCGTGCCTCGTGTGACATGAAATACGGCATCGGGCTTATTTGTCCACCAACAACGTTTTCGAGAAGCCAGTTACAATAATGAAGTCTTTTCGGTTTGTCTGTCTCCTTCAGTTGTAACGCGGTATGGTTTACATTTTAATTCACGAAGAATTTTACAAGATGTGTATTTAACATCAGATTGTTGGGATAATTTGCCTAGTGATTTTTTTGAACTGGCAGTAATTCTCCTTTCAATATCGGCAATGACCTGTGGAGTCCTAACAGAAGGTTGGTTATTTCGTTTTGCATTTGAAACCGAACCTGTTGTATGCCATTTTTAAACTAAATCGTGTATGCTTCTCTTCGCTGGGATACAGGCATTCGGAAATTTTTCTACGAATACTTGACGTGATTCTTCAAATGATCCAGGACGAATATAGTCCTCAGCTATAGCTATCCTCTCCTGGACTGAATAAAGAATTTTTTCCCTGTTTAGCCTCAGAGAACCACCGTCAGGTATTACTTCAGAGGTTGAACGAGGATGATATGTGAGTGTAAGTGAAGTGTGGTCAACCTGAGACCGTAAACAGTCTCAGGCCGACCATTTCTGAGATGTGCGGTTAACTGAAACCCAACCACCAAAGAACACCGGTATTCACGATCTAGTATTCAAATCCGTATAAAGGTAACTTTATCCTTTAAAAAAGGAATAACTTTTTCGGAGGAACCTTTTTCGAAACAACTGTTGGCTTTTTGGAACGTTTTTAAATCGAAACAACCAGAAGTAAATTGTTGAAAGAATCTTTTAAAAAATCGCGTTTTTTCGACAGGTTTATCATTTTTAGATGCCGCTAGTTCTTATTACTTAGATATTTTGATTTGTGAAAATAAATTTCAGATACATTAAAATTAATTCTGACTTTTGGAAACATGTATTATCTTAAATATATACGAGAAAGTATTGATACATGTTTTTTTATACTATACTTTTAAATAAATAAAGTTTTTTTTTTTTTGATTTGCAGGGTTCTTGGTGATCAATGACAGAAATTCGATTGGATGCCGACGACAATAGTGTTTAATTCGTACTTCTAAAGCAGTTAAAATTTCAGATTAGCGTCAATATCGTTTATCGATATTGTCAAATAATTTTCTGTCTGAAATCTGATAAATGTGAAATAACTCTGCAGGTCTATCTATTTTCATGATTTTTAAAAGTTTATGTTTTCATATTTCTTAGGAGCTCATTATTTTATATTGCATTTAAGCACCGTAAAAAATAAAAATATTAATGTTATTTAATAAATGAGGTTATTATTATTTGTTTTCAATCTACCTTACCTTATCTTAATCCGTATAAAGTGTAGTTAACTATGGAACAGTTTGTATTTCCAATAAATATCCAATGTTACTTAACTTTTTTTATCACGAATAGCCTACAGAATCTATTCATCAGAACAAAATGGGGAAGAACGTATAAAAAAAGTTGCGTATGCGTGTTAATTTTAAATAATTTTTTCTCCGTTATCTGCGGAAAAAATGTAATTAGCTCGTGCTGAATAAATAAATAAATGTATTTATTTGTTTATTGGAATAAACGAAAACTGAGGAAGTATTAAAATATTCATCTCATCGCTAGCAGAGTGCAGTATACCTTAAGTGCGTATGTATTAAAACAGATATTTCCAAAAATAAATAGTTTACAGACATGAAACTAAAATTCAATTCATAGCTATTCATATATTCATAAGCCCATGCACATTTACAAATAAATATGGTACACACTGAAGTTATACGAAAGCGTTTTATCACAGATTTTCCAAGTCGACATACTTGCCTTATAATATGAGGTTTCAGAACGAATTGGAATTTAACATCATCGATATAGTCGGTTTTTGACCTACCACTTTTTCAGATTATCATAAAGCTCAATCAGCGGTAGTAAAACTTACATCATATCAACTAGCTGGAACGTGGATTTACACGAGTCGTATGGAAAGTCTGGAATAATGACAAAATTAAAGTAAAGTGGTGGTCTGAAACTGTGGCGTGAATGAATGATGCCAGAAATGTAAAGAAGTTCGTAGAAAAGACATATAGGGAGGCGACTGAGTGTTGGACCGAAAATTTGGGTCGAGAATTTAGATACCTCACAGCGATAGGTAAGCTTGGTAAAGGAACGTTGCTGATGAAGACATGTAGATTGACATTTTATTGGAGAGCAGGATCATATAGGGCTGTAAGAAGATAGTACAATCATGTAAACGAGTCATTCCTACTATCATAGGAAAATTTATGGTAACAGTCTAATACCATAAATAAATAATTGAATATAAATAAATGCAATCACCCTTCATCGTTATTATACACTATAAACTCTTTACTCGATTAAAAAAATCATCGAAGCCATAAATTCGTATACCTCTGGGTATGTTTTCAAGCAGTCCTAAACATAATTATCCAGCCTCAGATTAAAAAAAATAAGTAAAAGTATTTAAAAATTAAAATATTTCTTTGAGTACACGGATATAAATTTTAAGAATTTTGTAACAATAAAGTCTAAAACGGTGTGTTTAAAATTGTGAAGGCTAAAAAGTTTAAACTGCAAAGAATATTGGAAAAGTCATTAAACGAGTATATATTTTGGTGGTTAAATAAAAAACAAACAGAAATTTTAATGATTAATTTAAAAAACAAAGCCGTTCAATATTCGATTAAAATAAAAATATTCCATTTACATTTTTCTACGTTAATCTTCTCATTCTTCAATTGTATATCACTTCGTTTAAAATGTTTTATGTGACTTAAAATAATTCAAATAATATTTAGAAATCTGAAATAAATTTCTCCAATCCAGGAATAACTGTATAAAATCTATATTATTATAGAAAAGAATCGAAGAAAACCACTCTTTTAAGGTAAATAAAAAAAAAATCACTCTTAATTTTTTTTACGCTTTACTGAAACCACAACTTTAATCACAACTTTTTTTCTAGGAAATTTATCAGTACATATGTTACATCAGTTAAAAAAAGGTACTGATAGGAAAAAGAGAGAAAAAATATTGGAGGATAAAAAAAAGGAAATAAAAAACGGTATTATGAACGAAAAAAAGGGTAGAAGCTCGATTTTGAAATTACAATATGTTGTAAATGATGAATGAATATTGAATAATAATGTACTCTTATTTATATTACTTCATATAAAGATTCATTCGCCAAAAAAAAATTACTCTGATACAGTTCGGAAATTGCTTTATCAAAATATATGTAAATAAATATCCATAAAATTTTAAGTAATTATTTACGAGACAATGCAAATCACTATGCGAGCATTTTTCTAATTTTATGTATACACATGTACACATAAATATAGAAGAATGCCTGTTAGCTCATGAAATATATTAATTCCATAAAAAAATTACATTCTGACATCAATAATATTTAATACGCCTATACAGTTTTCTTTAAATGCAAATTTACCTTCCGACTGGGCGTTATAGTCAATTTAAATTTTTACTCATATATCACATTAAATCATAGTATATACGCGATTAAAATTTGACAGGCTAAATAAATTACTTTTTGTTGCATATATATATTACAACAGCAACATCTAAAAATCAATCTAAAGATATTTGATGGATTATTTCAATTTTCAATCTATAAAAAATTACATGAATAATTTATTTATGTATAAGAAACTTTTTAAATCGATTCCCACTTTTAATAACTTTATTATATTGTTTGTAGATATCAAAATATGAAACGGTTTGTTGTTCATATTATAAATATTCATCTTATTTATGAATAAAAACAAAATAATAATCTTTTTAACATAAAAATTAATTAAATATTTATATCGATCTGAAAAATTACTGTTCCCTCTTGATCATGAGAATTTAATGATTTAATGGGTAGGTGAACAACTTCAAGGATGAAATAAATGTATATATATAATTAAAGAAACAAAAATTATTAAACTAGCGTTAGCAAGTGCGTCATAATTAACACTGTAGTCAAGAAATAAAATTAAACAATTTCAAAAACTTTAATTTTATCAACTTATTCAAAATCCAGGTTGATTTTTGTGATTTATGTCTTTATGGCTCGTACAGTTATTAATTTTTTATAAAATTAATTTTTTTGGATTATAAAACGAATTGCTCTTGAACATAGATGGAATTATCAAGGAAAACTAAGGAAAAACCTTGATCAAAGCAGCGTAATAAAATACATACCTAATAAAATAAACTACAGAAAAAAAATTAACTTTAAAATATGTAAAAAAAGTAATACCTTTTTAATTCGTTTTTTAAGCTTTTAAATTTTAAGTAGAAATTAAAAATTAGAGCTTAATTTGGAATAGATTCATACGGTAGAAATTTAACAAGTAATTAAAATGTATCATTTTATGTTTCTGGTGAATTTTTAAAAACTGTTTTTATTTTTTAAACTTAATTTTAATTACAAAAATTTTAATTAACTTGTAATATGATAAATTCTAAAAAAACTACCTGTGTAAAAAAAATCCTTCAAAATAAAATTAGAAAGCGATAAACGTGTATTGATAAAAATAAATAGGGGAAAACAGGAAAACAGTGTAAACGAATTGGTACTAATGTTATATTAGGTCATAATAACTTTTAAACGTTTTTTTTTAAATCGCCTTTAAACATTTAAAACATTGATATAAATTTTCAAAATTAGAGTTTCACGCGAAAATATTTTGAGTGTCATAATGATAGATCAATCCAAAAGCGGTGGTGACATGAAGCAAACAAAAATTATCTTCTAATCTTCTACGTTCAATTCTATAATGCCAAAGGATAAAAATGTAAAAAAATGAAGTATCTAACAAGTAGCCAGCGAAAGAAAATCTGGAAATTGTAGGTGACATCATGAGAGGGTCACGCAAGTCGGTAGTGAAGTGGGAAACCACTTGTCTGATCGGTGGTTTGGCAACTGCAACAGCCCTTTTATTATTATTATTATTATTATGCTTTTACGGCCAACATGGGACCACTTAAGTCAGTTTTAGTTGGATCTTTTCTGAGAAAAGCGTGTTATTTTACTCTTTCGAGCTGCCCAGTATTTCTTCATCCGTTCAGATCTTGCTTTCTTTTCTTCATCCGTAAACACCCTCTTCGTTGTATTTTGTCGTTTGTCTGTCTTTTGTTTAAATCTAATGCTTTTATCTTTTAGCTTTGTAATTTTTCCAGTTTTATTCTGTAGGTCAGTCAGGGAAATTCCCAATTCTTTCTTTCATATCTTCTCTAATTTCTTTGATCCCAACAGCCCTTTTACTATATCTTCATTTGTCCATGCCTAAGAAATATAGGCATGGACATCATTCTGAAATGGAAAATTTTATGAAAAATTGTTACGCATACTTTTTTTCGGTTAGTTTGACCAAAACTAAGTCACAAGCACACAGACAAACAGAAATATTGTTTAAAGATCGAGTTAAAATAGAACTCGTTTCGCTCCGTTAATAAAGAGTTCCCTATAAGATACTAAATTATATCAATCGATGCACATTATAGGGTAATCACTAGCTGTTTTGTGAACATTAGACCTTGTTTATTTTGTGGTGAGTTTAACAGATTGAATTCACATAAACTGAGTTAATAAAAAATTTTAAATAAAGTATAAAACACAACTGTGATTCATAATTGATTGTGAAAGATATAACCAGTGTCAAAAATAATGTTACTGCATCACAAATATAGTAAACATTCTTTTCAACGGCAACGGACATCACTTTCATTATAACCCCTTGTTTTTTCTCTAGTTTTTTAGTTTTTTTCATTATTGTAATTAAATTTATTTATTTTGTAAAAACGTAACCGAAGAAAAACAGATAACTAAGTTTATTGGAAAGTTTAATGTAATATTATCATTAATAGAGTACTGAGAAAGGCGAGATAATGTAAAGTAACAAGAAAAGAGTCACAGGAAAGCTTTTAGGATTAAAAATTTAGTATACAGTAAAAATTGGTATATTTAAAGAGTAGCCGATGAGACTAAAAATGGTGTCATATGAAGCGTAAATCGAATATCACGTATTGGTGGCTTGAATATAAAAATTTCCCCTCAATCATCCTGACAATGAGAATAGCAGCCACCATTTTAAAAAGGAAAATTTTATAAATATCTTTATAGTAAAGTCATTCTGCTTGATAGGGAAAGGAACCTTATTGAAATAAATTCGGAAAACGTGTTTGATAGAAACTGCGACAGAAAAAACAACAAAATGCCAAAAGGTAGAGGTAAAACAAAAATTTACTTTGGTCGGGCAAAAATAATATCACTTGAAAAATTTGTACTAAAACTGAAGTTAGTTATAGAACAATAATTTAATTTGATTCAATATTGCAATTACTCTTTATTATTTTCATTTTATTTAGCTATATTAATTTTGTAATTTCTAAAAAAAAACAATTTTCTTATTTTTTTCTTTCTCATTAAGACATTTTCATACCCTAATTTAGTTTTTGTTCATAATAAAACAAAAATTCAAGAATAAAATATGACAGTAGTGAGTTATGTATTAGAAGATGGGAATTTAATATATTAAAGCTTGAGGAAGTTTGCTAATTTTAGCATTAAAATTACAAAAAATAGCCAAGTATCAATTATACTTGTACAAACGACGCAAGCTAGGAGAACTTTTATGAAGAAAAACGTGTTAATGAAAATAGGTATCTTCGTGAATTATTCATTTTAATTTCTATACCCATTTTTGTTTTAATTTAACTCCTTTGTGTCTACTATTGATAGTTTTAAAACAGTCGAAATCGAAGTAAACAACTAGTTTTAAATTTTTATTTATTTACGTAAACGATTTTTCAGCATTTTCTCTCCGCGATTGTATTTCAGTAACCACATAAACCGTTTTTTGTATAGAAATAGATATATAACAACAAACGTCTACACAAAAACTATAAGCGCGTACAGTAGCCGCCGTTTAACGACAAGGATGATCAGCCCGCAAGTCACTGCTATACTATTGTTCTCTGAAACATTGGCACACTATGATTAGTCATCTCTTAGCAGCATAAACATGATGAAACTGCTGTTTACTAAGCAATGTACTTTTGTGTATTTACAGTATTAAGAAAGTGACTTCATGTTTCAAATGCAAAACAATTATTTGTATTTCTCTTTTCTTTTCCATATATATATATATATATATATACATAAAGTTCAGTTCTGGGGTTCTGTTTCTCGGTACAGTTCTTTTGGCGTTTGTCATTGATACATAGTCAATTAATGAGCGATACAATATTTTGTAAAAAGTTCTTATCGTGGGTTACGGTTCAAACGTTTTAAAGTAGTTCGTTGGGTTGCGAATAGTTAAAACTGAATTTAAGTCTGTTGTCTAAGGTAAAAAACTTTGAAGACAGGCGCGCGAAATCGTAAACAATGTGTATGATTTTATGAAGGAAGAATCTTTAGCTGTAGGAAAAATAGCTGTTTCAAGGTAAAATGAATTCGATGAGCGACGAAAACTGGAAACCTTACTGTGAAAACGTAAAAATAAAATCGAAGGTGAATATTGGAGCCAAGAATCGTTGACAGATACTCTGACAGAATCTTTTATTGTCTCTTTATGTAATGACAGTAACAATTACACTGAAGATAGTGATGACAGCGAAGATAATTGAACGGATAATTCATTTCTAGAAAGAAAAGTTACAGTAATAACCATCTATCGCAATATTTGCCGTGTAATTAGTAATAGATAATATTTTGTCATCCGTTATTACAGTTTGCAATGTGCAGTAAAGAATTAGCCGACTATATTCCATTTCAAAATTTTTGCGTTCATTTGTTAAAAACAGAACAGTTATTTGTTACGGGGGATTACTAAGAGAGAGGAACATGTTTTTACGCTAGGTAGTAATCGTCGCCACTCCAAGCTCGCTCTTATTTAGCGGCGACTGTACTTAAATAAAACACAAACATATATACATATAGGTATGTCTGTGTGTATGTGTGAGTCAAATTTTAATTCCAATCCTTTTACGAAATAATTAATTGATTTGTTTGGAATGCTGAATTATTATTTTTTTTTTAGTTGCATAATACGTACGTAGGTATTTAGTGGATTATTGTAAATATATTTTTTCAGTGTGTGTGTGTATGTTTGCAGATGTTTAGTCGTGATAGGTCGTTAGAGAGTATTTTTCTTCTGGGAGTGTAGTTTATATATTTTTTTCGCTGTTTAAATCACGTTAGATGATTTATAAGTTACACTCTGAGTAAAATTGCAACAAAAAGTTTTTTCATAACTACAATAAGAAAGAACTATATAAAAAAAGAAAGAAATAACCTAATTATCTATATCTTCAAATAAGTTGTACTGATGAAATATTTTATACTACAGTAATAATTAAATCTATTATAAATATTACTTGGTTATTCTTTGTACTTTATCTTATTAATAGTCGTATTCTATTATTCTTACTTCTTTTGAACAGGAAAAAACAACAAAAATGGCTCAAAATTCTGTAAAATGCTTTTAGCAAATATTGTAACAATGCTATAGGCTATTATATTTCTCATTTAATATTTAAAAAAAAAAAAAATTAAATATTGCCAAGATATCTTAAAAACAATAATAATAATTCGTATGTTAAATATTGTTTATCCTGTTGATAACTATTGTTTATCCTAATTTACGTAAAAACAAATTAAACCAATAAAAATATAATAAGGGTTATGAATATTTTGAAAATAAACGATTATTTATGGTTTGAAATAGAAATTACGGACTCCACTATACTGAGGTTGGAATTCACAAGTATTAAAAAAGGTTTCCTTTTTTTGTCATCAGTTATTTGACTGGTTTGATGCAACTTTCCAAGATTCCCTTTCAAGTTCCAGTCGTTTCATTTCGGTATACCCCCTACATCCTACATCCCTTGTTTTACATATTCCAAACGTTGCCTGCCTGCAAAGTTTTTCCCATCTACTCTCCCTCCAATATCAAAGCGACTATTCCAGGGTGCCTTAAGATGTGGCCTACTTCATCAATTTGCCACAACAACTCTTCATTTGTCACTTTATCCATCCTGAATTTTTAACTTTCTCCTATAGCACTACATTTCAAAAGCTTCTAATCTTTTCTTCTCAGGTACTCCGATCGTCCAAGTTTCACTTCCATATAAAGCTACCCTCCAAACATATACTTTTAAAAATGTTTTCCTGACGTTCAAATTAATTTTTGTTGTAAGCAAATTATATTTCTGACTGAAAGCTCGTTTTGTCTGTGCTATTCGGCATTTTATATAGTTCCTGCTTCGTCCATCTTTAATAATTCTACTTCCCAAATAACAGAATTTTTCTTCCTCCATAGTCTTTTCTAGTCCTAATTTTACATTCAGTGGTCCATGTACATTATCTCTACTACATTTCATTACTTTGTTTTGTTCTTGTTTATTTTCATTTTAGTTTCTGCGTAGGACTTCGTCCATGCCATTCATTGTTTCTTCTAAATTCTGCCTGCCCTTTATTTGACGCTGAGTTAATTATTCTAAAATCATCTGACCAAAAGTCGTTTTCCTCTTCTCACCGAACCTCGCTAATTCCCACTACATCTATATTTAACCTATCTGTTTCCCTCTTTACATTTTCTAATCTATCAACCATTTTAGAAGTCTAGCATTCCACGCTCCGACTTGTAGAATGTTATTTTTTAATTTTCTGGTGATCCCTTCCTTAGTAGTCCCCACTCGGAGATCCAAACGGGGGACTAGTTTACCACCGAAATATTTTACTAAGGAAGGCGTCTCCATCTTTGTTACATGAAAATGCAGAAAGCTACATTTTGTTGGAAACAAACAGCCGTAGTTTTCCATTGCTTTCAGCTGGTTGCGCAGTACTCAGAAGAATGAGTGATGTTGATATGGCCGTTTAAGTTCTCCTGATTTTTTTTTTGAGGTGGGGGACTTCCATTTTACTGACGCCATATGGCAGTGTTGGGGTCGCTAACAGGTTCCGCAAGATGTTGTTAAATGCGTGTGTGTACCGGCGCACTACCGACTAAACCTACACCGCTGGCTTCCCGCCCTTCCTGGAATTGCTTAAAGAAGCATTTCAGGAAGGAACGTGATGCACCACTCACACATCCATACACCACAATGCAATACATCACCGTCCAAACAATGCACGGCAACAAAATATTACGCCAAGAAAACGCACCAAACAGAAAAATACAAATCATGATCAAACATAATCAAATCAAGACAAAACATATATACATAGAGTACTGAAAGAGCTGCTTCCCTCTTTCAGGAATCATTCCTAGTCTCGCTCTCAACAGATACCTGTCCGATATGGTTACACCTTCGGTCCAGCTACTCTGTATCACTGAGCACTCAAGCCCCCTTTCCATCACAGCAAGGTATCATGATTCATAGAGAGAGAAAGGTTTCCTATAAGCCTAATTTAAATTTAAATTTCACGTATTCTTTCAAAATTTTGCTAAAACTTTTAACCTTTAAAACTGCTGTTAAAAATGCAACAGGACTCTACTTAACCGGATGTATCTTAACCGAAAACTTTATAAACGGTAAAATATATCGTCTAAGACTTATCCCATTTTAGCTTTTAATAAATAAAAAAAACTTAAAAAATGATTATCAAACAGTTAACAATAAAAATATAAAAAAAATTGTAACGTTTTTCTTTACGTTACTGATACGAACAGATTTTTTTTAACAAGTAGTAAACTTATGAATGAATCGTTTTTTTCATTTTATGGAAACAGGTGCAGGTGGAAATCAGTCACTGATTATGGCTGAAATAATAGAAGCGGATTTTTATTTCGTTTAAAGAATATATTGAAGTTATTTGACGAATGGATATCGGGGAGCTTGTATAAAATATTTTTACCCGATTTAAACATCGGGATATTTTCATATCCGATGAATTCGAAAGATAAATTAACTTTTGTGTTTAGTGTAAACCTTGCGCCAAAATCTAAACGGAAAATAAAATTATATCGTTAGTAGAATCATCGATCAATCTATTATTACGGCAATCGTCTGATGTAGAACATTGGTTAAAATCTTAAATAAAAGTATAAAATACTTTTACTTCAGTTTCAGTATGTCCATTTTACATTAAAATATATTTTTCCAGTCGTGGGGATTATACTAAGCGGATTTAATTAGTATTATATTAATTGAAATAGAAAGAAAAACAATTTAATTTTTATCTACTTAGAATGATTTCAATTTAAATATCGTATTTAATTTCTCCAATTTTGTATAACTATGAAGTATGAGTGTATTTATTTGAATTTATATGAATTATCAAATATTTGAATTAGGAGAATTTTAGAGTTCTGGCTTTACCCAATAGGAATCTCATTCCGAGTTTAGGTTTTTCTAATTCATAGGCAGAACCGTTTCCACCAAACTATGTATATATTAAATGATACAGTTAAGTTTACAGGTTCCTACATACTTAGAAAGGATCCAGTGGGAGAACAGCCGAAATCCGTAGATTAAAACTCGGTAAAAAGAGACCCACTAAAATAAGGAACCACTCGGTAAAAAGAGGGCCACTAAATTGGACTAAACAAACTACTCAAAGAAATGCTTCTAGGCCCATTCGAGTGGTCAGTATCCATTAAACCTAAAAATCTTTGGAAGATCAGTGCTTTTTTACTAAGAGTAGAAGAAGCGCATTATCAATTTTGCGTTGACCAACTTAAAAGTATGCTGCAACAAAACTGTTTTTTCCTTAAGGATATAAACAACCACTCTAACCGTGATCATATTTCCTGAAGGAAAACTCTTGTCCAACACGGAAACTGTAAAGCGGGTGGAAATATACGACTGGATCGTTCAACTATATCCCTATTAAAAGTGAGGTAATAGGTGCAGTCATGTCGTAAACAAATTGATTTAGTACGAAAATGCTATGAAGAATTTTATAATGTGCCTTTATAAGATAAAGATTCCTTAATTAAAGATTCATTAGATAAAGTCTAATTAATATCATATCACAGCAGCTTTTGATATATATTATAGTTTGCTTACAGAAGGATAATTCTTGTGTTGAAGCAGTTTACGGTTCATTAAGCATATTGTAATAGACTATTGTATTTTATTTACCTTCTTTACCGACCTACTTTTCCAATGAAGAAGGAATGTATCCCCCATACCACTACTTTTATAAATTTATTTGTATTCTATTAACTATTAGAGGACTGGAATTATGGAAGAGAATACTGTCATCAAAATTAAAAAAATAAATATTTCAAGAGAAAATCGTTACAAATCGTATGACCTTTTGCTGAGATGGTTGTTATGCCTTTTAACAAATGTATTTGTTTTATTATTTTATGATAGAAACACTAAAGAGAGGAATTAACAACTAAAGGTATGCGAGTAAAACTGTTAAAATAAATTTCAACTGGTGTTGAAGTTAAAAATTTTATAAAATATTTATTTGAATATTTTTGATAGAATACATTATTAAATAAGAAAATGACAAAAAGGAATGTTGACAAAAAAAATTAACACATACTAAAAAGGAACTTCAGAATAAAAATATAAGATTCAATCCCGGTTTAAATAAAGTCATACTACAATCTCGTTCGATTCGAAGTAACTGTTTTTGAATAGTTTATTATACAAGTTCATTATAAGGGGATCTGGAAAGTCAAAATAATTATTAAAAGGATTAAATGGTATTTAAGGAATAATGCTTATGTATTTGTAATTATTTTGGTTAAATAAAGATAATATATGTTGAAATAATTAATTTAAACTCATTTGACTTCGTTTTCCTAAAACTAAAATTATTCTATGAAAACTTTTAATAATTGAAAAATATATATAATTTCAGTTATTTAAATTAAAAAAAAAAATTGCTTGATCATTCAATTTTTCTATATTTACAAAAAATTCTTGAAAGAAAATTCAATTTTCAATTAATTTCTATAAATTCAAAACAGATTTTTGTTTCGTGTGCGTGTGTGTGTGTGTGTGTGTGTGTGTATATATATATATATTATGCAGTTATTATATTATAAATGAAATTAAGGGTAAACAAGAGAGACCGAGTTAATACAGTCTTTTCATCATGAAAGAATCGCATGCTTCTAACGAAAAAGATTGACAAATCGGTTGATTTGATATTTTGTAGAAAATAAAATAAACACAAATTTTCCGTATTTATATAAATTAATATCTAACTTAAATAAATTTATTTTACTAATTTTAAATAAAGTGACGAATGAAAAATTTCAATTACAAATTCTATTTTAATTTCATTTCAAATGCAACGGAACTTGTTTATTCAAATCAAAGATTAAAAATGTGCCGTAATCTGTATGTGTTTTTGGGATGTGTACGTGTCAGATTATAGTATGCGTGTAGTTAGACTACAATCTTGTGAACTGAAAGAAACTAAAATGTAACACTGTACTTTTTGTTTTGTTGTTTTCATTTTTTTATAGTGTGAGCGCGGTTTTGTATATATCTGGACACGGACCTACAGAGCGTTTCCAAATTGTGCGTGTTTAGATGCGGGATGCGTGTAGCCGGAGGGACTGTGGCGGCCCGCGGCTCTTCAGTTGCACACGGGTCGGCGGCGCCAGGTAAACCTGCCTCGGGGGGGTTGGGCCCTCTGCTCGGGGCGACCGCCCTACAATTAGACGAGCTGGACCCTGGACCCCAAATTATGTACCACTCCTAATTGCTCGATAGAACGCTAAACACAGTTATCAGAGTCGGCTGTTGTACTGCGGCCGTCATTTCTTTTTCTAGTTGTTGTGTGCCGTCTAGTCTGATTTACTGGAAAAACAACCATTCTACTATTTTACCCGTCTGTCTTTCTGTCTTTAATGCACTCGACTCGTACTCTCTATCCGACATATGTAACACTAAAACATATGTTAGGCATATAAGGGTAAGATATAACATCACCCTTTTAAATGACACGCTAATAATAAATACTGCAGTATTTTTAAGAGAAAAAAGAGTGTGCCTCGTATAATTATATTAGACTTGAAATGATTTAAAAGTTTATCGCAATATATGTCAATTAAATGAGTAAACGTAAAAAAATTGTAAAAAAATTAATAAAAACACCTTTAATGACCCCGCATAAAAGAAGTTAAATGTAGGGATGTATACTTACTTATAAAGTTATAATCTTTCGAGACTTTAATGAAGAAGGTATACGATTAAAATTTGATTGTAAACATCTCATATTCATTCCATCGGAGAGCTTTGCCCTTTAAGTACTAGGTAGCTCACTAACAGTATTTTATTGCATTGATGATAATAGAGTTTACGTTTAATTTAAAATAATTAAATTAATTAGTGAGAAATTTAAAACCAAAACTAATTTAAATAAACTTATAGAAATAATATCTTATGGATTCATGGAAACAATTATAATTATATATACATATACATGTATATTTAAGAATAATCTCTTTTTTTAAATATTTTACGAACGTAAACCAGATGCAAAAACTAAGCAATTTTTGTTGTATATTTATATAAGGGAATATACTGAAAAAATTATGAATAATAATTTGTATAATTTACATCAGTTGCACTGTATTTTTTCTGAGTTTAAAGTTTAATAATTTGCTTCAACGGTAAAAAATCAATTCTCTTATGAATTAACTACCTTTCTATTAACATACGTAGTTTAATTTCATTACTTTAATCTGTCGTAAAAAAATGTATGTTGATATATACTCTTGTATATATGTTACCGTGAAAGACCGACATTAAAATTTTCGATAGTCTTCGGTGAATCTCGACACGTACCAAATACGTCGGTGAAAGACCGAAATATTTGCTTATTCGGACCTTCGCCGGTATATGTCGTCAAACACAGATAAGCTCTGGTGGGGGTCGAAACGATAACTAAAAATAAAAAAAAGCCACCCGATACTAATTTCTAAGGTAAATACGTCGATTACGAGAAACCCTCGTAAAAAAAGAAGTTTAAATTTAAGCCAAACATAACCTACGCTTGTTTCGTTAGTTAACCTCGTCTAATTAACGTTAAATATACATATTATATATGTTATTCTTCAACACTGGAGGCGATTAATCGATTCAGTGTAGATTACCTTTTGGTTAAATTTAAACTCCTTTGCAATTATTCTTTTTAATTTTTAGTTATTTCTACTCCCACCACAGCATGTCTGTATTTGTCGACATATACCGGCGAAAGTTCGAACAAGCGAATATTTCCGTATTTTACTGACGTATTTGGTATGTATCGACATTCACCGGAGAATATCGACGTTTGCCAGGTATCGGTCTTTCACGGCAACATATTAATGATGAAAAAATAAAGGAAAATATATTCTTTTGACTATTTTTAAACTAACACAGTTTTACGCTCATGGGAAACGCCCAAATAAAATTCTGTAATTACACCCAATTAAGTACTTAATCATCATCAGTGATCCCTCTTCTCATATATGAGAGCTGGTGACCCGATACATATCCCGTTGAAAATTTCCCGCAACAGCTCACGGTCTTCTGCCATTCGAATCAATATGACTAACATTTCCTCTTTTGCCTCTTCAATTTGGTCCAGCCATATTTTCGGTGGTCTTCCACATGACCTGCTGTCCTTGATTTTTTCCAGTACGACTTTAGCTTCTCAAGATTTTCGCCGGGCCTTCGGATCATATGGCCGAAAAAGGATGCGCTAAAGCATATTGTGGACAACTTCCAATGTATACTCAGTACGTTTATAATCGATCTGTTTATCCTCTTTTCCGTCCACGCGACCAGGAGCATTCTTCTGCAGATCCATATTTTGAATATATCAACCCTCCTCCGTTCTTATTCTTCCGATGATGGATGATGAGGTTCCACTCGCAGTTGTCTCCACCGGAAATCCGATTGGGGAATTGAAACTCCGGAATATTTAACTGCGTGTGAGATCATGAGCGTTTTTCAAAAAGTAAACCCATCATGATCAGAAATTTCGTTTTAATTATTACAAAACATTGTTTTATTTGTTTTGTTAAGCCGAATAAAAAGAAATTTATATAGTAATTAAAAAAATGATTATTGTGGTAAAGGTGACAGTAAAAAATGAAAAAAAATTGAATCAGGGAGAAGGAAAATTAAACTACTGTAATTGTCATTTAACAATATTAACTATAGATTGCTGTTGTGAAATGATGCTTACAAGACAAAGTACCAGCTAATCATTTTATTACGAAATTTAATGTCTACTTAAAAATTTACTGAACTGTAGTACTTAAAAAATCGTAAATATGTAGATTTCTGTTTGTATAAAAACTACAAAACTGGGTGAGGATAATGAGAAAAGGTTGGTTATTAGTCATTTAAAAGGGTGTAAATTCGTTTGAATAAGGGTAAAAGTTAGTCAGAAAGCGTATTTATTTTTTTTGTTTGTTTTTCTTTTATTTTAGAAAAATATCAGCAGTAAAATAAAATAAAATTTAATAGAAAACTGATTAGGGATAAAATAAGTTTATCCGTATCCGCAGTTTACGTTATTGTGAAGCGAAATATTTAAAATCATTGGTAAGCTAGATAAAATTGGTTTTGTGATCACTATTTATAAACATACGTTTAACATTTCGAAAATACAGTATTTTCACAAAATGACTGAAAAAAGGGAACATTACTAACTAAACCGCCTCATTAGTGGATTATTTAAGAAAATTGTTCGGGTAGCTTTATGTTGATGTAATAATTAATAGTTAGTACCGAAAGTTCATTATGCCAGGCAGTTGGTTTAGGGGTAACACACTAATTTGTAATATTATCGAGTCCCTCGTTTCATTTCCGATAATAATCTGAAATTTTTTCGCGTATCCTCTCACCTTTATCTTCTTTTCTAAGCTAATTATTTATTAAAAAACATTTATTGTTATTTCAGAAGCACTTTATCATTAACATGTAACGTACAATTTATTCTATTCTGTTTTTAAATGTAAACGCTTTATTAAAGAAATGTTTTATTTCACACAACGTGTATTCCTGTTATTTTGATGCTATAATGACTTATAATTTTTTAAATTATGAATTCATGTACAGTAAATGTAAAATAACACAACAGTATAGCATAAAATTGATTTTATGTGATAAATATGTACTTTATTTACCGTAATAAAATATTGATTATAACAATCAATAAAACATTGTACATCAATAGCGTATAACGACAATTAAGTTATTATTTAATCGTATACATAAAGAAAAGGTGACTGTACCGCACTGATAAGACTACCTATGTTTATAATAACGTAAATAGAACTACTGCTATATATATATATATCATCAGTTAATTATAACCGATTTTAATTTAGTACATATAATTTAACAATAATCTCGACCTACAATAAGGAAAACAAAGAAAAAACAGTTAATTATATACAAAAAAAAACACAATTTCTGTACTTCACTATCGAAATATATTTATTTTAAAATAATCTATAAATTATAAAATTATGACAAGATTCCACGTGTTTTAAAGGTCATTCATTTATTATATGTAGAAATAACATAAGGTCCAAGTTAATTTTTTTTTTTAATTTTAATATTATTTTTTTTAAATATCTGAGTGAATATGTTACGTATCAAGAATTAACATATCCTTTTATGAAATTTAAAAGGTAACTTAAAGAAAGAAATTCTCTCTCAGTGATGTACTATAAATTATATAATATATATATATATATATATATATATATATATATATATACATATATATATATATGTATATATATATTATTTTTATTATTATTATTATCATTACTTTTGAAACAGTAATAATAATACATCTAACATACATTAGCCAATATATTTTATTATTGCTGAGATTGTGTATGGGCGTGCGTGTGTGAATATCTATATATTACTTTTTTTCATTTTAAAGTTCTAATAAGAATATATGGATTGTAAATTGTAATATAATTTCTAATATTGTAACGTTAATTCATTTTATGTTACTGACTATATGAAAGCATAAAATAATACCATGAACTGTCCACATGTTGACTTCTCAATAAGCCGTATGTAGGACACGAGAGATTAACATATAACACACACCGAGGTCATCACGTCTATACACTCACACAGACTCAGATTCATGGCATTAATATGTCATGTTGACATAGTAACAGCACTGCAATATTAATCCACGTTGTGATATATACTTCAAATGAAATACATTATATGAGTACACTCGTGTAATTATACGGAAAATGACTAAGTGTATAAAAATTCAATATATAATATTTTAAATAGCGCTATTAATATCATTTAACTCGTAGACTAATAATAATAAAATAAACGCTAAATTATATTTAGTATATGTACATGTAAATATCCGTCGTGGTAATAATAATCTGTAGGATATTGTCAAGACTCTGGCCTTCTGTATGTTGATGGGAAACGGTCCATTTTACGGATCTCAAGCACAGAAATCTAGTAACTGGAATAAAATAACATACGATTCGTTATAAGTCGGCAAAACAAATTTCTTTAAGTAAAAAGATTTATTGATTTGTTACAGTACGGCAAGAAGTATTTACGGTAAAAGTTACTTATAAATCAATTAGCGGCTGCATTTTTATTATAATTCTTACGAGGAAGCTACATAAAGTATAAATTAATAAAATGTTTACGAATTTTTTCGGTTAATAGGAAATTTCCTATCATTGAAGGAGTAAGCGAAACTTACAGTTTAATATAAATAAATTACTAAATATATAATTACTTTTATTATTATTTTTTTTTATTTTAGTAAAATTAACTTTTTAAAATCGTTTTAATCTCTTACATAATTAATTTAATCTTTTACATACATAATTTTTTGGTAAAAATTTTATGTTTTAAATATAAGGCTTCTAAATTTATACATATTCTGATGTACATAAATTGAAATAGAAGACACGATCTCAATGATGTAATGTATTATATAATTAAAAAGATTTGCATTATCGTTATCGCCACATAAATTTAACCGGATATGGATCAATCATTTTTTTGGCGTCACGTACAATTTTGTTAAAACGTCTTTGGACCGAAATATGGAAATAAAAACAAATTTACATCGGAAATTAATAAAAATAAAAAAAAAAAAAAAAATAGTAAATTTATAAGTAAATTTACTTATAAATTTTATAAGTTTATATAATTCTAGAAATGTTGAATGTTAATGGAAAGAAAGACCTGATTTTTATCCAATATACTGATAAAACTTTCCCAAAATCTGTAGAATTTCATGCTTTTAGATCCTGGTGTTTTATGAAGCATTACTGACAGAATGTTGGTTAGATCAGGCTTTAAATACTGAAGTGTAAAGAAAGATTTTTTATTTTCTCAGTGGGATAACTGAAAATAAAAACAAAATCAACAGAATTAATTAACAAGGTGTTTTAAAATACGGTTAACAATCAAAACAATATAAACCGAGTACTCTTAAGTTTTTATACATATCTCTCATCTACGGTGAAGATAGTATAATTTCGGTAGAAGTAGAATTTTGGAGTAGATATAGATTAAAGAAAGCTAGCTTTTGGTCAAGTTCTACATATCTCGGCTTAAAAAGGTGTTGTATTTAAAAGATTGATTTTTTATTAATTACGCATGTTCTAAGCAAGATACCCTAACAAATAAAAATCATTATTCGGGAGAAAAATTATGTTCCTTCAATTTTTGAGTACCTCGAATTAGTGAATTAAAGTTCAAATTTCTATCGGTCTTGATGAATTTTTAGATAAGATCCGTATTTGGATCCGATTAGAAAGATAAAATACTCCTGAATATATTCACCCTAATTTTGATAAATTTTCTTACATTATTTACATTTGCAATTTAAGAATATTATTATGTTATAAAAAAAGCATGAAGACTAACTTTTCTCTTTTTTAAAAAAAATGTTAATTTTCAAAGGTGCGATATGATAACAGGGGAACGGAAGGGAACAAAAGGGTAGCAGGATATTTATATATCCCCCTACTAATCGCAGAGCCTGGATAAAATTCCCTTACTGCTGGGTCTACCTTATTGGGTGGGTATGTGGTAGTTTAATGTCGGCTATATATTAGTTTTGTTTACGGACGGAATTGTGGATTGCGTTCCGGTCTTTACGGATCAATTTCAAACTTTACTTGGGCTGACCTCGGGAGTGCCGGGAGAAAAAAGTAATGTATTTACGTTTTTCCCCCGGCACGATTCCCCTTCAGTTCCCCCACTGACAGCCTGTCGATGCTAGGTGCCTTTCGGTATAACAAGAATGGGCCTGATGGAATCCTAGTTTTTGGAGGATGCAATGCACTCCCCTCGTCAAAGGGGGTCGCATGTGCTGATGATGGGTCTAAACTGTAACGTATAGTATGGTACAGGAAAGAGGTATGGTTGGTTCGTGAATTAATGATAACAGTGTAAAACAGATACAATTTTGTAGAAATGGAACTGAAGTACAACTTTTGAACAGAAACTAACCTTTTTTTTTCGTATTTTATCAAATCTTTTATAGTGATACGGGTTAGTATCGACAACTAAACACATAACGTACAGAGAATATCTATCCCAATAAACTACGATGACTATCGCAAATTATATATTCATAATTTGTTTATATATCTCAAAGCTCGTATGCTATTATAAATGTATAAATGAAATGTTCGAGTACACTTTAAACATTTTTTAATATTTTTATCGATCGCTGAATGGCTTTGCTTTTTATTACAATGTAAATAAAAACTGCTACTGCTAGTTGATAAATTATGAAGAAGTAATTTCTAAAATTAAAATTCCTTTTTTAAAACATATTAGAAATTCGCTAATTCGAATAATATCTTTATTATAACGACAAATAATTAAATATATATATCTTTTTTATTTAAACACGTGCTATGCACGTAAAATGTAGCAATTCATTACCTCATGTTTTTAGTCTACTTTTCATATTAACGGAGTATACGAAAGAGTATGCGCGTTGAGGGGTATGCAGGAATTTAGTAAACATGTACGCATGCCCAGACATGCTCTTAGCGATTCAATCGACCTGTAGTACAGTTGGCATATGGTCGTATAGTTTGTTTTAAATTTAAATAACCCAGCTCGGATTTCTACCGTTGCTAGCACCTGTACTCTCAAAAGTTTATAGCACCTGATAGAACAATTTTAGCGGAAATGTCAGTGACTGATAAAAAATTTCAAACAACGGTTAATAAATATAAAAATAAAAAAAACACAAATTTTCGTTTCAGAGGCTTTGTAGTAGATTTTTCATATATCTAATTATGATGAGTTTTTAGTTTTTCCCTTAAATTAAATTTTTTTCTCAGGATTATATTTAATTTTAAATTATGATAAAGTTACACTTTTCCCGGTAAACACGACCACGAAAGATATTTTCCCAAAAGTTTTTGTACATTTTAACTTAATTTTTTTCAAAATATTTAATTAACCTGACTTAAATATGTGCTTTAACACAAAAAGCTGCGTATCATCAATAACGATTAGACTTACAGGAAGAGGGGATAATATGATAATTTTTCTTAGTCTACAAACTACTTTAGGAAATTTTTTTTTATACGTGTCATGTAACAGCTGTTTAACAGAACATATATTAATCTATTTCGGATTAAAATCAATTTTTATTTAACCAACTTCAAGCAATTAAAATTACTAATAATCACTATTTACGTGAAATAATTAAACTATTATAAACTCATTAAACTCTTATAGTTCTATAATAACAATGCGGCAAGAAGACAGAAATGTATTATTATAATTATTATTATTATTATTATTATTATTGGAACACGTTACATTTTTTTAATCATCATTAGATTGAAAAAATTAAATTATGATATAAGCACATTATTGTATAAAAAAATAATCAATTTGCAAAAATTCATTCAGAAAAAACGAAAATTTTATTTCACATCATTAGCTCTACAAACTAATGGCCGCAAAATTTTATTACAAGCAATTTCACAATTTTTTTTTTATATTTGTTACAATGCGAATATTTTTTGAGCTATACGACAAATGGTGGCTGCTAGACAAAGTTGATGAGATCGATAGTATTAAAATAATGCAGTCAGATCTGGATCTGTTGTTCGCGAGAAAGTGCTACCGGTGTATTGATGTGCTTAAACTCCCCATTATTTAAATGCTAAAACATATGCTTGAAATAGTTAACAAAATAACTGTAGTTTGTGTACAAGTAGGATTACGGGTGATTCAAAAAGACTTCACAAATTTAAAAGCGTATACAAATTTATTGAGATAACTTACAGACTAGGTTGAGGTCTCATTTCATAGAAAAATACATCAAGTTTTGACTCACGTCGTTAATTAGTACTAAATTTAGCCACCAGTGTTGTTAAAAATGGATAGGTTTACTGGTGCGGAACGTGGTTCTCTGTGTGTTTTGGTTTCACAATTTGCATTCAGCAACTGCATGCGGTTCAAAGTAATTTTCGTAGAGAGTACGGTAGGGAGCCTCCTATTAAGCATACAATTTACTCGTGGCACCAAATCTTCGTTGAGACAGGTTGTTCTTCTTCCAGGTAGCAAACGTAAATGGTATCGTTTATCTGGATACGCTTAGAAATTGAGTTAGAGATAATGACCGAAAAAGACGCCATTACTAACACAAGACGGGGCACCACCTCACTACCGCCTAGAGTTCCGGGAGTTTCCTGATATTCGATTCTCAGGGCGGTGGATCGGCCGTGAATTAGATGGGCACCTCGCTTCCCAAATTTGACCCCGTTAATTTTTTCTTGTAGAATTTCATTGTAGATCGAGTTTATATACAGCCTTTTTCTGCTGAGCTTGTTAAGCTAAGACTTCGAATTACCGCCGCAGCTCCAGAGGTAATGCCCGAATTTCTGGCTACAGTTTAAAATGAAATCGGCTTCAGGTGGGATGTCTGTCGCATTACAAATAAAAGCCATACGGAACCAAAGTGCTAATGATGGTTGACAAACTTCATGTGTTTTTCTATGAAATGAGACCTCAATTTTATCTGTAAAGTTGTTTCAATAAATTTTTATACGCTTTCAAAGTTTGTTTAGTCCTTTTTGAATCGCCCGGTAATACAAACACAACTGAAGATGTTCGTGTGATATAAATTACAAAAACAGGGGAAATGTTAAACTGAGTAAACAGTTGGATGGATTCTAAGTTGTAATGGTACACCACACCGCACTATTTGTTGCTAAAATCCCCCTCCCAAATACTATATTATAGCTATGACTGGATATCTGCCTTTTTCTTTTTCCTGTTTAGCGTCCGGTAACTACCATTCAGATAATACTTCAGAGGATGAATGAGGATGATATGTATGAGTGTAAATGAAGTGTAGTCTTGTACATTCTCAGTTCGACCATTTCTGAGATGTGTCGTTAATTGAAACTCAACCACCAAAGAACACCGATATCCACGATCTAGTATTCAAGTCCGCGTAAAAATAACTGGCTTTACTAGGACTTGAACGCTGGAACTCTCGACTTCCAAATCAGCTGATTTGGGAAGACGCGTTCACCACTAGACCAACCCGGTGGGTTGGATATCTGCCTTACCCCATTGTAAGTGTCAAATATGTTTAATAGGACGGTGGTATTCGTTACGAAATAATATCGCATAACTCCTATCAGTTTTTTAAATATTTCATTTATATTTTATGCCGTGAATGTAGCGGAGAGGTTAACAGTAGAAAATTGAGACCTGGCTGTAATATTATAATACTGTCGATCTTTTTGCTTTTATTTTCCAACCGCCAATTTTAGGATTATTTGAACAACGATTTTGGTCTGATCCACTTACGATGTAACAAACGATTCTACACGTTACTTCACGAATCTGCCTATATTCTGGATTACTAAATGCTTCTGAGCTATTTGTGACTAGCAGATTGTTTATTTCTAATTTTGTATAGTAATCATTACTTCTCTGATATTTACAAATTCACTGGTAAATCGCATCGCTTGGAGATAAGATTTTTGTTTCTTTTAGCAGAACGACAATATAAGTATTACCGCTACAGATTTGGTAATGTTAATTTTGGTGGTTATCAGTGATGACTCGTAGCCAAAATCAGTGAGGCTGGTGCTCCAGAAAATATTTTTCTGGGCCTTTTCAAGGCCACGGTTAAAGTTTTCTGTAAAATAAAAGAACCGAAAAAATGAATCAAATAGAATATCTGAAAGCAGGATAATAATATAATTCTACACTTTATCACATTCAAGAATATGGTACACGGTTTTTAAGCAATTTGTGCTTAGAAACCGTAAACGGTGCTTAAAAACCGTGTTGGTTTAACCAAACAAATAATAAAATGTTAATACAGATATTTTATAGTATTATTAGATAATAACTTAATGATATGTCCGCTTAAAAACATTGTAATCCAATGGCTATTAATTTAAATTTCTATGTACACACAAGCAAATACATATTGGTTTTTACTAATCCTTCTTTTCCCTTTTGCCCTTCCAGCGGGTTTTTGAACAGATTTTCCAATCAAACAGTCCTTGCTTTCCCCCATCTTCTGATCGCTCCCGAAAAAACAATTAAAACACTTCTTTCATATTCCTTCCACCGAATAAACAAGAAAAGGGAACGAACAAGAAACGTTCCAAACACACGCGAAGTAACAAAAAAAAACTTTCACCAGCACGCCAGGGTCGGTACTGCGGGAGCGACAGTGTTCTCTCTCCTTCGCAACCACGCGTGCAGCTTCCTATGTGCGCATGCGCACAAAAGCCAAACACCACGCCACTGGACTGTGAAGTGCACAGTTCCGTACAAAGATTTTTGTACTTTTTCATAAACTAGGGGATGGCTACTGAGATTAAGCTTAAGGATTATATATTGTACAAGTATAAAGAAATAATTAAACAAAAAAAGGACTCATTATATTAAATGTTATCGATAATATCAAGTGGAAATAGGAGGTGCTGCATTTCCACAGTGCCTATACGCGACCCGTCACTAGTGGTTATAGAACAATCTCTAAAGTTCTTTGAAGAGTATCGATGATCTTAGGTTCATACAAATTCGATTCTTGAAGAGCAATAACAAAATAAACTGTACATAAATCATAAACATTTCGATTAAGAAATCATAGATTTACTTTCTTGCGTCATTAATTATTTGGCTCGATTGGAGCAAAAAAAAAAAATTCTATCTGTTCTATGCTAATCTTTAAATTTCACCGTCTTTACTAAATCCTACACCCTCAGTTATATCTATTTTTTATATTCCAATATTTTCTTTCACAGTTTTTCTATTAACAAATTTAGTAAATTGTGTTGTCTTATTACATGGGTCACCAACCTGATTCCGATTTATTCCTTAAAAAGATTCTGCTACAGATCTCTACCACCTTCCTATTCATCTTATGATCTTTACATTTTGTACTTTATCGACCTACTTATTTTTCAACATCCTCACGTAAATCGACATTTCAAAAGTTTAAAATTTTTCTTTTTCGCTTTTCTTTTATCACTATCGCATTTTTACAATTTTTTTTTATAATTCTTAGTTTTATAATCGGTACTATTAGATTTACATTTTTGCAAGAAAGTTCTCTTTGCTTGTGCTAGGCTGTTTTTCATATTTATCTCAATCTACTATTTGTAATTTTACTAATTAGTTAATAAGTAAGTAATTAGTCCTCCTCTATGAATCATGAGACCTTGCCGTTGGTGAGGGGGCTTGAGTGCTCAGGGATACAGAGTAGCTGGACCGAAGGTGCAACCATATCGGAGAGGTATCTGTTGAGAGCCAGACTAAGGAATGATTCCTGAAAGAGGGCAGCAGCTCTTTCAGTAGTTGTTAGGGGCGTGAGTCACAATGACTTAAACGGCCGTATCAACATCACTCAGTCCTCTGAGTACTGCGCAGCTGAAAGCAATGGAAAACTACAGCTGCTTTTTTTCCAAGAAAATGTGGCTCTCTGCATTTTCACATAGCAACAATGGAGGCGCCTTCCTTGGTAAAATATTCCGGAGGTAAAATAGTCCCCCGTTCGGATCTCCGGGTGGGGACTACTAAGGAAGGGGTCACCAGAAAATTAAAAAATAACATTCTACGAGTCGGAGCGTGGAATGTTAGAAGCTTAAAAAAGGTTGGTAGGCTAGAAAATTTAAAAAGGGAAATGGATAGGGTGAATGTGGATATAGTAGGAATTAGTGAGGTTCGGTGGGAAGAGGAAGGCGACTTTTGGTCAGGTGATTTTAGAGTAATTAACTCAGCGTCAAATAATGGGCAGGCAGGAGTAGGTTTCGTGATGAACAAGAAGATAGGGAGGAGAGTGGAGTATTTCAAAACGCATAGCGATAGAATCATTGTAATAAGGATAAAATCAAAACCTAAACCGACAACGATTGTTAACGTTTATATGCCTACAAGCGCCCATGATGATGATGAGGTAGAGTGTGTATACGAAGAGATTGATGAAGCAATTAAACACGTAAAAGGAGATGAAAATTTAATAATAGTTGGAGATTGGAATGCAAGCATTGGAAAAGGCAAGGAAGGAAATATAGTGGGTGAATACGGGCTGGGCAAAAGGAATGAAAGAGGGGACCGACTTATAGAGTTTTGCACGAAGTATAATTTAGTAATTGCCAACACCCAATTTAAAAATCATAATAGAAGAATATACACTTGGAAAAAGCCAGGCGATACTGGAAGGTATCAGATAGATTATATCATGGTTAAGCAAAGATTTAGAAATCAACTCGTTGACTGCAAAACTTACCCTGGAGCAGACATTGATAGCGACCATAATTTGGTGATAATGAAATGTAGATTGGGGTTTAAAAACCTGAAGAAAAGTTGTCAGATGAATCGGTGGAATTTAGAGAAGCTTGAGGAAGAGGAGGTAAAGAAGATTTTTGAGGAGGACATCGCAAGAGGTCTGAGTAAAAAAGATATGGTAGAAAATGTAGAAGAAGAATGGGAGAATGTTAAAAAGGAAATTCTTAAATCAGCAGAAGCAAACTTAGGCGGAATAAAGAGAACCGGTAGAAAACCTTGGGTTTCAGACGATATATTGCAGCTGATGGATGAACGTAGAAAATATAAGAATGCTAATGATGAAGAAAGTAAAAAGAACTATCGGCAATTAAGAAATGCTATAAATAGGAAATGCAAACTGGCGAAAGAAGAGTGGATTAAAGAAAAGTGTTCAGAAGTGGAAAGAGAAATGAACATTGGTAAAATTGACGGAGCATACAGGAAAGTTAAGGAAAATTTTGGGGTACATAAATTAAAATCTAATAATGTGTTAAACAAAGATGGTATACCAATATATAATACGAAAGGTAAAGTCGATAGATGGGTGGAATATATTGAAGAGTTATACGGAGGAAATGAATTAGAAAATGGTGTTATAGAGGAAGAAGAGGAAGTTGAGGAGGATGAAATGGGAGAAACAATACTGAGATCTGAATTTAAGAGAGCATTAAAATATTTAAATGGCAGAAAGGCTCCTGGAATAGACGGAATACCTGTAGAATTACTGCGCAGTGCAGGTGAGGAAGCGATTGATAGATTATACAAACTGGTGTGTAATATTTATGAAAAAGGGGAATTTCCGTCAGACTTCAAAAAAAGTGTTATAGTTATGATACCAAAGAAAGCAGGAGCAGATAAATGTGAAGAATACAGAACAATTAGTTTAACTAGTCATGCATCAAAAATCTTAACTAGAATTTTATACAGAAGAATTGAGAGGAGAGTGGAAGAAGTGTTACGAGAAGACCAATTTGGTTTCAGGAAAAGTATAGGGACAAGGGAAGCAATTTTAGGCCTCAGATTAATAGTAGAAGGAAGATTAAAGAAAAAGAAACCAACATACTTGGCGTTTATAGACCTAGAAAAGGCTTTCGATAACGTAGATTGGAATAAAATGTTCAGCATTTTAAAAAAATTAGGGTTCAAATACAGAGATAGAAGAACAATTGCTAACATGTACAGGAACCAAACAGCAACAATAACAATTGAAGAACATAAGAAAGAAGCCCTAATAAGAAAGGGAGTCCGACAAGGATGTTCCCTATCTCCGTTACTTTTTAATCTTTACATGGAACTAGCAGTTAATGATGTTAAAGAACAATTTAGATTCGGAGTAACAGTACAAGGTGAAAAGATAAAGATGCTACGATTTGCTGATGATATAGTAATTCTAGCCGAGAGTAAAAAGGATTTAGAAGAAACAATGAACGGCATAGATGAAGTCCTACGCAAGAACTATCGCATGAAAATAAACAAGAACAAAACAAAAGTAATGAAATGTAGTAGAAATAACAAAGATGGACCACTGAATGTGAAAATAGGAGGAGAAAAGATTATGGAGGTAGAAGAATTTTGTTATTTGGGAAGTAAAATTACTAAAGATGGACGAAGCAGGAGCGATATAAAATGCCGAATAGCACAAGCTAAACGAGCCTTCAGTAAGAAATATAATTTGTTTACATCAAAAATTAATTTAAATCTCAGGAAAAGATTTTTGAAAGTGTATGTTTGGAGTGTCGCTTTATATGGAAGTGAAACTTGGACAATCGGAGTATCTGAGAAGAAAAGATTAGAAGCTTTTGAAATGTGGTGCTATAGGAGAATGTTAAAAATCAGATGGGTGGATAAAGTGACAAATGAAGAGGTATTGCGGCAAATAGATGAAGAAAGAAGCATTTGGAAGAATATAGTTAAAAGAAGAGATAGACTTATAGGCCACATACTAAGGCATCCTGGAATAGTCGCTTTAATATTGGAAGGACAGGTAGAAGGGAAAAATTGTGTAGGCAGGCCACGTTTGGAGTATGTAAAACAAATTGTTGGGGATGTAGGATGTAGAGGGTATACTGAAATGAAACGACTAGCACTAGATAGGGAATCTTGGAGAGCTGCATCAAACCAGTCAAATGACTGAAGACAAAAAAAAAAAAAAAAAAAAAAAAAAAAGTAATTAGTTATAAGTACTAATTATAATAAGTAAGATAAATTCTGCAACTTTTATCTATAATATAGTTTTTAAAATCATTTTTTATAACAAAATGTTTTTAGGGTAAAACGTTTTACTCGATTCAACTTCTATACTTCATTTGAATATATTCTCAGTCAATAATATTTTCACTTCAGTAGTTTAAATACAGTTTGTTTATCTACTGGTATTTCTAAGTGGTATTAAAAATGTATCTTTACATTTTAGGCGTAATTTGTAAGAGATATATCCTTTTATTAATTTTAATTTCTCCACAAATCACAGGAGAAGTTACAATGTTTCATCTACTTTAAAAAGTGAAAATAAAAATAAGTTAAATGTAAAATTAAAATGTAAGTGTTTTTTTTTTTTTTTTTTTTTTTTTAGATAAAAAATTCGTTTTAATTTTAAGAGTAGATCTATAATTGATTTTAATTTCAACAATAATTATTAATAACAGTATATTTTAATAAATTAACGAAAATTAATTTTAATAAATTTAATATTTATTTTAGAAATAACTAGGATTACAAAGATAGTTGAGGTTTACTTTCAGAGTTTGTTTGTGTGTGTTTGTTTAATGAACCTTGTAATGTTTCGTACTTGAAACGGCATGAATTTCAACCACAAAATTGGCCCTTTATATTCAATAACAATGATCAGTGAATTACAATTTTCCACTTTATTAAATTTTCAACCGCATAAAATAATATATTTTCATTTCTTTAAAACTGTTAATAAATATATATATATATATATATATATTTTATCTATTACATATTTATATTCGTTGTATTATATTTTATTCTGTAATTTATATTAGTAAAATTTTAAAATATAACACCGGCATTGTATTTCAATAAAAAAATAACTTATAGATTAAAGGAAATATTTTTTTTACATAATATTTTACAATTATTTTTGGTTTTATTCATCGAAAATAAAGATATGGAAAACCATATTTTTCATTTAATTTCTCATTCATTTACTTTTCAAAAAAAAGATTTGTTCTTGAAATTTTAAGCAACAAAGTTTTTCTGTATTTTTAACATAACTATTTTTTTTTAATGAACATTGATTATGAAACGATTATTTTAGCTTATCTATAGATATAAAACTCTAAACAAATTTTTAAATACAGCTGTTTTTAATACAATTTAACAATCCTAATATAGATAGAAACTTCCCGTAGTTACGTATATCTGCAAATAAATTAAAGAAAAAAAAAACTGTTTATTTTTGTATGAAAAGTGATTCCAATTCATTAAAAAGTATGATTCAAGCGTACTGTATTTCTAAACTACAACGTTTTGCTGCCAAATGCAAAAAAAAAAAATTATTTTTAAGTCTTATTTTATATCAGAACGATTTTATGTCCCGTAGTTTTGATACTGTAGTAATAATTTACTTTTATGCACCCGATAATTTAGTAAACAAAAAATAATGGATATATATCAAACTTACAAGAGTCAGGTTTACAATATAACCCGCACTTAAAAGACGAATAGAAAATAATATGATCGAAGACCAAACACGAGATATATGTTTAAAGATATCTTCCCAAGAGATAAAAACGTATATAAATAGATGAAAAATAACAGCATATGTATTTTTTTTATATTATTATAACTGTTATTAAAATTTATTTTGTGCACAACAGAAGAAATTAAAGTATTAATATTCAATTATGACATAATTCTTTTGGTAATAATTAAAAGTGAGTTAAAAGAACTTCTGAATTGTTTTTAAAAGGCGTGGATGTATTTACAGGAAAGAAATTCGGCTTAAAAATAAATAAGGTAATAAAATTTAATAGAAAGAAACATAGTGAAGGATTAATTATTATTAAAATAAGTAATAATAATAAAATAGAAGTTTCCGAAATTAGGAACAGATAAAAAAACAGATCGGCAAAAATAAGGAGAGCTTTTATTTAAAAAAGTATCTCTAAGAATCAAATACAGATCTAACAGTTGTAATAATATGTTCTGAAGAATATTTATTTGGGTAGCGTTTTATGATATAAAATATCGGCTAGAAAAACAGAAAAGGAAGGAATAAATCCCTTTGAAATGATGGGTTATAGAAGGATATTGAAAAGTAAATGCGTAAAATAAGGAAAGAAGAGTTTTTGAGAAAAAAAAAATAGACAGAACTTTGCGGCAAAATCTTGCAAAATAAGACAACAAATCGGCTGTCTATATACATATATTTAAACACTAAGATTTAGTTAGTGCAACGATAAGAAGTTGTGTACAGGATAAAACTTATAGTGAAAAATAAAGATTGGAATGTATAAAAACAGATAACTGAGAAAGTAGGATTAGTAATTGTGTTGAAATTAGATAAATAAAAACAAAAAGTACCAGAATAGCATCAAACAGAAAAAAAGCCGTGCACTCCTAACTGATGAATGAAAAGGAGATAGAAAATTTGCCAAGTGGTCAGTTCTATGTCTTATATAACATAGTAATCGAATATCGTTGATAGTTAAAATCTACGTAACTTAGTTAATTCGTAACTCGGGATACAATATATTCTATATACATATACGTTGATACCACGTACAGTAAAGGTAAATTTAAATATTTTATTTTTATAAATTTTTAATTAAAGTCGGTGTTGTAAACGAAATGACAACTGAAATTTGTTATTTCATTACATTTCAAAAAGTATTTTTAATATATGCTAGAATTAGGTAGATTTCATAAGAAAGCTACTATTGTAATGTGTACCATGATTTGACTTTCGAAAAATTTCGACATATCTTCGCGTTTCACATCCCCAGACTCCAAACCACCATCAGTTCAAAAGTTTATATATATAAATATATATATTTCACTTTCTTGTGGACACGATAACTGCCGTACATTTGCGCCAATCACTTTCAAATTGATACATAAAATATAACGACCCAAAATCTCGGTCAAGTTTGTTAATGGGTAAAATCGGACCATGGGAGTGGAAATGGGGGGAGGGGCTTTTTCGAAAAAAAACATATATATCAATATAACTTTATTAAGTAAAATATCAAATTCTTTTAAAGTTCCTACTATTCTTTGGATAAGGGCCTAAAACTTATTTCAGTAAAGTTTTTTGATATCACCAACCTTTGGCCCAGGGGGTGGAAAAAATGGCGTTTCGAAGATAAAAAAAATCGTACCTCCCTTAATAGGCGCAGTATCAAATCGGTTTAAAGTGGTCTTTAGTCCTCTAAACATTACCTAAAACTTTTGTCTGAAATAATTTTTAATATGACCAACCCTTACCGCAAGGGATGACCAATATGTTGCTGAAATTGTAAGAAGATGGAACTTTTTTCACATGCAACCATTGTCGTATTGAGTAAATTAAAAATTTTTCTTAACTTTAAGGTGGAAATCTTTTTTACCCCCTAATTAGCACCGGTGAAATCTACCTCCGCCTTCCGGCGAGCCGAAAGGGATTTTTTATTTGTTATTTCTTTTTAAACCGAATTATCTTTTAATAAAAGTACAGATTTCTTTATTTTTAGCTTTATATTTTTCTTTCCGAGTTCACTGTTTAAGAAAAAAATAAAAAAAGTAATTACTAATTTATTTTATATGCCAAGTTTTGTTGCATCACTCTTATTTTTTTACATTGAAATATTATTATTGTTTAATTTACGTATAATAAATCGTGTTTTTATGGGTAATTTTGTATGCTTTTTTCATTTATAATTAAAAATAATTTCTTTAAAATAAAACATTTGATAATCTTTTGTTGTTTACATTTAACTTCAAATTGTTAATCAGGAATTACCTGAATAATTTTTAATAAATAATCAACGTATTACTTTTTTATATATATAAAAAATGAAGAAAAAAAATATATTAAAGAAATAATTTTAGATGAAAAAAAATAAACAAACTATTTATAAGTAATTAATAAATAAATAAAAGATAAAAAGGAAATTAAAATATATACAACAGAAGTGTCATTAGTAATTGAACTGATTTATTAAATATATATATATATATAAATATATTTATGATTTAATAATGTTGCGTTTGCGTATTATAGAAGCTCTGAAAATTCAAGTAACTTATTATAGCATATTATTAATAACATAGAGAGTTTGTGGACGCACAGAATAATTTTATTCAAATGTAATTATATGCCTAACCGCATCAAATCGCTGTTTTCAACACTACATGTACTCTAATTGCACCAGAACGATTATTTTCCCGTTATTAATGTTGCTATAGTAATCCGTCAATACAGTAATAAAAAATGAAAAAAAAAAAAAAATCACACCTGATTTTATTTTATCCAAAATTAATTTTCAATCTTAACATGATCTGTTAAACATTACGAATAAATGTTTAGGTTTATATTAACCTAGGTGTAACACAGATGTGTATAACATTAGAACTTCATTCACTCCAATTAAAAATAATTATAACCGCATTAGGAAACAAGGTATCATTCTTTCTTTTGGACTCAATTCACCGGTTACTTTTATTCTATTTAATTAAAGTTTTTTTATAAACAAAATGAACATCAAAACATTTAATTTCAATTAAACGATTAACATTTTTAAAAGTTGATTACAAGAAAAAAATTAGTTACTGGTTGATTTTAAAATTTAGTTTCATGAATTTAGTTAGATCTTTAAAAATTAAAACAAAAGTGTTTTAAAACAACCTAATTAAAAGTTCATTTATTATATTGTTATAAAAAAAAGTATAAAGAATTTTTAATTTGTTTCACCGTTTAGATTTAAGGGTAATAGATTTTGTAATATTCTTTATATATAAAATCTATTAGTACTTTAAAAAATAAATAAAGAACGACAAAGTTAAATAAAAGATACCCGTCAATTTGTAAATATTATTTTATGTCGATATCAAAAGGGCAAAAGGTAAACACGGAAAAAATGCTTAATTTTATTCTAGTAATATTAATAACTTAAATTTACTCGTATTTAGAAGATTTATTTTTTGTTTATATTTTATAAAAAAGGAAGTTACTTCCTTTTTTTTGGTAATAAATTTGAATATTTATATTTAAGTGTCTATTAAAGAAAAAAATATTTCCTTTGATATAAATTTAAAAAATATACTGGTACTTATTAGCTCCAGTAAGTGATGATGGTCGCATAGACGACTGAAAGAAAATATTTTGAAATAAATTTTTAGTTAGTAATATAATCAAGTTCTTTTCGGTTTGTTGTAGAAAAAAATTATATTTTCTAATTAAAAAAAAACTTAATTGCAATATTTAATTTTATAAGAATTTATTAATATTATATTTTTTTGAACAGGATAAATTATGAATGATAATTTATATATAATAAATCATATCATAAATTTACGATATGATTATATTATTTATGATAATTTAGCAACTGTTTTAAATATTTGGAAGTATTTTTACTACAATTAACATAAAAACAAACTTTTGTTTGTTAATTATATTTAATACATTAGCCGTTGATTTCAAAGCTTAACAAATTGGATAATCGAGGCGGTTATATTTTATTCTGCGTTCTTTTTTTCTATTAGTCTTTAATATGTTACGTTTTACTTAAATTTCTTATTAAAAAAAAATTTTCAAATGAAAAAAAATATCTTTTTTGACAAAAATTATTATCTACGTACAAACGGATCTTTTGCGATTTTCCCCTCTCAATTTTGGGTTTTTTTTCCCAATCGTTTATACCGTTGCTGATTATTATTCTATAAATAGTTATTTCAAACGGGAATATTTTTTTAAACTAATAAAACTATTATGTTCGTTTTGATAAGGCAAGTAAGAAAGCACGTGTAAAATAATTAAAATTAACGACGATTATGATATATATCATAATTTTTATATTTAAAAAAATAAAAATTCAACTTAATTATGATGGAAAAAAAAATACGACCTTTTAATTGAAAAATAAACAAATTATTTTATAATGATTTAACACATTTTACACAAAAACATTTTTTTTTAAATTTTATTTTTAATATCCTAAAATATTTAGTCTATTTACATTTTGTTTTATTTTGATTTAATTTATTTTACTTTTATACATCGAGTGAAATTTAAAATATATCACGTTAGCCCATAAGTATGGGTACACATTTTAAAAAGTCTTCAAATCGGTTCGAAGATTTTTCCACTTAGATTTAAAAAAAAAGATATATTCGTTGATCCTTGAAAAGGAATTTTAAAACCAATATTTTTATGGTCATTAAAAATTATTTTAATTTATTGTATTTTAAGCTTAGAAATATATAACTGCAGTTATAATACGTAATTTAAAAAGAACTTAAAAAAAAAATAGAAAAATATTATTAGATTAATACCTCATTAATTACTTTAAAAATGTAATTTCTGGATATAAAAATTACTTTTACCAATTAAAAAAGATCATTATTAAAATATGTATCAATAAATATAACTATATATTTTTATTTATTCAATTTTTTTCACCGGGGGATGAAAAATATAAAAGATTTATTATTTATAATAAATTAAAGTTTTGCGATCGGATAAAAGGAAAACCACAATAACCGGTGTTATGATGCTACGAAATTCTAGTTGAAATCCAGTTATAAGTATATAATAATTGTGATTAAATTAAGTGGATTATTTCATGATAACCAGCCTGACTGGACATAACCAATTTCAACTGTGATTTGACATACAACCTGTATTGAGGCGATACCGATTCTCGGGCTTAAATTGGCAAGAAAAATAAAGGCTCATGAGCAAATTAATATCAGATAAACGATAATATGCCTAATAATAATAATAATATAATATTTTAATTTTAAAATAGTTTAATAATACCTCAGAACTTAGTTATATGGATATAGAATACCCGAAGCGTCAATATGCGCTTATAATATGGAGATATTCTATAACTAAACAGAATAATACCTTAAGATTAAAAATAATTAAAATCTTTTTTTCTTGATTGAGTTCTGAATAGGTGATTTTTTTTTTTCTAGCTAAAATATATCAGTAACAGAACAACTTAAAATATTTTAGTAACGGTTGACCGTTTCCTGACATTATTTTTATACTTCTTCAACACGGGAATTTTGTTGTCGAATTAAATAACCTATCGGAAATATTATGGCATCTCTTCTGTCACTGGTTACAGATCTCTTTACACTACTAAAAATGAACAGGGATTTATTATCCAGCGGCCACTTTAATGCAAACAAAAAAAAGAAAAGAAGTTGGTAAATCTACTAGTAAAATTTTATAAAATAATACATGTACTTTATTAATTATAATTTTGACAATCAAGAAAATACTTAGCTTTTTTAAAACATAATTTCAAAATAAAAGCACCTGATTTCCTCGTAAATAGACGCATCTAGGTTATCAAAAACGATTTCACGAAATTATTTTCTAATTATATTAAGAAGTATAAAGAACCTTTTTCAGTTACAATTATTTTCGTTCGTTATTATTATGTTTGATTAAACGGACAAATTGTTTTTTTTTTTTGTTTTTTTATTGCAAGTCGGTATATACGAAAAATAATTCAATTTTTTTATTGTTTTTATTATTATTTAAAACAATAAACCGCTTAATTAATTTATTTCGATGATTATAAAAAAATATTTGCAATTTATTGTAATTTATTGATTTTATTACGGTTCATAGGTAAAGTGTAAAAACTACTTTCCCGTTAAACAAACTAATTTTATAACTGTTAATTATTGCAATACTTTAATTAAAATACAGACCTTTTTATTTTAGTAAAGTCGGTACTGATTCTGAAAAATTTACTCCGAGTAAAATAATAGATAATTTTACTCAAAATTGTATATCTGATGTTATAAGAAAATAAACGCCACAGAATATTAAAAATATTTGATTTAAAAAAAAAAATTCAGCTTTCGAAAGTTGAAATAAATTTAACATAACTTTATGAACAGAAAATTAAAAAAAAAATTATTTTCCGTTTTTAAAAAAATATTTTTTTATTTTTATTTTTTTAAGAGGATTCATTTAATGTTATAATTAACATTTAAATATTGATATTACTGTTTAGAATAAAATTATTTTGTATTATTGAAAATGAGATAAAACTGTTAAGTACAAGGATAATAATTACTGTTTTGTGTGTATTAAGGCCTATTTGCTGGAAAATCAATTGAACAAATTTACTTCGAAGTAAATTATGATTAAAAAAAATATAATAAATTTAGAAAAATAAAACAAACTTTTAGCCTTCGCGTAACAGGCATAAATTTAAATTGAAATAAAATATAAGTGTGCACTACACATTGGTTTGAAAAACATTGTAAAAAAATTACAATATATAACAAATATATTTTATATAATCAACTGTTTTATTTCCGTAATACGGGCATATTCCAGTTTTATAAAAAGATGAATTTTAGCAAAAGCATTAATTTATCTAAGCGAAAGTAATGAAAAAATATTCATTGAAAATTTTCAATAATAAACATAAAATTAATATTAAAAAAATATTTTAATTCTTCGTGTTTTTAAAATTTAGCTTATTTCGTGCGTTGCGGATCTTTAAAATTCCTCTAACATATATAGTATTATTAATTGTTATAATTAAATAGGGTATTTTACATCTGATTAAAAAAGTTTGAAAATAGGAAAAATGAAAATATAAGTACAAAGACACAAAACTGTTCTCAAATTAAATATTTTTTATAAATATGCAGTAAAATATTAATTTTTATCCATTCCAGTTTAATTATATCTTTACATTTGGTTTAATATATATCATAGTTGTAATATTTATCGCTAAATTTTTACTAATCAGAATAGTAAAATTATCGGCTTTTACGTGCATTTTTTCTTTATTTTTATTTGTTTATTTATTTACAGTCTAGAAAAAAAATTTGTTGCAGCTTTTAAGTAATTTAAGTTTAGTTTCATATCTATTTTTTAATTAATGAATAATTTTAAAATCATTTTTTATATTTTTCAGCCGGTGAGAACTATAATACTACTTATATATAATAATAAACTTACATCGTATTTTAAGTAAATTAGGATTCGTTAAGGTCGATTTTTTATAAGAAAATACCAATTAACACAGAATTTTTTAGCTTTCTTTGAACAAAACTTTAATTAGGAAAATATTGTAGGCGGAAATGTTTTGACGTTTTAAAATATTTATTGAAAAGCTTTTATTATTAGTTTATTGTTTACATTTTTATAATTGTAATAAATAAGATAATGATAAATAATGGAGCATGAATCAAAAGGAATCCTGCCTGATGCAGGTTTTTCTTTAATATCTTAAAATGTTGCGAATTCGATTTATTTTTTAAATAGCCATAAAATCTTAGTTTATTCAATGTAAAAATCAAACCACGATAATACAAGAAAAACCGAAATTTCTGTTCCATATAGAGGAAATATTTGACACTTGAGTTATAATACAGTACAAATTTACTGAGGTGTTTTTTTATTTCGAAATAAAACGGAATAAAATAGTGTTTTTGAGAATATAAGTAATTATAAATTTTAAAAAAAATAATAAAAAAATAAAAAGCTACTTTTTTAGTATTACACAAATAAAAAATGTACCATTTAATCATTCAGGGTATTGCATAAAAGAAATATATTTTACGTTTGTAAATAAAACATTTTATTTATCTATTTTTTTAATTTAAAATGAAACAGTGTTTAATCTACTTAAATTATGCCTATTATCTTGTGGTACAGTTCGAAGTTAAAACGTACTTTCTTAAAAAAGTATTACAGTTCGGATATAATAAAAATTACAGTATATATTTTCTATTTTTAAATACGGCATAATCATTTACTCTAAATACGAATGGGTTTCCTCGAATCTCCTGTAACTTTTAAGATATCTGCCTACAATTCTATTATAAAAAGTAAATATTATCTGTAGAAACAAAAATATATAAAAAGTTTACCAAATAATTAAAGACGTTTATTTAATTCAACATACAACAAAATCATTTTTTGATCTCTTGAGTGTCGATGTGGACAGTTTTCACTTTTTTTTTTTTAATTTGTCCAATTAACTTAATGAATGAATTAATCCTAGCAAAAAGCCTGTTTATTTTAAACATTACTTTTAACAGTGTACCATATAATTTTAATAAATAACAATAACATAATTCAGAATAATTATGTTAATGGTTTTACGACACGATTACGTTGAATTATGACAGGTAAAAACAAAATCACTTTACGTTTCATCCGATAGATGTCACGTCGTATGCAGTAACGTGGCGCTTCCTTTTGACAATGGCCAGAACTTTGTTGCCAACATGGCTGACCTCTAAAAAAAAAATGCTTGTGGTGGGGCATTCCCCTCCTGCTTCAAACATGAATGCCTTACTAAGAAATCCTTGAAACCTTTCTCAATATTTCAAGATTTATTTTTTTTATTCTTTTATTTTTTTCTCCATTACGATGAAACAAATGACATTAATATTTTACTTCGACTTGTTTTTGTTCATGTTTTCAAAAGTTGTTATTGAAAAAAATTCTCAGAATTTAATAATATTTCAATGAAATTTTTAATTCGTTATCATTGTATTACACTATTTAAGTAATATAACTATTATTTATTAATGCTGGGAAAATTATTATAAATTAACAGGCGATAAATAATAAGAAATAATTTAAAAAACAAAAGATAAACTTAATAATTTCACATCTGCCATATTTTTATCATAAAAATAATTCTATTTTATTATGAGTAAAAATCGTACGGCAAAACGGATTAATAATTTATAAACATTATTCAAAATGCATTCCAGTATATTATGTCTATCTTCAGCAAATAAATTGTTTTAAAACATTAATATATAGACCGATATGTATTTATTTATAGCCCATGTAAATACATAATTTATGAAAAAATAAATAACTTCAGTAAGAAACGGAAAAGTATAGTTACTAGCATAAATATATACATAATCGATGCCAATTAAATACTTTATCAGGAAACAGTTGTGAACTCACAACGCGAGAATAAATATTTTTCAGTTTAATTTTAAAAAATGTTTTGACTTTTGTTTATGAAATTAATTTAATAAATTTAGCGTAACATGACATCAAAGTTTCGATTTTTTTCTTTAAAAAATAATAATACATTACCGATTTAATAAAAAAAAAAATTAAAACTGCTGCCTATTTGTGTTGTCATTTTTAACTTGGATTAGTGTGACAGAAATATTTTTTTTCTTAAAAATATTATTTGACTAAATATTTCTTTAACAGGTTTAATTCTAATTAACTCTGTATTTTTTTTTTCTTTAAATGTGACGAGTAATTTTATCTCGTCATTAAAATTATTTATTTAATGAATTAATCATTATAATTATAATTTTGTTACAGTCAACAAAATTTTCATGACAATTTTAAAAATACATCTACAAATATTATATAAACAGCCAGGTTAAAAAACAAATTACATCTGTTACTTCGTGTGAATTAACAAAGTTAGTTTAGTAAAATGTTGGTAGTTGTTTTAATTTGGTTCAAAAAATCTAAATTTAAAAGAATAATTGAAAAATGTCAAATTCTATAAAATATGACTATTAGTTAAATTAACGATTAGTTAACGCATAAATTTTAGTTTTTTCCATCTCAAGTCGAGAAGCCTGCATCCTGATAGAAGTAAGAAAAGTAATGTAGGGAAATGACGCAAACAGATTGGTATAGAATATCCACTAAGGTTATCAGGAATTTGGGAATATATATACATATTACTTTTTTACTTCGTTTAGTAATTAAATTTTCATATTAAAATATTTCATTAGAAATTGGTTGTTAAAACAATTTTTTTTTTTTAAATCTGAAAGGAATTAATTCTTAGGATTTAATTTTATTAAGTACTCTAATTATTAAAAAAATTAAATAATGGACTTACACATCATTCATACGAAAAAAAATCAATTCTTATTAAACCCAAAAATGAAATAATGATATATAGTAAAATTCAATTGTTTTAGTTGGTTCTGATCAATCAATTAATTATTTTTTAGGAGGGAACTAATGATCAAAACTAATTCAAAAATATTAGTAATTTAATAAGAGAAAACCAATACCATTTTACTTTTATAAGAGTAACTGCAGAAAGCCGTAAATTTATTCGATACAAGGTAATGTTTAATAAATTGTATTGCGTAAATATATTTCCGGTAATAAAACCTTTTCCTTTAATTCATTTTTTAAAAGTTGAATTTATTTATTATAAATACAAGGTTATAGCCTTAAAATTTGGTACAAATTTACCTTGATATAATAAATACTATTGAAACGTATATACTTCAAACCACATAAATTTTATGAATAATAATGAGTTATTTTTAAAATAACTACATCAGTTGTAAACAAACTATTCAATCTACAAATCGTATTATGCAAAATATTGAGTAAGTTAATATACCCCATATCTCAATCAAATTCAACCTTAGCGATCTTATTACCTTATACCTTAGCAAATTAAAATATTTTAAAATAAAATAATAAATATTTTACTATCGATTTAAAACTAATAAAAATAAAGACTAAAACTGATTGTCAAAAAATTAACTAAAAGAATCTGTGAAAATTAAATTATCTATAAAATTAATTTAAAAAAATTCCTTAACAATAAATGTCGGAAAATTATTTATAACGGATGACAGATACATTTTTATTTGTTAAACTAAATTCTTTTTACGTTGTGTATGACTTTGGCTCATATTTTAATTTATGTTAATAGATTTATATATTCTGAGAATTTGTGTTCTTAGGTGCTTCCAGGTATTTTCTACAGTAAATAATTAAAATAGAATAATAACACTGTGTCATCGGTTTGAACTTAAATTCCTTCTTTAGATTTCCGATATGATTAATGAGCGTTAAATATAGAAATTATATTTTTTATTTGCTTATTTTCCTTTTGATGAATATTTTTCATATATTTACAAAAAAGAACTGTGTCGGACTGATGCGGTAATAATAAAATATTAACAGAATTAAATATACCCTTAAGTTATATTAACTTGTAACATAAATTAATATAATGATCGCTGTCAGACTATTGTGTGTATAATTAATTATTAAATAAAAACAAGATTTTTATTAAATTTATGTTTCAGTCTCTATTTAGAAAATTACGATCGGTGACTTATACCATTAATGTTTACATAAAATGCTTTTTTTGGCTGTAGATAAAATAAAATAATTTTCACTAAGAACTGTTTTTAAAGAATTAAAAAAAATTACATTACAATTTTTGTAAATATATTTAACCGCTATCTAAATACCAATATTTCAGACCTATTATTGTAATAAAAAGTAATTTAAACGGTAAAAAAGATAACCTTATAAAATGAAAAAGCTTATAAAAATTTTACAAGACCATTATAAAAAACAAGGGTGAAAAATTAAATTTTGTAATTTTTTTAACATATGACATTCTTGGTGTATTAGGATTCTTTCATTATTTCGTTACGATTCCACCAAGGATACCTATAACATCAGCAGAAGCCAACTTACAGCTCCTGCAACCAATAAACAAACAAAGCTGCTCAAGGACAGAGCTAAAGAATTTTGCGCTCGAAAATATAAGAGATCGGTACTCCACACCCCTATGGTTACCCATGTTCACAGACAATTCTGCAGATAGTACAAGAAAAGATGGAGGTGCTGGAGTTTATGTGGAAGCTTTCCGGTTATCAGAGCCTGCGGGATAGCTAGCCAGTAACTTTGACATCGAGGTCAGAGCAGTTTTTCTCGCCTTGAAATCCATAAAAAAGATCAAACCGCAGAAAGTCGTTATCCTGATTGATTTTCTAGCTGCCTAATTGCCATTTCTGATTCTTCTTGCTCTTCCACAAATCAAATTAATATTTGTCAGAAATCGATTGAGGAATTGATTTTAGAAGACACAGAAAGTCGTTTTACAGCGGACACCGGCACACTGTGGGTTATCGGGAAATGAAAAAGCTAAAGAATGGGCCAGAAAGGGACAGCCCGATAAGCCAATACCTTTTGCAACGGCAAAAAAATAATCCAATCATCGATCAGGGGAGAGTTGGAGCTGAGATGGCATCTAGAGTTAAAGGAGAAGCAATGGCCATCATTACTTGACGAAAAGGGACGAGTGCCAGTAGATCTTCCAAGGGGTGAGGATGTCGCACAGTTTCGAATAAAAACGGGGTACGACTATCTCCACAGCCACCTCCATCGCATTGCAGTCGCCGAATCAGCAATATGCTCGCTATATCGACAAGGGTCTACAACAGCCCTGCATCTATCGACCTGTTTTGAATTACGGACGTTAGAACCACACCAAAGAGTGAGGGTTAAGTAAATTGGGCAGCTAGACGTCGCTTGGTCAAAATGGTCCAAGACAATCAAAGCATAGGATAAAAAAGAAAAAAGGATTCGTTCATGTTACTATGCTTTTAATACTAAGTTACGCCAACCACAGAAAAGTTTTACATTAATTTTGAAGGTTTAGGACTTTTTTGTGAATAGTTTTTTAATATTTTTTTTTATTTCACAGTTTCTTTAGTGTTAGCGGAAGAAATTTAGAAAAATATTTTTTGACAGATGGATTATTCTGATTTACTTATTAATTGTAATTAGAAATTAAAGTTGTATTTATAAATTATTTCGGTCTCGATAAATGAAACAGAAATGATTTATCAATTACTTAACTCTGTTTTATACTTAACGTCTTCTTGTTTAATTAAAATTAAAAATAATCAAGTTTTAATTCAATATATTTCGGAAAATTTTTTAAATATCTACGTATGTTTTACTGTAATAAAAAATATAAAATGATAACAGCTTTTTGAAACCACAGATCGATAACCTGACCCCAGATTTTATTATTCTTTTTACAAATATTTTGATAACACGTGAAATATATCATCGAAAAATCGATAAAAAATAACACAATAGATTTCTTTTTCATATTGATAAATTAAAAAAAAAAAAGTTATGTTATTTTAGATCTACCGCATAAGATACTCTGAAATGCGTAATTATAAAATAGGTAAAGGTATAGGAAATAATACAAATAAAAATGAATTAAATTGATCGCTGTTTTCGTTGAATTCCGATTATTTGTAGAAAATTCCTTGATAATTGTTTAGGTACAATTTCTAAAGAACACAGTCATTAAATTTTGATAAATCTATTAATTCATTATATACTTCATTTCAAGGTAATTTTAATAATTCAACATTGTCGGATTTAATAAAAAAATAAGCTATTGTTAGAATTTGAATCGGACGATTTGGAAGCAGTTTTATGATTTTTCAGTCGTGTTAATTTTACATAGGATACGGATGATTTTTAATTTTTCTTAATAATATTTAGTGGAAACGGTTACGAATTATAATCATGGTTCTTTTTATTTTTACATAACTGGCGAAGGTGTTTATTAAACAATTTTTATGAGGTTGATATAAGATAGCGGGGAACATTTTGATCTTCTATTTTTATATCAAGTTTAAAACCAAAATGGATAAATTTAATCTCTAAAAATATTTTTTTTGAAAGTTGAATGAATCGGTATTAACTTGGTGCTTTTAATCGAAATAAATTTGGGCGATGGCTTTAAAAATCTGGCTTACAAAAATTATGTTCGGTGTAGGTAATTAAAAATATAACTCGCTTATTTCTTCTTAAATATTCATATTAAAAAAAAAACTATTATTACGTTTACAGTTGAATTAAATTAATATTTAATGAATTATACACAATTCATACTATTTTTAAACGAAGGACTTATTACTATTTTTTTTTTTTTTTTATCAAAAAATTAATGTTTAAAATTTGTCCATCCTAAGATTTTGTGATTCAGAATTATCCATTTCATTACTTTTTATTTATCGTTATAAAAAAAGAATTTTGATTGTATTTGATATATATATAAAAAAAGTATAAATGTAGTAAGTCGTCCTTAAATTACTTTGTTATTTTTTAGTTAAAAAAAATTACAAAAATTTATCGATTACTTAAAAAAATTATGTTCATAAAAACGACCTAAGAATCCTGGAACCAATCTTTTATAATTAGTTTAATTTTAATAAAATGTTCAAATGAAGATATTAATTTTTATTTACATTTTTTTATAACTATTATTTACTTACAGATCGATAAAAAATTTTTTAGATTTTTATAACCCTACTGGATAAATTATAGATGTTACTTTTTTATAAATTGTTATAACCCAATATTATTATTGTCTATGGTTGCAATGTTAACCGTTTTAAATCTCTCTTATTTATATGGATATTTGAATTAAAATTTATGTTTATGATATTTAAATGTAGTTATGGGAAAAACGAATGAATTACCGGTATCGATAGTTAATTTCCTGATCGATAATTAATTTCATGAGCTTGTGAGAATTCGCAAATCAAATGTAAAAATTCAATTGTTTTCGGTATATTGAAATTTTATAACTTTTTATAAATACTGTTTTTATTAATACACCTGGGTGGCGGATAGAGGACTAACCTCCGAATATGGAAGCCGGTTAGAACCTCTGAATCACAGATTAAGGCTAGTGGCATAATTATTTCTGAGCAAACGTGTGGTACTGTTCGATTACAACAGGATTTGTTATCATGTCGTAGTTGTATCAGCTTCGGGTTAAATCTATCAGAATTGTAAATAAGGAAATTCTGTCAGTTAAATTTAGGGAAATAGTTAATGACTTGATAATCAAGTGTTCTCGAGATGCAAAGAGAGGTACGACCTCTTTATAGGAATTTCAATACCCAGCAATACGGCTTTCAAAGCGTACAACTCGGATAAACAATTCGTAACTCTATTAAGACAAATGTCTAGAAAAAAATGTATTTTGTTATAAAATGAAACGTCAGCAGTGTTTTGTAAAATCGAGCGTTTTACTTTATATGCCTCCTTGACCGATCAAACCATAGCCGAATTCATAGCTTCGTGTTAGCAGTATCACTAAACCAGTTGCAAAGTATTTCTTTTTTAAGGAAAAGAAGAGATTATAAAAAATAGATAAAACGATGAAGAAATCAAAAGCAAGATGGTATAACAGAAGAGTAATCATTCCAGAAAAAAGAAGTCTTATTATATAAATCACAGATTTATTCATTTTTAAACATAAAAGAGCGGCGTAGTGCAGCAAATCGTAGGAAACAGGAAGAATATAACCGTAAAAACCCTGAAAGGAAAATAATACAATCTTGAATATGACGATGCAGTAAACTATTCAAAATCTGACGGTTGATAAGAATTAAAAGCGAACAAATTTAAGATAATTAGGTAATAATAAATTTTGAGACAGCATATTAAAAATTACGGTAACAGTCTTAAAATAACACTATTTCTTGTAAGGAATGTCTTAAGACGTTCTGGGTCAGTTAATTTACTTTTAGTAGGATATGGGGGAAAATGAACACAAGAAGGAAAAGATATCTAAAGAAAACTTAGGAAATATTAAAAACAATTTGGTTAGCAGAAATTCATAAATACTGATAAAATTTTAGCCCAGAGCAACAAACATATATCAGAATTTAAATGTTAATTTTAATCTGTAAAATCAATCAGAAGACAAAGTCAGATTACAAGGGCTAATTAGAATTAAACGGAAAAATAATGTAAAAATAAAAAAATTAAAAAACATTACGCTTAGGTTTTTCAAAATACATCAAGATATTAAAGATGCTGGTCAAGAAGTTATGATTTTTTAGGAACAAAAAATAACAGCTCTTCAGGAATCTTGGATTCACCAATTATTGAGATAGTCAATTTTTGGTTAAATTTATCTGTAATTTTTTGTCTGGTATTCTACGGAGTCTATATGTGTGTTTAATTGTATAAATCTACTAAAGTATCAATACATTTTGACCAAATTTAATTTAAAATTAATCGATTATTCTAAAAAAAAGTACTCAAAAAAAATGTCTAATATGACAACCTACTTTATTTAATGTTGAGTTTGAAATGGAAAAAAATTCTTTTTTTCAATAATTTTGTGATAATTCCTGGGAGATGTTTAATATATTATTTGTTGAAGCATGGACGTCTAATCTGAATAACCAAAAAATATATATATATATATATATATATATATATATTGACAGTATAAAATGTTAAATAAATGAAAAATAGTAACTTCTGTATTTATCGTAAATTGGATTTAATTAAATACTAAATTGTTAATGACATAAAAGAATCAGATGGCAAATTTCAACTAGATAATTCGCTATTAATTTGAAATACTTTTAATTTTGGACATTATAAATTTTAGTTGTGATATGTCTACGAGTATTAGTGATTTTGTAATCGTAAATTTCTTCGATAAAACAGTTTTGGTCAGGACAATGATATCAGTCGTCTTTAAGTAAACTCCTAAAGTTTTTGTAACCTTATTACACATAAATTTATTTTTTTCTCTCGCTAAATGATATCGGTTTGAAGTGCATTTTACAATAACCATTGATACAATTTACTCTTTTAAAAAAATTAATGTAACCTTCCTTCAAGCGATAATAACAGAAGATTAAACAAAAAATTTGTCAATTTGTATGAGTAATTTTTTGCAGAAGTTGGCATAGCGAGGAGTGGATTGTGGTCGGCAATCGTTTGTTTAAATGTGTATTCACTGATAAAAATTAACTAATGTGTCTAAATTAACTAATGTGTTTAAATTAACTAATGTTTTTAACATAGAACGTGTTATATAGCAAAATAACAACACTTTTGAACCGATTACAAGTAAATTCCAATTATCCAGTACACATTTTACATAAAATTTTCACTCAGGAGGAGTGCATAAAGGAAACTTTGATGTAATTCTGTTAAAACGTTTTCCATATAAATTCCATATAACTGAACCATTTATTTAGTATAACGTTTTCAAGTGTTTAATAACGTTTAAATATATTACAAAGAAATAAATGTGTAAAAATACATACTGAAATCTCAAAAATACTGGTATTTCTTGTAAATTGTATCATAGGGTCTTTTAAAAATACTATATTTGATCTTTACAAACGGCATCAATATCTAGAAATAGTTAATTAGTTATATTGGGTATTAACTATACCCGCTATACGTTTAAACAAGGTTTCAACTGATAAACATTATAGGTTTATCAATAACTACTAATCTAACTTATATCACACGCAGTTAACTTATATCAGTGATATAGGAAAACCTGTTCATTAAAAATATGGTTTTAAACGTTAGAATTTTGTCTATATTTCAGTATCTTTAATGTCTGTTCCTACTTACAAACATCTGGGAATGGGCGAAGATGTTAAACTTTTTTAAACCTTGAAATAGTTTGTACTTATATTTAGCTAATAAAAGAGTTTTTAAGTTCATTTTAGGATCGCTCGTGATACTAACATTTATAACTAAAGGCAATAAATAATTTGGGCCACGTTTTCATTCGGCCCATTACGTTTTTCAATATTCGCGGTACAAGATTATTGAAATTTCTTTACTTTAAATGAACTGGCACCAGCCTCATATTATCAAAAGACATAGTATATCTTTAGAAATAAACAGAGATTTCATTGTTTACGGATTTTACATTAAAGTACTAACAGAAATCAGGTCGGTAAATGAGTGATGGTACTTTGAGAGGCAAAACTTTCTTTTGATTGGTATCAGGTAAATAGAAACAGAAGTTCGATCGTCTAATTTCTCTTTGTACCTGCAAAATATTTATTTTAAGTGATTTTTACGTTGCTAAAATAGTTTTTATTTTAATTTTTTTGTTATTTACCGTTTTTCAGTCGTTTTGCAGGGTAAATAAATAATACAAGCCTGTGTTTCTTTTGCAAATGTTGGTGTGCGGAGACTTTTCTTGCATCGTTTTCATCTATAAACACAATTCATTCCAACAGATCTAAAGTCGACTATATTTTTAAAACAAAGAACTTATTTTAATTTATTCTTTTGCAGTATTTATTATAATTTATTCTGTAGTAATCAGCCCTAGTAACAGTGCATTTACTATTTCAATTCGGCTAAAGTAAAACATCAAACTTTAATAACCATACTCAATAAGTGACCTATCATTTTTTAAAATTTTAGTTTTAATGTTTTACTACGATAAATGAATCAGATTTTATCAGATAAATACCGTACGAAATAAGTTAATAAATATGTCCGGAAATCACAAATTTATTTTCACATTTCAATTTCTCCTTTCTAATATAATCTATCCCCAATGGCGTTTTTTTCCTTTTTAAGAAGTTAATAAATAACGTATTTGTTACCGTAATTCAATTTCTTTTTTTAAAATCCTTCTAGCAACTTTTATGCTTCCTTTAAAATCTTAATTAAACTTTAACTCAATTTTAATTTTTTTTAAATCGTTTAAAATATTAATACAAAATTCACAACCTAAGGGCTTCATGCAAAAAATCAATAATTATTGTGAATTAAATTCTAAAGGAGATGAATTGGAAGAAAAATTTCGACAACAGACTTCATCTTAACTGTAATATTAATTATATTTGAATGAATGGTAGTATATCGGCGCGGAAATATCTTACGTAATTTCATTTTATAATGTCAATCTTATAAAACATATTACATTATATATCTTGTAAATCATGCTAAATTTAAAAGCCATCAATTTAAGATATGGTCAAAAACTGATTTGATCTGTTTGTTATTTGATATATATCACTGACATAAGTTTTTTAAATTTATTTAATAATGTTTAAATGTGTTAACATACCATTATTTATTTTTATAATCAAAATAGCTACTCGTGGTTTTCAATATATTTTGCTCTGATGTGTTTATATGAGTTCAGCTGTAATTTTATAAGAAGTTTCTTCCTGTTCGATGTTAAACTTTAACCGGTTAGAGCAGTTTAAGTTTTATATTTGTAAATTATTGTTTGATGAATAGATTTGATAGTTTATTTTGGTTTGATTTTCGTCCAGAAAATTCTTTTAAATTAAAATTTTTACTTATTTCTTAAGCTTTGGAATGGTATAAATCTACATATCATTACGGTATAATAATTTAATAATAATTAATGATGACGACAAAACCATGAAAGAAATTTTAATTTCTACATGTAAACAATTATTTCTTTTTTTTTTAGTTTACGAAACTTTCACAACTTCAATCACCCAAATAACTCGCAGAGGGACCACCAAAGAAACTTCCTTTACATAATAAAAAAGAATCATCTCAGCTGGTCCATTCGATAAAGGCCTTAAATATACAATATATATGTATATAAAATCAAAAGCAAAAACAGGATTCGATTTGAAAATTTCCTCCTTTTATTAAAACTGGCTAAAAATAATTATCAAGTGATTGAATAATACACTGCAACTATATAAAAATTAAATAAAGAAATTTGGTACAAAATTAAATTTTTTGAGGTAGTAGTTACTAAATTTAATTTTTAATGAATCGATTAAAAAATTATTCGATTTTCAGTCCTTTGCTATATCAAAATTTTCCCAAGGAGCCCTATGTCAAATTCTAACAAGTCCACTTTCCGAAATAGCCAACACTTTTTTGCAAGAGTTAGATAAAAATAAATTTAAACGCATTTTAGATCACAAAAAAAAATTTCAATTAAACAAATTCAACTAATTATAATAATTACTGGAATGAATGAGCTCCCAAAATTGTGTTATATTTCGCGACGCCTCTGTAAGGAAAACACAGCGTACCAAAATACACGCTTTAAGAACCACTGATTTAAAAATAAAATATTTTATTAAAATATGAAAATGAAGCATAAATATTTTCCTGTAGTTTTCTTTTAGAAAAATTGCAAATTTCCAAATATGAACGCGTGGAAATTAGAATTTTAATCTACTAAAAATCGGTTTACTTGAATCATAATACCCTGTGCTTTAGATCAATATCTGACTGTTCACTTTTGTTTTCTGCCTTCTTGATGTACCCAAAAGATTTTAAGGTTTTTTTTATTTTAGATGGAAGAATACTCTTCGTGAACAGTGACAAAAAAAAAACAATCAGAAATAACGATGAAGTAAAGCTTTACCGTATTTCAATCTTGATACAATTTTGATACCTTCTTTTATTGTTCCTTATTTAAATACTATTAATAAAAATATATACTTTTTCCAACATGACACGATAAAAAATACATAGGCAAGGCTTAACTTAAAAGTATATTTGATTTTCAAGCGTTGTTAATCATTTTCCCATAATTTTCACTTATATGTTTGATTATTTTAAGATATAAAAAAAAAATTGAAAAGAATGAGCATTTATTATATAGTACTAGACAGTACAGACTATTATCACTTTGATGATATTATTTTATTGTATTCTATGCTCTAAATAATAAATTACAACTTTACATGTCGACCTGCACATTTTTAAGTATATGTGCTGAAAAAGGTTTTAAAATTTTGGCTATAAGTTTTTGGATTGAATACGCAAAAAAGAGTTAAACTATATTTAAAAAAATAATAATTTAAATAAAGAAATGTTAAAGCTGTAAGAAAATAAATATTATTTTCAGGCAAAGAAATACCAGATCTGTAATAAAATATAAAATAAATATTAAACGCGAGTGCTTAATTTTCTGAAAAAATAACAACAAAAACATTATTATTATTTTATCACTGATAATATATTCGGAAAACGAAAAGACAGCAAGGAAAGGCCAACGAGAAAAGAAAAAGCCAACCAAAGGAAAGGCCAACAAGTATGATGACGCTTGAATAATATAATAAAGTGATATTTTTATTTGTGAAATCACGTAGTTTACCTTATTATACAAAGTGCTTGCTAAGCACCAACTCTAATAAATATCTATACTAGCTGAATGAATATATTTATAACGAGTTTACTTGTATTTAGATAAACGGTTTATTTTTAAATTAAGCTTTTTCATGTATTCAACAGCTTTTTGCAAACACTATGTTTATTTGGTTTGCGGGTCTTAGCAAATAAATAGGAAAAGAATTCAAAATCTTTTCGTTGTTTGTTGAATTCATTTCGTTCTTTATAAAACAACAAGCATGGAAAATATTTGTTTTAATAATTATTTCTCTTTTCTTCTTTAAGATTTCAATTTTACGGTTTAGTTTTAGATATATATTTTTTTTTTATTGTACATTTCCTAGCTAGAAATCTGAATGGAAATTTTGGTTTGAAAGTTAAAGAAAAAGGTAAAAGAAAAAAAGTGTATTAATGTTATAACATCATTACTTTAAGACAGATAAAATGACTATGCTGAGGTTTGAAAAAACTATCCAACATTTCTTCTCACTAGTTTGTTTATATATATGATATCTATTCTTAAACGAGACAGCGAGTGAGTGAACCTACCGTCAGTTAGTACATAATTGACGGCAATCCAGCTGTCAGTTCATAACAGTAACATCTGATAAAATAGCTCGACGTAATGTATTCTAGTTTTTTCTTATAGTAAAATAAATCTCTTATGTTTTTATTCATATAAAATTATATTTAAAAAAAATAAAAACCGACAAGATTAATTAAAAAAAAAAGAACGAATGAAAAATGTAGCAATTAATACAAGAAAAGTATAATATTAAATATAAAATCAGTTATTGACGATATTTCGTAAGAAATTCAATTCTAATTATATAAAAATTATCCGATGTACAGTTATTTTTTAAAGTTTCCTGAGCTAGATGTAATTTGAGCAACTAAATTTAAATTACTGTTACGGCCCGTAAATTACTACAGTTCAAATTTACCAACTACCGGTTGGGGATTTAGATATTGTCATTTTCTAAGGAATAAACGACTTTAAGACTGGGTAAAATGAATAAAAATTGGGTTTCACATAAAAATCTTTTGAAAATATGAAGCTGTTTTTTTAACCCTTAAATATACGAGGTGCTACCCAAAAGTTCGGAGAATTTACCATAAAACTAAAATAGCTTACCATAACTTATAATTTCCACTGTCTCCTTCAAAGTAATCCCCTTGGGAATCTCATGATTCCATGCATCCCTGGAAGTCTGCAGGTGCAAGTGTTCGAAGCACGTTCTGCGTTTCTTCCTGAATCTCCTCAGTTGTGTTAAAACGACGGCCTTTCGATTGAAATTTTATTTTTAGAAAGAGAAAAAAATCGCACGTGGCAAAGTCAGGCGAATAGGGTGGGTAGAGAATCACTACCGTCTTTTTGGAAGCCAAGAAATTCCAAACGGCTAGCGATGTTTGCGCGGACACTAGTCATGGTGCACAACCCAGCTGTTGTTACCCCACAGATCTGAACGTTTGCGCCTAATGCTTTCACGTAACCGGTTCTAAACTTCACTATAGAACATCCCGTTGACAGTTTGACCGAGAGGAACAAATTCCTTATGGATGGCTTTGATGTCGAAAAATACAATCATCATGGACTTCACGTTGCTGCGAACTTGGCGTGCTTTTATTGGCCGCGGTGAACTTGGCGACTTCCACTGCGACAACTGCCGCTTAGTTTCAGGGTCTCATCACTTACACAGGAACTCATCCGCTTACACCCGTGTCTCATCATCGGTTATGATGTTGGAGATGAAGTTAGGGTCATCTATTGCTGAATTTTTCAATTCGCTACAGACACTTACGCGATTTTGTTTCCGGTCGCTGTTCAACAGTCTCGGTACGAATTTTACAGCGATGCGTATCATGTTCAAATTGTCCGACAAGATGCGTTGCACGGACCCGTATGACATTTTTACGATTGCACAAACATCGTGGATTGTTTTTCTACGATCTGAAATAATAGCCGCTCGCATTTTCGCGATATTTTCCGGTGTTGCGCTTGTTGATGGTCTTCCTGAACGCTCATCGTCATCGGCTGTCGTTCGTCCATCTTTGAATCGTTTGTACCACAAAAAAGTTCTACTTTTACTCATAGCACTGTCACCAAACGCTTCCACAAGCATGCGATGGGTTTCTACATCATTTTTTTTAAGCATGAAGCAAAATTTGATGCGGGCCCTTTGCTCTTTAAAATCTGCCATTTAGAACTTCGCCGAAGCAGTAAAACACAACGTTACACAACCGCACGAAAGTCAACAATGCAGCCTCTCACCGTCACAGCTGTTGGAACACTGATTCACAAAGAGTATTGTTAGCCACATCTAGCGGCAGCAGGTCGTACCAGCAATTGTTCGCGCGCGAAATTCAAATTCCACGAACTTTTGGGTAGCACCTCGTATGTTATCTCTGTAAAAAGAGAAAAATTGAAATTAAAGATTTTTATCATACAGTAATCTCTTGATTATCGCATTTTTTATCATCGGATTTGCTTACTCGCAGTTTTTAAAATGAGTAAAATAATAATTATGAGAAACGAAACGGTTAATTAAACCGAATGTAATGGATTTCTTTCGTTAAACATAATACCCTTATTACCAAATCTGATTTCAGAGTATAATACCTGTTGTGCAAATTTTTTAAAATGACTGTAATTTATCTATTCTTGATATTGGAAAAATTACAACAAAGCAGATTTTAAATTTGACGTAAATGAATCGGCAAAAGAAATAAAATCACTCGCTTTTAACGATCGATAGAAGACGTTATGGAGGGTTAATTTACACATTGATAAAATAATGGAACCTATAATTGGTTCAAGGATAATCGTTATAATCACTCAAGTGCAGAAGATAACTAGAAGTGTGGTTTCAAGAAATTCAAGAACTCGCCAGGAAAGATATAAAAGAATTAATATTCTTTATATGTTTCTTTGCACGGAAAAAGACGGCATCTCATTTTGTAAGCTGAGCGATATCAAAGGCTAACTCAGCCTTTTATATCGCAATCAAATAAGAATTTCGAATTAACTCTGTTCAAATAACTCTCAGTTAATCTTCTGTGATAGAATGACGATATTATTAAATCCTCTGTCAGTTCCAGTATTCTATAAAATTGTAATTCATCCCTTTATAATTGTTTTTTTATTAATCGTATTTTAACCGAATCACTTGTGTAGAAATTCATACCGCTATAATGTCATTTTTTCATGTTTTTAACTTGAGTGACTTTTTTAAATTCACAACGAAAGTTCAGTGCATAGTCACTAAATGAGAGTTTAAGTCGATGAGACGATTAATAAACTTGATCGATCTATCGAATAGAATCACTGATTTGGAACGGGACACTGAAATTCTACAGGTATCATACAAGTACATTAAGAATTTTAAAAAAAGAATAGAAATCTACTAACTGTTTTCAGAGCAGCAAAAAAAAAAAAAATTCATACATCTTTTATTTATTTTTCTCAAAGTTTAAATAATTTTAAATGATAAGGATTAAATAAAAACACAATTTAACTGTAGAATAAAATTTTTATTGCAGTTATGTAGAAGCATTTAAATGTCCAAAACCTATTGAAATGTTAATGGGAGTAACAATTTGGAATACGAAGTAAAACCGTTCGAAATTACTATTACTACAAATAATCATTGGAAATTAATATTGTAAAATATATTACTTTAAAGTAAAACCACTGGAAAATATTAAAAAATATAATTTTTATGTGATTAAACTATTCGGTAAAATTCTAGTTACATTTTTTTAATTAAAACAAAAACACTTTTTTCTCGAAGTTTGTTGTCTTGTCGGCGAAAATTTCAGCGAAAGGAAACACCACGAATGGCAAATAATTTCCGTAAGTTCATCTTTTTATCACTTATGATTACTGATTCGTATGTTTATAGTTTAATGATATTTATCATAAATACGTCTTCATATTAGTATTTCATTCAGGATATTAAAGAAAGATATTAATAAATTTGGAAAATAGCAATTATGAAATAGTTTTACAGCTTTTCAATGTTCATAAGTAGCCACTAATTTTTATGATTCTTTTTCCATACCTTCAATATTTAACTTCCAACTACATAGTTTTTCCCTCATAGCATGATTATACTCAACAGCGTAATTTGATTTAAAAATACTATTTTATTATTTTTGTGTGTAAATATGAATTACAATAATTGTTATTTTTTAACTCATTAATTTTGTAATTGAGGTTGTTATAATCAAGGTTTTTTCAAAGCTTTCTTTGAACCTTCCAGTTAAATGATAAAGATTTCTCTATACCTACCGTTCGTAATGTGATATATAAAATGTGTAGTGGTATATGTTGATCTTATAAATGTAGTATTATATATGTATTAATTTATTTACGTATTGTATTATCCCTTTTCTTTTATAGAAACTTCATTGTAAATTAGTGTTCCATTCTATGTATTATTACCAGTATCCCTATATTTTTTCTTTTAGAAAGAAAGATTTTCTTAATTAAAAATTTACAGGTGCAATCAATGAAAAGTTTGTGTAATAATATTGGTAGAACGATTATAAAAAGGCAGCGTGATTTGTTTTTCTTTGAAAAGGTTTTCTTGAAAATTTTAATCAACATTTAAAATATTTTTTATTAACTTCGGTCTAAAATTGTTTTATTTCTAGTGAATATTAATATTTGATGTCAGTATATGTGAGAGGTTTCCAGTCCGTTTATTTACGAAAAAAAATGTTTTTAATGTTTACTTCTATTACGGTTGTTATAAGACAATTTTATTTCTCTCTATTTGTTCGATTCAATTACTATGAGACGTAAAGATACTTTTTTTTATTGAACTTAGGATGAGAAATGAGTTTCAAGGAAAGGTAGTTAAATTTGATTACTGGATGAAGGTTGTATGTTACTTTACTAACGTACAACCTACTGTGGCACTGCTTTTGCTGTTGATCTAATAGCAGCCACTACTTCTACTGTGGGAATACAGACCGGCCGACTACCGGCCAACCAGTCTAGCAACGTATATATCATTGTGCCGAGATGACTATCACGTTTAACACTGACAAGGCACCTTCTTCTTGCATATGTCACTTGAGACAAAACATAACCAAAACTTGACAGCCCTTTTCATCCTCCCTACTTTAACAAACTTTCCACGTTGTAACTTCAAACATGTTCTCTCCATTCAGTTTTAAATATATATATATACACTAGCTGATACGGGGAATTACACTGAAGTCTCATTCATTCATTCATATGTCTACGCGTTAACAAAAAGGATAAGTCTTTTTATTACTACTATTATTATTATTCTAAAAAACACTGCATCATATAATGTGATGTGTTCAACAAGGATAGGTAAGGCAGTGTAAGGTGTAAAGAGTTGAGTCAAGAGCTTATCCACCACTTAACAAGTCCTTGCAATAGATAATTCTACGCTGTTTCCTATTAATACAATACGTAGAGTAATTTCAGTCACTAACTTATAAGTTACAACCTACCTTGTTCAATAAATTCATTAATTCATTTACACACACACACACACACTTAAAGTTTCGCCGGTGCGTAAGTACTGAAATAAACAATTTATTTAAAAAAACTCGGAAAACTATGCAAATAAACGAAGTGTGTGTGTGTGTGTGTGTGTGTGTGTGTGTGTGTGTGTGTGTGTGCGTGTTATCTTTATTGATTAGTACATAATAGTAATATTACCATTTATATATTAAGCAATTAATAACAAATAAATATCCTGTACTATATTTCGTTGATAATATTTTTAGCTTTATCACTTGCTAACAGACTCAAATATGTTTCATTTCAATGAATATCCAACTATCCAACGTTAAAAAAATGCACAATCTATATTTCATTTTTAACTAATGAAATGTTCAATTTGACTGAGTCCAGTTCATTGGAGAGCCAATAAAATGTAATATGTTTACGACTGTTAGCGCGTGATAAAATTAAAAATTATAAGCTAAATATTATGCAGGTTATTCGTTTTTTGTTTTATTTATAAATGATAAAATTACAATTCAATAAATAATACACATGTATTATTTTGTTTAAAGAAAAAAATTTACTTTTTTTTTGGTAAAGTATTTACAAGGAATGCGTATTTTAATAGATAAGAACACCCTTTTTGAGTTTGTTGAAATGTGTGTTTCTCTTAAAATGTTACAAAAAGTCAAAATCACCTCAAATTTCATAGCAGATATTTTTATTAACTTTTAATAAATAATAGTTTAAAATATTATGCAATTGAATAATATTTCTGTATATGCAAGTAAAAGACGTGATTGCCTGGAACAACCAGTTCTCGTTCGAGACTAGACTGTTTTACAGTTTCCGGCTTACTTACCGAATGATACGGTAGATAAGACATTTTATAATCATACGTGGTATTTAAATTTTAAAAGTAATTACACAATCAGAAAAAATCTACTAAATT